>NC_057864.1:252965256-255842756 GCF_019393635.1 Dromiciops gliroides | reverse complement strand
GGTTGGGGAAGGAGGAATCACCTCGAGCTGGAAAGATACAAAAAGGCTTCATGGAGGAGGCAGCATCTGGGCTGGCCTTGGAGGAAGGGAAAGATTTTTGCAGGATCATAGAATTGCTGTCTATCAATGGCTACCTAGTCCAAACTGTCCTTGGAAAGAAATTGCTTCCACAACCTACCCAAGGAGTGACCATCTAGCCTTTGCTGGAATATCTCAAACAAAGAAGAATTCATGTGTAGTTCTTTGGAAGAAGCTCCAGAACTGAACCCTGAGGACCAAAACTTACCTCTGTCACTGAGAGTGTGACCTTGGGCAAGTCACTGAACCCTAGAGAAATTTGCACTAAGAAGGTTTCTGCAGCTATATCTGTTCAAGCTGCACATAAACCGACTCAAGCTTACTACAATTGGTAGTCACATCTCAGAAAGAAGTGGCTTTCAACTCCTGCTGAGCAAAGAGTTATTCAGATTGTAGTAATGCAAAAAGATCCAACGGAGCCTCTGAGATCAAAAAATTAAAAAAGAAACTGAGCTGTCTTTGGGTCTCAGTTTCCTCATATATAAAATGAAAAGGTTGGCTAGATGATCCTAAAGGTCCTGTCCAGTATTAAAGTCTTTGACTCTCCTGAGGTACCCTGTTGAAAATCTTCCATAAATATTTCAACTATTAAAGTTGAAGAAATAAGCCAGGTTTGGGGGTTTGTTTGTTTTTTAAACTGTTAATTCTTATACTTTTCTGAGGTTTGAAAGGAAATAGATATGGAGGGATTCCGTTCAAGTCATGGGGGATGGCCATTGGGCAGGGAACATTCCCCTTTTCCCTCACCCTTATTAGCCTTCAAGGGAACTTGGGAGGAAAAAACAGTCTTATGCTAGAGCATTATGTTTCTTGGTTGGGTGACTGGCCTCACCTCAGCTTGCCTCTCCAGCTCTCTTCTCTCCGATAAGGTCTTCATTTTCTCTATCTGTCCAGAGACTGATACTGTCAATAGTTCATAGAGATGACCAGGAAGCAGTTTTATGCCGGGCTGGAGTTTGTGGGAAATGATTGTGCTTCCTCCACAGCCTTCTGGAAGTGGCCTGGTGTAAAATTCATGGACTCCTCTGTAAGGGACAAGAAGGATAGGGACTGGACTCGTGATTTCATTGGCACAGGGAACCCTGAGGTAACTCTCTCCACCAATTCAGATCAGCATATTCTCTGCAGTTTATGGTCTTAGAAGACCACAGTTATAATGCCTACTTCTCAGAGAGGCTCCAGCTGGTAGATTGATTGGGATGGGTAGTTCTGAGCTTCAGTGGGCTACAGCCAATAAGACGTCCACACAAGGTAGGGTGAGCCCTGAGAGCAGAGGGCCGCCGTGCTTTGTATTGGCCCAGGCTGGAAAAACAGAGCAGGTAAAGCTTCTGTGATGATCAGTATTGGAATTAGGCTGTGAGGGGCTGATCCGCATCTACCCTAAGCAAGACAGGGATTCACAGTTGCTAATAAACAAACAAACAAATAAATAAATAAATATACAAATAAATGAATGAATGAATGGATAAATAAGCAAGCAAATAAATTAATTAATGAATGAGTGAAGAAATATTTTTTTGGTTTTGAGGCCTGTTTTCTATCCACTAGACTACTCTGCCCCTGATTGTGGAGATAGAAACTCTTTATTAGACCCCCCCCCCTTAGGGTAGGTCCAGGCATACAGCCATAGTAAGCACCTGGGATTAAACTGTGTGAGGCTTTGGGGTTAGGAACCCAGAGACACAAGAATGGTAGAGGGAGGAGTCCTGGCCATGACTGCCATGAAATATCTTGACTCAGTTGAGATAAACTGCTGCCTGGGGCAGATTGTCAGGGATCAGGTAAGGGCCAAAGTTTTTGCATTGGGTAGAGAGCTGCTCAGCAGGGACTACAAAGCATGCCCAGTCAGATAGTGAGTCTATCTTCTTATATTGAGCACCAGCCCCAGACTCAAGCCAAATGTGTTTTCAATACCCCACCCCTTATTGGTGCTCCACCCCAGATGCCCACTCCAGATCCACTGTTGCCCTGAACCTCCCTTCCCTGCCCCAGTGCCATCTTGCTATCCCTACCATCCAGAGATTGTCTCAGCCAGACTTCGCTGCTCCACCCTTCCCAAACCAAAGAAACTGCCCTGACATTTCATCCTCATTGGCCAGACTCTATTACTTCCATGGTGCCAACTAGTTAATGCAATAAAATAATTGCAGCTAATAGACTCGTTGGTTGAATTATAATGGCTTTCTCCTAGGTCATTAGTGCTGGAGCTGGTGCTGAGTTAGGGGAATGAGCAAAGAAATTGGAGGCCTGTGGACAAGTTGCTTCCCTCCCTTCTCAGGGGATGCAGCCATGATGCGGTGTGGAACATGAGCCTTTTTTGTAGTCAAAGTACCTGGCTTCAAATCCATGGGCCTCCACTTCCTTATATGTAAAATGAGTTGTTGCTGAAGTTCCCCCTCACATCTATCAGATTGGCAAAGATGAAAAAGGAAAATGACAGAGGCACCATGGGGAGTACAGGTATACTGGGGTGCCGTTGGTTGAGCTGTGAATTGGTTAGAGTTAGGGAAAGCAATTTGGAACAGTGCCCCAAAAGTCACTAACCTGTACATACTTTTTGACCCAGTGATACCACTACTAGGCCTATAATCCAAAGAGATCAAAGAAAGAAGAAAAGGACCCAAATGTACAAGAATATTTGTAGTAATAATAATAATAAATATCATTTATAGAGTACTTTGGGGCAGCTAGGTAGCACAGTGGATAGAGCACTGGCCCTGGATTCAGGAGGACCTGAGTTCAAATCCAGCCTCAGACACTTGACACTAGCTATGTGACCCTAGGGAAGTCACTTAACCCTCATTGCCCCACCTCCCCCCCCAAAAAGTATAGAGTACTTTAAGGTTTGCAAGGTACTTTATAAATATTATCTTGTTTTATCCTCACAACAACCCTGGAAGGTAGGTGCTATTATTATCCACATTTCATAGATGAGGAAACTGAGGCAGGTAGCAGTTAAGTGAATTGCCCAGAATTAGCTAATGCCTGAAGTGGAATTTGTTTTGGGGGTTGTTTTCGTTTTTGTTTTTTGTAGTGCAATGAGGGTTAAGTGACTTGCCCAGGGTCACACAGCTAGTAAGTGTCAAGAGTCTGGGGTTGGATTTGAACTCAGGTCCTCCTGAATCCAGGGCCAGTGCTTTATCCACTGTGTCACCTAGCTGCCCTGCCTGAAGTGGAATTTGAACTCAGATCTCTCTGACTCCAAGTCTAGCACTCTATGCTCTGTGGCACCTGGCTCTTTTTGTTGTAGCAAAAAACTGGAAATAAAGTTGATGCCCATCAATTGGGCAACAGATAAATAAATAATGGCATATGAATGTAAAGCATCATTATTCACCTGTAGAAATAACAAAAGGAATAATTTCAGAGAAACTTAGGAATTAATGCAGAGTAAAGTGAAAAAAACTAGAAGGGTTTATACAACAACCACGTAGCAAAGATGGACAACTTTGAAAGACTCAGGAACTCTCGTCAGTGCACTGATCAATCAAGTGTGCTTGCAGAGGGCAGATGATCAAGCATACTCTCCACATTCTCCCCCTCCCCACAGAAGTATGATGAAGTCAAGGGGCAGAATGAGACATAGTTTTTTTGATATGACAAAGGTGTGGATTTGTTTTTGCATGACTGCTTATTTGTGACAAGGGTTGTGTTTTCTTTTTATGTTGGGGAACAGGAGTTCAGAGGGGCAGGGGAGTTAGCAGTAGGGTTGTTCCCCCCCCCCTCAAAAAATAAGAAGAAAAGGGAAAAAAAGAGATTCATTGAAATGCATTAAAATCTTCAGAAGAGAGCTAAAAGAAATTCAGAAAGAAGCAAAGACAAGTGAGACTTCTCTGAAAGTAAAGTATTGGATTTATATCATACACTTGAAAAAAAATTATTTTTATATTATGTACTTTTTTTAAAAAAAGCAAGCTGTATGCAACATTTTTTTTTTTACATATGATCCTCATTTTCTGATTTACTTTTTATCTAGAAATGTTCCTGGTAGGGTATTTATTAAATTCATAATTTAAAAAAAAATGAATAAACTGAGAAGGTTGGACTCAGTAACTTTCTAGGACTTCTTCCAGCTATAAATCTATGATCTTATTCAATTCAGTTCAATTAGTGTATATTAAGTACTTACCATGCACCAAGCACCTGGTTTCAAAGACTAAACAGTCCTTGTCCTCAAAGAGTTTACACTCTACTTAGGGATATCAACAGACACGTAGATTAGATAGAAAAGAAATACTTTGGGAAGGGGGTGGGGGAGCACAAATAATTGAAGAGATAGAAAAGGGAGCTGTATATAGAATATATAATATATAGAATATAGGAGCTCTCCTCAAGGGAGCTAAAGATTCTAATAGTCAGAGGTAAGGATGGTAAGCCATTATTAGCTACCATTTTACCAATAGGGACACTGAGGTCCCTGTATAATAAGTCCAGGAGCCAGATTTTTTTTTTTTTAAAGTGAGGCAATTGTGGTTAAGTGACTTGCCCAGGGTCACACACAGCTAGTAAGTGTCAAGTGTCTGAGGCCGGATTTGAACTCAGGTCCTCCTGAATCCAGGGCCAGTGTCCTATCCACTGCGCCACCTAGCTGCCCCATGGCCATCTACTTTGAAAAAGAAACCATTTAAGAACACGGCCAACAATTGCAGCTTCCTCCTGTATAAAATGAGAATGGGTATACTTGTACTAGAAAACTGGAATTGTGAGATTTAAAGTTCTCATTAAGGAGGAAACAGAGAATCTTCATCATACATGGTGGGGCTTAATAAATGTTGAATTGAGTTGAGTTGAATTCCATTCAAACCCACCATTTAATGACCCTCTAAGCTGCAGTGTGTTCAGAGGAGGGTAACCAGGATGTGAAGGGTCATGTTCTAAGGAAGTGGGCATACGGAGAAGAGTTGTCTCAGAGGATAGTATGATGGCTACGCTTGAGCATTGTTGTGTGAAAGAGGGATTTGACTTGTTCTATTTGGCAGACAAGTGGCCGATTGAGGCTTGATGTCAGGTAAAATTTCCAAAAAAAATAAGCTGTCAGAGAGTTATATTGGCTACTTCTTTAAAGCACTTTTTCCAGCTCTTAGCACATAATAGGCACTTAATAAATATTTATTGATAAATTGATTTTTAATTAATGAAAGTCTGACTTCTCTCTATCCCACCTATCCCTCTCATTGAAAAAGAAAGAAAAACAAAACTCTTGTAACAAATATGTATACTCAAGCAAAATAAATGACCACATCGACCATATCCAAAAAATACATATACATACATGGTGTCCCAAAAATCCTAGTACAATTTTAAGCATTAATAACTTAAAACTATACTTCTAAGAAGTTTGGGATGTCTCTATGTATGTGTGCATATGTGCATATACATAATTGTGTACATATTCACACACATATGTTTCTATAAATATGTGTTAATATATTTATATTACTATATTAATGTGATATAATTTATTGCATATAATATAATCTATAAATGTATTCATCTTTGTTGTAAGTCAATCAGTTTTTATTAAATGCCTGCTATGTGCCAGGCACTGTGATAAGCTCTGGGCATACAAAAAGAGGCAAAACATAGTCTTGCCCTCAAAGCTTCCAATCTAATGGGGAAGACAACTTGCAAATAAATATATGCAAAGCAAGTCAAATACAGGATAAATAGGAAATAATTAACAGAGGGAATTAAGAGGGGACAGGGAAGACTTCTTGAGCATATTTTCTCCTTAGTCCTCTGGATTCCTGGTTGGTCACTGCATCAAGATTCGTTCCCAACTGTGAGTTGGTCTACATCCTGCTGAGGTAGCTTGCAGCCCTAAAACTTTCTGTTTCTAAGAATTGAATTGAATTGGATTGAAGCACAATGTAAATGAAAGTTATAGTAACGTAAATATACATGATGCCCCTTTCTCTTCACACAAGTCAGTAGATAGACATAAGTCAAAATTCCACCCTGCCTTAGTAGAATATATAAGTAAGTAGTAGATAGGCACAAGTTGTTGATGTTGAAAAAACCAAACCCATAAGCTGGTGGCCAGTTTTATGCTGAGAAGTCTCTCTCTCTCTCTCTCTCTCTCTCTCTCTCTCTCTCCAACCTTAGCTAGGCTGGTTGTCAGACAGACCCTCAATCCATTTCCCAGCCTGTTCTTTCTGCAGCCTTTCCAGCTTAACCAAGGGTGCTCAGGCTTGTATTCCAGTGGAGTAGCCTTTGTGAACTCAGGTTCTCCTCCATGTAGTGATGAGACATGATTGTATTATTACAGTGGCCACCTGGAAAGAGAGGGCTCTCCTTTGTTCCCCACTGATAGTGATGACTCTAATCATGGAAGTTTTTGTCCTGGTAGGAGATGGGGAAGTGACCTAGCATGCCATTAGGAGGGAAATTTGGGGGCAAGAGACATCTCGAAAAACACACCAGGGGCAGGTGGTGGCCTATGCAGAACTAGGGCTAACTCCAGCTCAGGTGCACAGGTTTTCTCCTAGGCACTTTAAGGAATTTTTATGTGGTGGGAGTATATAATAGAAAATAAGTAGAATTCTAGAATGTTAAGGCTGGAGTAGGACTAAGCTAGAAGGTAATAGGGTGGTAGTAGCACATAGTAAGCACTTCATAAATGCTTATTCATTTCATTCATTCATTCATTCATTCATTCATTCATTCATTCATTCATTCAGCAAAGTGGGTGAGAACCTCACAGTGTAGCTGACATTGACCCAGCTCTGGCATTCACACTCGATGGCAGGGTCTCTCAGGTTCTTAGAAGTTGCCCTTTTGCTCTCAGAAGTCTTTTTCTGGCACTGAGTATGAGCTATTCTGGAGAAAAAGGGAGTAGGAAAGCACATTCTCCTGGGGTTAGGATATCTGACTATTTTCTTGTTAAATAGATGGGTACACGGGCAGCTGGGTGGTGCAGTGGATAGAACATCAGCCCTGGATTCAGGAGGACCTGAGTTCAAATCCAGCCTCAGACACTTGACACTTACTAGCTGTGTGACCCAGGGCAAGTCCCTTAACCCCAATTACCTCACCAAAAATAAATAAATAAAATAAATAGATGGGTACAAGTGTCTTCTCTCTTTATTTTGGGTGCCTTGAATTAGTTTGATTTAATTTAAAAGCAAAGAAAAATGTTAGCACTGTAAGGGACCTCAGAAAATCATCTAGTCCAAGGGCTTCCTGGGGTCTGTGAACTTAAAAAGAAATTTTTTTTGACAACTGTATTTCAGTATAATTCCTTTGTAGCAAATACAAAATCCTCTGGCATTCAAACTCACTCACACTTTTCCAGTTTGTTTGTTGTTGTTGTTTGTTTGTTTTTTTTTTTGCGGGGCAATTGGGGTTAAGTGACTTGCCCAGGGTCACACAGCTAGTAAGTGTTATGTGGCTGAGGCCGGATTTGAACTCAGGTACTCCTGAATCCAGGGCCAGTGCTCTATCCACTGTGCCATGTAGCTGCCCCATTTTTCCAGTTTTTTTAAGCCTAACCTCTCTCCCTCTCCCTTCCTCCATTCTCTCTCCTCTCCCTCCCCTCTCCCTCCGCTCCCCAATGTATTCTGTGATACAATGACACTGGCTGTTCCTTTCATAAGACACACCATCTCCAGGCTCTGGGCATTTTTTCGGGCTGTCCTCCATACTGGGAATGCGTTCCCTTCTCAACTCTGCCTATTGGCTTCCTTGGTGTTCTTCAACTTCCAACTAAAATCCCTCCTTCTAAAGGGAGTCTTTCCCAGTCCTCCTAAATCATAGTGCCTTGCCTCTACTAGGGCAGATAGAACAGCCAGCCTGGAGTCAGGAAGACCTAAATTCAAATCTGGCTTGACATCTACTAGCTGTGTGACCCTGGGCAAGTCACTTAATCCTGTTTGCCTCAGTTTTCTTATCTGTAAAATGAGTTGAAGAAGGAAATGGGGAACCACTCCAGTATCTTTGCCAAGAAAACCCCAAATGGGGTCACGAAGAGTCAGACATGACTGAACAACAACAAACCCTTTACTGATTATCTTCAATTTATCCCATATATAGCTTGTTTATGGATAATTGTTTTCATGTTGTCTCTTCCATTCAACTGTGTGTTCCTTGAGAACAGACTGTTTAGATTTGCCTTTCTTTCTATCCCCAGCACTTAGCCCAGTGCCTGGCACATAGAAGGTACTTGATAAATGTTGATAGAGTGTTTGATCCTTGGCATTTTGCTTTTTTCATTTAAAAAACATTCTGAGGAGTCCATAGCTCCACCAGAATTCCTGACTGAGGGGGAATGACACCAATAAAGGTTGCTGTAAACATCTTTAAATATTTTTAGGTACCAGTGAAGCAACTGAGCTGTCTACATGTGATCCCCTGAATAACCAGTCTTACTTCTTTTGGGATTATACATTTCCTAAACGATGCTGCTTGTGACATTTCTTGAACACCAAAGTTCCGTTGGAATGTGAATTGCTGTTATCATTGTAAGGTACAATGCTCACAATCTAATGGTAAAATGCAAAGAACGCTAAATTTGGAGTGAGTAATCCTGGATTCAAATCTCACTCCTAACTCTAAATGGGTGACCCTGGGTGAATGCGCTCCCTGGGCTTCTGTGTTCTCATGTTAAACTGAAAGATTGAATTCAGTTATCTCTAAGGTCCTAGTTCTAAATTTTCTGGAAGGCACATGTCAGGAAGACAACACCACCAAGGAATCACCCCGGTGAACTTTGTCTGGTAGCCTAGTATTGCTGGAATTTTTTCTTAATTAATTAAGCAACCAAATTAATTATTTATTTTGCACTTTTTAAAAGAATTTGTTCGTTGTTAATGTTTTAAATAATAACAATTTTTATTTAAAGTTTTGAGTTTGAAATTCTATCCCTCCTTCCCTCCCTCTCCCCCTAACCCCCAGATGCTAAGCAATCAGACAAAGGTAATATACGTGCAGTTATGTAAAACATTACCATATTAGTCATTTTGTTAAAGAAAACTTCCCAAAAATGGAGGAAAAAAAATAGCATGCTTCAATCTGTGTTTGATCAATATCAATTCTTTTTTGGGAGGTGGATAGTATGCTTCATTATTAGTCCTTTGGGATTGTCTTGGATCATTGTACTGTTGAGAATAGTTAAATCCTTTTTTTTTTCTTTTTTCGGAGCAATGGGGGTTAAGTGACTTGCCCAGGGTCACACAGCTAGTGTCAAGTGTCTGAGGTCGGATTTGAACTCAGGTACTCCTGAATCCAGGGCCGGTACTTTATCCACTGCACCACCTAGCTGCTCCTGAGAATAGTTAAATCTGCTGTCACTGTACACAATGTTCTCTCAGTTCTGCTCTCTTCACTATACATCAGTTCATATAAGGCTTTCCAGCCCTTTCTGAAATCATTTTGTCTATCATTTCTTATAGCACAATAATATTCCATCAGTCATATATCATAGCTTGTTTAGCCATTCCTCAGTTGATGGGCATTCCTTTGATTTCTAATTCTTAGCCACCACAAAAAGAGCTGCTATAAATATTTTTGTACAAATATGTCCTTTCCCCTTTTTTGGGATGGCTTTGGGATAGAAATCTGTAAGTGGTATTGCTGGATCAAAGGGTATGCACAGTTCTTTAGCCCTTTGGACATAGTTCCAAATTGCTCTCCAGAATGGTTGGATCAATTCACAACTCTACCAACAGTGGATTAGCATCCCTGTTTTCCCACATTCCCTCCAACATCCAATATTTTCCCTTTTTTTTGGTTATATTTGCCACTCTGATAGTTTGTGAATTGTTCTAACCTGCAACCTGCTTTGTGGTGCTCATCATACCTTGGATGAACAGTATTGATATCTGCTTAGACTTCCCAGAGCTGGCACAGGGAAATATGAAAGGAAAGAAAGAAGCATTTATATAGTGCCTACTCTGTCTAAGCTCTTTACAATTTTTATCTCATTTGATCCTCACAAGCTTGAGTGGTAGGTGTTACGATGCTCTCTATTTTATAGTTGAGGAAACTGAGTCAGACAGTGGTTAAATGACTTTTCCAGGGTCATAAAAGGTCTAAGGCCAAATTTGAACTCAGGTCTTCTTGTCTGCAGGCCCATCACTTTATTTACTAAGCCATCTAGCTGTCCCTGGAATCTCCCAAAGCATTATGTGTGTAAAAAGGGATTTAATTTAGCTCTCCTTACCAAATTTTTGACAAGGTTTTCTGGGAACCCTACAGGTATTGTGAGAACCCTATAGGAAGTGAAAACTGGGGTGTTGACTGGCTTAATGAATTGACATGAGGCAGAGGTGCCTAATAATAGCTAATATTTATGAAGCACTTTACATATTCTCTCATTGGAACCTCATAACAACCCTGTGAGAGAGGTGCTGTTATGATCCCCATTTTACAAATGAAGAAACTGAGGCTTAGAGAGGCTAAGCAACTTGCCCAGTATCAGGGACAGGATTTGAATCCGGGTCCTTTTGACTCCAAGTCCAGAATTCTTTCCACTATTCCATAAATGTTGTCTGTGACTAGTTATAGACTACTTGACTAAGGTGCTTATTAAGGTGATTGTAATAATAACTCACATTTACATAGTCCTTGGCAGGTGGTTACAAAGCACTTTACATATACATATAGATGGGGTTTCTTAATCTGGAGCCCTTTAAACTTTTTTTTTGGACATTTTGATAACTGTAATAATAATAGCTAGTGTTTTAAGGTTTGCGAAGCACTTTGAATATGTTAGCTCATTTGATCCACATGACAACTAAATTATATTATCCCCATTTTGCAGTTTCTTCAAACTAAGGCACAGACACTTGCCAGGGTCACATAGCTAATGTCCAAGGCAGGGTTTGAACTCAGATCTTTCTGAAAATAAATCTAGTCTTCTATGAACTTTATAATCCTATATATTTTATTTTATGCATTAAAAATTACTCTGAGAAGGGGTCCATAGTCATTACCAGACTGCCAAAATAGTCCTTGGCACATAAAAGGTTAAGAGGCCCTGATCTAGACTGTGATAATAAACTTCTCATTGGCCTCCCTGCCTCCAGTCTTTCCCCACTTCAATCCTTTCTTCCCAGGCCACTCTAATCTCTTGATCCTGATATTCAAGGCCCTCCACAATTTGGCTCCCACCTATTTTTCTAGGCTTATCTCACACTTTTCCCTTTCACATTCTCCACATTCCAGCAAAACTGGATTATTCACCATTCCCAGTTCTTGCCTTGCCTTTACTCATCTCTGCCTTTGCTCAAGCCATCCCCACCCCCAGTTTCTGCAATGGCCTCCTCCCAACACATTTGAACTTGTTGAAATCTCTTCCTTACTATCCTAACTCAAATGCCTCCTCCTCCTTGAAGCTTTCTGGTCAGCAATGACTCCCTCCATCTGAAAGCGAACTGTCCCTAAAAGGCATTTCTTCCTTTTCCCTCCTTTGCAGAGGTAGGGGATCATGGGTGGGCCGAGTTGCATCTATTGTCACATTTAGTTGATCTTTTGGTCAGTTTCAGAGAGCTGTTTTAAATTTTGTCTCTCCTTTTAAATGTTTTTTGTTACAAGGAATGGATTTCTGGGGAGGTGACAGGGAAGGATACATTTGAAGAAGAAGGTTATATTTTTTAAAAAAGATAATTTCTTTTTGAAAAAAACAACAGATCAAAAAAAGAGAAGGCAGTCTCTCCTCCCTCAAATTTCTCATAGCCCTTTGTCTATATCTCTCATTCTCTCCTTCTTACTTAATCTCACAATTCCTGGTATCATAATTATTTGTGTACATATTTTAACACTACCACCCCCCCTTTTCATTAAGTGATAAGTTCCTAGAGAACAAGGTCTGTGTCCCATCTCTCTTTATCTCCAGTACCTAGCATAGTGTCTTGTACATATTGAGCACTTAGTAGATGGTTGATGAATTGAACTGAATTAGCTCTTTTTAACCTGTGAGGCAAGTAGTACAAATATTATCACTCCCATTTTACAGATGAAAGGACAGAGTTTCAGAGAAGGTAGACTGACTTGCTCAATATTGCACTGTTATTAAGTGGTCCAGCTGAGATTGACATAAAAGTCTTCCAGCTAGCTTCACCTAGTAATGCCTTCCAATAGGTCATGTTCTTCTGGGCATTTAAATCAGGCCATTTAACTTTTCCATGGCCACAAACTGCATCCCCTAAATTTCAGTCAGTCACTGTGCAAATGCACAGTGTACTCTAGGTTTTTTGAGGATGTGGGAGGATGGTCTGGGCTAAGAGTATGTCTGGATCAGCACAGATTCATCACCACTGATTGGGAAAACAATTCAGAGTATATTTTCCACAGTTCACGGGCCAGCTGAATGGAGATCTGCTGTGTCTGTGGCCCTGAGACCCACAGTAGTTTCAAAGGCTTCTATTGGAAGGACAGCACTCTTATCAAACAAGGTCAAATTAGGGAAAGACTTTGAAAAGCACCAAGCACCAGGCAAATTATTGTTATGTTTCCATTGCCATTGGGGAAGGAGGGTGGCTCAGCCAGCCACTGACAGTCCTGGGGAGAGTGATGAGATCAGCTAGCCCCCTGAACCATTTTTTAAGAGTCAGGTCAGACCAAGGCCAGAAGAGAGGAAGAACAGAACTGATGTGATCAGTCAGACCAAGGCAGGAACTGAGCCGTGTCGATATTTCAACCCCCAAGTGCATTTGACGTTGGGCGGCTGTTTCTGTCCAGACGGGCGAGGGGGGGGGGGTGGAGTGAAGGGGGAAAAGGGGGGGGGGCGCTAAGTCGGGCTGTTGTCAATTGGTAACACAGGGCATCCAAGGCCCAGGGTGGCCTTGAGTCAGGGGCCCCTGGCAGGGCGCTGGGAGAGTTTCCACGGGCCGAGCAAACAAGCTAGAGCAGACTCGCTGGGAACTGAGAGCTCTCTAGCTGTTGTTTTTCCACCTGATTGAAGTCGTACCCGGCAACCCCTGCACTGCCCCCCGCCCCGTGTGAGAAAGGGAGAGGTGCCTGGTGCCCTGGGAGCCGGCTCTTGTTCCATGACACCCCCTATCAACGAACCCTCAGTGAACTGAATGTGTGCCGGAGGGGGTTACACAGCTGGAAATAGCTACAGCGGGCTGGGGGGTTTCTTTCAAGTGAAGTCGAGTTTAGGTGGGGCTTTTGATGCGACTCATTTTTAGAAGCCTTTGGGGAAGGTTGTCATCTCTTAACAAAAAGAAGATCTGGGCCATATGGGTCACATTTCCACACGCATACACACCCTCCACCACTACCACCGCCCCCAAACCCCCACACATACACACATCGCCTGATGTTCTACTTTTGGTAAATTGGAGGCTTTGGCTCATCACTGTGCAGGTGGCACCATACAATTCCTGAGGGGGAGCAGAATCATTGTGGGGCAGAAGGCTCTTTTTATCTTGAAGTTTTATCTTGAACCCTCCAAATGGGGGTTGGAAAGCAGGCAACCTCAGGGAGATTAGCTGTGATCCAGAAACCATTACAGCTTGTCATTAACTCAGGCCGGGATAGACTGGGAACTGGAAGACTGTTCTTGAAGTGGGGCAGGTGGAGCTCATCTTGATTGAGAAAACCATTAAAATTGAAGGTGTGTTGTTGGGAGCTTTCAAAGGGAAGATGGTTGGTGATTATCAGGTTTGCTTTAGGTTGTTGGATTCTTTTTTTTTTTTTTTTGGTGGGGCATTGAGGGTTAAAGTGACTTGCTCAGGGTCACACAGCTAGTAAGTGTCAAGTGTCTGAGGCTGGATTTGAACTCTGGTCCTCCTGAATCCAGGGCTGATGCTTTAGCCCCTGCGCCACTTAGTTGCCCCAGATTTAAAAAAAAAAAATTTTTTTTTTTACATTGCCTATATTTCCCCCTCCCAGAGAACCATACCATGTAACAAAGAATATTTTTACGAATAAAGAGACAGAAGAGAAAAAAACAATCAGCAAAACTGTTAAATGCATTGAAAAAAATTCTAGATAGACTCGTATTTTATTGGACCAGATGGATCTGGCTTATTTTATTATTTCTTTTTTTTATTTTTTTTTTAAATTTTAAAATTTAAAAAAAATTTTTAATGTATAAGGTATTTTATTTTTTCCGTTACATGTAAAGATAGTTCTCAACTTATTTTATTATTTCTAAAGATGAAGTAGTAGAACTTGTCATTCAGTATTTCATCCTTGTGACTAGTTCATAGATGAAGAGCCGGAAGGAACCTCAGAGGGCATCTGTGTGGTCCAACACGCTTGTTTTACAGATGAGGAAACTGAGGCCCAGGGAGATTAAATGACTTACCCAAATAATATCAGAAGCCAAGATTGGAACCCAGATCTCTGACTCCAGAGCCAGTGATTGCTCCAGTCAGTCAGATGGTATTTATTACAGGTCCACTGGATCATTCTGCCTCCTTTAGTGAAATCGGTTCAATTCAACAAGCATTTATGAAGCACATCCCAGGCACTGGGTTAAGTGTTAAGGATACAAAGATAAAAACAAAACAGTCCTTGCCATCAAGGGATATTCTACTGGGGACAGCTGTATCACGTGGATGAATGATAACAAAAATATACCAAAAAAATTTTAAAAGAAATTTTCTAGCCATCTCTCATCTCCATTCTACTGGGAATCACCTCTACACCATGCTGTTTTGCACATTCCTTTCCCCCTTCTTTTTCTTTTCTTTTTTTTGCATTATGTTTTTATTTCATCTTTTCTCTATTACATGTAAACAAAACTTTTCTGACATGCATTTTAAAAAATTTTGAGTTCCTTCCCCTCCCCTCTCCTTACATGGGCAGTCATGCAAAACATTTCCATATTAGCCATGTCGTGAAAGAAAACTCAGACTAAAAAAAAAGCACAAATAAACCCAAGAATAATTTTTTTTTAAATTTTAATTAGTGAGGCAATTGGGGTTAAGTGACTTGCCCAAGGTCACATAGCTAGTAAGTGTTAAGTGTCTGAGGCCGGATTTGAACTCAGGTACTCCTGATTCCAGGGCCGGTGCTCTATCCATTGCCCCACCTAGCTGCCCCAGAATAATTTTTTTTTAAGTGTAAAAAGTATGCTTCAATCTGCATTCAGATTCCATCAGTTCTTTCTCTGGAGGTAGATAGCATTTTTCATCCTGAGTCCTTTGGAATTGTTTTGGATCATTGTATTGCTGAGAATAGCCAAGTCATTCACAGCTGATCATCATAAAATATTGCTGTTACTGTGACCTATGTTCTTCTGGTTCTACCTATTTTTTTTTGCATCAGTTCATGTAAGTCTTCTTGGGTTTTTCTGAAAGCATCCCATTCATTATTTCCCTTCCCTCTCTTCCAACTCACCTGTTTGTTGTTTTCCTCCATTAGAATATAAGTTCCTTGAAGGCAGGTACTGTCTTACTTTCTTGTACACGTATTCCTACTTCCTATCACAGTTCCTGGCACATGGTAAATGTTTAACGAATGATTTACTTATCTATCTAAATTCAGGATGGTAGTACTTTACTACCGAAGGAATCAGAAAAGGCCTTGTGTAGGAAGTGGCACTTGAGTCAGAAAGGGATCTAGGAGTTACAAGAGAGTGAGGTGAGGAGGGAGAACATTCCAGGTATAGGGGACAAACAGTATATGCATAGGCACAGAGATGGGGGAGGAGATGTCATGGGAATAGCAAGTAAGCCAATTTTAGTGTAACATTCTGTGCTTGAAGAATAATGTGCGATCAGCCCACGAAGGGCTTTTAAATGCCTAACAGAAGAAATTGCATTTTATCATACAGGTACATGGGAGCCAAGGAAGCTTCTTGGGCGGCAGGGTGATTCCAGTGTTTTATGAATAATAACAATCCATAAAAAAGTTAAGAAGAGCATTTTAGTAGACATCGCTATACCACATACTCCACCTAGCCAATGAAATAGAAACCACATGGGAACAGGATGGGGAACAGATCATCCCCATTATCTGGCCTGCTGCTAGAATTGTCCCCACAATGTTTTCAGATATCAGATATCAGAAAGATAAGCTTATATCCAGATATTTTTATTTAATTACAAAAAAAGCAGTTATCTTATACACCTGTGCATTATTAGATCACAGAACTTTAAGTATGAAAGAGTAAGAGCCATATAGCAAGTGGAAAAAGATGAAAATAAAAGAATAATAATGATGATAGCAATAAGAGGAGCTGACATTTAGATGTTTTATGGTTTACAAAGTGCTTTATATATTTGTCTCAATTGATGTTCACAATAACTTTGTGAGATAGGTAATCATTTGTTTGTTTTTGCAGGGCAATGAGGGTTAAGTGGCTTGCTCAGGGTCACACAGCTGGTAAGTGTCAGGTGTCTGAGGCTGGATTTGAACTCAGGTTCTCCTGAATCTAGGGCCAGTATTTTATCCACTGTGCCTCCTAGCTGCCCTGGTAGGTAATAATTTTTATCCCCATTTTATAGATGAGGAAATTGAGGACCAAAGAGGTTAAGTGACCTGATAAGAAAGCTGTGGGGAGAATGGATCAGAGAGGAGAGAGGCTAGTTGTAGGGAATAGAATTTGAAGGCTATTGCAATAGTCCAGGCAAGAAGTAATGATGTCCTGTACTAAGATGGTGGAAGTATGAGTGTGAGAAGGCTGCTAGAACATGGAAAGGGAAAGCAATGTTTCCCAATATTTTTCAATCATTGATGCACTTGTGAATCACCATGGCTCATTAACAATTCTTGAGGACCCTCCCCGCTCCCCAAGGACTTTTGTTTACATGTTTTTATGTTTTATCTATCTATCTACACTGTATTAGTCATTAAAACATTTCAGTATTATTATGAAAACAATTTTGACTTTGCAGACTTCCTAAAAGGGCCTCTGTCCCTGACCACACTCTGAGAACCCCTGTTCTACATTCATCTGTACCCTGGGAACTGCTTTGGGCACTAAGTCCTCATGAGCAAAGTCAGCTCTCTCTGAACAAGTTTTGCAAATAGCTACTTAATAAGTACTGATGGTTTCGTCTCTTGACAAGCACTTTGCCCTGAGTAAGATAACCCATCCTTTGGCTCTGTTCTACAGATTTTGCATCTGGGGTGCTAATTTAATTTAGAACCTTTAAATGTCAGATTTGAAAGAGACCACAAAGATTGCCAAGTCCAACCCCTCTTTCTTTACAAATCATGGGATCTTAGGTCCTGGTCTAGAAGAGACATCAGAGGTCATCTAGTCTAACCCCTTATTTTACAGAGGAGAAATCTGAGGCCTCAGGATGTGAATTCGCTTACCCTAGGTCACATCACTAATTAGTGGCCAGACCAGGACTGGAACCTGGGTCTCTTGACTCCTTCCCAAGCCAGGGAGCTTTCCTTAAACTCAGTAATGCCTATCTACATTTGCAAAGTCTACCTTAGACTACAAAAATTCTCGTTCCGTTAGTCATTCCACCTTTGGTCATATGACAAAGTTGTTGGTCTTCTTCACCTTCTTCTTGGCGAAGAGGTTATGGCACCGTGCGCAGAATGGAGCCATCCAATTGTGAGAGGTATTTCAAGTCTAGACTGTAGTGTTCTGATTGGTTTCCCTTGCTTCCTGTCACTCACTTCCTGATTTCATACATCCAGGCTTCTGCTAGGCTACTCTTTCTGAAACACAGCTTTGTCCATGTCACTCCAAAAATACTTTGTCCATGTTTGCTCCAAAACTTTTAATGGCTCTCCAGTGCCTACAGGATAAAGTCCAAACTCCTTAGCCTGCCACTTGGAGAGGTCCATGATCTATCTGTTCACATTCTACTTCCCCAACCTCTTCTCCCACTCAGCCAGCCCCTATGCAGATTTTCTGCTTAAGCCATACTGGTCTAGTCAATCTTCCCCAAACATATCATGTCCATTCCTTCATTCTGTACCTTTACTCAGGTGTGGAATACCTTCCCTACCCTGTTCTGTTTTGTCCAAATACTACCCTTTGTTCAAAGCCAAGCTCGAGTTCCATATCAACAGTATATAGTGGAAAGAGCACCAAATTATGAGTTTCTGGAGAAAGGAGATCAGAAAGCCATGGCTCTGTCCCTAGACTTGATTTGTGAACTATAGCAAAACACTCTTCCTCTGTAAAATGAAGAGGTTTGGCCCCTTCCTGTCATTCCCTGTTCTGTGTTCTAAACATTGTCTAGGGGCAGCTAGGTGGTGCAGTGGATAGGGCACCAGCCCTGGAGTCAGGAGGACCTGAGTTCAAATCTGGCCTCAGACACTTGACACTTACTAGCTGTGTGACCCTGGGCAAGTCACTTAACCCCAATTGCCTCACCAAAAAAACAACAACAACAACAACAACAAAAATTGTTTAGTCTAAGGTTCCTTTCAGCTCTTATATACCAAACTCTGTATTGCATCATTCTTTGTTCTAAGGTTCCTTCTGGGGTGGGCCAAAAGTCATGAAGGGGTCTGATGTTTTAATAACTTTTTGGAAATTATTTTTTCTTAATTTTTTTTGTCATTTATGAGATTTGATTTTTCACACATAATATAAATTCATTTCCTATATATAGTGTACATGATGCTATGGTACTGTAAATTAAAAACAAAAAATAAAGGAGTTATTAAATAGTCATGACTTTGGCCCACCCTGTACTATGATTCAGTCTTCATTAGGTCTTTACCTACTGCACCAGTGTGGGTGATTTTCCTCTGAACCTCAGTGACCCTTAACTCTCTGTACCCATGATTCATCCCTTAGCATGTGCCATCTTGTATCATGCATGCCTCTTGTCAAATGTATATACTGTCTTCCCAACTAAACTGTAATCTCATTGGGAACAGAGACTGTGTCTTTCCTCTCTCTAGAACTCCATCATGACTATGGTGCCCTATACATAAAAGATATAAAATATACGGTTTGTTTCATGATTTATTCACTTGTTCAATGAGCATTTATTAAGCAGCTACTGTATTCAGAATATTGTGTTAGTCTCCAAGAAAGATGGCAAAGTTTAGATAGGACAGGGATCCTACACTTATAGAGCTAACAGTCTTACAATAACAACAAGTTTACAATAATAACAAATAATAATAATAGCTGACATTTATATCAGACTACAAGATTTATGAGGCTCTTTACATAAATGATCTTGTTTGATACTCACACCAACTCTTTGAAGAAGGTACAATAATTGTTATTATCCCCATTTTATAATTGGGGAAACTGAGACTCAGAGGGGTTAAATGATTTGCTCATGGTCATATAGCTGTTATATATTCTAGTATCTTTTTTTTTTTTTTGCAGGGCAGTGAGGGTTAAGTGACTTGCCCAGGGTCACACAGCTAGTGTCAGGTGTCTGAGGCTGGATTTGAACTCAGGTACTCCTGAATTCAGGGCCAGTGCTTTATCCACTGAGCCACCTAGCTGCCCCAACTGTTATATATTCTAACCTAGAATTCTCCTGGCTCCAAGTTTAGAAAGAAGGAAGGAAGGAAGGGAGGGAGGAAGAAAGGAAGGAAGGAAGGAAGGAAGGAAAGAAGGAAGGAAGGAAGGAAGGAAGGAAGGAAGAAAGAAAGAATGGAAGGAAGGAAGGAATGGAGGGAGGGAGGTGGGAAGGGAGGGAAGAAGGAAGAGAAGGAGGGAGGGAGGGAGGAAGGAAGGAAGGAAGGAAGGAAGAAAGGAAGGAAGGAAGGAAGGAAGGAAGGAAGGAAGGACGGACTTTCATAGAAGAAAGCACTGTGTTTGGGGCTTTAAATGAATAGTCTGTAGTCAGAAGACCTGACTTCTGGGTGTCAGTCCCAGCACACATACTAAGTCACCTAGACTCTTAGCTCCACTTACTAATAATGACTGACACCCAGTCAGTCTTTGTCTGTATTATTCCATTTGATCCCACAAGTCCATGAGGTAGAGACCACAGTAAAATCAGTCCCATTTAACGGTAAGAAAAATGAGGCTTATAGATGTTAAGTGCTATGCCCCGCCCAGTCACCCCAACTTTCCACACATTTGAAGGTGGATTTGAGCTCAGGTCTTTCCTGACTCTATGACAGACACGCTACAGTTGCCTCCCCCACAGTAGCACTACCTGCCTCACTGGGTTGTGGTGAGGGACTGAATGAAATAATGTATGTGAACAGTTTATTTAAAATGCTATTTATTGCCAGATGACGCCCAAGGCAGGATAGGGATAGTAAATAGACTTTTAGTTCCTCATTCGTTATAGCTATTTGGTGGGAAGCCCTGGGAATTCTCAGAACACCAAACCCCAGCTGCCTGCCGTTCCGATGCTCCAGCACTCCAGCCAGCACGCTTGCCAAAGCTAAGAAGCAATGATTTTTGAACTATCCATCTTTCTGGATTTTTTAGCTTCTCTTGCCTCCAGGAGCCAAGATTGACTTTCCCTACAATGTCAACTCCCCACACCAAACAAGCCACCTTAGTAGCTCCTCATTACCTGAGGCAGGTTCCCATAGTCAGCCTTCCCTTCTTCCCTGTACTGAAGCAAATGGGATCTCCAAACCCAGCTTCGGTTTTCTTCTCCTTCTTCCAAAACCTAGAAAGCCTGGGAGGTATGTGAATCAGGGGTATGTGGAAGAGGATGGCAAAAGAGAAAGAAGGTTAAGGAGAGTAGGTTGTTATTGGGCAGGTTCCAGAGTATTTCTTAATAGCATCTGATTCAGTATTTATTGCTCATCATATAGAAGGGAATTCATTTCACTTTCCCTTGTGTCTGAATTTGTGGCCACCTACATATGGAAGCTTCTATGGGAGGCTAGTCCTGCTTGGAGGCAAGGGGGAGTTTGGGATAACTTCTTCCCAGACTGGAAGGGAGTCTGAGTAAACTGACAAAGCCAGATACCTTCTTAGGGGTGCTTCCTCTAATCAAAGACCTTGTTATTCTTCTGCTCTGGAATCTAAAGTTAGTCCCTTGGTCTCTCTATGCTTCGGGTTCCTAAGCATGGAATAAAAAGCAAATGGATGAGCCCTTCCTTCAGCCTCTCACCTGGTTGCTTTTGACTCTGGGTAGATTTCAGTCACAAAGTATGGGATCCTATAGCAGTTGGGATTACTTGGCCCTAAGAAGGGAGAAGGCTGGTAAACTGGTTGAGGGGGAAATGCATTATATATGGAAGGATATTGTAGAGGAAGGGCAACTAGGTGGTGAATTCAATGGTTTGCAGGGCCTGGAGTCAGGAATACTCATCTTCTTGAATTCAAATCTGTGTTCAAATCTTACTAGCTGTGTGACCCTGGGTAAGTCACTTAACCCTCTGTGTCTCAGTTTCCTCCTTTGTGAAATGAACTGGAGAAGGAAATGGGAAACCACTCCAGTATCTTTGCCAAGAAAACGACAGATTGGGTCATGAAGAGCTGGACACGACTGAAAAACAATTGAAGAATAACAACATTATATAGGAGCCAGGAGCAATTTCTGACTTGAATTACTGTGGTTGGAATTTAGTTGGACAGAAGTGTAATAGAAAATGCGGTGATGAGGAATCAGGATACCTGGGTCCCAGGACAGCTTGCTTCTGTCACTAATATATTGTGAGACCTTGGGCAAATCACTCATCCTCTGTTCCCCTATACATGCTAAGATCCTATAAACAATGGGTACACAAGGATCTTATAAACACACTGGAATCTCTTGAGAGTGTATTTTGGTTTGTTTTTAGACTGTATCTGTGGTTTCATTAGTTTAGGGAACCCTGGGGAAGGAACTCTTTCCACCAATGCACATAGGCAGCTACTCTACAGTGTTAGAGATTTGTAGGGGCCACCGAGAGATTAAATGATTTGTCACAAGATCATACAGCTAATGAAGATCTGAACCCCCTCTTCCTGACTCTGGAGCCAGTTGTCTATCCTTTATGCCATGGCCAAGTGTCTCTAAAACATTCAGAGAGAGAGAACTTTTAAGAAAAGGATATATAATAATATTAATAGTTCTTTGGTAGGATTGGGAGGGAGGGAATTCAGTTTAGTTTTGTTTCAGTTGTGTCCTACTCTTCATGACTTCAAATTCGATTTTCTTGGCAGAGATACTAGAGTAGTTTGCCATTTCCTTCTCCAACTCGTTTTACAGATGATGAAACAGTGACTTACCCAGGGTCACAGACCTAGTAAGTGTCTGAGGTGGGATCTGAACTCAGGAAGATGAATCTTCCCGACTTTAGGCCCAGTACCCTATCTCCACTTTGCTACTTAGCTGCTCCTGTCAGGGTGGGGGTGGGGTAGGGCAGACAGTGAGGAGGAAGATATTGGGGAATGAAGGTACTATAAATACAAAAGATATCAATAAAAAGAAAAGGGAAAGGTGGATAACTGACTGAAATATATATAATCCTACCAATAAAAATTCTCTTTTCATACCATACAAGCTATATTCCCCACTATTAGATTATAAGATCCTTGAAGACAGAGATTGTATAATTTTTCATGTTTGTATCCCAGAATATAGTAGATCTTAATAAATATTGGTTATAATTGTTAGTCCTCTTTGTAATTGGGAAATGGTTTTTTTGTTTTTATTTTGTGGGGCAATGGGGGTTAAGTGACTTGCCCAGGGTCACACAGCTAGTAAGTGTCAAGTGTCTGAGGCCGGATTTGAACTCAGGTACTCCTGAATCCAGGGCCAGTGCTCTATCAACTGCTCCACCTAGCTGCCCCCCATTAGTCCTCTTTGTGATAGAGGTTTGGGCTGGAGGGACTTCATAGAACTTAACTAGCCCTGGAATACTATAATTCTTGGCAACCAGAAGTAACATTGAACATGAAGGAGCTGTTAGGTTAATTGTGACCTACATCATCCTTTCTCCAACCCCATTCAAAATTTTTTTCCCTATGACTCAGCTAAGGAACTCTATGGGTCTGGAATCAAAGACGAGACCAAAAACAAGCCCTCAAAAATGTTTTCTTTTCTTGGAGGAATTTTCTTTAAATGTCACTTATTTCTCTGCCAGGAAATCCAGGAAGCCATCTGCCTGTGGTCTGCAGTGACCCACAGTCTGATTTCCCTGAAGCTTGCCTCCTTCCTCCCTCCATACTCTTCATCACAGTTTATAAATGGATAAATCCAGGTCCTCTTCCTGGAGGAAGAATGCCTGCTTCCATGTTTGTTCTCCCTTAGGCTCATCTGTGCCAAGTTTGTACCACTTCCTTGGCCCAACTATAAAGTCCTACAATGAACTTTGGGTTACTACTTCTTCCAGGCAGCTTTCTCTGACTAACCCCACTCAGCTCCATTTTCTCCAATACTACCCCAGGACTTTTATACTATATAGTTATAGTATTCTAGGGCTGGTTAAAACCTATTCCTAAGTATTTGTAGGGACTGGTAGGTTTTAGAATCGGAAGACACTTTAGAGATCATCTGATTTAACTTTCTTTTTCTTTAAAAGAATCTGAGGCCCAGAGAGAAGAAGGGATTTGTGGTAAGGCCACACAGGTATATTTCAGAGAGCCAAGATCTGTCTATGGATCCTCTACATTGCATGCTCTTTATACCCAATAACACTCAAGAATAATCTAAAATTCAGTTCAATTTGACTTTTGAACAGATTATGATTTTTTTCTCCCTGAGTCCTGGTTCTGTTTTGCTGAGAGGAGAATCAATTTATTTCACTTAGCTTCAGTTGAATTTAACAAACACGAATTTAATGCCTACTATGTTCAAATCATTGTACTAGGCAGAGAGTTCTGGGCAATTGGTGAACCTACCTCATGGAGAAGGTAATATTTGAGCTGAGTCTTGAAGGAAGTCCAAGATGCTAAGAGGTAAAAGTTAGGAGAGAGGATTCCAAGCATGGAGGACGGCAAATGCATAGGCACAGAGATATGCGATAGAGTATCTTGTACAGGCAATACCAAATAGTTAAATATGGCTGAAAAATTGTGTGTAGAGGGAGTAATGTATAAGAAGACTGGAAAGCAAGATTGTGAAAGCTTTAAATGCCAGATATTTGATCTTAGATGAAATGGTGATCCACGGGTGTTTATTGAATGGGGAGCATGAAGACATGGCTAGACCTATACTTTAGGAAAATCACTTTGATGGTTGTTTGAAGGATGGATTGGAGTAGAAAGAGACAAAAGTCAGGGAGGTCAATTATGGGAGTTGGGGAGATCATTCCCCTTTTCCCAGGTATTGCATATCCAGTCAAGAGGTAATTAAGGGCCTCAACTAGGATGGTGGCTATGTGAGTAGAGAGAAGGGGATGTGTAGGAGAGATGTTGTGGAGGCAGAAATGACAAGGTTTCAAAGCTGAATGGATGTGTGGGATGACTGCTAATGGGGAGGAAAAGATGACATTGAAGTTACAAATCTAGAAGGCTGGAAAAATGCTGGTACTCTTAACAGTTAGTTAGAAAGAAGTAGATTTAGAAAGAAAGATAATGAGTTTTGAGTTTTCTTTTGTTTTGGCTTTGATATGTTGAGTTTGAGATATCTATGAGACAGTTTGAAATTATAATAGGTAGCTAATATTGTATGATTGGAGCTCAGAACAAACACTAGAACTAGATGTATAGATCTAGGAGGCATCTGCATAGAGATGATAATTAAATTCATATGAGCTGATGAAATTGTGAGGAAAGGAAGTGGGTAGCAAGAGAAGAGAAGGGGCTCCGGAACAGTGGTTTGGTCTACACCTATGGGTAGGCAATATGGCTGATGTCCAGCAAAGAAGAAGAAACAGTCGGGTGGGTAAGAAGAGAACCAAGAGAGAGCAATATCATGAAAACCCAGAGAGAAGAGAGTATCCAGGAGAAGCGGTCAATGGTGTCAAATGTTGCAAAGAGGTCAGGAATGATGAGGGTTGAGAAAAGGCATTTAAGGTATTTAAAAACACTTGACAATTAAGAGATCATTGGTAACTGGAAAAAACAGTTTCAGTTGAGTGATAAAGTTAGAAGCCAGACTGCAAAAGGCTGAGAAATGATTGAGAGGAGAAGTGGAGATAATGGGCATGTCAACATCTTTTTCAAAGAGTTTGGTTTTTGGAGGAGAGATATAGGATTATAGTTATCAGAGATGGTGGGCTTTAGTGAGATTCTTTTAAGAATAGGAGAAACTTGGATATGCTTGTAGACATCAAGTAAGGAAGAGAGGGATAGATGGAAGAATAGAGATAGAAGGAATGATAGTGATGACAAGACAAGAGAAGATGAAATCAAGGGCATATGTGGAAGGTGTTACCTTGGCAAGGAGGATTATCTCTTTATTAGATATTGGAATAAAGGAAAAGAGTGAAGAATGATGTAAAGGGATTATGAGGAGAAAGGGAAGAAGAGGCAGATCATAGCACATGATCTCAATTTTGGGGGTAAAATATGAAGTAAGATCCTCAACTGAAAGGGGTGGGGGTGGGGAGGAGGGAGAGAGAGAGAGAGAGGAGGGTGGGATTACTGTGGAAAATCTGAGGAGAGAACAGAAAATGTAGAACAACCAACAGGATGAATAGGATAGAGGATCAATTAGGGAGTAAAAGGATTGTCTTGCTACAGTGAGTGGCCAGTTGAGATTAAGTAACACAATTATGCCGTGGTCATAGTCATCACAGTTCTGTAACTTCCTCCATCTCTGTCAGCAGAGGTCAAGTAGAAGCAAAAGAATCGAATGTTTGAGTAATATAGATTTGGGGCTTAATAATTAATGAATGGTGATAGGACAAAGAAGCAGGACATTCAAGGGTAGAGGCTAGTGTACAGTTGGACTGTTTCATTGAGGGGTCAAGAGTGGGAAGAGGGGAGAGAGTAGCCAAAACAGGAATGATGAATGAATGAATAAATAATTAATACTGAGCAATGAAAGAAATGGAGAGAAGGTGAGAAGCTTTTCTAGGCAAGGAAAATGGCATGAACGGATTTAGGAACTTATTGAGTGCTACTTTGGGTCCAGCACTGTGTTATTGAGTGCTACTGTGGATCCAGCACTGTGTAGGAGACAAAGCAAAATCCCACTTTGTAATCTAGTTGAAGAGGTAAGATTTATTCAGGAAAAAAAAAAAAACAATCAGAGAACTGAACAAAATGGATTATCATCAAGTGTTTAGTTAACTCCTGTACAATTGTAAGCAATATGGGGAAGTGGAAAGGGCAGTGGACCTGACTTCTAGAGCCAGGTCTGCCAACAAGTAGCTGTATAATCCTGTTGATAGAGATAGCATTTCTAGCACTATATATCAAGTAATAGAAGTTGTAATGGATATCCTTGCCTTACCCCTTTCTTTTTTTGGAAAGGCTTCTAGTTTATCTCCATTGCATATAATGCTGGGTCTTAGTTTAAGATAAGAGGTTCTTTGTGTGTGTGTGTGTGTGCACACGCGCGCGTGGCAATTGAGATTAAGTGACTTGCCCAGGGTCACACAACTAGTAAGTGTTAAGTGTCTGAGGTCAGATTTGAACTCAGGTCTTCCTGACTCTAGGGCCGGTGCTCTATCCACTGTGCCACCTAGCTGCCCCAAGATAAGAGGTTCTTAATCTAGTGTCCATGAACTTGTGTTTTTTTTTTAATTTCATAACTGTATTTCAATGTAATTTCCTTTGTAATCCAATGTATTTCATATTGCACCTTTTAAAAACCTTGTTCTGAGAAGGGGTTGATAGGCTTCACTAGATGGCCAGAGGGGTTTATGACACACAAAAAAGGTTAAGAACTTTTAAATATATACTCCTCAACACCCCCCCCCCATCCAAACTGTTGCCAAGGCCTGTTGATTTTACCTTTGCAGCATCTCTCCAACATGCCCCCTTCTCTTCTCTGACAGTGCCATCACTCCAGTGCAGGCCCTTATCACATCACAGCTAGATTATTGCAGTAGCTTGCCTGCTGGTGGGTCTGCCTCTTCTGAAGTCTCTCCCCACTCCTCTCCATTCTCCATTAAGTCATTAAAGTGATTTTCCTAAAACAAAGGTCTGATCATGTCACACACGATGCTCCCCATTCCTGACCCCACTTAATAAACCCTAGTGGCTCCCTATGCCCTCCAGAAGCAAATACACAGCGATCTGTTTGGCATTCAAAGTCCTTCATAAGCTAGACCTCTCCTACCTTTCCAGTCTTATTACACTTTACCCCCTGGACACTGACCTGGGTAGTCTGTGTACAAAACACTCCCATCTTTTGGCTTTGGGTATAGTCTCTGGCCATCCCACATGCCTGGAATGCTCTCAACTCCAACTACTGATCTTCCTGACTTTTTTAAAGTCTCAACTAAAATCCCACCTTCTACAGCAATCACAACCCCTCTTAATTCCAGTGTCCTCCCCCTTTTATTTCCTATTTATTCTGTATATAACTTGCTTTGTGTCTTTTTTTGCAAGTTGTCTCCCCCATTATATTATCATTTCCCTTGAAGCCGAAGACTGTCTTCTGCCTCTTTTCGTATTCCTAGTGCTTAGCACCTTCCTGGAACATAGTAGGTGTTTAATAAATGCTTATTGATTGCCTGATTTCCTCTCCTGGGCCTCCCTTTCCTTGTCTGTAAAATGTGGGGATTGGACCACATGATATTTAGCTCAGAAGCTCTCCAGGTCAGTTTGGGTCAGAGAATTCCAAGGGATTGGGCTTTGAAGGATAGATAGAATTGGGATAAACAACAAAGAATGAACAGGACATGTGTGGAGGACTATATAGAGGTAAATTAGCCAGATGGGTGGAGGAGTCTTAAGAGAGATAGAATTGGATAGTCAGCTTGGAGCTTCTTGCTGGAGGGCCTTGGATACCAGGCTTTGAGGAGTTTCATCTGATCTTCAACAGGGAGACATTGTATTTTCCCAGGCAGGAGATGGGGGTGATAAAAGAGGTCCCTAAAGAAGATAACTAATCCAATAGTTTTGCTAACCAGATCAGGGGAGATTTCAGGACAGAGGGGCCTTGGTAAGATCCTGTTGCAAGAATAATCAATCTAGGGCAAATCTTCTTAAACTGTGGGTCAAGACCCTATATGGAGGCACATAACTGAATGTGGGGGTTGTGAAAAATTTGGCAACAGTAAAAAGTTATGTATACCTATTTTATATGCCTATATATTTGGGGTCACGTAAAAATCTCTAGGGTGAAAAGGGGTCATGAGTGGAAAAAGTTTAAGAAGCTCTGTTTGAGAGGTCATAAGCTCATTGATTTTAAAGTTAGAAGATATCTTAGAAGACACTGATTACAACTGCTTGATAATACAGAGATTAGAGTGGTATCTCTGGAAATGGAGAGGGAGGTTTAGTAACAAGAAGCATTTCAGATCAAGAATCTGCCAGACAAATAGCAGGTGAAGCATGCTGAAGTAGAAAGAACACTGAACTGTGAATCCTAGGACCTGTGTTCAAATCTTGTCACTTACTAATCATTTGACCATAGGTGGTCAAGTCGCTTGGCTTATTTGGATTTCTGTGCGCTCATCAGTAAAAATGAAGGGGATGATCTTTAGAGTCCATCTCAACTCTATATGTAAGATTCTATAATAGAATTTTCTGGTTAAATAGAGGATAAAGGAGAGAGAGAGGAGTCAAAGGTGACTCTGGGGGGTCTGGAGAATGGTGCCGCCACTGACATAAATGTCAAAAGTGGAGAAGGGAAATGGAGGTTAGCTAAGACTGGCATCTCCTTTCCTACCTGGAGTAATGTCTTTACATAACCTGTTTGGCCAGAAAGTTGAATCTGGTTTTGCACCCTTAGAACAGTAGGGTCAAATGATCCCAGAGAGCCAGTGTTTTGAGTTCATAGGATCATCCTTTAGTCAAAGCCCCTGCACCCTTACTTTACAGATGAAGAAAATAAGACGTATTTAGATGAAGAGACTTGCTCAGTGATTGTTTAGAATCTGGGGGAATTGTAGTTTCCCCCAACTCTCCATCACTGCCTTGGGGTGGAGGGGCTTCTATAGCCCCAATGAAACTATGAGCTATTCTGTGCAGGGTGACCCAAGATGGACAGCTCATGGTGAAGCATTCTGACAAAACATAATCCACTGCAGAAGGGAATGGCAAACCTTGTACAGTACTAAAATGATTTTTAAAAAGGGGGGGGGGGCGCAGCTAGGTGGTGCAGTGGATAGAGCACCAGCCCTGGATTCAGGAGGACCTGAGTTCAAATCCGGCCTCAGATACTTAACACTAGCTGTGTGACCCTGAGCAAGTCACTTAACCCCAACTGCCTCACCAAAATAAATAAAAAGGGTGTGTGTGGGGGGGAAAGACATGCCATGGCCCATGGGGTCCTGAAGAATTGGACATGACTAAACGAGGATCATAGCTTTAGATTGAGAAGACACCTTTGGGACCATCTGGTCCAACCCCTTTCCCTCCCTCATCTTTGCGATGAGGAAACAAAAGTCAGAGAGACTGACTTCCCCAGGATGACAAAGGAAGTGAGTGGGGGTCTTGCTTGTCTTAGGACAGGAAGGCGTTTAGCAGTCACAGTGGAGGATTTGGAACTGGCAAGGTGTCTAGAACTCATCTAATCCTTCCCCTTCATTTTCCACATAAGGAACCTGAAGCCCAGAGGGATTAATTGACTTGTCCAAGGGCACATGGGTAGTAAATAGCAGAGCTGGGATTTAAATACAGGACTTCCTTCCATAGCACCATACTGCTGCCTTCCATGGAGTGAAGAAAGAAGCAGAGGTGGAAGGGAATTCACCCTTGTTTTAGTTCTTTATCTGGTCCCTAAAAAACAGACCTTTGTTGGGCTTCCCACTGCTACTTCTCCAAACTGATTGCTGTTTGTACTTTGGTGATCCCACCTCCTCCTTTACAGAATGACTGGAAGTGAGGAGGCCAACTTTTGATTCTCACTCCCTCCCACTTACTGCTCATACTTTCCATCAAACACACACAAACACACACACACACACACACAAACCCTTACCCTGAATGATTTCTGGTAGGTTCTGTAAATCCTGCTTTGTATGATTGACAAAGGGACAGGTCAGGGTGGATCTGTGGCCCTGGTAAAGAGTCTTGCCCTGGAGGCTACTAGGTGACTCAGTGGAAAGAGCACTGGAATTCAAATGTAGCCTCAGAACTTAAGAAGCTGTGTGACCCTTGGCAGGTCGCTTAACCTCCATCTGACTCAGTTTCCTCTATTATAAAATGGGAATAATAATTGTACCTAAATCCTAGGTTTGTTGTGAGGATCAAATGAGATGACATCTATAAAGCACTTAGCACAGTGCCTGGCACATTAGTAGGCATTTGGTAAATTCTTGTTTCCTTTCTTCCAATCCTCCCAAGATAAGCTTTTTTTTGGGGTGGGGGTGAGGCAGTTGGGGTTAAGTGACTTGCCCAGGGTCACACAGCTAGTAAGTGTTAAGTGTCTGAGGTCAGATTTGAACTCAGGTCCTCCTGACTCCAGGGCTGGTGCTCTATCCACTGTGCCACCTAGCTGCCCCCCGCCATAAGCATTTAATAGATACTTGCTTCATGAATGATGCTGGCTCACATCACTACATTCCAAATAGAGTAGAAGATCTCAAAAGGCAGGTATCTATTACTCGCTCAGTACTTTCCCTTAGCAGTCTTATAAGTAAATGTGGTCTTCTTCATCTTATCTGACAGTACACTTATGAACTTATAATAGTCTAATATGTGTTATAATTATCTACATATCTAGTCACCTCTTATTCTAGATTGCAAGCTTCTTGAGGGCAGGGACCTGTCTTAATTGTTTTTGTAGTCCTTTTTCTTAATCATAAACCCATTCCTCCTACCTAGCACAATTCTTTGTAGATCATGACTTCTAAATACCTGCTTGTTGAGTGAGTAAATAACTTTTCATGCCACTAATTTGCTGGGTAAGAAACAGTCTTGTGTAGTGGAGAGAGTTGGGATAAACTGGATTCAAGTCTTTTCCACTGAGATATACTGGCTGTGTAACCCTGTCCTCTAAGACTATACATTTGGAAGGGGGGCATGGACTGGGCAATGGGGGTTAAGTGACTTGCCCAGGGTCACACAGCTAGTAAGTGTCAAGTGTTTGAGGCTGGATTTGAACTCAGGTGCTCCTGAATCCAGGGCCAGTGCTCTATCCACTGCGCCACCTAGCTGCCCCTAAGACTAAACATTTTAAAGCATGTGAGAGTGATTGAAAAAAAAAAACACATTAATTAAGGACTTAATGTATACAACAATTCGTGCTAATTGCTGAGGATACTAACATGGTCTTTTCTCTGAAGGAGCTCACATTCTACTGGAGGAACATATATGGAAAGTTTCAGCAGCAAGTCAGATGGAAACAATCCTTGTTCCTTAGGGGGCAGGAGCAAAACAGATGGTAATGCCCCAAATCCTATCACTTTTCGATGTTGAACCATTCGAGGGTGCTCTGGATTTTGGTAGCCAGTCCTTTTTTTTCTGGGTCTTCACTTTGCTCATCCAAAGTCCTCTATACCAATGAAATCACAAGTCTGGTTAAAAAAAAATGCTTTAGGGGGCAACTAGGTGGTGCAGTGGATAGAGCACTGGCCCTGGATTCAGGAGGACCTGAGTTCAAATGCGGCCCCAGACACCTGCCCCTGGGCAAGTCACTTAACCCTCATTGCTCTGCCAAAAAAAAAATTGCTTTGTAAAGTTGGACAAGTCATTTCCCTTTTCTAAGCCTTATTTTCCTCTAATGTAACTAACATGAGGAGGTCAACTCTGATATCCGAGGTTCCTTTTACATCTCAGCTTTTCCAATCTGTTTTGGTGACCTTATCAGCTACCCAAGGTTCACCTGTCACTCCTATACAGATTGCCCCATATCAATAGTCAACCAACAAGCATTTATTAAGCACTTACTATGTACCAGGTACCATGTAAGGCACTGGGGATACATGTATAAAGAATGAATCTACCGAACAAGGAGTTTACATTCTAATGGCTATCTAATTTGAGTCTGCCTTCTGCGTTCTAAAGTCCTATATCAATTACACGTTTCTAATTGGTATTCTGTGAATATCTCAAACGCAAGAAAGAGAACTGTTCAAAACAGAGCTCCTGTTTCCCCCACTACCACCCTGAGCCCTCTTCTCTTACCAACTTCCCTGTTTGTGTGAGAACACCAACATCTTTCTAGCTACCTAGGTGCATAACTTTGATGTTATTCTTATCTCCTCACCTTCACTCCCCACACATATCCAATCAGTTGCCAGATTTTTATCATTTTTATCTTCACAACATCATTCACATACATGAAGATTCAGGTCAAATCCCACCTTCTTTCTTTCCTGGTCCATTCCCACCTCCTCTCCTCGATGCTAGCACCTGTCTCTCTGAGATTGTTGTTGTTTAGTCGTATTGCTTCTTTGTGACCCAGTGGACCATAGCACACTAATACTGTGCCTGGGGTTTTCTTGGCAGAGATACTAGAGTGGTTTGCCATTTCCTTCTCTAGCGGATTGGGGCAAACAGAGGTTAAGTGAATTGCCCAGGGTCACACAGCTAATGTCTGAGGCCAGATTTGAACTCAGGTCTTCCTGACTCCAAGTTTGGCTCTCCATGCACTGAACCACCTTAGCTGTCTCCTGAGATTATCTTCCATCTATTCTGTATATATCTTGGAAGAACCTGATTATTTCCATGGTATTTCCCCCATTAGAATCTGAGCTCCTTGAGAGTGGAAGCTGTTGTTGCCTTTCTTTGTATGCTCAGCACTTTTCCCAGTACCTGCAGTGTAATAAGTGATTAATAAATACTTCTTGATCGACTGTCTGACTGATGTCACCTTTGCCATTCCCACAGCCAACCGCTGCAATTCAGGCTCCTGGCACCTCTTCAGCTGGCTATTATAATAACTTTCTGTTCGGTCATCCTGCCTCTGGTCCCTCCCCTCTTCCATCCATCCTCCACAAAGCTTCCACACTGATATTCCTAATGGACAGGTGTAGGCATGTCACTTAAGTTCTCAAGAAGCTCCAGTAGCTCCCTCTTGGCTCTAAGATCAAATATTCCATTTGGGATTCCTATTCTAAGGCACAGAGTGAGGTAAGATTATGTCCAGGAAGCAGGTATGAAGAAAGTGAGATTCTTCACCACCAACTCATAAAATCTTAGATCAAATAAATACTACCTCCTTCACTAGGCCTATCCTGAGCCTCCTTCCCCCTTCCCTGGGAGCCCTCCCTCCACCACCCCCAGGGCCCTATGCAGAAATTACTTTTCATATACTTGTCTTTGTTCATGTTTTTCTCCTGGACAGAATGTGAGCTCCCTGAGGGCAGGGTCTATTTCCTTCTTATCTCTGTATATACAGGGCCCCCAACCATGACTTAATAAATGTTACAGGAGGTCAACTAGTATCTTGAATACATTTGTTTTCTTATTAGACTTTCTGCTACACCATTATCTCCTCATTCACATCTGAAGCTAAGTTCTCATTTTATCCTGTGCCTTAGAATAGTAACCCCATATGGCAGATAATAGTAATAATGAAAGTAATAATGAAACAAATTCAAATGAACCCAATATATTAATTGCCTGCTATGAGCAAGGGGAAGGTTTAGATGCTAGGGATACAAAGATGATGAAAAAATATAGTTGGTGCTCTCAAAGAGTTTACAGTAAAAGGAGAAGATAAGAAAAATACACAAATATTATAGAAAGTGGAGTATCATGGAGCAAAGGAAAGCCAGGCAAAATGCTGTGAGAAATCTGAAGATAGCAAGAGTACCTATCTAGTTCCATTTATCCAGAATCTAGATAACCAAAAAAACTAAGAATGCCTAGAACATTTAAAAAACAAAACATTCTTCAGGCTGTTTCTATGATAAAACCAAAGTTAAAAAGCTTTAGACCTTTAGGGTATACTTATTGGACCAGTATAAATTGAGCCCAGTTTCCTGTGCCTTTCAGTGTGACTTTAGACTGTTCTTTTCCTCTCTCTGGGCCTCAGTTTCCTCATCTGTAAAATAAGAGGAATGGACTGGCTCAGGAATTCTTAGCCTTTTTGTGTCAATGGATCTCCTTTGACAATCTGGTGAAGTCTAGAGATCTCTTTTCAGAATATGTTCTTTTCTTTCTTTTTTTTTTGCAGGCAACGGGGGTTAAGTGACTCGCCCAGGGTCACACAGCTAGTAAGTGTCCAGTGTCTGAGGCCGGATTTGAACTCAGGTACTCCTGAATCCAGGGCCGGTGCTTAACCACTGCGCCATCTAGCTGCCCCCAGAATATGTTCTTAAAACTGATATTGAGGGCAGCTAGGTGGCACAGTGGATAAAGCACCGGCCTTGGATTCAGGAGGACCTGAGTTCAAATCCGGCCTCAGACACTGGACACTTACTAGCTGTGTGACCCTGGGCAAGTCACTTAACCCTCATTGCCCCACAAAAATAACAACAAAAAAACCCCACTGATATTGAGTGAACACAGACTGAAGAATGCTATTTTTCACTTTCTTTCATTTTTTCCTTTTATTCAAGTTTTCTTGTATAAAATGACGAATAGTTCAATGTTTTACATAATTGCACATGTATAACCTATATCTTCTTACTGCCTTAGGGAGGGAAGGAGGGATAAAATTTATAATTCAAAACTTTAAATAAAAATGTTTATTATTATTTTTTAAAGTATATGTTCTTAAATACATAAAATGTATATATTAATGAAAATGAAAATAAATATTACAAATATTATAAAATTGAATTAAAACACTATCTATGGTAATACATAGTAATTGCTTACAGAGTTAACTGTATTGAAATAGTTATCAATTAAAAACAAAAACAAAAGGTATTGGATGCCAGGACTAAATGTGCTGGTATCTCATGGTGTCTAGATGTTCTCTATAGCTCTAATGTTCTCTGTTCTAATGTTTATTCCAGTGCTAGCTTTCTAAGTTCTGTGTTCTAATATTTTAGGTGCTTAGGTCCAGTCATAGCATTCTGTGGTTCTGTTAGCCAAAAGTGTAATTAAGATTCATAATGAGGACCTCATAAATCCCTTGCAAGATTCTGAAATACCTTCAGAACCACCAAACTGAGATTATATTATGTTCAGTAAAATTTAGTTTTCTGATTTTTATAATAGTTTTTTTAATTCTTAGAAAATCTGAATCTGTATATGACATATTCAAACAGGTAGAATAGAAATATTCTACCCATTATATTTAACATACATAACTCAAACAAGGATTTTGTAAATATACTTTATACGTGCTACAGTATAAAATGAATTTTCAGCAAATTAGACCATCCCATTTCTTACCCTTCTCTGAATAAAGGAGGCTTTTATTGTAATAATTACTTTTTTACTTCTTATTGAGGGTTAAGTGACTTGCCCAGGTTCACACAGCTAGTAAGTTTCAAGTGTCTGAGGCCGGATTTGAACCCAGGTCCTCCTGAATCCAGGGCTTTATCCACTGTGACACCTAGCTGCCCCCCCCCTTCTCCATTTTACAGATGGAAAGATGAAGGACAGAAAGCTACAGTAAGATATTCCAAACTGAAAAAGCAAGTTAATATTAGAGCCAGAGCTAGAATTCATAAACATAAAAATGCAAAATGCTTGTACACTTTGGAAATCCCATACCAAAATCTTATATGTTGTATCTTGTAAGTTTTTAAAAATACTAGACAACTCATACATTGGGGAGAACACAGGTCTTGGAATCAGATGAATTGGGTTTGAATCCTGCCTTCAATATATTAGAGCATATCATGGCACTTTTCTGAGACTTATTTCCTCATCTATAAAATAGGAATTGTCTCTGTACTAACAAGTTCCCAACTGGCTTCGTTGTGGGCAAAGAACTTTAGAATGCTAGAGTTTGAGTTGCAAGGGTCCTCAGAGTGTCGCTAGTCCAGCCTCATTTTACAGATGAGGTCCCTGAAGCAATGGGCAAATTGAGTGACTTAGCCAAAGTCCCACAGGACATTGAAAACTTTAATTCTTGTCTAAATAAAAGTTAATGTTGTGAACTAGAATGTCTGGTTTTGATTGTGTTTGTGGATCTGGTTCATATTGTGAAGTTCTTTTTTTTTTTTTTGGTGGGGCAATGTGGGTTAAGTGACTTGCCTAAGGTCACACAGCTAGTAAGTGTCAAGTGTCTGAGGCCATATTTGAACTCAGGTACTCCTGAATCCAGGGCCGGTGCTTTATCCACTGCACCACCTAGCTGCCCCCTATATTGTGAACTTCTTGAAGTCAGGGTTTTCTTTTTGTATCAAAGCACCCAGCCCCAACAGAGCTGGGCAGTTGGGTGAGTGTGATGGGGGTAGAATCTTGGAAGCTTAGAATGTACAATCTAGAATGGGCTTGAGCCCTTTCCTAGTCCCTCCTCTTTATTGTTCAGAGGAAGAGACAAGGGTGATAATGATGGTGGTGATTGTGATGGTGACCTTTTGTGAATGACAGAGCGTTCCTCAGAACCCCCATGGGAAATAGGTCATCCTAATGTCTTCACCTCATTTGAGAGATGAAGAAACTATGACTCATCAAAGTTAAGTGATCAGCCTGAGGTCACCTAGTTGGGTCAGTGGCAGAACCAGGACTAGGACCAAGGTCTTCAGACTCTCAATCTAGTGCTCTTTACAAGGGTGCCTTCCCAAAGTAAAAATGATGACGTGTCTGTCCTTCCTTAAGACTTATCATCCTGGCCTTAACATTTGATTTCCTTTCTTTTTCTCAGGAATGTTGCAAGTGGTAGAGAAAACCTCAGCTATTTTGCCTCTCATCTTTGCTTTTTATCTTTTTCTATTGGGAAATATGTGAAGAGAAATATTTTCATTGGATTTGGGGTGAATCATGGAAACCCCCCATTGACTTAATCAGGAAATGCCTTTCTGCTTTCTCTGCTCTGGCTAATTTTCCAATAGGTCAGTTACTGGCTTCTTTCATGGAGTCTGGGTCCTCCAGGAAGAACTTCTGATTCCAGGGAAGTCAGAGCACATTCGAGGTTTGGCAGAACAAGTGCCTCCCTCAAAAAGTTGTACTCAAGGGGATTTCTCATTGTAGGCCTTGTCCTTACCATGGTGCCAGGAGGTTCAGAGATAATAATGATTCATACTCATAGAGCAGTGTAAGGCTAACAAAGTCTATCAGAGAAGTTAGTGGAAGAATTGATATCCCCATTTTGCAGATCAAGAAACGGAGAGTCAGAAAAACAAAGTGACTTGTTCAGGTTCACATGACTAGTAAATGGTGGAGCCAGGACTTGAACCTGAATCAGAACCACACACTTCAAGCACTGACCCAACACTCCATTGTTCCATTGGCAATCTTCGGGGCGGGCGGCATAGAAAATACCCCTTCCTCCCTTCAATATAATTGAATTCACTCTGTGCTTGGGGTAGGGATGGAAAGATGAAAAATGAAATAGTCCCTGACCTCAAGAACTTTATAATTTCATAGCAAGATAAGATGCACACTAATTGCTGCCATTCTAGCTCATTAAATTGAATAGATTGTACTAGGGGCTTAGGGAATGTTAAGGAAAAAAAGGGAATAAGAGACTTGGAAGAGAGTATGGTTATCAGGGAAGCTTTCATGAAAAAGGCAGTACCAGAGTTGGCCTTTGATGGAAGAAAAGGATTTCAGTGGGAGCAAAGTAAAATTATATTTCTAGCCCTGGGGTGGTGGTGGTAATAGTAGTAGTATGGCCTATTCAAATGTACAGAGGCAGGATAAGCCAGAAGTAGACTGAGGAATGGAAAGTAATTAATTGATTTTGGCAGGAATATCAAGTGTATGAAGAGGAGTAATGTGAACTAAGTCTGGAAAGGTAGGTTGTAGTAGGCCTCAAATGCCGGTCTGAAGTTTGTATTTTTTCCTAGTGATAATAAAGACCCACTAAGAGAGGTGGGGTTTTTTTTTGGCAGGCAATGGGGGTTAAGTGACTTGCCCAGGGTCACACAGTTAATATGTGTCAAGTGTCTGAGGCCGGATTTGAACTCAGGTACTCCTGAATCCAGGGCTGGTGCTTTAACCACTGCACCATCTAGCTGCCCCCACTAAGAGAATTTTAATTTGTTAATGGTCAAAAGGATGATGATGAAACCCTGAACTAGCTTGGGAGCAATGTGAATGGAGAGAAGTCATCGTTTCTTATGTCACATTAATACTTAATTACACTCATCCACAACGATTTGTTTAGGCCAGTTCAAGGGGCATCTACTTTGTTTCCAGTTCTTTGCTACTTCAAAAAGCGATGCTAGATTATTTGGCATTTCTGTCTTTGATCTCCTTGGGGGCATAGGCCTATCGATGGGGACTTAAATGGTATAAACAGTTAAATAATTTTCTTAACATAATTTCAAATTGCTTTCCAGAATGGTTGGAAAAACTTATAGCTCCATCAACAGTGTATTAATGTACCTGTCTTCCCATAACCTTTACAACATTGATCATTCCTCTTTCTTGTCATCTTTGACAGTGTGCTATGTGTGAGATGAAACTTCAGAGTTGTTTCTATTTGCATTCATCTTATTATTAGTATTTTAGAGCATGGTTATTTGTGGTTTGCCATTTTTCTTCTGAAAACTAATCATGTCCTTTGACTACTTATAGGGAATGGTACTTGGTTTAATACAAGGCGAGAGAGAGAGAAAGAGAGAGAGAGAGAGAGAGAGAGAGAGAGAGAGAGAGAGAGAGAGAGAGAGAGAGAGAGAGAGAGAGAGAGAAAGAGAGCCCACGCAAGCCTGGGCTCTAATAACTTAGAGGACAGGAGAGGTCCCATGAAGGAAGTGGCTGCTGGCTATGCTTTGAGCAAGCTGGGGAGCCTATGAGTCAGAATCAAGGAAGGAATAAGTGCATAGTATATAAGGTCTTGGAGGGCAGGGACTATTTGTGTTTTTTTCCTGGCTTCCCCAAGGCTTCTGGCATATAATAAATGATTAATAAATACTTGTTTATTGATTGAGTCCATACATAGGGGATCAGTTGTGCAACTGTACAGAATGAAGTGATGGAATGTTGGGTACAGGTAACAGCTAACAGTGAGTTCTGTAGGAAGAAGAAAGAATTCATGAAGGGGACTGATATGAGTTTAGATTGGACCAGAAGACTGTCCCAATTATGTAACACCTTAAATGCCAGGCTAAATTTTTTTGTATTTTATCTTAAAGATTTAAGGCATTAGGGAAATAACTGAAGTTTTATGAGTAGAGGTGTGTATGTTTATATGTGACATGATCAAACCTGTGCTTTAAAAATGTCCATTTGGCAGTAGTAGGGAGAATGACTTCACAAGGGGAGAGACTGGAAGTGGAGAGACCAATTAGGAGGCTACTCAAATAGTCTAGATTAGAAGTGATGGAAGTCTGGGGCAGCTATATGGTGCAGTGGATAGAGCACTGGCCCTGGATTCAGGAGTACCTGAGTTCAAATCCGGCCTCAGACACTTAACATTTACTAGCTGTGTGGCCCTGGGTAAGTCACTTAACCCCAATTGCCTCACTTAAAAAAAAAAAAAGAAGTGATGGGAGTCTAAACTAGGGGAGAGGCTGGATGAGTAGAAAGAAGAGGATGAATTTTAGAATTGTTTTGGAGGTAGACTAGACAAGACTGGCAACTAATTTGATTGAGGAAATGATAGAAATTGAAGATGACTCTAAGGTATGAGCCTAGGTGACCAGAAAGATGGTGGTGCCCTTAACAAGAATATTGAAGTTTGGAAAAGGGATGGCTTTGGGAATAAACATAATGAATGCCACTTTTGTATATGTCGAATTGGAGGCATGTAGCTGGTGATGCCCATCAGTGAATTGATAATGAAGGACTAGAATCCAAAAGAAAGATTAGGGATGGATATATAAATTTGGGAGTCTGAAGAGATGATAATTGAACCATGGGAACTGATGAGATCACCAAGATAGAACATGTAGATAGAGAAGAGGGACAGAAGCTGGGGAATGTGTACTCTTTATTTATTTATTTCTTTATTTTTATGTGGGACAATTGGGGTTAAGTGACTTGTCCAGGGTCACACAGCTAGTATCAAGTGTCTGAGGCCAGATTTGAACTCAGATCTTCCTCCTGAATCCAGTGTTGGTGTTTTATCCACTGTGTCACCTAGCTGCCCACCCCCCTTTTTTTGGTGGGGCAGTGAGGGTTAAGTGACTTACCCAGGGTCACACAGGTAGTAAGTGTCAAGTGTCTGAGGCTGGATTTGAACTCAGGTCCTCCTGAGTACAGGGCCAGTGCTTTATCCACTGTGCCACCTAAATGTGTACTCTTAATGAGATGATGAACCAGCAAAAGAAACTGAGAAGGAATAGTTAAAAGTAGGAAGAGAACCAAGAGGAAGAAAGAGGTGCTTAATAAATCCTTTTTCATTGATTAAGTGGTCATTCAGTAAAGGAAAAAGGATTTATCAAGTACCTAGGTAACAGAATGAAGCCTGAGAAAATGGATTGAGCAGTTAAGAGAATGGGAGAGGCTAGTTTCAGTCAAGTGGCAAAGTCAAAAATGATATTAGGAAGTATTGAGAAATGAGTGAAAAGTGAGGAAATTAAGACAGGGAGTATAGATTACATTTTCTAAGAGTTCAGTTGTGAAAGGGTGAAAGATAAAAGCCTCTGGTATGAGGGGATAGCAATCAGGTGAAAGGTTTTGGTTTTTTTTTTTTTCGTTGTTTTTTTTTTAAGATGGGAGAGATCAGGCATATTTGTAGGCAACTGGGAAAGAGCTTGTGAATTAGAGGAGATTGTTACAGGGTGGAGGTGACTTTGGGGGAACAGAAGTGGGAAGAGATGGGGGGAGAGAGAGAGAGAGAGAGAGAGAGAGAGAGAGAGAGAGGGAATGAGAATGAAGGTGTGAGCAAACTCAGAGAGGAGAGGTTTAAGGAGATCAAGTGGAAAAGTTGGTTTTGGCAAGAAAAAGGGCTACCTTTCTCAGAGAAGAGGAGAATGGAGGATGAAAAAGGATTGGGTAGAGAGGAGGGTTTGAGGAAACTGGAGAGTTAGGTAGGCACCCTGGGTTTGAGGAGCTAGGAAAGGTTTGGAATAGCTGTTGTGGAGAATGTGATAAAGGGTCAATCAGGGAATAATAACAGAATCGCCACACAAAGTTTTAAAAAATCAATGCGAAAAAATTTGTTGTTGTTGTTTTTTTAATAGAATTCTATTTGAGGCATTGTTTTTTTTATTGTTGTTTGCCTCTTTTTTTTTTTTTTGCAGGGCAATGGGGGTTAAGTGACTTGCCCAGGGTCACATAGCTAGTAAGTGTCAAGTGGGTTTTTTTTTTACATGTAACTTGGGGAAAATTCTAAATAAATAAAATTTAAAAAAATTTTAAAAATTAGAATTGCCTTTAATCCAAGGGGGTGGGGGTGAGGGCTTCTTAAGGCTAGCATACCAAATAACATAAGCTGTGAAAGAACTTTTGAAATTTCAAATGCTATAGATATTGAAAAGACTGAATGATGTGTCATCCCAGCAAAAGTCTCCTTTATTCAAAAAGGATGGGGTGTAGGGGGCAGCTAGGTGGCGCAGTGGATAAAGCACTGGCCTTGGATTCAGGAGTACCTGAGTTCGAATCCAGCCTCAGACACTTGACACTTACTAGCTGTGTGACCCTAGGCAAGTCACTTAACCCTCATTGCCCCTCCAGAACAACAACAACAAAAAAAAATGAAAAAAAAAAGGATGGGGTGTTCTAATTTACAATATAGCCCATTTGAATTTCCAGTTTTCTAAGAATTAAAATACTGTACAATAAAAATCCAAAAGCCCTCAAGGGGTTTACAGTGTCGTTGGAGGAGATGGGATATAGTTAGAGAAATTAAAGCTATGATATATACAGTGGTTGTACACACTAGGTGAGAAGGTGAGGCTTGAACTGGGCCTTAAACTAGGGGCAGGGCTCAGATAAGCAAAGAGGAGGGGGAAGGGCAGTTTTAGGTGGGAGGGAATGGGCCTGGGGCCAGAATCTTGTGATGTATTGGGGGGAGGGGAAGGAGTAAGGAAATCAAATGAAGTTCTTCGGTTCTTAAAAGTTTGCAGAAAAAGAGATTAATCTTAGTTTTTCTCCCTCACCACTTCTAGTATCTGGTTAGCATTCTTCCTTATGTGCAACTTTGGCTCTGATCCATTCCTCTTTGGAAAAGAAGGGCAGCTGATTACTTCAATAAATCACCCTTCAGCGACTTCACACTACCTTACAAAGATTGGGTTCTTCTGCACAACTCTGGAGAAGAGACAGGAACCAAGTGAGAACAGGGGATTTCTAGGAAATTTCTAGAGACAAGTGCTTCTGGAATGCTGGGCCAAGCCCTTCCCCTCCCCCTTCTCCTTGGCAGTCTTCCCCATGGATGGAAAGATAAAAGTATCATTTGCAGGGGTTCTTAACCTGGGCTCCATGAACATTTAAAAAAAAAAAGTTTTGATAACTGTTTAAATCTGTTTCCTGTATTGCATTTTTTTATGCATTTAAAAACATTATTCTGAGAAGGGGTAAGCGTAGGCACTACTGGACTGCCAGAGTGGTTCAGGAATTAAGAATAAACCAATTTCCCCATGATACTAATGACTCTTCTTTCTTCAGTGACCTTAAGTCTGAGGACCCAGGGCAAAGTGGGACCCCCACATTTGGGACATTACAATTTAGATATGACTTCTTACAAATTAGGGCCCAGGTGGGCTACCTCAGTTCTGTACGGTGGAATTCCAAATCTGTGACTTTGAGGAACACACTCAGATGACTCAAGTGTTGACAAGGTGTTGGAATGAATGATAGATATATTGATAGGTGTATTATGATAGTAATCCCTTTTGACCTATCAGGTCATCCCCACCATACATACAGCGTTAAGTAGTTCCTTAATGTACACTTGTTCAATGAATGACTATGCAAATGAATAGGAATTTGGAGAAAGGCCCTAATGGAAAAACTCTGGATTTCCATGATGACAAGGGTCAAAAACTTGCAGAACAGAAAGGCCCAGTTGATTGAAAGGAGGCCCATTACTTTTTATTCCCATGTCCAGCCTCTGTATGTACTCCCTAGTTTGTGGTCGGAAGGGCCCCCCACCCGCTGCCCAGGATCCCGAGAGCCGGGAGAGCGGTGTGCGAGCTTGCCTACTGCGCCCGCCGTCGCCAACACTGTGACAGCAAGGGCGAGCTAGTGTGCTGCGTGCTCCGCTTTTCCGCCGGGCTCCCGGGCGCCCCTTCTATGGGCTCCGCCCCCTTGGAACGTTGCAACGTCGGAGCGTTCCACCGGTTGCTACATCGTAGCGAGGGGCGGGGCGCCTGTCAGGGAAGCCGGGCGGGCGGGCTGGGGCTCCGGCTCTGCCGTGCCAGCGCCAGACCCGCCGCCCCGCGCCTTCCCCAGCTCCGCGCCACCCTTTCCTCAGCCCCACATCTGCTCTCCGGCCCCGGTCCTCGGCTTCCCGCCGTGCCCCTCCGTCACCCAGTAATGGAATTGCTGTGCTCTGAGGGGGCTCGGCGGACGCCCCGGGCCGGGCCGGACCCTCGGCTACTTGGGGACCAACGCGTCCTGCAGAGCTTGCTCCGCCTAGAGGAGCGCTACGTGCCCCGCGCCTCCTACTTTAAGTGCGTGCAGCGGGAGCTCAAGCCTCACATGCGGAAGATGCTGGCATACTGGATGCTGGAGGTACCACCCGACCAGGACCCCCTTTGATTCCCCTTCCCCCTTTGCCCTCTCCCCTGTCCATGCTCCGGATACCTGGGCGGTCTGAATGCTGCGGACTACCCTGACCGCAGCCAACCAGAGTGCCCAGACAGCAGACCCCTCGGACCCCTTTATCCTGGCTTCCTGACCCTGGCATCGTGCTAACCCATTTCTGTATTGCCCTCTTCCATCATCCCCAACCCCCTTCAGCTTCCAAGTTATTTTGTTCCATGACCTTGCTTATCCGCATGGAGCCGGGACAGCTGTGCCTGGGGAATGGTTGGGGTGCAAGGAATATAAACTCTTCCACTTCACCCCGTGTCTCCCTTCCCCCGCTCCGAAACCATTCCCTTGGCTGAGCCGCCTCGGGCTCCTCTGCCCCCCCCCCCCAAACCCAGGGCCGGTTCCTGTCTCTGGTTGCGGGGTGGGGGTGGGGGGGGCGGTTCCGGTAGACAGGGAAATGAAAAGTGCGGGAGGAGGGGGCAGGAGTGTCTCCTCCCTTCTCCCGGGTGGGTGTGTGGAGGGGGGGGCGGGTCCCCATTCTCCCGCCATCGCGGGTGCCTCTTCCGCCGCGCGCTCTCCCCCCCCTCTTCACAGTCAGGGGGCCCGGGACGGGGGGAAGGAAAAAGGCTCAATGTGGAGTCATACCGAAGTCATCCTGCTGCTCTCCCAGGGGGCAAGGTCCAGATTCAGACAGACTAAAGGAGGGGCCCCTCAGACCTGCACCCACAGGGATAGGGAGAGAGTAGGCAATACTGAGGAAGTGAGGGACCCCTGGTGGAATGGAGAAGAAGGGGGCCCGATTTGGGAGAGGGTGCAGCCTCCCGCATGAGTTCTTTTGGTCACCCTTTTTTTTCTTCCTCCCAATAGTTCTCAGGTTCTCCAGCCCCCCCACCCCTTACCTCCCGATCCCCTAAGCCCCCGCCCCTTTCCTTCCTGCCCCAACAGTCACTGTCCCCTCTCCCCAAGGTGTGTGAGGAGCAGCGCTGCGAGGAGGAGGTCTTCCCCCTGGCGATGAACTACCTGGACCGCTACCTGTCCTGTGTCCCTACCCGAAAGTGCCACCTGCAGCTTTTGGGTGCAGTGTGCATGCTGTTGGCCTCCAAACTCCGGGAGACCACACCATTGACCATGGAGAAGCTATGTATCTACACTGACCACTCCGTCACACCCCATCAGCTCCGGGTAACATTCACAGGCATCTCTTCTCCCCCACCCCCACATGCCACATCTAGGTAGCATATACTTATTCGGTTCATCTTCCTCCCAGTTCCCTCCTTACAAGCCAGCAGTTTGGAGGGGAAAGTTGTTGAGCCTGTGTCTGACAAGTCTTTGCCTTGACCTGTACTGAGAAAGAACAAGGTCTGGGTCATGCTGTTTTTTGACTGAGAAGATCTGGGGTGAGGAAGACTACAAGGGCAGTAGGCAGCAGATAGGGTAACCCCCCAGTAAGGCTTCAGACACCCCAGTGAACTCTTCCTTCTGTGGGATTATTCCAACAGGTTGTTGCTTCTTGGGTCTTTTTTCAGAGCCAGAAATGTATGTCAGGTCTTGTCTTTCCTTGGCCGGTAATCCTCTTCTGGATCTCTCCTTGTCTGTATAGTCAGAGGGAGTTATTTGCCAGAGAATTAGTAGGGACTTCTATCAGTAGACCTGAGTTCTAGTTTGACACTAGCTGCATATTATTTCACTACTCTTAGCCTCAGTTTCCTTATTTAGAAAATGAAGACACTGAGTATTTACATTTACTAGCCTTCCCACAGGATTGTGGGAAGACTTCTTTGTTTTGTTTTGTTTTCTTAGTAAACCTTAAAGTGGTAAAGAAATGTGGAATTGTTATTATTACTCCTGCTTCCTCCCTCTTTCAAGCCCTCCTCCCCCTCCCTATCCTTTATTAAGACCAGTTCAATCCAGTAGGGGTAGTGACGTCTTGGTGACTTGCATGTCCCAAGATTGTATTTAGTGTTTACCATAATCTAGATTCAACCTTGTTAGAGGAGAGAAAATCTTCAGAATCTGGAAGTGGGGACAGCACTAATTAAGGCCTGGGGTGCTTCATTTCACCCTCTTTCTAAGCCAGGAAGAATAAGTTTACCCAGCCCTTCATTCTCTACTTCCTCTCTCTCTCACACACACACACCTTAGGGACTCCGTCCCCTGCAGAGCTGGTGTAGATAGAAAAAAAAATCCACCCCATTGCCTAAGGTAAAAGCAGGGTAGGCTGGGAGTAGACCTGCAGCTGCTTCCGATGTGATAATGATGCTCCCATTCTGGCTGCCCCTCCCTTTCTGACCACTGGTCTTTCATAACTTTGTGGGGAGAGTTCTGCCACCTCTGTATTTCAGGGGATGCGGCTCCCTGGCCTCTTGCTGGGAACTGTGTGGAACTGTTCTGATTCCCTCTCCTCTTGACTTGGGGGAGGGGAAGAACTGAAATGTGAAGGGGAGGAACGTAGAACCTTATATTTCTCTAGATCCTCAGTAAAGATGAGAGTAATGAGTGCTTAGCCCCTTGGATCTGGATGGAGTCATTTGATGCTTGTGGTTCGTGCAAAATAGGGGAAAATTGGGGAAGGAGGGGGAGGGTGGGGTTCAGAGCAGACCCCTCAAGAGTTGATCCACTGCCTTTTTTTGTTTGTTTTGTTTTTTGTTTGTTTATTTTTCAGGGCAATGAGGGTTAAGTGACTTGCCCAGGGTCACACAGCTATTAAGCGTCAAGTGTCTTAGGTCAGATTTGAACTCAGGTCCTCCTGAATCGAGGACTGGTGCTCTATCCACTGCACCACCTAGCTGCCCCCAGATCCACTGGCTTTTAAGGCCTTTCATCCTGGCCCTGGCCCAAGTTCCCAGGGTCAGAGTCAGTATGGGGGAGGATATTTAAGTGCCTACCATGCCACCAATGCTTCAGAGTATTTGAACTGATTGGATTGATTGGCAAAAGGATCTCAGGGTTTGGCCCCTGAGTGGCCAAGGGAGCAGTGGGGGAAAGCAAATTCATTTGGGCCTAGTGAATGGTAGGGGAGAGCAGATTTTCTGGTCTTGGGTCAGTTCTCCAAGACAGAAAGAGGAAATTGGAGTGGAGGGAGGGGAAGAGAGAGGGCCAAATGGTCCTTTGGGTTGGATGTGGTGGTTCTTGGTGAGTTGAGTTTTTTTGGAGCCAGTTCTGTCCTGGAACAGATTGGTTTTAGAGGTGTTTTGAAGGTGGAGGAGCTGCTTATTCTGTTGAAGTCTTTGGAGATTGTGGGCTTGCAAATAGAGATAACAAACCACATTTATAGAAATCTTTAATGTTGGCAAAGCAGGTAACGTGAATCGTTTCCTCATTTTCCAGATGAGGAAACTGAGACTCAGCCAGGGGACATGATATGTCCAAAAAGGTTTAGCTAGTTAGTGTCAGAACTAAGGTTTGAATTAAAGTCTCCTGACTTCTTGGTGTCTACTACTTTTTCTGCTTCACCATTCTGGGTAGTAATTAGAATAATAACTCATTTATACAGAGCTTGAAGGTTTACAAAGCACTAAACATACATACATATATACATCCATCCATACACACATATGCATATGTAAAATACATGCACACATGTCTAATTTTATTTGGGTAGGGGTAAGCAGGATACGGGAAATTGGGATGAGGTCATAAATTTGTCAGAAGAGACAAAAATATTCCCTACTCATACCCTTCTTCCTGAGTAAGGGAGAGGAGTCATGCTAAAATTATCTCTGAAGGCCTAGCCTAAACTCAGAGAATGTCAGCGTTGCAAAGATTATGTGAACCAATCTCCTCCTTTAGTAGATGAGGCTGTTTGAGGGCTAGGGAGGGGAAGGACTTGCTCAAAGTTCACCAGGTAAGTTAAGGGCAGAGTTGGCCTATGTTGGTCAGGACAGCGCACTCCCCATGATAACATGTTGCGTTCAAAGGGAGGTGTTTGCCCGGAGCTCTCAGCTGTTTTGGGACTGACTGGGGATTCCATTTGTAAGCTCTCCTACAAGGGCATTAGATAGCTGCCCTTTCCAGTCCTCAGGAATATTTCTTGTTCTCTCTTGACTCGGAGGGCTGAGGCTGAGGCTCAGGCCAGCATTTCTTTGTGAGGACCAGAGAGCAGCTTTTGGCTTGATTCATTGTAAGCCAGGAAAGTCTTGGCCTGGTGCTGTGTTGGTGGTGGGGATATAGTGAGGCAAATTCTAAATTCGAGACTGGGGTAGGGAATGGATGAGTTGTGGCTAGCTGCCAGGAGGAAGAGGCCTGGAAAGGGGTGGGGACTGGGGGTGGGGATGGGGGGGTTGCCATTCCTGTTTCAGTAAGGGGTCAAACCCATAAGTTTCTTCCTGAGATAAAAAAATGGTGAAGAAATCCTCCTGTGCAATTCGGAAATGGGGTCAGGGCTGGGAACACAAGACAAGAGGCTTGTGGAGGGGAGGGCAGATGGGAGTGCCCCGACTAAGGGTGTCTTGGTCGAAGGGACTGTCTTTGAGGGGAACTTCCAATGCAAATTCCCCACAGTCCTCTCAAATACCCACGGTCTGTATCCCTCGTAGCAAGTTGGCACACTCAGTCCACAGGAGAGCCCTCTGCTTCCTCACCTGGTGTCATTCCTGTGTAGGGCTGCTCTGCCCTCTGGCTGTGATGGATGGGTGGTGCCCACCTCCTTTACTGAGCATGCTGGGTTAGGCTTACTGTTTTTAAAAGCACTGGGTTCTTTTTCCCCTGGGCTCCCACAGTGGCCGTGGGGATCCTTGCCACCCCCTGTCCCTCCCTAACCCCTGACCCTCAAGCCCCACTATGGGGATGTGGGTTGGGTTGGGCAACTGTTCCTTTGAGGAACCTCAGGGGGCAGCTGGGCTGCTGTGTCATGGGAGGGCTGTCTTGAGCTGACCTGAGCAATGTCTCATTTTTTCAGCTGGGGGAAGGGAATCCGTATTCTGCCTCTTTTTACCTCGCTTGACCCCAGTCCCTAACCCCACAATCTCTTGGAGCTGTGAAGATCTGGGCTCTGAGAGAGCATTATTCCCACCCTGGTCCCTCATCTGAGACATACAGGGCTCTGCTCTGTTCCAGAAGTGGCTGCACTTAATAGTGGTGATGAGGTAGTATTTTCCATAAGTTGGAGAAGTGCCTCGAAGCCCAGAAAAGCAGAGCATGCTTGAATTATTCCCACCCCGAGTGAGAACACTCCAGCATTCCAACGTGCATCTGCTCCCCAGTCTGCCCACATTCCCCAGGCTCTCCCTAGGTAGAATGCCCTGATTGCTTTTCCTAGTCAAGGATTAGCTTTGGCCATTACATTCCATCCCAGTCACTGTCTTATCTGTCCTCTCCCCTGACTGCTACTAGGACTGGGAAGTGATTGTCTTAGGGAGACTCAAGTGGGACCTAGCCGCCGTGATTGCTCACGACTTCCTGGCACTGATTCTGCACCGGCTTCCAGTGCCCCTGGACCGACGGGCATTGGTCAAGAAGCATGCCCAGACCTTTCTAGCCCTCTGTGCTACAGGTAAGGCCTCTTTCCTTTCTCCTGCCCCTTGGCCTTGTCCATACCAGTTGGGATTGGAGATGGGGTGGTGAGAGCATCATGGATTCTCTTCTTCCAGAATTTGTTTTTGGATTAAGATTAAACACACACTCTCTCTCTCTCTGTGTCATTTTATCTACATCCTTGCTACCAGAGAGGGCTGTTTTTCTCTCACAAAAAACACCACATTGTCTGATGAGTGCCTAAGTCCGATATCTCTAGGGAAAGAGGCCAGTCTTCCTCAATTACAAGTGTTTTACATCACCAAATAGTTCTCATCCCATCATTCCCAAGTTTTCTTGCCTTAGTTTCACCTCATTCTCTTATTTCTGAGGCAGGAGTGTTTGCTTTCTGGGGGTTGCTGTGACCAGGATCCTAGATCCTTCATTCCCTACAAATAACCCCCACCCCCATTATCTTCCTAGATTATACCTTTGCCATGTATCCACCCTCCATGATCGCAACTGGCAGCATTGGAGCTGCTGTACAGGGCCTGGCTGCCTGCCCCTTATCTTCGGATGAGCTGACAGAGCTGTTGGCAGGGATCACAGGCACTGACGTGGTGAGTGCCAGGCAACAGAGGTGGGGTCTGTAGTTCAGTGGTGATTCCCCACATCAGACCAGCTCTGGGGAAGGTGGTGAGTGGGTGGTGTTCTTAGAGCAGCCAGCAGGGGGAGATGCCCTTCAAATACTCAGGGTCTCTGACTCTGCTATGGCTGGAAAATAACTTCATCTCCTTTCCCTAGAGAGGGTTTGAAGCTTCAAATCTCCTGCCCTGTTTTGGGGGAAAAACAAACTTAAAAGTGGCCCACTTTTAAGGGTGAAAGGCTCCCTCTCTATTATTGCCCCTCCTTGCCAGGGCCTGTGGTGAAGGGAGGAGGAGGAGAGTACAGCACTAGTCTTGCTTGCCACATCCTCTTGTCAGTTTCTGAGAATCGATGGCAGATTCCCCGGGATGGGCTGTGGCCTGAGCCTGCCCTGTTTCCCCTCCCGCCCATCCCCCACTTTCAAATGTGGTAACAATAACAATAATAATGATGGGCATTTATATAGTATGCTTTACATGCATTATTTCTTTTGATCCTCAAAACCCTTCAAGGTAGAGGTTATTCCCATTTTAGAGATGAAGAAACTGAGGCTGAGAAGTCAGGTGACTTGGAAATGGTCACACACTAAGAGTCTGAGCTGGGTTACAAACCTAGGTCTGGACTTGCACTGAGGTTTACAGGGTTTCAAATCCTCCTTCTGACATTTACTAGCTATGACCATAGCCAAGTCATTTAACCACTCTAAGCCTCAGTCTACTGTCTGTAGACTGGGGATAGAGCTGCAGGACCAAACTTAAAGGCTTGTTTGGTTCAAATTGCAACCCACTCAAAAAGTATACATGTCATTATTACCATATACCATATCATATACCCTGATTCTTCTCAGCTCACCCCTCACCAGCCAAAGCAAATGGGGGGGGCAGCTAGGTGGTGCAGTGGATAGAGCACCGGCCCTGGATTTAGAAGGACCTGAGTTCAAATCTGGCCTCAAGACACTTAACGCTTACTAGCTGTGTGACCCTGGGCAAGTCACTTAACCCCAATTGCCTCACTAAAAAAACAAAACAAAACAAAAAAAACAAAGCAAATGGGAACATGTAGGAGGAGGCTGGGAATGACTTCCTCTCCTCTCAAGAGCTCTTTTGCTCCCCTCCTAGCCTGTCTCCTGTCTGCCCTTTAACTGTTCTTTCTCTTCATCCTAACCCCAGGACTGCCTGCGTGCCTGCCAGGAGCAGATTGAAGCTGCTCTAAGGGAGAGCCTTCGGGAGGCTGCCCAGGATACAGCAGTCACAGTTCCCAAGGCTCCAGAATATTCTGCCAACCAGGAGCCGAGTCAGACCAGCACCCCAACAGAAGTCACAGCCGTTCACTTGTAACTCCTTCCCCACTCTTCCCCATTCCTTCTCGTGGGCTACACAAGGGAGGAAAGAACACCAACCCAATCCCAACCCCAGCCCAGCCTCTGCTCTGAGAACCAACTTTGCCGTCAGCTGGATGTCCGGGCCCTGGGAGCCGTGGCTCCTCCTGAGCCAGAGTTTGAGACGGGGCAGGTTCTGCCCCACCTGTGGGCCTGCCCAATTGTCAGATAGGGAACTAGTTTGATCAGACCTAGGCAAAATTGTTTAGTTGGCTCTTTCTCTCCCCCCCACGTCCCCCCAGGGGTATTTGCATTTAGACTTGAAGACTTAATTCCAAGCCGGCTAAGTGCTTGGAGGAAAAAAATTCAGGCTGGGGGTGGGGATCCTCCCTGGAATTTTATGGTGCAGCATCAAGCCAGCCCTCAGGAAGAGAAAGGCTAAGGCCTCAGTCTGGGGGGGTGGGGGGGGGGTTTGAAACTTGCAGCCTGATTCTTCCTTGAATTGCTTCCTGCTCAGCTTGCTGAATGTGCCCCCTGATGTCTAGTCAGGGCTGGGGGTGGGGGAGTGGCTCCACCGATTAATTTATTATGACCAGGTGCAACAAAGTGATCACAGTACAACGCCAGAGGGACCGGGGAGCCTTCCTCTGTCCTCCAGAAAATGACCCTTTCCATGTGCCTCCTCCCACCTTCCTCCCATCCTGTTCCCCCCCATTTGGCTGGAAAGACTTAGTGCCAAAGATGCTGCTATAGCTTGGGGGGAAGGAGGGAGGAAAGGGGCTGCAAACCCCTCTTCCTCTAGCCCTGCTCCTTGAGGTGTGAGAAATGGACTGAAGGGTACCTAGGCCTCTCCCAGGGGAGGGAGGCAGGCCCTGTTCGCTGCACAGGTGTCCCTGGGGCCACTACCTCGGTCCAGGAGGGGCAGCCCAGGCTACCTGAATAAAGATTCTGGACTAGACCAAGCGTCAGGTCTTTCCTGTACTAATTAGCTGTGGGGAGGAGGTGGTGGTCTGCTTCTTCTTGGATAGGAGTCCAGGAGTGGGCAGGGAGGGAAGCAACAGGTTTCATTAGTCTGGGGCAGGGGCGGAAAGATGATTGGGGCCTGCAAGGCTCAGACTGGGCTTTCTAGGACCAGGGCTTCCCCAGTCCTTGCCATACTTGTCTGGAGGAGCTATTTCCATTGTAGCTTGAGTATGATATGGCCTGCAGCTCCAAAGACCAACTGACCCCCTTTTAACCCCAATCTGTCAAGTCTCTTGGGGAAAGGGTATGTCTACAGAATATTCTTTTTAAATGTCTGGGTTCCTCCAGCAAGGGTGATGGAGTGGCCAAGAAAGTGAACGTGCTCTTGGCCTGCAGAAAAGGGCGAAGGAGGCACCAGTGTCTCCATACTTGGGTCCTGGTTGCGCTCATCCGCAGTATGTGTCTAGAGTTGGAAAGCACCTGGGGACAACCAGGACTCTGCAGGGCCTCAGAGTTCATGGCTGAAGCAACTGGAGATATTTAAAGTGGAGAAGAGACTCAGGGAGATATTCAAATATACATTTATCTCTGCAACTTCTACTGGTCCTTGGGGCTAAACAGAACAAGTCCAATGCTGCCCTTCAAATACTGGAAATTACAAGGAATATATATCCTGAAAAAAGAAGGCAGGGGGTGGCAGGAAGGTGGCATAGAGCGGTCTTCAAGCTGTCATGTGGGAGATTAGACTTATTCTGTTTGGCCCCACAAGGCACCCAGGGTAAAAGCCACAGAAGCAAATTTAATGTCAATGTCCTAAGGTGAAAGAGGCTGGCTAGGGAGCTGGTGGCTACCACTCCAGAGGTCTTTACGCAGAAGTCAATGACCATTTGTCAAGTATAGAGAAAGGATGGGCCATTTAGGTCCATTCCAAAGCTAAAATTCTGTGACTAAGACCAAAGACATCTGAGTTCTAGTCTCAGGGTTCTCCTCACTTCATGGATACCTTATTCTTATCTAAAGATTGTTGAGGGGAAGGGAGAGGGTGGGAGGGTCTAGGGCAAGGACAATGTGACAAATGAGATAAATCCATAGCTTTTTTTTTTGTATGTGTGTGTTTTCACACCCAACATCCACCTGCCTCAGTTGCTAACTTCTTCCGCCATGCCACAGAGCAAGTTAGGGCTTCTAGAACAGAACCGGACCAGGGGAAGTTGTGTCAGGCACTTAGGCCATTATGATTCAAGTCTGGCCAGGGAGATCAAAGCACTTCAGTTCTGTCTTCTAGGTGCCCCCAAATCACACAGTCCTAGGAGCCATGACAAAATAACAGAACAGTTCACGTGGCTTCCATCCCTTTCCCCACCGAAGTGGGGAATGTAGCAGCAGTTTTCCTCAGGAACCTCAGTCCATATTCACAGAGGGTCCTTCTACATCACGGGCAGTTGCGCTGAGCAGCTCCCTCCGGATTTCGGGGGACAGCTGAGGGTGGGGCTGCAGGCGAAGAAGTTCTAGCAGGGCCTCCTTCTGCTCTGTGGTGAGATCAGCTTTATAGCGCTGGGCCAGGGTCAGTAGGCTCTGGTGCCAAAGAACAGGCAGCTTTCTCTGCTCAGTCTGGAAGGCCATGAAGTGGAAGACCAAGGCATCCAGTACCCGGAAGGGCAGTGCGTACTTCTTGTCCAGCAGCAGCCGTAAGAAGATGCTGTTGGCTCCACTGTATTCCATCTCAGCAATTTTCAGCATGGCTGCACTGCGGGGGGAGGAGAAGCAGGGACAACAGATGAACATCTCCGTGCCACTAATACCCTAAAGGGTTCTCAGTTGGGAAATAGCCAGAGATAGCAGTCACACTAAGGAAACACAGACTCTGAAGCTTAAGATGAGCAAACTGGAGACAAGAATGCAATTGGGATGGAGAAAAGGGCATTACTGACAGGAAATTCTTAGGGGGCAAGAAGTACAACTGCCTTACATTGGGTAATTAAATAACAGGAACAGACTGGTACAATAGAATCAAGAGGATCTGGGTTGAAATGCTGCAGAATATTCCTGCTGTCTGCTGTCACTCAGGTACCTGTGTGACCTTGGGCAAGTCTCTCTGGGCCTCAATTTCCTTATCTGTAAAATGATGAGATTGGACTGGATGGCCTCTAAAGGGCCTTTCCAACTCTATGATTTTATGATCTCTGGTCTTACATTTTGAGGTGAGGGGCATGTTCTCAGATTCTAAAGTCACAGAATTTAGGGCTGAAAGGAAACTTTTTTGGGGGGGGAGGGGGCAATGAGGGTTAAGTGACTTCCCCAGTCACACAGCTAGTTAAGTTTCAAGTGTCTGAGGCTGAATTTGAACTCAGGTCCTCTTGAATAAGAATAATGCATCAATTGAAGCAGTGCATTAAAAAAAATTCTTAAGACAGAAAATGGATGGTAGGACAAATTTTTATTTCAAAATAAAATTATAAAATTTTTGCATCAATTGACCCACCAGATCCTTCTAGTGTTCAAGATGATATAATCTAATGCTCCCATTTTAAAGATTAATAAACTGAGGCTCAGAGAAGATAAATAATATCCCCATGGTAATAAGCTGGGATTTCAATGCAGGTCTTTTGATGGCAAATCCCAGGCTCATTTCCACTGTATTAATATAGCACTTTACTGGTTACAATGCATTTTACATACACAATCTCATTTAATCCTTGTGTCCCCTTCTCCCTTCCTGCCAAGCCTCTCCAAACCACCAAAGGCCAGGCTGGGGCAGAGTGAAGCCACTGGGTTCTGCACTCTCTGACCTCGAGGCCATTTGACACAAGCTCACCATCTCTCTTTTTTTTTTTTTGCGGGGCAATGGGGGTTAAGCGACTTGCCCAGGGTCACACAGCTAGTAAGTGTTAAGTGTCTGAGGCCGGATTTGAACTCAGGTACTCCTGAATCCAGGGCCAACGCTTTAGCCACTGCGCCATCTAGCTGCCCCCTCACCATCTCTTTAACTGTCATCTAACCACCACTACTGCTACTTCTAATATTGGAATTAATTGTTCTTTAAATGTCTGACAGAATTCATTTGTAAACCCATCTGGCCCTGGAGATTTTTCTGAGGGAGTTCATTGATGGTTTGTTCAATTTCTTTTTCTAATATGGGCTTATTTAAGGATTTTATTTCCTCTTCAGTTAACCTAGGCAATTTGTATTTTTGTAAATATCGATCCAACTACTGCTACTTCTGGGAAGGACTTATTAATGGACTATTCTAAGGTTTCCTTTAGCACCTTTGTGAACTGGCCTCCACTCCCCTACATGTGTAATCTCTTCCATTAGAACCCAATGTCTTCTAGGGCAGGCACTGCCTCAATTCTGCATTTGTATCTTCAGCACTTAGCACAGTGCTTGGAGCACAGTGAAGAGCAAGGGAAATGAGCATGTATCCAATGTCTGCTACATGCCAGGCACTGTGCTATTATCTCATTTGGTTTTCCCACCACCCTTAGAGGGAGGTGCTGTTATTATCCCCATTTTACCATTGAGGAAAGGGAGACAAATGAAGCTAAGTGAGTGGTCGGAGGCTGGATTAGAACCGAGGCCTAACTCAATCTCAGCCAAGTGCCTCATCCCCTGAACTACCCTAATTCCTTCACTTTCATCCTCACAGCAGCCCTGTGAGTATGTATAGCCAGTAGTTCCCCTTTATCTTGAAGATGAGGAAAGAGAAGGGGAGCAGGGTCAGAGGGCTTGGATTCAGGCCCCAGCGGTCACTGCTTCTGTGACTTTAAACAAGGCACTTAATTTCTGGCCTCAGTTTCCTCACATAGCAATGAGGAAGTGGGACCAGATGGCTTCTGAGGTCCCTTCCTACTCTAATCTTTGACGTGCCCACAGCTCACTCAGCCAACAAGCCAGGACTTAAACAGAGACTGTCTGACTCCTAATCCATAGTTCTTTCCACTGAATGGTGCTGCTGCCTCTCAATGACACTTACTAAAGCTAAACCAGTGGGTTAAGGGAGAGGCTGAAAGAAGTGAGATCTGACTCATACCTTTGACCTAGCCTTGAACTTTGCCCTCTGCATCAGTTTCCCTATCTGAACCACGGGGGTAACCTGGCTAACCCTATCCCTGAATTGTCCAGGACATTGGGAGCACTGATGGATACAAAAAGAAAGGGCAGCTTTGAGAAAATAACCCCCTAGTACCTTGAGTGCAGCACGGGGATGGAGCACTTGGTGATGATGCTGCCCACAATGATGGCCTCGCGAAGGGTACAGGTCCCAGATTCACATAGTGGGATCAGGATTCCTGGTGGGGGCGGGGGCAGAGAAAAAGAGAAAAGACTGTTAGTGAGGACTGGGAGCTGAGGAGAAAGAGGTGGGAATAGTGAGTGCCATGTTTAAAGGGAACTCTGCCCCCAGCTCCAGGAACCAATGAACACACCTCAGAAAGGCCTACTCTTCGACTTACCTTTGAACCATGCCCCAGTCTTGAACAATGCTTTCTTGAGCGCCATGTAGAGGTGAAAGTTAAGGCGTTTGTATTCAGCAATGTCATCTCGCACCCGGGGGAGAAGCACCAAGTTGTAGAAGCGCTGGGCCATCCTATCCTTGAGATTGGATGAGAAGATCCTGGGTGTACAAATTTGCAGGTTAGTCACAGATGCATTTGGGGGGCGGGGGTGGGGTCACACAGCTAGTAAATGTCAAGTGTCTGAGGCCTGATTTGAACTTAGGTCTTTCTGACTCCAGGGCCGGTGCTTTATCCACTACACCACCTAGCTGCCCTCAACAAATGCATTAAAAAAAAAATTTTTATCCCCCCTGCCCCCTTACATGTAAACACAGTTTTTAACAGTTTGTTTTTTAAGTTTTGAATTCCAAGTTCTATCCCTCCCTCCCTGAGATGGCAAGCAATCTGATATAGGTTATACATGTGTAATCATGTAAAACATATTTCCATATTAGTCATTCTAAGAAAGGAAGGAAGGAAGGAAGAAAAAGGAAGGAAGGAAGGAGGGAGGAAAAGAAAAAATAGTTTGCTTTGGTCTGTGTTCAGTTCTTCTCGAGGTGGATAGCATTTTTTATTATGAGTCCTTTGGGATTGTCTTGGATCACTGCATTGCTGAGAATAGCTAAGTCATTCACAGTTGATCATTGTACAGTATTGCTGTTACTATTTACACTATTCCCCTGGCTCTGCTCACTTCATTCTGCATCAGTTCATGTAAGTCTTTTCAGGTTTTTCTGAAATCATCCTGCTTGTCATTTCTTACAGCACAATAGTATTCCATCACAATCACAAACCACGATTTGTGCAACCATTCCCCAAATGATGGGCATTCCCTCGATTTCTAATTCTTTCCCACTGCAAAAAAGCTGGTATAAATATTTTTATACAAATAGGTCCTTTTCCTTTTTTTGGGGGGGGGGGGAGAAGAGGGGGAACAGACCTGGTAGTGGTATTGGTGGATCGAGATGCACAATTTTATAGCCCTTTGAACACAGTTCCAAATTACTCTCCAGAATGGTTGGATCAGCTTACAACTCCACCAACAGTGCATTAGTGGCCCAGTTTTGCCACATCCCCTCCAACATTTATAACTTTCTTTTTTTGTCACTTAACTAACCTGATAGGTGTGAGGTGGTATCTCAGAGTTGTTTTAATTTGCATTTCTCTAATCAGTAGTAACTGAGAATTTTTTTTTATATGATTATAGATAGCTTTGATTTCTTTGTCTGAAAACTCACAGATGAGATTTTAAAGCAAGCACTTTGTAAACTACTAAGTGCTAGCTGAACATGAAGTAATATTATTATTGTTGTTGTTGGATAGAGCCTGGTCATTCACGTACCACTCTGGATACTATGGAAACAGCACTGGTCTGAAATGAAAAGAGTTTACCTTTCCTGCAGTTCTGCAGGAGAAGTCCTGGGTACTCCACACCAGGGCTGCCATGAATACAGTGAAAAGAGCCTTGGAGGTGGCATCAGGGGGACCTTCGTTTGATCCTTGCTTTGCCACCTACTGTGAAGCCCTGGGCAAGTCTCTTCACCTTACTGGGCCTTTCTCTGTTCATGTGTCAAATGAAGAGGTCTGACTTGATGCTTCTGAAATCCTTTCCCAGATAAGTCAATGACCCTATGGATCACCACCCACTTCTGCTTCCTAGAGAACTTCTCTTCCCTTGCCAGTCCCCCAACAATTCCAGGGCAGACTCGGGGAGAATGGAGGGAACGGGATGAGAGCAGAGTGACATAAGGGCAGCTCAGAGCTTTCACAGGAGATGAAGCTCTTTGGCACCTTTTCTTCATCGTTCTGGTTGAAAACCAGCAAAGTCGAGTGAAGATGTTGCAAATGCCAAGTTGTTCTTCATGACACCCCAGGGCATTGTGAAGAATGGATGAAAGTCCAGCACTCTAGACCTAGATCCTGGGGCGTGCCCAGGGACCAGTGGAGATTATCTAGGAATGCCCATGACCACTTTAGGAGACCAGTAAGCCTAAGCAGGCAGCAGGTCACCAGTCCTTTCTTCAGTCCAAAATAACTGCCTTAAGACAGAGATATGACCACAGGACTCTTTTAGGACCCCTGCTTTTTAGGGCTTCACAATTTGACTCCCATCTCCCTTTCTAGTCTGGTCCTCTCCATTCACTACAGTTGAGGTAAACTAGAGTATCCAGTAGCTGTTCTCTGATCTTGTCCAACATTCAGCTCACATCAGTGCCTCTGGGCAGACTGTCAGCTAATCTGGCATCACCCACCCTTTCCTTCTCCTGTTGTCATTCTCTTCCAGATCTAGCCCCAGCACTGCCACATCCTTCTGGACTCTTCCAGCTGAAAGGAACTTCTCTCTCTTCTTCCATTCACAGAACATTTTGTCTGGACCTCCCCACAACCTCCAATTAAATGCTCTTTAAAGGCATAGATTCTGTTTCATTTTGGGTATTAGGCAGCTGGTACAGTAGTTGAGAGTCAGGAAAACCCAAGTTCAAATCCAGCCTCAGACACTTACCATGTGACCCTGGACAAGTCACTTAACTTTCATTTGCCTTAGTTTCCTCAACTATAAAATGAGGATAACAAGAGCTTGAAGAGTTGTGAGAATCAAATAAGATTTGTAAAGTGCTTACTCTCTTCCCATTGCTATCTTTGTATCCCAAGTGCTTAGGACCAGTGTGACACACATAGAAGGTACTTAAATAACTTTGGCTGAATTGAACTGAAATATAACAGAGGGACTTGAAGGTAACAAACCATGTGATTAAGAGGCTCCATGGAATGAGAGGAAGTAGGGCCAGTCAGGGTCTCCCCTCTAGACTAAGGCTTCTCCTTTACCTGGTCGCCTGGTACATGGCAGCTGCAGTCCAGCTCTCTGGCTCTGTGATATAGAGGATCTGCTCCCAATTGGAGAGAGCGGGAATAATTTTAAATGCCTTGGGAAGTTTGCCACTCCGGTACTTGGATAACACCTGGGGTGAAGGGGAAATCATGAATTATAAATGAGAAAAAGTAATATTTTAAAAACACAGGTCTGACCATGTCACTCAAGAAGGTCCTGGGGTTGGGGGGGTGGGTGGGGTAGCTCCCTATTGCTTGTAGGCTAAAAGTGCAACACTTTTCTTTGCCTTGTAAAACTCACCAAACACTGGCTCTAGCCCCTCTTAACAGGACTACCTATTATACATCACTCTCCTTTTCCCACCCCTAAGAGTACAGTCACCCATTACATCCCACCTCACATCTGTGGGTATTGAATGCCTTCTCTTCTCACTTCTACTTCTTAGTTTCTACTCCTCAGCCCAAGTGCCGCCTCCTATATAAGGCTGACATTAATCTCCAAGTTGTTAAGTCCACCCCTATATTACTATGTATTCCACTGCCTGAAGAGAATTTAAGTTCCTTGAAGACAGGGACTTTTTCACTTTTGTCTTTAAATCCCTAGTACCTAGCCTGGTGCTTGGCACTCAGTAGGTGCCTGATAAAACCCACCCCCCCTCCTACCTTTCCAGTCTTCTTACACCTTACTCCTCCAACACATATTCTTTGAGTCAGTGGCACTGGTCTCCTGGTTATTCTGTGCTCAACAACTCTATCTCTTAGCTCTGGGCATTTTCCCTGGCTGCTCCCATGTCTGGAATGCTCTCCTTCCCCTACTCCCAACTACTGACCTCCCTGGCTACATTTAAGTCCCAACTCCCACCTTCTTTAGGAGGATTTCTCCAACCTTTTTTTTTTCTTTGGTGAGGCAATTGGGGTTAAGTGACTTGCCCAGGGTCACATAGCTAGTAGTAAGTGTTAACTGTCTGAGGCCGTATTTGAACTCAGGTCCTCCTGAATCCCGGGCCAGTGCTCTATCCACTGTGCCACCTAGCTGTCCCCTCTCCAACCTCTCTTAATTCCGGTGCCTTCCCTTTAATTATTTCCTATTTATCCTATATATACACTTGGCTTTGTTTCTATTTGTTTGCCAGTTGTCTCCTCCATTAGTCTGTAAACTCCTTGAGGGTGGGAATTGTCTTTTGTCTCTTTTTGTATCCCTAGCACTTAGCATAGAGCCTGGTACACAGTAGGCACTTAATACATTTTTATTGATTGCTGATTAATTCTTGTTGAATAAGTGAAGAAAACTTCTGTTTTGAGCAACAAACATGATTTAAGCACGTCCAAGAATTAAAGAGTTTTCATCACTGCTCCTTCCCTCAATGCCACAGGTCTTACCTCTTTAACACCCTTGTAGACTTCGAGAACCCGGGGGTCCAGCTGGGGCATAGGGCAGCCTGACACCTCAGACATAACAGTTTCCACCTCTGTCTTCTTCTCTGTCAATTTCTCCATGATGATGTCTGCCAGTGTACGCCTGAAGGCAGAGGGAAGAGATGCAGTTGTAGGAACAGGTCAGATGGGATTAACCTTCCCAAAGATTACCTGATTTTACATTCCTCAACTTTAATTTTGATGATGAAATACCTCTGGTGGGAGATAAGGTACCTGCCACATTCCTGATGAAAAGACTAGAGCTGAATAGAGAATCTGACATTCAAACACAAGACTCCAAAGAAGTATAAAAGAATAAACATGAAATCATAAGAGACTCAGTAAAGTTAAATGGGAAGATAATACATGTAATTCCTAAGAACTTCATCATTATTATGGCAGTCTGAACCGGTCTACATAGGCAGAGCACATGGGTGTGAGTCACTTATGTTGGAATGATCTAAAAGAAATGAAGAGGTGAGAAAGAGGGATGCTCTGGGAAAAGGGGAATGGGAGAGGTAGAATGAGGAAAATTATCTCAAAGAGGCACACAAGGAAGAGCTTTTACAGTGGAGGAGAAAATGGGGGGAATTGTGGGCAATGCTTGAATTTTACTCATCAGAATTAGTTCAAAGAGAGAAGAATATACACACACTCAATTAAGCAAAGAAATCTATCTTACTCAACAGGGAAATAGGAGGGAAGGTGATAAGAGAAAGGCGGGGGGCACAGATTGATAAAAAGGGAATGCAGATTAATGGAGGCAGTGGTCAGAAGAAAAACAGACTTGAGGGACAGATAAACAGAATAGGATGGAGGGAAACATAGTAATCATAACCAAAGGTCTTTTTTTTTGGGGGGGGGGCAGTGCAGTGAGGATTAAATGACTTGCCCAGGGTCACACAGTTAGTCTGTGTCAAGTGTCTGAGGCTGGATTTGAACTCAGGTCCTCCTGAATCCAGGGCTGGTGCTTTATCCACTGCGCCACCTAGCTGCCCTAGTAATCATAACTAAATGTGAATGGGATAAGCTCACCCCCCCCCCCCCCAATGGAAGCAGATAGCAGAATGGATTTGAAACCAGAATCCAACAGTATTTTTTTTTTTATATACAAGAGACACCTGAAACAGAAAGATACACAGAATTAAAATAAGGAGGTGGAACAGAATCTTTTATCCTTCAGCTTAAGTTAAAAAAAAAAAAAAGCAGGGGTAGCAATTATGAATTCAGACAAAGCAAAAATAGATTTAATTAAAGAGATAATCAAAGAAACTGCATTTTGATGAAAGGCCCCATAGACAATGAAGTAATATCAGAAAAAATTGTACAGCAAGTTTCTTTATATTTTTTTCTTAAATATATAGGGAACTGAGCCAAAATTTATAAAAGAATCCCCCCAACTGATAAATTGTCAAGGGATGTGAGAGGGTTTTCTGAAGAACTTAAAGCTACCTATAGTTATATGAAAAAATGCTGTAAATCATTATTGACTTAGGGAAATACAAATTAAAACAACTCTGAGGTACCATCTCACACCTATCAGAAATGACAAATCCTGGAAGGGATGAGAAAATAGGTATGCTAATGAACTGTTGGTAGAGTTGTGAACTGGTCTAACCATGCTGGAGAACAATTTGGAACTATGCCCAAAAGCATACATTTTGACCCAGCAATAGCGCTACTAGGCCAACATCCAAAAGAGATAAAAGAAAAAGGACCTATATGTACAAAAATATTTATAGCAACCCTTTTGGTGGTGGTGAAGAATTGGAAATTAAAGAGATTTCCCAATGGGAATAAACAAATTGTGGTATATGACTGTGACAGAATACTATGGAATAAGAAATGATGAAGGGGACAGTTTTAGAAAAACATGGGGAGGCCTACATAAACTGATGGAGAGTGAAGTAAGCAGAATCAGATCATTGTACACAGTAACAGCAATATGGTGATGATGATCAACTGTGAAAGACTTGGCTACTCTGATCAATACAATGATCTAAGACAATTCCAAAGGACTCATGATAAAAAAAAATGCTATGTACTTCTTGAGAGAGAACTGATGGGAGTCTGACTATAAAGTGAAGTATAGTTTTCTCATTTTATTTTTCTTGCCTTTTCTAATATGGAAATGTTTTGCATGATTTCACATGTATAATTTATATCATTGCATTCCTGGCCTCAGTGGGTAGGGGAGGGAAGGAGAAAATTTGGTATTCAAAAATTTAAAAGAATTCTAAAAATAAATTTTAAAAAGGAAGAAGATGATAATTGCCTGTTCCTGCTCCAGGTATGTCCATCTACTACTTCTTGTTCATATATAGTTAAGACTCACCTGCCTAGCTTTGTCAGGATGAGATGGGTCACCTAAGTGAACATCACAGTTGAACTGAAGCTTTTGCCACTGAAACCCTACTCAAAAGTCTCACTGGGGCTTGACTGGCTTCCTGAGGTGAAACAAACTCACAATTCTACCAAGTCAGAAAGCCTTTGAGTCCAGGCTGATCATCAGAAGCTTAGTCATCAGAAGACTTCTTTAGCTTCAGCAATTCCTTTGAAAAGTGCCTGTTTATATCTTGTAACTATTTGTCTGGAAGGGAATGGCTTTTAGTTGTTTTTTGTTTTTTTTTTTTGGTGAGGCAGTTGGGGTTAAGTGACTTGCCCAGGGTCACACAGGTAGTAAGTGTTAATAAGTGTCTGAGGCCGGATTTGAACTCAGGTCCTCCTGACTCCAGGGCTGGTGCTCTATCCACTGCACCACCTCGCTGCCCCAGTGCCACCTGAATAGAAGTCCTTTATTGGAAAAATCTGTTGCAAATATTTCTTTCCCAGATACCTGTTTCCTTCCTATTTATGAATTCACTGGTTTTATTTACTGGCCACAGCAACTCACAAAGACTGCTGTTTGGAAGAATGGAAACAGTGATGAATTTAGAGTCAGAGGAACTCACGTAGAATTCCATTCCAGCCTGAGTCCTTGGTACCTGTTTAACCTCAGGCAAATCACTCCCCCTCTCTGGTCCTCAGTTTCCTCGTCTGTAACAAAGGGATTGGAGTAGACGGTCTTTTCCAGCTCCATATCTGGAATCCTGGGATGGTATTCACAGGTGATGTTTTATGGACTGATGGCTGGAGCACTCTCACAGATACCTGAAGTCTTGAAACAGTGAAAGCCAACAACTTCAAACACTCCACCTTGTTTAGTCTATTCATTTTGAATGAAAACCTTTCTAAAACATATACTTCTCAGCAGTCTTAAAGAGACAGAATGGAATGTAACCTTTCCTTGATGATCTGAGCCACCATTACAGAAATCAACTATTGTGCTGTGCAGTGATTCAATTAAGCCCAACAGGGATTTTAAGGCTGCTTGCATCTATACTAAACAAGTCTAGGTAGCCTTGCTTTTTGCATTCTTATGACTGTTTTTTTTTTTTTAAGTGAGGCAATTGGGGTTAAGTGACTTGCCCAGGGTCACACAGCTAGTTAAGTATTAAGTGTCTGAGGCCGGATTTGAACTCAGGTACTCCTGACTCCAGGGCCGGTGCTCTATCCACTGCGCCATCTAGCTGCCCCTTTATGACTGTTTTTGATAGTTTTTCCTATCTTTCCTCTTGTCAAGGGTCACTTAGAATCAAAGAATCTTCAAATGGGAAGAGATCTTAGAGATATTCCGGGTCTAACCTTCCACTCTGTGTAGAAAACCTCTCTATGACATTCCTGAGAGGTAGCCATCCAATCTCTGCTTGAATATATCTTGTGATGGGAAGCCCACCGCTCTAAAAAGGCAACATGTTCCATTCTTCTAATGGTTAGAACACTTCCAAATGCGGAACCTGAACTTGCCTCTTTATAATGTCCCTCCATTGGTCCTGGCTCTGTTCTCTGAAGCTATACAGAATTAGCTTAATCCTTTCAAAATGACATTAGAGGACAGCTATTAAAGTACAAAATTTTAGAGCTGAAAGGACCCTTAACATCCAATCATACCCCAAAAGGGACCCCTACTAAAACATACCCAACAAGTGGTCATGCAGGTTTACAGACCTCCAATGAGGGCAAACCTCTTCTCCTTGCCCCGCCTCCAACTCCACTCTCCAATCACGAGGCAGCCCCTTCCACTTTGGGATGGTTCAAATTGTTAGGAAGTCTTTCGGACATCATCAGACCTCAATGGGCTTCTTTGCAATTTCTGTTCCCAGCTCCTGGGACTGTCTCTGAGTCAAACGGAATTTCTCTTTCATGTGACCGCCCTTCAAATAAATGAAGATGGCAATCGTGTCCTTCCCTCCATGTGCCTACCCCAGCCCAATCTTTTCCAGGCTAAACATCACTTATGTCTTTCCTGAGAATCAGGGTTGAACATTCCCACCTCCTTCAATTGTGTCTCAGACCACATGGTCTTGAGTCACACATTATCATGAATCACTCTCCTCGGGGCTGGGGGCAGTCTGTTAATGTGCACTTTTAAATGTGATCCCCAGGATCGGATATGCTGTTGAATGTGGGGCAGGACCAGGTTCTTTCATCTTCTTCATTCTGGCCACCAGAGCTAGGAATTCAGACTTAGGCTTTTTTGACCTTCATATTACAGGGCTGATTCGTGTTCAGTTTCTAGCACATTAAAATCCATTTTACATGAACAACAATTCATATAAACAGGGGAAATTTTTCCCCATTCTATATTTTTGCTCTGAAGTATATTTTCCTGATTCTAAGTACTTACAAGTACTTTTACTTTTCTCTTTCATCTCTATTAAGTTAATAACTGGCATTTATTCAACACTTTGAAGTTTGCAAAATGCTCTATACACAATCACCTCATTTGGCACTCAAGAATCTGTGTGGTAGATTCTATGGGTATTATTATCCCCTTTTTACCCAAGAGTAAACTGCAATTTAGAAGAGAGACTGACTTGTGCAGGCTCACACAGTTATCACAGACAGGATTTATAATTTGTTCTTCCCAAATCCAAAACTAATACCTATCCAAGATGCCACAATGCTTCTTGTTAGATAGTAACCCAACTTTTTTCAGGCTATTGAAATCTTTTTGGATGCAGATGCTATCATCTATGATGTAAGCTATTTCTCCTAGCTTTGCATTAGCTACAGATTTTGTTTCCCTTTACCTGAGTAAAAGATAAAAAAGATGAAAGGAAGGACATAGAACTGTGTGGCATGCCCAGTTGGGACAATCTCTTCCAGACTGATACCTATCAATGAATCAATATTTGGAGCAGTTACTATATTATCATCTAATTCACATTTCTCCATAGTATTCATAAGATAATGAAAGACTTTTTCTTATGGCTTGCTGAAATCTATTCCTTTTTCTCCCTCCACCTTAAAAATTGGTAAAGAGAAGTGAGGAAACTCAGGATGTCACAAAATACTGAGGCTATTTCTGTAATGTTCCAAAGTATTCAGATTAAGTGATTGAGAGCCAACACCCCAGAGCAATTGCAGGGAACTCCCAAAGGGGCTGAGGAAATAGCTTAAAAATGCACATGATCATAAAAAGGAAGGCAACAATTGAAGGAAGATGTCATAAAAAAATACTTCAAAGGCTATGGAATGAAAAGTCAGTCAATAAACATTTATTAAGAACCTACTATGTGCCAGGCACTATGCTGAGTGCTGGAGATAGACAGAAAGGCAAAAGACAGTCCCTGCCCTGAGGAAGCTCACAATCTAATGGGAGAGACAAAAAGCAAACAAGAGTACAAACAATAGATGTATGAGAAAAATGAGCATTAAAAAAAAATGGGAAAGGCTTCCTGTAGAAAGGGGGACCTGAGGGAAATCAGGGAAGGCAGGAGGCAGGAATGAGTCCATAATGGGGAGGGATCGAATTTCAGGTGTAAGAAGACTATAAAAGTGGGGGCAGGGGAGGCAGAAAATTAGAGGATTATATATTTGATGCCAGAAGCAACAGGGGTGTGACAAGGTCACACCTGTATTTTAGGCAGACCGCTTTGACATCTGGGTAGCAGATACACTGGCTTGAAGCAGGCAGACCCACCAGCAAACTACTGCAATAAGCTGGGAATAAGGTGACTGAGGGCCCGGACCAGGGTGGTGGTGGCGTTAGAGGAGAGAAATGGCATATGTGAGAGATGTTACAAAGCTGGAGCAACAAAGCAGTGAGGCACGTATTACACAACAGACTATTGATTCATACCAATACAGAATACAGAGAGAAAGAGCTTGCCCAAGAGGAAGGTATGGAAAAGACACAAGAGTACTGGGTTATGGAGTGCACAACTGCTAAAGATTCTGGGGGCCAATTGGCAAAGTATATGAAGAAACAGCTGTTATGGTGTAACTACAAGGAAAGAATTCATGGTATTCTGCTGGGGGAAAAGAAGTAAGAACAAGATAAAGAGCAACTGGGAGGGGGGCAGCTAGGTGGTGCAGTGGATAGATAGAATACCAGCCCTGGATTCAGGAGGACCTGAGTTCAAATCTGGCCTCAGACACTTGACAGTTACTAGCTGTGTGACCCTGGGCAAGTCACTTAACCCTCATTGCCCCAACAATACAAAACAAAACAAACAAACAAGAGCAACTGGGAGAGGACTGATGAAGCGTACAGGACACCAAATGAAAGAGCCAAAAGGGTAATGCATACTACTACAGAAAAGAGGGAAGATAAAGAAGAGGAGGAAGGGGAAAGGACGCACATTTGACAGATCTGCAGAATGTGTTTTGTTTGGTGACAAGACTGTCTTGCTTTTGCATTTGTGCTCCCACTACCTAGCACATAAACACTTGTTCATGGACAAAAAAGATACCCTTTATAATAAATATGTACCACTTTATAATAAATAACACCACTACCACAGCATGTAGGGGATGAAATACATAACTTCCATAAAGCAACTGGGGCAACCTTTGGCCCTTCTCTCCTTTCTTCCTCATGAATCATCCAGCTTTATGTCACCTCGGCAGGCCAGTGGGAAAAGCCCCAAACTTGGAGTCTGAAGCCCTGAGTTTAAACTTAAGCCTTGGTGCCTGTTACATGATCTGTGTAAGCCACTGACTGCCATGGGCTCTGTTCTTCCCTGCTGTCAAATGAGTGGGCTGGTTGGACTGATGAGTTCTAAGGATCATGCCTAAAACTCGCCGGCATCTAAAGCCACTCACCATCTGGTCCCTCAGACTTTTCCAGGTCTTCTTACAGTTCACCCCCTTCCACCAACTCTACAACAAAGGGACACGAGCCCCCTCGCTGTTCTTCCCACGACGCTCCTACTTGTTCCCCCGCTCTGGGAATGCTCTATCCTCCATTTTATCCCTGGCTTCTTTCAAGACTAGGCTCAGATCCCATCTTCTGTGGGAGGCCCTTACACCTAGTGCCTTCTCTCTGAGATGACCCTCCATTTACACTGGATTTATCTTGTACATAGTTATTTTACTATTCTCTCCCTCATTACAGTGTGAGCTCCTTAAGGGCAGGGACCATTTTTTACCTTACTTTATATCCCAGTACTTAGCACACTGTTTATCTAATAAGTACTTAAAATAAATGCTTCATGTCCAACTAAAGTCCCTTTCAACTACTCATTTTCACTCTTTCCAGTCTCAACCTTATATTGAAATGTAAGCTGGGTATACATTTAATAATTTCTTTCTTTCTTTTTTTTTTTTTTTGCAGGGCTATGGGGGTTAAGTGACTTGCCCAGGGTCACACGGCTAGTAAGTGTCAAGTATCTGAAGCCTGATTTGAACTCAGGTACTCCTGAATCCAGGGTGGGTGCTTTATCCACTGCGCCACCTAGCTGCCCCCCATTTAATAATTTCTAAAACCAGAAAAGAATACCTTGCTTAACCTATCACATGGGGTTGGTGGTATGGAGAGAATCAGGAGAAGGCAAGAAAGGAATGGAGGAATAACATGACACTGGAGAGTCACCAGCTGAAAAAGCAACTGAAGTCAGGATTTGAAAGCAAATAGTGAGATTGTGAATCTAATATTCCTTATACTGGGCAACATGTAGAGATTACAAGTGGGGCTTAGACAGAACTTGTTGTAGGCATTTCCACTTTCTAGGCAGACAACACAGCATGTATTAATTCACCTGGTACAGATTTCCTTGAAAACAGTGCAAAATCCTTTAACTATCTATGTTCAATATAGCCTTGGCCCAGGTGAATTCAGGAAAGGAATAGGAACATTCAAGTGTCAGATAACCCCTACTTATAACAGACTGTATAGTTTGAAACAGTTTTATCAGGAAGTCTGCACCTAGATGGATGAGGAGGCTCTTCACAGTGTCCTGAAGTCATTCTGGTCTTTAGTAGTACATCTTAACCTGTGTTCATCCAACCGATAATGATCTGATCCCCTTCAAAAAAAGGCCTAAACCTATCTTCAGTAGTGGGGATGAACAATCTGCCCTAGCAATCAACTCATCATTAGAATTTCCCACTGGGACCCAGTTGTCCCATCATTCCAATCCAACTCTACCTGAGTGGGGGGTTCTTGTTCATGAACATCTCGATGGCTTCCTCGTCTTCAGGATTGACAATTACCTCAGTGTCATACCCTGATCCTGCCATTTCTGCTGCCTTCTCCAAGGTTGGCCACTCGTCATCCTCTCCATCTGATTCACCAGCCTGGGCTCCTCCTATGGGAGAACAGTGAACATGTTGAAAGCACAACTTAAATCAATCCATAAGGTAAGTTCCTTCTGTTTGCTACACACTGTACTACCTGACATGGGGGATATAGATGAAGTTCTAGTCAAACACCTGCCATATGGAGCTTATAAATAAGCTAAACACACACAAAACAGTAACAATATCAGGACATGATTAAGTGCCCGAGTTTGTAGAAGCTCTTTTTTAAAGTAGCAAAGAACTGGAAACCAAAGGGGTGTCCATGAATTGAGGAAATGGCCAAACACGAATGGACATGAATGTGATGTCGATATCAGTGTGCCCAAAGAAAGGAGGAAAGGGACGATTTCAGGGAAACTTGGAAAGATGTATAAACTGATGCAGAGTGAAATGAGCAGACCCAGGAAAACGATGACAACTACAATGTAAGGATAAATACTTTTAAAAAACTTAACAACTGGGGCAGCTAGATGGCGCAGTGGTAAAGCACCAGTCCTGGATTCAGGAGTACCTGAGTTCAAATCCGGCCTCAGACACTTAACACTTACTAGCTGTGTGACCCTGGGCAAGTCACTTAACCCCAATTGCCTCACTAAAACAAAAACAAAAACAAAAAAACCTCAACAACTCTGATCAGTGAAGTGACCAACCATAATTCCAGGACACTGGTGAGGAGACATAATGCACATCTTGACACAGAGGTGACAGGCTTAGGATGCAGAATGAGATAGTTTTTTAGACGTGGACAACATGAGAATTTGTTTTACTTAACTAGGCTTATTTGTTATGAGAGAGAACAACATAAATTGCTGTTAATTAACAAAAATGGGGAAAAAAAGAACAGTTTGGCAAGACAGAGTGTATGCTGGGTAGTAGTGGAGAAAAAAGTTGTACACGTAAGGTCCTAATTGCTGGTCAAAGTAGTGAAGACAAGGTTCAGGCACATTAAAAAAAAAAAAGAATAGGGGGTATTATATAAATTCGAAACCTGGCAAAGATAGTAAATGTTATAGGAATTCCAAGAAATGAGGCAGCATTTCAATCAAATGTTAAATATAGGTGACAGTGAATGATGGTGTACTAGAAAGAGCATTAGACTTTGTAATCAAAGATTCAGAGCAGGAATGAACCTTAAGAGTATATTCCAATCCTCTCATTTTACAGATATGGAAACTGAGGACTAATAAGGTTCAATGGCTCACCTATGGTCACAAAGGCTAGTGACAGAGATAGGATTTGAATGTGAGTTTTGAAGCCAGGGCTCTTTTAACTGTACAGTGTTAGAATGTTCACTTTGCCTCATCTGTCAAATGGCAGGATGCAACTACCAGTTTTGGGAGAGAGTATCAGAAGATTTGGGGTGAATCAGACACTGAACTAGCTGTGCTAACACAAGCAAATGACTCAACCTTGTTTAGCTTCGTTCTCCTCACCTAATAATAATAATAATAATAATAATATTGGTAGTACTTATCTTATGGTTATTTGTGTGGTTCCACTAAGGTAACTAATCAGGAAACATTGATCAAGTACCTACTATGGGCCACTGTGCTAGACACTGAGGGAAGAATACAAAAATCAAATAAATGATCCCTGCCTTCAAGGGGCTAACATGCTATCAAAGGAGCCAACATGTGCATTTATAAGTATGTGGAAAACAAAATCTTTTTTTTTTTTTTCCCTAGGGAAGGCCACTGGCAGATGGAAAGATCAGGAAAGGCTTCATGGAGAAGGCAGTACTTGAGATGAATTTTGAAGGAAAGGGGTAGAATGAGGAGGAAGTAGTGCCAAGCACGGGGAACAGCCAGTGCAAAGGTATGGAGACTGGAAATAAGAGTGGGAGGAACAGCAAGAATGGCAATTCCTAGTTGGACTACAGGGTGGATAAAAAACTATATATGCCAGAGGAGTTCATATGTAATCCTAAAGGCAACAGGGAGCCATTTGAGTTTATTGAGTTATCTAAAGCTTATACTTTAGGAAAATCATTTTAGCACCTGTGATGGGACTGTGGCCAGGAGTAGTGAGTCTTTGAGACAATTAAGAGGTTACTGCAATAGTTTAGGTGAGAAGTGATAAAGGCCTGAACTAGGGTGGTGGCTAGCTATGTAGACAGAAAGGGAGGGCTGTGAGAGAAATGACAAGATCTGGGTACCGAATGGATATGTGAGTGAAGGAGCATGTCAAGGTTGTGAAACTGGATGAATGGAAGATGGAAATAGGGAGGTTAAGATGATGACATGGTTTTAGGACAAAGATAATGAACTCTGTACATAATATATTGAGTTTGAGATGCCTATGGGCCTGCCAGTTTGAAATGCCTAATAGGTAGTTAGAAATGTGGGGCTGAAGTTCAGGATATGGACTAGGGTTAGATAGAGATCTAGGCATCATTTGTGTGCCTGGCACACAGCGGATACATAAAAAAATGCATCTACTATGCATTTTATTTTCATTATTTAAATGAACAGACGTACAGGTCATTTTGCTCACACAATTTGATCTTAGCCTAAATAAGCCAAAAGATATGGAGTCCAAAATATAATCTTGAGGGACACCAGGGATGTGCTGGAGTCAGCTCCAACTAGCTCTTGGAACTGTTAAATTTTCAGTGTGAGGATCTGCCCCATAGAAATTGATAAAAGCTACAAATCAGAGCTTGATTTACCTTTCTGTTGATTATCTAGACTCAAGATACAGAGAACATGCTAATTATGCAGATTAATCTTAAAAGCATGTAGAAGAGCTGATTGCTAAATATTTACCAGCATACCACTAGGGTCTAACTACAATTAGACAGTGTGATTATGGATTATAAACCAGCAAAGGGGTCTGACAATGAATGGTCACACATGAAGGAAAAGCAGGAGAGTGAACTGTCTGAAAACCTAAATAAGGGAGAGTATCCAGGAGGAGAGGGTGGTTAGTGGTAGTAAATGCAGCAGAGAAATCAAAGATAAAAAGTGAGAAAAGGGTAATTAAATAATAGATGTAAACAGGGGGCAGCTAGGTGGCTCTGTGGAAAAAGCACTGGCCCTGGATTCAGGAGGACTTGAGTTCAAATCCGGCCTCAGACACCTGACACTTACTAGCTGTGTGCCCCTGGGCAAGTCACTTAACCCTCATCCCTCCCCCCCCCCCCCCCCCCCGGGCAAAAAAAAAAAAAAGAAAAAAGAAAAAGAAAAAAATAGATGTAAACAAACAAATGAAAAATGCTATTTGACACTTTTAAGTTATTACTGTCAGGTGACTTCTAAGGTCCTATCTAGGTGCAAAATTCTGAGAAGTCCAGTGAGAAGGAAAAGGAGGTGGATGAACATCACTGTTGGGGTTCCCCCTCACTCATATCCTCCTTGCCATAATGCCTGAGCCATCAAGTTGACAAACGTTTATTAAGTGTTTTCTATGGGTATAACAAAGGCAAAAACAGTAGCTGCTTCTAAGGAGCTCAGTCTAATGGGAGAAACAGCATGCAAACAATGATGACCAAAAATATATCCCAAAATAACTGGAGATCATATCAGGGAGAAGGCATTAAGAGGGACTGGAAAAAGATTCTTGCAGAGGGAGGAATTTTTTTAGTTGAAATCTAAAGGAAACTAGGGAAGCCAGGAGGCAGAGGTAAGGGAGAAAATTATAGACACGAGGGAAAGCCAATGAAAAGAGGAGTAGAGATGGAGTGTTTTGGTCAAGGAACATCAAGAGGGGCAGTGTCCTTGGATGGCAGAGGATGGTAAGGTATAAAAAGGTAGGAAGGGACCAGGTTATGAAAGGCTTTAAAAGCCAAATAGTATAATTGATCCTATATTTGAACCACTGGAGTTTACCGAATGCAGAATTATATGGTCAGAAGTGAACTTAAGGAAGAACGGTTTGACATCTCAGTGGAGCATGGACTGACCGGGAGTGACCTGGTTATACAATAGTCTAAAGATGAAGTGATGAGGGTCTGTACCAGAATGGGGGCAGTGTCAATGGAGAGAGAGATGGGGACATAATGAGACCACCAAATGAAACAGCAGAGAGGAATAAGAGAAGACAGATCAGAGTTTTGGGGCACCCTCACAGTTAGAAGGTCCAGCAAAGGAGTCAGCAAAAGAGCTCTCAGATGGGTAAAGTAGAACCAGGACATAACCAACACAAAGCAGTGTCCCAAAGACCTAGAGAAAATAGAATATTAAGAAGAGGGAGGTCGACTCAGTGTCAGAAGCTACAAAGATTTGGCGATTAAGAAATCACTGGTAACTTTAGAGAGTGCAGTGCCGTAAGAATGATGAGGTCAGAAACCAGATTGCAAAGAGCTGAGAATGAGAAGGTTAATGGAAAGTTAGTAGCTACTGTAAAATAGTCTTCTCAAATTGAGCCGAAAAGAGGGGGCCATATAGTCTGATAGAGTGGGATGGCCGGATCAAGTGAGGGTTTTGTTTTGGGGTTTTTTTGAGGATGGGGGGGGGGCGCAAGCTTGTCTGTTAGCAGTAGGGAGCACTAGCATACAGGCAGGGATTGAAGATTAGTAAGAGTATCTAAATCCGCAGGAGTTTCCCTGAAGCTCCGCTTTAAGTTTCTCGGCCCCCTCCCTTCCTCATCCCCGCCTTCCAGCGGAGGCCGGACTCGACCCCCTCACTAACCCAGATGCGTGGTGAGCTTTTTCGGCGCCGTCCTGTCACCCGACCCATGTTCAGCTTCTAGCTCCTCTTGTTGCTCTCGCGCTTGCTGCAGGATCCGCCGGGTCAGCCGGGGCCCCACGTACTCTTCTTCCTCCGTTCCGCGGCCTCGGTCCCTCCGTTTCTCCCGGCCTCCGGGTTGTACAGAGTCCCCTGCCAGGATCTGGTCCGCTAGAGGGGCATGCTTTGCTTGACCTCCGGCCTTGCGGGACGCCTTAATCTTAGGCATGGTCTCCACCACTCCTTCCTTTAAAACACACGTGGGGAACTGGCAGGAATTTGTACTGCGCCGGCGCCAAGCGTCGCGTAATACTCTGCGCCTCCCAGACGTACAAGACAATCTTCATTGGCTGATCGCAGCGCCTCCCAGCGGTGGGAGGCTGGAAACTGTTTCCGGTACTACCCCTGGCCTCGCCCCCTGAAGTTAGAGTTCACCAGGCCCCGCCCGGGCTCCCCCCCCCCCTGCTGTGCACGATTTGTGTTATCTAAATTGGGCTCATAATTGCTCACTATAGCTGTAGCACTAATTCTGTTTTTGAGATCAGCGTTTAGGTCGCGAGTCAATTCTTGGAAACCTTCTCCCGCCCTGCTCTGGGATAGGGAAAGTGGGTGGAGCTCCCTGTCAGTGACCACCCAAGCCCTGACACTTCTACGGCGGGTGCTTAGGACGCTTTGTTTTATACGTCACTTCCGGGGCCCGATTTAATACATCACTTTCCTCTTCTCCTCTACCCCACCCACTTCTCTCTCCCCAACCCTTCCGTCTACCTCCCACCCAGACCTGGAAACGGGGCTTCCTCCGGGGAGAGCGTAGGGATAGACAAGGCCTCGGCGTCGGGTTCCTCGAACACACACACACTCCCGTGCGGCCCGGCAACATGGGGGTGACTTGGTAGGGCCATGAATGGTGCACGCGGGGCGGGGGGGCAGTTCATTTGGGTAGCGGGGAGATCGCAAAGTGTCTTGGGCACCCAGAGCGGACCGTGGGGGAGGAAGGAGAAGGCACTGCGTCCCCGCAGAGGCCTCCTCCCGACCCGTCCCATTTCCCCGGACTTGCTCTGGTGGGTGAGTGCGGGATGCCCGGACTCTGGTGTGTGTTGGGGCCTTTTCTTTACCGGCTCTCAGCCCCTCCCCCACCCTCCGGGGGCGCTGCGGGACGCGGGCGGGCGTGGGTTTATGCGTGCATGTGCGTGGATTTGGTAGATTAAATAAAAATATAGGCTTTAGAGCTGCTTGTAGACCTTAGAAATCATTTAAGCCAATTCCTTCGTTTTGCTGGATGGTGAAGGGCGGGGGGGAGGCCTTGGAGGTCACTGAGCAGCCGGCTTCAGCCTCTCTTCTTCCCTGGCCTGGCCTCTCGCCGGAGACACGCTACAGTAGAGCCGGACCAAGAGGGCAGGGTTCGAACAGAGCTCTCCTGCCTGACCAGACCTTGATGACCGTCCTCCGGGATCTCGGGAGGGAGCATTATCCCCGGCACTGAAAGGGGGAGGAAGGAGACTGCTTCTGAACGCTGTTGGGCCTAGCTTGGGAAAACCCAGCATGTTGAAGAGCGAAAAGGAGAGACGGCAAGAGAAAACGTGGACTGTGTGTCCTTGTAGTCTGCTTTCCACCTAATGGGGCGAAGGGATCCTTGTCAACCCTCTTATTTCCTTTGGATCCCCAGTGCTTAGCACAGTGCCTCACACATACTGGTGCTTAGTAAATGCAACTTGACCAAGGAAAGGCATCAGGTAAGGGCACAGCTTTTTGGCTCCATACCTGAGAGCTTGTGAAGACCTTTCCTTTTTAGAATTATTTTTGGCACTTGCAAGTTGGTGACTGCCATCTAGTAGTCCCCAGAGTTCAAGCAGCAATCTCCTGGGACCTGGCATGGTGAGGGGAAAGGTATGAAAGCAAAGGGAAGTAGGCAAAAAGCAGGGGGAAAAGGATACCTGCTGCATTGGGAGACTGGAGTTTGCCTCTGATCTACTCAGTCCGATCCTTAGGAACTCTTTATTTTCCTTCTCTTCTTTGGAGAATTCTCAGTTGTGTCAAAGCCATACACGAATTGCATGTAGTGTTTTGCTTCTCACATATGAGCAGTAGCATCTCCCAGCAGGGATGGGACTTTGGCTAGGATGGGACCTGGGGCTTCCAGCTTCCTTTGCTGAATGAGAAGCTTGGGGACTCTCTTCACATCTATGTGGACCCTGAAGGCTCATCATTACCCTTCTAGTGTGTCCCAGATGCCTGTGGCTGAGGGTAAGAGTGTCCAGCAGACCGTGGAGCTCCTGACCAGGAAGTTGGAACTGCTAGGAGCAGAGAAGCAGGGGACATTCTGTGTGGACTGTGAGACCTACCACACAGCAGCTTCTACCATGGGCAGCCAAGGTCAGTGTGTGGTAAGTAGGACAGCTGCAACCTTGCTCAGACTTAGTAGATGCTCCAGATGCTAATGCTCTTAGACATCTTTCTGGCTCAGATAATTTTTGGTTCAAGGTTATTCATGGGTATTTCTGAACTCCTGACACTCAGGTGGCTTTTTTTGTTTTGTTTGTTTGTTGTTGTTGCTGCTACTGTTTGTTTTACAGTCAAGGGGTTGAGAACTAAGAACTCTTTCCACGCTTTTTGTTTGTTTGTTAGCACAAAACTTCCTGTCTTGGAACTCCCTATACTATCACAGAGGATATTTCCTAAGCCTGTCACTTAACTTTGCCATTTACTCAGTTTTAACATACTGCCCACTCTGGGAAGGAAACTCTCTGCTAATGATTTGGATGAAAATACCAAAAAAGTAGAAATGATGAAAAGAATCACAGACTAAGAAGGGAGAGACCTCAAATTGTAGGCCTTTTTCTACTATTAACTTGCTTTGTGAGCTTGGAAAAATCGCTATTTCATCAGCTACATATTGGGAATTACAGTTTAAAGGTTGTTTGGGAGATCAGATGAGAGCATAGATCTGAAAATGTTTTGAAATGTGTTAAGTGGTATACATATGCAAGAAGGTGTTTAGAAAAGAATTCTTATGATCTAATGGGAGGCAAAACCTAGGCACTTAATTAAAATATTTTTAAAGCTTAGTTGTTTTTATCATATTTTTATATTACCTTCATTTTGAATTATAATCTTACTCTCCTCTGCCTACCAAGCTATCCCTTGTAAAAAAAAATGTTCATTTTAGAGAATGTTGGAGGGAAACAGGTCAGCAAAAGCAATCAGCATTTTCACCAATCGTTTCGTATGGAATAGTCCATGCCTATGTAAAGAGGGGAGGAAGCTATGTTTGGGGGCTAAGCTTGGTCACTGTAATTTACATAGCATTTAGTTTCATGTTTTTTGTATTTGTTTTTCTGTTTTTACTGTTAACCTTGTGTATGTTTTGCCTGTTTGTCTGGGGGTGAGAGGGAAAAGAAAATGAATTCCTAGTTCTATTCTGCATCAGTTCCTACAAGTCTCTTTGTGCTTCTCTGAATTCTTGATATTTGTAATTTCTCATCTTCCTCTGAGGGTGCCCCTTGGTCTTCCTTGTTACTGAAGAAATTTTCTATGGTCTTCACCTTTCTCTGTTGGCTCATCTTGCCTTTCTTTTACTAGACTTTGAGCTCCTTAAAGTGGGGCACTGTTTCCAGGCTGCAGTACCCCAAGCTTAAGATGTCCCAGGTGGTATGATTTAAGGAGAATCAGGTTCTTCCCTGGCCCGGCCTGTTTCCTGGTCCTAGATGACCCCAGACCAACTTGCCAATCAACCAGCTTTGTGTGTTGTGGTTGTTAGCTCCGATGAGCCTGTGCCCCTCCCCGACCTGGGCCACTTCTACTGGAGCCTACCACCTGGTTCTCAGCAGGGGTGTAAAATCCAAGTTCTGCTTTAGCACCAGCGTAGACCCCAGTATTCTCTCCCCTGCCCAGGGCTCAGCCCACTCACCAGACTGTGAGCTTAGTTCCAGATGACACTGGTGCTTCAGCTGATTCAGAGGCTCTGGGGGGTCTGTTTCTCTGGTGAGGCCTTCCTGGGACTGGATCTGTGTCAGGGTGACTGTGGGGTTGGGCCTGACTCCTGTATCAGCACAGCAGCTTCCTCCTTCTGACCTTCCAAGCCGTTCTTGGTTAGAAGATGATTTCAGCACATTCTTCTGTGAGTTTTGCTGCTCTGGGCATTTTCCTATGACCTTATTTGGATGTTTTTTTTCGATATTTGTAATTTCTTATAGCATAGTATTCTATTACATTCATATATCAAAGTTTGTCCATTGGTATTCTATTTTGTTTCTCATTCTTTGCTATCAAAAAAATGCTATGAATAATTTAGGGTATATGAGACTTTCTGTTTTTGTCCTCCTTGTGGTTTAAGCTTAGTTGTAGGATCTCTTGGTTGAAGGGTATGGACATTTTTTAGGACTTACAGCTCTTTTGCATGATTCTAAATTGTTTTCCAGAAACTGAGTATTTCACAGTTCCAGCGATATTGTATTAGTGTGCAGGTCTTTCTGAAGCTCCTCCTGACATTGACTTTTCCCGTCTCTTGTCACCTTGACTTATGTCTTGGGTGTGAGGTGAAAACTCAGAGTTGTTTTCATTCGCATTTCTCTTATTAGTCATTTGAAATAATCTTTCTTATGGTTCATAGTCTGCTATTCTTTTTTTGAAGTCTGTTCTCTTTCTTGAACCCCTTTATGGGGGAATAGTTCTTGGGAGTAGCCATGTATCTTTGGTCCCAGTATATCTCAGATATCAGACCCATATCAGAGAGATTAAATGTAACATTTCCCCCCAATCAATGATTTATCTTCTTATTCCAGTTACATTTTGTTCATGTCAAGGCTTTCACATTTTATGTAATTGAACTTGTTGATTTTATCTTTGTAGTTGCTTGTATCCCTTGCTTGGTTAAGCCTTGAACTGTGAAAGATAGCTGATTTCATTGTTTTCTAATTTTTAAATGAACATTTTAAAAGAAAAAACCATGACAAATATAACCTACCAAGCTTTGGTGGTCTTTCCAAGCTAGAAAGGTTTTGACTACCTACCTGTTGGTAAATAGTGTGTCTCTCATACCAGTACCAGTCTAGCTAATTTCAGAGAGGCTCTATTGCCAGAAAGTGGATAAACCACACGATGAATTTTAGGGAGAGATCCAAACTTATGGCTTCATCAGTATGGAGAGCTCCCACCACTGATAACAGATTAACCATCCCTCTATAATTTGTGTTTTCAACAGTTGCCTGGTGCACTGAAAGTGTAAGTAACTTGTTCATGCATCTAGTGTATTTGAGTCAGAACTTGAATTAAGGCTTCCTAGACTCCAGCTGACTGCCATCCACTAAAACATGACACCTCTTTTTTGTCCTCCCTTTTCTATCTTCCTCTCCTGGATTCATGGAATTTAAGATTTGAAAAGGACTTAAGTGGCTGTAAAGTCTAATGACACAAGAAAGGAATTCCTACTAAATCCCACATTACAAATGGTGATCTAACCTTTGCTTGAAGACCTCTAAGAAGGAGGAGCCACCACTTCTTGTGGTAGCCCATTCCACTTAAAGGACAGCTCCAGTTGTTAGGGAGCTTTTCCTGACATTAAGCCTAAATTTGCCTCCATGCAGCTTACCTCCACTGTTCTGGATTCTGACTCTGGGACCAAACAGAATAAATTCCACCCCTGTTGCTCACAAGAGCCCTTCAGGATACTCAAATGTCTCCAGCTTGTTCCCCCTGAGGCCTCTCATTCCTGAGCTAAACGTGCTCAATTTCTTCAACTGATCTGTACATAACGTGGACTTGGGGCCTTCACCGTCCTGGTTGCCCTCCTCTGAGCTCCTCTGTTTATCAGTGTCCTCAGACTTTGGCACTATTGTTCTAGATGAAGGTTGACAAGGTGAGACTCCAGTTCAACTATAACCCTGTGCCCACCTCCCCATTTCTACACTACACTACATTACATCCAAAGATCATAATTTTTTTGGCTTCCAGATCCAGATGAGCTTGCATTTGCCATCTTGCCACTCCCTTCCCCTCAAAAAACATGAGAGTTGGTTTGGTTTTGTTTTTTGTAAGTTTTTATTAGCATGTTGGCTATGGGGCTGGCTGCTTCCGTATAAAACACTGAATAATGCAGGTGTCACTTTGGGTCATGGACTATACAAACTGTACACATGTGGTGCCCTTTGGAAAAGGCTTCTATGGCCCTGAACTGCAAGGAGGGGCTGAGGACCATGCTAGGCTGACTGTGGGGTCTTTTGTGGCAAGGAAGAAGTTTTTCTTTAAATGTCTACTAACATGTAGTGCTATTCCACCTTTTCCTTGCTCCTCCTGCTCCAGGGCACTGAAGAGCTAGGAAATTCATCTTTGTTACTTCTGTCTAGCCATCATGGGATAGACAGAGTCTTGGCCAGGTGTTCCATGGGAGATAGGAAAATGTCTTGGACAGTCCATGGGGAAACACAATTCTGGCCCTGTTGTACACCCAGACACAAAGGGCAGGTGAGGGATAGTGTTGAAAAGAGACTGCATTCCTCAGGAGGGGAGGTTGAAAACATCTTTAGAAATGCTGCAGGTGTGTTGTCATCAACCTGCTTGGTCCTTTTCCTCCCCCATATTTTAATTTTATGTGTGTGTGTGTGTGTGTGTGTGTGTGTGTATATATATATATATATATATACACACACACACACATATATATATATATATGTATATGTATATATATACAAATATATACATATACATACACATGTTTATAAAATTAGTGGGTGATTTTTTTATACCAAAGTGCAAGACTTGACATTTATCCTTGTTGAATTTATCTTTCTACATTCTTCCCAATACTCTACCTGTGAAGATTCCTTTGGATCCTATTACTCTGCCATTGGGCTATCTATCCCTCTCAGGTTTCTTTCATCTGAAAATCTGATGATCATGCCATCTATTCCTTTAAGTCATTGATTAAAAACATTAATTAACATGGATCCAACTCCAGATCCCTGGGCACTCCACTGGAGAATTGAGTCTGTCTATCTAAGCAATATATTTAAGATGTAAACACCTCTGTGTTCCCAATTGTCAATTATCTTCTCAATATAACTTTTTAAAAAACAAAACAAAAAACCCTTTTTGTCTTTTGTTTTTAGCTTCCCTCATTAGCCTCAGCTCATTTTAAATATTTACATTCCTGAAGCTATTTTTATAGGACCCTGCCACACTCTGTTCATCCTGCTACCTGGCTTTGATTCCATCTTTTAAAAATTGAAGTTAGGTGATATTATATATCCACATCAGTCTCTTTAGAAAAATTCTAATTTTTCTCTTATCATTGGAATTATTTCCCTTTGTGCCCTCAGAATTTAATTCTTGAGTATGTACCATTCCCTGTGGTCTGATTTCCACTGTAGCATTTTTGTCTCAGGGATCCTAGTTATCTTTTTTATGAATCCTTTGAAATCCGCTTTCCCCAAATCTAGGATATATGCCAGACTATGCAAAGACTTCCTCTCCATCTCTTTCACAAACTCTAGGAGGAAGTTATCACTTTCTCCCCAGGGTACATATCCTTTCTGCCCAGCAACCAGGTCCTTTCTTTTAGTGAGAACCCAATCCAGAATAGGATCTTACCCTCTTGTGTCCTTCACTTTTTTTTTTTTTTTTTTGCAGGGCAATGAGGGTTAAGTGACTTGCCTAGGGTCACACAGCTAGTAAGTGTCAAATGTCTGAGGCCGGATTTGAACTCAGGTGCTCCTGAATCCAGGGCCGGTGCTCTATCCACTGCACCACCTAGCTGCCCTGTGTCCTTCACTTTTTAAAGAATGAAATTATCGAGAGATACCTTTCTACTTTTCTGGATCTCTCCCTGTGGTCACTCACAGTATTGCAATAAAACTTGGTAAACTGGAAAAAAAAAGAATGAAATTATCACTAAAGCAAGTCAAAAAGTTATCAGCTACTGTTTTCATAAGAAAGAAAGAACTCTAGGAGATATCTGGATAATTTTAAGTCTCCATCACTACTATATCATGCTTCTGTATTAAGCTTGTGATCTGTTTCCCAAGATCTTCATTTATTTCCTCTTTCTGTCCTAGTGGTTTATAGTATGCTCCTGTGATGAAAATCATTATTTCTCCCTTGTTTGATCTTCACCCAAACACTTGGGTGAATACCTTCAGGCTTCTTTTCTTTGTTTTTTGGACTTTATCATATGAGTATACCATCTTAATATAAAATGCTGTTCTATTCCTTCCACCCCTGTTTACCTGTCCTGTTTCTTTTAAATAAGTTGTACCCATCCAGAGCCATGGGTCTCATCCCACCAAATCTCACTGATACCTTTGGGGTCAAATTTGCCTCCATGCTTTAGGATCTCTAGATCCACTTCATCCCTAAACTTTGAGCCTTTGTGTTTAGACAAAACTTTGTGTTTGTGCTGCACACTGTGGGCTTTACTACTTGCTTCTTTCTTTCTTGTATTTTGTCTCTTGTGAAATTGAAAATCTTGACTTTTCTTTCATATTTGTAGCTACTCTGTATGCAATCTGATCTGGCAGTCTTCTCCCTCCTCCTTTTTTAGTTTCAGAGTCTCTTTGATTAGATTTGCAAGACATTTGGCAAACATACTCTTACCTAGCATTTTGTTGGGTATGTTCCATCTCTGGCCAGGCATTTTTCACAATTCTAACCTAACCTTTTCTCTCTTCTTTCCTCTCATCTTTTTTTTTCTTTTTTCACTCTGCATATACGTTATCACAGAGAAAGAATTAATCACGTTAGCCCTCTTTTGGGGCAGTAAGCGGAGGTCTTTCCATACCTAATCAGCTAGTCTTTTCCTTGTACAACAAACAGGCTTGGTTTGGTTCTTGGACCCTTTATGGGTATTATAGAACCTGCTAGAGTTTTGTCTCTGTTAGCATTGGCATGTACTGAAAATTACTAAAACTAACATTATGGTCTGCCTTCAAGTTTTATGCACATCAGAGGAAGCAATAGGACAATAGAAAGAACATCAACTGCAGTCTTGGGTTCACATCCTAACTTGATGCTTAATACTTTTATGTTCTTGGGCTAGTCTTTTAATGTCCGTAGGTCTCAGTTTTCTCATCTATAAAAATGAGGGAATTCAGCTAAATGATCTCTGGAGTTCTTTTCTAACTCTATAGCTATGATCATGTTCTTTTATCCTTTTGATCCTAAGATTTTGGGAAGAGATATGGCTTATATTCATACGGATGTTGCTGGTTCGAGATTCAGTTGTGGGGAGCCATTTAGTTTATATTCCATTTAATTTTGCTATTCCTCATTTTATACCCCATCCTGCCCTTCTGCATAGATGGATGGGGCTCAAACTGTGTGGGGATGGGAACTCACAAGTGTTGTCTTGTACCTTGGGCCTGTGTACTTTCTGCTTCTCACATGGGAACATACTTCTCATGGAAGAAGAGGACAGGTTCCATCTTAGACATAGCTGGTCTAGGTGGCTGAGCATCTCTGGGTGGTGTTTAGGGTTAAGGTGGTTGTTATTTCTTCACTTTTCCATCCTTCCCTCCCTTTCCCTGTAACGACTCTAGGTTTGTCCTGATGCTTCTGGAGAAATGACAAGACTATCAGCAGTAAGGCTCCCTTCTCCCAATATCACAGAACCTTACCCTTGGAAAGAACCCTAAAGAACTCTAGTCTAACCACTTCGCCTTATACCTTGAATGCCACATTGTTCTGGATTTGGTAATGAGTTGGGCCTTTACTTCCTTGTAGGCCAGGCTGGGAAGCTGATGTATGTGATGCACAACTCAGAATACCCTCTAAGCTGCTTTGCCCTCTTTGAGAACGGCCCATGCCTCATTGCCGACGCAAACTTTGATGTGCTCATGGTGAAGCTCAAGGGGTTTTTCCAAAATGCCAAGGCCAACAAGATTGAGACCCGTGGCACCCGCTACCAGTACTGTGACTTCCTCGTGAAAGTGGGCACTGTCACCATGGGGCCCAGCGCTAGAGGCATCTCTGTGGAGGTGAGTCCTTTGGGAAATGGGGTTAAGGACAACCTGGAGGTGACACCCAGCTAAGAATGCTGAAAACTAGTAAATCCTCCAAGTCAGAGGGAGTAAGCTTAGAATGGTTGAACTGGAAGTAAATTTAGACAAAATTTAGCTCAGATCCCTTGTTTTATAGGTGAGGAAAATCAAGCCCAAAAAAGGAAATAATTTAGCCAAGATCATATATACAATGTGTTCCTATATAGTCTATGTTCCTAATTACATCTACCTTTCTACTCATGTGTATCAGATTCCTGCTCCATCGTTTTCTTAGCTACCTGTGTGCTTCTACTCTCTTAGAGACGATAATTCTTAGGAACAGTAGGTAGCTGGGGAAAGGAATTTGGTGTATGGAATAGGGAGAGAGGCAGTGTGGTATAGTGGATTGAGGGCCATGTCTTGAATTCAAGAAGACCTGGTTCAAGTCCTACCCTCTGACAAATGCTAGCTATATAACCCAGAGTTGCTCATCAGACAAGTTGTAGATAGCTATTATCCACAGTTTTCACACTTTCACACTCATAGTTCTCTATATACATGGAACCACATTTCTGGAAAGTGCCTTTTCCTCCCCATTAGACTAGAGAAAGATTAGTTTGCAGAGGAATGGAAGGAAATAGCCGATCTGGGAGGCTAATGACAAGTTGTACTAGCCAATGATGATAGCTAACAATTTATATAATGCTTTACTTTGTATTCAATTTGATCCTCATAGCCTTGTGAGGTAGGTGCAATTATTCTTCGGATTTTACATGAGGAAAAGTACCATAAACACTTCAAATATGTTATATTTATACTTTGTATCTTTCCTAGCACCTGACATAGTCTTCTGTACCTATCTGTGATTAATAACTCTCTGTTGCTGTTTGAGTGTAGAAAGCATAATTACTAGTCCTAAGGGATAGATTTGAAGGGAGCAGGTGTAGAGAGGAGTTGTCTTTGACCATTACCTCTGTAACTATATCTGATATTCCTATTTGTCTTTTTTTTTTTTAATTTATTTTTTTTGGTGAGGCAATTGGGGTTAAGTGACTTGCCTAGGGTCACATAGCTAGTAAGTGTCTGAGGCCGGATTTGAACTCAGGTACTCCTGAATCCAGGGCCAGTGCTTATCCACTGCGCCATCTAGCTGCCCCCTCCTATTTGTCTTTGATATCCTCTAGGATAGTGATTGGCAGCTTTTTAGAAATGATATGCCTAGGTTCTAAGTCTTTTCCTTCTAGAATGCCAGCCACCATCTCATAAAGCTCTAGAATGGGATTATATTTATTTTTTGCCTTTATACTGATTCCTAACCCTTAGAGAGCAGTGATAACTCATTGAAATGGTGAACAAAGGAGAATGTAGTGACAGTTGGCCTTTAGGCTGATAAAAATCAATCCATGTGTCATAAGTTTACTTATCAACAGATATTTATTAAGCTGTTACCGTATTCAAGGCATATTTCTTTGTCCATCAAATTAACAAACTTAAAGGAAAATAAGTCTTATTAATTTTACCTTTCCCATGGCACCTGAGAGATCCCTGGATTTTTTTTTTTTTTAACAATTAAGGGAAACCAAGTGATACAGCAACAACTTTTTGCGTAGAATATAGCATTCTGAACCCATACTCTCTCTCCCACCTTTTGGCTGAGAGGAAGAGGGAAATGTATGTAGTCAAGGTTCCCTGAAACAAGATTGATGATTACATTTAATCCAAATTCTGGTGTCTTTCAATGTTTTAACAAATATTAAGAACTACAGTGTAAGAAGCGAAGTGAAATACACATTTTAGCTAAGACCTGTCACTGTCCTCATGGAGCTTACATTGCAGAAGGGGGAGAGGACAGCAATAGAAACAGCTTTAATAAATACATTACATGGTAAGTGTGTCAGAGAGGTGCAAAGTGAAGTGCTATTAATGGGGGGGGGGAGCCATATGTAACTCACTTTAAGGTTTACAGAATGTTTTCTTCACAACAGTCCTATGCAGTCATGTGACTGTTATCTCCATGTAACATGAAGAAATAGGATTAGGGAAGAGAAAGGGCTTATCCCATGGTAACAAAAGTCAGATGCAATAGCTAAGGTATCATGTTGAGCTGGGGCCTTGAAGGATGGTTAGAATTTAATCATCTCTTATAGAATGAATGAAATTTTCAAATCCTTTTCATTTTAAAAAGCCTTATTTGTATAGATACTTTAATTTTGTCACTTTTTTCTTTTTTTTTTTTTTTGGCAACATTTATTTTATTTTTTCCAGTTACATGTAAGTGTAGTTTTCAACATTCATTTTCATAAGATTTAGAACTTCAAATTTTTCTTCTTCCCTCCTCTACAAGACAGCAACCAGGTTATATATATACAATCCACAAGTGTTTTTTTTTTTTATCAGTTCTTTCTATGGGGGTGCATAGTAAGCTTCCTCATTAGTCCCTTGGGATTGCATTGCTGAGAGTAGTTAAGTCATTCACAGTTGCTCACTGAACAACACTGCTGTCACTATGCACAATGTCTTCCCAGCTCTGCTCACTTCACTATACATAAGTTCATGAATCTTTCCAGGTTTTTCTGGGATCATCCTGTTTGTCATTTCCTATAGCACAAGACCATTCCACCACAATCATATAGCACAGCTTTTTCCATCATTCCTCAATTGATGGACATTCCCTTGATTCTCAATTCTTAACCACCACAAAGAGTTGCTATAAATATTTTTTGTACAATTTTTCCCCCTTTTCTCTTTTTCATGATTACTATTGTTAACTGTTTCCCTTCCATCCTCTTCCCTTTCCCATGACATTTATTCTATTATCTATCTTCTTTCATCCTATCCCTCTTCAAAAGGGATTTGCTTCTGTCTGTCCCCTCCCACAATCTACCCTTTTGCCCCTCTCTCTTAATCCCCTTCCCCTCCTATTTTCCTACAGGGTTAGAGAGATTACTCCACCCAATTGAGTATGTATGTTATTCCCTCCATTAGCCAATTCTGCTGAGATTGAGGTCTTTAAGCCAATTCTGATGAGTGTTAGGCTCATTTACTGCCCAGATTAAATAGATTACTCCACCCAGTTGGGTGTTTCTGTTAGCCCCTCCTTGAGGCAGCTCTGAGGAGTTTAAGGTCTTTGAGCCTTTTCTGATGAGTATAAAATTCATTTACTGCCCTGCTCCTCTCCCATCTCTTCTCCCACTCCATAAGCCTTTTCCTGTTTCTTTCATGTAGGATTTCACTTCTGCCTTTCCCCCTCCCCCAGTGCATTCCCCTCACCCCTCAATTTAACTCTAAAGATGGCATCATGGGGAAGCTAGGTGGACAAAGCATCCACCCTGGACCCAGGGGGATCCCAGCCCAAACTCGTCCTCAGACAAAAGACAGTCACCCACTGCATGACCCCAGGTATGTCCCCCAACTCCAGTTTTTTATGGTTCTCTTGAGTCTTGTATTTGAAAGTCAGATTTGCCATTCAATTCAGGTCTTTTCATCACAAATATCTGAAAGTCCTCTTTTTCATTAAAGTCTCATTTTTTCCTCTGATAGATTATGCGCAGTTTTGCTGGGTAAATGATTTTTGGTTGTAATCCCAATTCCTTTGCCCTTTGGAATATCATATTCTATGCCCTCCAGTCCTTTAATGTAGAAGCTGCTAGATCTTGTGCTATCCTGACTGGGGCTTCACAGTACTTGAATTCTTTCTTTTTGGCAACTTGCAATATTTTCTCCTTGACCTGAGAACTCTTCCTTGTCACTAAAGAAAGTTTCTATGGTCCTCACCTCTCTGTCTGCTCATCTTGCCTTTCTTTCTTTTCTTTCTTTTTTTTTTTTTTGTGGAGCAATGAAGGTTAAGTGACTTGTCTAGGGTCACACAGCTAATAAGTGTCAAGTGTCTGAGGCCGGATTTGAACTCAGGTCTTCCTGAATCCAGGGCTAATGCTTTATCCATTCTGCCATCTAGCTGGCCCCATCTTGCCTTTCTTTTACTTGACTTTTAGTTTCTTAAAGTGGGGCACTGTTTCCAGGCTGCGGTATCCCAAGCTTCAGAAGTCCCAGGTGGTATGATTTAAGGAGGATCAGGTTCTTCACTGGACCTGGCCCGTTCCCTGGTCCTAGATGACCCCAGACCAACTTGCTAATCAACCAGCTTTGTGTGTTGTGGTTGTCAGTTCTGATGAGCCTGTGCCCCTCCCCCACCTGGTCCACTGCTACTCAAGCGTACCTTCTGGTTCTCAGCAGGGGTGAAAAACCCAATTTCTGCCTCAGCACCAGCGTAGACCCCAGTATTCTCTCCCCTGCCCAGGGCTCAGCCCACTCACCAGACTGTGAGCTTAGTTCCAGACGACACTGGTGCTTCAGCTGATTCAGAGGCTCTGGGGGTCTCCTTCTCTGGTGAGGCCTTCCTGGGACTGGATCTGTGTCAGGGTGACTGTGGGGTTGGGCTCCACTCCTGTATCAGCACAGCAGTTCCCTCCTTCTGACCTTCCAAGCTGTTTTTGGTTAGAAGATGATTTCAGCACATTCTTCTGTGGGTTTTGCTGCTCCAGGCATTGCCCTATGGCATTATTTTGATGTTTTTTGGAGCGATGATGTCATGAGTTCGAGAGCTGCCTTTCTTCTACCATCTTGGCTCTGCCCCAGAAGAATCGTCATTTTTATTTCTAAATATCCTTAATTAAGCTAATCCTTGTAACAAATACTGAAAAAGTAAAAAATGTAGCAAAACTAATCAACATATCAACCATTTTTGGACAGCATGTGGAATATTGTATGGTATATGCAGTATTGTACATCTGTAGTTCTCCACCTCTTCAGTGAAGGAAATCCATAGGTGCATTTTCTCAGTTCTTCAGCACTAAGCTTGCCTGTACAATCATGCCTCAACCTCTTTTTTCTTCCATCTATTACATATCTTTGAACTTGATGAAGATACACAGCACTCTCTTTTCTTCCCCCACTTCTTGCCAACCCCATATGCCCAACTGTATAGTGCATTTGCCCATATGACACCTTCCCACTTTCTTCCTCCATGATTACCTTCAATATGAAATCTGACCTTCCAACTTTACAGAAATTGAAAAAGTGGAGTGGGAAAATTCAAAAGTAATGTAATGATATATCAGGTGTGTATTTAGACATAGAGCTCAACCCCCCTATTGAATACTGGCTCCCTGTCTTGGGGTGGGGGGGCATAGGACCTCCTTCCACCAGGGTGGACAGTTTTTTTTTGTTTTTTTTTAATAAAGTATTTTTTTTTCCCATTACGTGTAAAGATAGTTCTCAACTTTTGTTTATACAAGCTTTCCAATTTCAGATTTTTCTCCCTTCCTCCCCTCCCTGTCCCCTCCCCTAGACAGCAGGTAATCTGATATAGGTTATATATATATATATATATATATATATACACACACACACACACACACACACACACACACACACAATAACATTAAACATATTTCTGCATTAGTCATGTTATAAGAGAAAAATCAGAGCAATGACGAAAAACCTCAAAATAGGAAAACATCAGCACCAAAAACAAAAGAAATAGTATGGTTCATTCAGCATCTACTCCACAGTTCTTTTTTTTTTTTCCCCTGAATTTGGAGATCCTCTTCTATCATGAGTTCCCTGGAACTCTTTTGTACCATTGCATTGGTGAGAAGAATATAGTCCATCACAGTAGGTCAGCACTCAATGTTGATGATATTGTGTACAATGTTCTTCTGGTTCTGCTCATCTCACTCATCATCAGCTCACGTAAGACCCTCCAGGTTTCTCTGTACTCCTCTTGCTCATCGTTTCTTACAGCACAATAGTATTTCACTGTATTCATATACCACAACTTGTCCAGCCATTCCCCAATTGATGGGCATCCCCTTACCTTCCAGTTCCTTGCCACCACATAAAGAGCAGCTATAAATATTTTTGTACATGTGGGTCCCTTTCCCCTTTCCCCTTTCCATGATTTCTTTGGGAAAAAGACCCAAAAGTAGTATTGCTGGGTCAAAGGGTATGCACAGCTTTATAGCCCTTTGGGCATAATTCCAAATTGCTCTCCAGAATGGTTGGATCAGTTCACAGCTCAGGGTGGACAGTTCTTAACACAATATTTGACCTGTGGGTTCCTTGTAAGGGATTCCAAGGATCACTGACTTGAGACAGCAATTGAAAGTCATGGCTGTCTCTCTGTTCCTCTCACTAATAAACACAGCCTTGTCCCTCCCCAGTCCTTTGTCCTCCTCTCTCCTCTCCTACCAGCCCTCTGGAAATCATCCTCTATACTTTCTTTTTGCACCAGACCTCTGATTTCATCAATTAGGGATCTCCTAGGAAGGGGCACCTTCTGCTAGTGCATGTGGTGTCTTCTTTCTCATTTCTAGTCTGGAGCAGCAAAGGTAAAGTGGCATTCTCAGGACCCTGCAGCTCCAGTATGTTTAGGAAGTGGGACTTAGACTCAGACCTGCTCTCCAGCTATCACACCATGTTGCCTCTCTCCTTGATTGGTCACAAACCTATTCCTTTCCCATTCATTCTATTTTCTGGTGCTCCCTGAAAGCATAGCTTTCTTAAGAGGATGTCACATCCCCAGGTACCCTCCCTAAGATTATCTGCTCCTCTTCTCATATCTCCAGGCACATAGGACCAAGAAGAAATGCCATTTTTGATTGGTGTACTCCCTATTTTCCACCACCACTTTTAGACTCTTCCTCTGCTGCCATCACTTAGCAACCTCCCCATGTCCTTTAAAACTCGCTAAATCTCTTGAGATCCTTCTTGTTGCTATCTGCTAACCTCTCTAGTTCACTCTTGCTCCTCATTATGTTCAGTACCTTATCTACAGTCTTTCCATCTCTGTCCCCTTCACACACATCTTCTCTCCAAGAGGCTCAGCCTACTTAATTATCATGACCTCTCTCCAGCCTACCTCATCCCAGCAGAGTGGTCAGACTTTTGATTGTCTGCACCTACTCAGTTGAATTTGCCCCATGGGCTGAAATTCTTGCCCAAAATATTCAGGTATGCTAGTTGAGAAAGGGTATACTAGAGTCCATACCTACATGGAATTTTTGTTGTACTCTGGGAGGATTGTTTATGCCTGAGAAAAAAGGAGAATCACAGCTACCTGTGTGTGCTGTGGTACCATCCCATTGCTCCCTCTCTTTTCATCATTGTCCTAAGTGTCCTAGGAGTTTTCACTCAGGCTGGTAGCAGCTAGTCTCCTTAGGTCATGCCACAGGTGATCAGCCTTGTCTCTTGCTCCGAAGGAGGCCTGATTAGCCAGAAAAAAGTCATGTTTTAGGAGTAGCAGGGAGGGTTGTATGGAAGTAGAACTACCCAATATGTGTGTAACATCGTGGTGGGTACTTTGGGAGGATGTGAGGAGGCACATGGACTTTTCCTTCAGTATCACCTTCCTATAATGGTCATAAACATCCCTTTTCAGAAACTTGGCATGACCTCCCTTTGCTTGCATCATAAATTACAGGCTCCTGATACTTGGGTATGCGGAGCTTTCCATAGTCTGGCTTCAGCTTACCTTTCTGAATCTTGTTTTATGCTTTCTGTTGAAGGTCTCCATCTTCATAAGTCTGACACAGGTCACACCTCCTCCATGAAGTCTTCCCTCATGACTCAGCTCTCTGTTCTCATGTTTCTCATAGCAGTTTGCCTGGACCTTTATTTCCATTCATTCATTTAATCAATCATTCAATAAGTATTTCTTGAGTGCCTGTTTTGTGTCAGGCAGGGGATAATGACTGGGGAAACAAATACAAAAATGAAATGGTTCCTGCTGTCAAAGATAAACATGTAGATTGCAAATTAACTTGAGGCACAGTGAATAGAATCCTGGTCCTGAAGTCCACAAGACCTGAGTTCAGATTCTGCCTGGGGTACAAATTGTATGACCCTGGGCAAGTCTCTTAACATTTCTCAGTCTCAATTTTATCCTCTATAAAATGAGGATAATAATAGCACCCACCCTCCCAGAGTTGTTGTGAGTATTAAGAAGGATGAGTATTTGTATAGCACTTTGGAGCTTTTAAGTGCTGTGTAAAATGCTAGCTCCTGAGATTACTCTTATTAACTGCAAGATATATGCAAAGTAATTTCTTGTGGGAGGGCATTAGCAATAAGGGGATCAAACTAGGCCTGCTGGAGGTAGAACTTAAACTGAGCTTAGAAAGAAGCTAGAGATTATTTGAATTGGAGGTGAGTAGGAAGTGCATGTCAGGCATGGGATAGTCTGTGCAAAGTCCGAGGGATGGAAGATGGAATGTTGTGTGAAGGGAACAACAAACAGCTAGTTTAGTTGGAATGTAAAGTATGTGAAGGAGAACAATGTTCAGTAAGCCTCAAAAGGTAGGGTAGTGCCAGATGGTTTAGGGATTTAAAGGCCAGAGGAGTTTATATTTTATCCTAGTGACAAAAGAGAACCCCTGGAGAATTCTTGAGCAGGAAAAGGAGATGCTCAGATCTCTGCTTCCTGAATGGAGAAGGGAAGGGAATTTACATAAATGTGCTAGGCACTGTGCTAAGAGGTTTAATGAATTTTGGTTCTAATGCTATGGAGAGGGGAGAGAGGAGGCTGGAAGCCAAATTAGGAACTTACTGCAGTAGTCCAGGCAAGAGGTGATAGCAGCCTGAAGTAGGGTGGTGGTTCTGAGTGGAGAGAGGGGACTGGATGTGAGGTAGGGGTGTGTGTGTGTGTGTGTGTGTGTGTGTGTGTGTGTGTGTGTGTGTGAGAGAGAGAGAGAGAGAGAGAGAGAGAGAGAGAGAGAGAGAGAGGCAGGCAATTGGAGTTAAGTGACTTGCCCAGGGTCACACAGCTAGCAAGTGTCTGAGGCCAGATGTGAACTCAGGTTCTCCTGACTCCAGGGTCTATGTTCTATCCATTGTGCCACCTAGCTGCCCCTGGATGTAAGATATATTTTAGAGAGAGACTCAATGAAGATTTGAGTACTAATTGGATCAGAGAGGATCATCAAGGATGATCTCATGGTTGCCAGTCTGAGTGATTGGCAGGATGGTGCTCCCCCTAATGGAAATGGGAAACTTAGGAAGAAGACAGATTTTAGGGGAAAGATATGGAATACACTTTCAGATGTCAGAGATTATGATACCTATGTGAATTCATTTGGAAATGTGCAATAGGCAGCTAGGGGTGTGGGAGTGGAACTTAGGATAGAGAACTAGGTTTAGATATATAGATTTGGGAGACATTTGGTAAAAAATGACCATTAAACCCATGGGAGGTGATGAAATCACTTAGCAGTCAGCCATTAATAAAGAAGTCGGCCTTCTCAAGAACAGAGCCTTTGGAAGTTGACTGAGGAGAAGTACTCAGACAGGTAGGAGGAGAACCAAGATATGGCAGTGTTACAAAAATGCAGAGAGAAGAGAGTATCCAAAGGGAAAGGGGGTTAATAATGTTAAATGCTTCAGAAAAGTCCAAAGGGATGAAGATTAAGACAAGGCCATCAGATTTTGCTATTAAGAGATCTTTGGTAACTTGAAAGAAAACTGTTTGAGTTCAGTTATAAAGTGAGAAGCCAGATTGCAAATGATTGAAGTTTGACAATTCAAAAATAATTCTGAGAAAAATAATTTCTGGGTAATTTAATCATTTTATTAATAAGGTTACCAAGGGGCAGCTAGGTGGCGCAGTGGATAAAGCACCAGCCCTGGATTCAGGAGGACCTGAGTTCAAATCCAGCCTCAGACACTTAACACTTACTAGCTGTGTGACCCTGGGCAAGTCACTTAACCCTCATTGCCTTGCAAAAAAACCCAACAACAACAACAACAACAACCAAAACCAACATACAAACAAACAAAAAATAAGGTTACCACGGTTTTAATAAAAGGATGGTCATTTGGTCATCTCTCTAAGTAAGACAAAAGACCCCTCGTGTTGGTGGGCTCACAGTTTATATGCCCTTTGAAGAATATGTGAGTAGGTGTTCCTGAGGGGTGCTAATCAATTCTGAGGGTCTTGGGGCATGTGACTCAGGTCACCCAAATCTTGGTCAAAGAGACATCAATTTCCTATCACCTGTCTTGATGATTAGGGGTAATCAATGTTTTCTCAGACCTTTCTGAGCAAAAAATACATCTATGTGGGGCAGCTAGGTGGTGCCACAGTGGTTAAAGCACTGGCCCTGAATTCAGGAGGACCTGAGTTCAAATACGGCCTCAGACAATTGACACTATCTGTGTGATCCTGGGCAAGTCACTTAACTCTCATTGCCCTGCAAAAAAAAAAAAGAAGAAAAGGGGTAGGTAGGTAGTGCGGTGGATAAAGCACCGACCCTGGATTCAGGAGGACCTGAGTTCAAATCCAACCTCAGACACTTGACACTTACTAGCTGTGTGACCCTGGGCAAGTCACTTAACCCCAGTTGCCTCACCAGAAAAAAAAGAAAGAAAGAAATATATCTGTTTGCCCAAACTTGGAATTTCTTTTACTGTCTGATTAGATCTTGGCCTGGGTAAATCTTTTTTTTTGGCAAGGCAATGAGGGTTAAGTGACTTGCCCAGGGTCACACAGCTAGTAAGTGTCAAGTGTCTGAGTCCTGGATTTGAACTCAGGTCCTCCTGAATCCAGGGCAGGTGCTCTATTCACTGTGCCACCTAGCTGACCCTGGGTAAATAAAGAGAGATTTCCCGTACTGGTTGGTTTCTGGATGAGGAAAGGGGAAAAGGGGGAAAAACCTTGGTCTTTAATACAATAATTAGTTATTAAATACAAGGGAGAAATACTCATTTTTCAGAAGTGAGAGGAGAGGTCTTAGAGATCATGAGTATAAATTACTTTTTCTACAAGTGTGGCTATGGAATAGAAGAGGGAGAGATTGCTGTATCAGAGCTTGATAGGTTGCTACATTTTGTTTTTTTTGGCTGGGCAATGAGAGTTAAGTGATTTGCCCATGGTCACACAGCTAGTAAGTGTCAAGTGTCTGAGGCTGGATTTGAACTCAGGTACTCCTGAATCCAGGTCTGGTGCCTTATTCACTGTGCCACCTAGCTGCCCCCTGTTGCTACATTTTTAAAGGATGGAGAAGATTTGGGCATGATTTAAATAACAGGTAGTTAGCCAGTGGATAAGAAGAGATTGAAAGTTAGGGATTTTTTCAGTCCTTTGTACTTATTTCCTCATATTTACTCTTTTTTTTTTTTTTTTGCGGGGGCAATTGGGGTTAAGTGACTTGCGGGGGCAATTGGGGTTAAGTGACTTGCCCAGGGTCACACAGCTAGTAAGTGTCAAGTGTCTGAGGCTGGATTTGAACTCAGGTCCTCCTGAATCCAGGACCGGTGCTCTCTATCCACTGCGCCACCTAGCTGCCCCATATTTACTCTTATTATAATTAGTCGTATATATCTTTTCCCTGCTATTAGATTATAACTTGCTTAAGAGAGAGGATCAGTGTCATATCTTACTAATATACCCCTAGCATAGAGAGGCAGCTGTGATGGATGTAGTCAGTTTAGAAACAGAACATTGGTTGAAATCTCACTTCTGTGACCTCAGGCAAGTCAGTTCAACCTTCTGAGTCTTATTTTTCTTATCTGTTAAGTGGAGGGTTGGACTAGATGATCTTCAACTCTAAATCCCATGATTTTAGAGCTTGCAGGTACTAGGCACTTGACTGAATCAAACTATTCTCAGTCATATGTTCTTTTGGCCCCTAGGTGGAGTATGGCCCCTGTGTGGTGGCTGGTGACTGCTGGAACCTGCTCTTGGAGTTCCTGCAGAGTTTCCTGGGCAGCCACAATCCCGGGGCACCATCGGTGCTTGGGAATAGACACGACGGGGTGTATGGTCCTGCTGACACCATGGCCCAGTATATGGAACTCTTCAACAAGATTCGAAAACAGCAGCAGGTGCCTGTGGCTGGGATCCGTTAGTGAGTGGGGAGCTGCAGAGCGATGGGCGTTACCAGGGTGACTCCACAGGAGATGAAGGTGCTTCATCCCAGCCCCTGACCCTTGGAACCCAGGACAGAAAGTCCAGCCTTCTTGTCTTCCTCTGAACATGCAACTGTGGCTTCTTGTATGAGGCTTTGTAACACCCCCCGCCCTGCACAGCTTGCGTGCACACACCCCCACACACACACCCTTTGCCCACACCCATGTACAGTGGTCTTAGAATGAGCCTTGTTGCTCTTGACCTATGGGGGGGGGGGCAGAGAACTGTGGATGATGGAGAAGTTGGAGCTTTTCCCTCCTCTTTCAGGAAGACAGGCCGGGGGTGGTATCCTTGGCTTGGTTTGGCAACTGCCTTCGGCCTCCTGTTCTCTCTGGCTGCTGTGGCCTTGGCCCAGTTCCCCATTTGGATGGGCTGTTTTTATATTCTGATCATTCTGTAATAAAAGTTTGTTCCTTTGGTCTAAGGATATGGCTGGGTTTCTGAAATGGAGATGGGTGTGGGAGTCTAAGTGTCCTTACAGTATTCTTGTTTGTGTTCTGCTGAGTTTTGCTGAAGTGATTTGGTGAACTGGCTTGTCTGGGGTGCTTGCTGATCTGCCTTAGCTCTCCTCTGGGGCTTGGAAGTTGTCCCCAGGCGTCTTTGTTTTTGGCTGCTGTTTTGCAGCTTTTCTTTGCAGCCTTTGTGTGTGTATGAGATGATAGGCAGGGACACCTGAGCTGTTTGATAAATCATTTCCATTATAATTCCATTCTAATCACTCCGGGAAATGAATCTGCCCTCCCTTTAAATGACTAACATCAGAACCAAATATCTTCCTCATTGACCTTGTCTTGAAGTTTATGTAGGATTTTCCTCCTACTTCCTCCACCTTTTCACCTCCAGATGGTCCAAGAACAGCCTATATCCTTATCCCCATCTCTTTTTCCATCTTCTCGTCTGTAGCTAGTCCGTGGGAAACTTGGGAATTAGTGGGGACCCTGGTAGTTTCCAAGCCAGAGCAGATACCATAGCTTGTGCTGCAGAAAGCTTGGCCTGGGCAAGACAAGACTTAGGGGGGATACAATAGCTGTCTTCAAGTTTGTGATAGGCTGTCCTGTGAAAGATGGATGCATTAAACTTGTTTTGCTTGACCTCGGAGGAGGAAACTATAAGCAAGAGATAGAAGGAAGTTGCAGGAAGACAGATTTCAGTTTGATATCAGGAAAAACTTCCTCATAACTAATTAGAGGTTATCCAAAAGTAGAAAGGGCCGCCAAAGGTGGCTCGGGTTCCCTATCCAAGGAAGGGAGGCAGAAGCCAACTCTAGGGCCATTCACCAGGTGTGCTGGAAGGATATTCTTGCTCATATTTGGGCTGGATCACATGGCACCAGTATTTCTTTTCAATTCATGAGAGACTGTGATTCTTTAAATGTTAAAGCCAGAGGAGACTTTAGAAATGATTCAGTTCAACTCTCATTTTCATGGAAGAGGAAAACCAGCCAAGAGAGGGGAAGCCTGTACTCACATGAGGAATAGGGAAGGAGTCTTCCGGTCTGGTGAGCTTTCTTTTTTTTTGTTTGTTTTTGGTGAGGCAATTGGGGTTAAGTGACTTGCCCAGGGTCACACAGCTAGTAAATGTCAAGTGTCTGAGGCCGGATTTGAACTCAGGTACTCCTGACTCCAGGGCCAGTGCTCTATCCACTGCGCCACCTAGCTGCTCCTTCTGGTGAGCTTTCTGCTACACCCTTTCTAGCTCCCTATGCCACTTTGGCTCGTTTTCCTTTAGCTTTACTTTCTCTTCTGGCTGTTGCCATGGTCCCTCCTGATGGCAGACCCAGGTTAGGGGCCAGAAATGTAAGCTAAGCACCAGATGCTCATTTTTAGCTTTTCATGTTTTTACCTGTTGGTATTAATTCCACTACCTGCAGAGATCCCACTAACAATTCCTCCACTACCTGGTTTATGAAAATTGCGTGCCTTTTGTGTGCCCCAGATCACATTCGACCTCTCAGAATCACCGAATGTCAGACTGGGGAGGGAACCTTAAAGATCATTTAGTTATGTCTAGGTCAACACTCTCATTGTACATAGAAGGACCCGACACATTGGGATTAAAAATCACACAGAAAACTGAATACTTATTTGGGATGGACCCTGGAATTTTCGGATGTTAAAAATAGGCGCATTTATAAAACATTTTTTGAAAATGGCCCTCATTGCTTGTCCCTTACTACTGTTTTGTGCTCTGGGTGAAGTCTGAGCTCTAGGGGCCTCCTAGAGTCAGCCCCGGGGTTGGATTGGAACCTAGTTTTGAATCCTGATTATTGCCCCTCACTAGCTTGGGAAAATTGCTTCACCTTTCTTTGATTCAGTTTCCCCATTTGTATGATGAGGTTGGTATCTAAGGGACCCTTCAACTCTGAATCCAGTGATCCATCAACTTTCCTTTTTCTTGCCCTATGAGTGCTTTAGACATGAGGCTCTCATTTATTTATGCCCCGGAATTCCACAATTTTGCTTTATGGGAATGTTAGTCCTATTCCCGTTTGAAAAATTTCTCTGGTGGGGGGGAGATGGAGTAGATGTAGGGCTAACCCCCACAGAAGGTCCCCTCTCCACGTGCCTGTGTACTCGTCTTCCTAACTGCAAGACAACCAAAGACAAGAACAAACCTGTTCACTCATTTCCACCTTGAATTTGAAACTTGAGGGTAGCATACTGACTGGGAAAATAATTTGTTTTTGCTTTGAAGGCTGGAGTGTGAAAGGGAGAACAGCCAGTGGAGGAAGAGAAAGCCAAAGTGGCAGATTTGTTGAATGAAGCAAGCATATATTAAGTACTTACTATGTGGAAAGCACTGTGCTGAGCTCTCAGGATACAGTTATTTTCTACTATTTATCAAGTGCTTGCTGTATGCCAGGGGAAACAAAGTTTTAAAAAAAAAATGAGGGCAGCTAGGTGGTGCAGTGGATAAAGCACTGGCCTTGGATTCAGGAGGACCTGAGTTCAAATCCAGCCTCAGAAACTTGACACTTAACTAGCTGTGTGACCCTGGGCAAGTCACTTAACCCTCATTGCCCTGCAAAAACAAAACCAAAGTGAAATAGTTCCTCTGAAAAGTGGTTAGGTAGTACCTACCTTGGGTTTTCAGAAATTTAAATTAATCCATCTGCCTTTAGAAATACCCATCTGCTTTCAGAGCATGGCCAAAATATGAGATGGATGAGACAATGTGAGTGGTGTCCCGACAATCACTAGCAGAACTACTAGCTTAGGAGTTAGAAGACCTGTGATTAGCTCTAAATGACTAACTGAAAATTCCTCGATGTTCGACTTAAGGCAACTCTCCTGACCTTTCTGAGCTTCAGTATCCTTATTTCTATAATAGGGGTAATAATATTTGTACTTCCTTCCTGACAAGCTTATTGTGGGAAAAATGTTTTGTAAAATTCATGTGCTGTATAAATATTAACTATTATTTAATGTCGAGACAGGTAAAATTCCATTATGACAAACTACATGAGTTGTATTGGTAGAGTAAAATTCTGTCCTAATAGAAAAATCCCATTCATAGTCTCCTAAATCTGATGATTGAAACAGAAATCTAGTTCCTAAAGTCTGGATAGTAAAATTACTAAGTGAATAGAAATGCATGAAAGCTTTTAGGGGATTACTAAATTTTGGGGGAATATATTATCCATTTTATTTCTCACTATAACACTATTATTCTCCCATGGTATTTACTTTTTTAAAAGATTAAAATGAATTAAAATGTTCTCTTGGAATTTTAAGACAATAGTATGATTCTCTGAAATCGATCCATTAGATTGTAAGCTTCTTGAGGACAGGGACTGTCTTTTGCCTCTTTTTGTATCCCTAACACTTAGCAAAGTGCCAGGCAACATAGTAAGCACTTAATATTGATTGATGGAGGCACCTCACTGGAGACTGTTAAATGTCATTGGAGATCATGAGAGACAGCTATGATCTGTCCCAAAGCCAAGCTTGGAAGATCATATAGTAAGGGAGAAATGGAAATTCAAACATTTATCAGGTACCTGACATGCCACTGTGCTAGAAATTGGGGATACAAAGTAAATAATGACATGGTTCTGTCCTCAAGAAGCTTACATTCTTCTTAGACATTATAGGATCATGAGACTCAAAGTTGGAAGGGACTTTATAGATCTAGACAAATCCCTTCATTTGACATGAAGATGAAGCTCAGAGAGGTAACTCCCCCAAGGTCACACAGGTTATAAGTAGAGATGGAATTTGGGTCTAGGTCCTCTGACTCCAGATTATTTTTCCATTATCTTAAGTCACCATTGAAGAGAGATTACTGGAATGAGAGAGAACCTGAATTCTAGTCACTAGCTTTATTACTAACTTGGAGGCTAGAAAGTGCTTTGAAGAGCATAAAAACCATACAGATGCATATATGGGTGGCTACAGTGATGTTTCACTTGATCTTGAATCTGTTGGAAGGTGATGGTTGTGATTGTGGCTTGGTCGATAGGTTGGATGTTGAGGGGTAGAGGAGAGGCCATTGGTTCTCGATGACAGGAATAATAAAAACCTGCTTCCCACCCCACCCACTTCAAAGAAAATAATTCCCTTTGTTATAATTAGTTTTATATGAAGAAGCTGGATGGAGGAGATATTTGTTGACTAGATAATTCATTCTAACCTTGTATCACTCACTCTTGGTCTGGGTTGTCTGCTGGAATATGGAGATAAGTTTATTCTACTTGACCAGACTTTATAATGGCACTTGCTGTATTGGGATGTTTTATCTATCCTCCAACAGCCTGAAAGAAAAGACTGAGCTGTCAGTAACTAGAACTTATTAAGATCATGACAAAAATGTTGCCTCCCTGACATTTGTTGTATCATAAACAAGGTTCAGTGTTTCCTCACCAGTCTATAGCCCTCAAATTCATCTTCCTTGTCACTTGCTAATCAACTTGGAGATTTTCACATCTTGTCTTTTTCTAAATCCTGCTAGTTTTTCCTTTGAATTCCTCCTTCAGCCTGTTTCCCCTGACTTTTGGTCCATTTAATCACCTTACACTTGAATGACGTCAGATAGCCTCTTCTTGGCTATTCTCCCTGTCTTTTCCCTCACCTTGTATTGAGTCTTTTTCATCCAGAGTAATGAGACTTGTTTTTCTAGAGTATTATCATACCACTTGCTTCTTACAATCCTTCAGTGGCTTCTAGTCATTTTTTTCCCCTTCCAGTCACTTCATAAATCAAATGAAAGCATCTGAAGATTGAGCTGGCAGCTGTGATACAGTGGGAAGAAGACTGGTCTTAGAGTTGGGAGAACTGGTTTTGAGTCTCTGTTGTAGAATTTGCTAGTTCTGTGACCCCAGGATAAACCACATAATCTTTCTAAGTTTCAGTTTTCTCATCTATAAAATGGGGACAATAATATTCAGAGTTGTTGTAAGAAAAAAACTCCTCTAAACATTTCATATTATTCCTTAAAAAAACATAAAAAGATTTTTAAAAATTTCATACTATTTAAAAATGTTTCATTAATATTATTCCTCAAACATAAAAAGATTTTTAAAAATTTCATACTATTTAAAAATTTGTTTCATTAAATATTTCTGTTACGTTTTTCCTTAATAGTGTTTTTTCCAATTACATGTTAAGATAGTTTTCAACATTCATTTTGGTAAGATTTTGAGTTGCAAATTTTTCTCCCTCCATGCTCCCCACCCTCCAAGACAGCAAGCAATCTGATGTCATATACATTCAATCATGTTAAACATATTTCCACATTAGTCATCTTGTGAAAGAAGAATCAGAACAAAAAGGAAAACCACAAGAAAGAAAAAACAAAAAACAACAACAAAAGTGAAAATAATAAGCATCAATCTGCATTCAGATTCCATAGTTCTTTTCTGGATGTGGAGAACACTTTCCATCATGAGTCTTTTGGAATTGTCTTGGATCATTGCACTGCTGAGAAGAGCTAAGTTTATCACAACTGATCATCACACAATGTGGCTGTTACTGTGTACAATGTTCTCCTGCTTCTGCTCACTTCACTCAGCATTAGTTCATGTAAGTCTTTCCAGGTTTTTCTGAAATCTTCCTGCTCACCATTTCTTATAGTACAAAAGTATTCCATTACATTCATATGCCACAACTTGTTCTGTCATTCCCCAATTGATGGGCATCCCCTCAATGTCCAATTCTTTGCCATCACAAAAAGAGCTGCAATAAATATTTTTGTACATATAGAATCTTTTTCTTTATCTTTCATCTCGCTGGGATACACACCTATTAGTGGTATTACTGGTTAAAGGGTATGAACAGTTTAATAAACCTTTGGGCATAGGTCCAAATTTATTTCCAGAATGGTTGGAGCAGGGCAGCTGGGTGGTGCAGTGGATAAAGCACTGGCCCTGGATTCAGGAGGACCTGAGTTCAAATCCAGCCTCAGACACTTGACACTAGCTGTGTGACCCTGGGCAAGTCACTTAATCCTCATTGCCCTGCAAAAAAAAAAACAAGAAAAGAAAAAGAAAAAAAAAACCAGAATGGTCGATAGGTTTAAGATGGTGCCCCAGAGTTCTTTTAATTTGCATTTCTCTAATCAGTAGTGGAGAGCACTTTTTCATGTGACTATTGATAGCCTTGATTTCTTCTGAAAACCACCTGTTCATATCCTCTGGCCATTTATCAATTGGGGAATGGCTCATATTTTTACAAATTTGACTCGGTTCCCTATATAGTTTAGAAATAAGGCCTTTATCAGAGACACTTGCTGTAAACAGTTTCTTGCTTTCCTATAATTGTTGAGAGCTTCATCATTCTGTCACCCCAGCCTCTCAATCTTAGTCAGCTTTGACTCCTATCATTCATCCCTTATATCAGTTCTCTTAGCAAATTTTGTCATTTCTACTTTTGAACATCTATCCTATACATTCCATTGTCTTCACTCAGCCACCAATATAATAAAGATCCTTGGAACCTCTTGCCTGGAATATTGCCATAGCCCACCCAGCCTCCATTCAGCTTCCAAAATTATTTTCTTAAAGTACAAGTCTGAAGATGTCACCTTCATACTCAAACTCTTGTGATTCTCTAATTACGTTTAGAATCAAATATAAAGTCTTTGATATTTAACCTGGACCCTTCCTACTTTTCCAGTCTTTTATTTGACTCCTCTCCACACACTGATCTAGGCATACTGACCGCCTTGCTGTTATCATATATGACATTATTCTAACTCCATGCCTTTGTACTAACTAGAATTCTGTCCCTTCCCATCCCTGTCTTCTAGATTCTCCAGATCAAATCTCACTTTCTACAGGAGGTCTTACCCCCAGTTTACACCTCCAGTAACTTTCCTCTGAGATTACCTTCCATTTACTCTATTTCTCATCTAAGACCAGAGTTTTTGCATGTAGTCTCCTTCATTAGAATGTGAGCTCATTGAGGCAATGATTGTGGTTTTTCCTTACTGTGTATCTACAGTGCTTGGCACATATTAAATTCTTATTAAATTCTTGCTGACTGACTAGAAATATTTTTGTGGTCCATAGGAAATAGCAAGGAACTTGGAATCAAAAAGACATTGATTTCCACTTCTGCCTCATAACGTCTATTCATCCCCTTCTCTTCACTCACAGAGCTACTACCCTAATACAGCCCTCATCACTCCTGACTTCATTGATTCAAGTATCTCACTAGGTTTGAATTCCAGCACTGCTATTCATTAGTTGTGACCTTGGACAAATAAGTTCAACTTTGAAGGGTTGTTAGTTTCCTTACCTCTAAAATGAAGGAGATGTATTAGAGATGATCTCAGATCTCTTCTAGTTTTAATATTCTGCTGTTAAGCAGGACCCTTCCCAAACTAATGGTTTGGTGTCTTCCATCAAATCATGTCCCTCCTCTTCAAAACTTAAAAGGATGACCATCTTCAGGCAAGTTTCTCAGACTATGCTCTGTGGTAACATATATACATCTGTCTTCTCCTCACTTGAATATATATTTGTGAATCTGTACAGTTAGAAGTAGTTGTACATGTGTTGTTTCTTTCCCTTATTCTTATGTATGTCTTGTTGCTTTTTTCTCCTTTGGTTGCAATTAGAGGGAAGGGGTCCTTTCATTTTTTTTTTTTTTTTGATGCTGATCCTCTGAGGTCATGGAGTGCTACTAGTTCTCACTTGTGAAATAGGGAGGAGCTAAGAAATAGTTTGACTCTTTTAGGCTGTACTCTATATTCTTTCGTGTAGTCTTTTGGCCCTTGTCATTAGAAGATTGTATGGATACAGGAACTACCCATTTGACTTCTCCATCTCCCACTTTTTGACCCTCTAAAACTTAACACATTCCTTAGAGGGGAAACAAAACAGCTTGGGGGATGTCAGTGGCACAGCCAACAGTAATGGACATTTTCTGCTTTTCAGCCAGAGTAGCTTCTTTTGCCAATTTTCTTTGGCAATTCCTTGGTTTTCAGGAGGTAAATGGCTTACAATATTTTTTAGCTATTATATAGTGCTTTAAGGTTTGCAGATTGACTTACTTGTGTCACTTCATTTGATCTTCACAACACCCTCATTTTACAGATGAAAAACCTGAGGCCCAGAGGTGACATGGCTTGCCCAAGGTCACATAGCTACTGAGTGTCTGAAACAGGAACCAGATTCGACTCTTCCTGATTCCAATTCTAGACCTCTGGTCACTATGCCACCTGGCTTAGTGGCTAGAGCTGGCCTTTGATGACCCGGGTTTAAGTCCCTCCTTTAGCTGGTTGTGGGACTGGATAAATCACCTAACCCCAGTGGAACAGGCAACTAATTCTCCAAGAATGTAGGCTGAAGTTTTTTCACCAGGGTCTTCCCTACACCAAAGAAAGAAAAAGTCAGGGAGAGTTTGAAGGCTAGAAGAAACAGTGTAGATCATCTGGTCCAAGCTCGAATTTCACATTTCTTCACCCACGGGGAAGCTGAGGAACAGAGATTAGGTGACTTATCCAAGGTCACACAGTTTGGAGGTTACAGAGCCAGGATTCAAACCCATGGCTTCTGACCCCAAATCCAGTTTACTGCAGCAAAAGTAGGGCAGGTTAATCGAAGATGAGGAAAATGTGTCTGTCTCTTGAAGACCGCAGAAAACTGAGGAATTCCAGGTTCCAACTGTCTCTGATTTTCAAGAGGAAGAGTGTAGGGTGGGGAAAGAAAAAGGGGCGCTGGCCCTTTAAGGAGGCGGGGCATGCAACGGGACTCTGTACCTTTAAGAGTCTCTTTGTCTGGAAACCCTCATTTTTACCCTCTTGTGACTCAACCAAACTTCTCCCCGCGATTCACAAAAGCCCCACTACGCCGCCGTCCTTTACGCCAGCCTCGAGGCAGCCGCCGAGCGTTGGCGGCTGACCCTCCTCGCTGCGCCGTTGGCGGCGCGAGAATCCGTAGAAGAGTACATTTGGTGCTGGGCGGGGGCCGGGGGTGGGGTGGGAGGGGGGCCCCGGGGTCTGAGCGCTGCGCTGTTGGCGCACTGCAGGGCCGGGTGGGGCGGGGCCCGGGCGGGCTGGGCCAATGGGCGGGGAGGGGGCGGAGCCGGGTCGTTCGGTTGTCTCGCGCTCCGGTGACAGCTCGCGCGTGCTGATGATGGCGGTAAATAGAGGGGGGTGGGAAAAGGAGGGGGGGGTGCCGGGGGAGGTGGAAGAAGCGGTAAATGAGGGCAGCGCCAGGGGGCGGCGGTGGCGGGGGGGACACACTCACCGAGACGAAGACAGGGGAAGCCCAGCCTGGGACTCAGGGGGCGGGGACAGGAGTCCTTACCCCACCGGCGTCCCCCCCAAAAAACACACACACACACAAAATGCACACACCGGGTGAGGGGGCGACAAAGACGGCGCGCGCCTCTGAGCGAGGGAACAACGTGGGGTGGGGGGAGGGGAGGCGGCCGGGAGGGGGCGGGGCGGGTGGGGGAGAGAATGGGGGAGGGGGCGTGCCGAGGGGGGGTAGCTTGGGGGAGGTCTGGAATGGGGGAAGGGTGCAGCGGGGAAAAGGGTGTGCATTGAGAGTTTGAAATAGAAGGGGCATGAAGAAGTGGAATGGGGGGTCCAGGGAGAGGGGGTGAAAGAGTCCACTGATGAGTGTGACTAGGAAACGGGTGCTGGAGGAGGGAGATAGGGTTTGGGCAAATGTGAGGGGAAGGGCAGAAATAAGGCAGAGAGAGGGGAACGGAGACCAATTTTTAATGAAGGCTTGGTGCGAGCTGGTAATGAGAGCAGAGATGGGATTGTGGAGAGAGGGGATATCCATGGGGGGAGTGAAATAGGATTGAAGGAGGTGGAGGGGCCGTGGGGCAATGAGCTGGGGTTTAGAAGGAAAGGAAATCAGAATGAGGGAGGGAAATAGGGTTTGGAGGTAGGATAAGGGCTCCTGGTGGGTAGGAGGGAGAAGGGATTTAGAGGAGGCTGAGAAGCAAGATAAAGAAGAGAGTCAGGGAAACCATGTTTTAGGTTGAAGGCTTGGAGGCAGGGGGGGAATCCCAATGAGGAAGGAAGATTGGATTTAGGAGAGAAAGAGGATCAGATCAGGGAGGAAATCAAAGAGGGAAGGAAATGGCATTCAGTAGAGAAAGGTGATCAGAGAAGCAGAGAAGACAGGGTTTGAGAAGGGAGCCCGGGATACAAGCCCAAAGAAGGAGGGAGATGGGTTTTAAGGGTATTGAAGGAGGGTGGTATAGCTTAGAAATCGAGGGAGGAAAACCAGGATTTTTAGTGTGGTGGAAATGACAGGTGAAGTAGTCATGGGGCAATGTCTGACACTGTAGGGGAGAAACTAAGCTTGAGAGATAGGAGAATGGAGAGAGTAAGAACTGGGTGTAAAGGGCAGTGCAGGTGAATAGATTGGTTGAGATAGCCTTAAAATCAGGGCAGTGAAAGGCTGCCATTGAGAAAAGCTAAGAACTGCAGGGAGGCTTTTGTAGGGAAGATGGGAAATAAATAAATAAAAGCCAAGTTAAGAGTTAGGGCTAAGTAAGTAAGTTTAGGTGGTGAGGAGGTAAAAGTTGTAGGGATTTAGTAGATAAGAGGTGATAAGGAAGTAGTAGTTTAAGGAGATAGGTGAATTGAGAGAGATGGGGAGCAGAACTGGAAGTGAGATAAAAAGAGGGGGAAATTGGTTGAAGGGAGGCAAATGGAGCCTAGGTAGATACAGACCTTGGAGAAAAGGAACAGGGATGGGGATTAACTGTCCTATGTAGAGGATGTTCCAGAAGCTCTGGAGGGCTCAGGGTACAAAAACTTTAGTGGTCATTGAGAGGAAATGGAATGGGATAGGGAGCTGCTGATGCAGAAGAAAACCATGGTGAGTGAAAGGGGTAAAGAGAATTTAGAAGCAAGGGTGAGAACTAAAGACAGGAGGTGGGGGCAGGGAATAGGTCTACAGAATTCTTGGGTGAGCGGGGAGCAACAGGAGAGGATGAAATTGTTGAGTCCCTTTGTCCCCAGAAAGGCTATAATGCCTCCACGAACCCCCCCTCCTTTTTCTCCCCCAAGGAGTCTTTAATCCTCTCCCACCATTCAGCTCCTTTAATCCTTTTGGTTTTATGAGCACTATTGAAAAGTTGTGGCCAACTTTGATTTAATTTTGTTCTTACACAGTATGAATGATATGGTGCCCCAAGGATAGTGATGAAAAGTATGCATTTAACTTCTTTGGTAGTAATGGGAAAACATGGTACTTAATAAATGTTTTTATTTACTGTATGGATATGACTGTTTTGTGTGATGGTGTTAATGTCGTATTTGCTGTATTGTTCCAAGAGGACTTGAGGCGAGTGCTCTGGGCAAAATTGTCATACACTTTTGTCTTCAATTGAGAGCGCTGTATTGTGGAAGTAGAGAATGGTGAGAAATTCTGTTTCAGTTAATTCATGGAGTTGCTATTTGGTTATTTGGGTAGCTGAAGAGTATTGAGAAAGTGGTTTAGAAAAATGTGGACAGCCCAGGGAGAGAGTTAACCTGTATAAAGAGATTTAAATAGGGAACTGACTCCTTGTTCTTGCACAATGATTTATCTTAAAATGTTTTCAAATGGAATAGAATATGAGGAAAAACATAAAAAGTTAGACTTTGGTTTTATGTTGACTAAGGATGTCCTTAAGGATGTCACTTTTGAAAATTTCTGTAACATAATTGCAAGTTGTAGAAATTGGCTGGCTCTGAGCATTTCCACTGCCTTCCCCTCACTTTCCCTCTGTGAGTAAGAACATATCAAGTTCAATTTATGCAAGTCTCTGATTTTTCTTAAAAGACCCTTTTGGATAAAGGAAAGTTTTAAGTTTTAAGGCAGATTTGGAGTTATTCTAACAATTTTCTTTTATTATTGACTTTCAAGCCTTCAGAGCTATTCCCTGAGAAATGTAAAAACCAATTTACTTTGATGTTGGTCACTTATTTTAAATACAAAGGACAGCACCTCTCTTACTTAGGAAAAAGTGAAATTCCTATCTGTAAAATTTGTGTTGGCTTGATGAAAGTGTTTTAGTTAGCTTGCTTTCAAAGTCACTTAGAAACTTTCTTTTTAGTTTTGCTAATTTTGAATGATCTAGTATTGCTATACAATGTTTTTTAAGTTACAGAGATTGGCTTTTTGTGGATTCCAGATACTTGGGTTCAAGCAGTGTTTTGGCTTTTTTATGAAAGTTCTTATGCATATTAATACTTTCCAATATAAGCTCCTTCAGAATTAAGTTTATAGACACACCAAGAACTGATCATGTTGAATTTGGTTCAAATTTTGTTTTCTGGTTTTTGTTAAATGTGTTCCAAGTCACTAGATATATTTAGCGCTTGAACAAAGTTTCTCTTTTCATGTTAACTTTTAAAAGGACTCTTCCTCAGTTCAACAGATGTTTATTGAGTGCTTACTACATGCACTGCCAATGTGCTAGGTACTCTTAGATATTATTTCCATAGAGAAATCTAATTGAAGCATCTGTTTACTTGAGAACTTTTAATCTAGTGCCTTTAGCTATAATGTTTCTTTATGTAGTGGTTGTTTTTGAGATGGAAATTGCAGCAGGTGTTAGTCTGTTGTAGTCTTTGTGTATTATTACCCTTTATTATGCATTCATTCTTATACTATTGACTGTTATGTGTTAAAGCCTTTAAAAATCTAGATAAATGAATCTTGTCTACAGAAAATGTGAACTTGTTTTGGGAAAAAAAAGTAAACATTTCCATTCACAGTGCTGTATTACAAATTCCTGGTGTAGACAGTTATTTTTAAGTCTGAATTTCTAAAATGACTTGTTTGAAAGTTAATAATCTTTAGTCCAAATAGTTATACTAAATGGCTTAATGATACTTATAAATTTTCTTTTCAGTTCATGCTAGAATCTTCTACCAAAATTACACTTTTGTCTATAATGTCACTTATCTCATGTTTATGTGCAAAGTACCATTAAAATCAGTCTATCAAATTTAAATGACTAGGTGTATATAATTATGTCTCCTTGATTAATCATAGAATTTTAGGACTTGAAGAGTCCATCTCTCCCACTTTAGGCAGGAGCACACAGACCATTCCTGATCAATGAAAATCTATTTGATTTTTTTAAAAAAGCATCCAAAGGAGGAAGTTATACAACCTACACAGGTAGCTCATTTTAACGTTTGATTATTTTCACTATCAAGAGATTCATCTTTTTATCTGATTTGCACATACGTAATGTTATTTTCTTGTTTCCTGGGCTATTCTCATTGGAAATTGAAAATAACCATATTTGCAGTTGTGTAAGAACACTCCTTCATATGCTTGAAAGTCATTATTAAATCAACCTGAATTCTTTATTTTTCAGGCTGAAGGATCCTAGTTTACTTAACCTCTTGTGAGAGGTCTTATTGTTAAAGCCTTAAAAATTTTGTTTCTCTTTGTCTTTCCAAGTTCTTCAGATAGTAAGCACTCTGATGTAGAACACAGGAATAGATATAGTAAGGGAGGGGCTGCCTAGAGCTGGATAAGGTGAAATGATTATCTCATGATTCCTCATACTGTATCAATTTTTTGTATTTTCCAATTTTTTTTAACTACAGCGCTACATTGCTGATTCATGGTAAGCTTATTGTATTCTATGAAAGTTATATCTAGTGCTCACTTCGGCAGCACATATACTAAAATTGGAACGATACAGAGAAGATTAGCATGGCCCTTGCGCAAGGATGACATGCAAATTCGTGAAGCATTACATATTTTTAAAACATACTTTGTGAAAATTAAAAAAAAAGTTATATCTATTTTTACTTTTTGGATAGATAAAAAGCTTTTACATTTTTTTCAGTTTACTTATTGAGTTCGCCTTTTCTATTAAAGTGTATTATATTTTATTTGTTTCTGATATTTCTGATTTGGCAAGGGTCTTTGAATTCTGAAAATCTTTCAAGGTGCGAATGACAACTTGTATTCATTATCAACAGGCAGCTTGTACTAAGAATTGTAAGCAATGCTATTGGTGCCCAATAAATATTTTTTGTGGTCATCTATTTCCTGATTTCCTAATTCCTGATAGACCAAGGGTTAGGGTTGTTTAAATCACTGGTTTAAAAGTATTAAACAACACTGGCTCCAAAACTTAAAACTCGAGTTAAACTGAGAGGTTGATATTAAATCATTGGTAATAGTAATGTATCTTTGTAATAGCTGTATCTTTTTCATACTTAAAGTTCCAGAATTCTTCTGTTTCATTTCTTATGTATTTGCCCATAGTGAGATATTGGTGACCAGAGAAGGGATCTAAAGATAATGAAATAGACATAAATCAGACTTGTCTGTCATAATCACTCACTATCTTTCAAGGAAGTGCTAGAAATGCCTCATGAAAAAATTTAGATTTCACTTATCCAGATCATATTGCTTATTGTATTTTTTACAGGACAGGATCAAAAACCTTGTTAACGTCATGATAGATTTCACCTATTGCTTCATCTTGATCTACCTGACCTGCCATTCAATAGCATATGAGATTAGTCCAACAAGATTTGGTCTTTATCAAGTCAGACTTGTTGTTACAGAGTGCCCACTTTTCTTCAAGGTATTTGTAATTTTGTGGCTATTTTTTTCCTATTATTTTTTCGGGTATATGAATTGTTCACATGTGTATAATTTCCATTGTCATCCTCTTCCATTTTAAAAACATAGGCACTTGGGATGCTTTTTCTTTTTCAGTCTCAGGATACTTCCTTAGATTCAAATTCTGAGTCTCAGATATGCTAGCTGGTGGCCTTGCAAAAGCTTTGTCCAGCCATTTTAGTATCCAGGAATTCTAGTCATTAATGACCTTTCAGATTTTTTTCAACCAGGATAATTCAGTGAGATGAAGCATGATGTAGTAGAAAGAGCTCTTGTGGTCTTGGAGTTATAGAAGATCCAAGTTCAAATTCCTGTGTCATGATGCTTAATAACTGTAGCCTTAGGCAAGGGAGTTAATTTCTCAGAGCCTCAGTTTCCTCATCTGTAAAATGCTGGGAACAACATTTGCCATACTTGATTCATAGGATAATTATTAGGAAAGTAGTTTGTAAACCTCTAACATCCTAAGTAAACTTGAATTACTATCATCATTGTTGCCTCATTATTCCAAAATGCCTATTTTAAAGTTTTAGGTTGAGCATCTAGGTGGTTCTGATTGAGCACTATCTAGTGTTTGGAATTCACAGTGGTAATAATTTTAAATAAGAAATATTCATAAACAAGGAAGTGTTTTCATCAATTACTATATTTTTTACCATGAATATATTGATGTTGTTTTCTAATTCTGACTTAGAAATATAAACAGGACTTCAGAATTAAACTAGTCTAAGATATTGATATTTGAAGTGGACAGGACAATTGTTATTGATATATAGTGTGTCTAAGTTCCTGTGAAGGGTGGAACTTAGGAGCAGTAATTTTGTTTTTTAATGGAAAATCAATAATCAGGTCATGTGCTCTCTGGAGAACTTGAATTTTTTTTTTAAGGACAAAGGCTTATATGAATTCCTGGGTATTAAAAAAGACCATGGCTCTTTAAAATTTGCTGAAAGGTTAAAGAAAAGGTCCATTTTATGGTAACAAGTTTTATTTCCTTTAAAATTTTCAATATTTTTCTGGAAAGACCAGGGTTTATAAAGTCAGTCACTAGCTCACCATGGAATGCTACATATTTGATTTCATCAGTGAAACATGTGGTGTGCTTAAACTCTAAGCAGCTGATCAGTGCCACCCCATCACCAGCTGTTTGGAGAATGTTATCTTTGTACTTGAATGCAACACTCCAGTGTCTCATTGGGATCACTAAAAGGTTGAGGCTTTGAGACCAGAACACGTTTGGGAGGGATTTAAAGAGGGAAAGAACAATCTATCGAGGGGTTCTTTTGAGAAAATAGTTTGTAGAGACTAATTTTTGGTACTAGGGATGAATTTGTCAGTAATTTGAGTACTACACATGTCTATTACGCTAAGATGAATGTTATAATTAGTTCATAATACAGCATTGTTCATATATGCACATCCAGTCCAACAAATATATCTTAACTGCCTAGTATGTGCAGTCCACTGTGCTAAGCACTGGATCTATAAATCAAAACAAAAATAATCACTGTTCTCAAGGGGCTTACTTTTTGATGTCGAGGATACAACATGTAAACAAATAATCTGATAAACAAGTTAATGTAAGAATGGAGAGAGCACTAGCAAATGAGAGAGTAGGAAAAACTTTGATTAGGAGCTGATGCATGAGCTGAGCTTCTGATAAAAGTGGAGATTCTGAGAGGTAGAGGGAAGGAAGGGAGGACATTCCAGGCCTGGGACCCAAGCTGGCGTGTGGAGGTTTTCCAGATCAGATGTCAAACTCTGGGGAGAGCAGATAGTTCAGGTTGGCCAGAGCATAGAGCATAGAAAGGAGAGTAATGGGAGGGAAAAATGCTTTGGAAGGGAGGCTGAAGCCTGACTGTATGGGATCTTCTCACATTAGACTATGGTGTTGGTATGTTATCCTTAGAGACTGAAGGGAGTTATTAGGGTGACAAACTATCTTAGACTGGTTCTTTCTCAGAGTTGAGAACAGTGATGTTCTTCCAACATTGTGTGAACATCCTTAATGGTTTTTTGTTTTGTTTTGTTTTGGTGAGGCAGTGGGGGTTAAGTGACTTGCCCAGGGTCACACAGCTAGTAAGTGTCAAGTGTCTGAGGCCGGATTTGAACTCAGGTCCTCCTGAATCCAGGGCCGGTGCTCTATCTACTGCGCCACCTAGCTGCCCCTCTTAATGTTTTTTAAAGGAAGGTAGATTTTCATCTTAGCTTAGATTTGCTAATGCTATTAAACTAAAAGCAATAGCTAATATATTGAATGATAGAACCAGGGTCCAAAAAACCTTAAAAACATAGCTCTGCCAGCCCTCACTGCCTATGTGAGCTTGGACAAATCACTTAACCTCTTTGGGCCTCAGTTTCCTCCTCTGTAAAATGAGGGGCTTAGGTTAGATGCCTTCATTGCTCTAAATCTGATCCTAGTATAGGTTGAAGCTAATAAAATTGAAACTTCATTGGGATAAATATAAAGTCCTACACTTGAGTTAAAGCAATAACTACACAAGTATAGAATGGGGGGAGATGGAATTTGAAAACAGATTATGTAAAAAAGATCTGGGTTTTAGTGGAGTGCTGACTTAATATAAGTTATCAGTGGGATATATCATCCCAAAAAGCAAATGCGATCTCAGGGTGCATGACTATGGAGCACAGTGTCTGAATAAGGGGGTTGATAGTCTTGCTGTACTTTGCCCTGGTTAGAATACATCTAGAATATTGTATTCAGTTTGGGGTCCATATTACTTTGCAGAATCAAATAGAAAATTGTCTGGCTTTTTTTTTTTTTTTTTGGTGGGGCAATGAGGGTTAAGTGACTTGCCCAAGGTCACACAGCTAGTAAGTGTCAAGTGTCTGAAACCAGATTTGAACTCAGGTCCTCCTGAATCCAGGGCTTGTGCTTTATCTACTGAGTCACCTAGCTGCCCCCATCTGGTAGCTTTTTTTTTTTTTTTTGGTGAGGCAATTGGGGTTAAGTGACTTGTCCAGGGTCACACAGCTAGTAAGTGTTAAGTGTCTGAGGCCGGATTTGAACTCAGATCCTCCTGACTCCAGGGCCGGTGCTCTATCCACTGTGCCACCTATCTGTCCCCATCTGGTTGGCTTTTAAAGCCTTTCCCAACTTTTCATTACCTTTTCAAACTTCTTCTTCTTCTTCTTTTTTTTGCTGGGCATTGGGGGTTAAGTGACTTGCCCAGGGTCACACAGCTGGTAAGTGTCAAGTGTCTGAGGCCAGATTTGAACTCAGGTACTCCTGAATCGAGGGCCAGTGCTCTATCCACTGCGCCACCTAGCTGCCCCCCCCTTTTCAAACTTCTTACACTTTACTCTGTTTCACATACTTTATGATCCAGGACACTGGTGTCCTTGCTGATCCTCTGGAACACTCTCCCTCCTCACCTCTACCTCCTGGCTTCCCTGACTTCCTTGAGCTCAAATCTCTTTTTCTGCAAGAGACCTTTCCCATCCCCCCCCCTTCCATCCCATTTACACTTTATATATCTTTATGTATGTAGTTCTTTGCATGTTGTCTCTACTATTAGACTCAGAGCTTCTTGAGGGCAAAGACTGTTTTGCTTCTCTTTGTATACTTAGCACAGTGCCTGACACATAGTAATCCTTAATATTTAATAAATGCTTGTAGACTGAATGACTTGGTGACACATCTTAGAAAGCCATTGATAAAGTATTGTTCATCAAAGTAAGAGTGACCAAAATGATGAGGGAACTTAAAAAAAAATCATACCACATAAAGACTGGTTAAAGGAATAGGAGATGTTTTGTTTTAAGAAAAGAAAATGCAGGGGTGACATGATCACTGTCCTTAAGCATTTTATGAGCCATCATGTAGAAAAAAGATCAGACTTTTTCTTTAATAGTTCGTTGTCAACTTCTTTAGTGGAGTTCTCTAGGCTTGGCTTGTGCTTGGTCCGATACTGTTGAATGTTTTTATCAGAGAAAGGGAGAGATGGCACACTCATCAAATTTTTGATGTCACAAAGCTGAGAAGGATTGCTAACAAGATGGTTGACAGGATCCATGAAGATCTTGACAGCCTTAGAGCAGAGGTATCAGATACATGGGGTCATGGCCCACATGTGTCCTACAGAACTCGAGTATAGCCCAAACTAGAATAAAATGTTATTATAAAATTTTAACAAAATAAATAAAAATACATTAAAACATAGATGATATTTAATTTTAAAACTAAATCAGTATGTGGTTCACAGGGATTCTTATATCTGGTTTAGTGGTCTCTATTTCTATTTGAGTTTGACACCACACCACTGAGGTAGAGCATAGGGCTGTCTGTTGATGAAATTCACTAGAGATAACTTGGGTTCAGCAAATCAACTTCATAACTATAAGATAATGGAGACATGATTAGATCGTAGTTTGTCTGAAAAGGACCTTAGGATTTTAGTGGACCCAAGATCAATATGAGCCTGCAGTGTGATGTGGCAGCCAAAAAAAGCTAATGCCATATTGGGCAACAGTGAAAAAGTTTCCAGAAATAAGGAGTCTATAGTTGTATCGCATTCTGCTCTGATTAGATCATACCTTGAGTATCAAGTTTAGTTTTGAGCTCCCGAGTTTAAGAAACATATGCTAGATGTGCATACCCTTTGACCCAGCAATACCATCATTAGGTCTTTTTCCCAGAGAGATCATAAAAAAGGGAAAAGGATGCACATGAACAAAAATATTTATAGCTGCTCTTTTTGTGGTGGCAAGGAATTGGAAATTGAGGGGATGCCCATCAGTTGGGGAATGGCTGGAAAAGTTGTGGTATATGAATGTAATGGAATACTGTTGTGCTGTCAGAAATGATGAGCAGGAGGAGTTCAGAGAAACCTGGAAGGACTTGCATGAACTGATGCTGAGTGAGATGAGCAGAACCAGGAAAACATTGTACACAGTATCAACAACATTGTGTGTTGATCAACTGTAATAGACTTGACTCTTCTCAGTAATACAATGGTCCAAGATAGTTCCAATGGACTCATAATGGAAAATGCTCTCCAAATCCAGAAAGAAAGAACTATGGAATCTACATGCAGATTGAACCATACTATTTCTATTTTTTTTGTTGTTGTTCTTTTTTGAGGTTTTCCTTTTTGCTCTGATTCTTCTTTCACAGCATGACTAATGCAGAAATATGTTTAATGTGATTGTACATATATAACCTATATCAGATTGCTTGCTGTCTTAGGGAGGGGGGAGGGAGGGAGAAAAATTTGAAACTAGAAATCTTATGAAAATAAATGTTGAAAACTATCCCTACATGTAACTAGAAAATAATAAAATACTTTTATTTAAAAAAAATAAACATGCTAGAGAGCATCTAGGGGAGGGCAAGCAGGATTGGGAAAGGTTTTCTTTTCTTTTTCTTCTCCTTTTTTTTTTTGGCAGGGCAATGGGATTTAAGTGACTTGCCCAAAGTCACACAGCTAGTAGGTGTAAAGTGTCTGAGGCCGGATTTGAACTCAGGTCCTCCTGAATCCAGGGCTGGTGCTTTATCCTCTGCGTCACCTAGCTGCCCCAGGATTGGGAAAGGTTTTGAGACTAGCTTGTATGAGAATCAGTTGAAGGAACTTAGCTTGGTTAGCCAAGAAAAGGGAAGACTCACAGCTGTCTTCATGTATTTCATGGGCCGTCATACACTGTCCTCAGAGAGGAAAACCATGAGCAATGGCTTAATTTAATGTCAGGAAAAACTTAATAACAATTAGAACTATTCAAAAATAGAATGGGCTGGTTGTGGAGGTGGTAGATTTGTTCCCCCTTAGTCGAGGTCTCTGAGCAGAGGCTGGATGTCCACTTGATGGGTGTGTTATACTGGGGATTCCTTTTGAGGCTGTCTATGGTTTTCACTAGATAGCTAGCCATGGTCTTTCCATTTCTGAAATTCTGTGAAATTCTGCCACAGTCCAGAATTTGGAGCATGAATAGAAGCTGCAGAGCGGTAGATTTTGGATTAATATAAGGGAACGAGGTGCCTCAGGAAACAGTACATTCCCTGTCACTGTACATATTTAAGCAGGGACTCAGTGACCGCTTGTCTGGGATTTTCGAGAAGTGATTCCTGTTTAGGTCTTGAAATAAAATTATATGAGTCCTGAAGTTCCTTCTGAGTCTGTGATTGTATATCATGCTATAGTCCTGCCTTTACATAGGGAAATTATCTAGAGGGGTTCTCAAGGTCTTTTTATGCTTTTCTGATTTTGTATATATCTAATTTCACCTCATTTAAAAAATTAAATTAAAAAATTTTAAGACATAGATGTATAGTCAGAGGGAAAAAATGCTGCTTCAGAATGTTGCTTATAAGGACTGTTGCTGAGTGGATAGAAATCAGAATCTTATGGTTGGTCTAACTGACTTAAACGGCTGATCTAACTGATTTGAACAGTTGGTGCCACTGCTTTTCAGGTACAGATATCACTAATCTAGGCTTTTGTTTAGAGAGATTTAAAAAAAAAATGTGATCCTTTAATGTTTACTTGAGCACTTGGTGTTTTTGGCTATCAAGAAGGCTTGTTATTTCCATATATATATATATAGGGGGGCAGGGCGGGACAATGAGGGTTAAGTGACTTGTCCAGGGTCACACAGCTAGTAAGTGTCAAGTGTCTGAGGCCGGATTGAACTCAGGTCCTTCTGAATTCAGGGCCGATGCTTTATCTACTGTGCCACCTAGCTGCCCCCTCCATTTATATTTTTGTGAAAATATTAATTATTTACTGTTTTAATAGTATCCTGTGACCTTAGGAGAAGTGAACAGAAAACAAAATTATGGCATAGGAAATAGCTAGAAAATGAAGTTCAGCAAACATCTATTAAGCATTTACCTATGTTTAAGATGCTAGGGCTAGACACTGAGGTGAAAAAGACAAAAATGAAACTGTTGCTGAAGATAGACTTGTAGTAGGCCTCCACCAGTCTCGGACGACCATGGATCAGCGCCTTGAAGAGCCACAGGCCACAGAGTGGCTGTGCAGTCGAATACTGTAGCTGCAGCTCCTGAGTGACTCCTGATTTTTCCTCTGGATTAAATCCCAAAGCCTTTCCCATATATGGGTATAGGTAAAATCAGGGTTTCCTTCCTCTAGGCGGGTTGCCTGCCAAGGCTAACAAGCCCCACCTGCCCAAAGATAGACTTATAGATGTCACATATACACATCTTTATAAATACATAGTATTTATAGTTTGAGGAGGGAAGAACATTAACAGTTGGGGGAATTAGGAAGACTTCACTGAGGAGATGGCAGTTAAACTGTTTTGAAGGAAGATATGGAATCTGAGGTAGATAAGGAAGTAGTGCAGTACAAATTAAGGGGATCTGTGAAAATTCATGGAAGAGAAAGCGTATGTCAAGTTCATGGAGTAACTAGGGTGCTTGTTTGGCTGGAAGTATAGAAGTGGGAAGGGTGGTAATGTGAAATAAATCTGGAAAGTTAAATTGGAACATTGTAGAAGGTATTGATGGCCAATCTAAAGGTTTATGTCTTTTATTCTAGAGGGAGGCAGAGGGGATTACTAAACGAGATGTGGTCAGGTCTGTGCTCAGGAAGATTATTTTGGCAGAAAATAGATTGGAGGTTTTCATAATTGCATATATCATTTTCCTTACTCAGAAACTGTAAATGATTCCCTGCTTCCTACCATGTCAAATGGAAATACCTGTGTCTTTAAAGACACCTCATAATCTGTCCTCAATTTACTCATCCACCCAACCTTATTTGCAACTATTCCCCAACACATGCTCCTTTGCCTCTACTCAATCTGTTAGTTTTTGCACACGTCTCTTTTGCCTATCTTAATCCTACTTACCTTTCAAAGCAAACCTAATCTAGAAATCCTTTCCTGATTACTCAAGCCCTTATTTATCTCCCTCTCCTCTGAACTTTGTCTTTACCACAAAAATCCAGCACTAACATGGTATTATTCATTATTGTTTTCCGTGTCTGGCTAGATTACAAACTCTTTGAGGACAGAATTGATCATGTCATGGTACCTAACATGCTGAGCACATAATAGCTGCTCAGTATAATGAATCAAAACTTAATAGAATATCTGGCTTCTGATTTCTTTGGATATACAACTCCATTTCAGGAAATTACTATCATCATCATTGTCGTCGTCATCATCATTATTATTTTACAAAGCTGCTCTTCTGCCTTGCATAAAAGTGAACTGCTATTATCTGCCAGTTATTCAAATATAGCTGGGTGTTATTTTTGTGCATAGAAGATACAGGGAATCATTAAGACAGACTTAAAACCAGGGAAATTGGAGTTTTTTTACCTGCTTGGTGCTTCAAATATCCTTTTTTAAAAATGAAATTCTGATTAATAATGAACCTAAAACATTGCTTTTTGAGTATGAAAAGAAGCTAATGTGTGTGAAAGGTTGGGACTCGGGCAGATAGTTATTTTTTGCCTAGATGGTTCAATTTCACAAGAGTATGAGTGCTTCCCACATTTTAAAAATATTTTTCTTCTCTAACATCCTTTGCCAGCTAGGGGTACTTGTTATTAGAGATAGTTACTGGGCTATAATTCTATTTTATTTGCAAAATAATTAAAATGAGAATGGACTTATTTTTATAGGTGCTATTTTATTATTGGAGGAATGGTGACCTGTTGTTACAGTATAGAGTTTTCATGTAAGTGGTTAATATAATATTGGCTGAATGAATTAATGGATTCTTTCAGTGCGAGGAGTCCAAGCCTGGTTTGCAAATGACTGTTTCTTTATTCAACAGAGCCTGGCATAGCACCCTATCATAGTTTAGATTAACTCATTGTCGATGATGAAGATAATATAGGAAATTAACCACAGGGTTCCAAAAACACTAGGACTAATATTAAGCATGAATAGCTATATACCTTCTGAAGTTTAGTTTTAGGTATCTGAAAATGACAAAGCCCAGGATTTTCTGTTGTAGGGTGAGTGTTATTGGTACTCAGTTGAAGTATTGACATATTGAACAATGAATGTAACAATTAGGTCTACCTTGAGGTAAAGGGAATAAAGCTGAAAAACTTATTTAGACTGTGTGGGGGGGTGTGCGTGTATGTATTGAACCATTGTTCTGCTCTCTGAGGTAGTGTGTGCATGCATGCATGTGTGTGTATACATAGGCACATTTATATGTATCTCTATGTACACACACAAATACATGTATATATGTACATACATATGCATACATGCATGCACATACATACACTTAAACACAGGCATGCATGTTTGGCTAAAAGAAACATGGATAGATGTTTCAAGAAGCACTTAGGTTCAGTTACCAACAGTCAACTTCCCCACTTGTTTTTAGATTTGACTAATTTAATGAAACCTTTATTGAGCTGCTTACTCACCCTTGGTCTCAGTTTCCTTTGCTTTAAAAGGTGGTAGTTAGATTAAAAAAGCTCCATGGTATTGACTCTTTTTTTTTTTGGTGAGGCAATTGGGGTTAAGTGACTTGTTCAGGGTCACACAGCTAGTAAGTGTTAAGTGTCTGAGGCCGGATTTGAACTCAGGTCCTCCGGAATCCAAGGACAGTTCTCTATTCACTGCGCCATCTAGCTGCCCCAGTATTGACTCTTACCAAAAAAAGCTAATGCAAAACCTGGGGGATTCATTCAACTGTTCTCTTTGAGGCATGAAAGGAAATTAGTTTTGTCTTCCTAAATACTTAGCCAAGATGAATAGGTTGTTCAGTTGATAAAGGTGTGATCTACAAAATTTGATCTCAGGTTTAAGTAAAAGGAATATTATCTATATTAGAACAAATTTATAAAACTCTTGAGGTTTTGGGAGGGGACAGGATAAAAGGTCACTACAGCAATGAAATGTTTCTGTTTCACTTAACTGTGTCATGTTCATAGGAGCTATTTCATGTTTGCTAAATTGAATTTAGCTACTTAATAAAGTTATTGGGGGGGGGAGTAGAAATTGCTTGGAAAGAATTTTACCCAGGTAGATGCTATTGTGTCTGAGATGTTGGATGTGACTAAAGACAGATTATGATTACTTGGACATTTCTTTCTTAATATGTCTAGAATATAAGAAGATATTCTTACTAATTTTTCTGGATCATTTTTAATACATGTCAGGTTGTAAACATTTTTTGACAAGAATTTTCTCTCTTTGTCTTCTCTTGGGCTAATTAGTAACTTACATTTTAGTAGTATATCTTCCTTCTTCATTGTGTGAACATGCCCAATGAAGAGATATTTACATACAGCAATGACTGGCAAATTATTTGGGGGCAGATGTTAGTGTATCTGAAGGGGCAGTGACTAAATTAGTTTTATTGTTTTTGTAAATTATTGTTTTTTCCTTCTCCTTAAAAAGACATTTTGCTAAATTTTTCCTTTTCCCAGGGAAAATAGTGTTTTTACTTTCAGTGATGTCATTCTTTTGTCCTTAATTCCTTTGTCCTGTCTTCTGCACCATCCCAAAACATTACCATCCCAAAAGGTTAGAGAGGAAGGATAGAAACAGAATGATCATTCTGAAATTAACAGAATTTTTTTTCTTTGCTTCTTTCTCTCTGCCATGTCCCCTCTGGTGTTAAGTAATGAATTGCTATACTTCCAACCTGGATGAGATGGGGGCATGATCTTTAAGGGGAAAAAAAAAGAATATTTGAATTGAGGTATTTGGATATCCTTAGCTCGAGGTGGGGGGACATCGTAGGTAAGAACTTTGGACATATTTAAACATGGGAGTAGTTTGTATGAAAAACAAGCAAAAAAAAATCAAAGAAGAATTAGAGTTGTTTTGATTTATCAGCTTTAAGCCAGTAGCTCTGGAAAATGAGATAACTTGTGGTTTTTATTTTGGCAATTTGTGCTAGTCATTGGGTCAGCAATATTTTGAATGGTGTGGGCCATTTCTTTAATAAGACCAATGCTCCTTTTAAGTAATTTGCTTCTCACTATAAGAAATTATTGCATTACCATAGACTGTTGCTTTAATCTAGGCCAACCATTTGATGAAGTGTATAATTGGTCATAAGGGAAATTCAGGTAAGAGAGTATATATGGCTCAAGACAACCCATCACCACTATACTTTCAGGGAGACTCTTGAAGTTATAAAAATAAAGTCAGTTCTGCTATAATGTGATATGTGTTCCTAAAAATCACTACACTGTTGCACAGTAAAAACCATAGGGCTTATGGGAAAAATGGAGTTTGGAACACAACATTCAAAAACTTTTTCAGCCACACATTAAAAAAAAAGGATAGAAACCTAATAAAGAGAGTAGCATAGTTTTGTTTTTTTTCTTTAATTTTGTGTGTGTGTGTGTGTGAGGTAATTGGGGTTAAGTGACTTGCCCAGGGTCTGTGACACAGCTAGTAAGTGTTAAGTGTCTGAGGCCGGAATTGAACTCAGGTCTTTCTGAATCCAGGGCCGGTGCTCTATCCACCACGCCACCTAGCTGCCCCAAGAGTAGCATAGTTTTTTACATGTTAAATGGTTAAGAAATACATAAATACTATAATTAATAGCGGCAGCATCTATAACCTTGGGTTTCTGCTCAGACTGTGCCCTGGTCCCCATGGACCTAGGTGTTCTTAGGAATCATGACAAAGTCAGTAGCCATGGGTAAGAGGGCAGCATGGATGGACTACAGCTTCATAGTTCTAGCCATAGACATCTCTTTTATTTTTGTGTTTTTGTTTCTGATGGTTTACAGTATGGATTCCTTTATGCCTGTTACTCCAGAAAGAGCACATGTTCTCTGATTCCTTTCAACATGCATTATTGTTTCAAGTTTCTCCTCAATACTTAAAGCTTACTTTTTTCATTCGCTGCTTAGAATTTTTGAACCAGTCATGGTTTGGGATGTTTGGGATGATGAATATAAGTGAGGGTTTTTGTTTATATATGGTTAAGTTCACAAATGCAAAAGAATAGCAAAAAACAATCTTGTAGGAGCATACATGGTGAAGTGAGGCAACTGATAGATGTTGGAGGTATGTATGTATGTGTGTTTTGTGTATACCTGTGTGGCTTGGTTCAGCTAGATGAAGTTTTCTGCATTCTTGCTGTTTTCTTGAGGATGAAATTTACACTTAAGCAAATTTGAAATTTGCCATTATGCTGAAATTATTCCCTAATTTATTAGTTGAATTGGAACAAAATTGTGTTTTCAAAACAAGTGTTGGGGGCAGCTAGGTGGCACAGTGGATAAAGCACTGGTCCAGGATTCAGGAGGACCTGAATTCAAATCCAGCCCCAGACACTTGACTCTTACTAGCTGTATGACCCTGGGCAAGTCACTTAACCCTCATTTGCCCTGCAAAAAAAAAAAGATTCAAAACAAGTGTTATAGCAGAACTAACTGTACTAGAAATTTCCCAAATGTAATCCAGTTGACTCTTTTCCTACTCCTGTTTAATTCTGGGCCCATTTCATTGTCCATTTGTAGTGTCTATATATTGATGGACCAGTTCTGTGGGTTGTTTATCCTTCTATTACACAGTGTGGACACAGTGAGATCTTGTAGTCTCTGTATATTTCAATTAATTATGTTATTCTAGAAGTGTTTTCTTTCTGTGGAATATAATTTTCTCAAGCCTTCCTGTTCTCATATCATTAAGGAGGGATAGGGATAAGAAGAGGGACCAGAGCTATGCTACACAGTACTTCTCAGTAAGGAAATCTCTTTACTAATATAAGTAGGCACTTTCTTTGAAACTTATACTCTTAGCGAGCTGCCTAGGGAAGTAAAAGGTTAGGTGATTTACCCAGTCACATAGCCAGTATGTGTGAGAGAAGGACTTGAACTCAGGTTTTCCTAGTTCCAAGGGCAGCTCTTTCTACTATGCCATACTACCTTATGTTCTCTCCCATACCATTATTCTCATTGGAGATGGGTAGTCACCATAAAGGTGTTGTCTACTGTAGAATGTAATTTTTGCAAGCTTTGATTGATATCATCTCAGTCATTGGTAGAATAATGTCCATAATTTCCCCCCAGTGTTTGGTGTCCTTCCTTCCCCAGAAATCTTTGAGAATTGCTCTCTTACCCCTCCAAACTTGATTCACTGTGGAATTTATTGAGGTGGGGTGTGATGTCAGACCTATGGGTATCAGTTTGGCAATTTTGTGAAGGATTAAATGGAGAAAGACTCTTGAAGCATAGAAATCAATTAGGAGACTATATAGCTGATGAGAATTTTTAGACATGGCCAATAAGGGAAATTGTGTTGCTTGACTTTACATATTTATTACAAGAATATTGTTTGTCATCCCTTTTACCCCGCACATCCCCGAAGTGAGGGGAGGTGAGAGGGAGAGAAAATAAATGCCTAATTGAAAAAATAAAATTTAATTTAAAAAATTTTACAGCTCCTTCAGTCCTGGGGCAATCCTGACTCAAGTAAAGTGGGAGTGAGTGGTTGGTAAATGTGACTCATTTTCAAAAAGGAGATCTGAGATTACCAGAAAGTGGGGGGTGGGGGTGGGGAGGAGAATTAGGGTGGTGGTTCTTTGTGTGAGTGAGGAAAGGGAGTGATGGGGGCAGGGTAGAATTGATCAGACTTAGTAGCCAATTGGACATGTGGGGGGAAAATGAAGGGTGGAGGATGACTCAAGGATTGTGAATCTGGGTGGCCAGAAGGATAGTGTCTTCTTTTTTTTTTTTTTTTTTTTTTACGGACAATGGGGTTAAGTGACTTGCCCAGGGTCACACAGCTAGTAAGTGTTAAGTGTCTGAGGCCGGATTTGAACTCAGGAACTCCTGAATCCAGGGCCGGTGCTTTATCCACTGTGCCACCTAGCCGCCCCAGGATAGTGTCTTCTTATTGACAAAAGGAAGGTGGGTTTGGAGAGGGTAGGTTTGATATGAGTTCTGTTTTGGATATGTTGAGTTTGAACTGCCTTGGGGGCATCCCATCAGAAATGTGGAATAGACAATTGGTAGAAGAGGACTGGAGCTCAGGAGAAAGACTAGGACTTAAAAGGCCAGAACTAGGAGCCCTCTACATAGAAATGATAATTGAACCCATGGGAGCTAATAAGATCACTAGAAAGAGAACAAAGAGAAGAGGGTCCAAGACAGCACCCTGAGCTACACTTAGAGTTTCTAGCAAAAAAAAGAAACAGCTAATTAGGAAGATAACCAAGAGAGAGGAGTGTCATGAAAACCCAGAAAAGAGTACTACTGTTCAAGAGGAGAAGGTGGCTCTTGGCTCAGGCAATTACAAGATCAGTGCTAACTTTGAAGAGAGCAGCTTCACTTGAGCAGTGAGGTTGCAAGCCACTTCCCCAGGGTTGAGACATGAGAGAGAAGTAAAGGTGAGAATAGACATGCATACATAGGGCTGTTTTGTTTTGTTTTTTTAGGAATTTGAATGTGAAAGCAACGGCAGGTTATGGGACAGTAGCTAAGAAGTATACTAGAGTCAAGTGATAGTATTTTTAGAATGAAGGGGACCTGGGTGTGTTTATAGGCAGAAGGGAAGGAGACAATGGGAAGGGAGAGACTGAGAGAAAAATGATTTTGGGTACAATTTCCTGGAGAAGCCAGGAGGGGATGGGATCAAAGACACAAGCAGGGGGAGCGGACTGTCTTGGAGATGGAAGGGCCATCTATGCATCAGATACTGAAATAAAGGAAAAGAGAATAGGGCATAATGTCCAAAAATGAGCTCACAGGACATAGTCTCTAGGGGCTTTATTTTAAGGCCCAGTTATCTTCTTGGGGTAAATGAGGGTGGGAGGAGTTATATTAAGCCTAAATAAGTACCGAGTACCTGACAAATGATCATCCAGTCTTTGCTTAAAGATTCTGGTAGCTGTTATCTACTGACTTCCAACATACTCTTCTTGCTTCCTCAAGGACTTCACTACCTGGATCACAGTCTGTCTTTCCTCTCCAACTCCTGTCCTTACACTAGGAGACTTTAATACCTCCTCAAACACTGTAATCTCCCAATTCCTCTATATATTCATTTTCCTTGATCTACTCTTCACCCCACTACAGCTACACACAATAGTTATACTCTTGATTTTACCATAACCTGCCCACTTAAAATGTTTATGTATGAAATTCCTTTATGTGATCAGACTTTTTAATTTTCCATCTTTCCTTGTCTTCCAACTCCTAACCTTGTTTTTCATCCTCACTGTGACCTCTATTACCTCTACTCCCCCAGTTCTTCCCCAGTCTGTCACCCCTGTACTGGCTTATACTTTCCTCCCATCTCAGTCTTGACCCATCTTTTAAAATTATTTCAACTCTAGACCATTTTCTGTTGAATTTCTTGTCCCCTTATCCAATTGCCAGTCTTGCTCTGTCAATCTCAGCCTTGAATTACTCCTATTACCTGCTACCTTTACTTCTACTTACATGCTACTGAATGAAGCTGGAAAATGTCACAAAATTGTGTTAACTGGGTCCATTACAAATTTATGTTATACAATCCCAGTTAAGCCTTCACTTAAGGCAAGGTAATACTTTTTTTTACACCTATAATTAATCTCTATCCCACAGTGACTTTTCTAAACCTTTTCATCCCTACTTAAACTTCCCATAGCTCCCCTTCTCCCTGTCCTCTCAGCTGAGAACCTTACCTCATATTTCACTAAAAAATTGAGGCCATTTGCTGTTATTCATTTCAGGTCACTCTACTGCCTTCTGCTTATCTCCCCTCCCTCACCTCTGTCTCATATGAAGAGGTAGCTCTTATCCTTGCCAGACACACTCATGTCTCTCCCATCTTCAAAAAACTCTCACTTAATCTGTTCATCCCAGCTAACTATTGTACTATATCTCTCCTTTCTTTAGTGATTAAATTCCTTCAAAGTTATCTACAATTGTTTTTGCCTTTCTTTATATCCCAGCACATAGCACAATTCTATCACGTAGTAGGTGCTTCTTGACTTAAAGACCTCAAGCCTAACCAGTGTTCCCTAAGCTGGCAAAAAGAAAAGGTTTATAATAGTAGTGAGTGCAGTAGAAAATCAATTAGGGGAGAATAAAAGGATTGACTTGCTACAGTGATGGCCCAGTTGAGATTAGATAATATAAATTTGTTATTATATGACTTCCAAATCCTTCACCAGCATGTATATAAGAACAGAGGAGGTAGATTATGGGATAATCCATAAATGGGGTTTGGCAAGGCATAGGTCTCCCTTCTTTCAGTGGTGAGGTTGGTGGGAAGTAGACTTGCAAACAAACAGTCCATCAGCAAGTTTTTATTAACTATTTTTATGTTCCAGTAACTGTGCTAGGCTGTGGGGACACAAACACAATTGAATTAAAATTAACCGTACTAGGACATACTATGAGATTACTGTATTGATTGGTTTTCTTGACTATATATTTAGTTTCAAGGGACGGTTTTGTGGGGGCCAGGGAGGGGCAATATCAGGAAATGTGATGATGGTGTTAAAAAATAAAACAAGAACAAAAAGAAATCAGTGGCTTGAGACTTCTGGGTTCTAGAGTTTTTCTTTCTAATTATGATCCATATACCATATTTTTCAACATATTTTTCTGATCTTTCTACTTTTATATTGAAGTCAATGATTATTTATGTATGTACTGTTTTGATTTTATTTAATCTCTACTATTTGTGGAGAGGAGAACTTCTACTCTCTAGAACTGTGTGCCTTTGATATTTGAATCATTCTTCATGGACAAATGACAGCACAATTGAGTATCTATAGGAAGTGCATTCAAAAGGATAGGTAATGTCCTTAGACATAATAGCGGCAGATAAACCAGTAATCAGTATGAAACATTAAAACCTCATTTCTGTGACAGACAGACTCAATAACTGATTTATGTGGATGCTAGGATATTTTAAAAAGAAATGAAGTTTTTCAGGTATTCAAAATAACTCAAGAAAACTAGCAAAATGTTTCCAAATGGAAGGTGACAAACCTGCATTAATAAAGACAGAAAACTATCCAGTTGTATAAAACTCCAGTTGACTAAAGTTCTAAAAACAACCTTTTCAATTTAAGCATGCTCCCTATAACATTTCACTAAATCTTTGAATTTTACAGCTGTATTGATTATAGTATTTGTTTAGTGAACTCTTTCTTTATAAATAGTTTTAGTGGCAAACTTTTAGTATAACCCAGAGCTAATTTTTTTAAGTTCCAAATTTTTGTAGTTTAAATGAATGAGATATAATTGTAATTAAAGGAATCCTTTGAGAATTGAGTCGGGTTAAATAAAACTTAGAGAATAGGGATAAACTGAAAAACTTTTAGGGGTGGGAGATGTGTTCAGCATCTTTAAGGAGGGAAATAATGTTGGGTTAGAGGTTTGCACAGATTAGCCAGGTTGGGTACAAGTTTGATGATTAGGCAGAGAAAGATTTAGTGCAGGAAGTTATATAACAGCAAATCGGTTAGGATGGAGGAAAATGCTGGAGTATAATGAATTAAGAGTAGATGCAGATATATAGGGATATCTTGGTGAAAATTTGAAGCTGAAGCTTGAATATGATTAGAAGAGTAATGGAGGAGCAGCTAAGTGGTGCAGTGGCCCTGGATTCAGGAGGACCTGAGTTTATGTCTGGCCTCAGACATTTGACACTATCTGTGTGACCCTGGGCAAGTCATGTGACCCTCATTGCCTTTAAAAAAAAAAGAGTAATGGAAAGCCGCTGAAGACCTGTATTAATAGAAAGTAAAATGTTCAAAGAGCAATCAAGAAAAAAAAATTAATTTCAGGAGGCAGAACATTTTGGACTTAGGATAAACCTGGAAAATAAAAAGCCAGTGAGGATCTTTCACACTAGTCATAGTTCATAGTAGTCCAGGAGTGGGGTTGCTAAGGTTTTCTGGAGACTCAAGAAAAGTGGGGATACTGGTGTTTTCATTCTGGCAGAGTGGCTTGTTATAAAAGATGTGTCATGGGGCAGCTAGGTGGCGCAGTGGATAGAGCACCAGCCCTGGAGTCAGGAGTACCTGAGTTCAAATCTGGCCTCAGACACTTGACACTTACTAGCTGTGTGACCCTGGGCAAGTCACTTAACCCCAATTGCCTCACCTTAAAAAAATAAATAAATAAAAGATGTGTCATTACTGAAGAAAAGCCCATACATAAGATGACATTGTGGGTTAGTACCTTCATGTACTTTTTTTTAAAAATAAATTCAATAACATTTTAATAGATGTTACCATGCTGACTACTCAGTAATTTCCAAAATGAATACTCAGTGTGAGGAATCTGGGGATGGTGTTATCTCCTCTCACTAGGGATCAATTCAAAAACTAATTTAGGGCAGCTAGGTGGCGCAGTGGACAGAGCGCCAGCCTTGGATTCAGGAAGACCTGAGTTCAAATTCGACCTCAGACACTTGACAACTTACTAGCAGTGTGACCCTGGGCAAATCACCCAACCCCAATTGCCTCACCAAAAACCAAAATAAACAAACAAAAAAAACTAATTTAGAACCATCTGGGAGAGTGTGTCCACAGGTGAGGGTTAACTTATGGGCTAATTAAGAGGCTGGGAAAGTGTATCCAGTGATGAGTGAATCAAGATAGAGAGGTTTATCCCATGGGGTGGGGATGCAGAGGGGTCCAGATTAGCCAGTTCTTGCACGTAGATTGTAACCCTTTAGTAATGGAAAATAATGATGAAAAAGGGGAGGGTCCATTTGCGTTAAGGACTAGGAGATAAAACTGCCTGGGAGCCTCCATTTTTTGGTCACCCACCAGCTGCACACAGGGTGGCCCATTCTAGTGAGAATGACAATAAATGAGCCTGAGCCTTTGATGCATCACCACCACTGAATTCCAGAAAATTTCCTTCTCCAGCTCATTTTACAACTGAGGAAAGTGAGGCAAAAAGGATTAAGTGGCTTGCCCAGGATCACCCAGCTAGTAAGTGTCTGAGGCCAGATCTGAGCTCAGGAAGATGAGTCTTCCTGACTCCAGGCCCAGCACTCAATCCACTAAACCACCTCGCTGTCCATTTGGCATAGTTCTTGGCACTTATTAAGCACTAATAAATGTTTTTTTCATTTACTAATTCATTCACCCAACAAGAGAATTCAAAGCTACTTAAGAGCAGGATAAGACTCAAAGCAGACTGCTATTGGAATTATCCCTAGGATCCTTCATGTACTTTTTAAAAAACATGAATCCAATCTGATTTTGCTCATTGGAAAAAAATCCATTGAGATAACATTTAATTTTGGCCTAAATTACAGTGGGGGTCCTGATTTGTTTTGCTTCCAAGTGCATTTCCTCAACTTCATAGGTTAGGATACATGGATTTTTTTGCAGCCTCTATTTTATTCCAGTGTTGTGGTTGGCAATACTGAAATCACATGAGAATCCTACAGCATTGTTGCACATTTTCAAGGCTCTCTAAGTTTTCTAAAATGGAAAAAACAAAAGAATAACATGGTGAGCCTACTGTCTGGAACAGAAGATAGACTCTCCCTTTGCAAATTCATATAAAATTCATTAAAGATGCTATTGATCCTTCATGTGCCTTCAGTTGTTTTCCCTGTAGTGGTGATGGATTTGTGCTGAGACATTAATAGGCTCATCTATCCCTCTTCCTTCCCATTAACATATGTCTAATTGTGAAATAACCAAGTGCTACACAAATTGTATCAATTATATGTTCAAATTTTGGGCCTGTGAATAATAACTATATCCTTTAAGCCTGTGTTCTTCTGTAAGCTTCAATACTTTACTTTTTTTTTAGTCACCAATATTATTATAAAAGACTGTGAAAGTTTGCAAGGTAACACAGGCCTGCTGCAGGTTTTGTGATATTTTATTATACTCTGATATTTGGGTAGGTCTGAGAACTTATAAATGTCCTTCTATAAATCCTCTACAAGAGGTCTACTCATCTTTCTGAGACCCTTCCTCCAGGTCTCTTGACATCATTGAGGATCCCTATAAAATCCAAAGGTTCCCCATTAGATATCCATTGTTCTCTTTCTGAATGGCCCCTCTTCAAGTCATTTAGCACTCTGATAATATTTTTATATTACTTTTCCTGCCCATTTCTTTATTGGTGATATGCTACAACTTACGCACGCCCACTGTGTGCCTCTCCATTGCACTTTGCATGATCTACAACTTGAATTCTTTGGGGAATTTATAGCCAAAAGCTTCATAGCATCACTGGAAAAATAATTGGCATTTAAAAATGGGGCCTTTCTTTCACTGTGCTTGTTGTTTGTTGACTATAAAAAACATTTGATTTGGTTAGAGCAGAATGCCATATGAAGATTCTCTTCTACTAAGGCATCTCCCACACATATATTAAAATCATATAAGATTCCTTGAAAGATAACAACAGAAACAACTATTCAGCAATCCTCTAATTAGAAATGTCAAGTAAATGATAAAATAGGGAAACATTCACCCAAGGAGTTTGCTACCGTCATGGAGTATGTCCAGCATAGAATCCTAGCAGATGTAGGATTCCTTATGAATGGTAAGGTCCTCTATATATTTTCTTTTCTTTTCTTTTCTTTCTTTCTTTCTTTCCTTCTTTCTTTCTTTCTTTCTTTCCTTCTTTCTTTCTTTCTTTCTTTCTTTCTTTCTTTCTTTCTTTCTTTCTTTCTTTCTTTCTTTCTTTCTTTCTTTCTTTCTTTCTTTCTTTCTTTCTTTCTTTCTTTCTTTCTTTCTTTCTTTCATTCTTTTCTTTCTTTCTTTCTTGGCAATGAGGGTAAAATGACTTGCCCAGGGTCACACAGGTAGTAAGTGTCAAGTCTCTGAGCTTGGATTTGAACTCAGGTCCTCCTGAATCCAGGGCTGGTGCTCTATCCACTGCGCCACTTGGCTGCTCCCCTCCTCTCTATATTTTCATGTTTGTGGATGATATTTTGCGGACTACATCAAATCTGGAGTTTTATAGAGCCACACATGTATGTATGTATGAATATACATTAACATATACATACATGTATATATAAAACTAACAAGTAATTTGTATCATATCTTAATTATATCTATCTGCTGGATGTAGAATAGATATGTCACTTTGGGCTGAATGCTATTAATTAGTTTTTGTTAGTAGTGCAGTGATGAGTGCATTAACTATAACACCTACCCTGGTAGCTAGAAATCAGTGTGTGAAATCTTAGAAAACTGTTGAATATTCCCAAATAGTGAAGAATCTTTTGAGGAAAACATAGAATAAAATTAACACCACCTCAACTATTGTAAAAACTGTAAGATAATCAAGAAATACCAGACCCAGTCTTTCTTTCCCATATATATGTGCGTATATATATATATGTATATATGTGTATATAGTAGTAGTAGTAGTAGTAGTAGTAGTAGTAGTAGTAGTAGTAGTAGTAAGTAGTAGTAGTAAGTAGTAGTAGTAAGTAGTAGTAGTAGTAAGTAGTAGTAGTAGTAGTAGTAGTAGGCGGCCTCCATCAGTCCTGGACGACCATGGATCAGCGCCTTGAAGAGCCACAGGCTACAGTATGGCTGTGCAGTCTGATACTGTAGCTGCAGCTCCTGAGTGACTTGTAACCAGTAACTGCCGCATCTTGTGTTGTATCTACCCCATGAGGAGTAGCTGGAGTGTCCTCTCCAGGGCGCTGGCCTGGGCGGATCAAAATGGACAACAAGCTGTTGCTCATGCAGCAGGTTTTCCCTCTCTGAGACACTGGTGGATCCAAAGGAGAGGCAGAGCCAATACAGTTTGGCACCAGTGCCCGCGCAGGAGTTGCCAGAGGGATGTGATGTCCAACATCCAACTGCCTAAGGGACTCCGACTCCTGATTTTTCCTCGGGGTTAACTCCAGAAGCCTTTCCCATATATGGGTATAGCCGCAAGGCAGCGGAGGTTTAAAATCAGTGTTCCTTCCCCTAGGTGGGTTGCCTGCCAAGGCTAATGAGCCCCACCTGCCTGAAGCGACTGGTTTTTAAGGCACCAGTGACTTGCCTTCGCTCCTTCTCCTGTTAGTGGAAACAGTTCCACCACGAGAAGGCCAGGAGTTGGGCTTCGGTTGTCAGAGGCTATTTGAGACTCACGCTATTGGAGCCTTTTATAGAGAGTTGGAGCTTATCCCCACTCCCACCCCAGCATGACAAACCTTTTTGTGTGTATATGCATATATAGCATATATATGTGTATGTATACACACACACATATATACACATACACATACACATACACATACACATACACATACACATACACATACACATACACATACACATACATATACATATACATATACATATACATATACATATACATATACATATACATATACTTCAGAAGAGCCAGGAAAGAAAATAGTGACTTCCGTTATAGCACTCTAGTCAGTGATCTTGATCCAGAAACACAGCACAGCCCTGTGCACCCCTTGAATTTTAGAATGTGATAACAGACTTGATTAAGTTGAATACTCAACTGTTCTCCAACCATATTCTCTTACTTGATGTGAAAGATTAATAGAAAATATTGTTTGGAGGAATAATAAGACTAGAACAACAATGGCTAACATTCATATAGCAATGTAAGGTTTCTAAAGTGCTTTACATACATAATCTCATTTGATCCTCACAACAACCCTGGGAGTAAGTAAGGAAACTGAGGCTGAGAGAGGTTATATGATTTGCTCAGGGTCACACAGCTAGTATCTGATACAGAATTCAAACTTGGGTCTTCTTGATTCCAAAAACAGTGTTTTCTTCACCATTCCACCTGGTTGCTTCAAAAAAAGAGTGAACATGGGGAGAGAGGGGCAGAGGACTTAATTAAAAGGTGCCATTCATTCAGAAATGGTAGATGAGTAACTGGGAAAGGCAGAATAAATGCAACCACTTAGCCTTTTTATGCCCTACTTTGGCTCTGTTCCACCTGGACTTCTAGGAAGGGATTAAGTAGCTTTAACCCCATTACTCCTTTCTATCTTCCAACACACAATTCTTGTACCTCCCTTTCCTGAGAGATCAATACAAATTTTGAGAATAGTTTATATTCAAGTTTTTATTTCTGACTTATAAGGGTGATGCAGCCAAGTTTGGTCTTTTGGCACAACTTTTGCATGTATCTTTACTATTTGAAAGATGGAATTTTATAATCATTTGCTATAGCAAATTTGATTTTTTATAGTTGTGGTTACAACTTCTGACTAGGTAAGTGAAGGGGTCAGATGATGGAATATTAAGCTATGATGAGAAGAAAATTCCCATCTTAATGTGTTTATTTTAGCAAATATTTTGATCTCTAGCCTTTCCTTTCCTCTTTTGTTCCTAAAGGTAGAGGGCTTTAAAAATTATTATTATTATTATTCCCAGGTTTTCTCATATCAATCTACCCTGACAAACTATGTTTTGGACCTTCTGTTCTTCCTTTTTGTGCTTTTTACTTAAATACCACATTTCTATACATCTTACGGTTTAGGGGCAGCTAGTTGGTGCAGTGGATAAAGCACCGGCCCTGGATTCAGGAGGACCCGAGTTCAAATCCAGCCTCAGACACTTGACACTTACTAGCAGTGTGACCCTGGGAAAGTCACTTAACCCTCATTGCCCTGCAAAAAACAAAACAAAACAAAACAAATTAAAAAAAAAAAAACATCTTATGGTTTGTAATGTAATGATAGCTGATTGTAGGGTGTGTAGGAGCCACCAGAATTCTATAATTTGATTTAGATTCCTGCTTGACTCTGTTAATACTAACTTTGTAGAAAACAGGCCCTGAGAGGTTAATGACTTGTCCAAACCCAGATCTGATACTTTTCTTTTCTTTCAATACACCATACAATGTCCACATCATTCCAGTTCCAAAACAAAACAAAATAAAAAAACTGTCTAAAAGTCCTTTATAAACAACCACCAGAAGAAACAGAAAACTCTGCCTGGTTTGTATTCTTCAAATAAAATGATATGTTGAAGATAGACTTTGGATTAGATAGTGTACATTTTTTCTCATTATTTCCTTTCAAATATTTGTTTTGAATCTGAAAAATTTATTTTGTGGATTAAAACTAGCACAGCAGTGGTTCTTAAGTTTTAAAGGTAGGCAAGTTTTTTAAAAGGTAGAGAAATATGAATATTTTGGTATTTGCAAATAATAATTCACATTTAGGTAACATTTAGCATATATTTCGTTTGATCCTTGGTTTTAATGGTAGAACATTTTCGATATATTATTTTAGATTTTTTCCTTAATTAATTCCACTAAAAGACATTGTTCCAAAGTCTTTTGTAGGAGAGAAAATAACTTAGTTATGATTGTAGTACTTAATGTACTTTAAGTAAGAGATAATTATTAATTAAATTGAAATTGAATGCTCTTTTAAAAATTGAGAATAACATGGAAAAGGAAGGAACATATCATATTATAATGGAATAGCTTCTGAACCCACCACTTAGGTTCCCAGCAGTCACTTAACTGCTAAATCCAGTAGTGAATTTGGCTCTAACCTTATTCTATTTGACCTCTGCAGCTTTTGGCATTGTTGACCATCCTATCCTCTTGGATACTCTTTTTATCCCTTGTCTTCTGTCACAATTATCTCTCTTGGTTTTCTTACCTCTCTGACTGTGCCATATCTGTCTCCTTTGATGGATTATCATCTTCTTCTTCCCATAGACTAAATAGGTACATTTCTCATAGCTATGTTCTAGGCCGTCCTTTTTCTCTACAATTTCTTCCTTGATGATTTCATCACTCCTATGAATTTTACAAATGACTCCCAAATCTGTATGTCCAGCCTTAATCATTCTCCTGAACACCAGACCCACAATACCAGCAGCTCTACCTAGATGTCTGTTAGACATCTCACGCCTAACATATCCAAAAATGGAAGTCATAATTATCTCTAAACCCATTCTTCTTCCAAACATCCCTGTTTCTGTTGAGGGCAATATACTCATTGTCCCTGTGACCCAGGTTTAAAACCTTAGAGTCATCCTTGATTCTTCCCTTTTCCTAACCCCCATATTCAGTCAGTTGCCAAGTCTTTTTAGCCTAATTCTATACTATCAATTAATAAATGCTTATTGAATGAATTGATGTGTATTTCTTTCTTTCTTTCTTTTTTTTGGTGAGGCAATTGGGGTTAAGTGACTTGCCCAGGGTCACACAGCTAGTAAGTGTTACGTGTCTGAGGTTGGATTTGAACTCAGGTCTTCCTGAATCCAGGGCCAGTGCTCTATCCACTGCATTTCTTACATCTGTCTCATTCTCTTCATTCATTTAGCTTCTGTCCTAGTTTAGATTCTTGCCCAAATGAATACAGTAGCCTTTTCATTCAGGGAGTTAGCATAGTAAAGTGGACAAAGTGCTGGATTTGGAATCAAAAGATCTGGGTTCAAATCCCATCTCTACCACTTATTAACTGGGTGATCTTGAGTAAACTTCCTGGGTCTCAATTTTCTCATCTGTAAAATGAGGGAGTTGGACTAGATAACTTACAAAATCTCTAATAGTTCTGAATATTAGCTTTTTTTAAAATCTTTTTATTAACTTTCTGCTTCTAGGAAGCTTACCCTCTTAAGACCATCCTCACACAGCTCCCAAATTGAAATTTCTAAGATACGGATTTGTAACCATCTCATTCCTCTATGCAAAAATCTCCGGTGGCTCCTTATAGTTTCTAAGATCATATAAAAATTCTTAGGCTGGAATTTAGAGTCCTTCTAAATGAGGTGGACCTGGAGTCAGGAAGACTTGAGTTCAAATATGGCCTTAGATATATATTAGTAAGTATAAAATGAGGATAGTAATGGAACCCTGGCGCTCCCCCCAGTGTTATTGTGAGGATCAAATGAGGTAATTTTTGTAAAGTACTTAGCATAGGGCCTGTTAAATAAAAGGTGCTTAATAATTGCCTGTTTTCTTCCTTTCTTCCTTCCACCTGCCTTACAATTGTATTTCATATTACTTCTCTACATACATTCTCTGTTCTAGTCAAATTAACCTGCTAGCTCCTGGTCCATGAGATTCTATCATTTGCCTTTGAAACATTTCATAGGTAGTTCCTGGGTCTGGAAATACTCTTTTCTTAGCTCTGCCTCATAAAATTCCTAGATTTTCTAAACACAGAGCTCAGGTATCACCTCCTGCATGAGTTATTTCTTGGTCCTCCATGTTGTAAGGGCTCTCTTGCTCTTGAAATAATTTTGTATTGTTTTGCATGTATTTTGTAGATTTAGCCATATTTATGTTGTATTCTTCTAGTAGAATCTAAGTTATTTGAAGGTGGAGAGGGCATAGTTACTTATGCATAGTCAGTGCTTAATAAAGCTGTTTATTAAATTGAATTAAATTGCTTTGAATATTTTCAGATAAAAACCTGACACACTTTTGTGTTCATTCAATAAAAATTTGCTAAGTGCCTGTTAAACACAAGGCACTATTTTTAAAAGTGTTGGATATGTCAGCTCTAATCTTATTGCTTCCATTTAAACTGATGAATAAGGCCATATTTTTTATGACCTTCCACTGGGTCTGATTCTATTAAAGAAAGTTCCAGGCAGTAAGGGATCAACCATCAGCTGTTCCCTTTCTCTTCCTTTTCACAGGTTCTACCGCTGCATAATTCTTCGAGTTCTGTCCAGAAATCTGGCACCGTAGCTGCCACTATCACAGCTGGTCTCTAGGGACACTTTGAGATCCCAAGCTATAGGTGAGGCAAATACTTTTTCAACAAGGTCATTTCAGTAAAGATCTTTTAAATTAATGTAAGTATCTCTAAAGTAAAGATCTTTAAATCAACCTTATGCCAGGCACTGTGCTGGGTCCCAAGGATACAAAAATGAAATTTGAGAGTTTACAGTCTCCTTGGGGGAAGGCTGGGGATATGACATAGACAAAAAGGTCAAGATAAAAGTGTTATGGCATAAGGGAAATATCCAGAGAAAGAGCTCCAGGAAAATTTGAGGAGGGTGAGAAAATTTTCATCTAGGGGAAAGGCAAGGGTTGTGTGTGGGGAATCTACACAGAGTGCTGAAGGAGGAGAAAGCATTGAGTAAGTTATGGTGAGGAGGGAGTTCAATCTGTGCATGGGGAGCACTGCCTAGATGAATGAAAAAAACATGGTTGGTTTTTGTTTTTTGTTTTTTTTAAAGAATTTATCAGGGGCAGCTAGGTGGGGCAGTGGATAGAGCTCTGGCCATGGAGTCAGGAGTACCTGAGTTCAAATCCGGCCTCAGACACTTAACACTTACTACCTGTGTGACCCTGGGCAAGTCAATTAACCCCAATTGCCTCACTAAAAAAAACAACAAAAAACAAACAAAAAAAGAATTTATCAGAAATCTATTAGAAAGTAAAACCAAAAAAAAATATTACAGTGGCAAAGAAAAAGTAAGTTCATAGGGCAGGAGGCATTTATTCAGTGCTTACTAGGTTCCTGGCACTGTGCTGAGTCCTAGAGTTAGAATTACAAGCAAAACAACAGAACTGAAGCACAGCAGGCCTGGGCCTGTCCCCATAATGGAGGCTAACATGGCAGAGAATTGTTCCAGGGTGACAAGACCCCAGACACTAAGGAAAGTTCCAGGATGAGAATACAGCTGAGGCTAGATGATAGAGTTTGTAGAGTTAGGAGCACAGCTGGGAGAGGAATGAAGCGTGGCCTGCTTTAGAAATCAGAGTCTAATGCCAGTAAAATCTCAATGTACATGGTGCTTTAAGGTTCATAAAGCAGTTTCCTCACAACATTCCTTTGAGGTACAAAGATATTAACCCCATTTTACAGATGAGGAAGCTGTGGCTCATACAGATCATGTGTCCATATTCACATAGTAATTAAATATCAAGGTAACCAAAATTCCAACCACAGAATGATTTGCATTCTTTACTTCACCTATATCTGAAGAAATCTTTTTGGAATCCTCTTTTTTTCACTCTTTTGACATAACTACCTCTCAGCCATTTAATTACTTCCTCTTCTCCCATCCCCAGTCCCCAAAGCTGGATGAGAGAGGTTGGAGCTGAAATCCCAGTTCTGTCTCAGAGTGGTCAGTGGGTAGGTTTATGAGTATCCCCAGGTAGAGAAAGTGGCCTTAACCCTTCATGAATGATATGTAATGGTATATGTGGTAAACCCTACCTCTGTGCCTTTCTTCTCCTTCCTTTTCGCCCACCTATTTGTGTTCCTGTCAGTCAATAAATATTTATTGTCCTTCTGTTTTCCTAAGCACTGAGGGAGAAGAGAGAGTAAAAAAATAACACCTGCCTTCATGAAACTCATCCGAATGCGGGGAGCATGTACATAAAGAGATACATAAAAGATATGTACGTGGTAGATGGAAGGTAATCTCAGGAAGGCACTAGAAGCTGAGGCGATTGGGAAAGGTGTCCTATATATAGAAGAGCTCATTTGGGAAGTCTGTGGATGGGGAGGGGTAGAGGCAGAGCTTGTGTATTTTTCTTCTTTATGTTTGTCTGCTGTACTATAAAAGTTGCCTCTGATGAGTAGTAGGTAGCTTGTTTTCAAGGTGGAGTTGGTGTTAGCCTTCTTACCTCTCTAATTCAGGAATTTTCCAAGAATTCTAAGTGGGAGCTTTATGCTTGTAAGCAGAAAAATTCACCCAAAGGGAAACTGCCACAGGTACTAGGGCACATGGGTTTCAGATGAGAGCGGTAGACTGTAGTTGAAAGGTCAGTAGACACAGGTTTAAGTCTTGGCTTTGCTACAGACTATCACTTTGACCATGGGTAAGTCACTTAACCTTTTTGGGTATTAATGTCCTGAGTTATGATGATTAGATTGAGCTAGATGATTTCTAAGGCCCTCCCAGCTCCTAATACTCTGTAACTCTTAGTTTAAGGAAGTACTCAGTAAATATTTCCTGCATGGATGGAGAGATGAATAAAACCCTTGTTAAAATCGATTCAGTGTTGTAATGCTTTTAACTATTTAGTTGGGTCTACTGTAAATGTTCTGTTAGCTAGGCTAGGTTATACTATGAATAGCTGTATACAAATTAAAGTAACCTGAACACTTGGTTTGGTAAAAGGTTTGAATCTTTTTTCCTGTCATTGGATTAAACAATATTCACTTCACTTTAAAATTTTATTTTTCACATGTTCTAGATTTCAAAATAGCAAAAAATAGTTCAGTCTTGAAAACATGACCATGAAACATATGAAGGCATAATTAGAGTATTATTCTATGTTTATAATTTTATAATTTTAAGAGATGCACTTGTTTAGTAACTGCCAGTATCTTTAAAAAAGAATCATAACGTATAAGAAAAGTCATACGTGATTGTATTGTCCGGAATAGCAGCATTCCTTTGAAACAATTAATGAAAGATAATAGTAGTTGCTTTCATCAGGTTCAAGTTATATCCCAGACAACCCTAACTTCCCTTAATAGTCTTCTGTGAATCTTCACTTACTTTAGAAAACCCATTATTTCACTAAGGTGATCGCTCAGGTCTTAGTAGACATACTTTGACTGCTGTGACCTTTAAAAAATAAAAAAAGCAAAAAACATACAACATTTCATCCCCTGGCTACTAAATTTCTGGTGATGAGCCTCTCTGTCCATAGGTAGGTTGGTCTTTAGATGACAGGCACACAATTAATATAATGAGGTCTCTATCCATTAATTCTCAAGTTCTTAACCTAGGGTCTGTAACCTTTTTAGAAAATACAGCTATGTGCTTTTTTTGTGGTGGCAAGGAATTGGAAATTGAGGGGTTGCCCATCAATTGGGGAATGGCTGAACAAGTTGTGGTATATGAACGTAATGGAATACTATTGTGCTGTAAGAAACGATGAGCAGGAGGAGTTCAGAGAAACCTGGAAGGACTTGCATGAACTGATGATGAGTGAGATGAACAGAACCAGGAGAACATTGTATACAGTGTCAGCAACATTGTGTGTTGATCAACTGTGATGGACTTGATTCTTCTCAGCAATACAATGGTCCAAGATAGTTCCAAAGGACTCATAATGGAAAATGCTCTCCAAATCCAGGAAAAAAAAAAAAAAGAACTGTTGAATCTGGATGCAGATCGAACCAAACTATTTCTATTGTTTTTGTTGTTATTTTTCCTTTTTTGGGGTTTTTCCCTTTTGCTCTGATTCTTCTCTCATTACATGACTAATGAAGAAATATGTTTAATGTGATTGTACATATACAACCTATATCAGATTGCTTGCTGTATTGGGGAGAGGGGAGGGAAGGGAAGGATGGAGAAAAATTTGAAACTAGAAATCTTATAAAAAATGTTGAAAATTATCTCTAGGTGTAACTGGAAAATAATAAAATATTTATATGGGAAAAAAAGAAAATATAGCTATGTTTTGATAACTATTTCACTGTAATTGGTTTCTTTTGTAATCCTATGTATTTTATTTTATACATTTAAAAAACATTATTTTGAGGAATCTAGAGACTTCACTTGACTTTGAAAGGGGGCCAGGATTAAAAAAAAAAGTTAAAAACTCTTGCATTAATTGAACAGGTATTTAAGTGCTGAACACATACCACTATGCTAGGGAAATGCAAAGCTAAAATTATTTCCTTGGCCTTTTGCAGTTTAGTGGAAGTGGGGATTAAGATCAATAGAGATAACTAAAATACACATTATTCTGTGTTGCAAAATAAAGTGCTACTTGAGGTCTAAGGGAGGAAAGGTCATTATTTTTTAATGATTATGTAAAACATTACCATATTTGTAACTTTGTGCAAGAAAACTAGATTAAAAGAAAAAAATGAAAGAAAGTGAAAAATAGCATGCTTCAGTCTGTTCCATCAATATCAGTTCTTTCTTTGGAGGTGGATAGTTATGTTTCATCAATAGTCCTTTGGGATTGTCTTGGATCTTTGTATTGTTGAGAATAGTCAAATCATTCACAGTTCTTCATCAAACAATATTGCTATCTCTGTGTACAATGTTCCCTTGGTTTTGCTCACTTCACAATTCATCATTTCATACATATCTTTCCATGCCTTTCTGAAGTCATCCTGCTTGTCATTTCTTATATAGCGCAATAATATTCCATCACCATCATATACTACAGTTTGTTTAGCCATTTCCCAATTAATGGGCATTCCTTTGATTTTCGATTCTTAGCCACCAGAAAAAGAACTGCTATAAATATTTTTGTACAAATAGGTCTTTTTCTTTTTTGGGGGATGTCTTTGGGATATAAACCTAGCAGTGGTATTGCTGGATCAAAGGGTATGCATAGTTCTGTAGCCCTTTGGGCATAGTTCCAAATTGTTCCCCAGAATGGTTGGATCTTTTCACAACTCCACCAACAGTGGATTAGCATACCAGCTTTCCCATATCCCCTTCAACATCCAATATTTTCCATTTTTGTTATATTTACCACTCTGATAGGTATGAGGTGATACCTCAGAGTTGTTTTTAATTTGCATTTCTTTGATCAATAATGATCCAGAGCATTTTTTCATATGATTATAGATAGCTTTGATTTGTCTGAAAACTACCTGTTCATATCCTTTGACCATTTATCAACTGGGGAATGACTTACATTTTTATAAATTTGACTCAGTTCTCTATATATGAAATGAGACCTTTATCAAAGATACTTGTTTCAAAATTTCTTTCCCAGTTTTCTACTTCCCTTGTAATCTTGGTTACATTAGTTTTGTTTGTGCAAAAGCTTTTCAATTTTATATAATCAAAATTATCTATTTTACATTTAATTTTATTTTATGTATCTTCTTTGGTCATAAATTCTTCCCCTGCCCATAAATCTGACAGAGAAACCAAGGAAAGGTCATTATTCATAGGTTTACAGATGATATAGTGAGGGGCAGCTAGGTGGCGCAGTGGATAGAGCACCAGCCCTGGAGTCAGGAGGACCTGAGTTCAAATCCGGCCTCAGACACTTGACACTTAGTAGCTGTGTGACCCTGGACAAGTCACTTAAGCCCAATTGCCCCCCCCCAAATAAATAAATGAATGAATAAATAAATAAACAAACAAACAAACCAGATGATATAGTGAAACTGAGACTCCATAACAAGACCTGGCTTTTGAGTTGAGCTGTAAAAAATGTATAGGAATTGACCAGAGGGGGAGAGAGAGTGAGGAAAAACATTCCAGGCTTTGAGAATAGCAAAGAAAGAACACAAAAGAGTAACAAGACAGAGTAAGTAGTAGAGAGCATGGGTGGGAGCAATATGAGACACTGATGCAAAGGTATATGGCAGGCGAAACTGTTCCAGTGGGGTTGAAACTTGCATTCTTCTGGTATTGCTTTCACTCAATTCATACCTTTTGTTTCGAATTACATCTTTTCCTAACGCCCTCTCAGAGGGCCATCCCCTATAATAAGAATAAAAAGGAGTAAGAGGGGAAAAAAGATAAGTAAAACTAACATATTGAAGCCAACACATTGGCAAGGTCTGATATTATATGCAGTGAAACAAGGTGTGAGGCACAGGGGCATGAGGGGAATTATCTTCTCATGTCTTTTCTTCGGAGCCAAAGTTGATAATCATAATCTTATACCATTTAGTTTCAGTTGTTTTGTTGTTTCTGTTCTTGTTTATATCGTAGTCATTGTATAAATTGTTTTCCTAGTTCCACTTTATTCTGCATCAATTCATGCTTCCCATGCTTCTCTGTATTCACTGTTTCTTACAACACAGTTATATTACATTGCAGTCATGTACTATAATTTGTTTAGGATTCCCCAGTTGATGAGCTCCACTTTATTTCAAGTTATTTGCTTTTTCATAAAGTATTGTTATAAATATTTTGATATATATGAGGCTCTTTTTATCATCAGCCTCTTTAAGATATAGGCTTAACTATGGAATCTCTAGGCCAAAGAGTATGAACATTGTAGTTACTCTTTACAAGAATGGTTGGACCAGTTCATAGATCCACCAACAGTGCATTAGTAGACTTTTTTTCCATAGCTTCTCCACAGTGACTTCCTCTCTCATGTCATATTTGGCAATTTGTTGTATATGAGATGAAACTTCAGGATTATTTTTATTTGAATTTCACTTATTACTGAGGATTTAATATAGTTAACAGTTTATTTTTGTTTTGAAAACTATTTGTCACTGATTCCACTATTGTCTCTACTCCATGAAGAGCCATTAGAGGATTTTAGTGGGGGGTGTTATAATAAATCTTGTCATCCATCAATTTAAACCCTTTCGAATCTATATTATCCATTTCATTCACCTCTTACTTGAGTTTTAAAACTTTAAAAAATTATCTAATGACCAGAATTAATTGTACTTATACGTCAAAGAATGTTAAAATTTGTTAATTTTTTTAGATTTCCTTTGTTTTTTTTAAAAAATGATATTTAGTGATAAGGAAACATGGCCCTCTTCCCCATTATAACACTTAAGAATTTTTGTATAGATTTTTATTTTTGAGTTGATGAGTTAGCAGTTATTTCTGGATAGTTTAAAAAAATGATTGGGGCAGCTAGATGGCGCAGTGGATAGAGCACTGGCCCTGGAGTCAGGAGTACCTGAGTTCAAATCCGACCTCAGACACTTAATACTTAACTAGCTGTGTGACCCTGGGCAAGTCACTTAACCCCAATTGCCTCACTAAAAAAAAAAAAAAAAAGATCTATCAGAATTTTCATTTGTCATATGGCTTAATTTAAAGGCATTTGTTGCCAGTATTTTAATGGCTTGTAGTTTTCTTTCCCTCCCCTTCCCCACACCTCAAATAGAACTAACCAGAGACAGCCATAGTCAGTTGAATAGGGTTTAGAAAATATAAACTGTTCAAGTTATAGTAACAGTTTAGAGGTTCACAATTCAATAGAAAGGAACTGACTTGACTGTGGTTCAGGCCAGTTGTCTACTGAAATTTACCAAGGAGAAAAAACTGTACATAGTTCCTTTTTCCTCGTCATTCTTACCTAATCCTAATATTGGATTTATTTAAATGATTTTTTTGTCCATTTTGAATTCATTTTCTGTTTAGAATCACTGTTCTTTTTCTTGCAGAAAAAAATTAAAAGATAATTTTAACAGGGCTTATAAGCTCTGGATTTCTGATTTTTTTTTTTACAAGGTAGTTGGTTAAATAACTTCCTCAAGGGGTGGCTAGGTGGCACAGTGGATAAAGCACTGGCCCTGGATTCAGGAATACCTGAATTCAAATCTAGCCTCAGTCACTTGACACTTACTAGCTGTGTGACCTTGGGCAAGTCACTTAACCCCATTGCCCTGGGGGGGGGGGGAACTTGCTCAGTCATACAGCTAATATTAAGTGTCTAAGGCTGGATTTAAACTCAGGTCCTTCTGACTGCAGGACCAGTGTTCTCTATCCACTGTACCACCTAGCTGCCACCTGGATTTCTGAATTGTTAATGACACAAGTTAATTTTTTTTAGATGATTTGAATGCTTTCTGGATAGCTCAACTGTATTCATATTTATCATATGTAGTGAGTATAAAAAGCAGACTCTTGTCAGTTTTGCTATTAACATTGCTTCTATGTAAACTAAAGTGGATTTGGTGTAAACAGTTGTTTGCACTTATTCACCCTTAATGATTGTGAAGGATTTGAGTGTTATTTAGCCACTGCTTAAGTAGACCTTTATTTTTCAGTCATATGGAATTCCTTCACTCCTTTCTACCTAAGCTCTTGTGTCCTCCAGGCAATATTAAGCTGTCATTTATGACCAGGATGTTATGCAAGTAAAATAAAATCCCAGGAGGTTGGCTTTCGATGGATGGTTAAGTGGCAGTTGTGCTTTGCCACGGGGATCTGGCAGGCATGTATTAAGAGACATGGCTGGTTTCTTTGTTTCTCTTACCTATCAGGCTCTTTATCACAAGACACTCAAAGCCCTAGAACTTTTGACAAGTTACAAATTTCTGTTTAAGTGAGGAGTATTTAACTTTAATTTTCCTCCCTTGCATTAGAATGTTAATCATCAGATATTTTTCTAGAAAAATGAAAAGAAACTCTCGGGAAATTCTTCACACCAAATTCTGGTCATCCATGAACAAAAGCTTCCTTAACCCTTCTGTCTCTATCAGGGCGTTTTGGGGAAAACAGTTTGTGTTCTCAGTTGTTTGAGTTTGTAGCTGTTATTTGTCCCTCATTCTCAAAGAGGACCAGTGACATCAGGAGGGTGATGTCTGCCCTTGCAAGTGAATTGGATTTAAGTGAGGCAGGGTTGTGCAAAGTCATTAGCCTCAGTCTCTCTTCCATGGTCATCTGAGTCCAGTGTGATTAGGTTAGGGAACAAAACTCTTCAGACTGATGCTCTAGTTGCCTTAAGTAGATCTGAATGTCATTTTATTGATCCTAGCCAGAATTTGTTTGAGGAAACTAACTCTCCAATATACTTATCATATAATATTGTGCATTATAGTTATCTGTGGTTGTATCTTACCCTCTTGACTAATAACAAGCATCATGAGGACATGATCTTGGGATCTTACCCTTTTGACTAATATAATAAGCATCTTGAGGAGAGGGTCTTGTGTGTCTTACTTGAACACAGTGCCCTGAATATAGTAAGCCCCTAGATAAGAGTATTGATGTGCTTTTTGCTACCAAAAAAAAAATATCAGTGAGAGGGAGGCAGGCAAAGTGAAATGCCAGAAGGGTGCTGGGAAAAAGGGATTAAGAATGAAATCTTAGCACGGATGCAGAACAGCATTGCCAAAGAAAGAGTGTGATTTAGAGAACCAAAGTTAAAATGTAACAGGAGCGGGGCAGCTAGGTGGCACAGTGGATAGAGCACCGGCCCTGGAGTCAGGAGTACCTGAGTTCAAATCGGACCTCAGACACTTAACACTTACTAGCTGTGTGACCCTGGGCAAGTCACTTAACCCCAGTTGCTTCACTTAAAAAAAAAAAAGTAACGAGCATATTTGTCAAGGATTCAAAATTTGGGAAAACAAATACCACCAAAAAATTTTTTAGGAGATGAGATAGAGAGTTTAATATAAGGAAAAAAAACCCCAAAAGTTTGTGGATTGAATTTTATATTCCAATGTTGAGTATGCCTTTCACTTGTCAGTTACAGAAAAAACCCAATTGTCAGCTGGACAGAATGTCACCTCTATTATTGCACACTGTAAATCCAGTGTAAGTGCCACCCAAGCAGCTCTTGCATTTCTAAAGAGTTTCAACAAATTCATTTGTTTTTTGGGTTTTGTGTGGTGTCCAGAATTTAGACCTGTATCACTATTCAGAGCCTCTTCAGATAAAAGGCAGAGCTCACATTAAAACAAGGCTAAAGCAAACTGGTTAATGTGGTTACAGATAAAGTGAGCAAAGTTTTAGCAACTTTTATATAATTGTGAAACCATTTGCCAGTGGTATTTCTATACTGCCTTTTTTACCTAGTACCTTTTCCCATTCTTTTTTTTTTTTTTAGTGAGGCAATTGGGGTTAAGTGACTTGCCCAGGGTCACACAGCTAGTAAGTGTTAAGTGTCTGAGGCCAGATTTGAACTCAGGTCCTCCTGACTCCAGGGCCAGTGCTCTATCCACTGCGCCACCTAGCTGCCCCTCCCATTCTTTCTTACTGGTAGCATTTAGAATGAGGACCTTGTACAAATGCACAAATAAGATTGAAAAGAACTATTATCCTAGTAATCCAAAAATGACTAGTGGAAGAGGAAAATGGTATTCATATTTTAAAAAATCTAGAATTGTGGTCAAGCCTTATCTTGCATGAGCAGCTAAATGATGTTGTGGATAGAATGCTTGGAGTCAGGAAGGCTCATCTTCCTGAGTTCAAGTGCCTGGGCAAGGCACTTAACATGTTTGCCCCAATTTCCTTATCTGTAAAATGAGCTGGAGAAGGAAATGGCTAACCATTCCAGTATTTTTGTCAAGAAAACCCCAAAGGGGGTCATGAAGGGTCGGGCATGGCTTAAAAATCTACTAAATAGGCACTTTAATGAATGCTAGTTGACTATGACCGACTATTCTAGCACAATATTCCTTAGAGCACAAAGTCTAGTCATACTTGCTTAATTTTAGAAGATACAGTTTACTATGTCTTTTAACTTGATATCTGATAAATTATGAAAATTGGGTGTACTTCTGTTTCGCCATGATCATAGATTCCCAAGAAAAATAAAGTGAATGCAAATGGTAGATTGGGAACAGTCAGATAACAGATTTACCAAATTCCTTTTTTTTTTTTTTTTTTGCGGGGCAATGGGGGTTAAGTGACTTGCCCAGGGTCATACAGCTAGTAAGTGTCAAGTGTCTGAGGCCGGATTTGAACTCAGGTACTCCTGAATCCAGGGCCGGTGCTTTATCCACTGCGCCACCTAGCTGCCCCGAGATTTACCAAATTCTTATGAATGCGAGACAATTCTCCTTGTGATCATAGCAGACTTGTTTGATTCAGTTTACCAGTGCTATTTTTCTTGATTATCTTAAGAGTCCACCATTATTTGCATTTTGTTTTGGTTAAGGCCTATATTTCATTGGTATAGGGTAATCCAAGTGAAGAAACATCTTCTACCAGTACAGATCTTCAACTTTTCAGCAACTTATACAATATTAGAAAGTTGCTTGGGATAGAAACTTGTGACTTGCTCAGTGTTCATTCATACCAGCAGAATATATTTCCCTTTGAGGCTGTTAATTGCTATTGGGTGACACTATGAGGTCTAAGGCACAGGCAAATGAGGAAAAAAGAAGTAGAAAAAGAGGAATGGATAAAAGGGAGAGGAAGTGGTGAATAAAGAAATATGGAACTACAAACTTCCTCAGGTGTCCCATTGAATTATAAATTGCCTTTCCTTGCTGTACGGAACCTTGATAATTTATTTCTTGTTATTATTTTCATTGTCATATTTGCCTTTACCTTTTTCCTGGTTTTGAGAAAATTTCCTATTGCTAAAATTACTCCTGCTTTTGTTAGTTACTCAGTACTTTATAAAATCATGGGATGTTAAGAGCTGGAATGAATCTTACAAATTTATTCAGTCATCGAACATTTGTTAAAGGCATCTATGTGTGAGATTGTTTATCTAGGCTAAAGGCTTCTATTTTGCAGAGAAGAAATTTAGGACCTGAGAGGTCAAATGCCTAGTCCAAGGTCATATAGCTCAGAGCTCTTTGCCAGGATTGGAATCCAACGTCTAATCTAATTCTCTCTAAGCTATTTAACATTGTGGCCCTTCGGTGGGTAGCTGATTTTTTTATTTGATGATGAATGTTTTATTTATTGATGGTTTGTTTTTGAGGTTTTTTCCCCTTGGCTTTATAGGATCCCAGGCCTTCAACCATACTGGTTGTTTGAATTGGTTAGATACTGCTTCCCTCTTAATTTTTTTCACCAGTTATAACATGACTTAAAGACAGATATAATCTTTATATATTTCTTTCCCAGCTAAAGTATCCAGCCCCTGTAAGCATCAAGCCTCTGGTTGAAAAGCAGTGAATCTAGTAGCATGAAGAACATGAATTTCTGCTCTACAGTAGTACAAGAGGGGCATAGATAGCTTCTAAGGACAGTTCTGACTAATTTTTTTGTTTGTTTGTTTGTTTTTAGTGAGGCAATTGGGGTTAAGTGACTTGTCCAGGGTCACACAGCTAATAAGTGTCTGAGGCCAGATTTGAACTCAGGTATTCCTGACTCTAGGCCCAGTGCTCTAACTACCTACCTACCTAATCCAAAAGATGTATGTGTATGTGTATGTTGGTATGTATGTATATGTGTATGCATACACACATAAATACATATATACACACATATATTCTATATGTGTGTATATACATACTCTCATACACTGACCCTAACCTCACTTTGTTGTACATTCTTCTGGGTGGGACTAGGTCAAAATAATTGGATGGTTCAAAAGAAATCCCAAATTTCTCGTACATGTTGCTGATTGTTAAACCTTGATAGAAAAACATTCAAGTGATTATGTCATCCTCGACTCCTCACTCTGACTCATCTCACATATCTGTTAATCATTTTCTAGTTCTTTCTCCTAGCTCTTGGGCATGCCCCATCTCCATTCACACAGGTCCTACCCACCTCATGCCTCTGTTATTGCCCTAGTCTTTCTCATTGCTCTCTTTCTCCCTCAATCCCCCAGTCTACCAAGGTGATTTTTTCCTGAAGCACAGACAAGTCCCACCTCACCCTCAGATTTCAGTGGATCCCTATTATGTCTAGAATCAAATATAAACTGGTATTTTAAAACTCTTCCCAACTTGACCCCTTTTTACCTTTGTAGTCAGTTTATATATTACTCACCTCCACATTCTCTGTGGTCCAGCCATCCTGGCTTATTTGTTGCTCTTCACACACGATGTTCTGTCTTCCTTCTCTGTACCTTTTCAATGACTCTCCTCCCCTCCTGGAATGCTACTGGAATCCTGGAATCCCAGGTTTCCTTCAAGGCTTAGCTCAAGCACCATGATGCAGAAGATCCCTCCCTTTCTCCTCTCCAAATCATTAGTGCTTTCTCTTTTAAGATTACCTTGTATTTGATTTGTCTATGTATTGTATATACTTATATTATGTACATGTTATCTTCCCTATTGTAATGTAAGCTTCTTGTGGGAACTTGTCTTTGAATCCCAAGTACTTAGCAGACAGCACCTGTATATAATTAATACTTAATTGATTAATGTTGTAGATTATGAAGGGCAGAGAAAGACGGATTTGAAAGCTTTTCAAGGTCTCAGAAATCTTTACTCTGAACTCACCCTTATTTGAAAATACACAGATATTCTGCCTGAGGAGGCATGATATAAAAAAAATCACAGGACCTTAGAGCTAGATGGGAACTTAGAAGTCATCTAGTGTAACCCCCTCTTATAACAGATAACAAGAGTAAGACTACCATTGTGAAAAGTATGGTGTAAGAACAGTTGTATGCCAGAAAATTGTAGTTTATCTGGAAACTCTTTATAATAACAATAGTTCATTTACATCATGTGCTAAATATAAATTGTAAAGTATTATATGACTGGGGGCAGGTAGGTGGTGCAGTGGATAAAGCACTGGCCCCTGGATTCAGGAGTACCTGAGTTCAAATCTGACCTCAGACACTTGACACTTATTAGCTGTGTGACCCTGGGCAAGTCACTTAACCCCCATTGCTCCGCAAAAAAAAGCAAACAAAAAAAAGTATTATATGACTGAGCTATTAAAGTAATATTATCTTCTTTACAAATGAGGATACTAAGAGAGATTGTCATGATTTTAGTAATTGTCAAGAGTCAGCCCTCAGATCCAAATCTAACCTCCAAATCTAGTGCTCTTTCCATTCATTATACAGCCTCTCTGACTTCTGAAATCATTCTCCTGGTTGGCATATGCCTCTTCAAGCATCTTCCCAGAGTCTTCTGAAAACAGATATAGTTCACTTAGTTTCCTTACATCCCCACAAGGAATTTATCAATTTTCATTTTCTGTATTATCTTGAAGAGTTTAATCTGATTTGCTTTGCATGAAATGTAGATCCATCCTGTCAGTTAAGCCACTTCACTTGATTTGATTAATATTGGTGGAATTCATGAAGAAGGAAAATTTCAACCTGTCCCTTTGGCCCTATACACTGTGATTACAACTTTCATTGTTTGGTCATAATGAGTATAAGTTGTTTAAATGTTTCCTGAGTGAATTTTTTACTTGTTCATACTTTGAAAATGACTACTTGCAGTGAACAGATGACAAGCTTGATAGTTGAGGTAATCAGCAAGAAAGTTTCACTTGGGAGTAAACATATAATATTATGTGGCTGGTTGCTGGTGAATTTATTACCAATGAAAAGTAATAGAATGTTAGGTGGCAGGTTCTGTATTTATGAAACAATGCCACCTTTTACAAAACCATGGCACCTCCTGTGTTTGTTTCCCCGGAGAAATCATGTTTAGGTCAAGATCGAAGTTGGTATCTCTCTGCCCTATTTATCCATTCATCTGCATAAATTCCCCCTTTTCTCTACCTACCTCCAAATTGTCAGTTAGTACCTATTGTAATCATTTAAATGCCATGGTAAGTGGAAACTGGCTAAGTATGTTTTTAAATAGAGATATTGCAAATCAGGATAAAAATATGTTTTAGCCTGACAGTGATAACTTCAGAGGCTTCTGTCTAATTTATTGACATGACTGGTTCTCAAACTAAGTTATTTGGTCAGAGGTTTTACCACTTAAGCTTCATATAGTATTAAAACTTGCCACTTTTTGACATAAAGTACAACCTGTTCTTAAGGCTTATGAGACCCACCCACCTACCCAAATTAGAACAATATGGACTTTAGCCTAATAAAACCCACTTTTAATTTCATGTTAACCAGAATTTGAAAGTGATATCTTTGGGGTAGAAGGTAAAACACTACTGAGATTGATAATTTTTAGAAAATATTTTAAACTATATAATGTCAAAATTTCCAGGGACCTTAGATATCACCTAATCTAATCTTTTAATATCATAGATAAGGAAACTGAAGTCCAGAGAAATAAAGTGTCTTGCCTAGGGTCATCCAGCGAGTTAGTGACCAGCAAGAAACCAGTGTCCTTGGCATTGGGCCATTCCTTCATTTTATATCAAAGTCCATTTACTATTGAGGCAGTATTTATCATATGAACTTGGTACTTCCATTTTGAATTCATGGTAATTTAGTCTAAACAAAGCAGTACATTTTTAGTTGTTCACTTTCAGACCCAAGTTTTGCTGAAACTTGACTTGGGAAATATATCAAAATTTTGAAATAATGATGCTGCTGATATTTAACCCTGTACACATTAGGATATTTATGGCTAATCTATATGTACATCTGTATCTAATGTGTTTTTTACATAGAATTGACCATTTCTAGTCCTTTACGGTCATAGCACATTGCTGGATAGCATGGGTCAAAAGAGCCCCCAAAATAGGAGTTATGTTAACTCTTACTTGAACATATTTAATTTTGCCAAAGCAGTTTTAGCCACTGAGAAGTGATATTTTTGTGACGCTTTTTTTTTTTCTGACAGCCACAAAAGTCAGGAAATGAAATAATAAACTACTTTTGAGATCTTATATAGCACATGGAGGTGTGAGCACTAGATTCAATAAAAGAGGGGACCTAGAAGTCAGCTCTGCCACAGAGCTGCATCTTTGATTTGAACAATTACCTAAACTCTTAGGACTCAGTTTTTCCTTATTCGTAGAATGATGAAGTTGGATTACATAATCTTAAAGGTCATATCATCTTAGATCTAAATCTATGATTCTATAACCCAAGAAATAAATCTTTTATGTCTGTTGCCTTAAATTCCATAAAAGTACTTATTTGTGTGAAATCTATTGTTTTATTTCAGAGTAGTACTTTAGTTTTGATGATGGGTGGAGGGGTTAACTCACCTTTGTATTGTGAAATTGAAATGTTTTTTAAATGGAAAATAAAAATATATAAAATTGCTTTTTGACTTTGTTGAAATGTATCAGTTCAAACTTACAGGTTGTTTTTCTTTCTAGGTTGTGGATTAAAAGAAATCTAATGAATCTATGATAATATGGACGAAAATGAAGATGGGTAAGAAAGTTGCCTCTATATATACTAATTTTTTTTAGAAATCAAAAAAACTGTCAGCAGTTAAGAATATGTATATGTCAAAGAGATGATTTGGGTTGGTATAAAAAAAGGATTTGTTCCTGGATACCATTCTTCTTTCCCTAGTCTTTTTCTTTAAGACCCTTCTATTTTCATTCATTTATTTGTTTGTTTACTTATTTGTTTATTTATTTTGGGGCAATGAGGGTTAAGTGACTTTCTCAGGGTCACACAGCTAGTAAGTGTCAAGTGTCTTGAGTTCAGATTTGAACTCAGGTCCTCCTGAATCTAGGGCTGGTGCTTTATCTACTGTACCACCTAGCTGCCTGCCCCTCCCCTCAGTCTTCTTACTCTTCTCACTTTCTTATATATCTCCACCATATACTTTCCTACTCCAATTTTTAAGTGATACTGATTTAAGTTAGGCCCATACATACATAGCCAAGAAGGAGATTTATGTCCATTCAACAAGCATTTATTAAAAATCTGTTGTTTGTTGTGCAGCTTGCTAAATACTAGGGGTACAAACAAAGGCAAAAATCAAGAAGCTTACAGTCTTAATGGGGGAGATAACATGCAACCAACTATGTACAAACAAGATATATACAGGATAAATTGGAAATTATCACTCAGGGAAAGCACTACAATTAAAAAAAAAATTGGGAAAAGGCTTCTTCAAGAAGGTTGGGCATTAGTTGATATTTGCAGGAAGCCAGACAAGCCAGGTGGTTGAGATGAGGGAGAAGAAATTTCCAGGCAGGAGGCACAGCCATTGAAAATTCCACAAATCAGGAATACCAAGGAGGCCAGTGTTCTGAATCACAGAGTATGTGGAAAGGAGTGAGGTGTAAGAAGACTGGAAAGGTTAGAAAGGGTTAGATTATGCAGAGCTTTAAAAGCCAAATAGAGGACTTTATATTTGATCCTATGGGTGATAGGGAGCCACTAGAGTTTAATGAATAAGGGGCATGATGTGGTCAGAGCTGCACATTAGGAAAATAATTTTGAGTACTGAGAAATAGATGGACTGGAGTGAGGAAAGACTTAAAGCAGGAGGACCAAGCAGCAGGCTATCTATAGCAAGAGTCCAAAGAGCAAGGTGATGAGGGCCTGTACCAGGATAGTGGCAGCATAGGAAGAGAGAAGGGGATGTATGTGAGAGAGTGATGAAGGTAGAATTAATCAACAGAATTTAGCAACTGATTGGATATAAGGGGTGAGAGAAAGTTGAGGATTACATTTAGGTTGATTTAGGTTGTGTTAAAGCTAAAATTCTATCTAGTCTGTCTAAAATATCTAATGAGCGGTCGCCAATAAATTATAAGCTTTAGCAAGAGTTAGGCTTTTAAGCATTTATTAAGGAGAATAAGAATTTGGTAAAGAGAGAGAGAAAGGCCTACATTCATCTGTCTATTAAAGGGAGAGCACATTTCTAGCTCCACTCTCCACCAGAGTCCACAGGAAAGAGCCCGAGTCAGAGCACCAGGCTCCCCCTTCTTCCTCCCACAAGCAAACATCACTTCCCGATGCCAAAGAAAAGACGCATGGTCTTGCCCTCAAAGACCTTCACCTCATGGCTGAGCTTTTCTACAGTAAGTCTCCAGCAGGTGGTGTCATTCCAATCATTACAGTCCCCCCTTTGTTTCATTTGAAAAACGAATGAGTTTGTTCAGTGAAACAACCAAAAATAATATCCTATGCTAACTAACAATATGTAAATAACAATATAGAAAAGGGAGAGAGAAAAGTTTTGTGCAGAGGGGCGGTCCCTCAAAGACTCGATGCTTTGACATTGGTCTTGCAGAGGGAGGGCCTCTGCAAGTATATAATAACAGAAGGAGAAAACAAAATCAACAAAACAAAACTATTCATATAAAATCTCTGAGTTCTCTTGTCTTCTTGGAGTGGTAAGATGTCATCAGGAGGAAACTGGATTCTGGTCCGGAAAACTGGGCTTTGGACTCTGGGCTCTGATCTGGAAAACTGGATTCTGGACTCTGGTCCAGAAAGCTAGATTCTCTTCTTTAACTATTTGAATTGCTGGATTTTTACTAAACCTTAGCATAGCGTTGTTAGTGATCAAATTAATACATTCAATTACATGATGTAGTTATGCGATCTATAATACTTCTTACCACCATGTGTCTGGATCAAAGCCAAATATAATATGTGTTCATGACACCTGAAAAATGTTATGGAAAGATTATCATACCATATCTCATGGTTTCGAGACAGCCAGTGATTGTGTTAGGGCACAGGTGATTACACTGAGTGAGACAAAAAGAAAACAAGTTCAGTTAAATTAGGTTATTTTAGGGGGGAGAGAGGAAGGAACTGTCCTGCTCTACATAGTCGCCATCATAAGCAAACCATGGACTTACTTGTACCTGTCTCTCCTCTTGTTGCACACATATTCTCTCCAGGGCCTGCATTAAGCTTACTGTAAGAGTTAGTTATGTCTCTGAAATGATAAGTTTCCATACTTCATAAATCTCATATTAATTTCACCAAAGACAGGATGATGGTAAAAATGCATTATGCTGCAAAGCTGAGGATATACTAGTAATCTATACAATAATTCCAAACCATACCAGAGTATAATGACATATAAATGATAAATGAATGTAAATAGCTAATTATATTAGACATTATTACATTATCTTCTTTTAGCAAGTCAACCACATCATCTTATACATGAATTCTCTAGTATAACAGTAACAGATACTTAAAGTGATCAATTTATCAGAAAGAAATAAGGCTTCAATTAGCAAGATTCAATATTCAGTATGTTCATTGATAGATCAAGCAATAGGGTTCAATAACCCTCCTTTTTTTTTTTTAAACAGAATCCCATAAGAGAAAAAACACTCATTAAAACCCAGCCCCCAAGCCACAGCTGCCTTTGTTGCCAAAATTCTTCTTAAAGAGATAGTCCCTTCGTGGTCGCCATCTGTTAAGGCTAAAATTCTAGCTAGTCTGTCTAAAATATCTAATGAGCGGTCGCCAATAAATTATAAGCTTTAGCAAGAGTTAGGCTTTTAAGCATTTATTAAGGAGAATAAGAATTTGGTAAAGAGAGAGAGAAAGGCCTACATTCATCTGTCTATTAAAGGGAGAGCGCATTTCTAGCTCCACTCTCCACCAGAGTCCACAGGAAAGAGCCCGAGTCAGAGCGCCAGGCTCCCCCTTCTTCTTCCCACAAGCAAACGTCACTTCCCGATGCCAAAGAAAAGACGCATGGTCTTGCCCTCAAAGACCTTCACCTCATGGCTGAGCTTTTCTACAGTAAGTCTCCAGCAGGTGGTGTCATTCCAATCATTACAGTTGCAAGCCTGACTGACTTGAGAGAATATAGTGGTTCCCTAAAAGTAATGAGGAAATTAGAAAAAGGAAGCGTTTTGGGGGAAAGATAATGAGTTCAGTTTTGGGCAGATGTTTAGATTTAAGATGTCTACAGGACATTCAATCCCAGATTCCCAGTAGGGAATTGGGGATTCAAAACAGGAGAGAGATTAGGGCTGGATAAATAGGTTTGAGAATCATCAGTGTAAGATAATTAAATTCATGGGAGCTGATGAGATTCCCCAAGTGAAATACTATATAGAGAGAAGACCAGAGGGTCCAGGACAGCCTTGGGACAAAGCCATATTCAGCGGGTGTAATCTGGATGAAAATCCATCAGAGATCATGAGGAGCAGTCAGACAGATAGGAAAAGAACCAAGAAAGAGCAGTAACAGAAACCTAAAGAGAAAGATCAAGAAGGATGAATACTGAGAAAGGACTATTAGATTCAGCAATTAAGAGATCATTGGTAATTTGGAGAGAATAGTTTCAGTTGAATGATAGGTTTGGAAGCCAGAGTTCAAAGACTTAATAAGAGAGAAAAAGAAGTGGAGGCACCTATTATAGACCACCTTCTTAGGGAGTTTAGCTATGACAGAGAAACTATAGGACAATAGCAAGGATGTACAGACAGATCAAAAGAGATTTTTTGAGGATGAAGGAGAAATGAGTGTGTTTATAGGCAGTAGGGGAAGTAGTCAGCAGCTTGGGAGACATTGAAGATTAGTGAGAGAGCAAGAATGATAGAAGGGGCAATCTGCTGGGAAGACAGTGTTGAATGGGATTCCTTGTGGAGGTAAAGAAGTTTGTCTTGGCAAGCAGAAGGGCCACATCTTTGTGTGAGACAGGGATGAAGGAGGAGAGATTAGCAAGAAGGCATTTGAATGATGTGAGATGAGGGGGAAGGGAGAAGTTCTCATCAAATGGTCTCAGTTTTTTTCAGTGAAATATGAGCTATGGTTCTCAGCTGAAAGGGTGGGGAAGGGGAAAGATTGAGGAGGGATGAAAAAGCTTGGAAGGGTCATTGTGGAGAGTGAATCAATAAGGGAAGTGTAAAAAAAGTTACCTTGCGGGGCAGCTAGGTGGTACAGTGGATGGAGTGCTGGCCCTGGAGTCAGGAGGACCTGGGTTCAGGTCTGACCTCAGACACTTAACACTTACTAGCTGTGTGACCCTGGGCAAGTCACTTAACCCCAATTGCCTCACCAAAAATAAAAAGTTACCTTGCCACAGTGAAGGGCCATTTGGGATTATGTAACAAATTTGTATCAGACTGAGTTAGCATAATTTTGTGACTTTTCCCCAGCTTCAGTCAGTAGTAGCTGGGTAGAAGAGAAGGAGGTGGATGTGTGAATAATCTAAGCCTGAAGCTTGGCAGGGGAAGGTCTGCTGTAATTGGACACATGGGCATGGAACTGAGGAGAAGGAGATGATGTAGAGATGAGGTGATTCACCAAAAGGTCAGGATGGGGAGCATAGCTAGTGCAGGGTTGATTGACCAAAGGCTTAAGGAATGCAAGGCAGAAGAAGTAGGAATGACTAAAGAGATTATGATCAGATAAAGGAATTTCCAGTTCACAAGCAGGAAGTAGAACACAGTTGTAGTTGATGACAAGATTCATCATGTAGCCATCTCTGTGTGGAGCAGATATGGGGTAGAAGAGTACTGAATATAGGAAATGAGGAATTGGGAGGTTAGGTTGTTTGGGGGAGTATTGATATGTATGTTGAAGTTCCTTAGAATGAGGACAAGGGTTAAGGAAGAAAGACTGTGAGCCAGGCACTTAACTTACTGCAGAAGAAAGTAGAGTATCCTAGAGGTCAGTCAACAATATCTACAAGAATCTTGATTGAGTAATAAATATGAATCGAATGTGGTAGAGCTGAAGGTCCCTGGAAGGAAATAATAGGAGCAGTTAATGGTAGACAGAGAATGATCTTTGAAAGTAGCATCTGGAGTATTCTGAATCACTGGGATGGGGAGAGTATTATGACAAGGTGAAGGTGTTAATTATTGAGAAATGAGTTCAGGTAAGTTATGAAAGCTTAGGCTAGAGTTGTCCAAAAACACCAAACAACTTATATGTAGCTGAGCGGGAGGGAAGTGGTAGGTGTCCAGGCAGAGGCAAGGCAACTACTGTGGAGCTTTATAAAGCAGAGAAGGTGTTTTTAGTATGGCAGAATTGGCTGTTGAAGTTGGCTAGGAAGCACTTCTCCTTCCTAGGCCTCACACCTAAAGCAGCTGTTATGGAGTTGCGGCTGGTCAGAGAGGGTTAGGCTCAGTAGAAGACTGAGTCCAGGTAAGGTGAATGTGGGGGGTTGATGATGGGTAAGGAGTAAGCCAGAAGAAAAGAAATGGGTCTTTGGAGTTAATGGTGTTTTTCCCCAAACTCCCATATTAGAAAGCATCCCATTCTATGAATCTTGGTCAACTCAGCAAATATAAATAGACCAGAAACTAAGTAAACAATTCCACCGAAGTCCAATAAAAGTTCCAAACCAGGCTTACTTTGCATTTAGGGAGCATAGAATCTGCGCTTAGAGAAGGGTATCCTTAGAGGATAGTCTATCTTCCTCATTTTACAGATTCAATTCAGTGATTAAACACCAAAGTATGCAAGGGTACTATGGGATACAGTGAGGATACAGACCAAAAAGGAAACCTCTCAAAGAGTTTGTACTCTACTGAGAACATACATTATGTATACATCTAGATAAATGTAAGCATATTTTAAGGAGAGAAAATAACAAACTTAAAGAAATCAAATACCAAGGTCCTTCAGAGATTAAATAACTTGCTCAGAGTCATATAGGTAGTAAGTACAAATTGTGGTTGTTTACAAGTCTTGTCTTAGAGCCTAGTTTCTTAAACTCTGCGTCTCAACCCCATATCAGGTTGCATAACTGAATATGAGGGTCACAAAAAAATTGGCAACAGTTAAAGGTTATGTATACCTATTTTATATACCTATATGCCTGGGGTCACATAAAAATTTCTTGGGCGAAAAGGGGTTATGAGTGGAAAAACTTTAAGGAGTCCTGTCTTAGAGTATTATCGAGGAGCAGACCAAACCTTATACTTTTTCCTTTTATCTTGGATGAAGTTCCTTCTGCCAGAAGATCCTTGATCTTTGTAATCCCAGAATTTAGCCCAATGCCATGAACAATAATAGTAAGAGCTTACATAAATGTTTGTTGGGTGAGTGATTGATCTGTTTATTTATTTGTTTGTTTATGAGAGCATTTATACACCTCCTGCATTTTTCAAGAAAGCCCTCTTTCACCCCCTTCCACAGAACCATCTCTTATAATAAAGGTTTTTTTTAAAAAAAAAGACAGTTTATGGGGGCAGCTAGGTGGCACAGTGGATAAAGCACCGGCCCTGGATTCAGGAGTTCCTGAGTTCAAATCTGGCCTCAGACACTTGACACTTACTGGCTGTGTGACCCTGGGCAAGTCACTTAACCCCCATTGCCCCACCAAAAAAAAAAAAAAAAGACAGTTTATGGGGCAGCTAGGTGGTATGGTGGTTAAAGCACTGGCCCTGGATTCAGAAGGACCTGAATTCAAATCTGGCATCAGACACTTGATACTAGCTGTGTGACCCTGGGCAAGTCACTTGACCCTCATTGCCCTGCAAAAAATAAAAAAAAAAAAAGACAGTTTATCAAAATTTAACACATTAAAAAAAAGTCTGACATCTGTAATGGGTATGGCACATGTATGCAGGTATGAGAAACCCATAGTCTCCTACCTCTTCATATATTATTTCTTTGAGGCCAAGCTTGGTCATTATAATTGAACTGCATTTAGTTTCAATTGTTTTCTTGTCATTCTATCCATTTACATTGTTATAGTTCTTATATATATTATTCTCCTGGTTCTCCTCATTTACTTTGCGTCAGGTCCATGCAAGTCTTCTAGTGTTTTTCTGTATTCATTATTCACCCTTTCTTACAGAACAGTAACATTACATTACATCCATGTGTACCATAACTTGTTTAGCTATTCCTCAATTGGTAACTATCTACTTTGTTTCAAGATCTTGCCACTACAAAAAGTGTTCCTACAAATATTTTTTTGTGCGTGGGACATTTACCTCTTTGGGGCATGTGTACCAAGTAGTGGGATCTCTGAGTCAAAGGATATTATTTTAATGACCTTATTAGTATAATTCCAAATTAATTTTTGGAACAGTTTATCTGTAGCTCCATGAACAATGCACTGGTGTTCCTGTCTTTCCATAGAACCTTCAATATTGACTTTTCCTATCTTTTGTCATCTTTGATAATTTTCTGAGTTTGAGGCGAAATTTCAGGCTTCTTTTCATTTACATTTTATTACTAGTGATTTAGAGCATTCTTTGTTGTAGTTTTTTAAGTTTGCTTTTCTTTTGAGGAGTGTTTTTCATATCCTTTGACCATTTATCTTTTGGGGAATGGCTTCTGATCATAAATATTTGTTAAATTGCTTATATATTGAATATGAGCTTTCTCAGAGCTATTTGATAGAAAATGTTTTTATATTAGCAAGATGTTCTTTTGTTTTGTTTTGGTTTTTTGTGTTGTTTTTTGGGGGGGGCAATGAGGGTTAAGTGTCACACAGCTAGTAAGTGTCAAGTGTCTGAAGCTGGGTTTGGACTCAGGTCTCCTGAATCCAGGGCCGGTGCTTTATCCACTGCGCCACCTAGCTGCCCCCTGAGATAGGACTTTTTAAATTGCTCTCAGACTGTTGACTTAGAGGTGGAGGTGAAGAAATCTTTGAGACTGAATCGCTATCAGTTTTCTAAGGAAGCCTTTTCTGTGGTTTACAAATACTCCTTCTGCAGGGATGGCTCAGTTTCTTACTGTGATTATGGCAAACAAGGCAATGACAATCTGTTTTCTGTGTTGTCCTTTTTAACCTTGGATCACTGGATCATCTTGTGTTTTCTATTTAGGTTATTAACTGAGTATTTGTTTTATCTGTTGTGTCAACTGTGATTTTTTTTTTAAAAAGAAGATTAGTTAAGAAAGTCTTCTAAGGCTTTGCCAAAAAGGGTCTGAATTTAAACCAGAGAGGAAAACTAAGTTACCTGTGGGTTTTTGGTTTGGTTTTTTTGGGGGGGGGAGAGGGCTGGGGAGGGGGTTATTCCATTTCTGGAAAGGAAAGTTTGAGGGCATATGAATGCTTAAGTACAGGAAGGACATTGAAAAAACACTAAGATAGTTTTGTTTAATTTGTTTTTAATGAACAGAATATGTATGATAAAATTTGATTTGTCATACAAATCACCAATAGTAGCAATGGAATAGAAATTCATGTTCAGAAAAAGTAAAGTGTATATATTTGAAGATTAACATTTTGCTGCTATACATAGGAACATTCAACTGGAAAGACAAAACTGTAAGCATTTAGAACTGATTATTAATTTATGATTGTTCACGTATTCTATTGAACAGCATTTGAATGACAATTAGCAAAAGGTTCTTTAAGAACTGAAAGGTAAGGAGAAAGGTGACTACTGAGTCTTATAATTTGAACATCACTGCTAAGTTATGTTCTAAAATTTAAATGTACATTTACAATTGACATTTACACAAGAACTGGAAGCAGTTTCAATGTCATCATTTTTGTTCTAGTGTCAATCTTAGAGTCAGAGAAATATTGCTTTCCCCCGATCTTCAAACAGTAATTCACTTCCTGTTGAAATGTAGTAAACCACAAAGAGTGTAAACCACCTTTAAAACAAAAACAGGTGCGCTAATAAAATGTCATGTTTTCCTTTGTGTTTTTAACAGAACTGAATTGAGTGAGGCTGTATAGGGATAATAACTTCTTTCACATTTAAACAAACCTTGTTGTTTAATCTAGGGAAATCTTTCCAATGTTAACACAAGTTTGAAATCAGTAGTGCTTAAGTACAAAGTTAGGAAGTTTGAACAAGTGAAAATTAGAGATTGGTTTGAATATCAGCTTCACAGATCAGAATGTATTTTGTTAAGAAATGAAAAATTTGTGGATTTTAGGCAGCGATGCTATAATGTTGCATTATAACTAATGTTTAGAGACAATTTGATGTGTGATTTATTTATCTGAAACTTGAAAAAGTTAATCATTAGAAAAATATCATTCCTTTTCATTCCTCCTTCAGCCTGACAAATAGCTAGCTATTAATCCACAATGAGGAAATAATTTATGTTGAGAAAGCAAAAAAAAAAAAGCATAGATTTAGTTTATTTTACTGCTTCTGTACTTCTTTTGGGGAAAAGTAGACTGATAAAATCATTTTGTGAAGTTAAGTTTTTGGTGTGTTTTTTTTTAACTTGTAAGTATGAAGAAATTTTAATATAATAGCAAACATTGCTAATATTTATAATGTGAATGATCAAAACTATTAATAAAGATATTCTAGTCCAGAGTATTTTGTATTAAAAAGTGTTTTATATTAAAAAAACACAAAGTGTTGTATATTAAGTAACACACACTGAATTTGCAGTAGAAAACAAAGTAGTTTGTTTATATACCATAGCAGTCCAATGCCCTCTAGCAAATGTCCCAAAAGGGAGCCATGTCAAAGTGTCATGATGTTCTCTCTAATAGACTGGGTAAACTATGAAGAGCAGTGCAGTGCCATACCAGAAAATCAATTCTTACTAGCTCTGTAGCTCTTTAACTAACACTATAGCCTCCTGAGATGACTGGAATTAATATTTTGGGGTATGACTAGACCTGAACAACCTAAAATTACCCCAGAAAGTACACTTCAGATTAAGACTGTTTATCATTTAGTACTTGTAGAGATTCTTTTTTTTTTTTTTTTGGTGAGGCAATTGGGGTTAAGTGACTTGCCCAGGGTCACACAGCTAGTAAGTGTTAAGTGTCTGAGGTCAGATTTGAACTCAGGTCCTCCTAACTCCCGGACTGGTGCTCTATCCACTGTGCCACTTAGCTGCCCCATTCATAGAGATTCTGATGAATTTCAGCAATAGGATGCCTTCATCCCAGAGTAGAATTCCATTTGATCCTTCCTGACACTGACCTACTGGAAAGTCCCCAAATTAACCAATCAATAATTGAGGTGAGTAGGGAGTGCATTCCAGGCATTGAGGATAGCCAGTGCAAAGACCCAAAGTTAGGAAATGGCATATCATGTGTGAAGAAATGGTAAAATCACCAGTCTCCTGGAGGAATGTAGAGTATGGGTAGGGGAGTAATATATAACAAGATAGGAAACAGTTTGGGGCCAGGTTGTAAAGTGCTTTAAAAACTAAACAGAAGACTTTATATTTTATCCTATAGACAATAGGGGACCATTGAAGTTTATTGACTAGGGTAGTGACTTGATGAGATATGTACTTCATGAAAATCAGTTTAATAGCCATATGGAGGCTGTACTGGAGTGGGGAAAGACAAGGCAGGAGAGACCAATTGGGAAGCTGTTACAATAGTCCAGGTGAGAAATGATGAATGCCTTCACTAGCATTTTGGCCATGTGAGTGGAAGGTTTGGAGAAAGGGGAGAAGTGACTGGTCAAAAATCTAAGCTAAAAGCAGAGGAGGAATAAGATAGTCAATGAGAGCATTGGTTATAGAGACTAGAGAAAATCAATGGGCCCAGGGCAGTGGTCAGGTGCGAGACTGAGTAAAAGAAGGAGGGATTGGAATGGGAAGGTCAGGATGGGGTAGGGTAGGGTAAGTGATATGACAGTATTTCAGACTGGAATATGGAATAAGGCAGGTAAGAGAGTGAGATGCTCAAATGAATAAAGAACAGATGAATTAGTTAATTAAGCAAAACAGTTCATGTTTACATAGCACTTCATAGGTAATACAAATGTTATCCCCATTTTATAGATAAGAAAACTGAGAGTTAGAGGACTTAAACAGCCAAATGACACCGAGGTTAAAACACTGGGCCTGGAGTTAGGAAAACAAGTTCAAATCCAGCCTCAGACACTGATCACTAGCTCTGTGACCCTGGGCAAGTCACTTAACTTCTGTTTGCCTTAGTTTCTTTTCTGTTAAATGGGGATAATAATAGCGCCTGCCTTCCTGTATTGTGAGGATCAAATGAGATAATAATTGTAAAAGGATTACTACAGTATCCGGCGCATAGTACATACCATATTATCATTCTGTGTAGCAGCAAGAAATTGGAAATAAAGTGGTTACTCATCTATTGGTGAATGGCTGAACAAATTGTGGTATATTCATGTAATGGAATATAAAGTCTCCAGTAGAAAAAAAATAATTGTGAATAATTAAGAGACCTGGGAGGATTCAAATGAAGTGTTTATTGTAGAGCAATGTTAAGCAGAACCAGGAGAACAAGATTGTAATAACATCAACTAGAATAATACTATAGAGCAGTCTGCTGATGGATTGTCTCAGTTCTGGAGAACTGAAAATAAAACCTGGCTCTTTCCTCAAAAGGCAGGTGAGAGTCTGCAGATGTAGAATGGCTTCCCAGTTCGTCAATCTTCTCAATTCCCTTGACCTTTTGCAACCTACACTCCGCCTTGGGCGCACACATAGGGATGGTTTTATTTTTGATTTCACCATCACTCATAAATATTCTAATAACATGATCAAGAGCGCAGAGATTCATCTTACACTAACCTCTAATCCTCCCTTTCATCCCTGTGTCTCACTCCTCCTAAATCTGTTCTTTACCCTTAGATGGCCTCCACTTACTCAGCCTTTGTATTCTTGACTTCCTTGGGTAGAAGAGTTAACCCCTGTTCCCTAGTGGCATATAAGCTTCTTAGGGGCAGGGGTTGTCTCACTTTTGTATTTGCATGTCCAGTGACCTACATGTTGTCTGGTACTTAGTTGTAGATCTTGTTGTTTGTCCTTCATTCTTGAAGAGGAGATGATGTCATGATTTGCACTGAATTGGATTTAAGTGAGGGAGAGCCAGCCGTACAAGGTCATCAACCTTTCTCTTCCAGAGCTATCTGGGTCCAGTAGCAAGGACGACTGAATGTGGCCCTGAATGTTTAAAGCAATTGGGGTTAAGTGACACACAGCTAGTAAGTTTCTGAAGGTAGAATTTGAACTCAGGTCCTCATTCATGGCCAGTGCTCTATACACTGCACCATCCAGCTGACTAGAAATGTTGATCTATTATTGATTGATTGACTTATACCCAGTAGTGGGATTGCTCTGTCTAAGGGTATTTACTTTAGTGACTTCCTGCATAATTCCAAGTTGTTTTTTGGTAGAGTTGGACCAATTCACAACCTCATTAGTTGATTATCATGGCTTCCAACTTTGATTGTTTCTGCTTTGATGATTTGAAAGTGTTATGGGCTGAGGTACCTCATTTGAGGTATGAGATTTAAACCTCAGAATTGCTTTAATTTTCATTTCTCGTGAATGATTTGATATATTTTTTCATATAGCGTTGCAAATCATATATTCTTTACTTGAACAGTGGTAAAGTGTTGGTTATTCTTGTCTTACTTCCAGTCAGATAGGTATCACCTTTTAGGGTACTTTTAGGGTAATTCAACAGGGCATAATTGTGAATTATGCATCAATTGTCTTTGGCACTTTCCCACTTCAATGTTTTCCCTATTCTTGAGCCCTGGAATTCCTGGTATCCAGCTGGCTACCTTTCTTGCATAATAAAAGCTTGATGTTATCACCTCCCAAGGGTATTTTCAATTTTGATGGGGACTTTGAAAGATATAAAGACCTTAGGACTCAAATATCTAATAGTGAAATTTTAGGTAATATGACAGGATTAGAAAAATTAAAGTTGTGCCAGTTTTGTCAACCAGAAACTTCGATTTTATGTTTTTTGGGGGTTTTTTTTGGGCGAGGCTATGAAGGTTATGTGACTTACCCAGGGTCACACAGCTTGTAAGTCTCAAGTGTCTGAAGCCAGATTTTAACTTGGGTCCTCCTGAATCCAGGGCTGGTGCTTTATCCACTGTTCCACCTTTTTATTTTTTAATTTTAATTTTTTTTTTTGCAGGGCAATGGGGCTTAAGTGACTTGCCCAGGGTTACACAGTGTCTGAGGCCGGATTTGAACTCAGGTACTCCTGAATCCAGGGCCAGCGCTTTAACCACTGCGCCATCTAGCTGCCCCCAGCTTTTTATTTTTAAGGAAAGAAGCTGTATGTGGTATTTTCACTGCCTTGTGACTTACTTCCGCAAACCCTGTAATTTGTTTAATAGACTTTTATGCAGAGAAATTACCTAGTTTCTGTTGAAGGATAATGACTCAGAAGGTTAACAAATGTGATGATAGTCATATTAGATTCTTGCTCACAAGCAAGAATTCTGTCATATCACTCACTAACTTCAGTGTTATTCAAGTGAAGATAATTTTAGAATATCATTCAGAATTTACAATACCATTGGAAATATACTCAGAATTAATATCTGAAGTTGATATTTTAGGGAGATATATTTTAATAGAACTTTACTAATAGATGAATTTGGCTTTCCTTTCACAAAAAGGAAGGAGCTCTAATCACCATATCTTGATTTTTCTGATCAACAAATAATTATTTTTAAGAGAATGCTTAAATCGAAGAGATCATGAAACATTTCCAAGGAGGAATTGGTAGGATTTGGTAGTTTAGAGTCATGAAAATATGGTGGAATTTCTCAGGTGTATTCATTCTTTCTTAGTCTCTTCATTGGACATTTGGCAATATTATTGGCCTCTCTGAGATATGTGTATTTAGAGAGTACTTCTCAATTCCTACATGTCCTGATCTGGGTAGTACGGATTCTTTTAAAAACAAGTGTTTTATTAGTAGCTTTTTTTCTCTTATATTGCCATCACTTCAAAGTGGTAGCTCTCATGTCATTCTCTATTAGAACAACAAAAAAATAACATTGTTAAGCAAAATAAACCAAAATATTGGCCGTGTCTGACAGTATTGACCCATACTGCATTGATCCATGTTCTGAAACCTTTCTATGTTGTTTTCCTTCTAATTATTGTGGTCATTGTATAAATTATTTTCCTGATTCTTCTCGCTTTATTCTGCATCACTTTACAAAGGTCTTCCCAATTTTCTCTAAATTACTCGTTTTCATGATTTTTTTCTTTTTTAAAAAAATCTTTTATTGATATCTTACATTTTTACATTACCTTTTTTTTCCCCAACATGTCCTTCAACCTTCCCCACTCAGAGAGCCATTCCTTTTAATAAAGAATAAAAAAGACAAAAGTTAGGTAATCAAAAATAATACATGCAGTGTTTTACATATATAGCATTCTCATATCTTTATCAGGGTCAAATTTTGTCATTATAGTTCCACAGTATTTAATTTAAATTTAATTGTTCCTTCTATTTACATTATTGCAGTTATTGTCCATATTGTTTTCTTGGTTCTGCTTCAGTTTGATTCATGTAAGTTTTTCTATGAAACTTGACTGAATTGATGCAGAATGAAGCAATCAGAACCAGGAAAATAATTTATGCTAGGACAATAGCATTGTAAAAACAAAACAATTTTGAAAAACTTAAAAACACTGATAAATTGTGATCAACCATGATTCTAGAGGACTGATAATAAAGAATGCTACCCCCTTTTGTTAGAGAGCTGATGGACACAAAGTACACAATAGTAGTAGTAAGCTTCCACCAGTTGCAGACGACCATGGATCAGTGCCTTGAAGAGCCACAGGCCACAGTGTGGCTGTTCAGTCCTATACGGGAGCCACAGCTCCTGCAGCAACAAGGACATCGGAAAACTGCGTTCTCTGTTGCCCGTTGGTTCCTGCGTCTCACTCATTTTTCTTCCTTCAAAGCTTGAAGGCCCATCTCAGCTGCGTACAAGCTGCTCCTGAGTACTGACCTCCATCAGGCGTAGTCAGTCCTTGGTCATCTCCTCCTAGCTGCAGATGTCTATTCCCAGAGCCCTCAAGTCTCCCTTGCATACATCTCTATAGCCAAGCTGGGGATGTTCAGCAGGTCTTTGGCCTGAGGCTAACTTGCCATAGAGTAGGGCTTTAGGAATGCACCCATTTTGCATGCGGTGCATATGACCGAGCCAGCACAGCCATCTTTGTTTCAGTAGCGTGTAGATGCTCAGAAGTTGTGAGCGAGTGTTGGAGCACTTCTGTGTTGGCGATCCTATCTGACCAAGCTATGCCAAGGATATGCCTAAGGCAGTGCATGTAGAAGCTGTTAAGCTTCTTCTCTTGTCTAGTGTATGTAGTCCATGTTTTACTGCCATACAGTAAGGTACTCAGGACGCATGCTCTATAGACAGCAAATTTGGTTCATCTTGTCAGTTTACTGTTTGCCCAGACACGCTTGGCAAGCTTAGCCATGGTTGAAGTAGCTTTCCCAATCCTCTGATTGATCTCAGAATCAAGTGATAAATTGTCACTGACAGTAGAGCCAAGATACGAGAATTGGCTTATGACATCCAACTAACTGGTAGCTACCAATATGTATCAATGGAGGCGACATAGCACTCTGACACATGACTTTCGTCTTTTTAAGATTTATGGTTAGGGGGGCAGCTAGGTGGCACAGTGGATAGAGCACTGGCCCTGGATTCAGGAGTACCTGAGTTCAAATCCGGCCTTAGACACTTAACACTTCCTAGCTGTGTGACCTTGGGCAAGTCACTTAACCCCCATTGCCCTGCAAAAAAAAAGATTTATGGTTAGGCCAAAGTCCATGAAAGCTTGGGAGAAGCGATCCATCAAGGTCTGCAATTCACGCTCTGAGTGACATGACAGGCAAGTGCGACATCATCGGCGAAAAGCAGGTTTCTAAGGGTGCTACCTCTCACTCTGGTTTTGGATCTCAGACATGAAATGTTGAACAGGCCTCTGTCCAACTGGGAATGCAGATAGGTGCCATCAGTTGACGAAGCAAAAGCATGATGCAACAGCATGGAGAAGAAAATTCCAAACAGAGTGGGAGCAAGCACGCATCCTTGCTTGACTCTGCTGTTTATGCTGAATGCTTCAGAGGTATTGCCTTCGAACTGTACAACACCCTGCATGTTGCAATGAAAAGAGCGAATGAGGCTATGGAGTTTAGGAGGGCAACCAATTCTCGAGAATTTCGAAAAGACCTTCTCTGTTAACCATATCAAACCCTTTGGTCAGGTCTATGAGGGCAATGAAGAGGGGTTTTCTTTGTTCTCTGCACTTTTCTTGCAGTTGGCAAAGCCAAAAAATCATATCAATAGTTGACCTCCCTGCTCAAAAGCCACATTGCGATTCGGGTAAACACGGTTGGCAACTTTACGCAGTCTTAACAAGATGACCTTGGCAAACATTTTCCCAACGACACTGAGAAGTGAAATTCCTCTGTAGTTGTTACAGTCACTCCTGTCTCCACTGTTCTTCTAAAGAGTAACTATACGGGCATCATGCATGTCCTGTGGCACTTCACCTTCTTTCCAACACAGGCACAACAATTTATGCAGGGGCTTTAATAGGATGTTTTTAGAGCATTTGATCAATTCAGCTGCAATACGTCTACACTACTTTTCCACATCTTAGGGAACTAATTGCATTCTCAAGTTCCTCAAGTGTGGGTACATTGTCCAACTCCTGTAGTACAGGGAAGGACTCCATGATGTTTAAAGCTGATTCTGTGATAGAATTTCTGATGTTGTACAATTCAGAAAAGTGCTCTACCCATCTTTCCATTTACTTAACTCTGTCCATAATGTGCTCCCCAGTGCTGGACTTGCGGGGAGCTGTCTTGCTCTGCGTGGGTCCGCAGGCTTTCTTGATGCCTTCGTACATTCCTCTAATGTTTCCCATGTCAGCAGCAACCTGTATTTCTTCACTGAGCTCAACCCAATATTCATTTGCACCTCGCCTTGTGATTTGCTGAGCATTTCTTCTCACAACATGTTGTTTCTGAAGAGCACTTCCATTCGGGGCCTCAACGACGGGATTCATTTCACTGCACTTGGCTTCAAACCAGTCGTTCATTTTGCTGGTCCTCTTCCCAAAGACATCAAGAGCAAGTCTGTGGACACTCTCATGTATCTGTTTTCATTTTTCAGCAGCTGATGTAGCAGAAGAAGACGCAATCAGTGCATTCTTGAGAGATCTCAAAAATGGATCCACCTTGCTGAGATTCATGGTTTTGCTAGTGTCAATACGAGATCACCCTGTTGGTTTAAGGTGATGCAATGTTTTGGGCTGGAGCCGCACTTTACAACAAACTAAAGAGTGATCAGTGTCACAGTCCGCACTGTGGTATGACTATGACCCAGATCCTTGTATGGGCAGCGCAACAGAGTGCTGTACCCAGTGCAAGCAAAGGGACCACTGTAATCTCTTTCTGATCAGACAACTGTCTGACCCCCCTCCCCTTGCCATCTGTGGGCTGAGAGTTCTAGAAGCTACCACTGCCAGCAGTTAATTCAGTTGCCCCCAAGGCTGCACTTGGTACAGCCTGAGCTGGGTTGTGTTCCATTCTCACCTTGTAACAGTTCTTTTCTCCCACCCTTTCAAGTTGTCTTGGATTGGGGAATTGTTTCATACTGTCCTTTTGTTAGCTCTGCCACTCCAGAATTTGATTTGAGGCATTATTTAAATTTGTTTGGAAGGGAATTTCTGAGAGCTCAGATGAATCCCTGCCTTTTCTTCAGGATCTTGGCTCCACCCTCCTTGATGCTCTTTTTCTTTTGGTGAGGCAATTGGGGTCAAGTGACTTGCCCAGGGTCACACAGGTAGCAAGTGTCAAGGGTCTGAGGCCAGATTTGAACTCAGGTCCCCCTGAATCCAGGGCTGGTGCTCTATCCACTGCACCACCCCGCTGCCCCATGATGCTCTTTTAAAGGAATAATAGTCAAAGAAAAGAACTACCAAGGAAAGCTTATTTATTTATTTATATTTAAGGTAGAATGATTTCATAGGACCATAGTATTTGGTTTCTGTTTTCTATTACTATTTGATAGCTAGAAGGAACATTAGAGGTCATCTATTCCAATCTCTTCATTTTATAAATAAGGAAATCAAGGCTCAGAGAGGGTAAGTCATATATCAGGCAATAAGCATTTATTAAGCACCTACTAAGTGCTCTGTGTTAAGCACTGGAGATACAAAAAGATATAAAACATAATATCTGCCCTTGAGCTCACAACTAGTGGACTTGACTAGAGACACAAGTACCAAAGCTAGAATTTGATTAGAAATCCAATATTTTTTCCCATTGAATTACCTATTTTTATATTCTGTATGGATTTTGAAAGAACTGCTAAATGTTATATATGAATCGCAAAGCAATGAACTGTTGACTTCTATAGATTTATTGCTCTTACCTCTTTTATATGTCTTTATCACAGAAGAAATTATAGAAAATTGACTTTTATCAGTTATAGTGGTCATTTCCATTAAATATCATGTGCATTTCGAATACTTTCAAACTCTCTTTTTCTTTGCTTTAATATCTGCCCAAGATTTGACTAGCCTGTAGTTTTCATGTTCATTATATGTGTTCCCCTTTAGCTATCCCCTAGGATAGCTAGATGGTACGGTGGCCAGAGTGCTGGGCTTGGAGTCAGGAAGACGCATCTTCTGAGTTCAAAGTTGGCGTGAGACACTATCTGTGTGGCCCTAGGCAAGTCACCTAACCTTGTTTGCTTTAGCTCCCTCATCTGTAAAATGAGCTGGAGAAGGAAATGGCAAATCACTGTGATATCTTTGCCAAGAAAAACTCAAATAGGGTGATGGAGAGTTGGAAATGACTGAATAACAAAAAATTATAATTATTTGTTTCTAGTCTAGGCACTTAGCTTGCTTTTCACGAGTTTTGAAAATATATTATTTGATGTTTGCAGCAACATTTCTCTGTCTGCTGAGGACCTCAACTTGCTGTGGAATTTTTTTTTTAAAGGTGACTTAGATGAATGATGCCTTTGGTCCAAAGAGTTTTCCTTTTACTATATTGGAAACCTAATTGAAGAAAGCCCTTCCTTAATCCCAAAAGGTATCAGAGATTCAGAGTTTGGTTTGTCAAAAGAATGTCAAAAGAGTAGGTCTAGCATAAAGAAAGATTCTCTGGGATCAAGGAGATTATGAGGTTTCTGCCAGAAACCTTTGATATATGGGATTGAGTAATAAATTTGAGTTCCTTGACTCAATCTGTACTGGGATATATATTAATTTCTATCTGCTTTTTATTATCTTTAACCTTGTATGTTATTTCTGACTACTGACTTGGTGAACACACTCTAGCTTCCAGCTCTTTGCCACTACAAAAAAGAACTGTTATAAATATTTTTGTACATATCAGTCATTTTCCTCTTTATTTGATCTCTTTAGCATATAAACCTAGTAGTGGTATCACTGGGTCAAAGAGCATGCACAATTTCCATCTTGGGCATAGTTCCAAATTAGTTCCAAATGGGTTTCCAGGATGGTTGCCTTCTGGAAGTAACCAATATCCTTTCCATTTTCCTCAATCTTAACCATTCTGCACAACAAAGAAAAACACTCAATCAAAAACATCCAACACAGTGATCTTTTGACAGTAACTGATTAAACACTTACTTGGTCCTTATCAGTTTAATATTGTTGATTTTAAAATAGCTGTTTTTTTAAAAAAAGAACAAAAGGTATAAATGAAACATTTTAAAAGAAATAATACATAAACTGTTTAGCTCAGTTATTGTGAGGAAAATACTTTGTATGTATTAGTTTTCTCCTCCTTCCCTTTCTCTTTCTCACTAACTGCCTTCTCCCTTTGAAGGGGAAAATGAAGCCTAATAGCAAATATTAGTTTATTAGTTTTTTCTAACACTTAGAAAAAGAGCAATTTAACCCTATGTCCATATTTATCCCCAAAGTTTACAAAAGACTTTCTTTTTGCTAACATTCACAAAATGATCTTCAATGATTATCCCCAAATTTTTGCTTACTTCTTCATACTCTTCAAACACAGGGGATGCATAGATTATTTAATCAGTGTTTTCTTTTAAAATGATGAAAAGCTTTTTAAATTTTGATTTATCATAATTTTTTGTTTGTTTCCTTTAAGGTTCTGTGAACAGAATTGTATAAAGTGGTAATACTATATCATGAGAGGCATTGAGCTAGTGATAGAAGAGAGGAGCCAAGACCTGAGTGTCCTGGTCCTAGCTCTGCCACCCATTTTCTCTGAACCTCAAGTTCCTTCATCTGTAAAGTGGGGATGTTAGTATCATAGGATTTAACATTGGACAGGACATCTAGTCCAGCCCCCTTGTTTAAAATTTATTTTTTATTTTTTATTTTTTTTTACAGATGAGAAAACTGAGGCCCAGCAAGCTCAACTGACTTTCCCAAGGTTACCCAGGTAGTAAATAGCAAAGCCAGGATGTAAACCTGCGTATTTTCACTCTCAATTCAGTACTTTTTTCCTTCTACTCCATGATAGCTGCCTCCTATTTTTGTTGTATTGTGAGGAAAACATTTCATGAACTGAGGAGTACTATATAAATGGGGGCTGTTGCTGCTATTATTGGGGAGGATTTTGAGATGAGGGTTATAGTTTTCTCCTAGTAACACAGCAGGCTGCATGTTAGAATTGGTTTTGTAGATGTTGGTCTGTTGACTATACTCTTTGATTCAGGTGAGGTCATCACCTGACTTTTTTATGTTATCACCTAGGTCTTAGGAAATTTTAGCAATAGGTTTGTAATTATTTTTCTGTTACTAGTAAGCTTGTAATTATTTACTGGTGACTGTATAATCATTTCTACAGCAACCAGTGATCTCAGTTAAATTGTGACTTTACATAGGGAATATAAATAGCAACTGGAACAGACAGATTTAGATATTAGATAGCCTTTGACAGCCTATTAATCACATATCTCACCCTTCTAGTGTTGGTGCTAGTTTTTAAAAACAGAGAGATAGATACAAATATGAAAAAGAAGAGTATAAAATGGGTTTTCCTAAAACTTTGGTGGGTCTTTAATTAGGGCCTATATATATATCACCCTTAAGTGACAGGGTGATTCTGGCTAATCTGTATTTAGCTGCAAAGAAGGCTGTACTGAAATGGGTTAGACATTTAAGGAGCACCTCTTCTGGTTTGCCTTTATGTGATTATCCCTAGCCTTTAAGCTGTTAGTTAAATTCCTAGTTCATACTAACTCTGGGCAGTAGCATGACAGCTGTTCCACCTAGGAGGATATTTGAGCTTTGCACTGGGATACCATGGTTTCAATTCTTCTCTAGAAAATCTTCTTGCTTGGGGAAGTTTTCATTTTTAAATAATACATTGGACCGGGGCGGCTAGGTGGCGCAGTGGATAGAGCACTGGCCCTGGAGTCAGGAGTACCTGAGTTCAAATCCAGCCTCAGACACTTGACGCTTACTAGCTGTGTGACCCTGGGCAAGTCACTTAAGCCCAATTGCCTCACTAAAAAAAAAAAATACATTGGACCAAAAACAAAAATGAAAAGGTCTGTTTGGAATAATCTCTGGAAGTAAAGATTCTTTTCATTTTTAGTAATTCTGTCTGCCAGATTGCTGGTTTATAATGCCTAGAGGACGAGAACTGCAAAAAGATTCTCATTTCTCTTTTAGAACAAGAAATCAGGGTCAGTAAGTCATTGAATGAGTGCTGTAAATAGTTGGACAAATGTCTTCATCACAACCATTTTTTCCTCTATATAATTTTTGAGAACTTAATGAACTTTTACAGGCATGTCAGTGTCAAATCAGGCATAGTAATACAGCTATATTCCTGATTCATTCTACCCAGTTCTGTCTGTATGAAGAATACTTTCCTGAAGACAATGATGAGATTTTCAGAGGGGCTAGTGGTCTTGTACTTTTTTAAAACTTCTGGTAAAAAAGTTAGTTTGATAGTTTTTAGTGTGTTTAATGTCTGTCTAATCTGTACACCACCACAAAACTAAACCTGCCACTGACCTAAAAGAAATAATAGCTAAAGTTAGTTTGATAGAGTTAACAAAACAAGGGCCACTAAAAATTTACCACTGTTACATTATATACACTGATTTCATATGTTTGCTTGTCATTGGTAAGTAATTTTTTCATTTTTGTTATTGTTGATTGGTTGGTTCTGGAAACTGACAAGACTTCTAGGAAAAGTGGCTTCCAACCAGTGTCTAAAATCCAACTATGGCTTTTAGACAGAGCACAGGTACAATTTTGAAAACATATTTTGCTTCTGTTTACCAGGTAGGATAAATATGTGTGGCCTAAAAGTCAGTAGGTTCCAGTTTGGTTTGCCACTCTTCTTTCTCTACATCATGACCCCAGCATTACTAAAAGTCCAAACATGGCATGATGTTTGAAAGTGAAATGAACAATTGATCTAAGGACAATAATATACCGTAGTATCCTTTTGTTACTGTTTGGGGGCGGGGCAGGGCAGGGGAGGGTTAAGTGACTTGCCCAAGGTCACACTGCTAGTAAATGTCAAGTGTCTGAGGCCAGATTTTAACTCAGGTCCTCTTGAATTCAGGGCCAGTGCTTTATCCACTGTACTACCTAGCTGCCCCCCCCCCATGTTACTTTTTAATGTGACTCAAATATAGCCACTTTCTTTTTAGTTAGGTTGAGTCTTAAGAAGCAAATGACGCTCTCACCTTCTTATATGCTCCCCCCTTGTTCTTTTCTTCTGTGGAGTATTTAGTCTCTAGACACTGAGAAGACCAGCAAGATCATTAAATTCCTATATCTAAGGTATATGTCTTCCAATTTATTTTCTAAGGAGCCAACTGTGGTAGTAGGTAATTTGTTAGATAATCTACTCCTTTTATTTTCCTCAAATTACTCTGTCTCACAATCTCTGCCTTATTTATTTGATTTCTGATTTAGGTTATTGAATCTCAGGGTCATCCTTGTACAGTATTTTGTCCCTACACTAAAAATATAATTATTTTAATGCTTAAAAAATTAAGAATTTATTTTAAAACTTGGTTTATAAAAGATTATGGTAAGAAGGGCTGGGGTTGGGGGTGGGGGAAATCAAGTATAGAGTTCAGTGCTCAACTCATTGAATTGCTTATGTGACCAGAGTAAACTGGTTTTCTCAGCAGCATGCCCGCCACCTTGGTTTCCCTCATTAATCTAGTGTCTTCTTCAAGAATGTTTCTTTTAAATACTATTCGTTTGTTATGCCAATTTAGCTTACTTAACTTCCTTCAGTAGCCTGGGAATGCAGAAGGAAAAAATAGGTATTGAAAGTGTTGCAGGTTTGTAATACTTTGTGTGCTTAAAAAGCAATAAATGGAATTTTTAGTTGTGTGAAAAGAAAGGTAGTCCTTTGATCAATTCTAGGAAAAACATGATTAAAAAATGTTATGTATTTTATATATACAATATTGAAATCACTAGATTAAGACAGAGGGCAGTTATCTTATTTTAAGTGGTTTATTATGATAGTTTTGCATGCTCTGCCATCCACAGCATAAAAGTCACAGAATATCAGAATCACATGGGATCTATCTACTTAGTCTGATCCTGTCACTCGTCTCACAGAGAGAAAATAAAACAGAGTCACAGAGAGGGCTGAGGGGAAATAAAGTATAATGCTCTATACTTTAGACTTGTATGAAGTAAAATCTTAAGGAAAAAAAAACCACATAGTCTGTGAGTGTGAATTCAGTAGGCCTATAGTGATTTACCCCCAAACACATACCTAAAGTGTTAATACCTCTGCATTTTCTTCACTATCTATCAGTATTTTTTGACTGATAGAGAAATATTTAAGTAGTGTGGTAGGACTGAGGCAGAAATCATTTTAATTTTATTTTGTCAGCTATAAAATTAATATTACATTTTACTTATGGCTTTTGTTTTTACATCAAAATCTTTTTAGATATATCTTCTGTCCTGCCATTAAGGCCCCAACTTGAAACAAAGACAGGTAGGCAAAACTAGCTGATACCATGGCCATGTCTGATAGCATATGCAACATTCCACACCAATAATTCCTCACTTCATACCAAAAGATGGAACATACATAATAACAACAATAATAATAAGTAGCACTCATGTAGTCCTTTTATAACACACTTTACAAATATCTCATTTCATCCTCATAACAACCTTGAGATGCTGTTATTGAGGAAACTTCTAAGGCAGAGAGAAGTTAAATGACTTGCTCAGAATCCCAGTTTTTCCTCATTTCTTTTCTATCTATTTATTTTTGGTGGGGCAATGAGGGTTAAGTGACTTGCCCAGGGTCACACAGGTAGTGTCAAGTGTCTGAAGCAGGATTTGAACTCAGGTCCTCCTGAATTGAGGGCCAGTGCTTTATCCACTGTGCCACCTAGCTGCCCTTTTCCTCATTTCTTTTCCAGGACCATGTGCTATATTTTTTTATGTGTTATTCCTTAAGACATTGTGATATTCCATGACATTAATTTACCACTCTTTGTTTAACCATTCCTTAATTTGATGGCACTCAATTTTTTGCTGTCACAAAAACTGCTGCTTTGACTACTTTGGTATATACTACATTGGTATATACAGAGCCTTTCTTCTCTTTTATCTCATTAAGGTATATGTTTAGTAATGATATCTCTGAACCAAAGAATTTAAACAGTTTAGTGAATTTTTTTTTTATAGAATTCACAGCTCTTCCAATAGTATACTCTGTTATCCCTTTTTCCCCCATAGCTCCTCCAGCATTGGTTATTTCTGTCTTCTGTCATCTTTGCCAATTTACTGAGCATGAGGAGTACCTCTCTGTTGTTTTAATTTGCATTTTTCTTGCTATTATTAATTTAGAACAATTTTCATACAATTGTTGATAGTTTTTAATTCTTAAAGACTTTTAGTCTCATCTATTTGTGTTAATCCCTTATATTTCTTGGGTACTAGGGTGTGTTTTTTTCCCATTACCAGAGATATGTGATGCAAATATTTTCCCAATTAATAGTTTTCCTGTTTACCTGAACTACATTGATACTCCATGTGCACAAGCTTTTAAAATTTTTGTGAATATGAACTTCTCTGTTTTTTAAAAAAATTATTCCTATTCCTTGTTTAATTAATAATTCTTTTCCTAGCCATGCTTGTGGGAAGTACTACTTCTGAATTTCTGCCCATATACCTACCTGGGGTGGGATGCATTTGTAAGAAGCACAACCCTAGATTGGACAAGGAAGTGTCCTAAGGTGCTCTTTCCCCCAGACAAAACTGATTATAAAAGGAAGGCCCTTGTCATTCTTAGACACATATTCCCTAGAAATGTTTCAGTGGCATGCTTTATGTCCCCTTCTAGAGACTCCTTATAGGTTCCCCTTCTGGTAGCCTTCTACTCCCTCCAATACTGGTCTCTCCTCCCCTCTACTGTTGTTACCTTACTCTCCCACAGTCCTTCCCTCTGCTTTTCGAGAAACTGGAAAAATTGCAGTCCCTTGTCTGCTTACATTCAGGCCAGGTGGGAGTCCATCTCTGGCTTTTCTCTACCTCTTGCCTCCTACGTATTACCTTCCCAATTCAGCAACATGCCTCTCACTAATAATAATAATTATTATTATTATAATAATTCTCAGGAAATGTGGATTTTAGCTTATTGAACTTTAATTCAATTATTTTTCCTTCTTTTAACTTAAGCTCTCCTTAAATCTTTAACCCTCAGATTCTTTTGTCCTTTGATAATCACTTTTTCTGGTTTCATTCTTGAAGAAGTTTTTAAAATAATATTTGTCTTTCCTTACATAAGAATGAGCAAGGTATTTTCTTGACTGTTATTTACATTTCTTCTGTTTTCTTTGTTCCGGGTGTTTGCAAACTAAATGTTCAGCTCTAGTTTTGGAGCAGTGATTCAAATGCCTCTTTTCTGCGATGAAGATTAGTTTCAACTTAGTAGGGTTTGTTATTTTGAGCCATCACTGCAGTCTCTTTGGCTATTCTAATCCCATCTCTGATTTCTCAAAAAGGTGAGACCAGTTTAGCCTACTTGAACTGACTTTCCTTCATAACTAATAGTCTTTCTCTTGACTGCCTACAAAATTTGTTATTTGGTATTAAAATTCTAAAATGAAAATATATACTCGGGAGTTTCAACTAGGAGTTTCTCTGTTTACTTGACAATTTGTTTTTAGGTTTTCTGTGTGGTTTTCTTTCATTATTCCTTCTATATGGTGGCCTTTATACTTTTTAATTTATTGTGGTTTTCTGGGAAAACATAGTCCCTCCGTTATCTCAGTTTTTAAAGATGTCACTTAAGCTTGTATGGAATTCTCATCTTGTTTGTTCTTTCAAAGTTGTTCTCTTTTGCTGCTCTTCTGCCAAGTTTTCTGAATGACTTTTTTTTTTTTTGAGGTCCAAACCAGTCATTCTCTTTCTCAGAGCCTCTACTATATTGAAGTCTTATTTTTTATCGTGTGTTTTAAGTTATTGACCCTGTTGATCTTATTTCTTTGAACACTGTCATTTCTAACCTAATTTCCATGATTATTCTATTCAATTTTGAATATTTTATTTTTCTTTTGAACAGTTTTTTCCTGTTCCATTATCTCTAGGGAACATATAGAATTTATCTTGTTTTCTTTTATCTTAGAGCTTTTTTGTTTGCTTTTCTTAAAACATTTATTCATTGTGTTGTGACCTTTTCTGGATAGCCCATTTTTCCCTTTGTTCTTTAATTTGTCTTATTATTGGTTTGTTTGGGAGTTGGGCTTTTCTTGAGTTTTTTGTCTTTCAACCTTTTTCTTCAATTGTTACAGCACATGTTTTCCCCAGAGTACCTTGTGCAGTCTTCTTCAGTTGAGGAGAGAAGAAACAAACTATTTGGGAATCTATCCTGTATAAACCCTGCCAGAAGAATGGTTAGGTTTATGGGTCCCTTCCTTTGTCTAACCAGCCCTGTTCTAGGAAGTCTTCCTCTTCCCTTGCAGTTGCACTTTATTCCTGTAGAATGACTGACTGAACAGGATCAATGTTTTCCACTTGTTCTCCAGTTTGGAGACTTCAGACTGAGTCACTAACTGAGTAGACAGAAAAGAATCCATTACAACCAGAACTTGTCAGTTTTTCTTTTTCTTTTTTTAAACCTATGGATGGGTGGGTTGGGGGATGGTTAAAAGGAGTGGGGATTTAGGTAGTTCAACCCTTCACAATTGTTTCAGAAGACTCTCAGCAGTGTAAAAGTGTTTTCTGCCTATTTTTCTTCTTTTTTTTTTCTTTTTAGTGAGGCAATTGAGGTTAAGTGACTTGCCCAGGGTCACACAGCTAGTAAGTGTTAAGTGTCTGAGGCCAGATTTGAATTTGGGTACTCCTGACTCCAGGGCCAGTGCTCTATCCACTGTGCCACCTAGCTGCCCTGCCTATTTTTCTTGATGAAGTTTTACTTACTAGTAGACATTCGCCACTTTCCTTAACGTTTTGAGGTTGTGGGCTGTGAGAGCTATACTGAGAAGACCTGAAGTTAACACTTTACCCACTCAAGATAGAATAAACTTATTTCTGCTGGTCAGGAGAAATAGGGGAGGCTACATACCCTTTCTGAAATTAGGAAGGCTCCAAAGATGAAGTTGGATCCAATAAATGGAATTTTCATTAAAGTTAAAAGGACAAAGACAAGGACAGTGAATCTCATTGTACCTTTTTCCTCTGGAAGTTTGCCTATTCAGAGATTTTCATCTCTCCCTCTTTCCCTCTCCCCCTCTCTCCTTTATTCTATTCTCTCTTTTGTTCTTTAGTCTCTCTTCTTTTTCTTTTCTCTCTATCTCTCTGTCTCTTTCTCCACAAACACATACATATGTTTGTGTGCATGGGCACACACATCATTACCTCTTTAGGCCCTGCCTTTATTCCTCCTACCTACAAATTTGTCCAGATTTACTACATCTTTGAAAACAAACAAAAAACCCCTTCATTTGAACCTGCCATCCCCTCAAGACCTATATATTGTCTCTTTTTTATAACCAGACTTCTAGGGAAAAAAAGCTATTCATACTTAATTCCTTTGCTTCCTTACCTCTTATTCACTTCTTTTTTAAAATTTTTTTTTATTTTCAGTTCTCTCTCCACCCCTCCCCTTCTACTCTTTGAGAAGGCAAGAAATATAATATCCATTATGCATCTATAGTCATCTCATTCCTTCTCAACCCCTTCCAATCTGTTTTCCAGTCCCACCACTAGACTGAAACTGCTTTTTTTCCAGGGTTACCAATGTTTTCGGTTGCTAAAGCAAATAGCCTTTTCTTAGTGCTCATCCTCCTCGACCTTTGTGCAGCATTTGACACTGTTGGCCACCCTGTCATCCTGGCTATTCTTTACTCCCTGGGATTTCATAACAGTACTCTTTCCTAGTTCCTTTCCTACCTTTCCAACTGCTCCTTTGCTCTCATTTGCTGAATCATCCATGGCCAGACCTGTTACATGGGTGAGTATGCCCCCAGCACTCTGTCCTAGGCTACCTGCTCTTCCTACATTACCTAGTAGGGCTTCCCTTTTCATCTCTATAGAGAGAATTCACAAATCTGTATCTCTGGCTCTCATCTCTCTCAAGCTGGATTCTTGTATTATCAATTGCCTTTTGAACATCTCTACTTAGATATTTCCTAGAATTTTCTAATTGCATTGTCTGTGAAAAACAGAATTCGTTTTCTCCTCTGAAAAACCTGTCCCCTTTTCCAACTTATTGCTTTGAGTGGTACCACCATACTTCTGATCACTTCTATTTGCCACCCTAGAGTTAATTATCCCTTACCCTACCTCCTCAGATCCATTTAGCTTCCAAATCCTGTCTAGTCTGCTTCTGTAACTTATCTTGTTCTGTCCCCTTCTTTCCTCTCACACAGCCCCCACCCTAGTGTAGTTCAAGTTTGTATTTCTCAGCCAGATTACTGTAGTACCCTCCCAGTTAGTCTCCTTGCCTCTAATTTTTTCCTTTCTTATCTGTCCACACTCCAATCCATTCAGCTTCCAAGCTGATAATCCTACTGGACAGGTCTGACAGTGTCATTCCCCTACTTTAAAAACTTCCAAGCTGATAATCCTACTGGACAGGTCTGACAGTGTCATTCCCCTACTTAAAAAACTTCAGTGGCTCCCTCTTGTGTCCAGAATAAAATATAAACTCCTCCGGTTGACATTTTAAAGCCTTTCATGGCCTAACCCAAAGCTTCTTAAACTGTGGGTTGCGACCCCATATGGGGTCATGTAACTGAATGTGGGGGTCATGAAAAATTTGGCAACAGTAAAAGGCTATGTATCCCTATTTTATATACCTATATACCAGGGGTTGGTAAAATTTTCTCTGGCGAAAAGGTATCACTAGTGGAAAAAGTTTAAGAAGCCCTGGTCTAGCCCTAAGCTCTCTGTCTAGATATATTTTACATGACTTTCCCCTCAGTCTAAATTCCAGCCAAATTTGTCTACTTGCTATTTCCTATACAACATTAGATTTCCCATGTAAATAGAGCCTTTTTTTTTTTTTTTTTTGGTGAGGCAATTGGGGTTAAGTGACTTGCCCAGGGTCACACAGCTAATAAGTTGTCATGTGTCTGAGGCCAGATTTGAACTCCTGAATCCAGGGCTGGTACTCTATCCACTGCCCCACCTAGCTGCCCCAATAGAGTCTTTTAAGAAAGATTTACTACTTTTTTGAACAGACAAAGGAGAGAAACTTTTTACTCTGCCTGATAGTTTTGTCTTCTGCTATATCTTTCTAACCAGTGGCAGCACTAAATGGCTTCAGTTCACCATTTATCTCACCAAGCCTTTGAAACTTTTTGTCTTTACCGGCCATTTTTTCTTTTGACTTCCTTCTGTTCTTTGTAGTGTTTTCCACTTAAGAACAAATGAATTACAGTGGAAAGATGGTGTTTATGACTGTATTTCAGAATTTAATAATGGAGTTGTTTAATAGACTTAGATTTTAAGGCTAGCTAAGATTTTCATTCATATTGATAAAATGAAATGAGATGTAGTCTTCATTGGGAATCCTTAGGTTGCTTATCTGCCAAGAAAGCTGTTAATATCTTAGCATATTTAGCTAATTTCATAATTGTATGAAGTTAATAGTCATCAACAAACATTTCAGTATGCTTAGAAAGAAGATTGCATGTGACATGGTGAATGTAGTTTTTTAAACATTTTTCCCCCTAAATACATATAAAATATTTTTAACATTCTTTTTTTTTTAAGTTTTGAGTTACAAATTCTATCCCTTCCCCCCTCCTTAAGATGTTAAGCTATCTTATAAATATGCAATCATGTAAAACATTTCCATATTAGTCATTTTGTAGAAGAAAACTCTACCAAGAAAAAAGAAAGTGAAAAATTGTATGTTTCAGTATATATTCAGATGCCATCCATTCTTTCTCTGGAGGCAGATCACATCTCTCATCATGAGTCCTTTGGGACTCATTGTATTGCTCAAAATAGCAAAGTCATTCACAGTTGTTCATTGTACAATATTATTATTACTGTGTACGGTATTCTCCTGGTTCTGCTCACTTCACTCTGTATCAGGTGAACATATAGTTTTAAAGGAAAAGTGTATTTTAAAATATTGATGCTTTTCTTTTTTCATCTCTATCATGACCCAGTAACTCAGTCCTTCCTCTAAAAATGCAGAGGCTCTCTCTCTTAACAAATATTAAAACATAATCAAGCAAAACAAGTTAACAAATTGGCCAGAACTGAAAATGTATGTCTCTGCCAAGAAGTAGGTAGCATGCTTTGTAACCAATCTTCTAAAGTCATGATTAGTCATTGCACTGACCAGGAGTTCTGTAGTCTTTCAAAGTTGTTTTCTTTTATATTATTGTGGTTAGCATTTACATTTTTCTCCTGGTTCTTCTTATTTTAATCTGAATGAATTCATATAAAGCTTCCCAGTTTTCTCTATAGGCATTGCCATCATTTCTTAAGGGATTAGATCTGTGATTTCATTAGTGTGGGAAATTTTCAGGAAAGGAAACTCCTTATACCAAAGAAATTCTGCAGTTTTGAGTCCAGGATCACAGAAACAGTGTTTATCAGGAGCAGGACTTGAACCCAGATTTTCCTGACTTTGAGACCAGCTCTTAATCTACTATGCCACCCTTGTCATTTCTTACCATACAATCCTGTTCCAGTACTATAATCTGTTCACTTGATGGCCACCCACATGGTTTCCAAGTCTTTGTTATAAGAGAAAGTACTTCCATATGGGGTCCTTTCTCTATGTCTTTGACCTCTTTAAGGTATTCACCTAATAGTGGTATTATGGTCAAAGGGTATGCACAATTTAGTAACTTGGTGGGTATAGTTTAAATTTGTTCTCTGAACCAATTCACAGCTCAATCAATGGCACATTAGCTTGCTTTTTCTGTTGTTCTTTTTGTTGTTCAGTTGTATCCAATTCTTCATGACCCCATTTAGGGTGTTCTTGGCAAAGATACTGGAATAGTTTGCCATTTCCTTCTCCAGCCCATTTTACAAATGAGGAACTGAGGCAATCAGGATTAAGTGCCCAGAAAGAATCTGAGGCCAGATTCGAACTCAAAAGGAGTCTTCCTGACTTCAGGCGCAGTGCTCTATCTGTCCACTTCACAATCCACCTGCCCTCTCCTTCTGTGGTCCTCCTGATTATTGCCATTTTAATCTTTTATCATGTTGGCCTCTCTGATAGGAATGAGGTGGAATCTCAGGGTTGTTTTAATTTGCATATTTCTTGTTATTAGTGTATCTTTTTTTCATATGGTGGTTGATAGTTTACTTTTTCAAGAAGACACTGCTAAGACAGATTGGAGATGGGACAGGCAGAATTGCCCAGGGCACAAGCTGACTTGGTATTTCTGGATTGATTTGTCAGCGTAACTTTTGTCTTTAGGGATGTTATCTATATCCTGGAGCAAGCCTTTTTTGCATTTGTTGCTCCTGACATTTCCCTTGCTCTTATGTGGCAGTAATCTAGCCAGCTATTTCCTAATGTGACCCAGATCTTTACCAGAAGTGTGTGGCAATTACAAAACATTTCTTTGCCAACATCCTCATGCCAGTGAAAAACAGCAAGGTACCCTGTTTATTGTTCCAAGTAAAAAAAAATTATACTTACTCTTGTAATAAATGACAGTGGCAGTCCTGTGGCACTTTGCAAATGCGTACGTACTGAGAGCATTTGTGGAGATGTTACCTTTCTTCTCCTGCCTTAGTGTTTAATTATCTCTTCATGCATTGTTACGCTAACATCATGCAGCTGCATTAAGAATTAGAACTCCGAACACTTGTGAGAGATAACTCTATATAGATTTAAACTTTATATAAAAAATGATGTTACAGAGAGACATTGCTTGTTATCCAGTCATCAGACAATAGTAGTAGGCCTCCACCAGTCTCAGACGACCATGGATCATTGCCTTGAAGAGCCACAGGCCACAGTGTGGCTGTGCAGTCCGATATGGGAGCCACAGCTCCTGAGTGACTTATAACCGGTAACTGCTGCATCCCATGGTTGTATCTACCCCATGAGGAGTATCTGGAGTATCCTCTCCAGGGCGCTGGCCTGGGCAGATCAATATGGAAAACAAGCTGTTGCCTGTGCAGCAGGTTTTCTCTCTCTCTGTGACATTGGTGTATATACACCACAGTTTGGCACCAGTGCCACTGCAGGAGTTGCCAGAGGGATGTGATATCCAACATCCAACTGCCTAAGGGACTCTGACTCCTGATTTTTCCTCGGGGTTAACTCCAGAAACCTTTCCCATATATGGGTATAGCTGCAAGGCAGCAGAGGTTTAAAATCAGGGTTTCCTTCCCCTAGGTGGGTTGCCTGCCAAGGCTAACGAGCCCCACCTGCCTGAAGTGACTGGTTTTAAGGTGCCAGTGACTCACCTTCGCCCCATCTCCTGTTAGTAGAAACAGTTCTGCCAGGAAAAGGCCAGGAGTTCGGCTTCGGTTGTCAGAGGCTATTTGGGACTCATGCCATTGGAGCATTTTATAGAGAGTGGGAGCTTATCCCCACTCCCACCCCGGCATGACAAACCTTTGGAACCATCAGACAATATTAAAGCAGTATTAGTATATCTTAACTTCCTTGTTAACTTTAACTTATTTTATATAAAGTTTACTTGCATTACTTCTGGAAAGTAGAAAATATCTACTCCTAGGATTCTAAGATGCTAGAGCTGAAAGAAAGAACCTTATAATCATGTAGTCTGACTTCTGTTCCATTTTCACTTTAGTGATAAAGACACTGAGGCTCAGAAAGGTTGAACATTTACCTCAGGCGTACCTCAGTAATGTAAAAAACAAAAAACCTCAGATCTTCTGACTTCTGTTTCAGAACCCTTTCTGCTGTTTCCTTCTGTCTTCCTCTACTATCATGTTCCTGTTAGAATTTCCACAGTTATCTTTTATAGGGAAATAACATAATTTTATGACCCTTAAAGATATTATCATAAAAATCTGTCTAAAACCAGCTGTGTTTTCATAACCATAGGCATAAACTAGTAGTTCATGCCTTCAGTTTTTCTTGGTGGTATGTTGGCTCTTTGTGACTTCTTTGCATCCTAGGCTTGCTATGGGGCAAGGTTCCAGATTTCTGGGAGTTGGATTGATTGAAGGTTTTATAGAAATAATAATATAACCAATCAGTGATCCTATTGAGTTTTTACCTGCTCCCAAATTTATCTTTCCTTATTTTCCCAAACTAAAGCTTTTGTTACAGCCTTGCTATTAAGCCTATTGCACCTCATATTTGTTTTTTAAAATTCTCAATTTAAACCTCCCCAAAAGAGCATTTTCAGACAAACAGGAGAACACAAAAAGAGGATTCTATATGAAACCATGAATCTCCATTTCATAACTTAAAAAAAATGTATGCTAAGTCCCATACATTGTTTTCAAAGTTATCCCACTTTGAGAGCAGCTAGGTGGCACAGTGGATAAAGTATCAGCCCTGGATTCAGGAGGACCTGAGTTCAAATCCGGCCTCAGACACTTGACACGTACTAGGTGTGTGACCCTGGGCAAGTCACTTAACCCTCATTGCCCTGCAAAAAAACAAAACCAAAACCAAAATTACCCCACTTATCTGTGCTTCCTTCTGAATTTCCTTCTGTTATCTTCTGTGCATTTTTTTTGGTGTGGGCCAATGGGGGTTAAGTGACTTGCCCAAGGTCACACAGCTAGTTAGTGTCAAGTGTCTGAGGTCAGATTTGAACTCAGGTACTCCTGAATCTAGGGCCAGTGCTTTATCCACTGCGCCACCTAGCTGCCTCTCTTCTGTGCATTTTAAAAATGTTTCAATGCAGCTCTTTTGGTGGGTATGGGCATGTATCTCTATTGTTAACCTATCTCCCCTACCCCAATTTAAAAATTAAGACAAAAAATTATATTTGAATTAACAAGGCACAGTGGAGCAAAACAAATCCGTATAGCATTCTTGCCCAGAACCCTTTTGTCTTTGCTCTTTGTGTCCGTCCCTTCTCCATCAGGACATGGGTAACCTGCTTCATCATAGGTGCTCTGGATACATAATAGTCATTGCATTGAGCAGAGTTCTTAAGTCTATCCAAGATGTTTTTTTTTTTTTAATAGTGTTGTTGTCCTTCTATAAATGGTTCTCCTGGTCCTGCTCTTTTACTCTGCATCAGTTCATACTGTGTTCTCTGAAAATCATCTCTTTCATCATTTCTTACAGCACAGTAATAATGCATTCCATTTTTATATCACAGTTTGTTTAGACATTCCCCAGTTAATTCCTCTACCCTGCCCTCCTCCCTCCCACCCCCTCCAAAATCTAGTTCTTTGCTTTTATTTTTTTTCCTTTTAAATAACCTTTCAGGATCTGGAAGTTGGTTTTGCTTGTGAATGTTCTGTCTTGGCCCCGCTTGTTTCCCTGTTGTATTTCTGCATAAAACTGTGTGTGTATTCAACACTTTGTCCACTTCAAATAAGAATGATGCCTGCTACTCCTGGACCCCTTCCTCCATGTTTGTGCACTCTTTTCATACATCCATTTATGAAAAAGCAAATTAGACTTCTCTTTTCCTTTCTAGCTTCTCTTTGCTTTTCCCGTCTTCACATTCTCAGAACAGAACCAATCCACTCTCTCCTCCCTTAGGTCCTCCATTTTTATTATTTAACTCCCTTTGAAGATACTGAAATTCTGAAGGGACACACGCCTTTTCTTTTCCCTTTAGAAGGATAACACTATATTATCACAGAGACCCTACCCATTGTTCAAATTTACTGTTCTAAGGCTTTCTTAATTCTTGTGCTTGAATTTAACAGTTCCTACTTAACCCTGGTCTTTTCATCAGAAATATTTGAAAGTCCCCTCTTTCATTAAAAAGGTTCATTTTTCACTTGTATTAGTATTCTTAACTTTGCAGGGTAAGTTATTCTTGAATTGTAAGCCCCAATTTTTTGCCTTTTGGAATATTGTATTCCAAGATCTCCTCATATATAGAAGAAGCTCTTGCCCCTTGTATAATTATGACTGTGGTTTCTTAGTACTTGAACTGCTTTTTCTGGATCATTTCAGTATGTCCTTCTTTGATGTGGGAGCTCTGGGTTTTGACTATGACAGTCCTGTGGCTTTCCTTTCAGTTTTTCCAATTAACAAGCATTTTATCTTTTCTTTGCACTTCCCCTACCTCCCTGAACAAAAGAGAAAAACAAAGCCCCTATAAAAATATGCATAGTTAAGCAAAACAAATTCCTATGTTGGCCAAGTCCAGAAACATGTCTTATTCTGTGCCTTGTGTCTATCCCCTCTCTGTCAGGACATTGGATAGCATTCTTCATCATCATTCTTCTAGAGTTGTGTTTGGTCATTGCTTTGATCATTGTCCCCCCCCTCCCAACTTCTTTGTAAAGAAGAAGAGCATGCTTTAAGCTTTGCAAAATGTTCTACAAATATTATTTTATCCTCACAATGACCCTAGGAGATGTAGGTGCTATTATTATATCAATTACAATGGAAAATGTAGCAGCAAAGGTTAAGTGATTTGTCTAGGGTCCTACACCTGTCTGAAGCTAGATTTTAATTCAGATTTTTCTGACTCCAGGGAGTTCTGTTACTTGGGTAAATTCTCCACTTTCTCTTCTAAGATATATTTCACATTCTTTAAGAGATTTGTTTCTTTTTTTTAAACTATTGCTTAATTTCTTTCAGGTATTCAATATGGTCCTTATGAGAAAATCCTTTTTTTCACCTTTAAGTCTCTGCATTTGCAATAATTTTTTCAATGGGTCAATGTTTTCTCTGATTTACTCATTTCTTCAGCTTTAGTTCCTGGATTGGGGTTTTGTGTCAGGTACACCCTGATGTGCTTTTGGGTGGAAGGTACTTGGCCCTCCTTGGTCTCACTCTGGGTTCTTGAGTTGTGGCTGATGCCCAGGACTTCCCACATTCCTACCCTTCTGCTTTTTTAAAGGGACCTTCCTCTTCTGCTGCTTATAGGCACAGAGCCCACAGTGTCTCTGGTTTATCTCCTGGTAAACTGCAGAGGCTGCCAACTTGTTTGCCTTCACTTGCACTGGCTTCAGTGGTGGCCTCCTTTCCTAGGACCTATGGGTAATTTCCTATCAGCTTCTGGCTGACTTGTTATGCAGTTCTGGGGTGAAATAAGGCATTTACTGTAGTTTCTCATTATATCTTTTGTTCATCATTGGTCTGGTATGAATTTTAGGTTTTTACTGGAGTAGGTATATAGGAGATGTCCATTCATTCTGCCTCCTGTTCACAAAGTCACCTTGGCTCGAAAGCTCCATAGATCATGGCTTTTGTCCAAGTCACTCTTCTTACCCAGAAGGCCTTCTTTAATTCTTCTCACTGGTTCATGAACCTCACCTTCTTTGAAAACTGGCTTCCTTTAGGGAAGTTTCTTTGATAAATCTCATCTGACATTTATTATGTTCTTACTGTTTTCTATCATCACAACTGTAATCAATATATCCTTTTTCATAAAGGTGCAATTCTGGGAGAACTTTGTGATGCTTCATTTGTCACTTTTGCCACATAATCTTTATTCAGGTCTATCAGATGTCCCAACAAGTCACTTTGGGATTAGGGAAGAAAACATACTGGAAGAGTCAGGGAAATTACTTTTTGCCTGATTGATGGCATACTGGGAAGTGTCAGAATTGGAGTCAGAGAACCCAGTGTTGTCTCCTAGTGCTTGAGCAAGTTATTTCATCTCTTTGGATCTCTTCCTTATCTGTAAAATGAGGGGCTAGGACTAGATGACATCTAAGATCCCTCCCCGTGGTCGTTTCCTAGGCTACTGTCAACTTACAGACCATGTTCTGAAAGCTCTTTTAAAATGCAATTGCTTGGAATTCAATGGATTTTCACATATAAACAAGGTTATAACTAGTAGTTAGGTTCGCAGGCCAAGTCCATAGAACCCTATTTAATCCTGGATATAGTCAAACACTGTCAGAATCCTGAGAGTACCAGGCAGGAATGTAAATAATTTTAGAATGATTTTTTTTTTCAGGGCAATGAGGGTCAAGTGACTTGCCCAGGGTCACACAGCTAGTTAAATGTCAAGTGTTTGAGGCTGGATTTGAACTCAGGTCCTCCTGAATCCAAGGCCAGTGCTTTATCCACTGTGCCACCTAGCTGCCCTAGAATGATTTTTAACATTGGAAATTGAAATAAAAAGAATTTTCTAGCTAACGCAGATTAACTAGAAATTTAATCATCAGCTTGTTCCCTCTGGACTCTAGTCAATTGAGACAATTATTTTGGGCAACCAAGTTGATTTCCATGATAAAAAAAAATTGATACCAGAAAGGCAATCCCATGAAGGGGTGACATTTTTGAGGAATGGAGTTAGTGGTATGAACATAGTTCCCAGATGAAATAAATAAATATAAATAACTGAAGCACATGGCAGCTGATAGATAGCACCATAAAAAGAGCCTCACTGTGTGTTTTTGTCTTGCATCGAATGTCAGCAGACCAAAAATGTCAGCAGGTCAGCAGATTTTAAATGCCGCTTTATGCCTACATAGGATTAATATTGTCTGTCTGTCTGTTTGTTTGTTTTGTTTGTTTTTGTTTTTAAATTTTTTTTTGGTAGGGCAATGAGGGTTAAGTGACTTGCCAGGGTAACTTTATCCACTGCACTACCTAACTGCCCCCTGGATTAATATTATCTGAATCAGAGTCTAGACATTTGCCACAGATAGAAATGTATATGAGCAAACAAACAAGCGAGACAGTCCCTCAAGTGCCCTAGAAAGGAAGAAGCTAGGTAGTGCAGTGGAGAAAGCACTGGCCCTGGATTCAGGAGGACCTGAGTTCAAATTCAGTCTCAGACACTTGACACTTACTAGCTGTGTGACCCTGGGCAAATTACTTAACCCTCATTGCCCCTGCAAAAAAAAAAGGAAAAACAAACAAGTGTCCTAGGAAGACAAAGGTGGCCCACAGAGAAACCAGGCTACTAAAGCAACTATCACAGAATTACAAAAGACTTCTGTCTGAATCAACTCTTAAGTCTGATAGTGTATCAACTGTAGTAAAGATGGAGCTTCATCTAGTATTAGAAAGCAAGAATGGCAACTCCTAAGAAGTAGAAATGCTGTTTCCAAGCTGACCAGAGTTGTTTATCTGCCATTTCAGTTAGTGAATATCTGTGGAGTACTTGCAATAGGCAATAGGCAGGCATCAAGCATTTAACTGCTTGCTATGTGCCAGCCACTGTACTGAGAATTGTAAGCTAAGATAGATAAGTATAACACTGTGCTTGATGTTCACCCGGGTACAGAGGTACCCTGCCCTCCAAGAATTTAAAGTCTAGTGGGGGAGATAAGATGTGCAGACCTAAAGAATTAAATTATTTTGATTATTTCACTGGGTTTGTAATCTTTCATTTATATAACTACTTCTTTTAGATCACTCCCCTTAAACATCTCATCCTATGTGATTTTTTTACATCCTCCCATCAGTTGATTTTTTTTAATTGGGGGAGGGGTGGTAGGAGTAGGAATCAAACCTGTGATTGGTATAGGGATTTCCTCTACCAAGGCAAATCAGCACCACCTTCTCTGCACCTTCCAGACTTAGAAAATTGTCTGCGATCAATGAAAGGAGAAGTGGCTTGACCAATGTGTATGTCAGAGGAGAGACTTGAATTCATGTCTTCCTGACTCCAAGCACTCTAGCTGCTGTACCATACAGCTTCTCTTTTCCCATTTAAGTCTTTCATAGAGAATCTATCTGATGTGCTAAATGCTTTTCTTTAAGTCTTGCAAGATTTCTCAGATACTACTGCAGCATTTGAGCTCTCCATCTGTTATCCCTCAATCTTATTAACATGATTTGCCTACCTCCTTTTTTGATTCAGATGATATATTTTATGCCATTTCTTGTGCACAAGTCATTGTTGCTAATATTCTTCAGTCTTCTATTAAACTAACCATGCTTTTTCTCTCATTGCTTTTTTTTCTTTATTTCTTTTCTTTTTTTTTGCAGGGCAGTGAGGGTTAAGTGACTTGCCCAGGGTCATACAGCTAGTAAGTGTCAAGTGGCTGAGCTTGGATTTGAACTCAGGTCCTCCTGAATACAGGGCCAGTGCTTTTTCCACTGTGCCACCTAGCTGCCCCCTCTCATTGCTTTTTTTTTTTTAATTTATTTTTTATTTTTTTGGTGAGGCAATTGGGGTTAAGTGACTTGCCCAGGGTCACACAGCTAGTAAGTGTTAAGTGTCTGAGGCCTGATTTGAACTCAGGTACTCCTGACTCCAGGGCCGGTGCTCTATCCACTGCGCCACCTAGCTGCCCCCCCTCTCATTGCTTTTTGAGTTCTTTAAAACTGTCCTTTTGCCATGTCCATCCAAGATATAGATAGATAGATAGATAGATAGATAGATAGATAGATAGATAGATAGATAGATAGATAGATAGATAGATATCCTAGTCAGGACAGTGGATATTCATCCATTAGTTTTTTCCTGTGTTAGGCTGAGCCCTTTTGAATGGTTACAGATCTCATTTAAGAGACGTTATATGATTCTGTGTCTTAAAGTAATAGCATAATGTTATCAACAAAAAGAAACATCTGGAATGTCATCAACAACTACTTCCATTTGTGTTCTCTGCTGGATATCCTCCATGATGCTGGCAAAGTGGGTAATTTTTGTGCTATCTGGTTTTAGAGAATACAGGTTAAAATTAAAGGAAGAAAGGTATTGCACAGCCTTCTTGGGCCTCCTCCTTTGCAATGTAGGTAAATTTTTCATTAATTTATGAAATGGGGACAGGCACATTCAGTTCTTTAAGTTCTCTCTGGGAAAGACAATAATGGCAGTGGGAAACAAGGCTGAAATCACACTTCAATAACCACAGAGGGTATAGGGGCAAATAGCACTGAAAATACAGAGACAAGAAGCAAAAGGGGTTCAGAGGCAGACAATGTGGGTACGGGGTATGTGAGATGAAGGAAGGTAGGCAGCATGAGGAAGAGAATGGGAAGGGAAGAGGCAAGTAGTATCACTCATGTAATCATGAATTAAAGTTGAGAACAGTAGACATCATGGAGCCCATGGGTGGGGGTAGACACAAGTTTGAGGTCTCATTATAAGTCTTTTTTTTTTTTTTTTCGGTAGGACAGTGAGGGTTAAGTGACTTGCCCAGGGTCACACAGCTAGTAAGTGTCAAGTGTCTGAGGCTAGATTTGAACTCAGGTCCTTCTGAATCCAGGGCCGGTGCTTTATCCACTGTACCACCTGGCTCCTCATTTTTATAAGTCTTTTTGGGGGAACAAGCTAACTCTTATCTGTGCCACCTTGATCATTAACAAGTCTAGTCATTTCACACTCACCAGCAAAATTTAAAGTTACCATGCCCATATCAGCTCCACATTATCATCACCATTTGACCATTTGGTGATTTGTTGGTCTTTACTGTGGAGGGCTGAAATTTGTCTGGGATTTACATATCATTGGGACCAAAGGCCCCAGTAACAAAGACTAGATTCCCTTGATTCAGCATATAGTATCAGGATGTGGTTTTTGGTTAATAAATGATGTAATTTGTAAATTATACCCCATTGATCTTTGGGACAGTTTGTACATGACTTCTAGGTTCCCTTTTGCAATTTTCCTGCTATTCTCCATTTATACTTTCTACTTATAAACTTACTATACTGACTAGAGAAAGGAGTGGTGGTGAAAGAGACCAGAACTAGATACAATTAAAAACAAAAAACAAAAAAAAAACATTTTTAGGGGGCAGTTAGGTGGTGCAGTGGATAAAGCACCAGCCCTGGATTCAGGAGTACCTGAGTTCAAATCTGGCCTCAGACACTTGATACTTACTAGCTGTGTGTTACTTACTAGCTGTGTGGCCCTGGGTAAGTCACTTAACCCTCACTGCCCTGCCCCCAAAAAATTATTTATAGTTTTGGGTTCCAATTTTATCCCTCTTTCCTTCCCTCCCCTCCCCCCAGCCTGAAGCAGCAAATAATCAGATATGGGTTATACATGTATGATTATATAAAACATTACCATATTTGTCATTTTGCACAAGAAAACTTGATTGAAAGTGAAAAATAGCATGCTTCAGTCTGTTTCATCAATATCAGTTCTTTCTTTGGAGATGGATAGTATGTTTCATCAGTAGTCCTTTGGGATTGTCTTGGATCATTGTATTGTTGAGAATAGTCAAGTCATCACAGTTCTTCATGAAACAATATTGCTGTTTCTGTGCATGGTGTTCTCTTGGTTCTATTCACTTCACTATACACCAATTTCATACATATTTTTCCAGGCCTTTCTGAAGTCATCCTGCTTGTCATTTCTTATAGGACAATAATATTCCATCACCATCATATACCACAGTTTAGCCATTCCCCAGTTGATGAGCATCCCCTCAACTTCCAGTTCTTAGCCACCACAAAAAGAGTTGCTATATTTTTGTACAAATAGGTCTTTTTCTCTTTTGGGGGATGTCTTTGGGATATAAACCTAGCAGTGGTATTGCTGGATCAAAGGGTATGTACAGTTCTATAGCCCTTTGGGCTTAGTTCCAAATTGCTCTCCAGAATGGTTGGATCTTTTCACAACTTCACCAACAGTGGATTAGTGTCTCAGCTTTCCCACATCCCCTCCAGCATCCAATATTTTCCGGTTTTGTCATATTTGCCACTCTGATAGGTGTAAGGTGATACCTCAGAGTTGTTTTAATTTGCATGTCTCTGATCAATAATGATCTAGATAATTTTTTCACATGATTATAGATAGCTTTGAGTTCTTTGTCTGAAAACTGCCTGTTCATATCATTTGACCATTTCTCAATTGGGAATGACTTGTATTTTTATAAATTTGACACAATTCTATTATTTTTGTAGGTATATTTGTATGAAGATTCTTTTTTTTATTAATAAAGTATTTTTTTCCCGTTACATGTAAAGATAGTTCTCAACTTTCATTTATACAAGCTTTCCAGTTTCAGATTTTTCTCCCCTCCCTCCCCTTCCTCCCTCCCTTCCCTAGACAGCAGGTAATCTGATATAGGTTTTTTATATATATACATATACACATAATAACATTAAACATATTTCTGCATTAGTAATTTTAAAAGAAAAAAATCAGAGCAATGACAAAAAACCTCAAAATAGAAAAACAACAGCACCAAAAACAAAAGAAATAGTATGGTTCATTCAGCATCTATACTCCACAGTTCTTTTTTTTTTCCTGGATTTGGAGATCCTCTTCTATCATGAGTTCCCTGGAACTTTTCTGTACCATTGCATTGGTGAGAAGAATATAGTCCATCACAGTAGATCAATACACAATGTTGATGATACTGTGTACAGTGTTCTTCTGGTTCTGCTCATCTCACTCATCATCAGCCCACGCAAGACCCTCCAGGTTTCTCTGAACTCCTCCTCCTCATCGTTTCTTACAGCACAATAGTATTCCATAACATTCATATACCACAACTTGTCCAGCCATTCCCCAATTGATGGGCATCCCCTTACCTTCCAGTTCCTTGCCACCACATAAAGAGCAGCTATAAATATTTTTGTACATGTGGGTCCCTCTCCCCTTTCCATGATCTCTTTGGGGAAAAGACCCAAAAGTGGTATTGCTGGGTCAAAGGGTATGCACAGCTTTATAGCCCTTTGGGCATAATTCCAAATTGCTCTCCAGAATGGTTGGATCAGCTCACAGCTCCACCAATAATGCATTAGTGTTCCAATTTTTCCACAGCTTCTCCAACATTTATTATGTTCCTTTTTTGTAATTTTAGCCAATCTGATAGGTGTCAGGTGGTACCTCAGAGTTGTTTTAATTTGCATCTCTCTAATCATTAGAGATTTAGAGCATTTTTTCATATGGGAATAGAAAGCTTTGGTTTCTTCATCAGAAAACTGCCTGCTCATATCCTTTGACCATTTCTCAATTGGGGAATGACTTGGATTCTTATAAATTTGATTTAGTTCCCTATATATTTTAGAAATGAGGCCTTTATTAGAAGTACTGGCCATAAAAATTGTTTCCCAGGGCATCTAGGTGGTGCAGTGGATAGAGCACTGGCCCTGGAGTCAGGAGTACCTGAGTTCAAATCCAGCCTCAGACACTTAATATTTACTAGCTGAGTGACCCTGGGCAAGTCACTTAACCCCAATTGCCTCACTAAAAAAAAGAAAAAAAAAGTGTTTCCCAGCTTTCTGGCTCCCTTCTAATTTTGGGTGCATTGCTTCTGTTTGTACAAAATTTTTTTATTTTAATGTAATCAAAATCATCCATTTTGCATTTTATAATATTCTGTATCTCTTGTTTGGTCATAAACTGTTTTCCTTTCCAAAGATCTGAAAGGTAAACTATTCCTTTCTCTCCTAATTTACCTATGGTATCACCTCTTATGTCTAAATCATATATCCATTTTGACCTTATTTTAGTATAAGGTGTAAGATGTTGGTCTGTGCCTAATTTCTGCCAAACTATCTTCCAGTTTTTCCAGCAGTTTTTGTCAAATACTGAGTTTCTATCCCAGAAGCTGGAGTCTTTGGGTTTATCAAACACTACATTACTAATGTCATTTACTATTGTGTTTCCTGTGCCTAGCATATTCCATTGATCCTCCACTCTATTTCTTAGCCAGTACCAGATAGTTTTGATGACTGCCACTTTATAGTAAAGCTCCAAGTTTGGTACCGCTAACCCACCTTCCTGTGAATTCTTTTTCATTATTTCCCTGGATATTCTTGATTTTTTGTTTTTTCCAGATGAATTTTGTTATTATTTTTTCTAGCTCTATAAAATAATTTTTAGGTAGTCTGATTGGTATGGCACTGAATAAGTAAATTAATTTAGGTAGTATTGTCATTTTTACTATATTAGCTCTGCCTATCCATGAGCAATTGATATCTTTCCAATTATTTAGATCTGATTTGATTTGTGTGAAGAGTGTTTGGTAGTTGTGTTCATAGAGTTCCTGGGTTTGTCTTGGCAAGTAGACTCCCAAATATTTTATATTATCTACTGTTACTTTAAATGGAATTTCTCTTTCTATCTCTTGCTGCTGGACTTTGTTGGTCATGTATAGAAACGCTGATGATTTACGTGGATTTATTTTATATCCTGCTACTTTGCTAAAGTTGTTAATTGTTTCAAGTAATTTTTGAGTTGATTCTCTAGCATTCTTTAAGTATGCCAAGTATACCATCATATATCTGCAAAGAGTGATAATTTTGTTTCCTCCTTGCCTATTCTAATTCCTTTAATTCCTTTTTCTTCTCTGATTGCTAAAGCTAACATTTCTAGTACAATATTAAATAATAGGGGTGATAATGGACATCCCTGTTTCACCCCTGATCTTATTGGGAAGGCCTCTAATTTATCTCCATTGCATATAATGCTTGCTGATGGTTTTAGGTAGATACTGTTTATTATTTTAAGGAAAGCTCCACCTATTCCTAAACTCTCTAGTGTTTTTATTAGGAATGGGTGCTGTATTTTGTCAAAAGCTTTCTCTGCATCTGTTGATAATCATATGATTTTGGTTAGTTTTCTTATTGTGGTTGATTATGTTAATAGTTTTCCTAATGTTGAACCAGCCCTGCATTCCTGATATAAATCCTACCTGGTGATCACTTGCTGTAATCTCCTTGCTAATACCTTATTTAAGATTTTAGCATCAATATTCATTAGGGAAATTGGTCTATAATTTTCTTTCTCTGTTTTTGCTTTGCCTGGTTTTGGTATCACCACCATATTTGTGTCATAAAATGAATTTGGTAGAACTCCTTCTTCACCTATTTTTCCAAATAATTTGTATAATATTGGAATAAATTGTTCTTTAAATGTTTGGTAAAATTGACCTGTAAACCCATCTGGCCTTGGAGATTTTTTCTTAGGGAGTTCATTAATGGCTTGTTCAATTTCTTTTTCTAATATGGGTTTATTTAAGGATTTTATTTCCTCTTCAGTTAACCTGGGCAGTTTGTATTTTTGTAAATATTCATCCATTTCTTTTTGATTGTCAAATTTATTGGCATACAGTTGGGCAAAATAATTCCTAATTATTGATTTAATTTCCACTTCATTGGTGGTAACATCACCCTTTTCATTTTTGATACTGGTAATTTGGTTTTCTTCTTTTTTTTTTAATCAAATTAACCAATATTTTATCTATTTTATTAGTTTTTTTATAAAACCAGCTCTTAGTTTTATTGATTAATTCTATAGGGTTTTTTTGCTTTCAATCTTATTAATTTCTCCTTTAATTTTCAGGATCTTTAGTTTAGTATCTAATTGGGATTTCTAATTTGTTCTTTTTCTAGCTTTTTAAGTTGCAGGCCCAATTCATTAATCTCCTCTTTCTCTTTTTTATTCATGTAAGCATTTAGAACTGACACGATTCTTTAAATATTTGAGAAATGAGGCCTTTTTCAGAGATTTGTTTCAAAAATTCTTTCCCAGTTTTCTACTTCCTTTGTAATTTTGGTTACATTAGTTTTGTTTGTGCAAAAGCTTTTTAATTTTATATAATCAAAATTATCTATTTCACATTTAATTTTATTCTCTATATTTTCTTTGGTCCTAAATTCTTCCTCTGCCCATATACCTGACAGATAAACGATTCCTTACTCACTTAATTTGCTTATGGTATCATCCTTGATGTGTAAATCATGTACCCATTTTAACTTTATTTTAGTATACAGTGTGAAATGTTGGTCTATACCTAGTTTCTGCCATACTGTTTTCCAGTTTTCCTAGCAGTTTTTGTTCTGAAAGCTTGGATCTTTGGGTTTAACATATTGAACTATTCTACCTATATACTATCCTTGATTCCACCCTTGTAGAGTTGCTTTCTCTGCACATGCAGTGGAGTTTGGGGGGGGGGAGGGAACAGGAGGAAAGGGAAGGGATAGTAATGGAAGAGGAAATATGACCTGATGTCCCAGACTCCTCCCAGACAGCCTGTGGGCAGGAAAAACCCTGATCCAACTACCTCCTTTGAGACCTTTATACATTTTTTTAAACCTACATCAGTGAAATGTCCTTGTCAGAAAATGGAGTTGAGAAATGCATATATAAATGTTTTATAATATTACCACTGTCATTCTTGCTACTGTTCCCCCAGCTACCAAGACTTTCCTTTCTCAGAACTGGGCCACGGCAGCAGCTGGGGTGACTGTGCCTTGCAACCCTGTGTAACCCCTGCTGCCTAAGCAAGGTTGTTGGATACATAAGATCTCAAAGGGGGAGATTTACTATCCTTCCTCAGAAAAGTGTCTTAATCCTCACATGCATGAAGTTATCCCTAGTCTAACCCTCCCTGATGAAAGTAATGCCTTCCTTTGTTGGTTTTCTTACCATAATGGAATATAACCAAATTGTATTGATCTGAGCTTCAGAAGTCTGGTTCTACATTTTGATGGGAGAGTGACTTTTTTTATATGTGCAAACATATATTTCATTTTGGAATCAAGTGACTTTCTATCACCTCTAAAATAATGCCTCTGGTGATAGATAGCCTTCACAGCCTAGTCCTGACCGACCATCTCAGCATTACTGTATGTTCGTTCTCCTCTTCCACCCCTCAGGATCCAGCAGAGAGAAGGCACTCCATGCCTCATCCTTATGCTTTGCACTGACTGTGCCTCAAGGCTGATATGGACTTACAGAATCCCTCTGTTCTTCAAAACACAGTTCAGGCACTCCTAAATGAAGCCTTTCTTCTGCCAGTGTCCCTCTCCTCTTTACCATTCTCCCCAGATGCAATACCCTCCCTCTTCACCAGTTATTCTGTTACTTTGAGGCACAGTTCAAGTGCCACCTCCTAAAGGGAACCTTTCCTGATTTCCTCAACTTTTTCCTGCTGTGCCCACCTGATCTCCAGTCTCAGGTTTGATTCCCACTCCTTGCCCTCTACCCCCCCCCAAAAAGGATTGATAGGGAAAGGAATTTATATTGAACTTACCATATACCAAGCATTGTGCAAAACACTTTAAAAATATTATTTCATTTAATCTTTATAATAACCCGGAAAAATAGATCTCTATTTTGGGGAAACTGAGGCAAATGGAGGTTAAGTTATTTGCACAAGGTCACACAGCTAGTAATTGCCAAATTTGAATTCAGGTATTTCTGACCCTAGGCCCAGCAGCCTGTCTATTGCACCACCTTGCTGCCTTTAAGGTTCTTAGAGCTTAGTCCTTTAGAAGTTTCTGGGAAACACCCTCAAACAGGTAGTGCTATTTCTTCTTGTCCTGGTAAAGAAACTTGAAGGAGATTTTCATGAAGACAGATTTGGGAAGAGGCTGCTATGAATTCAGTTCAGAGGGGAAAGTAGCAGATGTTGAGAAGACAGAATTAAGAGGGGTGGTCAGCTTGAGTTGATGTTCTTTGGGACCAGATTCCATTTTGGCAGCTGTTATCTTTGTCCACCATGGCAGATGGGACACCTGCAACCAGATCATGTGGCATGTTTGATCTGTAATGAACTTTCCCTGACCTTGGATTCATAGGGATGGCAAAGTTGCTCTTTCCTTCCTTCCACACTCCATTTCATTTTGATGGAATGGATGACTAATCTTAAAGGGTTTTGGTTTAAGTTTTTTACTTGCTATTTTAATTAGTACTTTAAAGTCGATTTACTCCAAAGTAATGATCAGTCATAACTTCTTCTGATTTGTCTATTTCATTATATGGGAACAACAGGCAGTGAAAGATAGTGAAAGTAACTCATATTAGAGAGATAGAGACCCAAAATACCCTGTTTAAAACACTGAGATCCTGGCTGGGGGCCTTTGAGCAAATGATGGAAGAACCTCATTGATGTGGGTTTAAAAAATTTGTGTATATATTCCAAAGAAAGTAAAACTGAATCTGGTGTTTTCTGCCCTTGGGCTAAAGTGAATTAGTAGCCACTGCTACCTGAGAGGAAGCTGAGATGGCAGTTCATATTTTATTTTTTATCCATTATTGCCTTCTTCCCCCAAACCCATTCCTTTACATGTACAGAAAAAGCTCTCTACAGGGGTGGAGTCAAGGATGATGGTTAAGGAGTTGGAATAGTCTGGCTAAAGTAGTATCTGGATCCAGCCCTTAATATTTATATTTCAAGGGTGGTGACCTGAAAAGGGAATGAGTGTATCTGAGTTAATCTGGACTTTCTGGTCATTCTCTGCTTTAAGAAATGGCCATTGCTTCTACTCAGGGGCTGGATGCCAAATTCAACTATCCCTTTTCATGCTGTAGCACTAGTATAATAGAATCGAATTGTTATCACTTTCAAAGTTTTCTTATCTTTGAAAAAATTTAACTGTCTCACCATGTCTTCTAGGGAATGAATTTTGTAACGTGTTCATTTCTCCTAAAGAATGGATCAGTATCAACAGGTACCCTGTAATTGGGTCTTGTTGTGGATAAATAGATATCTGGGGCCTTGCAAAGCTTACTGGAAACTTAAAAGGACTTGTCCTTGATAAATTCTTGTGACAGTAACAACTAGTATGTGTATATATACTTTCCAGAGATGAATTCTAATGGTATTACTTTCCACCCCTACACTCTGTTGCTAATCATTTTTTCTTTACCTTTGAATTATTACAGTTTCACAAGCTTGGAACTTTTTTATAGCAATACCTGTGTTGCAGGAGTGCAGCAGTCTAGGATGGGAAGACTCATTGATTCATAATGAGATGTGATGGTGAGATTTTGTGGTGTTTGGAGAGCTCTGCATCTCCACTTTTGCTGCATTCCAATTTCACTGACTGAGAGGGCTGGTTTACATTCTTCCCTATAAGCTTAGCACATAGACTGTTAGAGAATTGTACTGAAGGTAAGGGTCAGAGAGTAAATAGTAACATGTGAAGTAACTGCATCCTCAAAAACAGTCTATTTATTAATTATTGTGCTGTTATGTATATAAAAGACTGATTAGATTGTCCCTGCCCTGAGTGACCTCAGATTTTTCATTTTATTCTCTTTGACCTCTCTACAATAGTTGAAATTAGTGATCCTACCCACTTCTTCTGAATTTACATTCCTTTCTGACTTAAGAGACATCATACTCTTCTAGTTCTCCTATCCTATCCTCCTTATTCTTTTCCTGACTAATTAAAGTAGGCATTCCCCTGAGTTCTGTTCTTGGCAACCTCCTTTCTATATACTCACCTTCAGCAATTCATTGACTTTTTTTTTTTTTTTTTTAGTGAGGCAATTGGGGTTAAGTGACTTGCCCAGGGTCACACAGCTAGTAAGTGTTAAGTTTCTGAGGCCGGATTTGAACTCAGGTACTCCTGACTTCAGGGCCGGTGCTCTATCCACTGCGCCACCTAGCTGCCCCAATTCATTGACTCTTACAGATGATTCCTAAACTATGTATCCAGCCTTGACCGAAGTTCCAGATTTACACCTGGAACTTCTCCCTCAAGTACTACTCTCCAGTGATCTGTTTGCAGATAGAGGGCTCTGATATCTTTTATCTTCCAAAAACTTCTACATGAACCAATGCAGAGTAAAATGAGCAGAACCAGGAGAACATTGTACTCAGTGTAAGCAATATTATACAATGGTCAACTGTGAATAGCTTAGTTATTCTCAGCAATTGTATGATCCAAAGGACTTTTTTTTTTTTTTTTTTTGGTGAGGCAATTGGGGTTAAGTGACTTGCCCAGGGTCACACAGCTAGTAAGTGTCAAGTGTCTGAGGATCCACTGCGCCACCTAGCTGCCCCGATCCAAAGGACTTTCGATGAAAAATGATATTCACATCTAGAGAAAGAAATGATGGGGTCTAAATGCAGATTGAAGCATACTTTTTAAAAAAACATTATTATTCTTAGTTGGGGTGTTTTTGCGGGGAGGTTTTGGTCTATGTTTTCTGTTGCAGCATGGCTAATGTGGAAATGTTTTACATGACTACACATGTATAATCTATCAAATTGCTTGCCTTCTCGAGGAGAAGGAGAGGAGAGAGAAAGCAAATTTGGAATTCAACATTTTTTAAAAACATGTTAAAATTTTTATTTACATGTAATTGAGAAAAAATAAAAATAATATTAAAGCATAGTTAGAAAAAACTTCTAAGTCTTGCACATAGATCATTCTTAGTGACCTAACTGCTTACCAAATCTCATTTTAACCGCCTAACATATCGTGTTGCTATATCAGACTCATTGTATGTGATTCTCAGTATTAGGCCCCTGGAGGCTCATTATATCTACCTACATTCCTGCTATTTATAAACAGTTGCAAGAGATAAGAGGTACCTAATTCCACCACTGCATTATGTTAATCTAGAAGAGTGTAAAATTTCAACAACTTTCTTTAATGTATTTTTTTTTAATTGTCCAGAATTTTTCATTTCCCTCCTGTCCTCCAATGTACCAATCCTCAGTGGCCTTAGGTAAGATCTATGAATGTAATATAACATTGCTTTATTATCTTATACCCTTCTAGACTATATGGGATATTTAATGGAGGCCACTTATGGTGGATTGATATGGGATATTTAATTGTACTAGACCTAAAAAACCAAACTCCACTTAACTTGATTATTTCTTAATAACTTGACCTTTGCACTGTTGCTATCCACATTTGCATGGTTTTCCCACCAGTTTTGTTCCTACCTTTCCAATATTCTTTAAATCCCATTAGTTGTAATATTATGAAAGATTTGTCCTATTATAAAATTACTGGTGGTCACTTAGAAGAAGTGATTCATTTTGAGGATCCCTAGTGGTTTGATAGAGTTTATTCTTAATCAGATTCTCTTAATATCTCAATATCAAGGTTTTATCTCTATTTTCTTGAGAATATTTTATAAATCAAGTTTTTCTCTCTTTATCTCTTCAATAAACCATACTTCTTATGCAGTCCTGTAAGAGTAGAGGAATGGGGGGGTGGCAGTTAGGTGGCGCAGTGGATAAAGCACCAGCCCTGGATTCAGGAGTATCTGAGTTCAAATCCAGCCTCAGACACTTAACACTTACTAGCTGTTAACCCCCATTGCCCTGCAAAAAAATAAAAAATAAAAGAGTAGAGGAATGAGTAGGGTCCTGTAGGATCCTTTAGGTGGTTTCATGCATTTTCAATATTTATATGGCTGTTTTTAGATTGAGTTTTAACTGAATTAATTGCATACTTCTCATTGACATTTCATGAAAAGTCAGTTTCCTGGGAAGTGGTGGTGGTGGTTTGTTTGTTTTTCTCTTCGCAGCAGCAAGATATCAGTAGCTAATGGTGATGCACTGGGACTTTTACCCCGACTTGGAACAAACAAGCTGATTATTTATTTAGGTAATAGGTTCTACTTTCTAGAGACCTTTAGTGATTATTAACACATAAAATTATGCTTTCATTGTATACCAAAAATCCAGGTTTAGAGTTCAAAGCAACTTTTTAACACTGAACCTTTAGGATTATAGAATCCTATATTGAAAGTCAGTTTCCTTACATGTAAAATGAGGGAGTTGGATCCCTGACCCCTTTTAGCTATAGAGCAGGGGTCCTCAAACATTTTGGTCTCAGGCCCCTTTTGTACTCTTAGAAATTTATTCAGAGTGCTACAGAGCTTTTGTTTATGTGGTTTACCATTATTTACCATATTAGAAATTAAAACAAAAATTTTAAATATTTAATTCATTTAAAATAACAGTAGCTTCCATTACATGTTAACATAAAATATACATTTCCGGTGAAAAACAACTTTTCCAAAACAAAAAAATAGTGAGAAGAAGGGCATTGTTTTGCATATTTCTGAAAATCTCTTTTAATGTCTGACTTAATAGAAGACTGGATTTTCTTATCTAATTCTACATTCTTTCTGTTGCAATTATGGTTGAATTATTATGGTTGAAAAACATGAAGAAAATCCTGCCTCACAGATACGTATTTGGAAAAGGGAGAAATATTTTAATAAACAAATAGTATTATTATGAAAATGGTTTTGTCTTCATGAACCACACTTTGAGTACTACATATCTAGAGCTACAATCCTATAATGTGTCTTAGTTTCCTTATCTATAAAATGAGGGTACTAATAGCTGGCTAGTTTTTAAAGTCAGATGAACAATTATTAAGCACCTTCTGCATGTCAGGCACCATGCTAAGAGTTTGGGAATATGGAGAAAGGCAAATGCAAAAAACAGTCTCTGTTCTCAAGAAGCTCACAGTCTAACAGACAAGGCAACATGCAAACACATTAAACATCCAAAGACACATTAAACACAGGATATATTGGAGACAGAGAGAAGTCACTAAGATGGAGGAGGATGGCTTCTTGTAGAAGGTGGAACTGCAGAGACTTGAAGGAAGCCAGGAGTTAGAGAGGGACTGGGGGGAGGTTCCTGACATGAGGAATAGGCATTGAAAGTTCTGGGGTCAAAAGGAGAAGTGTTGTGTGCAAGAAGCAGCAAAGAGGACAGTGTCCCCAAATCACATGGTTACATGGAGGTGGGGGAACAGAGGGATATGGTATAAAAAGTCTAGAAAGGTAGGAAAGGGCAGGTTACAGAGAACTCTAAAAGCCAAACAGAGGATTGTATATTTGATTTTGGAGGGAATGAGAAGCCACTAGAGGTGATTGACTGTGATTGGAGCTGAAGGGTGGAGGTGGAGAGTGACATGGTCAGACTGGTGCTTTAGGAAGATCAATTTGGTCACTAAGTGGAGTATGGACTGGAGTAGGAAGAAACTTGAGGGAAAGGAAACCAACCAACAAGCCATTGTAATAAACCAAGCATGAGGTGATCAGGGCTTGCAACAAGGGTAGTGGCAATATCAGAGGAGAGAAGGAGAGAGATGATGAAGATAGAATCAATCAACAGAGACTGTGGACCTGAATAATTTAAGAGGTTGATGGTATACTTAACATTATGGTGGTACCCTAATAGGGAAGTTAGGAAGGAAGGGAGGCAAGATAATTACTTCAATTTTGGAGATGATGTATTTAAGATGTCTACAGGACATCTAATTTGAGATGTTCAGTAGGTAGTTGGAGATGTGAAATTGGCGTTTGAGAGAGAAGTTAGGGCTGGACAATTAGATCAGGTCCTCCTGAATCCAGGGCCGGTGCTTTATCCACTGTACCACCTAGCTGTCCCTCCAGATTCATTTTAACAAGGGCTTTTAGTATCTTAACTGGAAGAAAGGCATAGTAGATATTTCAGGTGCCCTGACTGTCCAGTGATGAAGGTTATTTAATCACATTTTCTATAGGACTAGCTATGAAGGTAGTACTTTAATAAAGATATTTTAATTATTTATTTTAATTCTTAGAGAGTTGAGCTACAAGCTCATTCTGCCTAGTGTAAACTTATTGTCAGCATTTGTGGGGCACAGTTTAACTCTTACATGATTTTTAGACCCTTGCTACTACAGATGTTTTCCTTATACATTCTACCAATAGAGGAGCTGCTTGGAATATTCTGGTTTTATACTTTAAGAGAATGGGAGGCAAATGTTTATGGAAGGGCCATGCATGTTTTCAGAACTTGATTGAAAGGATCTCCACTTTCTTCTTTCACCTCTCCCTGTCACCAGGATAACTAGTGTCTTGCTAAATTGATAAAACCCATCATAAACTTAGAAGCTGATTCTGCTATTTTAGTCCTATCCAACTTTATGCTATTATAGATTTGTTTTTAATATTTTAATTCTACTTTATTGTGCTTACACTGTAGGGCTTTTAGAGCACTTCTAGTAATTTGTCGTCTGGGTTAAAAAAATTTTTTTTTCTATGAATAATTTGTTGCATGTCTCTAAATCTAAATTCCACTGATGGTGTCCATTCATGTAAAAGAAGCCTCAATTTCCTGTTCAAACTATTCTAATATTGCTAATACAGTTTTATTAGTTGAATCTTCAAATACTTGGGGGGTAGAGGACTTTAAAAAAAAAATCCCTTGACAAACCAGAGGCTTAATTAGTATAACCCAGTAATCCAGTCTCTCTGTAGACCTCGTGGAGGTAAAAGTGAATTGATCCCAGAATTCTGTACTCAAGACAGGTTAATAAAGCTGGCAGAAGAAATAGTTGGCTAATCTAATAGTAGGTATAGACAACAGAGTAGCAATAACTCACATTTATACGTGTTTTAAGATTTGCAAAGTGTGGGGACAGCTAGGTGGCGCAGTGAATAAAGCACTGGCCCTGGATTCAGGAGAACCTGAGTTCAAATCCCGCTTCAGACACTTGACACTGACTACCTGTGTGACCCTGGGCAAATCACTTAACCCTCATCGCCCTGCAAAAAACCCCAAACCCAAACCCCCCCCCAAAAAAAAAGATTTGCAAAGTGCTTTTCTTACAACTCTGTGAAGTAGTATAAGCCAAGTATCATTGTTCCCATTTTATAGATAACAACACTGAGTTTTTGAAGAAGTTTAATGGCTTGCCTTTGTTCATCCAAAAATGAAGTATCTGTGTTAGGATTTGACATAGACTTCTGAATCTGAATGCTTTTATACCCTTGCCCCTATACCACAATACCCTGTGGATTCTTGTCACTCTCTCCTTCTCCCTGATTCCCTAAAGCATAGATAAAGCACATACTCAGCGAGAACATTTGTCAAGTATTGAATAAAAAGTTCTGCCAAAGTGAGAGAAAAACTCTTTATTTAGCTTTTCAGAAGCTAGCTCTTAGCCTTCACAGCCAGGCTGGACTTTTAGCTGAGAAGGAACATCAGAAAATACCTTACACTAAAAGTGAGCTAGCCAGCCAGGAGTTTGTTTGAGTGCTACAATGTAAGCTTTCCAAGAATTAGTGCCTGGTTACTTCTAATAAAAGATGATCCTTCTGGGAAACACGAGAGAGTCTCTGCCTATTTTGTGAACCCCTAGGGAAGTAGAATGAAAATGACCTTGATAGTTCATTTGACATAAAAGCTCACATAATACAGACTTGCCTGACTGGGGCTGTGCTACATTGCAGTTGTGTAATGCACTGAAATGGCCATTGTTTGTTTTCTTTAGTCACATAAATGTGTAAAATATAATTCATTACTTTTTCCTGGTACTTATTAAAAATACTTGGCTGGGGCAGCTAGATGGCACAGTCCTCAGACACTAGCTGTGTGACCCTGGGCAAGTCACTTAACCCCAATTGCCCCACAAAAAAAAAATGCTTGGCTGACTTCTCTACCAGATTCAACCAGTAGAAAAACATAAGCTGTGAATACCCATATATTTTTTTTAATTTTTAGTGAAGCAATTGGGGTTAAGTGCCTTGCCCAGGGTCACACAGCTAGTAAGTGTTAAGTGTCTGAGGCCGGATTCGAACTCAGGTACTCCTGACTCCAGGGCCGGTGCTTTATCCACTGTGCCACCTAACTGCCCCTTACCCATATGTTTTAAACTCTTATTCAGAATTTGCCTTGAGGCATTTTATAGACATCTGGATTAGCAGGGTGGTGGAACATTGTTTTAATCTCTTTATTGCCATAGTCATTAAATATATATACACATATGTGTGTGTATGTATTATATATGTAATAAATATTTTACTAAACCATGTAGAGCTTCAAATTTATGTTTTCACATGTAGTTTATAAATATACCTTTACTTCTGACTTATTCTTTTTGGGTATGTTCCTACTTTGATATTCTCTAACTCTCACAGTCATTGGAAAATATTTTTCCATTCAGGTAAAGTTAGAACTTTGCCCCTGTCTCATTTTGGGGGGAGTAGAGGAGAGTGGTTACTAGCACTGGTAACATGGTGACTGGTGACATGGTTGGAAGGAGTCAGAAATTTTTTTTTTAATCATTTTAAAAATTAAATGTCAGGAGAATTTTGGGCATAAAAAATAAGACCATATCAACAATTGAACAACCCCAGTTCCTAATCTTGGAGGATCCCCCTGAATCAAATCAGGCATTTTTTTCTGTTTGTAAAAGTTATTTTCTACATTGTTGTATTCCTTTTTAAGATCACAACAGAGAATTTTGGAGTTGAAAGGGAACCTCAGAATCTATTTAATCTAACCCATACTCCAAAAAGAATCCCTACTACAAGATATCCATTCTCGACTTGAAGACGATTTCCAATGAGGTGAGGGGGAAACCCACTGTCTCTCATGGTAGCCCATTCCATTTTTTGATGGCTCTAATTTTGTTAGTAAGTTTTTCTGTATGTTAAACTGAAATTTGCCTTTTTATAATTTCTACCCATTGTTTCTAGTTCTGACTTTTAGGGCAAAACAGAAGAATCCTATCCTTTCTTTTAGATTTCAAACTTTCACAAGTTTAAAGGCCACTGTCATGGCCCCCTGAGTCCTTTCTTCTCCAGGCTAAGCCTTTCCCTTTAACTGAGCTTTATGGTGTAAACTCTCGGCTCTTCCATTTTGTTTTTTAAATTAATTTATTTTTTCCGTTACATGTAAAGATAATTCTCAACTTTTGTTTATACAAGCTTTACAATTTCAGATTTTTCTCCCTCCCTCCCCTCCCTGTCCCCTCCCCTAGACAGCAGGTAATCTGATATAGGTTTTATATATATATATATATATATATATATATATATATATATATATATATATATATATAATAACATTAATCCTATTGCTGCATTAGTCATGTTATAATAGAAAAATCAGAGCAATAATGAAAAACCTCAAAATAGAAAAAACAACAGCACCAAAAACAAAAGAAATAGTATGGTTCATTCAGCATCTATACTTCACAGTTCTTTTTTTCCTTGGATTTGGAGATCCTCTTCTATCATGAGTTCCCTGGAACTCTTCTGTACCATTGCATTGGTGAGAAGAATATAGTCCATCACAGTAGATCAGCACTCAATGTTGATGATACTGTGCACAATGTTCTTCTGGTTCTGCTCATCTCACTCATCATCAGCCCACGCAAGACCCTCCAGGTTTCTCTGAACTCCTCCTCCTCATCGTTTCTTACAGCACAATAGTATTCCATAACATTCATATACCACAACTTGTCCAGCCATTCCCCAATTGATGGGCATCCCCTCAACTTCCAATTCCTTGCCACCACATAAAGAGCAGCTATAAATATTTTTATACATGTGGGTCCCTTTCCCCTTTCCATGATTTCTTTGGGAAAAAGACCCAAAAGTGGTATTGCTAGGTCAAGGGGTATGCCCAGCTTTATAGCCCTTTGGGCATAATTCCAAATTGCTTTCCAGAATGGTTGGATCAGTGCACAGCTCCACCAACAATGCATTAGTGTTCCCACAGCTTCTCCAACATTTATTATGTTCCTTTTTTGTCATTTTAGCCAATCTGATAGGTGTCAGGTGGTACCTCAGAGTTGTTTTAATTTGCATCTCTCTAATCAATAGTGATTTAGAGCATTTTTTCATATAGGAATAGCTTTGGTTTCTTCATCAGAAAACTGCCTGTTCATATCCTTTGACCATTTCTCAATTGGGGAATCTTCCATTTTGTTTTAATCTAATTGTTCTTTACCATATCAAATAATTTCATAAAATGTGTTACCCAGAGTCAAAGACAATGCTCCAGATGTGATCTGACTAGGGTGGAGTGCAAGAGGACTATCAGCACTTTATTCCTGGATGCTAGTCCTCTCTTACTGCAGCCCAAGATCACATCCACTTTTGTGGCTATTATATCATACTGCTGACTTTTTTTAAAGTCTGAAGTCCACTAAATCCTAGATTATACCCTTTAACTTCCTTACCTAAGTAAGATAAATTTCTTGTATAGGAACAGGTCTCTCATTCTAATTCCTCTATGACCATCCTAGTTCAGGCCCTCATCTCTTGGTGCCTATTGTAATAGCAACATAAGTAGTCTTGCTCTCTCTCTGATTGATCTTTCATTCTTAGTTTCCTGTGTTCCTGTCTGATCAGGTTCCTCTACTTAGAAGCTGCCCATTGTCTTCCAAATAAAGTTTGAACTCCTGATTCCAACATTCAGGGATTGAAACATTGTAATATTCCCTAGTCTGGTTCCAATCTTCCTCATTACTACTAAATTCCAGTCAAACTGTTCCACTCTTCCACCATCCTGATGGATACAGCTCAGGACCCTGAGTCCAAGAGCCCTGGGAATGGCAATGCTTCCAGCCCAGCCCCTGAAACCATGAGCCTGGGAAGCAGCCTCTCCTGCAGGCACAGCAGCCACAGTTGCTGAAGATCCAGGGAAGAAAGTTCTTGTCGCCAAAGGCCTTGGTTCAAGATCAGAAACTGATATGATTTTTATCAGTGAACATGACATGAAAGAAGAGGCATTGCCATCTGCCTTGCTGCTGCACCCTAAAGACCAGGGGACGGGGGCAGCTAGGTGGTGCAACAGATAAAGCACTGGCCCTGAATTCAGGAGTACCTGATTTCAAATACGGCCTTAGACACTTGACACTGGGCAAGTCACTTAACCTTCATTGCCCCCCCCCCCAAAAGAAAAGACCAGGGGACACAGCTGAAACTTGGGTACTCCATAAGTGCAGGGACTTCCTCTTTTCCATTTGTATTCCTAGTACTTTACACATAGTAAATGCTTAATAAATGTTTTTATTCCTTCATGCTATCTTCCATGTTTGGAATGTATCCCTCTTCGTCACTCCCTCACTTCACAAAGTCTGAGAATTTGATAAGATCACAAGGGGTCTTTACTACAATAAAACTCTCGGCAAGAGGTCATCCAACTTCTGCTTGAAAACGTCCAAGAAGGGGGACCCTGCCACTCTTCAAGGTGAACCATCTTAATCTTCTTATATACCTGAAGACCATTATTATAACTTCTGTGGCCTTTCTTTTTAAAAAATATTTTATTATTTAGCCTATTTCCCAATCAGATATTTTCTACTACAAAAATGTTGCTATGAATATTTTGATATGTGTGTGGCCTCCATGGAGCAGCATGTGGAATCACTAGATATTTTAGTCATTTTTTTAGCTAATTCCAAGTTGCTTTCCAGAATGGTTGGACCAATTCACAGCTCCACCAGTAGTGCATTAGTGGACTCTCTTATTATTATATCTTCTGTAACACCAACTATTCTCCTTTCTTGTCATCCTTATCCTTAACAGTTTGTTGTTGAATTTTAAGGTAAACCTCCAAGATTGTTTGGAACATTCTTTTACGTCATGGTTAATAGTTTGCAGTTTTGCACTGGTTCTTTATTCATCTTCTTTGACTGCTTCATCCATTAGTGAGTGTTTCTTGATCTTACATATTAGTTGTAGTTACCTCTATGTCTTGGAAATCAGACCAGGGCAGTCAAAGAAGAAAGAAAACTCTCATATACACCAAATGGTTAATAGCCACACCTTTTTTGGTAGCAAAGAACTGGAAACAAAGATGCTCATCTATTGAGGAAATAGTTAAACAAGGGTACATGAATGTGATAGAATGTTACTGTAGCAGTTCAGTCTACCTGAACTAAGGAGGCACTTTGAAAGAGAGTATCTCCACCACCTCTCCTCAGACCCCTATGAAGTATGAAGACAACTCAAGAAAGTGAGACCAAGAGCCCTGGGAATAGCAGTATCCCCCATGCCACCGTCCTTACTTCCTCCTGCACCCCACAAGAAACAACCTCTAGTGCCATCTTTGCCACCATTGATCAATCACTGAAGACTACCATCAACAGCCAGGTAAGCCTAAGAATCTTGAGAATAGCAGCACCCCTAAACCACTGATCTCTAGCTGAATTCCTGTCACTGTGATTCATTGAAACAACTTCTGTAAAGAAAGGGCTAGACGTTGCTACCAACTGCCAGCTGAAGCAACAAGCAGTACCCTTAAGGAGAATGGAGATTTCATCTGCCAGACAAGCCAAACCATCACCACCACTTCAGCTACCACCTCTCTTCAGACCATGGAGACAACTCAGGACACTGAGGCCAAGAAACAACAGCATTCCCGGCCCCCCAACCACAAACCCTGTACCCCTTGTTCTAGTGCAACCTGACAGCTCCTGCAGGAGCTACTTCCTTAGTAGCCATGGCTACTGAAGATCTGGAAAAAGAAAGTCCTCAGTCCTCTGCGATGGTTCAACATCATGAAGGAATATGGTTTTTAGCAGTGGGAATAATAAAAAAGAAGACCCACTGCCATCTGATTTGCTGCTGTATTGTGGAACCTTTCCCGCTGACTTGCAGCTAAAACAGCTTGGATGTGTTGTCAGCCTCTTTAGAATGTGAGCTATTGGAGAGCAGGGGCTGGCTTGCTTTGGTCTCTGTATTCCCTGCACTTAGCAGCATAGTATTTTGTCAATTGAGAAAATGCTTTTTTAATTCATTTCCAGGTTTCTCTGAATTCTTCCTATTCACAAAGGCATCATGGGGTAGTGGATAGGGAACCTGGACTAAGAGTCAGGAAGACCCGGGTTCTTATATCTGAAGGTGTGAATGCTTTTTTTTTTTTTTGCCACAGAAATATTGTTATGTGGTGGTTGCGCAGTCAGTATTACTATTGCCGGGGCAGCTAGATGGCGCAGTGGATAGAGCACCGGCCCTGGATTCAGGAGTACCTGAGTGCAAATCCAGCCTCAGACATTTAACACTTATTAGCTGTGTGACCCTGGGCAAGTCACTTAATCCCAATTGCCTCACTAAAAAAAAAAAAAGAAAAGAAAAAAATTATAATGTACCTTAAATATAATGCTATGGCAATAGTAATACTGTTTTCTTTTTTCTTTTTTTTTTTTTGGTGAGGCAATTGGGGTTAAGTGACTTGCCCAGGGTCACACAGCTAATAAGTGTTAAATGTCTGAGGCCGGATTTGAACTCAGGTACTCCTGACTCCAGGGTCGGTGCTCTATCCACTGCGCCACCTAGCTGCCCTGGTACATTATAATTTAAACAGACTTTTGTGAGACATCCTGTTTCCATGGGGAAATGCATTCTTAGTTTCAAACAACTGACTTAGAAATAAACTTTTAGAATAGAATTGATTCATAAGGTAGGTACTACATGAGCTCTGTATCATGGGAATTTGTGTATGAAAACCTCACCTCACTTGAAAGTCAAAGTAGATTAGCAGTAATCCCAGTCTAATTTGGGGCAGAGTAATCAAAATGTAATTCGATTTTAGAGACACTTGTATTTATGGTGATATTTGCCTGAAATTCAGTATTACCTGGAAATTTTACATGATCTTAATTCCATCAAGGTAGGCTGATGATGATTCAAGGGAAAAGGTGGCAGATTTGTGATGGAACTTGGAACTTTTAGAGACAATGTAACTCCATAAAGTGGGTGGGACAGCCTTAAGAGCAAAGGTAACTTGCTGAGGTTGACTTGTGAGCAAGCTATACTCCTTGAAAAGGGAGAAGGTAGGGGCAGCTAGGTGGCGCAGTGGATAAAGCACTGGCCCTGGATTCAGGAGGACCCGAGTTCAAAGCCAGCCTCAGACACTTGACACTTACTAGCTGTGTGACCTTGGGCAAGTCACTTAACCCCCATTGCCCCACCAAAAAAAAAAAAAAAAGAAAAGGGAGAAGGTAGTCTGGGGATATGACAGCCTTAGAGTTTGGGTAACTGCCAGAAAAATTGTTTCTCCCCAGGATTGAAGGGTGGACCTGAAACCCAGATGCAAAAAAATCCTGTTGCCTTGGTGACCAAAATTGTTAAGAGAGAAATGCATGGTCTTGTTCTAGTGAGAGAAAATAAAGAGGAAGGAGGAAGTAAAAAGTGCAAGTGCAAATGGAAATGGAAATAATTGTAAAAGTCAGATGTATGAGTGAATTTTACAGCTTTGCTAAATTATGAAACAAATCTCTGTGTTTATAATTTATTTTGTACATAGTTTGTACCCAAGACATCCTGATGTTGTAATAAAATAGACTTAACACTTTAAATGGTTGACAGTATTGTATTGAAAAGAGCATAATGAGAAAAGTGTATGCTTCATGAGGAAAGAACACAGTAGTCTTTGGAAGGAAAACAAAACAAAACAAAACAAAAAACCCTCATTCCATGGGATAGTAGCTGCTGAAAACTGCCAAAGCAATGCTGAAACTGACTGAAGAGCTTTCTCTTTGGGGGACTGGCTTCCTTGTGCTGTTTTATCATGATTTGGGGGAAAATTTGTTGTTTACAAAGACCTGGTATTTTTTTAGTGTTTCTAAATTTGAGAATTCTTCCATAAGCATGCAAGAGAAAGCCAGCAGTTTTTCTTTTTCATTTTATTGATAAATGTTATTTCTACATATTATACAATCCCCCATAATTATACAGTCCCATGAAACTTACTAAGCAAATAGAGGCCAGCTATGAACTACTTCTCCCCTGTTTTGTACATTAAAATCCTTCTCCATCATCCCCCATTCTCTCATTCTTTGCTTCAGATTGGGATGAAGAGGTAACCCTTATCCTTGCCAAAGCTCATACCTCCATTTGGACCCTTGTTCCTAGTTCCTTCTGTCTCCTTACTCCTCTTCCCCCTAAATCTCTCTCCTGAGGTCTAATCCCACATCCCCAGCAGCCTGCTGAATATCTCCATTTAGATATCCTAGAAACAAGTCAAACCCAACATATCCCAAACAGAACTTCCCATCTTCACCCCTAAACTGTACTTTCCTCCAGTCTTTACAATTTTTGTTAAAGGCATCATAGCCCATTCACAAACTCCGCAACTCTTCTCTCTTCCTCACCCCTCTGTATTGTCAGTTGTCAGGTGCTGTGAATTCTTTCTTCCACGGTATCTCTCCCTTTTTCCTCTTATTCTTCTCTCCACTTGTATGGGCACCACCCTAATTCAGGCTTACTTGGTCTCCTATAGCTTCCTAATTGTTTTCCCTAATTCTAGGCCTTCCCCTCTCCAACTCATCCTCCACAGAGCTGCCAAAATCATCTTCCTAATGCACACATGTAGCTCCATCAGGAGGCTTTAGTGGCTCCCAGTTGTCTATAAGATAAAATACAAACTCCTCAGCTTTGACATTTGTTGTAGCATTTGTTCACAAGCTGACTCCAGCCTACCTTTTCAAGCTTGTTTGGCATTTTCCCCCTTCACATTTACATGTGTAGGCAACTTACCTACAAGCTATTCCTTAAAAGTTAGAATTATATCACTTCCTTCTTCACCTTTACGTAGGCTGGAATATATTCCCTTCTCAGCTCCAAATCTTAGAATCCTTTACTTCCTTCAGGATTTTAGTGCCAATGCCACCTCCATTGTGAAAACTTTCCTGATCCCCTTTGTTAGTGTTCTTAGATTTCTCAGATTGTCTTACATTTACCAACCTATTTATCTTTTGAATCTACACCTCAATAGAATGTTTTTCATTTTTGTCTATATCCCCAGATTTGGGGATATAGTGTTTTATTTTTGTTGTGTTCAACAGTTAAGTAAAACTATAAGAGAGTAATTGTGACTGAAAATATATAACTCAAAGACTTAAAGCTAGAAGCAATTTTTAGAAATCATCCATTCCAAGCAAATTACATTGTGAAGGATAATCATTTGTTAAAGTAAAACTGGTTAGTTAACTTAGTGTGTTAGAACATCATGTTAGTGAGGCTAGGGTTCTAACTGCAGGTGGTGTCCCATTAGATTTACTTTTTTTTTTTTTGGTATGGCCATAGAATAGTCTTTAATAGTCTAAAATGACATATTGCCATCAATCATACAAGTTATACATACATATAAATTCATGATTATGGTCACAGGTAAGCCTGGGTGAGAGCATGTCAACAGATCAATGGAAATTTTTTACTTCTAGTAAAAAAAGTCTAATTCAGTATGCTCTATGAGTTGGGGGTTAGTAGCTTCATTTCTTATGAGAGTGATCATGTTGATACTAAAATTGCATTTTAAAGTATTGTCTGAGCCTGGATGTTTGCTGTGTAATGGAAGAGTCTGAAATTCATATGTATTTATGAGAACTGACACACAGTATTACTTATTCAGTTACACTGCTGGTAGATTTAATGAAAGCTAAATATCTCAGTCATACAGGGTGATTAGCCTTGGCAATTGAAGTGTGAATAGGACCCTAATTAATTTGCTGTTTCTTCTTCTCTGCTATAGATATTAGCCAGTTCTTCCATATTTAGAACACATCCACACATCACATATTACACACACACACACCTTTCTCACTGTTTCTGAAAACTGAAATACCTATATGTGACCAAAGAGAGATGTTAATGGAGTTAGATAACTTTGAGCTCAATGTGGAGTAAAGTGTCTGTCTTTCAAATGAATATCTCTGAAATATGGGCACATGCAGAAAGTACATTAAATCTTGAATACAATTCTCCAGGGTGAATTTCTGTGCCAGCATCTGATATCTCCATCCCTCATCTCCAATCACTTTTTTGAGGGAAGAAGGCATTCTGGTATATTAGACTGAAACCTGGGCATGAAGTTGAAGGTCATACTCCTGAATCTGCCCCATGGTAGCTGTGTCACTGACCAAGTCATTTTACCCTCAGGGGCGCCATTTTCTTATGATAAAAATGAAGGTGTTGAATTATAGACTCTTCAAGGTCTCTTCCAATTCTAGCATTATATGATTCTTTGAAAATGCATTGATCAGGGGTAGCTAGGTGGCACAGTGAATAAAGCACTGTCCCTGGATTCAGGAGGACCTGAGTTCAAGTCCAGCCTCAGACACTTGACACTGACTAGCTGTGTGACCCTGGGCAAGTCACTTAACCCTAATTGCCCCGCCAAAAAAAGAAAGAAAGAAAACTATTTGGGGCAGCTAGGTGGCACAGTGGATAGAGCACCGGCCCTGGAGTCAGGAGTACCTGAGTTCAAATCCAGCCTCAGACACTTAACACTTACTAGCTGTGTGACCCTGGGCAAGTCACTTAATCCCAATTGCCTCACTTAAAAAAAAAAAAAAGAAAGAAAATGCATTGATCTAAAATAAATGATCTGTGAACACACTTGGGAACTAATATTACTTCTCAAGTGATCTTTCACAAAAGACTCTTAGAAGTTTTCTTTCTCCATTTCCAATCTTCTGCCATCACACTGTTAGAGGCTTTATGTTTTTCACCCTGGCCTAAAATAAAAGTCATATATCATGTTTCATGATATTAATAATACAAGGAGGGGACAGCTAGGTGGTGCAGTGGATAAAGCACCAGCCCTGGATTCAAGAGGACCTAAGTTCAAATCCAGCCTGAGATACTTGAGACTTACTAGCTGTGTGACCTTGGGCATGTCACTTAACCCCCATTGCCCCGCAAAACAACAACAACAACAACAACCACAACAAAATTATTTATATATATAAAATAATACAAGGAAATGTTTAAAGGGCCTCAAACACATTGTAATATAGAATTCATCTCATCTGCTTTATTAAATGGTGTAGGTTCATTGTTTTAATCCTGCCTTCTAAAAACAATAATATTTTTGATATTAAAGCTTGGGTTTTCTCCCATCTATTGGGAAAGATAATATTAATGGATTCCCCAATTCATTATCATAGTATCACTTGTTAAAATCCATTTCCTGTGCCTGAATTAGTTTTTCCTTGCACGCCTTTAGGGTTTTCTGTGGTAGGGGTAATTCTGGGTATACTTTTAAGGGTTAATAGACCCAACACTGTCGCATATGGCAGTGAGCAGAATCGCAGATGTTGATGATATCACATAATTAGTATTCTTTTATGTAAATGAAGGCTGTCAGCATGTTACCATAGTGTCTTCTCTTTTTTAGGCCAGAATTTATGCCATTTGGTCTTACCAAGACCAGACAGGATTATTTCACAATCCTAAGTGTAAGAACCTAGAGGAAATTGACAAGGGAAAGGGGGTGGTGGGCAAAATGGAAGACTCCATTAATCAAAACCCTTCCACTTAATTTTTTTCACAGTTTCATTTCCAAGGATACACTTAGATATTAAGATTCTCTTAGGAAATTTAATATTGGAGAATAATTAGAAATAGCCAAGTAAAAGAAATAAAAATTTCAGGTTAGAATGACTATGGTGGTTCAGTTTTCTCATATAGAGATTTTTTAAATCTGAAGTTCTGTCATCAAAACAAAATACACTTGAAAAGGTTTAGTTTTCTCTTTTAAAATATTCACCATTTGCTAGTACCACCTATACTAGGTTAATCAAGACTTGTTGGGTTGTGATTTTTTTACTATTAAACACAAGGTAATTAAAAAGCAAAAGCTTGTTTTCCTGTGTTAGAGGTTTGTCCTCCCTCTCCCTCCCCCCATAGATCTATCCAGGATATATGGCACATATCAATTGTTAGTTAATCTTCTTAACATCTTAGAACTGTTGCAAGGCATCTTATCCTTCCCTAATTACATTGTAACTATGTTCCCCATAAGCTGACATTGTGTTTGGGGTTTCCTTTGGGGCTATACTTCTGAATGCTGTACTGCATGTATTTTAAGCTGGAGTGAAAAGGATTCATTTCGACTTCGGGAATCTGAATGAAAAGCTGTACATTTCACATGTGTAAAATTGGACTTTACTCTTTGTCAGTGAATGTTGTACCATATTTTGAAATACTGAGAGTATATGTGAGAGGTGAGTAAATACATTACTGGTTTTCAAAAAAAAAAGGTCATTCATACCTTTTTTCCTTTCATTTCTTAAAGTCAATTGGAATTTTGTTTTTCTCTTAATTTCTCTGTTATTAAAGATTGTTTCTCATCACTTTTGAGAGATTTCCATTCTGTGATAAAATAGCAAATATAGTTATCAGCATCAAACCCACCCTCCATCCCCTATTCCCCCCTCTGCCTGACTCAAATCTGAGTGGAGTAGTACACAACATCCCTGAGTTTTTCCTGTGTGGATTTTATGCCATATGGCAAGTTTAGTCAGTTATTACAACAGACTTAAATGGGCGAAAGGGTGTGCAGGAAAATATGTGTGATCTGTAGATTTATATATTAGAAAATAAATTAGAAAATTAAATTAAATTAAAATTATAAAAATAGAAATTTCAGTGTGCCCTTTCCATTTAACAGATGTCCGTGGCAGAATGTGAGATGGGTTTGTATTTTACTGATCTAGTTCTGTTTTTCTCTCAATAATAATAATAATAACAAAAGGGAGCTGATTTTAAACAGCTATGTTCAAGGTGTTGCATTCATGCATAACTTACTCACCAAACTATTCTTTCTCTGTAGATTTTTGAAGCTGTGCTGTGTTTCATGTGATAAAGATCTCAGTACCAATTAAATTCCTGAAGACCTGCCAGATCCTATTGGCTAAAATGGGGATTTGCCAGGCCCCAGGTTCTGAGTTACAAAGAAGAGGCAATACAAATATGACTCAGTGAGTACTGAATCGTCGGGAAAAAAGACAGGCCAAAGACCCTGAATGAATAAAAGATAGTTCATGATGAGCTATTTGTAGGATAGAATTTTATATTTTTCTACTTTGTTAAAGTAGTTTTATGATAAGAAAAACTGATGTGACTATGATAAAAGCTGAACCATTTCAAGCTTCCAAAACAATAATACCTACCACTTTTCATAAATATATATCCCCTTTAATTTTCATATACATTAGCTGGAAGACTTGTATTGTCCCTCTGTCCTATTGGAAGAATAGCTAACAAATAGATAACTTGTTTGAACAGTTAGACTCTTTCAGCTCTCCTCTATTTAGCTATCCTTTCAACAAAGATAGTGAAAATCCCCACCCCCTTTTACAGAATATATATGTATTCTTTGCAACAAGACATGAAAAATTTACCTTGACTGTAAGCCTTCCGCTTTTGTCACTTCTAGCTGGAGTCAAGAAAAGCATGATGCTTTGAGTTCCATGAATAGGACTTTTTTTTTTTCTGATTACTTAGGATGACCCATTAAACTTACTTCTTTAGAGGTTTTTCTCTATAGGATTCCTTTCTCTTATTTCTACTCTCTTGACTTCTGGAGAATACTTTGGAACCAGCATGTGTTAGCTAGTTTCTTTCTTAAAAATCTTGCCCACAGAAAATTGTATTTGGAGTACCTCCTGATGGTCTCCTGGCTCCCTTTTTTCCTACTCTTATGGTGCTCTTCACCCAACCAGGAGATCAGTAATGAGACACAGAGGCTTTCACCAGTTCAGTGATGAGGTTGGAACTCACATGAATCACAGACACATATATATGACGGTGATCTCCATCTCTTTTCTAAAGAACACAGTGACCATGATAAGGTCATCCACCTAGACTTGTGTGTCAGCCGGAATTTTCAAGAATTAGAAAAAGAAATTGAATTATAGTTTTTAAATTGCACCAAAGGAATGGTTTCCCTGTTCTGTCTTAATTATCTTTTTTGAAGGATCTCTTCACTAGTCATCCTGTTAGCATATGGTGGGTTTATTGGTCTTTCAGGAACTTTATTTTTGTGATGACTAAGAATGACAGATAAGTGGATACTTTAGTAAAGACTCCCCCCCCCCAAAAAAAAAGAAAACACTCTTAAAAATTATTAACACTAAGATATCTTGTTTTTATTGCCTTGCTTTACTAGGTTAAAGGAGTGGAGACTTCTGTAAGACATGGATAGATGCAAACATGTAGGGCGGTTACGACTCGCCCAGGACCATTCTATCCTGAATCCTCAGAAGTGGCACTGTGTGCAGTGTAACACCACAGAGTCTGTCTGGGCATGTTTGAAATGCTCTCATGTGGCCTGTGGACGGTACATTGAGGAACATGCATTTAAACACTTTGAAGAAACCGGACACCCATTGGCTATGGAAGTCAATGATCTCTATGTGTTCTGTTATCTTTGTGAAGACTATGTTTTAAATGATAACCCTGAAGGGGATCTGAAACTGCTCAGAAGCACTCTCTCAGCAATCAGGAGCCAGAAGCAGGATCTGTCTGTGAGGAGTGGTCGGATGCTTCGGTCGATGGCTTCAGGAGAGGACGTGTTCCAACCTCAGCAGGCTCCTCAGGGACAGCCCCAGATGTTGACAGCTCTGTGGCACCGGCGGCAGTGTCTGCTGGCTAAAGCGCTGAGGATCTGGTTTGAAAAGAGCACCAGAGGCCAACAGAAACTGGAGCAAAGAAAGCGAATAGAGGAGTTGGAGAAGAAGAAAGAGGCTGCAAGGCAGCGGAGGCAGGAGATGAAGCGCCGCCTACTTGAGGAGCTGGCCAATACTCCTCCCAGGAAAAGTGCAAGGCTGCTTTCTCATGTTCACCAAGCGAATTTGATTCCCAGAAAATTCAGAGAGATAGCAACGAGTCCCCCTACCTCAAGAAGAGTGCAGAGCAGCAAATTCAAACCATTTTATTCTATCCGCCGTAAGCCAATGGTGACTCCTGGTGTAACAGGTCTTCGGAACCTGGGTAACACCTGTTACATGAACTCTATCCTTCAAGTGCTCAGTCACCTCCAGAAGTTCAGAGAATGTTTTTTGACCCTTGACCTCTGTGAAACAGAAGAACTGCTTGCCAAAACAGCCAATGGGAAGTCTCACATGTCAGGTAAATTGGCAAATGAATCTGCTGCTGATGAGTCACCTAGAAATGACAGAATTGAGCCATGCGGTAGGCAGGGCTTACCCACTGGCTTGAATGGTGGGTCCTCCATAAACAGGAGCTTAGAACTAATACAGCCTAAGGAGCCAAGTTCAAAGCACATTTCTCTCTGTCATGAATTACACACCCTCTTCCGTGTTATGTGGTCTGGGAAGTGGGCCCTGGTATCTCCATTTGCCATGCTCCATTCTGTTTGGAGCTTGATCCCTGCCTTTCGGGGCTATGACCAGCAAGATGCTCAGGAGTTTCTCTGTGAGCTACTGGATAAAGTCCAGCAGGAGCTTGAATCAGAGGGAACCAAACGTCGGATTCTCATCCCCTTCTCCCAGAGAAAACTCACCAAGCAGGTTCTGAAGGTGGTGAACACAATATTTCATGGGCAGCTGCTCAGTCAGGTAGGTGTCTTCATTCCTCCCACCCTGACACTGGTCAGCCCCAGGGACAGACATTTTGTGGTTCTTGTGGAGTCTTCAGGCAAGTTAATAGAATGAGGAAAGATCTGAGATTCATTATAATTGTGTTGTTTTGTGTATAATATGGTCTTGTTGAAAACTTCTACTGCTTCCTTTTGCCCCATTTTTATGTCATTTCCCATATTACTAAATTTCAAGTTGATGCCAGTGATGTTAACATGATTATTATTACATAAACACTTCAGTAGATCTATGACTCCCTCTACTGCTGTTGATTGCAATCCATCTGTACTATATAATCCTGTGCAGTTCTTATCCATCTTTTCCTGCACACCCCTCAAGGAATCCACCCCACATACATACTTGCATGCATGCCCTCTGTTTTTAAAAATCAGTCATTTTGTACAACGCTCAGGTTTCCCATCTCTGATTCTTGTTATATAACCTGTCATATTTTATTTATGAGTGTCTGCAGATGGCTTGCCCACCTTTGGCCTGTTTTAGGAAATGATGCAGACTTCTTTAAGAGCCCTGTCCCAAAGTGGCTGGGGAAAGAAGCTCTTTCCTACTCTGCTGGCCTAAGTTTCTCATGATAGATACATATGATCATAATCACAGACTGATAAAGACATACTAGCCATTCCTCCCAACTAGGGGCTGGAAGGACTCCTGGGAAATGAACAAACAAGTAATACTCCTGATGTGTATGGTGGTCTCAAAATAAGTAGGTTGATTTTTTAAAAAAATTTTTGTAATGATACTTAGGTGGGAATAAAAAGCACAACAGTATACTGTGTAATTTAAGATTCTAAATGTGGATTCTAATCTGTTCCCCCAGTTTTGGGGGAAACTGACTAAAATCACTGATAAAACAAGTTTAGGTTTTTAAGGGTTTATTGGAAAATAGAAAGAAAAAGATTGAGAACAGAAATCCAACAGCCTGGCATTCCTATCTTTCCTCAAATTTCCTGTGAAGTCCTCTGCCGCCACCACCATCCAGTCAGGAACTCAAAAAGCCCCTGAGCTCTCCGCGCAGGCTCCCTTTCCTCCTTCCTCTCTCCTCCCAGAAAATAGGAGGCTCCTCAAGTTGATTGGCTGGTAGCCTTGATAGACAGCACCCATGAGCAAACGTCATTTCCTGATGCCAAGGAAAAGCCACAATGCCTCTGAGGCATTTTCCTCATGATGGAGCTTTCCCACAGCAAGTCTCCAGTAGGTGGCATCATTCCAATCATTACAATTCTTAAAGTTTAGGGACTTAAAGTATACTTTAATTTACATGTAGAATTAATGTATTAAAGTATCTATGAAAAATAAGGTTACATGGTATTTTAGTAATATATTTTCCTATAGGAATTTTAAAAAGAACAACACATTTCCTTATGTGTCAGAGCACTGGGCTATGCTCTGAGGAGATCCTGATATAAGAAAGAAGTGGTTCCCATCATTAATAAGTCTACCATATGAGACTGACTGGGTAGCTTACTTGAATTTACTTGAAAATGGGAGGTTTTCATTGCTGCTATGCACTTTATTAGTCTTTCTTTCCTTTGCGGAGGTAGAGAACTATAGATGTGGAACATATATACTATCAATGTATTTGTTAGGAAAAGACTTTGTTTTTTATTGTTTTGAGGGATTGTTCACTGGGTAGGGGAGGAATAGACTCAGGAATGAAGTTGATATAAAAATAAAAGATACTAACACCAGAATTTTCTGTGTGCTATAGCATCATGTATGTGGCTATGATTCATGTGTGAATAATTCCTTAGTCATTTGTAATTTGTCCTTTTATTATTATTATTGTTTTTTGGTGAGGCAGTTGGGGTTAAGTGACTTGCCCAGGGTCACACAGCTAGTAAGTGTCAAGTGTCTGAGGCCAGATTTGAACTCAGGTCCTCCTGAATCCAGGGTTGGTGCTCTATCCACTGCCCCACCTAGCTGTCCCCATTTGTGCTTTTGCAACATAGAGTAGTATTACTTGCTTCTGGAGTTAATATTCTCGATGTCATGTGGTCTTTAAATTTTAATCAATCTGTGAGTGCCAAAATTTGATATACGGAGTGTTATTAGGGTGATGCCTTATTAATATTGGGATCCCTGAAAAATGAGGGACTCTTTTAGGTTTAATCTCCTCTTTGAACTTTCCTTTTTATATATTCTTCCCAGGTCAATAAGAAAAGTAGCCTCTGAGCTAAACCACAAAGGTGAAACCAATTAAGGAAATAAGGAAGTAGAAATACAGATAGTCTTAACTCTAAGCATAACCTATGCAATCCCAGAATGTTCCCAATTAAGCTAGTTAAAAAGAATTTAGGATTTTCCTTCATAAAACTGACCAAACCCCAGTCAGTCCACAGTTACTCAGCAGTCGCCCAAAACAGAGCAAAACACATTCCTCCGCCAAGTCCCCAAACGCCATCAGACTGCTTGCCAGGCTCAAAGAGCTCCAACTTTTGAACACGCCCCTGCTACCGGAAGTTCCCTCCCTTCTGGTTGCATTCAGTTTTTCCTCCCCCAAAAGGAGAGGTCCTTCAAAAGCTGCTCAGCAGCATGCACAGTCTTAGGGTGGGCCAGGTATGGCCCCTCCCAGATGATTCAGCTAAAACTTTCGATATTAATCTTTACCACAAATCCCTATTTATAGCAGAAATGTCTGTTAGAGAAATAACATGCTCCAGATTTTTAATCACTTTTTTGGTTTGTTTTATGTCATGTCACCTGCCCCCCCAAAAAAAAACCCATACCTGGTTTGGGGCAGGTAAGTTACATGGGTTTTTTAGTGTGTGAGCAAAATTTATGTCAGATGAAAGAAAGTAATATAATCTGCATATAAACCTTTCACTTTTAGGTCACATGCATAACATGCAATTACAAATCCAATACCATTGAACCCTTCTGGGATCTGTCCCTGGAATTCCCTGAGCGCTATCATTGCATAGAAAAAGGGCTTGTCCCTTTTAATCAGACTGAGTGCATGCTGACGGAGATGTTGGCCAAATTCACAGAGACGGAGGCCCTGGAAGGGAGGATCTACGCATGTGACCAGTGCAACAGTAAGTGACGTGTTCTGCGTGGGGGAGGTAGCACAGTCTAGAAAGTTGGTAGGAAGTTACTGTAATGTGCCTGTTTTTAGCCAAAATTAAACCTGTTGATATAGAATTGGTACAAACCTTTTTCACACTTTGAGTTTTTCTTCAACTTTTTATCTCATTTTATTGAAGGCAAATTTGTAAGCCTTCTGTGTTTTAAAAAACAACATATGAGTGTTCCCTCTTGTAACATTCCCCCACAGGCTTCACTAGATTGCTTGAGAAAGAGTTAACATATAGGTTCCTCAGATTACAAGACTTGGTTAATAATAACTAGCATTTACATAGCCCTTTAAGGTTTGCAAAGTACTTTACATATATGTATCTCAACCCTCTACAGTAGGTGCTATTATTATTCCCATTTGACATTTGACAAAACTGAGGCAGACAAAGGTTAAGTGATTTGCCCAAGGTCAGTATACCACCTGGGTTTTGTTCAGATATTTCTTTTTCCTCTTTTTAAAAAAAGAATTAGTTATAACAGAGGATGGCTCCCTAGGTGGGATGGAGTGAGGGAGGGGAAAGAAACAATGTCTTTGGAAATTAAGGTAATAAAAAAGGAAAGGAAAAAAGTAACAATACATTTATTTATTTATAACAGTACTTTTATTACCTTAGACAATCAGAGGTTCAGGCACAGAGAGGAACATGTCATTTCCCCCATTCTCCAACTTGTCTACTTGACAAGTTTATGTTTGGTCTTTCAGCAATTTAAAAAGAATAATTTTAAAAATAACAAACTGTGGGAAAGTCTGAAAACAGATTTGTAAGGCAAGTTTGTAATACTAGGTTCAAAAATGTCTGTGTTGATGCTACTTTAAACATATTTTTGTATAATTTTTAAATCAGAGGGACAAATGATGTACTTTAAAGAATTAGGGGGAAAGCAATATGACACTCATTATCATTTTACTGGTTTAAAAAAAATAATGTAAAACAAATGCATGCTTATTCATACTGAGTTGTGGAGGCAGATGATTAAAAGTGGCCAGGACTAGAGCAACTGTGTCTTTCTATAAGAAAGGGAGGAGACACAGAACAAATTTCTTGATGGTTTGATTTAGTTTGATTGACATACATTGGACATAATGTGTTAAAGGAAAATTTTTATAAAAGCTCACATTTAAAATGATATGATTTCTGTTGCCCACACTGGACATGCCAATTTTCATTGTTTTCTTGGCAAGGGAAAAAAATGAAACCCATAGTGAACTGAAAGATGCATTGATCTCTTAATTTGGTATTATCTATGAATGCCAGTGGTCTGTATAGTATAATAAAAGGCACCCAGAACTAATACATTTTGATTGAATCTGAATTCTCTCTTACTTGTGATTGAATTAAATCTTATTTTAGGTGAACAAAGACCAGTTCTTGATTGTTATCATAACTTATACATTGCTGCTACTGAGTGTAGTAGTCCCTGCCAGGGTTCCTAAGCAGAGCACAAATTTGGTTCTTCAGATTTAAAATTTTCTGGATAATACAATTGCAAAACAAGGCCATGTAGCCGGTTGATTTCAGCCCATTTATTCCTCCATTTCTCACCCCCTCTACCATATTGCCCACCATGGCAGAGGAATTTCTTGCAGCTCCTTCATTCTGCCAAAGTCTATAATGAGATCAAGAGTAGCTCTGCTGGCTGTTGTAACAAATAGCTTGTGGGGCGGAGCCAAGATGGCGGAGGAGAGGCTGTGACTCCCACAAGCTCCAGATAAACCCGTCCATTCACGTCCAAATAATGCGGTAAAAATCAAAACCCAGAACAGCCTAATGCACATAAGAACAGAGTGAGACTGTTTCTCCGCAAAAGAGGGCAATTCTGATCACCTACTGATCAGGCTGAACAACTCAGCGCGCGGTCCGGACCCAGCCAGGGACAGTGCTTCCAGCACATGTCAGAGTCTTCAGCACCAGCAGCTTCTGAGGCTCTGATCACGGACTGGTGAGGGGGTTCGGCGGTGGCCCGGGGTGAAGTGGAGGCAGTTTCTACTGGAGTTGGGGCAAAGCGCCCTGGGTCTGAACCAGTGGGCTGAGTCGAGTGGTGGTGGCCCAGTGGGGGAGGGGTAAAAGCACGCCAAGCTTCCGACCATAGAGAATCAGAGTTCAATCAGACTTCTGTTTCCGGGTCAAAGAGAAAGCGGCTGTGATTACTCACAAGCCAGGCAGGCTGAGAAGAAGCCCAATCACCCCCTGGGCCATGCTGTAGCACAAACAGTGTGTCCTGGAAGCAGCGCTACACTTTAAGGAGTAAAAAGCCAAGAAACAGTAAGCCAGGATGAGTAGGCAGAGAAAGCAGAAGACCATCGAAAACTTCTTTGGGGGAAAGGTAGACCACAATACATCCTCAGAAGAAGAAGATAATAATAGGGTCAAAGCTCCAACATCCAAAGCTTCCAAGAAAAATATGAACTGGTCTCAGGCCATGGAAGCTCTCAAAAGGGACTTTGAAGAGAAATTAGGAGAGATAGAACGAAGATGAAGAGAAAGAGAGGAAGGAATGGAAAGAGAAATGAGAGCAATGCAGGAAAGTCATGAGAAAAAAGTCAACAGTTTGAAAAGCCAAATGGAAAAGGAGATTAAAAAACTGTCTGCTGAAAATAATTGCCTAAGAATTAGGATTGAACAAATGGAAGCTAGTGACCTTATGAGGAACCAAGACACAGTAAAGCAAATCCAATTGAATGAAAAAAATAGAGGGCAATGTGAAATATCTCCTTGGAAAAACAGCTGACCTAGAAAATAAATCTAGGAGAGATAATTTGAAAATCATTGGACTACCTGAAAACCATGACCAAAACAAGAGCTTAGACACCATCCTCCAAGAGATTGTCAGGAAAAATTGCCCTGATATTCTAGAAGCAGAAGCTAAAATAGAAATTGAAAGAATCCACCAATCACCTCCTGAAAGAGATCCCAAAAGGAAAACCCGCAGGAATATTATAGCCAAATTCCAGAACTCCCAGGTCAAGGAGAAAATATTGCAAGCAGCTAGAAAAAAGGAATTTAAATACTGTGGAGCTCCAATAAGGATAAAGCAAGATCTAGCAGCTTCTACATTAAAGGACCGGAGGGCATGGAATATGATATTCCAGAGGGCAAAGGAACTGGGACTACAGCCAAAAATCACGTACCCAGCAAAACTAAGCATCATCTTTCAGAGGCAAACATGGAACTTCAAGGAGAAAGAAGACTTTCAGGCATTTGTTATGAAAAGACCTGAACTGAATAGAAAATTTGACTTTCAAATACAAGACCCTGGAGAAGCATAAAAAGATAAACAGGAAAAAGACTTCATGAGGGATATTAAAAGATCAAACTGTTAACATTCCTATATGGGAAGATAATACAGAGGGCACAGGTCTGAACTGAATACGAAGGGATGTTATGTTTTGTTCTTTGTGGGGTATCTTATGTATGGGGCCGCATTTGGGCTTGGGGCCTCCTGGGTCCAGGGCTGGTACATTGTCCACTGTGCCACCTAACAAACCCATAATGACATCCTTAAAATTAGGGTTGAGGTGTAGGAGAAATAGACTGGGGGAGGGGGAAGGGGAGAGATGGTCTGGGGAGAGGTTGTTCATATGAAGGAAACAAGAAAAAATCTTATGGAGGAGAGGGGAAGAGGGGGAAGGAATTGGGGAGTGAGTGAACCTTAATATCATCAGAATTGACTCAAAGAAGGACTAACATACATACTCAAGTGGGTATAGTAATATATTTTGCCCCGAGGGAGGGGAGGGAGATAAGGGGGGGGGGAGAAGAGGGGAAGGAGGGAAGGGCAGATTCTGGGAGAGAGTAGTAAAAAGCAAAATACTTTCAAGGAAGGTGAAGATGTTCTGCATAACGGCACAAGTATGAAATATTGAATTGTATGATTTCACAGGGAGGGTTGAGGAGAGAGGGAGGAAGAAAATTTGGAACATAGAATTAGCTCAAAGACCTTAAACTCATCAGAGTTGGCTCATGGAGGGAATAACATTCACACCCAGTTGGGAGGAGTAATCTTTTTAAACCTTATAGGAAAGTATGAGGGGAAGAGGATAAGGAAGGAAGGGTGAAAAAAAAAGGGAGTGCAGAGTAGGGGAGGGGACAGTCAGAAGTAAAATACTTTTGAGGAGGAACAGTTTAAAAGAAGATAGAAAATAGAGTAAATATCATGGGAAGGGAATAGGATGGAGGAATAGGATGGAAGGAAATAGTTATGATGACTTTGCTGGGCTAATATGAAGAAAATTCTTTGTCAAGTTTAAGGTACTTTATTTAGGTTATGATGAACAGGATACTATTAGAAAAACCTGGAAAGACCTACATGAACTGAAGCAGAGTGAAATGTACTGTATACAAAATAACAGCAGTAGTGTAAAATGATCTGCTGGGAAGCATGTGGTTATTTTCAGCAAGGCAATGGTCCAATATAACCCTGAAGGACTTATGAAAATGGCAACCCATCTACAGAGAAAGAAGTGATAGTATCTGAAAATAGATGGAAACACATTTTTTTTCTTTTTTTTTTTCTTTCTTTTTTGGTGAGGCAATTGGGGTTGGGTGGCTTGCCCGGGGTCATGCGGCTGGTGGCTGTTGGGTGTCTGGGGCCGAATTTGGGCTCGGGTCCTCCTGGTTCCAGGGCCGGTGCTCTGTCCGCTGCACCACCTAGCTGCCCCTGGAAACACATTTTTTAAAAAAAAATTTTTGTCTTTGACAGTTCCTCAGTCTGAAGTTTTGGGAGTTTTTTGACTCTTTTTTCTCACAACCTAGCTAATGTGGGAATGTTTTTCATGACTACTCATGTATAATTTATTTTGAAATGCTTGAGTTCTAGTGGGTGGGGGGTGGGAATAGAGGAGGAAGAGAAGTTGGAACAATTTTTTTTTAAATTGATGTTAAAATTTGTTTTTACATATATTTTGGAAAATAAAATTCTATTAAAAAATAATAAAAGGGTAAAATTAAAAAAAAAAGAAATGACTTGCTCAGGGTCACACAGGTAGTGAATAGCAGAGGGATTTGAATTCAGATCTTCTGACTCCAGATTCAGTGTTCCTTTTGTTGACATTATTATAGTTGATGGGTATACTTTTCTGGTTCTGCTTACCTTTTTAAAAAAAATCAATTTGTTTTCCCATGATTCTTTGAATTCTTCAGATTTGTTATTCATTTTACATACCACAGTTGGGGCAGTGATTCCCTAATCTATCAGCAACCAATTTATAGGGTTGTTGTTTAATTCAACTACTTTCACAATGATATTTTGATATATAGGAGACTTTCCTTTCTATCCATGATCTTTTTGGGGTCTGTATCTGGCAGTGGGATTGCTCACCTGATAGCAATCTTTTTTCCAGAATGGCTGGATCAATTTCTAGCTTTATCAACTGTGTATGACTGCCTATATTCCTATAATTTTCCCAACATTAACTAGTTCAATCATTACAGGACTGCAGTAGATTGGAAGGGCCTTCCATTTATTAACAAAGTAATAAATGAGGACACTAGGCTAGAAGTTAGTAGAATTAGGTTCTAGTTTTATCTCTGTTCAGTGTAACCTTGGGGCAAATAATCTAACATCTCTGGGTCAAGAGAGGTAACCAGGTATGGTTGATGAATGAGTTTGAGTCAGAAAATCCCCACAAATCCTGCCTCTAACACATTGCACACTGATAGAGGGTGTCCCTTTATCACTTCCATATGAAACCACAGATTTTGGTCCCAAAAGAAAAGTCAAAACCACACTTTATATAGTACTATGGTTCACAAAGCATTTGCCTCATATTTACCCAGAAGTAGGTAAATATTTTAAAAATAGATTTTATTGATGTTTTTTGGTTTTACATAGCTTAGACTTCTCCCATATCTTTCCCAGTCCTCCTACCAGTCATCCCAAATAATTCAGAATTGTTTTTAAAGAAACAGAAAGAATTCAGTAAAATCAATCAATAATTTTGAAAAACAAAACAAAAACAAAAACTGCAGTCATACACAATGTCCCATACCTGTAGATGGCCTATATCTGAGGGGAAGGTGGTGGGAAGCAAGTTTTGGTCACATTTCTACATTTCTATCTTTTTGGGGCCAAGTTCATTCTTTAAAATTTCACAACATTCATTTTCAATTGTTTTGTAGTTGTTTTTCTAGTTACAGTATTGTAGTCATTGTGTATACTGTTTTTCTGACTTTAGGACAAATATCCACATCTTAGCTGAGAAAACAGGCTTAGCAACATCAGTCTTGCCCATTGTACACAAATCCAGGCTTCCCACTTCCAAAGGCAGCCTAGGTGCCCTCCCCCCTCTACTGTTTTGAGGGTGAAATATTTGCTAAAGAAAAAAAAAGATGGGAGAAGGGTCTAGATAATGTGCATAAAGTTATTAAAATTAGGAATATATTATGAAATCAAATTAAACTAAAACAGTTAATCAGCTGTCATACAAATGTTTTCCTTACATAGTATCAATAAATTGGAATAAACTCAAAAAAACAAAAACAAAAACAAAACAAAACAAAAAAAAACCAAATAGCTTGTGAGAAGTCATCTGGTTATGATTTGCTACACTTGGTGTGGTACTGATGATATGGCATGGCAGCAGAAATGCTGGTCTCTGAAGATAGGGAGACCATGATATCAGCAGGTCAGAGACAATCAGCAGGCACCATGGGGAGCCACCCACTAATTTCACATCCCCTTCCATTCACATATTTAATTAAAATAACAGCAGTCATCATGAATGGCTACAGAGATGGCTTCTGATGAAAATTAAGATGCCCTTCATTCCATGACTTATCTCCTGAAATATTGCAGTACATCTCCCTACATGATCCAGCAACTTTACCTGCCCTTTGTGGCATTTGAATAATGATTCTACTTTGGATCTGGTCACCCTCAGCCAGTCTGCCAACTTCACCCTGCATTTTTAGTAGGGTTTTTTGTCAGGGGTGAAAAATGGGGGTGGTTGTCAGATCAAGCACAGCACCAAAATATAGAACCCTGTCCATGGTATAGACAAATTGTGTTGAAGAAAGATCTTATTTAAATGCTTTGTTAATTATGAATCCTTATTTCCCCTCTTTCCTATTAACCCCAAACAGAACTTTTTTCTCCATCTTATTTCACTTATGCACAAGAACCTGAGTTGAAAATCTTTCTCAGTAGACATTTTGTGGACCTACCGTGAGGCCCACCACCTTTTAGCGTCATGTACTTTTATCTTGAGTGCAAGGCAAACTTTCCACTTATATATAATATATTATATGACCTCATCCATCAGTTTCAGGAAAATGTTACTTCAGATGAAACTATGTTATGGGACAGTTATTTGCATAGCAACATTGTTAGAATTTTTTTTCATGGTTCCAGACCTATGATCTTATTGGTATAGGGAACCCCCCACAAGGAAATTCCATCTACCAATGCAGATTGGAAGTTATTCTGAAATGTGTGCCTAGAGTACTGGCAGGTTAAGTGATTTACAGTTCAGCAATGTGCTGTGGCAAGGGGAGAATTTTAACTCGAGACTCCCTATTAGGCTGGTTTTCTATTTACTACAGCACACTACACTGCACTACTGTGCAGCCAAAATTTGGACTATTAAAAACTCAAAACTGGTCTTTATGGATACCTGAGTCCAAAGGGGATTCTAGAAACAAATTCCCGTACATAAATGAGACCTTGAGAAAGCATTTGCAGTGACTGAGAGAAAGGAGCTAAAGAACTCAGAGATATCCTTGAAGTAGAGATGGGAAAGTGGTTAATTTTTCTCCACAAGAGTCCTCTAATATAGAGCTTGAGCAAAGTTCTTTGAGATGTTTGGACACTGTTCTATTCCCCTCCTTTCTCCTAACTATCCTCCCTTCCTCTCCATTACAATGAGTTCATTATTTGGAGTACTATTTCTACCAACATTTCCACACCTTAGTAGAGGGTTTCTTAAGTTGCAGTGGCTAAAATGGTAATTTTGTCACCAAATAAGGTAGTGAGCCTAAATTCAGTGTGATCCCTGCACACCAGTATGTCACTGGGTCTTGTGCTTAAAACCTTTCCAGCTTGGTGTGGGATCTCCCCAAGCTTAATTATACTCTGCTGGCATAACCTTTGATAACCCTTTTCCTAGTAGGCTTAGTTTGAATACAATTGTAGTAGAGGATAAAATAAGAGAACAATAATATATTTTCAAAGTGTGTGCATTTTGTTGTAGTGAAATTTTATTTTATATAATCCTAATACATAGCATCCACAATATGTATCCATGCATTTATTGTTGCCATGAGATTTCAAAACTTTTAACTCTCATGTGCAAATCCCACCCCCCACAAGTACATAGGGTTACAGTAACATTCTTTGGTGTCTGATTTATAAATCCATGTTACCAAGAGAGTATCTTTTTGTCGTTACGAATGTGCTGCTGCTAGGAGATTTAAAAGCAGGGGGGAAATGGATCCTTTTCCCAACAAAATGCTGATTCAGTAAATAACTTGTTTTATCCCTACTCCAACCATGCAGGCAGACGGCGTAAATCCTCTCCCAAGCCCCTGGTTCTGAGTGAAGCTAGAAAGCAGTTAATGATCTACAGACTACCTCAGGTTCTCAGGCTGCACCTTAAACGATTCAGGTGAGTATCTCTTAGGAGTCACAGGTGCTGGTAAACCGTGGGAATCTCTGCTTTGGGAGGCTTTAGTTAAGTCCCTTTAGGGTTGGAAAAGGGAAAGTTGCTCCTTTGAGATCCTTGGACTCCCTATGGAGTTCAAGGGAAACTGAACATCTCATCCACAGTGAGTCTGTGTTGATGCAACAGCAGGGGACTTACATATCTGCTCCCTTGGCTCTGTTTAATTGGACTATCTGCTTTTGGTTTGTCTGCACAAAGCTTCTCTGGAATTGCTTAGATTTTATGTGGAACCATCTCTAGGATAGAATAAGACAGGAACTTTGTAGTAGATGAAAAGGCTGGGGGTGGGAGAGGGGAGACAGGGCATGGAAGGACAGTGAAGAATTATTAACCAAATGGATTAGTTAGGGATTTCTATCTTCACAGCATATTTTGAACACTGATTAATCTACCTTCAGAGTGTGTGTTTGAGAAAAAAATTTATAGATGAGGATACACGCAGAAGAAAAGCCAAATGTTCTACATACAGTACACCCTTGTCTAGGTTTGTGTACATTTCCACTAGTGAAAAGAATTTTGTAGAATACTGATTATACAGTAGCAGTGAAAATAGTAAACTGGGCTATATTCCAAGCCATCTCCATCACCACCACCCCACCACACACGCACATATGCATACCACTTTTTGTAAGTATTTATCTGCCTTGCTTCTGATGGAGCCTTATATGTACATACATGCCTGTTTTAGGTGGTCTGGACGTAATCACCGTGAGAAGATTGGGGTCCATGTCGTCTTTGACCAGGTATTAACCATGGAACCTTACTGCTGCAGGGACACTCTCTCCTCTCTTGACAAAGAGACCTTTGCCTATGACCTCTCCGCAGTGGTGATGCATCACGGGAAAGGGTTTGGCTCAGGACACTACACAGCATATTGCTACAACACAGAGGGAGGTGCGTGTACCTTTTTCCAGGGTGTGGACACCATAAATTGTCAGTGTGTTCATGTGTGTGCTGTCTTTGCCATTCAAGTCCTATATAGTGCAAATCTCTAGCTTTCTGTAGGAGGAAGATCAAAGCCATTAAAATCTAATGGATAAAGATTTGAGTCACAGTTCTAGTTTGATCTACTACTGACTTACATACCTTTCAGTCTTCCCATCAGAAATGGGGAAACAACAATATCACAGGATAGGAATCACAGGCTGACAGAATAGCAAAACTAGGAGAAATTAAAGAGACCATCTGGTCCAAGCCCCTCATTTTATAGAATAGGAAACAGACCCAGAAAGATTGTGTAACTAGCCCAAGCAAACTCACATGAGCGCAGGGTTTGATTACAGGCCTTCTGAACCCAAGCCTGGTGTTCCTTCCATTCTGCTTTGACCTCCCTTTTCATGGTATGTACTGTTTCTAAAGGTATCGTCAGTTATGTGTTAATTAAATTTCTTAGCTATATAGAGAAAAATGATGAGGAATAATGTGGTTTTCTGACTCTTCCTTTTACAGGAATGGTCTGGTCCCCTCTCTAGGCCAATAAGAATTCTAGAATGATCAAAAGTAAAAAGAAAAATATATAAATGTCATTTTTCACATAAAACTATTTTGTCATCAAATTTGTCAGCCATTTGAATATCAGAAATGATTGGGAACCCCCTGAATTCTAGGGATATTCACAAAGTTGAATCTAAGCAAATTCTAGTTCTCAGTATTCGACCAATTCTTGATGATTCCTGGATAATTTACCTAGTCTATGGATTGTCCAAGACCCTTTGCAGCCTCTTTCTTCTTTCCAACCCCTCTCCTCCTATCCTTGACTATTTTACCACCTCTTAATACCTTCTCCAAAGCAGGAAGAAAAGGGAGGATGGAAATTAGTCCATTTGTTCTCTTGTGAGCAGCATTACTGTTATTAATTTTGATGGGGAAGAAGATTGACATTAATGTTCAAAACGGAATTTTCAAAGTCTCTATGGGTTTTACTCATCTACTGTCTTCAGTAGAAAGATTCAAGAATTGGCTACCTTTAGAATTTTTCTGCTCCTTCCTTTCATCTTGTCTCAACTGCTGCTTTAAAAGCAGGAAGGTTGGGTAGTAATTCTCTTTCTTTCCTTTTGGTTTCCTAGGTTTTTGGGTCCACTGTAACGACTCCAAGCTGAATGTATGTAGTGTCGAGGAAGTGTGCAAAACCCAGGCCTACATCCTTTTTTACACTCAAAGAACAGTGCAGGGCAATGCAGGAATCTCTGAAACCCAACTCCAAGCTCAGGTGCGGTCCAGCAACAGTGATGAGAACAGAAGATTGACATTCCCCTGAAGGGATCATGGTCACCTCTGGCTTGTTTTTGAAACCATCGGTGTTCGTACATCTTTCCTCTTTGTAGGAATTAAGGCTGACTGAAGGAACAGATTTGCTACACTCTGGGGTCAAGAATAGGAGTTGTCAGGCTATTCAGTCCTGTCATGAAAATTTGTAGTCAGTTTCTTTTTAATGTATTTGGATATTCCCCATCTTCCATAAAACAGAACAAAAGGAACAGCCTCTTCAGTCATCATCTTTTATCAACTTCTCTCCATTACAAAAGGGATCCTGGTATAGGGAGATAGATGTAAAATGATGATGTCCAACAAGGAGAGAAGCCTTGTTGTCATCTCTCCATTATGCCTTTTTCTCCCTCCTAAACAGTGCAAACCAGCACCATGAGCAGGTACAGCCCAGGCTAAAGGTTACTACCAGGTGAGAAGGAGTCCTGGACTTGAGCCAACTGCCTTATCAGGCTGGTTACCCAGGGTTTACACTAGATAACACATGTCTCAGGCCTGGGTAGTTGGGTAGTTTGCAGTTTAAGGATTTGGCTCTTACAGCAGGGGATTTGGATAAATGAGTGCTAGGCATTTGCCAGTCCAGGCTAAACACTTGGCTGGGGAATCATTGCAATTGTGTGCTAAAGGAGAAAAAAGAAAACCACATGAAGAGTGCCCATGGAACACTTTGAAAAAAAAAAATCCTATGACCTACCCATTGCTCATTTGTGCACCACCTCTGGGACGCCTATTGCTTCACTTAGTGGCAGAAAGGGCAGCTCCCAGGAGTGCAACAAGATCAGGAAAGACCATCCACTGCACCCCACTCCTCATTACTGATAAGGCTTAGAGCTGTAGATTTAAATCTTGAGCCTGGGCCTGAGATGTTTAAGTCTGTCCTTGGGTCAGCCTCGTATTCCTGAGGCTTCCCCAGAAGTCAGGTCATTGGGAATAGGGAAGCCCTTCAGTCCAGCGTTCTACTTGAATGGTTTTCGCCACTTTCCACAGCCCCAGTCCACTGACAATACAGACATCACAAAGAGTGTGGGCCTCCATGGGACTCTTGAAGATTCTGTCATCAGCAACTGTCCCTACTATGGCTGTGCAGCTTGCTGCTTTTGAGCCTGACCAGATCCCACCCACATTTCTTGGGAATTCCAGATCATTCAGGACTATACTACCTGTCAGAGAATTAAAAGCTGATGAGACCCAGGGGCTGGGGAAATGTACCTTACTCTTTAAATGGGATCTGTAGCAAAAATTGTAATGGGAGTTTCCCAGGTTGACCTTAAATGCGAATGTACCCTACTTACTAACCAGCCACCACCACTGAGCTTATCTTCTGAGCCCTTTGGCTGTGGCAACCCTATTGAAAGTAAAGTGCAAACCGTCACAGCATTGTAGCTGTTGCTTCAGTGAATGAAGCCTCAGCGTATCACTATGAATGCTCATCTTTTGACTGAGTATATCACATTAATGTTTGAATTCAGGTAGAGGTACAGCTGTCAATTGAATGGAGTAAGTGTGGAAGGGAGTTTGGGAGGGAGGAAAGTTGGGGGGAGGGGAGGGAGGAGGCTGAAGAAAGAGGGCAGGTTCAGCCTTGCTCATCAATCAGATTCCCCAGGCAGATCTGGAGTGTTTGCTGCTGACCTCTTTTGAGATGGCCTCTCCCAAATGACCTACCAAACAGCACTGAGATGTGGAAACATTACAGACAAAGGATGGCTTACCCTGGGAGGGAAGGGAGTGACTAACTATACTTTGAATTAAACTTGCTTTTTCCAACACTGTGAGGTTTCTGTAATATTTAGCTTTTATTTGGAAGCGATAGCGTATAGCATTTTTTATGCTGTTTGGTTTATGTTGTCTCCTGCAGGCTTCTTTATATAAGCTTTGCCCAGGGCTCGCTCTCTACTGTACACTGTTTTAAAGTGTCACGGCTGCCAGGGCCACCAGAGGAGGTTCTGATATGGAGTTAAGCTCTCGAGGCCCAAATTGTTAATCAACACAATTGGGAACAATGTTCTTCATGGTGACGGCAAAACCCATTTACCCCAAGAGCTAAAGATAGTAAACCTGTTAAAAGGAAAATAAGAATTGTGCCTCATCTTTCACTGAATCCTATATTTATTATTCTAGAATCATAGAAATTTTAAAAAGATAGAAAGGACTACTAGAGTACCTACTCCATTCCTCTGGCAAGTCCAGGGGGAAATTGTTTTTAAAAGATAAAAAGCAACACAATGTGATAGGTTAATACAAATACTCAAATGTAATTTTTAAAAAAAATAGTTTTATACCAAATAATTATAAGGATTATTAAGCTGATTAAAGAATGTGTAAAGTAAATGCTTTAACTTGGCCAAGTACCAATAGATCAAAATGATTTTTTAAAAAAACCTTTTAAAAAATTAGATGATATAGAAACATGAGAAATACCATCCAAAGTACCCTGTCTCAGGCAGGACAGAGGTTCTAAGAGGCCAAGTCAGCACCAGAATCTAAATGAGAGTAGAATCTGAGCTGAAATTTTGAAAACCAAGGCTTCCTTCCCACTGGGTAAGTCAGCTCAAATTTCAAAGCTCAAATGAAAGATGTTAAGAGTAAAATGCCCTTTTAAAATTTATGTAAATCTTGGATGTAGACAAGTCTTAGTTGTGTTTTGCTTTTCAACAAGAGAAAAGAAAGTTAAGAACCTAGTAAGACTTGTAAGTAAAGGCCACCAAATCTAATCCAAGTTCTACTGAAACCTCATGGACCCACTTTGCTCCAAAGAGCAAGGAAGTGCTTCATTAAAATCTCATTCCCAGAACACTTGCCACTTGGCCAGCACATTTACTTTCCACTATGATCTGCTTTCCCTGATGAAGGCATCCTGGCCCCAAAAGGTGTTTTACCTCCAACTAGTTTGACCTTGATATTTTCATTCACCCTGAGGCAAGCATGTGTGCTAATGTATTGTTAACCAACAATTAACCCTCAGGCAGTCAAGAACTGAAGCCCTTATAGAACTGGCAGGGCCCCCCTCTCAGGGTAGGAGGCAGTGCCACACTGTAAATTTCCAGATGTCTCTCAAAATGTCAAAAATAAAATTGGAAACTGTAGAAGTTTTAATGTGTCCTATGGACTCAATATCAGAGTTTATTTTTGTTTTGAAAGTCAATGATTGTAAAAAGTTCCCTACTCTGGCTTGGTCCAGCCATGTGCAGGAAAAGACCATGTAGTCTGGGGTTGGCTGGCTAGCACAACAGTGGTTCTTTGCTCCAGCTGGGCCCCAAATAAGCTCAAGCAGAAGTTTGACAGTAGTCACATAATGAGAACTTTTTTGGGGGGGCGGGGTGGGAGGAAGGCCAGAGCAGGGGGTGCAGGGTGGGGGTGGGAAGGGAATTTACTTTATTGATAAAGCTATGTGAACTAATTTTATACAATTCATGAAATTTGGTGCCTTGTACCCAGTTATGGTTTGCATGGGACATGAGACTTAAGGAAAGGATCCCCTCATCAGTCACGTGACAAAGGAGTTTGTGTGGTTTTTCAAGGACTTTTAGTACCTTTTTTTTTTTTAAACATTTCATACCTCTGTGAATGGAAGTTGTTCTTACCAGCAGTTCTCAATTTGGTGTATTTTACTGTACTGTTGTCCAAAATCTTTGTGTTTGTGATTATTCAAAGGCAGATTTTTACCCTCTCCCTTCTTCCTTCACTCAAGTTGTCTGTTGCATATGGTAACTCAGGCCTTTTCTAAATCAGATTGAGAGGACTACCCTTCCCCAAACACATCCTATCTTTCTTTCTAAAAAGAAAAATCTTCCCCCCAGGGGTATGAGGGTTAAGTGACTTGCCCAGGGTCACACAGCTAGTAAGTGTCAAGTGTCTGAGGTCGGATTTGAACTCGGGCCCTCCTGAATCCAGGGCAGATGCTTTATCCACTGCCCCAACCTAGCTGCCCCCCCCATCCTATCTTTCCTAGGAGACTTGTGTTCAGTCTAGTGTGGGAGGAGGTACAGAGCACAAATTTTTAGAAAAGGATTTTCACTTTCTAACAATGACAGAGGTGCTGCTAAAAGTTAAAGTTAAAAGCAACACAAAATTGGTTCCTCCTGAAATGGACCAAGTGTGGAATGAAGTTCTTTGCACAGAATTCTAAGCATCAGTATGATAAATGCAACAGTTCCCCACATGTGAATGTTACAGCTTTTATGTAGGTCCAGCTGTATTATTTAATTGGACAGCTCAACATTACCTTCCCACTCACTCCCATCCCCTATCTCCTAAATCCCTTGGAGAAGACAACCACAAGCACATGTAGTTTGTCCAGCCAGCTAGGAGGAAGGTAAAGAAACCTGTTAATTTAACCCTGACCAGTAGTGTTAACACTGGATATGTAAGAGGCATTCCATGAGATGATTTTTAAATACCATACTATCTAAAACCCATTTGACAATTTGTATATTGTCAACTTTGTGAAGGTGATGTCTTAGACAAAGCTTCCATAGACAGCAGTTTTCCTGCAAGGAAGCCAGCCACATACCCACAATGTGGATGAGTTTTAAGTTATTTAAAATGCTTTTGGAAGTTTCTAAATACAACCATAGGTTTACATCTTAAATGCAGAATTTGCCCATTAGCAGAGGTCTTGGACTTCAACTGTCTTTGAACCTCACTTAAAGCTTTACATGTGTTGTAGCTGCATTTATTCAAAGGGCGATTTTTTTTTTTTTGCTGCCTCATTGTTTCCTTTATCTTGGATCTTAGAAAGCATTTTCCAATTTAATATCCATGGGGCCACTTTAAGAGACAGCATTTTTTGATATTACAAATCACAGCTTCTGTAAGACTGAAGGGATCGTATTTATGAGTTGTTTGGCTTGGAGGAAATATGAGGTATACAGACACCAAATGGTAGCAAAATCTTAACTGACAATTGGATAGGAAATAGAAACCAGCATTTCCCACAGCTGATGGTTACCAGGAAACTTAGTTCCCTTTTGGAATTTGCTGGTTCATTCCTTGTACTGGCACCAAATTCCTAACTCTTTGCAGCACCTGTTTTATACAAAAACTTCCCACCTGCATTGTTGGAAATAAGTCCAAATTCCCCCAAGTTTTTTAAAATGTTAATAGTAAGGTGCTATTAAGATTAAATATTAAGTGATCTGAATGGAGCTCTTTTTCTCTTGCAGTGACTTAAGAACTTTTACTGAATTTTGATTAATACCTCAAACTTAGATCTGATGTTTTAAATAAGCATTGGCTTTTGTGGGCTGTAAATTTTCCTTTAATACTATATGTTGGTTACTATTCCTTTAACGCTACTAGGTGATCATCCTATTGCCTAGAATGCCTATTGTGGCTTAAAATATTACCTGCCTTTACCACTGACAGCAGTAGCACCAAACCTTATCTTTGGTCTCATCTGCGCAATGCTTCTTTATTTTAACAATACTTTGTGCATCTGAGGTCAGAGCATCACTGTTCCACCCCACCCCAAATTAACCCAGAGAGCCTGATCTTTGTGGTCTGAACTTCTTGCTTAACCTATATCCCTGTTATTATCTGCTAGACTCATCGTTTCCTGTAATCAGATTTTCTGCTGCAAGGAACTTTGGAGAGCACATAGTCTGGCACGTTCATTTTATAGGTGAGGAAAATGAGGCCAAGAAAGGAGTTTGCCCAGTACTACATAGGTAGTAGTAGCAGTCTCCTGTTTACAGAAACATAACTACTCTTTTGGATATTCCTGTTGGGATTTGCCTTGCTAGGACCTAGGAAGAAAATTCTGTCTGTTTAGGTAAGTGGCAGGATTAGGATTCTAACAATGAATGAAAGAAAAATACCATCTCGAGGCAAATAATTAAGTTTCATGAGGGCAGACTCTAGGACGCATTGCATAGCACACACCAGATGCTTCCTAACAGTTTGGTGAAATGAAAGCCCCAGTCATCCAGTCCTACAGGAGATTCGGCTCCACAAAAATGACAGCTCCTATCTTCAAAGCACCAGACCAAATAAAAAAGGAACAAACTTGCCTAAGTGGGTACTGACTATACAGCTGGAGCTAAAAGAAAACGTCAGAGCCAAGGCCTCAGACGTGTTGCAGCTTCCAAACCTCAAAGGGGCTAGTTCCAAAATAAAGCCTTGATGGATCTAGGTCAGATCTTTAATTGGCTAAACCCAGCCTCTTCACCCAGCCCTTTTCCTCCTCTACAGGAGTCTCTCTAGGGCCTGTATTCCTTTCCAGTAACAACTTGGTCTTTAATGACCTCATTTGCCCCAGAAACTGAAATTTCGGAAGATGACAGCAGCCGAGGCGGCATCTACACTTGACATTTTTAAGCAGTGGAAGATTCTCCCTCAGATCTAAAAAACAACTCCTTGAATATTCCATTTATAAAGAACCTTGAGCTCATGTTCTAGATACTTCCATATTTGGTTCAGCAGTGTCTTTTTTCAAGTAGTCATTTTCATGCACCCCATCTGGGTTACAACACAATGACTGTGCTTCCCCACTGGTCTCTTATGTGTAAAACACACATATGTACTTCTCTGCCCTTACTGTCTCCAGACTTGAACCTGCATTCCAGCAAGTGTCCTAGTGGCAACTCTAAAACCTGCCTAAAGCACTAAAATGCTATGCAACACCAAACTGGCATCCCACCCACCCCGCTGAAATCCTGCTCAAATTTTATATTCCTCTTTGGTGAGTTTCACCCCACAATTATCAACATCAGTCTCTGATGGTTGCAATTTGCCTGGTCAGGATTTTTTGTTTTGTCCTCCCTTTAAATAAGCAGCTGACAAGTCCCCTCTTACAACCCATGATGGGGGCCTGTTCTCTTTTGGATGTGAAATATGAATCATGTTTTTATGATTTTTGTAAATCTTTACTCTTTTTACACCTTGTTTTTGTAAGCTGAAGTTTCTTATTAAAAGAATAAAAACCCAGTGTCTTTGTTGACTGTCTTTATTTCAAACATTTTAGGAGAAAAAAAATCTTTGTATAATCGAAGAGAACAGCAAATGCCACTTGCAACACACTCCTTGTTGGGCATCTGCCCAACCTGCAAGGATTTTGAAGATTTATACAATATATGGAGCAAAGGCAATATACCTCACACCATGCCTAAGTAGTGACAAGCTCTGACTGACCATAGACTGACCAAGGAAGAAAGATATCTACAGAAGGGAATGTAGCAAGTCTTAATCAGATCCGTGGTAGCCAGTCAAAGCAGATCTTCTGATGGTCATGTCATGGTCATAGCTGCAGGTTGGAGAGCTTCCAAGAAACTGCATTCAGATCACGAAAGGCAGTATTAGAAATGAAGTCACTAGTTACATCTGTGGAAAAAATACATTGGACTTGAATTTTAACTTTCCTGATCTTCACTCCCCTACACTCAATGGATGTACAGACCTGATAAATTTCCACGTGTTCTGATCATGTTCCTAATAGCTTGGGTACTTACCAGCTGTGCTACAGTCCTGGCTGGGGTGCCATCAAGTCAATGTCACTTAGGTTCCTAGCCAGCCAAACACCAGCAGCAAAGAGTCCCAAATTAACGATCAAATTCCTGGAAAACAGAGAAGCCTTTTAGTCCTACCATTGGTAATGTTATTTTTTTATGAAGGTTTAAGGGCAAAGGGCCTAATTTCCCTATAACATCCAGAGAAAAACATACTTTCTAGGGGAGGCAATAAAAGGGGACATTTAAAACTAACCCTTTCCTCTGATGCCAGGATTGTTATTTTCGGTGCTAATCCAAAGCACCCTAAAATTCAGGGAAAGTGTTGTCAAGGTATAGCTTAAGTGACAACTTAAAACTACTTACTGTGTCTTAAAGAACAGGAATTGCCTACCTCTGAAGAAAGGGCAGGCAGGGAAAAAATTCAAAAGCCATTACAGAGCCTCAGTTTCTGAATGGGATTCCCAGAAAAGCAGGTGGAGAAACTCAGGCACCAATGAGAGGGGGAGGTTTTAGGGTATATTAAGCAACCAGTCAAATCAATGACTAAGGTGTTGCGACCTCTCTGAACCGCCTTTCCTCGCCTGCAAGATGTGGAAAATAATGCTTTTACCTACATAACAGGTTTCCCACAAGGGAAAAGCCTCATATAAATGTTACAGCATTTATTTAAGTATAAGCTGTTAGAACAGTAAGTTCACATTTAAGGATAAAACGAGATAGGAGAAAGACGCCAAAGGAAATTCTCTCGGCCTGCCTGATGTTGGAGAAACGGAATTACAGACTTAGAGGACTTCAGAGTTCGTCTCGTCCAACTCCCCCTTTGTTTTACGGACGAAGAAAACGGGAAAAGCCACACAAAGTCCCTTCCTCACGCAGAGGAGGTGACTGTCCCAAGGTGACACCGCGGGTCAGTGGCAGAGCCAGGACTGGAGCCTGTGTCCCCGCGAATGCTTCTTGCCCAGCACCGCCCCTGTCCCCCCGCCCCTGCCGGGGTCCGGCTGTGGCTTTGGGAATCTCTTCTACAGCCACAGGGGAAGGAAAGAAGGGGGAACCACCCTGTCTCCGGTCGAGAAGGCGAGGGCGGCGTCTTCCTGGGGAAAGGGACCCCGTTACCTCCGGAAGTCGTTCCTGTCGGTGGCAAAGCGGTAGGCGCCCCGCAGCCATTCCCCGACTCCCTCCGGGGCTCCAGTCCCTCCGCCAGAGGCCACCGCTGGCGTCACTGCCTGAGGCGGCACCGAAGATCCGCTCGCAGCCATGGCAGGTAGCCCCAAGGGCTCAGCTCCACATGGGCGCAACTCACCAGCACGGCAGCTCGGCGCTCCTTGTTAGCGTCACTTCCGGCCAGGAGGTTTTTCCCCGCCCCTTCTTCCTCCCCCCCACCATCAGCCACAGGCAGGCAGCTCAAGGCCGGCAGGGGGCAAGCGAGCGCTACGGGCAGGACACGAGGTAGGGAAAGCGGGGCTCTTTGAGGCCCCGGGGCAGAATTGGTCACGCTGCCCAAGTGGTCGCTCACACACAGGGTCACTGGGCGGTCATTTTATTGCATCTGACGACCAGGGCTTGGAAAAGCATAGCGTCAAGGGTGAAAAAGGGACCTAAGATTTGAATTATCTTGTGTTGTGCCCAACCCAAATTAAAGGAAAATAGCCGTGAAAGAGGCGAAAGCGAATTTGTTTTATTTACACTACTGTATCAATACATCAGTCAGTCAACAAGCACTTAAGTGCCTGCTTTGTGCCTGGCACAGTGCCCTCGGTCAAGGTTAATAAGTGCTTGTTGGCTAACCCCCAGGTCTCAGAACTATCTGAAGTCTGACTGAAGATGTAGCTGGCCTGAGGACAGCTGTCAGTGCTAGGCTAGGACTGTCCCTGGACCTCTAGATGACTTGGCAAACAGGAAGCTGAGATCGCCCCCAAAAGTCCGGATATATTTGAACACCCAGAAAAGCATAAGTTAGTCAGGAGGATGGGTGCCTTCACCCCGCAGCAGAATCCTACTCACTCACTCCCACCCCCAGCACTGGGACCTGAACCTCTGCCCACTGTGGAAATGTCACCAACTGTCTTGGCTGCAATCTCCTTAACTGAAGCCTCCAGGCTGTATTTCCTAAGTGGGGAATTCTCCTGTCTGGAACAGAGGCTCAGGTTCATGCTTCCTCACCACCTGCCCCTGAGGTCGTAGTGGGGTTGAGGAGGGCAGAATTCTAGCAGACCCTACACTGCCTCCCTGGGGCTCTTCCTCCAGTGTGCAGGTGGAGACTGTGCAGGGCAGCAGGGCCCCCATCCCCGGGCTGGGGTAGAGGCTGTCCCAGAAAAAAGCCCTCAGGCTCAGAGTCTGAAGAGGAAGAACAAGTGGGGCAGGGCCCATCCTCCCCTGAACATGGGGTCCTCAGGGAACGCTTCAGCCTTCTCCCTGTGGGGCCCTTCTCGAGGATCCCAGCGCTGTTTAGGAAGCTCTGGGGAATCTCATCTTTCTCAAGGCTGTCTCCAGGCTGCTCCATTCTGTTTTCATGGCAGGAAGTAGAGGAGACAGCAGTAGGATCATTGCTCTGGGAGGCTGTGAGAGGAAGCAACAGAGGTCAACTTATTAGTCAACAAGCATTTTATTAAGAGTCACTCTGACCCCACCTCGGTCTTTTTGCTGGATCACTGTCCCATTACTTTAACTAGGGGCATACAAGGCTCCCCCCCTTTTCAGTTTCCTTTTACACACTGTCTTTCCCCCATTAGAAGGTAAGCTCCTTGAGCAGCTAGGTGGCTCAATGGATAAAGCACCCACCCTGGATTCAGTAGGACCTGAGTTCAAATCTGGCCTCAGATACTGACACTTACTAGCTGTGTGACCCTGGGCAAGTCACGGAACTTTCATTGCCCCAGGGGGGAAAAAAAAGAATATAAGCTCCTTGAGGAAAAGGGTTGTCTATATTTGTATTCCCAGTGCTTAGCACAATATATGGCATACTATAAATGCTTAATAAACAATTCTTGACTTGACTTACCTGTAACCTCTGTTTGGCATTTGAAGATCTTCAAAAGCCTACCTTTCCATCCTTATACACTCCCCTTAACACAAGCTGTGGTGCAGCCAAAGTGGCCTTGTAGCTCCTCACTAAGGGTACTTCACATCCCTAGTCTGCACCTTTGCAGCCTGGCTATTCCCATCAAGTTTGGTGTGCGCTGTCTCCTCTCATACCCATCAACATGCAAGTACCTACTATGTGTGAGGCACTGTGCTTAGCAAGCACCCACTATGTGCCAGGCACTATGCTAAGCACTAAGAATAAAAAGAATAGCAAAAAGGTTCTCTCCAGGCTCAATTCAAATGCCACCTTTTACAAAAAGGCCTTTCCTGATCTCATAGGTGCTAATGCCTTCCTACAGAATTATCTTGTATTTATTTTGCATATACTTCTCTCTATAAATATAGTCTCAGTTACAATGTAAGCTCCTGGATATCACAGATGGTTTCATTTTTTTGTCATTGTATCCCCAGTACCTACCACTTAAAAAATGAAGGAGGACTGATGGTTTGACATTCTGTGTCAGGAGCTGGAGGTTTGAAGACATAGAAACTTAAATTTATAGCTGGAAGGGATCTAAAAGGTCATCTAGAGGCAGCTAGGTGGCACAGTGGATAGAACACCGGCCCTGGAATCAGGAGTACCTGAGTTCAAATCCAACCTCAGACACTTGACACTAGCTGTGTGACCCTGGGCAAGTCACTTAACCCCAATTGCCTCACCAAACAAATAAATAAATAAATAATAAAAAATAAAAGGTCATCTAGCCCAAAGAGGTAGCATAGTGGATAAAGCCATGGGCTTGGATTCAAGAAGACCAGAGCTCGAATCCCATGAACTCCCTTATCTTATGAGGAAGAAAACTGAGGCCAAGAGAGGTTAAGTGACTCATCTACGGTTATAAAGCAGCAAGTGGATTTTCCAAGAAAGGGTCCCCTTTAAGTCCCCCTTCAAGACTTTTGAGGGCCAGACCCCAACTCATCAAACGCTGAGTCTTGTTCAGGCGTCAGATTGCTTCAGCTTCAAGAGAGGTGTGTGTGTGTGTGGGGGGGGCAGCTAGGTGGTGCAGTGGATAGCCCTGGAGTCAGGAGGACCTGAGTTAAAATCCAGCCTCACATTTAACACTTACTAGCTGTGTGACCCTGGGCAAGTCACTTAACCCCAATTGCCTCACCGAGAGAGAGAGAGAGAGAGAGAGAGAGAGAGAGAGAGAGAGAGAGAGAGAGAGAGAGAGAGAGAGAGAGAGAGAGAGAGAGGAAGAGGACAATTCCAATTCAGGTCACTGAAGGAAAAGGCTCTGGGAAGACTTGAGAACTGGTGGTCTTCATCGTGTCCCTATATCCAGCTTCCTACTCTAGAGACTTCAAGGAGATTCCTTTTGGGTAAGATCTAGCACCCTCTCTCTTGGTTGAGCTGAATTAACTTGTTCCCATGGTGAGAGCACCTTCACTTTGTATTCAAAATTCTACTTGAACCTTCTCTGATTTCTCTTATGATTTCTATAAATAAGTGTCTTTGCTACTTGCTGTGTGAAATTTCATTGCAAAATTTTGCATTGTGAAACTGCAAAAGCAGTCCAGTCTTGGATATGCAGTTTGGGGTACCCTGTCCCCCCAAATGACAAAGTAATCAAGTTAGATGTAACCTGATTATATCCCCAGACCATAATATTTAAGAGAACAGATAGAAATATATCTAGCCTGATACTCCTTCTCACTGAGGCGAGCAAAGCGATAGCCTATACCCCCAACTTCCCACTTCCCCTCTTGGTAGAAATAAAATCTCCCCTGGAGAAGAGTAGAGGGAGAAGAGGCTAGAGATGTCTGTTCTGCCTCCCTTTGAGTCACACAAGGAACAAGCTCTTGCCATATGTAGAGCCTGACTACACGTGTGGGACCCACTATTCTCTTTGCCACAGATGGGAGCTTTGTCCATAGTAACATAATTTTTCGTTACTTATTTTTACAAAATATTGTGGGGTTTGGGGGCTAGGATTTTTTTTCCCCTTAGAAGCTAGGGGAAAAAAATTTTTTTTTCTATCCTGTGCTTTAAATGCCAAACAGAGGAATTTACCTCTGTCTTTAACATCAACATTTGAGTTAGACTGGGGACGCAGCCAGCATAATCCACCCCCTTTTCCCTAGCACACCCTTTCTTTACCCAGTCTGTGCCTTTGATGACAACCTCAGACCTTGTAATTTGATGTCTCCTCTTACTGAACCGGAATAAAATTCAACACAGATTGTGGCTGGGACTTCTTGGCAGTTGCTGCTCCTCACCCTACCTCCTTTCTCATTGCCCACCTCTGTGGCTACAGACAACCCTGTGAGAGTAGAAGGAAGGATGCTTTTGTATCCTTTGCTGAAATGCTCTCCCCTTCTCTCCCCAACAAAGGTCTCAGGAGTGAATGAATATGCAAGCTTTGGGGAAGAAAAATGGAAGCTAGGGAAAGGAAAAGGAATAGCTAAATTGGGGGGCACGACCAAGGGTCTCCAAACCCCATGTCTATAATAACATTAATTCATGACACTGCTTACAGTGTCCCCTTCAAGCCCAGGAATGTCTGTCTGCCTTCCATGGGAAGAAAGAGGGAACTACTAACTGCACTACTCCAATTCTTACACCAGAGGGCAGCAGAGCCAGATTAAAATGCAATTGGGAAACATTTAACAACGTAAATAAAAATACAATAGAACATAATGTCAATATGTAGTTTTCTAAATTGATATTCGGCTGGCAGGGATCCTTATTTAGTGGCCCCCATTTCTATGTGTTTGACATCACTGTCTTAAACTAGTCCCAGGTCACACAGCCAGACATTTTGGTCCCTGCCAGACCCAATTTCCTCATCCTTAAAATGAGAATAACAGTTGCACTCCCGACCTCCCAAGGTTGCAGAGGGAAAATTACTTTGTAACACTAACTGGCATCAGAGTCAGAAAGACCAGTTCAACACCTTGATACATACTGGCTGTGTGACCCTGGGCGAGGCACTAAAACTGGAAGTGGAGGAGTAGGCGTCAGTCTGCATTGCTAAAAGGAATTTCTGGGACTAAAGAAATCAGTTGGGCTGGGGGCGGGAGAGGGGGAGGATAGTAGAGAAGAACTCGATGTAAATGTAGCTTGTTAGCTTTCCAAACCACTTCTGATGCTAGGCCTGGTCTCAACTCCTAGGAACAAAATGCCCCTCCCAGATTAAGCTCATCACCTCTAAATTAGGGCAGCTAGGCGGTGCAGTGGATAGAGGACTGGGCCCAGCCTCAGACACTACTGGTTGACCCAGGGCAAGTCACTTAATCCCATTTGCCTCAATTTTCTCATCTGTAAAATGAGCTAGAAAAAGAAATGGCAAAACCATTCCAATGTCATTGCCAAGAAAACCCCAAATGGGACCACAAAGAGTCAGACGTGACTGAAAATAACAATAAAACCTCTAAATTACCATGCTGCTAACTCAAGCTCAGCTGCCTCTCTCCTCTGATTGGAGAACTAGAAGATGGAGTAACAAACTCCTCTCAATGTCTTCCATTATAGAGGACAGAAACTGGATTTTTTTTGCCCTGCTTCACTCAGCATCTGATGATCTGGTCTCAACTACACAGAACAAGATTCAAGATCCCCCCCCCCACACACACACACACCCAGGTACTCCCTGGTGTCCATCCCCTTCCCCCTTTACCACTTCCCTTTCTTACCTCTTTTTGTGGGTTGTCTTGCCCCCCCCTCCACCCATTACATTGTAAGCTCCTTGAAGGCAGGGACTGTTTCTTTTTTATTAATTGTATCTACAGCATTTAGCACAGTACCTGGCACATAGTAGGTGCTTAATATTTATTAGATTATATTGGGGTCCAAACTAGGCTCCTCCAGCAGTCTGCCCCATACCCTTATATACCCTTCCCTTTCGCTTTAAGTCGGGTCTCCTCTCTTACCAAAGGTCTCTCCTCCGGGCTGACTGGGGTTGGGCTCAGAGTGAAGGCGACTTTCAAAGCATTTGGGGCAGCAGGGACCACTGCCAGGCAGAACATACTGCCCAGAACTAAGGGGTTTTGTACAATCCAAGCAGCAGAAATGATCTTCATGCCAGCGCCTCCCTGCAGCTTCTGTGCACCGGCCAGAGAAGATGAGCTGCAGAGGAAAGGGAAGAGCAGAAAGGAGAAGTGAAGGGACCTGCATGAGATTGGGAAGGCTGGGAGGCTTGCACAAAGTGAAGGCTGAGTTAGGAAGAAGCCAACACTGGACTAGAAGCTGGGAGACTTGGATCCTCAGAAGGGCTCTGCTGGTAACCAGCCACTAATCTGACCAAGTCCCTGGGCCTCAATTTTCCAATCTGCAGAGTGAGAGTATTGGGCTACCATGGTTCCAAGGCTTGGCCCTCAGGAGGTCCCCGCCTCTTCCTCTCCCCCAGCTACTCTCCTTCTGTCCTACCTCCCCTCCACAGGGAACCATACTTACTTGGTCACAGGCAGGGCATCGGGGTCTGAGCAGCTCTGCATGGTGCCTGCCACAGTACAGGTGCCCCTTGTGGTAGAAATAGATCAGGTCTAGCAGGGCCTGGCTACAGGCCTGACAGGTGAAGCAGACAGGATGCCAGCAGCTCCTGTCACCTGCCCTAGCTGCAAACACCCCAGGTTCACCTGGTCTCAGATTTACACCACACTGTGGGATAAGGAACAGTGTCAGGAAAGAACCAAGAGAAATTCCCCATCCCCTCACCTTCCAGCCTCCTGCAGGTGGCTTCTAGAACTTTTGTACCTTTCACTTTAACCTCCAAAAGGTCATCTCCAAGCCATTTGTTCCTTCCCCTACTCTTCAGCCTCTACCATTCCCTTCCAAAGAATTCTTATCTGTTCACACATGAAAGCACATATGTGCAAGCATGTATACATACACACACATACACCCTAGCCCCTATCATATTCTCTCTCCAAATCTGGCTTCTATCTTGACCTCCATCCACTTTTCTTTCTTTTCTTTTCTTTTTTTAAGTGAGGCAATTGGGTTTAAGTGACTTGCCCAGGGTCACACAGCTAGTAAGTGTTAAGTGTCTGAGGCCAGATGGGAACTCAGGCACTCCTTCCTGACTCCAGGGCCCATGCTCCATCCACTGTGCCACCCAGCTGCCCCTCCCTCCACTTTTCTATTTCTCCATGAAGTTTTCTCCCGATTCTATTTCTATAATATTCTTCCCACCCTTCTTCTTATAGTTTCTTTTAAAAATATAGTCATTTTGAACTTAAAACATTTCCATGTATACAACATAAAAAGAAGATTCAATATAAAACCATGAATTTCCATTTCACAGTTTACATTTTGTGGAAAACTATGTAATAAGTACTATGCATTTCTTCTTTTTTTTAAGGATCTAATATTTCATCAGTGTAAGGTAACCTAGGAAAGGAACTTCTTCTCCCAAACCACATCAGGACTTTCTCTGCAATTTATAGTTTTAGAGCATTGTCTACAGGCACCAAGAGGTATTGACTTGCCCAGGGTGACACAGATGTGAGACTTGATCCCAGGTCTTCTTGACTCTGGTCAGCTCTCTCTCCTCTGTGCCATACTGACTCTATAGACTCTCAAAACCAGCATAATGCAAAACCAGCCCTTCCACACGACCCCTGGAGTTAAAGCAAAGATCTGCAATGTTAGAAAGTGAGGGTAGATAATAGTGACTGATTAGGGCATAGGGATGCCAAGAGGGGTAGGGTTCTGAAGCAGCTCACCTTCTCACACATATGCCCTTCAAACCCAGGGGGCACTAGTCGGATGACCCCCTGACCCAGGGCCTGCTCTCTTCTATGGGCACTGAATAGCCGAAGTTGGACTCTCTCTTCTTCCCCAAGGGTTGAACAGTACCGTTCCTGTCAAAATTCATAGTGATTCACAGTGTAGCAGTATTTAAAGGAGGAGTAAACTTAGGCCAAAGAAAAAATAATTTATTGCTAAGAAGGAGGGAGAGAGACTATAAAACCTTCTTGCTTGAGAGGGAAAACTGGAAAGAGAAGGCTTGTAGGAGGTCCAGTAGGAGAGAGGGGAAGAAAGCAGAGTGCAAGCCTATCTGAATCTCATCTCTTCCAGGAAGCTTTTCTTGATAACTCTCAATAACACTAATCTCATAGCATCATAGAATTAATGAGAAGTGATATTAGGTATCATTTTGTCCAAACCATTTTTATTTATAATAATTTTTATAATTGTTTCCCTTTTGTTTCACCCATTCTTTCTTGTTTCCCAATTAGCACTGTAAAATTTTCAAGTTTTCAGATGAAAAAATCAAAGCTATCTGTTGCCATATGAGAAAATGCTCTAAATCACTATTGATTAGAGAAATGCAAATTAAAACAACTCTGAGGTACCATCTCACACCTATCAGGTTGGCTAATATAACAAAAAAGGAAAATAATAAATGTTGGAGATGATGTGGAAAAATTGGAACACTAATGCCTTGTTGGTTGGAATAGTGAACTGATCCAACCATTCTGGAGAGCAATTTGGAACTATACCCAAAGGGCTATGGGTCTGTACATACTGCTTGACCCAGTCTGTATCCCAAAGAGATAATAAAAAAGGGAAAAGGACCCACATGTACAAAAATATTTATAGCAGCTCTCTTTGTGGTGGCAAAGAATTGGAAATCAAGGGGAGGCCTATCAATTGGGTAATGGTTGACCAAGTTGTGATATGTGAATGTAATATAATACTATTGTGCTATAAGAAATGAAGAATAGGCAGATTTCAGAAAAACCTGGAAAGACTTAAGTGGACTGATGCTGAGTGAAGTGAGCAGAACCAGGGGAACATTGTACACAGTAACACCAACAGTGTATGATGATCAGCTGTGATAGACTTGGCTCTTCTCAGCAGTACAATGATGCAAGACAATTCCAAAGGACTCATGATGGAAAATGATCTCCACTTCCAGAAAAAGAACTGTGGAATCTGAATGCAGATTGAGCCATACTATTTTTATTGGGTTTTTTCTTTCTTGAGATTTTTCCATTTTGTTCTGATTCTTCGTTCACAAAATGACTAATGCAGAAATAGGTTTAATGTGATTGTACATATATAACCTATATCAGATTGCTTTCTTTCTTGGGGAGGGGGAAGGGAAGGGAGGGAAGGAGAAAAATCTGGAACTTAAAATCTAATGAAGATGAATATTGAAAACTATTTTTACATGTAACTGGAAAAAGAAAAATACTATTAAGATAGGGAAATTTTTTCAAAATCAGATCAATCGAATACAGGATGAATTGAGATAAACTACTCTAAAAGAGAGGATAGCACAGAGAGAGAGAGAGAGAGGGACAGAGAGACAGAGAGTGGAGAAGGGGAGCTAAGCAGTAAGAAGATGAGGGTGGCATTTGAGGCTCACATCACTGTCTTGTGGAGGCAGCTGCTGCAGGAGGGTCCGAATCCGAAGCCAGTTGGGAGAATTGCCAGGATCCCCATGGGCGGACTCCAGGTCACCATATACAGGCAACTGAAGATACAAAGCAGAAACCTAGAGCAGCTGATGGGAGTTAGAATACATCTGGGCTGATGGGGCAGCTAGGTGGCACAATGGATAAAGCACTGGCCCTGCATTCGGGAGGACTTGAGTTCAAATCCAGCCTCAGACACTTGACACTTAACTAGCTGTGTGACCCTGGGCAAGTCATTTAACCCTCATTGACCTGCAAAAAAAAAAAAGAATACATCTGGGCTTCTTCTATCACCTCTTCCACTCCAGAATCTTTCACTTTTTTCTCCTACAGATTCCTTCTGCAGTTGGGAAATTCTTTTTATATTCCTCTTTACCAAAACCCACATGGCTTGAGCTATATCCATAATCATGGGGACATTTGAGGGATTCTAGGAATACTCTCCATACCCTAAGATATCTGCTCCATTGGGGCCGGAAACTTCACCATTAGAGATTCATCGATTTGTGCTAAGTATTACCCTCTTCCCATAGTCCTTTTCTAAAATGTGACTATTTAGGATGCATGAAATCCCTGATACCATTAGTGTGAATGCTCTAGTAGGTCTGATTTTCGTCCCAACAGAAGACCTATGGGCTGCATATCTGGAGGTGGGAAATGTTATATAGGATAGTTTTGTTTTGTTTTTCCCTGGCAATGGGGGTTAAGTGACTTGCCCAAGGTCACACAGCCAGTAAGTGTCAAGTGTCGGACCAGATTTGAACTCAGGTACTCCTGAATCCAGGGCTTTATCCACTGCACCACCTAGCTACCCCCAGGATAGTTTTGACTAAAGTTGATGCACCTGGAAAAGCAAATTCCCCAAGAGACAGAAGATTCTGCTTGTCCAGGAAGAAGAAAGAAGAGCCCTATTACCTGAGAAGATAAAAGATCAGTTCCTTCCTCCTCCAGGGTACAGTAGGATTCGGTGTCCAACAAGCAGGCTGATGTCTCCTGATCCCTGGGGGGAGATTTATCCTCTTGGTGGGAGCAGACATTAGTGAGCTCAGATAGCATGGAGGGATCTACTCAAGGAAAGGAGTCTGTAATAATTAATCATAAGAATAATCTTAAGTAGCATTTATATCGAACTTTAAAGTTTGCAAAGCACTTTACAAATTTTATCTCATTTTATTCTTACAACAGCCATGGGAGACAGGTGTTATTATTACCCCCATTTTACAGATAAGGAAATTGAGGCAGCCAAATGTTAAGTGACTCAGTCAGGGTTACACAGCTAATAAGTGTCTGAAGCCAGGTTTAAAGCAGGTATTTTTGACCCCAGGTCTAACACTCTTATCCAATGTACTGCTTAACTGCCTGTATGAAAAAGAAAGGATCATAGACAGGGAATCAAGAGTTCTGGACATTCAATCATTTAACCTCTCTATGCTTCTGTTTCTTCTTATGTAAAATGAGGGGTTTGGAATCCATGATTGCTAAGGTCATGTGGACCCTCTGATTCTGTGTTCTGCTCCTCACTAAACAGTCAGATCTCCTCACTATTTTCAATACATGCCATGCTATGGCCCAAGATTTGGAGTCAAAAAGACCTGGGTTTGAAGTCTGGTTGGGTTACCTTAGACGAGTTACCTCACCCCTCTAAGCCTTAGTTTCCTCATTTGTGAAACAAGTGTATTAAATTAGATGATCTCTGAGTTCTCTTCTAGCTCTGTGAATATGATTCTGTGATTCTGTCATCTTACCTTAGTTTCACCCTCCAAGTCTTTTCTCTTTTCTTCCTTTTATCCTCAGTGCTCTCCCAGATGCCCGTCCAAATCCCACTCAGCTTTCTAGGCTCAGAGCTCATGCAGTCTTCCCTGATCATGGGACTCCCACTGATCTTTTCCTTCTCTGAACTCCCATTGCACTAATAATAGGTCACTTGTAGTGTGGCATTTAATCTTCTATCATTGTTTTCCATTTTTTTTTCTTCCTAATTAGACTAAAATATCATTGAGTGAGGGGTAGCTAGGTGTCTCAGTGGAAAGAGCATTGGGCCTAGAGTCAGGAAGACCTGAATTCAATCTGGCCTCAGACATTTACTTGCTATATGACCCTGGACAAGTCACTCAACCCTGTTTGCCTCAGTTTCCTCATATGTAAAGTGAATTTGAGAAGGAAATGGGAAACCACTCCAGTAACATTGCCAATGAAACCCCAAAGAATCAGACATGAATGAACAATAACAAAAATCATTGAGTGAAGACTTGATGCTTATGTGTCTCTGGTATGGACTCCTCCCCCTTCCCCCTAAACTTCCTTCAACCTAGCACAGTGCTTGAAACAGAAATGATCAATGAATGTGTTGATTGATGATGGAGTTTTGGTTTCAGATCTCTCATCTCTAAATTGGGAATAATAGTTCTTGCACCACCTCAAAGGGTTGCTATAAGGAATTGGCCTTTATAAAGCACAAATCCTTATCAAGTGAATGGGAGTTCTTATAAAAAATCCTGCCAGTGGGGTTGATGGACAGAGTCTGGACTATTAAAGCAGTAAAGTGGCCCTGCTCCAATAACCCCTCCATCTGTGGTGAGATTTCTGTATGAGTGTCCCCTTTCCTGCTCTATCCCACTTCTCCCACACCCCATTTCCTTCCTTCTACTTTCCCTAGGTTTCCTGTAGGGAGACCAGACTAGAGGGTTTACCCTCCTACATCCCCACCCTCCACCCCCATTCAGTCAGTCATTTTTTCACAGGATCCTAAGCTCCTGAGAAAGAGAATCTTTGAATCAGAGCATCTCAGAATTGGAAGGAGCCTCCGAAGTCATGTGTCCATGCAATATCTGAACAACATCCCTGGCAATCTAGCCTCTGCTTGAAGGTCTCCTATAAAGGGCAAATCATTAACTCTTCAGCGATCCCATTCTACTTTGGGACATCTCTAATTGTTAGAAAATTTTGCCTCCCCTTGTAACTTTCATGGGACATTGCTTCTAGTTCTGCTCTCTGGGGCTAAGCAGAACAAGACTACTCCAGAGTGCAAAGAATTTAGTTGTGCATAGCTGGTGTAATGGAAAAAGTATTGAGTCTGGTGGCAAAGGACCTGGGTTCCAATACTAGCTTTGCTTCTAAATAGCTATGTAACTTAACCTTTCTGTTTCACTTCCCTTCATGATAAAATGAGGAGGTTGAACCAGCTGGCCTCTGGGGTCCCCTCCAGTTCTAAATCTAAGATCCTATAAAAATTCATACTACTTCATTTGAAAATTTTGTCCCCTTGTGTGTTAGTCACCCATAGGCTTTGGGTCTTCTTCCTAAGATATCCATACAAAAACACTGTACACAGTAACAGTAATGTTGTGTGATGATCAGCTGTGATAGACTTAGATCTTCTCAGCAATACAATGATCCAAGACAATTCCAGTGGACTCATGATGGAAAATGCTCTCCACATCTAGAAAAAAGAACTGTGGAATCTGATTGCAGATTGGACCATACTGTTTCCACTATTTTTGTTTTTCTTTTTTCTTTTTTTTTTGAGGTTTTTCCTTTTGTTCTGATTCTTCTTTCACAACATGACTAATGTGGCAATATGTTTAATGTGAGTGTACATATATAGCCTATATCAGATTGCTTTCTGTCTTGGGGAGGGGGGAGGGAAGGGAGGGAATGGAGGCAGAGAGAAAAATTTGGAACTAAAAATCTTATAAAAACAAATGTCAAAAACTATATGTAACTGGAAAATAATAAAATACTTTCATTATTAAAAATGACATTAAAAAGAGAAATCCATACAGATTTGTCAAAAAAGAAATACCCATTTGTCATGGAGAATAATGTTTTCTAAGCAGCCAACATAAATGCTATTGTTTTGTGTGCTCTCCACCTTGACTCTCCTCCCTAGGCAGCTGCCTACCTTGCCTACCCCTTAGTTCCAGCCCTGGTCTAATCATCTTTTCAGAAAAACAGCCCTTTCAATATATGAAGATAGTAATTCTGTGTCCTTAGGTGCCAGATGGAGGTGGAGTATGGATGGATCTGGATTCCAGGAGAGAAGCTCCCTAAATGATGTTGACTTGGACACAAGGAGTTCCTATTCCCCTAAAACCACACTGTACGGAAAATCGCTTCCACCCCCCATGCCTCCCAGGCTCCCTGGGTCCAGCCTCGTGCCAACCCCTAGGCCTTCCCCCATTCACTTGCCTGTAGTTTTCTCTCCTGCAGACCCCAGGGTTCGTTTAAGAAGTCCTCGAGGGGGCCCGGTGCTGCCGGATTCCTAGGGGGTGGGGAAGCCCGGGTTTATTTGGTGCTGGGATAGGGGTACTCAGCACGGAGCTGAGCACGAATTCTCCTCTCCTTACCAGCTCAAAGATTAACCAGTCGCCCGCCCCGCCGGGGGCAGTGCCCTCTGGGGCCCCAGCGCAGACCGGATGGGTGGGGAGGAGAGGAGAGAAAAGGGAAGGGAAAGAGGCCGGATTCCGGCATGGGATCCGCCTCCCGAGAATCATCCTAGCCGCCAAACAGGTGGGGAGGGAAACGGGGCACATGGGAAGCAGGAAGGAAGCAGAGCTACTGATCTATTTATTCAAGATACCACTTTTTTCTTCTCCCTTCCCTCTAGTCCCCAAAGCCGTGTTAGGTGGGAACTTGGCTCTATCACCTCCCTCCAGGCCACTGCATCTGCCTCTGACCCGCCCTCCATTCCGGTCCTCTCTCCTCCCCAATCCCTCCCCTTCCAATCTTGCTCTCGGCCGGACCGCAGCTGGAAGACAGAAGTATGAAGCACCCATCCTGGAAAGCGAAAGGGTGTGTGGGGTGCGGGGAGAGAAGGCAGGCAGGAAGAACGCCCAGGTGCAACCAGGTGCAGAGCAATGACACAGAGCCTTACCCCCGACTCCAAACACAGTCCAACAATAATACATGGGAGCTTGCGTGGGTTTGCATACATTTGTACCATTCATTTCATGTAAAATGAAGATACACCCTTCTCTCCCCCTGCCCTGGAAACGTCCGGAGTCCTCCCCTTTCCCCTTTAGTGTGGTCCGATCTTCTAGGATGTTTAGCCCATTGTACTCCCGCCCTATTAGTGTTTCCTAGTTCCTCCCTCTCCTCACCCTCAATGTCTCCCAACCTCTTCCCCTCAACTTCTGAGTCTCTCAGAAGCAGCAAGGCACCTGAAAGAGAGACAGGAAGCACCACCAGCACCTCTTCGCCCTGATGGAGACAGTCCAGTACCTTGAATCCACAGTCTTGGAGAAAGCAGCGCCCCTTAGACCACCAGTCCTGCTTACCACCCTTCTCAGGCATCACTGAAGGGAGCTGTCAACGTAGGGAAGAGGCCCATTGTTATGGGGAAATAGGTGGGGGGCGGTTTTGGGGTTTGGGGTCCTTAGGAATTCCTCTTTATAGAATTACACCCTTTCCCACACAAATCCAATAGAATAAGATAATAGTTTATTTAGGAACTACGAAAGGGAAACCAAGAGAGAAATCCTTGGACTTCTCATGGGGAGAAGGCATAACACAGAGGCGTGGCTCTGAGATACCTATCACCAGCAGACTGATGGGGGTGATCATCTGACTGTGGAAAGTTCTCTTATTGGGGGAGGACCATCCCCTATTGGTGGTGGCTGGGGGAGTTGGGTGAGGGATGGCTTCAGATCTTTCAAGTCATCTCTGTCCTCCTCACACCACAAAGGCAGCAGCCACACCTAATCTTATCTCCCCAGGAGTGGGGGAGACTGGAATGAAGAGTCGTGGTCCCGGAGCTAGCTTAGTCCTGATCTGGTGCCACTTATCTATTTAGGTGTATCTGTCCTTTGGTTTAGTTTCTCAAGGAGAAGGTTCTTTGATGTACCCCCAGAAAACTTCTGGGGTGCTAGGCCCATAACACCCATCTTCTTAGCCATCACCGAAACTAACTGCTAACCAACTGCCACAAATGGGGAGATGAGGGCTGGTGGCATTCCCCAGACCACCTTTTAGCCCAGCCCTTAAAACCAGTATCTAGGGGAAATTAACCTCTGTGGATTTGTGGCTGCTTCTGAGGGTTATGTGGTCACAACTACTCAAGACCCAGAAAATAAAATTCTTGGCACTATCAGAAGTCCAACATCAGAAACCAATGTTACTTTATCAGAGAAATGAGATTTTAAAAGATGTTTTATCATCTGCTTTGCTGCTGCACCCTAAGGACCATAGGTCTTTTCTATCTGGTCTGCAACTGAAATCTGCTAGGTGTGTTATCTCCCTCAATGAAAAGTGAGCTCCTTGAGAGCAGAACTGTATTTTTAAAAAATTCATATAATTAGAACTTCGCATGATGTTTTGCACATAGTACTTAATACATGTTTTTTCATTCATTCATTCATTCATTCATTTATTTATTCATTCATTCATTCTCTAGCCCACTTCTTTCTCACAGTGTCCTCAGCTTCCTTTCCTTTCTTTGTCTCTTTCCCTTTCCTGTAGTAACCCCATGACCCCTCTTCTCTAGTCCGTGAGCCTCTTTCCTATCCCCTAGCCTCTTTCCATCTTCCTCAATGTCCCTAGCCCTATCTTCTCAAATGTCTCTTAGACTCTCCCCTAGCTTTCTTCTCTTTCCTGCAGTGTCCTCATATTCAATTGAATTCACTTATTAGATGCTTACTAATGCATGGTGGACACAAAAACAAACCCCCAAAATTCTTAAAAATTATTGAACAAGAAATGGCCTCTGCCCTGATCTTAAATTTTAATGAGGAAGACAAAACACCTAGCAAATTTCAGTGAGCTTACATTATAATAGAGGAATACAATATGTACCCATATAAGTCAATAAAAAGTTGTCTTTTTAGAGGGAGCGCTAAGAACTGGAGGAGCCAGGAAAAACTTCTTATAGGAGTAAACATTAGTTGAGCCTTGAAGTGCTATTGTTTTTGAGAGGCATGGGTAAGGAGGAAGGAGAACATTCATTCAATCAATCATTCATGCCTTAGGACACAGAAGCAATAGATAGAATGTTGAACATAAGGAAGGAAAGAAACAAACATTTATTAAATGCCTACTGTGTTCCAGGAACTGTGTTAAGTGTTTTACAAATATTATCTTATTTGATGTTCACAACAACCCCGGGAAGTAGATGCTATTACTATGCCTATTTTATAGTTGAGAAAACTGAGGCAGACAAAAGTTAAATAAATGACTTGCCTAGGATTAGACTGAAAATGTCTGAGGATGGATTTGTACTGAGGTCTTCTTGGCTCTAGGCCTAGCACTCTATCCACTGCCTCATCCACCTGCCTCTGTAATATAAGTACTTGTGTAAGCATATAAGATATTTATAGAGGAAGATATATAGGCCATTTTGGCAGGAATGTGTCTGAGGGGGAGTAATCTATAATGAACCTGGAAAGATTGGTTGAAGCCAGATGGAAAAGGGCTTTTAAAAATGCTAAACCCAGAAGGGTTTTTTCCCCCCTTTTTACCTTAGAGACAAAAGAGAGCCATGGAAACTTCTTAAGTAAAGAGTGACATGGTTCTGAACTATACATTAGGATAGGGGTTTTCTCATAATTCCAATAACAATACAACTATCCCAACTACTTCAACATTTTCCCCACTTAGGGCCTACCTACCATTAGTCTCCAGTGTGGCTGCCTCAGGCAGGAGACCCTTCGACCAGATTATATAACCTGACACCATCTAGGCACAGCTATACAGAAATGTACCCCACCTGCCCCAGTGAACCCTTACCTAGCTCATCACACTTCCTTTACCCCTCACCTTGTCATCATAGTGGCAGAATCTGAACTCTAGAGCAGTGACTATCGAATAGTCTTCCTGCACATACCTGACATCCACCCATGTCAGTGGGGATGAGTGAGTAGGACGGGGTGAACAGTCATGGATAAGTTGACATTACAGCATCTTTACTCCTGGGAAGAAAATTCTGTGCTCTGCATTTTAAGCTAAAGTCTATCAAAAATTATTTATTTAATATATATTAAACTAATTCTAAAAATCTTTTGCAGAGAGAAAGAGATATTAAGAGGAGAGAGATCTAAAACCAACAGTTCTCCATGGCTTTGAAAATCACTCTAATAAAAGTCATTTTAAAATTGCATTTTATGTTATTATCAAACAATGGATAAGATTCTTAAAAATCAGGGCAATTAGATGGCACAGTGGATAGAGCACCGGCCCTGGAGTCAGCAGTACCTGAGTTCAAATCCGGCCTCAGACACTTAACACTTACTAGCTGTGTGACCCTGGGCAAGTCACTTAACCCCAATTGCCTTACTAAAAAAAAAAAAAATTATGGAGGACTCTCCATGGAGCTTTTGATTATGTCAGCTATATCTATCAACATTTGCCATATTATTAATTAAAACCTCTTAGTACTCCTGCCTGATCTCTAGACTCCCCTGGGAAGAAGAATGATAACTTTTACTCAGAGATGCATATTCTCATGCCCGGTCATACCTTACACATGCAAATCATTCTGAACCTTTTTAGGTCATCATCTAAGTTCCATTCATCATTCCCCACTACCTTATTCATTATTCCCATATCCCTCACCCTCCCACTCCAAAGTTCCAACTAAACATGACCCACCAGTTTCACTGTGCTCTCTGAAATGACAGTTCCATAGGTAATAAACTTGCCTTCATTCTAAATATTTTCCTCTCCCATTCCTTCCATTTTATAGCAATCACAGAAACCTGGCCCCTCCCTGATGACATAGCCCCCAGTGCTGGCTACACTCACTGCCCTTGGTTTACTGGTTGAGGCAGGGGGAATTAGAATACTTCTTACTCTCCATTGCTACTTTCAGGTTCTTCCTCTACCTCCATGCCTTAGTAACTTCTCCTTGGAGGTTCATGCAATTCATATCTACCATCCATCAAAATCCTGGTAGTTGTTGTCTATAGACCTCTAGGTTACTTGCCTTCCTTCTTCAAGTAGTTCAGTCCCTGGCTAACAAATTTTTTCTTCTCCCCACCCCTGCTCTCATACTAGGGAACTTCAACACACATATTGACTCTCTTTTAAACACCCTAATCACTCATTTCCTCGACCTACTCACTTCCCATGACCTACTCCTGTACTCGAGTTCAGCCACACACAAAAACGATCATATACTTGATCTTGCCATCACCCACAAGTGTACCACCTACATGCTCAAGAGTTCTGAAATCCTCTTGTCTGACCATGACCTCCAAATCCCTTGATCCTTTACTCCTCTTCTAGTCATCACCCCTGCTCTAGCTGCTGCCTTTCCTGATCTTGACCCTTGGGTGAACTAGTTAAACTCTACACTGTCCTCTCCTCTTGAGTCCCTACCCGCCTCATCATTTATATAGCTGATTGAGCCCTGCCAAGTCTCATCCTTGGATGACTCCCACCAGCAGCCTCCTTTGCTCCTACACCTGCACTGCTGGACAAAGGTGGAAAAAGTCCTACCTATAACTGTTCTGATTTCTTCCACTACAACTGGGCCCTCCTTGCTTCTCTAAGCAATCCTTCTGCACTTCCCATGAGCCTATTCTCCACAGTGGCTCTTCCAAATCTTTTCATCCCTCCTCAAACTTTCCATGGTTCTGCCTCCCTCCAACCTCTCAGCTGAGAACCTGACCTCAAATTTTTCAGAAAAAAATGAGGTGATTCACTGTGACCTCTCTCTTCTTCCCTCTATTGTCTCCATTCTTGTCTCACAGGAAGAGGTAGCCTTACTCCTCACCAAGGCTAACCCTTCTACTTGCACAAGTGATCCCATTCCATCTCATTTTCTCAGATTGTTCTCCTCTGTCATCTCCATTCTCTCACTTATCCTCAATCTCTCCCTGTCTACTGGCTCTGTCCTTACTGCTTACAAACATGCCCATATCTCCCCCATCCTCGAAAAACCCCTCCTTGATATTTCCATCCTTGTTATTATCCTACATTTCTCCTGCCCTTTTTTGCTTAACTTCTTGAGAAGGCCATCTATAATAGATGCTTCCACGGCCTCTCCTCTTACTCTCTTAACCCCTTGCAATCTGACTCCTGACCATTCATTCCACTGACTCTGCTTCCTCCAAAGTTACAAATGGTCTCTCTCTTTTTTTTTTTTTTTTGCAGGGCAATGAGGGTTAAGTGACTTGCCCAGGGTCACACAGCTAGTTAAGTGTCAAGTGTCTGAGGCTGGATTTGAACTCAGGTCCTCCTGGATCCAAGGCCAGTGCTTTATCCACTGCGCCACCTAGCTGCCCACAAATGGTCTCTTAATTGCCAAATCCAAAGACTTTTTCTTCAGTCCTCATTCTTTTTTACCTCTCTGCAGTCTTTGACATTTTTGATCTTCTCCTCCTCCTCCTCTGTCTCTCTGTCTCTGTCTCTGTTTTTCTCTCCTGGTTCTCCTCCTACCTATGAGACTGCTCCTTCTCAGTCTCCTTTACTGGATCCTCATTCAGGTGACATTATCAAACTCCAGTTGTACCACAGGGTTCTGTTCTGGGCCTTCTCCCATCCCTCTATACTATTTCACTTGATGATCTCATAAGTTTCCAAGGATTCAATTAATCATCTCTATTCTAAGGATTCTCAAATGAGCCTATCCTTTTCATTCTTTTTTTTTGTTCTTCATTTGGAGGGGAGGTTACTTCGTAGTATTTTATTTTTCAATTACATGTAAAAATTGTTCTCAACATTCTTTTTTTTTCTTTTCATGGCAATGAGGGTTAAATGACTTTCCCAGGGTCACACAGCTAGTAAGTGTTAGGTTCTGAGGCTGGATTTGAACTCAGGTCCTCCTGAATCCAGGGCCGGTGCTTTATCCACTGTGCCACCTAGCTGCCCCCTCAACATTCATTTTTGTAATATTTTGAGTTCCAAATTTTTCTTCCTCCCTCCCCTCCCTCCTCCCCAAGATGGAAAGCAATCAGATATATCATATATATATCATATATATATATGTGTGTGTGTATGTATATTATATATATATATACACACACATACAGACACACACAATCATGTTATAAATATTTCCATATTAGTCATGTTGTAAAATAAGAATCAGAATAAAAAGAAAAGGGGCAGCTGGGTGGCACAGTGGATAGAGCACCAGCCCTGGATTCAGAAGGACTTGAGTTCAAATCCAGCCTCAGACACCTGGGCAAGTCACTTAACCCCAAGTGCCTCACCAAAAAAGAAGAAGAAGAAAAGAGAAAAACCATAAGAAAGAAAAAATATCAACAACGAATAAAGTTCTTCACAAAGAGAGCTGCTATAAATATTTTAAAACATATAGATTATTTACTTTTTTCCCTGATGAACTTGGGAAACAGACCTAATAGTGGTATTCCTGGGTCAAAGCGTATAAAAAGTTTTATAACTCTTTGGGCATAATTCCAGATTGCTCTCCAAAATGGTTGGATCAGTTCACAGTTCCACTAATAATGCATGTGTCCCAATTTTTCTACACCCCCCCAACATTTGTCATTTTCCCTTCTATCATTTTAACCAATCTGATAGCTGTGAGATGATAGTCAAAGTTGGTTTCACTCGCATTTCTCTAATCAATAATGATTTAGAGTATTTTATATGACTATATATAGCTTTGATTTCTTCATCCAAAAACCTGCCTTTTCATATCCTTTGGCTATTTATCAATTGGGGAATGACTAATATTCTTATAAATTTGACAAAGCTCTCTATATATTTGAAGTATAAGGCCTTTATCCAAGAAACTGTCTATAACATTTCCCCCTTAATTTCATGCTTTCCTTCTAATCTTGGCTACATTGGTTTAATTTGTACAAAATCCTTCTAATATAGTGTAATCAAAATTATCCATGTTATATCTCAAAATGCTCTCTATCATTTTATTCATAAATTCTCCTATCCATAATTCAGATAGGTAATATGTTCCATATTCTTCTAATTTACCTATAATATCTCCCTTCATATTTAGGTCATGTATCCATTTTCACCTTATCTTGGTAAATGGCATAAGATATTGGTCTATAACTAATTCCTTTCAGACTGCTTTCTCATTTTCCCAACAATTTTTTAACAAATAGTGAAGTCTTATCCCCAAAGCTTAAATCTTGACATTTGTCAATCCAAGGTTACTATAATCATTTACTACTGTGTATTATATGTCTACTCTTTTCCACTGATTCACCTTTCTATTTCTTGGCCAGTATCAGATAATTTTGATAAGTACTGATTTATAATATAGTTTAAGATCTGCTAAACCTCCTTCCTTTACATTTTTTCATTAATTCCTTTGCTAGTATTGACCTTTTGTTCTTTCAAATGAATTTTGTTATTAATTTTTTTAGCTTAATAAAATATTTTTGGGGGTAATTTAATTGGGCTGGCATTAAATAAGTAGATTAAGTTAGGCAGAATTGTAATTTTATCATATTGGCTTTGTCCTCCCATGAACAACTAATATTTCTCCAATAATTTAAATCCGACTTTAAAAATGTTTTATGGGCAGCTAGGTGGCACAGTGAATAAAGCACCGGCCCTGGATTCAGGAGGACCTGAATTCAAATCTGGCCTCAGACACTTGACACTTACTAGCTGTGTGACCCTGGGCAAGTCACTTAACCCTCATTGCCCCACCAAAAAACCAAACAAACACAAAAAGTATTTTATAATTATGTTTGTATAGTTCCTGGGTTTGTATTGACAGGTATACTCCCAGGTATTTTATGCTGCCCATGGTTATTTTAAATGGGATATCTCTTACTATCTTTTCTTGCAGGGTTTTGTTTGTGATATATAGAAATGTGGATGATTTATGTGGGATTATTGAATATACTACTTTGCTAAAAATATTAAATTTTAAAATTAGCTTTTTTTGTTGAAGCTCTAGGATAGTCCAAGTATCTGTCTCCTTTTCAACCCAGCGACACTGACATCCTTGCTGTCCCATGAATAAGATATTCCATCTTTCAGGTGCAGGCATTTTCTCTGACTCTGTCCCATGCCTGAAAAGATCTCTCTCCTCATCTCTCCCCCTGGCTTCCCTGGGTTTCTTCAAATCCCAATTAAAATCTGTTCTTCTGAGGGGCAACTAGATGGCACGGTGGATAAAGCACTGGCCCTGGATTCAGGAGGACCTGAGTTCAAATCTGGCCTCAGACACTTGACACTTACTAGCTGCATGACCCTATGAAAGTCACTTAACCCTCATTGCCCCACTCTCCCCTCCCAAATCTAATCTTCTACGGAAAGCCTATCTAAAGTGATATTTAATTGTTTCCTATTTATCCAGTGTATAGCTTGATTGAATGTATTTGTTTACTTGTTTTCTCCCTCAATTAGAATGTGAGCTCCTTAGAGGAGAAGAACAGTTTTTTTGTCTTTTTTTTTTTTAATGTCCCCAGCAATTAGCACAGCACCTGGGACAAAATAGATGCTTTAGTAAATGTTTGGGTAGAGGATAGAGTGTCTGACCTGGAGTTATGAAGACATCTTCTTGAGTTCAAATCTGTCCTCACACACTTACTAGCAGTATGACCCTGGGCAAGTCACTTAACCCTGTTTGGTTCAGTTTTCTCATCTGTAAAATGGCAAACCACTTCAGTATATTTGCCAAGAAAACCCCAAATGGGGTCACAAAGAGTCTAATACAACTGAAATGACTGAATAATAACAACAGGAACAAGAAGGACGCATGGTTACTAACTGACTACTATTATAAAAATAGTTTTGACCTCATGGACTTGAAAAGGTCTTGGGCACCTTCAGGGGTCCCCAACCACCTTTTGATAACTGACACCCTAGAGAATCAGTTTCCTAAAACCCCTTCAAGAATTCTCCCTTCCATTAGGTGAATTCAAAATTTCATCTTTCTTTTAGTTGGATCATAACCCTAATTACTTTACCACTTCCTCAATGACTCCTTTGTAGGCTGATCAGATGAGAAGGACCTGGGGTTGGGTTAGAAATTGGTTAGAACTCTGATAAGAATGAACAGAAAAGATTTCAGTGCCAGACATTGTTTTGAATTGAGAGAAAAATACTGATAAGCAGTTCTTATTTAGATGAGTTCAAAGGCTTTAGACCAAGATAATCAGAAAAGTGCTTTCTTAATAGTTCTAATATCTGTGTCTGCCAGGTCTATATCCCAGACATCCAAAAAAGGAGAAAGGGCCTTTTTGGTTTTTTGTTGTTGTTTGTTTTTATTTTTTGTTTTTGTGTGTGTGTTTAGAATTTTATTTTCCAAAATATATGTAAAAACAAATTTTGACATCAATTTCTTGAAACTTTGTGTTCGAACTTTTCTTCCTTCCTCCCTTCCCACCCCACCCCCAAGAACTCAAGCAATTCAATATGGTATACATGAGTAGTCATGGAAAACATCCCCACATTAACTAGGTTATGAGAGAAAACAGATAAAACCCAAAACTTCAGATTAAGGAATTGTCAAAAAAAAAATGTGTTTCAATCCGTTTTCAGATACTATCAGTTCTTTCTCTGTAGATGGATTGCAATTTTCATAAGTCCTTCAGGGTTATATTGGATCATTGCCTTGCTGAAAATAACCACATGCTTCCCAGCATATCATCTTACACTATTGTTGTTATTTTGTATACCGTACATTTCACTCTGCTTCAGTTCATGTAGGTCTTTCTAGGTTTTTCTGATAGCATCCTGTTCATCACAACTTTTATATAGTACCTTAAAATTGACAAAGAATTTTCTTCACAATAGCCCAGAAAAGTAGGTACCATACATTTTGCCATTATAGTCAATCATCATAACTATTTCTCTCCATCCAATTCCTTTATCATGATATTTACTCTATTTTCTATCTTCTTTTACCCTATTCCTCCTCAAAAGTGTTTTACTTCTGACTTCCTCCTCCCTTCTTTCACCCTTCCCTCCTTATCCTCTTCCCCTCCTACTTTCCTGTAGGGTTAAATAGATTACTCCTCCCAATTGGGTGTGTATGTCATTCCTTGAGCCCACTCTGATGAGATTAAGGTCTTTGAGCTAATTCTGTGTTCCAAATTTTTCTTCCTCCCTCCTTCCTCAACCCTCCCTATGAAATCAAGTAATCCAATATGTCATACATGTGCAGTTATGCAGAACATCTTCACCTTCTTCAAAGTGTTTTGCTTTTTACTGCTCCCTCCCCCAATCTGCCCTTCCCTCCTTCCCCTCTTCTACCCCCTCATCTCCTTCTCCTCCCACTTTCCCTCAGAACAAAAATATATTACTATACCCACTTGAGTATGTATGTTATTCCCTCTTTGAGCCAATTCTGATGATAGTAAGGTTCACTCACTCCCCCACTCCTTCCCCCTCTTCCCCTACCCTCTATAAGCTTTTTTTCTTGTTTCCTTCATGTGAACTACCTTTCCCCAGTTCACCTCTCCCCTTCCCCCTCCCCCCAGTCCATTCCTCCTACCCCTCAACCCTATTTTTTTTTTTTGGTGAGGCAATTGGGGTTAAGTGACTTGCCCAGGGTCACACAGCTAGTAAGTGTCAAATGTCTGAGGCTGGATTTGAACTCAGGTACTCCTGAATCCAGATCCAGTGCTTTATCCACTGTGCCATCTAGCTGCCCCCAGCCCTCAACCCTATTTTAAAGATGTCATCATGGGTTAGCTAGGTGGCATAGTGGACAAAGCACCAGTCCTGGACCCAGGAGGCCCTGAGCCCAAATACAGCACCAGACATAAGATACCCCACCCTGTTTGCCCCACAAAGAACAAGGATAAACAAAAAATAAATGCTTTACAGATATCATCCCTTCATGTTCAGTTCAGACCTGTGTCCTCTGTGTATTCCTTTCAGCTACCCTAATACTGAGAAAGTTCTTATGAGTTCAAAGTATTATCTTCCTATGTGGGAATGTAAACAGTTTAATCTTTTAATATCCCTCATGATTTCTTTTTCCTGTTTACCTTTTTATGCTTCCCTAGGGTCTTGTATTTGAAAGTCAAATTTTCTATTTAGTTCAGGTCTTTTATCACAAATGCCTGAAAGTCCTCTTTTTCATTGAAGTCCCATTTTTCCCTCTGAAAGATTATAATCAGTTTTGCTGGGTACATGATTCTTGGGTATAGTCCCAGTTCCTTTGCCCTCTGGAATATCATACTCCATGCCCTCCAGTCCTTTAATGCAGATACTGCTAGATCTTGTTTTATACTTACTGTAGCTCCACAGTATTTGAATTCCTTTTTTCTAGTTGCTTGTAATATTTTCTCCTTGACCTGGGAGCTCTGGAATTTGGCTATAATATTCCTGGAGGTTTTCCTTTTGAGATCTCTTTCAGGAGGTGATTGGTGGATTCTTTCAATTTCTATTTTGCCTTCTGCTTCTAGAATATCAGGGCAATTTTCCCTGAGGATTTCTTGGAAGATGCTATCTAAACTCTTATTTTGGTCATGGTTTTCAGATAGTCCAATGATTTTCAAATGATCTCTCCTGGATCTATTTTCCAAGTCAGCTGTTTTTCCAAGGAGATATTTCATAATGCCTCTATTTTAAAAATTCATTTGAATTTGCTTTACTGTCTTGGTTTCTCATAAAGCCACTAGCTTCCATTTGTTCAATCCTAATTCTTAGGCAATTATTTTCTTCTGACAGCTTTTGTGTCTCCTTTTCCATTTGGCTTTTCAAGATGTTGACTTTTTTCTCATGATTCTCCTACATCACTCTCATTTCTCTTTCCATTCTTTCCTCCACCTCTCTAAATCTTCCTTCTATCTCTCCTACAATCTCTTCAAAGTCCCTTTTGAGAGCTTCCATGGCCTGAGACCAATTCATATTTTTCTTGGAAGCTTTGGATGTAGGGGCCCTGAGGTTGCTATCCTCATCTGAGGGTGTACCTCAATCTTCCTTGTCACTAAAGAAACTTTCTAAAATTCTCAACTTTTTTTGCTTGCTCATCTTGCCATCTTTTACTTGACTTTTAACTCCCTCTTACGGTGGGTCTTTACTTCCAAGCTACACTGTCCCAAGCTTCAGATGGTCCCAGGTGTTTTGGTTTGAGGGAAGGCAGGTTTTTCTCTCCCCTGGCCTATTTTCTGGTCTTAATTTAAACTCAAGCCAACTTGCTAGTTAACCAGCCAGCAGAACTCTGTGTGTTGTGGTTCTTAGCACCAATGAGCCTGTGCCCCTCCCCCACCTGGGCCTCCCACTGCTCAAGATTTCTTTCTGGTTCCCTGCTGGGGTGGGACAGCCAAATTCCTCCTTAGGTCCCATAGACACCCCTGTATTTTTCACACACACACACACACACACACACACACACACACACACACACACACACACACACACACACACTCCTTCCTCCCCTCCGCCCACCCCGGCCAGCCATTCAGCCCTCTCACCCAACCATAAGCTTAGTTCCAGAAGACACTGGTGCTGCAGCTGATTTGGAGGCTCAGGGGTTAGTTCCTCTTGCACAGTGTGTCTGGGTCTGTGTTGGCACCATAGTGGGGTTGGACTCTCCTCTCAGCCCTGCACGACCCCCTTTAATCTGGAAAAAAATCTCAGCCTGTCTTTTTGTGAGTTTTACAGATCCAGGGCTTGTTTTATTGCTGTTTTGGGGAGGTAATTGTGTCAGGAGCTCTGTGCATTTAATATCTCCTCCACCCCTAAAGGACATATTTGTACAGAAATATTTATAGTAGCTCTTTTTGCGGTGGCTAAGAATTGGAAATCAAAAGGATACCCACCAACTGAGTAATGACTAAACAAACTGTGGTATAGGATTGTGATAGCATACTACTGTGCTGTAAGAAATGACAAGCAGGATCATTTCAGAAAAATCTGGAAAGACATATATGAACTGATGCATAGTGAAGTGAAGAGGACTAGGGAGACATTGTACACAATAACAGCAATATTCTTTGATAAAGAATTGTGAATGACTTAGCTATTCTTAGTAATGCAAAGGTCCAAGTCTGTCCCAAACAACTGATGAAGCATTTCTGGAGAACCATTTCCAGAGATATTTCAGAACTGATATTGATTGAATACAGACTGAAACATGCTGTTTTTCATTCTTTCTTTTGTTTTTTCCCCTTTTTTGGAGCCTTTTTATAAAAGATGGTGAATATGAAAATGTTGTACATAGTTCCACATGTATAACCTATATCTGCTTATCACCTGAGGGAGGGAGCAGGAGAGAGAGGGAAAGGTAGAATTTGGAACTAAAAACTTTCAATTAAAAATTTTTTTTAAATTGGAGAAAAAAATGTATAAGAGAGACTTTATTTCCACATTTCTAAATCCACCCCTCTTTCAAATTTCCCTATTTTCCTCAAGCACACTAGAATCTCAGACTTTCCTTCTCTTTCTCCTCCTTGACTCTTCACTCAAGTAAAATTGTTTCTTTCAAAGTTACCAATGACTTCTTAATTGACACATTTAACTTCCTTTTTTTCATCTTTATCTTTTGACTTCTCTGCCACATTTGACACTGTTGATTAGTTGCTTCTCCTTGATCCTTACTTTCTTTTACCACATTATCTAATCTATGATAAAGCCCTGTGATTTCTACCTTCAGGACACCTCTTCTATATGTCCCCTTTTCTTTTTTTACACAGCTGTCACCTCACTCATCACCTGGACTATTTCAATAACATTCTAATTAATCTCACTGCCCCACTCCAATCTATTCTCTGTTGCCAAAGTTTTCCTAAAATGGAGGTCTGTCTCAATCTATTCTGGTGATTCTACTGGTGTTCATCTTTCGTGTTCCACGTGAACCAATGACATCATGGGGTGCTGTCTTGACTTGGATTTAAATAAGGCAAAGTTGCACCAAGTTGTCAGCCTCACTTTCTCTTCCAGAGTCATCAAAGTCCATTGGCAAGATAAAAGTCAGGACAAGTAGCAAAGGCCTGGGATGCAGTTCAATGTCTGATCAAGCTCTAAACACCCCACAGTGCTTGCTTCAGCTGCCTTCATGGTCGTTGGAAAAAAATTGCTCTCATCCTCTCATTCTGCCTTGGGATGTCTTCCCATGCTTGGTGTAGACATCCCCCTAATTCACCAATGGGTTTGAGGCCTGTCAGTTACCCTCAACCTGGTTTAGCTTGTCTGCCCAGATGATTTTATCTGGGTGTGGCATACACTGTGCATGCTACAGCTCCTTGGAGCCACAGGTGAGAGTTGTGTAGACTCTGAAGGTAGATGAGCAGCCCTGAAATAGCTTAGCAAGCCCTTGCACCCCCAAACACCCCATACATCCCTATTCCTGCACATTATCATATACTCTCTATTACCTCCAGTATTCAATATAAAGCCCTCTTTTTTTGGCATTCAAAGCCCTTCACAACCTACCCTTTGATACCTTTCCAGTCTTCTTACATTTTATCCCCCTCCAGAATCCAGCAATACTGGTGTCCTTTTATGTTCTTCTCATAATACACGGCATCCCTACATCTTATCATCGATTGCCCCCATGTCTGGGATGATTTCCCTGCTTCCCTTTGCCTCCTGGCTTCCTTTAAGACTCTTATCAAATCCCAGCGGGAGGCCTTTCCCAGTTATTCCACGCCTCCTCCCCACCACCGTGCCTAGCCAGCTGTGTGGCCCTGGGCAAGTCACTTCACCTTTGACTGCCTCATTTTCCGCCTTTGTAAAATGGGGATAATAAGAACACCTCCTTCCCAGGGTTGTGAATATAAATCAGTATTTGTAAAGCTCTTCCCCAACAATAAGGCGCTATGTAAGTCTTAATGAACGCTTTTTGGCTCAGCCCCGAGCGCCCTCTGGCGGCCTCCCACCCTCCTCGCTTCTTGCAGCCGCCGCCCTGTCCTCTAGAGGGAGACCTTCCAGGCTGCGCTCCGCTCTCTGAGCCTTGGGCTGGCCGATCGCATCTCGTTGGTACGGTCGGGGCGACCTCTGACCCCAGCGGCGGCTGCGGCAGCGGCGTCGGTGGTGGTAGCGGCGGCGTCGGCGGCGGCTGCTGCTGAGGGAGGGGAGGGGCGGGGCGGGCAGGCCTCCGCTCTGGGGCCGGCGCTGGAACCGGCGCTGGAACCGGACCCGACCCGACCCGACCCAGGAGCCGGGAGCGGGGCCCCTGGCTCCGCCTGGACTGCGGGGCGATGTGAGTCCAGGGCGCGCCGGGCCGGGGCCGCCCCCTCCTCCTCCTCCTCCTCCTCTCCGCCCTCGGGGAGCTGCCCTTGGCCTTGAGTTGTGGAGGAGCCGGGCCTGGGCTCTGAGACCACGGAGGGAGGAAGGACCCGCCCCCGTCCCTCCCCCCGGTCCCTGCGGGCATCCCTGTGGGCATCCCTGCGGGCCCGGGCGCGGGGAGGACCCCCACCCCACCCCCACCCCGGGATCTCCCTGCCCGGCCTGGCCCCAGCTGGGTGAGCACCACCGTAGCCGCAGGCGTCCAGCCGGCCGGCCTCCTACATTCCTCAGGTCTCAGAGCTGACACTCGCCCCTGCTGGGGAAGGGGCGGGGGAGGCTGGGAGGGAGACTGGAGGGGCCTCGGAGCTCAGACTGAGGGAAGAGTGGAGCAGGGGCTGCCTGGGCCAGAGGGGCCTCAAATCACAGACCGAGAGAGCAGACAGCAAGGATTGTCGGGTCGGAGGGGGGTCTTATAACATAGTGTTAGACATAGGTAGAATGGCAGAGCTGGAAGAGATCCGTGAACCTTGAATGTTAGAACAGACATAAATAGAATGGCAGGGCTGGAAGGCATCCCTGAACCTTGAATGTTAGAACAGACATAGGTAGAATAGCAGAGCTGGAAGGGATCTGTGAACCTAGAATGTTAGAACAGACATAGATAGAATGGCAGAGCTGGAAGGGATCCGTGAACCTAGAATGTTAGAACAGACATAGATAGAATGGCAGGGCTGGAAGGGATCCCTGAACCTTGAATGTTAGAACAGACATAGGTAGAATGGCAGAGCTGGAAGGGATCCCTGAACCTAGAATGTTAGAACAGACATAGGTAGAATGGCAGAGCTGGAAGGGATCCCTGAACCTAGAACATGAGAACAAACAGATGGAATGGCAAATCTGGAAGAGAGCTGAAAACATAGAATGTTACAGGAAACACAGATTAGCAGAGCTGGAAGGGGGCCTGGGGACATGTAATGTTAGAACAAACATAGAATGATAGAATTGGAAGGGACCTCAGAACATAGAATGTTAAACCATAAGACCATAGAATGCCAGGACTGGAATGTGCCTTAGAACAGTAGTAACAAACTCAAATAGAAAGGGGGCCACTGAACCATTCATAAGGATCCCTGTTGCCCACGTATTGACTTAATTTTAAAACATGATGATGTCTGTGTTTTATGCTATTTTACTTATTTTGCTAAAATGTTTTCTGATTACATTTTAATTGGTTCTGGTTACTGGCGTGATTGACACCTTGGTCAAGGAATGTTGGAGTACAGAACATAAGACTGTCATCGGAACATAGAATGTTAGAACACAGTTTGGAATGTTGGAGATGGAAAGGCAGGACTGACATAGACTTTAGAACATGGAATGTCTGAAAACAACATAAAATGAAAGGGCTAGAAGGAACTTTAGAACATAGTGTTAGAATATGAAACATAGCGTGCTAGAACTGGAAGGGACTTAAGTTCATCCAACAAAGGAAGCAACTGAGGCCTAGAGAAGAAAAGTAACTTGGCTAAGGTCTATGCAGCTAGTCGGGGTAAAGACTCAAATGCCAGGCTCCTTTTTACTGTTCTCTTTCCCTTACCTTGTTATTATTACCCAATGGGACCATGGATCATCTTGCCTGGCAAGTTTCACTAGGTAACCATCCTTATCTCTCCCTCTCTGCAGGGCAGAAGGGCTCATGGAGGAGCCAGGTAGGTTGCCCAGAAATTTTGGGAGACAGTTGGGCATAGGCAAGGTCAGTCTCAGAACAGAAATAGTCTAAAAGCATGTTTGTTACAGTTAGGAATTGGATTGATTTAGAAAACAAAGTATTTCTTGTGATTTATGTTGTTGAGTGTGATGGAAAGAACACTAGATTTGGAGTCAAGCTCTGAAGTTGATTCCTAGCTCTGTTACTGTCATTGTGTGACCTGGAGGAAGTCATTTGCTCATTTGGAACAATATTACAGATCTCAATTGTCCCTTTTGGAACAATGTTACAGATTACATCTAGCTCGAGCTGGATGATCTTGAACGTACCTTATAGCTCTGTTCTATGACAAACTGATCAAACAAGAGGGTGCAATTTCAGCAGGCTGAGGGTTTGGGGGCTATTTTCCTCTCCTCCCATTCAGTTGGCTTTTCCCTGGAGTCAGGAAGACCGACCCGAGGTCAGAAACTAGCTGTAGTGATCTGGGGCAAGTAATTTTGTCTGTTTGCCTCAGTTTTTAGAAAGCACAGTGCCCAGCATATAGTAGGTTCTATAGAAATACTTATTCCCTTTCCCCTTTACAAATGTCTAGGACTTGCGTGCTCTGAGATTCAGATGTACTATTGGTCCCGTGGCCACAGGACCCAGGCACTACAATATTCTAAATAAGGGAGCACCTTTATAGGGCTCCAGAAAATGGAATTGGAAGGAAACCGTGTCTCTCCATAAGAAGCAGATAATCCTTGCCTTACCCCCTTTTTTGTTTGTTTGTTTGTTTGTTTTTGGCGGGGCAATGGGGGGGGGTTGTTAAGTGACTTGCCCAGGGTCACACAGCTAATAAGTGTCAAGTGTTTGAGGCCGGATTTGAACTCAGGTACTCCTGAATCCAGGGCCGGTGCTTTATCCACTGCGCCACCTAGCCACCCCCCTGCCTTACCTATTTTGCAAAAGCTCTTTGACAAGTTGAATGATGGTTTTTATAACAATAAGATGCAGAGGGGCTCCAGAGAAGTTTTCTAAAGAGACCCCAGACTGACCTGTGGCAGTGCAGTTCTCTCTTCTTCCCCTAACCTTTCCACCTCTAGGAGTCTGAGATTTGGGCAGATTTTCTCGCCCTATTGTCTTCTTAGTCTCTCCAGTGGTATTTCTATTCCACTGGTACCTGGTACAGATGGGAGGCAGAGAACAAGGTGGTTTCCTTGATAATCATAACTTCTGGGCTAGGAACAAAAGATCTCTGGCTGAAACTGCTGTCCCATTGTCTCCTTTGCCAGGTGAACTCTGGGCCTGTCCCAGATGGAGCCTGGGTGACATCTCTGCAAGATGGCTACCATGATGCCCCACTGAGGATTGTGGGGATAAAGTGGGAGTCCTCTCCCGTCCCCTTCCCGTGGTCAGCTTCCCAATGGCCTGGGTGAGGTAAGAATTCCAAGGAGAGGGCAGTGAGCAGGAATGGGAGGAATACTCAGGATTTGATGCTCAAAGCTTTACCAATTAAAATAAAACTTTAGGGTGGAAACAGGGGGGATGTTAGTCACACAGATAATACTTATTATCTGCCAGTGACCTTTCAGCTTGGAGTCCAAGTTCCTCACTTGTCTATTCTCTTGGTTCAATCTATTCTAGCTTAGTTCCAGGCTTGGGTTTACATTATAATTCAGTTCATTAAGGATTTATTGAGCACCTTCTGTGTGTGTGTGTGGGGGGGAGGGGGCAGGGAGGGGCACTGTGCTAGATCCCGGGAAAACAAAGATCTTTCAGATGCAGAAATGTTTACATGGACCTGATTGGGATATAATGGAATAGGTTATTAGGGCAGAGAAGAGCTCCTGGCAAAATAATAAGAGAAATGTGAGGGCTGATCTCACTTTGAGCTGAGCATTTCAGGGAAGATTTCATTGAAGAAGTGGTTTTGGCATTTGTAGTCCCCTCCCACCTTGCTTCTCCTTCATCCCTTTCCCTTGTTCATGGGGTCTAATATTTGTTTCAGTCAACCTGGATCCTTCCATTCTGGAAACTAAGGAAGGAGTGAAAAACTGGGTCTGCTCTGTAAGCATTTCTGGTGGCCCATGACTGGGTTTTATAGGGCTGGATGGGCCAGAGAAGCAGTGCCCAAGTCTCATAGGGCAGGGAGAGATGGACAAAAACAAAACGGGCATGTATGAACAAATACAAAAGTATCTAGACTTTTAAACCTTTATTCCCCACTTGGTAGAATTCTCTCCATTGGATAGAGAGCCAGCTCTGGAGGCAAGTAGCTCACCTCTGACACATTCTGGCTGTGTGACTCTTGGCAAGTCACTTAACCTCTCAGAGTCCTCTGGCCACTCAGCCCTCTGGAATTTGCAAAGAAGGTAACGATCTGCATTGGTAGATGGAGTTCTTTCACTGGGAGTTCCTTATGTTGATAAAAACAAACAAACAAGCATGTAAGATCTGTGAGGTCAGGAGCTGTTTCTTATTTTGCCTTTGTATCCATAGCACCTAGCACAGTGCTTGGCACAACAGATGCTTGCTGGATTGAACCAGAGAAGCAGAGACACAGGGTGTGGAAAACCCAGCTGCCTTTACATTTTGTTTAGGATTCCATCCCCAGGAACAGAGTGTATTCTGGGACTCTGCCTCAGGATCTGCTTACTGCCCCTGTCCTGTATTTTCCTCCCAGGGCTGACCAGCTGTTCTGACATCATGGGAAGCTGCCTCGGTTGCCTCTACAGAGACAGTGTACCAAACAACCATCCTACTAAATTTAAGGTACCTATGCTTCTCACCACCCTTCCTTCTCCTACCTCCACTTGCCTCTTCCCATTCCTGGGGGAACCTCTTGGGCCAGCATTCATTGGAGGTGCTCCAGAATCAAGGCATGATTCAGCCCCACAAGAGGAAGTGACTGTTGTTGGCTCGTATAGGAACCAAAGAACTCTCTTCTACCTGTAGGAGGAGCCCCCTTCCCATTCCTAGTGGCCATTGAAGTTAGGACTTGCTTTACTACCCATCTGAAGGGGGAGCCCTTGTTTCAAAGGAGTGCAGCTTTGGGGAGGAGACAGTCAATACTTCTTTCTGCTTTTGTCTTTATCTCCTTCTTGACCCAATTCCCCCTCCAAAAAAAAAAAAAAAGCCTCTGAATTTCCACCCTGCACCCTTGGCAATGGGACATGTGAGGAAGACTGAGGCTTAAGATCCTAGAATCACAAAATATTATCAATGGAAGAGACTTTAGAAATAATCTCATCCAGCCTCTTAATGTTACAGAGGAGGAAACTAAGGCCCAGAAAAGTTGTATTTGGCCCAGAGTTCCACAGATAATAGGTAGAAAGCCAAGATTTGACCTTACTCCCTCTAGTTCCAAACCCACTGTTCTTTCTTTTCATGGAATTGTATCATATTTCCACACTAAAACCCTTGATGGCCAGAATTGGATAAGACCTTAAAAATAATTTAGTCCAAGACTCTCTTTAATTTAGTCCAGGGGTCTTCATTTTAAGCAAAAGCCAAATTGAAGAGGGGAAGCGATTTGCCCAGAGCCACATAGCGAGTCAGTCATAGCTGGTACTAGAACTCAGTTCTCTTGAAAAGCAGTGGTGTGTGTAGTAAATGAGGACCAGATCTAGAGTCAGAACACATGGGTTTTAGTCTTGGCTCTCCTTTTCACTAGCTGTGTGACTGTGGGTAAGTCACTGTACTTCTCTGTTTCCTCATTTGTAAAATGAGAGAGTTGGACTTGATGGCCTCTGGGTCCCTCCAGCTCTAAATTTCTGTTCCAGTGACGTTGAAGGCCCCGTCTCGCTCTAACAATTTATGGTGCTGTGATACACGTAAGGTCCCTTTCACTTCTGATTCCCAAGATTGGTCCTTAGAATCTCTCTGCTAGCCCATGATCGCTTCCTCCTTTGCTCTAGTGACTTTTTCCATGCTCTCCCAACTTGGTCTTTCCCCAACACCCAGGTAATAAACGTGGATGATGAAGGGATGGAGCTGGGCTCTGGGGTGATGGAGCTAACCCAGAGGGAGCTGGTGCTGCACCTCCACAGGCGGGATGCTGTGCGGTGGCCCTACCTCTGCTTGCGGCGATATGGCTTCGATTCCAACCTCTTCTCTTTTGAGAGCGGCCGACGCTGCCAGACAGGACAGGGTGAGCACCACTTTCTCTTCTCATGGCCGCATGGGCACATTTCTGTTCTCGGCCTGCTTCTCCTGGACCTGGGACCTGGGGACCCTAGCTGAGGTAGACCACAGTCTGCAGAGGTGTGGGGATACAGAGCAGAGCTGTCATTGGGCCATCTCCACGTGGCTCGGAGTCAGAAAGCCTGGAATCAAAGCCTAGCTCTGAGTAAAAGGGAATGGTGGTCTCAGGGAGGAAGTCAGGGCTGCTGGTGGGTGGGTGTGACTGACCAGCCAGAGCCATGGCTGCCCTGTGACCTCTTGGCAGAGAGTAGCAGTTGTGAGGGGCTGGAGTTATAAGTGAGAGAGAGGAGACACAGCCTTATAGCACAACTTTTTTGTATCATGGATCCCTTTGGTGGGCTGGTTACACCTGGGAACCCCTTCTTAAGAAGAAAACCAATTATATGCTTATCAAAATATTTTAAAAATTATTTTTATTTCATTAAGTATTTCCCAATTATATGTAAAAAATTTTTAACAATCATTTTTTTAAACTTTTGAGTTCCAGATTCTTTCCCTCTGTCCCAAGCAGTTTGATTTTGATTATACGTGTGAGGTCATACAAAACATTTTCATAGTAGCTGGGTTGCAAAAAAAATGCAAACAAAATAAAATAATAAAAATTACAAAAGTTTTAAAAATAGCAGGCTTTAGGGGCAGGTAGGTAGCTCAGTGGAAAGAGCACCGGCCCTGGATTCAGGAGGACCTGAGTTCAAATCTGGCCTCAGACACTTTAACACTTACTAGCTGTGTGACCCTGGGCAAATCACTTAACCCCGGTTGCCTCACCAAAAAAAAAAAAAATAGCAGGCTTTATTCTGCACTCACAGTTCATCAGTTCTCTCTCTGGAGGTGGGTCGAATCATGGGTCCTTTGGAATTGTCTTGGATTATTATCTTAATCAGAGCATCTAAGTCTCTCGCTATTGATCATTGTTACAATTTTATTGTATAATGTTCTCCTGGTTTTCCTCATTTCATTTTGCATCAGTTCATGTAAGTCTTTTCAGGTTTTTCTATAAAAATATAAAACAACAACAACAACAACAAAACCCCACAAGTGCCTGGGCTCCAGGTAATGACCTCCTGCTTAATGAAATCTAGGAAGGCTTTCTTCTTTCTTTCCTGGTAGACCAGCATTTGGGTGTCTCATGCCCATCTATCCTTTGCAAGGCTGCTGATCTAGTGAGGATACTAGTTCTGGGGTTTTATGCCTCTTCTTTTTTTTTTTTTTTTTTGGCGGGGCTATGGGGGTTAAGTGACTTGCTCAGGGTCACACAGCTAGTAAGTGGCAAGTGTCTGAGGCTGGATTTGAACTCAGGTACTCCTGAATCCAGGGCCAGTGCTTTATCCACTGCACCACCTAACTGCCCCCTGATGCTTCTTTTAAAAATATTTTTTTGGGGAATGTTTGGGAATGTGTTCATTGTGTTGTGTGCAAAGACTGCACAAAATGAAGGAGAGTGGTATAGTGGAAAGAGAACCAATTCTGGAGTTCAAAGACCCAAGTTCCAATTCTGTCTCTGCTACTTACTCCCTGTGGGTCACCTTTCTGCACCTCAGTTTCCCCTCCTGAACAGGGGTAGGGGGAGATTGGCTTTGAATTTGGTGATCTTCAGGGTCCCTTCCAGCTCTAAGTCTGGGTCCTAACATCTCTTCCCTTAACACTCTACAACTTTATGGCGGTGTAAGCTGTGGTAGTATCTCACACGTTGGAAGGACCTCCATTGTACCTCTGACACATACTGGCTGTGTGACACCGGACAATTCACTGACCCCGTCTGTGCCCCAGATACCTCTCTAAGACTCTTAACTGTATTTAGAACAGCTGCTAATCTCCATCAGAAGAAGGAGCTTCCTCAGGTTTAGTCTGTTTTCCACCCCTAAAATACACCCCCACCCCCAGCCTCTTAGGCCTCACTTTGCCATGGTTATTCTCATCATCTCCTTTATAGACGCTGGCAAAAGAAAACTCAAGATGTTACTCCACAGCCACGTCGGTAGTGCATGAAAGCTTTGGGGTTCATGGAGGATGCTGAACTAGTTTGTTTGCACCTTTGGGCCATTTCTGTGGCTTTGCCTGGCTCACTCCCTGAGGTGGTTTAACCCAGTCCCAGGCTGTGATCATGTAGGTATTCCATAGTTCCCTCTTGAGGGAAACAGCCAGATTCCGAGCTGCCTCCACATCTCGGGGATGTGGGAGCGCTGTGTCTGTGGGCAAGGGAGATCGGAGCTCCCTTGCCGTGTGCATTAGGAGTTGGATTAAGACAAGGCAGGGAGATCACTTCTCCCAGGTCAGGCTCTGAGATGCCCCAGAAGATGAGGGAGGATTTGCTGGGCAGCAGGGCATGATGGAAAGAGCCCTGGAGCTGGAGCTAGAGAGCCTAGGCCTGAATCTCTGCTCTGTCGCTCACTGTGTATGATCTTGGGGATTCTTTCTCTCCTCCTCTGTTTCTTCATTTATAAAATGAGTGGCTCGAAGTGGCAAAAGAAGGGAAGACTGGATGGAAAGAGGAAGTAGGGGCTGGATGGAGCCTCCATCGCCATCTCTTGGGGAAGAGGCCAAACTGACCGCAGCCCATGGGCTCAAGGGCAGCAAGCAAAAGAAAACAGTGGTAGGGGAGGCAATGTCGAAGGCCTCAGATTTTTGTGCACCATGACTTTAATAAACTAGTGTCTCTGATGCAAAATAAAATAAAATGAACGAGTCTGACTAGAAGGCCTCCAGGGTTCTTCCCAGCTCTCAAGGATGGAGTGGATCAGGGAGGGAGGACATTGTCTCCCATTGGATGTAGTGAGGGAAGCGCCAGCCGCTAAGTCCAGCCCACCCAGGTCACAAGGTGTTTTCCTTTCTCCTCCCCCTTCCAATTTGTCCTCCCGCCATGGAGGTGCTCGGAAGAGCTGGTAAACAGTCGACGAAATGGAGACTGATTGATTAAGTCCAGTGGGTAAAGAGAAGTCAGGGGCACTACATATGTATGGGCAGATGGTATTTGGCATACTTTTCCTGTCTGATTTTATTTCTTCCCTCCCCACTCCTTACCCCAGTGAAAATGGCATAGCATTCAGGACAAGTAACTCTCCAGTGTCATGTGTGTCCTCTTTCCTTAGGAGGGCTGGGATGGTGATTGTTGCTATGATTTGGAGGTGGGGTCTCTTTCAGGCAGCCGATTGGGTGTCAGGGAGTTATGGCTATTAGATCTTTAGAGTTGCATGTGACGCTTTCTAGGTGTGGCCCCTCTAGGAACACTGGGTGCTGGGGGGTTGGTGGGGGTATGTGGAGGGAGGGCAGTATTCAGATGCCGTGTCACTATGATATGAGTGGTTTGTAGTCCTATCGTCTACATCAGGACATCAGGAGTTCTTCACCTTTCTGTGTCATGAAGCCTTTAGGCACTCCATTGAAACCTGTGAACCCCTTCTCAAAATAATGTTTTGGAATGCATAAAATAAAATACAGAAAATTACAAAGGAAAGCAATGTTACTAAAGATAAAGGTGTGATTCTTTGCGTGCCCCCCCCCTCCCAATCCAAGTACTTATATACCCTGCAGTCTATCCCTGGACCTCAGGTTAAGAATCCTTGGTTTACATCACAAATATATTGAACTCCATACTTAGCATGTGTCGGGAAAACTTCTGTGGTCAGCCTGTCCCTTCTCTAGCCATGATTGTCTAGAAGGCAGCAGAAGTCCAGAGAATCCTCATTGATAATTCCCATTTAAAGAATGCTTTTAAGATTGATGCGAGGCCAGTGTGATGTGAGCAGGGGTGTTGGACTTGTAGTCAGGAAAACCTGGGTTTGAACCCCACCTCACAGGCAAGCCCCTTCACTGACCCTTCTGAGCCTCAGGCACCCCTCTAAGATTGTAAGTTCGAGCTGAGTTGCTACCTGCATTGGTGGAGGGAGTTCCCAGTCCAGCAGAATCCCAGCGGCTTGACATTGACATATGAAGGTACAGTAAATGCTTCCCTTACAAGAACATATGAGGCAGTGCATATGTTGTTTCCATTTTGCAAATTAAGAAACTGAGGTACAGGGAAATGAAGTGACTTGTCCAGAGTCACACAGCCACAAGTAACATGCTCTCTTTCTCTACTTGGACAGGCATCTTTGCATTCAAGTGCTCTCGGGCTGAGGAGCTCTTCAACCTCCTGCAGGATCTCATGCAGTGCAACAGCATCAGCGTGATGGAAGAGCCGGTCATTGTCACCCGAAGCAGCCACTCAACCGAAATGGGCCTGCCCCAGACCCCCCATGCTGCCAATGGTAAGGCCCTGCTCAACCCCTCACATCCATGTGCTTTGGGGAGGGGGCAGGGAAGGATGAACTTGGAGGAAGCCCAGCAACACAGTACACAGGCCCAGCTGTGAAATGCTCTGTCCTAACTGATGGTTGGGAAGGGGGGGGGAGGGGTTTCCATGGTAACCGCATCCTAGAACTCCTCTTCCTCCTTTCTCTGTGTATGAAACTGGGTCCCAGCCACCTGTACCTTTCTTAGCTGCCATCTCTCCCCGGTATGGGTTTCTGGAGAGGTGGGGCACCAGATCTTTATTTACCCCTCATTCAACAAGCACCTGCCACTGTGGGGCAGTGGAAAGAGCATTGCATTTGGAGTTGGGAGGCCTGGGTTTAAGTTCCACCTTTAACTCTTCCGGTGTGACCGTGGCAAGTCACCTAAGCTTTATGAGTCTCAGTTTCTGCATCTGTAAAATGTGAACCATAAATCCTCTTCTGCTTGCTTTTAGATGTGTTGTCCGACCAAAAGCTTTCCAAAACCCACAGTGCATCATAAACCACAAAGCACCATTTGCCTGTGGACTATTGTTATCCCTTACTGAGCACAATAATGCCGTGCAGTTATGGTGGGCCGGGGCAGCTGTGGAATGTGCCTGTCCTCCCCTTGATTAGTTAATTAATTAATAAACAGTTATTAAGTGCCTACTATGTGCAGGGCACTATGCTAAGTGCTCTGAGGAGCTCACTGAAAGACAAGATATGTACATATGACATACAGTGTGAAATGCCCTATAAATGTAGGTGTGGCTGTTCAGTTGGTCCATTAATAAGCATTTCTTTTTTTTGTTTTTGTTTTTATTTTTTAGTGAGGCAATTGGGGTTAAGTGACTTGCCCAAGGTCACACAGCTAGTAAGTGTTAAGTGTCTGAGGCCGGATTTGAACTCAGGTACTCCTGATTCCAGGGCCAGTGCTCTGTCCACTGCGCCACCTAGCTGCCCCAATAAGCATTTCTTAAGTGAGATGGCCTGATACTGACTGGATGGAGGGCTGTTGTTGGGGTCAGGAATACCCAGGTCCCATCTTGGGTGGGGTATATCTCTGGACTGTGTGACCCACAGCAAATCACTCAACCTCTCAGTGCTCCAGGCAATTCTTCTGTGACTAGAAGTCATAGAGCTATGATAGATTGATTTTGGTATAGTGAGTTTCCTTACTGAGATTTCTTTTTGTTAATAGAGAACAGTCACAGATCCTCTCCCACCCCAAAGTGCCTAGAGTGTGCAGAACTAATGACTCTTGTTTTGGGAGTGAAGAGGAGAGAGATCATTTGTCAGCTGGGTGGTTTGGAAAAGGCTTTGTGTTGGAGGTGGGCTTGTAGTGAGCTTTAAAGAGCAGAGGAGAGTTTGGTGGGTAAATTTGGATAGGAAGACATTGCAGGTAGAAAAAAAAGCATGAGCCAAGGAATGAGAGTGGGAAGGGTCAAGGTGTATTCTGGAGTTTGATTGGACCATAGACTCTGCAGAAGGAAGTAATAAGCACAAAGCTGGGGTTGTCTAGTGGCACCAGATCCTGGAGTGCTTTAAATCCCCAGCAGATGAGTTTGAACTTTACTTGGTAGGTGGGTAATAGGGAGCTACTGAAAACTTTTTACCTACTGACTAGAACCCTGCATGAGGAAGATTAATGTTTGGCAGCATATGATGGCACCATATGATGGAGGGATACTTGTCTGGGAAATGACTCATGGTTGCTTTGAGCCCTGACCTTGGCGTGTCCTCTTCCTCCTTCCAGCTCTGGGCTACACTGTGTCTGGCTTTTCCAATGGCTTCCCAAGCTTCCCTGGGGATGGCCCACCATACTCCACCCCTCGCCCTGCCTCTATGAGCAGCTTGCGACACTCTTCCCTTGGAGAAGAGTCTACCCATGCCCTTATTGCCCCGGAGGAGCAGGTATGTGCTGATCTGAACTGCTGCTAAACTCCTGCTTTGGGTTCATGGGTGGGAGCAGGGTTAGGAAGCACCGAGGGAGCTTGGCTGTTCTCTCCACTGGGAACCTTGGGAGAGGGGAGGGGAGAAGAGGAGAGGGGGCTTTATTGGAGGCTTTGGAGCCGGAGAAGATGACAGCTTTCTCTTTCTGACCCCGCTCCATCCCTCTACTCCCTGGCTTTTGGTGCTGCTTCTCCCTCTCTCCCGCCCTCCCCCCCCCCCTTTTCTGTTCAGTTTTTGGTGGCATCATAATATAGTGGTTAGAGAGTCTGACTAGAAACCAGGAAGACCTGAGTTCAAGTCCCGCCTCCAACACATACTGCTGTGTGGACCTGGTTAAGTCACTTAAACTCTTGGTGTTCTGGGAAACTCTAAGACTAAAGACTGCAGAGTGGGGAGGGTGCCAACCTGTGTTTGTGGAGGGAGTTCCCTATCCCTATGAAATTATGGATCTGGTCCTTGTCTCTTTCCCCCTTTGGCCCCTCTCAGCTCTCCTCTGGTTTCATTCATCTGCTTTTTTTCCCCACAGTCCCACACCTATGTCAACACACCTGGAAACGAGGAAGACAGAAGGGGCCGGCGCTGCCTGCAGCCCTTGCCTGAGGGCCGGGTAGGCTTCCCCTCCAGGGCTCGAAGCTGTGTCCTAGACAGCCGAGACCCCAAGGTCTTCCTGCAGCCAGGTCAGGTGAAGTTTGTCCTGGACCCAAGCTCCACACTCCGTCATGTGGTGAAGTGTCAGGGTTACTGTGGCAGCCCTGGGTCAGAATGTGGGGGGCCCCTCTGCTCTGGCCAGCAGGGTGGACCAGCCCACAACAACAATAACGAGTGCCCGGCTGAATGTCTGGCCCAGCCCAAGTGTACATATGAGAACCTCACTGGGGCGGGGCTGCCTCGTGGTGGCAACTGGAGACTGAGCCAAGAGGAGCTGAGCTGGAATGGCTTCTCGCAGCGGCGGGCAGCTCTGCTGCACTATGAGAACCTGCCTTCACTGCCACCTGTGTGGGAGAGCCAGGCTCACCAGCCAGGAGACGAGGAAGATGGGGACTCCAGGGATGGGCTGACCCCTTCCTCAAATGGCTACCCTGATGGTGGTGATGAGGACGAGACCCCACTCCAGAACTACATAAATGCTCGGGCTGCCCCCCGAAGTCACATCAACTTCCCTGTGCCGCTGTCCCGCCGCAGGGGGTCTCCCCGCGTATTCAACTTTGACTTCCGCCGCCCAGGCCCAGAACCACCGCGACAGCTGAACTACATTCAGGTGGAACTGAAGGGCTGGACTGGGGACCGCCCCAAGGAACACCAGAGCCCCCCAGCTCTCCGTCCTTCAGTGCCCCCTGCCCACCCTACCCGCCGGTCAGATTCCTATGCTGTGATTGACCTTAAAAAGACTGCAGCAATGTCCAGCCTGCAAAGGGCACTGCCCCGAGATGATGGCACTTCTCGGAAAACCCGCCACAACAGTACTGACCTGCCGCTGTAGGGAGAGGCCCACTCATCATGGCCCAGAGTGTGCCTTCCCACAGTCCTCCTCTTCCTCCTCAGTCTCCATCCAAGGAGATTCCAGCCATTGGCTCCTGCTCCCAGTTCCTTGATCCATTTTCCCTAACTCTCCCCTCTAGAGAGTTTGCTGCTGCTTTGCTGGAGGCTACTGGGGCAGGAAGCATCATGCCCTGATGCATGCTGGGGTTCACCAAGATACTTACTACTGGGCTTGGGGTCTCCTGGAGCCAGCCTTCTGGGAGGAGGGAGCAAAGCTGTGAACTGTGAAAAGAGATCATTTGTGATCACATTTGAAGCTACTCAATTAGGTGTCTGTCTGTCCGTCTGTCTGTTTTTTTTCTGTTGCAGTTTGGAAGCATTTTGTACTTTGATTTATTTATCAGTTTATTTTTCTATTTATTGTTTTAAATGTTATTTAACATATTTATTAATTATGATGATGATGATGATTATTTTTAAATCCTGGCTCTGTGGATGATGTCCCCCTTGTGTTGGAGTTCCTTTCTGGGGAGGGGATGGAATTGGGAAAGTCTCTTCTCTGGTCAGGCCCGGAGGGGCCAGGCTCTTGGAGGGAGGCTGTTCCAGGAAGCCCAGGCAACTCTGGGTTATGTCTTAAGGGCTATGACCATTTCTTACCCTCCTCTTGAGGGATCCTGGCCCAGAAGTTGCCTGGATACTTGGTCCCATTAAAGTCTGGCTAACAGGACAGCAGCTGGGACCCTGGATAGAGAAAGGGAAACTCCATGTGGCTTGTGTAACCTTATTTGTAGTTCACTGAAACAAGCATTTATTAAGTGCCTACTGTGTGCCAGGCATTGTGCTCGGTACTGGGGATACAAAGACAAAGCGGAAACAGGCCCTTCGTTTAGGGGGGAGTGGGGAGGGAGGGGAACAACATGTATTAAAATAAGTCAATGTGAAATGTACATAAATGTAATACTAAGTAATTTGTGGAGAGCATTAACACATTGGGTTGGGAGCTAAGGCTTGAAGGGGGCTGTGGGTAAGGCCAAAGTAAGGTGGGGGTAGCACTGTGGGCGAGGGAGGTGCCCCTGTTTCCCTTCTGACAGCCCCACTCCTTTCTCTGAGCCTCCATTGCTCATACGCAGCCCTTCCTATTTAACCAGGGTTAAAGCGGCAACAGCAGGAGGGGGTGGGCTCACATTTGGGACCTGGGTTCAAATACGGATTCTGCTCTTGGCCGTGTGACATTTCTAGCCTTTAGTTCCTCTTCTGTGAGGGATGTGAGGAAGGGAGGATCGAGCAGATGACCTCTACAATCCCATCCAACTACATCTCATTTCCAGGCCAAGCAGCTGAGGGCCTGGGTGGGAATATCAGGATGGTACAGCCATCTCCCAACCCTCTTTGTGCCTCAGTTTCCCCACCATGCCTAAACCCTGATAATGACAGAGTTCCTCTTTCTAGAAGGCTTTAGGCTTGACAAAGTGCTCTCCTCATTGCAGCCTTGTGAAGGTGGCAGTGCCAGCACCACTGCTGCTGGTACAGATGAGGCAGTGAAGGCCTAGTGAGATGAAGTGACCTTCACATGGCCAGGATAGGAACTCGGGTCTCCTGACGCCAAGCCCAGTGATGTCTCCGCCAAACCACACCGCCTCTCCCTCCAGCTGAGCTGGAGAAGCCCCAGTCATCCTTGGTGATGAAGAGGAAATGGAGGATGGAGGAACCCCAGATACAAGCAACAAGAATGGACAGAGGAGCTGCGCAATCCCAGCCTGGCCTTGGTCTCTTACCCACGACAACGGCTGCTGACCTTCCTATCTGAAAAAGGGCAGTTGATTCCAAATGGGAAGACTTGATTTGGAGTGTAGGCTCTCTTGAGAGGCTGCCTGGCATGGAAAGAGTCGGATGGCCTGTATTCCAATGCTGCTTCCTGCTTGGCATAATGAGAAGAACATTGGCCTTGCTATCGGGAGACCTGGGTTCCCCGTCTTTGACATTTATTACCTGAGAGACCCCGATAAAGTCACTAGACCTCAATTTCCTCATATGTAAAATAGGACAGTATTTGCACTATTACCTCAGTGTTGTGAGGCAAGTGCTTTGTTAACGGTTCAAAGTGCCATATAAATGTGAGCCATTATCACTGGTGTGGTTTTGGGGAAGTTAGAGGCAGCCAGGTGGCTAAGTGGAGAGAGCACTGGACTTGGAGTCAGGGAGACCCAAGTTCAAATCCTACCTCAGACACTTACTAGGTGGACAACTTACACCGGGCAACTCACTTAACTTCTCTCAGCCTCAGTTTCCTTGTCTGTGAAATAAGGGGATTGGACTCAGTGGCGTTAAATGTCCCTAATTCTGTGGTCCATAATTCTGTAAGTTCCATCACGTCTCTGAGCCTCAGTTTCTTTATCTGTAAAATGAAGGAGTTGGACTAGATTTCTAAACTCCCTTTGAGCCTTAAATCCTATAAATTTATAAGCTGTGTGTCTCTGGACATGTTGTTTTACCTTTGAGCTTCAATTTCCTGATCTATAAAATGTGGATAACAATACCTGTGCTCTGGAGCCCCTGTGCAGTTGTAAGGAAGGGGATTTGCAAACTGTAAAGGCCTATAGAATAGGAGTGGTGGTTGTTATAACCATGGCCAATTCCCCAGAGTTCCCCTTCACCTGGCAGGGGATGGTCCGCTCCAGCCAGCTTTCCAGTGACCTTGGGCATTGTCTGTGACCATCAGTGACATACTTAGTGGGGGATAGACACATAACAGGATGTGTGAGGCCCATTATCTGGGGGCCCAGCATGGTTCCTGGAATCACATCCATCTCCCTCCTCTTCCCCTCTCTTAGTCTACAGCCTCCTCCCAGGGTGGCCATTCTGGGTGTGATTTTATTTTTATAGGGTGGGTCACATATGGAAGCATGGATGGATTTCATTTCCTGACATAACAGCAGTGAGGCCGTGAATTAGGTTCTCTTCCTTTGGGTCATTTCTGGGCCATCTCATCTCCCCCTAGCCCTAGCTCCCTTTCTACTGGGAGGGGCAGGAATGGTGGTAGCCTCTTGCCTCATCTTGGACCAAGAGAGGTGGGAGGGAAGGGCCCTCAATGTGTGTCTGTCAAAGGGAATGATAAGCCTTGGACTGGTTGGCAGGCACGCAACCAGCATTTATTAAACACTTGTGATGTGCCACCTGTGCTAGACCATGGGGATACAAAAATCCTTGAGGGAACTGACATTCTGGTAGTGGAAACACCTTGAATATATAATAAGTGAATACAAAATAATTACAAGTTCATTTATTTTGGGAAGGTGGAAGGGCTTTAAAAACTGGAGGGAGATGAAGGTTTTCGTGGTGAAGGTGGTACTCAAGAAATAGCTGAGTTCACTAACAAGCCTCTTAAAAAAAAAAACTCACTTTGCCTCAGTTTCCCCACTTGTAAAATAAGTAATAATCCCGGGTTTCTTCAAATGGTGGTGTGATGTTGTGAAGATCAAATGGGACAGTTTGTGAAATTGCTTTGTACAATGCAAAGCTCTGCAGATGCTTTTTGGGTTTTCACCAACTGAATACCCTTAGAGTTTCTAGGGCCCCGAATCTTTGCTGTCCCTTCTCTGGAAAAATGAAACAAACCTGGATTACCCCCAAAGGCTCTTGGGTAAATCTCTTTCCTTTCTTCAGGGTTCCTCTGAACTTTTCTGTCAGATTGGGGTGGGGGTGGGGAGGAAGGTCTGCGACATACTTCCCAATAGTGCAAATGATGGTATCCCCTAAGAGGGACTTGGGGATGTAAGGAAAAGCCCTTTCCTCCACACCTCACCTATCCACAGCAACTGTTCCCCCTTACAGAACTGATGTATCCTAGAGGAAAGGAGCAGGGGGCAGTGCCAGGCCTTCCTGGCCCTGGGAAGGGGCAGGACTGAATAACACTCATCAGGAGTGTTTGTTGCTCATTAGTTCAGTTATGTGGCTCCAGCCAGCAGGAGGTCCTGCAGATAAGGTAGGGTGTGGTTTCACTATGGAAGTAATTTTCCCTACATCACTACAACTACCACCATCATCACCATCATCCATCAGTGTTTGCCGATTGCCCAGTTCTCTCTTTATAGAAACAGGATGGTTGGCTGCCCTGCCTGGCCCCTGGGACATGCCCGGAGAGAGGAAAGGATGCAGCTTCCTGTTCAGATCTGACCTTTCTTGTTGGACCAGGAGGGGCCCTGGTCCTGCAAGCCCACTCCTTAGCAACAATAACACCATATCTTTGTATAAACACTTGTAACTTTTCAAAGCCTTCTTCCTTATCTTCTTCCTTGTTTCATTTGATACTTAAAACAAGTCTGTAAGGTAGATAAGGTAGATTTTATCCAAATTTGACAGATGAGAAAACTGAGGCTGGAGACATTCGTTAAGTGTCTTGGTCATGAAGCTAAGTATACTATAGGCTGAGTAACTGGGTTTGGACTCCTGGACCTTTCATCTTTAATATACAGACCACGGGACAGAGTCAAACAATCTAGATTCAGGTTCCAGCAGTGCCGTTTTCTCATGGTATGGGCCCATTTTTAATCTGTGAAGTAAGAACAATCTATGTGCTTGCTCCCTTACAAAGATGTCGCCAAGAAATTACTGTGTTGTTGTTCATTCTTCATTCTCCAAGAGGACCAATGGCATCAGGAAGGTGATGTCTTGGCTTGCAGGTGAACTGGATTTAAGTGAGGTAGGGCTGTGCAAAGTCATCAGCCCCACTTTCTCCTCCAGAGTCATCAAAGTGCAGTGGCAAGATATAGGTCAGGACAAGTGGAGATGGCCCAGGATGCAGTGGGAGACCTTGACCTTTTTAAGCTAAAGTCTTTCCTAGGTTTCAGTTTGTCTGAGGCAACACCCATTCAGTAGTTAAAGGCTAGGTAAGAAATGAGGTCAAAGATGGCCTAGTTTGCCTTCACAAAAGAATCAGTCAGGGCAGAGTTTTGAGTCAGAACAGAAACAATTGCTATATACACTCACTTACTTTGTACACCTTTGAGGACTGAGCAATTGGGAGCCAACTGGATTACAAGGTACTGATCCAAAGCTTGTAACTGAAGGTAGTTCAAGGCAGTTGCAAGATGGTTCAGGAGCATAAAGACGTCCTCACCCACCCCAGGCCCACGCATACTTTGTCCTACAGAGAGAGGGTGAGAGAGTGTGTGTGTGTGTGTGTGTGTGTGTGTGTGTGTGTGTGTGTGTGTGTGTGTGAAGGCCACGTGTAGGAGGTAGATCCTCCTTGAGGCCTTGATTCAGGTGCTCCCTGGAGCATTGAGATGATAGCCTTGGTTATGTTAATTATATGTTGAACAGTATAATTAAAACCAACCTCACAAGAGGAGACAGGCAGGTGGCTTACATACTTACCCTCTCCTCCTCCCCTGGATTATCCTTCAAACCTTACACTAGCAGTCTTCTATAGTTTTGCATGTAGCAGGCCTTCTGGAATCCCTTCTCTTCTTTAGGTAGGGAGCATGAGGTCCAAAGTATTGAGTGTAGGCATGACCTTGAAGGCAGTGAAGTCTAGTGGAAGAAGCATCAGGTTTGGAGTCAGGGGGAACTAGGTTCAGATCCTGACTTAACTATTTACCATTATCCTGATCCTCTGTGATGTCTGTGCCTTCCCGAGGAGATCATCTCCAATTTATCCCTTCTATATCTTTCTTTGTACATAGCTGTTTGCATGTTGTCTGCCTCATCAGATTGTAAGCTCCTTCGGGGGCAGATTTGTTTTTGTCTTTCTTTGTATCCCTAGCACTTAGAACTTATGTGCCTGACACAAAGGAAGTGCTTAATAAATGCTTACTGACTTCTTGGCTTGGGCAAGTTTCTTTCCATTTCTGGGCCTCACTTTCTTCATCTGTAAAATGAAGAGGGGCGCTGTTAATTGATGGTGGAACCCTTAGGCTCATCGTTGTAGGATGGGAAAGGACCTAATGCTACCCTGTATCCCAACCCTTCCCTTTTAGGCATGAGGAATATGAGGTTTAGGGAAATTAGAATACTTTCCCAAACAGGGCATAGGGTCAGATGGGATTGGAATGAAGTCCTCTCTCTGGACTTGATTTGTTATCTTAAAAAAGTCATAGTCGGGGACGGCTAGGTGGCACAGTGGATAGAGCACTGGCCCTAGATTCAGGAGTACCTGAGTTCAAATTCGGCCTCGGACACTCGACACTTACTAGCTGTGTGACCTTGGGCAAGTCACTTAACCCCCACTGCCCCCCCCCAACAAAACAAAACAAAAAGTCATGGTCACCAAGACCTTAAAGATAAATTATGGAGTGATAAAATATCCTAGATGAAGAGTTGGAAGGGGCCTGTAAGATCATGTAGTCCAATCTTCTCTCTTTTTTTTTGTGCAAGGCAATGAGGGTTAAATGACTTGCCTAGGGTCACACAGCTAGTAAGTGTCAAGTATCTGAGGCCGAATTTGAACTCAGGTCCTCTTGAATCCAAGGCCGGTGCTTTATCCACTGCGCCACCTAGCCGCCCCTCAACCTCATTTTATGGTTGAGAAAAATGAGGCTTGAGAAGGATCCTTGGAGCAAAGATTTAGAGCTTGAAGGGACTTCAGAGGTCATTGAGTTCCACCTCCTTATTTTATAGACAAGGAAACTGAGGCTCAGAGAGGTTAAGTGACTTGCCACACAGCTACTAAATGTTCAGGTTGGGGGTTAAACCCAGTCCTTCCTGACTCCCAGGTACAGTGTTCTTTTCTATTGCAAGTCCAAGGTCACACAGATGAGCTAGTGTCAGTGCCAGTGCCAGTGCAAGCCCATGCCTTCTGAATAGAAACTCAGTGCTCTTGACTACCTCCACACTGTCTCCTGTTTACAAAGAGGGCTGCAGAACGGATCTATCAAACTTGATTGGGGAATAGGGGGAAGGATGGGTCTTGTATCTCAAGCTACTTGTTATTAACTTAGATGGACCTGGCTTAATAATAATACCATTTATCTTGCTTATATTTTTCTTTTTTTCGATTTAAAAAACATTTGTCAATCACATTTGTTTTTATCACCTTTATTTGTGAATATATCTCTCCTTTACCTCTCCCCAGACAGTCATTACTCATAACACAATAAAAAAGATAATTCACCAAACTAACCAACTTATCAACCAAGCCTCTATCTCTACAAAGAGTGAAGGCAGATGCATTTTCTCATATCTTTTTGGGGGCCATGCTTGATTATCAGTTTCCCTCCCTCCCTCCCATCCTCCCTCCCTCCCTTCCTTCCTTCCTCCATTCCTTCTTCCCTCCTTCCCTCCCTCCCTCCCTCCCTTCCTTCCTTCCTCCATTCCTTCTTCTCTCCCTCCTTCCCTCCCTCCCTCCCTCCCTCCCTTCCTTCCTCCATTCCTTCTTCCCTCCCTCCCTCCCTTCCTTCCTTCCTCCATTCCTTCTTCCCTCCTTCCCTCCCTCCTTCCCTCCCTTCCTTCCTTCCTGTCTCTGTTCCCCCCCCCACACACACACTTACATATTTGCAATCATATATATTATTTTTCTGGTCTCCACTTTTCATCAGTTTGTATGTCTCCCCAAATGAATTCTTCATATTCATTACTTCTCATGGTATGGTAATATTCCATCACATTTATTTACCCCACTTTGTTTAGACATTTCCTTAGTCTATGGTGCCATATATTTTTCAAAAGACTTTCATATGATTACTTCAGTTGACCCTTGTAATAGTGTTGTATATGAGGGTCTTGAACTAAAAGCCCTTTAAAGATCTTTTCTGGTTCTGTGGTTCTGGAGTTCTAGGTGAGCAGGACAGGAACTATGAGACTCAATTTACACGTGGAAAAATTGAGGCTCAGAGATGTGACAAGGTTACAGAACCAGTGAGGAACAGAGCTGGGATAAGACCTGAGGTCTCCTCAGTAAGCCAGGTAAGAAGTTTATTGCTTTTGGCTCAAGACCCATTGTGAGGCTTCGAGAGCAAAGAATTCTAGATATGATGTGATCTTTCAAATAAATTGTAAATAAAATGTTTCACAAGAGAACAAAGAAGGGCATTCTTGGGGTAAGATAATAATAACAACCCATTTTAAAAAATAGTCCATTATGGTTTGCAAGGCACTTTCTTCTCAACAAACTCCATGGTGTCATAGAAGGAATACTTGGCTTGGAATCAGAGGATCTGGGTTCAAATCCTACATCTGTCCAGTTTACCTATGTGACCTTGGGCAAGTTACTTAATTTTTCTCAGTTTCTTCATCTATAAAGGATGGAGGTTGGACTTGATGACTGCTGTCCCTCTCTAGAAATATGACCCTATGAAGTCTGAGAGGCAATCTGGGAGTAGATGACTTCATCCAAAAGTATAGAGTAGAAGATACCTATTCTCTGTCTCTCTCCAGAGCTGGACTGGTAAATGTTTGACAACCAGCTATCCATGTGGGGTGGGGGTGGGGCGTGGAAATGTACATATGACATACTTTTTTTTTTTTTAGTGAAGCAATGGGGGTTAAGTGACTTGCCTAGGGTCACACAGCTAGTAAGTGTTAAGTGTCTGAGGCCAGATTTGAACTCAGGTCCTCCTGACTCCAGGGCCGGTGCTCTATCTACTGCACCACCTATAGCTGCCCCTGACTCCCTCTCAAATTAAGAAAGTGGCACAGAGAAAGGAAATGACTTCACCACACAGAGAGGCAGATCTGGGACTCAAATCAAGTCCACTGCTCTTTCCAAAATACCATGACTAATGATATTTTCAAGTTAATTTGAATAAAGAGTTGTTTGCCTAATACTTTACCAAGATGGCAAATACAGATGTGAAAACTTCCCCCTGAATGAATAGAAATGGCTCCTTCCTAAGTCTTGATCTGTTTCTTAGCTTCTGGGATCATTGTGTAAGCTTTATGAGGAATGGAAGCAGCAAGTGCTTAGGTGTCTGAAGCCCACCAGAGATGGGGGAAGGGGAAGCAGATTGGGCTGAAAGCAGGAAGGGGGTGGGAACCCTGAATGATACACTGACACCCCTTAATGAGTGTAGGATGCAGATAGAGGTGTTGCTTGCATGAGCAGTGGATCCATTACTGTCCTCTTTTCAGTTCAATTCAAAAACATTTATTAGAGCCTTTCCATGTATAAAAATCTTGGGGAGTTTAAAGGTGAAAACCAATGTTAGTTTAGTCCTTAAGGAGCTTTCAATTGAATATATACAAGGTGTCCAAAAGTCTTAGACTGTGATTTTAAACTATTAAAGCTATTTTAGCTTAAAACTAAAATTTTGAGCTATTTAGCTTGTTTTTAAAGCTTAAAACCACACTTTTGGGATACCCTGTGTATACATATTAAGCACCTACTATGTGCCAGGTACTCACACCAACCCAGAGTTGGGGGGACAGAACAGGTATTATTATCATCATTTTACAGTTCAGGAAAATGAGGGAGACAGCAGTCAAGTTGACTTGCTCAGGGTCACATAGCTGCTGTATTTGAACTCAGGTCTTCCTGGACCCAGAACTCTCTCCACAGTGCCACTTAGCTGCCTCTACAGCACATTTATTTATTGTTGATTTGGTCCAGGGAACTCCCAGTGTGGAAAGGCCCTTTGCCAAGGCATATCAGTACCAGGTCTGCAATTTACAATCATACCTATATCATATATATGCGTATACATGCCTGTCTCCTTCTCGTGGCAGGACTGAGCCTTTAAAAGGCGGTTTTTACACACACACACACACACACACACACACACACATATATAAAATCACTGAGAAAATAGGGATTGGCCAAGGGTCAAAGAACCAGGACATGTCAGAGGAGAGACTGGAATACTGGTCTTCCTGATTCCAAGGCCAGCTCTCCCTCCATGCTGTCTCTTTCAACAATATACATTAGGTGGGGATTAAGTATACAGGAAAGAGCAGAGTGTTCTAAGAGATTTGAAAGGGCATCAGGAAAGTATGGAAGAAAGGTTACTTAAGTGGGATTTTCAAAGAAGGGGCACAGAAAAGCAGTAAAGTTCAAATCTTGGCTTTGCCTCTTACTGGAATGTGATATGTGACTTTGGGGAAATCGCTTAACCACTTATGGCCTCAGTTTTCTCATCTATAAAGTGAGAAGGTTGCCTCTGAGGTAATTTTGGGTTATAAATTGATGATCCTTTGAGCCTTTTTTAAGGTTGTCTCCCAATTCAGGTCTTATCCACATCTGACAGAATTTTGGTTTTCCAAATTTTTACCTCATCATAGACTTCTTGTTCCCTCTATCCTCTATTATTGAAATCCCTTTCCCCAACTTTTCCACCAAAATATAGCCAACCAAAGGCCCTTGGAGACATCTAATCTAATCTTTTTTTTTTACCCCCAGGGAAATGAGGGTTCAGTGACTTGCCCAGGGTCACACAGCTAGTAAGTGTCAAGTGTCTGAGGTCGGATTTGAACTTAGATCCTCCTGACTCCAGGGCCTGTGCTTTATTCACTGCGCCACCTAGCTGCCCTGAGACATCTAATCTTTTCTTTTCTTTTTTTTTGTGGGGCAGTTGGGGTTAAGCGAAGAGACATCTACATGAGTCAGTACTGGTAGCTTCTTCCTCCCCATCAGCATAGTGGTCATGGAAGCCATATGCTTCTGTAGAAAGATCACTGAATTTGGAGTAAAGACCTGGGTTCAAATCTCAGCTCTATATGACCTCAGTTCTTCCCATGGCTGAGCCTCAGTTTCTTCATTTGTTAAAGGATTGGTTTGGCCATTGCTAAGCCTACTTACAACTTTAAATTTTAGGAACCTGTGATTCAGGGACAATAAGGAATTCCTGGTGGTTGGGGGAGATGGTGGCCTTTGCCTTGGATATATATCTAGTCCTGGGGTCATGCGGATTGAAGTTTAGGGAGAGGAATCAATCATTCTACTGTCTTGTAGGCAGTGTCCTTTTCTGATTCCCTGTTCTAGACCTTTTCACTTAATTCAATCAATCCATGAGTTTTCTGGCCCCAGAAGGAGTTCAGGTGGATCATGTCTCCTATTCTCCCATAGTTTATACTTCGGCAAACAGTGACCTTGACCTTGGACATAACTGTTGTTCTTGGTCCAGACTACATCACGGGCCAAAGGTGTAAGAGAGGCAGTTTGACGTGGTCGATAAAAACCCTAGCCTCAGGGTCAGAAAGACCTGCTTTTACGTCACACCTCTGACAGGTACTGGCTACTCTGATCCTCCATGAGTGCTGCAGGCATCTCTGAAGACTAAAATTTGCAGAACACTTGGTCATGTATACTGGTAGAAGTGGTATTTTCAGCTTACCTGGAATCTTCTATTCCAATGACATAAACTAAAGGTCCCATAATTTAAAAAAAGAGCACAAACATTCCGCTGATCCATGTTGAGATTGTAGTTCATTAAAACCATACAGGGGTGGGGGTGGGGCATCTAGGTGGCAAGTGGATAAAGCACCGGCTCTGGATTCAGAAGGACCTGAGTTCAAATCCGGCCTCAGACACTTGACACTTACTAGCTGTGTGACCCTGGGCAAGTCATTTAACCCTCATTGCCTTGCACCCCCCCCAAACAAAACAACAACAACAAAAAACCATACAAGGGTATCTTGTATTTGTAATGTTGATTTTTTTGAACCCAAGTATAAGAATTTGCATTTATCTCTGTAATAGGAGGACTGACCTGTGAGAACCCTATCCCTCTGCTCTACCCCCCTTATGTCTCTATTTGTTTTCTTCTTATTAGAATCAGATATTGTACCTTTTGGGTACTGTGTTAACTCTCTGCCATCTTCGTGTCATCTGCAAATTTGTAACTATGCACAAAGAAGAAAGAGCAGAACAAAAGAAGCAAGGAATGTGGGGAGGCAGGGGTGTGCTGGTAAATGTTTAACAACTAACTTTCCAGGGTATTAAGTGTGTGGCGGACAACCTTTTAAGTTTAATCTGCAATATTAACAATTTCTCCATCACTTTCTAGAGATAACATAGCAATGAATCAAGCCTTGACTTGGATAGTTTGCTGATTTCTGAGGTGTAAATTCCTGGAAGATATAACAATTGGAGTTGGTGTGTTGGGAGAGACAAGGTTGGGCAGGCACTACTGAGGGTGAATTCAGAGGGGGGCGGGGGGAGGTTGATGTGGTAGGAAAAAGAGAGGACCATTGGGCATTGTTGACAAGGTCAGAGCTTTGCTCTGACAAGTTTAATCTAGCAGAGGTGTATAGGGTTGAGCTGCCTGGTTATGGGGTGATGAGGGCCTGGACTAGGGTGGTGGTGGTGGGGAGAATTGAGAAGAAAACAAGAATTTGAGAAACATTTTGAGTAAAGGTAGAAAGAGGCCTGAAGCTGCCTGACTGAGGGTCTGGGAGAGTTGGAATTTCATGAGTGTCATGATCCTGTGGATATATCACTTGGACCCTTAGGCTCATACTTAACCTTCATGGATCCTGAACTACAACCTGCAACCCTGAAACAACCCTCTCACCCTACTGGAGCTGGTCTCTTTCTGAAACTCTAACTTGTTATTCTCACTCTCAGACCTTTCATCCCTGCTGGTCCTGCAGATAGGTGTGACCTGACCTAGGAACCTTATCTCATCCTATCCTGGTTCTTCAATGGAATGTGGGATTAAGATTCAGGAGAGCCCAGGAACTACGTCTGTGGCGGGAGAAAGATATCAGGAGAGAGGGATGCCTTTGGGTAACCCTGTCCCTGTCCTGAATCAGCAGAAACATGAGACCTCCACCTAGGGAGGAAGGAGGAGGGATAAGCAGAGAGTCTCATCAACATGGAGCTGAGATTCAAGATCCACCAAATTGGAGGAAGGGGCAAGGCTTAGCCTGGAGAGCAACAGGACCACAATTCAACCAGATGAGGTTAGGGGGTTCTGATACCCAAATGTGATACAGTGAGAAGCAGTGTCATACAGTGGGGAAAGCACTATATCTGGAGTAAGGAAGCATTTCTTTTCTGCCTTTTCAGTAAAAATACCCCTCACTTGACCCATCTATTTCAATTGGCTAGCATCCTATATATCTCCTTTCATGACTGAATTCCTTGAGAAAACTGCCTACAATCTTTACCATAACTTCCTTTCCTCTTACTTTCTGAACTCTCTACAGTCCAATTCTGTTAATAACTAGCTATGTGGGGGTAGCTAGGTGGTGCAGTGAATAGAGCACCGGCTGGAGTCGGGAGTACCTGAGTTAAAATCTGGTCTCAGACACTTAACACTTACTAGCTGTGTGACCCTGGTCTCATCGAAATAACAAAACAAAACAAAACAAAATCAACAACAACAAAAAAAACCCTAGCTATGTGACCTTGAGCAAGTCATTTCCCTTGCTGTGGGCTTCAGTTTCTTCCTCTGAAAAGTGAGGTTGTTAGACTAAGTTCTCTTCTAGCTCTAAATTGTTTCCCCCCCCCCCAAATTAGGTTCTGTGAATTTTTGTTTTATTTTGGGAGCTATAGTTCAACAGAATTTATTTCCTTTTGAAATCCTATGTATTTTATTTAATTTTAAATTTTTATTTGTCCAGGCAAGCAGGGTTAAGTGACTTGCCCAGGGTCACACAACAAGTAAATCGTCAAGTGTCTGAGGTTGGATTTGAACGTAGGTCCTCCTGACTCCCCAGTTGGAGCTCTATCCACTGCACCACCTAGCTGCCTCCATGTATTTTATTCTATGCATTATTCTGAGAAGGGCTCCATAGACTTCAGCAGACTATAGGAGGGATTCAGGACACAAAAAAAGGTGAAGAATCCCACTTTTAAAGCACCCAAACAAGGATCTTCTATCCAGATTGTCACTGAGTCTTCTGTTCTCCTTGGTTTCTCTTCCTTGAATGATTCTCTCACCTAAGGAGATTGGAGGTCCTGAGAAGAGATCCACGGTCTCTACAATCTCCCCAAACAGCTCCCCCCCAATCCAGAATGATAAGTCATCTCTACAGATCTCAGTTCACCCTTTCCTAGCCCCTCTTCCAATAGAGGAGTTCTAATAAAGTCGCTGTCAGCCTTGCTTCCTTATCCCAAAGCCCAGCAGGGAGCCACCCTGAGAACTAAGAGGTGGATATGACCTCCCTCTTCCAGGCTCCCATGTGGCCCCTCCTCCCCTGTTCCATTGTACCTTCCAGTCTTGAGGTCTGGAACTGGATCTTGCTGTTCTCAGGATCTGAAGGTGCAACTGGTTGAGTGTTGTCCCACACTCCTGTAGATAACCACATCCTGCTGAGGGCCCAATCAAAGGACGTATGCTTGGGGGGAGGTGAGGAGGGGTGAAGGGTGAGCACTCAGAATTTATTATCAGTATTTAGTTTGGGGCTTTTGAATGGATCCCTGTTTCCTGTTCTTAGTCCCTTATCCGGGGGCTGCCTGATTAGGTTCCCTGACCTTACCCCTGTGCCTGCCACAGCCCGCCAGCGATGGATCCTGGGTTTAGCTGGGGACAGAGCCATACTAGGCATTCATGGGCATGAATTTCTAGCAGGATTTTTTTTCCAATGCTCTCCTATTTCAACTCTAGAGAGGCCTTAATTGAGGCCAAGTGTGGCCTCTATTCTCTCTATATGTCCCTGTTGAGTCTCTAGCTAAAATAGCTCCCTGAGCCCCCCAACTCCATATTCCCAGTAACCTCATCTTTCATTCCTCTTCCTTCTCATACTGTCTTTGTTCCCTTGCCCACTTGAGTGGCTCAGGAATCTTCAGCCTTGCCACCACAGGGACTTAGAAGTGTAGGAATAAGTACAAATAAATACAAGGTAATGAGATGCCCCTTCTGGGTCACTGCCTTCTTGTGGCAGAGGGGCTTGCTCAATAAAACTATGGGCTATGCTGTGTAGGGTTACTCAAGACAGAAAGCTCATAATGGAGAGTTCTGACAAAAGGCGACCCACTGGAGAAGGAAATATCAAACCATTCCAGTATCTTTGCCAAGAAAATCGCACAGACAATTAAAATGCTAAAAGATTTGACACCAGAAGATTAGGCCCTCAGGTTGGAAAGGGTCTGGGGTGAATACCATCCATGGGGGCATGAAGAGTCAGATACGACAGACTTAGATACCAGGTAGTTAGGGAGAGAGGGCATTAGCAGCTGGAGGATCTAGGAAAAGCTTCATGGAGAAGAAGATGGGGCTGAAGCTGCATCTTGATGGAAAAGCAAGATTCCATAAGATAGAGGTGAAGAGGGAAAGCATTTTGGGCATAGAACATGGAAAGAAGAGATGGAGCGCCCTTTGGAAGGAACAGAGAGAAGACCAGTTTGACTGGATTGCATCAAGTGGGAGGGAGAGTAATGTACAATGAGACTGGAAAGATTCATTGGATTACAAAGGACTCTAAAAGCCAAACAAAGGAGTTTCTGTTTTATCTTAGAGGTAATAGGAAGACACTGGAGTTTGTTGTTATTGTTGCAGTTGCTTATCTTTCATTCTTGAAGAGGAACATGTCATTGGGGTGATGTCATGACTTACAGTGAATTGGATTTTAAGTAAGGGCAGGCTGACACTAAAGTTTATTCAATGGGAGAGTGACATAGTAAGATTTGAGCTTAAGGAAAATACCTTTAGCAGCTAGGCAGGATAGGTTGGAGAGAAGAGACCTGACAAGAAGGACCAATTAGGAAGTGGTTGCAATAACCACTAGGCAAGGGGGCAGCTAGGTGGTGCAGTGGATAGAGCACCGGCCCTGGAGTCAGGAGTACCTGAGTTCAAATCTGGCCTCAGACACTTAACACTTACTAGTTGTGTGACCCTGGGCAAGTCACTTAACCCCAATTGCCTCACCAAAAAAAACACACCAAAAAACCAACCAACCAACCAAACAAACAAACAAAAAAACACTAGGTAAGAGATGATGAGACAAAGGTGGTGACCATGTGAGCAGAAATAAGGGGTCTGATTCCAGTGATTCTGTGAAAGTAGAAATGTCGAGATCTGACCCCTAATTGGCTAAGTGAGAGTGAGAAGTTAAGGATAAAGCTGACTGAGAACCCTTGAGACTTGGAAGGGAGATGGTGTTCATGATCAAAACAGGAAAATTAGGAAGAGGGGTGAGTTTGGGAGGAAAGCTAGAGTTCTGTTTGGGTCATATTGGATGTGAGATATTTTGGGGATATCTAGTTAGAAATATCCAACGGTGAGCTAGTGATGTGGGACTGAAATTCAAGAGAGAGGTTAGGGCTGGATATATAGATCTGGGAATCAATCTGCATATGGTTAATAATGTGGGGAACAATTTTTAATTAGGGAGTGTTAGCTAAGCGGCTCGCCGCAATATTGGGGCAAGGAAGGAGATCAGCAGCCTCCCTCAAAACAGAACAGGATTTATTTTAACAAGAATGAACTTAAAAAAAACCCCACACAAACAGGATCAGTAGGATCAAGGGAAAGGAAATAAAATGGGGAAAGGGAAATTATACAACCTGAAAAAATACCACTGACCAGGAATCAGCTGAGAATACACAACCCTATTCCTGTCGCCTTCCAGCTTCCAGCTAGAATGGTGACGTCTCCCTGTTCCTAGAAATCCCACACAGCCCCCAACCAATTGTCTGGCTGCTCTGACAGTCACATGACTATCCTCACTAGGCTTCAAATCATTATAATTTTGCCAGGCCCATGTAGGTGTTGGCGAGTGGTGATGACGTGAGGTGTCAGCGCCATGGTAACAGTTTGTGGAGCCCCAGGCCAGCGCGTGCTGAGGCATAAAAACCTCAAATCACAATTAATTCTTTACAATAATAAAACCCTTGGGAGCTGATGAAATCCCAAGAGAGCAGAGAAAGAGTAGAGGCTCTAATTTAGGTCCTAGTTAGCATTGCATGAGCAACTTCTTAGAAGAGGGTTATTTTGGTGTCTTTGGTACAGATAAGGTACAAGTTCTTTACTTTTGCCTTCAAAACAGATATACATGTACTATAGACCAGGGCTTCTTAAACTTTTTCCACTTGCCTGAGAAATTTTTACCCAACTTCAGGTATATGGGCATATAAAAATAGGTATACAAATCAAACATTTACTGGCAAATTGTTGTGACCCCCACATTCTGTTAGGTGACCCCATATAGGGTCATGACCCATATTTTATTTTTATTATTTTTTGTGACCCATATTTTAAGAAGCTTTGCTATAGACCACCCTTCCCAATTCTATTTTTTTTTTTTGTAGGGCAATGAGGATTAAGTGACTTGCCCAGGGTTACACAGCTAGTAAGTGTCAAGTGTCTGAGGTCAGATTTGAACTTAGGTCCTCCTGAATCCAGGGCTGGTGCTTTATCCACTGTGCCACCTAGCTGCTCCCCCAATTCTATTTTGCATGTCATTATAAAAGCCTCCACTAAATGTCCTTTCCAGTATATCATCACTGTGTGAAGGTGACTAGTTTTTCAAAGGCTTTGCCATGGAAGCCCAAGCTCTGGAATGATCTTTTTTTTTTTTTTTTGTGAGGCAATTGGGGTTACGTGACTTGCCCAGGGTCACACAGCTAGTAAATGTTAAGTGTCTGAGGCCGGATTTGAACTCAGGTTCTCCTGACTCCAGGGCCGGTGCTCTATCCATTGCGCCATCTAGCTGCCCCTGGAATGATCTTATGAAGCTCAGAAGTCCAGGCCCAGTTATGGACCTGGGGCTCATTGTTTTTTTTTTGGTGAGGCAATTGGGGTTAAGTGACTTGCCCAGGGTCACATAGCTAGTAAGTGTCAAGGGTCTGAGGCTGAATTTGAACTCAGGTCCTCCTGAATTCAGGGCCGGTGCTCTATCCACTGCGCCACCTAGCTGCCCCCCTTTGGGCTCATTGTTACAGAACCAGCCCTACCTAAGTGCCGAAGAACTCATCAGAACATTGGCCATTGGGTGATGAGATTTGGGGGGGGGCATAGCAGCTTATCTCTGGAATCTCTGGTGTAGGGGCCACCCATACCACCATAAGCTCTTTGAGGGCAGACACTGATTGATTTTCTTGTTGTTGTTTGTATCTCCAGCCTCTAGCAACAAGGCTGACACAACAGATACTTCAGAAATTCTCCTTGAATGTAACTGAATGAGAGTGGAAGCAATGTGTGTACTGTGGATGAGCTCATGAAGAGTGAGAGTGTAGAGAGAGAAGAGAAGAGAGTGGAGGGCAGAAGAAATGGAACCCCTCTGGGCCTCCATTTCTTCCTCTAGCAAAGAAAGGAGTTGGACAAAATGCACTCTCTAAATGAATTCTAAGATTCTTTCCCTCACGGTCCTTCTCCTTATGGGGCTTACTGTCATAGTCCCTGCTTGATTGAATGATTCTACAATAGAATTAGGGTTCCTCAAAGTCTACCTCCTGGACTCTAGCCCATTGACCTTGGTGTCTGGTATATGGGATAAGCAGAGACCTGCCACCCCCACCTTGGATCCTGAGAGTATCTCACGAATCCCTCAATCTGTGTGTAAGAGGGTCTCTCCCCTAGCCCAGACTGACTTTTCTTTATAGATCACAGGGCCTCAAAGACTCTTCCAAATGATAGTCTTTCAAACTTCCTTTCTCAAGGAAAGTCCTTCCCAATCTTTGCTCTGCACAGTCCTCCCCTGTAAACTCAAGAGCAATAACTTTACCCTTCACTCCATCCTTTCCCCCTCCCAAGCCAGGGGTGATAGCTTTGGACATGAGAAGGGAAGGGGTCCTACAATTAATTTGTGTTTGGTTATAATATTAGCATTTTCTCTATTTGTTTGGGACCAAGAGGCTCTGGGTACTTAATAACAGATTAAGCAGCCAAGCTCTGGATAAGAAGGTAAGACCCTGTGTGCTCCTGACTTGCCATTTCTGCCAACTGATTATTCTGTTTGCTGAGGCTGGCAGTGGGAAGCAGGGAGGAGGGGGGATGCCCCACTCTGGATGTATATATAGGAGAGTCCCCAGTGGTTCTCTTCAGCTCAGAGGGGACCTCAGGAGGTGGTAACTCTAGGAGCTGCCTGAAGAAGAAATCAATCATGATGAAGTGGCTAATTATTGCTCTTGTCTGCCTCCACTTTTCAGAGGCAGACAAGATAATCAAGTAAGTCCTGGGGCTGGGGGAGGTGGTGACTGGGGGAAACTGATGGCAGGGAACAGGGCACAGGAGAGAGAAGGGAGAAGGAAGCACAGTGTAGTGGGAAGAGCCCTGGATGGGGAGTCAGAATAACTGACTTGGGATCCTGGCTCTGCTGCTTATTACCTGCAGTATAATGGGCAAGTCAGCTAAGATCCCTGGGCCTATTTCCTTATACTTCTAATAATGGCTAGCATTTGCATAGTGCCTGGAGGTTCACAAAATGCTTACAATATTTGTAGAGTGCTTACCACAGTGCCTGACAAATACTATGCAACATATAAATGCTTGTTCCTATCCTCCCCCTCCCCTGTTTTCCCTTTTACATATATTAACTCATTTGATCTTTACAAGAACCCTGGGAAGTGTTATCATTATTCCCATTTTGCAGAGTAGGAAAACTGAGGCACAGAGAAGTGAAATGACTTACTAAGAGTTACATAGCTAGTAAGCATAGGATTTGAATTCAGGTCTTCCTGACTCCCCATGTTCTTCTTCTCTATCCACTGAGCCATCTGTCTGTTCCCTTAGCTAGAAAATGAGTTAGATGCGACTCAAGAGACATTTTGGCAAAGGTACAAAAGCCTTGACTTTGTAGTCAGAACACCTGGAATCTGAACCTGGATCTGTCACTTATAAGCTAGGTGACTTTGAACAAGTCTCTTAAGGTCAATGGGTTTTAGTTTCCTGATGTGCAAAATGAGGGGGTTGAACCAGAGGACCTCCCAAGTCCCTACCAACTTCAGGTCTAACATCTTAGGGATGAGGGAGGAAGACCAGGAAAGGTGATTCATTCTATGATCATCAAGTAAGTGTGTAGCATCAAGCCTTGTGAAAGACAAAGAAGGATCCCAAAGAAAGTGGGCTACAGGGGAAATGACCAAAGGTGAAGGACTGATTCAGTGCCTCCAGACTCATGCTGGCCACCCCCATCCTCCAACCAGGAATTTTCAGTGTCTATGAGAATTCAGTTGAAATTAACCATCATTTATTAAGCACTTCCTATGTATAAAATAGGCACAAGAAAATATTTTTAAAAAATGAAATAGTTTCTCAAGAAACTTACATTTCTATGGGGAGGGAGGGATGTGCAGGTGGAAGTAAACAACATTTATTAAGCACCTACTGTGTGCTGGCACTATAATAAGTGCTTTACAAATATCATCTTGTTTGAACCTGACAATAGCCCTGGGAGGTAGGTGGTTTTGTAGGGGATGAGTGGTGCTAAGCCCCATCTGTAGAGAGGGACCCACATGTCTTGAGGGACTGTCATTGTGTGGGGCTCTAAGGGAGGCAGAATGGACATCTCTAGCCTTCTCTCCTCCAACCTTTCTCCAAGGGAGACTTTCATTCCTGCCAGGAGGGGAAGCAGGAGGTTGGGGCTAGAAGCCACTCTCTGGATTAGAATTACAACCATGGGGAGCAGCTAGGTGGCGCAGTGAATAAAGCACTGGCCCTGGAGTCAGGAGGACATGAGTTCAAATCCAGCTCAGACACTTAACAATAGCTGTGTGATCCTTGGCAAGTCACTTAACCCCAATTGCCTCAGCAACAAAACAAAACAAAACAAACAAACAAACAAAAAAAACCAAGCTTAGGACAGGGACATGATGGAGACTGCTTGCTCTTCTCAGGTCTCCCCAGAGTCTTTTCCTTCAGTAACCTAAAATGGGATTGGCCCTTTCAAGGTTGGAAGGCAGAAGCACCCAAAGCAATTCCATTCTTGAAGAGCCCTAAAGAAGAATGGTACTCCAGGAGTCCAAAATGGGGTTGGCCCTGAAGAGTCCCAAATAGGACATCAAAGGGCACGCTTGCTTGCAGAATCCAAAAATGGACTGGCAAAGACTGGAGCTCTCTCACCACTTGCCAGCTTCACCTTGGCCCCTCACTTAGGGCAGGGCATTAATCTCCATAAATATGAAGAGAGTCATCTATCAATGGGTTTGGGGGCAAGAGTTACATTATTATTTCCCATTTGACAATTGAAGAAACTGAGGCAGACAGAGGTAAAATGATTTTTCCACTGCCAAACAGCTAGTGTCTGAGCCATATTTGAACTGAGGTCTTCCTGATTGCAGGCTTAAGCTCTTTCCACTCTGTGATCTAGCTGCCAGGGGGATGGGGGTAAGGCTGGGAAAGAATAGAAATCATGTACAGAAAAAAAATAAAAACAATGAGTAAAAAGAAAACATATTCAAAGTAAGGGTCAGCTAAGGGGCCAGTAGAGAGAGTAACTGGCCTGAAATCAGGAAGACTCAACTCCCTGAGTTCAAATCTGGCCTCAGACACTTACTAGCTGTGTGACCCTGGGCAAGTCACTTAATGCTCATTGCCCTGCAAAAACAAAAAAACAAACAAAAAAAGCTGGATGTGAAAGGGAACAGGTTGCCAGCCACAGCTAAGGGTAGGAGGGAGTTATCCCTCCTCAGCATCTGAGCCCTTGATGATCATGGTCAGTGGGCCTTTGCTGCTGGATTGTGGGTGGGGTTGGTTGAGTCAGGGAGCAATTGAGTTCTGGGATGGTTCACTGAGAGCACCTCCTGCTACTCCCTCCCAGGGTCCCTCTGAAGAGGTTCAAGTCCATGAAGCATGTGATGAAGGAGAAAGGTGTGCTGCATGACTACCTGAGGAACCACAAACGGGACCCTGCCACCAAGTACTTCAACCAGTTTGCTGTTGGCTATGAACCTCTGGACAATTATATGGATGTGAGTGAGCACCTTCTGTCTCTCTTCAGACTTCGGGCTGACTCTCTGCTCTCCTGGGGCCCTTGGGGTCCCAGGTCAGAGTGTGGCAGTCAGATGTGATGAGCATCTCCTGGGGGGAGGGTCCTGCCTTTCAAGAAAAAAAGGGGACCTTCCCTCTACCCTCAGAAAACTTTCACGTTGACAGAGTTGTTTTTTTTTTTGTTTATGTTTTTTTTTTTTTGGTGAGGCAGCTGGGGTCAAGTGACTTGCCCAGGGTCCCACAGCTAGTAAGTGTCAAGTGTCTGAGTCCGGATTTGAACTCAGGTCCTCCGGACTCCAGGGCTGGTGCTCTATCCACTGTGCCACGTAGCTGCCCCGACAGAGTTTTGACAAAGTCCTTTCCTGGAGGCACCTTCCATTTTAATGGGGGTGACCATGCTGAGACTCAAGATGGGCCTTGCAATGGTATTGCATTGGGAGTTGGCACAAATATTGGTAGAAATTAGTAAGGAAAAGGTTGAATGACAGTATCAGGAGCCAAAGAGATCTTGCAGCCCAGAGAACTCAGCCAAATCTAATATGATGAAACTGAATAGGGATAAACATAAAGTGTCAATGGAGATACATGTAAAGACTTGGGTTGAAAAATTCAACTCATGATTACAACTATCTCAAAGTGACTCCTGAGTCAACCAGTTTCCCCTTGACTTGAGTTCTTCAAGCCACAGCTGGGTGACCACTTGTCAGATACTTGACAGTAAGCAGTTTTCAGGACAGGATGACCTCTGAAGTCCCTTCCATTCCTCTGTTCCTGTGACTGTGGCTGGGGACTGATGAAGGAGGCAGGTTTAGAAGATAGGAGGCCATTGTGCCTCCAGCCTAGCCTGGCTAGGTGCTGCTGCACCTTAGGTGGGCAGGGGATGATCTGAGTGCACAGGTCACCTGGCATTTATTGTGCCAGGCAGAGGGCAGGTCTGTGCAGTCTGGTGACCCAAGCTTCCTCCCTAGATGTCCTACTATGGGGAGATCAGCATCGGGACCCCACCCCAGAACTTCCTGGTCCTCTTTGACACTGGCTCCTCCAACCTGTGGGTGGCCTCCACCTATTGCCAGAGCCAGGCCTGCAGTGAGTACCCCAGGTGGTGGGGGGAAAGGGAAGGGAAAAGTCTTCAACTGCAGAAGATATGACACCTACTTCAGAGGAGGCAAAGGAGGGACTGCTGGGTGAACTTGAGGGTCAGAATAGACCAGCAACCCTTTCAGGGTCACATGGCCTAACCAAAGCAGAGCTGAGAAGAATCAATTGGACCTCATTCTATTCCACTCCAACCTACACAGTTTTTGATGCCCCTACTGAGTGGACCTATGGGGAGAAATGCAAGGGAAGCAGAAGACTTGGTTCTGCTTCTGCAATCTTCCTACACAGACAGGACATACATAGACATGCTCTGGCTCTGGTCAGTGTCAATGGGTTTGGGTCAATGTAGGGCTGGTTACTTGGCAGAAATAGGAAGCTGGAGAAAAGCCAGTTCAGAGAGAAAGGAGTGTATGGGCAGGCATGATGGTAGCTGGGAATAGATAAAGGAGGTAAACATGTAGAAACGTATCCCCACCCCCCACAACTTATCACCCTTCCCCCACAGGGGAAGATGGTTCTGGATCAGTCCTTTGATTGTCCAAGTTCCCGAGGTTTCTGTGTAGCTCTTGAAAAGCCTGAATTCAAATCCTACTTCTGGTCCATTCTAACTATGGGACCACCAGCAGGTTGCCCTTACTGCCCTAAAGCAACTCTTTAAGACTCTCAATCAGTAGTAGGTCAACTAGAATTGATTAATTGTCTACTATGTGCTAGGCACTGTGGTAAGTGATGTATTTATAAGACTTTAAGTTTTACAGAATTTCTATACAGTGAGAGTGGCACAACCACAAATTACAGGTGTGGATCCCCCATCTTCTCACAAAGACAGAATGTCATTAACTGTCAGATTGAGAGGTATCAAGAATAAGTCTGGAGGAGTTGTCATTTCAGTCATATCTGACTCTTTTTGGGGATTTTGTGGCAAAGATACTGAAGTGGTCTATTTCCTTCCCCAGATTATTTTACAGATGAGGAAACTGAGGGAAACAGGGGTAAATGACTTACTCAGGATCACTTAGCTAAATGTCTGAGACCGGATTTGAACTCAGGAAGATGAGTCTAATTGATTCTAAGTCCAGGGCTCTATACACTGTGCCACCTGGTACGGCTAATAAGCCATATCATAACTGCTAACAGAATTTTCTTATAGCCACTACATAAGACAGGAAGTGCAGCTATTCATATTCCCATTTTACAGATAAGGAAATTGAGGCTTTAAAAGGTTATGTGACCTTCCCAGAGTCATATGGCTAGTGAATAGCAGAGATGAGGCTTGAACCCAGCTCTTCTGATACCAAGAATGCTCTTCCTATAGCACTACCATGCAGAGAAGTAGGAAATGGGAAGTGGGAACAGAAGTGCTTGCCATCTACTGACATCCTCTTTTTGTCTGAGCAGCCAATCACCCCCTGTTCAACCCCAGCGAGTCTTCCACCTACTCCAGCAATGGACAGACCTTCTCTCTTCAGTATGGAACAGGGAGCCTTACTGGAGTCTTTGGCTATGACACTGTGACCGTGAGTGGTTATGGGGGCAAGTGGGTAGAGGGGAGTGCGTGAATGGACACCCAGTGGTGGGGGCCCTTCTCCAAGGATGGGGCATGTAGGAGTGTAAGAGCCAGGACATGTAGAAGCCAGGGGAAGCCAGCTGAGCTCTCAGATTCCCCTCAAGTTTGTTGAGAGACTGGCCACAGCTGAGAGGGAGCTCTGCCTGCCTGGAGTTTGCTCCTCTTGCTTCTGCAGTGAGCTTAGTCTTGCTTTAGGAGCCTTAAGGAGCATGAGGCATGAGGGAAGGCTGGTCAGAGCTATGTGTCATGCTGCCCTCTGGCAGAGAAGGCCCCAAGTGGCTCTAGGTCCCCTTCCCTCTCTAACTGCTCCCCACCACAGCAGCTCCATCAGGACAGAGTTGTCTGGGTGGGTCCTGAGCCTCTCTCCTCCCTTGCCTCACTAAGGTGTGGAGACTAAGCTCATCTGTAGGCCTGGGGGGACAAGTTCTCCCCACAACCTTCTTCTGAGTCAGCCTTCCCTGGTGGCCTTCTCTGTCACCCCCACAGATCCAGGGCATCTCCATCACCAACCAGGAGTTTGGCCTGAGTGAGACTGAGCCTGGCACCAACTTTGTGTATGCCCAGTTTGATGGGATCCTGGGCCTGGCCTATCCTGCCATCAGCTCTGGTGGGGCCACCACTGTGATGCAGGGCTTCCTGCAAGAGAACCTGCTCAGTGCCCCAGTCTTTGCCTTCTACCTTAGCGGGTAAGTGACTCAGCTTGCTTCTTCCTCTGAGCCCTCAGCCCCCTCCTGACCTCATCCCTTTTCCTGGTTCTAGGACGTAAGATTCGCTATGGCAGAGTTTCTTAATCTGGGATGCATATATATATATATATATATATATACACACACACACACACACACACATATACATATATACACACATACACATATATACATATGTCTATATACACGCATGTATATAGACATATATATTTATATATGTATGTATGTTTTTATGTATGAATTTAAAAATAAGATTCTATGAAAGGTGTCACAGACTTTACCAGGCCTCCACAGGGGTCTGTGACACACACACACACACACACACACACACACACAGAGACTCACACAGACACACAAGATTAAGTGTTGCTCTGTGACTCTTTCCTTTCCTCTCCCCTCCCAATTGGGAAATCCTTAAATTCATTTGTATTTACTGAACACCTGCATGAAGGTGGGATGAGAATGGGGCTGGGTCAGGGAGGGTAGGGGATGTAGGCATGGCTAAGAGGTGGGCTCTACCCTCAAGGGCCCTACTGGGTATTAACTGATATAGAGAAGGTAGATGAGGGAAGTTCTTGGATCAACTTGATCAGCTTAGAACAGGGGAAAGGGCCACTGAGGAGACTGACCTGGCTGGAAAGTCTGGTTCCTGTTGAACAGTATGGCACAAGTTGAATAGGGAGGTTGGGGCCATATTGAAGAAGCTCTGGAAGGCCAGACAGAGGTTTGCCATCCCAATTCTTCCCTTTTCCCCAGTCTATGTTCATCACTATGAAGGCTATAGACCCAGAAGAGAATACAAAGAGCATTGTCCATATCATGAGTTTAAGATCAGAAGGGATCTTGGAGGTTGTCTAATCCAAGCCCCCTTGACAGATAAAGGAACTGGGTAGGGAAAGAGAAGGGAACTGTCTTTTCATTGGTATAGGGAGTTCCCAGGTAGGAAACTACCAATGCAACTTATTTTTGTTGTTCTTTAGTCATGGCTAACTTACTGTGGCACTGTGGTTTGCTATTTCCTTCTCCAGCTAATTTTACAGCTGAGGAAACTGAGGAAAACAGGTTTAAGTGATTTGCCCAGGGTCATACAGCTAGTAAGTGTCTGAGGCTGGATTTGAACTCAGGATGATGAGTCTTCCTGACTTCAGGACTAACACTTTATCCAATGCAGTGCCACCTAGTTGTCCCAATGCAACCTACAGCCTGAGGGAATTGTCTGCAAAAATGAGAGATTAACTGACCTCCTTAAGGTCACACAACCATTGTGGTCAGAGGTAGGACTAGAATTCCAGTCTTCCTAGCTTTGGAAGAACACCTCTCTATCTACTCTGCCATGCTGCTCCTCCAAGGAATCAGAGGCCTAGGAGATGGATCTTTTTGCTGTCCTAGCATGAGCTCACTGGGGTCAGCTACAAAGCTCACTGAACACTTGACCCTGGTTGCTGGGGGGACCTTGGATGTCTTATCCCCCCTTCCTTTGGTAAATAGAGGAGTAGGGGAGGGGCTGCTGATGAAGACTCATGGCCTGTGGGCCCAGTAAGTAGAGTTGTGGAAGGAAGTGGGGAAGAGAAGGAGCCTCTCTCCTCTGCTTCCCCCTGCCTCCTCCCCAAAGCTGCCATTTCCCCTGTGTCCTCAGGAATGAGAATTCTGACAATGGTGGTGAACTTGTTTTTGGGGGAGTGGACAGCAGCATATACACTGGAGACATCTACTGGTCCCCTGTCACTGAGGAAGCTTACTGGCAGATTGCCATTAATGGGTATGTGACGTTTGGTCGGGAGAGGGGGACAGGGGCTCAGAATGGATACAGTCATGAAGATTAATCTTTCAGTCTGGAAGAATGGGGGCTTAGAGGGGAGAGACCTGAAGTCTAGGGAGAAAAGCCATGACTCTCATGGGCTGACATCTGGAGTCTTCATATAAAATATATTTTACCAACAGAGGATGTGATCAGCCCTAGAGGGACAAAGTCTATGATGGGCCCTTAAATAAGGAAGTTGAATGAGGAGAAGGGAGGTATGGGACCCATGTCCCTAATCTGGGAAGGGGATTGAAGTCAGAAAGCTTCCTGTGTCCCAAATCCTGCCTCCAGGTGGAGGGGGAAGCCCAGCAGTAGTAGGCTTGGGGACCCCCAAGATGACCCAGGTGGGAATTCCTCTCCCAGGGTTTCTCTATGATGAGAGGGGTGGAGTTTTCTCAGCAAAGGGCAAAGAGGGGCTGTTGAGGGAGAGAGATCCTGGAATGCAGGCAAGGGGAGGGAAGGCACATGACCAAGACCTGTCCCACATCAGGGGTTGTCTTCTTACAGGTTCTCCATTGGAGGCCAGTCCACTGGCTGGTGCTCTGAAGGTTGCCAGGCTATTGTGGACACTGGCACTTCCCTCCTCACTGCCCCCCAGCAGATCTTCTCTGAGCTGATGCAGTACATTGGAGCTGAGGAGGATGAAAATGGAGATGTAAGAGATCCCTGTTTCCCCAGCTTCCTGGGAGCAGGGGATTGGGGGAGGGGGAGGTTGGAATGCTAGAATTAATGAGTGTAGGGGAAAACACTGGGCTTTCCACTCCAGAAGTCAGAAGGCCTAGGTTCATTTCCCACTTTACCAATAATGTGAATGTGGAACAACATACTTAACCTCTCTAAGCCTCAGTCTCCTCATCTACCAAATGGGGATAATTATACTTGGACTCTGTATTTCACTGGATGACTGTGAGGAAAGTACTCTGTCAGCCTTAAGGTGCTATGTGTATACATGCTGCCATCATCGTTGTTGGCTCCCCTAAGGAGCCCTATAGCTCTGACCCCTGGCTCAGGTTATGAGGTTTATGTTCAGAGTTAGGAGTTTTTTGGTTAGGGTATGGTTTGATCCATGTTCTGAGGCAGGACTGGTATGGAGAGGAAGTAGAAACTGGGTCAGGAAATCTTTATCCTCAACATACTCCAGAAATTCTGGGGACTCATGATAGAGTGGGGATCCCAAGTACCCTGACCACCCCACCACCACCTCCCTCAACCCCATGCTATAAAAATGTTTTTTTTTTCATGTGTCTCTCTCCTCCAGTACTTGGTGAGTTGCAGCAATATCCAGAGCCTGCCCACTATCACCTTCAACATCAATGGTGTAAACTTCCCTCTTCCTCCCTCTGCTTATGTGCTTCCGGTGAGTCCCCTTCACACCCCATTTTAGACATTCTTGCCTTATCAGGGGTGGTCCCTGTGAGCAGGGAGGGTAAAGGAGGGAGGAACTCCTCCATACTCCATCTTGGGTATGTGTGCAGCAAATCTAGTTGTAGGTTATAGGAGAGACAAGATGATATCCTCAAAAATACCCTGCTCCCAGCCCTCCAGGTTCCTTGTGATGAGAAGCATGAAAGAGCACAGGATTGGTGGACTAGGGGAAACATATACACTCCTATTGTAGAGATCTTCTAGAATTATTTAATGTGATAGAATCAAGAAGCTCAGTAATGGAAGGGTCATCAGGGATAATCTGTTCCAAATCCCACAAAACAGGAATCTCTTCTATAACATCTCCATGAGGTAGTCATCAGCATTGAATTTCAAGTTGAATACTCTCAGGAATTTGGAGCTCACTGTTTTTTGGGACAGCCTGTTCCGTTGTCCAGGTCATCGACTTGGGATCAAGAGAAGAGAGAGAGAGAGAGAGAGAGAGAGAGAGAGAGAGAGAGAGAGAGAGAGAGAGAGAGAGAGAGGCAGTTAGGGGTTAATACCCCTTTATCTTACTGGGTTGCTCCTTCAGGGTAGCTTCCCTGACTTGACTCCTTTACTCCATTTTGGAAATTTTCTTGAAGAACTATAGGGGGACAGAGCAAAGGTAAATAGGTAGGTACATATGTTGTTTGTTAGGTAGGTAGGTAGGTAGAACGATTAATAGATGGATGGATGGATAGATGGATGTATATATGGAGCAGTTGTTAAGTATTTACTATGTGCCAGGCATTGTGCTGAGAAGTTCCACGTGGGTCATGTGATATGCTAATTACTCAATCAATAGAAAGCATTAAATAATGTATTCAACATGGTGCTAGGCATAGTGTGTATCTATGTGTGTATGTGTATGTGGGAGAAATGTGGAGAGATAGAAAACTTAATCTGGGCTTTTTTTGATTCTCCAATATAAGTGAAAAAGAGGTTAAACAAAGAGAACAATGATACCAAGCAGTGAGTGGTCATTCCCTGCCCCCACCTCCCCATCTCTTTAGTGGCTGTATTAGTCCAGGCAAGGCACAGGTACTTGTGAAATGGGGCAGTCAAAGAAGGTTTTCTAGAGCAGATTTAGAACTTTTCCTGCCCAGAGAAAGAAGCCTAAGGCAAATATCTCCTACTCAATGAGTTCTACCTCCAGACACTAAAGGCCAACTTCCAAGAGGAAGTGCATCACCATGGGTTGATGCACTCATCTCCTTCTCTTCTCCTCACCTCCAGGGCAACAGCAATTACTGTGAGGTGGGGATCATGCCCACTTACCTGCCCTCCCAGAATGGCCAGCCTCTCTGGATCCTTGGGGATGTTTTCCTCAGGAACTACTACTCTGTCTACGACCTTGGCAACAACAGGGTGGGCTTTGCCAACCTAGCCTAAGCTCCTCTTCCAGACTATTTCCATCTTCCTGCCTCTTGGGGTTGCTCTCAATACTTCTTCCCTTCCTGCTTCCATTTCTGTCTCTCCTGATGGATTCTGGGTCTTCATTGTGTGACCTGGGAATCTATAAATAAAAATCACTCTAACCCTTCATTCATTTGTCCATTCACTGAACATAAAAAGAGCCTTTACTGCATGGGAGACCAAGTATTAGCTGTTGGAGGTGGTACCTTCAAGGGTTAGATATGGCATGATCCCAACTGTTACTGAGCTTACAGTCTTGTAGAGAGAGAAATACCAACACTGGTAACCACATGACTCCTCAGGCAGTCTGGTGGAACCTATGGAGGAGCCCTTTTGAGAATACTGTTTTAAATGCATACAATAATATCCTTAGTATTATGAGGGAAATCAATTATATTGGAGTATAGTCACCCAATTCAAAAAAGGCCTGAGACTCCAGACTAAGAGCTCATGATGTGAGGCAGCTAGGTGGTGCAGTGGATAGAGCACCAGCCCTGGAGTCAGGAGTACTGGAGTTCAAATCCAGCCTCAGACACTTAACACTTACTAGCTGTGTGACCCTGGGCAAGTCACTTAACCCCAATTGCCTCACTAAAAAAAAAAAGAACCCCTGATGAAAAAGGCCTGAATGTTATGACATTCAAGGTAAACAAGGTATCATCACTGACCTTTGTGACTGGACTAGAGCAATGTGAGATTTGAAACTCAAGGCTCTAGTTGTAGTCCCAAACATCTAGATAACAAGTGGTCCAAACTTTAATTGTATAGTTTAAACTGCTTGTTGTTGTTTGTCCTTTTTTGAAGAGCAGCAATGACACCACAGGTGTTGTCTTGACTTGTGCATGAATTGGATTTAAGTGAGGCAGAGTTACACAAAAACTTTAGCCTCAATCTCTCTTCCAGCATGTGTGGCAGAACAAAAGTCAAGATGCCTGGCAATGGGCTGGGATGTGTCAGATGACCTTGGCATTCTTGATATCTGACCAAGCTCTAAGCTCTCCACAGAGATGGCCATTGGATCAAATTGTTCTCATTCACTCATTCTGCAGTGGGGAAGTCTTCACATGCTTGGGCTAAACATCCCCCTAATTCACCAACAGGGTTGAGGATTGTCAGTTTCCCTCAACTGTCTGCCAAGGTGGTTTACTGGAGTGTGGCTGCTGCTCATGCCACAGCTACTTGGAGGCACAAGTGGGAGCTGGGTGACAGGTGGACACCAAAGGTGGATGAGCAGCCCTGAAAAGGGCTCAGCGAGCCTTCACTCCAGAGGTGCTCGTCCTCCTGGAACACCCCCCCACACACACACACCACTTTCAAAACTATGTTTAAACTGCTACATTCACTCTGCAGCCAATAGGCTTTCGTTTCCTTCAGCATCCCAAAGATTAAATGTGTGCTCTGCTCAGGTACAGAATAGAGGGAATATTCTACATTATTGCTCTCACAGGACAGCTCCCTATAAAAATAAATCTCTGACTCAGCTTCATTCTCCCATAAGCCCTCACTTTCATCACAGTTGTCTGAGCAGTCAGACCATCCTGGTGGTGCTGGATCCATGACAGCCTCTGAAAGTGCTGCTATCAGAGAGCAAGCATGGCAACCAACTCTGAATTGGGGTTTCCAATATGTTTTCTGGCAGCCAAAGGAAGGGCTTCTCAAAGGTGTGGTCATTGTTGCATGAAAGGCCATAGTTGTAGAGGCTGTCTTCCAATGAAAGGCAATGCATTTGGTCTTTTCTGTCTTGAATAGTTCTTTTGTTGCCACATAACGTAACAGGGATGTTTCCATATACTCATACGAGTCTCTATGTCATTGAGGTCCATTGTTGTAAGTGACTCTCAGCAGGACAGTAAGCATTGGAATGGCACACTGTGCATGGGTGGAACGACCATCTCTCAGACTACCAGGCTTCTATTGGCAAGATGTATCCCATATCATATATTTATCATGACCTCTGATCCCTTGGAACACAAGAATCTGGGCCTTGACACTCAAAGTGACTACATACTTTTTCCCAAATTCACCAATCAAATGATTCATGAAGACACTAGGGAGTTTCTTCCATTGGTTTTGGTGTCTGGGGCTACCTCCTGATGATTAATTGATTAAGGATCAGGAATGTTGACTCTTCTCTGGAAGAATTGTCCCCTATGTTGTCTATAAGAGCAAATGATGGGATGGCCCATCCTTTGTGTTTTATCTCAAATTCATGGCTTTGTTCTTAGCCCTGTGTTCTATGCTTTTCTTAGCACAGCTCAGAGACTTGTTATCCGTAGATTTCACTTTGCAGCCTTGGGGTTACCTCCTGAATAATCTTGAGATAAAAAATTCCTGAGTTTGAAGTTCAGGCACTGGCTTAGCAGAGGGAGATTTCTCCAACAGCATGTGGTTTAGAGAAGGAAGAAAATTGGCTTGCATTTGGAGGATCAAATCCATACCACGTTGGAGCAGGATATAATGACCTCCATGATATTGCCTGGAGTTGCTTAACTTTCACAATCCAAGGTAAATGGGAAGGATTTATTCAGTAGTTCCACAAAGGAGTATTACCTACAGTTTAAATCGAATGTGAGAGCCTGCAGCGGGGATGGGGGATGCGGCAGGACCTGTGCCCCCTGCTGTGCTTGGAGCCTCGTTCCCAGCGCTGCACGACCCATGCTCCTCTCTCCTCCTCTTCCTCCTTCCTCTTCTCTTCTTCCTCTTCTGGTGCCCAGAGCGTCAGTGCCCCGCCATGGCTGACCAGCTGACTGAGGAGCAGATTGCAGAGTTCAAGGAGGCCTTTTCCCTCTTTGATAAGGATGGAGATGGGACCATCACCACCAAGGAGTTGGGTACAGTAATGCGGTCCTTGGGTCAGAACCGCACTGAGGCTGAGCTCCAAGATATGATCAATGAGGTGGATACAGATGGAAATAGGACCTTTGACTTCCCTGAATTCCTGACCATGTTGGCAAGGAAAATGAAGGACACAGACAGCAAGAGAGAGACCCGAGAGGCGCTCCGCGTCTTTGACTGATTGATTGGAACAGCTATATCAGTGCTGGGGACCTTCATCATGTGATGACCAACCTCTGGGAGATGCTGATGGATGAGGAGGTGGACAAGATGATCCACTAGGCAGACATAGATGGTGATTGTCAAATTAACTGAAGTGTTTGTACAGACGGTGACAGCGAAGTGAAGGCCCCTGGGGCAGCTGGTGATGCCCATTCTCCTTTGATCTCTCTCTCCCTCCAACACTCATACTTGCGTAACCTGGTTCTAAGCCAACCCTGACTGAGGACTGAGTATCCTACATAAAGCAACATGAGATTTGTCCCAAAATAAATAAATAAATAAAATGAATGAATGAATAAATAAATCTGATGAGAATAATCAAATTCATGTATGTTTATATTTCCATATTTATTCATAAGGTCCTGAATATGCCTTGTATATAATGTAATTTCTGTGTTGTGGAGAATAAAGGTGCTAGGAAACCCATATTGTACACTTAGTAAATGGGCTAGAGTTGGGGAACCTGTTTCCCACCTTGAGGGAGACCATATACACAACCATACTTAACTTGTGCCTGGCATATAGTAAGGGCTTAATAAATGCTTATTGACTTGATTTTGTTTTAGAAATCCCATTGTTCAGGCAAGTAAAGATGGAGACCCTTCTGGAAGAACAATAAATATAAACACTCAAGGAGAGCCAAGAGTTCAGTACAAACTTGTATTAGTCGGTGATGGAGATACTGAAAAAAGAAACAACATCTGTAAAACATCATTTGATTGGTGAATTTGGGAAGAAGTATGTAGTCACTTTGAGTGTCAAGGCCCAGATTCTTGTGTTCCAAGGGATCAGAGGTCATGCCAAATGTATGATATGGGATACAGCTTGCCAATAGAAGCCTTGGAGTCTAAGAGATGGTCATTCCACCAATGCACAGTGTGCCATTCCAATGCTTACTGTCCTGCTGAGAGTCACTTACAACAATGGACCTCAATGGCATTGAGATTTGTATGAGTATATGGAAACAACCCTGTTATGCTTTGTGGCAACAAAAGAGCTATTCAAGACAGAAAAGACCAAATGCATTGCCTTTCATTGGAAGACAACTTCTGGGCAAGTCACGTAACCCCAATTGCCTCACCAAAAAAAAAAGGAAGAAAGAAAGGAAGACAGCCTCTACAACTATGGCCTTTCATGCAACAATGACCACACCTTTGAGAAGCCCTTCCTTTGGCTGCCAGAAAACATATTGGAAACCCCAATTCAGAGTTGGTTGCCATGCTTGCTCTCTGATAGCAGCACTTTCAGAGGCTGTCATGGATCCAGCACCACCAGGATGGTCTGACTGCTCAGACAACTGTGATGAAAGTGAGGGCTTATGGGAGAATGAAGCTGAGTCAGAGATTTATTTTTATAGGGAGCTGTCCTGTGAGAGCAATAATGTAGAATATTCCCTCTATTCTGTACCTGAGCAGAGCACACATTTAATCTTTGGGATGCTGAAGGAAACGAAAGCCTATTGGCTGCAGAGTGAATGTAGCAGTTTAAACATAGTTTTGAAAGTGGTGTGTGTGTGGGGGGGGTGTTCCAGGAGGACGAGCACCTCTGGAGTGAAGGCTCGCTGAGCCCTTTTCAGGGCTGCTCATCCACCTTTGGTGTCCACCTGTCACCCAGCTCCCACTTGTGCCTCCAAGTAGCTGTGGCATGAGCAGCAGCCACACTCCAGTAAACCACCTTGGCAGACAGTTGAGGGAAACTGACAATCCTCAACCCTGTTGGTGAATTAGGGGGATGTTTAGCCCAAGCATGTGAAGACTTCCCCACTGCAGAATGAGTGAATGAGAACAATTTGATCCAATGGCCATCTCTGTGGAGAGCTTAGAGCTTGGTCAGATATCAAGGATGCCAAGGTCATCTGACACATCCCAGCCCATTGCCAGGCATCTTGACTTTTGTTCTGCCACGCATGCTGGAAGAGAGATTGAGGCTAAAGTTTTTGTGTAACTCTGCCTCACTTAAATCCAATTCATGCACAAGTCAAGACAACACCTGTGGTGTCATTGCTGCTCTTCAAAAAAGGACAAACAACAACAAGCAGTTTAAACTATACAATTAAAGTTTGGACCACTTGTTATCTAGATGTTTGGGACTACAACTAGAGCCTTGAGTTTCAAATCTCACATTGGTCTAGTCCAGTCACAAAGGTCAGTGATGATACCTTGTTTACCTTGAATGTCATAACATTCAGGCCTTTTTCATCAGGGGTTCTTTTTTTTTTTTTTTTTTTAGTGAGGCAATTGGGGTTAAGTGACTTGCCCAGGGTCACACAGCTAGTAAGTGTTAAGTGTCTGAGGCTGGATTTGAACTCAAGTACTCCTGACTCCAGGGCTGGTGCTCTATCTACTGCACCACCTAGCTGCCTCACATCATGAGTTCTTAATCTGGAGTCTCAGGCCTTTTTTGAATTGGGTGACTATATTCCAATATAACTGATTTCCCTCATAATACTATGGATATTATTGTATGCATTTAAAACAGTATTCTCAAAAGGGTTCCTCCATAGGTTCCACCAGACTGCCTGAGGAGTCATGTGGTTACCAGTGTTGGTATTTCTCTCTCTACAAGACTGTAAGCTCAGTAACAGTTGGGATCATGCCATATCTAACCCTTGAAGGTACCACCTCCAACAGCTAATACTTGGTCTCCCATGCAGTAAAGGCTCTTTTTAGGTTCAGTGAATGGACAAATGAATGAAGGGTTAGAGTGATTTTTATTTATAGATTCCCAGGTCACACAATGAAGACCCAGAATCCATCAGGAGAGACAGAAATGGAAGCAGGAAGGGAAGAAGAGTTGAGAGCAACCCCAAGAGGCAGGAAGATGGAAATAGTCTGGAAGAGGAGCTTAGGCTAGGTTGGCAAAGCCCACCCTGTTGTTGCCAAGGTCGTAGACAGAGTAGTAGTTCCTGAGGAAAACATCCCCAAGGATCCAGAGAGGCTGGCCATTCTGGGAGGGCAGGTAAGTGGGCATGATCCCCACCTCACAGTAATTGCTGTTGCCCTGGAGGTGAGGAGAAGAGAAGGAGATGAGTGCATCAACCCATGGTGATGCACTTCCTCTTGGAAGCTGTCCTTGAGTGCTGGAGGTGGGACTCATGGAGCAGAAGATATTTGCCTTAGGCTTCACTTTCTTTCTACAGGCAGGAAAAGTTCTAAATCTGCTCTAGAAAACCTCCTCTGTCTACCCCATCTCACAAGTACCTGTTCCTTGTCTGGACTAATACAGACACTAAGGAGCTGGGGAGGTGGGGGCAGGGAGTGACCACTCACTGCTTGGTATCATTGTTCTCTTTGTTTAACCTCTTTTTCACTTATATTGGAGAATCAAAAAAAAACCCAGATGAGGTTTTCTATTTCTTCCCTCACTCCTCCCCCTGCATCCCCCACAGGGATACACACTGTGCCTAGCACCATGCTGAGCACATTATTTAATGCTTGCTATTGACTGACTGATTAGCATATCACCAGACCCACGTGGAACTTCTCAGCACAATGCCTGGCAGGTAGTAAATACTTAACAACTGCTCTACCTATCCATCCATCTATCTTTCTACCTACCTGCCTACCTATCTACTTACCAACCTATCTACCTTTTCTCTGTCCCCCTGCAATTGTTCAAGAGAATTTTCAAAATGCTGTAGAGGAGTCAAATTAGGGAAGCTGCCCTACAGGAGCAACACAGTAATGTAGAGGGCTAAATATTGACTCCTAACCATCTCTCTCTCTCTGCTCTTGGCCCCAAGTCTATGACCTGGACAGTGGAACAGGTTGCCCCCTGAGACAGTGAGCTCCCCATCCCTGACAGTATTGGACTTGAAAGTCAATGCTGATGACTACCTCATGGAGATGTTGTAGAAGAGTTTCCAGTTTTGTGTGGGAGTTGGGTCAGATTATTACTGATAGCCCTTCTAAAACTGAGATTCTCTGATTTTATCACATGAAATAATCCTCAAAGTACTATGCAATAGGGGTGTATATGTTTCCCCAAGTCTGCTAACCCTGTGCTCTTTTTGGATTCTCATCACAAGAAACTGGGAAGTCTGGGAGCACCATATCTGAGGATATCATCTTGTCTCTCCTCTAAACTACAACTTGATTTTTGACACACATACACACACACACACACACACACACACACACACACATGCCAAGATGGAGAATAAGTAGTTCCTACCTCCTTTACCCTCCCTGTTCACAGGGACCACCCCTGATAAGGCAAGAATGTCTAAGATGGGGTGTGAAGGGGACTCACCGGCAGCACATAGGCAGAGGGAGGAAGAGGGAAGTTCACACCATTGATGTTGAAGGAGATGGTGGGCAAGCTCTGGATGTTGCTGCAACTGACCAAGTACTGGAGGAGAGAGGCACAGGAGGAAACATGTGTATATGGGGGATAGGGGTACTTAGGATCTCCACTGTGTCATGAGTCCACACAGCTTCTGGAGTGTTTTGAGGATAAAGATTTCCTGGCCCAGTTTCTACCTCCCATGATCCATCCTCTCCATACCAGTCTTGCCCAAGAGCATTGATCAAACCATCCCCCAACTAAGGGACTCCTAACTCTGAACATAAACCTCATAACCTGAGCTAGAGGTCAGAGCTATAGGGCTCCTTAGGGGAGCCAACAACGATGATGGCAGCATGTATACACATAGCACCTTAAGGCTGACAGAGTACTTTCCTCACAGTCATCCAGTGAAATACAGAGTCCAAGTATAATTATCCCCATTTGGTAGATGAGGAGACTGAGGCTTAGAGAGGTTAAGTATGTTGTTCCACATTCACATTATTGGTAAAGTGGGAAATGAACCTAGGCCTTCTGACTTCTGGAGTGGAAAGCCCAGTGTTTTCCCCTACACTCATTAATTCTAGCATTCCAACCTTCCCCTCCCCCAATCCCCTGCTCCAGGAAGCTGGGGAAACAGGGATCTCTTACATCTCCATTTTCATCCTCCTCAGCTCCAATGTACTGCATCAGCTCAGAGAAGATCTGCTGGGGGGCAGTGAGGAGGGAAGTGCCAGTGTCCACAATAGCCTGGCAACCTTCAGAGCACCAGCCAGTGGACTGGCCTCCAATGGAGAACCTGTAAGAAGACAACCCCTGATGTGGGACAGGTCTTGGTCATGTGCCTTCCCTCCCCTTGCCTGCATTCCAGGATCTCTCTCCCTCAACAGCCCCTCTTTGCCCTTTGCTGAGAAAACTCCACCCCTCTCATCATAGAGAAACCCTGGGAGAGGAATTCCCACCTGGGTCATCTTGGGGGTCCCCAAGCCTACTACTGCTGGGCTTCCCCCTCCACCTGGAGGCAGGATTTGGGACACAGGAAGCTTTCTGACTTCAATCCCCTTCCCAGATTAGGGACATGGGTCCCATACCTCCCTTCTCCTCATTCAACTTCCTTATTTAAGGGCCCATCATAGACTTTGTCCCTCTAGGGCTGATCACATCCTCTGTTGGTAAAATATATTTTATATGAAGACTCCAGATGTCAGCCCATGAGAGTCATGGCTTTTCTCCCTAGACTTCAGGTCTCTCCCCTCTAAGCCCCCATTCTTCCAGACTGAAAGAATAATCTTCATGACTGTATCCATTCTGAGCCCCTGTCCCCCACTCCCCACCACACCACACATACCCATTAATGGCAATCTGCCAGTAAGCTTCCTCAGTGACAGGGGACCAGTAGATGTCTCCAGTGTATATGCTGCTGTCCACTCCCCCAAAAACAAGTTCACCACCATTGTCAGAATTCTCATTCCTGAGGACACAGGGGAAATGGCAGCTTTGGGGAGGAGGCAGGGGAAGCAGAGGAGAAATGCTCCTTCTCTTCCCCTACTTCCTTCCACATCTCTTCTTACTGGGCCCACAGGCCATGAGTCTTCATCAGCAGCCCCTCCCCCACTGCTCTATTTCCCAAAGGATGGGAGAACAAGACATCCAAGGTCCCCCCAGCAACCAGGGTCAAGTGTTCAGTGAGCTTTGTAGCTGACCCCAGTGAGCTCATTCCAGGGCAGCAGGAAGATCAATCTCCTAGTCCTCTGATCTTTTGGAGCAGCAGCATGGCAGAGTGGATAGAGAGTTGGTCTCCCAAAGCTAGGAGGACTTGAATTCTAGTCCCATCTCTGACAACAATGGTTGTGTGGCACTCAGGATGGCACTTATCCTCGCATTGTTCTGGAGTTTAGCTTCTTAATCTGTGGCTCTCAATCCCATAAGGGGCCGGGAAAAATATGGCAACAGAAGAAGGTTATGTATGCCTATTTTATATACCTACACACCTGGGATAGTGTAAAAATTTCTTGGGCAAAAAGAGGTTCATGAATGGAAAAAGTTTAAGTAGCCCTCTGCTTGACAATTCCCTAAGGGTCTACATTTCACCAGAGCACCTAGGTGGTGCTGTAGTGGAGAGACTCATCTTCCTGAGTTTAAATCCAGCCTCAGACACTCACTAGCTTCATGAATCTAGACAAGTCACTTAACTCTGCCTCAGTTTCCTCATCTTTAAAATTAGCTAGATATCTATTCCCATATGAAAAAAATGCTCTAAATCTCTAATGATTAGAGAGATGCAAATTAAAACAACTCTGAGGTACCACCTGACACCTATCAGATTGGCTAAAATGACAGAAAAGGAAGATAATAAATGTTGGAGAGGCTGTGGGAAAATTGGAACACTAATGCATTGTTGGTGGAGCTGTGAGCTGATCCAACCATTCTGGAGAGCAATTTGGAATTATGCCCAAAGGGCGATAAAGCTGTGCATACCCTTTGACCCAGCAATCCCACTTTTAGGTCTTTTGCCCAAAGAAATCATGGAAGGGGGAAAGGGACCCACATGTACAAAAATATTTATAGCTGCTCTTTACGTGGTAGCAAGGAATTGGAAGTTGAGGGGGTGCCCATCAATTGGGGAATGGCTGGACAAGTTGTGGTACATGAATACAATGGAATACTATTGTGCTGTAAGAAATGATGAGCAGGAAGAGTTCAGAGAAACCTGGAGGGTCTTACGTGAGCTGATGATGAGTGAGATGAGCAGAACCAGAAGAACATTGTACACAGTATCATCAACATTGAGTGTTGACCTACTGTGATGGACTATATTCTTCTCACCAATGCAATGGTACAGAAGAGTTCCAGGGAACTCATGATAGAAGAGGATCTCCAAATCCAAGAAAAAAAAAGAAAGAAAGAACTGTGGACTATAGATGCTGATTGAACCATATTATTTCTTTTGTTTTGGGTGCTGTTGTTTTTTTTTTTTCTCTATTTTGAGGTTTCGCATCACTGCTCTGATTCTTTCTCTTGTAACAGGATTAATGCAGAAATAGGATTAATGTTATTATGTGTATATATATATGTGTGTGTATATATATATATCTATATGTATACGTATAGAGATATATAGATATAACCTATACCAGATTACCTGCTGTCTAGGGGAGGGGGGGAGGGAGGGGTGGGAGGGAGAAAAATCTGAAATTGTAAAGCATGTATAAACAAAAGTTGAGAACTATCTTTACATGTAATGGAAAAAATAAAATATCTCATTAAAATTAGCTAGAGAAGGAAATGGCAAATCACTCCAGTATCTTTGCCAAGAAAACTCCAAATGGGATCACAGAGAATCAGACAACTAAAGAAGGACAAAAATAAGTTCCTACCTGAGAATTTCCTATACCGATGAAATCACAGCTCCCTTCTCTTTCCCTACCCAGTTCCTTCTTTTTTTTTTTTTTTTTAGTGAGGCAATTGGGGTTAAGTGACTTGCCCAGGATCACACAGCTAGTAAGTGTTAAGTGTCTGAAGCCGGATTTGAACTCAGGCACTCCTGACTCCAGGGCCAGTGCTCTATCCACTGCACCACCTAGCTGCCCCAGTTCCTTCATTTGTAAAGGTGGGGGGGGGGGGTTGCATTAGACAAGCTCTAAGATCCCTTTCAGTACTAAGCAGATGATAAGGACAATGCTCTCTAAGTCTCTCCTGGCTCTCTATTCCTCAAAGTGTGTGAACATAGACTGGGCAAAGGGGAAGAATTGTGATTGCAAACCTCTGCCTCGTCTTGCAGAGCTTCCACAATCTGCCCCCAAACTCCCTATCCAACTCCTACCCCACTGTTCCTCAATGGGCACCAAACTTCCATCCAGGTCAGTCTCCTCACTGGCCCCCTCACCTGCTCTAAGTTCATCCAAGCTCTCGCTTTATCACCCCCCACCCCCCACTACATCAGCTCGTCTCCTGTAGGCCCCTTGAGGGCAGAGCCCACCTCTTAGCCATGCCTACATCCCTGCCCTCCCTGACCCAGCACCATTCCCATCCCACCTTCCTGCAGGTGTTCATTAAATACAAATGAATTCATCAATTTTCCTATTGGGAGGAGAGAGGAAAGGAACGAGTCATGTAGCAGGAGTTCTGAACTATTTGTAAGTGTGTCACAGACCCTTTCAAGGCCTGGTGAAGTCTGTGACCCCTTTCACCGAATCGCATTTTTAAATGCATAAGATAAAACACATATGTATGTATGTATGTATGCATGCATGTAAGTAGTAGTAGTAGTAGTAGTAGGCCTCCGCCAGTCTCGAAGGAGCATGGATCAGAGCCTTGAAGAGCCACAGGCCACAGTGTGGCTGTGTTTTCTGTTGTATCTACCCCATGAGGAGTAGCTGGAGTGTCCTCTCCAGGGCGCTGGCCTGGGCGGATCAAAATGGAAAACAAGCTGTTGCCCATGCAGCAGGTTTTCCCAATACAGTTTGGCACCAGTGCCCCAGCAGGAGTTTCCAGAGGGATGTGAAGTCCAACATCCAACTGCCTGAGGGACTCTCACTCCTGATTTTTCCTCTGGATTAAATCCTGAAGCCTTGCCCATATATGGGTATAGCTGCAAGGCAGCAGAGGTTTAAAATCAGGGTTTTCCTTCCCCTAGGCCAGTTGCCGATCAAGGCTGACAAGCCCCACCCGCCGGAAGCTACTGGTCTTAAGGCTCCAGTGACTAGCCTTCCCCTCTTCTCCTGTTAGTGAAAACAGTTCCGACATGTAGGTATACATGTGCATTTATAAAGCCCTGATTAAGAAGCTCTGCAAGAGAGAATCTAACCCCCTGGGGCCAGGAGAAGGGATAAGGTCAGGAGGGGGCTGAGGGCTCAGAGGAAGAAGCAAGCTGAGTCACTTACCCGCTAAGGTAGAAGGCAAAGACTGGGGCACTGAGCAGGTTCTCTTGCAGGAAGCCCTGCATCACAGTGGTGGCCCCACCAGAGCTGATGGCAGGATAGGCCAGGCCCAGGATCCCATCAAACTGGGCATACACAAAGTTGGTGCCAGGCTCAGTCTCACTCAGGCCAAACTCCTGGTTGGTGATGGAGATGCCCTGGATCTGTGGGGGTGACAGAGAAGGCCACCAGGGAAGGCTGACTCAGAAGAAGGTTGTGGGGAGAACTTGTCCCCCCAGGCCTACAGATGAGCTTAGTCTCCACACCTTAGTGAGGCAAGGGAGGAGAGGCTCAGGACCCACCCAGACAACTCTGTCCTGATGGAGCTGCTGTGGTGGGGAGCAGTTAGAGAGGGAAGGGGACCTAGAGCCACTTGGGGCCTTCTCTGCCAGAGGGCAGCATGACACATAGCTCTGACCAGCCTTCCCTCATGCCTCATGCTCCTTAAGGCTCCTAAAGCAAGACTAAGCTCACTGCAGAAGCAAGAGGAGCAAACTCCAGGCAGGCAGAGCTCCCTCTCAGCTGTGGCCAGTCTCTCAACAAACTTGAGGGGAATCTGAGAGCTCAGCTGGCTTCCCCTGGCTTCTACATGTCCTGGCTCTTACACTCCTACATGCCCCATCCTTGGAGAAGGGCCCCCACCACTGGGTGTCCATTCACGCACTCCCCTCTACCCACTTGCCCCCATAACCACTCACGGTCACAGTGTCATAGCCAAAGACTCCAGTAAGGCTCCCTGTTCCATACTGAAGAGAGAAGGTCTGTCCATTGCTGGAGTAGGTGGAAGACTCGCTGGGGTTGAACAGGGGGTGATTGGCTGCTCAGACAAAAAGAGGATGTCAGTAGATGGCAAGCACTTCTGTTCCCACTTCCCATTTCCTACTTCTCTGCATGGTAGTGCTATAGGAAGAGCATTCTTGGTATCAGAAGAGCTGGGTTCAAGCCTCATCTCTGCTATTCACTAGCCATATGACTCTGGGAAGGTCACATAACCTTTTAAAGCCTCAATTTCCTTATCTGTAAAATGGGAATATGAATAACTGTACTTCCTGTCTTATGTGGTAGCTATAATAAAAGCAGGATTGGAACTCAGGCTTTTCAACATCTACACAGAATCCAAGGGCACTGACCAGAGTCAGACCATGTCTATGGTATGTCCTGTCTATGTAGGGCAACCTGCTGGTGGTCCCATAGTTAGAATGGACCAGAAGTAGGATTTGACCTCAGGCTTTTCAAGAGCTACACGGAAACCTTGGGAACTTGGACAAAGGACTGATCCAGAATCATCTCCACCTGTGGAAGGTGGGGGAGGGAGAATAAGTTTCCACATGTTTACCTCCTCTATCCAGTCCCAGCTACCATCATGCCTCCATTCTCTCTGAACTGGCTTTTCTCCAGCTTCCTATTTCTGCCCAGTATCCAGCTCTACAGTGACCCAAACCCAAGGGCACTGACCAGAGCCAGAGAATGTCAGTGTAGGAAAATTGCAGAAGCAGAACCAAGTCTTCTGCTTCCCTTGCATTTCTCCCCATAGGTCCACTCAGTAGGGGCATCAAAAACTGTGTAGGTTGGAGTGGAATAGAATGAGGTCCAATTGATTCTTCTCAGCTCTGTTTTGGTTAGGCCATGTGACCCTGGAAAGGTTGCTGGTCTATTCTGACCCTCAAGTTCACCCAACAGTCCCTCCTTTGCCTCCTCTGAAGTAGGTGTCATATCTTCTGCAGTTGAAGACTTTTCCCTTCCCTTTCCCCCCACCACCTGGGGTACTCACTGCAGGCCTGGCTCTGGCAATAGGTGGAGGCCACCCACAGGTTGGAGGAGCCAGTGTCAAAGAGGACCAGGAAGTTCTGGGGTGGGGTCCCGATGCTGATCTCCCCATAGTAAGACATCTAGGGAGGAAGCTTGGGTCACCAGACTGCACAGACCTGCCCTCTGCCTGGCACAATAAATGCCAGGTGACCTGTGCACTCAGATCATCCCCTGCCCACCTAAGGTGCAGCAGCACCTAGCCAGGCTAGGCTGGAGGCACAATGGCCTCCTATCTTCTAAACCTGCCTCCTTCATCAGTCCCCAGCCACAGTCACAGGAACAGAGGAATGGAAGGGACTTCAGAGGTCATCCTGTCCTGAAAACTGCTTACTGTCAAGTATCTGACAAGTGGTCACCCAGCTGTGGCTTGAAGAACTCAAGTCAAGGGGAAACTGGTTGACTCAGGAGTCACTTTGAGATAGTTGTAATCATGAGTTGAATTTTTCAACCCAAGTCTTTACATGTATCTCCATTTACACTTTATGTTTATCCCTATTCAGTTTCATCATATTAGATTTGGCTGAGTTCTCTGGGCTGCAAGATCTCTTTGGCTCCTGATACTGTCATTCAACCTTTTCCTTACTAATTTCTACCAATATTTGTGCCAACTCCCAATGCAATACCATTGCAAGGCCCATCTTGAGTCTCAGCATGGTCACCCCCATTAAAATGGAAGGTGCCTCCAGGAAAGGACTTTGTCAAAACTCTGTCAACCTGAAAGTTTCCTGAGGGTAGAGAGAAGGTCCCCTTTTTTTCCCTGATAGGCAGGACCCTCCCCCCAGGAGATGCTCATCACATCTGACTACCACACTCTGACCTGGGACCCCAAGGGCCCCAGGGGAGCAGAGAGTCAGGCAGCAGTCTGAAGTGAGACAGAAGGTGCTCACTCACATCCATATAATTGTCCAGAGGTTCATAGCCAACAGCAAACTGGTTGAAGTACTTGGTGGCAGGGTCCCGTTTGTGGTTCCTCAGGTAGTCATGCAGCACACCTTTCTCCTTCATCACATGCTTCATGGACTTGAACCTCTTCAGAGGGACCCTGGGAGGGAGTAGCAGGAGGTGCTCTCTGTGAACCATCCCAGAACTCAATTGCTCCCAGACTCAACTAACCCCACTCACAATCCAGCAGCAAAGGCCCACTGACCAGGATCGACAAGAGCTCAGATTTTGAGGAGGGATAACTCCCTCCTACCCTTAGCTGTGGCTGGCAACCTGGTCTTTTTCAGATCCATCTTTTCAACAATGAGATCTTCCCCTGCTCAGCTCTGCTACCAGTTTTTACACAAGACCTTCCAAGATGTCCTCCAGCTGGTAGTATTCTCTTACCCTACTCTGAAGTCCTTTTATATTTACTTTGTATGTTGTTTTTCGGTTATTTCAGTTCAACTCTTCTTGACCCCATTTGGGGTTTTCTTGGCAAAGATACTGGGGTGGTTTGGCATTTCCTTAGACAGCTCATTTTACATATGAGGAAACTGAGACAACCGGGGTAAATGATTTGCCATGGGTCACCCAGCTAGTAAGTGTCTGATGCCAGATTTGAACTCAGGAAGATGAGTCTTCCTGACTTAAGGCCTGGAACTCTATATCCACTGCAGTACTACCTAGCTGCCTCTTACTTTGTATACATTTTCTTTTTACTGATCGTTTCTACTTTTTTCTGTGCAGGTGTTCTCTTCTCTACCCTTCCCCCCACCTCACTCCTATCCCTCAGGCAGCAATATGATATAGGTCAAAGAGGTTGGGAATTGAAAGCTGTAAGACTCGAGTTCCAATCTGCTTCGGACACTAACTGCTTGACCTTTAGTAAATCTCTTGACCTCTTTCTGCCTCAGTTTCCTCAATTGCAAAATGGAATAAGGATGTAACCACCATCCCAAAGCCCATAGGTAGAAGATGAATGGACAGGGTCGAGTTAGCAAGTGAGGAGGAAGATCTAGTTTTTACCAGTCCCTTTTGGGACTCTCCAAGCAGGTGAGCCCTTTGAGGTCCCATTTGGGATCCTTTAGGGTCAGCCTCATTTGGGATTCTTGGAGCACTAGACATCTTTAGCACCAGTCTTCAATAACTGAATTGCTTTAGGCACTTCGGGCTTCCATCCATAAGAGAGAAGATGGAAGGGGCCAATCCCATTTCAGATTACTGAAGCAAAAGACTCTATGCATACTTTTTCTGATTTCTGTTTTGCTATGATATGAATAAATGACTTTTCTTTGCTATTCTCTACCAGTGTTCATTGTGGAACTGGTATTACATGAGAAAGGGGTGGAATCTTAGATATAGAGCAGGAGGTCCATTTTCTCCTCAAAGTGATAAGAATTTGAGGAACCCAATGATATGCCCTAGACTAAAATTTTTTATTTTTATTTTTTGCAGGGCAATGTGGATTAAGTGACTTGCCCAGGGTCACATAGCTAGTAAGTGTCAAGTGTCTGAGGCTGGATTTGAACTCAGGTCCTCCTGACTCCAGGGCCAGTGCTCTATCCACTGTACCACCCAACTGCCCCCTAAAATTTTTTTAAAGGAACAAATAACTATAATCCTAGTCCAGAGAGTGGCCTCCAGCCCCAACCTCCTGCTTTTCCTCATGGCAGGAATGAACATCTCTCTTGGAGCAGGGTGGGAGGAAAAGACAGTAGAGATACTTATTTAATGATTATAGAATGAATCACCTTTCTTGGTCCTCCTCCCTCTTCCCTAAGCTGCTATGATGGTAGGCTTGAAGTTGTTAGGGACTGGGGAGGTTGTCTAATTCAATTGTCTCATTTTGCACATCAGGAAACTAAAACCCAGAGACATTTAGAGGCTTGTTTAGTCACCTAGCTTATAAATGACAGATACAGGATCTTAATCCAGGTGCTCTGACTGCAAAGTCAAGTCTTTTGTACCTTTGCCAAAATGTCTCTTGAGTTTCATCTAACTCATTTTCTATCTAAGGGAACAGACAGATGGCTCAGTGGATAGAGAAGAAGAACATGGAGAGTCAGGAAGACCTGAATTCAAATCCTATGCTTACTAGCTATGTAACTCTTAGTAAGTCATTTCACTTTTCTGTGCCTCAGTTTTCCTACTCTGTAAAATGGGAATAATGATAACACTTCCCAGGGTTCTTGTAAAGATCAAATGAGTTAATATATGTAAAAGGGAAACAGGGGAGGGGAAGGATAGGAACAAGCATTTATGTGTTGCATAGTATTTGTCAGGCACTGTGGTAAGCACTCTACAAATATTGTAAGCATTTTGTGAACCTCCAGGCACTATGCAGATGCTAGCCATTATTAGTAGTATAAGGAAATAGGCCCAAGGATCTTAGCTGACTTGCCCATTATACTGCAGGTAATAAGCAGCAGAGCCAGGATCCCAAGTCAGTTATTCTGACTCCCCATCCAGGGCTCTTCCCACTACACTGTGCTTCCTTCTCCCTTCTCTCTCCTGTGCCCTGTTCCCTGCCATCAGTTTCCCCCAGTCACCACCTCCCCCAGCCCCAGGACTTACTTGATTATCTTGTCTGCCTCTGAAAAGTGGAGGCAGACAAGAGCAATAATTAGCCACTTCATCATGATTGATTTCTTCTTCAGGCAGCTCCTAGAGTTACCACCTCCTGTGGTCCCCTCTGAGCTGAAGAGAACCACTGGGGACTCTCCTATATATACATCCAGAGTGGGGCATCCCCCCTCCTCCCTGCTTCCCACTGCCAGCCTCAGCAAACAGAATAATCAGTTGGCAGAAATGGCAAGTCAGGAGCACACAGGGTCTTACCTTCTTATCCAGAGCTTGGCTGCTTAATCTGTTATTAAGTACCCAGAGCCTCTTGGTCCCAAACAAATAGAGAAAATGCTAACATGATAACCAAGCACAAATAAATTGTGGGACCCACTCCTTTATCCTCATGTCCAAGGCTATCATCCCTAGCTTGGGAGGGGGAAGGGATGGGGTGAGGTGGTAATGTTATTGCTCTGTGGCTTCAATGGAAGGACAGCAGAGCAAAGTTTAGGAAGGACTTTGCCTGAGAAAGGAAGATTGAAAGACAGTCATTTGGAAGAAAGAGTCCTTGAGGCCCTGTGGTCACTCTCTCTGTAAGGAAAAGCCAGTCTGGGCTAGGGGAGAGATCCTCCCACACATAGGTTGAGGGATTGGTGGAATGCCCTCAGAATCCAAGCTGGGGGGCAGGGAGTGTCTCAGCTTTTCCCATATACCAGAGACCAAGGTCAATGGGCTATAGTCCAGGAGACAGATTTTAAGGATGACTGATTGTATTGTTGAATCATTAAAGCAGGCAGGAAAGATGAATGTAAGCCTCATGAGGGGAAGGACTAGGAGGGAAGGAATCTTAGAATTCATTTAGGGATTGCATTTTGTCCAATCCCTTCCTTTGCTAGAGGAGGAAATGGAGGCCCAGAGGGGTTCAACTTCTTCTGCCCTCTCCCCTCTTCTCTCTCTGTACTCTCACTCTTCATGAGCTTATCCACAATACAAGCATTGTTTCTACTATCATTCAGTTACATTCAACAAGAAATTTTTTATTTTTTGTGGGGCAATGTGGGTCAAGTGACTTGCCCAAGGTCATACAGCTAGTAAGTATCAAGTGTCTGAGACTGGATTTGAACTCAGGCCCTCCTGAATCCAGGGCCAGTATTCTATCCACTGTGCCACCTAGCTGCCTGAACAAGAACAAGAGTCTGTTGTGCACTTTAATAGGGGTTAGAAAATTCAGATAGTATCTGCCTTCAAGGAGCTTACATTCTTCTGGAGGTAGGGTTTAGGGCAACCACAAAGATCTATGATTTCAATGGCTTGGGTAGCCCCCACTCCAGTACAAATGGTTATTATTGCAGAGATTCCAGAGACAAGTTGCTATGGCCAAAAAACCAAATCTCAACACCTAATGGCCAATCTTCTGGTCATCAATTCTTCTGCATTTACCTAGGGCTTCTTCTGTAACAATGAGCCAAAGGTCCATAAATGGGTCTGGACTTCCTAGCTTCAAAGGATCATTCTAAAGCTTAGGCTTCCCTTGGCAAAGCCTTTGAGAAACCAATCACCTCCACACAATGATGATATACTGGAAAGGACATTTATTGGAAGCTTTTCTATGTACTCATTTTAATCATGATTTGCAAAATACAATTAGGAAGGGTAATCTATAGTATATATATATGTATGTATGTATGTATGTATGTATTTGGAGGGCAAAAGTAAAGAACTAGTACCTTATCTGCACCAAAGATACCAAGATAACCCTTTTCTAAGAAGTTACCCATGCAATGCTACCTGGCACCTAAATTAGACCCTCAACTCTTTCTCTGATCTCTTTGGATTTTATCAATTCCCAAGGGTTTAATTATCAACCCTATGCAGATGATTACCAGATTTATATATCCAGCCCTATCCTCTCTCCTGAGTTTCAGTCCCATATCGCTAGCTCACAATTAGACATTTCTGACTGGATGTCTCCAAAGTATCTCACATCAAATATGACCCAAACAGAACTTTAGCTTTCCTACCAAACTCACCCCTCTTCTTAACTTCTCTATTTTGATCATAGACATTATCCTCCTTCCACGTCTCAAAGGTTCTCAGTCAGCTTTATCCTTAACTTCTCACTCTCACATAGTCAATGAGGCATCGGATCTTGACATTTCCACTTTCACAGAAACACTGGAATCAAGCCCCTTGTCTCTGCTCACACAGTCACCACCTTAGTTTCGTCATATCTTGGCTAGATTATTGCAACCACTTCCTAATTGGTCCTTCTCTCTCAACTCTCTTCTCCATTCCATTCTGCTCAGCTTCTAAAGTTCTTTTTCTTTTTTTAATGATAAGCATTTTTAATTAAAGTTTTGAATTCTAACTTTTTTCCTCTTTCCCTCCCTCACCTTCCACCTCTTTGAGGCAGTAAACAATCAGATATAGGTTATACATGTGTAATTATGTAAAACATTACCATATTAGTCATTTTGTACAAGAAAAAAAGTTATTTGTCTTACGCTCAAATATGACTATGTCACTCTCCCCATTCAAAAAGCTCCAGTGTCTTTCTATTACCTCTCAAATAAAGCATAAGGGGAAGCTAGATGGAGCAGTGGTAAAGCACTGGCCCTGGATTCAGGAGGACCTGAGTTCAAATCCGGCCTCAGACACTTGACACTTACTAGCTGTGTGACCCTGGGCAAGTCACTTAACCGTCATTGCCCTGCAAAGAACAAAAAACAAAACAAAACAAAAAGCATATAATCAAATAAAGCATAAATTCCTTTTTTTTTGTTTGTTTTTAGAGTCCTTAATAATCCAATGAACCTTTCAAGCCTCATTGTCCATTGCTCACCATCCCAGTTGATACGATTCTGTCAAACTGTTCCAAGGCACTCTTTTCATGTTCTATGCCCCAAATCTTTTTCCTTTTCACATCTATCTTGTGAAATCTTGCTTTTCCATAAAGATGTAGCTTAATCACCATCTTCTCCAAGAAGTTTTTCCTAATTCCTCCACCTGCTAATGCCCTTTGCCCCTAACTCCCTGATATCTAACTTTGCAATTGTCCAGTCATGTCTGACTTTTTGTGACCCCCATGGCCCAAAGCACACCAGCCCATTTCCAATCTAAGGGGTTGATCTTCTGATATCATATCTTTTAGCTTTTAAATATTGGCCCTGGGGTTTTCCTGGCAAGGAAACTGGGGTGGTTTGCCATTTCCTTCTCCGGTGGATTATAGCAAACAGAAGTTAAGTGAATTAATTGTTCAGGGTCACACAACTAGTGAGTGTCTGAGATCAGATGTGAACTCTGGTCTTTCTTATTCCAGGCTCAGTGCTCTATCCACTACATCCCCTAAATGTCCTTTCTATATACATATACCCATATGTACATATGCAAATATATAGTCACATAAACACACCTATGTGTATAATATGTTGTAGTTATTTAGTTGTTTCAGTTGTGTCTGACTCTTCCTGACACCATTTGTGGTTTTCTTCTCAAAGATACTGGAATGGTTTGTGCTTTCCTTCTCTAGCTCATTTTGCAGATGAAGAAGCTGAGGCAAATAGGGTTAAGTGACTTGTCCAGGGTCACACAGCTAGTAAGCAAGTGTCTGAGGCCAGATTTGAACTGAGGTCTTCCTTACTGCAGATCTGAAACTCTATCCACTGTGCTGTTTAGCTGCCCACATATATCCACACACACGGAGAATATTAAGAAACTTTAAAGACTTTCTAGACCAATATTCCCCGGTTCTAGGGTGCAGCTTGTTTTGGGGCCAAACTCTTTTCATCCACCAAAGTTTTGCTTCTAAAAGTCTTACCTTCTTGAAACATATAACAGTCCAGTCCTGTGATTTCATTGGTGTTAGGGACACTGGTTTGGGCACTCCCTCCACTGGGGTAGATCAGCAGCTCACTTGCAACTTCAGAGTCTTAGAGAAGTGCTGGTTACTACTGAATGCTTTGTAGAATCAAGAACCTCAGAGGTGGCTTGTGGTACAGTGGATGGGGCACTGAGCTTGGAGTCAGGAAGACTGAATTCAAATTTGACCTCAGGCACTAATCGGCTGTACGACCCTGGGCAAGTCATTAAATCTCTGTCAGCCTTAGTTTCCTTTTCTGTAAAGTGGGACAAATAACAACTACCCTACTAGGGGTATTAGAAGGTCCAATGAGATAACAGTTGGAAAAAACAGTTAGAACAGTGCCTAGCTTATAGTAAGTGCTAATTCCTTCTCTCCTGTCCCTGATTCAGAGGTCAGTTAGTCTAACCCTCTCATTATACAGATGAAGAAACTGAGTCCCAGAAAGGGTAGGTAACTGACTTGCCAAGGGTGATCACACAATTTGTGTGTAAGAGGCAGGACTTGAACCCAAGTCTGCCTGCCTTCAAGGCTGGCCTTCAATCCACTACACTACACTATCTCTAGCTAATGTCACTCAGAAGGACACAGAAAGGCAAGGTTTGCAAAGCTCTTCTCCACAACACATCTGTGAGCTAGGGAGCACAGGGATAGGGTCATGGGATCACAGACTGAGAGCTGGAAGGGACCTCAGAAGCCAATATTTTGCCCATATTACAGATGAGGACACTGAGACTAAGTGATTTCCCAACATCCCATGGCTTGCTAAATTTCTGAGACAGGAGTCAAACCCAGGTCTCCTGAGCCTGGGCTAGTCCTCTTCTCCCCATGCTACACTGCCTCTAAAGATCAATGATGGCTTAGGAACTAGGTTGCTGAACCCTTCCAAATCAGAACTCCTAATGGATGCTGGTTAGCAGTTTCTCTAATCCTGATTTGTATTTCTAGGAATAAAAGGGGCCATTTCCATTCCCTGTCCCCCATCAAAAACACACTCTCCCAACAGCTTATCTCCTCATCTCCCAGCTGGATATTCTAGGACTCCTTAATCAATCACCTTCAAAATGGGCCCTGGCTTTTGTGGATTGAGCCCAGAGGCCTCTGTAGCTCTAGCACCAGTAGCTTCACCTAAGCCCAAGGCTCAGGAGAGCAGGGGTGCCAAGAGTACTATCTTCTGTCCTGGTTGTCTGTGTTCTATTTAGCAAGAGAATCCAGGACTTCATGTCTCCTACTGAGTATCTCTTCAGAGTGTGCTGTGGGGCACCACATCATTGTTGATCCCTCTGGAACATCTGTGGAGTACTTCTGATAATTTTCTCATCTCCCTGGGTCTTGTTTCCTTCTCTGTCAAATGGAAGGGTTGGACCACAATAGCCTCTGACTTCCTTCCAGCTCTGACATGCTCTAGTTCTAGGAGGCTCCAGTCTCTCTGTTTTTGCCATTCTTCCTCATGACTACTTGAGACCTTGGGGATCTTTCTGGAGACCACAGCCTTAGCAAGGGCCAATTTAGAAAGGATGTTGCTGCCTTTATCTTCCATCCTCCTCCTCACCAGTAAGTCATTGGCAATCTCTGGTCAGTCATCTTAAAGGCAACGAAAAGAACTTTAATCCAAATGTATACAGTTCTTCCCAGTCTTGCCCACTTGTCTTGGACTCTTCACATAGGCTGAAAACTCTCATATTGGGGAACAAGAAAAGTTGGCAGCTGGCACATTCCCACTCAAGAATGGTCCAGAAGCACTGGATTGGTTCTGTAAAGCTAGAGTCCATGATGTGGAATATGGGCTTGAATCAAAGGGCACAATATGAAGCAGAAGCTGATAGTGCAATCAAATCAAAGACCAAGGTAAGTGTGAGAAGTTTTTTTTTTTCTTTTTCTGGGGCTCAGGACAAAGAGTTTGGGCACTAGAATAAGAGAAAGAGCTTGAGTTCCATCAAGGGTTTTTACAGGACTTGTGTATTTTCCTTTCCCACCTCATAAAGCCAGCCCCATCTTCCAGCCTCATTCAAATGAGTTGCTGCTGGACAGTTCCCACCAGCATTGCTCTCATGAAATCCTGAGCTAAGCCTGGCAATCAGGATAGACAAAGGAACAGACTAAACAGGAGGAATATAAAGGAAATATTCCACTGTGGGACCTCAGGAAAGTCATTAACATCTCTGAGCCTCAGTTCTCCCAGTTGTAAAATGGGAATAATACTTTCTTTGTGTGCTGACAACATTTCTGAGCCTCAAAATGCTTATAGAAATGTTTTCATTTCCTCTCTCACAAGGTTGTTTTGAATCCAAATGAAAACATGCAAATAAAATGTTTTGTAACTATATGCATGTTTTTGAGAGAGAGGAATCGGGGTGGGAAAAGTACTAATGTACTTGGGGACAAGAGGTTAATTCCTATCTCTGAGCATGCTAGATGCATGTAAAAAATCCTGGGACTTGTTACTGGTTCTGTCCATTGCATGCTATGGACCATTGGGTCTCTGTCTTACAGTTGAACTCTTCTACAAGTGTTGTTTCTCCTAAGTAAAAGGAGAGTTCTTTGAGAGCAAGGATTATCAGCTTTTTTATTTGTATTCTCAGCACAGTATTTGGCACATAGGAAGCACTTTGCAAATATTTTTCCATTCAATTCCATTCCATGGCCAGGGTTTGTTTTTGCTTTTCTTGGTATTCCTTGAATTTAGTACAATGCCAAGGAGTTTAGAAAATGCTTGTTGATTTGATTTGATTGACTTTATTACAGATGACATTTGTCTTTCTATCCTAGTCTTTTCTGATTGGAAGAAATACCTTCCTTTGTATCAAAGCAAAATAATGACTCAAAAACACACAAATGCACAGACAACATCTGATAGTATATACTACATTCTACCTCTCTGACCTGAGGAAGAAGCTATATTTCCCCATCTCTTCACTGAACTTAGCACACTGCTTGGAACCCAGTAGGCATTTAATGAATGCTTGTTAATTAGACTCTACTTGAATTCTCTGGAATCTTCCATCTCTCCCCCCCCCCCCTGCCCATTTCTCAGTATGGCTTCCTTTTGGTGATGTTTTCATTTGCATTGTTGCAGTCACTTTACAGCTTGATCTTTGGGTCCTATTTATTTTACTGTATGGGGTAACACCAATCTTTGCACATATTTTTCTGAATTCCTGTCATTCATTATTTGTTACTGAGCAATAATATCCCATCACTTACATAAGTCATAGTTTTTTTTAGTCACTCCTCAACTTGATGGGCATCTAACTTTGTTTCCAGTTCCTTCCTTCCACAAATTTTACTGCTATGAATATTTTAGTATTCATATGGAACCTTTATTTCCGTCTTTGACTTCATTGGGGCAAATGCCCAGAGTTGGAATAGCTGGGTCATAGGTTATGAAAGCTATATAATTTTTTCTTGCATGATTCCCAATTGATGTCCAGAATGGCTGGACCTATTCACAGCTCTACCAACAATGACTTAGTGTAATTTTCTTTCCACAGTCCCTCCACTGTTGAATATTCCTATTTTTATCCCCCTTGCTATTTTTTAGAGAGTGATGAGAAATCTCAAGGTTGTTTTAGTTTGAATTTGTATCACTATTGTCAATTTGGAGCACCTAAGAAAGCTCTTAGGAAAATTCATTCCTGGCTTGGGTCTGCAAAATGAATCCTTTATCTTCTCTTCTAAAAACATAGATGGATATGATACTTATCTTCTGATACATTAAGGATTATCATAGGATTGTTTAGATTTTTTCTGGTTGCCTGAAGGATATTCCTGGCATTCCTAGGAGAAACAGGAGCCTATGAGTACAAGTTGTGAGAATGTAAATTTTTACTTTAAGGTGAGCTTCCTAACTTTGGAGTTATCCAGCAGAATTGACATGGAATAGGGAAATGGGGTGCATTTTCTGGAACATCAGGAGTTGACTGTTGCTAGACATCTTCTAGCAGTCACTTGATAACCACTTTGGGGAATTGTTGTAGAGAGGATTACTGTTGAGGTATCTTCCAACTCTGTCTATGATTCTATGAAAGAATTGAAGATGTGTCTATACAAACATGGCTGAGACTGGTGCCAAGAAGAGCAGAGAGAGAAGAGGAGATTCCCAAGAGATGTCTGGGTATCAGTTTACCTGAATTTTACAACAAACCAGCCAACCAGCAAGGTTAGGTCCAAGCAGAATTGCTTTTGTTGTCACTTTCCTTTCATGAAAGTAGGTGGCTGTAGCCTTAAACTGGCATTTACAGATAAGCAGAGTGGCTACAGGGAGCAGCTTTGTCCACCTTAGAAGATAGGATAGACCGAGGTAAGATCGTCCTTCATTTCTGGAGGTCTGAATCCAATTACCCAGAGCTTTTCCATCCCAGTCTAGTTCTGCCTCTCCCAGAAAACATTTGCACTAGTTATCTCCCTTTTCTACCTGCTCCCACCCTGCTTTATTCCTGGTCTGAGCTGACCTTCCCCCCAAGTTCCTTTGGTCTGACTTCTCACTTCTCAGGCTAAGTTACTTCAAGTGACAGCAGCAGGTTCCTCCTTATTATTCACCAACTCCGGGACTCTCTCAATTAAAGCCTTCCTCTTTTATTCCTTTCTCACTTCTTTCCATGCTGGATTCCATACTCCTTAATGTGTTTGGTCTAATAGCTCTATTATAGGCAGAGGACTACCCTAATGTGTAGATGAACACGTTGATAAGCCTATCTTTGGGGGGTAACTATTAGAATATTGATCCATGTCTGTGGGTATATATTTATAGGTGTTGATTATTCACATACTCCTATAGGCAGACCAAAGGGTGTGATACATTCATTGTGCTTAGCTCTCAATACAGCACATTTGGAGTTCCATGCTCAGTTTGGGGAAGAAGGAAATTGACAAACCAGTGTCCATCCAGAAGAATAAGCTAGATGAGAGGACAAGAGATAATACCAATTGGAAGGATTGAATGAACCAATTAGTTGGATCAAACAACATAACACATGTAAAGCACTTTGCAAGCCTTGAAGAGCTCTATAAATTCTGTCTATTATGATTATGATCATGAGCCAGAGATGGTTAGTTTGGAGAAGAGATTTCAAGAGGACATGATAGCTGGCCTCAAGTATTTGAAGGGCTGTCCAAAGGAAGAAGTTTTGTTCTGCTTGGCCCCAGAGGGAAGACCTTGGAACCTTAGGTAGAAGGTCCAAAGAGGTAGATTTAGTCTTGAGGAAAGGAACAACTTCCTAATACTTGAAACTGTACAAAAGTAGAACAGGTTCCTCTAGAGACAGTGAGTTCCCTGTCTCTAGAGATCTTCAAGCATAGACTGGGTCATCTTTTGTCAGGGATGTTATAGGGGGATTCCTGTTCAGGTGAAGATTGGATTAGAAGATATCTGAAGTCCCTTCCAAGTCCTGGATGCTTTGGTTCTCTTTAGGGGAGGGAGAGTTTGTAAGAGGTTCTCAATCACATCTTTCCTCCATTAAGGATTCACACAGAAAGTAAGGATGAAGGTTCAGACAAGTTGAGATTCCCCAGCGTGTGCCTTTCCAGAAAGAAAACTATGCTCCCTGTACTGATTCAGAAACAAACTTTCTGCCTCAGTTTGTTTATCTGTAAAATGGGGGTAATAATAGCAATTACCTCATAGGGTTGCTATGAAGAGTAAATTAAATAATGCTTCTAAAGTGCTTTGCAAACCTTTAAGAACTATATAAATGCTATAACCTACCTACCTACCTACCTATCTACCTATCTATCTATCTATCTATCTATCTATCTATCTATCTATCTATCTATCTATCTATCTATCTATCTATCTATAATTTCTCAGGGGCATTTCCTCACAGACTTCTAGCACTAACCATAGATGATCCATAGAAAGATCATTTAATATTGGTATTTTAGAGATGAAAGTGTTGATATTGCCTAATCCAAACTTTTCACTCAGTGGTAAGGCCCATAAAGAAGTGACTTGTCCTGGAAGTAGAACTGAGATGGGAACAGAACTGCAGAAAGAGGATGAAACCCATCTGGTCTGCTGGTAGGGAGAGAAAATATGTTTTGTGTTCCTGAAAGCTATATATTCTTTGGTCACTACCTTTCAGAAAATTTTACTTTTATTGATAGCTTTTGGTTTTACATCCCTCTTTTGTCCAAATGTGTATCTCCTGCTCCCCTTTCTATTTTTGTAATAATAACCAAAAATAGTAAGGCAGAAACTAGATGCAGACCAAGATCTTTACCATACACCAAAACAAAGTAAAAATGGGTACAAGATCTAGACATAAAGGGTGATACCATAGGGAAATTAGAAAAGGAAGGAATATATGGGGCAGCTAGGTGGTGCAGTGGATAGAGCACCGGCCCTGGATTCAGGAGGACCTGAGTTCAAATACTGCCTCAGACACTTGATGCTTACTAGCTGTGTGACCCTGGGCAAGTCACTTAACCCCCAATTGCCTCACTAAAAAAAAAAAAAAAAAGAAAAGAAAAGAAAAGGAAGGATTTGTTTACTTGTCAGATCTATGGAGAGGGGAAGAATTTATGACCAAAGATGAGTTAGAGAACATTATGAAATGCATAGTGGATCATTTTGACTACATTAAACAGTTTTTGCACAAACAAAACCAATGCAAGCAAGATTAGAAGGAAAGCAGAAAGCTGGAAAACAATTTTTTCAGACAGTGTTTCTAATAAAGGCCTCATATCTAAAATATATAGAGAACTGAATCAAATATATAAGAATACAAGTCATTCCCCAATTGAGAAATGGTCACAGGATAGGAACAGGTAGTTTTCAGATGATGTAATTAAAGCTATTTGTTGCCATATGAAAAAAAATGTTCTCAATCACTACTGATGAGAGAAATGAAAATTAAAACTACTCTGAGGTACCACCTCATGCCTATCTAATTGGCTAATATGACAAAAAAGGAAAATGATAAATGTTGGAGATGTGGGAAAATTGGAACATTAATGCATTGTTATTTTATTAATTTTTTACTAATAAAAGAAGAAAAATAATTTTAGCAGCTGGGCAGGATGGAATAGAGAATAGAAGAGATCTGAGCAAAGGGACCAATTAAGAAGTAGTTGCAATAATCTAGGCAAGATATGATGACACTAAGGTGGTGACTGTGTGAGCAGAGACAAGGGGCCTGATTCCAGTGATTCTGTGAAAGTGGAAATGTCAAGATCTGATGCCTGATTGACTATGTGAGAGTGAGAAGTTAAGGATAAAGCTGACTGAGAACCCTTGAGATTTGGAAAGAGGATAGTGTCCATAATCAACATAGGGAAGTTAGGAAGAGGGATGAGTTTGGTAGGAAAGCTAAAGTTCTGTTTGGGTCATATTAGATATGAGATATTTTGGGGACATCCAGTCAGAAATGTCCAATGGTGAGCTAGTGATATGGGACTGAAACTCAGGAGAGAGGATAGGGCTGGATATATAAATCTGGTAATCATCTGCATAGGGTTGATAATTAAACTCTTGGGAGTTGATAAAATCCCAAGAGATCAGAGAAAGAGTTGAGGGTCTAATTTAGGTCCCAGGTAACATTGCATGGGTAACTTCTTAGAAGAGGGTTATCTTGGTATCTTTGGTGCAGATAAGGTACTAGTTCTTTATTTTTGCCCTCCAAATACATATATATGCACTATAGATTCCCCTTCCTAATTGTATTTTGCAAATCATGATTAAAATGAGTACATGTAAAAGCCTCCAATAAATGTCCTTTCCAGTATATCATCATCGTGTGGAGGTGATTGGTTTCTCAAAGGCTTTGCCAAGGGAAGCCCAAGCTTTAGAATGATCCTTTGAAGCTAGGAAGTCCAGACCCATTTATGGACCTTTGGCTCATTGTTACAGAAGAAGCCCTAGGTAAATGCAGAAGAATTGATGACCAGAAGATTGGCCATTGGGTGTTGAGATTTGGTTTTTTGGCCATAGCAACTTATCTCTGGAATCTCTGCAATGATAACCATTGAAATCATAGATCTTTGTGGCTGCCCTAAACCCTACCTCCAGAAGAATGTAAGCTCCTTGAAGGCAGATTCTACCTGAATTTTCTAACCCCTATTAAAGTGCACAACAGACTCTTGTTCTTGTTCAGGCAGCTAGGTGGCACAGTGGATAGAATACTGGCCCTGGATTCAGGAGGGCCTGAGTTCAAATCCAGTCTCAGACACTTGATACTTACTAGCTGTATGACCTTGGGCAAGTCACTTGACCCACATTGCCCCACAAAAAATAAAAAATTTCTTGTTGAATGTAACTGAATGATAGTAGAAACAATGCTTGTATTGTGGATAAGCTCATGAAGAGTGAGAGTACAGAGAGAGAAGAGGGGAGAGGGCAGAAGAAGTTGAACCCCTCTGGGCCTCCATTTCCTCCTCTAGCAAAGGAAGGGATTGGACAAAATGCAATCCCTAAATGAATTCTAAGATTCCTTCCCTCCTAGTCCTTCCCCTCATGAGGCTTACATTCATCTTTCCTGCCTGCTTTAATGATTCAACAATACAATCAGTCATCCTTAAAATCTGTCTCCTGGACTATAGCCCATTGACCTTGGTCTCTGGTATATGGGAAAAGCTGAGACACTCCCTGCCCCCCAGCTTGGATTCTGAGGGCATTCCACCAATCCCTCAACCTATGTGTGGGAGGATCTCTCCCCTAGCCCAGACTGGCTTTTCCTTACAGAGAGAGTGACCACAGGGCCTCAAGGACTCTTTCTTCCAAATGACTGTCTTTCAATCTTCCTTTCTCAGGCAAAGTCCTTCCTAAACTTTGCTCTGCTGTCCTTCCATTGAAGCCACAGAGCAATAACATTACCACCTCACCCCATCCCTTCCCCCTCCCAAGCTAGGGATGATAGCCTTGGACATGAGGATAAAGGAGTGGGTCCCACAATTTATTTGTGCTTGGTTATCATGTTAGCATTTTCTCTATTTGTTTGGGACCAAGAGGCTCTGGGTACTTAATAACAGATTAAGCAGCCAAGCTCTGGATAAGAAGGTAAGACCCTGTGTGCTCCTGACTTGCCATTTCTGCCAACTGATTATTCTGTTTGCTGAGGCTGGCAGTGGGAAGCAGGGAGGAGGGGGGATGCCCCACTCTGGATGTATATATAGGAGAGTCCCCAGTGGTTCTCTTCAGCTCAGAGGGGACCACAGGAGGTGGTAACTCTAGGAGCTGCCTGAAGAAGAAATCAATCATGATGAAGTGGCTAATTATTGCTCTTGTCTGCCTCCACTTTTCAGAGGCAGACAAGATAATCAAGTAAGTCCTGGGGCTGGGGGAGGTGGTGACTGGGGGAAACTGATGGCAGGGAACAGGGCACAGGAGAGAGAAGGGAGAAGGAAGCACAGTGTAGTGGGAAGAGCCCTGGATGGGGAGTCAGAATAACTGACTTGGGATCCTGGCTCTGCTGCTTATTACCTGCAGTATAATGGGCAAGTCAGCTAAGATCCTTGGGCCTATTTCCTTATACTACTAATAATGGCTAGCATCTGCATAGTGCCTGGAGGTTCACAAAATGCTTACAATATTTGTAGAGTGCTTACCACAGTGCCTGACAAATACTATGCAACACATAAATGCTTGTTCCTATCCTTCCCCTCCCCTGTTTCCCTTTTACATATATTAACTCATTTGATCTTTACAAGAACCCTGGGAAGTGTTATCATTATTCCCATTTTACAGAGTAGGAAAACTGAGGCACAGAAAAGTGAAATGACTTACTAAGAGTTACATAGCTAGTAAGCATAGGATTTGAATTCAGGTCTTCCTGACTCTCCATGTTCTTCTTCTCTATCCACTGAGCCATCTGTCTGTTCCCTTAGATAGAAAATGAGTTAGATGAAACTCAAGAGACATTTTGGCAAAGGTACAAAAGACTTGACTTTGCAGTCAGAGCACCTGGATTAAGATCCTGTATCTGTCATTTATAAGCTAGGTGACTAAACAAGCCTCTAAATGTCTCTGGGTTTTAGTTTCCTGATGTGCAAAATGAGACAATTGAATTAGACAACCTCCCCAGTCCCTAACAACTTCAAGCCTACCATCATAGCAGCTTAGGGAAGAGGGAGGAGGACCAAGAAAGGTGATTCATTCTATAATCATTAAATAAGTATCTCTACTGTCTTTTCCTCCCACCCTGCTCCAAGAGAGATGTTCATTCCTGCCATGAGGAAAAGCAGGAGGTTGGGGCTGGAGGCCACTCTCTGGACTAGGATTATAGTTATTTGTTCCTTTAAAAAAATTTTAGGGGGCAGTTGGGTGGTACAGTGGATAGAGCACTGGCCCTGGAGTCAGGAGGACCTGAGTTCAAATCCAGCCTCAGACACTTGACACTTACTAGCTATGTGACCCTGGGCAAGTCACTTAATCCACATTGCCCTGCAAAAAATAAAAATAAAAAATTTTAGTCTAGGGCATATCATTGGGTTCCTCAAATTCTTATCACTTTGAGGAGAAAATGGACCTCCTGCTCTATATCTAAGATTCCACCCCTTTCTCATGTAATACCAGTTCCACAATGAACACTGGTAGAGAATAGCAAAGAAAAGTCATTTATTCATATCATAGCAAAACAGAAATCAGAAAAAGTATGCATAGAGTCTTTTGCTTCAGTAATCTGAAATGGGATTGGCCCCTTCCATCTTCTCTCTTATGGATGGAAGCCCGAAGTGCCTAAAGCAATTCAGTTATTGAAGACTGGTGCTAAAGATGTCTAGTGCTCCAAGAATCCCAAATGAGGCTGACCCTAAAGGATCCCAAATGGGACCTCAAAGGGCTCACCTGCTTGGAGAGTCCCAAAAGGGACTGGTAAAAACTAGATCTTCCTCCTCACTTGCTAACTCGACCCTGTCCATTCATCTTCTACCTATGGGCTTTGGGATGGTGGTTACATCCTTATTCCATTTTGCAATTGAGGAAACTGAGGCAGAAAGAGGTCAAGAGATTTACTAAAGGTCAAGCAGTTAGTGTCCGAAGCAGATTGGAACTCGAGTCTTACAGCTTTCAATTCCCAACCTCTTTGACCTATATCATATTGCTGCCTGAGGGATAGGAGTGAGGTGGGGGGAAGGGTAGAGAAGAGAACACCTGCACAGAAAAAAGTAGAAACGATCAGTAAAAAGAAAATGTATACAAAGTAAGAGGCAGCTAGGTAGTACTGCAGTGGATATAGAGTTCCAGGCCTTAAGTCAGGAAGACTCATCTTCCTGAGTTCAAATCTGGCATCAGACACTTACTAGCTGGGTGACCCATGGCAAATCATTTACCCCGGTTGTCTCAGTTTCCTCATATGTAAAATGAGCTGTCTAAGGAAATGCCAAACCACCCCAGTATCTTTGCCAAGAAAACCCCAAATGGGGTCAAGAAGAGTTGAACTGAAATAACCGAAAAACAACATACAAAGTAAATATAAAAGGACTTCAGAGTAGGGTAAGAGAATACTACCAGCTGGAGGACATCTTGGAAGGTCTTGTGTAAAAACTGGTAGCAGAGCTGAGCAGGGGAAGATCTCATTGTTGAAAAGATGGATCTGAAAAAGACCAGGTTGCCAGCCACAGCTAAGGGTAGGAGGGAGTTATCCCTCCTCAAAATCTGAGCTCTTGTCGATCCTGGTCAGTGGGCCTTTGCTGCTGGATTGTGAGTGGGGTTAGTTGAGTCTGGGAGCAATTGAGTTCTGGGATGGTTCACAGAGAGCACCTCCTGCTACTCCCTCCCAGGGTCCCTCTGAAGAGGTTCAAGTCCATGAAGCATGTGATGAAGGAGAAAGGTGTGCTGCATGACTACCTGAGGAACCACAAACGGGACCCTGCCACCAAGTACTTCAACCAGTTTGCTGTTGGCTATGAACCTCTGGACAATTATATGGATGTGAGTGAGCACCTTCTGTCTCACTTCAGACTGCTGCCTGACTCTCTGCTCCCCTGGGGCCCTTGGGGTCCCAGGTCAGAGTGTGGTAGTCAGATGTGATGAGCATCTCCTGGGGGGAGGGTCCTGCCTATCAGGGAAAAAAAGGGGACCTTCTCTCTACCCTCAGGAAACTTTCAGGTTGACAGAGTTTTGACAAAGTCCTTTCCTGGAGGCACCTTCCATTTTAATGGGGGTGACCATGCTGAGACTCAAGATGGGCCTTGCAATGGTATTGCATTGGGAGTTGGCACAAATATTGGTAGAAATTAGTAAGGAAAAGGTTGAATGACAGTATCAGGAGCCAAAGAGATCTTGCAGCCCAGAGAACTCAGCCAAATCTAATATGATGAAACTGAATAGGGATAAACATAAAGTGTAAATGGAGATACATGTAAAGACTTGGGTTGAAAAATTCAACTCATGATTACAACTATCTCAAAGTGACTCCTGAGTCAACCAGTTTCCCCTTGACTTGAGTTCTTCAAGCCACAGCTGGGTGACCACTTGTCAGATACTTGACAGTAAGCAGTTTTCAGGACAGGATGACCTCTGAAGTCCCTTCCATTCCTCTGTTCCTGTGACTGTGGCTGGGGACTGATGAAGGAGGCAGGTTTAGAAGATAGGAGGCCATTGTGCCTCCAGCCTAGCCTGGCTAGGTGCTGCTGCACCTTAGGTGGGCAGGGGATGATCTGAGTGCACAGGTCACCTGGCATTTATTGTGCCAGGCAGAGGGCAGGTCTGTGCAGTCTGGTGACCCAAGCTTCCTCCCTAGATGTCTTACTATGGGGAGATCAGCATCGGGACCCCACCCCAGAACTTCCTGGTCCTCTTTGACACTGGCTCCTCCAACCTGTGGGTGGCCTCCACCTATTGCCAGAGCCAGGCCTGCAGTGAGTACCCCAGGTGGTGGGGGGAAAGGGAAGGGAAAAGTCTTCAACTGCAGAAGATATGACACCTACTTCAGAGGAGGCAAAGGAGGGACTGTTGGGTGAACTTGAGGGTCAGAATAGACCAGCAACCTTTCCAGGGTCACATGGCCTAACCAAAACAGAGCTGAGAAGAATCAATTGGACCTCATTCTATTCCACTCCAACCTACACAGTTTTTGATGCCCCTACTGAGTGGACCTATGGGGAGAAATGCAAGGGAAGCAGAAGACTTGGTTCTGCTTCTGCAATTTTCCTACACTGACATTCTCTGGCTCTGGTCAGTGCCCTTGGGTTTGGGTCACTGTAGAGCTGGATACTGGGCAGAAATAGGAAGCTGGAGAAAAGCCAGTTCAGAGAGAATGGAGGCATGATGGTAGCTGGGACTGGATAGAGGAGGTAAACATGTGGAAACTTATTCTCCCTCCCCCACCTTCCACAGGTGGAGATGATTCTGGATCAGTCCTTTGTCCAAGTTCCCAAGGTTTCCGTGTAGCTCTTGAAAAGCCTGAGGTCAAATCCTACTTCTGGTCCATTCTAACTATGGGACCACCAGCAGGTTGCCCTACATAGACAGGACATACCATAGACATGGTCTGACTCTGGTCAGTGCCCTTGGATTCTGTGTAGATGTTGAAAAGCCTGAGTTCCAATCCTGCTTTTATTATAGCTACCACATAAGACAGGAAGTACAGTTATTCATATTCCCATTTTACAGATAAGGAAATTGAGGCTTTAAAAGGTTATGTGACCTTCCCAGAGTCATATGGCTAGTGAATAGCAGAGATGAGGCTTGAACCCAGCTCTTCTGATACCAAGAATGCTCTTCCTATAGCACTACCATGCAGAGAAGTAGGAAATGGGAAGTGGGAACAGAAGTGCTTGCCATCTACTGACATCCTCTTTTTGTCTGAGCAGCCAATCACCCCCTGTTCAACCCCAGCGAGTCTTCCACCTACTCCAGCAATGGACAGACCTTCTCTCTTCAGTATGGAACAGGGAGCCTTACTGGAGTCTTTGGCTATGACACTGTGACCGTGAGTGGTTATGGGGGCAAGTGGGTAGAGGGGAGTGCGTGAATGGACACCCAGTGGTGGGGGCCCTTCTCCAAGGATGGGGCATGTAGGAGTGTAAGAGCCAGGACATGTAGAAGCCAGGGGAAGCCAGCTGAGCTCTCAGATTCCCCTCAAGTTTGTTGAGAGACTGGCCACAGCTGAGAGGGAGCTCTGCCTGCCTGGAGTTTGCTCCTCTTGCTTCTGCAGTGAGCTTAGTCTTGCTTTAGGAGCCTTAAGGAGCATGAGGCATGAGGGAAGGCTGGTCAGAGCTATGTGTCATGCTGCCCTCTGGCAGAGAAGGCCCCAAGTGGCTCTAGGTCCCCTTCCCTCTCTAACTGCTCCCCACCACAGCAGCTCCATCAGGACAGAGTTGTCTGGGTGGGTCCTGAGCCTCTCCTCCCTTGCCTCACTAAGGTGTGGAGACTAAGCTCATCTGTAGGCCTGGGGGGACAAGTTCTCCCCACAACCTTCTTCTGAGTCAGCCTTCCCTGGTGGCCTTCTCTGTCACCCCCACAGATCCAGGGCATCTCCATCACCAACCAGGAGTTTGGCCTGAGTGAGACTGAGCCTGGCACCAACTTTGTGTATGCCCAGTTTGATGGGATCCTGGGCCTGGCCTATCCTGCCATCAGCTCTGGTGGGGCCACCACTGTGATGCAGGGCTTCCTGCAAGAGAACCTGCTCAGTGCCCCAGTCTTTGCCTTCTACCTTAGCGGGTAAGTGACTCAGCTTGCTTCTTCCTCTGAGCCCTCAGCCCCCTCCTGACCTTATCCCTTCTCCTGGCCCCAGGGGGTTAGATTCTCTCTTGCAGAGCTTCTTAATCAGGGCTTTATAAATGCACATGTATACCTACATGTCGGAACTGTTTTCACTAACAGGAGAAGAGGGGAAGGCTAGTCACTGGAGCCTTAAGACCAGTAGCTTCCGGCGGGTGGGGCTTGTCAGCCTTGATCGGCAACTGGCCTAGGGGAAGGAAAACCCTGATTTTAAACCTCTGCTGCCTTGCAGCTATACCCATATATGGGCAAGGCTTCAGGATTTAATCCAGAGGAAAAATCAGGAGTGAGAGTCCCTCAGGCAGTTGGATGTTGGACTTCACATCCCTCTGGAAACTCCTGCTGGGGCACTGGTGCCAAACTGTATTGGGAAAACCTGCTGCATGGGCAACAGCTTGTTTTCCATTTTGATCCGCCCAGGCCAGCGCCCTGGAGAGGACACTCCAGCTACTCCTCATGGGGTAGATACAACAGAAAACACAGCCACACTGTGGCCTGTGGCTCTTCAAGGCTCTGATCCATGCTCCTTCGAGACTGGCGGAGGCCTACTACTACTACTACTACTACTACTACTACTACTTACATGCATGCATACATACATACATACATATGTGTTTTATCTTATGCATTTAAAAATGCGATTCGGTGAAAGGGGTCACAGACTTCACCAGGCCTTGAAAGGGTCTGTGACACACTTACAAATAGTTCAGAACTCCTGCTACATGACTCGTTCCTTTCCTCTCTCCTCCCAATAGGAAAATTGATGAATTCATTTGTATTTAATGAACACCTGCAGGAAGGTGGGATGGGAATGGTGCTGGGTCAGGGAGGGCAGGGATGTAGGCATGGCTAAGAGGTGGGCTCTGCCCTCAAGGGGCCTACAGGAGACGAGCTGATGTAGTGGGGGGTGGGGGGTGATAAAGCGAGAGCTTGGATCGACTTAGAGCAGGTGAGGGGGCCAGTGAGGAGACTGACCTGGATGGAAGTTTGGTGCCCATTGAGGAACAGTGGGGTAGGAGTTGGATAGGGAGTTTGGGGGCAGATTGTGGAAGCTCTGCAAGACGAGGCAGAGGTTTGCAATCACAATTCTTCCCCTTTGCCCAGTCTATGTTCACACACTTTGAGGAATAGAGAGCCAGGAGAGACTTAGAGAGCATTGTCCTTATCATCTGCTTAGTACTGAAAGGGATCTTAGAGCTTGTCTAATGCAACCCCCCCCCCCACCTTTACAAATGAAGGAACTGGGGCAGCTAGGTGGTGCAGTGGATAGAGCACTGGCCCTGGAGTCAGGAGTGCCTGAGTTCAAATCCGGCTTCAGACACTTAACACTTACTAGCTGTGTGATCCTGGGCAAGTCACTTAACCCCAATTGCCTCACTAAAAAAAAAAAAAAGAAGAAGGAACTGGGTAGGGAAAGAGAAGGGAGCTGTGATTTCATCGGTATAGGAAATTCTCAGGTAGGAACTTATTTTTGTCCTTCTTTAGTTGTCTGATTCTCTGTGATCCCATTTGGAGTTTTCTTGGCAAAGATACTGGAGTGATTTGCCATTTCCTTCTCTAGCTAATTTTAATGAGATATTTTATTTTTTCCATTACATGTAAAGATAGTTCTCAACTTTTGTTTATACAAGCTTTACAATTTCAGATTTTTCTCCCTCCCACCCCTCCCTCCCCCCTCCCCTAGACAGCAGGTAATCTGGTATAGGTTATATCTATATATCTCTATACGTATACATATAGATATATATATATATACACACACATATATATATACACATAATAACATTAATCCTATTTCTGCATTAATCCTGTTACAAGAGAAAGAATCAGAGCAGTGATGCGAAACCTCAAAATAGAGAAAAAAAAAAAACAACAGCACCCAAAACAAAAGAAATAATATGGTTCAATCAGCATCTATAGTCCACAGTTCTTTCTTTCTTTTTTTTTCTTGGATTTGGAGATCCTCTTCTATCATGAGTTCCCTGGAACTCTTCTGTACCATTGCATTGGTGAGAAGAATATAGTCCATCACAGTAGGTCAACACTCAATGTTGATGATACTGTGTACAATGTTCTTCTGGTTCTGCTCATCTCACTCATCATCAGCTCACATAAGACCCTCCAGGTTTCTCTGAACTCTTCCTGCTCATCATTTCTTACAGCACAATAGTATTCCATTGTATTCATGTACCACAACTTGTCCAGCCATTCCCCAATTGATGGGCACCCCCTCAACTTCCAATTCCTTGCTACCACGTAAAGAGCAGCTATAAATATTTTTGTACATGTGGGTCCCTTTCCCCCTTCCATGATTTCTTTGGGCAAAAGACCTAAAAGTGGGATTGCTGGGTCAAAGGGTATGCACAGCTTTATCGCCCTTTGGGCATAATTCCAAATTGCTCTCCAGAATGGTTGGATCAGCTCACAGCTCCACCAACAATGCATTAGTGTTCCAATTTTCCCACAGCCTCTCCAACATTTATTATCTTCCTTTTCTGTCATTTTAGCCAATCTGATAGGTGTCAGGTGGTACCTCAGAGTTGTTTTAATTTGCATCTCTCTAATCATTAGAGATTTAGAGCATTTTTTCATATGGGAATAGATATCTAGCTAATTTTAAAGATGAGGAAACTGAGGCAGAGTTAAGTGACTTGTCTAGATTCATGAAGCTAGTGAGTGTCTGAGGCTGGATTTAAACTCAGGAAGATGAGTCTCTCTACTACAGCACCACCTAGGTGCTCTGGTGAAATGTAGACCCTTAGGGAATTGTCAAGAAGAGGGCTACTTAAACTTTTTCCATTCATGAACCTCTTTTTGCCCAAGAAATTTTTACACTATCCCAGGTGTGTAGGTATATAAAATAGGCATACATAACCTTCTTCTGTTGCCACATTTTTCCCGGCCCCTTATGGGATTGAGAGCCACAGATTAAGAAGCTAAACTCCAGAACAATGGGAGGATAAGTGACATCCTGAATGCCACACAACCATTGTTGTCAGAGATGGGACTAGAATTCAAGTCCTCCTAGCTTTGGGAGACCAACTCTCTATCCACTCTGCCATGCTGCTGCTCCAAAAGATCAGAGGACTAGGAGATTGATCTTCCTGCTGCCCTGGAATGAGCTCACTGGGGTCAGCTACAAAGCTCACTGAACACTTGACCCTGGTTGCTGGGGGGGACCTTGGATGTCTTGTTCTCCCATCCTTTGGGAAATAGAGCAGTGGGGGAGGGGCTGCTGATGAAGACTCATGGCCTGTGGGCCCAGTAAGAAGAGATGTGGAAGGAAGTAGGGGAAGAGAAGGAGCCTTTCTCCTCTGCTTCCCCCTGCCTCCTCCCCAAAGCTGCCATTTCCCCTGTGTCCTCAGGAATGAGAATTCTGACAATGGTGGTGAACTTGTTTTTGGGGGAGTGGACAGCAGCATATACACTGGAGACATCTACTGGTCCCCTGTCACTGAGGAAGCTTACTGGCAGATTGCCATTAATGGGTATGTGTGGTGTGGTGGGGAGTGGGGGACAGGGGCTCAGAATGGATACAGTCATGAAGATTATTCTTTCAGTCTGGAAGAATGGGGGCTTAGAGGGGAGAGACCTGAAGTCTAGGGAGAAAAGCCATGACTCTCATGGGCTGACATCTGGAGTCTTCATATAAAATATATTTTACCAACAGAGGATGTGATCAGCCCTAGAGGGACAAAGTCTATGATGGGCCCTTAAATAAGGAAGTTGAATGAGGAGAAGGGAGGTATGGGACCCATGTCCCTAATCTGGGAAGGGGATTGAAGTCAGAAAGCTTCCTGTGTCCCAAATCCTGCCTCCAGGTGGAGGGGGAAGCCCAGCAGTAGTAGGCTTGGGGACCCCCAAGATGACCCAGGTGGGAATTCCTCTCCCAGGGTTTCTCTATGATGAGAGGGGTGGAGTTTTCTCAGCAAAGGGCAAAGAGGGGCTGTTGAGGGAGAGAGATCCTGGAATGCAGGCAAGGGGAGGGAAGGCACATGACCAAGACCTGTCCCACATCAGGGGTTGTCTTCTTACAGGTTCTCCATTGGAGGCCAGTCCACTGGCTGGTGCTCTGAAGGTTGCCAGGCTATTGTGGACACTGGCACTTCCCTCCTCACTGCCCCCCAGCAGATCTTCTCTGAGCTGATGCAGTACATTGGAGCTGAGGAGGATGAAAATGGAGATGTAAGAGATCCCTGTTTCCCCAGCTTCCTGGGAGCAGGGGATTGGGGGAGGGGAAGGTTGGAATGCTAGAATTAATGAGTGTAGGGGAAAACACTGGGCTTTCCACTCCAGAAGTCAGAAGGCCTAGGTTCATTTCCCACTTTACCAATAATGTGAATGTGGAACAACATACTTAACCTCTCTAAGCCTCAGTCTCCTCATCTACCAAATGGGGATAATTATACTTGGACTCTGTATTTCACTGGATGACTGTGAGGAAAGTACTCTGTCAGCCTTAAGGTACTATGTGTATACATGCTGCCATCATCGTTGTTGGCTCCCCTAAGGAGCCCTATAGCTCTGACCTCTGGCTCAGGTTATGAGGTTTATGTTCAGAGTTAGGAGTCCCTTAGTTGGGGGATGGTTTGATCAATGCTCTTGGGCAGGACTGGTATGGAGAGGATGGATCATGGGAGGTAGAAACTGGGCCAGGAAATCTTTATCCTCAAAACACTCCAGAAGCTGTGTGGACTCATGACACAGTGGAGATCCTAAGTACCCCTATCCCCCATATACACATGTTTCCTCCTGTGCCTCTCTCCTCCAGTACTTGGTCAGTTGCAGCAACATCCAGAGCTTGCCCACCATCTCCTTCAACATCAATGGTGTGAACTTCCCTCTTCCTCCCTCTGCCTATGTGCTGCCGGTGAGTCCCCTTCACACCCCATCTTAGACATTCTTGCCTTATCAGGGGTGGTCCCTGTGAACAGGGAGGGTAAAGGAGGTAGGAACTACTTACTCTCCATCTTGGCATGTGTGTGTGTGTGTGTGTGTTTGTGTGTGTGTGTATGTGAGTGTGTGTGTGTGTATGTGTGTCAAAAATCAAGTTGTAGTTTAGAGGAGAAACAAGATGATATCCTCAGATATGGTGCTCCCAGACTTCCCAGTTTCTTGTGATGAGAAGCCTAAAAGAGCACAGGGTTGGCAGACTTGGGGAAACATATATACCCCTATTGCATAGTACTTTGAGGATTATTTCATGTGATAAAATCAGAGAATCTCAGTTTTAGAAGGGCTATCAGTAATAATCTGACCCAACTCCCACACAAAACTGGAAACTCTTCTACAACATCTCCATGAGGTAGTCATCAGCATTGACTTTCAAGTCCAATACTATTAGGGATGGGGAGCTCACTGTCTCAGGGGGCAACCTGTTCCACTGTCCAGGTCATAGACTTGGGGCCAAGAGCAGAAAGAGAGAGATGGTTAGGAGTCAATACTTAGCCCTCTACATTACTGTGTTGCTCCTGTAGGGCAGCTTCCCTAATTTGACTCCTCTACAGCATTTTGGAAATTCTCTTGAACGATTGCAGGGGGACAGAGAAAAGGTAGATAGGTTGGTAAGTAGATAGGTAGGCAGGTAGGTAGAAAGATAGATGGATGGATAGGTAGAGCAGTTGTTAAGTATTTACTACCTGCCAGGCATTGTTCTAAGAAGTTCCATGTGGGTCTGGTGATATGCTAATCAGTCAGTCAATAGCAAGCATTAAATAATGTGCTCAGCATGGTGCTAGGCACAGTGTGTATCCCTGTGGGGGATGCAGGGGGAGGAGTGAGGGAAGAAATGGAAAACCTCATCTGGGCTTTTTTTGATTCTCCAATATAAGTGAAAAAGAGGTTAAACAAAGAGAACAATGATACCAAGCAGTGAGTGGTCACTCCCTGCCCCCACCTCCCCAGCTCCTTAGTGTCTGTATTAGTCCAGACAAGGGACAGGTACTTGTGAGATGGGGCAGTCAGAGGAGGTTTTCTAGAGCAGATTTAGAACTTTTCCTGCCTGTAGAAAGAAAGTGAAGCCTAAGGCAAATATCTTCTGCTCCATGAGTCCCACCTCCAGCACTCAAGGACAGCTTCCAAGAGGAAGTGCATCACCATGGGTTGATGCACTCATCTCCTTCTCTTCTCCTCACCTCCAGGGCAACAGCAATTACTGTGAGGTGGGGATCATGCCCACTTACCTGCCCTCCCAGAATGGCCAGCCTCTCTGGATCCTTGGGGATGTTTTCCTCAGGAACTACTACTCTGTCTACGACCTTGGCAACAACAGGGTGGGCTTTGCCAACCTAGCCTAAGCTCCTCTTCCAGACTATTTCCATCTTCCTGCCTCTTGGGGTTGCTCTCAACTCTTCTTCCCTTCCTGCCTCCATTTCTGTCTCTCCTGATGGATTCTGGATCTTCATTGTGTGACCTGGGAATCTATAAATAAAAATCACTCTAACCTTTCATTCATTTGTCCATTCACTGAACATAAAAAGAGCCTTTACTGCATGGGAGACCAAGTATTAGCTGTTGGAGGTGGTACCTTCAAGGGTTAGATATGGCATGATCCCAACTCTTACTGAGCTTACAGTCTTGTAGAGAGAGAAATACCAACACTGGTAACCACATGACTCCTCAGGCAGTCTGGTGGAACCTATGGAGGAACCCTTTTGAGAATACTGTTTTAAATGCATACGATAATATCCATAGTATTATGAGGGAAATCAGTTATATTGGAATATAGTCACCCAATTCAAAAAAGGCCTGAGACTCCAGATTAAGAACTCATGATGTGGGGCAGCTAGGTGGCGCAGTGGATAGAGCACCAGCCCTGGAGTCAGGAGTACTGGAGTTCAAATCCAGCCTCAGACACTTAACACTTACTAGCTGTGTGACCCTGGGCAAGTCACTTAACCCCAATTGCCTCACTAAAAAAAAAAAAAAAAAAAAAAGAACCCCTGATGAAAAAGGCCTGAATGTTATGACATTCAAGGTAAACAAGGTATCATCACTGACCTTTGTGACTGGACTAGACCAATGTGAGATTTGAAACTCAAGGCTCTAGTTGTAGTCCCAAACATCTAGATAACAAGTGGTCCAAAATATTAATTGTATAGTTTAAACTGCTTCATTCATTTGTCCATTTACTCAACATGTATCAAGCCTTTACTGCATAGGCAACCAAGTATTAGTTGTTGGAGGTGGTACCTGCAAGGTTTACATATGGCATAATCCCAACTGTTACTGAGCTAACAGTCTTGTAGGAAAGATAGAAATACCAACACTGGTAACCACATGATAAATACATTAGAGAAGCAGCAAAGATACCCTCAGGTATGGGGAGCTCACTATGTCAGGGGGCAGCCTGTTCCATTGTCCAGGGTATAGACTTGGGGCCAAATGTTCTGTGAAGTGGGAGCTGGGGTGGTAGGTAGGGTCATTACTGATGAATGGCCAACCTGGTTTCCAAATGCTCTTTGTGGGTTTGGAGGAGCTGGGATGTTGAGGAAGGATAGGAAGCTTCAGCAGGTAGGTTAGTGCCAAGTCTATTCTGTTGTAAAGTTTGGTGTTAGTAGTAAGTGTCCATTTGGGATAGCTTTATCCCAAACAGCTCCATCTACCCATCATGCTCTACCTCCTCTAGGAAGCTCATTTTTTTTGTCCTGCAGTGCCTGTCAATCAATCAATTAACAAGAACTTATTCAACCCCTACTCTATATGTCAGGCACTGGGTCTACTCTTTCAACACCTACTCTATGTGACAGGCACTGGATCTACTCAAACTGTTCTTCTATTGACCACTCTCGGGCCCCACAGTGCCGTTTTTGCCCTCGATTCTTTCCCAGCATTCCCCTAAGGCTCTTGATTCATATGAACTGAATTCATTCTTAAGGACTTGGACCCAAGTGTATTAGTTTCTCTTTTTTAGATAATTATACTCTGACTCCAGAACAAAATTCCAAGGAGATTTCTTTCTTTTTTAGATATTTAATACACACCTTTATTCTTACCTACCAATGGTTCTTTTTTTTTTTTTTTTTTTTTTTTTTTTTTTTTTTTTTTGCGGGGCAATGGGGGTTAAGTGACTTGCCCAGGGTCACACAGCTAGTAAGTGTTAGGTGTCTGAGGCCGGATTTGAACTCAGGTACTCCTGAATCCAGGGCCGGTGCTTTAACCACTGCGCCATCTAGCTGCCCCTACCAATGGTTCTTAACATGTTCTGCACCATAGACTCCTCAGGCAGTCTGGTGGAACCTATGGAATCCTTTTGAGAGTACTATTTTTAAATGCATACAAAGATTCCCAATGGTAGAGATTGTCTCCCTGTCCATACAGATGATTCTGTTAGAAATCCCAGGAATACCCTCCAGGGCAACCAGAACAAATTTAATCCCTCTTTCCTATGACAATCCTTATTGTATCAGAAGATAGGTATCATATCCACCTATGTCTTCAAGAGAGAAGATAAAATATTCATATTGCAGACCCAGGCAAGGAATGACTAGCTCAGTAGGTGCTCCAAATCACCAATTGTGATAGAAATGTAAATTAAAACGACCTTGAGGTTTCACATCACTCTTGAAAAATGGCAAAGGTGATAAAAATAGGAGTAATCAACATTTAAGGGGCTGCAAGGAGACAAATACACTGATACACCATTGGTAGAGCTGTGAATAGGTCTAACCATTCTCTATATCAATTTGGAATTATGCCAGAAAAAATGATAAAGCCCCCATATGCTTTGATCCAGCTGTCCTACCTCTGGGCATATGCCTCAATGAAGTCAAAGATAGAAATAAAGGTCACATATAAATACTAAAATATTGATAGCAGTATAGTTTATGGAAGGAGCTAGAAACAAAGTTAGATATCCATCAAGTTGAGGAATGGCTAAAAAAAAAACCCCAAACCCTATGGTATTTGAATGTGTTGGAATATTATTGCCCAGTAACAAATAATGAATGAGTAGAATTCAGAAAAAAATACATGCAAAGATTTGTGTTACCTCATACAGTGAAATAAAAAGAAACCAAAGATGAATCTTTAAAATAACTGCAACAATACAAATGAAAACATGACCAAAAGGAAGCCATACTGAGAAACAGGGAAAAAACCCCCCAAAAAACCCCCAGAAAAATCAAGTAGAATCAAGTTAATAAGCACCTATTAAATGCCTACTTGGTTCCAGGCAGTGTGCTAAGTTCAATGAAGAGAGAGGGAAATACAGCTTCCTCCTCATGTCAGAGAGACAGAATGTGGTATATGCTATCAGAGATTGTCTAGGCATAGGGTGATTTTGCTTTGTTATTTTTCTTTGTCACAAGGGAAGGTTACATATGGAAGGAGAGGCAGATTTTTCCCCATCAGAAAAGACTAGGATATAAAGATAAATGTCATCAATAAAATGTATTTTTAAAAAGAAAAGTTAAATCAAGTCAATAAGAATTTATTAAACTCCTACTATATTCTAAGCACTATATCTGGGAATACCAAGAAAGGCAAAATGGTTGGAATTGAATGAAAAAATATTTGCTAAGTGCTGACTGTGTGCCAAATACTGTGCTGAGAATATGTTAAAAATGCTGATAATCCTTGCTCTCAAAGAACTCTCCTTTAAATTAGAGGAAAGAACACTTATAGAAGAGTTCAGCTGTAGGACAGAGACCCAGTGGTCCTTAGCATGCAATGACAGGGCCAATGACAAGTTCTGGGATGTTTTACATATAGCTAGCATTCTCAGAGCCAAGAATTAATCTCTTGTCCTCAAGTCCCTTTTCCACTCTGATGCCTCTCTCTCTCTCTCTTTTTTTTTTTTTTGCGGGGCAATGGGGGTTAAGTGACTTGCCCAGGGTCACACAGCTAGTAAGTGTTAAGTGTCTGGGGCTGGATTTGAACTCAGATACTCCTGAATCCAGGGCCAGTGCTTTATCCACTGCACCACCTAGCCGCCCCCTGATGCCTCTCTCTTAAAGCCTTATACATCATTTTGTAGTTACAAAACACTTTATTTGAATGTCTTCTTTTGGATTTGCAACAAACCTGTGAGAGAGGAGATTAAAACATTTTATAAGCATTGTGCGGATCAGAAATATTAAGTGACACATTAGAAAGTATGAGAAAATAATGGGGTTTTGGGACTCCCCAGAGGCCCTGGCTGAGCCTGGCCTGACCCTTCTTAAGGTCAGCCCAGAGTCAGAAAGTTACCTCATTCAAAACCACACTTACTCCTGCTAGAGGATCTGTTCTTTGACCTCAGCTGAACCTGTGCTGAACCACCCTCAAATCCAGTGAACCAATAGATTTGAGTGATGCTAGCCAATTAGCTTTGAACAATGTGTATGTGCAGGCTCTGCTCTTGCCCTCAGCAAGCTTGCACAGACACTCACTCTCTTGGGCACGGGAACTCAATCAGAGCAGATGCAGCCCTCTAGGGTTCCCCCTTTTCTCTCTTCTTTTTTCTAGCTAGCTTTCCTATCTTGCAGAGCCATGTGCACTCTCTTTAATATTATTTAATATACTTTAATAAATGCTTAATGCCCCCAAACTGGTGCAGTGGCCTCTAATTTCTAAGTAATAAATATATGATAAACCCCAGCTAATTTTCCCTACACTTGGGACAGAAATAGGGCAACCACATATAGTTTTACTCACCACAGAAGTATTATTATACTACTCATGTATAACATATTGAATTATAATTTGTTTTTACATGTAATGTGGGGAAATAAAAATTCTAAATAGATTAAAAACAAAAGAAAGTATTATTATTCCCATTTTACAATTGGGAGAACTGAGGCTCAGAGGTATTAAGTGACTTTCCTGAGGTCCCACAGTGGAAGACTTAAATATAGGTCATCTGACCTCTAATATGGCATGCACAATCAGTATGCAATAACTTCATGCAATCCCTGCCAAAGTACTTAGGAAGGATCATTTCTTTAGAAACATCCTGTTTAGTCTGTTTTTTTGTCTATCCTGGTTGCCAGGTTTAACCCAGGATTGTGTGAGAAAGTAAAGTGGGTGGGAACTGTCTGGCAGCAACTCATTTGAATGAGGCTGGAAGATGGGGCTGGCTTTATGAGGTGGGGAAGGAAAATACACAAGTCCTGTAAAAACCCTTGATGGAACTCAAGCTCTTTCTCTTATTCTAGTGCCCAAACTCTTTGTCCTGAGCCTCAGAAAAAGAAAAAAATAACTTCTCACACTTACCTTGGTCTTTGATTTGATTGCACTATCAGCTTCTGCTTCATATTGTGCCCTTTGATTCAAGCCCATATTCATGGACTCTAGCTTTACAGAACCAATCCAGTGCTTCTGGACCATTCTTGAGTGGGAATGTGCCAGCTGCCAACTTTTCTTGTTCCCCAATATGAGAGTTTTCAGCCTGTGTGAAGAGTCCAAGACAAGTGGGCAAGACTGGGAAGAACTGTATACATTTGGATTAAAGTTCTTTTCGTTGCCTTTAAGATGACTGGCCAGAGATTGCCAATGACTTACTGGTGAGGAGGAGGATGGAAGATAAAGGCAGCAACATCCTTTCTAAATTGGCCCTTGCTAAGGCTGTGGTCTCCAGAAAGATCCCCAAGGTCTCAAGTAGTCATGAGGAAGAATGGCAAAAACAGAGAGACTGGAGCCTCCTAGAACTAGAGCATGTCAGAGCTGGAAGGAAGTCAGAGGCTATTGTGGTCCAACCCTTCCATTTGACAGAGAAGGAAACAAGACCCAGAGAGATGAGAAAATTATCAGAAGTACTCCACAGATGTTCCAGAGGGATCAACAATGATGTGGTGCCCCACAGCACACTCTGAAGAGATACTCAGTAGGAGACATGAAGTCCTGGATTCTCTTGCTAAATAGAACACAGACAACCAGGACAGAAGATAGTGCTCTTGGCACCCCTGCTCTCCTGAGCCTTGGGCTTAGGTGAAGCTACTGGTGCTAGAGCTACAGAGGCCTCTGGGCTCAATCCACAAAAGCCAGGGCCCATTTTGAAGGTGATTGATTAAGGAGTCCTAGAATATCCAGCTGGGGGATGAGGAGATAAGCTATTGGGAGAGTGTGTTTTTGATGGGGGACAGGGAATGGAAATGGCCCCTTTTATTCCTGGAAATACAAATCAGGATTAGAGAAACTGCTAACCAGCATCCATTAGGAGTTCTGATTTGGAAGGGTTCAGCAACCTAGTTCCTAAGCCATCATTGATCTTTAGAGGCAGTGTAGCATGGGGAGAAGAGGACTAGCCCAGGCTCAGGAGACCTGGGTTTGACTCCTGTCTCAGAAATTTAGCAAGCCATGGGATGTTGGGAAATCACTTAGTCTCAGTGTCCTCATCTGTAATATGGGCAAAATAATGGCCTCTGGTGTCCCTTCCAACTCTCAGGCTATGACACCATGATCTTATCCCTGCATTGCCTAGCTCACAGATATGTTGTGGAGAAGAGCTTTGCAAACCTTGCCTTTCTTTGTCTTTTTGAGTGATGTTAGCTAGAGATAGTGTGGTGTAGTGGATTGAAGAGTAGCCCTGAAGGCAGGCAGACTTGGGTTCAAGTCCTGCCTCTTACACACACACAAATTGTGTGATCACCCTGGGCAAGTCATATAAGTACTGTCATAGGAGAGAGATGGTGGTCCTTAGGTATTTCTCAACAGAGTATTACACTCTCACACACAGTCCAATTAGAATTAAAGTGGTCTTTTATTTGGTTCTGGAGAAAGTGACTGAGTGGGAAGTCAAAGACTTCACCCCCAGGGAGAAAGTGGCTTAGAAACATCCTCCTCTGCAGAGCCAAGATGGCAAAGGAAAGACATTAAACACACAGAGCTCCTGACACAATTATCCCCCAAAACAGCCACAAAACAACCCCTGGAGGAGCAAAACCCACATGCTGAGATTTTTTTCCTGCCAAAGGCAGCTTAAAGAGGGATGTGCTGGGCTGCAAGTAGAGTCCACGATTGTGCCAACACAGACCCTAGGCATGCTGTGCCAGAGGAACTTACCCCCAAGCCTCCAAATCAGCTGCAGCACCAGCATCTTCTGGAACTAAGCTGATGGTTGGGTGAGAGGGCTGAACGGCTGCCTGGGGGTGGGATGTGTGTGTGTGTGAAAGATACAGGGGTGTCTATGGGACCTAAGGAGGAATTTGGCTCTCCCACCCTAGCAGGGAACCAAGAAGAAATCTTGAGCAGTGGGAGGCCCAGCTGGGGGAGGGCCACAGGCTCATCAGTGCTAAGAACCAGAGCACACAAAGTTCTGCTGTCTGGCTAATTAACAAGTTGGCTTGAGGTTATCTTCGGACCAGAGAACAGGCCAGGGGGAGAGAAAAAGTTGCCCTCCCTTAAACCAAAACACCTGGGACCCTCTGAAGCTTGGGACAATGTAGCTTGGAGGTAGGGTCCCATTGTAAGAGAGAGTTAAAAGTCAAGTAAAAGGGGTGCAGCTAGGTGGCACAGTGGATAAAGCACTGGTCCTGGGTTCAGGAGGACCTGAGTTCAAATCTGCCCTCAGACACTTGACACTAACTGTGTGACCCTGGGCAAGTCGCTTAACCCTATTTGCCCTGCAAAAAATAAAAATAAAGCATTGATAATTTAAATAAAAACAAGTCAAGTAAAAGATGGCAAGATGAGCAAGCAAAAAAAGTTGAGAATTTTAGAAATTTTCTTTAACAACAAGGAAGACTGAGGTGCACCATCAGAAGAGGATAGCAACCTCAGGGCCCCTACATCTAAAGCTTCCAAGAAAAATATGAATTGGTCTCAGGCCATGGAAGCTCTCAAAAGGGATGTTGAAGAGAAAGTAGGAGAGATAGAAGAAAGATTTAGAGAAGTGGAGGAAAGAATGGAAAGAGAAATGAGAGCGATACAGGAGAATCATGAGAAAAAAGTCAACATCTTGAAAAGCCAAATGGAAAAGGAGACACAAAAGCTGTCAGAAGAAAATAATTGCCTAAGAATTAGGATTGAACAAATGGAAGCTAGTGACTTTATGAGAAACCAAGACACAGTAAAGCAAATTCAAATGAATAAAAAAATAGAGGGCAATATGAAATATCTCCTTAAAAAAAACAGCTGACTTGGAAAATAGATCCAGGAGAGATAATTTGAAAAACATTAGAAAACCTGAAAACCATGACCAAAATAAGAACTTAGACATCATCTTCCAAGAAATTGTCAAGGAAAATTGCTCTGATATTCTAGAAGCAGAAGGCAAAATAGAAATTGAAAAAATCCACCAATCACCTCCTGAAAGAGATCTCAAAAGGAAAACCTCCAGGAATATTATAGCCAAATTCCAGAGCCCCCAGGTCAAGGAGAAAATATTGTAAGCATATAGAAAAAAGGAATTTAAAAAAAATTTAAAAAAAGGAATTCCAATACTGTGGAGCTATAGTAAGGATAAAATAAGATCTAGCAGCATCTATATTAAAGGACAGGAGGGCATGGAATATAATATTGTAGAGGGCAAAGGAACTGGTACTACAGCCAAAAATCACTTACCCAGCAAAACTGAGTATAATCTTTCAGGGGGGAAATGGGACTTCAAAGAAAAAGAGGACTTTCAGGCATTTGTGATGAAAAGATCTGAACTGAAAAAGAAAATTTGACTTTCAAATACAAGACACTAGAGAAGCATAAAAAGGTAAACAGGAAAAAGAAATCATGAGGGATATTAAAAGATTAAACTGTTTACATTCCTACATAGGAAGATAATACTTTGAACTCATAAGAACTTTCTCAGTATTAGGGCAGCTGAAAGAAATACACTTAAAGGGCACAGGTCTGAACTGAACATGAAGGGATGATATCTGTAAAGCATTTAGTTTTTGTTTATCCTTGTTTTTTGTGGGGCAGGCAAGGTGGCGTGGCTTATGTCTGGGGCTGGATTTGGGCTTGGGGACTCCTGGGTCCAGGGCTGGTGCTTTGCCCACTGTGCCACTAAGCTAACCCATGATGACATCTGTAAAATAAGGTTAAGGAGTAAGACGAATGCACTGGAAGAAATGGAAAGGGAGAGAGAGACTGGGGAAAAGTAACTCACATAAAAGAAAGAAGAAAAAGCTTATAGAGGGGAGGTGAAGTGGGGGAAGGAGTGGGGGAGTGAGTGAACCTTACTATCATCAGAATTGGCTCAAAGAGGGAATAACATACATATTCAAATGGATATAGTAATATATTTTGCCCTGAGGGAAAGTGGAAGGGAAAGGAGATAAGGGGGGGGTGGTGGAAGAGGGGAAGGAGGGAAGGGAAGATTGGGGAAGGAAGCAGTAAAAAGCAAAACACTTTCGAGGAAGGTGAAGATGTTCTGCATAACTGCACATGTATGACATATTGAATTGCTTGATTTCATAGGAAAGTTTGAGGAGGGAGGAAGAAAATTTAGAACACAGAATTAGCTCAAAGACCTTAATCTCATCAGAGTTGGCTCAAGGAGGGAATAACATACACATGGAACTTGGAGGAGTAATCTATCTAACCCTGCAGGAAAATAGGAGGGGAAGAGGATAAGGAGGGAAGGGTGAAAGAAAGGAGGGCAGAGCGGGGGAGGGGGCAGTCAGAAGTAAAACACTTTTGAGGAGGAATAGGGTAAAAGAAGATAGAAAATAGAGTAAATATCATGGGAAGGGAATAGGATGGAGGGAAATAGATACAATGATTGATTATAATGGCAAAATGTATGGTACCTACTTTTCTAGGCTGTTATGAAGAAAATTCTTTGTCAAGTTTAAGGTACTATATAAAGGTTATGATGAACAGGATGCTATCAGAAAAACCTGGAAAGACCTACATGAACTAAAGCAGAGTGAAATATATTGTATACAAAATAGCAGCAATAGTGTAAGATAATCTGCTTGGAAGGACATGGTTATTTTCAGCAATGCAATGATCCAATATAACTCTGAAGGACTTATGAAAATTGCAATCCACCTACAGAGAAAGAACTAATGGTATCTGAAAACAGATTGAAGCATAATTTTGTTTTTGATAGTTCCTTAATCTGAATCTCACAACCTGGCTAATGTGGAAATGTTTTCCATGACTACTCATGTATAACTTATATTGAATTTTTTGAGTTCTTGGGGGTGGGGGGTGGAAAGGAAGGGAGGAAGAGAAGTTGGAACACAAAGTTTTAAAAAATTGATGTCAAAATTTGTTTTTACATGTAATTTGGAAAAAAAATAATTCTATACAGAAAAAAAGAAACATCTTCCCCCTAGAAAAGAAGGAAGACAAAAGCTTTTATAGAGGATAGATGGGGTGTCTTCTCGAAAAATGGAAAGTTCCCCTTCGGGGTGGGGTGGGAAAGCCTGGATGCTTGTCATATTCCTGAGAGTCAAGGGGGATTTTTTTGAAATCATGGTAGCCATGCTTAATTGACACTCCTGCTATAGAACTGAGCTAGAGAAGGAAAATGCAAACCACTCCAGTATCTTTGACAGGCAAATCCTAACCAGGGTCATGAAAAGTCAGACATAACTAAAATGACCGAATAACAACATGTATACATGTGAATTGTTTCTTGTTTATCCTTCATTCTCTGTGATTCTTTTTTTTTCTTTTTTGTGGGGCAATGAAGATTGAGTGACTTGCCCAGGGTCACACAGCTAGTAAATGACAAGTGTATGAGGTTGGATTTGAACTCAGGTCCTCCTGAATCCAGGGCCAGTGTTTTATCCACTGGGCCACCTAGATGCCCCCCTCCATCCTTCATTCTCTAAAAAGATCAACTTCATTATGGTGTAATGTCTTGACTTGCAAATGAATTGAGGCAGTTTCAGTCTTTCTGAGGTGATACCCATTCACCAGTTTAAGGCTGGGTAAAAATGGAGGCCAGAGACAACCTAGTTTGCCTTCACAAGAGAATCAGTTTGGGAGGGGTTTCTGGCCAGAACAGAAACAACTGCTATTTACACTCACTCTATGCCATTAAACCCAAACAATGAGCAAGTGAGGCTTGGCCTGGGACCTGTTATTGGCCAATATATGTGGGGCAGCTAGGTGATGCGATGGATAGGGCACTGGGTTTAGAGCCAGAAAGACCTTAGGTCAATTTGAACCTCAGATGCTTACTAGCTGTGTAACCCATAGCAGTCACTTAACCTCTGTTTGCCTTAATCCACTGGAGAAGGAAATGGCAAATAACTCCAGTATCTTTGCCAAGAAAACCCCATGGATTGTTGGTCAATGGGGTCATGATGAGAGCTACACAGGGTAGAACAACTGAACAAAAACAGCAATGCATAGATATGTATGTACATGTATCCATATGTATATGTATGCACATATATAGGTGATATCTATTGCAGGTTTGGACCAAATATATTATTATCAAAATTTTTGTTAAACATAAATATGTGATCCAGATCCATGATTATACACATATATACACAAATAGAATATATGTAGTATAGGTATATACCTATATAGATTATATGTAAAATATAATACATGTGTGATATATTATATGTGCACATATTGTTTAAATAGTATGTTGTTTTAAAATAATATTTCTATATATAATAGATCAATTTCTGTACAATCTAGATTAGAGGTGTCAAACATGTGGTCCATGGAACTGCAACACTTCTGGGTGCAGTTTGAACTAGATTAAAATGTAATTGGGAAACATTTAACAAAATAAATAAAAATATAATAAAATGTAGATAACATTACATTTTAAAACTAAATTAATATACAGCCATAGAGATCCTTATATGTGGTTTAATGTCCCTGTTTCTATTTGAATTAACATCACCAATCTAGATTATACATAGGCTCCTGTGTATAATTATAATATATAATCATACATATGACTATATATTTATTGGGTCTGTTCAGGTTACCAGTAGACAAATTTTTCTACCAAGGTTCCTAGCTTCATTTAAAAAATATGTCCTTTAAAAAATTATATACTTGGGGGCAGCTAGGTGGTGTAGTGGATAAGGTACCAGCCCGGGATTCAGGAGGACTTGAGTTCAAATCCAGTCTCAGACATTTGGTACTTACTAGCTGTGTGACCCTGAACAAGTCATTTAACCCTAATTGCCTCATCCCCCCCTCAAAAAATTATAAACTTGACAAACATCAGCAATCATAAACATTTCTATATGCAAAGAACAGAGAAGATTGTATATAAAGCCACGAATCTCTATATCTTGTCTTTTAAAAGTATATGCTAGGGCGGGGCAGCTAGGTGGCACAGTGGGTAAAGCACTGGCCCTGGATTCAGGAGGACCTAAGTTCAAATCTGGCTTCAGATACTTGACACTTACTAGTTGTGTGACCCTGAGCAAGTCACTTAACCCTCATTGCCCTGCCCCCTCCAAAAAACAATTTGAAAAAGAACAATATGGTTATCCTTGTATAAGTTGTTCTGATCACTTCATTTTGCATCTGTTTCTATAAGTCTTCACAGATTTCTCTAAATCCATCCCTTTCACCATTTCTTTCCACCTAATAACATTCGGTCACATCCATATACCATTATTTGTTTCCCCATTCCCAACTGATGGTCGTTCATTTTCTCTCAGTTCTTTGCCAGAACAAAATTAGCTGTTTTAAATATTTTTGTACTTTTCCCCTCTTGCTTTGTTTTCTTTGGCAGCTAAAGTATCACAGTGGATAGAGCACTGGGCCTAGACTCAGGAAGACCCAAGTTCAAATTCAGCTTCAGGCACTTACTAACCATATGACCTGGGGCAAGATACTAACCCCTGTTTACCTCAATTTCCTCACATGTAAAATGAGCTAGGAGAGGAAATGGCAAACCATTCCAGTATCTTTGTCAAGAGAACTCCAAATGGGGTCATGAAGAGCTAGATTCCAATTTCTTTCTTTCTTTCTTTCTTTTTGGACTCCAATTTCAATGTCAACAACAACAACAACAACAACACCCTTCTAGGTTTATTGTAAAGATCAAATGAGACAAAATTTGTAAAGCACTTGGTATAGTGCCTAGTACTATGTGTGATATAATTGCTAGCTATTATAATTATATGACCAATAATGAATCATTGAGGCAAAGGGTATGTACAATTTAGTGATTTGGGGGGACAAAGATCTATATTACTTTCTGGAATGGTGAGACTACTTCACAGTTCTGTCAGTGTATTGGAGTGACTATTCTTCCACAGTTTTTGCAACAGCTGTCATTTCCCTATTTTTGTCATCTTTGCCAATTGATGGGTTTGAGGTAGAACCTCAGAATTATTTTAATACAAATGTCTCTTTTAATAGAGATTTGGAGCATTTTTAATGGGATTGTCGGTAGCTTGAGGTTTTTTTTTTGAGAACTTTATATCCTTTGAGCATCAACTGGGAATATGTGCATGTGTATGTGTGTGCATGTTTGTGTGTCTGTGTTCCCCATGTATCTTGGATATTAGATCTATCAGATAAATTTTTTGCTCCTATTTTTGTCCAGTTCTAATGATGTGTGCATTGATTTTGTGCAAAATACTTTTGATTTTTATGTAATTAAAATTGTTCATTTTATCTCTTAAAGTCATCTCCAACCCTCATTTGAACAAGAAGTTTCCTTCTATCCATAGTGAAAGATATCTCCTTTTCCTTCTTTAATTTGCTTATATGATCTTTTATATCTAGGACATGTATCCATTTGGGGCTTATTGTAGTATATGTTATGAGATGTTGGTCTAAACCTAATTTATGCCAATCTGCTTTCTAGCTTTCCCAGAAGTTTTTGTGGAATAGTCATTGCTCCAATAATTGGCATCCTTGAGTCTAGTGAGCACTGTATTACTATAGGTCCTGATTTCTTAAAACCTATAAAAATTTTTTTCAAATGATTCATTTCCATAGTCCCTGGATCTTGTTAGTCATATCCTTGCTTCCCTCCTCCCCAGCTCCCATCCTCACTTCTCTGAGAGATATATCAAAGATAGAGTGATCTGCAGTGGAGAATTTAAATATTATGTGAATACAAATGAGGAAACTGATCCCAGAGAAGGGAAGGAACCAACCAAAGTTTCCCAGAGGTGGTCACCAAAATTCCTTCCTCCTCTTCTAAAAGAGCTGGCTCCCCATAGACCACTGGGCAAATATCTGATTAACCTCTAGAACTGTCATTCTGCCCACTCCAAGGAATCATGTTTCCTAAATTGTGTTCTGTGTGGTCCTTGCACTTTGTGGCTAGAGTTGGGATTAGAACCTGGATTCTGATTCCCAGGCCAGGGCTCAGAGCAAAAGAGAACCAGTGCATTGTTGGCTTGGAAGTCAATTGCTGTGGTCTACGTGGAAAATCCCCGATGGTTTGTTTATGTTCATATCTGGCAGTCCTGGCCCTGGCCTGGGTCCCAATGTCCTGACAAATCTCTCTTTGATTTCCTGGGTTCAGAGGTGAGGGGGAGGGTGTTGGCATGGAGGTAGTTTTTCCACTTAACTCCATCACCCCAGAATGGAGAACTCTTCTGTGACACGTAATCAAACTTCAAGTTATCACTAGATCACTCTGGTTGATAGGCAGCATGTATCAGATATGTGTTGTGGAGAACCCAGGAATAGGGACAGGGGAAGTATGTGTGGGGAACAGGAATGGAAATAATATGAAACAAATGGGAGAATCAGAATAGGGTTCAGTAGGTCAGAAGAACTGGGTATTGAGAGGGAGAATAAGTATTTAAGTACCTACTATGTGCCAGGCACTGTGCTAAGCGCTTTACAATATTATCTCATTTCATCCTTACAATAATCCTGGGAGGTAGGTGCTTTTTATAATTCCATTTTACAATTCAGGAAACTGAGACAGACAAAAGTTATCACTTGCCCAGGGTCACATAGATATTAAGTGTCTGAGGCTGGATTTAAACTCAGGTCTTCCTGACTCTAATGCCAGAAGTTCCTGCATAGCGAAATTCAATTCTTCTTTATTTCTCTCTCTTATCCTGCCCATTCCTATTTCTATACCTTTGTGTACATCTATTATGCCTGGGATGCCTCCTTCCCTCTACCAAATCTCCACCTTTCTTTTCCTTCAAGATCCAGATCAGATGCCACCTCCTCTATGAAGGCTTTCCCGCCCTATTCATGCCAAGTTGAAATGATCTCTCCCTGCTCATGTTATCTCCAAGAGCATTTTGCCTGGATTTCTCCTTTGCTCTGATGTCATTTTGCTTTTATTTTGTAACCATTTATGTGCCTCTATTAAATTACAAGATCCTTGACCATGAGGGTTGGTGGCACCTATTTTTACATCTCCAGTGCCCAACAGGGTGTATTTTACATAGTAGGTGCTCAAAAGTGCTTGTTGATTTGCAGAGAAATAAATTGCTTCCTCTCCCTTCTTCCCCATTATCCTGCCCCCTCTGCTAGTCCCTGCCTTTGTCCTCTTTTCCTTCTCTCATGGGAAGTTAGCTAGTGAAATCAGATCAATCCTATGCAGGAGAGGCTCAGTAAATAACTATTAAGTGTGTCATAATCCTAGGATAGAATGCCCGACGTGGAAGGGACCTTAGAGACCATCTATCCCAACTCCCTTATTTTACAGAGGAAGGAATTAAGACTTAGAAGATGCTCAAGTCACCCTTCAGATTATCAATACTGCTGAGGTCAGAACCCCAAAGTTCTTAAGCAGACTGATGCTGAGTGAAGTGAGAAGAACCATAAATCTCCATGTCTCCCTCCTAATGGTCCCTCTGTTATTATTTATTTAAAAAATAAAGAAACCCACATGTATTTTCCTCTCTCTGGCTTTAAAATTTTTAATTTTAGTAGTCTCCAGAGATGAGGTAACAAGTTTAGTTGTGCTTTCTTTGTTTCTGTTGTTTGGGGTATTTATAAATCAAATAATCTGCTCACACCTTTCCTCCCACCAAGGAATGCTTCAAATGCCTCACTTTTTTTTTTTAAGTGGGGTGGTGGGGGTTAAGTGACTTGCCCAGGGTCACACAGCTAGTAAGTGCCAAGTGTCTGAGGCCGGATTTGAACTCAGGTACTCCTGAATCCCTGGCTGCTGCTTTATCCACTGCACCATCTAGCTGCCCCAAATGCCTCACTTTTATTAAATATCCATCTTTTCTCATTGGGTGATTAGACTTGTGGTTTGCAGAGTATGCCATTTTGAGTTGCATCTTGAGATCCTTTTGTTTTTTGGAAAATAATCTTCCAGTTCTTCTGTGGTTTCTGGTGGGTGCAGCCTTGTGTTATTAAAATTCCTTTCCTTTGTGTTTTATGGTCTTTCTTCCAGTAGCTTGTAGAATCTGTTGTTTGTCACTGAAACTGTGAAATTGCACCACCAAGTGTCTCAGAGTTGGAAGGATAGGGTTTTGTTTTGGTTTTTGCTTCTATATTTTTCTGGAAGGTGGCCTGTGAATTCTTCTGATTGGTATTTTGCTTTCTGTATTCAGAAGTTCTGGACTGGTTTTTGCGTGTTTTATAGTGCCTCAGAATCCCTCTCAGTCCCCAGGGTAATTCTTTCTGCTGCCACTTGTCAGTGGGAACTATCCCCCTGAAACATTTATGAATCCAAGAAGGCAGTGACCACATCTAGCACTCAGGCACAAAAGCATTTATACAGCTGCAAGACATTGAATGCTGCAAATTATCTTGGACTCTTAGTGAAACTTGAACCCATTTTTGCTGGGACCAGACAACTGATTTTCATATTCTCTGAGCATTTTGATTTGGGGGCCCTGATTCATACTTCTGATATGGGCTACAACCTTTTGCCTTTGGCTCCTCAGTACCACCTATCCAGGGGTGTGCTGGTAAATGTTTAACAACTGGACCTCCAACAATACAGGACACACTTTTAAAATTAATCTGCATTATGCACATTTTCTCCACCACTTTCTTAAGCCTAGATAAATCAACAAAATAATGTACTGAGCCTGGATTCGTAGTGGATTTTTGTTTTTTAAGTGACTTGCCCAAGGTCACACAGCTAGTAAGGATCAAGTGTCTGAGGCTGGATTTGAACTCAGGTCCTTCTGAATCCAGGGCTGGTGCTTTATCCACTGCACCACCTAGCTGCCCCATTTTTCTTAAAATGTGTCCCAGAGCATACCTATTATACTACCTTTGAACCTAGAGAAAATGGTAATGCCTTCATGCGCCTGAGGGGGGCGCTGTGGTTGTCCCTAAGTTTATCTTCAGGCATTTTTTTTTTTGTGAGACAGTTGGGGTTAAATGACTTGCCCAGGGTCACACAGCTAGTATATCCTCAGTTATGCAGCATAACACGCATTTTTACCATCATACTGTCTTTGGTGAAATTAATATGAGATTTATGTATAATGGAAACTTATCATTTCAGAGACTAACTGCTCTCACTATGAGCTTTAATGCAGGCCCTGGAGAGAATATATGTACAACAAGAGGGGAGACAGGTACACATAAGTCCATGGTTTGCTTATGATGGCAACTTATATAAAATATAAAAACTTATATAAAAATAACTTATATATTGCTGGACACAGTCCAGTTTCTTGCTCTATCCACCTAGCACCACCTAGCTGCCCCTGTAGTGGATTTTTGAAGTGTAAATGCTCACACTGAAAATTGGACAATCAGCTCTCCCTTTAGTGGGATGCGTTAGCCCTAGCACACCCCAGTTCCTATCCTTGGTAATTGATTTCTGGTTCTACACAACTGATCTAGTACTCCCGGTCCATTTCTTAGTGAAGACTGGATCCAGTGGCCTTTCTTTGTTCCCCAGCTTTGGAAGCCTCAATCTGTGCTACAGGAGACTCCTCGCACTAGCCCATGGTAGGCCCAGGCCTGTATTAGTAAAGTTCTGAAAATATATTTCAAGCTTCAAAGCATTCTGAAGCGAAATTAGTTTGGAGAACCCTGGTACAGAATATGTGGCATAGGTTTGGCCTCTACCCATCAAGACTTGCCTGCCTCCCTCACCCTGATCCCTCCCATCAATAGGGAATGACTAAACAAGCCATGGTATATGATTGTGATAGAATACTATTATGTTATAAGAAATGATGAGCAGGATGCTTTCTGAAAAACCTGGGAAGACTTACACAACCTGATGTAAAGTGAAGTGAGCAGAACCAGGAGAACATTGTACACAGTAACAGCAACACTGTATGATGATCAATTCTGAATTACTTAGCTATTGCCAGCAATACAATGATCCAAGAAAGGATCCATGATGAAAAATTCTCTCCACCTTCAGAGAAAGAATTGATGAATTAAGTGCAGATTGAAGCATACTTTTAAGCCTTATTTTTCCTGTTTGTGTGTTTTCTTTTGCAACATGACAAATATGGAAATATGTTTTATGTGAACTTCACATGTACAATTAATATCATATTTGGGTCAGCTAGGTGGTGCAATGGATAAAGCACTGGCCCTGGATTCAGGAGGACCTGAGTTCAAATCTGGTCTCAGACATTTGACACTTACTAGCTGTGTGGCCCTGGGCAAGTCACTTAACCTTCATTGCCCCGCAAAAAACAAAAAACAAAAAACCCCAAACCAAACCAACCCCCGCCTCCTGCAAAATATCATATTGTTTGCCTTCTCAGTGGGTGGGGGAGTGGCAAAAGGGAAGAAGAGAATTTGGAACTCAAACTTTTAAAAATTGTTTAAAAAATTTACATGTAATTGGGGACTATTTAATGAAATTATATACATACATATACATACACACACGTATATATATATATAATTGTCTACTCCATCAGTATCCACATACCACTTTCTCATTTCCCAAAGGAACATGGGGACTTGGGCCAAAGGACCAAGGAAAGTCCTGCTGTGTCTCACCCAGAGAACTTTTGCACCATACTCTTGCTCCAATCCCCACCTCCCCCCCACTAGCTTTTCTTCCCCAAACAGACAAGGATGCCCATGGTCTGGCCTTCCTAGTTCCCAGAGGAAACAGTCCAGCCTTGGCTCTGTCTTGTTTCCCAATTGGTTGGTTTCTTTGTTCTCTGTTATCATTCATGTCCCTTGGCCCCATTGCTTGTATTAAAAAGTCAACAGGATAGAAATTCCTTTCCTGAAATCATGCAGAAGGGAAAATTACACAGAAATAGTCGAAATGGAAAATGAGATATGATGGTTGGGAGGGCACACATGCTTGCAGGTGGGGTGGTGGGATTAGAGAGATGGGTAGATACTTAGTGCATAAAAAAGGAAAGTGATTGCTCTTTTCCTCAGTATATTTTGACTGTGGTAACCAGAGTAGCTTCTCTACTGTGGCTGCTCATAAACTGGTACCACGAAGTGGCTTGTCTTGGTCCTGGTTTTCTCCACCTCTTAGAGGAGAGTGTCAGGTGGGTGATGAAACTCAAATGGGGCAGAAAGACAGTTCTAGGTCAAGAGACCATAGTTATTGGGAAAGGAGGGGGAAAACCTCTACCTTCCCAGCTTTATGTCCTCTTGGTAGGAAGACAATGCACCATTCTAGGCTGGTCCACTGTGTGCTACAGGGGAAATGTAGCATCTTACATTTCTATGGTACAGTATTCTCTGAGTTTACAAAACCCATTTCTCACAACCCTGTAAGGTTAGCTAGTACAGGTATTCTTTTTTAAAAATAAAAGTATTGGGAGGCAGCTAGGTGGCGCAGTGGATAAAGCACTGGCCCTGGATTCAGGAGTTCCTGAGTTCAAATCCGGCCTCAGACACTTGACACTTACTGGCTGTGTGACCCTGGGCAAGTCACTTAAACCCATTGCCCCATAAAAAAAAAGAATAAAAATAAAAGTATTTTATTATTTTCCAGTTACATGTAAAGATAAGATTTCCAATTTCCAATTTTTCTCCCTCTCTCCCCTCCCTCCCCCCTCCCCCTTCCCCCAGACAGCAGGCAATCCGACATGGGTTATAAATATATATATATATATATATATATGTGTGTGTGTGTGTGTGTATACACATATACATATACATAACAACATTAAACATATTTCTGCATCAGTCATGCTATTAGAGAAGAATTAGAGCAATAAGGAAAAACCTCAAAATAGAAAAACAACAGCACCAAAAAACAAAGAAATAGTATGGCTCAATCAGCATCCATATTCCACAGTTCTTGTTTTTTTTCTTCTGGATTTGGAGAGCCTTTTTATATCATGATTTCCCTGGAACTTTCTTGTAGTACAGGTATTCTTAAGCCCATTTTCCAGAGGAGGAAAGAGAGATGAAGAATCTGAGAGACCATGACCTCCTAGCTAGTAAATGTCAGAGCTGGGATTTGAACACAGATTTCTTAACTCCAAATTTAGTGCAATTTCCTGGGCACTGAATCAATTTTTGGAAGGAAGAGAAGATATAGTCTCTACCTTCATAGTCTCTGTCCCTAGTCAGATGGGTGAGACAGTATTCATGCTCAGGGAATCCTCAGTCTGGTGGGGGATACATAGTCCCTGCACTTTGGAAGTTCCAAGTGTGATGGGGAAAACAGTCATTCCCCACAGGAAGTTACCTGTCTGGTGGGAGCAATACAGTGTCATTTCTCAGGCAGCCTCTATCTAGTCTAATGGAGGAAATATAATCTGTGGCCTAAGGAACTCCTAATTTGATGGGAGAGACACAGTCCCTCCAGTCAGGTGGGGAATACACATTATATGCCCTTATGAAGTTCCCAGTCTGATGGGGATGTGGGAGAAGGAAAGCTGGAGATCCATAGGTCATGTGTTAGGACTACTGTCCAAGTAGCTCCTGCCCTGTAGGTCTTGGGGAGCAATCTCATTGGCAAAAGAAAGGGTCTCTCTCCTGGGAAAAACTTATTTTTCAACCCACCAACAGTAAGGGACTGTTTTCTGAGTGGACCCTTCAAGATATTTGGTCCAACCCACTCATCTTACAAAAGAGGAAACAGAAACCCAGAGGGAAAAAAATGACTTACCCAAGTCAAATAGCTGGTTAGTGGTAGAGCTAGGAGACCCCATCCAGTGCCTCTTCTGAAAAACAAATATCCTTGAGAAGGGTAACACAATTACTTAATGGGAAGGAGATTGCCAAAAGCTTCCTGTCAAGAGGAACCCAAGCAATATAAGTAAAAGGGTAATTGGCGGTGGGGAACAAAGAAGAGATAAGGCATGGAAGGTTTCAAAGAGGGACAAGGAATAACATACAAAAACAGAGCTTGTCCACTTTGGCATTTGGAGGAAGGCTGGCACCAGAGGTGAGTCATCAGTAGAGTTTCCTGGGAGAGGAAGAACTTACCTATTAGTGAGGTCCCCCATTCCTCCATTTTGGGGAAGGGCCCTAGACCAACCACCTCTGATTTTCCAGACTTAGTCACCTTACCACTGCCAGGGTATCTTCCCCATCTCCTCTTTTCAGCTTCCTTTTCTGAGTTGTCTTCCCTCGTTAGAATGAAAGTTCCTTGAGGACAGGAATTGTCTTTTTTATGCTTACATTTTTAACCCCAATGTTTAGAACTGTACTTTGCACAGGTAAGTGCTTAATAAATGACTGTTTTCTAACTGTTTGACTGAATGATAGAGAGAGAAAAGTTCCAGGAATAGAGAGGAAGGGAAAGATCCTGCCCTTGACTTGCCACTTTCTTCTGCAGAGTCCAGCTGAAGAAGGACAAATCCATCCCGGGGATGTGAAGGAGAAGGGCCTTCTGGAGGAGTTCCTGAAGACCCCCCAGTAAGACTGGGCCAAGAAGTAGCACTTTCAGTGTGGCCTTTGAACCCATGGCCTACATGGATGTGAGTATCCCTCTCTCCTATTTCACCTGTGCTGAGCCTTGGGGAGCCAGCTTTCCTGGGCAAGGTCTTCTCTCCTGAACAGATACTTCTGGGTTCCTCAGTCACCAATGGGCAAGTAGATTCCATCAAGCTCTCCTCTCCCTCCCATCCTTAGGCTCAAATCATGGAATTGTACTTTATTTTTTTTCTTCACTGGAAAGGAAAGATCCAGCTAATCCTCTCACTTTGGAGATGAGGGAACTAAAGCACCAGTGGTGAGATTTAGAGAAAGGTTACCTGACTCTAAGGCTAGTTTTCTTCCTGCCTAATTCAATTTAATTCAATTCAAAGGTTTCTTCCAAGCTCAGCTCAAAAGCCACTTTCTGAATGAGGCCTTTCTTAACCTCCCCAGTCACTAGCATCTCCCCCTCAAATGCCTTGAATTTATTTTGTATATACTTACATGTGTACAAGTCATCTCCCTATCAGAAAGTAAGCTCCTTGAGCTCAGGGACTGTTTCAAGTCTGTCTTTGTATCTTTAGGGCCTAGCATAGTACCTAGCACTTTTGTTGTTGTTGTCATTTTCAGTTGTGTCCGACTCTTCATGATTCCATTTGGAGTTTTCTTTTTTTTTGCTTTTGTTTTTTCGGGGCAATGGGGGTTAAGTGACTTGCCCAGGGTCACACAGCTAGTAAGTGTTAAGTGTCTGAGGCCGAATTTGAACTCAGGTACTCCTGAATCCAGGGCCAGTGCTTTAACCACTGCGCCACCTAGCTGCCCCCCCATTTGGAGTTTTCTTGGCAGAGATACTAGAGTGGTTTGCCATCTCCTTCTCCAGCTCATTTTACAGGTGAGGAAACTGAGGCAAATAGGGTTAAGTGACTTGCCCAGGATCATACAACCAATAAGTATCCAAGGTGGGATTTGAACTTGTCAACTGGAAATAGGTGATGTGGGGGTCTTTAGGTATTCCTCTTTAAAGAATTACACCTTCTCCCACACAATCCAATTAGAATAAAGTAGTCTTTTATTTGGGCTCTAGAGAAAGTGACCAAGAAAGAAGTCAAAGACTTCCCTTGAGGATAGAAAATGGCTTAGAGACATGATTCTCTGAGGCACATTTCTCTTTGACTGGAAGGGAGGCCAAAGCCTTTATAGAGGACAGAAGTGGGGGGACAAAAGGGGTGACCACCTGACTATGGAAAGTTCCCTTTGGGATGGGAAAAGGTTGAGCTTGGATGGTGGTCCTGACTTTTGGAGTTATCTTTATCCAGTGGCACTGAACAGGCAGCAGCCACACCTATTGGGCTTATCCCCTTTACTTCTTAGGTGTGTCCGTCCAAACTTTAATAGTTCCTTAATTCCTCCATATGTCCCAACCCCATATCAAACTCAAGAAGATGAAGCTTCCTAGCTCCCTGACAGGAACTCTATCCACTGAGCCACCTTGCTGACTAGCACTTAGTAAGTGCTTAATAAATGATAGTTGATTATTCACTTAAATTCAAGAAACACTGATTAAGCCTTTACGAGAGGCAGTATGGGCAATGGAAAAAGCAGGCAGTCAGAGCTTGAACCCACATCTGCCTGGTGTGACACTGAGAAAATCACCTAACTTCTCTGCATTTCCATGTAATTCTTTAAGATTGTCAATTGTATGAAAGGTATAGATCTGCAATGGTAGAGGGGTTTTTTGTTTGTTAGTTTGTTTGTTTTAACCTCATGAGATCAGAGATTTGGAGGTAGAAGAGATATCAGAGATCATCTGGTTCAACCCTCTCATTTTATAGCTGAGGAAGTTAAGACCTAGAGATTTTAGGTTACTTGCCTAAGGTCATGCAGCAAATAAATATCAGAGCTGGGACTCAAACTCAGGTCCACCAACTATATGTACAGAATCAAGAAAAGTCATGTTGTTGTTATTCAGTTGTTTCAGTCATGTCTGGCTCTTCATGACCCTATCTGGGGTTTTCTTGACAGAGATACTGGAGTGGTTTGCCATTTCCTTTTCCAGCTCATTTTATAGATGAGGAAACTGAGGCAAACCAGGTTAAGTGACTTGTCCATGGTCACACAGCAACTAAGTATCTGAGGCCAGATTTGAACTCAGAAAGAGGAGTATTCCTGACTCAATCTGGTGCTCTAGCCACTGTGCCACCTAGCTGCCCATAAATTTGGTCATAGGACCAAATTTAAAAAAAAAAAAGAGTCAGAAACATCTCTGGCTAGGAAGATAAAAATAGTTCCTGCCTTCTAGGAGCTTGCATTCTGCTGCAGATCATATTTGCAGCTTCCTATTCTCTGAAGCTAATCTCCTATGCTATATAACTGAGTCATAGTCCATGCTTGTAGCTTTGGTTGGTCTCTTCGCCTTGGCAACTTCTATAACTCTCTCTTTGCCTTTCAGAGAAAAAAAAATTAGTAGGAGTCAGCCTTCACCCAAGCCATAAAGTCATTAGGGTGTGCCCATGGCATATACCACCTTACCTTGATGTCTTCTTTTTTTGTTTGTTTTTTTTTGTTTTTTTGAAGGGCAATTGGGGTTAAGTGGCTTGCCCAGGGTCACACAGCTAGTAAGTGTTAAGTGTCTGAGGCCGGATTTGAACTCAGGTACTCCTGAATCCAGGGCTGGTGCTCTATCCACTGCGCCATCTAGCTGCCCCGATGTCTTCTTTTCTCCTTTCCCATAGTCTTTTTCCCTTCTGTGAGGGAAAAAAATCCTCTTCTCAGTAATTCTCAGGAACTCAGCAGCAATGTAACAAAGGCTCTTTTATTTCCTTCCTGTGAGAAGGAGGCACCATAGTGTATAGCTACTGGGTGCAAAAAAAGGGGGCTCGAAGTCCCTGTTTTAAAACCTAGTCCCTAACACAATGGACCCTCCCCTTTTTCATCCTTGGTCTGATTACTCAAGGGTTACAATCTATATGCAAAAAACTAGCTAATCAGAATGCAGTATTCCCATCCCTAATCAGTTCTTTCTTATATGGGCATAACTCAGGAGTGGACTTTATTCTTCCTTATATGGACACAACTCAGGAGCGGACCTTATTGAGACCAGGACTCCTTGAACCATGTGATTTTGTTAGCCAGAGGGGGAGAAGGGGATCTGAGACCTTTGTCCTAAAAAGAGGTCAGGAGGAATACGATTGACTGTTATATCCCCATTGAGAGGAGACAACTACCCATTTTCTCACACCTTCCCTTTCCCACTTCCCTCTTAGTGAAAAGACCTTTGAACTCAGGTCAACAGCAGAGATTTGGTTCTGTCATAGATTTGGCAAATCACTCAGTTTCCTCATCAGTAAAAAGAGGGGGGTCGGATTACATTATTCCTCAGGCGGCTTTCAGATCTAAAACTATGATCTCAAGATCCTCTGAGACCAAGTGAGTCCTTTCTCCTATTTGTCCTTTAATTTCCTCATCTCTAAAATGGGGATAATAATCACTCCCATCTTCTTCCCAGTATTGTTGTGAAAAAAGTCTCTCTTAAGGTTTGTCAACTTTAAAGCCTATTATTCTGCTCCAGAACCTTCCTAGCCCAGGGAAAAGTGAAATGATAAACTTGATCTCTTTAAGTTGTTAGGTAACTAATAAGGGCTTACTTATGGGGTATGTGCATATTAAAAGAGGAATTTAGGCAACAATTTAAATCCTGCCTCAGGCACTGATTAGCTGTGTTACCCTGGACAAGTCACTTAACCCTGTTTGCCTCAGTTTCCTCATCTGTAAAATTAATTGGGGAAGAAAATGGCAAACCACTCCAGTGTCTTTGCCAAGAAAATCCGAAATGAGGTCACAAAAAGTCAGACAGAATTGAAAAATGACAACAGCAAAACAACAGGCAACAATTAACCAGAAGGAATTTTTTTTTTAACATAATTGTCTTTATTGTGGTATCTTGTCACATCATAAGACTAATGTATTTGGGGCTTGAGAAGGTTTGTAATAAAAGGCTTAATTTTCCCTCCAATTATATGTAAAAACAATTTTTAACATTTAAAAAAATTTTGAGTTCCAAATTATCTCCTTCCTCCTTCCCCTCCCCCTTCATTGAGAAGACAAGTAATTTGATATAGGTTATACATGTACAGTCATGCAAAACATATTTATATATTAGTAATGTGAAAGAAAACAGATTCCCCTTCCCCCAATAAAACTCACCAAAAATAAAGTTTAAAAAAGAGTATGCTTTTATCTGCATTCACATTCCATCAGTTCTTTCTCTGGAGATGGATAGTATTTTTCACCATAAGTCCTTTGTAATTGTCTTGGATCATGGTAGTGCTGACAATAGCTAAGTCATTCACAGTTGATCATTATACAATATTGTTGTTACTGTGTACTATGTTGTCTTGGTTCTGCTCACTTCACTTTGCATCATTCCATATGTCTTCCCATATTTTTCTGAAAGCATCCTGTTCATCATTTCTTATATAGCACAATAGTTTTCCATTGCAATCATATATCACAACTTGTTCAACCATTCTCCGGTTGATGGGCATCCCTGCAATTTCCAATTCTTTGTCACCATGAAAAGAGCTGCTACAAATAGTTTTGTATGTATAGGTCCATTTCCTCCCCCCCCCCATCTCTTTGGGATACAGACCTAGTAGTAGTATTGCTAGGTCAAAGGGTATGAACAATTTTATAGGACTTTGGGCATAGTTGCTTATCGACCTTCAGAATAGTTGAATTAGTTCACAATTCCACTATCAGTGCATCAGTGTCCCAATTTTCTCACATTCCCTCCAACATTTATAATTTTCCTTTTCTGTCATATTAACCAATCTGAAAAGTGTGAGATGGTACCTCAGACTTGTTTTTATTTGCATTTCTCTAATCAATAGTGACAGAACATTTTTCTTTTTTTAAACATAAAAGAATTTTATTATTTTCCAATTACATGTAAATATGGTTTTCTACATTTGTTTTCATAGGATTTTTGGTTCCAGATTTTTCTACCCACCTCCCATATCTCCCTCCTCCCCCAAGATGGAAAGCAATCTGATATAGATTATATCTGTGCAATCACATTAAACATATTTCTGCATTATTCATATTGTGAAAGAAGAAGCAGAACACAAGGGAAAAACACAATAAAAGAGGGGAAAAAAACAGCCAAGAAGTAAAACCAGTATAGTTCAATCTGCATTCTAAATCCACAATTTTGTTTTTGTTTTTTCTGGATGTGGAGAACATTTTCTATCACGAGTTCTTTGAAATTGTTTTGCATCATTTCACTGCTGAGGAGAGCCAAATCTATCACAGTTATTCATCACACAATGTTGCTGTTTCTGTGTCCAATGTTCTCCTGGTTCTGCTCAACTCACTCAGCATCAGTTCATGTAAGTCCTTCCAGGTTTCTCTGAATTCCTCCTACTCCTCATTTCATTTGCTTTTGTTTGTTTGCAATAAACATTTATTCTATTTTTTCCAGTTATATGTAAGAGTAGTTTTCAACATTCATTTTCATAAGATTTAGAGTTCTAAATTTTTCTTCCTCCCTCCCTTTCCTCCCCCCTCTACAAGACAGCAACCAGGTTATATATGTACAATCCACAAGTGCTCTTTTTATCAGTTCTTTCTATGGGGTGTAAAGAATTAAGTATTATTTGAGGTTTTTATGACCCCATCTTTTTGTTAGAATTAAAAAAACCCGGTGGGTGCACTGGTCTGGGGCTAAGGCGCAGTGCCTCTGCAAACAGCACAGTGCTCCACCCACTGGTTGTAGCTGTAGCCATGCTGCTGGCACCTCACATCATCACCACTTGCCGACCCCTACGTGGGCCTGGCAAAATTATAATGACTGGAAGCCCAGTGAGGGCAGTCATGTGATTGTTGGTCAGGGCTGCCAGACAATTGGCTTGGGGCTGTGTGTGGTCAGCCTGGGGTCTGCTGGGAAGAAGAAGGGAGGAGATTCGCCATTCTAGCTTGAAGCTGGAAGAAGACAGGACGCAGTCATGTGTGTTCTCAGCTGATTCCTAGGTGGTGGTGTTTAGTCAGGTTGTATTATTTCCTTTCCCCCATTTTATTTCCTTTCCCCTAATTCTACTGATTTTGCTTGTGTTTTTTAAGTTCTTTCTTGTTAATAAATACTGTTCTGTTTTGAGGAAGGCTGTCGGTCTCCTTCCTTGCCCCAATATTGCGGCGGGCCATATAGCTAATATTCCCCAATTAAAAATCGGTCCCTACAGTTGGTGGATAGTATGCTTCATCATCAGTCCCTTGGGATTGTCTTGGATCATTGTATTGCTGAGAGTAGTTAAGTCATTCACAATTGCTCATTGAATAATACTGCTGTCATTATGCACAATGTCCTCTGAGTTCTGTTCACTTCACTTTACATCAGGTTGTGTAAGTCTTCCCAGGTTTTTCTGAAAGCATCCTGCTCATCATTTCTTATAACACAATAGTATTCTATCACAATCATATACCACAGCTTCTTCCATCATTCCTCAATTGATAGACATTCCATTGATTCTCAATTCTTAGCCACCTGAAAGAGTTACTATAAATATTTTTTGTACAATTTCCCCCCCTTCTCTTTTTCATGATTACTATTGTTAACTCTTTTCCTTCCATCCTATTCCCTTCCCCATGATATTTATTCTATTATCCATCTTCTTTCATTCTATCCCTCTTCAAAAGGGATTTGCTTCGGTCTGTCCCCTCCCACAATCTGCCCTTCCTTCTTTTGCCCCTCTCTCTTTATCCCCTTCCCCTCCTGTTTTCCTGCAGGGTTAGAGAGATTACTTCACCCAATTGAGTGTGTACATTATTCCTTCCTTGAGCCAATTCTGATGAGATTGAGATCTTTGAGCCAATTCTGATGAGTGTTAGGTTCATTTACTGCCCAGATTAAATAGATTACTCCACCCAGTTGGGTGTGTGTGTGTGTTAATCCCTCCTTGAGGCAACTCTGATGAGTTTAAGGTCTTCGAGCCTTTTCTGATGAGTGTAAAATTCATTTCCTGCCCTGCTCCTCCCCCATCTCTTCCCCTACTCCATAAGCCCTTTCCTGTTTCTTTCATGTAGGATTTCACCTCTGCCCTTCCCCCTCCCCCAGTGCATTCCCCTCACCCCTCAATTTAACCCTAAACATGTCATCATGGGGCAGCTAGGTGACACCGTGGACAAAGCATCCACCCTGGACCCAGGGTGATCCCAGCCAAAACCCGGCCTCAGAATCAAGACAGTCACCCACTGCATGACCCCAGATATGTCCCCCAACTCCAATTTTTTATGGTTCTTTAGGGTCTTGTATTTGAAAGTCAAATTTTATTATTATTATTATTTTTTAATTAATAAAATATTTTTTTTTTTTTCCGTTACATGTAAAGATAGTTCTCAACTTTTGTTTATACAAGCTTTCCAATTTCAGATTTTTCTCCCTCCCTCCCCTCCCTGTCCCCTCCCCTAGACAGCAGGTAATCTGATATAGGTTATATATATATAGACATAATAACATTAAACATATTTCTGCATTAGTCATGTCATAAGAGAAAAAATCAGAGCAATGATGAAAAACCTCAAAATAGAAAATACAACAGCATCAAAAACAAAAGAAATAGTATGGTTCATTCAGCATCTATACTCCACAGTTCTTTTTTTTTTTTTGGATTTGGAGATCCTCTTCCATCACAAGTTCCCTGGAACTCTTTTGTGCCATTGCATTGGTGAAAAGAATATAGTCCATCACAGTAGATCAACACTCAATGTTGATGATACTGTGTACAGTGTTCTTCTGGTTCTGCTCATCTCACTCATCATCAGCTCACGCAAGACCCTCCAGGTTTCTCTGAACTCCTCCTGCTCATCATTTCTTACAGCACAATAGTATTCCATTGTATTCATATACCACAACTTGTCCAGCCATTCCCCAATTGATGGGCACCCCCTTAACTTCCAATTCCTTGCCACCACGTAAAGAGCAGCTATAAATATTTTTGTACATGTGGGTCCCTTTTCCCTTTCCCCTTTCCATGATTTCTTTGGGAAAAAGACCCAAAAGTGGTATTGCTGGGTCAAAGGGGAAAGTCAAATTTGCCATTCAGTTGAGGTCTTTTCATCACGAATACCTGGAAGTCCTCTTTTTCATTAAAGTCCCATTTTTTTCTCTGAAAGATTATGATCAGTTTTGCTGGGTAGGTGATTCTTGGTTGTAATCCCGATTCCTTTGCCCTCTGGAATATCATATTCCATGCCCTCTGGTCCTTTAATGTAGAAGCTGCTAGGTCTTGTGCTATCCTGACTGGGGCTCCACAGTACTTGAATTCTTTATTTTTGGCAGCTTGCAATATTTTCTCTTTGACCTGAGAGTGCTGGAATTTGGCTATAATATTCCTAGGAGTTTTCCTTTTGGGATCTCTTTCTGGAGGTGATCGGTGGATTCTTTCAATTTCTATTTTACCTTCTGCTTCTAGAATATCAGGGCAATTTTCCCTGAGGATTTCTTGGAAGATGATGTCTAAGTTCTTTCCTTAATCATGGTTTTCAGGTAGATCAACAATTTTCAAATTATGTTTCCTGGACCTATTTTCCAGGTCAGCAGTTTTTCCAAGAAGATATTTCACATTGCCCTCTATTTTTTTTTTTTATTCATTTGGATTTGCTTTATTGTGTCTTGGTTTCTCATAAAGTCACTAGCTTCCATTTGTTTGATCCTAATTCTTAGGCAATTATTTTCATCAGAGAGCTTTTGTACCTCCTTTTCCATTTGGCCAATTTGACTTTTCAAGCTGTTGACTTTTTTCTCATGTCTTTCCTGTATCACCCTCATTTCTCTTTCCATTTTTTCCTCTACCTCTCTAACTTTATCTTCAAAGTCCTTTTTGAGCACCTCTATGGCTTGAGACCAATTAATATTTTTCTTGGAAGCTTTAGATGTAGGGGCCCTGATATTGATATCTTCCTCTGAGCGTGCACCTCAATCTTTCTTGTCACTGAAGAAACTTTCTATGGTCCTCACCTTTCTCTGTCTGCTTATCTTGCCTTTCTTTTACTAGACTTTTAGCTCCTTAAAGTGGGGCACTGTTTCCAGGCTGCAGTTTCCCAAGCAGTATGATTTAAGGAGGATCAGTTCTTCACTGGACTTGGCCTGTTCCCTGGTCCGTAGATGACCCCAGACCAACTTGCTGATCAACCAGCTTTGTGTGTTGTGGTTGTTAGCTCTGATGAGCCTGTGTCCCTCCCCCACCTGGGCCACTGCTACTCAAGCATACCTCCTGGTTCCCAACAGGGGTGAAAAACCCAAGTTCTGCCTCAGCATCAGCATAGACCCCTGTATTCTCCCCCCTGCCAAGGATTCAGTCTTCTCACCAGACTGTGAGTTTAGTTCCAGATGATACTGACACTTCAGCTAATTCAGAGGCTCTTGGGGTCTCCTTCTCTGGTGAGGCCTTCCTTGGACTGGATCTGTGTCAGGGTGACTGTGGGGTTGGGCTCTACTCCTGTCTCAGCACAGCAGCTCCTTCCTTCTGACCTTCCAAGACATTCTTGGTTAGAAGATGATTTCAGCACATTCTTCTGTGGATTTTGCTGCTCCAGGCATTGTCCATTGTCAATGTTTTTTGGAGCGATCATGTCATGAGTTCAAGAGCTCACTGCCTTTCCTCCACCATCTTTGACTTAGGACATTTTTTCATTTGATTATAGATAGTTTTTATTTTTTCCTCTGAAAACTGCCCATTCATATCCTTTGACCATTTATCAATTGGAAAATGACTCATATTCCCATATATTTGACTCAGTTCTCTATATGTTTGAGAAATGAGGCCTTTATCAGAGAAATTTGCTTTAAAAATATTTCCCCAGTTTTCTGCTTTCCTTCTAATTTTGGCTGCATTGGTTTTGTTTGTGCAAAATCTCTCTAGTTTAATGTACTCACAATTACACATTTTCCATTTCATAATATTCTCTACCTATTTTTTGGTTATAAATTCTTCCCTTATCCATAGATCTGACAAGTAAACTTCCATGCTCTCCTAATTTACTTATGGTATGTTTACTTTATGTCTAAATCATGTACCCACTTTGACCTTATCTTGGTATATGGTATGAGATATTGGTCTATACCTAATTTCTGCCATACTGCTTTCCAATTTTCCTGGCAGTTTTTGTCAAATAGTGAGTTCTTGTCCCAAAAGCTTGAATCTTTTCATCTATCAAAACACTAGCTTATTATGGTCATTACGTATGTATTACTGTGGAATACTATGTATTACTATGGAATTTTGTTACACCTGGGTAGTAAAGATGCTTAGGAGGAAATGTCTTTCTCTTAAATCTCTTCACCCATAAGACTAGGCAAGAACCTACTCTATCAACTAAGGAAAGTCCTCCATAAAACAGTAATCCTTCAAAACTGCTGAAGGAGGCTAACTCCTCCATGTAACTTTTCAAGATTTACCCAACTCACCTTCTAACCAGTCAGCATAGAACCTGCCCCATTCATGTCCACTTAAGGCTCTTTTAGAACTAATCCCTGGAGGGGTGGAGGATTCTTATTTCACCCTCTCAGTCTTTCTTTACTGGCCTTATTTACAGTATCCTCCAAGCCAGGAATGGGATTCCTACCACCCACTTCCTACATTCCCTCCATCTCTGCTTATTGATATTTCTTCCTCCAAGGCTCAGCTCTGGTGCTCCTTGGCAAACCTTCCCTGAGACACCCCAACAGACACACACCTTCTCCAGGTACTGGTAATCTCCTCTTTACCACACTTCTCATAGGATGGCTACGGTAAAGTTGAAAAACCACCACTAGATTTGGTGTTAGGAGAGAAAGTTGAGATGCAACCTTGGTCACTTGCTACCAGTCCAATGTACTTTCTTTTTTTTTCTTTTTTTTTTTTTTTTGGCCGGGCAATGGGGGTTAAGTGACTTGCCCAGTGTCACACAGCTAGTAAGTGTCAAGTGTCTGAGGCCGGATTTGAACTCAGGTACTCCTGAATCCAGGGCCAGCGCTTTAACCACTGTGCCATCTAGCTGCCCCCAATGTGCTTTCCATAATACCACCCTCTCAGTTAAATCATACACTACTCAAAGGCAGGGACTATATCTTATTTCATCTTTTTAAAAAAATGGAATTGTTTTCAATTAATAGGCCCTCTCACCGCACTAACCCCACCGAGAAAGAAAAATGGAAAAACAAGACCCTTATTTCATTTTGTATTTTCTCCAGAATCTAGCAGCACAGTGTTTTGCACATAGTGAAAAATAAATATTTGTTGAATTGTGTGCCTAGTAATATGGGTGTCTCTGATTCTTATTATTGTTCAGTCATGTTCAACTCTGTGATCCCATGGACCATACATCCATGGATTTTCTCAGCAAAGATAATGGAGTGATTTGCCATTTCCTTCTCTGGTGGGTTCAATAGAGATTAAGGTTAAGTGACTTACCCTGAGTCACATAGCTAGTAAGTATCTGAAGCCAGATTTGAACTCAGGTCTTCCTGACTCTAGGTCCAGCACTCTATGTACTATGCCACCACCTCGCTGCCAGGTGCCTCGGGTAGTTCAACATAATAAACACCTTTGGATGGACCCAAGGCTTTGAGGGCAACTAAGAGAAAGCTTTCTATTGCCCCCTATATTCAACACTTACATGGGTCAGCCAGGGTCTTCTGAGTCTTGGCTTTGTTTAGAGAAATGGGATAGAGTAGGAAATGAGAGGATCCAGTGCCTACAACCACACTAAGTGCTAAGTTAAGGGTGGGCAACACAAGTCACAACCAGTCCATTGTGGGTGGAAACATCTATTAGGAATATGGGACACTTTTTTCTTTTCCAGTCTTCTTACTATGGGGAGATCAGCATCATTACCCCAGAATTCTTGATCCTCTTTGGCACTGGCTCCTCCAACCTGTGGGTTCCTTCCATCTATTTCCAGAGCCAGGCCTGCAGTGAGTACCCCAGGTGGTTGGGGGGTTAGGGGGAAGGAGGGAAGGAGACAGACAGACAGACAGAAAGAGAGAGAGAGAGAGAGAGAGAGAGAGAGAGAGAGAGAGGGAGGGAAAGAGAGTCCTCAGCTGAAGAAGATATGGCACCTAGCAGGAGGGGAGGATCACTGGGGGAACTTCAGGCTAGGAGTGGGCAATTGACTTTCTCAAATCAGAGCTGAGAAAAATCAACAAATTTTATCTCATTCCATTGAACTCCAATCCACATATTTTCATGAAGCATTCATTGTGGGTTTGTGGGTAGGGAGGTGGAGAGTGGGGAGACATAGGAAAAGTATAAGATCTGGTAGTTACCCTGGAGTTTCACTGGGTATACAGGACCTAGATATGCCTGTTCTACCTCTGGAAAAAACCCAAGTTTTAGGTCATTTTCTAGTTTCCTGGAAAGCTTGGGAATCCAGAGAAAAGTCATCCAGCTTGGCTGTAAAAGTGGGTGTGCTCAGGCATAATGGGAGCTGAGAATGTACAATGGGAATAAGTAGGAGGAAGCTGGTATCCCCTGAGGAAAGCGGGTCTGGACCAGTCCTACGTTATCCCATTTCCTAAGGCCTCTGGGAGGATGAAGATCTCTGTGGATGAGTACTGTTCCAGAGTGAAGTGTCTTTGTTAATTAAAAAAAACCAGATTTTTCAAGCCCCTAACACTGCACTAGGGGCTGGAAGGAAAGTTTAGCTAAGACCTGGTCCCTGTCCTCATGGAATTTCCAACCTAGTGGTGGGGAAAGACATCAACCAAGAAAATTAGAGTATAAAATAATGCATAATAAATTCATAACAGAGGTGCAAACCAGTGCAAACAAGAGGTGCATAACAAATTGTGTGCTTTGTTAGGTGAAGGCAGGAATAAGCATTTCTGTAATCTTTTCTGAAAGTGTTATGTCCTTCAGGAGGGAGTCCTGGTCTGGGCAGGTGTTACCCAAGCCCTCTGACCTAAAAAAACCCCAAAAAACTTCCCTTACTGAACCTGATGTGACTGATGGTCTCCCATCCCGTTGGGGAAGCAGGTGTCTTAGCTCCCATTTCTGGCCCTGAGCTTGCCAGTGGGAAGGGATAACATCTAGAGGAAGAGGTAAGAAGCCAAGAAAGATGAGGAGGAGAGGCTATTAGGAGGGTGTACATACCCCAGACCTTCTCTGAAAGCCAGTGCTTCATGGGTAATGCACACTGGGCTTGGTGTCAGGAGAATCAAGCTAAAGACTTGACTCTGCCACTAAATAGCTGTGTGACCATGGTCAAGTCACTTAACCTCTATGGGCCTCAATTTCCACACCTGTAAGATGAGGAGGTAGCTAGCTGGTTCAGTATAGAGCACTGAGACTGGAATCAGCAAGACTTGAGTTCAAATGTGGCCTCAGACACTTACTAGCTATGTGACCTTGGGCAAGTCACTTGACCTCTATGGGCCTCAGTTTCCATACCTGTAAGATGAGGAGGCAGCTAGGTGGTTCAGTGTAGAGCACTGGAACTGGAATCAGCAAGACCTGAGTTCAAATGTGGCCTCAGACATTTAGTAGCTATGTGACCTTGGACAACTCACTTAACCTCTATTTGCCTCAATACACTGGAGAAGGAAATGGCAAACCACTTCCATATCCTTGCCAAGAAAACCCCACGGACATGTTAAGGGCTAAAATTCTAGCTAAACTGTCTAAAATATCTAATGAGTGGTCGCCAATCAATTACAAGCTTTAGCAAGAGTTAGACTTTTAAGCATTTATTAAGGAGAATAAGAATTTGGTAAAGAGAGAGAGAAAGGCCTAGATTCCTATCTATTAAAGGGAGAGCACATTTCTAGCTCCCTTCTCCGCCAGCGTCCTCAGGAAAGAGCCCCAGAGTCAGCGCCAGTCTCTTCCTTCCTCCTCCCACTAGCCCGCGTCACTTCCTCCCGCCAAAGAAAAGACTCCTGGTCTTGCCCTCAAAGACCTTCGCTTCATGGGCGGAACTCTTCTACAGTAAGTCTCCAGCAGGTGGCGTCATTCCAATCGTTACAGACAGCACCGGTGTACTGGTGTGTCCATGAACAACTGAACAACCACAAAGAAGAAATTGGATTAGATGATCTCTAAAGCACTTAGAGTCAGGAAAACCTGAGGTTAAATTAATCTCTCAGACATTTAATAGCTGTCAAGTCACTTAACTTCTGTTTGCCTCATTTTCCCCATCTATAAATCAGGAATAATAATAGCATCTACCTTCTAGGGTTATTGTCAGGATCACACGAGTCAACATATGTAAAGCTCTTTGCAGACCTGAATGCACCATGTGAATGCTATTCCCAGTCTAAAAGAATCTTTGGGGTTTTTTTTGGTTTTTTGGTTTTTTGCAGGGCAATGAGGGTTAAGTGACTTGTCCAGGGTCATACAGCTAGTAAGTGTCAAGTGTCTGAGGCCGGCTTTGAACTCAGGTCCTCCTGAATCCACAGCGGGTGCTTTATCCACTGCATCACCTAGCTGCCCCCTAAAAGAATCTTAATACCTAGTCCTCTGGGTTCCCTCTGCAGGTGGCCATGCCCTGACTCAACCCCAGCCTGTCTTCTACCTGCTCCATCAACGGCCAGACCTTCCTCTGCAGTATGGCAGCGGCAGCCTCAATGGTCTCTTTGGCTATGACAAGGATCCCTTCCAATTCTGAGATTCTTTGGCTACAGCACAGGTCAGATTCTGGAATATATCACAGAATTTGGGGGCTGAAAGGGAGAATCAGCCGTGGAAGGGAGGGGCCTTGATGGATGCATAGGCTTTAGAAAATCATAAGATTTAGAGTTGGAAGGAACCTAGGAATCATAGCATCCAGCTCCCTTATCTTACAGATGAGGAAACAGGAGCTAGTGAGAATGGGGGGGGGCATTCTAGGCAGGAGGCAATGGGGAGGGATGGGGAGGGGCAGCCGCAAAGCAAGTGCAGCAGGCCCTTTAGAGACCCTGGCACCTAGCCCCCTCACTGATGGCCACTGGGCTCACAATCTCCCCTCACCATCCATCATCCCCACTGTACCCTCCTCCAGGTCACCAAACAGGAGTCTGGCCTGAACGAGAATGAGCCAGGAACCAATTTCTAGTTTGATGGCATCATGGGTGTGACTTGCCCATGGTCGTGGGGAGATCCACCACAGCTCTTTAGGGTATGCTGCAACAGAATACCCTTACAAAGCCCATCTTCAGTTTCTACCTCAGCAAGTAAGGAGCCAAGAGGGCGCATGGTCCTGCTTTCTCTCTCTCTCAATCTTTCAGCTCACTCTTCCTCCTTCTAAACCTCCATGCTTTCCCCTCCCATTCACATTTTTTTAAAGCTCACAAAGTGCTTTCATCTTTTTTTTTTTTTGGTAAACTTTAAACCTTAAGGAGGCCTTATGAAATGGGTAGTAAAAGTATTACTATACCCATTTTGCAGATGAGTAAACTGAGGTTCAGAGAAGTAAACTAGTCATGGAGCTAGTGAATATCAGAGCCCAGGCCTTCTAACTTCAATTCCACTAACCACGCTGGTTGACTTGACCCTGGCCTCCTTTCCTGTTGCTTTTTCTGCCACTGTCTAGAGCCTGGGATTCCTTCCTGGAGTCTCCAACGTCAAGTGACATTATATACTTCCTTCACTGCAAGAACTATCCCCCACCCCCATCCTATCATGCCCTACCTCCTACTTAAAAAACAAAACAAAACAGAATTCTAAATTATTTTACTAACAGGCATTATAAACAAATACTAATAATCATATTTAAAAACTATGAGTGCCATGTTAATGAATATACAGTTCATGAATGACTTAGAATGATTCCCATTTTAAAGATCAATAGATAACATACAGAACTTTACTAAAAAAAAATGCTGTTATATACCTGCAAAATAACATAATGTAGCAGAAGATAATACAATATATCATAATATAATTGCACATAATAGATCAATATTATAATTTAACCATTAATATATTAAAATTAATTATTAATTATACTAGGTTATATAAAGTTACATAATAGTTTAATATATTATTTTTTCTTCTTGCAACATGGTTAATATAGAATAATGTTATTAAATATTAAATAACAATTAAATATATTATGTATAATATAGAATATCATAATAGTGTGATATGTTATATGATATATGTTTCTCTAGTGTCATAAACAGAGCATAATTAATGTTCATTATGTTCAGTGAATTTTAATGTCTGATTCCCATCATGCTTCACTTTTTCCTGCACGTCTTTCTTCCAAAATTAGTACAGTTGAGTTATCCTTAGGTATCACATTCTATTTCATCATAAATTTAGTAAACTAGTAACACAAAAATATTTCATTCTCGTGTTCATTAAATATTTGCCAATGATGAAAATAAACATGTGAATATATTCTATAAATCCTATTTATCCTAGACTGGTTAACAGATGACTCCTTTAGGCTAACCCTGCCAGAGAGATATTATTCCTAGTTAGAAGATACACAGAATGGGGCAGCTAGGTGGCGTAGTGGATAAAGCACTGGCCTTGGATTCAGGAGGACCTGGGTTCAAATCCAGCCTCAGACACTTGACACTTAACTAGCTGTGTGACCCTGGGCAAGTCACTTAACCCTCATTGCCCTGCAAAAAAAAAAAAAAATAATTTAAAAAAGCAGAAGATACACAGAAGCATCAAGTGTGGACAGAAATAGGAACACATTGTAGCCAGTTGTCTTGAAAGTTACAGAAACTTTCCTCTGGGAATGAGGCTCCCTGAGCAAGCAAATCTGATATAAGGTGGCCATTACAGGTGCGAGAAAGTCCTGTTCTGTCTAGCTCAGATCAGTATTTACTAAAGATTCTTAGCTTTTTAGAGTTCTATATCTGCCTCCTCACACAGAGGGCCTGGGTACACTTTAGGAACCTTTGAGTTTTCGTGATTCTTGCCCCCAACTTGTAAAGAACTTGGGAAATTTAGCACTTTCCAAATAGTGGCCACCAGGTTCCCACATTAGCACTCAGGCTCACAAGTTTCAAAACATTGAACAGTGAATACTTTCATTTATGCATCAAATGGTATAGAAAACAGCATGGGAGAGGGGTGGGAGGTGGGGAGGGGATCAAATGCTCTCCAGTGGATCACTTTTCACAAGAAATCTGTACAGTTTCCATGACTTACAGCAGTGCCCTGGATGGGGCCACAATAGGAGGGGAGGCTTGGGTTTGCTCCTCTATCTTTGTGCCTTCCTCAGAGGCTCTTTGTATCACATTTTGTTGTTCAGTCATTTCAGTTGTGTCCAACTCTGTGACCCCATTTGGGGGTTTCTTGGCTGGACTGGTTTGACATTTCCTTCTCTAGCTCATTTTAGAGATGAGGAAACTGAAGCAAACAGGGTGAAGTGACTTGCCCAGGGTCACACAGCTATTAAGTGTCTGAGGCCGAATTTGAACTCACGTTTTCCTGACTTAGCCTGGCACTCTATCCACTGTACCACCTAGGTACCTTGTATCACATAGCCCTTTCTAGAGCAAGACATTAGTCAGCATTCCATCACTGCTGTTGCTCTTACAAGATCATAAGATCATACCATAAAATCACAGATCCCAAGTCAAAAAGGACCTCAGAACCCATTCTACCCTATTTTACAGATGAGGAATTGAGGTCTCCAAAGCAAGAGTTAGTAGTAGAATTTGAATTCAGGTTTTCTTGATTCGAGGTCGAGCACGCTATCTGCTCTGCTTCTTTCCTTTCCTTTCCTAGAGTCTCATGGTTTCTCTTGCATTTGTTGCTGTCACAGTCAGCTCGGTAGGTCTGGTCTTCTGGTCAACAGTGCCTCTCAGATCTACCTGAAGTTTAGCTCTATACCAGCAGATGGCGCTAGCTTCCTTCTTTCCAGAAGATCAGCTTTGAAGTTGGTGCTTAGGGCTGACAGGGCTTCTGGTTTTATTTTTAACAAACCCAGGACCCCGCAGCCCCTTCCCTCTCACTCAGAGGAGTGAAAGAATTTCTCTCCAGAGAGCTGATTATTAAATTTTCAGTGTGAGTATTTACATCTCCAAAACCAACAAGCTACAAATAAGGTTTTGATTTATTATTTTGTGTCTAGACTTGTGAAAGTGATGAAGAAAATGTTAACGTATGTAAATGTTAATGTATGTATGTACACACTTAAGTGTGTACATACATACATTACCCCCCTAAAAGCCAGTTGTTCAACATTTACCAGCAAACTCCGGCAGACTCAGGGCACTGTGGGTATCTCCCCTGCTTGTCCTACTGGACCAAGTCTGCACTTCCTGGCTTCCTTTTGCCCCCTTCCTTTCATACCTGTTGGTATGCTTTCTGCTTATGTTAGCATTTCCCAATGCAATCTCCCCCACTCTCTATTTGCATTACTATCTAGCATCTTCCTCCAGAACTGCTGGAATAGATTATGCAAATTACTCCAGAGCTGTTTCCAGAAGGGAGGAGAGGGACTGTGACTTAAATGGAGGAGGGACAAACCAGCTGGCAGGGTGGAAATGCGTATCTTGGTTTCCTATGTATCCAGATAAGTATGATAGAAAGGGCTGTGTGTGATGGGAGCAAAGGAAAGATACCAACAAAGTGCTTCAGGAAAATTGGAGGAAAAGAGATTCCTTTTGGCTAGGGAAGTTAAGGAAGGCTTCTTGGAAGCAGCCCTCTACTTCTTACCTGAGGATTCAGTGTTTTCTGTTGCCTATCAGCTCTGGGTTTTTTTTGGGGAGGTGGAACAAATCCATTTTTTTTTTCAGGGCAATGAGGGTTAAGTGACTTGCCCAGGGTCACACAGCTAGTAAGTGGCAAGTGTCTGAGGCTGGATTTGAACTCAGGTCTTTCTGAATCCAGGGCCAGTGCTTTATCCACTGCACCACCTAGTTGCCCCTTAGCTCTGGTTTTGATGGTCAGAGTCACCTACATGTACAAGCAAAGAGGCATAATTTAGCACAGAGGCATAATAAGGGCAGAGAGAGAGAGAGAGAGAGAATCTCATCCATGGACCATTCATTTGAGAGATCCTTCATAAGACTCACAGCTCTTTCCCTTCTCTCTGGCTCTCTTTTTCTCCTTCCTTCAGTCATTTCAGTCATGTCTGACTCTTCATGACACCATTTGGGGTTTTCTGAGCAAAGATACTCCAACTCACTTTACAGATGAGGAAACTGAGGCAAACAGGGTTAAGTGACTTGCCCAGGGTCACACAGGTAGTAAGTGTCTGAGGCTGGATTTTAACTCAGAAAGATGAGTCTTCCTGACTCCAGGCCTGGCACTCTATTTATCCTCCGCTCCATCTAGCTGCCCCTCCTTCCTTCTTGGAACCATCTAACTGCAGTTACCTCTCTATTAACTGTGGGCCTCCATTGGTGACATAGTATGTAGCAGCTTGGAGTCAGGAAGATCTGAGTTTGAATCTTGCCTTAGGCACTCAGTAGCTGTGTGATCCTGGGAAAGTCACCTAACATCCCTATGCCTCAGTTTCCTCATCTACAAAATGAGGATAAGAACAGCACCTACTTCCCATGGTTATTGTGAGGCTCAAATGAGTTAATATTTGTAAAGCGCTTTGCATACCTCAAAATGTTAGCTATCAACTGTTCCCTTCATCACTCACATTGTCACCAGGGTCTCCATTTAGTCTGACCCTGAACTCAGTCACCAGTATGGAAAGATACAGGCCCTGTTTCATATTGAAGCTTACTAGCTAGGAAAAGGCCTTTGCTCATAAAATACATAATTCTCTCTGAATTCTACGAATCATTCAAGTTCTTCTGAGTCAAGATTTCACTGGGCAGTTTCATTATTTGGTTTGGAGTACTCACATTTAGCCAAATACATATTTTAAATGATAGTTGTTTGTTTTTATATTGTCTTCATTTCTAAATATATCTTTTCTTGCCCAGAGAGACATTCCTTGTTACAAAGAATAAAAAAAGAGAAAAAATTAGCACTTTTATACAACAAATCAATATATTGACTGAGTCTGACTGCCTAGTCAATATTCCACACCCACAGTCCCCCATCTTTCCAGTAGTGGTAGTAAGGTACATTTTTCATTTTTTTTTTTCAGAGCCAACCTTAGTCATTATTAGGCGGCAATGCTCAGGGTTTTGGCTTTTTTGTTTGTTTTTTCCTCGTTCTTTCTGTTTGCATTGTTGTTGATATGTACATTGTTTTCTGGTTATGCTAATTTCATTTGTCAGATGTATATTTTAAAACATTACACTTAACTACTGTTTTGGATCATCTACTATTTCTGGATTATTTTCAGATGAATGGAAATTACCTTTCAGCAACTCTGTATATATCTTTAGGTAAGCAATTATTTGGGCAACTAGGTGGTATAGTATATAGAGTACCAGACTTTGAATCAGGAAGACTCATCTTCCTGAGTTCAAATCTGGACTCAGACACTTACTAACTCTATGACCCTGGGTAAGTCACTTAACTCTGTTTGCCTCAGTTTCCTCATATGTAAAATGTGCTGGAGAAGGAAATGGCAAAGATTCTAATATCCTTGCCAAGAAACCTCCAAATGGGATCTGGAAGAGTGGGATGCGACTGAACAATAATGAAAACAACCAGTTGCTTACATGTTGTCTTCACCACTTCTGTGATCTTCTTGAGGGCAGGGACCATGGTCTTTTTTTTCTATTTTTTTTGCGGGGGGGGCAGGGTAATGAGGGTTAAGTGACTTGCCCAAGGTCACACAGCTAGTAAGTGTCATGTCTGAGGCCAGATTTGAACTCAGGTCCTCCTGAATCCAGGGGTGGTGCTTTATCTACTGCACCAACTAGCTGCCCCCCAAAAGCTCAATTTTTTTTTCTTTGCAGGGCAATGAGGGTTAAATTACTTGCCCAGGGTCACACAGCTAGTATGTGTCAAGTGTCTGAGGTCAGATTTGAACCCAGGTCCTCCTGAATCCAGGGCTGGTATTTTATCCACTGAGCCACCTAGCTGCCCCTTTTCTATTTGTTTTTAGTTTGTCCTTATTTCTATTTTTTCTTTTCCTAAACATTTTTATTTAAAGTTTTGAGTTCCAGATTCTATCCCTCCCTCCCCTGCTCCTACCTTGGGGCGGTAAGCAATCAGACATGGGCTATATATTTGTAATTAATTATGCAAAACATTACTACATTAGCCATTTTGTATAAAAACTTGAATAAAAGAAAAAAATGAAAGAAAGGGAAAAATAGTCTGCTTCAGTCTGTGTTCCATCAATATCAGTTCTTTCTTTGGAGATGGATAGTATGCTTCATTATTAGTCCTTTGGGATCATCTTGAATCATTGTATTGTGTTTTTTTTAATTCATAAAAGTATCTCATTATTTTCATGTTACATGTAAAGATAGCTTTCAACATTTGTTTTCATGGGATTTTTAGTTTCAAAATTTTCTCCCATCCTTCCTCCCCTCCCCCACCCCAAAGATGGAAAGCAATCTGATATAGGTTATAAATGTACAATCACATTAAACATATTTCTGCATTAGTCATATTGTGAAAGAAGAAGCAGAATACAAGGGGAAAACCTCATAAAAGAGAAAAAAAAAATCAGCCAAGAATTAGAAACAGTATGATTCAATCTGCATTCAGAATACACAGTTCTTTTTTTCTGTATGTGGAGAACATTTTCTATCTTGAGTTCTTAAAAATTGTTTTGGATCATTGCACTGCTGAGAAGAACCAAGTCTATCACAGTTGATCATAACATGATGTTGCTCTTTCTGTGTACAATGTTCTCCTTGTTCTGCTCATCTAGCTCAGCATCAGTTTGTGTAAGTCCTTCCAGGTTTCTCTGAACTCCTCATGCTCATAGTTTCTTGTAGCACAATAGTATTCCATTACATTCATATACCACAACTTGTTTAGCCAGTCCCTAATTGATGGGCATTCCCTTGATTTCCAATTCCACATCAAAGAGAGCTGCTATAAATATTTTTGTACATGCGGGTCCTTTTCCCTCTTCTGTATTCCCTCTATCTCTTTGGGATACAGACCTAGTAGTGGTATTACTGGGTCAAAGGGTATGTACAGCCCCATAGCCCTTTGGGCATGGTTCCAAATTGCTCTCCAGAATGGTTGGATCAGTTCACAGCTCCACCAACAATGAATTAGTGTCCCAATTTTTCTACAGCTTCTCCAACATTTATTATTTTCCTTTTTTGCCATATTAGCCAATCTGATAGATGTGAGGTGGTACCTCAGAGTTGTTTTAATTTGCATTTCTCTAATCAATTGTGATTTAGAGCATTTTTTCCTATGGCAATAGATAGCTTTGATTTCTTCATCTGAAAACTTCCTGTTCATACACTTTGACCATTTCTCAATTGGCGAATGACTTGCATTCTTATAAATTTGATTTAGTTCCCTATATATTTTAGAAATGAGACCTTTATCTTTCTTTTTTTTTTTTTTCTGTGGGGCAATGGGGGTTAAGTGACTTGCCCAGGGTCACTCAGCTAGTAAGTGTCAAGTGTCTGAGGCTGGATTTCACAATCATATGCCACAACTTGTTTAGCCATTCCCCGATTGATGGGCATTCCTTTTATGTCCAATCCTTAGCACAAAAAGAGCTGCTTTAAATATTTTTGTACAAAAAAGTCTTTTTCTTTTCTTTTCTTTTTTTCAGATGAGGGACCATGGTCTTGACTTTCTTTGTATGCCTAGCACATAGGCAAGCACTTGATAAATGATGGCTGACTGATGATGTTGTAAGTCTTATGAGGAGACAGAGGTTCAATCATTTCTCCTCCCTTCCCCATCTACCATCCCCCCTCCGACCTCCCCATAATTCCTTTCTCTCTTGCATCCAGCAGAGCTCTCAGAGTGGGGGTGAGATTATTTTCAGAGGTGTGGACAACAACCTATAAAATGATCAGATTTATTGGGCACCTGTCACTCAAGAATTCTACTGGCAGACTGGTATCCAAGAGTGAGTTGTGGAAGAGGGAGGGTGTGGATTACAGTGTGGGGAGCTAGTGAGGGAAAATTTGGAGAATAAGGGGACCCTGAGGGGCAGCTAGGTGGTGCAGTGGATAGAGCACTGGCCCTGGATTCAGGAGTACCTGAGTTCAAATCCGGTCTCAGACACTTAACACTTACTAACTGTGTGACCCTGGGCAAGTCACTTAACCCCAATTGCCTCACCAAAAAAAAAAAAAAGACCCTGAGCCCCCTAAGGATATTGGGAGTCTCCCCAGCCTCATGTCCCCTACTTAATGTGTCCCACATCTGGGAAATGGAAAGTAGGGGTACAGCATGGCCAGGCAAGTGCTTTAGAAGTAAACCATGAGGGGGCAGCTAGGTGGCGCAGTGGATAAAGCACCAGACTTGGATTCAGGAGGACTTGAGTTCAAATCCGGCCTCAGACACTTGACACTTACTAGCTGTGTGACCCTGGGCAAGTCACTTAACCCTCATTACCCTAAAACAAAACAAAAAGAAGTAAACCATGAATGGTTCATCAAAATCTGCTTAACCTCAGTTGTCTGATGGACCCTCAAGATCTAATAGCTTGAAAAAGAGAGAGAGGGAGTTAGTTTCCATTAAGTATTTATTGAGGGGATGTTGTATGTGGGGAGGAAAGGGATAATAACAACTCAAATTGATGAAGCTCTTTAAGATCAAACCAAGAACAATGTAAGCTTTCACAGATTAGGAAATTGGGATCCAGAAAAGTGAATCAAATCCAGGACTTCCAACTCCAAGAAGCCAAGTTATCTCTGCCCTTGAGGAACCTGGAAAAGGAAAGGTTTGGTCTCAGACAAAGAATAGGAGTGGATGAGCTTTTGTAACAGGAGGGATTTAGGAGAGACACCAGGGAGAACTTTCCTTAGACCCAGGACAGCGGGATTGAGGTGGATGATGGAAATCATATTTCTTCCCCCTGTTTTGTGGAAATCCTTTAAGAGAGAGTTCTCTGTCTAGATTGACTTGGAAAGGGGCTTTATGGTAGGAAACATGAAGGGACCAAGGTGATCTCTGGAGGGTCCTGAATTCCTTATAGCTAGGCGAGGGGGGCTCTGTGACTAGAGGTGATTTTTTTTTTTTGGTGAGGCAATTGGGGTTAAGTGACTTGCCCAGGGTCACACAGCTAGGAAGTGTTAAGTGTCTGATGCTGGATTTGAACTCAGGTCCTCCTGACTCCAGGGCCAGTGCTCTATCCACTGCGCCACCTAGCTGCCCCCAGAGGTGATTTTTAAAATGCTGATCTTAGGTGGTGGAGTAGCTAGAACACCAAACTACCTAGAATTAGGAAGACCTGAGTTCAAGTTTTCCTTAAATATATACCTGCTGGTGTGAGTCTGTTCACTCTTCTGTACCTCAATTTCTTCATCTGTCATTCTAAATCCATGATCTTTGTGAGAGATGATGGGGCTGCGTGACCTTGGGTTAGTCTCTTGACTCAGCTTCCTCATCTATAAGAGCAGGTAGTTGGATTTAATAGCTTCAAAAGTCTCATCTTTTGGTGAGACTAGGAAGGGACTTGCTAGAGGAGCCACTTGATCTTGGACTGCCTGTTCCTGGCTTCCTAGGACTGAAGCTTCCCTTCCTTGGCTTGGGGGTCAAGCTACAGAATGGTGCTCCCAGGTTGTCAGTCCATTGCGGACACTGGCACCTCCCTCCTCACTGTGCTCCAGCAGTATATGAGCTCTTTCCTTCAGGTGCCTGGAGGCCAGCAGGACTCACATAGACAGGTATGTTTAACTTCAATGAATGTTTAACAAGTACTAACTGTAAGCAAGGTACTGGACTAGGGAGGCAAAGATGAAAAAAAAAAAAAGCATAATCTTTGTCCTCAATGATTTTTTTTTTTGCTCGAGGCAATGAGGGTTAAGTGACTTGCCCAAGGTCACATAGCTAGTAAGTGTAAAGTGTCTGAGGCCAGATTTGAACTCAGGTCCTCCTGAATCCAGGGCCAGCACTTTATCCACTCTCAATGACTTTTTAGTCTACTGACTGATGGGTATGACATGTACACAGATAAGTTAGCATAAGGTATCTTGTGATGGGGGGCAAAGAAGAGACTCATATATCTTGTTGGCTACCTGTTTCAGGTTGTGGTAGCTCTTTCCTTTGCTCCTGTCACCCACTATCAACACCTCTGGTGAGGACTTGTCAAGTCCTTTTTAGGGCTGCTCATCCATCTTTGGTTTCCACCTGTCACCCAACTCCCATTTGTGGCTCCAAGAAGCTGTAGCATAAACAGCGGTCACGCCCTGGTAAAACCATCTCAGTGGGATCCCATAAGTTAAACCAGATTAAATGTAACTGACAGTTTGTTCCCCCACCATGAAGCAGGCACTGTGGAGTGCTTAAAGCCTGGTCAGACATTGAAGATGCCAAGGTTGTCCACTGCATTCTGGGCCATCACCAGTCCTCCTGACTTTTGTTTTGCCACTGGACTTGGATGACTCTGGAAGAGAGTGAGGCATATTCCTCTCCATACTATGTGGTGGACTGCAATAGCATTCAGAGACTGCCCACCATCTCCTTCCTCATCAATGGAATGCAGTTTTCTCTGTCACCATTTGCCTACATCCTCAATGTGAGTAGAATTTCCACATAATCTCAGCTGATTTGGGGAAGGGGAATCCAAAGAGTGGAGAAAGGGAGCGAGGAGGTCTTGTCCTTTTTCAATGAATCAGCAAGAACCTGGGTTCAAATTCTGACTCTGACACTTCCTAACTACATAACCTTGGGCAAGTTTCTTCATTTCCCTGGGCATCAGTTTCTTCATCTATAAAAAGTACCAGTGGCCGTGGTAGAAAAGACAGCCCCTGTAGTTCCTTTCAGCCCTAAACTATTATTTCATGACCTTGTTACTTATGAATTCTTCCCCACCTCCAGTACTTCAAACCCTTTTCCCCAGAAAAAAAGCTAGCCTCAAGATAGCAAAAAGTACAAGACAAGAAGAAATAACCCTGTAAGACAGTGAGGCAGGGTGCTGGGGTTCTGGGGGTGTACGTGTGTGGAGCAGTAACGGATTGAGGAAGAGAAGGCTTTTTTTTGTGTTGTTTTGTTTTTTTTCATGAGGCAACTGGGGTTAAGTGACTTGCCCAGAGTCACACAGCTATTAAGTGTCAAGGGTCTGAGGTCAGATTTGAACTCAGGTCCTCCTGAATCCAGGGCCGGTGCTCTATCCACTGCACCACCTAGCTGCCCCAAAGAGAAGGCTTTTACATGAATGGAAAGGCAAGGGTTCTGAAAACAATGACTTTGGGCCATACCTGTCAACATCTCTCCAGTTACCCCTCTGACTCACTGCTTTCTCCTCCTAACCTTCTGTGTTGAACAGAATAATGGCTACTGCAATGTAGGAATTGAGTTCACCTACCTGGCCTCCCAGAATGGCCAGCCCCTCTGGATCCTTGGAGATGTCTTCCTCAGGTCCTACTATTCCTTTTACTACATGAGCAACAATGGGGTTGGCTTGGCCACAGCTGCATAGACTGACTGACAATGACCAGACACCTTCCCTCTCCCCTTCTTTTCCCTTCCCAGTGCCTACTCCCCAAATGGGATTTTTCCCCTTACATTCTCCATCTGCATCTTTTCCTGGGCTGTGCCTTCCTCTCTACTGCCTCTTGGGTGTCACTCTCCGACTTTGTCTTATAATAAATGGGTCCTCAAAATGCTTCCTCTCCAGTCTTACATTTTCCAAGGGGGAGTCCCTGAAATTGATATATTCTCAGTCAAGAGCATCAATTTTATTTGATCCAACATAGATTTATCAAGTGATGAAAGCACTGTGATAGATATTAGGGATTCAAAGATGATATGTACATCCTGCTATCATATAGGGGCAGCTAGGTAGTGCAGTGGATAAAGCATTGGCCTTGGAGTCAGGAGGACCTGAGTTGAAATCTTACTTCAGACACTTACTAGCTTTGTGATTCTGGGCAAGTCACTTAACCCATTTGCCTTAAAAACATCCAGAGCCATCTTCAGTCATCGTGATATATATCCAGTCCACTTGACCTAGATGGCTCTGGATGTTGGTTGGTGACTTTGCACAGCCCTCCTTCATTTAAATCCAAATCAGCGCAAGTCATGACATCACTGTGATGTCATGGTCCTCTTCGAGAATGAAGGACAAACAACAACAATAATAATAATAAGGTTACTGTCAAGCTTACAGCAAGAGGGAGCATACCCTAACCCTCTAAGAAACCCAAACCCTGAAACAAAAGAAATTGAGATAACAGCAACAAACTTTTGCTGAGCATCTACTACATGAAGAAACCAATATCTCACCCTGGGGGTGATAAGAAATGTTCTCTACCCTCAGAGTTTATAGTATAGTGGAGAATAACAAGAAGGCAAAGAATCTAGGCTTACAACCAAGAAAAACCTACCCAGAAGTTTTTCATAAGAAAAAAAAAATGGATCTTTAATGGATCTTTAAGAAGACTTCTAAGCATTTCTGATGAAAAGACCAGAGCTGAGTAGAAAATCTGACATACAAACACAGGCGTCAATAGAAGCAGAAAATATGAGTGAGAAATCATAAGGGACTAAACTAGGTTAAACTGTTTACATTTTTATATGGGGACATGATACACGTAGCTCCTCAGAACTTTATCCTCATCGGGGTCATAGGGAGAGTCGAATTAGACAGAAGTCCTGGGCACGAGTCTGTTGTGTTTGGATGAGCTCAAAAGAAAGAATAGAATGGCTGGGAAAGAATGCATTGGAAAAGGGAGGAAGGAAGAGGAAGAATGGGGGAAATTATCTTGCATAAATGAGGTAAGCATAAAAGAGTTTATACAACATAGAAAAGGCACTGGGAATGGGAGGGGAACGGCATTCAAACCTTACTCTCATCTGAATAATAGTTAAAAAAGGAAAGAATACAGATATACACAGTTGGGTACAGATATACATCTTACCCAACAGTTAAATAGGAAGGAAAGGGTTTTTAAGGAAAAGGAGGAAGATAAGAGGTTAAGTGATTTGTCCAGAGTCACATAGCTAATGAGTGTCTGAGTTAGGCTTTGAACTCAAGTCTTCCTGAATTGAGTAACTATTAGTACCTATACTGTGTAGAACCCCAGGTCATAGATCTGGAGCTGGAAGGGACTTTGGAAACCATCTAATCCACCTCCTTCATTTACAGATAAGGAGACTAGACCCATAGAAGTTGAGGGACTTTCTCAAGCTCATACAAATAGTAAGTGTCAAAGATGGAACTGGAACCCAGGTCTTCTTGGCTCCAAAACCAGTGCTCTTTCCATTGTAGAGTGGCACAAAACAAAATACTTTGTCAAGTCTGAAGGGGGAGGCTCATACTCGGGAATGGACTGGGGTAATCAGGGGCAGCTAGGTGGGGTAGTGGATAGAGAGCCTGGAAGATTCATCTTCTTGAGTTCAAATTTGGCCTCAGACACTTATTGGGTATTTGATCCCGGGGAAAATCATTTCACCCTGTTTGCCTCAATTTCTTCATCTATAAAATGAGCTGTAGAAATAAATGGCAAACCACTCCAGGATCTTTGCCAAGAAAACCCCAAATGGGGTCATGAAGAGTCAGACATGACTGAAACAACTGAACAACAACAATCAGGGAAGGCTTCATGTAGGAGTTGGCATTGGGGTTAGACTTTATGTCTGGGAATTCAATTCAGCAGCTAAAGATGGGGAAGGGACACATTCCAGACTATGGAAAATAAGAGGAGGAAGAGCTCACTTTCACTTGGAAGGCAAAAGAAGAAGGGGCTCAGAGAAAAAAAATGTATGGATTAGGTGGCATCTGTAAGAGAAGAGAGGGTCTTCAACAAAAGGGCTGCAGAATTTAGAACAGAAAGGGACCTAGAGATAATCCCTTTCATTTTTTTTGACAGTCTGTCAAGTTTTATTGTATGAGCCATATAGAAGAGTACTATGTACAGAGAAGATAGGGGAAGGGGCAGCTAGGTGGCACAGTAGATAAAGCTCCAGCCCTGGATTCAGGAGTACCTGAATTCAAATCCGGCCTCAGACACTTGACACTTACTAGCTGTGTGACCCTGGGCAAGTCACTTAACCCCCATAGCCCTAGAAGAAGAAGAAGAAGAAGAAGAAGAAGAAGAAGAAGAAGAAGAAGAAGAAGAAGAAGAAGAAGAAGAAGAAGAAGAAGAAGAAGAAGAAGAAGAAGAAGATAGGGGAGAATCATTTCTTGGTCTCCTCCTCCTTAGACAAAGTCTTGATGATCTCCTCCTTCTTAGCCTGTAGATGCTCTTCCTGATGCTTTTGTGCTTCCTTAGTCTTGGCCCTGCGAGCTTCAGCCTGGTCAGCCAGGAGCTTCTTCCGGGCCTTGTCTGCCTTCAGTTTATGAATGTGCTCCATGAGGATCTGCTTATTCTTGAGCACACTGCCCTTCACCTTCAAGTACAGGCTGTGGTACATATGATGGTCGATCTTTTTGGATTCATGGTATCTTCGGAGTAGCCGCCGTAGAATCCTCATTCACCTCATCCAGGTCACTTTCTCAGGCATATGAGCATTGGCAGTACCCCTTCTCTTACCAATGCCCATGTGACTGCCCTTCCACTTTGCCAGAGTATTTTTCTGGCATCTGGAACGGGAGTGCACAGTAACAGGTTTCCATATGATCAGCCCATCTTTAATCAGCTTCCGTATCTGCTGATGGGAATTGGTGTTGGCAATTTCATGGGTCTCATTGGGGTCAAGCCATACCTTCTTTTTTCCACATCGAAGGACACTACAGGAAAACCTCTTCTGATGCCTGAGCATACTCATGGCTGCAGCCGCAATGCGGAAAAGGAAGGGAGAGAGCCTCTTCATTTTGCAGATGAGAAAATGGAGGCCTAAAATGATTAAGTGACTCAGCCAAGGTCACACAACTAGTAAACAGCAGACTCTAACTCATGTCTTTAGATGATAAATCTTGGCGTTTGTTGTTTTCCCCATTATATCATGCTATCTAGGGTCAAGCCTAGACCTAGAGATGAGAAGGGACAGGATGGAAAAGGAGAACAGAAAGTTTGGTTTGAATGGAAAGTGGAGAGCATGAAGGAGAGTAGTATTAGTATGACATAAGGCTGGACAGGTAGATAGAAGCTATAATGTGGCAGGTTTTGAACATCTGGATCAGCAATTTATACTTTCCAGCTTATACTTTAAGGTATGGGGAGCCACTGAATATTTTTGGATAGACATGGTCATCCTAGTACATTAGGAAGACTACTCAGGGAGTGGTACAGAATGTGGATTAGAGAGGGATGAGAATAGAAGTAGCTGAGTAGATAAGAGTAGTTAGGTGTTACAGTAGATAAGAGTACCAGGCTTTGAATGAATTCAAATCTAACTTCAGATATTTACTAGCTGTGTGACCCTGAGCTTGTCATTTAACCCTTTTGCCTCAGTTTCCTCATCTGTAAAATGAGCTGGAAAAGCAAATAGCAAACCACTTTAGTATCTCTGCCAAGAAAAACCCAAATGGATGGAGTCACAAAGAGTTGGACACGACTGAAATAACTCAACAACAAAGCATTTGTAGATTGCTTTAAGGTTTGCAAAGCATTGTACATGATGTCATTTAATCTTCACAATAATCCTAGAAGGTGGGCAGTATTAGTATTCTCATTTAACAAATGAGGAAACTGAGGCACAGAGAATTAAGTGACTTGCCTGGGGTCCACACAGATAGTAAATGAGACTGGGTTTGAAATCAAGTTTGCCTCCAAGTCCAAGGCTTAGCAGTAGGTAACACTGCTGGATTTGAGTTTTGCTAACCACTCATTTCTTCATGTAACCAGGGACAAGATTTTTCAGGATGGAAACTGGCTATTCAGGGACAAAATCCAGGAAATTGGGTTACTGGGTTCACTGGATTGAGAGCTAGAAGGTAGCTTTAGTCCAGGTCCTTCATTGTAAGAATGAAAAACAAAAACAAAACCAAAAACCTACTGTTCTAAAGCAGGGCTTTTTTTTTTTTCTTTCAGGGCAATTTGTTTTTTGCAAGGCAATGAGGGTTAAGTGACTTGCCCGGGGTCACCCAGCTAGTAAGTGTCAAGTGTTTGAGGCCAGATTTGAACTTAGGTTCTCTTGAATCCAAGGATGGTGCTTTATCCACTGTGCCACTTAGCTGCCCCCAACCCCTCATATATGTCAACACAGATTGCTACATGAGGTCGTTTTGCAATCCATCCATCGATAACATTGGTACTTGGGTGCATGGATTCAAACTCTGGTAAACTGCAATGTCAGTTTTTCTCCTATTGTTGTAGTATGGAGGAAGTTTGGGTTAAGGGTTAACTCCTTAGGCTCTAGAGAGATCACCCTGAAAATCAAATTCTAATCATTTTTTTGTCTGTAAAATGGGAGCACCTATTTATTTTCTGCTATTTTACATTTCTCAGTCTCTTAAATCTTGTGAGAAAGGGGAAAATCTTGTTCAGTCTGACCAAGAAGAATCTTCTCCAAAGGAGCTGATGCCTGGAATATCGCCCCACATATACCCATAATCAAGTAGCATCCAAAGAACCTATGCACTTGAGTTAGAGCTGGGAATAGGATAGAATGAACTTAACCCTTCCTGGCCTCTCTGCTGATGGTGGTTTACCTGAGAAATGCCAAAAAAGAGAAATCTGACACAAAGCTGAACATTGCTATGTAATATCCCTTTGGCTGGTCTCACCCTTTCCTAAACCTGTTTACACAAACAGGTATTTTTTAATGCACTTCCTGAAAAGACTGAAGTCTATTCAAAAGCCCAGAGAGGACTAGGAGGACCAAGAGGACAATAGGATCATTGCCTTTCCCCATCTCCTCTCTCCCACAGTGGCATAGTGGCTAGAGTGCCAGGCGTGAAGCCAGAAAGACTCATCTTCCTGAGTTCAAATCTGACCTCAGACACTTCTTAGCTGTGTGTCCTTGGGCAAATCACTTTACCCTGTTTGCCTCAGTTTCCTCATCTGTAAAATGAGTTGGAGAAGGAAAAGACAAACCATTCCAGTATCTTTGCCAAGAAAACCCAAAATGGGGTCACGAAGAGTCAGACAGAACTGAAAATGATTGAACTATATAAAGTAAAACAAGTGTTGTATTTGGAGTCAATGAACTCAGGGGGCTGGAGAGCATCTGCTTCATGGCCAACACTTTCACTGTACATGTTCTCTCTACCCAAGACCTCATGGGTAATAATTATCATTCTGTTCAGGTGCAAGGATCTAAGCCAGGGCCTAGACAAAACCAAAATGATCCCTGTCCTCAGGGAGCTTACATTCTCATAGGGTGGGTTATAACACATGAAGAGAAAAATCAATAAAAACATATGTAGAATAATACAAAGTTATTTCAAGAAAAAGAGAGGGCCAGTAGGTGGGGGTGTGGGAGGGATAAGTAGGGAGGACACAGATGAATCTTTGAAAGAAACTAGGGATTCTTTGAGGTAGAGATGAGGAGGGAGTGCCTGCTACATATGGGGAGCCAATAGTGAAAATGCAGAGAAACGGAATTTTGTGCAGTGAGAACAGAGCAGGCTAATTCCTGAAGGGGAGTAATATGACATAAAACAACATGGGAATGAGGGAGCTTGATTGCAGAGGGTTTTAAATGCCAGCTGAGGATTTTGTGTTGTGTCCTAGAGGTAACAGGGAGCCATCCAATATTTTTTTTATGAGTGGGGGAAGAAAGTGGGTGACAACATATTTAACATTTACAAAGTGCTCCCCTCACACACACAACAACCCAGCAAGGCAGGTGGTACAAGTCAGAACTAACCACTTAGGTCTTAAAACGTAGGTATTGGAGATCATTGGCACTCATTTAAAACCAAGGTCCAGAAAGGTCCAAGACTTGTCTAAGGTCACACCTCTAGTTAAAGGCAAAATGGGAGTGGGAACAGATGACTTCTGGGTCTGATAGTGTAATAGAGACAGGAGTCCCCAAAGATCTGAATAGTCCCCTGATTCCTAAAGAGGAAAACTTTGTAGATGAGGGGAAGCCTGGATATAAACCCCCAATTCCCCTGGATTAGACAGGGATTCGAGTAGAGCTTGCTGCTAGTGAGATCTTGCTTGATAGGTAAGAGAAAGAACCTATCCATGGGGGCTGATAATATAGTTAAGGCAGCTAGGTGGAGTCGTGAGCAGAGCAGTGGACCTAGAATCGCAAATATTTGTGTTCAAATCCTGTTACAAGCTTATTAGCTGTGTTCCTGTCAGGAAGTCTTTTGCCCTCTCTGCCTCAGTTTCCCCTTCATAAAACTGAAGTAATAATGGTACTCCCCCATTGCTGGTGTGAGGATAAAATGGGATGACGTTGGTAAAGTGCTAGCTGTTATTATTTAGTCTGCAGGTAAAAGGATGTAGAGTTAGGAAAACATGGGTTCAAATCCTGATTCTACTCATTCCCAGCTGTATAACCTTGGGAAAATCACTGTCCCTCTCTGGGACTCGGTTACATAGCTAATATCCTTTCCGATTCTAAAATCACGTAATTCTTAAACTACAATTCATGTAGCACATCACCCTCCAAGAAGCCAAACTCCAAGTACCCGGCAAGGACGGGAACTACAATTCCCAATGTGCCCTGCGGAGGCAGATCTCAGAGCCCGGTGACTACTAGACCCGGGAGGACTACGAATCCCAGACTGCATCGGGGGCGGGGCGGGGCGGAGGAGGCCGAGGGGGCGGGTGCTGCCCTCTGCCGGGCGCGGCGGGAAGTGGGCGAGAAGGTGACAGCCGGAGCCCGGGCGCCGGGGTTCGGGGTGACAGCAGCAGCGGCGGCAGCGGCGACGGAGGAAAGGAAGAGCAAGAGATTGCAGAGGACCCGAAGGAGGAGCGGTTGCGGGGTACCGGGCGGCGGAGAAGGAGGAGGAGCCGCCGCCGTAGCCGTAGCAGCAGCAGCAGCAGCGGCGGCGGCGGCGGCAGCCCGACCAGTGGACGGGGCGAGCCGCCTGGGCAGTAGCGCCGAGCCCGGAGGAGGCCCCGGTGGGGCGGGGCGGGGTGCGCGCCAGCTCCCGACCCGGGCACCTGAAGTTGAACAAGTTGCCGAAGCCGCTTGGGCCGATTGACCTTCAGGTCGAGGTGAGCGGGGCCGGAGGAGAAGGAAGGAAAGGGGAGGTGGAAATCTGGGACATCGGACTCCGGACCGGGGGGTCCGCGGAAGTGGGACCCCGATTGCTGGCTCCCGCATCGGACAGGAGCGTCTCCTGCCTCCCTTGGGTACCGGAGACAGGTGGCTGGAACGGGGGCAGCGGGTTGGATCGGGCGAAAGCTAGGAGATGGGGAATCCCCCTGCCCAGTCCGGACCAGGCGGAGTCCCTTCTGTCCCCGCGGGGCCGGCGCTGTCCCGCAGGCCCGGGGGGTGGGCGATCCGGTCTCTCCCCCGGGGCTCGGACAGGGCGGGGGTGGGGTGGGGGGCGGCCGCGCCGGGACCTTATGTAACCAGGCGGGAGGGGCCCGGGCTAGGGCCTCCCCCGGTCCGGGGAGCTGCGGGGTGTAAGGGGCGGGAGGCGTGGGAGTGAACTTGGGATGAGTTAGTGGGACTAGACGGGAAAAGACGGCGGCTCAGCTCTCTTCCTCTCCCTCCCCCACGGCGCCCCCCCCCCCCGACCCGGCCGGGGCTGCAGGGGCGGGCGGGGCGCGGAAGGGGGGCCAGGGGAGGTGTGCGGGGGCTGTGTCCGGCCCCGGCCAGGCTCCGCCTGATGGTCCGGGGAGAGGGGGCGGGTCCAGAGCAGCGTTCCGCCCACCCGGGGGGCCGGGCTCGCAAGAGAGGGACCACCCCATTCCCCGCGCCTCTCCACCCCACCTTCCCCTACTCCTAGATGGGAGAAGTTCCCCCCACTGGCTGCACCCTCTCCCCAGAGCGCAGCTTTCTGGTTTTCTCCCTCTTTGCCAGTGCGTGCTCGTCCCGCTGTCTCGCTCCGTCTCGTCTCCAAAGAGTGCCAACACGGGCACTGGAGAACGCACCCGCGGTCCTGTCCCTCGGAGGGCTCCCATCCTCTGCTAAGTCCCCAATAAGTAGCAACCCGCCTCCCAGAGCTCCCCGCTTCCCGGTGTCTTGGCTGCTCCGCCCCTAAATCAGTGCGCCCCTACTCCTTCGTCGAGGCCGCCAGACTCGGGATCTGTGTCTTTCCCGGGGCCCGGGATTCGCCCACTTTCCTGCCCCAGCTGATGACAGGGGCTCTGGCCGGCCCGGGGCCCCTCTGCCCCACCCCTCTCTCCTTCCCTGACCCAGGCTTTCCATAGCTTTCCGCTCCGCCGCCCTGGGGCTGCTTGGGGCTGCGTGAGCAGGTTCCCGCTGCTGTGGCCCGGCCCGCCCTGGCCGCTGAGCACCTTTTCCTGGGGGCGGGGCACAAGCTCTAAAGAGCTTCAGACCCCGGACCTGGCCTTACTTGATCCCTCTAGTTCTCGCCTCTTCCCCAGGACCCCACTCCTTCTGTAGATCCTCAGGTTCCCCACGGCCCTCACTTCCTTCCCCTCCTCCCCACTCCTTACAATTCACACTTTCTTGCGACATCTAACCACTTCTGGGTCTCTGGATTAGCCACTCTTTCCCCTGCCCTCAGCGGTATCTCTGGGTTCCAAATCACTCCCCTCCCTCTTTTGTCTTCTGGGTGTCTGAATTAATACTTGTGTCTGCCAGTCTCTGGATAAAGACCTGATTCTCTTCAACACTTCCCTGATGGCGGAGACTGAACAGAGAGGTTTCAGCCTGCCCTTCCTTTGCGGTCCCTTCACCCATTGCGGTTCTGGAGGACAGCCTCTGGGGTCCTCTGTCCCCAGTAGAGCCTTAAGTCTAGAAGTGAAGGGAGAAGAGAGGGACAGAGACTGAAAAAGCGAACCGGTCCAGGGTGCTTGCTGTCTCAGTGACCAGAGCCGACTGGAAGTTACTTAACTTCTCTAACCTCACAACGATGGGTCCCCTGTTTGCAGCTTCTGCGGCTCCTGCCACGGGGCAAAGATCCCAGAATGACTGGGACTTGGGGTGGAGATTCAGACTTTCAAAGCTGAAAGAGACTTTAGAGATGAATGTTCTAGTACATCATCATTTTATAGTTGAAGAAATGAGAGCAATGTCCAGAGTTGGGGAAATTCCTTGGCCACGCTCACATAGTGAGTGAGCGGCAGAGTCTAGACTAGAACCCAGATCTCCCAGCTCCCAGCTCTTTCTTCTACCCTAGGCCTAAGGCTCTCCCTCTCCTGGTGGCTGTTTTCCAAGCAGAACCCGAGCCTTCTGCTTGAAGCTAGCTCGTTCGTTCATTCATTCACTCACTGTCTTCAGGAAGGCAGGACGGACAGTCTAACAACTTGGTATTGGAATTCCCTGGTCTATGCTAGTTGAGGCTGTGGATAAATCTACTCTAACTTCTATGTCCTAGTTTCCCCATCCATAGCACAGAAGGATGACAGCCCAAAGCACACTCAGGCTGCGGGTGTGTGTGTGTGTGTGTGTGTGTGTGTGTGTGTGTGTGTGTGTGTGTGTGTGTGTGTGTCTCCTAAGCAGAATAAAATCATTGGCTCCACTCCTGAAGGACCAAACATTTGGTCAGTGCCACATGCGATTTTGATGAGGATGAGGGGGTGGGAAGGAGAGAGGACAGGGAGGAAGAGCAAGAAACCCCCCTGGTATTGGTGTTCCCAGATCTTATTTTCCTCAATAGTCAGGTACCAGGGATCCTGGTGTGGTAACAGACTAGAAGAGAGACAAGTCCAGACTCCTAAACTGTGTAATCTGTACACAGTAGGCACTCAATAAAGGTTTGATTGTTCTCTGTCCTATTCCCCTAAGTACATGAGGGCTGGATCATGTCCTAGGTGAATTTTCCCTCCAGTTTTCCCTCCTTCAATGCCTAGCACAGTGTTCTGTAAACAATAGGCACTTAATAAATGTTTAGTGAATAAATGGGTGGTCAGATGAAAGAATTCTGGAAGAAAAGTTGCTTATCTAGTGGAGTGATTCTCAGGAGGGAGGGAGGCAAGATGGGGCAGGTAACAATGAATTCAGACTTCCAGTTGTTGTCTGAAGTAAGGGGCTCCCACACTCCCCATCCCTCCTCTATGTGGCCCATTTATTTCCTAGAGGGAAGAAAGAAGGCAGGAGGAAGCCCCAGGGCTGGGGTAACTTCTACACTCCAAGGCCTGGTGCCTTCTTGAGGGGCTAAGCTCCTAGCTGTCTCTATTTCCAGTTCTGTTTCTTACTGTAATTGTATCATTAATTGGAGTGCCCAAACCTCTGCCACGTCTCCCCCTTCTCCCTTCCCCTAACTTTTGGTCTAGCATCGATTAGGTTTCTTCCTTTTCAAAGTAGCAGGCAGTTTGTGGCTCGGGCAGGGGTTACCCAGAATGGGTAGCTGGCTCTAAAAACCAGTCTGGCTCCCTGCCCCCTTAGGAAGGAGGGTGCTTGTGCTGGTGGTGATCCTCACAGGCTTCAATTGAATTCAAATGTTCATTATCAGACACCTGCTGTGCTAGGCACTGAGGGGTGTGTGTGAAGAATCAAAAACTCAGATCACATGGCAGCCTTGTCCTCATGGAACTGGTAGTCTAGTGGAGGGGAAAGTAAAATACAGAAAAGTGTAATACAGAGTGATATAGGAGAAGTGATCAGCATAGATTTAGAGCTAGAAGGGGCTTCACTTATCCCCATTTGACACAGATGGAGAAACTGAGGCACATAGGGATTAAGTGAGTTGTCCAGAGTCACACAGCTAGTAAGTATCTGAAGCTGACTTGGAACTTTCTGATTTCAGGTTTGGTGCTCTATCTACTCCCCTACATAGCTCCCTAGGCAACTTCATGATGATGGAGTTGGGACTGGAACTCTGGCTGCCTTATGAATATCCTTGGAATGTTGCTATCCTCTGAGGCTGTTCTGAGCTCTTGGGTATGGATGGGATGGGCCACCTGGGAATTAGGGCACATTCCCAGGAAGGAATCAATGTGTCATAGGCCCATCCTTCTTGTGCTGGAAGGAACTTTAGAAGCTGCCTCATCCAACTCCCTCATTTTACAGGTGAGGAAACTGAGGCAGAGGCCAAGTGATTTGCCCAAGGTTATACAAGTAGTATTTGGCAGAGTTATGATTTGAACTCAGGTTCGCTTGACTTCTAGTCCAGAGATCTTTCTTTTACAGTGAACTGCTTTTTCCACCAGAAAATTTTTTCCCTTGCCCTAGGACAGATTTTTGTTATTGTTTGGTCCATTAGTCGTGGTCCACTCTTTGTGACCCCATTTGGGGTTTTCTTGGCAAAGATACTAGAGTGGTTTGCCATTTCCTTCTCTAGCTCCAACTAAGGCAAACAGGGTTGAGTGACTTGCCTAGGGTCACATAGCTAGTAAGTGTCTGAGGTCAGATTTAAACTCAGGTCCTCCTTACTCAAGGGTCCCCTCCCTGCCCCCCCAATCCACAGTGCCACCTAGCTGCCCCCTGAGGGCTGATTTATGCAAGTTTTAAGGCATCAGCCTCAAACTAGGGCTAGGGGGTGGCTCTCTCCAGCTGCTGCCTTGAGAGTGACCCAGAGCACCCTCCTGTAGCCCTAAGGCCTGAAAGTCTGTGGGTCAGTGGGGGCATGATTTAGAGGGAGGATTCTGCTTCTTGCCTTGTTACACAGGAAGCTATAAGGCAGATTGTGGCTGAAGATGGCCAGACCTACCACGGGGGAGAATCATTGATACAAGGGAGAGGCAGGAATAAAAATCTTAAAACTCCTAAACTTTAGTTATGTGGGACCTTAGCAGGCATGTAGTTCAGCTCCCTCATTTTACATTTGAGAGACACCCCCCCCCAACCCCCAAAGGGGCACACAGGGCATTTAGTGGCAAAGCCAGGACGAGAACCCTAGATTTAGACCCAAAGGAACCAACCCTCCTCATTTGACAAATGAGTAAACTGAGACCCGGGATAGGAAAATCACTCACTCACTCAGTAAGTAAGTGAATAGGTAAGTAAGTAAATAAGTAAAGATTCAAACTCAGGTCCCCTGCTGCCAATCCCAGTGCTCCATCTACCACCCTGCCACCTTTCTTTCCTATTCTGTGGACCGAAGCCCTTCCAGGTCCCACTTGACCACAGTTGAGCAGGAAGATAGATTTACTAGTCAATCAACTAGTTTTTCCTGAACACCTATGTGGGCACAGTATCATGCTGAGTGTGATGGGGATGTAAGACAACCTGAAAGGCATTTCCTACTTACTGGAATTTAGTCTAGTTTGGAAAAGATTCACAAACATGAAAAATGTTTGAGATACTTCCCCACCCCTGACTTTTCTTTTCTTTCTTTCTTTTTTTTTTTTTTTTTGGTGAGGCAATTGGGGTTAAGTGACTTGCCCAGGGTCACATAGCTAGTAAGTATCAAGTGTCTGAGGTCAGATTTGAACTCAGGTCCTCTTGACTCCAGGACCAGTGCTCTATCCACTATACCACTTAGCTGCCCCACCACTTTTCAATAAAATAGTCCCATCTTCTGTGTTGGGGAGTAACCATAGGTGAAGAAGATGTTCCTCAAGTGATAGGGCAAAAACAGAAGATTTCTCACCCACAGAAATGAATGAAAATGCATTTATTAAGCATTTTTTGCCTGTGCCAAGCTCTGGGGATACACCTAAGAAAAGTAAGACAGCCCCCGTTATCATGGAGCCATATTCTAGTGAGGGAGAAGACACATAGAGGTTTTAGCATCATCATGGTCCTTAGGTACATGGGTGAAGCAGATGATAATGCCTCTTCTTTACTGACATTTTCACAGCTGAAATCCTATCAGTTTCTGATGTGGAACCACTTGACAGTAGCACAGACTTGAGATGAGAAGTTTCTCTTCTGGGTCTTCCATAGCTGTGGCTACAGCACCCCAGAAGCAGTTGCCAGGCTGCATCTCCATGGGAGTTGCTTCTCAGTCTCATCATTATGAGGGCGGGGCTGGAATTAGAACCTGCTACCAGTTTCAGGACTCTTGGGTTCATTGGTGGGGATTAGTCAACAGTTTATGTAGGTGGTAGCAAGAAAAGTAGATCTATATGTATAGTGATTGCTCCCCTCATTAACAGCTATGGGGGCAAGGTTGGAAGCAGGGCCAATGGTCTAGGGCTCACAGTTATTTCCAAGGTGCTTGGGGCAGGGTCCTGGGCAGTGTCCATTGTCGTCTGAGGGGCGGTAGTGGTTGAGGTGGTGGCATTGGTTTGATTCATCTGGTGGTTGACACCTTCTGTCCCTCCCCCAGAATGCATTGCTGTTTCAGCTTGCCTAGGTGGCAGTTGGACATGTTTAACTGTGGGATTGGGAGAAAACTTTGATGGTTAATGTTAGAGATAAATAGAACATAAATAAATAGCTAGAAGGTTTATATCACAAAGGCATCCCCCTAAAGGAGAAAAAGACCTATTTGTACAAAAATATTTCTAGCAGCTCTTTTTTGTGGTGGCTAAGAATTGGAAATCAAAGGAATACCCATCAATTGGGGAATGGCTAAACAAGCTGTGGTATATGATGGTGATAGAATATTATTGTGCTATAAGAAATGATAAGCAGGATGATTTCAGAAAGGCCTGGAAAGATTTGTATGAACTGATGTATAGTGAAGTGAGCAGAACCAAGAGAACATTACACACAGAGACAGCAATATTGTTTGATGAAGAACTGTGAATGACTTGACTATTCTCAGCAATACAATGATTCAAGACAATTCCAAAGGACTATTTTGGGGGGGGGGCGGGTGAGGCAATTGGGGTTAAGTGACTTGCCCAGGGTCACAAAGCAAGTAAGTGTCAAGTGTCTGAGGATGGATTTGAACTCAGGTCTTCCTGAATCGAGGGCCGGTGCTTTATCCACTGTGCCACCCAGCTGCCCCTCCAAAGGACTATTGATGAAACATACTATCCACCTCCAGAGAAAAACTGATAATGGTTGAACACAGACTAAAAGCATGCTATTTTTCACTTTCTTTCATTTTTTCTTTTATTCAAGTTTTCTTGTACAAAATGACTAATATGGTAATGTTTTACATAATTGCACATGTATATGCCATATCTGATTGCTTACCACCTCAGGGAGGGGGAGGAGAGGTAGGAAATGAGGGATAAAATTTAGAACTCCAAACTATAAATAAAAATGTTTATTATTTTTAAAAAAAAGAATTAGCTTTATATAAGCTCATCCAGAATAAATAATACCTTAAATACATTCAGATAAAATGTTTTCAGTTTAAAAAAATGGCTAGATAGAAAATAAATAGTAGATGGGGAGATAGAAGATAGCTAGATGGAAGAAAGACAGAAGATAGGAGATAGAAGATAAATAGGTAAACAAGATAAATAGCTAGTTAGAAGATGAATAGAGAGAAGAGATAGAAGATAGATAGAAGATAAAGAAGTACTTAGTTAAGATAGAAGATAAACAGAGAGAAGATATAGGTAGATAGAAGATAAATAGATGGGGAGATAGGACATTTATTAAGTGCTTACCTTATGCCAGGCAGGAAGGGTTTTTGATTATTTTCCTTGGTGAGACATAAGCCTGGTCAGAATGAGAAGGAGAGAACACAAGATTTATAGCTTGAAGGGAGTTTAGAAATCATCTAATGCAGCCCCTTCATTTTTCTGCTGAGGAGACAGGCCCGAGATGAGAAGTGATTTGTACAAGGTCACACAGGGAGTTAGTGGCAGAATCAGGATTAGAACCTAGGTCCTCTGATTCTTTTTTTTGGCAGGGCAATGAGGGTTAAGTGACTTGCCCAGGGTCACACAGCTAGTAAGTGTCAAGTGTCTGAGGCTGGATTTGAACTCAGGTCTTCCTGAACCCAGGGCCGGTGCTTTATCCACTGTGCCACCTAGCCGCCCCCTTGGTCCTCTGATTCTGAATCTAGCTCTCCCTCCATTATACTTGGTTATTGTGCAGACCCCATTTGTCATTTTCTTGGCAGAGATACTAGAGTAGTAGTTTGCCATTTCCTTCTCCAGCTCATTTTACAGATGAGGAAACTGAGGCAAGCAGGGTTAAGTGACTTGTCTAAGGTAACACAATTAATGTCCAATGCTGGATTTGAACTTGGGTCTTCCTGACTCTAGGCTCCCTAGACTATCCACTGTGCCACCCAGCGGCTCTTACTGATGGATTGGGACAGTACTGGTGATGGGAGTGGGGTGGGGGAGGGGACAAAGTGGTCTGGGGAGGGTAGGAAGAAGAGACATTTTATATCTACAAAAACACCCTGAGAGAATAGATGTTCGGATATATTTAGGATGGAGGTTACATTGGGCTCCAGCCCCTGTGATGAGAGTGGGCCCAAGATCCTTAGCTTCCCAATGCTTAGGCCATAGAAGCATTCATTGATCTAGAGCTAGAAGCTACTTTAGAGATCATCTGGTCCAACCCCCTCATTTTATAAAAGGAGAGGCTGAGGCCCAGAGACGATGAATGGTTTGCTCCAAGGTCACACAGGAAGCATGTGGCAGAGCTGGGATTTGAACCCATGTCCTACTTTATAGTGACAGTAACATTGGAGGCTGGGTCCAAACATCTGGGTTTAAACTCTGCCTCTTTCTGCCTCACTGTGTGCCTTTAGGTAGATCACACCACATTTCAGTTTCTTCATTTGTAAAATGGGGGAAGGGTTGGACTTGATCATCTCTAAGACCCCTTCCAACTATAAGCGGGATGTTTGTATGATTGAGGAAGAAATAGCTCTGAATGTTTGGCAGTCCTAGGACCCTGAGTGAAGCCAAGAGGAGAAGGAAGCATTGTGATACAGTGGAAAGAACATCAGACCTGTGTTCAAATCCTGCCTCTCATGCCTACTCTATATGTGACCTTTCTACAAGTCTCTTAACTTTCCTGGGCCTCAGTTTCCCATTCTGTGAAATGGGAGGTGGTTGTGGGATAGATTAAATGAATTCTGAGGTCCCTTCACTTCATCCTAAGACAATGTTTCCTCCTTCCCTTTCCCCTTCTTTTCCCTCTCTCCTCTCCCTTCCCTTTCCCCTTCCTCTTCCCCTTCCCCTTTCTTTCCCCCTTCCCTTTCCTCTTCCTTTCCCCCTCCCCATCCTTCCCCTTTCCCCCTTCCCCCTTCTTTTCCCCTTCCTCCCTCTCCTTCCTAGTCCTTCCTCCTCTCCATGTTACTACTAGGTGTGTGTTGGTCAAGATATACTAGGGAGTGGGGTGGGGGAGGGGGGGAAGTGGTGACAGGTTTGTTTTCTCCTGCTTAAGCAGTGAAGTCACAGCCTGTCCTTTGACTTGTTTATTATGGGTTCAGAAGCAACAGCTGCTGCAGCTCCTGGTGGTCCCTGCAGGGAGAAGTATGGCCAGGGCGCTGACACATTATACTGCTGTCCCTCCCTCCCCCCTGGACTCCCTGAACTCCTTTGCTGGGCCCTTGCCAGTATGGGGTCTCTGGTTCTATTCGCTTTGGGAATTGATTTAGGATTCTGGAACCAGCCCTTGGAGAGGAGAAGGGCAACAGTCCCTCATTTGGGCACTTTTGTTTTCCTGTTGAGAAAACCGAGACTCCCCAGAGATGGGGCAGCTTGTCCAGGGCCCCCTAGAGCCCAGCTCTCTCTCCTGGCTCTCTGGCCTGTGTCTTTCCACAACACCAGGCGGCCTTTATTCTGTTCAATTGCATTAAACAAATTTCGTTTAGCACCTGCCTGCCCTCTGGCTAAGCCCTCCAGTAGCTCCTCTAGAAGATTAAAAAAAGAGGCTGGGCCCTGTGATGCTTCCCCACGGGGATTGACTGTGGACGAGTCACTTCATTCATCCTCAGCTTTCCTGCTTATAAAATGGAGAGAATATCTGAGTTCCTTATCTGTTAGGATTGTGCTTTTCCAAGTAGGAAATGAAGGTTAAGTTCACGGGAAGTGTTTTGGACCCCAAAAAGAAAGATGAGTTTGTTGTTAGGTAAGAGCGGGCAGGAGTCCCTGCCTTTTAAGTGCTTGCTGTCATATTGGATCAAGCAGATTGACACTCCTGAAAAATGCATGGAAGTACATGGGGATATGGAGTGGAATCATTCATTGGAAAGAGCCGGGGCTCAGGAGCCAGAAGACCTGCATTCAGATTCTTCTCTTACCCTTATAATCATGGACCAACAAGTCACTTCTCTGTCAACTTCAGCTTTTTCATCTTTGCATGAGATAGATCGAGGTCTGCTCCAATTCTCTCTCTCTCTCTCTCTCTCTCTCTCTCTCTCTCTCTCTCTCTGAGGAGCAATGAGGATTAAGTAACTTGCCTAGAGTCACACAGCTAGTAAGTGTCAGGTGTCTGAGGTTGGATTTGAACTCTGGTCCTCTTGAATCCAAGGCTGGTGCCACCTAGCTGCCCCCTCCAGTTCTCTCTTAACTTCCACAGGGGTAAAAGGGGTCCCACCTCCCCTTGCTTAGGATTCTCTCTGGTGGAAGGCCCACATTGACCTGAAAGGCAGCTTTTCTCTTCCCACACATCCCTGATCATCAGGATCAAAGGTTTTGGGGGTCAAGTAGAGCTCCACCAGGTTTGGAGTTAGAGGACCTGGGTCTGAGTCCTCATTACCTGTGTGACTTTAGGCAAGATCTTTTACCTCTCTGGGCCTCAGTTGCCTTTCAGTTTTATGGTCCTATTATTCTATGAATTCTATATCCCACTGTGGATTCTGCTGGTTACCCTTCTCTCTCCCTCTCTCCACTTCTTCCATATCCCAATATATACCTTATCTTCCTCTGCTCTGGGATTGAGACTAGGAAACAATGGGTACAGAGAATGGGCTTGGGAATCTCTCCCCCTTTGGTAAGTTTGGAAGCCACTATGGCCTCTGATTCACTTGCCTGCTTATTGGTGTCTCTGTGGCCATGTGTCTGGGATGCCTCCGCTATATTGGGCTTGATGACTCAGACATCCTTAGGCCTGGTCATTGCTGATCTACTGTCCTCCTGCCCAGCTACCAATTCTGACCTACTGTGTTCTGAAAGGATGGCTCTTTCTGAGATACCCACCTTGCTCAGGGATCAACTTACTCTTTTCCCCTCTCCCCCATTTTTTTCCTTTTATCTGTATACCGTGGTCCTCCTATCTTCTCTTCTCTCCCTACTCCTTGTTGTTGTTTATTGTTGTTCAGTTGTGCCCTACTCTTTTATTTATTTATTTATTTATTTATTTATTTTTGGTGAGGCAATTGGGGTTAAGTGATTTGCCCAGGGTCACACAGCTAGGAAGTGTTAAGTGTCTGAGGCCACATTTGAACTCAGGTTCTCCTGACTCCAGGGCCAGTGTTCTATCCACTGTGCCACCTAGCTGCCCCAGTTGTGCCCTACTCTTTATGACTCTATTTGGGGTCTCCATTTCAAAGATACTGGAGTGGTTTGCCATTTCTTTCTCTGGCCCATTTTACAGATGAGGAAACTGAGGCAAATAGGGTACTTGCCCAGGGTCACACAGCTAGTCACTGTCTGAGGTCAGATTTGAACTCAGTTCTTCCTGACTCCAGGCCTAGTACTCTATCTACTGTACCATCTAGCTGCCCATTATTCCTATCCTAACTTTCTTTGTGTCTCCCTCTTTAAAAAAATACATAGGGGGGGGCAGCTGGATGGCACAGTGGATAGAGCACCGGCCCTGGAGTCAGGAGTACCTGAGTTCAAATCCGGCCTCAGACACTTAACACTTACTAGCTGTGTGACCCTAGGCAAGTCACTTAACCCCAATTGCCTCACTAAAAAAAAAAAATACATAGGGGGCAGCTAGGTGGCTCAGTGGATAGAGCACCTGCCCTGGAGTCAGGAGGACCTGAGTTCAAATCCGGCCTCAGACACTTCACATTTACTAGTCATGTGACCCTGGGCAAGTCACTTAACCCCAATTGCCTCACACACATACAAAAATACATAGGGGGCAGCTAGGTGACACAGTGGATAAAGCACCAGCCCAAGATTCAGGAGGACCTGAGTTCAAATCCAGCCTCAGACACTTAACACTTACTAGCCATGTGACCCTGGGCAAGTTATTTAACCCTCATTGCCCCACAAAACAAAACAGGAACAACAAAAATACATAATGCATATGTGTGTGTGTGTGTGTGTGTGTGTGTGTGTGTGTAAATAAGAATAGCTTTTGTCTTTACCTTTTCTAAATTTTCCCCTGAATCCTTGGCTCCCAGAGAACCATTCCTTATAATGTCTCCCTTTCTTTTGACCTTCCCCTCTTCCATTTTTCCCTTCTCCCTCAGCCTTCTCCTCCATCTCTCTCCCCCTCTACCTCTTTCATCCTCCCCCTCCTTCTGCTTCCTTCTTCATGCCCCCTAATTTCTCTACCTTTCCATTTTCTTCCTTTCTCTGTCATGTTTCCCCTCCTCTCTGGCCCCTTCTTTCTGCTCCCATCCCCCCCTGCCTCCTCGCTTTCTTTGTCCCCATGCCCGTCTCTTCCTCTTTTCTCTAGTTCCTCTCTCCTTCAGTTCCACCTTGTTCTTCTGCAGCAGAATCTCAGTGTGGCTCCATGAGTTGTTTAGGAGATTGTTGGAGATTCCTAGAAGTAGAATATCCAAGCCCCAGACCCACCAATTCCTCTTTCTCCCAGATCTCCTCATCTCTTCAGTTCTCCTCAGTGGTTCCAGAATCCTTTGGGCCTGTCTTGCCTGCCCGTGGCCCTCAGTTACCTCTGCCCTTCTCCATTCATTCATTCCTTCGTTCATTCACTCACTCAACGACAAACATTTACTGGACACCTGTCCTGTGTAAAGCTCTGTACTCGATGCTCTCTAACAGTCCCAAACGGGCTATTGACTCACCAAGGGCCTGAAGCTACTCCCCTAGCTAAAGATGACCCCATTGGATTCTTGGTTTGGGGCAACTAACACTCACTGCCAGCCATTGTCTCATCTGCCTACAACAAAACTGTCAGCTCCCCATGTCATACATTTGCTGTGTGCTGACCCTATTCTCCCAGGAACCCTAGCCCCAGGCTGGGGACCATCTCCTGGGAATGGAATGCCCTGGGACTCTGCACATTGCTGACCTAATGTTCCAACCCGCTGGTGCCAAGAGCCACAGAGGAATAATCCCGAGGAGATTGTGGGTGGGAGGGAATGTATGTTTGTACTCAAGTGTATGTGTGTGTGTGTGTGTGTGTGTGTGTGTGTGTGTGTGTGTGCAAGTTTGCATGTAGCATTGAGCAGAAGATGTATGGAGCCTAATTTTAGGGTATAGTTGTAGGGGCTGACTCAGAGGCTCTTGAGTAGGTAGGGGTGTGTATGTGTTTGTACACAGAACCATGATCTTTGGAGCTGAAAGGGAACTTGGAGATCATTTCGTCTAACTCCCTTCTTTTAATTTAATTAATTTATTTATTTGCGGGGCAATGAGGGTTAAGTGACTTGCAAGTAAGTGTCAGCTAGTGTCAAGTGTCTGAGGCCGAATTTGAACTCAGGTCCTTCTGAATCCAGGGCCAGTGCTCTATCCACTCCGCCACCAAACTGCCCCCTAACTCCCTTATTTTATAAATGAAGAAAGTGACAGGGCGAAGGTACTTGACCAAGGTCACTCAAGTAATCAGTATCAGAGCTAGAATTTGGAATGTGATCAGAGCCTTAGAGTCAGAAAGGACCTTGGAAGTCATCTAGTAGGCAGTCCCCCTTATTATAAAATAAGATGAGGAAACTAAAGCTTATTGGGGTTAAGATTACTCAGATGTTAAGTAGCAGGGCCTCATTCTGAACCCATGTTCTCAGACTCATATCCAGCACTAGACTATGTTCACCTGATGGCAAACCCAGGATTCTTTTCATTGGTTTAAACTGCTCTGGTGGGAGTGGGAGTGGGGAGGGGACAGCATCCCAAGGGCACAATAAGAGTCCCTCCAGGTTTGGTTTTGCCATTTGGCTCTGGGAGACATCAAAGGCAGGTGCAGGGTTGTTGGCCAGGGGCTGTGATGGCTGTGGGGAGGCTGCCCCACTACCTCCCTCCTGCACATCCAGAGACAAAGCTCTGTTTACCCTATGCCAGGGATGGCTAGCTTAGGGTATCTCAGCTAGGAACTGAGCTTCAGAGATACATCATCAGTGGGGTAGGCGTCCTTCCCAAAGTGCATTTTTGCCTCTTAAGGCAAAGCTTAGGGGCAGCTAGGTGGCACAGTGAATAGAGCACCGGTACTGGAGTCAGGAGTACCTGAGTTCAAATCTGGCCTCAGACACTTAACACTTACTAGCTGTGTGACCCTGGGCAAGTCACTTAACCCCAATTGCCTCACCAAAAAAAAAAAAAAAAAGGCAAAGCTTAAGGTTCTCCTGCCCAAAGGTGCAGTCTTAGTGGGGGTGGCAGTGTGGGGGGTGGGGGAATACAAGGGCACTCAGAAGACCTTGTGTTCATCAGTTAGCATTTATTAAATGCCTACTGTGTTATAGGCACTGTGGCTGCAAAGAGAAAAGTATACATTTTTTACCTCTAGGAAGCTTGAATTCTATCAGGAAAGACCAATTCTCCATAATTAACTATGTACAAAATAATTATAAGGTGAAGCTTTTTTTTTTTTTTTTTTGGAAGGGTGGTGGGGCACTAGATGTTGGGAGTATCGGGAAAGAACTCATGTAGGAAGCGTTGAAGATAGCACATCTATTCATGCCAAAAGAAACCAGCCATATTCCATAATTTCTCTCCACTCCTATCCTGTCCATTCCCCTAGTGTGGTTTAAAGAAAAGTATACTGACTATAAATTTAGAAGACATGAGTTCAAATCCTGCCTCTGATTCTTACATCCTATATGACCTTAGACACATTACTTAAAGCTCCTCTGGGCCTCAGTTTCCTTCTCTGTAAAATTAGATGTTTGGCCCCAGGGGTCTTTTTCAGCCCTAGTTCTGTGTGGCCCCATGACCCTTCCAGCTTTGAGGTGGCAGGGTTTAGGGAAGGGCTGAGCAGTGTCACACTAGACAGCACTGTGCCCTGCAATGAGCTCCTCTTGTGGCCTTTGGGAATGAGTCACTTATTGTCTCCTCATCTAAAATGGGGATAATGAGATCTGTTCCACCTCTCTTTAGGGGGAATGTTGTGAGGAAGAAATGAAATAATGGGTACCTTGAAAAATGGGATCCAAGTAAGGTATCATTATTATCATTATGTCTTTAAGGGAGGGAAGGGCTTTCAGACCTGGGATGGATGAGCTCTCCCCTGCCTCTTCTCCCTTGGTCCCCGGGGCTCCATAGGTCAGACCAAGCTTGAGTCAGGTGACTGAGCCTCACACTCAGCAGTTTGCACAGGCTCCAGTCTAGGCTTAGAGGCAGAGGGAGAGGCATCTTGTTCTCTAGAGGGAAGTGGGATGACCCTGTTCCAAGGGCCCTTCAAGGCCTCCTTGGCCCTTTGATGAAGGCCGCTGAAGTGAGGGGCTCTAGTGGAAGCTCGGGGCTGGGTCAAGCCACATCTGACTTTGTCCCTTGGACCAAGGAGTGATAAACCGGGGTGATAAACCAGGCTTATTGTGCCCCTTATCTGGGGCCCCTTTGCCAGCCTCTGTCCTGCTCTCCCCTGGATTAGGGATTGAGAATCAGAGGGCAGGAAACCCAGCACCCCTTCTACCCCTTCCCCCAGATCTTCTCACACCATGTCCCCTGGGTCCTAGGGTGAGGGGAGGTGGGCAGCCTGGACCCTGACAAATGTTTTGTGCTTTTAAAAAGGCCCACTCTCCCCAACAGGAATATGGTATGGTATACTGGAAAAAAACTTGGGTTCCAAGTTAGAGAAGCTGGCTTGAAAACCTGACTCTGCTACTCACTACCTTTGTGACCCTGGGCAAGTGACTTCCCCTCTCTGGGCCCCAGTTTCCTCATCTGTAAAATGAGAGGGTTGGGCCAAATGCTCTCCAAGGTTCCCTTTCAATTCTAGGTCCTGTGCCCTCCCAGTAAGTAGTAGGAGAATCCTCCTCTTGCTCTCCACCTTTATCATTTTGCTCCCTCTACTGGGGCCCATCCCTGTGGAGAGAAGATTGGAGCCCATTGCATTCCTCTCTTCTGTCTAAATCTATTATCAGACAAGAATCTTCAGAGAGTTAAGGGATTGGTAAAAGTTTCCTTTAATGACCTTTCCCAGGGGTATTTGCGCTTAACTGGGGGAGTGGGAGACCCTAATTTTAAGCCAGAGGAATGAAGTTTTTGTTTTGAAATTAGAAATATCCCCAAGCAAGTGGGAGATCTGTTTGGGGGGAGGGGTTCCTCAAAGAAAGGAAGACCTTCTCTGAGCCTTCAAAATCACTTACAGGCAGTGCTTTAGTTTATTTAATGACCAATTGTGACAGGAGTTCTTACTTATGAGCTTCAGCAAATCATCTAACCTTCCAGGACCTCAATTTCCTTACCTAGAAAACTAGATGGCTTTGGAGATTCCTTGCAGGCCTAGATCTCAGAGCCTATGTTCCTACTATATTGAAAAAACCTGGAGATGTTTCTGGGGAGAAGAGAAGGATCAGGGAGGACATGTTGGCTCTCTTCACGTATCTCCTGGATTGTCTCATGGAAGAGGGATTTCAGTGGGTCCACTAGTTTCCAGAGATTGGAACTAGTAGTTTTAAGGAAGATTTAAGCTCAACCCATGGAAAAGCTTCCGAACAGAACTAAACAAAAGTGGGCTGGGCTATCTTGGGAGACAAGTTCTTCATGACTTGAGGGCTTTGAAGATAGTTAGATGGATGAAGCATCTATTAAGTTCTTACTATGTGCCAGGCACTGCACAAGTAGCAAGAGTCTCTTCCCTCAAGACATTTGCATGCTGAGGGAAGACAAAGTGCAAAGGGGAGCTGAGAAAGGGGGTAGGATATGATGGGATGGCTTGAGGTAGGCTATGAACTGAAGGGAAGGCCTGGCACCCTTTTGAGATAAGGCAAAAATTGATCTTTCAGAGCCCAGAGACCAATGGGAGGTGGAGGTGCTGGTCTGTATAGAGGAAGCTTGGGGAGGAGACAGCCAGGAAGTAGTTCTGAGGCAGCAGAAATGAGGAGCTATGGTAGAAAACCCATATTGGACTAAATGGCTCTTCCGACCCTGAGATTTTTTTGTCTTTTTAAATTTAAATTTTTATTGTTGTCTTTTGTTTTCATAGTGTCTTCATTTATGAATATGCCCCTCCTAGCATCTCTCTCTCTCTTTCTCTCTCTGAACTCAGTCCTTAAAACAAAGAATAAAAAAAGGAAAAAAAAACCAAAGCAATTCAGCAAAGCCAATGTATCAACTGTCAGTATGTAAAATATTCTATAAACTCCTTACTTCTACAGAAAGAAGATGGTGTGCTTTCTCAAATCTCCTCTGAGACCCAACTTGATCATTATAATTCGACAACATTGGGTTTTTTGTCTTTTCCTTTTTCTTTGTTACTATTATTTTAAAATTCTATTTTATTTCCTTTTGTATCAGTTCACATAAGTCTTTTCATGCTTCTCTGAATTCTTCTTCTTTTTTTTTTTTTTGGTGAGGCAATTGGGGTTAAGTGAATTGCCCAGGGTCACAGTAAGTGTCAAGTGTGTGAGGCTGGATTTGAACTCAGGTCTTCCTGATTCCAGGGCCGGTGCCCTATCCACTGTGCCATCTAGCTGCCCCTGAGTTCTTTATATTCATCACTTCTTATGGTATAGTAATATCCCATAATGTACATATTCCAAAATTTGTTTAGCTCTTCCCCAACATCTAGGCATTTGCTTTGTTTCCAGTTCTTAGCTGTCATAAAAAGTGCTGCTATGAATATTTTGGGCCTTTTCTGTTTCTGACTTCCTGAGGCATGTGCCTAGCACCAAAGGGTATGGACATCTTAACCATTTTTAGCATAATTCAGAATCATTTTTCAGAATGGTTGGACCAGTTCGCAGCTCCACCAACAGTGAATTAGTAAACCCGTCTTATAGTTCCTACAATGTTGACTACTTCCATTTTTTGTCATCTGTGACAACTTGTTGGATGTAAGGTGAAACCTCAGAATTGCTTTGATTTGTATTTCTATTATTAGTGATTTGTAGCAGTTTTTCATATGATTGTTAATAGTTTGCAGTTCTTTTGAGAATTCCTTATATCTTTTGATCACATCCATTGGAGAATGGTTCTTGTCCTATATATTTGTGATAACTCCCTATGTATGTATTGGATAGCAAATCCTAATCAGAAATATTTGATATCAGTTTTTCCCCCCGCTTGACATTTTTCCATTCTCATCTTAACTATAGATTTTGTTCATGGAAAAGCCTTTCAATTTCAAATGATCGAAATTATTTATTTCATCTTTGGTGATTGCCTATAGCTATTGTTTGATTAATTTTATCACTTTGTTTTTGCAGGGGCAATGAGGGTTAAGTGACTTGTCCAGGGTCACACAGCTAGTGTCAAGTGTCTGAGGCTGGATTTGAACCCAGGTCCTCCTGAAACCAGGGCCGGTGCTTTATCTACTGTGCCACCTAGCTGCCCCAATTTTATCACTTTGTAAGATGTAATATACTGTGGAAAAAATGCTCAAATTGAAAAACCCAAGTTCAAATCTGACCCTTAGCTATGTGACCCTTAGCAAGTCAACTGATTGCTCTTTGTTTCAGTTTCCTCATCTCTACTTTCATACATTAGTGAATCTATGATCTTAGCCATGTTCTGCTTCTCTTCAGGAATGCAGATGACAACCTATCCATGCTCTTCTCTCCTGCATGACTCTCATCTTTGTTTTCCCCTGAATCTTGGGAGTCCACCCAATGTGCAGGCTAACAGCTGTTTTCTAGATCCCTTGACATTGTACAGCCAGTGTAGAACTCAGCTCTTCATTGGTTCTCCCTTGTTCTTGTTACATGACCCAGCTCCTTCTCTAGTCCTTCATTTCTCTGATGACATCTACTTTCGCATGATTCCTCATTTTCAATGTCTTGCGTCTAGCTCCCAAAACAGGCAACTGAGAGACTATTAGTGACTACTTACCAACTCATATGCCTCCTTTTCTATCTCTTCAAAAATTTTTTTTAAAAACCATTTCTATTGATGTATTTTGTTTTTTACAAAAAAGATATCACCTTTGTTTCTGAACACATCTCTCTCTTCCCTCCTAAAATTACTTCCCAGAGAATCATCCCCTGTAACAAAGAACAAAAGAATAAGGAAAAAACAAAACAAAACCCCCTGTAACAACAGTCCAGCCAGAACAACCAACACATAAACTGAATCTGACAGTTTAAACAAAATTCTGTACCCATGGTCCCCTACCTTTATATCAAGGGAGAAAGTTGCTTTCTCTACAAAATGTTAATGGAAATGACTTAGACACCATCACAGTGAAGGTAAGATAAAGGAATGAGCTTTTTAAAAAAATATTTTAATTTTTAATTTTTCCCAATTACATGTAAAGATATATATTTTTTGAGTTCCAAATTTTTCTCCCTCCCTTCCTTCCCTCCCCCCTTCCAAGGCCAGCAAGCAATTTGATATAGGTTATACATTACAGTCATGTTAAACATATCTCCACATTAATCATGTTGTAAGAGAAGAAGCAGAACAAAAGGGGGAAAAAGGAAGAAAGAATAAACAAGAATAAGAACAAAAAAGCAACAACAAAAGTGAAAATAGTATGCTGCAATCTGCATTCAGATTCCATAGTTCTTTTTCTGAATGTAGAGAGCATTTTCCACCATAAGTCTTTTGGCATTGTCTCGGATCATTGTATTGCTGAGAAGAGTTAAGTCTATCACAGTTGATCATCACACAATATTGTTGGTACTATGTATCAACTGTGTATTGACTGATACTATGTATCAATTTTCTCTTGGTTCTGCTCATTTCACTCAGCATCAATTCATGTAAGTCTTTCCAGGTTTTTCTGAAATCCATCTACTTATCATTTCTTAGGGAATGAGCTTTTGCCAATGTGTTGTCCAGTAGAGCCTATCATTTCCATCACACAGCTAATTGCCTGAAATGGAGGGAAATGTCAAAATTTCATTGTACTTTTTGTTTGTTCACCAGGATGCTTTGTTCTCTTTGTAGCCTCAGAATTTAGTCCAGTGCCTGACATATAATAACTGCTTAATAAATACTAGTTGAGGGGGCAACTAGGTGGCTCAGTGGGTAAAGCACTGGCCCTGGATTCAGGAGGACCTGAGTTCAAATCCAGCCTCAGATACTTGACACTTACTAGCTGTGTGACCCTGGGCAAGTCACTTAATCCCCATTGCCCTGCAAAATAAGTAAATAAATACTAGTTGAGTCAAATAAAATTTTTAAAAAAATTTAAAACATTGTATTTGGTAGATCAAATTGTGCTTTTAAACAGTGCTGAATTGGTTTAAATCCAACTTCAGACACTCAGTAGCTGTGTGACCCTGGGCAAGTCACTTAATAGTTACCTGCCTCAGCTTCTGTATCTGAAAAAATGGGGATAATAATAGCAACCTACCCTTCCAGGGTTGTTGTAAGGAACAAATGAGATAATTTTTAGTCATTTACTTTGCAAAGCTTAAAGTCCTATATAAATGTTGACTATCATTATTAAGCTCCTTCAGGTCAGAGACTGTCTTTTACCCTTTTTTATACGCCCTGTGCTTAGTGCTGTGCTTGGCACATAGTAGATGCTTAATAAATGTTTATTGACTGATTATCATTGATATTATTAATTCCAAGATTGTTCAAGATTTCTTAAAGATAGTCATGATTTCGTCATCCATGAAATGGGAATGATCATAGCTGCAGTACTTACCCTCGAGTGAGTCAGTTCATCATAGTGAATAGATGAGGCCACCTTTAAAGTCCAGAAAGACCTGGGATTGGAGTCTTACTTCTGGCATCTACTGGCTGTGTGACTGGGCAAGTCATTTGATCTCTCAGTGACCCCATTTGGGTGGGAAATTCTCTAAGACTAAAAGTTGCAGGAAATTGCTTATCTGTAAAAGTGAAAGGAGTTTTCACACTGAGAGTCTCTCAGATTGATGATTTGGACCAAAAATTAGACCTACCCACCCATCCACCCACCTACCCAAATCCTATCTCCCAGGGTTGTTGTGAAGATTAAATGAGATAATGTACTTTACAGTGCTTTGCAAACCATTGCAACCAAAGAGCTATATAAATGCCAGCTATTATCTTTATTATTATTTTATGACATCCAAGGCCCACTTCTTGGTGGCAGATTCTCAGTCTTGGTCTCCTGGTTGTGCAAGTCAGTCATTAGAGGTTATGAACTGGAGATTGGTGCTATTTGATGTGGCCCCTAAACCTGAGATTCAGCAGTTTAAGGCTGTGGAGATGAGAGGAGTATGTCTGTCTCTGAAGAGGGGCCAGTAGGAAACCTAATCCTATGGCTCAAGTAAGACCTGGCCAGGAGTCCGGCTTAGGACATCTTTTCTCTCTCTATTCCTTGTGCCTCAGTTTCCATTCATTTTCTGGGCAGTAGGGATCAAGGGATGCTTGGGCAGGGCCCCCTGGAGGTACCAACATTGAGTTCTACAAGAGTCCACGGCAAGATGTACAAGTGGTCACTTTGGCCAGAGTGATGGGTGAAGAGGATAGGGCTTGGCACTGGGATGGAGGTTGCCTCTTGCAAGTGGCATTTGGATCCCCCAGGGGAAGGAGAGATTTGAATTCAGGGTTGATGAGAGTTCGAGTATGAGAGTATAAGGTCTTCCAAGGTTGTGGCTCATTCTGCCTGGTTAGTAATCCTTGGTCACATTTGTATCTTGAAACAACTTGCACAACTTCCTGTCTTGGTGAGGCCACTGGAGGCTGGGTGAGAAATAGCACCCTGAGAAAAATGAGGAAATTCTGGGCCTGAAGGGAGGGCCTTGGGAGATGTCTGGGCACTGAATGGGGCTGCGGACCTTAGACTCCAGGCCTACAGACCAGAGCATCCCAGCCATCTCTCTTCAGAGTGCTTTCCAGACTGCCTGGTGAGGTAGGGGAGCCTTAAGGTACACTGCCCTTGGTCAGTAGGGGAAGGATGGTGTGGATGGGGTCTGAGCCTTGGCCAATTAGATGGGCCTTGGAATTACTCTGGGGGGCGGGGGAGGGAGGGATGATGGGATACCTGGTGAAAGGAGGTAAGCCTAGGGGGATACTTTGTCAGAGATGAACCAGCACTGGCTTTAGGGGAGAGAGGAAGTACAGAAAGCAGCACTAGTCTTATCACCAGCCCCAGCCCTCAATGACCAAATCTTGGCTTAGGCACTGCTTACCACTGATTTCTGAATACACTTGGGAGGAGGAAAGCTATTGCGGCTGCTCTGCCACGCTGAGCCATCCCCAGGCCAGGACAGGGACGGGATCCCACTGTCCCCTCCTTGGGAGCTTGGAAGGAAGGGCAGTGCCCAGCCTAGGGTAAGTGTGAGGGGTAGAGAATCACATATCTGTAGCTGGAAGGGGCCTTGCAGATTCTAGGGTCTCTGATCTAGGTCTGAAAGAGACCTTAGAAGCACCAGTTCAGGCCACATACAGGCCCCCTCCTCTTTTTTTTTTTTTTGCAGGGCTATGGGGGTTAAGTGACTTTCCCAGGGTCACACAGCTAGTCAGGTGTCTGAGGCCGGATTTGAACTCAGGTACTCCTGAATCCAGGACCGGTGCTTTATCCACTGCACTACCTAGCTGCCCCTGAGGCCCCCTCCTCTTAATCCCCAGTTAGAAGGATCTCCCCCAACTTTGAACAGTCATACTCCTCCTCAGGTATGAAACAGGTAAGCATTAGACAGTATCCTTAGACACTGAGATGGCATCACCTAGGCTCACTAACTGTACCTGTGAGGCAGGCAGGGCCTCACATGTCTTACCTCCCCATCATGACTGTAAACTCATTATAGGCAAAGGCTGTCTCTATTTCCTTAGCACAGCCTGGTTTCTAGCAGGCCCACAAGAAATGTTTGTCGATAGACAGACAACATAGTAGACTAGAAAGAGCCCTAGATTTAGAGTCGGAAAACCTGGATTCGAATCCTGCTTCTAGTCGCTAGGTGTGCGACCTAGGACAATTCAAATACCCTCTTCCAGCTTCAGATCCCCATCTGCAAAATATGGAGACTGGACTAGATCAGAGGTGTGTGTGTCAGATCCCTTTGGCAGATTGGTAAAGTCTATGGAACCCTCCTCAGAACCATGTTTTTTATTTGTTTGTTTGTTTTTTGGGGGGCGGGGCAATGAGGATTAAGTGACTTGCCCAGGGTCACACAGCTAGTAAGTGTCAAGTGTCTGAGGCAGAATTTGAACTCAGGTCCTCCTGAATCCAGGGCTGGTGCTTTATCCACTGTGCCACCTAGCTACCCCCAGAACAATGTTTTTTAAATGAATAAAGTAAAATACATAGGATTACAATGGAAAATGAAATTATAGTGAGATAGTTACCCTCGAAAATATATACACACATATATTATATATCTCTGGGTGTGTATATGTGTGTGTATAAATAATAAATAAACAAATAAATGAATGAACAAACAGATAAATGAATGAATAGATAAATAAATTAACGAATAAAATAAAACAAGGAGGAGGGGTAGGACAGACAGAAGAGGAGTCTAGGGGTAGGGATCACAGATGGGAGCAGCTGAAGGTTTCTATGAGGGGACAGTGGGGATCCCGTCCCTGTCCTGGCCTGGGGTTGGCTCAGTGTGGCAGAGCAGCCTCAATAGCTTTCTTCCTGGCTAGGGCTTAGCAGAGGCCAGCAGAGTGGAGGGATAAGACCTGGGACAGACTCCTTCCCTTCTGGGCAGTGAGACTAATTAAGCTCACTGGGTGCCTGTTGACTATGGGCAAAGCTAAAGACCCGATGGTTGAATCCCAGCTTTAACACTGACTAGTCTGACCTTAGGCAAGTAACCTCACCTCCCTCAGCCTCAGTTTTCTCATCTATAAAATGGGGGTAGTCATACTTGCCCTGTTTGTCTCACAGTTTTTAATTAGTCATCTTATTTTTGGAATGGATCCATGATTTCAGTGATAAAGGGAACTCCTAATGAAGAAACTGTCTCTTGTCATGTAACTTGGCACCCAGTCTGCAACTTATTGTCTTAGAGAGTTTCTGAGGACACTGATAAGTTAAATGATATGTCCAGGGTCACACAGCCTGTGTCAGTGGTGGGACTGGAACTCAGGCCTTCCTGGCTCCGAGGCTGGCTTTTTTAGCCACTATGCTACACTGATTCTCAGGGCAGTCTCAGAGGGTTATTACAGTGATAAAATGATAGATATAGTATTTTATAACTGTAAAAAACACTGTATGTTATCATGATTGTAGGCAAATCTCTTGACTTCCCTGAGATTCGGTTTCCTTATCTGTGACAAGGATCAAACCTTGATGATGATGATGATGGAGGAGTTGGACTCAATGACAGCTTGGATCTATGATACTATGATTTACCTTGCAAGACTATTGGGAGGAAAGTGTTTTGGAGTCTATGGAAATGGGAGATAGATGATAGATAGATAGATAGATAGATAGATAGATAGATAGATAGATAGATAGATAGATAGATAGATAGATAGATAGATAGATAGATGATAGATAGATGATAGATAGATAGATAGATGATAGCTAGATGATAGCTAGCTAGATAGATGATAGATAGATAGATGATAGATAGATGATAGATAGATAGATAGATGATAGATGATAGATAGATGATAGATAGATAGATGATAGATGATAGATAGATAGATGATAGATAGATAGATGATAGATGATAGATGGATAGATAGATAGATGATAGATAGATAGATAGATGATAAATGATAGATAGATAGATAGATAGATAGATAGATAGATAGATAGATAGATAGATAGATAGATAGATAGATGATAGATGATAGATGGATAGAGACAGGTAGATGATAGATATATACACACATACACACACACACATATATATATCAATCCTATATTAGGATTATATCCTATAAGCCTATATTAGAAAGGCCTTGGATTCTGAGGAGGGTTTACTTTCTCTCTTTCTTGCCCTCTCTGGGGTTCCCATTCAGCTCCTGGGTTCTCTTTGCCTGGCTTCCTCAGAAGCAGCCTAGACACTGAGACTAGCGACTTATTTATGTGAATAAAGATGGAAGAACCAAGTCATGGGGAGATCAGCTGCCTCAGCTCAGCCTTCTCTACCCCAATCCCATGACTGGAGTGGTAGGAAGAGTGAGGGAGAGGGAGAAGTCAGGTCCACCGGAGGTGGAGAGTACTCTGGAGTCACTGCTGCCTTGTCATTGTGGCAGAGGGAAATCCCCCCGGCCTGTCTTTGGGATAAGGGTAAAGAAAGTCATGGGGAAGTTCAGTGGTTGGATCTTTGCCCAGAGGGGGCTCTCTTCTGGGTTTACTTCCTGGGATCCTCCAGGAGCCTCCTAAGTCCCTCTTGGTGCCAGCTAGGGCTGGAGGCTTAGCAGGGGAGCCCCTTCTGTGCATCTAGAGGCAGCTAAAGGACATGGACCTTGGAACAGGCTAAGTCAGCAGAACCAAGCAATGGCCGGTCCTAGCAAAGCCCTGGTATGGGTCCAGTGATACCTGTATCTCCCAGTGGAATGGAAGCTCTTTGAGGACAGGGGCAGACTGGCTTTTGTATCTGTATCCCCAGTGTCTAGCACACATACGCATTTAATCAATGCTTGTTTTTTACTGATTGATTAGTTGATTAGAGGGAGTACCCACCTGGATGAAATCACAGGTGCTTGAAGCGGGCACTGTGTTAGTCACTGGGGATACAAAGACAAAATAAGACCATCCTGGTCCTCAAGAAACCTAGAGGGACCCCCGGCAAATAGCCACTGCCTGTGTCCATCAGGAGGGTCAGTGACTCACTTCTAAATCCCAGGGCCAGGCATGTTTGCCCTCAGGAGAGTTTTCACTTAGAACTGGGTCCAGGAGCATTCTCTACTAGTGGTGGCAACTCTCTGGATGGAGGGAAGGGAAGGAACATTCTTCAAGGCTGAGTTCTAGACACTCCCTGGAAAGGTTTCCTTATTATCTGAAAGATTTTGCCTTCAATCAGTTAGGGAAGTGAATAAAGTGCTAGTCCTGGAGTCAGGAAGATCTGAGTTCAAATTCAGCCTCCGATGCTTACTACCTGTATGACCTCGGGCAAGTCACTTAACCTCTGCCTCAGTTTCCTCTATTGTACAATGGGGAATATAATAGTACCTCCCTCTCAGGATTGTTATAAAGATCAAATAAGATAACATTTGCAAAGTACAGTTATCCCTTCTGCATCACTGGGCTAGGGGTATGGCACCCCTGCAATCTAGAAAATCCATGTAAAATTTTTTGGCCCTCTCCGTATCAGAGAAGAAGTCAGATTTTTTTCTTTTTCTTTTATGGGGTGTTTATAGTACTTTATTGTAAAATTTGGGTTAAGTATAGGCCACATGTAGGTCAATGTTAAGTAAAAATACTTTTTCTGTGTCGTCTGCTAATCTTTGTGTGTGGTCTGCAGCTTCTACAAAACTCCCAAACAATTCCCATTTAATTTCTTATGCTGACTCATGCTATATCAAAATCACAATGGGGAGAGCCGTGATGGGGCAGGAATAACTGTATTTAACATATGCCTGGGACATAATAGGTGTTTGACAAATGTTTATTCCCTTCCATCCTTCTTTTCCTTTAAACCTCTGGACTTGAAGCCCTTTGTCTTTACTACCATCGGATGTGAGACATCAGACCCAAATCCCACTTCAGACTGTAGTCTGATGTCTCCCTTTTCTGTCTGGGGTTCATGTCTCTGCCTTCCAATGGAGCAGAGCCAGAAAGTCCAGTACCAGAGTAGGCCTGCTAGAACTTTGGGCCTGGGAAAGGCATCCTAGAAAATGCTCAGATCTGCCCCTTTCATTTTAAGAATAGTACAGTGGAAAGGGTACTTGCTGTGCTTGGAGTCTCAGATGCTGAGTTCAAATCCTAGGTCTGGACTTGTTAGCTGGGTGACCTTGGACAACTCACCTCTCCATCTGCACCTCAGTTTCCTCATCTGTAAAACAAAGGAGCTTGGGCGGCTAGGTGGCGCAGTAGATAAAGCACCGGCCCTGGATTCAGGAGTACCTGAGTTCAAATCCGGCCTCAGACACTTGACTAGCTGTGTGACCCTGGGCAAGTCACTTAACCCCCATTGCCCTGCCCAAAAAAACCAAAAACAAAACCAAAAACAAACCAAAAACAAAAAACCCCAAAGGGTCTCATTTTTAGAGCTTAGAGCTCTAGATCTATGACCCCATGAATCATGGATGGGGAGATTTAGGCTTAGGGAGTAGAAGTTACATCCTCATGGTCACATAGTAAGTTTTGGAGAACCAGGTCTCCAGCCTACAGCCTCCAGTTCTTTGTATTCTACCACAGTCGTCTCACTTCCTCCCCATTCTTGCTTTGTTTGGGCTTGCTGCAGGTGTGGCCCCATCCCCCCAGACCTTCCCACCATCCCCTCTGCTCCCACTGTATCACAGCTCCCTGTAACAGAAGTCAGGAGTGAAGGGCGGCCAAGACAGAGCCTGGCATGGTGATCTGGGCATGTGGGGCGCACTCAGGAAATACACGGACTGGTTTGATCAATGAAAAGAAGGATGAGTATATGGTTGCTTGTTGTTCTTTGGATCACAGATGCAGAGCAGGAAGAGACACTAGCGGATATCTAGTGAAATGTCCTCTTTTTGTAGATGAAGGAACCGAGTCTCAGAGACTCAACAAGTCAGCAAGTGCCTACTAAGTGCTGAGGATACAAGGAAAGGCAAAAACAATTGCTGCCCTCCAGGAACTCATAGTCTAATGAGAAAGACAACATGCAAACAGCTCTGTGTATAGAAGCTATATCCAAAGGTAAAAGGAGGGGTAATTTTGGAGGGAAGGCTAGCACCGATGGGAAGAGGGGGGGGATGTTTTTTGCAGAAGGTGGGATTCTAACTTTGATTTGAAGGAAGCCAGGAGTTGGATGTCTGGAGGGGCAGTGTCCCAGGCTGCGCCCCCCGCCTTCCCCCACCGGTCGCAGGCAGTGAGGATGTTCAAGGCCATGTGGGAGGCAAATGGCAGGATTCGAGCCAAGGTTCTTTCTTCTCTGATAGAAGAAGGCTATGTACGGCATCTTAACTTGGGGGGGGTATCCTCAGTTTCCCCATCTCTAAAACAAAGGGGTTGGAATAGACGCTCTGTCCAGTGTCTTCCATCCCTAGATCCAATCCTATGATCCTTATCTCAGGAGGCCACCAAACAGGGTAGATCCCAGGACAGTAAGAATCCCTTATGGATCATAGATTTAGAGCTGAAAGAGGTTATTTAGACCAACCCCCCTCCCCATTTTATGGATGAGAAGTGACTTGCCCGAGGTCACCCAGGTCACAAGAGTCAGGGTTGGGATTTGAACCCAGGTACTATGACATAGAATCCTATGTTTTTTTCCTCTGAACCACACTACCTGAGTTCTGATGCCACCTTTATTGTATAATCTAAGCCTTCTGTGGGCCTCAGGTGCCTCCAGCCCCCTACAAGGTGGGGCAGTTTTTCTGTTCTTAGCTAAATGGAAAAGGGCAGGAAGAAAAGGACATCTGCCCATGTCACAGAACTCAGGTGCCAGATTATGGCGTCTCATTCTCTGGTACCCCGGCATCTTTCCTCTGTATGGTGACTCTTCCCCAACTCTTGGCTCCTCATAACCCCTAACCTGGGGCCACAGGCTGCCTAGCTCATGGGACGGGAATGTATGTCACCCTGTGAGCCGTGCCAGGGTCTGTGTCATGGCTCACAATCAGGTATAAATATCCCCCCTGCTCAGAGGGCTTTGAAGTGTGAAAGACCGAGGGAGGTGGGCAGGGCCCTCGAATGGGGGCAGGGCCCTTCCTGGCAGGAATCTAGCCTCTCCATCAGGCCATTTGCTGGAGCTATTCATAGAGACGCTTCATTACCGGCTCTATTTTTAACTCAGCTTTAAAATTTTGCCAGCACCTGGTCTGGTGCTTACTGAAGAGGGGTGGGAAGGGGGTGGGAGGATGAGAGGGTAGAATGATGCTGCCCAAGGAGCCTGGGCTGGAAGTCTTGGTAGGAAGGAAATAGGGGATATCTTCTCGCGGTGGATAGAACATCAGGGCTGGAGCCATTTATGAACTGTGTGACGTTTGGCAAGTTAATTAAACTCTATGGGCCTCAGCTTCCTCCTCTGTGAAATGAGGGGGTGAATCAGGTGATCCAGAGACTCCCCTCCGTGTCTAAAATCCCTTGCTCTTTATCCGAGGGTCTTAGGCAAGACCCTCAAATCAAATCCGGTGGTTGTTGTGATCTCGTTCAAATCCCAGTGTTTGTCCTTCTTCTTCTTCTTCTTCTTCTTCTTCTTCTTCTTCTTCTTCTTCTTCTTCTTCTTCTTCTTCTTCTTCTTCTTCTTCTTCTTCTCCTTCTCCTCCTCCTCCTCCTCCTCCTCCTCCTCCTCCCTCTCTCCCTCCTTGTCTCAGTTTCCCGATTTGTAGAGTGGGGATTTGTTATCATAATTAATATTTATTTGGTTCTTTAGGATTTTCAAAGCATTTTTAACCTGAGCTTCACAACCACCCCGAGATAGGTGCTACAGGTATTGAAATCCATCTTTTTACAGATAGGGATACGGAGGTTCAGAGAGAAGTTATATGTGACTTGTCCATTGTCACAAAGCTAGGCAGTGTTGGAGGTGGGATTCAGACCCAGCTCCCTGCCTCTTATATGGTGTTATTCTGTCCAGATCACCATAGAGGGTAGTTGTGAGGAACAAAATGAGATGACTTGTACAGGGTTTTCCAAAAGTCTTGGTGCAGTTTTAAGCATTGCTCGCCTGCACTAAGACTTTTGGGACACCTTCTATAAGGCCCTTTATAAATGGTAAAGCATTTGAGGAGGTTGGTGGCAATGATAATGTCTGACCATCAATGGGCATATGAACAGAAACCTAATGAAGAATGGGCTGATTAATGGACAGACTCTAGAGCTGAGGATCAAGTCACCATGCCTTGTCGTTGGAATGGGCCAGGACTGATTGTTTATTGGCCAGAAAGCATATTGGTCATCCCCAAAGTCAGAATACCATGTTCTGGGTTTGGCCGTTCTTGTCCAACAGCTGCCCCTACCAGCCCCGCTGGGCACACTCTTCCCCATGGCTTTCCTCCTGTGTTCCATACCTTTGCACAGGGTGTCCTCCATGTCTGGAAGGCACTTCCTCCTCCCTTCCACCTCTTAAAATACCTCACTTCCCTCCAAACTCAGCTCAACCTCCTAATGCATCCTTTCCTAATTCCCCCAGCTGTCAGTGCTTTCTTTCTCAATTCCATTGTTCATTTGTTTTCAGTGGCATCCAGCTCTTTGTGACCCCATTTAGGGTTTTCTTGGCAGACACTAGAGTGGTTTTCCATTTTCTTCTCCAGCTCATTTTACAGATGAGGAAAGTGCGGCAAACAGGGTGAGGTGACTTGACCAGGGTCACACAGCTAGGAAGTATCTGAGGCCAGATTTGAGCTCAGATCTTCCTGACTCCAGGCCCAGTGCTCTATCTACTGTGCCACCTAATGGCCCTCCTCCCCTAATTACTTTGCATTAACTTTATATGTGGTTTGTACTTATTCTCTGGATATATATTGTGTCCCATCTACAGTAGAATGTAAGTGGGGAGGGCGGGGACCGTTTCATTTTTGTCTCTGTACTCCCAAGGCCTGGCACGCAGAAGGTGATTAATTAATGCTTGGTGCTTAATAAGTGCTTAGAATTCAGTCAACCTTCCTCCTGAGAGGACCCTTCTAGACCTGGGCTCTGACTATGCTATGGCTGCGGAGGAAGGGAATCAAACAGACATGGGTTGTTTAAAAAAGCTTGGCGGCCTAGAGGAGGTCAGGGAGGAAGAGAGGCCCCTGGCCGCTTTCCCTCTTGGCACCCACAGTCTGGCATCCCAGGATGGCTCTGTAGAAACATTGGTGCTTGCATGTGGATGGTATATGGTTGTGGATATGAGAGCCTAGTGGCACAGGTGGAGACAGGAGGGTTGTTCCCCTTTAAGAAATTTTGATTAAGCTTCTCCTGTGAGTCAAGACGCATTGATTGAGCACCCACTATGTGCAATCAATAAAGCAACAACAGTCCATGAGGCACCTGCCATGTATCACAAACTGTGTTAGATGCTGGAGATACAACAAATATACAAGTGAGACAATATAGAAAAAGAAAAGTCAAAACATTTTGGGGAGAACCAGCACCAGGAAAGGCCCCAAAGAAGAGTTGACATTAGACCTGAACTTTGCAGGAAGCTAGGGAGTTTAAGAAGTGTGGAGGAGGGAGTGCATTCTAGGCATGAAGGACAGCTTGTGCAAAGGTGTGGAGGTGGGAAATGGAATATGTAGTTTGAGGAATAGTGAGTAAGGCAGCATGCAGAATCCATGAAGTGAGGTAATATGTAATAAATCTTGAGAAGCAACCTGGAGCCAGATGCCGAAGGGCTTTAAATGCCAAAGAAAGGAATTTATATTTTATCCTAGAAGCAATAGGGAGCCAGGGAACTTTTGAGATGGGGAGGGACAAGGTCAGTCCTGTGCTTTAGGAATATGCCACTTTGTCAACTGTCTACTTAGAGCTTCCATTCTACTTGGAGAAAGATATATCTATATAAATAAGTATAACATAGGGAAAATTGAGGTAGAAGAGAGTATTAACAACTGGGGGGAGAATCAAGGAAGGCTTCATGGAAGAGATGTATCCAAGCTGAATCTCAAAGAAGATTCCATTCTTTCCTTCCTTCATTCCTTTATTTGTTCCTTCATTTGTTCCTTTGTTCCTTCCTTCTTCCCTCCCTCCCTTTCTCTCTCTCTCTTTCTGTGCCTTCCTTCATTCATTTGTTCCTTCCTTCCTCCCTCCCTTCCCTCCTTCTTTCTTCTCTCTCCTTCCTTCCTTCCATCCATCCTTCTTCCATCCCTTCCCTCCTTCTTCTCTCTCCTTCCTTCCTTCCTTCCATCCTTCCTGCCTCCCTTTCTCCCTCCCTTCCTACTTTCCTCCTTTCCTCTGAGTTCCCCTCCAACTCTGAGAGTCTGTGAGACTGTGAGGCCTTCCAAGTCTGGTCCTTGTTTGGATCATCCATTTTCTTGACGTGTGCTAGCTTCAACTCCATCTTGTTGCCCAAGCTTTTCTTACACAGATATGGGATATCAATTATAGACAAGGTCCATATTTTCCTTTTCCTTTGAGGAATGGAATTCACCTCATAATTCATTCAACAAACATTAAGCACCTACTCTGTGCATAGCACTGTTAGCCATGATGCAACCCCTACCCTCATGGAGCTTTTGGGTGGACAGGATCCATGTACAGACAACTGCAGAGTATTATAGGATGGGTACAATGGAGAGATGATAAAAATTGCTGTGTCAGGCTAGAGTTTGAAAAAACTTATTACCCAAGGATATGGGTGTGGGGGTGGGCAGGGCTAGACTGAGATCTAGGGAGCCTTTCTGCAGGAGGAGGAGATTACAATTAGAGGATTGGTGGGAATTCAACCATTCAAGACGGGGAGGGACAGGGCACAGGGAACAGCATTAAACAAAGGCCTAGAAATCTGAGAGGGTGGGTTTTGTTCAAGGTTAAAAAGGAAATTGGGGTAGGAAGGGTGAAAGGTCAGAGAGAAATCCACTTTTGAGTGTAGTGGAAAGTCTTATTCTTGAAGCATTCACCAGCGCAAAGTTGGAGGACAAATAGTAGAAATAACAATAATTCACATTTATATTTAGCTTTATGGTGCCCAGAGATGTTCCTTAAAACAAACCTGTGAGGTATATGTATTTATACACACACACACACACACACACACACGTGTGTGTGTGTGTGTGTATTTACAGGTGAATATGGAAGGTACAAGGAGGTTGAGGAATTTGCCTAATCATAAAACTAGTGACTCAGATCTAATTCTGGATCCCATGCTTTTCCTACTGTAGATGAGTAGAGAGAAGGTGGAAGTTAGTGGGGGAAGAATAAAACTCTGGAGGAAGGAAAGAGTTACCCCAAAATGCCAAGAACAAACCAAGAGAATCAATAAGTAAACATTTATTAAGCACCTACTATGTGCCAGGTACTGTGCTAAGTGTGTGGGATACAAAAGGAGGCAAAAGACAGTCCCTGCCCTCAAGGAGTTTACAATCTAATGCAAGAGACATACAAAGAAATCAACACAAAGCAAACTATAGACAGGATAAATGGGAAATAATTAACTGAGGGAAGAGGATTTGGGGAAGGTGGCTAGTTAAGAGAAGTAAAGAGAAGACAATGTTGTAGGATGGCTCTAGCCTGTCTTTTGAGATTAATTTCCCATCATTCACCCTTATTCATGCTTCATTCCAGGCAAACTGGCTTACTTGTTTTCTGTACACAACATTCCACCTCCCACCTTGGTGCCTTTGCATGGGCATGCCTCAGATGCTCTCCTTTCTTACTTCCTCCACCTATTAGAATTCTTAACTTCCTTCCAGGCTCAGCTCAGGGGCTACCTCCTATCCTTTCCTCATGTTTTCTAACATGGGATCATCCAGCTTTTGCTTGAAGACCATTAGAGATGGGGAAGTCATGACCTCTCAAGGAAGTCCACTTCATTATTGGACAGCTCTGATTGTTAGAAAGTCATTCCTTATGTTGAGTTGAAATCTACTTCTTTCTAACTTCCACATATTGGTCCTGATTCTTCTTGTTACTATAGCCCAAGAGCCCGTTAACTTCTGGGGGGCTGCCATGGCACCCTGTGTGACCCTAGTGCTCTTCCCATCCTGCTTTTAAAAAAAATGACTTTGAGGGGCAGCTAGGTGGCACAGTGGATAAAGCACCAGCCCTGAAGTCAAGAGGATCTGAGTTCAAATCCAGCTTCAGACACTTGACACTTGTTAGCTGGGTGACCCTGGGCAAGTCACTTAACCCCAATTGCGTCACCAAAAAACTAAACAAACAAACAAAAAACCAAAATTTAAAAATGACTTTGTATTTATTTTGTCTACATACAGGAGTAGCACAATGTCTTGGATAGAGAGCTAGCCCCAGGGCCAGGAAGACTCAGGTTCAAGGCCTCTACCTCGAATTGGTTATATGACCTTGAGGAAAGTCACTTAACACTTGAGTACCCTAGGCAACTCTTTAAGGTTGTAAGTTAGTTGCAGAGAAATTGCTGACTTGAGTTGTTGGTCTTTTTTTGGATCATTTATTTTCTTGATGTGTGCTAGCTTTTACCTACCCAACTCCATCTTCTTTATCTAAGTTTTCCTTATACAGATATGGAATATTGAGTATATATGAGGTCCATGTTTTTCTTTTCCTCTGAGGAATGGAAGTACCTCATAATTCATTCAACAAACATTAAGCACCTACTCTTTCCTCACCAGGAGATACCTAAACCAATGAAATAACTGGTTTAGTCCCTATTCCTATCTTATATTTTGTATTTACTTATCTGTGTATGTGTTGTTTCAACCCAGTATGTAGAATGTAAGCTCCTTGAGGGTAGGTACTCTTTCTGACTTTTTATGTCCAGTGACTGGCATATGGTAATCTTAATGAATGCTTGTTGGTTTGAATTTGATTGAGTATTGAGATGGGAATCAGGAAACCTGAGTTCTTGACCCAACTCTGTCATCAACTCATTGCATGACCTTGGGCAATTTCTTCTTCTGTAAAGCGAGTGGGTTGGACTATATAGTCAATCAAACATCAGTCATTTATTTTTTTTCTTTCTTTCTTTTATTTTTTTTTTGTGGGGCAATGAGGATTAAGTGACTTGCCCAGGATCACACAGCTAGTGTTAAGTATCTGAGGCTGGATTTGAACTCAGGTCCTCCTGAATCCAGGGCTGGTGCTTTATCCATTGTGCCACCTAGCTGCCCCATCAGTCATTTATTAGACACCTACTATGTGTTAGATACTGTGTTAGACACCAGGGATACAAAGACAGAAATAACACCATTCATTGATCAACTGTGATAGACTTGACTCCTCTCAGCAATACAATGGTTCAAGAGAGTTCCAAAGACTCATGATGGAAAATGCTCTCCAAATCCAGAAAAAAGAACTGTGGAATCTAGATGCAGATTGAACCATAGTACTTCTACTTTTTTTCTTTTTTGTTTTTTGAGGTTTTTCCTTTTTGCTCTGATTCTTCTCTCATTACATGACTAATGCAGAAATATATTTAATGTGATTGTACATATATAACCTATGTCAGATTACTTACTGTCTTGGGGAGGGAAGGGAGGGAGGGAGAAAAATTTGGAATTAGAAATCTTATAAAAACAAATGTGGGAGCAGCTAGGTAGCACAATGGATAAAGCACCAGTCCTGGATTCAGGAGGACCTGAGTTCAAATCTGACCTCAGACAATTGACACTTACTAGCTGTGTGACCATGGGCAAGTCACTTAACCCCAACTGCTTCACCAAAGGAAAAAAAAAAACAAAAAACAAATGTTGAAAACTATCTCTACATGTAACTAGAAAATAATAAAATACTTTTATAAGAAAGAAAAAGAAAAGAAATAACACCACTCCTGCCTTGAAGGAGTTTATATTTTCCGAGGTCCCTTTGGCTCTAACATTCTATTTTTTCTCTATTCTATGGTCTTTTCCAGCTCTGACAGTCTATGCTCCATGTCGTAATATGCTGTGTTCTAAGGTTCTTCCCAGCTCTAACATTCTATATTCCAAGTGCTAACAGTCTTTGTTCTAAACCTCCTTCTTACCCTGGCATTCTAAGTGAGATGGGGTGGGGTGTACTCATGGGAGTATGGGAGAGTCTAGGGACCTCCCCCACTTTCACTGAGATGCACCTGTGTCTTTTGGCAATGACTGGGAGACTGCCCTGAGTGTGTCTACTATGTAAGACTCAATGTCATATGCAGGGCACATCTCTCTATCACTGGGTGCGTCTGTGGCTAGGCTGTCGTGCATAACTAATTTTTTGAACTTTGGGGTTGAATGTAGGAGGCAGGTGTTCTCGATCACCAAACATGCCTCTCTGCCCCACCTTGTGTGAAGCTGTGGTGGTTACAGTTGGGACTAGCCTCCTGCTCCTGTGGGAGGCAGCCTGTGGGTATGGGTTTTTGTGTCCTGATTCTTGGCTTTTTTTTTTTTTTTTTTGCGAGGCAGTGGGGGTTAAGTGACTTGCCCAGAGTCACACAGCTAGTGTCAAGTGTCTGAGGTCGGATTTGAACTCAGGTCCTCCTGAATCCAGGGCCAGTGCTTTATCCACTGCACCACCTAGCTGCCCCCTTTAGTTTGTTTTGAAGTGCTTTCCCCCAAGGAACTCATGGAAAACGGAAAGGGATCCATCTGAAGCATGTGGCTGCTGTTCATGTTCTTTCAGCTCTTTCATTATAGGGTCAAAGAATCAGAGAATCTTATTACTGGAAAGGACCTCAGAGGTCCAACCTGTCCCTGAATAGCAGCCCCTTGTTTAACCTTCTTAATAAGAGGTCATCTAGCTTTTGCTTAAAGATCTTCAGAGATGGGGAGCTCATGGCAGCCCGCTTTGTTTTGGGACAGCCCCAATTGCTAGAAAGTCATTCCTTTTATTGAGTTGAAATCTGTCTCAGTTTCTAACTTCCACCTTTGGTCCTAATTCTGCCAAGTTATACAGTCCAAGAGCCCATTAACCTTCTTAGCTACCATCACTCTGTCCCCATATCTTTCCCACATAAAACTGCTTGTCTAGCCCGCTCCCCTATCCTGAACCTTATGCAGTAGATTTTCTGACCTGTGGTGGGTGACTTCACACTTGTTCCCATTAAATTCCATCTTAGATGAATGTCTCTAGTAATACAGTCTAAGCTCACATTTTCTTGACCAAAGAGACTACAACCAACCCTCTTATAAAACTGAGAAAGAGAAGCTTATTTTTCTTCATAATCCTTGCTCTTTTTCTTTAATGATTGCTGCTCCTCCCCCTTGATGCTGGTTCATAGGGCCCTTGGAACCTTTCATTTCTCTCCTTTATTTTCCCCTCTATCCAAACCATCTCTCAGTTCTGCGATTTACATTGAAGTCTAATCTGAGTGATCGGAGAATAGCATAAAGATCACTGGGTTTAGAACTGGGAGGGACCTTAGAATGTAGTAGATAGATCTCTGGCCTTGGAGTCAAGAATGCTGAGTTCAAATCTTGTCCCAGATACTTTGTAGCTCATGGGCAAGCTCAGTTAGTCAGTCATTAAACATTTTAAAGCACCTACTATGTGCTGGGCATTGTGCTAAGTACTGGGAATACAAAGAAAGACAAAAGAAAGTTCCTGTCCTTAAGGAGCTAAAAATTCAGTAGGGGAGACAGCATGTGGACGGCTATGTACAATCAAGGTATGTACGGGATGAACTGGAGATAATCAATAGAGAGAAAGCACTAGAATGAAGGGGTATTGGGAAAGGTTTCTTGTAGAAGGTGAGATTTTAGCTGAGACTTGAAAGAAGCCAGGGAAGTCAGGAGGAAGCCAGGAAATGAAGAGGAGAGAACATTCTAAGCACAGGGAAAAGGTAGTGAAAATGCCTGGAGCCAAAAGATGGAGTAGCTTGTTTGAGAAACAACATGGAGGCTGATGTCGCTGAGTTCAGAGAGGGGACTGGATAATGTCTTCTTCATCTGTAAAGCAAAGATAACAAGACTGGCACTGATTGCCTTGAAGAGTAGTTGTGTGTAAAATGCTTTGCCAACCTCAAAGCACAATGTACAAATGAGTTATGATTATTTAGTTCATTCCCTTTCATCTTACAGATGAGAAAACTGAGGTCCACAGAGATGAATTAACTTGCCCAAAGGTTCTCTGACTGTAAACCCTTCCACTCTTTCCAAAACATTGTACTGGGATAGTATTTCTCCCTGGGTTCCTTCTTTCTTTCTCTTCCTTCCTTTCTTTCTTTCTTTTTTCTTTTTCTTTCTTTCTTTCTTTCTTTCTTTCTTTCTTTCTCTCTTTGTTTCTTTGTTTCTTTGTTTCTTTGTTTCTTTCTTTCTTTCTTTCTTTCTTTCTTTCTTTCTTTCTTTCTTTCTTTCTTTCTTTCTTTCTCTCCCTCCCTCCATCTCTCTCTCTTTCTTTTTTTATAATAACAATAGCTGACATTTGCATAATGTCATAGTTCTTAATCTTTTTTGTATAAGGGACCCCATTTGGCAGCCTGGTGAAGTCTATGGACCCTTTGTCAGAATCATGTTTTTAAATACATAAAATAAAAATACATAGGATTATAAAGGAAATAAATTATGTTGGAATAGTTTTATATAAATATGTATATGTCTCCGTGTGTATATATACATATATACATACATATATATGCATACACACATACATATATACCAGTTCACAGATCCCAGCTAAAGAACTCTCATTATGATGCTTGAAAATTTCTAGAATATATACATTATCTCATTTGACCCTTACAATAACCCCTGTGAAATTATTATTCCAAGTTCTGTCATTATTATCCCCAATTTACAGTTGAGAAAACCAAGGCTGCAGGTTCCCCGGCTAGTAAGTGATTGAAGTAGGATTCAAACTCAGGTCCTCCAAATTTCAAGTCTAAGATAGTGCTCTACTCTATCCACTGCATAGCTCCCTTCTTTCAACTGGGATCAAAGTCTTAAGCCAAAGAAATGATGCTCTAAAGGGAGACTTCCATGACAACAGGTAGAGGAGGAGATTTTTAATTTGGGGGTGGTGGTGGTGGCAGTGGTGAATCAGGGCCTTTCCAGCTCTCTGCAATCATTCCAAAGAGGGAGTCACTTACTCCACCTAAGGGTGAGGTAGCTTTGATGGGCATGATCCCCCCCACCCTTTGCCCTACTCGGTCCCGTTGTGGCAGGCTTGAGAAGCCCTTATTGCCCCTTTGGAGGGTCAGCCCCAGACATTATACCACAGTGGATGTTCTGGCACAGGGATATCTGCCAGGGAAGGGAGAGGAGAGATTCTCCCTGCCCACCCTGTGGATGGACCAAGATGCTGCCAGGGCTTGTGACTCATCCCCCTGGGAAATTCCACCTGTCACAGAGCAAAGCCTAGCTTGGCTTGGCCCCAGAGCTTACTGGTGGCCTGAGAAGTTGCCAGGCAAGGATGGTGCCCAACCATCCTTTTAGCTCCTGTCAATTCCATGGAAGAGAAATGTTAGACCCCAACCTACCCCTGGAAGTCCTGTGTTAAGGTACAGGTGATAACAATAGTCACTACAGTTCCTTCCATGTTTATGGTCCCTTATGGCTTATGAAGTGATTTCATAGACCTCATTCTTCACTGTGGGGTAGGAGGGGAGCTATTATTACCTCCCTTTTATAGATGAGGACACTGAAATTTAGAGAGGACCAATGACTTACTCATAGTCAAACAACTAATGAGTATGGGAGCCAAGGATTGGACCCAGGGCTTGGGATTGCAACCCCAGTGGTCTTTTCAGTACTCCCCACTGCCTCTTGAGATGACTGACTACTGAGGCATTGGGCTTAATGGGGTCAGAATAGGAACTTGAGGTAATACCAGAGCTTCCCTTGCACTTCTCCCTGAGTTTCAGCCTTACCAATGTTCAGAGTAAGAGACTTCATTTTGGGGGCATTCTTCAGGCAGTTGAAATCAAAGAATAGGTATGGGGCACTTAGCCCAGGATCAATAATCAAAATAATCAATAAACATTTATTAAATGCCAACTATGTGCCAAGCACTATGCTAAGTGCTGGGAGTACATAAAGAGGCAAAAGACAGTCCCTGCCCTCAAGGAGCTTACAATCTAACTGGGGAGACAACATGCAAATACATATATCCAAGCAAGCTATATGTAGGATAAATAGGGAATAATTAGCAGAGGGAAAGCACTAGAATTAAGTAGGCTTGGGGAAGTCTCCCAGTAAAAGATGGAATTTTAGTTGGGACTTTAAGGAAGCCAGGGAGGTCAGTCGGCTCAGAGCTAGTGTTCCAGGAAAGGACTTTGAGCCTAAAGGACCCTTGGAGATCACCTCCTTTTGTTGATTGTAACCCTTTTGGCATTTGGTGGATCCCTTCTCAGAAAAATGTTTTTAAATGCATAAAATAAGATACATAGGGTTACAAAGGCATCCAGTTATGTGGAAATACGGTTATAGAAATATTTTTTAAAACATATGTATGTGTGATCCTGGGCAAGTCACTTAACCCTCACTGACCTGCCCCCTCCAAAAAAAAAAAAAAGGAAAACAAAACAAAACAAAACAAATATACAGACCTCCTGAAATCTATCCATTGGCCTTGTGGGAATTTATGAACCCCAGGTTAAGAAACTTTAGTCTCCTTATTTTATAGAGGAGTAATCTGAGATGCAGAGAAGTTGATTGACTTACCCAAGGTCACACAGTTAATAAGTGGCAGAGGTGAGATTTGAGCAGAGACTCCTTTCCAATCCCCACCATCAGAACATGTTGGCACTTGCAGTAGAAGTGCGGACATATTGGGGAGGGGGTGGGGGTGGATGATAGTGGGGAAGGGTGGGCAAAGGCTACCAGAGCTAGCCACATCCATGACTGGCCCCCTCCCTGGTGAGGATGGTATTGCCTGCGCTCTGGCACACGTCAGGCAGGGCAGAGGGAATAGCGTGACCCTCTCTTTGGGGTGGGGGTGGCTCTCTCCAGGGAACTGAATTCCTGGCCTGCCCCCAGATGCTGAGCTGCCTAGTTCCTCTCCTTGGTAGCACTAGGCTGCATACACACAGCCCCATTGTGTGCCTGGGCCCTCTGCCCACTGCCGGGGCTGGCACTCAGTCACATCAGCAGCAGCCGCCGCTTGGGCACTTCCCCACCCCCTCTCCTCCCACCCTTCAGAGAGACAGAACCCTCTGGCCCACCACAATGGAGGGAGCCAGGGAGGGAGGGGTGAGCTGGCTGGAAAGGCCAGCTGGGCCCTACAGACTAAAGATGCTATAACCTGTGTCCTCCTTTGCTGTGCCAGGAGAAACTCAGGACCGTGAGGGGATTGGAATTTTGGGAGAATGAGGGGGCAAGGCCATCTCCAGGCAGGGTAGTGTGTGGGTCTGAGCTCTTATGTGTCTGCTGTGCCTCAGTTTCCCTTGATGCACATTATCTCTACTACCCCATTTGTATTTTCAGGGGGAAACAGGCTTTTAAAAAACCCCAAAGACTTTGTGTCTCACAGAATGTTAGAGATGGAAGTTACCTTGGCAATCAGCCTGCCTCATTTCTCATGAAGAAACTGAGGCACAATAGAGAAGCTCATTGCCCAAAGTCAGAGAGTGCCTGAGTGGCCTTGCCAGGACTTGAACCCCGCCACCCCGCCACTTTCCCCAGGCCTGGGCTACCCCAAACTGCCTCTCTCTCCCAAGGAATTCTGAATCTCTGGATGTGTCCACCGGGCAAGACCTGGGGCATTTGAGGATAAGGCCCCACCTGCAGTTCCCGGGAGGCCTTGGCTGCTGAGCTCAGGGCCTCCCGGGCATTGAGGCTGCTGAGCAGATTCCTCTTCAGCTCCAGGTGCCAGGCTTTGGGGAGCAGCTTTAAGAAATGGCCCATCCCAGGTGAACCTCTGCCTTCCCCAGCTGATGGCCACAGGCACCAGGAGATGGTGTGTGGAGTGCTCAACTTGGGGTTCCAGAGCAGAAGGAGGACATGGCTTAAAAAACTACCTCTGATTAGCACTAGCTGGCTGACCCTGGCGGTCATGTTACTGAGCCTTGGTATCCAGGCAAATATTGGTAACAATAGCACCTACCTCCCAGGGTTATTGTGAGGTTCCCCAGTAAAATTAAGAAAATAAAGTGCTTTGCAAACCATATGCCCTATAGCTGTCTTTTTTAGTTAGGTTTTTTTTTTTTGAGGCAATTGGGGTTAAGTGACTTGCCCCGGGTCACACAGCTAGTAAGTGTTAAGTGTCTGAGTACGGATTTGAACTCAGTCCTCCTGAATCCAGGGCCGGTGCTCCATCCACTGCACCATCAAGCTGCCCCCTATAGCTGTCTTTTTTGGGGGTGGCGGGGCAATGAGGGCTAAGTGACTTGCCCAGGGTCACACAGCTAGTAAGTGTCAAGTGTCTGAGGCTGGATTTGAACTCAGGTCCTCCTGAATCCAGAGCGGGTCCTTTATTCACCATACCACCTAGCTGCCCCCTTGTCTTTTTTTTTTTAATTAGAAAAGTATTTTATTATTTCCCAGTTTCATGTAGAGATAGTTTTCAGCATTTGTTTTTATAAGATTTTGAGTTCCACATTTTCTCCCTCCCTCCCTTCCCTCCCCCCTCCCCCAAGATGAAAAGCAATCTGATATAGGTTATATCACAATCACATTAAACATATTTCTGCGTTAGTCATGTTGTGAAAGAAGAATCAGAACAAAAGGGGAAAACCTCAAAAAAGAAAAAAACAACAACAAAAAAGTAGAAACAATATGGTTCAATCTGCATCCTGATTCCACAGTTCTTTTTTCTGGAGGTGGAGAGCATTTTCTATCAGGAGTCCTTTGGGATTATCTTGGATCATTGTATTGCTGAGAAGATTTAAGTCTATCCTAGTTGATCATCACACAATGTTGTTGCCTATATCTGTCTTTCAATCAACATTCATTTATTATGCACCTGTTACATGCCAGACACCTAGCTTAGGTGCTGGGGATGTAGTTACAAAGGGGAGACTGTCTCTTGTCCTCAAGGGGCTTACAGTCTACTTGGCCTTCCGAGGATACTAAAAATAGCACTATAATTGTTTTACTGCTTTCTTCATAGGGTTGTTGTAAGAGTCAAATGAGATGGATATAATTGTGAAGTATTTTGTAACCATAAAGAAGTCAATCACTGTGAACTGTTATTATAGCAGAGTCGTAACTGGCACGGGGCAAATAGGACTTTGTCCTAGGGTGCCAACACAGGGAGTGAACAGCTCCTCCTCCCTAACCAGGGCCTCCCTTCCGTGATTTCTATTCCCTCGTGAATTACCTCTGTGGCCTCTCTACCTTGTAGCACATTCACTATCCCCTCAGCAGACATCAAACAGGTGGAAGGTTAGAACCTTGGACTTGGATATACGGAGACCTGAGTTCAAAACCTGCCTCAGACACTTATTAGCCATGTCACTCTGTACAGACCCCTTAAATTTTTTTCAGTCCGTTTCCTCATCTGTAAAATGGTGCCTCCTGGGATTGTTGTGAGGATCAAACCAGCTAACACATAGAAAGACATGAGTTCAAATTCTAAGACCCAGATTTGGCTTTTTAAATAGATAATTTGTACTTACATTAATTTTTCCCCCAATTACATGTAAAGATAGTTTCAACATTACTTTTTTTGTGTGTGAGACAATTGGAGTTAAGTGACTTGCCCAAGGTCACACAGCTAGTAAGTGTCAACTCAGGTCCTCCTGAATCCAGGGCCGGTGCTCTATCCTCTGTGCCACCTAGCTGCCCCTCAACATTCCTTTTTATAAGATTTTGAATTCCAAATTCTGTTTCCCTACCTCCTTCCTAAGACAAGCAAACAATCTGTTATAGGTTATATGATCATTAAGCCCCTTATTTGGCAGCCGAGTGTTTCAGTAGATAAAAGGCTGGGCCTGGAGACAGGAAGACCCAAGTTCAAATATGGCTGTGTGACCCTGGGCAAGTCACTTAACCTCAGTCTGCCTCCATTTCCTCAACTATATAATGAGGATAATAACAATACCTACCTTGAAGGGTTACTGTTGTTTTTAATTATAGAAGTATTTTATTATTTTCCAGTTGCATGTAGAGATAGTTTTCAACATTTGTTTTTATAAGATTTCTAGTTTCAAAATTTTCTCCCTCCCTCCTCTCTCTACCCCCCCAAGACAGCAAGTAATCTGATATATGTTATATATGTACAATAACATTAAACATATTTCTGCATTAGTCATATTATAAGAGAAGAATCAGAGCAAAAAGGAAAAACCTCCAAAAAGAAAAACAACAGCACCAAAACCAAAAGAAATAGTATGGTTCAATCTGCATCCATATTGAAGGGTTGTTGGGGGCAGCTATGTGGTGCAGTGGATAAAGCACCAGCCCTGGATGCAGCAGGACCTGAGTTCAAATCCGGCCTCAGACACTTGGCACTTACTAGCTGTGTGACCCTGGGTAAGTCACTTAACCCTCATTACCCTGCAAAACAAAAAAACAAAACAAAACAAAACCAAAAACATATTGAAGGGTTGTTGTGAGGATTAAACAAGATGACATCTATAAAGGGGTATATAGAAACACATATTCTTTTTCTTTCCTCCTATAGCTTCTCTCTAATAGCTACCCTCCACAGATCATTCACAAAACACATTGTTAGTAATCTGTGAGTACAAAGCTACTGTGTTAAGAAAGCTTGGCATATTATCTTTTTGTCTCTGTATCTGTCTCTCTCGGGTTTTGTTTTGGTTTTGCTACATTTTTTGTTTTTTGGTATTTTTACTGCTCTTGTGATTCCATAGATGTGGGGAGCTGGAGGGGAGGGATGTTAGGACTTCTACCAATGTATATCTGAACCTCCTCTGAGTGTTGCCTGGGAGAAAAGAGAGCTTAAGTGACTTGGCTTACATGGTTATCATGCATCAGGTGCCTTGAACCCTGGCCTTCTTGACCCTGAGGGCAGCTCTCCATCCATCATATCCTGATGCTTCCCAGTAACAAACTAAAAAGAGGCTTGTAATTTATAGGTACACAGCTTAGTCACTGAATTCAGCTTGACTCAGCTTGTCACAATTTAAAAAAATAAACCACAACATTTATTGATGCCTATATTTTCAAAACTCCTTGCTAGATGCTTGCTCCCCCGTGCTAGGTTCATTCCAGCCTTAAGGAATATTTTTCCTTCCTTCCTTCCTTCCTTCCTTCCTTCCTTCCTTCCTTCCTTCCTTCCTTCCTTCCTTCCTTCCTTCCTTCCTTCCTTCCTTCCTTTCTTAGGCATTGGGGTTAAGTGACTTTCCCTGGGTCACACAGCTAGTAAATGTCTGAGGCTAGATTTGAACTCAGGTCCTCTAGATTCCAGGGCTGGTACTCCATCCATTCACTTACCACCTAACTGCCCTATTTTTCCTTTCTTAAAGAGAATAGCTTCTTGCCTTAAGATTGAAACTGCCCAAATATACTAGTTTCTTCCTTTCTTTCTATTTGGAGAAATTTTCCCCTTCCTGCTTCCTTACCCCCCACAGACCTCTTTATGGCTGCTCCTTTATAGTCTCTACAACCCTTACAATTCTAGGGCTCCTTTTTGGGGGGAGGGGCAATGAAGGTTAAGCGACTTGCCCAGGGTCACACAACTAGTAAGTGGTCAAGTGTCTGAGGCCGGATTTTAACTCAGGTCCTCCTGAATCCAGGGGTGGTGCTTTATCCGCTGTGCCACCTAGCTGCCTCCCCCCCTTACAATTCTAAAACCAAGGCCACCCACTTCCCATCCTAGACCATTGCCAGTCATCTTGACCTTCATCTTATCACTGGACTCCAATGACTTTGGAGGAGAGTGGGGCTGATGACTTTGCCCAGCCCTGCCTCACTTAAATCCAATTGACTTGCAAGTCAAGACATCACCTAGTGATGTCATGGGTCCTTTTCAAGAATGAAGGATGAACAACAACAACAATAACAGCAACAATGAAATGCACCAACTCTGTGATTTCCTTGTGCTTTATGATCCCCCTTGTCTTTCTCACCATTCTTGTTGACTTCTCCCTCTAAGCCTTCTAGTGAGGTAATCACACTTAGTTTTCTGTTGTTTAGAGGCAGCTAAAGGGGCCCAATATATAAAGTGTAGGGGGAGGGGTTGGAGTCCTGAAGATCCGAGTTCAAATCCAGCCTTAGATACTTACTATCTATGTGACCCTGGGCAAATTTCATAACCTCTGTTTGTCTCAATTTCCTCATCTATAAAATGGAGGGGAAATAATAGAATAATAGTACCTACCTCCCAGGATTGTAAAGCATTTAGTGTGACATGTACAACTATCCCATAGTAGGTATGCACCTCTCAGATGTAATATTGTGCTTTGAGTTCTCTATATTTGTGTCTTATCCCCCACTATGCTGTAAGCTCTGGGAAGATGGGGATTCTGTTTATCTAGACTTCATATCTTCCCAAGTGCTTAGCATTAGTGACAGGCAGGACACCTACCCACAATCATGGCCTGATATGTGTTTATTAAATGACTGAGTTAACAAAATTCCCTCTTGTTATGCAGTCCTGGAATTCATCTTTTTAGAGTTCTCCTTTATGTTGGATACACCTACAGTCAGGGTAAAATTGAGGGACTGGGCATTTCTTTGGATCATAGATTTAGATCCAGAAGGGCCCTTAGAAGCCATCTAGTTCAACCCCTTCTATTGACCAAGTGAGGAAACTGAAGCCCCAAAAGTATAGTGACTTGCCCAAGGTCATACAGGTAGTAAATGACAGAGGTGGGATTTGTACCCAGGTCCTTAGATTTTGAATCACAGTTCTTTCTATTCTACCAGATGGACACCTTCTTGAATTCCCTACAAAGGGTAGATATTTGATTAGCACTTGGGGAATTCTAGACAGTCACGTCTCTCCATCCCTATGAGTTCCTTGTCAGCATAGTGGACTTGGAGTCCAAATTCTGCCATAGATGCTCTTTCTGCCTCAGTTTCTTCATCTATAAAATGGGGATGGGGAATAGAACATATATGTATATATATAGAACATATATATATAGAGAGAACAAATGTATATATACACATAGAACACATACATATGTATTAATAATTGGTAGGAGAGAAAACTCTAAAAACTATGGATAGGAGGAGAAGCTACTACTTATACAGTTCTCTAAGTCTCAAATGCCTGCCCACCTTCACTAGCTGAAATGTTCTCCATTCTTAAATATGTCAAAAATCACCTCCTTGGGGAAGCTAGGTGGCATAGTGGATAAAGCACCAGCCCTGGATTCAGGAGCATCTGAGTTCAAATCTGGCCTCAGACACTTAACACTTACTAGCTGTGTGACCCTGGGCAAGTCACTTAACCCTCATTGCCCTGCCAAAAAAATAAATAAATAAATAAAATTTAAAAAAAGTCACCTCCTCCAAGATGCCTTCCCAGATTCTTTAACCAAAAATGGCCTTTTCCTCCTCCAAAATCTCAAAGCACTTGGGTGCTGTACCATACAGTTCTTTGCACTTAGGAGGCATTTAATGAACATTTCTTGTATAATTAATGCTTGTTGGCCTTACCTCACAGGGTTGTTGTGAGGACCAATTGAGATTTTACATATATGTGTGTGTGTGTGTATACTATATACTATATATATATATATAAAATTCTTCATAAAACTTAAAGGACATTGTCCTGAAGCCAACTTAACCTGTCTATTTGAGTTGCCATATTTTCCAGAAACACTGGAAGCAGGAGGCTCTGGACCAGTACTATATAAATGCTAACTATTATTACTATTATTATTATTGTTCTTGTTGTTGTTATTGCTATTATTGCAATCTTGATTAAATTCATTAGCTCCTAAGGGCTTTATCTCTCTCTCCCCTTTCCCTCATGCCCTCTACTCCCTACACCTTCATTCCTAGTTATAGGAAACAGTTGTGGAAGTAGCCATGAGGAATTTGGGATTGGTGGGGGATTGGAGAGAGACAAATAGAGGGGGAGGGTCCAGGCCCTGCTTTCATAGTTTACTCAGAAAAACTCCGTCAGACATCAGGGCATCCAATACCACAATTTTCTTTTTGTTTGGTTTTCCTCTTGATCTCTGCATTCCAGAACTAGGGTTGGCACAGGGTGAGAGGCGGCGAATTATTCCAGCATCTGAGTCGTGGTCTCCTGTCACCTTTTGCAACCTTCATTAATCGTTGAGATTCCTACCTTCATTGACTAAAGAACTATGACTCACCCAGGTTTAACATGGCAATTAGTGGCAAAGTGAATTGGAATTCTCATCTCCTAACATTTCTCCATTCTTTAAATAATTCCCTCCCACGCAGAATGAAACATTGCTTCAATGAATACATTCAACATTTATCAAGCATGCTATATGCAATACAAAACAGTAAGATGATATTTATTCATTCACTCATCCAACAAATATTAATTAAATGCCCACAATGTTCCTTAGTGCTTTGAGAGTTTGGAAGAGAAAAAGGCTGGGGTTTTTTTGGTTGAAGGATCTGGGAAGGTGTCGTGGAGGTGCTGACTTTGGATCCGGATATTTAAGAATGAGTAATGTTTCAGGCAGGCATTCTCGACTTAGGGAGGGAGTGATGTGAGATGTGACACTGAGGTTGAAAAGCTTCTCCTTTTGCCCATGGTTTTTAGTGTTTTCTCTCTGCTCCCCCATTATTTTGGACATACAGGGGATTCCACATCCCCTCCCCTCCCCAAAATGTCCTCAGCAATTAGCAATTAGACTATGTGTTAAATACATTTTTCTTGAACTGAAAGAGGAGGAAGTATCCCTAGAGTGGTGAATAGACTGCACCCACCTTTTCAAAGCTTTTGTATCTCTACCCTAGCAACGGTGCCTTGAAGTAGCACGGCCTTAATCAGTGTTTGCTGAATTGAATCTGAGGAACATGGACAGAGGAGAAATGTGAGATAAGGCTTCAATGGTTGGAGCCAAATCAGAATTGGGTTTGGGTGAGAGACAGAGGAAGGAGCCTGAGAGAAGGAGGGAGAGGATGGTTAAATGATTGAAAAGTAGTGTTTCTATGGAGGATTTATTTTCTTTTTAAGTTAGGCATTTCAACACCTTAGGAAGGAAGGGAGGGAGGGAGGGAGAGAGGAAGGAAAGGGGAAGGAGGAAGGAAGGGAGGGAGAAAAAGAAGGAAGGAAGGAAGGAAGGAAGGAAGGAAGGAAGGAAGGAAGGAAGGAAGGAAGGAAGGAAGGAAGGAAGGAAGGAAGGAAGGAAGGAAGGAAGGGAGGGAGAGAGAGAGGAAGGGAGGAAGGAGGGAGGAAGGAAGGAAGGAAGGAAGGAAGGGGGAAGGAGGAAGAAAGGAAAGAAAGAAGCAAGCATTTGTTATATACCAGGTGCTTTACAAATATCTCATTTGAGATTTACAACAACCCTCGGAGGTAGGTGCTATTATTAACACCCACATTTAATAGTTAAGGAAACCAAAGCAAACATATGTAAAGTGACTTGCCCACAGTCACACAGCAAGTGTCTGAGGTTAAATTATAACTAGGATCTTCCTGACTAGAGGCCCAGTGGTCTCTCCACTGTGCTACCCTTGCTGCCTTTTTTTGTTCCACAGGAAGAAGGCCCAGGCAGCTGCTGTAGTTCCTGTTTGCTTCCAAGTCTCCCCACAGGATTGAAAGACCCTCAAACCTTCAGCCCAGGAAAAGGAGGGAAAATATAAGGAAGGAGTAGGGTGAGAGACAGTTGGTCTGGGGTAGAGAGGTGAGTTCTGACTTGCCTTACCTTCCTCCTTTTCCCATCCAGTGATATTTAGTCAAACAGTTTTTAAATTTAACACTATGTGTCCTGACAAAGGTAGAGCATATTAAATCTAGAAAATCTTGGACTGTACCAACACCACTGTTTCATAGCAGAAGAAAAAGTAGTATAGAGTTTGACTGTATGGGAAAAGTCTTTTTTATTTTCATATCAAAGTCATATGTGGGTGGGGGAGTAAAGGTGCTAAATTCTCAGCAAACACATATAGGACTTGACAGTTTACAAAGGCTTAAAAAAATAGAACTGTGAAATATGTGACATCTATCTAGCTTCAGAGATAGAAAGACCTGGGTTCAAATCCTGCTTCTGACACATTGTGGCTGTGTGACTACAACCTTTCTATGCCTTTAGTGAATTCTCTAAGGCAGTTTACACAAAAGGTATTCTCTACACCAATGAAATAATAGCTCTAGAACCACCACCACCCCCATTCCCATTTTATAGATAAGACAATTGAGGCTCTTTATAACTTATCAAGACTCATACAGCTAGTAAATGGTGGTGGGGGAAGCTTGAAATTAGTTTCTTCTGGCTCTGATACCAGTACTTTAAGTATTGGAGCATAGCATTTATTTCTCCTCTAGAAAAGTCCAGGTGGGAAGATTGTTTTTCCAGTGTCCTCCCTCTGACTCTAGTGTGTGTGTGTGTGTGTGTGTGTGTGTGTGTGTGTGTGTGTGTGTGTGTTGTGGGGGAAGGGCAGAGGTGGGGATGATGAGTATACTTGGGTACCTTTGGAGTATAAGAAATGCTCACCAGCCATACTGTCTGAGACAAACCAGTTATATCCTTTGTTTTCCTCATCACCTCTCAGCCAAATTCTTGTGCTCCTCAGTCTATTATTGCTAAGAGAGAAAGAAGAAGCAGAAACCACGGTGGAGTTGGACCCTAAGGGGTAGCCTTGGTCCCAGGCTTCAACCTATGTTTAACCCTGATCCTGGGGATACATTGGGCCTGCGCTGATTTTGAAGGGGATCTGTGGATCACCCTAGAGGTTGGGATTTGAGGGGAAATGGAAGGGAGAGGAAAGAATGGTGGGTTTGATTGGAGTGGGGAGGAACAGAAAGCTGGGGAGGTCAGGGTTCAAGCTGGTCTGACCATGGGGATGGATTTGAGGGTAGCCTCTGCCTCAGGGCCTGCAGACCCCATCAGCCATCTCCTTGGGGCCGCCTGCCGTAAGTGGGGGAGTGAGTCAGACTGAAAGCAGAAGCTGCCAAACATTACACAGGGTGAAACCAAGCAGAACCATGTGAGCTATTTTGGAACTCGGTTAATTCCCCCTCTCCCCCCCTCCCCTTCCCCCCTTTCCTTTCCCCTGTTATAGGACTGGTGCAAAGTAACTTCAGCCAGCCTTCCTCTCCCCCTCTCCACACTGTGAGTGGGTGAGTGGGTGGGTGGGTGGGTGGGATGGGGCACTTCGTTCTCCTTTAAGTCAAATAGCCCCATCATGCTGGGGCATCTCCCTGTGGGCCCAAGGAGAGAAACTGGGAGAGTGCCAAAGCTCCTGGGAGTTCCAATGGGAAGCTGTCCCCTCCCCTGGGCCGGGCAGAGGGCAGGCCTGGCAGGCCTTGGAAAGTTTATCTTTGGTGGCTGTCTACCTCCCTTCTCAGCAACAATTCCCCCCCCCACCCCCCCAATCTGTCTTACTGTCAGCCAAGCTGTCAACTAACCCCCTCAAAAGTGTTAGCTGACAAGGGCTTAATCACCATCCCCTCCCCTGCCCTGCCCCTGCAGACTCTGGAGCACCAAGGGGCCTTCAAGAGGCAATGGCACGGGGCTCTGAGGGCTAACTCTCCCTGGCCTCCCAAGCAAGAGGAAGTCTTCCCAGCAGCCCTGAAGTCATAGATTTGTAGATTGCTAGAGTCAGAGAGGACCTAAAAGGTCATCTGAGCTAACCCTCTCATTTTTTAGAGGAGAAAACTGAGGCCCAGAGAAGGGAAGTAATTTCTCCAAGGGCCCAGTGATAGTAAAGAGCAGAGTTAGGTCTCAAGCTGAAGTGCTATTCCTTTACAAACCCTTTGTGGTTCTGGCCAGCCCCCGAGGTGGGTGAAAAGGAAAGTTCTACCCACTCTCCCATGCCCTGCCCTCCCCATCTCTGTCTAGTGTTCTTTCAGTGGGACCTACCGACGGGGCCTTGCAATGACATTGGCACTCACCAGAGATTAGCTCCTGTTCAGCATCTGTGGCAAATAGTGGCTATGTTGGAAATCTTGGCTTTCACCCTGTCTCTGCATAGCTGTTTTTCCCACTGGGCAAATGTGTGTGTGTGTGTGTGTGTGTGTGTGTGTGTGTATGTGTCTATTTCTGTTGCAAAGGGTGGTCCGTGCATGGTTGGGGATGGGTGTGGTCACAGGGTATGCCTATTGGATTGTGAGTATGATAGGAATAGGAGAAATGGGGTGAGGTGATTGGGAGGACAAGATATATTCTGGGTGGGAGACAAGGGATTTGTGTTGCCTAGGAGGACAGGGTACTTGTGGGGGAAACAAAGTTTCTGTGGTCACTGTGCCATGGGGTGCCCTACATGGGGGAGATCGTGTATGTGTAGGTATGGTGTATAGGAGGTTGTGTAAGCATTGTATCTATGCATAGGTAATTAGGGGGACCAGTAGAGAGAGTCCTGGACTTGAATTCAGGAGGACCTGAGTTAAAATCTGACCTCAGATGCTTCCTAGCTTTCTGATGCTGGACTAGTCACTAGCCTTAGTTTCATCTGAAAAAATGGAGGTGATATAAGCACCTGCTTCCTGGGGTTTTTATGAGGATCGAATGAAATGATATTTGTAAAGCCCTTTGCAAACCTTAGAGCGCTATATATAAATGCTAGCTTTAATAGTAGTGTTTGTATATGCATCTAGTGTTATAGGGTCTGTGTATGCATATGTAATGGTATGGGTGGGTGTATGTCTCTGTAATAGTACGGGGTTGTGTATTTGTAATAGGGGTTCGGTATGCATGTATAATCAGATGGAGGCCGTGTCTGTGTGTGGGTTATGTGTATAAATAGTAGTGTGGGGGTAGTATACGCTTTTATAGTGGCATAGAGTGGTTGTATATTTGTGTTGTGGGGGGTGGGTGAGGGTGACTATGTAGAAGAGATTAGAGGTATGGCAAGGTGTGTACATGACTGGGCAGGTCTCTGGGGTGGTAAGGAGGGTTGGTTGAGGGAGATAGAGAGGAAACTAAAATGGCATCCTGAGATTAAGGTCTGAAAACGGGTTTAGAGACTTTCACATCACCCATTTTACAGAAGGGGAAACTGAGGCCCTTTGCATTTTCCTTAGCTTTACTAGGTTAGCTCTAGTCATCTTTGCATCATGTAGCTTACCTGTAAAGGGCTCTACTCTTGAATAATTGCATATCTGTAGAGACAGGCTCATAGTGTCCTGGAATGAACAGTGGATTGGGGTTCTATTTTTAAAAAATTATGTATTATAATTATTTTTCTATTACATGTAAAGATTTTTTTTTTTGAGTTGAGATTGAGCTTCTAGTCCTGGCCCTGCCACCAATTCCTGGAGGAACCTTGGACAAGTCCTTTTTTTTCTGAGCTTTAGTTTCCTTATCCTTTTCAAAGTGAGGGGCCCGGGGACAACAAGGTGGTCCAGGGGATAAAGCACCAGCCCTGGATTCAGGAGGACCTGAGTTCAAATCCGGCCTCAGACATTTGACACTAGCTGTGTGACCCTGGGCAAGTCACTTAACCCTCATTGCCCTGGGGGGGAAAACGAACAAGCTTAAGTATCACCTTCTTCCTGAAGCCTATAGAAGCATGAATTTGGACATCACTGAGTACAACACCCCATTTTAGAGCTGAAGAAACTGAAGCACAGAGAATCTGGGTGATTTGCCTAGGGTAATGCAGCTAATAAGTATCTGAGGTAGGATTTGAACCCAGGTCTCCTTTCTTGAACTCTAATGCCCTCACCAAACTCTGTACTTTATTTGTATATCTTTCCACTTATCAGATTCTAATTTGTATTATATTTGTTTGTATTCAGTCTGTTCTCCCCTAGAAAGCTGGGAACACCTTAATGTCAGGAGCTGAGTCTTTTTTTTTTTTTTTTTTTTTTGCCTTTAGGTCCTACAGAGGTGTTCTTTAGTACCTATTCTAAGTATGGTTGAATAAGGGGACTAATGACTAACTTGAGGAATGACTGGAGGTGGGACCTGGGTGGGGGAAAAGGAAGACCAGGAAGGAATGAGTCCTTAAAAGACTTAAAATGAAATTTGAGGAGAGCCTTGTAGGAACCCAGACAGCTACCTGGCTTTCCAAGGATGGGTGGGATTTTCATTGGTGGAGATAGGGGCCAAAGAGGGAAGCTGGGAGTGGGGCACAGTTATGAGCCAAGGTGCCAAGCCTGGCCTTGAGGCAGATGTGGTGAATAGAGGGAGGAGAGCTGGGGTTTGTCCTCATAATCAATACACTACTTGACTCACTCTCAGAATTGATCCCCACAACAAACACAAACACAACCAAAGACCACCCCAAAGCCCAACTCATAAACCTTGCCTGGCGGTTCTCCTTGAGTCCTTTCCCAGTGGATTGGGGGGAGGAGAAAATACTCTAGTATGAAAGATTTAGCCCCAGAAGAGACCTAGACTAGTCTGTAGACTCCAGGGAGCGACACTTACGCCTGGAGATTTTAATTCACTTGCCCAGTGTTATACAGCTACTAAGTGTCTGAGGAGAGATTTGAACCAAGGTTTCTTGACTCCCAGTCTAATATCGTGGAGTCTTTAGGGCTCTATTAATTGGAGAATTAAGGTGGAAGAAATTTCTCCGCTAGGAGGCAGCTGAGTGGATAGAGTGCTGAGCCAGAAGTCAGGAAGACCTGAGTTCAAAACCTGCCTCAGATACTCACCAGCTGTGTGATCCTGGGCGAGTCATTTAACCTCTCTTTGCCTTAATCCACTGAAGAGGGAAATGGCAAACTACTCCAGTATCTTTGTCAAGAGAATCCCACAGATAGTACAATCTACAGAGTTATAGAGTCGGACAAGACTCAACAACGACAAGAATTACTCCTTCACCAGCCCCTTGTGGGGTGAGAGCCTTTTTTCCGGGATATTGCATGAGAGATGAATGGATGAATGAGTGATTTACCCACTATAATGTAATGCAGTGGAAAATATTTTCTCTCTCTGAAGGATTCAAACCCACCCAGGGAGCCCCCTTTGGACTCTGAGCCTCTACCTTTCCCCCTCATCTGGCTAGCCCCTTGCTGTGGGAGACCTGACCCTGTACTGTGGTGTGATAGAAAGAATGTTGGATTTGTAGTTAGGGCCCCTGGGTTCACCACCAACTAACTACCTGTGTGACCTTGTGCAAGTCACAAACCCTCTGGGCCTTGGGTTCCTTATCTCTTGAATGAGGGTATTGGACAAGATGACTCATGAAGTCCCTTCCAGCTCTGCTGGGATGATCCTTGATCCCTCATGACCTTATGACCTCTCCCTTGTCCCTTTAGGATTACAGTAATCATAGGTTCGGATCTGGAATGGACTGAGGGGAATCTGGGAAAGGTCATCTGGTCCAGCATCCTCTTACTACCAGAAAAGAGAACCAAAGCCCTGGTAGATAAACTGATTGGTCCAAGGACACGCAGGTAGTTAAGTGTTAGATCCAGGATGTGAGGCCCTGTCCTCTTCCCAAGGACCATCCCTGAAGAAATGGTGTGTGTGTGTGTGCGCGCGCGCGCATGCGCGCGCACGCACCTGTAGACTGATTTACACAAAACCTGCACCGGAGAGCAGAGGGGACAAACCGGAGAACTATAAATTTAGAGTCCTTTCAGGCTCAATTTGTCCCCTTCCTCCTACCCCTGGCCACCCCCACATCTACCATGCTCAGGTATGGGGCTATAGGTAGGGCCCCCACGCATCCTCACACTCTTTCTCTCTCTCAAACACAGGCAGCACCTCTGTAGACCAGGACCCAATCTTTGATCCATGTCATTGTGCTGCTGTCTGGCCAGCTTGATTGAATTCTCCCCCGAGGTACTCTCGTGGCATAGTGTTAACCGCCTCAGTGAGAGCCAAATAGATTGTCTTTGAGGCAGCTCTCTGGTCCCCTCATTCTTTTCCTCTTCTGAACTCTGCTGAGGGTTTTTTTTTTAAACTATTAAGATGGAAAAGGAATGAGAGTACCGGATTAGCTTGGGCCTGGGCTGCTGGTCCTCCTTGGAAAATTGGAGTGGGAGAAAGTGCTCCTCCATCTACCCACTGTGGGCAAGAGCCTTCTGCCCGGCCAGGGAATGGATGAATGAGTGGACAATCCTTGCTTAAGCTCATCCTCCATGCCAGTCACTGTGTCAGGCACCAGAGATACAAAGACAACCGGCCATGAGACAGCCTATGCCTTCTGGGACTTTACATTCTAATGCCCAGGTTGGGGCCAGGGAAGGGGGTTTCAGTCTGGGGTGTCACAGGGATTGTGAGAGGTTAGGGGGTGGATGCTATCTAGCTTTCCACTGATTTTCTTGTTTGTTTGTTTTTGTTTTAGTGAGGCAATTGGGGTTAAGTGACTTGCCCAGGGTCACACAGCTAGTAAGTGTTAAGTGTCTGAGGCCGGATTTGAACTCAGGTCCTCCTGAATCCAGGGCCAGTGCTCTATCTACTGCGCCACCTAGCTGCCCCTCCACTGATTTTCTTACTATTCATAGAACCAGAGTGAACCAGGGTTGTGGGAGTGGGGAAGGGGGCATGAGATACCTGTAGGAAGGGCAGTTATAGAGATGCCTTGGTTGTTGGACAGACCTTTATTTCCCAGTGAATGGCTTGTTGGGAAATGAAGAGTGGTGAGCATTTGACTGAGTCAGGGATGTCTTTAAAGGGGGGCAGAGATAAGGAACTGAAAAAGGAAAATTCACTAATCATATTAGAGAAAGCACCAGTGAGATGGCATCTCTTTTCCCTGGGCCTGATTGTAGGGGTCTCCTCCCCATGCCTCCTGTCTGAATTACTTGGAGAAACTGTCGCTATGTGAGGTTGACTATGGAAGGGAGCTAATGCTACATAACTGGCCCAACATTTATTCCTCCATTCAAAAGAGCATTTATATGTGTGCTGGTGAGCTGATGTTGCTGGAGGGAGGGTACTGGAGTAGGCCAGAGACAGGCAGCCTGGGTTCAAGTATGAACTTAATACATTTAACTTCTGGTATAACCACAGGCAAGTCATTTAAACCTCAGTACTTACAGGACTCAACTCACAGACTTGATCTTATTCCCCCCCCCAAATTAATTATTTAATCACTAATTGATTAATTATGATAAAGCTATCTGTCAATTGACAAGCATTTATTTTTCTCTCCCCTACCCCCACCCCCACTGTAAGAAATATACGTCATCAGGCAAAACCAATTCCCACGCTGGTCATGTCTCATTCTGCACCCTGCATCCGTCTCTCCTACATCAGGGGGTGGGCAGTGTGCTTCATCACTGGTCCTTTGGAGTGTGGTGGGTCATTGCATTGAACAGAGTTCTTAAGCGTTTCAAAGTTGTTTGTCTTTGTGACCACACAGTTATTTTGTAGACCTTAAAGGGCTAGAGAAATGTGACTAACTGTTCTTTATTGGCAGTGGAGTGGGAAGCCGTGATTTTCCTGTTTAGCTGGGGAGACCAAGTTTACACCCACAACACAAGAAGAAAGCTGTTAGAGATGGGTGTGGATGCATGCCAGGAGACCTGCTGGAAAGGGCATCCAGATGAGTGTGTTCTGGAGGTAGAAATGGAGAGAAGGAAGCATCCAAGGGGGCCTGGGAGGTCAAGGGGAGCCAGCTGTGGGGGCTAGAAGGACTTGGTCAGATCCCTAGGGAAGGAATTCCCGAACATCAGAATGCGATTGTCAGGGTGGGGAATTTTGAAATGCTTTTCAAAGGGCATCTGTGTGTGAGAGATAGAGGGACTTGTGTGTATCTTGCTGCGTATGCAGTGGACTTGTGTGTGTGTGCGTGCGAGTGATGCACTGGCATCCATCTGTGTGTGAATGAGGCATCTGTGAGATGTGAGGGACTTGTGGGAATCTGTGTGAAACGGAGAGACTTGTGTTATCTCTGGGTTGTAAGACACTTGTGTTTGTCTCTTTGTGTGCGATGGACTTCTGTGTATCTCTGTGGACGAGAGATTTCTGTGTGGCTGTGCATGCGTGGTGGGCTTGCATGTATGAATGAGGCCTTGTGTCTGTGAGTTGGAGGAACTTGTCTGTAATATCCGTGTGTGTGTGTGTGTGTGTGTGTGTGTGTGTGTGACTCATGAATATTTGTATGAAGAGGCAGTTTGGCATTATGGATAGAACACTGGATGTGAAGTCAAGAAGACTGGCCTCAGATACTTGCTAGTTATATGACTTTGGATGAGTCTTTTAACCTCTGTGAGCCTCAATTTCTTCATCTGTAAATAATAATAATAATAAGGGCAGCTAGGTGACTCAGTGGCTAGAGCATTAGGCCCAGAATCAGGAAGACCTGAGTTCAAATCTGCCCTTAGATCCTTCCTAGCTGTGTAACCCTGAGCAAGTCACTTCACCCTGTTTGCTTCAGTTTCCTCATCTGTTAAATGATCTGGAGAAGGAAATGGCAAACCACTCCAGTATCTTTGCCAAGAAGACCCCAAATGGGGTCACGAGGAGTCAGACACGACTGAAATGACTGAACAACAAGTTATAATAAATATTATTTGCAAGCCTTAAGTACTATATACATGTTGACTGTTATTAGCAATTAACTATATGAGATGGAGGGAGTTGTATATACCTTTGTGTGCTTGAAGGGCCAAAGCAAGAAAAGGTCAATGATTTAAATGGCTGCCTCCGCGGGGGGGGGGGGGGGGGGAGGGGATATTGAGGCTGGGAGACTATATCCTATATCTGTCCTATGTGTATCAGGAAAAGGGAGTGTTTGGTTTTATGACTGATTGCTGTAACTCTGTGTATCTGGAGGGAAGTTCTGTGTGTGGTACTGTATGTGGCAGGAGAAGTGAAGAAATGGGAGGTGGATGTCAGCCTGGTGAGACAACCCAGTCTATTTGATCAGTTGTAGCCCTGGGGCCATCCGATTCCTTTGTATCCTCCAAGTTGGGGGAAGATGCATGTTACATCTTTCTCTTTCCAGTTTCCGACTTGCCTCCTGCTCCCTGGGTTTGGATGCCTGCTGTCTTTCCACTCACTACCTCCAACCCCCACCCCTCACTTCCCTACCCCTCACCTCCTCTCCTCAAGCCCCATGGGATTTCTGCTTTCTGGGTCAGCATCTGGCTGATCTCCATGGGACTCCTCACTGGTCTTCATAACCCTTTGAAGCCTTCCCAACCCTAGCCACAGGACTGCCTTGACTTGCTCAGGGCTAGAAATCCTAGCCCTACCAGGCGCCAACACCAACAGCGCTTTCCCTGGGATGTGGGATGTGGGCTGTGGGGAATGAGCATGCTGGGGCATGGGGCTGGTGTGCCTGACCTCTGGGAATTGCTGGCAGGGTGGGAACCAGGCCCAGAGAGCAGCAGACATTTGTTCCTCTCCCTCTGCCTGCCATCACCTAGCTCTCTACTCAGCTTGTCAGCCTCCAAGCAGTTAGATAGGCTGGGGTCATCCTTTCTGCACAGAAAGATGGGAAGAAGGTGCATCTTCAAGGATCCAGTTCTCTAAGCACTAGGTTTCTGTTTTGTTTTTTCCTTGGGGCCTCCCCCAGCACTCAACAGGAAGGAAGTGTGTTCTCTTTGATGTCCCCATGGGAATTCATGAAGTGTAACTTCCCCTCTGCATCTCACAAAATATCAAGAGTTGGAAGGGGCCTCAGAGGCCAACCTCATCTAATCCATACATAAACAAGACTTCCTTTCTCCACCATCCTTGAAAAGGTCATCCAGCCTTTGCTTGAAAAACTCTAGGGAGGGAGAAGCCACTAGGCCTTGAGGCAGCTCACTCCACTTTTAGGCACCTCTAATTCATAGGGAGACTTTCCTTACATCAAACCTCAGGTTGCCTCTTTGCACCTCATAGCTATCAAATTGGCTAGTATGACAAAAAATAAAAATAACAAATGTTGGAGAAGATGTGGAAAAACTGGAACACTAATGCATTGTTGGTGGAGTTGTGAACTGATCCAACCATTCTGGAGAGCAATTTGGAACTATGCCCAAAGGGCTATGGGGCTGTGCATACCCTTTGACCTAGTAATATTACTACTAGGTCTGTATTCCAAAGTGATCATAAAAAAGGGAAAAGGACCCACACGTACAAAAATATTTATAGCAGCTCTCTTTGTGGTGGCAAAGAATTGGAAATCAAGGGGATGCTCATCAATTGGGGAATGGCTAAACAAGTGGCATACGAATGTAATGGAATACTATTGTGTTATAAGAAACAGTGAACGGGAAGATTTCAGAAAAACCTGGAAAGACTTAAGTGGACTGATGCTGAGTGAAGAGAGAAGAACCAGGAAAACATTGTATACAGTAACAGCAATATTGTGTGATGATCAGCTGTGATAGACTTAGATCTTCTCAGCAGTGCAATGATCCAAGAAAATTCTAAAGGACTCATGATAGAAAATGCGTTTCACATCCAGAAAAAAGAACCGTGGAATCCGAGTGGAGATTGAACCATACTGTTTCTACTTTTGTTTTCTTTTTTGAGGTTTTTCCCTTTTGTTCTGATTCTTTCACAACAGGACTAATGTGGCGATATGTTTAATGGAATTGTACATATATAACATTTATCAGATTGCTTTTTGTCTGGGGGGGGGAGGGAAGAGAGAGAGGGAGAAAAATTTGGAACTCAAAATCTTATAAAAACAAATGTTGGGGCAGCTAGGTGGCGCAGTGGATAAAGCACCGGCCCTGGATTCAGGAGTACCTGAGTTCAAATCCGGCCTCAGACACTTAACACTTACTAGCTGTGTGGCCCTGGGCAAGTCACTTAACCCTCATTGCCCTAAAAAACAAAAAACAAAAAACAAATGTTGAGGGGCAGCTAGGTGGCGCAGTGGATAGAGCACCAGCCCTGGATTCAGGAGGACCTGAGTTCAAATCTGACCTCAGACACTTGGCACTTACTAGCTGTGTGACCCTGGGCAAATCACTTAATTCCAATTGACTCACTAAAAAACCAACAACAACAACAAAAACCAAATGTTGAAAACTATCTTTACATGTAACTGGAAAAAAAATACTATTAAGATGAGAAAAAAATATATTCAGCCTAGAGTTCAAGATCTTTTTAGATCCCAAGTGTCATCATAGGCATGAGTTATCCATCCCGACTTTGTGTTATCTACCATTGTTGTGGTCATGCCATCTATTCCTTTATCCAAGTCATTGCTAACAATGTCAGCTAAAACCAGGCCGAACACAGAGCCAGAGGGAAGCAGCCAGATGCTCCTTTCAAACTGGTTTGAAACTATTAATGGCAACTCTAGGGCCGGCTGACTCTGAATCCTGTTAACTGCACTATTGTCCAACTCGTTATCTTTTCTGCAGCAGTGTCGTGAGAGATTTTGTCAGGTGCTTTGCTAAAATCTAGGTAAACAATATACATAGCATTTCCCAGATCGACCCATGTAATAACACTGCCAAAAAGGAAATAGGTTTAGCCTTGCATGACCTATTATTGACGGGGAAGGAGATAAGCATTTAAATTGTGCTTACTGTGTGCCAGGCATTGGGCTAAGGGCTTTACAGATATTATCTCTTTTGATCCCCACAATAACCCTGGGAAATAGGAGCTATTATTATCTCCATTTTACAGTTGAGGAAACTGAGGCGTAAAAAGGTTAGGTGACTCACCCAGGGTTACACAGCTAGTAAGTATCTGAGGCTGGATTTGAACTCAGGTCCTCCTGACTCCAGGTTTAGTATTCTATCCACTATGCCACTTAGCTTGCCCTGTTGATAAAACCTTGCTGGTCCTTTGGGATTGCCACTTCCTTTTCTAGATATTTACTTACTATCTCTTTATTAATATGTTCTAGAATTTTATTTGGAACCAAAGTTAAGCTTAGTTTTTTTGTTTGCAGCCTCCATTTTCAGGAGGTAGTTCATTAGGGGCCTGGTGCCTTGGACTCTTCGGGGGCATCTAAGTGTTCTCTTTCTACTTCCTACTTATCTGGGGTTTCAGCTACCTAATCATTCTCCTTGACAGAGAAAAAAGAAACATGGTGGGGGTTGGGCAGTTCTGCCTATGAGCATGCACCCAAGTGGTGGTCACATCCCATAGTGTCTTCTCTTCAGTGAAATGAGTGCCTTGGACTAGATAGATGGTTTCTTAGGACCCTGCCATCCCTGCCATTCTATGTTCTAAGGCAGAGCACCCTGACATCCTATGTTCTAAGATTCTTTCTGGACCTAACATTCTATGTTCTAAGGTTCTCTTCAGCCCTGACATTATATATTCTGTGTTCCAACATTCTATGGTCTAAGGTTCCATCCAATTCTGACATTCTGTGTTCTGTGTCCTAACACTCAATTTTCTAAGGCTCCTTCCAGCCCTAACATTCTATGTTCTGTGTCCTTACATTCTCTGTTCTAAGGCCAGATCCAGTCTTCACTTTCTATGTTCTAATCAACCAGCTTTTTGTGTTGTGGTTGTCAGCTCTGACAAGCCTGTGCCCCTCCCCGACCTAGGCCACTGCTACTCAAGCCTACCTCCTGGTTCCCAGCAGGGGTGAAAAACCCAAGTTCTGCCTTAGCACCAACATAGACCCCTGTAGTCTCCCCTCTGCCCAGGGCTCAGCCCTCTCACCAGACTGTGAGCTTAGTTCCAGTCGACACTGATGCTTCAGCTGATTCGGAGGCTCTGGGGGTCTCCTCTGGTGAGGCCTTCCTGGGACTGGATCTGTGTCAGCACAGCAGCTCCCTCCTTCTGACCTTCCAAGCCGTTCTTGGTTAGAAGATGATTTCAGCACATTCTTCTGTGGGTTTTTTCCACATTCTATGTTCTAAGATTCCTTCTGGACATAACATTCTATGTTCCAAGGCCCCTCCAGCTCTGACATTATATGTTCTGTCTCCTAATATTTTATGTTCCAAGGCTCCCTCCAACCGTGACATTCTATGTTCTATATCCTAACATTCTATGTTCTTGGCCCCTTCCAATTCTGACATTCTATGTTCTGTGTTGGATTCAGTTTATAACAGTAGTGGTCTAGACTGTGTTATTACTTACCCATCAACCTATCCATCAGTAAGCATTTATTTAGTACCTGCTAAGTGCAGCTTACTGTGCTAATCAATGGGTATGATACGAAGATGAAAATGAAGTCATCTTTCAAGAAGCTTTGATTCTATCAGGAAAGGCAACATGTACCTATAGAGGTCTATTGGAAATATAAAATAAATGTTTATCTACATTTAGATGCCGTTGCTATCCGGGAGGCTCAGGAAGGCCTAGTGTAAAAGCTGGGGCTGGAACTGAACCCTGAAGGAATCGAGGGACTCCGAGAAGTGGGCATTAGGAGGAAGTGTGTTCCGGGTATGAGAGAGAACCTGTGCAAAGCCACATAGAGAGGGAATGGAGTGTTATGTGTGAGCCAATTTGGCTGGAGTACAGGGGGAGTCAGGTGCAATTAACCTGGAAAAGGATGGCTGGAGCTGGATTGTGAAGGGCTTTACTTTCCAACGAGAGGAGGGGAAATTTTATTGAAGACACAATAGGAATGCCCAGAGTTTCTTTCAGGGGAATAACATAGTCAAACCTGTGCCAAAGAGTTATTCTTAAATATTTCTTTGGCAACTGCGAAGAGGATGGAATAGAGAAAGGAGGAACTTGTGGTGGGGGGAGGAGGGAGCCCAGTTAGGAGGCTATTACTGCAAGAGTCCAACTGAGAAAGGTGATGAGGACATAAAGCAGGGCTCACTGCATAGCTGTGTGATCTTGGCTGAGTCATTTTTCCCTTCAAAAAGATTAATTGATTTGTCCCAAGTCATGCAGAAAACTGATGGCAGAGGCAAGACCAGCACTTGGGGTCCTCTGATTCTGGATGCTGAGCCCTTGTCACTCCAAGGCCACTAGATGGCATAGTGGATAGAGCATCAGGCCTGGAGCCCAGAAGACTGAGTTCAAATCCAGCCTCAGACATTTGTGTGATCTTGGGCAAGTCACTTAAACTCTGTTTGCCTCAGTTTCCTCATCTGTAAAATGGAAATGATAGTAATAGGCCCCACCTCCCAGGGTTGTTGTGAGGATCAAATGGGATAATAATTGTAAAGCCCTTAGCATAGGGCCTCACTAATTTTGATGTTGTTTATTCAATCATGTCCAACTTTTTGTGACCCCATTTGGGGTTTTCTTGGCAAAGATCCTAGAGTGGTTTGCCATTTCCTTCTCCAGCTCATTTGACAGATGAGGAAACTGAGGAAAACAGGGTGAAGTGATTTGTCCAGGGTTACAGTGGGTGCTATATAAATGTTAATTATTATTCATGTTATTCTTTTGTGGTTGTTGTTCTGCCCTTTTTCATTGTTGAAGTCATTTTGTCCATTGTTTTCTTGGCTCTGCTTCCTTCCCTTCCCATCACTTTATGTAAGTCCTTCTGTACTTCTCTGTAGGCATCATGGTCACCATTTCTCTTTATTTTTCTTTTTTTGGGGGGTGCAGGACAATGAGAGTTAAGTGACTTGCTCAGGGTCACACAGCTAGTAAGTGTCAAGTGTCTGAGGCTGGATTTGAACTCAGGTCCTCCTGAATCCAGGGCCAGTGCTCTATCCACTGTACCACCTAGCTGCCTGATATGGTCATCTTTCTGCTAGCATAGTAATCTTCCCTGTTTATTATTATGATATCATGGTATAGTAAAAAGAGCATAAAGGATCTCCGTTCAAGTCCCCACTCAGCCACTCACTGTGTGGCCTTGAGCAGGTAAATTAAACTCTGGACTTTGGTTTATAGCTATGTGACCCTGGGCAAGTCACTTAACCCTGTTTGCCTCTCGGCAAAGATACAGGAATGGTTTGCCATTTCCTTCTCCAGCTCATTTTACAGATGAGGAAACTGAGGCAAGCAGAGTTAAATGACTTACCCAGGATCATACAACTATTGTCTGATGCCAGATTTGAACTCAGGAAGATGGGTCTTCCTGACTCCAGGCCTGGCACGCTATTCACCTAGCTGTAGTTAGTTTCCCAGTGAAATCACAGGTCCAATTCCTATCTTCATCTCTGTTTGGGAGAGCTCTGAGTTTTAGAATAGGAATCCAGAGAGTTAGAACACCTGGGTTCTAGGCCTGACTCTCTTTCTTTCTTTCTTTCTTTTTTTGTGAGGCAATTGGGGTTAAGTGACTTGCCCAGGGTCACACAGCTAGTAAGTGTCAAGTGTCTGAGACTGGATTTGAACTCAGGTCCTCCTGAATCCAGGGCCAGTGCTCTATCCACTGTGCCACCTAGCTGCCCCATGACTCTCTTTCTTAACCAACTAGCTGTGTGAAGCTGTATGAGTAATTTATCTTCTTCTTCCTCATGTGTCCATGGAGATAATTTGCTTACCTCTCCGGGCATTTGGTTGTGAGGATCAGATAAGGTAATGAATGGGAAAGGGATTAGGAAAAAAACATGCCACCCATGCTCTTTAAATACAGGGGGATTTTGTAGGTGGTGTAGTGAATCTTCTAGGATTGGTAGCGGGGGATGGTGGAAAGGGTGCTGCCTCTTAGAGTCTCAAAGCCTTCCAATGCCTCTCCAGCATTTAATGCTGAAGCCATTTAACTTCCCTGATTGTCAGGTCTTCTCCGCCATCTGTAAAATGAAGGGGTTGGACAAGATGACCTGAGAGGTCCCTTCCAAGCTATATTTATGATCCTCTGATGCCTCAGCCAGAGTCTGCTAGCCCCTGGGGAGCCTGGTCCTGTGAAGGATCGGTGAGAGCAGTCACCTTTAAAGGACAGTACCCGGCTCAGCATTTCCTCAGCGAGATTAGGAAGTTGGAGAGAAAGTACCCTCTGGCTTTTCTCTTTTCAAGGCCATCTCCTTACTCAACTCAATCGAATTCAATAAGCATTTATTAAACACCTGGCCCATGCCAGCCATTGTTGCTGGGTTCTGGAGATACAAAGAAAAAAAAATCAAATAGTTCTTGCCCTCAAGTATCTTACTTTCTACTAGGGGAAACAATGTATACCTTGAGATACAGAGGATATACAAAGTAATTTCTGGGAGGAAGCTATATGTATAATATGAAGAGAAGTTTTACAAGATTCCAGAGGGCACAGTGGAAGGGGGGAAAGAAAATGTTGGGGCTGATATAGATGGCTTATGAGGCAACAGGGGCATATAGATGGCACAGTGGATAAAGCAGCAGGTCAGGAAGATCCTTTATCTTCCTGAGTTCCAATCTAGCCTCAGACACTTACTAGCTGTGTGACCCTGGACTAGTCACTTAATTGTGTTTGTAAAATTTTCTAGAGAAGACAATGGCAAACCACTCCAGTATCTTTGCCAAGAAAACCCCAAATGGGGTCATGATGAGTCAGACATGACTGAAATGACTGAACAACAACATGAAGGAATGAGAAACTGGGCTGGAAAGGAAACTTTCCTTAGGTAGCCTGCTACAGTAGGAAGTCACTGGAGTCTGAGGAGAGCCAAAGGCGCCCAACACAGGATCAGTGAATTAATATGATCATTCATCCCCAAGCCAGAGTTGGGGTTAGGGGGTGGTGGGGGGGCTCAGCTGGGCAAATGATGAATGAACCCCTGGGTCCTGCCGGGTGGTCAAGGCAGGGTTAGTGGAGTATAGCCTGGCTAGTTCTAGAGGGGTGAATAATATTTGTGAGGTACTCAATCCTCCAATTACTGGTCAGGTCAACTCTGCCCCCGTATCCCATGATTGAATAAATGATCTGTCTCTACCTTACCCCTACCTCCAGCACAGGTGCTTTGTGCCCTTATGTTCTCCAAGGTGGCAGAACTCAGACCCACCCTCCCTTTACATTTTCCCATGTTCCAAAGTTAAGTGCCTTTTCTTCCTCATCCCCGGAAGACCCTCAGCAGAGATCTAATCATGTCACTCCCATTTAATGGCTCCCTTTACCTCTAGAATAAAATAATAAAGATTTATTTTTAAAAAGGGCTTTATTTCAAGCCCTTCACAATCAGGCCTCAACCTATCCTTCTATTGAGACTAGTGATTCCCACTTACAAACTCTACAAATCAGCTAAACCTACTTGCTATTATATAAGAAGCAGGAGGCAATTAGGTGGCACAATGGAAACAGGAAGACCTGAGTTCAAATCTAGCCTCAGATACTTCTTATCTGTGTGACCCTGGGCAAGTCACTTAGCCTCTGTTTGCCTTAATCCACTGGAGAAGGAAATGGCAGACCCCTCAAGTTTCTTTGCCAAGAAAACTCCATGGACAGCCTTGATGTGCAGTGGGTCAAAAAGGGTTGAACAGGCCATGGCCTACTTCCCTGCCTTTCCATAGCCCTGTGCCTGGAAGGGGCTCTTTCCTCACTTCAATCTCTTGGGATTCCTGTACAGGATGCCTTTCCAGAAATCTTCAAGTAGTTACTACTCTTTCTGCAAGGTCCTAGGTCGAAATAAACTTTATATCTACTTTGCATGTTGTTGCTCAGTCATGTCCAACTCTGTGACCCCACTTAGGGTTTTCCTTGTAGAGATCCTGGGGTAGGTTGCCATTTTTCTTTTTTCTTTTCTTTTTTAAAGCAATAAATATTTTTATTTATAGTTTGGGGTTCCTATTTTTATCTCTCCTTCCCTCTCTCCCCTCCCCCTTCCCTGATATGGTAAGCAATCAGATATAGGTTATACATGTACAATTATGTAAAACATTACCATAGTAGTCATTTTGTATATAAAAAAACTTGAATAAAAGAAAAAAATGAAAGAAAGTGAAAAATAGCATGCTTCAGTCTGTGTTTCATCAATATCAGTTTTTTCTTTGGAGGTGGATAGTATATCTCATTGATAGTTCTTTGGAATTGTCTTGGATCATTGTATTATTGAGAATAGTTGTCATTTTATTACTGAGAATAGTTTCTTCATCAAACAAGATTGCTGTCTCTGTGCACAATGTTCTCCTGGTTCTGCTCTCTTCACTATATATCAGCTCATACAAGTCTTTCCAGGCCTTTCTGAAATCATCGTGCTTGTCATTTCTTTCTGTATCTCCCTCTTCCTCTCTCTTCTTTCAATGAATACATGAGTACCTGCAGTGTGCATAGACCTGTTTAACGGGCTTCCAACCAATCCTGGGGCATTTTGCTTGTGGTTGTATCCACAGAAGGAGCAAGAAGTCCAGATTGGTAAAGAGAAAGCTGTTTTCAATATTTTATGGTTCATAAGGGATTGGTATCAGAATTTCTTGGGCAGTGATTCTGAGAGGAAGAAAGATGGGGGGGGGAAGGTGGGGGAGAGGAGAGATCAGTGTTAGAGCTGGAAAGTATCTTAGAGATCATTTAGCCCAACACTTTCTTACGTACATATGAACAAATCACTACTATATCAGTTACTTTATACAAGAAAACTCGAATAAAAGAAAAAAAAATGAAAGAGTGAAAAATAGCATGCTTCAGTTGGTGTTCCATCAATATCATTTCTTTCTTTGGATGTGGATAGTATGTTTCATCAATAGTCCTTTGGGATCGTCTTGGATCATTGTATTGTTGAGAATATGGGTTACCCAGGGTCACAAAGCTAGTATTTGAGGCTTGATTTGAACTCAGGTTTTCCTGATTGCAGGCCTGGTGCTCTATCCACTGCACCACCTTGCTGTCCCACATGCTCCTTTATGTGTGTTTTCTATATATTTCTCCCAGGTAGGTGTGATTTCCCCAAGTAAAACTAGAACTCTTAGAATGCCGGGATTGTATTGGTTTTGCATCCTTATGACCTTGCCCATTGAATTCCCTCAGGGCCCTGATCTCTGATTGCTGTTCTGAGAGAACTTGCTTGGAAAGAACTCCAGGTCCAGGAACCTGACTTCTACCACTAAATAGATGTCATGCCCCAGGGCCTCGGGTTCCCTTTTGTGAAAAAATGAGAGGGTAGGGGGCAGCTAGATGGCCCAGTGGATAAAGCACCGGCCCTAGATTCAGGAGGACCTGAATTCAAATTCGGCCTCAGACACTTGACACTTACTGGCTGTGTGACCTTGGGAAAGTCACATAACCCCCATTGCCCCTCAAAAAAAAAAGAAAAAAAAAAGAAGAAAAAAAAAGAGGGTAGCTCTCCTCCAGCTCCATGGGTCCCTATTGGCTCCAGGAGCAGACACAAAATGCTCTGTTGGACATTCAAACTCCTAATCTTCTCCCCCCCCCCCCCCCCCCCCCCCCCCCCCCCCGCCCACTTTTCTAGTCTTCTTTCACCCTACCCCTCAAGTTGTACTCTTTGGGGCAGTGACACTAGCCTCCTGGTTATTCCACTAACAAGACACTCCATCTCTAGGCTCCAGGCATTCTCTCTGGCTGCCCACATGCCTGGAATGTTTTTCCTCCTTCACTTTGACTCCCCGATGGCTTCCTTTAAGTTCCAACTGAAATCCTACCTCCTACAGGAAGCCTTCCCTAGACCCTCTTAATTTCAGGCCTTTCTTCTGTTAATTATCTCCAACTAATCCTGTATTTAGCTTGCTTTGTATATATTTGTTTGCATGTTGTTTGACCCCCTTAGATTATAAGATCCTTAAGGACAGGGACTGTCTTTTGCCTCTTTTTGTATCCCCAGCACTTAGCACAGTGCCTGGTACTTGTTGTTGCTCTGTCATGTCAGACTCTTCATGACCCAATGGGCCATTAGCACACCAGGCTCTTCTTTCCTTCACATCTTCCAAAGTCTGTCCAAACTCATGTACAACATCATATTCATGATACCATCTATCCATCTCAACCTCTGCCAGCCCCTTTTCCTTTTGCTTTCAATCTTTCCCAACAACAGGCTCTTTTCCAATGAGCTCCATCTTCTCATTATGTGACCAACCAACATATTTAAGCTTCAGCTTCCGTATGTGGCCCTCCAGTGAATAATCTGAATGAATTTCCTTATGCAAGGACTGATTTGCTCCCCTTACTATCCAAGGGACTCTCTGAGTCTTCTCCAGCACTACAATTTGAAAGTGTCAATTCTGCCAGATTCCATTACAGTCCAACTCTCACAGCCATACACAGGTACTGGCACATAGTAGGTGCTTAATAAATGTTTATTGAGTTGAATATATTGGTCACAGTGGAAGTCAAGTCCCCTAGCCTCTCCTCAGTTTTCTCCCCTGTGAAATGGTGTTGGACTGATTGGTCTCAGAGGTCTCGTCGAGTTCTGGAACTCTGAACCAACGATTCTGACCTGGTCACCCTCCCAGCCCCGTCTTCATGGACTCTTCCTACTCCAGATGTGGTTGGTCTCTCTGCAGATGTGCCCTGTATGTAGGTACTAGGTAAGCCCATTCCAGAGCAGCCCGTTCCAACAGTGCCCGCTTTGCCTCCTTGCCCCATAATTGGCGCCTGGTCCCTTTGTGGAGAAGAACAAGAGCCCTGTCAGTGTCCTGCCATCACCCCCCATCCTCCACCTCTCCCACCCCATATGCCGGCTGGTGCTGCCAGGCCCCTTGGACGAGCCCCCTCACCAACCTCCTCCCGCAGTAATCAGACTGTGTCTTTCTGCACTGGGGGAGGGGGTAGAGGAGGGGGAAAGCATGGGGCAGGTGGGGATGGAGCTTGGGTCTGGGCCCTAGGCTGGGGTCCTGGGGTATTGCGGGGAAGAGGAGGGGAGGTTTGATGAGTGGTCTAGCTAGAGATACCGCCGAACTCCAAAGGACCCCAGGAAGAGAATGAGTGTGGCCGAGGGGCAAGGTGGGGATTGGATTGTCTCCCCGCCCCGCAGAAGCCGAGGGGCCCGGATTTAGAGAAAGCTGCTAATGAGATTAGCCGCCTGCCCCAGGTTTCCCTCCCCTTCGCTCCTCCCCAGGGTCCAGCCAGACCTTCCAGGGGCTGGGGTTGGAGGAGCCCTTCCGGATTCCACCCGGGCTGGAAAAGGGCTTTGAAGGGAGGGCTCCTCCCCCTCCCCCTGTCCCAGACACGTGGGTAGATTATGCTCCTCCGGCTCCAGCCAGCATCCTGATAAACTGCCAGAGCTCTTGTCTCAAAAATACTTTGCGAGGGATCTGGCATATACCTTGTCTGTGATTCAAAAGGCGCAGAAGTCCCTCCCCCTCCCCAGTAGATCCAGTCTGGAAAAAACAACTCATCCAGTTCCCTGGCATGGGGGGTGGGTGGGGGAAGACTCGTGTCGGGTGCCTGCCCTTCCTCCTCTCACTCCCCCGCCCCCTCTTCCTCTTCCACTCCACCCTGGCGGCTCCCTCTCCCTCTCGCGTTCCCTCTCCCTCCCATTCCACTTTTCTGCTGCCGGGGAAAGCACTTCTGTGAGGGGCTTCTATGTTGGACCCCCGCTTCTATGTCTCCAATTGACTACATTCCCTTGGCCAGAGGTGAGCGCCCTCAGGAGACGGGACAGTGAGAGGGAGCTGGAGGATGCGCGCTCTAGTGTTGTTGTTGCTGGTGGTGGTTGGTGGTGGCAGCCGCACTTTGGAGCGAAGGCTGGGCTTGGAGTACCTGGATTCCATGACCCTGGACGAGTCACTTACCCTGTAAGCCTGGGTTCTCATTTGTAACATGGCGATAGCAACTACCTCACCTTGACGAGCTATATAAACGAGAGCTGCTACCCGTACGCCTCAAAAAAAGATTCACCGAGCACTTGAAAAACTCATTAACTCAGTCTGTGTGTGGTATCTGGATCAGGCCGTCTGGACGCGACTTGGACTTGGAATCTCCATAGACTCGAATTCAAACACTGCCGCAGACACTTCTCAGCTGTATGACTCTGGGTTAGTCACTTAACAATTCTAGACCTTAGCTCCTCATTAGTAAAATAGCCCCTGAGGTTTCTTTCATCTCTCAATTTATTATCCAGTGTTGATTGAACCGTAGCAGTTTAGTTGAAATTAATTTTATCCCAGAATTTTTTTTTTCAAAGTTTCATTTTGGTTTTTTGAAATGGCCATTATTTTTGTCATGTCATGTCTGACTCTTCTTGACCCCATTAGTACCAATGTTCTCCAGGGGGTTTACTTGGCAAAGATAACGGAGTGGTTTGCCATTTCCTTTTCCAGCAGATTAAGGCAAATGGAGGTTAAGTGACTTGCCCAGGGTCACATAGCTAGTAAGTGTCTGAAGTGGGATTTGAACTCGGGTCTTCCTCACTTTAAGCCACTAGTTTCCTCCATCATTTTTACTCATTGGCAAAAACTGAGGTATAATGGAAAGAGTTTGGGTCTCAAGAATTGGGTTTCAATACTGACTTTGCTGCCTACATGTTGGTATGCATAGTTGAAAGGGAACAGTCTCAAATAATAGGGCTCTGGTTCAAATCTCACCTCTGATTTTTACTATGACTATGACCTTGGGTAAGCCACTTAATCTTTCTGGGTCTCTGTTTCCTCATTTGTAAAATGGGGGGTGTGGTTGGGGGGGTGGGGATTGGACTGGGTGGCTCCTAAGATTTCTTCCAGCTCTTAGAAATCATTTATTGGTTCTTTTTCTTTTTTTTTTTTGCTGGGCAATGAGGGTTAAGTGACTTGTCCAGGGTCACACAGCTAGTGTCAAGTGTCTGAGGTCAAATTTGAACTCAGGTCCTTCTGAATCCAGGGCCGGTGCTTTACCCACTGCACCACCTAGCTGCCCCCATTTATCAATTCTAAGCATTTATTGATAGTTTACAATGTTCAAAGCACTGTGGCTAGTATCTGGAATACAAATAAAGGCAAAAAACAATCAATCCCTGCCTTCAGAGAGCTTCTTCTCTAATGCAGGACACAACATGCAAATAAATAGAAGCTTATAAGATCCATGCAGAGTAGCTGGAAGAAGAGAAAGCCTTAACAACTGGGGAGGGGGTGGCTAGGAAAGGCCTCCTGGGGATTTGAGGCAGGGAGGTCAATAGCCCAGGTAAGAGCTAATGAAGGTGTGAGAGCTGGTCAAATTGAGTCAGCTTTAACTGTTCTCAACAATACAATGATCCAAGACAATCCCAAAGGACTATTGATGAAACATACTGTCCACCTCCAAAGAAAGAACTGATGTTGATGGAACACAGCTGAAGCATGCTATTTTTCACTCTTTTTTTCTTTTATTCAGGTTTTCATATACAAAATGACTAGTAATGTTTTACATAATTGTACATGTATAACCTATATCTGATTGCTTACCGCCTCAGGGAGGTGGGAGGGGAGGGAGGGAAGGAGGGATAAAAATTGGAACCCAAAACTATAAATAAAAATGTTTATTACTTAAAAAAATTTTTTTGAGACAGCTTAATCAGTTAACCCTTGAGGGTGGCCCTTAGCTCTATGTCCTGGGATCCATTGATAGGAGGTCTTCTATCTCATTGGAGGAGTTGGGGAAGATACAATGAGAAATGTGAGCTTCTGTGAATAGTAGGAACAAAGAATCCTCTTGGTGTGGTGGCAGTATTTGAATTCACATTGTATATTTCTGTTGGACTGGAACCAATAACCATATCTTACACAATTATACCTGAGTGCAAATTTGAATACATTATACTCAACTACTTTCATTATTTGCATTAATTGGGACCTGACTGTGTTTAGGAAAGCCCTGTAGGGGCAGCTAGGTGGTACAGTGGATAGAGCATAGGTCAGGAGGACCTGAGTTCAAATGTGGCCTCAGACACGTGACACTAGCTGTGTGACCCTGGGTAAGTCACTTAATCCCAATTGCCTTTAAAGAAAAAAAGGTAAAGCACTGTACACGTGTGTATTTTGCTATTAACCTGGAAAACATTTTAAATATGGTAACACTTTTTTCATGGTCAAATCATTCCTTTGAGTTTACAAATAGAATTTTTAATTTTTTTACAGATTGTAGAGTTATATAGGTATTGCGGGTAGGAACATATAGCTGGTGTGAGGGTTAAGTGGGATAAGGGATATGGGAATATTTTTTTTAAAGTATATTATGGGGGCGGCTAGGTGGCGAAGTGGATAAAGCACCAGCCCTGAAGTCAGGAGTACCTGTGTTCAAATCTGGCCTCAGACACTTAACACTTACTAGCTGTGTGACCCTGGGCAAGTCACTTAACCCCAATTGCCTCACTAAAATAAAAAATATATTATGTATACACACATACATATATGTATGTGATTTTTTTTCTTTTTTTGGCCAGGTACAGGTGGTTATGGTCAACAGTATTAGCCTGAGGGGATGGTTTATGTTTAAATTAAACCAAAACATCAGAGTATATATGTGAAATCCAAGTGAACCCTCTAGTCATAGAAAGTCAAATCTGAAAGGGATGATTGAGCTCATTTTTAAAGATGAGGAAATTGAAAATCAGGGAAGGGATTTACCTGAGATCACATAGCTAATTAGTGGCCCATCTAGATTTGAACTTAGAGCTCTATCACCCTTTTGGTCCTTTGTTGGTGGATACATAGGCCCTGCTTTGAAGGAGTCCTCAGTCTGGTGAGGGAGATAGTCACTGTATTCAGGGGGTCTCCTGAAGCAGCAAGATGCTGCCTCAGACGCTTATGACACTTATTAGCTGTGTGACCCTGGCCAAGTCACTTAATCACTCTCTGCCTGGGGTTTCCTTATCTGTAAAGTGGGGACAATAACAATTGAGATGATATTTATAAAGCTCTTAACAAATGCTAATGGACTATATAAATGCTAACTGTTATTGATATTTCTAGGGCCTGGATCTATGCTCAGCACATATTAAGTATTTTAGAAATGTTTGTTCAATTGAAATGCATAGCTTAAGTATGTCTTTTGTGATTGATTTGGTTAAATGAAACTTTCTACTTCCTAAAGAGGGAATTCTGTCGCTGGACCAACACTGATTACTGAATAGCAGCTGGGCCCCTCAGGCCACTGTTAAACATTAGCCCCTTGTTAAGCACTAACCGTGCCTATGTGCATCATGGTAGAAGGATGAGAAATGAGCTGGCAGGGACCTCTGAGTCATCCATTCCAAGCCCCTTATTTTATAGAGGAGGAAGGGGCAGCTAGGTGGTGCAGTGGATAGAGCACCAGCCCTGGAGTCAGGAAGACCTGAGTTCAAATCCGACCTCAGACACTTAACACTTACTAGCTGTGTGACCCTGGGCAAGTCACTTAACCCCAATTGCCTCACTAAAAATAAATAAATAAAATATAGAGGAGGAAACTGAAGCCCAGGGGTAGTGACCGGCCCAAGGTCAAAGAGATGGGGAACAGCAGAGCTGGGTGGAATCCTGCTCCTTTGACTGTAGGCCCACTATCCTTTCCACTGTACCATACTGCCTCCCATAGACTGCTGAATTTAGAAAGACCTGGGCTCTGAGGCAGCTTGATGGTGCAGTGGATAGTGATAGACTTGGATTCAGGAGGTTGTTGTTGTTTTTCAGGCGTTTGACTCTTCTCGACCCCATTTGGGGTTTTCTTGGCGAGAAAGGAGGGGTTTGCCATTTCCTTCTCTGGCTCATGTTTGCAGATGAGGAAACTGAGGCAAACAGGGTTAAGTGACTTGCCCAGGGTCACACAGTTAATAAGTGTCTGAGGTAAGATTTGAACTCAGGTCTTTCTGACTCTAGGCCTGGCATTCTATCCACTGGGTTCAAATCCAGCCCTAGACATTTACTAGCTATGGGTTTTTGTTTTTTGGGGTTTTTTTGCGGGGCAATGAGGGTTAAGTGACTTGCTCAGGGTCACATAGCTCGTAAGTGTCAACTGTCTGTGGACGGATTTGAACTCAGGTCCTCCTGAATCCAGGGCCAGTGCTTTATCCACTGCAACACCTAGCTGCCCCTCATTTACTAGCTATGTGACCCTGGACCAGTCACTTCACCTTTGTTAAGTGGATCTGCTTCTTCCTCTGTAAAAGGAGGATAGTATCAGTATCTGCTTCATAGGGCTATTGTGGGGCTCAAAGCCTTGTAAAGCACTGCTTAAATGGCCACTATCATGGGGCTGCTCTCGAGGGGGAGGGAGCATGAACTCCACTGGTCCTCTGCTTCTCCCACAGGAATCCAGCTTGCCTTCGGGCACCTGCAGCCAGCTGCCATGGCGTCCCGCATCGGCCTTCGAATGCAGCTCATGAGGGAGCAGGCTCAGCAGGAGGAGCAGCGTGAGCGGATGCAACAACAGGCTGTGATGCATTATATGCAGCAGCAGCAACAGCAGCAGCAGCAGCAACTGCCAGGACCCCCGACCCCAGCCATCAACACACCAGTCCACTTCCAGTCCCCACCCCCTGTGCCAGGGGAGGTCCTGAAGGTACTACCCACCCTGGATGAATCCCTTCCACCCTGGGAATACTGCTGCCCCTCCTGGGGCTCTTCACCCCCTTGACACCTTTTCCCCCTTTCTCTTTGGGCCTATAGGTGCAGTCCTACCTGGAAAACCCCACCTCCTACCACCTGCAACAGTCCCGAGACCAGAAGGTGCGGGAGTACTTGTCCGAGACCTACGGGAACAAGTTTGCTGCCCACATCAGCCCTGCCCAGAGCTCCCCAAAGCCGCCACCAGCTGCTTCTCCCGGGGTCCGGGCTGGCCACGTGCTATCCTCCTCTGCCGGCAATAGTGCCCCCAACAGCCCCATGGCTATGCTCAATATCGGCTCCAATCCAGAGAGGGAGGTGAGTCAGGCCATGTGCTACTACCATGGACTGTTTAGGTGCAAGGGCCAGCATGGGGCTCCCTGGGAGCATGAGGGAAGCTCTCAGGGAACAGTTAATCAGATATGGTCACAATCCCTACCCTCAGGGAGCTTCTAGTCTGATGGGAGAGATGCAGCCTCTGCCTTCAGGTACCCACAGTCTGATAGGGGAAGGTTTGGTCCCTGTCCTTGAATAGTCCCCATTTTGATGGAAGGAACACAATTCCTAGACTTGGGGACCTCCCAGTCTGATAAAAGGAAGCAAGCATCACAGAAATATGATTAATACATGCTTCCAAAGCATCGGGTAGATGAGGATAAATAAGTGGCTAAGGAAAGTGTGGGAGTGGGCTCCCTTCAAGACCTTCTGAAAGTCCTCATTGTAAGAATGAAAATTGGAGTGGGAGGGAATGGCAAATTCACCTGGTTTCTAGCTGTGTTATATGATTCTTCAGTAGAAGAATCTCAGCCTTAGAAGAGACCTCAGAGATGTCATCTGGTCCAATTTGAGTTTCGACAGGAGTTACCTCTATAGCATCCCTGACAAGTGGCCATGTGGGCCACCCTCCAGTTATAGGGCACTCATATCTACTGAGGAAGCTTATTTTGTTTTGGGACAGCGCCCCTTCTAGCAGAACGAGTAGATGAGAATAATTGGTTCCAATGGCCATGAAGGCTGAAGCAGGGATGTGGAGAGCTTAGAGCTTGGTCAGACATCAAAGGTGCCAAGGTCAGCCACTGCATCTCAGGCCATTGCCAGTCATCCTGACTTTGGTCTTGCCACTGGACTTTGATGACTCTGGAAGAGTGGCTGATGACTTTGTGCAACTCTGCCTCACTTAAATCCAATTCACACATGAGTCAAGACATCACCCCCTGATGTCATCGTACCTCTTTGAAACAAAGGATGAACAACAATGATGACTTTTAGGAAATTTTTTCCTGATATTGGTAGAAAATATTGCCTTGCTTTGGAATTCCCTATATGAGTGAGATCATAGGTTCGGCCCCTATTAGACCAAAATCTGTTTCCGTTGATCCTAGTTCTTCTCATACTAAATAAAACACATCTCTAGTGCATGTTCTCCAGACAACGCCTAAGATACTTGGACAAATGCAGTCATGTCTCACTTCTACCTCAGGTCCCTCTGTTTTTGCAGGCTAAATAAACATCCCTGGTTTCTTCAACCGATCCCACTCTGGCTTGGTTTTAAGGTCCCTTATCATCTCAGTCTCTTTTCTCTGGATGAAATTCATCTTGTCAGATATCCTTCTTAAAATGTAGTGCTCCAAACAAGATTATAGCTATGACCTGACTTGGGCAAAGTACAGTGGGATTTGTGGATGTTGTGTTTCCACTAATCTAGCCTTGGAGCCCATCAACTTGTGGGGCTGATGAGTCACACTGTTTAGCTAGGAAACCATGAAAACTCCCCCAATTCAATTCAGCAACAGTTATTAAGCACTTACTAAGTGCAAACAAAGGAAGGTAGGGAACAAACATTTATTAAGCACCTACTATGTGCCAGTTACTTTAGTAAGTGCCTTACAAATATGCTCTCGCTTGATCCTCACAACAAACTTGACAGGCAGATGGTATTATTATTCGCACTTTACAGATGAGGAAACTGAGGCAGACAGCAATTTAAGTGACTTACCTGGAGTCCACACAGCTAGTAAGTGTCTCAGGGCAGATTTGAATACAGGTTTTCTGCATTCCAGACCTCTCATTGTATTCACTGCACCATCTGGCTTGCCTCTAAGCAAAGTTCCTCTGGGGGAGATATAAAGCTAGGAGAAGACATAGACTTTGCCCTCCTTGAGCTGAATCTTCTAGAAGCTGTTAATCAGGATTCCTAGGGGTTGGAAGTTGGTTGCCATACCCCCAGATTCCCTAAGTCTGTGCCTGTCCCTCCCTCCAGAGTTTCTTAGCCTTAAGGAAAAAGGAGCCAGGCTGGATGGAAGAAGGCAGGACAGAGCAATAGCCCTAGGTGGCCGGTTGTTATCTGCCCACCTTTAATCTCTGCTTTAGAGGCAACCTGAAATCTGTCCACTCTTCCCCAAAGTAGGAGATGCCAAGGACATATGACTGACATACATCTTTTTTTCTTCCAGCTCGATGACGTTATTGACAACATCATGCGCTTGGATGATGTCCTGGGATATATCAATCCGGAGATTCAGATGCCCAACACGGTATGGACAGGCAGAGTCGGGTGGGGAGGTGGGGGTGGGACAAGGAGTGAGTAAGGTACTAGATATCTTGGGGGATACAGGAGCAAGATAAGACATAGCCCTCAAGCTCACTAAGATGAGAGTCGAAGACTTTCCCAACTAGCTCAACCTTGTCATTTTATAGAGGAGAAGACTAAAGTCTAGTGAGGGATGTCACTTGCCTAAGGTCACACAGATAATAAGTGCCCAGTGTGCTTCCTACCCCTCTATTTACCACACACACACAAGACAAACAGAGAAAGATACCAAAATATAATTAAGTGGCTGATTATATGGCACAGCCTATAAATACTATAAGAATTAGAACAGGAAACTCAATGAGCACTGGAGGAGAACAAGAGGAGGCCTTTCTGGAAGAGGTAGGATTAGAACCCAGCCCTGAAGGAGAAGGGGGGGGGGGTTTGGAGAGCCAGTGCAGGAGGTCGTGGTGGGGTGGGGGTGGTAGAGGGGGTGGAGAATTAGAGGCAGAGGGAAATGGTAGGAACAAAGACATGAAAATGGTATTAAATGTTGTGTTTCCTTGGGATAGAGAGGACTGGGCTGGGGTTTTGGATGGGGAAGGCTGTTCCTGTCCTGACAGATAGGGGGGTGCAGGTGCTCTTCTCTTTGTGGGAGGAGGGGGCCCTGGGTCTAGCCCAGTCCCATGGGAACAGACCCTCATATAGCTAAGCTGGTGAAAGGGCCTTCAGTCATCCAGGGAGGCCTGGATCCTTAAGAGAGACAGTGCACTGGGGTAAGTCTGAGGAGAATCGTGCTTTAGGATTTAGATTTGAGTTCTAGCCCCAGCTGACACTAATTCCCTCTGTGGTGACCCTGGGCAAATGACTCTTTTTTCTTATCTGCAGTAAAATCATATCAACATGCCCAGCCTAGCCCAGAGGGCATTTGTGAGGCTCAAAACAAAAGGACAGAATTTGAATGGGTTTGAAAAATAGCAACCTAAGAATCACTAGGAAGGTGAGGTTTCTGGGTTCTCCCCTTCCTCAAGAAGTATCCCTGCCCCTCCCTCACAGGTCTCCCCATCTCATCCCTGATGCCTGAGCTTTGGGCACCTGGCTGAACTGGTTGTCCCCAGGCTTCCTGGCCCTTGGCCCATGCCAGTGAAGGAAAAATCTCAGATTTCTGCTGGAAGTAGTCAGGCTCAGTAGGTTAGCAGCCCAGCGCTGGCTTGGGCTGGTTTGGGCCTGAGCTGAGAACTAGCTGAGTTTGAGAAGGCTGGAGAGCTGAGTGAGTGAGTGTGTGTACATGTATATGCATGTGTACATTTCTACCTGTTCTGTGTCCCTGGCTGAGCATGTCTGCCCATCTGTGAACTGTGTGAGCTTGTTAGTACAATCAGAAGGCCTATAAGTCTTGGGGTTTAAAGTAAAGGCTAGAAATTCAGGAAAAGGGTAACTTGGACACTGAATTCTTGTTTTTTATTTGTTTGTTTTACTGGTTCTTTTTTTGTTTTTTTACACCAGTTACTTCCTGCTCTACACCATTTCCCCATACACATACACATGCCCAACACCATCAACAACCAACCTAAAGATTTTAGAATTTAGTGCTTGGAAGGTGACTTAGTTCATACCCTTAGACCCAGTGCTTCCTTTACTGGGCAAAAATGACAGGGTGGTCAAAAACAGAAACAAAGGTCCCCACAAACTCTAATTACTCAAATAATTAAGCCAAACCTATTGCATGGCAGGAGTGTCTGTGAGCATATTCAATGTCCTGTGCCTGTAGCCCCCCATCTTTCTATCAAGAGGAGAGAAGTATGTTTCCTTTTCAGCCCTTTAGGACCCACATGGGTCATTGCATTTAAGTCGAGTTCCGCTGCCTTTTAATGTAATTTTTCATTTGTGATTGTTATCATTGTGCACATTGTCCTCCTGATTTTGCTTTCGTTTCTCTGCATTAGTTCATATGTTTCTTCCCATGTTTCTCGGAGTTCCTCTTATTTTTCATCTTTTGTGAAGTAGTGTAATTCCTTTGTATTCATGTACCACAATTTATTCAGCCATTCCCCAGTGTGGGGACATCTATTTTGTTTCCAGGTTTTTGTTACACAAAAAGGGCTGCTATGAATATTTTAGTGTACATGGGACCTTTATTTCTATCTCTTGGTCATTGATGCCTAGTAATGGGAGTATTGAGTCAAAGGGTATGAACAGTTTATTCACTTTCCAGGCACTAAATTCTGAAATCTTAGATTTTTAAAGTAAGACTGAGACTCAGGTTTTGGTTGTTGTGACTTTCTCTGAAATGATCTTGTCTGACTCATTCCTTTCTCTCTCTCAAAATACTTTATTCATGTTCTTTTCATTCTTTTTTTTTTTAACATCACTGACATTTTCCAATGATTTCCCTCCCTTCCTCTAGATCTAAAGGGAAGGCCCTTGTAAACATTAGCACAGTTAAGTAAAAACAAATCGCCACAATGGTCATGTCTGAAAATGTATGCCTCATTCCATACCTATGGTCCACCACCTCTCTGCTGAGGAGGCATGATTGTCACTACTCATTCTCTGAAGTCATCATTGGTTACTTTCAGCTTACTCCTCCCCTGAAATGTTTTCCCCAGGGTAAAGAGCCCTTTGAATAGCTGTCCCTCCCTGAGTCTCTGATGAAAGAAGTTCTTACTCAGATCTTTTCTTTTTTTCTTTCTCCCACAGCTGCCTCTGTCCAGCAGCCACCTGACAGTGTACAGTGGAGACCCCCAGGTCACGGCCTCCCTTGTAGGTGTCACCAGCAGCTCCTGCCCTGCTGACTTGGCCCAGAAGAGAGAGCTCACAGGTTTAAGATCCACTCTACTTTCTAAGTCCCCTCCCTACCTTGTCTTTTCCCTCCTTCCTACCCCTGTACCCATCGTCAAGGTTGCTACTGATTATTGTTGTCTCTCTCCTTTCCCATCTGGTTATAGATGCCGAGAGCCGGGCTTTGGCCAAGGAACGACAGAAGAAAGACAATCACAACCTTAGTAAGTCCTGCTGAGCCCTCCCTCACTTTCCCCAGCCTCACTTCCTTCCATCCGGAAGTACACATCCCTATTTCCTGTTGTCACTTTTGGACATGCTACTTCAGTCTGGCCTGCGGTGGGAAGCTAGCCAGCCTCCTAAGTCATCTAAGTAGATTTATAAGATCCTAAGATCATACAAAGGTCTAGAGCTGGAAGGGACCTTAGAAGCTAGTTAGTCTAACCTTCTCACTATACAGATGAAGAAACTAAGCTCTAGGAAGTACCCAAGGTCACAAAACTATTAAGTGCCAGAGACAGGATTTGAATCTGAATCCTCTCACTCCAGAGTTCCTTTTCTATTGTTCCTGGGCTCTGCTCCATGGTTTGATTTTTTTATTTAAAAAAACAAAACAAAAGAAGAGGAAGATCCCTTCCCGGCCAAATCTCTTCCCCCACTGAGGCCAGGAATCTTCACTGCAGCCTTAGGGCTAAGCATGACCCTTTCTCTCTGGTCCAATGTCCCTTTGAGGTGTGATCACTTAAGGCCGTTAAACTTTAGTTCAAATTAGAGTGTCGGATAACCTCCTCCTATTTTAGAGGATAGGAAAGAGGTAGTAACATGAGCACTCTGGGCTTCATGAGGGAAGGGGTCCTGCTGCAGGATGAAAAGCACTAGGTTGGGAGTGAGGAGGACTGGTTTCTAATTCCATCTCTGTCATTAATTACCTGTATTACCTTGGGCAAGTCACTGCCCCCTTATAGATTTCACTTATAAAATGAAAGGGTTGGACCAGATGACTTGCAAGCTCTCTTCTAGTTCTGGCATTCTAGGGGTCTGTGCTGAAAGGCAAAGAAAGTATAGTTAAGTGAGGGGTACTTCAGCTACTAAACAGCCTTGCCTAGGGCCAGCCTTGCCTCTGAGCAGCTAGGTGGTGCAGTGGATAGAATACTGGGATCAGGAAGACTCTTCTTCCTGAGTTCAAATCTGAGCTCAGACACTTACTAGCTGTGTGACCATGGGCAAGTCACTTCACCCTGCTTGCCTCAGTTTCCTCATCTGTAAAATGAGTTGGAGAAGGAAATGGCAAGCCATTCCAGTATCTTTGCCAAGAAAACCCCAAATGGGATTGCAGAATCAGTCATGACTAAAATGATTCCATATGCCTCCTGTCCAACTTTCCTTTCCCCTTCTGCCAGCTACAACAGCCTGTTTTGAGACCCCCTTATCTATCTAACTCCCTTGTCCCCTAACCACTCCCTTTGTGGAGGTATTTACTGTGGAATTGGAGCAAGATCGAGGAACATGACTCCACTCTGAACTGTGGTCTCTTCCTCACCTCCCCCCATATGGTGGGCCCTAAACTGGAGGCCAAGGGGAGAAAAGAGAAGGAACATTTCAGTGTAAGGAAAAACTTCAGAGAATTCGAGCACTGTCCAAAAGAGGAATTGGCTGCTTCTGTGTGAAGGTAATGAGCTTTCTAACTCTGGAGTATCATCACATAGTACCAGGAAAAGAGCATTGGTTCCAGAAGTAAAGATCCTGGGTTCAAATCCCACTTTTGGTGATTGTTTACTTGGGCCACCTTGGTCAAGTCACATCCTCCCTGAGCCTCATTTTCCAAATCTACAAAATGAGGGAGTTAGACCAGAAATCCTCTGGGGTTTCTTAAGTTCTAGAACTATGGTCCAATCACCTTATAACCAAATGGGATGTGTGGCTGGGGGCCACTATGGATAGAGTTCTAGACTTCGCATCAAGAAGACCTGAGTTCAAATTCTGCTTCAGACATTTACTAGCTATGTGATTCCAGGGAAGATATGTCACCTCTCTCAGACACTGTTTCGTCATTCATAAAATAAGAATATTGGACTTGATGGCCAGCTCCAAATGTATGATACTGTTATCCGAAAGATGGAGATTGGCTGTGGCTCCTCTGGGCCTTAGGGCCATATTTCCTCTTGGGCTTCAAAGGGATTCTCATGGTCAGACCCTGGGGCCCCAGGGTGAAGGTGGGTACCCTGATTCTCCTTAACTGTTTGTCTCTCCCTCCCCCACCTCCCATCTATCTCTCATTCTTAGTTGAAAGAAGGCGAAGATTCAATATCAATGACCGAATCAAGGAGCTGGGCATGCTGATTCCCAAGGCCAATGACCTGTGAGTTCAGATTTTGGGAAGTGGGAGTGGGGTGGGGAATGAGTAAAGTTAGAGGAGTCAGAGCATCAGCTGGTCAGGAAACTGCGATGTCTTGTAGATTTCCTGGGTGCCAAGGCCTTGACCTTGTTTGCCTGCTTCAGGGGATAGAAGATTGAGCGTCAGGGGCCCTGGGGTCTGATTTCCGATCTAGCTCTGCCTATCACTAGATATATAACCTTAGCTAAGCCATTTTGTAGGAAAATCCACAAACAATCAGGACTTCTTGAGCATTTTGTAAAAAGAAAACTAAGAGACCAGGGGTCAAGGCCCAGATCTGAGTGGGCCAGGCAAAGTCCTGGGTGGATTTAAAAAATAAAAAGATGGGGGCAGCTAGGTGGCACCGTGGATAAAGCACAGGCCCTAAATTCAGGAGGACCTGAGTTCAAATCCGGCCTCAGACACTTGACACTTACTAGCTGTGTGACCCTGGGCAAGTCACTTAACCCCCATTGCCCTACAAAAATAAGTAAATAAATAAATAAATAAATGAAATGAAAAGATGATAATGACCATCAACAGTGTGTGTTGATCAAGTGTTATCATGCCAAAAAGACTAAGACATTAAAAAGGACTGTGAAGGGTAGGGAGCCTGATTAGGCGGAATACGAAGAAGGATAAGGGATAGTCTCTGCCCTCATGGAGCTCATAGTTTAGTTGGGTTTTGTTTGTTTGTTTATTTGTTTGTTGAGGCAATTGAGATTAAGTGACTTGCCCAGGGTCACACAGCTAGTAAGTGTTAAGTGTCTGAGGCCGGATTTGAACTCAGGTCCTCCTGACTCCAGGGCTGGTGCTCTATCCACTGTGTCACCTAGCTGCCCCTCATAGTTTAGTTGGGAGAGCCAAGACTCACTGCAAATTCCATCCATCCATCTATCATCTACCCATCCATCCATGATCCACCCATCCATCCACCCATCCTCTATCCTTCCATCCATCCATCCATACCAGGCAGTAGAAGCTTAGTGCCTACAGCATGGCACCCATGTAAATGATAGGGGGCAGCTAGGTGGCACAGTGGATAGAGCATCATGTCTAGAATCAGAATTACCTTAATTCAAATCCAGCCTCAGATATTTAATAGCTGTCTGACCCTAGGCAAGTCACTTACTCTTTTTGCCTCAGTTTCCCTACCTATAAAGTGGGGATAATAATAGCACCTACCTTCTGGGGTTGTAGCGAGGAGCAAATAAGAGACTATTTGTAAAAGTGCTTAGCACAGTGCCTGGCACCATATAAATGTTAGTTGTCATTATGGTCACACAGGAGGGAGAGATCTGGCAGCATAGTCAGGGAAGGCTTTGTGGAGGGGGTAGCATCTGGAAGAAAGGCAGAAGGAGTTAGGGCAGAAGCATTCTGAGCAAAAGCAAAGAGGCTGGAATGCATGAGGCCTGTGTAAGGTAGGACAGTGATGGGAAGAAAGACTGGAGAGGTAGTTTGGAGCCAAGCTCTCAAGGACTTTGAATACCTGACTCAGGAGTGTGGCCTTGATCCTAGAGCTGGTAGGATTTTGAGGAAGGGACTGACTGAGTCTGACTGACTTTACTTAGGAAGATCAAACTGGCCACTCTATGGAGTTTGGGGAAGGAGGAGGGTGGAGGCAGGGAGAGCAGGTTTACAGTGGTCCAGATGTGGCACGGGCAGGGTCCTGATTCTCTGTCCCTCCCTGGTGATGGGGACTGGAAGCTGGGGATGGATGTGTCTGAGAGAGAAGGCCTGCTCTCACGGGGCTGGAGGGCAAAGGTGGTGGTGCGTGACCATCTCTTGTTTCAGGGACGTGCGCTGGAACAAGGGGACTATCCTGAAGGCCTCGGTGGATTACATTCGTCGGATGCAGAAGGATCTGCAGAAATCCAGGGATCTGGAAAACCACTCCCGGCGCCTGGAGATGACAAACAAGCAGTTGTGGCTTCGCATTCAGGTCTGACCTCCTGACCTTTAACACGGCGGGGGAGGGGGTGTCTTGGTGTCCTTTAGCCTGAGACTTCCTGGGAGACCCATAGGGAGCTTGGGGGGAGGGGCCTAGAATTTGGAGCTATGGATTCCAGTCCTATCTCTGGGCACTCCATAGCTGTGTGATCTTGGCCAAATCACTTCCCTTCTCTGAGACTCCCGTTCTGTCCTCTTACTTTTTTTTTTTTTTTTTTTTGCCGAGCAATGGAGGTTAAGTGACTTGCCCAGGGTCACACAGCTAGTAAGTGTCAAGTGTCTGAGGCCGGATTTGAACTCAGGTCCTTCTGAATCCAGGGCCAGTGCTTTATCCACTGTGCCACCTGGCCACCCCCTCTGTCCTCTTACTTAAAGTAGAACCACATGGACTAGGATCACATATCTAGAGATTGGAGGGGACTTCAGAAGCTCTCTAGTCCAACCCCTTCATTTTACAGATGGAGAAACTAAGGGAGGCCCAAGGTGACTGTTGACTTGCCCAAGATCACATATAGAGTTAAATGTCAGAGATGGGATTTGAATCCTGGTCCTGTACTCATCCCAAGGCCTCTTCTATCTCTGGCATCTTGTGGAAGCTCCCCCAATGTCCCCCACTCTTTCTCATTTCTCACAGGAGCTGGAGATGCAGGCTCGCGTCCATGGCTTACCCACAGCTTCCCCATCTGGTGTTAACATGGCTGAATTGGCCCAGCAGGTGGTGAAACAAGAGCTCCCCGGTGAGGAGGGCCTGGGGGAGTCCTTGCTCCCCACTGCAGAGCTCCCTGACCAAGAGCCCTCTCTGACCCTGCCTCCTCAACCACCACCACCACCACCCCCGCCGCTGCCCCCACAGTCTCCTTACCAACTGGACTTCAGCCAAAACTTGAGTTTCGGTGGGGGCGAGGGGCCCCAGGGTTTCCCTGACCCCCTGGGGCCTGAGCATGGCTCCCTCTTCCCCTCCCTGTCCAAGAAGGAGCTGGACCATCTGATGCTTCTGGACGACACCATGTTGCCCTTGGCTTCCGACCCCCTCTTCTCCACCATGTCACCTGAGGCCTCTAAGGCCAGCAGCCGGCGTAGCAGCTTCAGCATGGAGGAAGGGGACATGCTGTGACCCCAGCCACCCCCTCCCACCCCCCCCAGAGCTGGGGAGGAGGGACAAGCCCTGGGGGGTTGGGAGGGAGGGATGGGTGATGGGGAGTCTTCCCTTCCTCTCACCTCCCTCCAATCTGCACTCGTGTGTGATTAGCGACCTGTGTGGACACTGGCTCCCCCACTCCCGCCTCCCCCACTCTTCCTAACCCTGTGCTCCCAACTCTAGGCCTCCCAGCCCATCCAGGCCCCTGACATGCAGGACGTGCTTCAAGGGACTGGGAGCTGGAGCTCTCATGGGGTGCCGGAAATCTCATGGGGGGCCAGCCTGGCCCCTGGGACCCCATAGTTCCCCATAGCACCCTTCCTCTCCCATTCCCACTCTCTGGGGATGGAGTAGGCAGGAGTGGGGCAGGAGACTGTCTACCCTTGCACAGAGAGACCTGAAGGGCCTGGCCCTGAGAGCTGAGATCAGCTTGGAATGGGTGGAGGGTGTCTAGTGTGGGAGAAGAGGCCTGACCATGCCGGGTGGCAGCATACCAAGAGATCTGAAGGGTCTTACAGTGCCTACTCTGGCCCCTTCCTCCTAACCAGGCTGCAAGGGCAGGGTGCATATAGGGAGGGAAAATCGCAGAAGCGTCTCCTGGGAGGGTCTCCCCATTCCCCACCCTTCAGACCCACCAGTGGTTCAGTAATGCACTGGTACCATGGACATCAGTATGTTGGGACCCCAGTAGAGAAGGACTGGAGCCCAGTGCTCACCTCACCTCTTGCCGCAGACCTGGAGTGGACCCCGACTTTGGTGCTAACTGCCTCCTTTCCCAGGACCTTGCGAGGGCAGGATCACAGGGGAGACCAGTGGCTGCACCTCTGCAGGGTCAGCTCCTTAACGGGGGGCTGGTGCCAGGGCAGGGGGTGGGGTTGGGGCAAGGGTGCGCTGCCAGGGAGGGCAGCCAGACTCTGGCCTCCTCTGCCTTGTGCCTTAGTAAACACTTTGCTTTGTATATCCCCTGTGTGCTGTGTCTCTGGGGGCCCTTTGGCAGGGCAGTATCTGCTCCCCGTCCCTCTGGGGCTGGGCTGGGGTGGGGGGAGGCGACACTGACTCAGGAGGAGGGTGGGGAACACACCTGGGATCCTTTCTTCCATGTATTGGGCTTCAAAATTCCCATTCGTAAAAATGGGGATGGGAAGGGAAGTCCTCCTAGGACAGAGGACAGGATCGGTGGCACATGCCATGCCCTTGGCCCTTGACACCTTCCCTCTGCACTGTGTCCAATCCTTTCCCATCCCCACTCCCTGATTCTCCAGACTGGCAGGAATTTGAGACTAGTAGTGCTTTCCCCAATATGGCCGCAAGATGGCGCTGCTTCTATGTTAGTCTTGGAACTCCAGATGTTGGAGGGGATTAAAAAGGAAAAGGGGGGGGGGGACCGGGGCAGAAGCAGGGGCAAGGGGGCAGGCTGGGACCATGCTAAGCTAATTCTACCCTCTGGGAAATCACTGACCCAACCCAGTTTATCTTATGGGGATGTGTGGAGGGATCAGGGGGGTGGTAGTAAGGAAATCACATCTCCCACTGACCCCTTCCAATAAGGGGGAGGGAGGAGACTGTTATCCTAGGACCGATCCCCAACTGAAAAGTCAAGGCTATCAATATTTGAGATTTTCCTCTCTGCCCTACCCCTCAAAGATAGGCCATTCTTGGTTTTCTCCACTGCCCTTTCTCCACCCCCCCCCCAAGACCACCAATGCTTGATATAAACGCTCCTGGAAGAGATATTGTACCCACTTTCGCTCCCCCCATTCACTCTCTCCTGGAGAAGAATCCTTGTCCTTCCTCCTAAAACAGCCCCCCTCCTCACTCCTCCATTATCTCAGAAACAAGGGAGCTGACTTGATTCCCCCTAGGAACTGGAGAAAGGATTATTCAGGTAGAAAATAATTTTGGTCTGTCTGAGAGAACCAGGAGAACGAAGTGGGGACTCTGGAAACTTGACCTGGTCCTGAATGTGATGGGGAACCTCCAGGGCATATTTGGAGAGGGGTGGGATGTCAAGAAGCCTATGCTTGGGGGTCCCCCTTGCTCCCTTCTATATACTTTATCCATGAAAAGATAGAAATGGCTGCCTCCCTAAAAACTACATGGCCCCCCACCCCCCATGTTTCTTACCCCCACTCCTCCCCAAGCTGGGCCCTGAGAGGCTGAGGGGCCTAATTAAAAAAAACAGGAGGAAAATGGAGCAATAAGATGACAATTTCCTCTGTGCAGAATAGGGAGATCAAATCAACGTTGAGCAATTAATGTGCACGGGGAGAGAAGAAAAGGGGGCGCGAGGCGGGGGTGGAGGAGTGGGGTGAGGAGGGGGAGAGCTGGCGGAGGAGCCTGTGCTAATGACGGCTCTGGTGGAGGCTCCGAGGATTAGTCTGAAGGTCAGATGGAGATGAGGATGCCCTTGTGGAGCCAAAGTGAGGGAGCTGAAGCCTCCCAATTAGTGGGCCTGGCCCAGACCGCACCAACACCTGCTGCCGCCAGGGTCCAGTCCCTTAGAGCCAGGCTTTGCTGAGGGTGGAGGGGTCCGCTTTAGGGATATGGCTCAGGCCTGGCGGCTGAGCAGATGAGTGGAGACAGGAGCATTTGTTTAGACTAAGGTGGTGGGGGTGGCCGGGTGGGGGTTGAGGGAGCCCTTAAACTTTCCTGCTCCTTTAAGAATCTAAAGCTCTTAGGTGTGATTTTTGTCTGTCTCTGTCTCTGTCTCTGTCTCTGTCTCTGTCTCTGTCTCTGTCTCTGTCTCTGTCTCTGATTCTGTCTCATACTCTCTCTGCTTGCCCTAGCTACCACTGGAGTTTGACAAAATGCTTCCTGGATAGAATCTGAGCTGACTAGGGCTTCAGTCCCTGTGACAAAGGAGATGGTCCTAGAAAAAGAGACGCAGTGTGTGAATTACTAGAGAGTCAGTGTGGTCTCGGGAAGGAACATCGGCACCTGGGACTGAAGCTCCTGGGTCCACCCCTAACTGTGACCTTGAGCAAGCTACTGGCCTCCTCTGGGCCTCAGCTGCTTCAACCACAGAATGAAGAGACTGGATTAGAGAATCTCTCTTGGCTGCCCACAGGCTTCACCCCTCTGGTCCTCCATGCAGCTCACTGCACCACCGCCCCCCACTTCAGTCTAGGATCCTGTAGCTAGCATCTCATCCCTCCTCCTTCCTTCCTTTCTCTTCCGGCTCTGGGCCATGTAGCTGTAGGCAAACTCCCTAAGAGGTCCTTAGCAGTATGATCTGACCCTGCCCTGTGCCCACCTAGCCTTTCAACCCTGCATTCTAGGTGCGGAGATGATGAGAAGGACACAGGGAAGAACATGAGGCCCTGGGAAGGTCTGAATGCTAGGGATGAGGGACCTGGTTGAAGTGTGTAGTGTTAGATGCTTCCCACAGGAGGGCGCTGCTGCCTCCCAATCGTCTTATAAAATAGGGCCGAATGAGGAAACAGTAACCAGGAAGAGGCCTTGGCTAAACTAAGGAGTATGAGCTGCAGTTCCTGCTGGTTCCATCAGGGAGCAGCACAAGCCAAATAAACCAAGGCAAAGTGGAATGTGTATTTGTAGGGGGGAAATCCAAGCCCTGGTCTCCTTTCTCTTGGCTTTATCACTACCTCCCCACTTTGCTATCTCCACATCTCCATTACTTCAGTCCAACTTCTTTTCCACCTATGGATATGCCCCTGACCTCCACATATGCTGTAACCCAAGCGAACTGGGATCTTATCCAAGATGCCCTGGTCTAGAAGTAGAATCTGTGTTCTAGTTTTAACTCTGGTGGATAACTTAACAACTCCCTCTCCCTCTCTGGGCTTCAGTTTCTTTAGCAAAAATGAGCCAGGGCAGCTAGCTGGTGCAGTGGATAAAGCACCGGCCCTGGATTCAGGAGTACCTGAGTTCAAATCCGGCCTCAGACACTTAACACTTACTAGCTGTGTGACCCTGGGCAAGTCACTTAACCCCCACTGCCCTAAAAAAAATGAGCCATACATTCTCTAAGGTCCCCCTCAGCTCTAACATTCTAAGTTCCATCCCTAGGAAGTGGATTAACCTCTGTATCACATACATACATGCCAGACTCCTCAGCCACTCATCATCTTCCCACCCCCCACCGTCATAATTTCACAATTTATTGGTCAAAGAAGAGAGCCCAGCAGTGTGCTATTGGCCTAGAAGTATGTTATTGGCCATGTGTCATCCTGGCTCTAACGAAAACAGATTGAAATTAAACATCAGACTTTCAAATGCTGAGGCTTTCAAAGTTGCTGAGTCCTCTTCAGTCTATGGAAAAACTGTTGGTTAAACTGATCTATCTCTGTCGAGGTTGCCTCAATTAGGAGACACCTCAATAGATAAATGTTTAACAACCAGCTCTCCATATATATATGCAATAAAAATATAATACATAATGTACATTATGTATTGTACATTATGTGAATAATATGTGACATACTTAAGTTTAATCTGCATTATTAACATTTTCTCTATCACTTTCTTAAGTCTAGACAATCAACCCAACAATAAATCAAACACTGATTTGTAGAACTGAGGTATAAGTGCTCACCCTGAAAATATAACAATCAGTTTTCCTGGTTGAGCTGCCTTCAAGGTGCCCTCCAAGGACAGATGGGGAGCAGTAGTTTATCCTTTCATATAACATCTCTGATTCTGGAGAAGAGAGCTTCCTCCAGGGGTGCTGCAATCTCCATGTGATTAGACCCATTCCTCCAACTCCCATTCATTCTTGGTTTTTGTTTTTGTTTTTGTTTTTTAGTAGGCAATTGGGGTTAAGTGACTTGCCCAGGGTCACACAGCTAGTAAGTGTTAAGTGTCTGAGACCAAATTTGAACTCAGGTACTCCTGACTCCAGGGCCGGTGCTCTATCCACTGTGCCACCTAGCTGCCCCCTCTCCCATTCATTCTTCCAACTCTACTTCCACTTTAGTCATAGAATTCACGGGTTGGGAGGGAGCTTGGAGGCCAGCTAATAGAACCTCCCAACTTGAGGCACAAATCCCTTTTATAGCCTCCCCAGCAACTGGTCATCTAGGCTTTTGTGTGTGTGTGTGAGGCAATTGGGGTTAAGTGACATGCCCAGGGTCACACAGCTAGTAAGTGTTAAGTGTCTGAGGCCAGATTTGAACTCAGGTCCTCCTGACTCCAGGACTGGTGCTTTATCCACTGCGCCATCTAGCTTCCCCTCATCTAGGCTTTTAAAGATTTAAATAGAAGATTTAGAGCTAGAAGGGATGTCAGAGGTGGTCTAGATCAACCCCCTCATCTGTAGGAGGAGGAACCTTAAGCTCAGATGAGTAATGTGACCTCCCTGGGGTCATGCATGGAAGGGATAGGGACTGGAGCTGGTGAATAGAACTCCAGGATGGAGAAGTTCCCTCTCCCAATGCAGGTTAGTACCTTATGGTCTTAGTGAATTGCCTAGAGCACTGAGTGGTCAAGGGACTTGGCTGGGGTCCTATATACAATGTCCCAGTCAGAATCTGAACCCAGAGCTCTATTGATTATGATGTTGCCTGCCCTGTCCCCTTCTCTCTAGTCACGACTCTCCAAACCCCTCTATTTGACCCTTTTTGTTCTCAATGGCCTCTCTCCAAACTCTTCTTCACAGACTCATCCCAACCCCAGAACCTCTGCCTTCTCTTCCCAGATGAGTCTTCAGGGACTGTAAATCCTTGGCAGGGAGAGAGAATCCCCTTCTGCCTGCACCCAGATCTATCTGGCCCTTAGCCCCAAAGTACAGCCCAGATCTGGACCCAATCTAGTTCCTCTCCTTCCCCGCCTCCTTACAGACTTGGGCTCCCTGTGCCTCTCTCTTTTTCTTTGCTCTCTCTTTTCCAAGGGGGCAGTGGAATTTATACAATATTTAAGCAGCCAAAGCCGAGTCCGGGAAGATATTATTAATGTAAAAGGGACGGGCTGAAAATGCACTTGAACCTGGTTACAATTAGAGGGTGATTTTTCTAAAGGTCAATGAATTCAGATAATATCCACAGGGGGGAGAGAAATTTAATACCTTTTTAGTGAATTAATTAATTATAATATTATATCGGCTTGGGGTTCTTTTCCAGAGTGATTAAGGGAGCGATCTGTCTTCTGAGAGGCCAGGGGGAGCTGGCGCCCGGGAGCCAGCCTGACACGGAGCCGGGGACAGAATAGGGCCCTTTTCATTCTTTTCAACCTGCTGCCCACCCCCTCCCTGGCCCAGGCTCCTCCTTTGCAGTAGCTGAGGGAGCTGGAGGGACTGGCTTTAGGGAGATGAGGGGAAAAAGATGGGGAAGAATAGAAAAATGGAAAAGGGGGGAGCGGGACTGACAGCTTTAGGAAAGACAAGATCCACTCCCCAGCCATCTTAGTGAGTCCCCAGTAGCATCAGGATTCTGCTCTTATGTCTCCAACCCCTGATTCTCCATTTTTCTGTTCAAAGATGGGCTAGGGATGACTGAATACTCCAGAGCTGGGAAGACACCCCTTCCCCAACCCATTTCTCCCACTAGCCTGAAGCACCATGATTAGAAATTTATTCTTTGGGGGCTAAGGCATTATCACTCTTTTCTGGCTCCTGTAGTGTAGTGGGAGGAGGCTGAGGGTCAGGAAAATGAGGTTTGAGATTGAATGATTGTGCATTTCTCCCTTTCTGGATTGCAGTTTCTTCATCCTATAATACAAAGGGGTTGGAATAGATAGTTTTCAAGGTCTCTTTCAACTTTGAAATTCTACATCCTTTGTTTTTAGACTCTACTGTCTGACATCTTCCTATGTCTGACATCAGTCTGTGTTCTAGGTTCTCATATTTTATGTTCTAAAGTCCCTTCTAGCCCTCACATACTCTATTCTGTGTTCTCGAAGGTTCTTATTTTATTTTATTTTTTTTTTTTTGCGGGGCAATTGGGGTTAAGTGATTTACCCAGGGTCACACAGCTAGTAAGTGTTAAGTGTCTGAGGTCGGATTTGAATTCAGGTACTCCTGAATCCAGGGCTGGTGCTCTATCCACTGCGCCATCTAGCTTCTTTATATATATCTGACATCCCATATCTTATGTTCTCATATTCCAGGTTCTAAGGTTCCTTCTAGCTTTTACATTTTCTGTTCTGTGTTCTTACATTCCATGTTCTCTAAGGTTCCTAATACGCCTGACATCCTATGTCCTATGTTCTCATATTCCAAGTTCTAAGGTCTCTTCTAGCTTGAACATCCTCTGTTCTGTGTTCTTCTATTCCATGTTTTAAGGTCCCTTTTATATCTGACACCCTCTGTTCTGTGTTCCGTTCACATCCTATGTTCTAAGGTTCCTTCTAGTTCCAGTGTTCTATGTATTATGTTCTGACATTTTGTGTTCTTAGGTCTCTTCTAGTTCTGAAGTTCTATATCCTGTGTGGTGCCCTTTCCATCTCTGACATTCCCTGGTCCCCCCCCTTTTTTTTAGTGAGGCAATGGGGGTTAAGTGACTTGCCCAGGGTCACACAGCTAGTAAGTGTCAAGTGTCTGAGGCCAGATTTGAACTCAGGTCCTCCTGAATCCAGGGCCAGTGCTCCATCCACTGCGCCACCTAGCTGCCCGCCCTCGTTCCCCTTTTTGAAATGTGAAGGCCTCTAGGATCAGTAACACTGAATTGTTGTATGAATGAATTTTTGAGATTTGTGTTTTTCCCTCAGAAGCCTCTGGTTGGGCACCCAGCACTGGGTACTGGGATAAGGCAGTAACGAGAGGCCAGGGCACAGAAGAGAAACATTCCTGCTTTATGATTTCCTCTGGGCCTGACCCTCCCCTAGCAGACAGACCATAGCCCTACCCCACAGCTGGTGTTTTCTGATTTGCTGCCTGCTGCCAGGGTCTGAATCCCACTGACAAGAAGTATGGAGACTCTCAGAATGGGAAGGATCTTGGAGCAAAATTGGGGAGATTACCAATAATTTAGAGCTGGAAGGATCTTGGAGGTCATTGAGTCCAATCTCATCACTTTGTAGATGAGGAAACTGAGGCAAACAGGGTTAAGTGATCTGTCCAAGGTCACACAGCTAGTGTCTGAGGCCAGATTTGAACTTAGGAAGATGAGTTTTCCAGACTCCAAGCCTGGCACTCTATCCACTGGGCCACCTAGCTGCCCACATACATACCTCCTCTCTCTCTCCATGTATATAAATGTATACACACATATAAGCTATTTAATATTTGTGAATGCTGAACACATGTTATTTCTTTCTTTTTTTTTTTTTTTTAGTGAGGCAATTGGGGTTAAGTGACTTGCCCAGGGTCACACAGCTAGTAAGTGCTAAGTGTCTGAGGCCGGCTTTGAACTTAGGTACTTCTGACTCCAGGGCCAGTGCTCTATCCACTGCGCCACCTAGCTGCCCCACATGTTATTTCTTTTAAGCCCTACATCAACTCTGTGGAGTGGGTGCTATTATTAGCCCCATTTTACAAATGAGGAAACTGAGGTTGAAATAGATTAAGTGACTTGCCCAGGGTTATACACCTGATAAATGTCTGAGGCAGGACTCACCTTAGGTCCTTCCAACTCATAAAGCCTTACTTTTTGCTATGAGATAAGTCAAGTTACAAAAAGACAGTCCAGTTAGGGAATCAGAAGCCCTATCTTCAAATCCCAGCTCTGCTATTTACTTCTTGAGTGACCCTGGACAGCTCACTTCACTGGTGCATAGATAGGTAGTGTTGCTTAGAGTGCTGGACCTGGAATCAGGAAAATTTGGTTCAAATCCAGCCTTAGATACTTATTAGCTGTGTGTGACACTGGGCAAGTCACTTAAGCTCACCTGCCCCAGTTTCTTTCTTTATAAAGTGGGGCTGAGGAACAGCTAGAATTGGTGGCCATATAGTTTAGGGCTAAACTGGATTTCCAGGGGACCTGTGGATAAAACCTGGGATCTCTCGAACTCCATTAATTTTAATGTATGAGAGCTGGAGTATCAATTGATTGTCAGCATCATGCTTGGCCTCTGGGTGGTACTCAAACATGGCCTAGTCAATACCTTGTCCCTGCAATTGGATCTTACACACACACACACACACACACACAGTACACACATATACAAATTCATGTTCCTACTGTCTGGGGAAGGCACTAAAGCTGAGTCTTAGTTTTATTTTGGGTTATATGATTTTCTTTTCCTTCCTTTCCTTTACCACCTCCCAGGGTGTGGGATAGCAGAGGGACCCCCAACCTTCACTTGGGCTAGCTTGGGAAGGCTTCCTGTAAGAGGGGGCCACTTGGGGCAGCTAGATGACACAGTGGATAGAGCACCAACCCTGGAGTCAGGAGGACATGAGTTCAAATCCTGCCTCAGACACTTAACACTTATTAGCTGTGTGACCCTAGGCAAGTCACTTAACCCCAATTGCCTCACCAAGAAAGAAAGAAAGAAAGAAAGAAAGAAAGAAAGAAAGAAAGAAAGAAAGAAAGAAAGAAAGAAAGAAAGAAAAAGAGGGGGCCACTTGGAAAAAACTTTAAATGAGGGATGGGAAGAGGGCTGTTTTTTCTCCTCTCCATCGGATCATGGGATTTAGGGCTGGGAATCATCTAGTCCAACCCTCTCGTTTTACAGGTGAGGAAACAGGACTGGAAAGGTGAAAGGGGCCTTGGCCAAGGTTAAAAAAAGAAGGTAGGAGAGCTGCAACGCCAAAGCAGCCCCTGGCCCCAAATCCAGTATTGACTCCATTATACCTGGTTTCTTGAAATTCCCTCTCTCTTCCCCTCCCCTTTTCCTTTATCACCTGGCCTTGTCTCCTGAGTTTCCAAAGGCTTCTCTCATTTCCTTCCCATCTCTCTCCTCATTCTTCTTCGGTTATTCTCTCTCAACTTTTTCCTCTCTTCTGATCCCCCCTTCCCTCCTGATTCTTTCTCCTGGTCTTCCAATTCCTTTCTTCTCTTCCCATCTTCTCTTTTCTCCTTCATCTTCTTTCCTTCCCCATTCCTCTCCTTTTCCCCTCCTCCCTCGCTCCTCCTCTTCTTTGTCTCTCTTATTTTGCCCTTTCCTTTCCCTTTCCTCTCTTCTCCTCCATCCTCTTCTTCATTCCTCTCCTTGCTCCCATTTCTCCCTTCTTCTTCTTGCTCCCTCTCCCCTACTCTTCTCTTCATTCCTCTCCCTCTTTCCTCTACCCACTCCCTTATACCCTCCTCCTCTCCCTTCCTTTTCTTCTCCTCCCGTCCTCTCCCCTCCTCCTCTGTCCTCCTCCTTTTCTCTCTTCCTCTTCTCCTCTCCTCTTCCCTCCTCTCCTCTCCTCATCCTGTCCCCTCTCCCTTGCCTGCTCCCTCCTCTTCCTCCTCTCCCCTTCCCCCTCTTCCTCCTCCCTGTCTCCTTTCCCCTCCTCCTGTCCCCTCTCCCTCATCCCCTCTTTCCTCCTCCCTGCATCCCTCTCCTCTGCCCTGTTCCTCTCCTCCCTCCCGCTCCTCCCTCTCCGTGTGTTCCTTGGCTGGAGAGTGCCTTCCCATTGTACTATCTTTGGGCCTTAAATTAAAATTGATGACATCTTGAAATGAGCAGTGAGGGTAATTTTGCTCCTGAGCCTGGATGCTAATGAGGCCCCTTAATGGCGTGAATGAGGAGCTGACGGGTCGTGTGTCACGGTGGCGGCTGCGCTGAGTGTAATGGCCGCGGTAAGTGGCGGTAATTACACCCTGTCTCACTGTATTTTGGCAGGCATGGTGGGAGAGCGGGGGCTCAATCACAGCCGGGAAGGAGGGGACCTCCCCCCCACAGCCCCTGGCTTCACTGACAGAGTCACCTCCCCCACCCCTGCCCATCCAGACCCAGCTGGGGCCCTTTCTGGCCTGGTCCTCCCACCCCCACCTGGCACCTTGCAGGGCCCAGATCTGCACTTCATGCACATTCCCTGCCCATGCACTTGTGCACCTCGTGAACACTATTGGGCAAGCACCCTGCACACACACAGAGACAAATATGCAGACACACATGCACTATGATCATACATGTACACACACATGCCTGTAATGTGGTCAGACCTCATGAAATGAATACAGAATAGGATGAGCACATGTGTATATGCAAGATGTCCATACATATATAGACATGCACTCATAAAAAGCTGCACACCATGTACAAAATATACTTGGATCACATATACACTATCCACAAATACCCAAGTATACACCCTATGAAAATACGTCTCCTGTAAGCGCAAACATAATATACTGTGCTGTATGTAAACACACCAAAGATGTATCTTGGTACAATAGCCCTGAAGCTTGAGTCAGAGCACTTCAGTTCGAATCCTGACTCGTTTTCTTAGATGTGTGACCTTGGGGAAATCATTCAACCTCTGGGAGACTAAATTTTTTCTTTATATGATGAGGAGGCTGTACTGGATAGACCAGTGGATAGAGCACAGCAGTCACAATTAGGAAGTTCCAAGTTCAAATCCTGTTTCAGACACTAGCAAGTCACTTAACTGATCTCTGCCTCAGTTTCCTCATTTGTAAAATGAGAATAATAATAATAATAATAATAACCTACATCTTAGGGATGTTGTGAGAATCAAATGAGATGATATCTGTAAGACACTTTGCTTAAAGTACTTTATAAATGCAAGATATTATTCTAATATGATCACATAAAAGGTATATGTGTGTATGTGTATATGTGTGTATACACACATATAGACCTATGAATTTCCTACTTTGCAAAAGGGATAACCCAGATGATTTTTGGGGGGTGGGGCAATGAGGGTTAAGTGACTTGTCCAGGGTCACACAACTAGTAAGTGTCAAGTGTCTGAGGTCAGATTTTAACTCAGGTCCTCCTGAATCCAGGGCTGGTGCTTTATCCACTGTGCCACCTAACTGTACCCCTAGATGATCTTTTGTTTTTTTTAAGTGAGGCAGTTGGGGTTAAGTGACTTGCCCAGGGTCACACAGCTAGTAAGTGTTAAGTGTCTGAGGTCAGATTTGAACTCAGGTACTCCTGACTCCAAGGCCGGTGCTCTATCCACTGCGCCACCTAGCTGCCCCTAGATGATCTTTTAAGGTCATTTTAGCTCAAATAGTCTAAGTTTATAGGTGTTGCATGGTTACATAACACACACATATATTTTTCTGTGGATAAATACACACTCAATATGCATACATTTACATATATATGCACATACAGAAACATTGCTCACATGTTCGTATGCACACAATAAAAATCCATGGATATATGCCACAGTCTACACAATACCTGTACATTGCATTTGTAGATTCACAGCATGGCGTAGTGGTTAGAGGGTTGGACTTGGCATCATGTAGACCTTGAACTGAATTCTCCATCCAGTACTTACTGGTTGTGTGACCTTGAGAAAGTCCTATGATCAGTGCTCTAGAGCTGAAAAAGCCCTGAGGCCATTTTGGTCCAACTTCATTTTATAGATGAAGAAACTGAGACCCAGGGAGGTTCAGCAATTTACCCAAGATCACAAAGGTGGTGTCAGAAGTGAAATTTGAACCCAGGTCTTCTGCCTCCAGAGCCAGTTCTCTTTCTACTGCACCAAGTCCCTTAATCTCTCTGAAGGCAGCTAGGTGGCACCACAGTGCATACAGTGCTGAGACTGGAGTCAGAAAGACTCATCTTCCTGAATTCAAATCTGTCCTCAGACACTTACTAGCTGCATGACCATGGGCAAGTCACTTCACCCTGTTTGCCTTAGTTTCCTCATTTGTAAAATGAGCTGGAGAAGGAAATGGTAAACCACTCCAGTATTCTCTACCAGTCTCTCTGAGCCTGTTTCCTTATCTGTAAAATTGGGATAATACCTATCTCACAGGGTTGTTGTGAGGCATAAATGAAATAATATATGTAAAGCACTTTGCAAACTTTAAAGTGCTATATAAATATATTATTATCATAACTATACCTAGTGGCATACAATACACATGTGTATATCTACTGCGTATGTATGAATATATCCACCCACTACACACCTGTGGATATGCATACACATGCATATATAAACACATGCTCACCCTCTTGCTTGGCTCATACATCTATTTACATTTAAAACACACACAGTACCGCTCACAGTATAACAATGTGCAGAGAGCAAATGACCAACATTCAAAGGGCAGTTACAGACAACCGGCTCATGATGTCCTCTGTGATGGGATGTACTCCATCCTGCCTTGGCTCTCAGACAGAAAAGAAGGTTCTGGTACCTCAGAGGTCTGTTCAGTTTCAGGCAAGGTTTGATAGGTAGAAAGGGGAGGACTGAGAACAATTAACTGTCAGTCAGGACTGGAAACCAGGGGTCCCATAGAGAGAGAGAGGTTCATCTAGTCCCATCTGCTACAATGAGAGTTCTGCTTCTCTGGCCAGAACACCACCCATCACACCACACTGCCCAAGGCCCATATCTTCCTCCTTCTAATCCTCACCACTGTCCCTTGTTCCCCATTTTTTCCACCAGAAGCAAGAACCATAGAACCTGATTTGCCAACTCTGCATTTCACTAGGGGTCTCCTAGAATTCCCTAGGGTGGTCTGAATTCCTAAGAATAATTTTTTCCTAGGGCTCTAAGTTAACCAGGTGTTTAGAGCCAGAGTAGGGAATGAAGGAGCCATAGCTTCCCCCATTACTGGAACCAGAGGACTTGGGTTCAAATCTTCCTTTGTCACTTTATTACTTGTATGGCCTTAGGAGCATCAACCTACATGAGCCTCAATGCCCTCATTTATAAAGTGAGGGGATTGGACTAGGTGGCCTTGGAAGTACCTACTAACTCTAGACATATGTGCAATTTAGTTGGCCAGCCTTCTTGGAAGCCTGGATGTCCCAGCAATGTAGGATTGTATTAATCAATCAACCAACCAACAAGCATTTATTAAGCACCTTCTATGTGCTACCCACTGTGTTAAGTGCTGGGGACCCAATACAAAGAATAGAATAATATCTATTTTCAAGGATCTTACATTTGAATGGGGGAGTCAACAAGTAATATATATAAGTATATAGAGAATAAATACAAAGTAGTTAAACACGAGGTAGTTTGAATATTTACCTACTCTTCCTGGGGCAGGATATTTCTTGAGACTCCCGGTCCCCCAAAGCCACATGGTACTTGTTCCAACTTTTCCTGAGAGGGGCCTAAAATCTCCCCTCCAAATCCAGAGCCCAGACCTTCCTGAGAAAGAAACCAGGATCCTCCTTCCTTCCAAGTCAAGAATTGCCCCCTGAGGACACCAAGGACAAGATTCAGGTTTAGGACTTTGGTAGGAGGGGTTGAGGTGGAAGAGTACATTATGCTTTAGAAGGAAAGGATAGAGATGGAGACTGGAACAGTTATCTTTTCTGGAGTTTGTGTTGGTGTTTCACTACTAAAATCTTCCTTTGATCTCTTAACCTGGGTCAAAGATGACCAAGGGTTCTGGAAGGCTGCGTTCGTCAACACCAGTCAGTCAATTGATTCAGGCACTGTGCTAAGTGCTAGGGATACAAAAAGGGCAAAAATAGTCCTTACCCTCCATGAGCTTACAGTTTAATGGTGGAGACAACATGCAAAAAAAATGCTATACATAGGAGACATGTAAATAGAGGAAAGTCACCTACCCTCCTTGACCCACAAAACAAACAAACAAACAAAAAAATCTTAAATTTTTTTTTTTTAAATAGAGGAAGGTAAGCTCAGAGGGAAGATGTTAGTAGTGGTGGGAACTGGGAAAGATGGTAAGATTTGAGCTATTTCGAAGAAAACCCGGGACATCCAGGCAAAGAACATGGAGTCCAGAAAGGGAATTTTAATGTGTTAGTAACAACAAAAAGGCCAGGGTGGTTAGAGTATAAAGCATATAAAAGTTAAGTCAAGTATAAGAAGAATGAACAAGTAAAAAGAGCCAGGTTGAGAGGCAGCTAGATGGCACGGTGGATAAAGCACTGGCCCTGGATTCAGGAGGACCTGAGTTCAAATCCAGTCTCAGATACTTGACACTTATTAGCTGTATGACCCTGGGCAAGTCACTTAACGCCCATTGCCCCACAAAAACCAAAACCAAAACAAACAAAAAGAGCCAAGTTGTGAAGATCTGGTAAATACTACCAAGCTAGGAAGGCTTCAAATGATGGATTGCAGGCATGCTGTATGACAGCTTAGCTAAATGTCAAGAGGCTTCTCTCCAGCCAGTGGGAGATTATTATTTTTATTTTGGTCATGACAACCCATGCAGATCACTTTCAGTGAAGGGAAAAAATTCTTAATCTCCAAAAAGATCTCAGTAGGCTAGAACAATGAGCTGAATCTATACATTGAAATTCAATAGACATATGTGCAAGTACAAAATGGGGATATATGGCTAGACAGCAGTTTACCTAAAAGGGATCTGGGAGTCTTAGTAGACTACAAGCTTAATAGAAGTAGGCCACTAAACAAATATAATTATCAGCTACAATAAGTGAGGCACAATGTCTGGAATGAAGGTGGTGCCTCTATTGTCCTTTAACCTGGTCAGATCATATCTGGAGTATTGAGTGTTCATTCCTGGGCCCACATTTTAGGAAGGATTTGACAGACTGGAGCATATCCAGAGGAGGGGGAAGAGCATGGTAAAGGACCTCAAGACTGAGGACATTCAGTCTGGAGAAAAGAACGTTAGTCTTAGATGGGGCATGGTGGCTGTATCAAAGTATATGAAAGGCTGTCGTGTGGAAGAGGGATTAGACTTACTATATTTGGACCTAGAGGGCTGAACTAAGAGTAGTGGGTAGAAAACAACTAAGCTTAGCACCAGGAAAAACTAACTTAACAATTTTGTTGTTCAGTTTTGTCCAATTCTTCATGACCTTATTTTAGATTTTCTTGGCAAAAATACTGGAGTGGTTTGCCATTTCCTTCTCTAGCTCATTTTATAAATGAGGAAACTGAGACAAACAGGGTTAAGTGACTTGCCCAGGGTCACACAGCTAGTAAGTGTCTGAGGCTAGATTTGAACTCAGGAAGATGAGTCTTCTTGACTCCTGGCCCAGCACTGTATGCACTATGGTGCCACCGAGATGCCTAACATAACAATTAGAGCTATCCAAAGGTAGAATGGACTGATGAGAGGGGAAATGGATTCCCTCTTTTTGTTTTCCTTTTCTTTTTCTTTTTTAGTGAGGCAATGGGGGTTAAGTGACTTGCCCAGGGTCACACAGCTAGTAAGTGTCAAGTGTCTGAGGTCGGATTTGAACTCAGGTCCTCCTGACTCCAGGGCCAGTGCTCTATCCACTGTGCCACCTAGGTGCCCCCTTTCTTTCTTTCTTTCTTTCTTTCTTTCTTTCTTTCTTTCTTTCTTTCTTTCTTTCTTTCTTTCCTTCTGATTCTCTTTTCTTTGAGATTGTCCAGTCAAAATTTGTTGGGGAGATGGCAGAGCTGATGTCCTTGTTCAGCAACAACTTGGACTTCTGAGGTCCCATCCAACTCTGTGATTCTATGAAGTCAAAGAGTTTTTAATCAATCAAATAAGCAAGCATTTGCTAAATGTCTATTTGTGTGCCAGGCAGTGTGCTAGACACTGACGATACAGGGACAGAAATTAAACAGTCTCTGTCCTCAGGGATCTTACATTACATTTTATCAGGGGAAACAACATGCACCTATATAAGTAAATGCAAGAAGTATACAAAATAAATACAAGGAATTGTGTGTGTGTGTGTGTGGGGGGCCTCTAGGTGGCATGGTGGGTAGAATTCCAGGTCTGAAGTCAGGAAGACTCATCCAGCCTCAGACACTTACTAGCTATGTCACCTTAAGCAAGTCACTTAACCCTATTAGCCTCAGTTTCCTCATCTGTAAAATGAGCTGGAGAAGGAAATGGCAAACCATGCCAGTATCTCTGTCAAGAGAACCCTAAATGAAGTCACAAAGAGTTGAACATGACTGAAAGATAACTAAACAACCACAAAATTGTATGTGTTGGGAGCAATATGGACCTCCCTCAGCAAGTTAGACTGTTGTTGTCCTTCATTCTTTGTGTGTGTGTGTGTGTGTGTGTGTGTGTGTGTGTGTGTGTGTGGCAATTGGGGTTAAGTGACTTGCCTAGGGTCACACAGCTAGTAAGTGTTAAGTGTCTGAGGCTGGATTTGAACTCAGGTCCTCCTGACTCCACGGCTGGTGCTCTATCCACTGTGCCACCTAACTGCCCCTGTCATTCATTCTTGAAGAGGGTGATGTCATGACTTTCACTGAACTAGATTTAAGTGAGGGAGGGCTGTGCAAGGTCACCAGCCAAACTCTCTCCAAAGCCCTCTGGGTCCAGTGGCAAGATATACATCAGAACAACTGGAGATGGCCCTGCATGTTTTAAGGCAATTGGGGTTAAGTGACTTGCCCAGGGTCACAAAGCTAGTAACTGGTGAGATTTGAACTAAGGTCCTCCTGATTTCAGAGCCAGTGCTCTATCCACTGTGCCACCTAGCTGCCCCAGCAAGTTGGACTACTTTTTCCTTAAAAGGCATTGAAATCTTCTTTAAGATTTGATTGGCTCAGGCTGTTAACGTTATTTTCTCATCACCTGAGTACAAAGCAGTCACAAGGAGCTCGAGGCTTATTTTTTTTAATGCTTGTCTGATGGAAAAATGATAGGTGACTCAGGTAAAGGAGCATTTCTTAACTGAATCATCTTGAAGAGTCTTCTATTCCTAACCTTGCTGAATATTTGGTATCACTAAGTAAATCTCCTTCTGTTAACCTTTGAATAATCTACAAGTGTCTCATTTTATTCCAATATTGAACTTAAATTGCCAGGGGACTGAACCCAAGACAGGGAAGGGAGCAGGGAAAGAGGAAACCCTAGATTCTCACACCCTGTGCTCTCGATGTTGTACTTCCACCAAAGTAGTCTTGGAGCCCATCAGCTTGTGGGACTGCTGAGTCACACTGTTGAACTGAGAAGCCATGAACACCCCCCCAAAAAAACCACACACACACACACACACACACACACACGCACGCACATTTCAATTCAGTAAACAGTATTAAGCACTCACTAAGTGCAAAGAAAGGAACGAAGGGAATAAGCATTTATTGAGTGCCTACTGTGTGGTAGGCACTGTAGTAAGCACCTTACAGATATTGTCCCCTTTGTTCTTCACAGCAACCCTGAGAGATAAGTGGTAGGTGGGGAGGGACCAGGGAAGGCCTCAGGTTGAATGTGGTGCTTGAACTTAATTCTGAAGGAAACTAGACAATCTAGCAGGTTGGAGGTAAGGTAGTACATTACAGGCCAGCTAAAGTCAGCCTGGCTGAATCATCAGGGCCCTCTGAGGGAGAGACAGGAGGTGGCATGTGCCAGACCACCACTACCAATTTGACCACCATCTCCCATCAGACCCTAGTGGAGATAGCTCAGGATTCTGAATCCAAAAGTCTTGGGAAGAGCAATTCTTCCAGTCCAACCCTCTATTACCCTGGGCAGCAGCCCCTGTGGAGAGGCAGCCTGGCTACTATTCCTTCAGGGGTGGCAGCCACAGCTACTGAAGACTTATCACCTAAGTCCTTGGCATTGTCAAATAGTTCAAGATCAGAAACCAAAATGATTTTAATCGTGTAAAAGGCATTAACAAGGAAGCATTAGCATCTGCTTTGTACCCGAAGGATCACGGGATCTTTCTATCTGATTTACAGTTGAAATGTTCTATATGTGTTGTCTCCTCCATTAGAGTGTGAGCATCTTGAGGGCAGGGACTGTGTCACTTTTCAATTTGTATCCCTAGTGCCTAGCACAGTGCTTTCTATGTAGTAAATGCTAATAAATGCTTCATTCGTTCATCCATCCATCCATCCATCCATGCATTCATGCATCCATCCATCCCTCCATCCATTCATCCATCCATCCACTGCAAGTATGGGTCTATGCAAAGGTATAAAGATAGGAGATGGGATATGGGAGTTGTTGTGAAGATTAAATGAGATAATATTTCTAAAGCATAGAGCCTAGCACATAATAGATGTTTAATAAGTATTTATTAGGCAGCTAGGTAGTGCAGTGAATAGAGCTTGGAATAGAAAGACTCATCTTTATGAGTTCAAATCTGTCCTCAGACACTTACTAGAAGTAACACCCTGGGAAAGTCACTTAACCCCTTTTGCTGCAGTTTCCTCATCTATAAAATGAGCTGGAGAAGGAAATGACAAGATACTCCAATATCTTGTCAAGAAAACTCTAAAATGGGCTCATGAAGAGTTGGATGTGACTGAAACAATTGAACAATAACCACCACTACTACAACAAAAAATGCTTATTTCTTTTTATTCTCTTGAGGAGCATAAAAGAAAGCTAATTTGACTGGAATGGAGAGTTCATAAAGGGGTGAAATGTATAATAAGGCTTGAAAAGTTGGGTTGAAGCTAGGTAGTGAAAACAACTTAAATGTTGAACAAAGGAGTTTGTATTTGACCCTAGAAATAATAGAAACTGACTAGAGCAGGGCTTTGATGTGTTCAAACCTATACATTTGGGAATATCCAGTCTCAGACACCTTCTAGCTGTGTGACCTTGGGCAAGTCACTCAGCCCTGTTTGCCTCAGTTTCCTCATCTGTAAGATGAGCTGGAGAAGGAAACAGCAAACCACTCCAGTATCTTCACCAAGAAAACCCCAAATGGGGTCATGAAGAGTTGGATTCAAGTAAACAGGAGGATTTGTGATTTCATCAGGGTGGGGAATTCTCTGTGGCAGGGATACTGGGGTGGGAATTCTTTTTACAAAAGACATGTCCATGCCAGGGAATTAGTTAGTTACTTGAGATATATAAAGGTTGGGGGGCAGCTAGGTGGTACAATGGATAAAGCACTGGCCTTGGATTCAGGAGGACCTGAGTTCAAATCCAGCCTCAGACACTTAATACTAGCTGTGTGACTCTAGGCAAGTCACTTAACTCCAATTGCCTCACCAAAAAAGCACAAAAACCAAAACCCTATGGAGATATATAGAGGTTATGTGACTGCCTAGGGTCTCACAACAGTGAATCCAGGTCATGCTAAATCCAATTTTCATGCTGTATTTACGTTCCTTACTATCATCACCAAAACATACTAAGAATGAGTCTTTGTATTTTATAAGATACTTTATGGTTCACAAAACACTTCCATATTCTTTATCTCATTTTATATTCAAAAATAAGGAAGAGAAAGAGATGCTTTTCTCATTTTGAACATCTATGTAAGGGAGCCATATTAGAAGGAAACTGAGACCTAAAGGTGAAGGGTCAAGGTCACTCATCTAATCAATGAAAGAGCCAGACCTAGAATCAAGGGCTCTTCCTGAATGACTACTGGGGCAAGGATGTGAGAACCAGAACATAGTTCCTGCTCTGAAGGAGAACTTTTTTTTTTGTGAGGCAATTGGGGTTAAGTGACTTGCCCAAGGTCACACAGCTAGTAAGTGTCAAGGGTCTGAGGCCGGATTTGAACTCAGGTCCTCCTGAATCCAGGGTCAGTGCTCTATCCACTGAAGGAGAATTTTTAATCCAGCTAGAGATCTAACACTTCCACAGATGAAAACATGGCTGATCATACAAAGCCTTACATGCCAAACATCCAGCAAGTGATGTGACCAGTCTATGTTCCAGTATCTCAGAATAGGGAGAGACCCCCACCAGCTGGGGTAGTCAGGGAAGGCTTCAGGGAGTTGGTGGGTATTGAGCTGGGCCCCAAAGGGCAAGAAGGACTCAGATAAAAGGGGAAAAAAGGGAGGATGCTATGGAGGAGGGAAGTAGGAAAGAGCACGTGTCAGAAATGGAGCAACAGACAAGACCACACACACACACACACAGATGCCTCACACCCAGAGGACTCTGTACATTAGACTGTAACAGTTTTCAGATAATGAGCAGGGGGTGGGGGTAATGATACTGACCTAATTGAGGATGTCTCTTTCATAAATACCTAGGACCTCACCAACATGTTGGGGGTGGAGTGCTGACCAAGGAGTGGGCATTGATGGAGGTATCCCAAGGCATCAGAGGGTACTCAGTGGGCTCCAGTTCATTTCCCCACATCCCCTCATTGCCTCCCCCATTCCCTTCCTGTCTCAGAGCTTGGGGCAGAGATCTGACCTAGTTAGAAGAGAGGTGGCATCCTGGGTTGGAGCGGTTGGGCCTGAGGGACCAGGCACAGTTCTTGGAAGAGGACCTGGGGAGATGAGTAGATGAGGGGAGGGAGAGAAACAGTGGCGTAGGAGAAGCCGTAGGAGGAAGCAGGCAGGGAGCCAGGAAGATCAGGATTGACGATGGAGAGAAGGGACCTAAATCCCTAGTTCTGTTCTGGCTCCTTCCCCAGCAGGGATTTCTGTTGTCCCTGGGGGTGTCAACACTATGAGATTGCAGTGGGATTTTAAGCTGATCAATTTAGAGATCATATAGTCATGCCCCTTTATTTTTCTTTTAACTTAAAAAAAGTTTTATCAATGCTCTTTTCTTTAAAAAAAATACTTTCTAATGATTCTTTCCATTATAGAATCCTCTTTGTAACAAATAATAAGCGCTAACATTTATATAGTGCCTACTATGTGTCAGGCACAATTATCATCTTATTTGATTCTCACAACAACCCTGAGAGGCACGTGATATTATCATCTCCATCTTATAGATGAAGAAATTGAGGTAAATAGAAGTTAAATGATTTTCCCAAGGTCATATAACTCATAAGTGCCTGAGATTGGATTTCAATGCCATTATTCCTGGTGGGTAGAATGGATAGAGCACTGGACATGGAGTTAGGAAGACTCATCTTTCAGATACTTTCTAGCTGTGTGACCTTGGGCAAGTGACTTAATCCTGTTTGCCTCAGTTTCCGCATCTGTAAAAAGAGCTGAAGAAGAGAATGGCAAACTGCTTCCATATCCTTGCCAAGAAAACCCTAAACAGGGTCACGGAGAGCTGAACACAAACTGAGAAACAACTGAATAACAACTTCCTGACTCCAGGCCCAGCACTCTATCCATTGCACCATCTAACTGCCAAATAATTGCAGTCAATCAAAACAAATCAACAAACCAACTAGTACTGAAAACGTGTGCCTCCTTCTGCACCTCCCATCCACCGCCTTATTGCAAGGCAGAAAGCATGCTTCACCTTCAGGTTCTGTGAAGTCAAAATTTAAGCCCTTTATTTTGCAGAGGCTAGTCAGATCTTGTGAATCAAAATCCCCTGTTCTTTCCCTCACATCATGCCCTTAGCACCTGACCCCGAGATGCTCTTGAGAGACTAGAAGTTGAATCCCAAAGTTGCTGCCTCAAAAGGTTGGTTATGAGCACAGCCTTCTTCCCTCTCAAGTCTCTTTTATATTCAGCCACTCACTTCAGGCAAGTAATTGTTTCACTCAAGAGCTGTTTGACCTTAGCCCAATCACTTCTCCAAATCTGCATCCCAATTTGCCCTTCTTTAAAATGAACGGGTTGGATTACATGATTTCTAAGATTTCTTCCATCCCTCCCAGGCTATGAGTTGGGTTTTTTTTTAGGCCTATGATTTCATTAGGGGCAGGGAATTAATAATGAGGACCCTCTTTTTGCCAATACAAATGGGTACCTGCACCGCAATTTATAGTCCTAGAGAATTGTCTGGGGGTGCAGAGAGGTTAAGTGATTTGCCCAGGGTCACAGAGGCAATATGAGTAAAAGGCAGGACTCAAACTTAGATCCTTCTGACTCAGAGGCCAATTCTCTATCCACTTTACTAGGCTGGCTCTCAGCAACTGGAGGTCTATAGACAATAGCTACCAGAATTTTAATTGGATGGTAGAGATGAATAGCATGAGCTTCAGAAGGCAGGTTTTCCTGAGTGATGGAGGTAGGGAGGGAACCTGGAAGTGGCAATAGGGAACTTGGAATAAATAATGCAACTACCTTGCCTCAACCATTGAGTCAAGGGGAATGAGTGAAGATGTAGCCAGGACTGAAAAGGGTAGCCAGGAAGGCTGTACCATCAAGAGAGAGCCAGAACTTGGTGATTATAAGAAGATGGAGTCACAGAGGAAAAGATTTAGAATGAAGGGCAGTTTGTTGCCTATGGAACAGGCATCCCAGAGGGCACAGTGAAAGTGAAGGGTGTCTTTTGGTTGGAACTTTGGGACAAAAGGGTTGGAGGGGAAGGTAGTAAAGAATCAGGTGGTGAGGGATGGGGAATAGGGTTTTCTTTCTTTTTTTTTTTTTTTTTTTGGTGAGGCAATTGGGGTTAAGTGACTTGCCTAGGGTCACACAGCTAGTAAGTGTTAAGTGTCTGAGGCAGGATTTGAACTCAGGTCCTCTTGACTCCAGGGCCAGTGCTTTATCCACTGTGCCACTAGCTGCCCAAGGGGAATAGGGTTTTGATGAGGACCCACAGGGCTTATGAACAGTGGAAGGTGCCACTCCTTTTCCCAAAGGCGACTGCAGACAAGGGCAGCATGGGATGGAATGCATACAGTCAGATGGGCAGATGGGATACTCTATTTTATTATTCTTTTTTCCCTCCAAAACCTGGAGATTAGGCAAGAAACCGGGCAGCAGGAGGTAAAAGCAGAACCCATGCCATAGGAGAAGGTAGTCCAGCCTCTCACTGACTCTCTCCTTCTTCCCTCAAGGGACAGGTAGAGCAGGAGATGGGGGGCCTGGGGTCAAAAGGAGGGTTGCTCCTCTTTGCACTAGGAGTTCTCCACATCTCTTATAGGAGACCAGGCTGGCGGCAGGAGATGGAAATGTCTTGTGCTGTCACAGACAGAAGTCGGTCCTGCCTAGTCCCTTGCCACCTTCCTTCAGGGGACACAAGCAGCAGGAGATGGAAAGCGTGTGGTCAGAGGAAAGTCTGATTCCTCTTCTGGAAGCTCAGGAAACAGCTAGTCATCTGGTTTGGCTGGAAAGGAGAGTGTATAGAGGAGAGTGATGTGAAAGAAGGCCAGACGGAGAGATTTCGGAAGGTCTTAAATGTCAGGCTAAGGACTTTGTGCTGGATCCTATGAGCAATGGGGAACTGTTGAATATTTCTGAGTAGAGGAGCAACAGGGTCATTCCTGTGACTTAGAAAGATTATTTTGGCAGCTGTGTGGAGGATGGATTGGAGAGGCAAGAAACTGGAGCCCAGGAGGCCAATGAAAAGGCTGCTGGAGATGTCTAGGTCAGAGACACAACTGGTAATTCTGTCACTTGAGTCAAGTACCACAAAATGCACCTACGTCAAACTGTAAGACAAATTCAATTGTGTGTGTGTGTGTGTGTGTGTGTGTGTGTGTGTGTGTGTGTGTGTGTGTGTGTGTGTGTTCCTAGGGAGAGACTTCAGCCCTAGAAACATTAGGCTCTGGAAGAGGAGACATTGGGACACAAGGAGGATGGGCCTGGAGAAAGAGCAGGCCAGGCCAGGCCAGGCTACAAGAGGTTATCTGGAGTGTTACAGGAAGGGGGAAGTGGAAAAGGAAATCTGACATCTGGTAGATTCCTCTTTTAACTAATTATTCATGTTAAATAGGTGTTAATCTCAGTTGTTTCTAACACAAACCACAGCCCAGGATTTAGAGCCTTCTACAGTCTGGTTCAGAAATACCTTTTTTTTTTTTTGGTATTACTTCCCTTTTTGTCCTCTCTGGTCCATTCAAACTCATCTGCCAGTAATTCTCCTAACACAATACTAACTTTGCTTTTCTTTGCTTTTGCACTAGTGGTTCCCCTATGTCTAGAAAGGGGTTCTCACCTCTGACTAGTAGAACCCCTAGTTTCCTTCAAAGCACAGGTCTGGTGGCACCTCATTTGAGAGGCCTTTTCTGACTCCTCCCGTCACTCTTTCTTCCTCTTAAAATTACTTTGTACAGAGGAGGCAGTGTGGCATGGTGGGTAAAAGGCATCAGGAAGAACCGGGTTCGATTCCTGTGTGTGACACACAGTGATACATACTACCTATGTGACCATGGGTAAGTCAATGAACACCTTAGAAGGGATGGGGAAAGGAAATGAGTAAGCATTTATTTAGTGTCCACTATTCACCAGGCACTGTGCTAAGTGCTTTACAAATATATCATTTGATTGTCACAACCCTTCGAGATGTGTGCTATTATTATCATCCCCATTTTATAGTTGAAGAAACTGAGGCAAACAGAGGTTAAATGATGGGTCACATAACTAGTCCCTGAGGTTGAATTTGAACTCAAGTTTCCTGACTCTTAAATTCGGTGCTATCTCTACTTTGAGACCTACCTGCCTTAGAATGCCCAGACAAGCCTCTAGAACTCTAAGTTATAAGTTTTGCCATCTACATCAATGGAAGAAGGTTCTACAGTGGGAGTTCCCTATACTAATTAAAATCAAAGAAAACAAAACACAAAGACCGCCCCCCCCATAACTTTGTATATACTTTGTACCTTGCATTCCCAACAGGATGTAAGCCACTTGATTGTAGGGATGATTTTATTTGTCTTTGTCTTCTCAGTATTTTGCTTAATAAATATTTGTTTAATGAATTGTTGAATTGAAGAAATTTAGATTTTTTTGTTTTTTGTATCTTTTGGTGAGGCAATTGGGGTTAAGTGACTTGCCCAGGGTCACACAGCTAGTAAGTGTCAAGTGTCTGAGACCGGATTTGAACTCAGGTCCTCCTGAATCCAGAGCCAGTGCTCTATCCACTGTGCCACCTAGCTGCCCCAATTTAGATGTTTTTAACACCCTCTAAATTTTGGTGTCCTTAGGCAAAGCCTTGGATCCCTACCCTCCTCACAATTTTCTCAGTAAAGTAGGTGGAGGTATCAACATCTGCTGAGAAAGTTGGATCAGCTAGGTAGCACAGTGGTCCTGGAGCCAGGAGGACCTGATTTCAAATCCAGCCTCAGACATTTATTAGCTGATGACCCTGGGCAAGTCACTTAACCCTAATTTCTTCCACCAAAAAAAAATCTGCTGACAGAGGGGTGGTGAAGGAGGCACTGAGGGCTTGAGGAGAAAAGGTTTGGAGTAGTTACTGAGAATAAAATATTTGCCACATATCAGTGAACACCCCATTGAGATGAAAGAATGTTCATTTGTAGGGGATCCAGTAGCCACTCTAGCTTCATTCAGAAGCTTGGGAGTATGAACCAGAGGGCAGATGATGGGGATGAGCCAAGGTTGACGTTTGGCAGGTCATGTGTGACAGTAGGACAAGGGGGGCAGGGTATTCAGGGCTAGTTCAACTGCTCAGCTACAGAGGAATGAGACTGTGAAGAATGGAAAGTGAGGTCTGCCAAGAGATCATGTGCCCTCTTTTCTTTAGGACAATGGGTGGCAGGGGAAGCCAAATGATATAGAGACTCAAAGGTCTGTCCTTGCTTCACCTCCAAGAAGTAGAAGCATGATCACATGCAAGATATTTTCAGCTCTCTGTGGCTTGGTTTACTCAATTGTCAAATGAAGGAATTGGGCCAGATATTTTCTAAGATTGTTTTTGTCTTTCTTCTTCTTCTTTTTTTTTTTTTGGTGAGGCAATTGGGGTTAAATGACTTGCCCAGGGTCACACAGCTAGTAAGTGTCAAGTGTCTGAGGCTGGATTTGAACTCAGGTCCTCCTGACTCCAGGGCTGGTGCTCTATCCACTGTGCCACTTAGCTGCCCCTTGCCTTTCTTCTTATGCTTAGTGATTAGCACAGTGCCTGTTGGTCCTGGCACATAAGCATGTATTGATTGATTGGTGATTGATTGATCAATTTCTCCCAATCACTTCAATTCCTACCTCTGGGGGCAAAAGTCTTTCTAAATGATGATTATGTGGTAACTCAGCATCGACATGGCAAGAAGGAACAGAGAAATTCCATTTGCAAGACTTATGTGTCCAAATGAGGTGTATTAGAGGTTATTCTGTAGAGCCAGCTATGGTCTCTGGAGGGCTACAGATAGAAGATAAGTGTTGAGGTCCTCCAACTCTGAGTTCAAACTGAGGTGGTGCTGTGACAGCTCCAATATGACTTCCCAACTTTCCCTTTTGTACAGGAAAATCTTCATCTCTGGTGTGTGTTAGCACTCCTTCCTTTTGGGGGGGGGGGTGGAGGCTTCAGAATGGTAATCCATGGAGCTAGATATTATGTTATTTCTGCTTCCAGACTTATGTTTTGGAATCTTTAAGAACAACATTTTATTGAAGGAATAGGAGAATATAGGACGGGAATGTTTCCCCATCTTCTTGCGGTTTTTAGGGGTAGAAAAACAAAAGAAAATGAGAAGTAATCAAAACTACAGAGGCATACAAGATAGAAGTAAATTAATATGGCCATGAATCTTTCCAGAAGTTCTGCCTGGCCATTATTGAATGGATGGTCTTGGTCTGTTCCCTCAAGTCAGGATCAAAGGCCTTCTTGTGGAGGTGCTTAGATTTCTCCCAAGGAATTCTACAGATGAGAATGCTAACCCAGATTTTATAGGGGAGGGAGGTGGAGAACAAATTTCCCATACACCAAGATCATGATGTGAAGGAATAGGACTCAGTTATGAAAATGGTTATGTATAGATGTGTGTATGTTGATTTTCTAGTGAGCTAAATATTAGTCCATTTATATTCCCTAGGAAGGAGAACATTCAAAGTTACCAAATTCTGAGAGACAAACATATCCTTATGTGCAGCATAAGAAAGGTCACAGGAGGCAGCTAGGTGGTGCAGTGGATAGAGCACCGGCCCTGGATTCAGGAGGACCTGAGTTCAAATCCAGCCTCAGACACTTAACACTTACTAGCTGTATGACCCTGGGCAAGTCACTTAATCCTAATTGCCTCACACACACACAAAAAAAGCTTCCCCTCTTTTAGGGGCAGCTAGATGGCACAGTGGATAGAGCACCGGCCCTGGAGTCAGGAGGACCTGAGTTCAAATCCAGCCTCAGACACTTAATACTTACTAGCTGTGTGACCCTGGGCAAGTCACTTAATCCCAATTGCCTCACACACACATAAAAAAAGCTTCCCCTCTTTTAGGGGCAGCTAGATGGCACAGTGGATAGAGCACCGGCCCCAGAGTCAGGAGGACCTGAGTTCAAATCCAGCCTCAGACACTTAACACTTACTAGCTGTGTGACCCTGGGCAAGTCACTTAATCCCAATTGCCTCACACACACATAAAAAAAGTTTCCCCTCTTTTAGGGGCAGCTAGATGGCACAGTGGATAGAGCACTGGCCCTGGAGTCAGGAGGACCTGAGTTCAAATCCAGCCTCAGACACTTAACACTTACTAGCTGTGTGACCCTGGGCAAGTCACTTAATCCCAATTGCCTCACACACACATAAAAAAAAGCTTCCCCTCTTTTAGGGGCAGCTAGATGGCACAGTGGATAGAGCACCGGCCCCAGAGTCAGGAGGACCTGAGTTCAAATCCAACCTCAGACACTTAACACTTACTAGCTGTGTGACCCTGGGCAAGTCACTTAATCCCAATTGCCTCACACACACACACACAAAAGCTTCCCCTCTTTTAGGGGCAGCTAGATGGTGCAGTGGATAGAGCACTGGCCCTGGATTCAGGAGGACCTGAGTTCAAATCCAGCCTCAGACACTTAATACTTACTAGCTGTGTGACTCTGGGCAAGTCACTTAACCCCAATTGCCTCACAAAAAAAAAAAAAAGAAGGTCACAGGAACCACAGCCTAGATATCATGAAATGAATTGCCATTAGAGTTTAATGGGGCCCTACAACAGGGTGGAGTATGCAGTGTGAGGATAGGCTTGACAGGGTTCAAGGAAGGTATAGCCTTAGACAAGGGAGAATGGGGGATGGGTTTTGGAAGGTGCTGCCTCTGTATCCTGTTACTTTTGGTCCAGAAAGACTTCCTAGATTCTTCTGGAACCTCTTGAATGAAAGAGATTTGGTGAATTGTGTTTTTTTGTTTTGTTTTTTTTTGCAGGGCAAGGGGGGTTAAGTGACTTGCCCAGGGTCACACAGCTAGTAAGTGTCAAATGTCTGAGCCCGGATTTGAACTCGGGTACTCCTGAATCCAGGGCTGGTGCTTTATCCACTGTGCCACCTAGCTGCCCCCCCCCCCATTTGGTGAATTGTGAAGAAACGATCAAGGTATTGGGATGGAGTGAGAAACAAGAATAATAAACCATATTTCTCTAATATTTTAAGGTTTACAAGGAGCCTTCCTCACAACCTTGAACTAGTGGGTAGTATAAATAACTCTAGCAACTCCATTATACAAATGAGGATATTGAGATTCAGAGAGGATACCCAACTTGTCCATGGTCACCCAGTAAGTATCCAAGCTAGGCCTAAGGTTGCTGTGGAGTGCTCAGAGCTTGGTCAGACATAAAAGATACCAATGTCATCCATCGCATCCTGACTTTTGCCTTGCCTCTGGATTTTGATGACTCTGAGAGAGTGAAGTGGGGCAGCTAGGTAGCACAGTGGATAGAGCACTGGCCCTGGAGTCAGGAGTACCCGAGTTCAAATCCGGCCTCAGACACTTAACATGTACTAGCTGTGTGACCCTGGGCAAGTCACTTAACCCCAGTTGCCTCACTTAAAAAAAAAGAACAAAAAAAGAAAGAAAAGAGAGTTAAGTGGATGACTGTTCTACTCTGCTGCATTTATATCCAATTCACATGTAAGTCTTCATCACCCTGTGATGTTATTGGTCTTTGAAAGTGAGAGATAAACAAATTACGCCTAGGATCTTCTAACTTTCATTTTCATGTTCTTTATGCTTTTCCTACTGAATAACGGTGCCTTTCTCAATCTTCCTGGAGACCCAAGAATCCAGAAACTTGGGTTCCAGTTCAAAGTCATCCAGTGGCATCTTGGGTTACACTGAGCAAGCTCAGGCTGTTGAACTAGCTCAGGAGTTGAACTCGATAGTTCTGAAGGTCCTTTTCAGTCCTAACATTCCATGCTTTCTGTTCTAAGTTCCCTTTCATAAATATGTACAAGAATCCTTTTCAGCTCTAACATTCCATGCTCTATGAGGCCTTCCTAAAACAAAATATAGCCCCATCTTAGCAATGGTTTTTGCTGTTGACAGATATGCATAATAAAGGCAGCTGCACTGATTAGAGAAAAAATGGGTGGAGAACAATAGCCTTGTTTCCTTAGCTTGTGTTCTTTGGTCCCATTCCTCTGCTCAAAGGAACCCAGAATCTGCCCCTAGTACCCTAGGCTCTAATAAGTCAGCTGCTTCTTCATCTTGCGTGGAAACAGGCCACCATTTCATTTGGCTATTTCCAACTACGTTGCCACACATGGACTCACAGCCACCTTCCTTTCTTTCCAACTCTATTTCCCCTGTATGTGCTGTCTTTCTGTATTAAAAAGCTCCCTGAAGGCAAGAGCTGTCTTTATTGCTGACAGGGTTTGCAAAGCATTTTACGTATATTATTTGATGTGGTCCTCAAGACTCTGTAAGTGCTTGTATGCTTAGCACTGAAAACATAATAAATGCTTTTTCATTCAATTGTTATACCTCAGATTCATCTGCATGCTAATCTTGAGAGCATTTTTGGAATTTCTAACCCTATGTGAGGAAGTTATCTGGAACAGAGGGATTTAATAACTTCCCAGAAACAAGGGCAAAAAGAATATTTAGTCTTAGCTCTAGGTGCAGGGACCAGAAATAAAGAACTATCTGTATGACTTTTATTAGGGAGTGTTCTAGCTAGTAAACTGGAACTAAAATGACTGTCAGATGGCCCTGAAGAGATGAAACCCATAAAATGGTAACAGGGAAGCCAACAATCTCCACCATGGGTCAGCAGAGCCAAGCCTAGCAAGATGACCAGTGTGCCCACCAGAGACAGACACCATACCTAATGAGGAACAGGTCCAGCAAAAGCAACACAGTGATATTAACAGAAGACACCAGTAGCATAAGAAAAGACCACTTTGGGAGGAACGAGTTGTCGGTTTCCCTGGAAACAGGTGTTCCCTCTTACATGATTCTGATGTGTGCCCACTTTCTGCACTGATAACTTGTGTGGAGGTGGAAGAGTGAGCTCCAAGCCTAAGTGGGGGGATGTTCTATAGTTAGTCTGGTAGTGTCAAACTCAAATGAAACAAGGGCCACTAAACTGAGCATGAGGATTCCTTTGACCACATACTGGCTTAGAAAACTTGTATTGGGGCAACTAGAACACTGGCTCTGGAGTCAAGAGGACCTGAGTTCAAATCCAGCGTTAGATACTTACTATCTGTGTGACCTTGGACAAGTCACTTACCCTTGTTTGACTCAACAACAACAAAAGAAAACTACATATTAACATTCTCTGTGTTTAAGTGTTTTATTATTTATTTTGTTAAATATTTCTATATTATATTTTTATTAATTTTAGTGAGGCAATTGGGGTTAAGTGACTTGCCTAGGGTCACACAGCTAGCAAGTGTTAAGTGTCTGAGACCGGATTTGAACTCAGGTACTCCTGACTCCAGGGCTAGTGCTCTATCCACTGCGCCACCTAGCTGCCCCTCTATATTACATTTTAATCTTGACTGGGTAGCACTGGGCTGTGTTGCTGTGGCCCTATATTTGATACCTTTGGTGTATTGGATAGAGTTCTGAACCTGGAGTTAAGAAGATCTGAATTTTGACCCTGTCTCACATACTTTATAGCCATGTGACCTTGCCCAAGTCACTTAACCTCTATGAGCCTCAGTTGCTTCATCTATAAAACAGCTCAACTTACAGAGTTGTAAGGACCACATCAGATAATATATGTGAAAGGTTTTGCAAACCTTCAAGTGCTATATTTTTAGCTATTATTTTATTTTGTTTTTTCAGGGCAATGGGGGTTAAGTGACTTGCCCAAGGTCACACAGCTAGTAAGTGTCAAGTGTCTGAGGTCGGATTTGAACTCAGGTCCTCCTGAATCCAGGGCTAGTGCTTTATCCACTGCACCACCTAGCTGTCCTTAGCTATTATATTATTCTAACTTTTCTTACTAATGCCTTTCAGACCCTAGCTCACCTTCATCTTTCCAGCCTTCTTACACTTTATAGCACCTCCCTCCGCCAGACTTTTTGACCCAATGTCGTTGGATACCTTGTTGTTCCTCAAACAAGACACTGCATCTCTTGTCTCTGGTCCCCATGCCTGGAATACTCTTATTCCTCATCTCTACCTCTGGGCTTCCCTGGCTTTCTGCAAGTCCCACCTTCTACAGGAAGCCTTTCCCAGTCCCTGTTAAGTATAGTGCCTTCCATCTGGTGATAATTTCCTATTTGTCCTGAATTGTTTAGACCTAGTTGTTTGCATGTGATCTCCCCTATAAGACTGTGAGCTCCCAGAGAGGATTGTCTTTGCTTTTCTTTGTATGCCCAGTACTTAACACCGTGTCTGGCACATAGCAGTCACTTAATAAATACTCCTTGCCTGACTGACTAATGCAATTTCAATGAATGCGTCTGCTTTGAACTAATTACATCCTCTGGACAACCAGAGAATAAGTTTTTAAAAAATTGGTTGAGGTTCATAGATGTGGCCCCACAGAATCCCTTGGTAATGATTCTGGAACCCCATGTGTGAAAGGGGTGTGCTCTTAGTATTACATATGTTCTAAGGCCCCTCCTAGTTCTGACATTCAGCCTCCTACAAGAAGGCTGAGTCAAAAGCATGACTAGACAATGGGTGGGGTACTGAACGGTTTGTCTAAAAGCCATAAGGAAATGAGGTCATCTAGGGCAGCTGGAGGGCTTAGGAGCAGAGGTGGATGATCTCAGTTCTAATCCAAAGGTTAGAATAATTGGGGCAGGGAAAGGGGGAGGACACACAAACATTGGCAGCAACAGGTATAGCAGAGGGGTGAGCACTACCTGGGGTGGTTTTGAAGGATGTTTTAAGCTATGCCTGTTCCCAAGTCTCTCCCCTATTATGGCGGTACCCTAACCTCTTAGTTTTTCTGAAAACCCCTGCTCCCTGCCCCCAGTTAGTATCATAGGATCTTGGGATTTGGAGCTGGAAGCAGGGATATGCTGGAGCCAGTTCAAACTGGTTCCCCAGAGTCAATTGCATTTATGTTCCAGAAACAGGCAAACACCACAAATCAGGGTTTGATTAATGTGCCATTGGTTGTCTAGATTTAAGAAAATTATAGAGAAAGTGTAATGCAGATTAAACTTAGAAGCATGTCATGCATATATCCATTCATCCATCCACCCATCCACCCATCTATCCATCCACCCATCTATCCATCCATTCATCCACCCATCTATCCATCCATTCATCCATCCAACCATCCATCCATCCATCCATCCATCCATCCATCCACCCATCTATCCATCCATTCACCCATCCAACCATCCATCCATCCATCCATCCACCCATCCATCCATCCATCCATCCATCCATCCATCCATCCATCCACCCATCCATCCATCCATCTACCCATCTATCCATCCATTCATCCATCCAACCATCCATCCATCCATCCATCCATCCATCCACCCATCTATCCATCCATTCATCCATCCAACCATCCATCCATCCACCTATCTATCCATCCATCCATCCATCCATCCATCCATCCATCCATCCATCCACCCATCCATCCATCCACCTATCTATCCATCCATCCATCCACCCATCCATCCACCCATCCATCCATCCACCATCTATTCATCCATCTATTCATCCATCCATCCATCCATCCATCCATCCATCCACCCATCTATCCATCCACCCATCCATCCATCCATTCCTGTCTGTCTGTCTATCCATCTATATATCTACCAATACACCCCTGGTGGAAGTGACTTATTTACAAACCCCCTATTTTACATAGGAGGAAACTGAGACTCCAAGAGGTTTACAATGCCTTCTCTGAGGTCACAGAGGAATAATAGGTATTAGAATCTAGTTCATCTGATTTCAGTGTACTTTTAGGGTGGACAACAAAGGTGATGGCATTATTTCCTTAAAGAAATAATTTCCTTAGTGTAAGTAGGTCTAATAGTCCTGAACACCCAAATTGCATATATTCTCTTCTCAGCTCAACTTCTTGAGAAAGCTGTCTACAATCCATGCCTTGATGTACTCTCCCATCTTATCACTAAGGATTTTTAGTGTTTCCTTTCTGTCTTCCACAGGCCTCATTTAAAAAAAGAACATGCATTTTAACATGTACATGCCAGTAAATATCTCATGTGCTGCCCACACAGGGGTGGAGTCTATCCCTATCCCCTTTACCCCACCCCAACAGGCTATCCTTTTGCACTTTTGAACTGTCACTGACCGTGGACATCACCCAAGTCTGTGCTTTTAAATAAGTAAGTTAGTGTCAGTCCCTGTCACCTGCATCACTAGTTGTCTTAATTTTGTTCTATCCCTTCCCTTTCACCTTCTCTCCCTTACCCACCCACTTCCAGACATAGGCTATAGTTTTATTTGATTCTTTGGGATTTTCACCCTGCCCAAGGCCACTGTGTCAAGAAGAGAGATGAGGGGGCAAGCAGGGTAGGTTTCAGAGAAGAAAAAGGGTGAACAGGAGACTGGAGGCCAAGCCTCTTGAGGAATCTTTGGGGAATTTTCCACCCTAAGTCTTTTGGCATTATCTTGGATCATTGTATTGTTGAGAAGAGTTAAATCTATCATGGTTGATCATCACATAATATTATTGATACTGTGTACAGTGTTCTCTTGGTTTTCTCTTTATTTTCTAACTTGAGATCAACTTCTATAAGTTCAGTTACCATTTCTATAAGGTTGACTCCCAGATCTATATATGTAGTACTAGTCTCTCCACTTTGGTTGTTGAGAACACTGTTGATGGCTCTTCTGACCTTTGAAGATCCCAGGGTCCTAACCTGGTTCCATACTCATTCACCTAAAATCAAATCAAGTGGATAAAGCACTGGGCCTGAAATTGGGAGGACCAGAGTTCAAATCTCACCTCAGACACTTACTGGCTATATGACCCTGGGCAAAGTCACTTAACCCCAATTGCATTAAAACATCTTGGGCCATCTCCAGTCATTTTGATATCTATCTTGTCACTGGACCCAGTTGGCTCTGTGGGAGAGAGTGAGGCTGGTGATTTTTCACAGCCCTGCCTCACTTAAATCCAATTCACTGCAAGTCGTGACATCATCCCAATGTCATGGTCCTCTTAGAGAATGAAGAAGAAACAACAACAATAACAACAGCAACTAAAATCAGGAAAGACTAAAACAACAGAGACAGAAGGAACAGAGGTGGCCATGTGTTCACAGTCCCATAGTGGCCAAGTGAGAGAAAGGCCCAAGGTTCCTCCCCTATCTGGAGACAAGCAATTCCTGTATTGTGCACCACCAGGAATAAGCCACCAATTGCCTATGAACATTTAGAATTGGACATCCCCTAAACATCTTTTTTTTTTTTTTTGGTGAGGCAATTGGGGTTAAGTGACTTGCCTAGGGTCACACAGCTAGTAAGTGTTAAGTGTCTGAGGCTGGATTTGAACTCAGGTCCTCCTGACTCCAGGGTCGGTGCTCTATCCACTGCGCCATCTAGCTGCCCCCCTAAACATCTTTTTAAAAAAATCTGTGAAAGTGAACTCTATGCTTTCCCTAAACTTACCCCTCCTCCAACCTTCCTTATTACTATCAAGGGCACCACCATCCTCCTCTAATCAGGTTCACAACCTTATTGTTATTTTTGACTTCTTTCTTCTACTCAGTGTCTTATATTCAGTTAGTTGCCAAATCCTTTTGTTCCCACTTCCACATCTTTAGTGTGTATTTCCTCCTTTCTAATAATTCATCCACAACCCTAGTTCAGACCCTCATGCTTAGATAAGAGGTATCAGACATGTGGGCCTAAATGTGGCCTACAACACTGCCCAAGTGTGCCCCAAACCAGATTAAAATGCAATTGGTGGGGGGGCAGCTAGGTGGCACAGTGGATAAAGTACCAGCCCTGGATTCAGGAGGATCTGAGTTAAAATCTGGCTTCAGACACTTGACACACACTAGCTGTGTGACCCTGGGCAAGTCACTTAACTTTCATTGCCCTGCAAAAAACAAAAACAAAAACAAAAAAACCCAAACAAAAAAATGCAATTGGGAAATATTTAACAAAATAAATAAAAATACAACAGGGCATAGATAATGTTAATATGTGGTTTTCTAAGTCAATGTGCAATGCACAGAGATCTTTACATATGATTTAGTGGTTCTTGTTTCTATTTGAGTTTGGCACTACTGACCAAGGCAATTGCAAGAATAGCCCAAATCTCTTTCCACTCTGAACCATCTTCTACATAACCTGACAGTGATTTTCCTAAAGTACAGGTTCAATCATGTCACTCCCCTACTCAAATAATTCCAGTAGCTCCCTCTTACTTTACATATCAAATATATTGGTATTTAAAAGACAAATACCAAAAATACCGGTATTTGAAGTTCTTTAAAACCTGGCCCCTGCCTATCTTTCCTGTCTCACACATTAACTCCCCGCCCCACCCCCCCACATCCCCATACTCTATGGTCCTGTCATATTGGCCTATTTGCTGCTCCTCACATATCATGCTCCATCTCTTATCTCCTCATCTCTGACTCTTTGAATACTTGGCTTCCATTGATTCTCAGTGTAGGCTCTACCTTCTGTAGCAGGGCTTTGACAGTCCTTCCCAGTGGCTAGTGCCTCTTAGCTACTTTGTAGGTGTCTTCTACCATAGAAATCTGTGTGAGTACAAGTCATCTCCCCCATTAGAATGTAAGTAAGGTCTTTGAGAGTAGGAGTTATTCCATCTTTGTCTTTTATTGTCAGCACTTAGCAGTGGAGCACCATCTGCCTGGCAAATAGTAAGTGATAAATAAATGCTTTCTGATTGCCATATTCTTGTTCAGAAAAACAACAACAGGGAAAGACCTATATCTTTAGCATAGATGAGTTTATCAGAGTAGGATCATGGGATTTGGGATTGGAAACCACCTTAGATATCATCTAGTGAAATTTACTCATTTTATAGAAAGAGAAAACTGAGCCCAGAGAGTGAAATGACAACTCTATACTATATCTCTCTACTTTTCATCTCTCATCTATCTGACTTACTTAAGGGTACAGGTTGTATGTTGCAAGGTCAAGATTTACACCTTTGTAATCTGATTTCAAATCCAGTGTCCTTTCCAAGAAGTGAGTTTGGAAGGCACAGATTGTGGATTTCTGTGAGGGGCATGAAACACAGTACCTAGCATGGGGATTATACATGATGACTGTTCAATAAATGTTTGATGAATGAATACGGAATTGGTAAGTTTCAATCTGGGTAGAGGAGGAGGCAGCTTATGAAGTATGACAGGACAAGCCTTGGGTGGCAGTTGAAGAGAAGGATGTGGTGTGAGATGGAATGTCTTCTTCCTTCAGGGGAAATTACAATTATGTCTCTTGTAGTCATTGTGTATTTAGTCAGTTAATAAACATGTATTAAGCACCTGCTATGCACCAGGCTCTGTGCTAAGCACTGGAGATGCAAAGAGGCAAAAGACAGTCCCTGTCCTCAAGGAGTTCACAATCTTATAGAGGAGACAACAAGCAAACAAATATTTACAAACAAGCTTTATTCTGTACGTACAGGATCAAGAGGAAATAATTAAAAGAGGGAAGGCACTAGAATTAAGAGGGTATAAAGTCTTCCTGTAGAAGATGGGACTGCTATCCTTTTAACACTAATATTCTTCTGGTGATGCTATATGATGGTGAGTCACAGAATACCACATTCTTTGAAGAATTGAAGTGGGGAATGACTCATGAGGCAAGGAAGAACTGCATGGGAGTCATGTAGCATGGTTACCAATGAAGAAGTATACAGAGATGTTAAGACCAGAAAAGGAGGTGAACTGGTTATGTAGTGAAAAAAAGGAACAACCTTTGGATATCTCACATGTTCCATTGGTATTCCTCCAATATAGAAATAGCTAGAGGATGGGTTCTAGCATGTTGGTGGGGGGCGGCGCCTCCATGGAAGAGTGACAAGAGGATATGGACAAGAGTCTGGAGGATGGGCTGGGATCACAGATACTTTGAAGCATCAAAGATGACAGTGATTTGATTCTGGGAGGCTACTCCCCTATAATACTCATCTGAGAGATGAATCAAACACAAAACCTACAGCTGTGGTTAGAACTGGTAACTTGAGGCAGGAAAGGTTAAGATTCATAATTACTGGCTCAAACACTTCATGATGATTTATGAATGCAAAGAACTTTATTAGATATAAGCTTGATTCCATATTTCTTAGCAGAAGGCATCACACATCTATTTCCAAAGGACTGTGAACATTTGCGACACCTAAAAGTAGTATATGCCAATCATGCATTTATTTACTTTGTAATAAGCATTCATATGTATCACAAAAAGTCTATAAACATATGTATCACAAAAAACTATAAACACTTATGAGAAAATAAAATATCAGATGAGGAGCAAAATGGGGTTTTCAAAAAGTCAAGGCAATATAAAGGGAAACATTATTGATTTGGTAATTATGGAACATGCTCCGCAACATGTACCCTTTTCTTTGTGGATTATAGCAAAGTCTTTTGCTAGTTTGACACTTAATGGCTTATTCGTGTACTGCAAATATACAAAATAAATCTGTGTACATAGTGAGACTATTAGAGTGTTTGATGTCCACGTGGAAAACGATTCTCTCTTTAAAACATGCCAGCAGCACAATAATGTCAAGAATAATTCATTTTTTTTAAAATGGAATTTTTCATGAAGTTAGTTTAAACCCGTTATGCTTATTAAAAGAATACAGCAGGGAGGGACTGAACTATGCCTGCTCAGAGAAACTGCTGCAACTATGATGAATGTACTGCACTCTCTGCTTCTCCCATCTGTTTTATTACTACACATATTGAGCAGCATTGTTTATTACTAAATGTTTCTCTCTTCTTCTAAATTTGCTTTCTGGTTATATTTTTAGTGATGGTTTTTCTAGATAAAGATAAGATCATTTTCATTGTGTCCTGTGTCTTTGATACAGAGAAGGTGGGTGGAGGCTGGGGAAGAAGGCTACCTAGAATCTAATTGGCTGGGAAATCTCATTTCTAACCTGATGGCCAAAGATCACTTGAGGATTCAGAGCTTTATGTTAATATTTTGTTAATATGGATTTTTAAGCTTTCCAACTTTACAGTAAAAAGCTAGTACTTTGAACCAGGACCCTTGTCCAAGATTAACACTCCTATGAGCTAATCTTTTTATCTTCCAGATAGCAGGTTGCTTTGAAAATATAGACTTCAAGCTTTCATCCCCCCCCCCATTCCCTGTTTCACTCTCCATGGGAGAGTAGGGAGAGGGAGTAAGGGTGGGGACCTCAGGAGATTAGACCCCCAAGCCAATTCCAGTGGATGGAGATAAGCATGGCAAGGAAAATTCTGTTCCACTTACTCCCCCTGAACAGAAGTGGAGAGAAGTGCTCCCCAGTCAAACTACCCTCCACAGTTATATTTGCTAGGTTATACATAGGTGAGGAAACTGAGACTCCGAGAGGGTCTTAAGCATCTTGCTTAAGGTCATATAGCAACAAAGCCAGGGTTAGAATAGAAGCCTGTGAATCCAAATCTAATTACTTTCCTCACTACACCACGTTGTTGAATGAATGTCATTTTGGCAAATTGACTTATAACCCAGCTGCTCAAAGAGTGCAGGAGCATTCAATTATTCATTCATTCATTCAACATTTATTAAGCACCTCATATATACAGGTCCCTCTATCAGGTGACAAGAAGGATACAAAAATAAAAAAGAGGCATCCATCCTATAGGTAGTCGGTAGAAAAGCCAAAACTTAGCACAGTGCCTGGCACATAGTATGCACTTAAATGCTATTTGTCTGACTAATTGAAGAGTTCCAACTCAGGTTCTCCAATTCCAAATTTAGTACTTTCCTCTCTCTCTCTCTCTCTCTCTCTCTCTCTCTCTCTCTCTCTCTCTCTCTATATATATATATATATATATATATATATATATATATATATATATATATATATCATACTGTCTCTGGACAAATGCCTGAATAACTTTGAATTAAGCTGCAGAGCAACCCCTCCAGTTCAACAATCCCTTTTCACCACAGAGAAACATTGACAAGTTGCCGTTTCATTCAATATTCAGTCATTTGGCAGACATTTATTAAACACCTACTGTGGAGGAGGCATCTTGGAAGGTACAAAGATAAATAAAAAAGGTTTCCTGGCCTCAATATAGTCTATCTAGAATAGGAGAGGAGAAGGGAGAAGATAATAAGGCATGTACATAGATAGAACATGTAGTTGGGGAGATTTGGTTCACATACCCAGACTATCTTGTATTTAAGAACTTTGTTATTAATTTTTATTTATTATTTTAGAGGGAACTAGGTGATTGGATAGAATGCTACAACTGGAGTCAGGAAGACATCAGGAGTTAAAATCCAGCCTCAGACACTTGCCAGCTGTGTGACCCTGGGCAAGTCACTTAAACTCTGTCTGCCTCAGGCTCTTCATCTGTGAAATATGGATAATAACACTATCTCTCAAGGTTATTGTAAAGATAAAATGATATAATATTTGTGAAGCATTTTTCAAACCTTAAAATGCTATATGAATGCTGGTTATAGTTAGCTATCATATTTATTTTCTATATATTTATACATGTACTTGTCTCTGCCATTAAAATACAAGCTTCTTGAGAATAGGGATTGTTGGGGGGGGGAGTTGGTATTTGTGTCTTCATCCAGAGCCCAGTACCAGTGCCTGGCACCTAATAGGAGCTTGAGAAATGGTTGTGGATTGATTCATTGACATTGTTAGGTGTTACCTGAATGAGAATTTTTCACTTGCTGGGATATACTATATATACTGGCACAGCCAAATGGATGAAGAATACCTACTAGCTAGATTATGCCAAGAAGTTGGATGGATACCCCATAGAGTTAGTCTGATTGATATCTTTTGGATAGGTGCTGCTGATGGATGATAAGATAGGCCCAGAACTGGATGAAAGGAGAAGGAGATAATGTTGGTTTATATTCTGAGAAATTTATGAAAGGGAAGATTTATGGACATGTCATATATTAAACAAGATGAGTAGGCAAGGATAGGGTTGTAGTCTGCTCTGGAGAAGGGAGTGCCCATATGGATGGGATACCTTTGAACTGCTGAGGCTAGTGACTGGCTACTAAGCTTGTGCCACCTAGGCAGGAAAGGTGACTTGGGGGAAATAGTAAGCAAATGTAGAAAACCATTAAGGTTCCTTCTGATTCTGAAATCCTGTGATTTTGTGATAATGCAGATAAATGTAAAGTCTTACAGTTGGGTTCAAAAACTCAACTATATAAGTACTAAATGTGGAAGACAACCCTAGACAGCAATTTTTCTGAAGAAGATGAGGGCAGGGGGGGGGGATATGATTTATGCTATGAGTGAAGGCTGGCTTAGCATGAATCTACAATGTAATTTGGGAGTCAAGAAGGTGAATGCAATCTTAATCTGAATCAAGAGGCATAGCATCCAGGAATATGGAGAAGATAATCATGCTACATTCTGTTCTGGTCAGACCACACGTGAATTATCATCTTCGATTTTAGGTGTTTGAGTATGGACCTTGATAAACTTGATAGTCTTCAGGGGAAAGCAATTTGAGTAGTGAAGGTGATTAAATTACTACAATCTCAGATTGATTGAATGAACTAGGATGTGTAGCCTGAACAAACCAAGATAGTCGTTTTCAAGATTTAAAGGGAAAGATGGATTAGATTTGTTCTGCTGGAATTAGGCAAAATTAAGAAAATCGTATACACAGCTAGGTGGTGCCATAGTGCATAGAGTGTAGGGCCTGGAGTCAGGAAGACTAATCTCCTGAGTTCAAATTCAGCCTCAGACACTGGTTGTATGACCCGGTGCAAATCACTCAACCCTGTTTGCCTCAGTTTCCTCATCTGTAAAATGAGCTAGATAAGGAAATAGCCAACCCCTCCAGTATCTTTGCCAAGAAAACCTAAAATGAGGTCACAAAGAATCATACATGATGGGGCAGCTAGGTGGCTCAGTGGATAAAGTGCCAGCCTTGGATTCAGGAGGACCTGAGTTCAAATCTGACCTCAGACACTTGACACTTACTAGCTGTGTAACCCTGGGCAAGTCACTTAACCCTCATAGCCCCACAAAAAAAAAAAAGGAAAAAAAAAGAATCAGACATGACTAAAAAATGACTGACTACACAATGACTACCACAATGTAAATAAAAATAGCAACAACCAAAAAAGTGAACTTTGTTTTTTCAATTCTATTTTATTTTATTTTCAGTTCTTGGTTCTCTTCCCACCTCCCCTTTTGCCACCCATTGAGAGAGCAAGAAAAACAAAACCTGTTACTGATATGGACAGTTAAGCAAAACAAATTCTTATATTAGCCATGTTTAAAAGAGAAAGAGAGAGAGAGAGAGAGAGAGAGAAGGAAGGAAGGAAGGAAGGAAGGAAGGAAGGAGAAAATATGTTTCAAATTTTACTGAGTCAATCAATGCTTTATCTGAAGGTGACGATCATTTTTCATCATGAGTCCTCTGGAACTGTGGTTGCTTTCATTGCGCTAATCAGTTCCAAAGTTTTTCAGAGTTGTTTGTCTTTATAATATTGCTGTCATTGTATAAATTATTCTAGTTTTGCTCACTCCATTCTATGTCAGTTCATATAAATCTTCTCAGGTGTCTCTAAAACCATCATTTTCATCATTTCTTATAACACAATAGTATTTCATCACATTCATATACTTTTTTCAGCTATTGCCTGGGTGATAGGCACCCCTCAGTTTCCAATTCTTTACCACCATGAAGAGTTGATACTTTCTTACATATGAATCATTTTCTTCTTTTCTTTGATCTCTTTGGGGTATAGACCTAGTAGTAGTATTGCTATTGATTGGTCAAAAGATATGTACAGTATAATAGTTTTTGGGGTATAGTTCCAAATTGCTTTTCAGAATGGCTCTACTACCTGCATTCACTCCTGTTTTCTCATAGGCCCTGGAGCATTTGTAATTTTCCTTTTTTTGTAGGGGAGGAGCACTTGCCACTCTGATAGGTTTGAGGTGGAACCTCAGAAATCTTGAACTCTTTGTAATCATAAGAATCGAGTTTTGCCAAGAAGTTCAAAGAAATGAGAATGCAATTTTCTTGCCTTTGCAGAAGTGAAGAACGATGGGTATCAAAAGTTACATATATTTTTGTCTGGAGTGGTGTTAGTTTTGTTGAACTGAATTTTTTTTTCTTTTTTCTAGTTTATTATAAGGAATGGCTCTCTGGGTAAAGGAAAAGAGATGTATTAGCAAATGAAGGTGATTTATAAACAAAAGATATCAATAAACAAATGATAGGAAGTTTTTTTTTAAAAGAAGATACCTGAGAAATATCCAAACTTGCCTCAGTTGAATTAAGTGGAAACATTTTTTCACATCCAGGGAAGCAGAAAGCGGAGGGGGGGGGGTTAATATGTAGAATCAGAGAATCCTGAGCATACTGGTTCCAGAGCCCAGAAGAAGAGGGTAGAGCTTACAAGGACGAAAAGTGGAAAGTCAGGAGGAAGAATTATTACCTACATAAAATGGGAATAATGGTATTTTCACTAGCATCACAGATTTGGAGCTTGGAGATCATCTAGTCCCACACACTCATTTTGCAGATAAGGAAATCAAGGCCCAGGGGACTCAGGTGATTTGTTCAAGGTGATAGACTACTTACCTTACTTGGTTCTGTTAACATCAAAGTGTTACAGAAAGTTGATTCGTTTTCATCATTAGCAACCACCAGCCCCCAATGAATGGAGTGTCCACAGGGGTCAGAGGTGTTCCTGAGTCCATGTATAACAGAAGTTACAGGTTAGTTAGAAAGGATTAAGGGCAGCTGGGGAAATAGTGGGATGAGCTCCTAGAATGGTTTTGTAGTGGGGAGATAGGTAAAAGTCATCTGCTCCTAGAACTGGGGTCAAGGGAAGTAAGTAGGAGAAAGGGTTTACCAATTCTCCCTCTCTGTCTCTCTCTCCCCCCACCTCCTTGTCTCCTTCCTTTCCTCTCTCTCTGTCTCTGTCTCTCTGCTCCCTGCCCCTCCCTACAGTGCTCTCCCCACTCCAAAGTCCTTCCATTTCAGAAGCCTTCAGCATGGGGGTCTTTCAAGCTTCCCTGACAAGGGGGACTAATTAAATCTTAACTGACACAGCACTAATTAGCTTCTTAATTACATGGAACCATATAATTAACTACACAGTCTACACTAATTGTTAATTAAGAAACCAGTCATCCCCCTCCCCACACTGATTCTCTCCTTTTCTCCTCCTTCTCCTCTCATACAAGGATTACTACTTCAAGGAGTCCAAGAAGAAGGAGGTAATATCTGGGATCAGGCTTGGTACCTATTAACTCCTTCCTGTGCCCAGTTGTAAAGCCCCCAAATCAGTGGGGGAAGATGGACAGTTCTTCCCTCCTATATTGGGCAACATTAATCTTGCCACTCCCCATCAGGTTCAGTTCCTTAGTTTTTAACCCTGATTCTTATCAGAATGGAATCCAACCCTACTACTCCTGAGCCTCTGAATTAGAGCCCACAATAATGGTGGACTCTGAAGGCTTTTCCATCTGTGCTAGTTAGGTCTGGGATTTCGATAAACAGAGGCAAAATTTCAGGGAACTTAGCTACAGGCAGTGGCATAACCACTGAACCTGAGAAGTAGCAGATGTGGAGAGGGGAGGAGAACCATGTGGTCCAAATGGTGGGAATTCCCAAGTCCCAGCTTTCTGGGATCTTTGCTGTTACTATGTTATTTGGATGGAGCAGTTCTGATGGGAAAAGGGAGTGCCTTTCTGGCAACCTCAAGTTAATTTTAGGGGGGCCCATGCTATCAGGGGAGTCCCATAAGGCTGTATAGATCTCTTATCTATATCAGTTTCCTGTATAGAAGTGGGACTCACCAGAATATCAGGTGGTTTCCTATGTAGAATTCTTTTGTTTGTTTGTTTGTTTGTTTGTTTTTGCAGGGCAATGAGGGTTAAGTGACTTGCCCAGGGTCACACAGCTAAGTAAGTGTCAAGTGTCTGAGGCTGGATTTGAACTCAGTTCCTCCTGAATCCAGGGCTGGTGTTTTATTCACTGTGCCACCTAGCTACCCCCCCCCATGTAGAATTCTTAAGTTCACTGTTCTTCCAGAGGGAGTCCCAGATGCCCATATAGGTCTCTAGGGTGAAAGTGGAATCTACTAGATTATTGAGGGATTCACCCTTTAGCAATGCATCATTTATTTCCCTTCTGTAGCAAGGGCATAGAATCTGATCCCCCTCCCTCCTCTCTCCCCTCTCCTCCCCATCCTTCTCTCCCCCTTCTTCTGTTTCTGTTTTTCTGTCTCTTTCTCTCTCTTTGTTTCATCACTCAACCTGAACCTATGCTGGCAGGTTGAGGATTACAAAGGTATTGGTCATGGCAACAACTAACTCTCAAGGTCATGATGGTAACCCTACTCAGTGGCTATATACTCCTGCTACTGTACACCTTAACACCTAAACTCCCACTTGTATGATTCCCATTTAACAAATCAGCCAGGTGAATAGCATTAAGTCTTCATCAGAAACATTTATGATACAGAAAGCAAAGCAAAAAGAATAACAGCATAACATTCTAGTCATAAACTGAGGATACACTTTCCCACTGAATTCCTCAGTTTCTGTGGGGGGATAAAATGGATACAAACTTATAGAACCATAGCTGTAAGAGGACACATGTATAGGGAACACATGTGCCATGGGCATCTCCCAGCTTGGTACTATAGGTCCTGATGGCTTTTCTTTCTCTCAGGAAGAGTCTATGCAATGACTCACTGATGGGCGGGGCTGCTTCTCTGCTGGCTGCTTGAATTCTTTCTTTCTTTCTTTCTTTCTTTCTTTCTTTCTTTCTTTCTTTCTTTCTTTCTTTCTTTCTTTCTTTCTTTCTTTCTTTCTTTCTTTCTTTCTTTCTTTCTTTCTTCCTTCCTTCCTTCCTTCCTTCCTTCCTTTCTTTCTTTCTTTCTTGCTTTCTTGCTTTCTTGCTTTCTTGCTTTCTTGCTTTCTTGCTTTCTTGCTTTCTTGCTTTCTTGCTTTCTTGCTTTCTTTCTTCCTTCCTTCCTTCCTTCCTTCCTTCCTTCCTTCCTTCCTTCCTTCCTCCCTCCCTCCCTCCCTCCCTCCTTCCTTCCTTGGACTATTGAGGTAGAACAAAAGGCAGAAACGCTTATGATCTGCCTGCGGAGTGTCTCCAGGCTAGTTCCCTTGGTTGGATTCCAAACAGTCTCTACCCCAAGCAGTATATGGCAGAGCAGAGGAAAAGAGGCAAAATGTATGAATTTGTTTTGCTTGACTATTCATATTTGTTATAAAATTTTTTTTGAATGGGAGTAGGGATAGGTTATAGGGCTCGAGGGAGCTGGGGTTCAGGAATAGGATTTCCCAGGGAAAAAAGAGAAGAGAACAGAAGTAAGGCAAAGAGGAATCACAGACAGGTAGGATGGGTTTGAAGGATATGCCTTGAATGTAAAGAAAAGCAAACTCTACATAATAGAGATCCATGGTTTCAGGTATAATCCTTTCCTTTTCTACTTACTTATATGGAAATACTCATTTTATGAAAGTCTGTCAAGTTCATAATTTCAAAAACCAGAATTAAAACCAAAAAGTTTTAAATTTTTAATTGTTTTAAATGGAAAACTTTTGTTTTTAAAAAAGGAAAGCCAAAACCTTTTTCTTCCACCAGTCAGCTCATCTAAGCAGCAGGTGGCAGTGTAACCTCTGAGGTCTCTTCCTAGACTTGACAGTTTCTCCCAAGATCAGCATTTAGCTTCAAGCTTTTCTATGAGCTCTAAGTTTAGTTTAGTCTAGATCAGCTCATTTCAGCTTAGCTCATCTTGGCTCAGCCAATGCAGCCCTAATATTCCAAAACAGTGTCTTTTCAGTTAAATGATTCAACCCTATCTAAAGGTGATAAATAAAAATCTAATTTTTCTCATCTACAACATAACTAGGCAATATACATTTGTCCCATAGTCACCAAACCATAAAAATCAGGGTTTCCCAGATATTATCTTTAAAGTCCTTATGTCAGTCGTATGTGAGTTAGACAATAGGAAGCAGGACACTTAGGACATCTTTATCCAAAGTGCCTTTTTTTCCCTTCTGGGGTTTCTTTCATTTTTTTCTCAATGTTTCTGCCACAACTATGCCTGTATAGTCTCCTTGTCCACACCTGAAAGGGGCACCCCTTTGTATTTCCAAGGGAGATCCAAAACACAGGATGTTTCTATGAGTCCAAAGGATGGAATAAGCCCCAAGGGAAATAATGAAACTCACTAGAGAGGGAAAGGGAATCATATAAACTATTTATAGGCATTATAGGTTTTATTCACCTGCCCTCATCAGCAGTATTCCCTTCTGCAGCCCAGACTGTTTCCTTAGAATTAACAAACTCCCACCTCACTTTACTCTTCTAATCCTGGTCATATTGAATCTCTAAGTGCTTAAAAATGAATACTTCTCTCCCCAAGAACCCCTTCCTGTTCTCTCATTCCCATCCACTTCAACCGTACTACACCAATGACTCACTCCAGCTCTGCTTACCCCTTCAACTGGGCCATCTGAGATTCCCTATCCATATATGTGTATATATATATATATATATATAATACAACAATAACTTCTTTCCATCTTTAGACCTCTTCCTTTCATGACCCTACCTTCTTTTGGAATTCATTGAGACCTAGCTTCCCCTGAATGACATGATATCCCTGGTCATCCTTTCCAGGACTGGTTGCACTTTTTCACATGTTGTCATTGTTCAGTCATTTCAGTCAAGCCCAACTCTCCCATTTGGGGTTTTCTTGGCAGAGATACTAGAGTCATTTGCCATTTACTTCTCCTCCTCATTTTACAGCTGAGGAAACTGAAGCAAACAGGGTTAAGTGACTTGCCCAGGGTCACATAGCTGGTAAGAGGCTAAGGCTAGATTTGAACTTTGGTATTTTTGTCTCCAGTCTCTATCTACTGTACCACCTAGCTGCCCAATTGCCCAACCTTCTCACATACCCCCTGAGACACTGATCATAGACAAGTAGTCAACATACTCTTTGTTCCTCATTGCCACTTTCATGCTATTTGCCAAAAACACTCAGCAAGGGGGCAGCTAGGTGGCGCAGTGGATAGAGCACCGGCCCTGGAGTCAGGAGTACCTGGGTTCAAATCTGGCCTCAGACACTTAACACTTACTAGCTGTGAGACCCTGGGCAAGTCACTTAACCCCAATTGCCTCACTAAAAAAAAAAAAATCACTCAGCAAATTCTCCTTTGGGATTCACTGTCTCCAAATTTGTCACCCAATTCAAATCCAAGTGGCTATTAGTCTATGAGCCCTGAGGTCATTCTCTCTCTTTTCTTGTGAAGTTCACTGCTTGTCTCACAGGCTTTCTCTCTAACTTAACTCCTGCTTTTATACTAAGATACTTCAACCTATATGTTGGTGCTTCCTGGAACATGTTAGCCTCCCAGTCTCTCAGTCTGCTCAGCTCCCATTGAGCTGATCTACTCTTCCACTCTACCCTAGCTATACACAATCATGGTCACACCCTTTCACATGTCACTACCCATGAGTGTTCTAATTTCATGATTAAAACCTCTGAAATTCCTTTATCTGATTATAACCTCCTCCTATTCCATTTCTCCCCTGCCTTACTCCACCTAAACCAATTCTTCATCTTTCCCAATTCCTCTTTCCCTCGGAACTTTGCCAAACTATCACCCTTACTCTGACTTAACTGTCATCTCTTCCCAATCCTTTTGGTTCCTTCCTTTTGGTTCATTTTATACTATCATCTACTCTCACATTCTTTGCTCCCTTGTTCCATCATCATCATTTGCATTTTGTCAAACACCTAATCCTGGAATGTTCTTCCTTGTCTCTGACTGCTGACCTCCTTGGCTTCCTTTAAGTCCCAACTAAAATCCCGCCTTCTACAGGAAGCTTTCCTCAACCCTACTTAATTCTAGGGCCTTCCTCCTGTTAATTATTTCCTATTTATCTTCTATATAGTTTGCTTTGTATATATTTGTTTGCATGTCGTCTCCCTATTAGATTGTAAGTTCCTTGAAGGCAAGGGTGTTTTTTGTGCATGATAGGTGCATAATAATTAATTATTGATTGATTGATTAATACTGGATTGCTTCCACTACCTTCCTCCTCTACCCTTACTTGCATGCTATTGAATGTAATTAGAGAAAGTCATGAGACCTATTCAACTGAATCCACCATAAATTTATGTTTGTATGTATCTAAACTTTGGGGGGGACTCTCAACTGGGTGGGCTGCAACAAAGCCCCCTAATTGATTTCCTGTCCCACTCCCCAAAGAAGCTGATGAAAACCTTCTCTTCTATAATTAAGCTATTCACAACTTACTCTCCTGCTACCCTCATAGTTAAAGGCCTTACCTAATACTTGACTGAGAAAATAGAGGCCATTTGCTGTGAGCTCTCTTCTCCCCACCCCCTCCCTACCTCCTTCTCTTCATCTCATAAACCCTTAACATCATTCCACTTTATTCCTTTACTCAGACTCTGAGGAAGAGGGGGCCCTTCTCAAAAAAGTCACTCCCTCTTCATGTTTACCCTTTCTCTTATTCCCACCTACAGGTTGCCTCCACATTCACCATGCCATCTGTCTAATATTTTTTTTCTTCTTTTTATTGGCTCCTTCCACATGGTATACAAATATGCTTGTCTCCCCAGCTTTAAAAACAGAAAACAGAAAACACTAGACCCTATCATACACTCAAGCAATCATCCCATCTCTCCCATTTCTCAGCCAACCTACTTGGGGGGAAAAAAAGCACTTTATGTTCTTTGCCACCAAATCTCCAACCCTTTTCAATCTGGCTTTCCACTCAGTCACTCAAGTGATACTGCTCTCTCCAAAGTCACCAATGCCCCCCCCTTTTTTTGAGGGGCAATGAGAGTTAAGTGACTTGTTCAGGGTTGCACAGCTAGCAAGTATCAAGTGTCTGAGGCCAGATTTGAACTCTGGTCCTCCTTTATCCACTGTACCACCTAGCTGCCCCCAACCAATGCTCTTTTAATTGCTAAATCTGATTGTCTTTTCTCAATCCTCCTTCTTACATCTCCTTTTGAAGACTCAACCCTCTCAGGGTTTTTTGTGAACTTAATTTCTTTTAAGTGACTGCTTGTCTTAGTATCCTTTCCTTAATCATTGTCCAAATCCTGCTCCCCAACTCTGCTCTAGAACCCTTTTCCTTCTCTGCACTCTTTCTTCGTTATTTCATCAGGGCAAATTTTAATTATCATCTCTAAATAAAGAAGGGCATCTAGGTGTCACAGTGGATAGAGTACAGGGCCTGGAGTCAGGCACTCATCTTTTTGAGTTGAAATCTAGCCTCAGACACTTTCTAGCTTTTTGACCCTGGACAAGCCACTCAACCCTGTTTGCCTTGGTTTCCTCCTCTGTAAAATGAGTTGGAGAAAGAAATAGCAAACCACTCCAGCATCTTTGTCACGAAAACCTCAAATGGGATCATGAAAAGTCAGACACAACTGAAATGACTGAACAACAACCAAATATAGATTACTCTCAGAACAATATATTCAGAGCTAGTCCCTCTCCTGATCTCTAGTCCATCACAAACTAAGCATTGGACTTTTTGATAGATTTAAAAAAAATTTTTAGCATGGGACATTTTTAACTGAATGTCTAATAGATATCTCACACTTAACCTATCCAAAACTGAATTCATTATTTTCCCCAAAAACCTAACCCTCTGACAAACTTTACTCTTTATGTACAAGGTACCTCCCTCCTTCCAGTCACCCAAGTTTGCAACCCCATTGTTATCTCCAAATCCTGTAGTCACACAACCAACTCTCTAGGTGAGTACCTCACCTCACCTCACTACCTCTATCCTGGGCTATTGCAATTGTCACCTAATTAATCTCACTGCCTCTTCTTTTTCTACTTCAATTTATTCTTTACATTGCTACCTAAGTGATTTTTTTTTTTACTAAATAGTAGGTGTTACTATGTCTTCCTTTTATTAACTACTGTAGCTCCCTATTATCTCTAGGACCAAATATAAACTCTATTTGACTTTTAAAGCCTTTCAAAACTTCCACAACCTACCTTTGCAGTTTTCTTATACATTACTCCCTTTTACCTACAATATAGTTCAGGCTAACTGGTTTTCTTACTGCCCCTCACATATGGTATTCCATTTTCATCGTCTCTCCCTTTGCATTTGCTGTCTGTTCATAGCTAGCCTCACTCCTTACCTTTATTTCTTAGAATCCACCATTTCCTCCAAGGCTCAACTCAAATACTACCTTCTCCATGAAGTCTTTCCTTATCCCTTCAGCTGTTGGTGTCTTCTCTTGAAAAAAAAAATCACTTTTTAAACTAATCTGCATATTTTTGTATGCATTTTGTACTCACGTTGTTTCCTCAGGTTTTATATCCCCAGCACCTAGCACAGTGCTTGGAACATATTAGGCACTTAATAAATGCTTGGTTCTTTTCAAGAGAGTAGACTAAAGGCTATCCTGTATCTTATATGCATAACTTCCTTGAGTGCTTATATAGGATTTGGGCAACAAACTAAAAGTATAGAGGGCTAGACTTGGAGTCAAGAAGATCAGACATTTACTAGCTTTGTCACCCTGGGCAAATTACCCTAAATATGCCTCAATTTCCTTGTCTACTAAATGAGGGAGTTAGACATAATAGCCTAGAGGCCATTAAGTCTAAGATCCCTTCCAGATCTAAATCTATGATCCTATGACATTTTTACTGACATCTATGGTCACCTGGACACAAGATTTATTCCGTGATTTCCTAACAGAAATTCTGGGTGGCAGCCAAATGAACCATAAAGCTACGACCTGGGAGGAGCCCCTTAAAATTGGACCTAATTCATATAAGCTCAGAGTCTCCTGTTCTGGGGCATGGCTTACATATGAACTTACATACATTTGATTCTTGCAATGACCCTACTATGAAATAGATATAAACATGATTTCCCTCATTTTACAGATAAGGAAACTGAGGTTGAGAGTTTAAGTGACTTGCCCACATTTAGCCAGTAAGTTTTTTCATTTTTTGACTGAAATTTGAACCTTTATCTGTTCTGACTCTAGCTCTAACATACTTGTGACATATCATGCTACTTCTCACTAAGCAGGAACGTGAGGCTCCATAAATGTCTGCTATTGCTCTGATGTTTTTTGAACAGAAATAAGATACATTGGACCCACAGACTGCTGTCTGACAGCTATGTGGGACAATGGATACGCGGCTTGGAGTCAGGAACACCTGAATTCAAATCCAGACTCAGATACTTCATTAGCTGTGGCCCTAAGCAAGTCATTTAATTTCTGTTTGCCTCAGTTTCCTCATTTGTAAAGTAGAGATAATAGTATTACCTGATTCTCAGGATTGTTGTGAAGATCAAATGATATAGACTTGCCTCAAAGATATTGCAGGTTCCGTTCCAGACCACCACAATAAAGCAAATATTGCAATAAAGCTCGTCACACAAAATTTTTGTTTTCCCAGTGCATATAAAACTTATGTTTACAAGGTATCATAGTCTATTAAGTATGCAATAGTATTATGTCTAAAATGTATATACCTTAATTTAATAATATTTTATTGTACATTATTGGTGGAGTCATGAACCTATCCAACCATTCTGGAAAGCAATTTGGAACTATGCCTAAAGGGCTATAAAACTGTGCATACCCTTTGACCCAGAAATACCACTACTAGATCTATATCCCAAAGAGATCATTAAAGGGGGGGGGGAAATGATGCACACATACAAAAATATTTATAGCTGCTCTTTTTGTGGTGGCAAAGAATTGAAAATAGAGTGGATGCCCATCAATTGGGAATGGCTGAACAGGCTGTGGTATGTGAATATAATGGAATACTATTGTGCAATAAGAAATGACAAGCTGGTGGGCAGCTAGGTGGTGCAGTGGATAAAGCACCGGTCCTGGATTCAGGAGGACCTGAGTTCAAATACGTCCTCAGACACTTGACACTTACTAGCTGTGTGACTCTGGGCAAGTCACTTAACCCTCATTGCCCCGCAAAGAAAAGAAAAGAAAGGAAAGGAGAGGAGAGGAGGGGAGGGGAGGGGAGGGGAGAGGAGAGGAGAGCAGAGGAGAGGAGAGGAAAAGGAAAAGGAAGAAAAGAAAAGAAAAGAAAAGAAATGACAAGCTGACAGATTTCAGAAAAACCTGGAAAGACTTAAGTGGGCTGAAGCTGAACGAAGTAAGCAGAACCAAAAGGACATTCTACATAGTTACAGCAACATTGTGTGATGATCAATTGTGATAGACTTAGCTCTTTTCAGCAATATAATGATGCAAGATAATGCCAAAAGACTCATGATGTACAATGCTCTCCACATCCAGAAAAAGAACTATGGAGTCTGAATGCAAATTGAAGCAGACTATTTTCACTTTTGTTGTTGTTGTTTTGTTTTTTCTTTCTTGTGGTTTTCCCCTTTTGTTCTGATTCTTCCCTCACACCTTGACTAACGTGGAAATATGTTTAACATGATTGTACTGTATAACCTATATCAGGTTGCTTGCTGTCCTTAGGATGGAGGAGGAAAGGGAAGGAGGGAGAAAAATTGGGAACTCAAAATCTTACAAAAATGAATGTTGGGGCCAGCTAGGTGGCACAGTGGATAAAACACTGGCTCTGGATTCAGGAGGACCTGAGTTCAAATCCAGCCTCATACACTTGACACTTACTAGCTCTGTGACCCTGTGCAAGTCATTTAACCCTCATTGTCCCACAAAAAAAAAAACGAATGTTGAAAACTATCTTTACATGTAATTGGAAAAAATACTATTAAAATACTTTATTGCTAAAAACGCTAATCATCATCTGAACCTTCAGTGAATCATAATCTTTTTGCTATTGGAGAGTTTTGCTTCAATGTTGATGGTTGCTTCCTGATCAGGGGGGTGGTTGCTGAAGGTGGAGTGGCTATGGTAACTTCTTAAAATAAGACAATAATGAAGTTTGCAGCATCACCTGACTCCTCTTTTCACGTGAACACTTAAGGGCCATTTTGGGGTTATTACTTGGCCTAATTTCAATACTGTGTGTCTCAAGTAATAGGTAGGCCCGAGGAGAGGGACAGAGACAGGGATGGCCTGTCGGTGGAGCAGTCAGAACCATACAAAATTTATCGATTAAGTTTGCCATCTTATATAGATGTGGTTTGTGGTGGATCAGAACAATTGCAATAGTAACATCGAAGCTCACTGATCCCAGATAAACATAACAGATATGATAATAATGAAACAGTTTGAAATACTGGGAGAATTACCAAAATGGGACACAGAGATGATGTGAGCACTCGCTCAATGCAAGGTTGCCACAAACCTTCACTTTGTAAAAACAAAAAAGCAATATCTATGAAGTGTAATAAAGCAAACCTCAATAAAACAAGGCATGGCTGTATAATAATTGTAAAGCAAGAGGTCAGCTAGGTGGCACAGTGGATAAAGCACCAGCCCTGGATTCAGGAGGACCTAAGTTCAAATCTGACCTCAGACACTTGACACTTACTAGCTGTGTGACCCTGGGCAAGTCACTTAACCCTCATTGCCCCACCCCAAAATAAACAAATAAACAAATAAATTGTAAAGTACTCCACACAATAATTGGCATAAATGTTAGCTGTTTATTATATTGAAGAAGGAAGAGGAAGAGGGAGAAGCAGGTCCATCCAGCATGCTCCAGAGTTTCTGTGCCCCTGTCATTGGACAACTGAACAGTCTACAGGTATGAGGTCAGGTAGTATATAGCACGATCTATTTAAACCATCACTGATGGATGATGATTGACAGCTCAGGCAGCCAGTGACCTAATTCTTTCTGGGTGTCCATTAGTACAGAACTCCTGCATACATTCCCAGCTGGTTCCTTAGTCTTCCTGAGGACTACCTGGGTACCAGGCACTGTGAGGGACACTGAGGAAAAAAGCGACCCAATTCCTCCTCTTGTGGGGTTCTCAGTCATATGGAGGAAGAGACAGAATACACATTCACTAGCTCATCTCAAGCTGGTGACTGAAATGAGATACTATATGTAAAGCTCTTTGTGATCTTTAAGGTCACTACTTATATAACTGCTATGATTATTCTGTTATCACAAGGAAATGGGAGTGTATGTTCAAAGGACTTTGTAGATGGCTTTCCTATGCACACCCTGATTCCTTCCCTTGGGTGCCTATGGGCTTCTGGGACAAATTTCAAAATGAATTCAAACACTAAGCCTACTTCAGCCTTGGCTTCTTTACTCATTTAAACAGAGGTGGTGTATGTGTGTGGGGGGGGGAGGGGATGTGAACATGACACATGAGCATATAGAGGTGTGTGCATGTGTAGCAGGCATGAATCTGGGTTTTTTGTTTTGTTTTTGCAGGGCAATGAGGGTTAAGTGACTTGCCCAGGGTTACACAGCTAGTAAGTGTCAAGTATCTGAGACCGGATTTGAACTCAGGTAATCCTGAATCCAGGGCTGGTGCTTTATCCACTGCGCCACCTAGCTGCCCCAGTAGGCATGAATCTGGAGGAGATGGTCAGCTTCCTCCCTCTCGTGTCCTCTTTACAATGTCTGAATTCCCTAGAAGAGGTAGAACTTCTCCTTGTCCTAAGCACCTCATTGACCAGGTCCTTGTCCTGGCACTGATTCAAGTTGCCAGTTCGTTCACGTGCCTGAACTATACTCTTGGACTTGGACCTTGAAGACAGGGCTACAGAAAGCTAATCTGCTGTCATTCAGGGAACATAGTTGACTTCCTTTATCCTCACTGTCATCTTCATTGTATCAAGTCAAGCTTGCTTGGCTCTGAGGAAGGAGCTTTGGTGTGGTGGAAAGAGTGCTGGTTCTAAGGTTAGAAGACCTGGGTTACAATCCTACCTTGGACATTTGATATCTGTGTGACCTTGGGGAAGTCACTTGCGGGCAAGCCCATTTCCTGGACCTCAGTTTTCTCATTTATAAAATGAGGGGGTTGCACTAGATAGCCTCTGATCTATAATCCCAGCATCATATCAGTTGAGACAAGAAGTAAGGGAAATTGGGGTAAGGAAGGGGGCAAGAGGGGATAATGGTGGAGAGGGAAAGAGAGGCCCTTTTAAATTGCAACCAACAGCATGAGCAATGTACAGAAAATCTTTTCAGCAAAACCCTCAGGGGGCAGCTAGGTGGCGCAGTGGGTAAAGCACTGGCCCTGCATTCAGGAGGACCTGAGTTCAAATCCGGCCTCAGACACTTGACACTTACTAGCTGTGTGACCCTGGGCAAGTCACTTAACCCTCATTGCCTTCCCCCCTTCCCCCCCACCCCGCAAAAACCCTCAACCAAAGTAGGAAGGGAAAAGGCTTTAATGTGAGAGTCAACCTATCAGGCAAAGTGGCTGGGGGCTCAAAGTCCTGCTGCTCTTCCTTATCTACTAAAAAATTCCATAGATCCTTACTCCTGAACAAAAAAAATTTCCATAGTCCCCTACTCTTGAGTAAAAATTCCAAATCACACTAAACTCAAACTACTCTATGCCAAAGGAAGCTTCAGACTCTCCCTCTATTACTTCAAGAATAAACAAAGGTGGACAACTCTAGGTCCACTGGATAATATTTTCTTAATGGCTCTCTGAATTGTTAAACTTCATTCTTTTTTTTAGGCAATTGGGGTTAAAAACGACTTGTCCAAGGTCACACAGCTAGTAAGTGTCTGAGGCCAGACTGCAACTCAGATCCTCCTGATTCCAGCACCAGTGCTTCATCCATTGCATCACCTAGCTATTCCCAAATGTCATTCTGTAATCAGATAGCTCTGTATTCTATACCCTTATCAAATTTTGATGGCATTCAGTAAAAGTCACAGGAGATCTGTTCCTTTAAAAATTGTATAGCTGGGGCAGCTAGGTGGTGCAGTGGATAGAGCACTGGCCCTGGATTCAGGAGGACCTGAGTTCAAATCCCACCTCAGACATTTGATACTTACTGGCTGTATGACTCTGGGCAAGTCACTTAACCCCAACTGCCTCACCAAAAAAAAAAATGTATAGCAGCTACCACTTTGTTCCAAGATGGTAGAAACAAAACTAGATTAAGTTGAAGGATTTATCTTGGGATTCTTTGGTTAAATGTCCTAAATTTATTTGGTATTTTAGAATTTAGCAAATTCTTCTGAAAGTGTAGATCAAGCAGATGTGAAATATTGGAGTGGACAAGTTGAAACAGAGAGTTCACTGTTTTAGTCAATTAAGCTCCTACTGTGTCAGACACTATGGGATTTATAAGAAAGGGAGAAGGCATGGTTCAAGGAATTTATAATCTCAACAGGGAGACCAGATACATACACATGAAAAAGAGAACTAGACATTATATATGATTAGGTGCTAAACTTTAGGATGCATATACTGAGTGATCCAGAAGTCTAGAGCAGGAAAAAAATCAGTGGAACCCAAGGGGTCCAAGAAGGATTCATGGAGGACATAAGACATGAGCTGGACCTTGAATGATGAATATTTGATGGGGATGGCTGGAGAAATGCAATAGTGTGTAGGGTAGGAATAGTATGGGAAGAGGGAAGAGCAAAAGCAAAGACAAGGTAATAGGAATGTGACATTTGTACAGACCAGGAGGAGACCATTTTAATTCAACCAACATTTTAAAGGGTTTCTTAAAATAGCATTTCATTTTTTTCCAATTACATGTAAACATGATTTTTAACATTCATTTTTAAAATAAAATTTTGAGTTCCAAATTTCCTCCCTCCCTCCACACCCCTCTAAGACAGTAGGAAATTTGATGTAGGTTATATATGTGCAATCATGCAAAACATATTTCTATTAGTTATGTTGTGAAAGAAGAAACAGAACAAAAGGAAAAACCATGAAAAAAATAAAACAAGAGTGTGCTTCACTCTGCATTAAGACTCCATCAGGGGGCAGCTAGATGGTGCAGTGGATAAAGCACTGGCCCTGGATTCAGGAGTACCTGAGTTCAAATCTGGTCTCAGACACTTGACACTTGTCAGCTGTGTGACCCTGGGCAAGTCACTTTACCCCAATTGCCTCACTAAAAAAAAAAAAAAAAAAAAAAAAAAAAAAAGACTCCATCAGTTCTTTCCCTGGATGTGCATAGAATTTTTCATTATGAGTCTTTTGGCATTGTCTTAGATCATTGAATTGCAGGGAAGAGCTAAGTCAATCATAAGTGATCATCAAATAATATCGCTGTTACTGTGTATAATGTTCTACTGGTTCTGCTCATTTCGTTTTGCATCAGTTCACGCCTTTCCAGGTTTTTCTGAAATCTGCTTGCTCATCATTTCTTATAGCACAATAGAATTCCATCACAATTATATATGAAAACTTATTCAGTCATAGTTTCTTACAGCACAATAGTATTCTATTACATTCATATACCACAATTTGCTTAGCCATTCCCCAATTGATGGGCATCCCTGTAATTTCCAATTCTTTGCCCCCACATAAAGAACTGCTATAAATATTTTTGTACAAGTGGGTCATTTTCCCTTTCTTACAATCTCTTTAAGATACAGACCTACTAGTGGTATTGCTGGGTCAAAGGGCATACACAGTTTTATAGCTCTTTGGGCATGGTTCCAAATTGTTTTTCAGAATGTCAACCAACATTTATCGAGCACCTCCTATGCTCAAGGCAGAGTCAGCATGGTGTAGGAGCTAGAGGTCAATCCTCAGAGCCAGGAAGACTTGTTTTCAGGTCCTGTCTCTGATGCAAACTGGCTGTGTGACCCAGGACAACTCACTGAATCTCTCGGTACCCCAGACAACTCTTTAAAACTAAAAGTTGAAGGGGCAGCTAGGTGGCGCAGTGGATAGAGCACCAGCCCTGGATTCAGGAGGACCTGAGTTCAAATCCGGCCTCAGACACTTGACACTTACTAGCTGTGTGACCCTGGGCAAATCACTTAACCCCAATTGCCTCACCAAAAAAACCCCAAAAACTAAAACAAAAACTAAAAGTTGCAGAGAAAATGTTGACATGCATTGATGTAGGCAAATTTTGACCAAGAATCATGAAATTGCAGGTGTAGGAGGGCAAAAAATGCCCTAGACATTGAGCCAGATACTGGGAATGCAAAGACAAGGACAAAATACCATCTGCCCTCAAGTACCTTATAGGGAATATAATATATATATACAAGTAAGTAAATGAAGCATAATTTCAAGAGAGAGTGAATATTATTAATTATAGGGAGTCATAAAATGCCTCTTTTGCAGGGCAATGAGGGTTAAGTGACTTGCCCAAGGTCACACAGCTAGTAAGGGTCTAGTGTCTAAGGCTGGATTTGAACTCAGGTCCTCCTGAATCCAGGGCCAGTGCTTTACCCACTGCACCACCTAGTTGCCCCATAAAATGCCTCTTACAGGAGGTGATGCCTATGCTGATATTTGAAAGTAGCTTAGGGATTATACCAGAAGACCAACTAGATTGGACTGGAAGGGCATAGTGGGAAATAAGGTCAGAGAAGATGAATTGGGGTCAAGAGATGGAGAATCTTGAATGCTATGTGTTGTTTCTACAGGAAATAGAGATATGCAATTCTCTCCTCTCCTCTCCTCTCCTCTCCTCTCCTCTCCTCTCCTCTCCTCTCCTCTCCTCTCCTCTCCTCTCCTCTCCTCTCCTCTCCTCTCCTCTCCTCTCCTCTCCTCTCCTCTCCTCTCCTCTCCTCTCCTCTCCTCTCCTCTCCTCTCCTCTCCTCTCCTCTCCTCTCTCTGTCTCTTGCTCTCTATATAATTATGTAGAATCCTAATGGAAATTCGGGTGTGAGTCCAGATAGTCTGGGACCCATGAATTTGGACAGTGACTGGCATGTAACTATTGGTTTTGTCATTTAGAATCATAGATATTAGAAGGGACCTTAGAGACAAACCATTTAGTGTAACCTACTCATTTTGTAGATGAAAACCCAAAGGCCCACAGAGATGAAGTGACTTGGCTAAGGTCACACTGTGTAGAGTCAGTACTGGAACCCATGTCTCCTTATTGGTAATCCAGTGCTTTGGGGGGATGCTAGTCCCTGCTACGAAAGGATCAAGCACTCTGTGTCTGTTAAGTACTTTTAGCAGTGACGCTGTCAAGACTGATTCCATGGTCTTCTAACTCTTTTTGTCCCTACTCTGGCTCCAGTTGTTCAAGCCCTTGGGAAAGAAGAAGGGCCAGCTGTGAGGAAAGAAAGAAAAGGAAAGAATTTAGCTGGAGGGGAGGGGAGAAAAATAAAGTGAGGATAACTCATAATTTTTCTAATTTGATAAGGGGTTTTCCTAATTAAGGTTCAATTATGTCCTCAGATGTCTAATTGGGGTCTGGGTAGATTCTGTGGCATGCTAAGTAATTACTGGCCAGGAATTCTATTAGGATGGAAATTTGGAAGAAACACCTTATTACCACATTTGAATTCTGGCTGTGCTTTAGGGCTAGTCCAGAATCAGGGAGCTAGCTGCTCTATGCAGGGATTTCAGGGGGGAAAGGAGAATTCACCATCTTGTCTGTCTCTCTGCCTGCCTGCCTGCCTGCTTGCCTGCCTGTCTCAGTCTTTCTCTTTCCCCTCACATCCTTTCCTCTTTTTTTCTTTTTGGGGTCAGTACATTCCCTGTGTAGTTGTTGTTTATCTGTCTCTCTGTCCTCTTTTCTCCTACAGGCACATTCTTTCTCTTCTCCTCATAAGATCATAGAATGAGGCCTGGAGGGAACCTTGGAGTCTCTCTAGTTCATTACCCTCCCATCTTATGAGCAAACAGGTTCAGAGAAGAGCAGGGCTTGGTAAGGCTCACAGAAATAGTAGGTAGACAGCTGGGATTTGAACCCAGGTTCTCTGGATGAATCCAAACCCAACTTTCTTTCTCTTCCACCATGCTGCCTTTGCCTCTTCTTCCTCATCCCTTTCTCTCCATCTGTCTGTATCTCCCTCTTTTTTTAAAGCAATAAAACATTTTTAATTATAGCTTTGGATTCCAAATTTTATCCCTCCTTCTCTCCGTCCCCTCCCCCCTCCCTGAGGTGGTAAGCAATCAGATATAGGTTATACATGTACAATTATGTAAAACATTATTACCATATCAGTAATTTTGTATATGAAAACTTGAATAAAAGATAAAAGAAAGAAAGTGAAAAATAGCATGCTTCAGTCTATTCCATTAATATCAGTTCTTTCTTTGGAGGTGGATAGTATGTTTCATCAACAGTCCTTTGGGATTATCTTGGATCATTGTATTGTTGAGAATAGTTAAGTCCTTCACAGTTCTTCATCAAATAATATTTCTGTCTCTGCACAATGTTCTCTTGGTTTTTCTCTCTTCATTATGCATTGTTTCATGCAAGTCTTTCCAGGTCTTTCTGAAACCATCCTGCTTGTCATTTCTCTCCGTATCTCCCTCGTCCTTTCTCTTCCTTCAATTAGTACATGAATACCTGTAATGTGCATGGCCCTGTTTAATGGGGTTCCAACACATTTTGCTTGTGGTTGTATCCACAGAAGGAGCAAGAACTCCAGAATGGCAAAGAGAAAGCTGGGTTCAATGTTTTATAAGGGACTAATGGAATTGGTATCAGAATTTCTTGGAGAGTCAGCTAGGTGGCACAGAGGATAAAGCACTATCCCTGGATTCAGGAGGATCTGAGTTCAAATCTGGTCTCAGACACTTGACACTTACTAGCTGTGTGACCCTGGGCAAGTCACTTAACCTTCATTGCCCCGAAAAAAATAATTAAAAAATAATAATTAAATAGTAGCACAAAGCAATGTTTGTTTAATTGTCAAGAAAATGGTACCAACAATAAATGATTTTAAGGGATTCAAGGATGGGAGAGATGGTTAATATTTGGGAATGGTCATGAAGGATGTGTGGGATTTCTATAGATGAAGGGTAGGAATGGGGAAAATGGCATGATTAATTTGGAGCTGGGAGGAAGCTTGGGGTATTTGGACTGATAACTCCATAAGAAGAAATGCCTCCTGTTGAAGAGAGGGTGGGGTGGGATGACTGTCTTAGGCTGGGATATAAAATGACTTCAATTCAATTCAATTCCATAAGTATTTCTTAAGCACCCTACAAGGTGGCACAGTGGATAGAGCATTGGCCCTGGAGTCAAGAGGATCTGAGTTCAAATCTCACTTCAGACACTAGGTGTGTGACCCTGGGCAAGTCATTTAAGCCCAATTGTCTTAAACATCTGGGACCATCTCCAGTTGTCCTGATATCTATCTTGCCACTGGACCCAGATAGCCTCCGGAGTAATGAGTGAGGCTGGTGACCTTGCACAACCCTCCCTCATTTAAATCCAATTCACTGCAAGTCATGACATCACCCCAATGTCCTAGTCCTCTTCGAGAATGAAGGACAAACAACAACAACCAAATGGGAAAGTTGTACGCTTTGATGGAGCATACATGCTGGATTGCTGTGAGCAGGAAGAAGGAAGGGTACCCAAGAGAAGAGAAGAGAAAGTAAGACCTAGGAGGTTGGTTTTAGAGAAGTCTACCCACTCCGGGTCCTATAACAATAGCAGCAGAAAATTATCTCAGGCAAGTGGCAACAGTAGAGCATATTTGGGAGCAGTTCTTGGCTGTGGGCAGGAAAGAAGGTTGCCTGACTTGGTTAGAGAGGATGGGGGGATGGGGCTTAGGACCCAGAGAGGGCTTGTGGCCTATAGCATGGGACTTGAGAATCCAGGAGGATAGATAGATGGAGAGCTAGGAACTGGAGCAGGGGGGCAGATGAACCTGGGGTGGCCAGCAGAAGGACTGCTCCCCATTCATCTGGCACATGGCAATTATTGTTATTATTATTATTATGAAGCGTCTTGCGGCTCCCAGCTCATCCTGGCCTGGCTGGGCCCCCCTAATGGCTTCATAAATCCTGGCCATAAAGAGTAATGGGGGGAGACAAATGAGATAATTAGGAATAAATCTCAGCAAGGTCTCTATTCATCAGCGTCCCCGGAACTGGCCAATCTTCCAAGCCATTAGCGTGGCCCCTAATTAATGCCAAGCTGGCTTAGCCCTAATGAGGCTCAGGGGGTATAAGGGAACCTGGGGTTGGTAAGGAAGCAGCTTCCCTCTTGGGCCCCCAATTCCTGGGCTTTGGGAGGTAACTAAATGACTGAGAGTCTGCCATTCTTTCTGCGTGTGTGTGTGTGTGTGTGTGTGTGTGTGTGACTGTCTTTGTGTATCTGTTTCTGTCTCTCTCCTCCCCTGTTTTCCTACCTCAATGTCTGTCTGCATCTCTGTATTCCTTTCTCTGTGTCCTACTCTGTGATTTTTTTCTTCATTAACTTCTGAGATTCTCTTTTTTGAAACTGTCATTGACTCCACTATCTCAGGATCCCAGGATCCCAGAAGGGACTTCAGAGATGATCTAAACAACCTCCCAGCCAAAACAAGAATCGGATCCTGACAGGGGATTGATCATCTGGCCTCTGCTTGAACACTTTCAATGACAGGGAGCTCACTGTCTCACCAGGTAGTCTATTCTGTGATTAGATAACTCTAATCATTAGGAAGTTCTTCCTCCTACTGAGATGAAATATCTTCATGACTTGTTCCTATTGTTTCTGTGATCTGCAGTTACACAGGACAAATCTGATCCTTCCCCGCCCCCCCCCACCCCAAGCGTTCAAGTATTTGTAGGGAGCTTGCGTGTTCCCTGCCCCCAACCCAAGTCTTCTCTTCTTTGAGGGATTGGAAATCAGACCATATAAATGATTGATGGAACTAAAGGTATTTAGCCTAGAGGAAAGAAGACTTGGTAGAGGGCTTGTGGAGAGTGAATGTGATGACTATCTTCAGGTATTTATAGCTGTCTTATGCAAGAGGGATTAGACGTGCTTGGCTTGTACCAGAAGGCAGAACCAAGAACAATGGGCAGAAGCTTCAGGAAGGAAGGTTTTAGCTCTACACAAATGAAAAACATCTTAATAACCTCACAATCAGAGCTGTTCAAGAGTGGAGTGAGCCACTACAAGGGCACTAGTTGAGTTTCCCCATCACTGGAGGTCTTTAACTAGAAGATGGATATCCATCATTTGGTCCCCTTGTTGTGGAAAGGATTCCTATCCAGATATAGATTTAACTAGATGATCTCTGAGATCTTCCAAATCTAGGATTCTTGTGACCTCTGGGTTAAACCACTAGAGACCTTGATACAGGTTCTGTTCCATCCATTAATCAGTGTTCTTTGGATATATTGTTTTCTTTAATTTTAAAAATGAAAATAAGTTTATTTTATCTCCATCCCTCAACCCCCCCACCAACCTCCCATGGGAAAAAGAAAAAGAAGACCTTTGTATTTTATTTTATTTTTATTTTTTTAATTAAAAAATGTAATAAACATTTTTATTTATAGTTTTGGGTTTCAATTTTTATCCCTCCTTCCCTCTTTCCCCTCCCCCCTCCCTGAGGTGGTAAGCAATCAGATATGGGTTATACATGTGTGGTTATGTAAAACATTACCATGTTAGTCATTTTGTACAAGAAAACTTGATTAAAAGAAATGAAAGAAAATGACAAATAGCATGCTTCCATCTGTTCCATCAATATCAGTTCTTTCTTTGGAGGTGGATAGTATGTTTCATCAATAGTCCTTTGGGATTGTCTTGGATCATTGTATTGTTGAGAATAGTCAAATCACTCACAGTTCTTCATCAAACAATATTGCTATCTCTGTGCACAATCTTCTCTTGGAAGAACACTCTTGTAACAAATATGTGTAATCAAGCAAAATAAATTCCCTCGTTGACCATGTCCAAAAAACCCCCACCCATATCTCATTCTATATTTGGATGGAATTATTCAAACATCAATAAGCACATTTAATTACACTATCATCCAGTCTATATTTTTTCAACCTTATTTCTCCACAATGAAATTGCTACAAACCAAAAGCAAAACCAAACAAAAAAACAACCTACAAAAAAAGGATTTTCTGGAACCTAGATGTTCTTTGTCTGTGGCACTTCCCCGATCTACCAGACTTATGGTCATAGATTGAAAGTTTTAAGGACCTTAGAGGTCATCTAGTTCAAATCCTTCATTTAACATATGAGAACCAAAGCCCAGAGAGGTGGCTGACTTGCCTAAGGTTAGTTGGTCAGTCAACAAACACTTATTAAGAGTTTACTATAGGGGGCAGCTAGGTGGCAGCTAGGTGGCAAAGTGGATAAAGCACCAGCCCTGGATTAAGGAGGACGTGAGTTCAAATCTAGCCTCAGACACTTGACACTTACTAGTTGTGTGACCCTGGGCAAATCACTTAACCCTCATTGCCTTACTGCCCATCCCCCCCCCACCCAAAAGAGTTTATTATATTCCAGGTACTGGGATAAGTGCTGGGGATACAAAGAAAAACAAGACAGTTCCCGCCCTCAAGAAGCTTACATGCTTAGGCATATGGGTGGTAAGAGGCATAACCAGAACTTGAACCCAGGCCCTCTGACTCCAGGTCCAGGATTCTTTCCACTGTACCATTCTACTTCTAGCCTGGTATCCTGGGAAAGAAAAGAGACATGAGCCTAGCCAAGCATGATTTCTTAGTGAACTTCTGCTGGCTCTTATTAATCACCAATTCCTCTTCTCGAGAATCATCCATTCAGTGTCCTAGAATTTTTTCCAGGGAGAATTGTCAATCTGACTAGTCTATAGTTCCTGGGATCAGCCTTTATCTCCTTTTGAAAACGGACACTTTTGTCCTCTTTAATTTTCTAGTACCTCTCTTATTCTCAATGATTTCTAAAGATTCCCAAATGATTCTGAGCTTCCATCTGCGGATTCTTTCAGTCCCCTGGTGTGTCATTTATTTGCACCAGGATTCTTCTTTAGACACCCCCCCACCCCCATGACTACAGAGGAATTACCCTTTAGATTTTTTACTAGAAGCAACTGATTGTCTCCAGGGGCCCATGACCAATAGCTTCCTTCCCTCCGTAGACTTTACCCCTTTAATCCCAGCCTCCCTGGGACAACCTCTATGTAACTACTAGACAGCTCCCCTTCCAGGCTGCCCTTATTGTGTTAATGGCAGGAGCTTTGTAGGTCTTGTAAGTGTGGTGTGAGGGTGAGGTTGGGCAGGGGGCAGGGGACGGTCCTCTTCTGATACACCTATTGCACCCACTCTGCCCCCGCCCATCCCCACAATTAGACCAATTAGAATCACCTCTCACCTAGAAGTCCTCACTTCTTTTTTTTTTTTTTTTAGTGAGGCAATTGGGGTTAAGTGACTTGCCCAGGGTCACACAGCTAGTAAGTGTTAAGTGTCTGAGGCCGGCTTTGAACTCAGGTACTCCTGACTCCAGGGCCGGTGCTCTATCCGCTGTGCCATCTAGCTGTCCCAGTCCTCACTTCTTCTTCCACAATCCTTTTGGATTTAACCAGCCATCAAGGTGAGAAGAGGCAGTAACCTCCATTTTGTAGATGAGGGAACCGAAGCTCAGTGATGTTAAGAGGTTTGCCCCTGGTCTTCTGGCTAGTAAGTGCTGGTGCTGGAATTTTACGAGTTCCACTCCACATCCTACACACTTTCAATAGCATCATGCCACCTCTCTGACAGGAGTTCTATAGGACCTCCTCATCAACAAGGAAGGAAACCCCTTCCCTATTGTCCTCTCCACAGGACATCCTCCATTACAGTGGCCAAGACCTCTGGCAAGCATGTGTCTTCCTGTTCAACATCTTGCTCCTTACTGATAATCAAAAGAGAAAGTTAAATGAGATAATGAATATAAAGGATTTTGCAAGCCTTGAAGAACTATGGAAATGTTAACTAGCTCTGAAGTTGCATTTATCAAAGATTTTGAATGATTTTAATGTATGAAAGAAGGCTCCATAGCACAGTAGATAAAGAACCAGTTACAGAGCCCAGAAGACCAGGACCCAAGTCTAGCCTCTGACACATACCAGTTATGGGACCCTGACTAAGTAATTTAACCTCTCATCAGTGCCTGAGGCTGTTAACAGATGAGCTGCTTGGCCTACATTCAGGTAGGTAGGATATCAGGAAAACCTGGGCTTGGATCTAGCCTCAGGCATTTTTCAGTTGGATGACCTTGGGCAAGTCATTTAAAGTCTATAAGCCTCAGTTTCCTCATCTGTAAAATGGGGGTAATAATAGCACTAACATCACAGGGTTGTTTTTAGAACCCAATGGGATGATACATATAAAGTACTTTGCAAACCTTGACAAAGCAATATATAAATTCTAGCTATGATGATGATGGTGGCAATGGTGGTGGGGGAGTTTTGACACAAGTATTTTCCTACACAGATGAAGTCACAGGTCTGGAATCACTAATGGAGACACTTTAAAGCCATATTTGCTCAATCTAGTCAAATACCTTTTTAAGATTTGGTCATCAACTGTATCCTGTATTCTCCATGACTATAAAGATGCAGTCTATTTGGAAAAAAAAATGCTTGCCAAAGCCTAATTATTTTGTTTTTCATATTGAGGAACTGCTGCTGGGCCCACAGAAATGTAGCATACTGTACCCACTCCCTGTTCTGGACCCAGGAATGTGGTTTGGATTTTGATTTGAGTCAAGTCCTGGGGGAGCGTAATTGCTAAAGGAGAAGATGGGGTTTGGGTCCCTGTTCTCACACTCTTTGGTTTATTCAATGCCCATCCAAACTTCTGGGAACAAACTTGCTTATCACTTAGGTTACAGCTCATATCCAGGCTTTCTCCCCAAAAGGGGAAGTTAAAAGGTACTTACTTGATGTATAAAATGAACCAGAAATGAGACAGGTAACTTATTTGTATATACAAAAGAAATGCTAAACACAAAAAGTTCACAGAAAATGACAAAAGAAATCCAAACGTTTAACTTATAACTACTGTTACAATCTTCTGAGAAACTGATACTTAAACCTCATCAGAACATAAAATCGTTTTCTGGACTAACTGAGCATTTTACATTTCATTTCAACTTTATATTGTCAAACAATTCCAGGCACATGTCTTCTGATAAAATGTCCAGGCTCAAGCTCTCTCTCTTCTTGTTAGTGGTCATCTTCTCCCAGAGCACTGGAGTAGTTTCCAGAGATGGTAGCTGAGTTCAAATCCAGCCTCAGACACTTGACACTTACTAGTTGTGTGACCCTGAGCAAATCACTTAACCCTCATTGCCTTACTGCCCATCCCTCCCACCCAAAAGAGTTTATTATATTCCAGGTACTGGGATAAGTGCTGGGGATACAAAGAAAAACAAGACAGTCCCTGCCCTCAAGAAGCTTACATGCTTACCATCATTCATTTCTGGGCTGATGGGAACCAACACCTCTGGACTCTTGGACTTAAAAAGTGGCCTCCAAAGCTGAAAAAGCCCATCTCAGGGTACTTATTCAATTAAGATTAGGAAAGAAAAAACCCAAAATCAAAAAAGGGAGCCAGGGACCTTGGTCTAAATTCACAAGGAATGCATTCCTTGTGAATTTAGAAGATGACCACTGACAAGGGGCATTGAATGAGCCAAAGAGTGTGAGAACAGGGACCCAAACCCCATCTTCTCCCTTAGCAATTACGCTCCCCAGGACTTGACTCAAATCAAAGTCCAAACCACATTCTTGGGTCAAGAACAGGGAGTGGGTACAGTATGCTACATTTTTGTGGGCCTCATGTTCCAATGGAAGTCTCAGAGTAAAAATAATGATGCCACTTGAAAAGCTAGAGGAAGAGAGCTTGAAGTGGAAACTCATGCAGCATCCTGCTCCATTGCCACTCTCATGGGGTTGGGAAATCCAAGAAACCATTCTGGGTTTGTCATGTCATACTAAAGTGCAAAGTCCTTTCAGTACTGGGTCATTATATGGTCCAAACAGGGCAAAAGAGGCCTTAACCCTTGTCCCTGGGGAAATGAGGTAGAGAGAGAGGGCAGCAACAAAGGCCAGGCGTAAGTGGGGTAGTGAGAGGACCATACCTTTGAAGAAGAAAGAGGAGGAGGAGGAGGAGGAGGAGGAGGAGGAGGAGGAGGAGGAGGAGGAGGAGGAGGAGGAGAAGAAGAAGAAGAAGAAGAAGAAGAAGAAGAAGAAGAAGAAGAAGAAGAAGAAGAAGAAGGAAGAGGAGGAGGAGAAAGGAAGAGGAGGAGAATGATTAATCTGGCTCTCAAGTGGCTCCTGCTTATTAGAGAAAATGTTTCTTGGCATATTAGTCTCATGCTGGCAGTAATTAACCCTCCCTCAAAGCTTAGAGGCAGCATATTTTCTCTAGTCAAAGTACTCTCTCTGGAGTCAAAGAACCTGGAGTCAAATCCCTTTATCTCTCTGTCCATCCGGTTATGTATTTTATAAAATGAGGAGGTTGGATAACATGGCCTCTATGGTCCCTTCCAATTCTAGATATATGATTCTTAAGTCACCGGGTTTTTTTCTCTTGGTGGGGAGGTAATCTGCTTTCACTGACTTTAAATACTTATGATGATTTCCAAATGTGTCTCTTCCTCTAGCCCACATTTGTTGCACATCTGTGGGCTAGAAGTAGGACAACACATCACAGGATAGTGTGAAAGCATTGATTTACTGCCCTGGGAAGATCTCAGCTCAACGTCTCTGTGGCCTCTGGGGTTCAAGTATAAGACTGACATTTCAGCTATCCAGTAGTCTACAAGGTGTGGACAAAGTCTTGACTCCTCTTGAGTGTGACATCAGGCATGTTGAGTCATGTTGAATGATAATTCATAACATCACTTTGGGTCAAGCTATACTCATGTTCATCAGTTAGGGATAGGGAAAGAAACAGGACCTGTGATTTCATTGGTTTAGGGAGCTCTCAGGTGAAGGAGCTCCCTCTGTCAATGCAGGGTTGGGACCTTCTTTGCAACTTAGAGAGTTGAATAGACCACCGAGAATTAAAGTGAATTGCCCAGGGTCACACAGTCAGAGGCAAAACCTGAATCCAGGCACTCCTGACTTTAAGGTCAACACTTCACCCACTCTACCATGCCACCTCTCCATCATCAAGAAAAGGGAAGGACAGAGGGCAGATAGGTGGTGAAGTGGATAAAGCAGTGGCCCTGGATTCAAGAGGACCTGAGTTCAAATCTGACCTCAGACATTTGGCACTAGCTGTGTAACCCTGGTCAAATCACTTAACCCTCATTGCCCCACAAAGAAAGAAAAGAAGGAAGGAAGGAAGGAAGGAAGGAAGGAAGGAAGGAAGGAAGGAAGGAAGGAGAAAAGGAAAGGAGGAAAGAAAAAAAAGAAAAAGGAAGGGCAGGGCACACTCATCTCAGTGTGTCAGGGGATGTCCACAATGTCAAACAAGTCTGGGATGGATATTGACAAAAACCAGAAAGAGTAGGCAAGAAGAAAAATACCACTTAAAATTATGTTAGTGCATTAAAGTTTGGGGAGTTAGCTTTTTTCAATTGCTCTTACTCCCTTCCCTCCTTTGGCCATGCCTGTTTTACCTACCACTTTACCCCCACCATGCTAGGGTTTCAGGTACACAATGTTTTCTAGAACCCTTGCTCCCTGCTTTAGTTTTCACTGTGTATTGGTTCGAGTTTGGAACTGCCACGTTGGATACATCTAGCATTCTTTATGGTGGGGTAGTATTCCATAACATTCATATTTCATAATTTGTTCAGGCATTCCTTAATCATTAGGCACATATTAAAATATTTCTAGCTTCTCATCATCACAAATAATGCTACTACAAATATGTTTGTACATATGGATCTTTTCTTATTGTTAATAACCTTTTTAAATATAGTCCCAGTAGGGGGATATCTGGGTCAAAGAGCATGAGTTATTTTGTAATTTTGCTCACAAATTCCAAATAAATTCTCAAACAGTTCCACCCAAATTAAAATCATTTATCTATCTTCCTATAGACACCCTTCCAATATTGAGTCTTTCCATCTTTTTTTTTCTTTGTGGCAAATTTGATAGTGGTGAAGTGATAATTTGCATTTTTCTGATTATTAGCAATTTTAAACACTTTTTCAGGGCATTGTTTTTCTTTTCCAGGAGTTTGTTTTCTTGTATTTAACAAACTCTAGACCACTATGTGTATTTACTTCTAAATCTTACTTATCTATTTTCCTTTTTATCGGACAATTTTGATAATTACTGTTTTGTAATATTTTAGATCTATTATATTAAATACCACTTTCCTTTACTTTTTCATAGTTTCCATAGGAAACTTTCATATTTCATGTTTTTCATATGAATTTAGTTATATGAAATATATGGATTGCTAATCTTTTGTCTAATGTAAATTTTCCCCTTGGCATTTTTGATTAGCACAGTATTTAATCTGCAGATTATCTTTTTTTTCAGGGTAATGGGGGTTAAGTGACTTGCCCAGGGTCACACAGCTAGTGAGTGTCAAGTGTCTGAGGCTGAATTTGAACTCAGGTTCTCCATTATCCACTGAGCCAACTAGCTGCCCTCTGCAGATTAATTTGATTATATATTGTCTTTATAATATTATCATAGTATAGCCATAAACAGCTAATACCTTTATAATTATATAGGTATGTCTTAATTTCTGTATAAGTTGTTTTCTGTTAGTATTTATATGTGTAATGTTGGTAGGATAACTCCCAAGAACTTAATGCACCATTATTTTAAATGCTATTTTTCTTTTTTAACCACTCTTTCTGGTTTTTGTCAATATGCAGAAATGCTGATGATTTTTGTGGATTGATTTTATAACCTACTACTATTTTGCTAAGAATTTTGGCATCTTCTTTAATATTTTTTGTTTATTCACTTAGGTTTTCTAAGTAAACCATCATGTCACCTATAAGGAGAAATTTGGCTCATTTTTGCCAGTACTTATTTCCTAATTTATTTTACTGTCATATGGCCGAGTGACATACCATATTGCATCATTTGTGGTCTGAATAAATTATACTCATCACCAGGTTGACCACAGAGGGATGCATTTTTCAGGAAAGCAACTCCCAATAACCTTCTTTTAAATAAGTCACAGAGAAATTGCAATATGCAGCTATAGACGGAAAACCCACACTGATCAAATCACAGGTCATTGGGGTATTGAAGAAAAATTATTATAGCTACCATTTCTAGTGCTATGTCAAATTGTAGTGGTGAGAATTAATATCTTTGGTTCACTTCTGATCTTAATGGGAAAATTTCTATCCTTACTATTACAAATAGTGCTAGCCCTTGGTTTTAAACATTTTCAGTCATATTAATATGTCCCTTTATTTCTATGCTTTCTAATGTCTCTACCATAAATGATTGCTGTGTTTTATCAAATACTTTTTGTACATCTATTGATATAATCATGTGGTTTTGCTGTTAATTATATTTATTATGAAACTAACTTTCCAAATATTAAACCATTATTGCATTCCTGGTATAAGTGCACCCTGGCCATAAGGTTTTAGAGATATTACTGTAATCTCTTCCCACTATTTTATTTAGTATTTTAGAAGCAATATTCATTAGTGATATTGGTCTATAATTCCCTTTTTCTGAATTATCTTACTCTAGTTCAGGTAGCAGGATTGGAATTATATGAAAAAAGGAGTTTGGTTAAGTACTTTCTTTCCTTTTTTTTTTTTTCCAAGAACAGTTTTAACATAGAGATTATTTGTTCTTTCCATGTTTTCTAGAGTTCTAATAAATCTGTCTGGTCCTGGAGTTTCCTTCCATGGAAGTTCATTTATAGCTTGCTCAATTTCTCTTTCTGAGATTGAGTTGTTTGGGTCCTCTGTTTCCTGTTTTGTTAATTTTTATGTTTTGTTTAGAGAGTCATCCATTTCATTTAGATTTCCAGTTTTATCTGCATATAATTGGATTGGGCAGTTTCTAATATTTTTTCCTTTCCATTCATTGTGAATTCTTTCTTATTTAGATTTTGGTTATTTGTTCTCTCTCTGATCAAAAATTCCAAGTGATGTTCTAGTTTTCTCAGTAGTTTTTTGACTATTAATTAGCCCTCTCCATTACCTCCACTACACCGTACTGTTTTCTTTTGCTTCTCATTCTTATTTATCTCGTCTGTTCCATTGATTTGTATTTCCCATTTTTTTTAACCAGTACCAAACAGTTTTGATGATTATTGCTTTATAACATAGTTGAAGTCTGGTAATGCTATGGCTCCTCCTCCTCTTTGATCTTTGCAACAATCTTGTGAGGTAAATAGTTTATTATATTTTCCACTTTAAAGATGAGGAACCCAAGATCCAGAAAAGTAAAGTGATTTACTGAAATTTTCTCAGCTTGTGAAAAGTAGAATTGCACTAGGCTCCAACCTAAAACTTATTTCAAGTTCAGTGTTCTTTCCAGGTTGGTGTTGAGGAGGTAGATACACATTTTTTAGAAACAAGATTCAGTTTCTTTCAATTCAACAAACAAACTTTTAAGTGTCTACTATGTGTAAGGCACTGTATGAGAAACTAGACATATAAAAACCATAGGAGACTTATCATTGGAAGAGACCTCAGAAATAATATAATCTAGTCCTTACATTTAAAGATGAGGAAACTAAGTCCAGAGTGACCTGTCCAAGGTGATAAAGATAACAGAGTTTAGATAAGTATGACACAGAACTTACAGTTTTGAGGGAGGAATGCATGGAGATATATACACAGATAACTATCATGCAACAATAGAGTGTTAAGTGCCAAAGATGGCGATACCCCCAAAAGAATCATTAGAGAGAACTGGAAGTGACCTCAGAGGTTGTTTAGTCTGACTTCCTTACTTTATAGATAAAGAAACTGCCATTTCCACTATGATCTAGATGGAATGTCTGCATACAGGTGATCTAAAACCCTTAGGAGTCTTGGGTATCAGCATGGTCAGGAGTGGAGGTTGTCGGATACCCTTTACACCTCCAATACAAAAATGTTCCAAATTCCCTGGATAGTTGAAGAAGAGTTAACTCTGGGAAAGCTACTGAAGCCCACTGCTAGTGGCAAAGTGGATACAGTGCTAGACCTGGAGTAAGAAAGACCTGAAGCCAAATCCAGTATCAGACACTTTCTGACTGTATGATCCTTAATAAGTCACTTAATTTCAGTCGGCCTCCATTTACTCAACTTTAAAATGGGTAAAATAATAACACCTCCCTTCCAAGGCTGTTGTGAGGATCAAACAATATAAAGTACCCAACACAGTGCTCAGTAGTGCTCATGGGGCACATAGTAGATGATTAATGAAGGTTTGTTTCCTTCCTTCTCACCTACAACCCTGAGGTAAGTGGGAGGAAATCAAAGGATCATGTAATTTTAGGCTATACGGTTCTATAGAGATCACTTCATTTCACATGGAAGTCCATAGAGTTTAAGTGATTTGCCCAAAGCCATGAAACAAGCACTGTGGAGTGCTTAGAGTGTGGTCATCCAACAAAGACACCAAGGCCTTCCACTGCATCCTGGACCATCATCTGTTGTTCTGAGTTTTGTTTTGCCACTGGATTTCTTTTCTTTTTCTTTTTTTTTTTTTTTGTGGGGCAATGGGGGTTAAGTGACTTGCCCAGGGTCACACAGCTAGTAAGTGTCAAGTGTCTGAGGCCAGATTTGAACTCAGGTACTCCTGAATCCAGGGCTGGTCCTTTATCCACTGCGCCACTTAGTTGCCCCCTTGCCACTGGATTTCGATGACTCTGGAAGAGAGACCAAGGCAACTTTGGCCCACTTAAATCTAATTCATAAACAAATCAAGGTATCACCCTGTGGAGTTATTGGTCCTCTGAAAGGAAGGACAAACAACAACTAGTTGAGTGGGAGAAGCAGGATTCCACCATCCCCTTGTCCCTAACTCAGTGCCCTTTGCATCCCCCCTGCTCCTTCCCAGTGGGAATGTCATGGTCAAAGAGAGGGTGGCTTGATAAATCTTGGGGGTAGTCAACTTACTTGTAGTAGAGCAAGGAAAAAGAAGAAACAAGAGCCTGCCCTTGTCTCTTTGCTGGGAACCACCCCTCTCCCTTCTGCTTGCGTCCAGAGATACCAGTTAGTCTTCATTTTTCTAGCATTAAGGGACCTACCAGTAAGAACAGTATATCAGCACACCTGGACTATAATTACTGAATCATAGAGCTTTTAAAACTCAGAGAAAGCTTCAAGATCTAATACAACCTTCTCCTTATAGAGATGAGGGAAATGAGGCCCGTAGAGGAGACCTGACTTGCTCAGGTTAACTGGCTGAATCAGTGCCAGAGCTGGGACTGAAATCCAGGTGTCCTAACCTCCAACTCAATAGTCCTTTTCTTTTACTACAGTTTCATGATTATTTACTGAGAGTGTACACCAGGGTGAATGTGCCAGAAAGGAGTGAAAGAAAAGATGTCCTAAGTTTTACAGTGTTTTCTAGACTTCAATTCAGAATCCAATACAATTATCTGGGTGTAACATTCCTGCTCCACCTCCAAAGGCTTTCAAAGGGCCCATGATTGGTTGTGATTAATCTGGGGGCAATGAGGCAGGGCACCAATGGGTGAGTGAGGCTACAGAGAGAAGTGGCGCCTAGGGTGGGGGGTTGAGTTCAAGGATGGTATTTCTAGGGGTCACCATTATAAATTATCCTTTGAATCAGCAGCACCTTCAAAAGCCCTGAAGCCTGGAGTAGTTTATTACTGCGACATTTATGATTCATAGAGCCCTTTCTCCGTCTGGTGCCCTTGAATCATGTCGTTTTGATGCCGCTATCTTTAAGCTTATGGAAGGAAAGAAAGTGTATCACCATACTAATTTTCTGGTGTGTTTGTTGCCCATGTAGGTTATGTGTGTCCACATGGGTTTATCTACATGTGGTTCCCAAGGAGTCGTGAATAAATATCTCTAGAGTCTCCTACACCCATCCTTCTCCAAGGGAGACTTGGATTCTTGCCAGGAGGGAAAACAAGAGATTGGGGCCATGAGGCTAGCTCTGCTCTACTCAGAGAGAGAATTCAGGGCTAGAATTATATCTATTCCCCCTCCCAATACTGTTAGTCTAGGGAAAACAATCTTTAGATTTAAATCATTCTCCTGATCCCTTAACAGGAAAGGTTATATCCAAGAGCTTGACTCCCCACCAAATACCAGTTGCACAAAGACTATCACATGTTGCTCTAACAAATAAACCCATTTATCTAAGCCAGTAACAAAGAGTAATCAGTGAAGCTGTACAGATGAGGATATACCAGACAATACACAGAGTGGATGAGCTCTCCCACTAGGAGCAAGATCTAAGCTCAACCAAGTGAGACTCTTCAATATCACCCAAGGGGGACAGTCCCTAAAGTCTCTAGGGAAGTAAACTAGGAAAAGTGACCTACTTGAGGCCCTGACTCCCCGACATAGGCTGCTTCCAGGAGTCTTTCTCTTTCTGAGGAGAGCTTAGAACTATATGTATCTTCTATTGAGGCTGGAAGTCAGAAGAACTCAGATCTCTCTTGCCCCAAATTCTAACCAACCAGAATCACACACCTCACACAAACAGAAAGCTTTGAGAAATCATTCTCCACAGAAGAGAGTCTTAGGCAAATAGGCTTGAGTTCCAGGTTACATTCCTTTTCTGGGCTGAAACTTTTTGCAGTCCCTTGCAAAATCAATTGGGCCAGGCTTGAGACCTGTGACTATACAGTATAAACACAAATAGTGCTTTAAAATAACAAGGATGATTTTCCTGGTCCCCCAAGTAACCAACTTGTGCTACCACTGAAAACAAAATAAAACAAATGTGCATTAACAGTACATGCAAAAGAGTTGGCACTGTGCAGAGCATCATCTGAGAGATTACTACAGTGACAACATTCCTAACTATATCCAGGACAACACATGCACCTCTCAAAAGTACATGCATATTCATAGTACAACATGCTATAAAACAAAGTGAGCTACTCACAATAATAACACAATTAGTAAGCCTATTTTAAAAATACAGTGTATATACAAAATAACAGACATTTCTCGAGTATGAATATGCTACAAAAGAGTCAAATGAACAGAATGGCAAGATAAAAAAAAACAAGGAAAAGCAAATATTCAGTAATTTACAGGTGGAGCAATAAATATATGTAATTATATATAAAGCATATTTTACATGGACAATTTCTAGTATCATCACTTAGCTAAGTATATGACTATTTCTTCAGGTTTACTTATTATAACTTAGCCTAATGACTAAACATTTACTAAGTGACTACTATGTACCATTCACTGTGCTAAGCACTGGGGATACAAAAAGAGGCAAAAGACAGTCTCTGCACTCAAGGAGTTTACAATTTAATGGAGGAGACGACTGCAAATAGATACAAATCAAGCTATAAACAGAATAAATAGAAAACAATTAATAGAGGGAAAGCATTAGAATTAAGAGATGTTGGGAAAGACTTCCTGTAAATGATGGGATATTAGTTGAGACTTAAAGGAAGCCAGCGAAGGGCAGCTTGGTGGCACAGTGGATAAAGCACAGACCCTGGATTCAGGAGGACCTGAGTTCAAATCCAGCCTCAGATATTTGATACTTACTAGCTGTTTGACCCTGGGTAAGTTACTTAACCCTCATTGCCCCCCCCCAAAAAAAAAGGAAAAAAGGAAGCCAGGGAAGTTGTCAGTAGGCAGAGTTGACAAGATGCCTTTGGGTTCAATTTTCCTGCCCTGTATTAAGATACACAGGCTCCTTCACTAAATGCATCTTTTTCAGACCCATACTTGAGCCAGAAAATGTTTGTACAATGGGTAAACAGTCTCTTTTTCCCAGCCTTTGCTGAGGCAAGTATCCAACTAATTCTCCCATGGGCAATAGATCGTTGCATTTAATAGTTCTAATAGGGCCCCTAATGTTCTCTAGAGCTATTTTGTAAACAAGCAAATTGCCCAGTCTCTCAATAGCTTTGTATGTGCTATCTTTCTGTCAGCTACATTATGAGTCCCTCAAACACCTTTTATTCTCCAAATAAGATATCTGAATTGCCCACCAGATGGCATTCTACTTGAACCACCAGCCTAGGGATCTCATCTGAGTTCATCTAGAAGGATAACCTTCTTAAAATTTTTCAGTTTCCCCACTGGTTATCAGAAGTTGCTCAGCTTGTAGATGCCTAGAGTGGTCTTCCTACTCCTAACCCCAAGGCCTCAGAAGCAGTATTGTCTGGTTCCAAAATTAAGTTGGGGATTGAAATGGAACATTACTCAAAATATAAAAAAAATGAAATACACAGTATCTACACAGCTCTACAGCCCCTACCCCAGGCTTTTCTTCTTCAGATCACAAATCTACAAGACTCAGATATTTAATATATGGGGATAAGAGTTTACTGAGCATGGCAACAATGAAAAGAAATAAGTTATGCATCCCCATATTTTTCCATCTGCTTCTAGATGTCTCCTAAACCTCTTCCCAATTGTCTTCTCAATTCCAGGCGGGGAGGTGGGGGGGAGGTGGAAATTACCTAACTGCCTGTACCCCAGGGAAAGGAATAAAGGTAGAACGATGCACATGTGTGTCTAGGATTCTGTCCTTGGATCATGGACTATAACCAGGAAAAGCAGGGGAAAGAGCATTGAGAGAAATCTCTCTCTCCTTCCATGAAGAACAAGTCAAAATAACTGCCATTCTCAGTATTCAGTACATCCTATATTCATCCCTGCTCCCAAATCAGGTGGTCTTCGGCAGTCTTGTTTACTGGCTAATAGACAAGCTTTATCAGTAGTGGCAATTAGTAACCACCCAGGCCCCATTACCCATAAGACAATCAGTAAATGAGAATCTTGAGGGCTGTAGAAGGAAGGGAGAAAATCAAAACTATATGCTAGCATTCAGATTGTGTCCCCTTCTATCCCACCACATAGCGTTTTGACTCAACAAAAGGATATGGATTTCTTTAAGGAGTTAGAGGAGAAGGACACAGGCCAATGATAGGATAGATCTTGGGTGGAGCGGGGACCTGGACAGAGGCATCTGGCCTGTTTGTTATTGTTGTTGTTGAGTCATTCAGTCACGTCCAACTCTTTCTGACCCTGTGGACTATAGCATGTCAATACTGTCCATAGGGATTTCTTGGCAAAGATACTGGAGTGGTTTGCCATTTCCTTCTCCAGGGGATTAAGGCAGAGGTTAAATTACTTGTCCAGCTAATAAGTGTCTGAGGACAGATTTGAACTCAGGTCTTGCTGACTCCAGGCCCAGCACGCTATCCACTGAGCTGATTTTTTTTTTTTAATTTTAAATTTTTTATTTGTTTGGGCAGGGCAATGAAGGTTAAGTGACTTGCCCAGGGTCACACAGCTAGTAAGTGTCAAGTGTCTGAGGCCATATTTGAACTCAGGTACTCTTGAATCCAGGGCTGGTGTTCTATCCACTGTGCCCAGGGTCACACAGCTAGTAAGTGTCAAGTGTCTGAGTCCGTATTTGAACTCAGGTACTCTTGAATCCAGGGCTGGTGTTCTATCCACTGAGCCACCTAGCCGCCCCCCACTGAGCTGAATTTTAAAAATAAGAACAGATTCCAAGAACTCCTGTTCAGCTTAGAGTACTCTATATCTCCTTTCCCCAGGCTGAAGATGCTCCCTTATTCCTGTGCATCTTGGATCTAGGAGGCCCAGCCAGGATTGTAAATTAGCATGGGATGAATAGAGATTTACCCCAGATTATACATATCCAGAGAGGTATGCATCTTCTCTACAGATGCAATTGTCTCTACACCTCTATCTGAGGTTTTCTGCCAACAAGTCACTGTGTAGCATAGTAGCCCCCAGGTCTGCCTTCCCAAGAGTCACCATGGTACCATGGTCTCTCCTAGAGCCTCCTTCCTTTCCTGATCCCTGTAGGGGTAAGAAATGGGGAATATCTCATCTCTCTGGGTGTAACTGAACCCAAGATTGTATTATCCTCTGAACCACTTCAGGGTGGAATGCAACTCCAGTTTTTTGTTTTATTTTGGTTTTACCCAAAGTAACAAAAAAATTCCTATTCCAGAAACAGTCGCCTATCTTGTTGGGACCCAATTGGCTGCTGGCCCTAGGATGGGATAATTCTAGAATTGGGAAGAATATATTCTCCATGAATGAGGGGTAGAGACCTCCCACATCCTGGTGAGGAGTCAGTCTTCTTCATTCGCAGTCCCTGCCCTGGTGCTAGAGAAAAGGAAGAGAAGTTGTTTTCTTCTACGATCTCTCTTCCTCTCCTCACTTCCCATGGCAGCCAGTAACCTATAACCCAATCAGTAACTCAGGTAAAGTGAGAGAGGATCATGGGAGTTGAGGTGGCCAAAGATCTGGGAAACTCCAGTGTCAGGAGGGTAATAAGCTTAAATATTGAATACATCAAAGATGAGAAGGGGTGGGGTGGAAGGAAAAATTCACAAACTGAACCTGACTAACCGATGAGTGGGCAGAGCAATATGCATCCTTTTTGGCCTTGTCTTTCATGAGGCCCTATTTTCCTTTCTTCCCCTAGACCTGTGAAATCCTAAATAATTCCCATTGGATGCAGCCTCTGAGGATCATATATGATTCTTTAGAAATCATCTAGCCTAAGTCCCTTATTTTACAGATGAGGAAATTGAGGCTTATAAAAGTCAAAGTGGAGTACCAAAGATCACACAAGCAGTAAGTGGCAGAAGAAGGACTCAAACTCAGGTTCTTTGACTCCAAATTCAGTCATCTTTCCCCCTGCATTATAGGAGTTGGAATTGGGAATCTTCATCCTATCCCCAAGCATTCCATGTCAAGCCCCAACTTCAGGTAAATCCCACCATCTGCTGCCTTTGCTCCTATTACCTTACGGCTAAACCGAGCTGGAGAAAATCAACTAACAATTCTGACTAGGTCCACTACAAATTAATGGGTTTTTTTTGGGGGGGGTGTTGTTTTTTGTTTTTTGCAGGGCAATGGGGGTTAAGTGACTTGCCCAGGGTCACACAGCTAGTAAGTGTCAAGTGTCTGAGGCTGGATTTGAACTCAGGTACTCCTGAATCCAGGGCCAGCACTTTAACCACTGCGCTATCTAGCTGCCCCACTACAAACTAATGTTACACAATGCAGCAAGGCAATCTTTTTTTTTAAACCTCCCTAATAGATTCACTATCCCATTCATCACAACAGTTATTCCAGACATTTCCATCCTTCCTCAAACCTACCATACCCTCTTAGCTGTCAAGACTCCATGAGAAGGCTGTTTACCCTGGAGAAGCTGTCTATGTCTCCACCTCCTTTCTTCTCACTCTCTTATAAGCTCTCTCTAGTCTGACTTTTATTTATTTATTTATTCATTCAATCATTCATTCATTCATTCACTCATTCATTCATTTATTTATTTAGAGGCAATTGGGGTTAAGTGACTTGCCCAGGATCACACAGCTAGTAAGTGTCAAGTGTCTGAGGCTGGATTTGAACTCAGGTCCTTATGAATCCAGGGCTGGTGCTTTATCCACTACAACACCTAGCTGCCCCTCTAGTCTGACTTTCAGTCTCATCATTTAACCAAAACTGCTCCCTCTCAAGTTATCAGTGATCTCTTGGTTGCCAAATTTAATGATCTTTTCTCAATCCTTATCCTTCTTGGCCTCTCTGTAGCTCTTGACACTGTCAATCACCCTCCTTTCCTTGATGATTTCTTCTTTCTAGGTTTTTGTGGTTCTCCTCCTATCTGTCTAACTATTCTTTCTTATTCTCCTTTACTGAATCTTCATCTAGGTCATGCTCACTAACAATGAATCAATTGGTCAGTTAATAAACATTTATTAAACTGCTCTGGCCTTGACCCTCGTCTTTTCTCCCATCTTACTCTTTCATTTGGTGATCTCATTAACTCCCATGGATTCAATTATCACCTCCATGTATATGATTATCATATCTATTTATCCAGCCCTAACTATTCTGCTAAACTCCTGTCTGTCATCTCCAACTGCCTATTAGACATCTTGAACTGGAGGTCCCATAGATAACTTAAATTCAGCATTTCCCAAACTGAACTCTCTCCGCCCCAGTCCCATCTCCTTTTCTTGTCATTTCATTATTGTAATTGTTTAAATCGTTTTTCAGTTGTGTCCAATTCTTCATGACCCCATTTGGGATTTTCTTGGCAAAGATACTGGAGTGGTCTGCCGTTTCCTTCTCCAGCTCATTTTACAAATGAGGAAACTAAGGCAAACAGGATTAAGTGACCTGCCTAGGGTCACACAGCTAGTAAGTATCTGAGGACAGATTTGAACTCAGGAAGATGAGTCTTCTTGACTCTAGGATAAGCACTCTATGACATCACCTAGCTTCCCTTTTACTATTGAGGACACCACTAGTCTCCCAGTCACTCAGGTTCTTAACCTTTCTGTCTTTCCCATCTCTTTATTGGCACTTTCCCCATATATCCAATATGTTGCAAGTCCTGTCAATTCTATTTCCTCAGTATCTCTCTTTTTTTTTTTTAATTTTTTTTTTTTTAGTGAGGCAATTGGGGTTAAGTGACTTGGCCAGGGTCACACAGCTAGTAAGTGTTAAGTGTCTGAGGCTGGATTTGAAATCAGGTACTCCTGACTCCAGGGCCGGTGCTCTATCCACTGCGCCACCTAGCTGCCCCCAGTATCTCTCAAATATGGATCCTTGGGCCATCTGACAGCTTCCACTGTGGTCCAAGCTCCCTCCACCTCATGCTTGTACTATTACACTAGCCTCCCTGCCTCAAGTTTCTCCCCACTCCAGACCATCCTCCATTCAGCTGCTAAAGTTTCCTAAAACACTGATCTGGCTAAGACTCTCCCCTACTCAATAAATTCCAGTGTCTTCCACAACCTCCAGGAACAGAAATAGTTCTTGATTAGGCCTGCCCTGTTGCTATTGTGGGGACCAATTTTTAATTGGGGAGTGTTAGCTAAGCGGCTCGCCACAATATTGGGGCAAGGAAGGAGACCGGCAGCCTCTCTCAAAACAGAACAGGATTTGTTTTAACAGGAATGTGCTTAAAAAAAACAAAACACAGGGGCGGCTAGGTGGCACAGTGGATAAAGCACCGGCCCTGGATTCAGGAGTTCCTGAGTTCAAATCCGGATTCAGACACTTGACACTCACTAGCTGTGTGACCCTGGGCAAGTCACTTAACCTCCATAGCCCTGCAAAAAACAAAAAACAAAACAAAAAACAAACAGGATCAGTAGGATCAAGGGAAAGGAAATAAAATGGGGAAAGGGAAATTATATAACCTGAAGAAATACCACCACCCAGGAATCAGCTGAGAATACACAGCAGAGCTCCTGTCGCCTTCCAGCTTCCAGCTAGAATGGCGACTTCCTGGTTCCGAAACCCCACATAGCCCCCAACCAATTGTCTGGCCTCTCTGACAGTCACATGACTTCCCTCACTAGGCTTCCAATCATTATAATTTTGCCAGGCCCGTGTAGGTGTCAGTGAGTGGTGATGACGTGAGGTGTCAACGCCATGACAACGGCTACAACCAGTGGGTGGAGCACTGTGCAGTTTTCGGAGCCCCAGGCCAGTGCGTGCCAAGGCATAAAAACCTCAAATAACAATTAATTCTTTACACTATCTTTGTAGTCTTATACCATGCCCTGTATTCTGTGGACTGTTCCTCAAATAACACTTCTTCACTGTACTCCATGCATTTGCATAGAATCGTGTCCCCCATGCCTAGAATTCTTTCCCTTCCCTTCTTTACTTGCTGACTTCCTTCAGGGCCCATCTAAAACCCCAACTTTTGCAAGAAGACTTATTTGGTTGCCACTTTCCTTCTGTTGATTATCTTCAATTTGCCCTGTCTATAACTTGTTTGTACATAGCTATTTTTCCGATTTAGACTAGGAAAGCAGGGACAATCTTTTACCTTTTTTGTGTCCTCATCACTTAGGCCAGTAGCTGACACATAGTAGGTACTAAATAAATACTTGTTATCTACTTGAACTCACCCTTATGGCAACCATCCAGTACAGTTTCTGGAAGCTTCCATCTTGACAGGCTAGATCCTACACCAGACTGGTTATTGGCCCAATAATCATCAAATTTCTCTGAAGTTCAGAGTTGCCAGCTTTTTTGAAATTCTTAGTTTCTTTTATTGGTCCATGCAAATGAGTGGATGAGAGAAAGCAGAAGCAGTCAATGGCCTGGGGCAAATTTATTGTCTCAGTTGGAGTTCAGATGCTTTCTTGTTTTTTTTTCATATGCAAATGCTCTATTAAAAAGCAAGGTGCAAAGTAATCTACTCAAATCTGCAAGCTCACCTTTTACAGGGTGCTAATGGAATCCACCTTACAGAATCCGCCTTACAGAAAGAATGTAAAATGTATCTTTTAAAAATGTTCAATTTTTTATTATGATCTGAATTTAAAACACTACAAATAAGATGGATCGTAAAATGGAAGACATCTGATTAAACCAGAATGAGAAGGTGAATAATAAGGAACTGCACCGGGTGGGAAATGTTCCTTGCCCCTATAAACAAAATGGTTGCCATCTCCCACGGATCTAGGGAAGCTGATACTTAAATTCTCATTTGCTCTCTCTACTTTCCCACCATAGTGGGAGAAGGACTTAGTGGTGTAAAATCATCCCCTCTGTGCCATCTGCCTATTGAGTTTCTTTCTCTCCAGGCTCAGTCGGACAGGCTTAGAGAGTGCTGATGATGACTGACAATCACCGAAGGCCCTCGAGACAGCTCTGAAAACATCACACGGTGGCCAGACCACAAAGCGTCCTCCAGTGTATTCTTCCAGTACCCTGTATCTGCTAAGCCCAACTCTCAGATCTCTTTCCAGAGGCCTGTTCTCTCTCATCACACAGCTAGATCCCTCTGAGAAGGACCACAGCTTGCTAATGACTTCTCCAACTCTGTCGGCATCTGAGCCTTCTGCCCTCTCTCAGATTTCTTAAATCTTAAATCCAATGCACTTCCCAGGACACGCCACTGCCTTTCCTTAATGCGATGTGGTTATTTAAAGCAGAGAGTTCTTGCTAAAGAGACAGAGAGAGAGATGGTTCTTGCTAGGGAGTGAGAAAGGCCCAGAATCACACTGGTCATCACAGGAGTTCAATATAAAACCTCAGGAAAGCTGGTTAGGAAATGAATTTTGCCATCTCTTCAAGATGTAGCAAACTTAAAAGATTTTCATGCTGCCTAGGGTAAAAAGCACAGGTTTTTTAAGTTAGAAGACCTGAGTTCAAATTTCTCCTCTTATGTTTCCAACCTGTGTGACCTTGGGTAAGTCATTTAATGTCCCTGGGCTTGTTTCCTTATGTGTAAATTGTGGTTGAACTAGATAACCTGTGAGTCCTTTTCCGTTCTAGATCTATGCTCCTGTGACTCATTTGTTTTTCTCAGTCTATTTCCTTGTAGTAATTGCTGTTGTTCAGTTGTGTCCAGCTCTTTGTGACCCCATTTGGAGTTTTCTTGGCCAAGATACGGGAGGGATTTGACATTTCCTTTTCCAGCTCATTTTATAAATGAGGAAACTGAGGCAAACAAGGTTAAGTGACTTGCCCATGATCACATCAATCATAAGTATCCAAGGCCAGTTTTGAATTCAGGAAGATGAGACTTTCTGAGTCCAGGATTGGCCCTCTATCCACTGTGCCACTTAGCTACCCCAGCAGCAAAAATCCTTAGAAATCCTAAGTGCCTACATGCTTATTTAAGAGACAGGGGTGTCAATGGACCAGAATCAACCTCTAATCTGTGAATGACCTGGGCTAAACAGAGCAGGCTAGAGAGAGGTGAGTCAGGAATTAAAGAGAAGTTTTATTTTCAAAGTGAGGAAAACAGCTTGCGAGCAAGGATACACGAGCCAGCGCTTGCCCCTAGTGGGGAGGCCCAAGGTAGTGTGGGGAGATCTTAATACTAGTGGCTGTGCAGTGAGCTGCAGCCCTGACAAGGAAGGGTGACAGCAAGAATGTGATAAGTTTGATTCATTGCAGGACTTTCCGAGTTTGTCCTGTGCTTGTCTAGCTCAGAGAACACCTGGTAAATTATGTGATTTTGCCAGAGTGAGATCATCCAGAGGATGGGTGCAAAGGATTGTTGTTTTGCCAAGCTCAGGGCACAGCTAGCTTGCTGGGCCTTAGCTCTGGAAAACAGGGGGAGAGAGAGAGACAGAGACAGAGACAGGGAGAGACAGAGACAGAGACAGGGAGAGACAGAGACAGACAGATACACACACAGAAACAGAGACAGAGACAGACAGAAAGGGCAGTACTGTATTACTTTCTAGTTTCCCAGGAGGAGCTGGGAAAAAATAAGTCCAGATCCACATATCTAATGGTAGCAATAAGGAAGTGATTAGATGGTGCTATTTGGCATTTAAGTCTCTTCACAATTTGGACTTTTCTATTACTGCTGTCAACACCCTCTGAGAGCCAGCCATGCTGACCTACTTGCTGTCCCCCACAGAAGATGCTCCATTTCTCTCTACAGGCCTTTGCACCAGCTCTCCTTCATGCCTGGAATCCATTTCCTCCTCATCTCTGTCCCTTGGAATCCTTGCTATTCTTCTACACTCTGCTCCAGAACATCTTCCATAGGAAGACTCTTCGGATCTCCTCAGATACTAGGACCCTCCCTTCCCAAACTATCTTATATTTGTGTTGTTTATATTTTACATGTAATCTGGGCCTCCAAACCCATTTGTATAAGACTTTCCTCATCAATGGAGGTTGATTACTTAATGCTCAGTGCCTGCATAAGGGAGGAATGGAGTTGGTAAAAGCTTGTGAGAAGAGAATACATGATCTTTTGGTTTCCAGCGTCCATTCACTTCAGGTCCCTGAAGGGGGGAAAGAGTCTGGGAAGAAGCTAACAGATCCAGAAGCCAGAACTTTGATCATGTCCCTGTTCCCAGCTTATACCACTAGAAATTTCAGAGAATTTCCACTTGAATGAAATATGAGATTCTTTTTTGGTTGGGCTGAGTTATATCTATCCTCATAGGAGAGCTCATTCACTCTGTATTGTCCGGCATATTCTCATATGATTACCTTCTCTAATTTCTATTTTTCTATTGATTTGAATAATGTATTTACTTACTATTTTATTTACTATTTACCATTCACTATGTATATTCTTTGTAGAGCTGGCATTTAGAAGGAAGGAAGTCAAGCCTTTGAAATATCTATCCATCTATCCATCCATCCATCCATCCACCCATCCATCCATCCATCCATCCATCTATCTATCTACTTCCTTATTGTTGGTCTAGGGGAAATAGTTTTTAGGTTCAAGCTGAATTCTTAAATTCTATCCCTTAATGAAGGAGTCACCCAAGAAATATATCTTGGGGGATATATTAGATACATATCTTGGGGACTCCTTTATTAAGGGATAGCAATCAAGAATTGAACCCCAAAACAATTTGCCCTAGACCAAGAATAAGGAAGCAAATAAATAGACTTCTAGCCCAGTTACCATTTCCTACCTCTACCCCCAATGAAAGTAAGGTAGCCAGTATTTGGCCTTAATATCCTGCTTCCTAGGGGGTAGCTAGGTGGCACAGTGGATAAAGCACCAGCCCTGGATTCAGGAGGACCTGAGTTCAAATACAGCCTCAGACACTTGACACTTACTAGCTGTGTGACCCTGGGCAAGTCACTTAACCCTCATTGCCGAGAGAGGGGGAGAGAGAGAGAGAGAGAGAGAGAGAGAGAGAGAGAGAGAGAGAGAGAGAGGGACAAAGGTAGAATTTGAACCCAGGTTCTGCATGTTACTGAAGGAACTATGGAGCAGCTTTGGAGGTTACAAGGAAAAGCCACCAGCAATACCATCAATGAATAATAAGCTTTCAACTTGGGAATAAAAATTACATTTGTAGAAAGGTTCTGTCTATATGCAGACCAAGGTGATGGGTGACAACTGTGCCTAGAGCAAGAACTATCGCCATCTGGAGGGACAATGCAATCGATGACACGGCCTTTGTGTGGGTTCAGATTGTTTTGCCTGATTTTCAGAGTAGCTGTGATGGAGGATTCTAGTGAGGTGGTGAGGTGGCACAGTGGGTAGATTGCTGGACCTGGAGTCAGCTAGTCTTGAGTTCAAATCTGTCTTCAGATGCTAACTAGCTCTGTAACCCTAGGCAAATCATTTAACTGCAGTTTGCCTCAGTTTTCTCATCTGTCAAATGGGGATGATTATAGCCCCCCCTCTCTCTTTTAATCTCACAAAAAAATGAGATCATATTTGTCAAGCACTTTGCAAACCTTAAAGTATTATCTATAAATATGCTAGTTGTTGTTGTTGTTGTTGTTGTTGTTGTTATACTTGGGGAGTTTTGAAGGAGAAAGGAAAGAGAGGAATGAGAGCTAGAACTTTGGGAAGAGAATTCCCACCTTGTCAAATAAAAAAGAGTTTTAATAATTGATGTAGCCACAAGGGTTGGGCAAGTTTGGGCAAGTACTGTTTTGTACACATGCATGAATAGGAGTTCAATAAAAATGCATTCTCTAAGTTTGGAGAAAACGGCATTTTTCAAAAAGAAAGAAAGAAAGAAAGAAAGAAAGAAAGAAAGAAAGAAAGAAAGAAAGAAAGAAAGAAAGAAAGAAAGAAAGAAAGAAAGAAAGAAAGAAAGAAAGAAAGAAAGAAAAGAAAGAAAAAAGAAAATTGCATTTTTCAAAAAAGAGAAAGAAAAAGAAAGAAAGAAAAGAAAAGAAAGAAAAAAGAAAATGGCATTTTTCAATGACCATGGTAGTCAAGATTCCTGATATTAGCTATTCTCCAGGCAAGCAGCATTAACAACCCACTTCTGAGAGGAATTTCCTTAGCTAGTATGTACCACAAAGTACATAAGGGACAGACAGTTCATATGGACAATAAGAGTGTCCTGGAATTAAATTATAAGCCTTTAGGAAATTGCGAAGTCCTATTGATGTCCCTAAACTTTCCATGATACCAAGTTCCTGCCAATATAGACATATGGCAGTGAGACAGAGAGTACAGCAGTCTTTGAAAAATTAAAAATTAGTATTATTCCGAGGCTAGAGAGAGATGCATGGTCGGCATAAGAAAGCTTCCACATTAAACCAATGAGGAACTTCAAAGAAGAATAAGAATAAAAAATGGCATCAAGAAAATGTATGATAGGAAGAGAATATGAACTGGTCAAATAGCAAGGTCGAGGGATGACAGGTGGACAGCCAGAGTGTTCCACTGATATCCTCACAATGTCAGGAGAAAGCAAGGGAGGCTTCCAGTCCATTGGGTTGATCCTCTATGGTGAACTTATGGAGAGACATGTACAAAAATGGTACAGAAAGTGCAGCCATGGATGAATTTTAACCTCCAGCAATGCAGGGAACTCCCAAATCAAGGAGATCACAGATCCATTTGAATATCTGTGAAAGGTCTTGATCTCTGCTTGTGCTGTGCACTGAGGCAGACCTGAGGGAGTCAAATGGGGCTCCATTGTAGGCAGGGATTTTTGCCTAAAAGATTAAAGTTTGAATGGATTGTTAGAAAAATCAACCCCTGCTAATTTTTTTATTTTTATTTTTTCTTTCTTTTTTACTTATTTGTTTTAAACTTAAATACAAAATGACAAGGAAGATCAAAATATACCCTCAGAAGAAGATAACAAAGTCAAAGCTGCTATATCCAAAGCTTCCAAGAAAAATAAGAATTGGTCTCCTAAGAGATTGGAAGCTCCATGAGGGTAAGAGCCCTATCTTATGAAATCAAACTAGTAAGAATTTATCGAATACCTGTTATGTACAAGTCACTCTTTTAGGAACTGTAGAGAATAAGGAGCAATAATAGAAACTACTTCATGTTCTCAACATACTTACAATATAGCTGAATATGTCTTTTTATGTCATGTGAATATGTCATAGTTCTTGGCACATAGGTGATATTCAACATTTACTTAGAATTATACAATGTTAGAGACAGGAGAAACCTTAGAGACCCTCTAATCCAGGGTTTCTTAACTTGCGATCCAAGGACAAATTCCAGGGGCCCATGAATTTGGATGGGAAAAAATTATACCTTTATTTTCACTAAAAACCCCTAATTGAAAATGAACATTTCCTTCGATTTTTGTAAACTTCATTATGAAAATGGATCCCTAGGTTTCACCAGACTAACAGTAGGGTCCAGGACCCCAAAAAAGGTGAAGGCCACCTGCTTTATACCATGAAACCATACTATGCAATTTGTCTGTTGCCTGAGTGAAAAATAGGATAGCTGAGATTCTATTTGACCCCACTTTATATAAGGACTCTGGGTAAATCAATTTTCTTCTCTGGACCTCAGTTTCCTCTTCTGTAAAGATCCCTCTCAGCCATGATACTCTCAGCGTGGCAGCTTTAGATATGGATTTGTAAAGTTTTAGCATCTCTAGTCCCTGATTGTTACTTTGATATAGTGGACAGTAAAGTGAATTATGAGTTAGGAGACCTGCCTGGGTTTGAATGAATATTCTGCCACTAACCGTCTCATGAGAACCTAGATTTCTGCTTCTATAAAAAGAGGGGGGGGCGGCTAGGTGGTGCAGTGGATAAAGCACCAGCCCTGGATTCAGGAGTACCTGAGTTCAAATCCGGCCTCAGACACTTACTAGCTGTGTGACCCTGGGCAAGTCACTTAACCCCCATTGCCCCGCCAAAAAAAACAAAAAACAAAAAACAAAAAAACAAAAAAAAGAGGAGCTTTCCAGCTCTCAAGTTCTATGACTACATCCTGAGAACACAGGACCAAGACAATGACCTTTATGTGCAGACACGCACTCTTTCCCTTTTAGCTCCAGGAATCAACAAAGGTCTGCCAATACAACTTGCAATGCAGTTACTCACCACTAGGTGGACAGTGTTTCCTGGCTTCCAGACTGAAGGGTGGAGGATAGGGTGGTTAGATTAGTCTTCTGAGTTTAAGATTAAGCATGCTTTCCTGCCAAATTAGATGTTTTCTTCTTTTGTAACAAGAAATCTTTATTAGAACACATGTAAACAGTAGATATCATGGTTTTTTAAAGGGACTAAAATTAATTTCCCTACACCGTGGGTGTGTGAGGCGGGGAGGGGGGAGTGTGTGTGTGTGTGTGTGTGTGTGTGTGTGTGTGTGTGTGTGTGTGTGTGTGTGTGTGTGTGTGTGAGAGACCTCAGTTGATCTCATTCAGGAAGAGGAAGGCTGGATGATTCCTTCTCTCATTATGGATTACTTGCTTCTTTTAAAAGTGAATTCACCCCAATTGAGAAATGGTCAAAGCATATGAACAGGCAGTTTTCAGATGAAGAAATCAAAGCTATCTATTTGCCATATGAAAAAGTGCTCTAAATCACTATTGATTAGAGAAATGCAAATTAAAATAACTCTGAGATACCACCTCACACCTATCAGATTGGCCAATATGATTAATTTTTAAAAAGGAAAATAATAAATGTTGGAGAAGCTGTGGAAAAATTGGAACATTAATGTATTGTTGGTGGAGTTGTGAACTGATACAACCATTCTGGAGAGCAATTTGGAACTATGCCCAAAGGGCTATAGGACTGTGCATACCCTTTCACCAAGTAATACCACTACTAGGTCTGTATCCCAAAGAGATCATAGAAAAGGGAAAAGAACCCACATGTACAAAAATATTTACAGTGACTTTCTTTGTGGTGGCAAAGAAATGAATTCCCATCAATTGGGGGATGGCTAAACAAGTTGTGGTATATGAATGTAGTGGAATACTATTGTGCTATAAGAAATGATGAGCAGGCAGATTTCAGAAAATCCTGGAAAGACTTAAGTGAACTGCTGCTGAGTGAAGTGAGCAGAACTGGGAGAACATTATACACAGTAACGGCAACATTGTGTGATGATCAACTGATAGACTTTGCTCTTCTCAACAGTGCAATGATCCAAGACAATTCCAAAGAATTCATGATGGAAAATGTTCTCCAGAACCAGAAAAAGGAACTGTGGAATCTGGATGCAGATTGAACCATCTCATTTCTACTTTTTGGTTGTTTTTTTTCTTTTTTGAGGTTTTTCCCTTTTGTTGTGATTCTTCTTTCACAACATGACTAATGCAGAAAAAAAATGTGAATTCAAGGATTCTTTGAATCAGGAAGGACTTTAAAGACCATCTAATACAAACCCTTCACTTTACAGGAAGAAGCTGAGGCCCAGAGAGGAAATGACATGCCTCTACTCTAAGCTAGATCCCAGACTTTCATCAGTGTCCCCTGAATCACATCCTGGTGGGTTTGCCTCAATAATCTGATGCCACCCTTGGCCTGGGTTTACTGCAAAAAGCAGGGTATGAGATTGTGGGAAGAACCCTGGATGTGGCATCAGCAGAATTGGATTTAAATGGTGCCTCTGCTAATTACTATCTCTGTGCCTTTGGGCAACTCATTTTCCCTCTCTTCCCCTCCATTTCCTCCTCTGTAAAATTCAGAGGTCTGGCTATAAGACCTCTAAGGTCACCTCCTTATGGACCAACTGCCACAAATAGGCTGATTGGCACAAGAGCCCTAGGAGTGGCAGCATCTCCCAGACCACCAGTCCTACTTCCAGCCCCATCCTCATAGCCATCATCTGAGAAAGCAGCTCCTGTGGAGAAGGGGCCAGCCATCCATATCAATTGTCAACTGATCACCATATACTGGGCAAGCAAGGCAACCTAGCTGAAACAGCAAGGCACCCTGGGTAAGAGAGAGGAAGCAGTATATGCCAGACAAGACGCCGCCACCACCACCTTAACCACCATCTCCCCTCAGATCCTAATGGTATTAGCCCAGGACCCTGAGCCCAAAAGCCTTGGGACAAACAATGCTTCCAGACTGGTGCCCTCAGCCATCATCCTGGGAAATATCTGACACAGAGCTGCAGCCTGGCCACTGCTCCTGCAGGAGCTACTGCCATAGCTACTGAAGACTTAGGAAAGAAACTTTTCTCCACTAAAGTCCTTAGCTCTGTCAAGTGGTTCACCTCAAAAAACGGCTTTGTTTTTAATCAGTGGCACTGATATTAAAGAAGAGGCATTAGCATCTGCTTAGCTGCTGTACCTCTTAGACCTTGGGATCTTTCCATCTGACTTGTGGTTGAAACTTTCCATGTGTGTTGTTTCTCCCATTAGAATGTGAACTCCTTGAGGGTAGAGTCTCTTTACTATTTGAATCCCTAGTGCTTTGCACATAGCAAGCACTAAAACACTTCATTCATTCATTCTTCCAGTTCTGATGGTCTATGTTCTATATTCTAATATTCTATTTCCTAGGGATTCTTCTACTTCTGAGTCTGTTTCCTAACATTCTATGTCTTAAAAGTCCTTTCTAGTTCGGATAGATGTGTTCTAACATATATATTCCAAGAATCCATTCTATCACTCAATCAGTTTTATTAATTGCCTATTTTGTGCCAGGCAATGTGCTAAGCCTTGAGAAACAAATACAACAGCAAAACAACCCTGCTCTCAAGAAGCTTGCATTCTAACAGAAGATACAATTTGTACATATATGATTATATACTGAATATGTATGTAGTGGATATATGGTAGTTGAGGGAGCTAGGTCTAGCACTGGATAGAACAGGGCTTCTTAACCCTGTTTGCCTTGCTTTCCTCCTTGTAAAATGAGCTAGGGAAGCAAATGACAAGTCATGCCAGTATCTTTGCCAAGAAAACCCTAAATGGGGTCACAAAGAGTTGGACACAACGGCAAATGACTGCATGATAGCAGTTAGAGCAGAGGGGAGCAGTAGCAGCTGGATTGATCAGGAAAGGCTTCACATAGGTGAGTCTTGAGCTAAATTTTTCATGAAATCAGGGATCCTAGAACTCCAGGGTGAAGAGGAGCAGCATTCTAGGCATGGGACTGGGATGTGTGGAGTATGGAGGGACGGTACAAAGGAAGCAGCTGACTGGAGGCTGGATTGGAGGGGAAAGATGCTTGAGTTAAAGAGTCCATGTAAGGAGACTTGCAATTATCATGGCTAGAGGTCATTAGGGCTTGAAGTAGGGTGGTGGCTGTGTAAATAGAGATAAGAAGGTGTATGCAAGAGACATGGAGACAGAAATAGAAAGATTTGGCTACCAATTGGATATGTAGGATGAGGGAGGGAGAGGAGTTAAGAATGACATTATTATTGTTTTGTAAGTGTGTATATATATATTTGCATATGTACATATGCACATAGGTATACACATATACACATATATGTATATATAAACTTATATGTGTATATATACACATGGAGCTTAATACCCTTTTCTCAATTCTCCATATATTATATAACATATAATATATTTATGAAATATAATGATAGATGATAGACAGACAGATAGATGAGAGAGAGAGAAAGAGAGAGATAGGTAGATGAAACTTGAGAAAATGCTACCAAGCTTGGTAATAAAATTATCACTGGTAATTTTGGAGAGAAGAGTTTCAGTTGAGTGATGAGGTTAGAAGTCAAATTGCAGAAGGTTCAGTAGAGAGTGAAAGAAGAGGAAGTGGAGGCAGCGAGTACAGTTGACGTTTTTAAGGAATTTGGCTGATGGAAGGAGGACAGATATGGGACAATGACTGGTCATAGTCTATGGACTATGGTCAAGCATGGTGGAATCTATTGAGGGAATTGTTTTAAGTATGAGAGAAACTTGGGTGTGTTGTAGGCATTAAGAAAGGAATCAGTAGATAGGGAGAGACTGAAGATGAGGGAATGTGAGAAAATGGGTAGTTGTCTCATCTCAATGAGGATATAACAATCGATCATATTCCTCCTAACATGTTTTTAGGACAAAGGTCTCAGATTCCCTCCTCCCCCTCTGGCTAACAGAATCACATGGTTCAAGGAGCCCTGGTCTCAATAAGGTTCGCTCTGGAGTTGTGTCCATAAGGAAGAATAAGGTCCACTCCTGAGTTATGCCCATATAAGGAAGAACTGATTAGGGATGGTTGTGATTAGGGATTCGTTCTGATTAGCTAGTTTTTTGCTCGTAGATTGTAACCCTTGAGTAACCGGACCAATGATGAAAAAGGGGAGGGTCCATTAGTGTTAGGGACTAAGGTATAAAATAGTGCCTGTGAGCCCCCTTTCTTGGCACCCATTAGCTACACGCTAGTGTGCCTCCTTCTCACGAGAAGGAAATAAAAGAGCCTTTGTCACATTGCTGCTGAGTTCCTGAGAATTATTGAGAAGAGGATTGTTTTCCCTCACAAGGAAAATGGGAGGGGATGGGATCCAGGGTATATGTAGAACTGGTCTTGAAGGGGAGAAGGGATACTTCTTTATCAGAAACTGGAATAAAGGAGAAAACATGGAGAATGAAATCAAGAGTGTTAACAAAAGATCCCCAAGCCCATAAAGGGACTTCAAATAAAACAGTCTGATCACCTATTAAAAGCATTTATTGTCTGAGAAAAAGACTCGTAGAGGAGAGAAGATCCTACAAAGAAGCAGGGAGGAAGAGAAAGTTCTCAGCTGCTCAAAAGGAGTGGAAAAATTATGAGTTATTCTAGTTTCTCGAGGCTTTGGGGCAGGGAGCAGGGGTTAAGAAAGAGGACATCTGTAAACATAATAAGCCAGACAGCAGGATGTTTAGAAACTCCCAGGCAAGGTCTTGAGTCTGCAGCTTCTGCTCAAGGTTGCCCATGAGCTGATCAAGGCTGGTTATGTGGTTTCTGGCAGCTACAGGCATCTCCAAATTCTGCTAGAGTTCATTCACAAAGGATGACTGGTATGTCAAGTAGCTCTGAGCCTCAGAAAGCCTTCTAATGGACTCATTGTTGTATAATCCCATTGTCCTGCTCCCCTGTGAAGAAAGGCAGTTCTAACATATAGTGTAATCATCACAGAGCCCGTGTTAACAAGGGTTTGTGAAATGAAGGAGAGGAAGGAAGAGATAGCTCAGAGAGAGTGGCCTTTATTCTTTCAGTAAAGTGTGAGGGTTTCAGTTGAAAAGGTAGAAGAAGGAGGTGCCATGGAAAGCTTGAGAAGAGGGCAGCAAGGTGGTGAAGTGGATAAAGCACCGGCCCTGGATTCAGGAGGACCTGAGTTCAAATCCAGCCTCAGACACTTGACACTTACTAGCTGTGTGACCCTGAGCAAGTCACTTAACCCTCATTGCCCTGCCAGAAAAAGAAGGAAAAAGAAAAGAAAAGAGAATAGAAGAGGAGAAAGTCTGAAACTGGCATTGTGAGGAGTGGGATAAAGAATCATCTAGGGATGTGTAGAAGGAGGACCCAGCTGAGATCAGCTGAAATAAACTTGTAGTAGACCCAATCAGCACAGTAGAATGACTTTCTCTAGCTCAGTTCAGCAGAACCCTTCCAGAACTAATCTAAGGTTAGGGTTTGGCAATGCAGGACTGGCATTGGAACAAGGGATTTGAGAGTAAAGTTGAACTGGTTCCTTAAAGGAGGAGAGTAGAGTCAGAGCAGGATAAGGCAAAACACTTGGCAAAAAGTAGCCTGAGAGGTAGAGGGGACTGGAGGTCATCATGAGGAAGGACAAAGAATTGGTTTAGGAGGAACAAGGCCTAGGGAGCAACGGAATGAAAGTAGTTTTTGATCAAATAAAAGGATTTCAGAGGTTTTCATGACAGAAGTGGAACCTTTGGGGGTGAGGACATGCACAAAGATATCATAACTGAGCCAGAGTGAAAAAGTAGGTTGGACAGATTGAAAGACTGGGAGGTTGTAGCAACATGTATATTGAGGTATTATGAGGCAGGAGTTGGGTGAGAGGGGGGAATAAGGGGAAGTTCTCCTTGCAAGTGTTCTCCTTGACACAAGTCTCACAGATGAGAGATGGGTCCTGGATTGCACTAGCTTCTTTAGTAACCCAGCACAGATCTATCATGTAGGAATCTGTCCAAACTTTGGGGAGATCACTGGATTAGCTGGTACAAGCCATCATCACCTCATGCCTCGATTATTACAATAGCCTGCTGGTAGTTCTGCCTGCCTCTAGTCTCTCCCCACTCCAATCCATTCAGTCACTAAAGTGATTTTCCTAAAGCACAAGTTTGATGATGTTGTCCACCCTACTCAATAAACTCCAGTGGCTCCCTGTTGTCTTGAGGAGTGAATACCAAATGCTCTGTCTGGCATTCAAAGCCCCCTCCTACCTTTCTTACCTTCTTACACTTTACTCCTCAACACATATGCTTCAATCCAGTGGCACTGACCTCCTGGCTTGTCTACGATCCTTCATCTCTTGGCTCTGGGCATTTTCCTCGATGTCTCCCATGCCTGAAACACTCTCCCACCTACGCTCCAACTACTGACCTCCCTGGCTTCCTTTAAGTACCAACTAAAATCCCACTTTTTTTTTTTTTTTGCAGGGCAATGAGGGTTAAGTGACTTGCCCAGGGTCACACAGCTAGTAAGTATCAAGTGTCTGAGGCTGGCTTTGAACTCAGGTCCTCCTGAATCCAAGGCCAGTGCTTTATCCACTGCGCCACCTAGCTGCCCCTAAAATCCCACTTTCTACAGGAAGCCTTCCCTAACTCCTCTTAATTCTAGCACCTTCTTCTGTTAGCTCCTATTAATTCTGCACATAGCTTGTCTTGGATATATTTGTTTGCATATTGTCTCCCCCCATTAGACTGTGATCTCCTTGAGAGGAAGGACTGGTTTTTTGCTTCTTTTTCATCTCTAGCACTTTGCACAGTTCCTGGCACATAGTAAGTGCTTAATAAATGTTGATTGATTAGCTGTCAAGAGACTGATTTTGCCACACTTGATGCGTGATGTTACACAAAACCCTTCGTTTCTCTAGCTCGCTAAAGGCCTCCCATTATCCTTCCAGCTCTGACTGTGTGCTACCAATGAAATACTCTACATCCTAGTTCATTCAACATGAAGCAAATTTATGAACAAGAGGTAAATTTATGAACGTGTCATCTTGTGACCTGCTGCAAGCTGAAAAATCTCAAGAACTCTCCCCAAAGTTTGGACAGATTCCTACAAGACAGATCTGTGTTGGATTACTAAATAAGCTAGTGGAATCTAGGACCCATCTCTCATCTGGGAGAACACTTGTGGCCTCCTACCTCTTGCCCATGGGGAAGGTGGGACTTTGGTCTATTGGAACGAGGAGCTGACCTTGAGCTGGAGTTTTGACGGGCTTATGTTCTTTTTTTTTTTTTTGATTATTATTATTATTATTTTTTTTTTTAGTGAGGCAATTGGGGTCAAGTGACTTGCCTAAGGTCACACAGCTAGTAAGTGTTAAGTGTCTGAGGCCGGATTTGAACTCAGGTACTCCTGACTCCAGGGCCAGTGCTCTATCCACTGCGCCACCTAGCTGCCCCAACGGGCTTATGTTCTTAACGGGGAGGCATTAGCCAAGAATGGGTGCCAGCTCTTTTCTTCTCGGAGCAAAGGCAGGCAAACAGTCAGACCCTGGCAAGCACTCTTGGAGAGGTATGTAGTAGGGAAAGCCCAACTCCTTGTACACCCCGTACCCCACCCTCCACTGCAGAGAGACAGAAACGTGACAAAGAGCCAAGACCTCTGGCCTTGAAAACATAAGACTTAGGTTCTATCCTCTACCAGCTGAGTATCCTTGGGCAAGATCCATTTCCCCTCTGGGCCTCAGTCCCTCACTGTAAACCAAAGGGCCTCGAAGGTCTCTACTTCCTTACTTGTAAGTCCATGAGCCTCTGCCTTGTGAGAACTTTAGCAAACACTCTGATTTTCTGTTTCCTGACTTTGATGGGGAGGGGAAAGGGACCGCATTTGGAGAAGGGGTTGATTCTCCACATTCTTGGGCCACGTGGGAGCAGAGGCAGCCATGTTTTTCTACTTCTGGGCAGCCCAGGGGTCTTGTAGTCCCTTTTCCAATGACTTTGCCATCTCAGCCTAAGAACAGTTCTCTCCCCTGACCTACCTTGTCTGGGATACAGAAATGTCACTACATTGGGAAGAGTTGACCCTCACCTGCCCCAAAGCATCTCTCCAACTTGTTTCCCTTCAATGTCACCCTACCCTCCTGTTGTCGTTCAATCATTTCAGTTGTGTCTGACTCTACATGAACCCATTGGGGGTTTTCTTGGCAGAGATACTGGAGTGGTTTACCATTTCCTTCTCCAGTTCATTTTACAGATAAGGAAACTGACTTGCCCAGGGTTACATAGCTAGTAAATTTCTGAGGTCAGATTTGAATTAGGGAAGAAGTCTTGTGCCCCTATCCTCCTACCTAGACCCAAATTTCTACCCTTCAAGTCATTCTTTGGTATTGGGCAACAGAGATGGAAACAATGTCTCTAGAAGGCCCCAGTGAAAATGCCTTAGGAGGTAAAAGGAACCCAGGAAGGTTATTTCTCTCCCATGAACACATCCACAGAGATTATGTTGAGTAGATGAGAAGTTATATAGTTACAGAGATTAGGTTAAGTAGAATGTTATAGCTGGGAAAGACCTTAGATCTTATCTAGTCTAATCCTGACTTTCCCCATTTTACAGATGAGATGGGGCAGCTAGGTGGCACAGTGGATAAAGCACCGACCCTGGATTCAGGAGGACCTGAGTTCAAATGCAGCCTCAGACACTTGACACTTACTAGCTGTGTGACCCTGAGCAAGTCACTTAATCCTCATTGCCCTGCAAAATTAAAAAAATAAAAACAAAAAAACAGATGAGGAAACTAAGATGGAGAGAATTCATTTGTCCTTGTGGAGTTGATGGCAGAGCCAAGTCTCCTGACTTGGCAGTATTCTCTCCACGTTGTCCTCTTTGCCAGGAAGGAGGCAGCAGGAGAAGGGTTATAGGGATTCAGACTACAAAGGTCACAGAACCATCAAATATTAGAGCTGAAAGGAAATCTGGAGATCATCTATCTGGTCCTTCTTCCTCCTTGTACAGATGAGGAAGTGGTTTCAGAGAGGGAAAGTTGCAGAATCATAGAGCACAGAACAAGAAGGGAGGGGCAGCTAGGTGGCACAGTGGATAAAGCACCAGCCCTGGATTCAGGAGGAACTGAGTTCAAATCCAGCCTCAGACACTTGACACCTACTAGCTGTGTGACCCTGGGCAAGTCACTTAACCCCCATTGCCCTGCAAAAAAAAAAAAAAAAAGAACAGGAAGGGAGCCAAGTCTAACATCCTCCTATTGAAGGCAAGGAAAGTGGAAATGACTTACCCAAGTTCACACAGCTAAGGTGTGAGAGAGGTGTGAAAGACAACACCTTGAGAAGAGTTAGGATGGATGGAGAAGGGAAGGTCTAGAACAGGGGTTCTTGACCAGGGAGTCATAGACTTGTTGTTTTTTTGTTTTGTTTTGTTTTTTGGGTTTGTTTGTTTGTTTTCAGGGCAATGAGGGCTAAGTGACTTGCCCAGGGTCACACAGCTAGCAAGTGTCAAGTGTCTGAGGCCAGATTTGAACTCAGGTCCTTCTGAATCCAGGGCCGGTGCTTTATCCACTGTGCCACCTAGCTGCCCCTACTTGTTGGTTTTTTTCATACACTTTGAGAACTCCATTTCAATACAATTGATTTCCTTTGTAATGCCATGTATTTTAATCTATGAATTTTAAAACATTACTTTGAGAAGGGGTCTGTAGACTTCACCATGCTGGCAAAGGTCTCTACTAATTTTTTTTGTGTCTATGACATAAAAAGATGTAGAAATTTCTGGTCTAGTACGTGGGTGGCTGCCTAGATGGAAGGAGGAGCAACTCAGGAGCTCTGGGAAGGGAGACAGCATCTGGCCGCTGGGAGCCTGGAGGAGAATGATGTCTCTGAAAGACGAGGGGCCAAAGACAAGTCTTCCTGTTCACCGGTTTGCCCAAGGCGGTCTCTGTGGATGGGGCAGGGGAGAGGCAGGACAGGTCTTCCAAAGTTCACTTTGAATGTGAGCACAGAGGGGATGGTACATCAATCTTTCCAACCTCATCCACACACAAACAAGGACCTTCAGTAACATCGCTCTGCATGTGAAAGACGCCATTACCTTCCCTGCCCTCACCTTGAGTTAACCCCTAGCCCTCCTGTCTCCTAGATGCAGTTCACTTTGCCTCACCACACCCACTGTATAAACTCAAAGGAAAAAATCACAGCTGAACAGCCACTGCTCCATCATTCAGTGTTGGGGGTGGGTGTTGTCCCTTGGGTACTTGCAAGAAATGCTTAGTTATCCACAGGTCTCTTCTGTGGGTTTAGCCACATGTTTCTTTTGTTGTCATTGTTGTTGAGCCATTTCAGTTGTGACTTTTACTCCCCCTATTTGGGCTCAGTATATATTTCTCAGCAGAGATACTGGAGTGGTTTGCTATTTCCTTCTCCAGTTCATTTTACATGTGAGGAAACTGAGTTAAACAAAATTAAGTGACTTACCCAGTATCACGCAGTTAGTAAGTGCCTGAAGCTGGATTTGAACTCAGGAAGAAGTCTTCCTGACTTCAGGCTGGGCTCTCTATCCACTGTGCCACCTAGCTAGTCCAAATTCTCTTTCTTGCTCCCAAAACCTGTTCTAAACTCACCTCTTCCAAGAAGCCTTCCTTGATGACATCCCTCCTTGCTTTCTTTATGGTCTTAATAAGTTTTCTCCTCATTGGACTGGATGATCTTCCAGGGCTAAACCTGTATCTTCCCATCAGACATGAAAAACCCTAAGGACAGAGATCATGTCTTCTGAATTAGATTGAAGACTTTCTCAGGACAAGGAGGTATAAAGCACCTTCTTCCTCTGAATCTCCCCAGAAGATCCAGTAGCAAGCTATAGGATTGAACACCCAGGGAACAGTCATTACTCTACTGCTGTGTGTGTGTGTGTGTGTGTGTGTGTGTTTTCCTTCTGAGCTCCTCTGGATTCAATTGGCCAGTCCTGGCCAGAGTATCAAGGGTTACTTAAAAATGTGTGTTGCAGATTGGCAGTGGGATTGTTCATTCATACTGCAAGGCTCAGTGGGTGGTCCCTGGTGAGGGTGAGGTTCTATGCATGCATGTTGTATCTCTGGAGAGCAATTGGTATTTGGGTATGAATGTGAATTCTTGAATTATACTAATGCTCACATACCTGTGTGTACATGGATGTCTGTGTGAATATCTGTCAGGTCCCACCTAGTTATTGCACAATGGATAGAGGACTGGACCTGGAGTCAGGAAGATTCATCTTCATGAATTCAAATCTGTCCTCAGACACTTAATAGCTGGGTGACCCTGGGCAAGTCATTTATCCCTGTTTGCCTCGGTTTCCTCATCTGGAAAATGAGCTAGAGAAGGAAACGGCAAACCACTCCAGTGTCTTTGCCAAGAATACTCCCACACTAAAAAAACCACAAACAAACAAAAAACTATCACTTAACACTTACTAGCTGTGTGACCCTGGGCAAGTCACTTAACCCCAATTGCCTCACTAAAAAAAAAAAAAAGAACACTCCCAAATGGTGTCAGTAAATGTCAGACATGATTGAAACAACCCAACAACAGCAGCAGCAGCAGCTAGTTATATGACCCTCAGCAAATCAACTTCTCTGAACCTCAGTTATCTTATCTGTAAAATGGGAACAGTCATATTTTGACCACAATACCTCGTAGATTTGTTGTGAGGAAAACACAACGTAAATACGAGCTGTGATGATGCTGATGATGTTAGTAGGAATGTCCTGTGTGTTGGAGTATATTTATATGAATGACAGCGATTTTGTGAGCTTGTGGATTTGGGGTCAGAGGACCTGAGACTGAATCCTGGTTCATCCCAACTTCCTGCTGATGAGCTTTCAGGGAATCCTTAGGTCTCTCTGAATCTTGGCTTAGTCATCTGTAAAATGAAGTACTTGAATCGGAAGATCTCTGAAAATCCCTTCCAGCCATGCCAGTCTCTCTGCTTTGTGTTCTAACATTCCATTCTAAGGTCCCTTCCAGGCCTCACATTCTGTGCTCTGGGTTCCACATTTCCTTCCAGCTCAGACTACGGCTCTATGGAGCATCTTTGTGTATCAGTGTCTTTCCGGTGTTTGTGTAGATGAGCATTCCCCTTTGGGATTTCTCAGTCTTTTTCTAGTCTCCAAGAGTTTTCTGTGACTCAGTCCTGTGTTTCCAAGTTTTTCTTTGTACAAGTCTATGTATGTGTGTGAGTGTGTGTGTCTGTGTATGTGTACTGTCTGAGCCCTATCCCCCAGTGAGTCCCCCTAGTCCCAGTCTGCCTCTCTCCCTTCCCCCTCCTGGCCTCTCTGGTTTCAGTCACCATCCTAAAGAAAACAGCTCTGAGTCTGCAGCAGGAAATCACTATTTGGGCTTCAGAGGTGCCTCTTCCTGAGGCTGAGCTCTGAGCAGAGGCCTGCCCCCACCTCACAATTCCTCTCTGAGCCTCGGGCCTGGGGTTGGGGCCCCAGCGATCTCCCTGCTGACCCCATTGTGGACCTGAAGGTCGCATATCAGCTTGAAAAACAGACCTTTCAGTCTCTATGCCCATGAGGTTCCCAATGATGGGGGAGCCACAATTTTAGTTGTGAGGTCAGCAAGGAAAGTGGGAGGGAGAGATGAGGCTCAGAGGCCCTTTGATACCACTGCCTCTTTCAGGCAGCTCAGTGGTGCAATGGATAGAGTGAGGGGCCTAGAATCAAGAAGACCCAAATTCAAGTATGGACACACTTCCTTACTAGCTGTGGTACTGGGCAAGTCACTTAACTTTTGTCTGTCTCAGTTTCCTCAACTATAAAATGAGGAAAATAATAGCGTTTCTCTTGTAGGGTTGTTGTGAAGGTCAAATGAGATAATATTTGTAAAATGCCTGGCACATAGTAGGTGCTTAATACTTATCCTCCCTCTTCCCTCCCCCCCCCCCATGGGAGCAGGAAACAGTGTGTGGTGAAGTTGAATGAATGTTTGAATGGGAGTCAGGAGATATGACTTCAGGTTCTCATTCTGCCAGTAACTCACTATATGACCATGGGTGAGTCCTCTCTGGGCCTCAAGGGCCTCAAACATATTTTGTTGCAGTCATTTCAGTTGTGTCTAACTCTATGATATCATTTGGGGTTTTCTTGGTAAAGGTACTGGAATGGTTTGCCATTTCTTTCTCCAGATCATTTTACAGATGAGGAAACTGAGGCAAACATGATTAAATGACTTGCCCAGGGTCCCATAGCTAGTAATTGTCTGAGGGAAGATTTGAACCCAGGTCCTCCTGACTCCAGGGCCAGTGCTCCATCTACTGTGCCATATACCGAGTCTTCTTATCTGTACAACCAGTCCATTATATTATTTCAAGGATTCTAAACATGGGGTCTATACTCTTGTTTTGTAAAATATTTTGATAACTATGTGTCTATATAATTGGTTTTGTTTGTATTTTGTTTTCTGCATTGAAAAGCATTCTGAGAAGGGGTGTTTAAGCTTTGCCAGGCTGTCAAAGGGCAAAAGGTTAAGCATCCTATGTCCAGAGGGTCATTGTAGCTCAAGAATTCTAGACTTCTATGTTTGGCTCTGGAGGCTGAGAGATTTTCTTGTGAGACTTGAGGAGGCTGGGAAATTCTTTTTTCTAACATCGCATCCCCTCTCCTTCTCATTCTCATCCCTCCCATCTTACTCCATTGAATGAAGTCTCTTTAGAGATTGACCTGACCCCATGTACCTCAATCCTATCCATCCATCCATTTGTTCATTCATTCATTCATCCATCCCTTCATTCATTCATTTATTCAACAAGTTTTCATTGTGTGAAGCACTATGCTAGGCCACAGGACACATCCATGAACATAGCATAGACCCTGCTCTCAAGGGGCATGCAATCCAATAGGGAGGGAAAGAAATGTGCAAATAACTATGATGCAAGAGAGAGTCAGATAAAGGGAGGAAACATGGTATAGTTGGAGGGGAGAAGGGAAACAGGCTCTGGACTTATCAGAAGACCTTGCTTCAGATCCTATATCTGACACTACCAGTGTGACCTTGGACAAATCACTTAACCTCAGTTTCGAAGCAACCCTGGGAAGTAAGTGCTATTATTATCCTATTTCATAGTTGAGGAAACTGAGATAGAGATTAAGTGACTTGTGCAGGGTCACCCAGCTAGGAAGTGCATGAGGCTGGATTCCAACTCAGGTATTCCTGATTCCAGGTCCAGTACTCTATCCACTGTACCACCATCTGTCTAAGCCAGACTAGTCTAAGTGAGAAGAGATGAACATAAGCTCTTAGAGGTTTGTTTTCATTTGGTTTTGTACCCCAGGGTCTGCCTTAGTGCTTTACACAAGGTGGGAGCTTAACAAAAGCTTTTTGGATTTAATTGGATTAAAATGGGCAGTGAGACTTGAGAGAAATCAGAAGAGTAAGGCCTGGCTCAATTCTACCCCTTATGTGAAACTTTCTCTGTTTATCCTTGTTCCCGCTCATTTCTTCCCTTACCTGAGCTTCTTCCACTGCCAGGATCAGTTAAGGTCTATGTTATTTCTATTATTTCATGTTAGTCCAGTGTCCTAGTTTTATTATAAGCTACTTGAGGAAGTTCATCTTTCTGCTTCTCTGTATCCCCCTCCGCACCTTGCCCTCCCTTGCTCCCCCCACAGGGCCTAGCTCATTGTTGAACAGAGGGTCAGTGATGGTTGCCTTTGGTAGATTGGGCCTCCTTCCTCAGCTTCCTCTTTTCCAGGCTGAATAGTTCTTATTCTTTTTACTTTTTTCAGAGCTAATTCACCTACCAGAACCTGGTTATCACTCAAGGGACAGACCCTTCTGGGTTTAGGTGAGGGACTCTGTCCAGGGTGGACCTCATTAAAAAAGATCACCGGGGACAGCTAGGTGGCACAGTGGATAAAGCACTGGCCCTGGATTCAGGAGGACCTGAGTTCAAATCCGGCCTCAGACACTTGACACTTGCTAGCTGTGTTACCCTAGGCAAGTCACTTAATCCTCTTTGCCCTGCAAAAAACAAAAACAAACAAACAAAAGATCACCTCCCCAGCACTTTGAGGGCATCTTCTAAAAGAGAAGAGGGTGGAGATTTTTCAGTAGTTCTACTTCCAAACATGCCATTATACTCAGCCTTCTTCCTCCCCAATCCCAGCCCCAGTCAGGGACAGGGGCTGGTTAGGTTGCCAGCCTAGGGCCTTAGAGGAGGTGCCAAGGCAGGGGTCAGCCATGTCCCTAGGCACCATTCCCCTGCTGGCATGGGAATTGCTTTTTGCCTTGGAAGAAGGCATCCTAAGGAACAGGCTCTGAAAAGTTGGAGTCAGCAGGAGATTAATTAATCGAAACCAAACACATCTGTTGTTAATTAAATTCCATGCCAGGGGTTAACTCCTTCCTCCCAGACCCCTGGATGTCTCCTGCAGCCAGACCCATTCAGAACTATTGCTTTTTTGTGGGAACAGGGAAAGTGACCTCGGGTATTCAGCCCTCTGGTCTCTCACACCCACCCCATAGACAGTGAGACAGAATTGGGACTGGAGTACTGAGCGCCATCTTGTTTGTAAATTGAAAGAGTCATGACCTTAGAGTCAGAAGACCCAGCTCTGTGCCACTGGGCAAACCGTAGCTTCTTCATCTGTAAAATAAGGGAGCTGGGTTTAATGATCTCTCCCGCCCCTTCTAGCTTCATAGATGTGGTTCTAGAATGAGACACCGAGGAAATGTGAAACAGCAAAGCTATTTATTTACAGCATCTAACAGGCCTGACCCTCCCCACCATTTCCCTCCCCCCACCCATTCCAGTCTCTTCCATGTGGTTCCCCACCCCCTCCCCTTTCCACTGTAATCCCTCTACACGCACCCAATCTCTAGGCTTTGCCCTGCTCTCCTAGGTTATTATTTGGGTTAGAATCCTAGGGAAGCCTGGGAGAGGGAAAAGAGCAAAGAGAGAAAGAGAGGGTGGTGATGAGTACCCCAATTGAAGTGTCTTTTTTTAAAAATTCTTCACATTTAGCTGCCCCAGAGGCTGGGATAGAGTCAGAGAGAGTCTGGGGCTGGGGTGGTGAGAGGTAGAGAAATTCAGGACTCTTTCTCTTTGTCCCTTCTTTCTTCTCCACCACCTTCTATCCGGGTCCATCCGAGTCACATTCTAGGGAGCCCCTCCCAACCCCCAGTTCCTCAAGCTGAAGATTACTGGTGCCTGGCAGGGTCCCTTCTTCTCCAAGGCTCCTCTCCCTTGACTTTCACAGTGTACTGAAGCCTGGTCCCAAGGCCTCCAACACAGAAGACTTGGTGTGATCCCTTCTAGGATTTCTCCTCCGTTATGTTGATGCAGGGGCAGAGGACAGGCCCCTAAGACCTTAGACTAATAAATACTTATTGATTGATTGACCAACTGTCTGGGACCCCTGGGTCTCTAAGTCCATCCCCACCTGGGATTCTCCCATATCAAGGCAGCATCCTTAGTCCAGGGTAGTGGGGGTTGAGGAGGAAGGCGTGAGGGGAAGGGGATGGCTATGGTGCCCTCCTGTATCTCTCTCCTCCACTGGCTCTAAGCTGGAGTTGACTCTGCCCACCGTGCCAGTCTGGAGCTGGAGTCAGCCCCAGTTGAATCCTTGGCAAGGAGGCAACTTGATTTGGAGTGGGGATGAATGGGGTGGCGGTTTGAGTTGGGAGCACCGCCTCTACCCTTTGCCCCCAGTCTCCCTCAGTGCTTCTCCTGGGGCCAGGGGCTAAGAGGAGAAACAAAGCCCACAGCATTCCATGCAGATCTCCAGGCAGTCGGCCGACTCGCAGCAGGCGTCGATGATACCGCAGTCCATGTCGCAGGGCAGGTCACAGTCGGCGCATTCCCCCGACCCTCCGCAGCAGCAGCAGCAGATGCACGAGTCCTCCGAGCATGAGCCGCAGGTGGCACAGTCCAAGACAATGTTGCACAGCGTTAAGAACTCACAGAACAGGCAGGAGAGGATACAGTGAACACAGCAGTCTGGGTGAAGATGGGGACAAAAGAGTGAGAAGGGAATGAAATAAATGCTAGAGCCTAAGATCCTAGGGCCATAGCCCTGAAACTGCAGGGGACCTTCTCGCCTGTCTGACCTAACCCCTTTATTTTATAGATGAAGAAACTGAGGCCCAGGGAAACAAAATGACTTGCCCAAAGTCATACGAATAGCATGTGACAGGGCTAGGATTTAAACCCAGGTCCTCTGACTCAAGGGTCAGCCAGGTGGATAGAGCATTAGAGCCTCAAGTCAGGAACACTCATCTTCCTGAATTCAAATCTGGCTTCAGACACTTATTAGCTGTGTGACCCTGGGCAAGTCACTTTACCCTGTTTGCCTCAATTTCCTCATCTGTAAAGTGAGCTGGAGAAGGAAATGGCAAACCACTCCAGGATCTCTGCCAAGAAAACCCCAAATGGGGTCACAAAGAGCCAGACACGACTGAACAACAACTTCTGACTCAGAATCCAACTCTCCCCTGTATCATTCTACTTCCCAATTCTAGACTCAGAGATCATTAGAGCTGGAAGGGCCCTTACAAGTCGGCTAGTCTGACCCTTTCATTTTACAGGAAACCGATGCCCAGAGAGGGGAGGTAATTTGCATAAAGCCACACAGTGGGTCGGTAGTAAAGCCAGGAGTAGAAAACTCGGGCTTCCTTGCCAAAGCAACAGCTAGTAATTTTGGTAAGCAGAGCAAGCTTCAAACAACACAGCTGGAATAAACAGCACAAAATGTGTCCTCAAATCAACTTTTAAAAGCTAAGTTAGTTGATTGGAAGGGAGAAACCCTAGAAACTCTGCTGAGGAGGCTTCTTTTGGGAGTGAGGATAAAGGGGAGCAGGCCAGGACTGGTTCAGAGCTTCCTTTGGTTTTAAGCAGACTCCAGGAGAGGAATTATCATGTAATGGCTTCCCATTTGAATTTATTGTTCTTACTGGTTTGGGGACTCAGGTGATTCAGCTATCCGTTGAAAATGCTATCAGGGCCCTCTAAATTTTGGTGCCCTAGGGAAAAGCCCCAGTCACCTCCTCCTAGTTCCAGCTTGGTTCCTGACTCCTGGCTCAGTGCTCTTTCCCCTACCCTGGCCTAGATCTTTATCAGTATAGTGGCTGGACTTCTGCACGTAGGGCTGACTGTTCAGAGGGGCCTTACAAAGAACACTTCTATAAAGTGAATTTTTTTTTTCTGATTTTTCTGAGCTCCAACCGCATTTACATTCTGCTACTGAGCCACAAGTTCAGCACTTGATTCTATACTGCTTTATATTGTTCTTTGATGACTTTTCTCCCACTAACCTTGTTTCTCAATTTGTGTGATTCAATTGTTAGTGTGTATGTGTGTGTGTGTGTTGGGGGGGAGAATAACTATTTATATAGCAGCTCTTATGTGCCATTCACTGTGTTAAGCACTTTAAGGCATCTCATTTGATCCTATTAATAACCCGCAAGGTAAGTGCTATTATTATCCCCATTTTACAGATAAGAAAACTGAGGCAGGCAGCAATTAAATGACTTGTCCAGGGTCACACAGCTAGTAAGTATCTAAGGCCAAATTTAAACTCTGATCTTTCTGACTCTAGGCCCATCATTTACTATCCACTGATCTACCAGATGCCTCAAGGGCAGGGAACCAAATCTTCTACTTTTCCCAGAAACCCCCACAGGGGGCTTCCAGCTGTCTTCAAGTAGAGTACACTGGTAAGAAGAAGGGGGACAGAATCATGGGATCAGAGATATTAAACAACAAGGAACCTCAGAAATTATCGTTCCAATTCCTCATCTTACAGATAGATAAGGAAACGGAGATGCAAGGAGCTATATTTGAACTCAAGTACTTACTATGCAGCTAGGTGGCACTACAGTGGATAGAGTGTCAAATCTGGCCTCAGACACTTACTAGCTGTGTGACCCTGGGCGTGTTACTTGACCCTGTTTGCCTCAGTTTCCTCATCTGTAGAATGAGCTGGAGAAGGAAAGGACAAACCCCTCTAGTATTTTTGCCAAGAAAACCCCAAATGGAGTCATAAAGATTGAGACATAACTAAAAATAACTGAACAACAGAACTCACTATGATCCCAAATTCAACTCTCATTACAGTATATACTATTTAAAGCTGAAAAGGGTCTTAGATAATATTGAGTAAAACCCTTCCCTCTTATTTTTTTTTTTTTACATAGGATGCTACTAAAGATCAGAAAGAGCATGTGACTTATCCAGGGTCACACAGTAAAGACTGAATTCAAACCAGTTCTACCAATCCAGTCTCCTTTTTGTTATACTTTACTGGTCCTGGTTATACTGTGATAACAACAGGATATTTGGGGGTAGAAGAGCACACTCCCCTAGCCCCCATTTTCAAGCAACTGGATATATAGAGTACCATGATTTACTTTTCCTGAAAGGGTTTTGGAGTAAGATTATTTATTATTATTATTATTATTAATTATTATTATTATTTTACCTTCCTGAGCCTCAATGGGGATCTGGGAGGCCGTTGACTTTGTGCTTCCTTTGCTCTTCTTGCTGCCCTGGCTGGCGAATGATGAGTGTGGCTGTAGCTTCCGGTGGGTTCTGGGGCCACCCAGTGTGCCGTTCCCTGACTTCTTGGGACCACCCACCGCCGGGGAATGGCCAGCACCATTGGGCAAGAGCGGGGTAAAGCTGGAGGGCCCAGGAAGTTCCCTTGGGGAGGGAAGACCCTGAGGCTGACCTGGAGAGAGAAGGAAAAAGGGAAGAGGCTAGGGAGCCTCCAGGAGCCCCCATGGGCCCAGGATACCAGATTAGTCCCTAGGAGGGTCTTCTTACTTAGAATTTATAGGTTCATAAAATCATAGCTGCCTAGAACATCAGAACTTGGATGGACCTCTTGATATAGAATGTTCAAATGTGGAACCTTAGAACCCAGAATGTTTAAACAGAACACAGAACGGCAGAGTTGGAAGGGATCTTGGAACACAGAATGTTAGAAGTGAAAACACAGAATGTCGGAGCTTTGGAGGGCCCCTTCCACATAAAGAACGTTTAAACACAGAACACAGAAGGAATGGGAGGGACCTTAAGAGACCATCTGGTCTAGACTGCTCATTTTATAGAAGAGAAACATCAAGCCCACAGAGGGAAAGTAACTTGACCCAAATCACAAGATGGGTTTGCTTCGGAGTTTGGACTGTGACTGGGTCTCTCGACTGGGACCTAGTGTTTGGTGCAGTAGGCCGAGCTGCCTCATCCCTCGGGATGACTGGCTACTTAGGGCTAGAAGAGATAAGATATTCAGCTGCATAGCTTTAAGTATTGTGGATTTGGAACTCACCCTACCAAACTGTGCCTGGAGATTGACCCTCATTTGTCTGGACCACACCTGCCCTAAACTGCTCCGAGAGCTATTTTCTCCCCCTGAGAAGGAGACAAAAAGGTGGGAGTTCTCAGAGGGCAGTGGGGAGGAATAGGAATGGAAGCAGTTAACCAACAGCTCCTCCCTGCCTCCCCCTCAAATCCCCCAGTCATTTCTGCCCTTCACGTGATTGGGGGGGGGGTATTGGAAACATCTGTTTGGAGAGGAATGCCCTCCCCACCTCCTCTTCTCCAGCCTGTCCCTAGAACCTGGGGCTGCCCACTCTCACACTCTCTCATCTTCTCTGCTCCCTCCTGAGCCTCTCTGCCCTGGCCCAAGATCAGAGTCCATACGTAGCAGCACTTCTGATGGAAGGGAGCTTAGGGGGAAAGGGAGGGAAGGAACCCACTAAAGTTAGGGCCTATTGGGTTGAGTTTCAGGTGGAGTGACTAGATACAGTATCAAGGAGAGAGGGTCTGGTTAAGCTCGGGAGCCACTATCCCAGCCCCCAGTCTGCCACTTGTCCCTCCAGAATCTCCCCCACCCTCATGGTACCCACACTTCCCCTGAGGTTAAGAAAGCAGTCGGGTTGTGGTTGAAGGCTAGAGGCTGCTCACAGGGGCTGGAGGCTGCTCAGAGCTCCCGGCTTTCTACTTGCAAAGGCTTCCTTAGTCCTGAGTTAGGCAGGTCCTTCCCTCCAGTGACTTTGGAGCTTGGGGACCTGGGAACTTGTCTTGCCTGAAGACACAAGACGGATGGCTACCCAGGTGCTTAGCTCCCCAACACGCCCTGTTCTGGCCATCCTTGTCGTAGCTTGGGTTCCTTGTAACTTGGAGCTGGGGCTAAGAAGGAGAGGTGAGGGCCTGGGGGAGGGATGCTGGGAGCTAGGTTCTAAAGGCTAGAACCTAGGGGACTGAGCGCTAGGGGTGGTGAGCCAAGAGATTAAGAGACAAGGCAAAGAATAAGGGAAAGGGGGCTAAGTAATACTGATGTGGGAACCACAGAACAGAGACTAGGGGACAGAAGACACAGCCACAGACAGGAAACTAAGGGATAGGGGGATAACAGATGGGAATAGAGAAGAGTCTTGAGACCCCGGCGGGGGAGGGGAAGGACTGAAGAAAAGAGCCTGAGAAACAGAAAAATGATAGAAATGAGGACCCCCAAACAGGGCTAATAGGACAGAAATTGGGGGAGAGGAAGCTAGAATACAGAGAGCTGGGGCACACTGGAGGGAAAAGACTGGAGACAGGCTTCATGCTAGGGACTCTTTGGGGGAAATTCCTCAAAGATGTCTGTGTGTCTATGTGTCTATGTGTTTATTGTTTGTCCTTCATTCTCAAAGAGAACCATGACATCAAGTGATGTCATGAACTGCACGGAATTGGATTTAAGTGAGGAAGGGCTGTGCAAAGTCACCAGCCTCACTCTCTCCTCTAGAGCCATCTGGGTCCAGTGGCAAGATATAGATCAGGATGACTGGAGATGGCCCCAGATGTTTAAGGCAATCGGGGTTAAGTGACTTGCCCAGAATCACACCATTAGTGTTGTGTCTGAGGCTGAATTCGAACTCATGTCTTCCTGATTCCAGGGCCAGTGCTCTATTCACTGTGCTACCTAGCTGCCCCCAGATATGTATGTATGTACTATTCAGATATATATCGATGTGTATATTGTGTACATGTGTGTATACACACATGTTTGTGTGTATGTACACATACATATGGGGTTTACACCATCTGGAATTCTCAGCTCTGTTCAGCACCCCTGTCCTTCTATCCACTATGGTGGGAACAGCTACTACCCATAGTCTTTGAGAGTTCTCCCATAACCCCTTGCCCTGCCTCCCGCACCACAAATCTCTTTTTTGGAACCAAATGTGTATGTGGCCAGGGCTTAGGTGGGAGGAGGGTGAGTGTGTGGGAGGGAGACACAGAGGCTGCCTATGCTTTTGGAGGTGGGGATGGGGGACAGGGAGCTGAGTCACAGAGCAAACAGCACAGCCTACTAGACACAAGGGGCATCTGTCTAACTCTGACCCCAGGCTACCCTCCCCTATGCCCAGAGAGCTGACCTCTTTCTCCCTTCTGTCCATGGTTCATGTTTGGGAGGGAGCAGGGAGACAGGGCGATAGAGCCCCCCTGATTTCCAGAATGCCAAACAGAGCCTTGGTTGTGTGATTGAGCACTCCACCCACCCAGCCCCAGGTAGACTTGCCCATCAGGTACATGGGCTAGATTCAGAATCCTGGAGGGATAGGAATACCCCTTTTCAATTTCTCTCCCCCTTTCCTCCTCCCTCCTTCTCATGATCCTTCAGAATAGGAGGGCAGGGTTTCACTGCCCCTTTATCCCCTAGTTCACTTACAAAGGAAAAGGTCTTATTATATAGTTATATCTATTTATGTATATATGAATACACTGATGTATAAATAGATTTGTAAATACATTTTTAGAATGGACCTGTGATTTCATTCACATAGACTTTATAAAGGGGCAGCTAGATGGCGCAGTGGATAAAGCACCGGCCCAATCTCAGACACTTACTAGCTGTGTGACCCTGGGCAAGTCGCTTAACCCTCATTGCCTCGTGCAAAAAAATAAATAAATAAATGAAACTGTTAATTTAGGGCAGCTGGGTGACTCAGTGGATGGAGCGCTAGGCCTGGAGTCCGAAAGACCTGAGTTCAAATGTGACCTCAGACACTTAATAGCTATGTGACCCTGGATGGGTCACAAAGACTTTATAGAGAATGCATCTCTATACCAGAAAGATTACCACCTGCTCTGCAATTTATAGTCTTAGAAAATTGTGCCTCAGACAGTATATGGGTCACTCAGAAGCTAAGTGACTTGTCCAGGGCCACACAAGCTCTAACTATGAACGCATACATGTATGTGTGCATATGTGTATATTATTTTTTGTGAAATATTTGTACAGTGTGTTGGGGAGGGGTGTGCCTCCCCAGCTAGTCTCTAAGCTCTTTGAAGGCATATGCCTTGTTTTCTATTTCTATCCCCTCAATGTGACTAGCACTGTGTCATACACATAAGAGGAACCCCATAAAAGTTTGCTCAATTCATTTGTATGCCTCCCCCCTCTAGACTCACATGTCACAGCTTCTGGAGGACTGGCAGTTTCAGTGCTTTCCAGGGCCTGGGGGGGCCCTGGTCCATTACCCTGGGGCATAGGGGGAGCTTCTTCCTTTAGAAGGTTCTCTTCCAGTGCAGCCTCTGAAAAGCGTGGAGACGGTGCTACCTCCAGTTCAGGCAGGAGGGATGGAGACGAGCATTTGTCTTGGGCTGATAAGAGAACAGGAAACTCAGAAACATTTCCCAGGGGCCCCCAGGAGAAGGCACATTTTTGTGTCTCCTACGAGGCCCCCTTGCCCACGGATGCCTGAGGGTCCTCCCATTCCCATCCTTCCCACTGCTCTCCACCCCACCCTTCCCTGCCCGCCAGCAGCACCAGCCTCAAAATAGAATGTTCCCAAACCACATTGTCTGTGTTATGTGGAGGGGGTGGGGGTTGTGGCCCAGAGCAGGGGCCACAGATACAGCAGAAGGAGAAAAGAGAGTTCCGGAGTGAAGAGGAGGCAAAAACAAAGAGAGAAAGGAGAAACCCCCAAGAGGAAGAGAGACTGAGAGATGAGACAGCGTAAGCCTCAGACAGAGAGTAAAAGGAGCTCTGGGTTCTAGTTCTGCTGCTTGTTGGGTGTATGAACTTGGACAAAATGACCTCCCAAAGCTTCTGTTTCCTCATCTGTAAAATTAAATAAAGTATCAGGCCGATCCAACAATTCAGAACAGACACACAGGGGTCTATGAACTTGACTTTTAAGAAATATATATTTGGGGGCAGTTAGGTGGCGCAGTGGATAGAGCACCAGCCCTGGAAGTCAGGAGTACCTGGGTTCAAATCCGGCCTCAGACACTTAACACTTACTAGCTGTGTGACCCTAGGCAAGTCACTTAACCCCAATTGCCTCACTAAAAAAAAAATATATATATATATATATAAGAAATAATATCTATTTTGATAACTATCTCACCAGTTTCTTTTATAAACCTATGTGTTTTATTTAATGCACTTAAAAATTCTGGGAAGGGATCCCTCAATTTCACTAGCCTGCTAGAGGGGTCTAGGATACAAGTAAGGCTGAGTACCCCTGACTGAGAGGATCCCTGGTGCTCCTTCCCCCTCTGAATCTATGTCTGAGATAGAAACAGTTATAGAAAGAAAAGGGGAAGGAGAGGAAGGCCGACTAAAAAAGAAGAAAGACATAGCTAGACAAAGAGAATAACAGAGACACGATGACAAAGAAACAGATAGGGAGTTGTGTAGAGAAGGGAGGGAGTAATGGGAACAATCGTTTATTTATTTGTTTGATTATTTATTTGGTTTTGGGTGGGACAATGAGGGTTAAGTGACTTGCCCAGGGTCACACAGCTAGTGTCAAGTGTCTGAGGCCAAATTTGAACTCAGGACCTCCTGAATCCAGGGCTGGGGCTCTTACCTACCCACTGTGCCACCTAGCTGCCCTGGGAACAATCATTTATTAAACATCTGCTGTGCTGTATTTTACAAATATTCTCCCTTTTGAGAATGCCAGAGAGAGAAGATGAGAGACAGATACTACCTCAATTTTCCTAGGTCTCAGTTTCCTCATTTAAAAAAAAAAAGATGGAGGGGGCAGCTAGGTGGCACAGTGGGTAGAACCCCAGCCCTGGAGTCAGGAGGACATGAGTTCAAATTTGACTTCAGACACTTACTAAAAGTAAGTATCTTTACTAAAAAAGTAAAGAAAAAGAGGGATTTTTGACTAACTGGCCTCACTAGGCCTGTGACCTTATGGTCTGTTCTTTAAGACAGACAGAGAGATAGACACAGAGTGCAGAAAGAAGAAAAAATAGAGCAAGAGAAACGAGAGAAAAAAATCAGAGAGAAAAAGAGGAGAGAGACAGAGAGATAGCAAGAGTCAGAGGAGAAAGACGGGAGTGAGACAAAAAGGAGAGACAGAAAGAACGAGAGGGCTTGCAGAAGAACTTGAGCTGCCGCCTATAATTATGGAGAATGACCCTCGGCACAGTGGGCGGAAGTGGGAGAAACAGAGCCACCCCCATTCCCACAATTACAGTGGCTGGAGCAGAGATCCTTGGAGAGGAACCAGCCTGGAAGGCATGGGAGAAAACGAGGCTGATGCCCCACCCCCGGGCATGAGAAAGCCCTCGGAGTAGAAGCCAGAGGAAGAGGAGTTGGGGAGCCAGTGGGACAATGGGTCACCCCAAGCAGCAAGCGTGGAATGGGGCAGCCTGGGCCCCCACCAAAGCAGATCACACATGGAGCCTCTGAACGGCAAGGTCCAAAGGGAGCTTGGGCCTCCCCTCCCCATTTCTCTCATGGGAGCAGGGAAAGACACCTCACCACACAGGTTCAAACAGACCCAACCGACTCATAGGAGACAAAGTGAGAGAGAGAAAGCTCTGGGATTAAAAGACAGACCGAGACAGGCAGATGTTGAGTCAGGGATAGAAACTAAATCAGAGCAGGCCAGTGGGGCTCCCACACTACCTCTGACTAGCCTCTAAGTGCAGAGAAAAACAGGCAATTAGAGAAACCAAGGAGGGAAACAGGATCAGGCCACCATACCCTGGCAATAAAAAGCTGCCCCAGCAAGAGAGAACAAGTTTCTCTGGGGCTAGCTGTTCTTACCTGGGAGTGATTCCTATTTGGGCTAGAGAGTTCCTGGGGCCCCCTGACTTTGGGTGATCCCTGGGATGCCCCTGGCCTGAGTGAGGTTCCAGTGCCCGATGGATGGCTAGGTATCTAGAGCTCAGTGCAAGGCAGGTACAGGCTTGCCATACTCACACCTGCCCAAGGCAAATGACGGTCCTGCCCTGAGATTGGAGAGCTGGGGTGAGGAAGCAGGGTGGGACCTCTGAGCTGGCCAGGCCCCTGTGGGCCCAGAGTGAGCCTGCTGCTTCTGGGCCTTGCTCCTGGAGGATGGGGGAATGGGGGGGGGTGGGAAGGAGCAGGGCTCTCATTCCTTTCATCTTGGGATGTGCTATCTCTAAAGTGTAAGGTCTGGTGTCTAGGGAAGGGAGGGGAGTTTCTTCAATTACTCCTTCAGTCCCTCAAGACTTGTCTCAGACCCTTCTTGTAACAGAAAGAGGAGAGCTGGGCAGTATCGAGAGGGAGGAGAAGGAAAGCTCAAGAGGTTGGCAATAGGCAAGAGAATCAGGAAGGAAGGGGACAAGGGATTCATCACGGAACAGTGGAAAAGGCACTGGCTCTGGGTTCAAATCCTACTTCAAAAGCCTATAGTAGAGGGGCATCTAGATGGCACAGTGGATAGAGCACCGGCCCTGGAGTCAGGAGTACCTGAGTTCAAATCCGGCCTCAGATACTTAACAACATTCTAGCTGTGTGATTCTGGGCAAGTCACTTAACCCCAATTGCCTCACCAAAAAACCCCAAAAAGCCTATAGTCGGGGCAGCTCGTGGATAAAGCACTGACCCTGGATTCAGGAGGACGTGGGTTCAAATCTGACCTCAGACACTTGACACTAGCTGTGTGACCCTGGGTGAGTCACTTAACCATCATTGCTCCACCAAAAAAAATAAAACCTACTGTGTGACTGTGGATGAATCATTAACTTCCCAGGCCTCAGTTTCCTCATCTATAAAATGATAGGATTGAACAAGATGGCCTTAAAAGTCCCTTCTAGCTTTAGATCTATGAACCTTTGAATGCCAAACAGGAAAGAAAAGTGTCACTGCCAAACACAGAGGCCGGGCTCAAAGGGTGGAGATGCCTTTTGGCCATTCTGTCCTATAAAGTGAATTCTTCCAGCCTATAGGCTTATGATCATGCTCTTGAACCCCATGCTTTCCCCTAAAGCTGAAGAAGTGGTAAAGCCAGGCCTGGGGTGAGAGCTGGCCACAGGGCAGAGGGAGGGCAGCTGGAGCTGGAAACTGGACTGGACTGGATGCCATCCAATGGACTTATTTACATTTAGTCTGAAATTAATGCATGAGAGCTACAGGGTCAGAGAAGATGAGCTGGGAGAGACCGAGGAAAGAAGCAGAAGGAGAGTAAAGGAGGGGGCAGGAGACGGAGACAGAGGGATGCAGAAAGAGAGGAAGCAAAAGGGAGAGGGAAGGGGGGAGAAGGGAGGAAGAGAGAAAGGGAGGGTAAAGAAGTATAAGAAAGAGTGAAAAAGGAAAGAAGGTCAATGATGAGGAAGCAGCGAAAGGGAGGGAGGGAGAGTGTGAGGAAGAATAAAAGAGGTGAAAATTAATCAAAGAATGCTAGAGCTGCAAAGGATCCTTAGAAATAATAACTTTCAGGGGGCAGCTAGGTGGCCCAATGGATAAAGCAGGGGCCCTGGATTCAGGAGGACCTGAGTTCAAATTCGACCTCAGACACTTGACACTTACTAGCTGTGTGACCCTAGGCAAGTCACTTAAATTGCCCCACCAAAAAGAGAAAGAAAGGAAAGAAGAAAAGAAAGAAAGAAAGAATAGCTTCCACTTCTGTATTTATATTTTGCAAAATACCTCCCTCACAAGTGACACTGTAAAGTAGGTAGGGCAAAATGATCACTCCTATTATACGGATGAGGGAACCAAGGCTCAAAGTGTTTAAGTGATTCGTCCAAGGCCACACAGCCAGTAGCTCTAAATCTATGAGAGCAGAAGGCTGGAAATAGAGGTCAAAAAGGAGGTGAGACAGGTAGTTGGAGAGAGCACCAAGAGAGGGAGGAGGCAAATGGAGAGGAAGCAATGAGAAATGGCATGAAGAGATCCAGCCCCATAGGCTGATGACTCGGATAAAGACTCAGGGGTAGCATTCCCCAGAGACAGTAATAGCCCTGCTGTGTTGCACGCACACACTGTAGATTAGCTGCTGGGTTTGCTGGTCACTGAGACCTTTCCAGCATGGAATGTGCTCCAGAGACCATCCTTTAGCAAGGAAAGGGATGAGAAAGGCACCAGACTGAGGAGTAGAAGAAGAAGAGATTACAAGAACCTTATTAGGTAAGGTTCCTCTCAACCCTCCCCATAGACAAAGGGAGAGAGCAAGAGAAATAATCTCGGAGAAGTCAAATGGCTTGCCTAAAGCCATACAGCTACTCCCAAAGTCCACAGCCCCTTAAACCACCCAACTCCCACATTTCAGAAATTGTTAAAGATCTGGGATTGGGGGAAGGATGGGGGAGGGGAAGGGAGCAACCAAGAAATAATAACACAGTATGCTGGATGGAGACTCTTCCAACCAAGCTGAGGCCTATACCAGGCCAATAAAGTTCTTTTAATTGCAAAGACCAAACCGGCAGAACCGGGAAGCTCCCAAACCAACAAACAGCAGAGTCCTAGCTGGATTGTAAGACTCTCTGAAAGGATGGGGGCCTTCCTCACCCTAGAACCACCTTCAGAGTGAGACATGGATTTGCAGCTGCTCTAGGCCCCACTCCAGGCTGAGACCCCAACCCAGAAATCCTGACTCAGCCACCCTGCTTGTGTTGTCTTCCCCCGTTAGAATGTAAGGGGGGGGTGGGGCAGCTAGGTGGCGCAGTGGATAAAGCACTAGCCCTGGATTCAGGAGTACCTGAGTTCAAATCCGGCCTCAGACACTTGACACTTACTAGCTGTGTGACCCTGAGCAAGTCACTTAACCCTCATTGCCCTGCCAATAAAAAAGAAGAAGAAGAAGAAGAAGAATGTAAGGAGAGGCACTGTCCTTCTATATGCTTGTATTTGTATCTCCAGCTCTTAGCATGGTGTCTGGCACACAGTAAGGGCTTAATAAATGCTTATTGTCTACCTGCCAGTTCTGGATGAAACTAAGGCTTTTGTTGTTATGGCAGGTGAAAATGAGGCAGGAATAGAAGTCTGGGGAGAGGTAAGACAAGAGAGAGAAGGAGCTGCAATGAAGAGGAAAGAGATATGTGCTGGAATCAGAAGAGCAAAGTTCAAAGCCTGTCTCTGCTGCCTCCCATCTGACAGATTCTGAACAAATTACTTAATCTCTCTGGAGGCCTCAACACTAACCTCTAAAAAGAGGGGATGGGGTAGCCGCATCTAACTTGAAATCTCTGATTCTGTGATCCCTCACCCAAATTTCTTCAGCGTCCTCCTCAGTCCAGGCTAATAACCACTGGATTCAGAGGCTTGGCCATGAGGCCTGGACATCCGAGAATCACAGAATGGGGAATTTCAGGGAATGGGACCTTAATAAACCATCCAAGGTGCCTCATTTTACAGAACAGGAAGCCAAGGCCCAAGGAACTGAAAGTGATTTGCTTAAGGTCACACAGGCGGCAGACCTGAGATGTCCTGACTCCAAAATGAGTCAGTCAGTCAGTCAGTCAGTCAGTCAACAAGCATTTATTAAGTGCCTACTATGTTTGTTCTATGCTAAGCCATTGCTCTTTCCACAACATCTGATCTTGAAACCTCTTACCTAGTCTGGATTCCTTTCATGCTCACAGGAAGGCGTCAGCCAAGGAGCCGAAGAGGGCTGTGCAAAGGAAGCTTTAGGAGAGAAAACAATAGAAAACAGGCTTCGGAAGTGCAATGGGGAGGAAGGTCTCTAGAAGAAATAGCAAAGGACTGCTGACTGAGCCTTGAGGAAACAATACAAAGAGCACAAAGGGATATTGTCCCTAACACCTCTAAGACATGGGAAGTAGAAAGGGAAGCCTCCAGGAAGACGGGATGAGCAAACAAGAGTGTTGCCAGAAATGGGGAGAGGGCCCTACGACCTTGATTCCAGGTAGACAAGGGACAGCTTGCCTGAGGAGGAATAGAGTTGAAAAGAAAGTGAAAAATAAAAACGACTAGAAAAAAAGAGACATTTTCATGAGTCTCCATTTTTTCTCTTCTCTGTCTAAGAGATGTGATACTGCACTCATTTCAAGTTTTCTAAAGCTCCTGGCTATGACAGGGGGGAAAATTCAACACAAAAACTACTTCTCTGCTTTGATGTTCCAGTGGCTTGTAACGTTAGCTGTCCAGAGGGAGGGGTGGGTGGGGAGCAAGGTGCCACGGAGCACAGAATCATGAAGCCCTAACTCCCTTCCCCAGGAGACGATGTCTCAGGAAAAGACTAGAGCCTTTCAAGATCAGCTACTTTCAGGGGCAGCTAGGTGGTGTAGTGGATAAAGCGCTGGCCCTGGATTCAGGAGGACCTGAGTTCAAATCTGCTCTCAGATACTTGATACTTACTAGCTGTGTGATCCTGAGCAAGTCACTTAATCCTCATTGCCTCCCCCCAAATGTTGAAAAGAAGATCTGGTTTTATCTTAGATGGGGAAGATGAGGCCCAGCTTGCCCAAGGTTTTGCAGGTAATAAATAGCAGAGCCAGGATTCAAACCCAGGTCCTGTGACCCCAAATCCTCAGTGCTTTGCCCACTTCTTTTTTTTTCTTAAGAATACTTTTCATTTTCACATTCCTGTCATTTCTGGACATGCCCTCCTCCCCCAATCCCAGAATTGAGACAATCTTTGTTGGAAAAGAAAATTTAAGCAAAAACAACTGATAGTGTCTGCATTTCATAATAATAGCTAGTATTTATACAATGCTTTTCAGTTTACAAAGCGCTTTACAAACATGATCTCATTTGATCCTCACAATAACCCTGAAGGTAGAAACTACTGTTATCTTAATTTCATAGATGAAAAAACTGAAGCAGATAGGGATGGAGTGACCTGTCCAGGATCACACAGATAGGAAGTTTCTGAAGGGTAGATTTGAACTCAGGTCTTTATCATTCCAGATCCAGTACTCTATCTACTGCCTCTCCAGCTAACAATGCATGCAATGTGTTACCCTGGTAGTATCCCCGCCACTCTGGGGGTATGATTCAAGACGGATGCTTTGCCTACTTCTAACCTGTCTCAGCCCCTGCCTGATTATTTTTCTACCTGACCCTCCTATCCCATGTAGGTATCTCTTCCCATTCTTACTCCCTTTTATCTGCTGTCTTTCTCCATTAGAAGACAAGCCTCTGGGGCAGCTAGATAGCGCAGCAGATAGAGCACCGGCCCTGGAGTCACAAGTACCTGAGTTCAAATCCGGCCTCAGACACTTAACACTTACTAGCTGTGTGACCCTGGGCAAGTCACTTAACCCCAATTGCCTCACTAAAAAAAAAAAAAAAGAAGAAGAAGAAGACAAGCCTCTTCAATATTATAAAGACAAACCACTTAGGGATTCTGATCAACACAAAACCAACCACAATTCTTGAAGATTCATGATGAAACCCGCTGCCCATCTCATGATTAACAGCTTATGGACTTAGAGTGCAGATTGAGGTAGATATTTTTTTACATAGCTAATGTAGGATTTGTTTTGATTGACTATACATGTTCGTAAAAGGAGTTTTGGTTTTCTTATTTTCCCAATAGGGAGTATGGGAGGTGAGAAAGAGAAAATGTAGATCTGAAAATAAAATGAAATTTCATGAAATTTTTTTTAACAATGTAATCTCCTTCAGGTAAGAGACTGTCTTTCTTTTGCTTATATTACTATTACCAATACTTAACACAATGCCCAATATGTAGTAAGCATTTAATAAGTGGTTTATCTAATATAATCTTGCTGAGAAGTAGTAGCTAAAGTTTCAGAGGGCCTTCGTTCAAATTCTACCTCTGGGGCGGCTAGGTGGCACAATGGATAGAACATTGCCCCTGGAGTCAGGAGAACCTGAGTTCAAATCTGGCCTCAGATACTTGACATTTACTAGCTGTGTGACCCTGGGCAAGTCACTTAACCCCAATTGCCTCACCAAAAACAAACAAAAAAACCAAATTTTACCTCTGTTACTTACTAGCTCTGTGACCTCAGACAAGTCTCTTAACATATATTATTCTTAGCTTCCTCATCTGTAAAATGAGGGAGCTAAACTAGATGACCTCTCAGGATCCTTCCCACCCTAAATCTGTGACTGTGTCATCCTAAGTTCCCAAGCATTGAAAAAACCCTTCCTTTACTAATTACTACATAACCTGGGTTGGCTAGAAGTCCAGTTCACTCCCTTTCCACATAGTTAAAATTGTCAGCCTCAAACTGAATTAGAAAATCCATCTTTAGGTGATACTCCTAACTTGACCATATATGTGTGTGAGAGGAGTTTGGGGTTTCTTGTTTTCTCAATGGGAAAATGGGAGAAGGGATAGTGGTAAGGGGAGAATGTAGATCTGAAAATAGAATAAAATTTAATTTTAAAAATTCACTTTGTTGGGAAAGAATCAGTTCATCAATTGGGGAAAGGCTAAACAATGTGTAGTATATGACTGTAATGGAATATTATTATGCTATAAGAAACAATGAGCAGGATGCTTTCAGAAAAACCTGGAAAGACTTACATGAACTGATACAAAGTGAAGTGAGCAGAACCAGAACACTGTACACAGTAACAGCAATATTTTACAGTGACCAACTGTGAATGACTTAGCTCTTCTCAGCAATACAATAATCCATGACAATTCCAAAGGAATCATGATGAAAAATGCTATTCACATCCAGAGAAAGAACTGATGGAGTCCAAATGTAGATTGAAGCAAACTATTTTTCACTTTCCTCATTTTTGGTGGGGTTTTTCTTGGTCTGTGTTTTCTTTCACAACATGACTAATATGGAAATATGTTTTGCATGATTACACATGTATAACCTATATCAAATTGCTTACCATCTCAGGGAAGGAGAGAATTTGGAGATCAACATTTTTTAAAATGAATTTTTAAATTTATTTTTACATGTAATTGGGAAAAAAGAAAATATTTTAAAAATTCACCCTGTTCACCAAGCCACAGAGGGTTTTAAATCTTCAGTGAAAGAGAGAGTATTCATGAGAATGAAATCTTGGATCTTAACAGAATTGCCAAATCACAGAATTGGAAGAGACCCAAGAAACTGTTGAGTTCAATCCATCCCTGACCAAGAATCCTTTCTAATACATCTCCCAACAAGTGGCCGTTTAGTCTCTGCTTGAAGACCTCCAGTAAGAGGAGACCCATTACCTCCCAAGACATCCCATTCTACTTTGGGATGGCTCTAAATGTTAGGCAGCTATTACTGACATCGAGCCTAAATCAACTCCCCTGTGACTTCTTGCCATTGCTTCTAGCTCTTAGCTTGGCCTGTGGGGACAAGAAAATAGGTCTTGTTATACTCCTTCTGAAGGACTGTCCTCAGTTCTGAGCACCTCATTTTGAGAAGGACATTGGTTGGGGGAGCTAGGCAGTACAGTGGATAAAGCATTGGCCCTGGATTCAGGAGGACCTGAGTTCAAATCCAGCCTCAGACACTTGACACTTACTAGCTGTGTGACCCTGGGCAAGTCACTTAACCCTCATTGCTCCCCCCCCACACACACACACACAATGAAGGACATTAATAAAGCTAGAGAATGATCAGAGAAGGGAAACCAGAATACTGAGTAAACTGCAAAACCCATCACAGAAGAATGTATGAGTTGAAGATACCTAAGGGAAGATTTACTAGCCCAGAAAGCTTAGAAACAGCATATTAATAGATGCAAAGCTTAGACGGACCTTGAACAACATCCAGCCCAACTCATACAAGAGGATGCCCAAGGTCACACCGGTAGTAGGCATTAGAGATATGATTTGAACCTAGGTCTCTTTGCTCCTGAAAGAGCCAGTGCGCTTTTGATTGTACACAGGTGCTTCTAAGATAATGGTATGATGTCAAAAAAGGATTGGGCCCAGAGGATGGATCTAGGAACAATGGTAAGAAATGGCAAGGAAGCTGATTTAGGCTTGATGTCCAAAAGAGCTGCCTAACATTTAGGGCCATCCCAAAGTAGAATGGGATGTCTTGGGAGGTAATGGGTCTCTCCTTTCTAGAAGTCTTCAAGCTGAGACTAAATGGACACTTGTTGGGAGACACTGTAGAGAGAATTCTTAGTCAGGGATGATTTGAACTAGACAGCCTCTTGGGGTCCTTCCAATTCTGAGAATTGGTGATTCTTTTAAGATCCAAGATTTCATTGCCATGAATACTCTCTTTCCTACTGAAGATCTAAAGCCCACTGTGGCTTGGTGAACAGTTTTATGAGTTGCTATAGCCAAAATAATTAGTCATTCAGCAGGCAAAATCCTGGTGATGTCTTTCCATACTTGGCTAGACTAGACTTTAGACAATAGACACATGGGACCTACATCCATCATGGGGCCTGTACCCAAAGCCTTTCCAACTTCAAACGATAGGATGCCCCAAAGTTTGTATTCTCTTGGCATGTCCTTGGAAAGTCCAAGGTCATCTCTATATCCAGATAAGGTATTAGGAAAGACTTTACTGTCTTAGAGGGGATGGTTAAATATCGTATTTAAATACAGGATGGTAGCATGTGAGTAGCAAGAGCCTTGGAAAAGAAATCAAGATGGGTTTCAGTCTTGGTTCTGTCACTGACTCAGTGGGTGAGCCCTCCATTGTAAAATGAGAGATTGTGTGAGCTCCAAGGTCCCTTCTGGTGCTGACATTCTAGGGTCTATGAGTCTACAAGAAAAGAAAGAAAAGCAAAGATGGTCTGGGGCCAAAAAGCACATACATGGGCAAAGAGCAGAAAAGAGAGAGACTTTTCAACTCCCCAAAGCTGCTGTCTACTAGACTGAAGCAGGAAGGTGGGGGTAAACCTTGGGTACAAAGGTCCCTGGGCGGAGATTTGCAGAATATAGATGTAGATGTGAGTTATTAGGAATAACCATCTTCAAAATGGGCCCATTGGAAGAGTTTGGGCAAATCCATCTCCCATCTCCACACCTTTGCACTGCTTGTCCCCACCCCCCACCCCACATGCTTGAAATGGACTCCACTCCTCATCTCTACCTACTGAAACCTCTGGTTTCCTTAAGACTCAACTCAGGCATCACCTTCTACATGAAGCTTTTCCTAGTTCCTCTGCTCCTCCCAAGATTACTTTGTAATAATAATAATAATAATTAAAAATTATAATAATAGCTAGCTGGGGCTGCTAGGTGGCACAGTGGATAAAGCACTGGCCTTGGATTCAGGAGAACCTGAGTTCAAATCCGGCCTCAGACACTTGACACTTACTAGCTGTGTGACCCTGGGCAAGTCACTTAACCCTCATCGCCCTGCAAAAAGAAAGAAAGGAAGGAAGGAAGGAAGGAAGGAAGGAAGGAAGGAAGGAAGGAAGGAAGGAAGGAAGGAAGGAAGGAAGGAAGGAAGGAAGGAAGGAAGGAAGGAAGAAAGAAAATGATGTCTAGGATTTATTAAATTGTTTTTCAAAAAAATGTAAACAGGGGGGGTGGCTAGGTGGCGCAGTGGATAAAGCACCGACCCTAGATTCAGGAGTACCTGAGTTCAAATCCGGCCTCAAACACTTGACACTTACTAGCTGTGTGACCCTGGGCAAGTCACTTAACCCCCATTGACCCACAAAAAAAAAAATGTAAACAGTCTGAAATGGAAATTCTTGGTTTTATATTGAATCCTCTGTGTTGTGCTGTGTACATGGAAATGCGCTCACTCTCTCTCTCATCTTTTTGTATTTAAGTTCAAAACAAATAAAAATTTTGTTTAAAAAATATCGTGGTTTAAAACCAAAAGACATCAATAAAATGTTAAGGGAAGAAAAAGAAAATCACAGAAGAATGTATCTTTCAGTGCTGGATGAGGGAAGGATGGAAGAGAAGAGCAGAGGAAGCAAAAGCAATGGCAGAGTAGCTTCTTTCAAATAGCTCTAAACAACCACCCAAGAAGTTAGAAATGGTTTTGATGGTTGATAAGAAATCTCTGGCAAAAGCTCTTGACGTAGCATCAGACCTGATATTACAGGAAAGGAACTAATTCCAAACTAAAGATTGGAGATGAAATGGGGAGGGGGGGCATTCTAATGATCAGATGCAGCATCATGGGAGTGAAAGATGATTTGTAGTCAGGAAGTGTCAAGTTCAAATCCTGCCTCAGATGATTACTAGCTGTGGGGCCACAGTATAACCTCTCTGGTCTTCACTTTCCTCATCTGTAAAATGGGGATAATAATGTTTGTCCATGCCTATCAGATGAAATGATGAATGTAAGGTGCTCCACAAACCTTTAAACACTATATGACTATCAGCTATGATTACTTTATGGTCTTATTAAGGTCAAATGAGATGATGGTTATAAAGGCACTGGGCACTATATATTGTGATTGTTGTTGAGTCGTTTCAGTTGTGTCCCACACTTCGTGGCTCCATTTGGGGTCTTCTTGGCAAAGATACTGGAGTGATTTGCCATTTCCTTCTCTGGCTCATTTTACAGATGAGGAAACTGAGGCAAACAGGGTTAACTGACTTGCCCAGGGTCACACAGCTAGTAAGTATCTGAAGCCGGATTTGGACTCAGAAAAATGAGTCTTCCTGACTCCAGGCTCTATCCACTGAGCCACCTGGCTGCCTGAGCACTATATATAAATGTCTGTTGTTATTGGCAATAACATTATTGTGTCCAGGTTAAGCAGTTTAATTGGTCTGAGGTGGTCCACTGGCATAGGTTAAGATATTATTGACACTGGGGGGCAGCTAGGTGGTACAGTGGATAGAGTACCGGCCCTGGAGGACCTGAGTTCAAATCTGGCCTCAGACACTTAACACTTACTAGCTGTGTGACCCTGGGCAAGTCACTTAACTCCAATTGCCTCACCCGAAAAAAAAATTAAAATAAATAAATCGGAGGCCTGGGGTTGAATTTCAGCTCTGGCACTTACTATATTTATGACCTTGGATAAGTCCTCCCCCCTTTCCTGGGGCCCAGCTGCCTCATCTGTGAAATGAGGAGGTTGGACTCAGGGGTCTTTAAAGTTCTTCCTACTTCTAAATATATGATCCCTTACAGCACCCATAGTTCTCATCTCTCACTTTTTTTGGCTTAGCCCATATGGCCTTGGCTTGTCAGTGATATATTTACAGAGACTATATATCTTACATCCTCAACTACACTGGAGATTACTGGAGGGCAGAGATGGTGTCTTCTACTTCCCAGAATCCCCCACAGAACCTATCACTGTGCACACAGTAGGCACTCAAGGGCCATCAGAGAGCAGAAGGTCAGTAAGCAGGAAGGACTCCTTCCTTCCTTGCCACCCTCCCCAGGTCTGACACAATTGTGAGTCTCTTACCCTTTCTTCCCCTGCTTCTCTCCATCTGCACCATTCCCCAGCCAAACTGAAGGATTCCCTGCCTTACAACCACAGCCCCACAGCTCCTTCCTGCCTGCCTCTGCTGGGCATCTTTCTATGCCTGAAGTGCTGTCCTTGCACCCCACCCCCATCCCTAAACCACAAACCACTGTTAGAAGCCTTCGCTAATGCTTTTCCTAATCACTACTCGATCTATTGCACTACATGTGAACCTTGAATTTTATATCAAAACTCTATGATGGGGCAGCTAAGTGGCACAGTGGATAAAGCACTGGCCCTGGATTCAGGACAACTTGAGATTAAATCCGGCCTCAGACACTGGATACTTACTAGCTGTGTGACCCTGGGCAAGTTACTTAACCCTCATTGCCCAGCAAAAAAACAAAACAAACAAAAAAAATTAACCAAAAAACAAACAAGCAAAAAACCTCTGTGATATACTTAGAGGTAGCTGCTGCTCAGTAGATAGAGTGCTGGGCCTGGAATCAGGGAAGACCTGATTCAAATCCAGCCTCAAACACTTATCAGCTGTGTGAGTCTGGGCAAGTGACTTAATCTCTGTCTGCCTCAGTTTCCTCAGTTGCAAAATGGGGATAATAACAGTCCCTACCTTGAAGGATTGTTGTGAGAGTCAAACAAGATAATATTTATAAAGTGCTTAGCACAATCCTGGTATTTAGTTTTTGTTCTTCAGTCATGTCCAATTTTTCATGACCCTATTTGGGGTTTTCTTGGCAAAAATACTGGAGTGGTTTGCCATTTCCTTCTCCAGCTCATTTTACAGATGAGGAAACTGAGGCAAACAGGGTTAAGTGACTTGCCCAGGGTCATACAACTAGTAAGTGTCTGAGGCCAGACTTGAACTCAGGAAGATGACTTCAGGCTGGGAACTCTATCCACTTTGCCACCTGTTTTGTAGGCGATATATAAATGCTTATTCCCTTCTCCCTTCCCCCTTCCCCACATTTATTGGCTATTATTTTTTCTTACAATTATCTATATGCGGGCAGCTAGGTGGCGCAGTGGATAGAGCACCGGCCCTGAAGTCAGGAGTTCCTGAGTTCAAATCCGGCCTCAGACACTTAACACTTACTAGCTGTTTGACCCTGGGCAAGTCACTTAACCCCGATTGCCTCACTAAAAAAAAAAAAATTATCTATATGCAAGTCCTAGCTCTCTACTGGTCTAAAAGTTTCATGAGTGGGAACTGTGTCTTTTCTAAACTATGTGCCTGAGTCTGTGTGTGCTCTACATACCATAGGAATTGAATAAAGGTAGAAATGGTGGAAGAGCCCCAGTAGTGAAGGGACAGATCAGAGAATAGGATCACAAATGCCTACTGGGCAGAGGTAGAGCTCTGGGATAATCCCAAGAAGGCCTGAGCTTGTGAGGAACCCCAGTGGTGCCAATGAACATCCTAATTATTAAATACAATTCTTTTTTTTTTTTTTTTTGGTGAGGCAATGGGGGTTAAGTGACTTGCCCAGGGTCACATAGTAAGTGTCAAGTGTCTGAGTCCGGATTTGAACTCAGGTCCTTCTGAATCCAGGGCCCGTACTTTATCCACTGTGCCAGTTAGCTGCCCCTATTAAAGACAATTCTTAAGAGAATCTCTGTTTTATGGCCCAGCCAGACTTAAGGCTCAAGTCCAGGGGAACTGGAAAATATCCCACATAGAATGAGGTCTGAATGGTCTTGGCCTTCCAGCCTGGTCTGAAGCCTGCCACTCCCCAAGAAGCTCACTGGGGACCAGAGTAAAGACTGGGAGCCTCTCCCTTGAGAGGCACTAAATAGGATCATAGATTTGGAGAAAAAAAGGGACTTTGGAAAGGAGATGGAGGGGTCTTCTAGTCCAGCTTCTTAATTTGACCTTGTGCATTTACTCTGAGGCCCCAAAATAATAAGTGACTCACCTAAAGGCGGCACCAAGATTTGAACCCAGGATCTTCAACTCCAAAACTAGTACTCCTTCCAATATGCCACAAATAATAATATGTTCAACTTTAGGGATTTCCTCACAAAAATCCTATAAAGTAGGTGGGTATTATTTACTGTTCTCAATTTATAGATGAAGAAACAGAACCTTAGAGAAGTCAAATGATTTGCCCAAGGCCATACATCATCTAATGGGGGCAGAGCTCAGGTCTTGCTCCATTGCTCTTTCTATTATCCCATGAGGCCTTGGTGTGTCATGCAGTTCTGCCTATGGTCTACCTCAAATCTCAACCTGCTGTATTTGGAGTTGATCACGAGCTGGTAGATCGGATGTTAGTGCCTCTCGATGCTAGTGACTCTGTCTTCTCTACTTCCTACCTCCTATGTTCCACTTGGAGTATATCCGTAGAAATACCCATCTCCCTTTGGGTCTGAACTTGAACCTGGGTCTTAGACTAGTACTTTCCCAACTATACTATACTATGCTGCTTCTCAAATTCAGGAAAGTCCAGACATTGTTTGGAAGCATGGTCTGTGGTCCTGAGATTCTAACCTGAAGGAGGAAGGCTGGGACTGTAGTCTTGGGAGGATGGATTCTGGGTACTGGGAGGGTAGAGGATTGGGGGAGATTACCCACCCAAGAAATGGAAATCTGCCACCCCCTTCCAAAAAAACCATGGAGAAGTCCTGAGTCCTTCTCGTTGTTCCTTATAGCCCTTGGCTAATTTCAGAATAAGAAAAAAGGAGCGTCTACTTGGGGTGGGGGTGGGGAGAAGAGGGACCTGGGATTGGATTCCTTGGCTGATTCAGGGATGGGGGATGGGGTGAGACCCAGAGAACCAAAGTGTTGGGGCCAGTGTTTTGTCAGCCCTCTTGGGCGTGGGGGATTCTGGTCCGGGATTCAGGCGTCTGTGGGGTTTTGGCCGGGCCTCCTGCGGTTTGGGCTTCCTGGGCAGCTTGTTCGTTCTCCCAAGGCTTGGGCAGGCATCAGCAAAGCCAGCCCTTGTGCTATGAAAGCAGCATTGTCTGAGTCCATCTGGGGCTTGGGGAGGGGGCATATTTGGTTATGGGGGGAGAGGAAGGTGGGGGTAAAGGGGAGGACTGTGGTCTGAGTGCTTCAGGTTGTGAATGTTGGGCCCCTGGTCCCTAGCCAGCCAGCTTCTTCTTCTTCCTGCCACCAAGTAAGTGGAGAATGCAGCTGAGGCCAGATGTGGGGGTGGTCAGAGAACATGGAGAGATGGAGGGAAGGGGAAGAGGGCATTAGAGTGAAATGTGAAGGGGAGTCAGAAAGAAGGGAGAAGTGGAGAGTGATGGGGTGCTGGGAAAAGGAAAACACAGGGCAAGGAGAACAAAGGGGGGAAAAGAGGAAAATGAGAGGAAGGGGGACAGAGATGAGTGGAGGACAGCTAGTCCCAGTACTTTGGCTAAGAGTTCTTCCCAGACTGGGAACCTAGAACTAAAATATTCTTCATCTTTCTCTTCTCCAGACTGAAGAGGTCCAGTTCTTCAAATCTCTGTCTCCTAGACTACTTGACTAGGGATATGAGAGGCTCCCGTTAGAGGGCCCAGGGAGAGGCAGAAAATCACAAATTAGGGGCTTCAGAAACGATCAAGTCATAAGTTCACAGGACTGGGAGCTGGAAGGAACCTTCAAGTTCAGACAGTTCAATCTCCCTGTTTTTATAGATGGAGAAACCCAAGCCAACCCAAATCACACAGGTAACAGGTCAGATTTGATCTCAGATCTCATGATGATAGTGATGATCTCATGATCCAGGATTCTTTCCACTATACTAAGCTTCCTCCTCAACCCCCTCATTCCACACAGGAGAAAACCTGGGAGCCGATGCAGGGAAGTGACTTGCCTAAGGTCACATCTCCAGCTATTGTCTGTCACTGCCAAGCCTAGAACCCGGGTCATAAGATCCCCAGGCCAGAGTTTACTGAAGAGAAGAGAAAGGCGAAAGTATTAAAGTGGCGCTGAGGAAGGAAGGGCAGGAGGAGGATTCCTTCATAGAAGTGGGGAAGTGGGAATAAAAAGCTTTGAGAGGAAAAATTAGATCTATATCTCTTCCCCACCCCCCACCCCCACCTCAAAACCGGCCTTTTTGAGGTTGAAAAAGCCCCACCAAAGAATCAGACCCATCCTGCCCACTGCTCCCTGCTCTGCTCTCCTCTCCCTCAGGTCAACTTAGAAGTGGGGCAGCAGGTCACAAGGGCTGTGGGACAAGGAATGTCCCCATTTTGCAAAACATCTGTTCAGGGAGGGGCGCCAGGAGTGAGAACTGGTGGTGGGGAGGGCTTATTTGCCGAGGAGTAGAGGTGCAAGCGAGGTGAGGGAATGGTGGGTTGTGGCCGGGTATGAGAGGGCGCGTGGCCAGGGGCGGGGGGGGAGGGGGGTGTTAGGGGGGAAGACACAAGCAGACGGCCCAGGGAGCAGAGGGCAAGGGCGAGGGGGCGGGATCCTGGGGCGGCTAACTGCGGCGGCCGCCTCCGGGAGGCGAGGCAGCGAGAGCAGACAAAAGTTTTCGAGTTTTCGGGAATAGCTCGGCTCTGGAGGGGCGGGGGAGGGGAAGGGAGAGCCAGAGACTGACTCTCTCTCTCTCTCTCTCTCTCTCACACACACACACACACACACACACACACACACACACACACACACACACACACACACACACACACACACCAAGGTGTTTACACTGGACGGGCACCGCGGGGACAAAAACCGACAGAGAGACGCAGGAAGACAGACAGAGGCAGAAACAGACAGAGGCACACAGAGAGGTTTTAGTATCTCTCTCTTTCCTTTAGAAGTGTGCGTGTGTCTGGGGAAGGGCGGAGGGGGGCGGGAGAGCGCTGTAGACTTGGAGAGAGCCTGGTGCCGCAGGACCCCAGCCCTCCCTGAGATCCTCCCCGGATTCCCGCCACCTCTCTCGGAGCCCACAGTTTCCCAGCAAAACGAACAGTCAGTAGGGAGCTCTTGCCGTCCAGCCAGGCTTCTAGTTGTCCCTTTCCACGCCTCCCCTTTGCCTCGAAACCCAAGCCCCTGGACCTTCAGCTCCGTCGATGTCCTCCAGACCTTGGTCCCTGGTCTCCAAGAACCTCTCCCCAACACACACACACACACACACACACACACACACACACACACACACACACTCTTCTTGAACTCCCCCCCACCTCCCCCCCACTGAGATCCTACCCCACCTCCAAAGCTTCATCTTCCTCTCGTGCTTTCCGCGCCCCCCCCCCCAGTCATGCCTACCTGAGGCTGAGTCCAGGATGGGACTGGGGGGCCGACCCAGCCTGGGGTCTCCATAGGACGCGTCGTGGTGTCGGGAGAGCGAGCCGTTCACCTGGGACATCTGCCCGGGACCTGCAGAAGACCGAGCTGGAGCAGGGGACGGGGAAAAGCGGACGTCCCATCCGACCCCTGTTCTCCTCTTGCTTTCCCCCGATTCCCCCACAGAGCCAACCAGCCGCTTGGGGACGGAGATGGGGAAGAGGCGGGTGGGGGGCGCAAAATGCCCAGGAGGGCGGGACGCGGTTTTCAGACTGTCAGCACTCCCTTCTCCCTTTCCTTGTCCCCTGCCTGAGTCAGTGGCAAACTTAACTAGACTTTATGAAGCTCTGGGTGGCCACCCCAAAGGGCCAGTGTCAGACTGGGGACTTCCTGGCCATGGGCGCCCAACTCTACTCCCCACCCAGAAGTTTGGGCAGCCAGCCTCCTTTCTTCTGGTCCATTTTCACTCCCTCCCCCCTTCTTTCTTCCCCCTCCTCCCTTCTATTCTCTTTTTAATCTCCCCTTTCCCTTCTACTCTCACCTCCTTCTTTTCTCCTTTCTGTCCCTTTCCCCTTGCCCTTCTTCTTCTTCTTCTTCTTCTTCTTCTTCTTCTTCTTCTTCTTCTTCTTCTTCTTCTTCTTCTTCTTCTTCTTCTTCTTCTTCTTTCTCTCTCTCTCTCTCTCTCTCTCTCTCTCTCTCTCTCTCTCTCTCTCTCTCTCTCTCTCTCTCTCTCTCTCTCTCCCTGTCTCTCTCTCTCTCCCTGTCTCTGTCTCTGTCTCTGTCTCTCCCTGCCTGTCTCTCTGCCCGTCTGTCTGTGTGTCTCTCCTCTCCCTACACTCTTCTCCCCCCCTTCCCCCCTTACATCTCCGCAGTCTATGATCTTCCCCCACCCCCACTTGCTTTGCTGGCTTTCCTGGGACGATTTCCCTTCAGGGCCCGGTTCGGCCCCCCTCCCTCCGCCCTCTTCCACGGGTCTAGGACCGGACACGTCTGTGCGCTGGGCCGGCCCCGGCCCGGTGGTGCCCCGGGCTCCCACAGGAAGCTCCACTAGGTCCGTTTCCTCCGCGCTGCGGAGAGAGGGGCCTCCGCCCCCCTTCCTTCTCCCCCTCCACTCCAACACACCAGTCCACCACCGAGTCTGGGAGCTGAGCCCGGATGGGGGAGGGGGCTGGTCGCTTTCCCCTTCCCCCACTCAACGAAAGTTTGCAAAAGAAAAAGTTGGGAGAGAGGAAGGGAAAGGGCGAGGGGGAGTAATGGAAAGTGGGGGAACCACCTAAAGAGAAAGAGTAACTTTGGACTTCTCTCTGTGGGGCATTTGTTCAGGTAATTCAGGCTGCTAGACGATCCTGACTACGGGACGGGGGTATTTAGGATATTGTAGGTTTAAGTGTTTGAAATCTGTGACTGAAACACCCCACTCTAATTCCCCTCGAGCCCTGGAAAGGATGCTCAGAGGTTTGGCCGGGGGGGGGGGGGGCGGAGGGGGGCGGCAATAACGGAGTTGGACTGCAAAAATTCATCAAGAGACAAAGGGAAATTTCTTCAATGTGGCCCCCACTCTCTTCTCCCTCGCCAGTCTTTACCTCTCACATACACCCTTACCACCACCACCCCCACTCTCCAAGGGCTCTAAATAGAGATCTTTAATTCCCGCTACACGGACGGGCTAGGGGAGATGGAAAGGGAGGGATGGACAGGTCTACTACACTGGTCCTTAGGTCAGTCACCAATGGAATCAGCAACGAAGGTTTCTTTAAAAGGAATGGGGGATGGGGGAGAGGCAGAGGGAGACCCAATAGTTTAGTCTGGTTAAAACTCGCTGAAGAGGAGGTTAGGGGTGGAGTGGGAGAGGGACCTTGGATGGGGTGGGGGAAAGGGAACCAGAAGAGTAGGTTAGGGAGAGGAGAAGGGTAAGAGGGTTCTTTCTTAGGAGGGGATCTAGCTGAAGAAGGGGGCCGGTGGTGGAGCACATCTGGAATTGTGAGCTGGACCAATCCCCTCCTGGGGTGCCTTGGGTGGGGAGGGGGAGGAGGGGAGAAGGGTGTTTGGTGAGGTGGCAAAGAGGAGCATCGGTGCCCTGTAGGTCTGGGTTAGTGTGAGGACCGACTCTGGGTCAGTGTGACAGTCCGGCGCCTCTTGGGAGGGGTGTGTGAGTGTGGCGATGAGCGACACTCCCCATTCTGAGACTGAAGAGGCTATTCCGGCTGGGTTAGTTGGCAGACGGAGGCGTCCTGTCACTCACTATAGGGTGACCGTCTGGAGGCTCCGACACACTGGGGATTGGGGGAAGGGTGGAATCAGGTCTTCCTTCGGTTCAGCACCTCGTGTACTTAATTATAGTAGCCTACACCTCCAGACTCCCAGACTTCAGAGTGCACTTAATTAGTGAGTAGGCTCCTAGAATCAATCGCTCACCATTACCCTAACTTGGAGAGCTCCAGTTCGCCTCGGCAGCCGGGGCTCGGCACAAGAATCCGGGGGTTTTCCCTGGGACTGCCCCTGACTCCTGCTTGTCCCTGGATGAGTATCTCCCTCCTAGGGTCACCAAGGGGGCTTGGATACTTACGGCACTTGGAGATCTTCAGTAGCCGTTTCGCTGGCTCTTTCCCAATCAGTCCGGAGGGACGCTGCCCCAGCAGAGTGGACTGGGTGGCTGCAGCCTCTGATGAGCGCGAAGCGGAAAGGAGTCGGGGGCGGGGGTGGGGGTGGGGGTGGGGGGCAGGGAAGAAAGGGAGTCCCGCCCCGAGACCAGGCAGTGCCGGGGCAGTGAGAGGCCCGGGGCAAGCGTGGCCCCTGACCCCGAGCCCTAGGACCCGGCCGGCCGGCAAGAGAAGGCTGCCGTGACTGAAGAAAGACTGGGGAAAGGGGGTGGACCTTGGGCTTTCTGGCAGTGTATGAGTCACCTGGGACGCCCAGCCACGCCGGGCTCGGCTGCTAGCGCATTCCTGCCGGCTTACCTGGGACACATGTGCTGTGCCCTTTGCCCCTCCTCCCTCTTGAAGACTCAGGCGGAATACTGCCGAACGTCTTGGTTTCCCCTCCAACACACACACACACACACACACACACACACACACACACACACACACACACACACACACACACACGTCCTCTCTCTTAGAGCCTTCTTTCCCCAGTCATTTCTCCTGGTGGGGAGGCCCTTACCCCTAATGTTACTTTTTTATATGTATTTAGAATACAAATTTTGACATCATTTTTTTTGTGAGGCAATTGGGGTTAAGTGACTTGCCCAGGGTCACACAGCTAGTAAGTGTTAAGTGTCTGAGGCCAGATTTGAACTCAGGTACTCCTGATTCCAGGGCCGGTGCTCTATCCACTGGGCCACCTAGCTGCCCAACATCAACTTTTAAAAAACTTTGAGTTCACCCCTAATGTTACTTAACAGATATTTAATCTAAGGTAAATAACTTCCCCTTCCTGGACCTCAGTTTACTCACCTGTAAAATAAGGGAGTTTGGTTAGATGACTTCTTGGATCCCTTATAGTTAAAACATCCTATAATTCCTTCTTTACAGACACAGGACTGACAGTTTTCTGCTCTCAGGCCTTCAAGGACTCAAACCCTCCAGCTTTTGTTGACTTCAAGGCTTTGAGTAAGGGTCCATTGGCCTAGGCAAATAGAAATCACATTTTGAGGTTTTTCTATATCTCTTCCCTCTCCTCCAACAACCATTCTCCCTATGAAATTGAGTTAAAATCTCCAAACTTCAAGTTTGAAATGAATGTTAGGAAACCCCCAGTTGAGTGGTTCTTAACTTGAAGCCCATAAACTTTTTTTTTTGTTTTGTTTTGTTTTTGGTAAGGCAATTGGGGCCAAGTGACTTGCCCAGGGTCACACAGCTAGCAAGTGTTAAGTGTCTGAGGCCAGATTTGAACTCAGGTCCTCCTGAATCCAGGACTGGTGCTCTATCCACTGCGCCATCTAGCTGCCCCGCCCATAAACTTTTTAAAAAATGGTTTGATAAATGATTTCAATATAATTGGTTTCCTTGTAATCCTGTGGTTTTATTTAAGGCATTTGAAAACATTATTCTGAGAAAGGATCCAAGGACTTCACCAGTCTGCCAAGAGAAAGGTTAAGAACCTCATTCTAATCCAGCTCCACCCACCCCCATTTTACAAAGGAGGAACCTGAAATCCAGAGAGGGGAAGTGTCTGGTCATAGCAAATGACATTCAGAGCCAAGCCAAGAAGCTAGATCTATTGCCTCCTGACCTGGTGCTCTTTCAACCCAAAGGTGAAGATCACTGCAAAGCATCCTTCTGCTTCAGGGATATGTATGAAAGTGCATGTGTGTTAGAGAGGGCTGCTGCTAATTCTTTTTTTTTTTTTTTTGAGTGAGGCAATTGGGGTTAAGTGACTTGCCCAGGGTCACACAGCTAGTAAGTGTTAAGTGTCTGAGGCTGCTGCTAATTCTGGCAGGAAGACCTAGTCCTTTTCCCCAGCCTCCTTTTCTAACTGACTGGACAGGAGCCCCTCATGTCTGTAATTCAATTCAGTTCATCAAAGATTTACTGAACACTGTTGGAGATTTTTAAAAAATATTAGTCCTTGTCTTCAAATGCTTACATTCTACTTAGGAAAGAAAGGGTAGTGGAGGATACATATAAATAAGTAAATATAGGATGCTGTTGTTTGTCCTTTGTTTTCAAAGAGGACCAAATGATATCATGGGATGATGTCTTGACTCCTCTGTGAATTGGATTTAAGGGAGGCAGAGTTGCACAGTCATCAGCCTCACTCTCTTCCAGTCATCAAAGGCCAGTGGCAAGGCAAGAGTCAAGATGACTGGTGATGGCCTGGGCTGCAGTGGATGACCTTGGCATCTTTGATGTTTAACCAAGTTCTAAAATTCTCCATAGGGCCTGTCTTCATGGTCATTGCAACAAATTGTTCTTATCCACCCATCCTGACAGGGGAAGTCTACCCATGTTCGGGGTAGACATTCCCCTAACTCACCAGTGGATTTTAGGCCTGTCAGTCACCCTCAACCTAATTTAGCCTGTCTGCTGTGTCCATTTACCAGGATGTTGGCACTGCCCATGCTACAGCTTCTTGGAGCCACAGGTGAGAGCTGGGTGACAGATGGACACTAAAGGTGATCACAAGCAGCCCTGAAAAGGACTTGGTAAGCCCTCACACCAGAGATCCTAGTCCTCCCTGAACACCCTATACACCCCAGTATAAGTACAAGATAATAATCTAAAGAAGGACAGAGGAGAATAATTGGAGGGAGGGCCTTTAAAAAAAACACACTTGTGGCATCCTATTCTCCCTTTACTCCAACTTTTGACTTCCTACAGATCCATGTGCTTAGTTTGGTTGGGATAGGAGACCAAGACACATTAGTCACCCATTAACAGTTCTTCCAGAAGACACCTTAGTACCTTTCCGCACTGGCCCTTTACTCTGTCCCTGGGCCTTGCCTAGCTCCCACCTCTATGAGGAGAGAGCTAAAGCAGTCTATGGAAGCCACAAGGCAGGACCCACTCTGGTGTCCAAATTCCAGATCAATATCCCTACCACACACCCCAAATAGAGAGATTACATAAGCTATCCAGAGATGGAAAGAAAGTGGCCTGTAAGACCATAGGATTTGGAACTGCAAAGGACCTTAAATAGCATCTTATTGTAGACAAGGACAATCTATGCCTTATACATCTTTATACTTAGAATGACACCTTGGGTATAGTAGATGTTCAATTAATTCTTGTTGAATGAATGAATGTGTTGAATGAAACTAGGGTTGGGAGAGCTTTGTAGACTCTATTGACTTTTTTGGGGGTGGGTGGGAGCTGGGCAATGAAGGTTAAGTGACTTGTCCAGGGTCACACGGCTAGTGAGTGTCAAGTGTTTGAGACCAGATTTGAACTCAGGTCCTCCTGAATCCAGGGCCAGTGCTTTAACCACTGTACCACCTAGCTGCTGTGCCCTATTGACTTTTGACAAGTCAACTCATGGTAGGGAAGAGAATCAGTTTTGTTTATAGAGTCCTAAACTTAGAGGCAACAAATCTGTAGGATATCCTCTAAGCTCTATCACTCACTCACCATATAACCCTGGTAAGGTCACTGGTCCACTCTGTGTCTCGATTTCCCTTCACTCCCCCATGCTGTGGATTTCATGCCCTTAATGGTAGTACATTTTTCTTCATGCTTTAATAAAGGCTACAAACTACCACTGCACTCTACCCCCTGGATTCTCTCTGGCCTTCCTCATGTCCCTATGTTCCTGGCATAGGAAGGAAGGAACTGAATATAAAATGTCAAAGGTGGATTGTAAAAAGATGAGACTTGTCTCCTGCAAATAATAATACTAGCTGAACATTGTCTAGTTATTATGACCATAGTCTCAAAAAATAAATGGAGAGGTGGGAAGTCCATGGGTGTGGAACATCGCATATACCATTAAAGTCAGTCAGTGTGTTGTCTAATACTTTTGAACTTAAAAAGAAAATTATAGGGGCAGCTAGGTGGCGCAGTGGATAGAGCAACAGCCCTGGAGTCAGGAGTACCTGAGTTCAAATCTGACCTCAGACACTTAACACTTACTAGCTGTGTGACCCTGGGCAAGTCACTTAACCCCAATTGCCTCACTAATTTAAAAAAAAAACACTATAAATTAAAAGAAAATTATATGAGAAGGTTCTCTTAGTAAGGGAGGGGAAGGGATAAATTTGGATACGAAGGCAATGTAACCACAACAGGAATCAATAAAATGCTGAGACCAAATAATAATACTAAGGCTAAGAAGATCTTGAGCCAATTAGTGTGCAGCTGTAGGTTCCTCCAGAGAACCAGGTGGCATAGGGAAGTATTCCTGGGAACCCTGAGGGCAGAAGTCAAGGAACCAAAGACCTGGAAGGAACCTAAGAGATGATACAGTCCAGCCCCATTTAACTGAGGAAGAGATATTTGGGGCCAGACAGGTTGAGTAACTTGGCCAACATCACATAGCATTGGTGCCGGAGTTGAAACTCGAGTCAATATCCTGAGCCTTAGTTCAGGGCTCCTTCCACAGAACCAGGAGTTCCTTGTTCCCCTAGAAAGGCTGCCAGGCTATTGCTGCCTTGTCCCTGCAGTAAACAGCTCCAGAGAACTAGAGGGTCTCCCCGCCCCTCTCCAAACCAATGCTCCCAGTTCTGGGCTCCTCTCCTCACCTCCCAGCCCTGCAGTGTGGTTGTGGTGGTAGCCCCCATCCTGGCATACTACCCACATGCTCTGGCTATACTCCAGACCAAAGGCCCTGGCCCTCAGCCTCCATCAGCAGTCTGCTTTCCCACCCCCCATCCCCACCCCAGCGTCTGGCCCGCATGCAGATTGCTTCCTTGCTTCCTGTCTTAGGCAAGCAGGCGGGTGACTGGGCTGCTACAGCTGGATGCCAGCTGCTGCTGTTGACTCCCAAGGGAATGATGGTGACCATAGCCCTGGCCAGGAAAAGTCCAAAAGGCAAGTTTCCTATCCACTTCTATCTATCTTCTTCCCCAGGATAGTTGTTAGATATACTATGGGCTTAGCCTCCAGCAGTCCTCAACTTGACCCCATCCCCAACACAAACACACATCATGAAGGACCCCAAACTTAAGGGAATTTAATGGCCTGCCAGCCCAATCCCTTCATTTTACAGTTGATAAAATGGCAGCTCAAGTGACCTGCCCAAGGTCACACAGGTTCTAAGTGTTAGATTGAAACCCTAGTCCTCTGACTCTAGGCCCAGTGCTTTGGCCTCCCCAGAGTGGCCAGAGCCATTCCATCTCCTTAGTTGGCATCAAGTGGGATATCCTGGGTGGCTCTGGTGGCTAGAGGGCAACTTAGATCAGAACCCCAAAAGAGGAAAAACAGGAAGCAGGGAAGTGTCATGGAAAGAGCAAAGAACCTAGAGCCAGGAAATCCAAGTTCTGGGTCAAGCCCTCACTAGATGTACAGAATTTAGCAAAGTCCCACGATTTCTTTCAACCTCTTTAAAATGGGAACAATAACATCTGTCTGACATACCTCCCAATCAAATGGTAAGTGCAGTAGAAATGTGAGTTATTGCTCCACAAGGAGAAACGGGGCTCCTTCACTCTCTTCCCTCCCCAGACAAAGAATTTCTTGGACATTAAATAAAGACTCTTCTTTCCCCCTTTTCTCCCCCTCCAGCTCTCTTGAGTACCTCAGGAAGAGCCATTAAAGACACAGCCCTTTCCCTTCCTGTCCTGTTTCCCTGGTGCTCAGGGTATCAAGGCTTTTCCAGCTCCCCTTCTCATTCAGCCAAATAATAATAGCTCATATTTCTAAAGCTCCTCATATATATTCTTTGGTGTGGTTTTTTTTGGGGGGGGGAGCAGCAATGAGGGTTAAATGACTTGCCCAGGGTCACACAGCTAGTAGGTGTCAAGTGTCTGAGGTCAGATTTGAACTCAGGTCCTCCTGAATCCAGGGCCGGTGCTTTATCCACTGCACCACCTAGCTGCCCCCCATATATATTCTTTGATACTTGAAAACTCCTGTGGGGTAGGTGGTGAATCCAATTACCTTCATTTTGCTATGGAGGAAACTGAAATCCAGAGAACAAAAACACAGGATTAGTCAGTGCTGGAGGCAAGATTCAAATCCATGTCCCTGGACTCCACATCCAGTGCCCTATCCACCATCAGTCCCCCTCAGTTGTACACAAGGCTAGGCACACACTCGATCTCACCACCGCTCACATGTACTATCTTCATGACCCCAAAACTATGAAATTCCTTTATCTGACCACAACTTCCTATCCTTCCATCTCTTCCTGTGATTCCTGTTTTTCCTCTTTTGGGGTTCTGATCTAAGTTGCCCTCTAGCCACCAGAGCCACCCAGGATATCCCACTTGATGCCAACTAAGGAGATGGAATGGCTCTGGCCACTCTGGGGAGGCCAAAGCACTGGGCCTAGAGTCAGAGGACTAGGGTTTCAATCTTTCCTTTCCTAAATCCAATTCCCACTCAGTGATCAGGACTTCTGTGTCCTTAATCCTGAATGCTTAGACCCCACCTACTGTGGCATTCCTATGCAGTCCTTTCCCTGGCCAACTTCCAACCTTCTGGCTTCACAATGATGACTCTTAACCAACTGTGTTGGAAAGGATCTGCTAGGCTAATTCACACTATGATGGTAGTGACAGATAATGGCCCAATATGTTGTGTTCCCAAGGGGGTTGCATCATGATAGAGCTTTAGTATCCAGGGTATCAAACTCAAAATACATTTTGTTTTTAAATGTATAACATTTATCGATTTCATAAATCATAAAATATAGTATAGTTCCAAAAGTCTTTGTGCATTTTTAAGCTTTTAATAACAGAAAATTGCACTAAGACTTTTGGGACACCCAGCTCTAATGCTAGAAGGGTCCATAGAGATTATTCTGGTTCTTTATTTTTAAGATGAGGAAACTGAGGGGGCAGCTAGGTGGCACAGTGGATAAAGCACTGGCCCCTGGATTCAGGAGGACGTGGGTTCAAAGCCGGCCTCAGACACTTGACACTTATGAGCTGTGTGACCCTGGGCAAGTCACTTAACTATCATTTCTCCGCAAAAGAAAAAAAAAAGATGAGGAAACTGAGGCCAAGAGAGGGGAAGTGACTTGCTTAAGAGCATGCCACTAGTTAGTGGTAGCACTATGACTTGAACTCCAAGTTCAAAGCCTTATTGGATACTAGAGGCTTCCTGTCACAGCTCCACCCTTCCCACATGCAAACCAATTGAATTAAGGTAATATGCAAGCCATATCTATATTTTCCTTTGGATTTAGAACTGGAAAGAAACTTAGAAATCATTTAGTCCAGCTACTTCCTTTTACAAAAGGACAAGAGACCCATTTATGTGTTCCCCATTAGAATATAAACTCACTGAGGGCAGGGACTGTCTTTTTGTTAGGATTTGTATGCCTAGCACTTAGCAGAGCTTAAAAAATTCTTGTTGATTTGACTTGACTTTTATCAATCCTCATTCTCCTTGACCTTTTGGGAGGCCAGATGTGAAATCAGGAAGATGAGTCTTTCTGACTGCAGGCCCAGTGCTCTATCTATCTATGCCCTCATCTTATACATAACATGTACAAATCAGAATTAATTATCTTCATCTCTAAACCCATCCCTCTTCCAAATTTCCTATTTCATTGGAGAGCTTCCAGTCATAAAAATTCATAACCCAAGACTCATCCTTGACTCTTTTCTTTACTTCACACATCCAGTCAGTTACCAAGTTTCATCAATTTTACCTCCACAATATCTCAAATTTTTCTCATTCTGCCCACTCTCAAATCCATCTTTCTAGTTAAGACCTCATCACCTCTACCCCGGCCTTCTACAATAACCTCCCCAACTGACCTTGCTGATTCTACTCTCTCTCTCTCTGTCTCTCTGTCTCTCTCTCTGTCTCTCTGTCTGTCTGTCTGTCTGTCTGTCTCTCTCTCTCTCTCTCTCTCTCTCTGTCTGTCTCTGTCTCTCTCTCTCCTTTCCCCTACACAGTAAACAAAATAATCTTCCTATGGCACCATTTGCTTCCATATCTCTGGACTACTCAAATCTTCAATGGTTTTTCATTGAATATAGGACAAAATATCTGTTGTCATCACTCAGCAAACTCCTAAAGCCATATTTAATTTAAGACCTTTCATAATCTGGTTCTCTGAAAGGTGTCAGGGCACATGCCTTCCTCTAAGGGAGGTGCCCTTAAGACAAATGTCCACACCCTGCAATCCCATTATGTTGATTGGGTCTGTGTCTGGTGTATCACCTAGTTACTAGGTCCCAACAGAAAGTAGACTCCCTGAGCATCAGGGAGGGTTTTGTTTTATTTTGTATATCCTATACCTAGAACAGAGCCTGGTATATAACATACCCTTAATAAATATTGCATGAATTGAATTGAATTGTGGCAGTTAAGGAATCAATAGAAAGAGGAAAATCAAAGAATTCAGCAAAGTGGCAGGATTTAGAATGTCAACATAAATCATCCTGTATGTATATTCCTGTACGTCACCAACAAACCCCAGCAGAAAGAGTTAAAGAGAGAAATGCCATTCAAAGCAACTATAGAAACTATAAAATATTTGGGAGTGTATCTACCAGTATGTATCTAGGAACTCTATGAATGCATCTATAAAAGACACTGGGCAGCTAGGTGGCACAGTGGATAGAGCACTGAGTTTGGAATCAGGAAGACTTATCTTCCTGAAGTTCAAATCTGGCCTGAGACATGTATTACCTGTATGACCCTGGTCAAGTCACTTAACCCTGTTTGCCTTGGTTTTCTCATCTGTAAAATTAGTTAGAAAAGGAAATGGCAAACCACTCCAGTCTCTTTGTCAAGAAAACCCCAAATGAGGTCATGAAGAGTCATACACAATAGAAATGACCAAACAACAAATAGAGGACACCTTGAAGAAATATAGAACAAGGTAATTGGAGAAATATCAATTACTCATAGTCAGGTCAAGCCAATATAATAAAAATGACAATTCTATCAAAACTAATTAATTTATTCTGCTTTGTGTCAAACTCTGATATTGCCACCACTCTCATGCTGGACCTTATCACCTCACATTTGGTCCATTGAAATAGGCTGGTTGGTCTGCCAGTCTGAGTCTCTCCTTGCTCTAGTTCATCCTTCATTTAGCTGTCAAAGTGATCTTTCTTTTGAAAGCCCAAGTCTGACCATTTTACTAATTACTATTTGATAAATTCTAGTGGTTCCCTATCAGCTCCAGGGTCAAATCCTCTGTCTGGCATTCAAAACCCTTCATGACCCAGTTCCCTTCTAACCTTTCCAGCCTTCTTATACCTTAGACTGCCTCCTCCCCACAATCATTGCAATGCAGTGATACTCCTTGCTCTAAAGACAAACTCCTTACTGTTCCTTGAACAAGATGCTTCATCTCCACACTCTGGGAATTTTCACTGGCTGTCCCCTATGCCTAGACTACTCTTCTTCCTCATCTCTACCTCCTGGTCTCCTTTAAATCCCAACTAAAATCTCACTTTCTACAGGAAGCCTTTTCTGATTCCCCTTATTTCTAGTGCCTTTCTGTTGATTATTTCAAATTTATCTTGAATATAGTTTGTTTGTATCTTTGTACATAGTTGTTTGCATGTTGTCGCCCCCTTTAAACTGTGAGCTCTTTGAGATTGGGATCTATCTGGTAGTGGCTAAGAAATCGAGTGGTAGATCAGTACTTACAATATACAGCAGTAAATGGCCATGGTAATCTAGTGTTTGGCAAACCCAAAGATCCAGGTTTTGGGGGCAAAAACCAGCTATTTGACAAAAATTGTACATTGAATATTGTACAGTTACAGCAATATTTTAATAACAATCAACTGTGAAAGACTTAGCTACTCTGATTAATAGAATTATCCAAGACAATTCCAAAGGACCCATGATGAAAAGTGCTATCCACATCCAGAGTGCTGATGTGTTTGATGAAATCTGAGTGTGGATTGAAGTAAGATATCTTTTTTTTTTTTGCTTTTTTTCCAATATTGCTAATATGAACATATGTTTTGCATGATTTCACATGGATAGTGTGAAATTTCACATGTATAATGGGAAAACTGGAAAACAGTTTGGCAAAAAATAGGCATAGGCCAACATCTCATGCTGTATACCAAGATAAAATTTTTTTTTAAATGGGTCCATGATTTAGATATAAAGGGTAACATCATAAGCAAATTAGGGAACTATCATATTTGTAGATGAGGGAAGAATTTATGACCAGAGTCAGAGAGTATAATGGGAAGTAAAATGGATAATTTTGATTACATTAAACTAAAAAGCATTTGCACAAACAAAACCAGTGGAGTCAAGATTAGAAGGAAAACAAGAAACTAGGGGGTGAGGGGATTTTACAGCAACTTTCTCGGATAAAGGCCTAATTTCTCAAGTATGTAGGGAACTGAGTCAAATTTATAAAAATAAATGCCATTCTCCAATTGGTAAAGTCAAAGGATATAGACAGGAGGTTTTCAGAAGAAGAAATCAAAGTTATCTGTAGTCATATGCAAAAAAATGCTCTAAATCACTTGATTAGAGAAATGCATATTTAAACAACTTTGAGATAACACCTCATACCTATCAGACTAGGTAATATGACAGAAAAGGAAAATGACAAATGCTGGAGGGAATGTGGCAGAATTGGGACACTAATGCACTGTTGTGAACTGGTCCAAACATTCTGGAAAACAATTTGGAACTGTGCCCACAAGGATATCAAATTGTGCATACCCTTTGCTCCAGCAATACCACTACTAGGTCTGTATCCCAAAGAGATCATAAAAAGGGGAAAAGAACCTACACGTACAAAATTATTTATAGCAACTCTTTTTGTGGTGGCAAAGAATTAGAAATTGAGGGGATGCCCATCAACTGAGGAATAGCTGAATAAGTTGTCTCATATGATTGTGATGGAATACTATTGTGCTATAAGAAATGAGGAGCAGGCAGAGTTCAGAAAATCCTGGGAAGACTTACATGAACTGATGCAAAGTGAGCAGAACCAAGAGGACATTGTCCATAGTAATAGCAATATTGTAATGATAATCAGTTGTCAAAGACTTATTCTGATCAATAGAATGATCCAAGACAATTCCAAAGAACTCATGATGAAAAATGCTATCCACCTCCAGAGAGAGAGAACTAGTGAACTCTGAATGCAGATTGAAGTATATTTTCTTTATTTTTTGCAACATTGCTAATAGGTAAATATCTTTTCCATAACTTCACATGCATAATTTATATCATATTACTTGTTTTCTCCATTGGTAGGGGAGAGGTTGGGGAACTTTAAAAAATAAATGTTAAAGGGGCAGCTAGGTGGCGCAGTGGATAGAGCACCAGCCCTGGAGTCAGGAGGACCTGAGTTCAAATTTGGCCTCAGACACTTAACACTTACTAGCTGTGTGACCCTGGGCAAGTCACTTAACCCCAATTGCCTCACCAAAAAAAAAATGTTAAAAATTAAAATAAAATAGAAACAGAGACACCAGGGTATGCCATCTTCTTTTCTTTATATCCCCAGTGCTTAACACAGTCCCTGACACTAAGTAGGTGCTTAATAACTGTTTACTGACTGACTTACTGACAAAGGAAAGTTTTATGGAGGTAGGAAAAACAAATTCATATAAAGGAACAAAACATCAAGAATTTCAACAGTAATAATGAAAATAAGTGGGGAAAGGAATCTGGTAGTACCATATTTCAAGCTATACTACAAAGCAATAATCATTAAAATTATTTGGTACTAGTTAAAAAATAGATAGGTTTGGGGGCGGCTAGGTGGCGCAGTGGATAAGCACCAGCCCTGGATTCAGGAGTACCTGAGTTCAAATCCGGCCTCCGACACTTGACAATTACTAGCTGTGTGACCCTGGGCAAGTCACTTAACCCCCATTGCCCCGCCAAAAAACAAACAAAAACAAACAAATAAACAAAAAACAACCAAAAAATAGATAGGTTTATCAGTAGAACAGATTAGGTATACAATATACAAAAGGAAACAAACAAACTAACACAGTATTTTATAAACCCCCAAACCCCAGTTACTGAGGAAAGTACTCACTATTTTATGAAAAGTGCTAGAAATCTGGATAGTGGTCTGGCAGAAATTAAGTTTAGACTTGCATCTTACACCATATATCAAGATAAGCTCCAAATGGCTACATGAACTAGATATAAAAGGTCATATCATAAGTAAATTATAGGAGGAAGGAAGAAATGACTTTTCAGATCTATGGAGAATAGAATAGTATATGACTAAACAGGAAATAGAGAAGGTCACACAAAACAAAATGGATAATTTTGATTATATAAAATTTGAAAGTTTTTGTAAAATAAGTTTAATGTAATTAAAATAAATAGGGAAATAAGTAAATGAGAAAGATAATTTTGCATCAAATTTCTCTAATTAAAGTCTCACATCCAAAATATATAAGGAACTAATTCAAATTTATAAAACTAAGAGTCATTCCCCAATAGATAAATGGTTATAATTTTGAACAAGTGGTTTTCAAAGGAAGCAATCCAAGCTATTAACAACCATATGAAAAATGCTCTGTCAGTAATACTTAAATACATATACATACCCATCAAAGTGACAAAAATATCAAAAGAAGAAAATTACACATATTGGAGGGACTGCAGAAAAACTGGTAGACTGATTCACTATTGGTAGAGCTGTGAAATGGGTCAGCTATACTGGAAAGCAAGAACATATATGCACCCAAAACTTATTATCCAGTTCATATTCTTTGACCCATATATGCCACTATTAGGCCTATATCACAAAGAGATCAAAGAAAGAGGAAAAGGACATATATGTACAAACATATTTATAATAGCTCTTTTGGGGATAGCCCCAAACTGGAAATTAAGGCCGTCCTTTTATTGAGGATCGGCTAAACAAAGTATGATATATAAAAGTAATGGAATATGTAATGTAATGGTGTATGTTTATAAATGTAATGGTGCCATAAGGAAATGACAAAATGGACAATTTCAGAGGAAACTGGGAAGACCTCTATGGACTAATGCAGAGTGAAGTGACAGGAACTAGAACAATTTATGCAATGACAACAATTTTGTAGAAAACAACAACCTTGAAATACTCTTGAACTCCAGTTAATATAATCATGAGTCCAGAAGACCAAAGATAAAACATGGCCCCCACCTCCAATGTATCCCTTGACTTTCAGTGCCTGCAATTATAGAGATTTAGAGAGGATCAAATGAGATAACATCTATAAAGCAATTAGCAGAGGCAGCTAGGTGGCACAGTGGATAGAGCACCGGCCCTGGATTCAGGAGGACCTGAGTTCAAATCCGGCCTCAGACACTTAATACTTACTAGTTGTGTGACCCTGGGCAAGTCACTTAACCCCAATTGCCTCACTAAAAAAATAAAATAAAATAAAATAAAATAAAATAAAAGCAATTAGCACAGTGTCTGGTACATAGCAGCAGCACAGTGGATAGAGCACTGAACCCAGAAACAGGAAGACATATTCATGAGTTCAAATCTGGCCTTGGACATGTGAGTGAGATTTTCCTCACCCCTTAGTTATAAGAGATTTAATTATGATAATAATCAGTATATCAATATAAAATTATTATTTTCTATATCTAAATATTTTATTCTATTTGATTATTTGATTAAGGGAATAATAGAGCTAATCTCAATGTTGGATGATCAACAAATGTTGTATGATTAGCAGTGCTGTATGATCATCAAGTCTTGCTAGAAACTAACTCTAGCCATCATCTGTAGCTTCTAGCCAACATCTATTACATCACAGTTTGCAGATCGTGGTATTCCCTCTAATGGCAAAGTTAGTGGCTAGAAAGCAAATTTTGGCTGATCAACCAATGATTGCAAAGTTGAGAAGAAGTTTGTCTAGAATTTGTAAGCCCTATGAGGGTATAAAACCCTGGTGAGCCCCAAGCTCAGAGTCTCTCAGGACCTACCTCTGCTTGAGACCAGCTTTATTGTAAGACCGGACCTCTCTCAATAAATCTATTTTCTTCATCTTGGAGACTTTGTTGTTTCTTTCCTTTGTTGGACTTAAAAAATTTCATGACACTGACCAGCAATGTGACCCTGGGAAAGTCACCTAACTTTGTTTGCCTCAGTTTCCTCATTAATAAAATTATCTGGAGAAGGGAAAGGCAAACTACTCCAATATCTTTGCTACAAAAAAAAAAAAAGAATAACAAAGAGTCAGACACAACTGCAAATGACTAAACAACCACAACAATCTGTATAACTTTTAAAATTTTTGTTCACTACTTACTCTGATAAAGAGGTTTATTGGTTATCTGTGATTGCCTTTTGAGTAACCAGAGTTTAGAGAGAGAAAGCGGAGCTAGTGAGAGTAAGCTAAGTGTTACCTTCCCCTCGAGAGTGATCAGGGAAAGTAGTAATTATCTCAAACCCCAAAAGAATCATACCCCTAGACTACCATTATATCCGGCATGGCAGATAGATATAATTCTAGCATAATTTCCCTCTTGGAGATAGATGAGTAAAGGAATAAACATTCAGCCATGGCCCTCTTCTTGCTACCCATAAAGGTGGAAATTATAGCCTCTCTTGGAGATGGGGTAGGACACATCCCAGATCAGTTAACTATTCATGCCATATTCAGGCCAATTATTTTATGTTAAATGTATCCACATCTGTGTTATGTGTGCATCAGGAGAATAACGTTATGTCTACACAAGGAAGAATCACAAATGATAAGGAGAAGAGACTTCTGTAATCCTTTCAAGCTTCATTTTTTATTATTAAAAATTGTAATGGGGGCAGCTAGGTGACGCAGTAGATAAAGCACTGGCTCTGGATTCAGGAGGACTTGAGTTCAAATCCAGTCTCAGACACTTGACACTTACTAGCTGTGTGACCCTGGGCAAGTCACTTAACCCTCATTGCCCTGCCCCCCCCCCAAAAAAAAACCATAATGGCTTAATTCATGTTATTGTTTTGGATCCTCAAAACTTAAAAGAGAGTTTGTGTTTTATTCTATTTTTGTATATTCAGCACTGAGCATATTTTTAATGTTTTTTTAATTTAAAAAAATGCTTCTTGAATTAAATTAAACAGCCTTATGGAATAAATAGGTCAAAGACCTGTTACTGTCACTTTATAGGTGAGAAAACAAGGTCAGAGAAGTGAAGTGGTTAAGAATATTGAACTTGAGTGTCACATGATCTGAGTTTGAATTCTTATGTGACCTTGGGCAAGTTGTTTAACCTCTGTGGTCCTCTGTTTATTCACCCCTAAAATGAAGAGATTGGACTAGATGCCTCTAAGGTATTTCCCCACCCCACCCCCAACTTTAGATTTATGCTCTTCTGATTCTCTTAAGATCTTTAACAGAGTCCATAAAGATAGTGGAGGACAGAAGGGCCTAGCATGCTATGATCCACGAGGTCTCAAAGAATCAGACTCCACCAAACAATATACGTACCAGTCAGTAGGAAGGACTTCTGACTGAACTACACCATGCTGCCTAAATAATTGTAATTTTAATACTGTTGTCCTTGCCTTTGAATAGTGCTTTATTTCAGTACACCATCCCCTACATTAACTCATTTTGTTCTCATACACCACTATGTTGGTAGTTATGCAAATGAAGAAACAGTGTAAAAGTCAGCAGGTAAATGTCCTTGAGGGCAGGGACTATTTTTATTTTTATTTTTTTGTTCTGTCTGAGGATCCTGGCAGTATTTGTTGAATTAAGTTGTTTTTCCAAGGTCACACAGCAAGGGAAGGATGGGATTAGAATCTGTTTGCACTTGTAGTCCAATGCTATCTCCACTGGACCCTACTTCTTGACTGTGACTTGGTATCTGAGCAGCAGAGAAGAGAGTTAGTGGATGGTGGAAGTCCCAGTCCAGTAAACACTAGGTTCCTCCGTTCCAGGTAAAATCCCTGCATAATGATTTCAGTAGCTCTTCTTTCACATCTCTGTGGGTTTCCTGGAACATAGGACTAAGCTAGTCCTGGTTATCTTGGAGGGGAGAACCCAAATATAGGAGTTACTTCAGGTTGCACAGCAGCTTGAGTCATTAGGAAGGCTCCTCCCATCAGGGTCTGTGGATAAGGCAAATGAAAGGGCTCCAATTTAGAAAAACAGTCTGAGGGAAGAGACACAGCTTTATTCCTCAGGGGTTTACCAGTTTGGTGGGAGAGACAGTCCCTGCCTTCAGGAAGCTACCAGTGGGGTTATAGGAACAAGGACAGACTTGTACTCATGCATTCCAATAGAATCTGAATTTCTCAAGGGGACACATGGTTTTTGTTTGGTTTTGCCTTATATTTGACCACTTCATATATATCTTCCTTTATTCATTTTATATTTATACTGCCTATATTTTTATATGTATTTGTCTGCACTGTTAAAATGTTTCTTGCATCAAAGACTGTTTCATTCATTCATTCAGTTTGTATCTCCAGTGTCTAGTATAGTGCCTGGTACATATTAGGTACTTAATAGATACTTGTTGGGTGATTGATTAATTTGTATCCTCAGTGCCTAGCTCAGTGTCCAATACATAAAAGGTTCACAGAAGTGTATTGAATGAATAAATATGTTACAATAAAAATCCTCTGCTGGGCTTAGGGTGGCTAAGTACATCGCACTCTCTTCCTTTCCACTAAGGCATGGTTCTCTCAGCTGTGGAGCACATGTACCAAGGCAGCCTTGGGGAAGGAAATCCAATCACCTGAAAGAAGGAGCAGGTTTCTTCTTCTTCTTCTTCTTCTTCTTCTTCTTCTTCTTCTTCTCCTTCTTCTTCTTCTTCTTCTTCTCCTTCTTCTTCTTCTTCTCCTTCTCCTTCTCCTTCTCCTTCTCCTTCTCCTTCTCCTTCTCCTTCTCCTTCTCCTTCTCCTTCTCCTTCTCCTTCTCCTTCTCCTTCTCCTCCTCCTCCTCCTCCTCCTTCTTCTTCTTCTTCTTCTTCTCCTTCTTCTTCTCCTCCTCTTCCTCCTCCTCCTCCTCCCCCTCCTCCTCCTCCCCCTCCCCTCCTCCCCCTCCTCCTACTCCCCCTTCTCCTTCTACTCCTCCTCCTTCTTCTCCCCCCCCATAGCCTTTGACTCTTTAAATCTCCCCAGAGCCCCAAATCCAGAGAAAGAAGTTCTTAAATCTTAGGTTTTAGTTTATGTCAAGGGTGTCCTTAAAGGAAAGAATAGAAAGGCACTTAGTCTACTCTCAGGATCAGGTATAAGATAGATGTATGTCTCTTCCACATAAAATAAATGGTAAATGCAAAGACTCGCAAGTGCTTTTTGATAATCTTAAAAAAGGATGTAATAATAACTTAAAACTACTGTCATACTCTCCCAGGTGGTTGAAACTTAAACATCTAAATATGAGGCAATTTATGGTACTACTGAATAGACATTTTACAATTCACCTAGGCTCTGCATTGTCTAAATAATCCCCTAAGGTTCATATCTTCTGGCAGGCTAGACCAGGAATTGGACCTATCCTTTATTTACTTACTTATTTATTTGTTTGTTTATTTACTGTTTTTTAATCTTTCATTTTTATTTTTTTGTGGGGCAATGAGGGTTAAGTGACTTGTCCAGGGTCACACAGCTAGTAAGTATCAAGTGTCTGAGGCCGGATTTGAACTCAGGTACTCCTGAATCCAGGGCCGGTGCTTTATCCACTGTGCCACCTAGCTGCCCCTGGACCCATCCTTTAAGCAGTGGTTGTTTTTATCAGTTCCAAAAATCCCTTCTGCTCCACAGTTTGGTTGAGTATGGGATAAAGAAAATAGGAATTGAGTTGAAGTTAAGTTGGGGATCAAGGTCCTCGTCTCTGTTTAACCAAGTTTCTCTTGTAGATATGGTCAACCAAAATCTAGAGGTCACTGAATACATCCTTACATAGGGAAGGGAACAAGCCTATTTAGTACCTATTGTGTGTCAGGCACTATGGTAAGAGCTTTATAAATATTGTCTCACTTGATCCTCATGATAACTCTGGGAGGCAAGTGCTTTAATTATCTCCATTTTACAGTTAAGGAAACTGAGGCTGACTGAGGTCAAGTAACTGACTCAGTCATATAGCTAGTTAGTATCTGACAACTGGATTTGAACTTAGGGCTTCCTGACTCCAGGCCCCATGCTCTAACCATTGTACAAATCAGCAAAACAGTTAAGCAACAACAACTGATACAGTATATTTGATGACACATGCAACGTCGTGCCCATAGTATCAAGCCAAAGGAGGGAGATGTATTTCCCCATTTTCTTCTCCAGGGCCAAGTTTGGTCATTCTAATTGCATAATGCTCCATATGGGCATAATCTTATTATTCTTTTTGTTTACATTGTTCCAATCTTTGTGTAAATAGTTGTCCTCAGTCTATTCACTTCATTCTGTATTAATTCATATAAGATTTTTCATTTCCCCCTCTCACTTCCCTATAGTCAACATTATTTATGGCACCATAAATCTATGGAGCATTATGTACCTAAAGAAAGTGCAAACCTCACAGTCTGGAGATCATCTGCTAACACAGTGGCTAGAGTGCCAAGCTGATTCATCTTCCCGAGTTCAAATCTGACTTCAGACACTTCCTAGCTATGTGACCCTGTTTGCCTCAGTTTCCTCATCTATAAAGCGAGCTGGAGAAGGAAATGGCAAACCACTCCAGTATCTTTGCCAAGAAAACCCCAAATAGGTTCATGATGACTCACACATAACTGAAATGACCAAATGACAACATCAGGCCCTTCTGGGACTCCTGGAGTTCCTTCCAGACTCTCAGGTACAGAAAGAGAATCTTTCCCCAAGTTTTACTACTCCAACAACTCAGATTTAAGCACCAGAGACCAGCCTTTTTCTTAGTAGGAATAGTAAATAAAAATAAGCTGTAAGGGCAGCTAGGTGGTGCAGTGGATAAAGCACCGGCCCTGGATTCAGGAGGACTTGAGTTCAAATCTGGACTCAGACACTTGACATTTACTAGCTATGTGACCCTGGGCAAGTCACTCAACCCTCATTGCCCCCCCCCCAAAAGCTATACAGGGCTTGGATGAAAAATTGTTTTAAAACAATAGACATTTCGATTATGCTTTAAGGTTTTTGAAGTGGACATATGTTAATTTATTTGATCCTCACAATAGCCCTGGGGGGTATGCACTAAAGGTTTTATTCTCTGCCCCCCTCCCATTTTATTGTAACAATTGGAATGATGCCACCTGCTGGAGACTTACTGTAGGAAAGCTCCAACATGAGGAGAGGGCCTCTGAGGGCAGGACCATGTGTCTTTTCTTTGGCATCAGGAAGTGATGTTTGCTTGTGGGAGGAAGAACTGGGAGGCTGGCACGCTGGCTCTCTTTCTTTCCTGAGGACTCTGGTGGAGAAGGGAGCTAGGAATGCTCTCTCCCTTTAATAGATAGATGAATCTAGGCCTTTCTCTTTCTCTTCACCAAATCCTAATGCTCTTTAATAAATACTTAAACATTTAAATACTCTTGCTAAAGCTTATAATTTATTGGCGACCACTCATTAGATTTTAGATAGTATAGCCCTTACATTATAGATAAGAAAATTGAGGGTCAGAGAGATTAATTGACTTGTCCATGGTCATACAGCTAGTTATAACAACAGGATCGAATCCAGCCCTCTTCTGAATCCAGACTCTTCATTCTTTCCATTATACCATACTCTATTTTAAAAAAAAATCCTCTTTTCCCCTTTCAAAATTAGTCTACATTATCCCTATCTTTTCCAATGAATTTGTAACATCTAGAAGGGACTTTAGAGATCATTTAATACAACCCCCTTATTTTACAAATAAGTTAAGTGAGGGGCAGAGCTGGGAATCAAACCCAGAGATTTTGAAAATTCTAAATTCCATGTTCCTTCTACTACACCAAGTTGCCCCACTAAGAGGCTGTAATCTGCATTACTCTACCTCAGACATCCCTCAAGAGTATTTGTTTCCCTGGTTTCATTTTTTTCCATGTGTTATCATAACCTGGTACCATAAGCTCTGGGCTCAGATGACATGCTTAAGTCTTGGGGATAGCACTAAAAACCATTCTTTTTATCAGTTCTTTCTCTAGACGCAGATAGCAACTTTTTACATATGTCCTTTATGGTTAATTTGGGTATTTATAAGAGTCAAAATGATTTATTCATTCAAAGTCATTCTTGAAACAATATTGCAGTTACTGTATACAATATGCTGCTCATTTCTCCATTATTTTGTGCAAGTTTTTCTGTGTTTTTCTAAGATCATTGAGCTCATCATTTCTTATGGCATATTAAAGGTTCTATTCCTCCCATTTTATAGGTAGTTCCATCACAGTTATATACTATGGGGGGCAGCTAGGTGGCACAGTGGATAAAGCACCAGCCCTGGATTCAGAACCTCAGACACTTGACACTTACTAGCTGTGTGACCCTGGGCAAGTCACTTAACCCTCATTGCCCCACCAAAAAACAAACAAACAAAACAAAACAAAATAAAAACAATCATATACCACAACTTGTTCAGCCATTCCCCAATTGATAGGCAATCCTTCAATTTCCAGTTTTTTGTTACCACAAAGAAAGCTGCTATAAACATTTTTTTTCTTTTTTTCTTTTTCGATGAGGCAATTGGGGTTAAGTAACTTGCCCAAGGTCACACAGCTAGTAAGTGTCAAGGGTCTGAAGCCGGATTTGAACTCAGGTCCTCCTGAATCCAAGGCTGGTGCTTTATCCACTGTGCCACCTAGCTGCCCCCTGCTATAAACATTTAAGAACACATAGGTTCTTTTCCTTTTTCCCTAGTCATCTTTGAGACCTAGTAGTGGTATTATTGGGTTAAAGGGTATAGGCAGTTTAATAATTCTTTGGGCATAATTCCAGACTGCTCTCCAAAATTGTTGGATCAGTTCACAATTCTACCAACAATGAATTGGTATCCCAATTTTTCCACATACTCTCCAACATTTATCATTTCCCCCTTTTATAATTTTAGCCAATGGGGGGGAGGGAAAAAATTTACATGATAAATTTGTTGTATATTTAGAGGGGAAATCAAGTTGTACATAATGGATTTGCAGTTTCATATGCAATCATCTTTTTTATTGTACTGTGTTATGGAAATGTTTGTGTTATTCCACAAATTAAAAAATAAGTTAAATTTTAAAAAACATTATTTTTGATTCATATTGATCCCATCAGAAGTTGCTCTGAACTATGCCCAAATGGCTATGGGACTGTGAATACCCCTTGACCCAGTAATACTACTACTAGGTCTGTATCCCAAGAGATCATAAAAAGGGGAAAGGACCCACATGTACAAAAATATTTATAGTAGCTCTCTTTGTGGGGGCAAAGAATTGGAAATCAAGGGCATGCCCATCAGTTTGGGAATGGCTGAACAAGTTGTAGTATATGAATGTAATGGAATACTATTGTGCTGTAAGAAAAGATGAGCAGGCAGATTTCAGAAAAACCTGGAAAGACTTAAGTGGACTGATGCTGAGTGAGAGGAGCAGAACCAGGAGAACATTGTACACAGTAATATTGTGTGATGATCAACTGTGATAGACTTCTCAGCAATACAATGATCCAAGACAATTCCAAAGGACTCATGATGGAAACAGAAAATGTTCTCCACATCCAGAAAAAAAGAACTGTGGATTCTGAATGGAGATTGAACCATACTGTTTCTTCTTTTCTGTTGTTGGTTTTTCGGGTTTTTGGAGGTATTTCCCTTTTATTCTGATTCTACTTTTACAACATGACTAATGCAGAAATATGTTGAATGTGATTGCACATATGTAACCTATATCAGATTGCTTTCTGTCTTGGGGAGGGGGAGGGAAGGGAGGAAGGAAGAAAAATTTGGAACTAAAAATCTTATGAAAACAAATGTTGAAAACTATCTTTACATGTAACTTGGAAATAATAAAATACTTTTATGAATTAAAAAAAAGAAGTTACACCTAGAAAATCTCAGGATAAAATATATTTCGTGCCTAGGCTTCCATAATGTAAACAGAAAGGAGAACCCCAGTTCTTGATATGCATATCTAGGAAAAGATATGCATATCATTTATTGAACAGCTTTTATCTCATTCATCAGAAAATAAATAAGGGACCCACAATAACCTCTCAATGACCAATAAAATTCTTGTCCTCGTTACCACCACTTAGCATCCCCAACTTCCTTCCCAGTTTAGTTCAGGGGGCACCCCACATATGAGGCCTTTTCTGACCCCTTTATCAAGTGTCTCTACCCCTTAAATTACCTTAGTATGTATTTATCTTGTATATATTTTTGTAGAGCTAGGACCTGAACCTATGATTTCCTCGGCATAAGGAATTCCTTGGTGAGGAAACTCCCTCTAAATATAAAGGTCGTCACCTTCTCTAAAATTATAATCTCAGAGTTGCTTTGAGTGTTGAAGGGTTAAGTAATTTTCCCAGAATCACACATATAGCATGTCTCAGAGCACAGGTCTTCCTGGCTCAGAAATTGTCTTTCTATCCACCATCCTTCCTATACACACACAAACATACATATACATAAACACACATAGGTATATATGTATATCCACATATTTATATTATACATATATGTATATATGTTGTTTCTAACAGAATCAGTAACATTTAAGGTGGCACAGTGGATAGAGCGCTGGGCTTGGAATCAGGAAGATGAGAGTTCCTGAGTTCAAATCTAGCCTCAGACACTTCCAAGCTGTGTGACTCTGAGCTAGGCACTTCATCCTGTTTGCCTTAGTTTCCTCACCTGTACAATGAACTGGAGAAGGAAATGGCCAACCACTACAATATCTTTGCCAAGAACACCCCAAAGGGGGTCACAAAAAGTCAGACACAACTGATATGACTCAACAACAACTACGTGCCTGGCACATGTTAGGTGCTAGGTTTACAGAAACAAAAATGAAATAGTTCCATAATGTAACCTCCTTGAAGGCAGGTAGTGTCCCCAGGTTTTGGACTTGCCTGGAAGAGAAACCTGCTTGGAGATACCAGGCAGGTAACTTTCTTATCTTGGACCTCCATTCTCCAAACAGAATAAAGTCCAGGTCTATCGCTTCTCCATATCAGAGGCTAGATTCCTCTGTTGCAGCCACAGCTTCAGGGCCATGTACATAATGTTCCTCTCTCTCTAAGAGGCTGGTGCTTCCCAATAAATACCTCTTATCTTTCTAGAAGGCCAGGTTTCAGAAGTCTTGAACCTGGGGTTGCCACCTAGGCAACCCAAGGCCGATGCTACCCAGGAACTCCCTTTCTCTCTAGAAAGCTGGATTCCAGTATCATTGCCCAGGACTGGCCCCCTCCTATATCTAGAGGCTTGGATTCATGAGCTCCCACCACACAGACCATTTGGTTCTTCTCTCCATGACTTTCACTATGTTGAAAGCATATGTAGTGGGGGATATTCGATTTCCCCTTTCCCCCAGTTCATTGGATTTAATAAAAGAAAGTAAAGGGCAGATAACAAAGTTAATGAGGTGTTAACATATTAATGAAGTGCAAAGACCTTCTACACTCTATTATCCCATCTCTTTTCCAAGAATGAAAAAGTTCTCTAATTGAATTGGAAGAGAAGCTTGGCATTGGCTGGCAAAAGACTGGCCTCACCTCTGGAGGACTTTAAAAAGCTAAGCCTGCCAAGCCATGGACACTATAGTGGAACTTGAGGGATTGAGACAGAGGCCAGCTTTGTGGAGAGTCACTTCTACATTTCAACCAGATGAGGATAGGGAATTTTCCTAACACAGACACCCATCTGAGATACTATGCTGGGGAAGTACAAGAGAAAGGAAATGGGAAGCCTGTGGTCTGGAGGTATGAGTTTCCTTGACCACACATGTGTTCCCTACATGTATGTCTGACTGCCAGAACAATGTAAGTTTATGTTCACTCTTTCTACTAACAATGTATGTATTTTTAAGAAAGTATACACACTAGGTTTATGGGGGTGAGGGGGTAGGGGAGGGAATGTTTTGTAGCTACTGGGTTTAAAATTTTTTTTTTTTTGTAGCTACTGTTTTTACTGAACCATCTAGAAAAGGCCTTTGCTTTGAACTAGTTGTGTCTATCAGCTGACTATTAAAAGTAGGGTCACTAATGGGGGCTTTGAGCTATGGTTTGAGGTGAGTGGACCCATAGAGTGCCCTTGGAAACTGGGTAGCCTTCTGTAATTCCTTCATTCTCACCAATTCAAATTTTAAACCTGTGGGTGCTGAGTTGGGGAGGAAGACCAGAAGGTGAACTACATGTATATGTATACCTTTCCCACTGACCTCCCCAGGTCTGGACCTAGGCATTCAGAGACTAAATGTAATATGATATCTTATTTGATCCTCACAACAACCCTGAGAGGTGGGTGCTATTATTATCCCCATTTTATAGAAAAGGAAACTGAGGCCCAGAGAGACAATGACTTTTCCAGGGCCCCATGGCTAGTAGTGGCTAAGGCAAGATTCAAACTCTGGGCTCTCTAACCCCAATTCCAGCATTCTGTTCACTGCACCACCTCACTGCCTTACCAGACTTATCATCCTTTTTGTTGCTGTTAAGTCATTTCAACTAGTCTGTCTTCTCCAATAGACTGTGAGTTCCTTGAGAGCAGGAATTGCCTTTTGTTGTTCAGTTGTTTCAGTCATGTCTGACTTCATGTCCTAGCTAAAAGCCTACCTTCCGCAAGAAGATTTTCAGAGTACTCATTAACTCTAAGAGTGTCTTCTAATACTACTTCCAAGTCATCCAATATAGATTTTGTTTGTACCTAATTGTTGGCATTTGTCTCCCCCAATTGACTGTGAACTCCTAGAGAGTAAAAATTATCCTTTGTTGTTCAGTTGTTTCAGTCATGTATGTCTCTCTCTGTGACCCCATTTGGGGTTTTCTTGGCAGAGATACTGGAGTGGTTTGCAATTTCCTTCTCTAACTCATTTTACAGATGAGGAAACTGAGGCAAAGAGGGTTAAGTGACTTGCCCAAAGTCACACAGCTAGTAAGTGTCTGAGGCAAGAATTGAACTCAGAAAGATGAATCTCCTACCCACTGCACTACCTAAGTGCCCGAATCTTATCATTCTAACTTAAGCTACTCTTATTATTCTTCCCTGGCACTTTGTCTCTTTATCAAAGTTGGCAATGATAGACTACTAAGCTGGATAAAAGACACCAAAGTTCAAAAAAATCTCAGTAGAATGGAAGAATGAGACCAAGGTGGAACTGAGGATGAAATTAAGAATTAGGGTAAATGAAAAGTTCTTCATTTAAGCCTTTCCACCACCCCCTATTTCACAAATCTAAGATATTTATGTGAAAAAGTCCTGGAGGACTGAGAAGAATGCAAGCTCAGCACCCTCCAACAATGGCAGATGTAATAGAAAAATCTAGTTCTTGGCTGCTCTCTAATCCCTTAAGTCTAACAACTCCATTCCAGTCAATGTGTTGCTCTGGACCCAAAAGAGAATGGCTACCCTCCTGGCCAGAACTCAACAACACACAGACACAGACACAGACACAGACACACACAAACACAGACACACACACACAATCAGAATCGATTTGGGCTTGGTCCAGGAAGGTATTGAGGATGAAGTTCATGCATCCATGTTGCGATTCCAGGCTAACAACCCAATCACAGTTCTCCTGAGGGTTGGCACTCTCTTGGTGTTCTAACCACTCACTATTATTCCTCTTAACTACTATCTTGTGTGGTCCAGTGGAAAGAGTAGTGGTTCTTGAGTCAGAGTACTTTACCATTTAATGACCTCCTTTGATCCTCCCCACATCCTCATGATAGAGGCCAGACAGAGATTATCATCACTATTTGATGGATAAGGAAACTGAGACACAGAGAAATTAGTGATTTGCTCAGGGTCACACACCATCTTAGTAGCCTAACTAGAAGGAGAAACTGCTCTCGGTTATTGTTCTTACTGAGCTGTGTTACAATGATGGGGTAGTCACCATAGCTATGGATAGGAGAGTGGCTAAGGACTCTTCCTTCTGCCTGATATCCTGAAGATTTCCCCTCTCCTCTGCTGAGTAAATGATCCGATTACTCTCTCAATTGACCTAGGAAGGTTTCTTTCACCCATTTCTTGCTAATTTAGGTTTTGGGTTCACTATCTCATCTCTACCTGAACTGGCAGGTTGCATCCCCAGAAGGTTGAAGATACTGCTCCCTTCAGAGTTCTAGAGGCAACCCTAAGAGGTTGAGTTTTCTAATATTGTTATTCACAAGCCCCTTACTGGTGTGCTCACTGTTGATTACCAGCCATCCAGAGTTAGTCTTTAGAAATAAGTATTTAGTAAGGTTATATATAGTAAGAACAGGGGAATGTGACTCTAGGTTTTTTTGGAGGTGGAGGAGGGAGAATGTACACTTCAATCATTTCTGTACCATATTGGTATATATCACCTTGTAATAGTTAATTGATGTTAATTGGTTTATTGATACTGGGGAAATGGCAACTGGTTCAGTTGATATTGGGGGTAATATACCAGATGGGGGCTTGTGAATAATCATATTCTATCCTCAATCTCTCAGGGAGATCTTAAGGGGAGTTGTATTCATCTGCCCCCTTGGATGGAACCTGTCAATGAGAGCGAAGAGTTGGGAGAGTTTGAGTCCCAGAGCCTGAACTATATAACTGTTCTTGGGAGAGCCTGTAGGGAGATTCTCTACTTAGGAATTCCTTTATTGACTTCCCTAGTTTTCAAGATCCAATAGAAAAAGATTGGCATTTTTTTCCTCTCTTTTCTTTTAGGCTATATTTGTACAGCTAATTTCCCAATGTGTTTTCTTATGTCAGATGCATTTTTTCTAATAACTTCTGTTCATCTGAATGCTTACATGCCAATATCTGTTATCTTATTGTACCCATCACAAGTGATACAGGTAATGGGAGAAGTGTTGATTTTGCATCCCTAAAATACTGGTGTGTACCTCATAAATACTTGGAGTGTCTTTCTTTTTAACATATCTAGGCTTCTTTCCTTGGTAAGATCATTATGGGCTATAAATACATGGTATAATATTGACTATGCACGTACATAGCATAATGTTGAATGTTGGGGATTAATCACCCCAAGTTATTAATCCTTTTGGGGGCAATTCGTACATGGCCAAAGTTTACCTGGTCCAGTTTGCTTTTCTCTGGAAATGAACCTTCTTTTCTATTTACTGGATGAGTATAAAATTCCACTTAGATGCCCCACACAATGGCAGGAATTCTTTAGGGAAATTTTGGGTGTCTGGTAGGTTCCCAGAGGAAAATAGCCTGCATTCCAAGGGAATTGCTCATGGTATAGGGACTCCTGGAAGAAAGTTTTGTGTCCCCTGGGTAGAAAAGGACACGTAGACATTTTATCCAGATACAAGTTGGATGGCCTTAAGCAATGGGGGAATCATGGAAGACTTTTCACTCAGGACAGTTTGGTTTTTCAGCTGAAGGATAAGAAAATTGTTTCCAGTCACCCTCAGATCCTGAATTCCTGTGGTGAGAGCTTCACATTTTCTGAGAGAGCTCTTTGGGGCCAGGTTTCTTTCTGAGATAGGATTCTTGATTTTCTCTTTTTCTTCCCTTCATTCCCATTGGGTTAGGAAAGACTATGTTTTATATCACTGAATCCTGTCCTTATTCAATACTAAGCAAACAATAACCTGTGATAAACATTGTCAAATGTTCTTTGTTGAATCCTCATAATTCTGTATTAGGAGACAATTGTGATTTTTGTCTACTTATATGGGGCTACATAAAATCTGTACCACCCTGTTTGGAGACTCTTTCCTGTATGCCAGTGAAGAAGCCAATTTTGATCACAATACTTAGGCCTCTCTAGGATCAGAGAACTGTTCTGAATTGAATTGGGGATAGAGCCAATTTGTTCAAAATAAACCCAACTGATTTGCTAAGAGTGGCAAATTTCTAGACAGAAAGAAGATTGTGATGAGGATTCTGGAAAATGGAGACCTACTCCCTTCTGCATGCATACTATTTTCTGTGAGTTTACATTCCATGTAAAGATTTGGTGAACCTACTTCTAGAAATGTGTGATGGGGTGGGAGTTTCCTTCCCTGCTTTAGAGCATATGCAGATACCCTCTTCCATGGTGACAAAAAGCCTTTTAATTGGATGCTGAGTGTGCATACAAAAGGCTCAGAGAGGCAAAAGCTACCTCTTCCCTGGAGGTGTGTGAAGCTAGAATTATTGTGAATCTCTGGTGTGGTAAAGGTCTGGGACCTCTCTTCTACGTGTCTACCATGTGGCCATGAACTCATGGCTCTTGTTTCTTCTATCCTTTTGTGTCTATTCTTTCCTGATCTTGGGCGAATGAGTAATGGAAACAGAATAGATTAGATCTGTTAGATTTAAGGTTATAAGAGTTGTTAAAGGTCCCTTCAGCAACCAGACAAAGTAGTAGTAGGATCTGAGTCTGGTAAAGAGAAACTGCTTAACTCAACTCAGCAGTGAATCAACTGTAGGTAATGTGCTACATGCAAGAAATGCCCCTCCCCCAGGGCTTTGAACACCAAACAGGGAGCCCCTGGAGTTTATTGAGTAGGGAGCTTGAAGTGGTCAGATCACTTTTGAACTTTGACAACTGATTTGAGAATGGACCTTTGTGGAGGAAAGAATTATGGCAGAGAGGTCAAGCAGGCTCTTGCAATAGATCAGGTGTGAGCTGATGAGGGTCAGAGTCAGTGTCAGAGGAAAGAAGAGGGCAAATGTGAGAGATGCTACAAAGACAAAATTGATAGGCCTTGGCAACAGTTTGAATGTGATAAGTAAAAGAAAATGAATTGAGGATGACACCTAGTTTGGGAGAGTAAGTGATTGGGAGGATGGTGGTACCCTTCATGATAACGGAAAATGTGTCGATAGTTTGGGGAAGGGAATGTTTTTGTATTTTAGGTTTTTTATATGTTCTCAGTAAATATCCTTTGGAAAATCCAATTAATAATAATAGTTGAGTGCCTACTATGTGACAAGCACTGTGCTAAGGACTTTACAAATATCATCTCATTTGATCCTCACAACAACCCTGGAAGGCAGGGGCCGTTATTATCCCTATTTTAAGATAAAGAAACTGAAGCAAATGGAGTGCCTTGCCCAGGTTTACACAGATAGTAAGTGTCTGAGGATCAGATTTGAACTTAGGTTTTCTTGATTACAGGTATGATGCTCTAGCCACTGTACCACCTATCTGTCTCCTCACTGATGTTGATTGACATTAGAGATCTGGCAGCTGGTCATTAAAATCTGAGTGTACGTACTAGATGGGGACTCAAAAATAATAGCATTAGAAGATAAGCCAAGATGGTAGAGTAAGAGGAAGCAATTCAGCTTAGCTTCTCAGACAGATATTGCAACAATGACCTAAGAAGAACATAAGATTGAATAGTAATTGAGAATTTGAAGGAGAAAGTACTAAAGGATATTTTTCTAGCTCACAAATTTGACCTACAGGCAAGTGAACAGAGCAGAAACTTTGGAATAGGGGGCATCATAGATTTAGCACCCTGAGCTCCAAGCAACGCCATCAGGGCAAGGATAGCCAGAAATGATCCCAGACTCAACACCCCAGAATCTCCCAGAGGAGCAGAAAACATGAACTCAGAGCCCAGGACCCTGAATTAGGCCAGTAGCAAAGAGATGTCCAGAGCTGATCTTGTGTATCCAAGCCCTTGATCCAAGCCAGTAATACAGGGTCTCCCAAAGGGGCCAAGTACATAGATTCACTCAATGGCCAGAGACTGTGCCAAAGAGACCATAGCCCCAGTCCTATGAGAAGTCCTCCCCCCTCCCACCATTATGCCTCTAAGCAGATGAGATGAAGTTGTTGTTTGGCCTTCATTCTTTTTTTTTTTTTTTTGGTGCAGGGCAATGAGGGTTAAGTGATTTGCCCAGGGTCACACAGCTACTAAGCTAGTAAGTGTTAAGTGCCTGAGGCTGGATTTGAACTCAGGTCTTCCTGAATTCAAAGCCAGTGCTTTATCCACTGCACCACCTAGCTGCCCTTGTCCTTTATTCTTGAAGAGGACCATGACATCACGGTGATGTCATGACTTGCACTGAATTGGATTTAAGTGAGGGAGGGCTGTGCAAGGTCACTCTCTCCTCCAGAGCCATCTGGGTCCAGTGGCAAGATATAGATCAGGATGACTGGAGATGACCCCAGATATTTAAGGCAATTGGGGTTGTGACTTGCCCAGGGTCACACAGATGGTAACTATCTGAGGTGAGATTTGAACTCAGGTCCTCTTGACTCCAGTCCCAGTGCTCTATCTACTGTGCCACCTAGCTACCCCACAATGAGATGAAATGGAGTATTAAACCCAGCCCTGACTCTTTCAAGCCTAGCCCTAGTAAGTCACTTTCTGTCCTGCATCTGGGAGTTCTTTTCTCCCTTTTGGAGTCCCTACTAATTTCACTTCTGGGTATGTAGTAATCAATATACAAAACACATCTCATGGAGCCTTCATTTCTTCCTCTATAAATTGAGTGGGTTAAACTAAATGATCTTTAAATTTTTAAATTATCCTTCCACTTTTTTCTATACTCTATACTCTCTGTTCCAAAGTTGCTTCTATCTCTGGAATTTTAGAATTCTATGATGCTTTAAGTATGCCTAATAGTATACATTACTTTTCAGTTCCTTTCCTTTCAACTCCTAAATTATAAACTCCATGAGGGCAGGGGCCACATCTTATACTACTATGTATTCCCCTCGCACCATTTAACACTAGGCGTGTAAGTGCTCAGTAAATAGTTGTTAACTAATTAATTGAGAGGAATAAGAATGGACCTAGAAGTGGGGAGAAGGAAGCAAGGGAAGGTGGAAGCACCACTAGGAAGTAGGCAGAGGAACTATAGGACATGAACCTAAGCTTGGGAAATGTTACAAACAGCCTACCCAAAGAGGGCTGGGGCTGAAAACTGGGGAAGGTCTGATATTTGGGATTTGATGACAGAGATTGAAGAGAAGAAAGAATTAAAAACTGGAAGTGAGATAAAAAAAATGTACCTCTCCTTTCATTGGAAAGATGAGGGACTATAGGGGTAGAATAAAGCATATATTGTCAAATAGGGTCAATATGTTCATTGGTTTTGCTAAAATTACAAAAAAAGAAATCTTTGCTCATAGTGGATAAAGAGCTGGCTTCGAAGTACCAGGTATGTCTGGGTTCAAGTTCTACTGCTGACATACACTGATGGTATGATCTTGGAAAAGTCACTTGCCCTCTATAATCTTAGTGAATCTCTAAGACTCTAAGTTTTAGAGAAAGTGCCAACTCACATTAGTAGAGGGACTTTCCTCATCTGGGAATTCCCATTACCAAATGAAATCACAGGTTCTGTATCTTTTCCTATCTGGGTACAAAGGAGTAGAGAGTCCTATCTGGGTAGAGAATTAGAAATGAGTGTGATGTACAAACAAAGGCATCAACACTTTTTAAAAAATAAGTTTTTATTGATGTCTTCTGGGAATAGCCACTTCCCTCTCATCTGACAAACCCTCTCAGAAGTGTGCAAACTCTAGTCCAGGGGTTCATAACTTTTTTTTTTATCTTGTGGGCCCTTTTAACAGTCTAGTGAAGCCTAGGGATCCCTTATAATGTTTTTTTTAATTGCGTAAAATAAAACACATAAGTTCACAAAAGAAACCAATTATACTAAAATACATTTATCAAAATATAAAAAAAAACACACAAGTTCATGGACCACTCACAGACCCCTTTCTCTAGAGGGTCCTATTAAACTGGAAAACTTTCATGTCTGGGTCTACTCTTTTGCTTCTGCAGGGACAGTCCTAGAATGCCAGATAAGTCAAGTCAAGAAGAATTTGTTAAGTGCCTACTATGTGCCAGGTATTGTGCTAAGCACTGGTGATATAAGGAAAGGCAAAAGACAATCTCTACAGGTAGCTAGGTGGTACAGTGGATAGGATGCTGGGCTGGGAGTCAGGAAGATTCATCTTCCTGAATGAAAATTGGCCTCAGACACTTACTAGTTGTATGACCCTGGGCAAGTCACTTAACCCTGTTTGCCTCAGTTTCCTCATCTATAAAATGAGCTGGAGAAGGAAATGGCAAACCACTACTTTTGGAAAATTCCCCCCCAAATTTTTTTTTAAAAATAAAAAATAAAAAGTTTGTGGTTTAGAATATTGGGGGGGGGCAGCTAGGTGGCACAGTAGATAAAGCACCAGCCCTGGATTCGGGAGGACCTGAGTTCAAATCCGGCTTCAGACGCTTGACACTTAGTAGCTGTGTGACCCTGGGCAAGTCACTTAACCCTCATTGCCCCACAAAAATTTTTTTAAAAATTAAAAAACATTTTTTTAAAATTTGTGGAAAATTCCTAGTCTTATTGAAGATACATAATCTCTCTCCTCAGAAGTCTTCCAGTTTGGGGAATATGTAGACCCTGTCCTCAGGGAGCCCCAAATTTGATGTGGGTGTCAATGAGGAGAATTTGGAGAGAAAACCCAAAAGATAGAGTTGACAAAAATGGAAAATGACAAATGCTGGAGGGGCTGTGGAAAAACAGGTACATTAATGCACTCTTGGTGAAATTGTGAATTGGTCTAACCATTCTGGAAAGCAGTATGGAACCATGCCCCCTAAAGTATTAAATTGTGCATACCCTTTGATCCAGCAAAACCTTTGCTGGTCCTATACCTCAGAGATCAAAGAAAAAGGATATATAAAGAAAATATATATGAAAAATACTGGTAGCATCTTTTTTGGTGGCAGGGAATTGGGGTGTTCATCAATTGGGGAATGGCTGAACAAGTTATTATATGAATGATGGCATATTATTATGCTGTAAAAAAAAAAAAGATGAGGGAGATGATTTCAGGGAAACCTGGGAAGACTTGTATGAATTGGTATAGGGTGAGGTGAGTAGTGCCAGGAGAATAATTTATACAATAACAGCAATATTTTGAAGCAAACCACTTTGAAAGACTTAGGAGTGCTAATCAACATAATGACCATTAACAATTGCAGTGGACTTATGAAGATATATGCTACCCATCTTCTCTTAGATGCACTCAATGCAGATTGAGACATATTTTTTTTGATATGGTCACTGTGGGAATTTGTTTTGCTTGACTACACATGTTTGTAACAGGGGTTTTATTTTTCTTATTTTCTCACAAGGGAGAGAGGTAAGAGGGAGAAAAGCCAGAGCTGAGTAAAATAAAATTCAATTTAATTAAAAATAAAACGCTGAAAACCCCCAATAATCAATGTGTGACACAATTCATCTTCCCATACTTCATCATGGAGTGGAGGTGACCCTGGGTTCTTTTCAAAGGCCATATCAGCTGGGTTTCTGGTACATTTGGGTGACAGATTGTGTTTACTCAAGGGCCAACCTAATTAAGAATGCAGAAGTTCATCACCAGAGGGCTGGCCTAGTGATGAATTCTTTGGCCATGAAGCAGATAAAAATAATAAATGGTTTTCAGTCCCATGGAGCACCACTCCCCTATCCCATCCTCCCCTGCTTCTTCTTCATTGAGTCTTAGAGCAGCACAAAAGAGGAGGCACAGACTGTGAAAGAAGCTTATATTTCTTAGACTTTCTGAAACAGCTGTGATCTCAGTGCTACGGATGTTCTCTATGTAACAGGGCATTTAAAGAGAATGTACCTGCTTCTGGCAGACCACATGTACCTCTAGCACAGGGCTCAGGCTCTTTAGGAGTGAGGAAAGATCTGGGCACTCAGAAGAGGACAAAGCAATGGCCATTTTGGATACTGAGTTGGAAGAGTCACTGAGACTGTGGATCTTTTTTTTCCTAGTATTTTCTTTTTCAAATAATTTTTATTTCAATAAATATTTCCCAATGACATGTAAAAAAATTTAACAATCAGTTTTTAAAAGTTTGGGTTCCAAATTTCCTCCCTCCTTCCTACCCTTCTCCCCATTTTGAGAAGGCAAGCACTTTGATTTCAATTATGGGGGGCAGCTAGGTGGCACAGTGGATAAAGCACCAGCCTTGGATTCAGAAAGATCTGAGTTTAAATCTGGTCTCAGACATTTGACACTTACTAGCTGTGTGATCCTGGGCAAGTTACTTAATCCCAATTGCCCTGCAGAAAGAAAGAAAGAAAGAAAGAAAGAAAGAAAGAAAGAAAGAAAGAAAGAAAGAAAGAAAGAAAGAAAGAAAGAAAGAAAGAAAGAAAGGAAGGAAGGAAGGAAGGAAGGAAGGAAGGAAGGAAGGAAGAAAGAAAGAAAGAAAGAAAGAAAGAAAGAAAGAAAGAAAGAAAGAAAGAAAGAAAGAAAGAAAGAAAGAAAGAAAGAAAGAAAGAAAGAAATTTGTGAAACAAAAAATGAACTATGATTTCAATTATGCATGTGAGGTCATGCCAAAAATATTTCCATATTAATCATGTTGCAAAAGAAAACACAAACACAATAAAATAAAATAAAAACACAAACACAATAAAACAATAAAAATAATGATGGTTTTTAAAAAATATATGTCAATCTGCATTCAGAGTTCATCCATTCTCTTCCTGGAGGTGGATAGCATTTTTCATCATGAGTCCTTTGGAATTGTCTTGGATCATTCTATTGATCAGAGTAGCCAAATCTTTCACAGTTGATCATCATTACAACATTGCTGTTACTGTGTAATGTTCTCTAGGTTCTGCTCACTTCACTTTGCATGAATTCATATGACTCTTCTCAGGTTTCTCTGAAATCATCCTGCTCATCATTTCTTTTTTTGTTTGTTTGTTTGTTTATTTTCTCCAAGTTTTATTTTCCCAAATTATATATAAGTACAAATTTTTACATCAATTTTTAAAAAACCTTTGTGTTCCAAATTCTCTTCCTCCCTCCCCACCAAAAACTCAAGTAATTCAATAAAAGTTATACATGAACAGTCATGCAAAGCATTTCCACATTAGCCAGGTTGTGAAAGAAAACAGACAAAAACAAAACTTCAAATAAAGGAACTAACAAACAAAAAAAACCTTATGCTTCAATCTGTATTCAGAAACTATCAGTTCTCTCTGGAACTGCATTTTTCATAGGACCTTCAGAGTTGTCTTGGATCATTGCATTGTTGAAAATAAGCAAGTCATTCACAGTAGATCATCTTACAGTATTGCTGTTATTTTGTATACAGTACATTTCATGTTGCATCAGCTCATGTAGGTCTTTCAGGGTTTTTCTGATAGCATCCTGATCATCTTTTTTTTATAGTAAACTACATTTATATAGTAATTTAAAGAGAAATTTCCTTACAATAGACCCATGAGGTTGATTCTTGAAAGAACAGTAATAAATAACATTTATATAGTACCTTATACCTGACAAAGAATTTTCTTCACAATAGCCCAGCAAAGTACAATACATTTTATCATCATCAATCAGTCATCATCATCAATCCATCCTCATTGTCATCAATCAATCCCTATCTTCATCCAATCATCAATCAATCATCATCATCTTACATTACTCTTGTCTCTTCTTCAAAATTTTTTTCACAATTACTGTTGTTAACTGTTTCCCTCCATCCTATTCCTTTTCCCATGATATTTACTCTATTTTCTATATTCTTTCACCCTATCCCTCCTCCAAAGGGATTTTCTTCTGACTGCCCTCCCTTCTTTCACTCCTCCCTCCTTATCCCCTTCCCCTCCTACTTTCCTGCAAGGTTAGATAGATTACTCCACCCAATTGAGTGTGAATGTTATTCCCTCCTTGAGCCAACTCTGATGAGATTAAGGTCTTTAAGCCAATTCTGATGAGTATAAGTCTCATTCACTGCCCCGCTCCTCCCCCATCTCTTCCCCCACTCCGTAAGTCCTTTCCTGTTTCTTTCATGTGGGATTTCAGCCCATTCTACCCCTTCCCTTCCCCCTCCCCCAGTGCATTACTCTCACCCCTCAATTTTACCTTAAAGATGTCATAATGGGGAAGCTAGATGACACAGTGGACAAAGCACCCACCCTGGACCCAGGAGGACCCCAACCCAAATCTGTCCTCAGACACAAGACACTCACCCACTGCACAACCCCAAGCATGTCACCCAAATCCAACCACCCCACAAAAAAGATAAACAAAAAAATGCTTTACAGATATCATTCCTTCATAATCAATTCCCACCTGTGCCTTCTGTCTAAATTTATTTCTTGGGGCAGCTAGATGGCGCAGTGGATAGAGTACCAGCCCTGGATTCAGGAGTACCTGAGTTCAAACTGGCCTCAGACACTTAACACTTACTAGTTGTGTGACCCTGGGCAAGTCGCTTAACCCCAATTGCCTCACTAAAAAATAAATAAATAAATAAATTTATTTATTTATTTATTTATTTATTTATTTATTTATTTATTTATTTATTTATTTCTATCATCTGCCCCAATACTGAGAAAGTTCTTATGAGTTAGACGTTATCATCTTCCCATGTAGGAATGTAAACAATTTAACCTTTTAACATCCCTCTTAATTTCTTTTTCCTATTTACCTTTTTATGCTTCTCTAGGGTCTTGTATTTGAAAGTCAAATTTTCTTTCAGTTTAGGTCTTTTCATAACAAATACCTGAAAGTCCTCTTTTTCACAGAAGTGATTCTTGGTTGTAATCCCAGTTGCTTTGCCCTCTGGAATATCATATTCCATGCCCTCTGATCCTCTAATGTAGAAGCTGTTAGATTTTGTGCTATCCTAACTGTGGCTCCACAGTACTTGAATTGTTTCTTTTTGGCTACTTGCAATATTTTCTCCTTGACCTGTCAGCTCTGGAATTTGGCTATAATATTCCTGGGAGTTTTCCTTTTGGGATCTCTTTCAGGAAGTGATCAGTGGATTCTTCCAAATTCTATTTTACCTTCTGTTTCTAGAATATGAGATAAATTTTCCCTGACAATCTCTTGGAATATGATGTCTAAGCTCTTTTTTGTTTGTTTGTTTGTTTGTGAGGCAATTGGGGTTAAGTGACTTGCCCAGGGTCACACAGCTAGTAAGTGTCAAGTGTCTGAGGCTGGATTTGAACTCAAGTCCTCCTGACTCCAGGGCTGGTGTTCTATCCACTGTACCACCTAGCTGCCCCCTAAGCTCTTTTTTCGATCATGGTTTTCAGGTAGAGCAATAATTCTGAAATTATCTCTCCTGGATCTATTTTCCAGGTCAGCTGTTTTTCCAAGGAGATATTTCATATTGCCCTCTACTTTTTAAATCATTTGGATTTGTTTTATTGTGTCTTGATTTCTCATAAAGTCATTAGCTTCTCTTTGCTCAATCCTAATTTTTAAGCAATTATTTTCTTCAGAGAGCTTTTGTACCTCCTCTTCCATTTGGCCAATTTGGTTTTTCAAACTGTTGACTTTTTTTCATGACCTTCCTGCATCACTCTCATTTCTCTTTCCATTTTTTACTCTACCTCTTTTACTTTATCTTCAAAGTCCTTTTTGAGCACCTCTATGGCCCGAGACCAATTCATATTTTTCTTGTAAGCTTTGGATGTAGGAGCCCTGATGTTGCTATCCTCTTCTGAGGGTGTACCTCAATCTTCCTTGTTACTAAAGAAACTTTCTATGGTCCGCATCTTTCTTTGTCTGCTTATCTTGTCGGTCTTTTTCTTGAAATTTAACTCCTTCATAAAGTGGGGTACTGTTTCCAGGCTGCATTGTCCCAAACTTCAGGGAGTCCCAGGTGGTATGATTTAAGGAGGGGCAGGTTCTTCATTCATCTAGCCTGTTCTCTTGTCCATAGATAACCCCAGGCCAACTTGCTAATTAACCAGGCAGCAAAACTTTGTGTGCTGTGGTTGTTAGCTCCAACGAGCCTGCACTCCTCTCCAACCTGGGCCACTGCCACTGAAGCCTACTTCGTGGTTCCCAGTGGGGTGAACCACCCAAGTTCTACCTCAGCACCAGCAGAGACCCCTGCAATCTCCCCCTGGCCAACCACTCAGCCCTCTCACCAGACTGTGAGCTTAATTCCAGAAGATGCTGGCACTGCAGATGATTCGGAGGCTCTGAGGGTCTCTTTCTCTGGTGAGGCCTGCCTGGGACTAGATCTGTGTCAGCATGACCATAGGATTGGGCTCCACTCCCACCCTGACACAGCAGACCATTCCTGCAGACCTTCTAAACCCTCTTTGGCTGGGAAATTATCTCAGCCCGTTCTTTTGTGGATTTCTGCTCTAGATATTGTCCTATGGCATTATTTGGAGGTTTTTTGGAGTGATGGTGTCATGAGTTCTGAGAGCTTACTGCCTTTACTCTGCCAAATTGGTTCTGGCCTGGAAAATCCTGCTTGTAATTTCTTATAGCACAATAGTATTCCACCACAAACATATACCATGACTTGTTTAGGTTTTCTCCTTCAATTTCTAATTCTTTGTCGCCACAAAAAGAGCTGCTATAAATATGTCTGTACAAATAGGTTATTTTCCCTTTTCTTTGATATCTTTGGGATATAGACCTAGTATAGTGATATTGCTGAGTCAAGGGCACACATAGTTTTACATCTAGTTTTGGGGGGTTTTTTTTGGTGGGTCAATGAGGATTGACTTGCCCAGGGTCACACAGCTAGTAAGTGTCAAGTGTCTGAGACTGGATTTGAACTCAGGTCCTCCTGAATCCAGGGCGGAGTGCTTTATCCACTGTGCCACCTAGCTGCCCATCATGCATAGTTTTATAGCCCTTTGGACACAGTTCCAAATTATTCTCCAGAATGGTTGAACTAGTTTGCAACTCTACCAATAATGCATGTGTCCTAAATTTTCTATGTCCCCTTCATCATTTGTCATTTTCCCTTTCTGTCATGTTAGCCAATCTTAAAAGTATGAGGTAGTATTTCAGAGTTGTTTTAATTTGCATTCCTCTAATCAACAGTGGCTAGATCATTTTTATATGACTATTGATAGCTTTGATTTCTTCTAAAAATTGCCTGTTTGTATCCTTTGACCATTTATCAAGTGTGGAATGGATCTTATTTTTATAAAATTGACTCAATTCTCTATCTATTTGAAAAATAAGGCCCTTATCAGAGAAACTTGTCACAGTTTCCTGTTTTGGGTTCATTGGTTTTGTTCATGCAAAAGCCTTTTAACTTCATGTAATCAAAATTATCTATTTTATTTCCCATAACCTCTATTTGTTTTTTGGTCATGAACTCTTCCTTTATCCATAGATTTGACAGATACATTTTCCTATGGTCCTCTATTTCACTTATGATATCTATCACCTTTATGTTTATACCATTTTGACCTTATCTTGGTATATGGTATGGGATATTGGTCTATGCCTATTTTCAACCAAACTGCTTTTCAGTTTTCCCAGCAATTTTTGTCAAATATTGAGTTCTTACCCCCAAAGCTTGGATCTTTGGGTTTATCAAACACTAGATTACTCTGGACATTTACTACTGTGCATTGTATACCTAATCTATTCTTCAACAAATCTTTTTTTAAAAGTTACCTGCTCTTGGTTCTCCTCTGTCTAACCATCACCCTTTGAGACTCCCCCATCCCTACTCCCATGTGGCAACTGGAACAGGGAGATTCAACTTAACTTAGGCTACTGGCTACCTTTTTCAATTTACATTTTCTTTCCTGAGCATGGGTGACCAAAGAGTAACACTGAGGTGGACATATCTAGTCTTGGAGGCAACCTTATGAGCTCCAGAGTTTGGAGATCCTTGTTCCCTTGGTCAGAGCTGATTGGTAGATTAGAGAGTTTCTTCTGTCAGCTCCACCAGAATTTAATAGTAGTTAATATTTCTATTTGCTCAAGTTTTTATGTCCATATATGCTTGTGAGAGCCCTTTGTGTTAAACATTTCTTCCATGTGGAGAAAATAAATACCTCCACAGCTGATTTATATTGCACATTGAATACCTTTCCAAACTTCAGCTATAAACAATATTTTCTTGGGTGTGTGAAGGGAGGTGGTATAAAGAGCCAGAGTTACAAAAAAAACTCATCCCTCTTTCTGGTTCTCAAATGCCTTATTCCAGAGTTGAGAGGTACCCTTTTAGTGGAGAAGGTACCCAGTTCTTTGGGCAAAGAAGCTAAGTTGGGTAGTAGAGAGCCAGGACTGGAGTCAAGAAGAGCTGAGTTCAAACCTCGCCTCAGATACTTACTAGTCGTGTGACCCTGGACAAGTCACTTAACCCTGTTTGTCTCAGTTTCCTCATCTATAAAATGGGGATAATAATAGCATCTGCCTCCCAGGGTTGTTGAGAGGATCAAACGAGAAAACACATGTAAAGTGTTGTGTAAACCTTTAAGCACTATATAAAATACGAGCTATCACTACGATTATAACTATTAGAGCAACAGTGATGCAGACTGAAACCCATCCATGCTTCCTCATCCTTTGTACCTCTTATTGTCCTTCTATAAGTTCAAGAGGTGGAGGGGGGAGGTCCATTAACATGCTAGAGCCCTTCCTTGATTCCTCCTGACATCAATAGCTTATTAGAAAGGACGGAAACAAGCACTTAATAAATGCCTACTATGTACCAGTCACTGTGCTAAGCACTTTACAAATATCTGATTTGGTCCTTATAACAACCTTTTAAGGTAGGTGTTATTTTTGTCACCATTTTATAGAGGAGAAAACTGAGGCAGATGGAGATTAAGTGATTTGTCTAGGGTCACATAAATAGTAAGTACCTGGGGTAGGATTTGAACTCAATTCTTCCAGATCCTAAACCTAGCAGTCAGTCAATGAGCATTTAGTAAGTGTTTCCTATGTACCAAGCACCGGAAATACAAAGAAAAGCAAAGGACAGTCCCTTCTCTCAAAGAGTTCACATTCTAATGGGAGAGATAATATGAAAACAACTATGTATAAATAAGATATATACAGGATAAATTGAAGATAACCAAATGGGATTAGAAAAGACTCAACTCACGTCCTACCTTCTACAAGAAAGCTCTTCCAGGCACCCTCCCCAACATTAGTTATATCTTTATGCAAATATTTTCCACTGACACTATGCATCCCTTGTGTTTCTATACTTATTTGCACATTGTGTCCCCATTAGAGTATGAGCTCCTTGATATCAGGGACCTTGTTTTTCCCTATCTTTGTTATCTCAGCGCTTAGCACAGTGCCTGGCATATAATAGGCATTTACATCTTGGTTTGCTAACTCCTTACCATCTGGTTAGTCACTGTTCAACTCTCAAGCATTCTGGCTTCTGCTTATAGTGCCCTTTTGGTGAGTTATTCCCTCACTTCCCACTAGTAGTTCAGATTCCTCAGAGGGAGGCTAACATCAGGGTTTGAAGGTACTCTGTGGGTCCTGAGCCTTAAAACTACTGTTCATAAGCCCCCATGGATGCATTTACCTTTTTTTTTTTTTTAGTGAGGCAATTGGGGTTAAGTGACTTGCCCAAGGTCACACAGCTAGTAAGTGTTGAGTGTCTGAGGCCGAATTTGAACTCAGGTCCTCCTGAATCCAGGGCCAGTGCTCTATCCACTGCGCCACCTAACTGCCCCAATGCATTTACCTTTAATAGTCAGATAACAGACCTAATTAGCTCAAAGCAAAGGAATTTACTAAAATGGTATGGTAAGAATAATAATTACAAGGGATAGAGCACTGGCCCTGGATTCAGGAGGACCTGAGTTCAAATTCGACCTCAGACACTTGACACTTACTAGCTGTGTGACCCTGGGCGAGTCACTTAACACTCATTGCCCCACCCCCACCCCCCCAAAAAAAGGAAGGGAAGGAGAGAGAAAGGAAGGAAGGAAGAAAGAAAGGAAGAAAGAAAGAAAGAGCTACAAAATACACCCCCCTTAACCTAGGACACACTTATCAGTAAATACAACTAATATCATTGGAAAGAAAGGGAAAAGACTTAAAGTAAGAATACTTTAATGTATTTAAAGTAAGAATATTTTAATACTTTTACTACAATGAGGTAGGGAATGCATACTGCTAAGGCAACTCATCCCTCCACTACCAGAGGTTCCCAACATCCTTTCTCTTCTTGTGGTGTTCTTGCTCTGCTCCCCATGGGGTGCAGCATCTCTGCAGGAAGATTATTCATATGAGCTCCCAGGGTCTTGGACTCACAACTGTCAGGGCTAATTCTCTCCATAGCCTGTCAATCTGCTCTCTTCTCTGCTGCCAAAGGTCAAGCTCTTTCAAGGTGTTTCCTGCTCTCTCAACTCTCTCTGTCTGTGTCAGTCATTCAGTAAACATTTCTTAAGTACCTACCATATGCCAGGCACTGTGCTAAGTTCAGGACGTACAAAGAAGAGCAAAAGACAGTCTTTTGTTCTTTTTGTTTTGTTTTTTGGTCCTATTTGTCCTACTCTCTTGCCCTTTTATATTTATTTTTTTTTAAATGACACTTTCTAAAAGAGTGACAGGAAGAAGACACATTTGTGTACTTCTTATTACCTGACCCTTCTGCGGTTCCATCAACTTGACTGGGGTGGGGGGAATTCTCCCTTTCCTCCACATGTTCACACTCTTCTACTGAAATTACTCTGTCAACAGTCCCCAGGGACTTCCTAATAGTCAAAGCCAGTGCCCTTTTCTCAGCTCAGAGAGGAGAACCTTCACTTCTAAACACATTTGACATTATCAACCACTTCCTCCTTCAGTAGACACTCTCTCTCTCTCTCTCTCTCTCTCTCTCTCTCTCTCTCTCTCTCTCTCTCTCTCTCCTTCACTTTTGAGATGCCAGACTCTTCTGGTTTTTCTATCTTTTCTCTCTCCTTCGTAGTTTCCACTGACTCCTTGTATCCTCACATCCCAACCCTTTGTTAGTCTCACAACTTGAAGCATCCTCCACAAGGATGACTTCCTAGGGAGCATGTAGTATTGGATCTTTTAGTTCAGCCATTTTTTTAGTCACATCTAACTCTCTGTAACCCCGTTTGAGGTTTTCTTGGCAAAGATAATTGAGTGGTTTGCATTGTTCCTTCTCCAACTCATTTTACAGATGAGGAAACCGAGGTAGCAAACAGGGTTAAGTGACTTGCCCAGGGTCACACAGTTGTTAAGTATCTGAGGCCAGATTTGAACCCAGGGAGATGAGTCTTCCTGATTCCAAGGGTAGTGTTTTATCCACTGAGCCACTTAGTTGTCTTATACTGAGCCTTGCTGAACAGATAATAGCTTCCTGGGGACATCTGCTCCTCTTCAGAGCTAACACAAGGAAACCTGGTCCTGATCCTTGCACTTTCACTTTTCATTAATTTCAAGACACTGAGCCTCCTGATCATTTTTTATTTCTGAGCCCTCTCAGCTTCCTGAATTTGGAGATCTGCCATGGCTGATCCTTAGTTACCTTTCTTCCTTCTTCTGCTGTTTCTATCATATCCTGTCACCTACTTTCTTCTTCCCTTCTTACTCCTGCCTCCACATTCTACATACCACAAGGGTGTGTGTTCTAAGGTGTATTCACCAATGAAAAGAGTCATATAAGAAATTTTAAAATAGAACTGCGTTAATTAAAAGTGTGTACAAAGGAAACTACCCAGGACAGACCAGGTGGCACAGGGCTTACCAGAACTGTCACCTAGCTAAAATGCCCAGGGCTTAGCTGAGCTGTCACATATTTGAGAAAAGATCCAGAGGTCCTAGTGGACTGCAAACTCAAAAGGTGTCAGCAATGTGATGTGACAGCCAGAAAAAATACCACATCTGGATTTTTGTCCACATCTCTGAGCATCAAATTTTAGAAATAAGATTGCTAGGAAGGCAAACAAGGGGCAGATCAGGGCCATGAGTCCCCAGTTGGAGGGACTGGGGCTGTTTAATCTGATAAGAAGAGACTCAGGGAAGGCATGGGAACAGTATTTGAAGGACTGGCATCTGGAAGAAGGGTTAAATCTGTTCCATTTGTCTCCAGAAGGCAGAGTTAGGTGCTGTGGGTGGAAGTTGCCAAGGGGAAAATTTAGGATTGATGTCAGGAAAAATTTCCATTGGAGTTGCCCCCAAAGTGGAAGTGGCTGCCTTGTGACATGGTAGTGAGCTCCCTGCTCATGGAGGGTCTTTAAGCAGAAACAAAGATGACCATTTGGAAGGCATGTTATGGGGTGGGGACTCTTTCCAGGATGGGTTGGACTACCTAGCCTCCGTCCCTTCCAACTCTGGCATTCTGTGGTTCAGTTATCCCTTGTGGCCCCCAAAGTAAAATGACAACTCTTTTTTTTGTTTGTTTTTGTTTTTAGTGAGGCAATTGGGGTTCAGTGACTTGCCCAGGGTCACACAGCTAGTAAGTGTTAAGTGTCTGAGGCTGGATTTGAACTCAGGTCCTCCTGAATCCAGGGCCGGTACTCTATCCTCTGCACCACCTAGCTGCCCCAAAATGACAACTCTTGATCCAAAAGTTACCCATCAATTTGAGATTCCCTTACTAGAGTGCTCTGAACTGACCTCAATCCTTAGTTCATATTGCATCCACTTCCCCCTTCCCCCAAGCCCAAGACCTCATCACATTATAATTAGACTATGCAACAGCCTCAAAATTGGTCTCCCTGCCTCCATTCTCTCCTCAATTAGTGTGGAATAGAGAAAAGAATGCTAGATTTAAAGTCAGAGGACCAGCGTTTGAATCTCACCACTGCAACTTAGCTCTTCTTTGGCCCAGACAAACAGCTTCCCTTCTCAGGGTTACAGAAGTTTCCACATTTGTGAAATAAGAGGGTTGAACTAGTTAATCTCGAAGGTCCCTCCCAGCTCTAAATCTGTGACCTGTGCAAACACAGCTGCAAGACCAAGCTGCCTAAACACTGCCTTGTGCCTAGGCTTCTGTGCAGCAGAAGTGTTGGAGCCCTTCCTTTCTGGCCATCTTCTGGTTCTTTGGAGGATTTCCTTATAGTCTCTCCTTCCCTCCACAGGGCCTAGTGCAGGGACGTTGCTGTTGTTGTGGGTGATGGTGGGGGTGGTGATGTTGTCGTCATTGATGTCCAGACCTATGCCAGGAACTCTGGCAGGGAAATTCCTTCTACTAATGTACATTTCCACCTGCTCTCCACCTAGGGCACTAAGGCATTAAGTGACAACCAGTATATGTCAGGGACAAGAACTGTAGCCAGATTCTGGCTCCAAGTCTGCTTCTCTCTCCATTATAACACGTGGCCTCACATTATTATTATAGTAGGTGACTAATAATGGCTTGTTGATTAATTGCTTCCAGGTTTTAATATTCAATCCCAAGGACTCTGAAGGACAAGAATAAAGGTTAGCCATTCTGGAGAGCAATTTGGAATTATGCCCAAAGGGTGATAAAGCTGTGCATACACTTTGACCCAGCAATACCACTTTTAGGTCTTTTTCCCAAAGAAATCATGGAAAGGGGAAAGGGACCCACATGTACAAAAATATTTATAGCTGCTCTTTACGTGGTAGCAAGGAATTGGAAGTTATGGGGGTGCCCATCAATTGGGGAATGGCTGGACAAGTTGTGGTATATGAATACAATGGAATACTATTGTGCTGTAGGAAATGATGAGCAGGAGGAGTTCAGAGAAACCTTGGAGGGTCTTACGTGAGCTGATGATGAGTGAGATGAGCAGAACCAGAAGAACATTGTACACAGTATCATCAACATTGAGTGTTGATCTACTGTGATGGACTATATTCTTCTCACCAATGCAATGGTACAGAAGAGCTCCAGGGAACTCATGATAGAAGAGGATCTCCAAATCCAAGGAAAAAAAAAAACTGTGGAGTATAGATGCTGAATGAACCATACTATTTCTTTTGTTTTTGGTGCTGTAGTTTTTTTTTTCTATTTTGAGGTTTTTTATCATTGCTCTGATTTTTTCTCTTATAACAGGACTAAAGCAGAAATAGGATTAATGTTATTATGTGTATATATGTGTGTGTGTGTATATATATCTATATCTATATCTATATAGATATATAGATATAGCCTATATCAGATTACCTGCTGTCTAGGGGAGGGGGGAGGGAGGGGAGGGAGGGAGAAAAATCTGAAATTGTAAAGCTTGTATAAACAAAAGTTGAAAACTATCTTTACATGTAACGGAAAAATAAAATACCTTATGTGTAAAAAAAAAAAAAAAGAATAAAGGTTAGCCCCTAATCTCCTTGGTCCCGTCCCTCTGGTTGTTTCTTCCTCCCCAAGAAGGAGCAGTTTAGAGAAAGAAAGGCAGGCAAGGCAGGAAGAGATCCCTGGCACCAAGGGCTGAGTACAGACTACTGTTCCATACTGCCAGGGGCTTGGGTGATATTAGGATCAGGGACCCCTTCAGTTCTGGAAGCAGCAGGAAAATCTGAATTAAAATCCTGCTTTACACACTTGCTAGTCACTTAACCTTAGCCTCAGTTTCCCCATGTGTAAAATGAGAAGAATAATAGCACCTCCCCTCCCAGGGCTGTTGTGAGGATGAAATCAGATCCTGTGTGTAAAGTGCTTTGCGAACCATAAAGCCAACAGTTCTGTTAGCCCACACCAGCCCATGACGCCCCCCCTCCCTGCCCCTATCCAGACAAGCACAGAAGGCCTTTCAGACTGGGCCGGACCATGACATACTCCCTTGGGAGGGGCTGTGTTATTCTAAACTTTCACTCCTGGCAGGAGGCAAGACAGAAGAGGAGGGAGGACCATGGATGGGAGTGTGAGCTTGGGCGACTGACTTCATGCGTATCCATGTGTAGCTGTGCATACGTGATTGCAGACAGAGGTGCGATTATGTTTTAGAAGTATGGGTGGGCACGTGTGTGGCGGTGCCTGAGTGTCTCTTTACTGTGCAGAACCTGAAATCATGGCTTCTTCAAGCTGGAAGGGCCTCTGTGCACATGTGCATTTTGGGTGTGAACATGCACACGTTCATGTGCACACATGCATGTGCATATGTGTATTTACTGCCCCATCTATGCTTCTGACTCTGGATTTGAGTTTCTGTGTGTGTGTGTATTTGCGTGTGACTAGGAGGTGTCTGTGCATGAGCTGATGTGCCTGTGTGTGTCTGGCTTTAGTACATTTCCAGGTTCAGACAAGGCCTCCTTTGTCCTCCCCATTCCTTACTCCCTTCTTCATATACATGGCCCCTGTTTGATTATTTTTATAGGTTTGCTTGAGCCTTCTTCCCTGCCTCCCACCTTTTCTGCAGTGCCTCAGCAGATTGAAGGATGGGGGCTGTGGACACAGAGCCAGGGACCCCTTCTCTGCTCTGTAGAACTCTGTGCCTAAGTTCCCCTGTTGAGAGTTTCTGGAAAGGAAAGGTGGGAAGAGCTGAAGAAAACAGAGTAACCAAAAATCAAGATTAAGCCATGGGGCCTACCCCTACTCTTCCCACCCATACATTTCTATTTCTCTGTTTCTGTCTTTGTCTCTCTCTGTGTCTCTGTCTGTCTTTCTCTCTCTGATTCTCTCACTTCTCTATCTCCCATTCCTCCCCCTTTCCCTCTGTCTCTGTGTCTATCTCCTTCCCTCCCTCCCTCCCTGTCTCCTTTCCCTCACTCTGTCTCTGTTAGTCTGTCTCCCTCCCTCTCTGTCTCTTTCCCTCCCACCCTCTCTGTCTCTATTTCTCTCTCCCTCCTCACTCCTTTTCCATTCGTTCGTTATCTGGGAGATTTCTGAAGATACAATTGGGGAAGAGGAGGGGGTCCTGAAAAAGACCCCCAAAACTTCAAGGGGCTTAACCTGTTTTTGACCCTAGCCAGAGGCTGAAGTTTGGGGCCTTCCTAGGGCAGGAGGGAGTGCATGTATGTGTGTGTGTGTGTGGGGGGGGTTGATACACAACCCTGCACCTCCTTCTTTCTCACTATCACAATCCTTCATCCCCTCCTCCTACCAAAGGTCAAGTTCAAGGGAGAGAGAGCTCAGTAACTGCTTTGTCCAACACTACCCTCTGCTGGTCATTTGCAGTCCTGCAAGAGGAGCTGCAAGAAAGCCAGTGGCTCTGGAAGACAGGGTGCTGTGTTAGCGGGGAGGGGGCGGGGTTCTGAATAAGAGAAGGACCTTCTGGGAGGTAGCGAGGGGGCCAACCTTTCTTTTTCCCTCTTCTTCCACTGTCTGGGAGCTGGGCCAGCAAAAAAACGACTTTGAGCACCTTTGAGTACTCAGTGGAATTCCCTCCAGGACCCCCCCCCCCACTTACCCCCTGCAGAGAACAGCTGCATTGGCATCAAGAGGAGCAGAAATCAAAGACACTTGCTTCCTCCCCAGAACTTCAGCGATAGGAGGAGCCAGAAAGGAGGCTTGATAATTGACAGAACTAACACCAAAGCATCATGAGGTGGCAAATGTACAGAGCGCCGGACCTGGAGCCAGAGGATCAGGTCAAGTCCTAGTGCTTCCACTTACTAGCCATGTCACCCTGTCCATTTCATCTCTCTGAACCTCAGTTTCTCCATCTGGAAAATGGGAATACTAATAATCCTAGACACAGCATGGCATCCTGGATAGAGTCGGATGCAGAATCAGGAAGACTTCAGTTCATAATCCTGCCTGGCACATACTGGTTTTGTGACCCTGGGCATCCTCTTGGCATCCCAGACAACATTCAAAAACCACAATTTGCAGAATAGAAGACAGATACTTGTTTGCGCTGGTAGGAATTTCCTCATTAGGACTTTCTTAAATCAATTAAAGATTTGGTATAAATAATAGTAGCACTAATAATACTTGGTCTCCCTAGTATACAGGGTTTTTGTGAAGATGCAAAGATGTTAGGCATGAGGGGTATTTTATAACTAGGTAGCACTAAATAAATGAACAATCAGGCAGCTAGGTGGTGCAGTGGATAAAGCAGCAGCCCTGGATTCAGGAGGACCTGAGTTCAAATCCGACCTCAGACACTTGACACGTACCAGCTGTGTGACTCTGGGCAAGTCACAACCCCAATTGCCTCACCAAAAAATAAATGAATAAATGAGCAATCATGCTGCTGGAGGCCCAGGAGTGGGTGGATGTAGGAGGCTGTGAAATCCCTTTTCCTTGGGATCTCCAGGCACAGGAAGAAACCCAGCTCATCCTGGTTGGAAGAGAGCCCTTCGTGTTTTGAGGCAGGAAAGGATGGATGAGGTGAACTTGAGACAATCCAGAAAGAGGGAATTTAGGAGTCTAAGCTTCATAGGGTTCAAAGACGTACTCCCTCCTTTTCTCTGGGCTCACTGCTTTCTCTATGCCATTTCTAAATGAATCTCAGGGGCATGAATTCTACTGGATTTCCAAATCCCTGAAGGGCCATCTTCTGTTTTCTGAGCACAGGACAAAAGGAAGTCAGGGTTGAAACTTTGCCTGGAAGGCTGGGAGTGGAGGCAACTTGGTACAATGGAAAGAACACTGGCTCAGTAATTAGGAGATCTGGCTTTTTATCTTGCCTCTCTCTGGGTGACCACGGACAAGTCATTTCATTTCCTTGAATTTCATCTTCTGTGAAACTGAAGAGGTGGAGGGGGGGGGCAGCTAGGTGGTGCAATGGATAAAGCATTGGCCTTGGATTCAGGACTTGAGTTCAAATCCAATCTCAGACACTTAACACTTACCGTGTGCCAGTCATTTCACTCGTTGCCCCACCAAAAAAAAAAAAAAATTGAAGAGGTTGGACGGAATTGAAGAGCTATGAGACGGATGGGGCTTAAATAACTGGGATGATTCTGAGAGTGAAGTTGGAGGCAGGTAGGGGTGGTGAGGGAGTGGAGCATGACAATCTCATCCCTGGGAGGTTCTATAGCACAGGGAAGACTCCTGGGGGCTGAAGCAAAGGCTGTTTTGGACGAGAGGCAGGGAGAGGGACCCATCCTGGGTTCTCAGCTGCTTTTTGGAGGTGTGGGGAGGAAAGAAGGGGGAAGGGGCATCATTGTAGGTAATTCACTTTATTGCATTATATATAATGCTGTTGTCCATACAGATTACATGCAGCTAGTTCTACTGTACAGGGTCCGCCTGTCTGCCGCCACAGAGCGGAGGGAGGGTGGGCGGAGTACGAATACACAGCAATGCTATTCCTTTATACAGCACAGGATGGGACTGGGCCTGGGCCGAGGGGAGGACATGAGATCCCCTGTGTGTCCCACCTGACCCCCTTCACCCTGCAGCACCCAAGAGGAGAGGGAGAGGGGGAGCCCAGCTCTGAGCATGTGTCCAGCAGGATGGAGGAAAGGAGAGGAGATACAGAACACCACATGTAGGGGGTAAGAAAGATCGAGAGAGACACACACTGAGCAGATGGGAGGCGCAGGGGAGAGACACACAAACAACAGAGACAGAGAAAGGCAGAGAAAAAGGGAGTGGGGGGAGGGGGAAAGAAAGAGACAAGACAGAAATCAGGCCAGAAATAGAGAAGGAATGAGGCCACAGAAGAGATGACACATTAAGGAGTTGGAATCCTCAGGGCCCACTCCTCTTCCCCACTCCCCTTTAGTCTGTAGTTAGTGCTAAACATTTGAGATTGGCTATGGTGAGGGGGCTGGGTCCCAGTACTGCACTCCCCCCCCCCCCCCGCCCCGAAGGCTCACCCTTCCTCTCCCCAGGCCCATCTTCCCTCAGCCCTATCCCTGAAGGATGAGCTCCCTGGCCCCAAAAGTGTTGGGCTATCAGGAAGACTCTGATGGTGGTGGTTGTGGGTTGTGAAAGGGAAATCTGAGAGTTGAGCCTTGGGGTCCCTGTGATTTAATCTCAGAGGAAGGTACAAAGCAGACACAGTATGAAAAGAACACAGGCAGACTTCCACATATCACACCCCCATCTTGGGGGTGACGTTAGAGGGAAGGGTAGATAGGAAGAAATAACGATTTGTAGGGGATAAGTTGGGGAGCCAGAGTAGGCAAAAGGGAAAAACTGGTCAGGGGAGGACTTTGGTTTAAGCATTATTGGGGTCCCTCCTGCCCCCATCCCTTCTCTTTGTTGGGAGGCCAGCAGCACTCAGCTAGACATCCATTGACTCTACATCCCAGCTTGGTTACCAGCTAGACCAGCTAGTACAGTCACACACACACACACACACACACACACACACACACACACACACACACACATTCAAGTCTGTAAGGCACATGCCTTACAGTGGCACACACACACAAGGACATGGGCATTGCTGGTCCAATGTTTCAGACTCAAGTCTTCAGAACCACTTTCCCTTGTAAGAGATTTGGTTTCCATCAAGGAAGGGATCTTTGATCTAATGGTCAGGGTTGACTCTAAGGGTTAGTCCAAGAAGTAAAAGAATCCTGGAAATTGCTTACCCTGCCCCCACCTCCACCCTTACCCCACACACCCCTCCCACCACCACCTACTCCCAGGCACATCAGCCTGGGAAAAACAGCAAAACTGTGTAAAAAACCACTGGATGGCATGGTATAGGGGTGGGGATTTGATTTAGGAAGCAGGAAAAAGAGGGAGAATTCACTTTGGGGAAAGAAGCTTTGAAAGTACAGGAAACAAAGGGGTTAGGGAGAGATTTGGGGAAGGAATAGGAGCTTGGAGCTTGGACAGAAGGCAACACGGGACTAGACCTCATCTACCTGGGAAGGAAGGGAGGGTGTGTGTGTGTGTGTGTGTGTGTGTGTGTGTGTGTGTGTGTGTGTGTACGTACTAAGAAGTTGAGAAAGCAGCAGATAGATGTGGCAACGAGGAGCCGGACCAGATTCAGAGATGGGGAAAACGGTAGCCTGAGCAGAACCTAAGGCTATCAGAAACACTGTTATTTTCCAAGCTAACAGGCCACTTTATGGGGAAGCTATTCCCAGACCCAGCTTGGGAGGAAGGTAAAAGAAAAAGAAACTCAAGTGGGAAACTGACCTGGCCATCCAGTCCTGATGCCTCCCTTCCCAACCACTACATCGCTTTGTTCTATTGTGAATGAGTAATGCTTTGAATCTGACACACAGAAGGTGTCTGGACATACTTATTGGTTTTGGGAACCCATGGGGTGCACGCTGACATTCCTGCTCATTCACACACGGCTGAGTATGGTCAGGTAGACTCACACACACACACACATAAACACATACACACTCATCCACTCCTACAGAAATGTCCACTCCCATGCTTTGTGTTCCAGGCTCAGGTCCTTCTGACTTAATCCCATCAGCCCACTCCCCCACTAGGTGACACACACTGAGGGCCTAAGAGCAGAGGGCATTTAATATTTCTGCACATGCCAGAGGGCAAGGAACAAACTGGGACGAGGATTGTGGTTAACAGGCACCAGGGACCTTTTGCCACCCAAGTCCTGGTGGGGACTTGTGAGGATCACAGTCTGAGTGTGTTGCCTGGGCACTTTCTAGACAACCGTCCATCAAGTTCCCCTCCAACCCCTTCCTGGTCCTGTCCCTATCCGAGGGACTAGTCTAGGGATAGACAGAGCAGCCCGCCCGCCGTCTTGCCCTTCACCTGACGCTGGAGTCCCCCATAGTGGGGGGAAGGAATGACAGCTGGTTTCTCCTTTACTTGTTTCAGCTCTCTCCCCAGCAAACCCTCAGAACGCAGCCCTCCACCTTTGTGTCTCCAGCCCTAGCAATGGTAGAAGCGTGATGATGGGCACACCAGGGACCAGCCTGGGGTGGGCACTGGAGGGTGACCAAGGGGAATGGCTGGCTGGCTGGGACACAATATTGACTGGAGGCGGGGGAGTTGGGCTAGGAGGGAAAGCAGGAACAACACCCATAACTGATCCTTCCCTCTAGAGGCCCTTGGAGATAGCTATTGTTGCCCCAGAGGCCTAAGGGAGCTCATCCCATTTGAGCCCTCAGATCCCAAGCCCCCAGTGAGAGGGGAAGGGGAAGAACAGCTGAGGGGCAGAGCAATGAGGAGGGAACAAGAGTAGAAGTGAGGTGTGCAGGGAAGCCTGTCCCCAGGTCCCTTCTGTGGGCAGCTGAAGACGGGGGTGTGGAAGAAAGCCATGGCCACCAACAGACACTGTCAACTTTGGTTTAAAACAATAAGTTAAGTGGAGGGGACCTCCCCCTCCCTCCAGCTTCTAGCCTGGGGGGTGAGGGAGCCATGGGGGTGAGGGTGTAAGGTCAGATCAGGAATGGAGGAAGGGGGTGACAAAGGAAAAAAAGCAAACAAAAAGTTTTGGTTTCTGCTTCTGGCATAAGAAAGGTCTTTGGTCATCCGTTTCACTGGGGAAAGAAGAGGAGAGGGAATTGAGGGGGACTGTAAAATGGAGAGGGGCAGGGGGCGGGAGGGGCAGGAGGGAGGCCTTTGGGAGAGGAGGCCCAGTCCTCTGGCCTTGGTCGCTGGCCTGCTCCCCCGCCCTCTTCGGCCCCTGGTCCCACGTGGGAGCCTCTTCTGATGCGGCTGGAGGCCAAGGGGCACACTCCCTCCCTCAGCCAGCCAGCCAGCCAGCCAGCCAGCCAGCCAGCGGCAGCACTGAGCTCCATGGGGACACCTAGTGGAGGCCATGGGATTTTTCCTCTCCACAAGTGGAGACCAACCCCTTCAGTTCCATGGCTGAATACCAAAGTCTTAGGGACATTTTCCCTCTTCCCCCTTCTCCCCGAGGGCAAGTAATCTATCCTCGAACCCCCCTCTGCCCCTGTATCTCTCCTTCCAGACCCTCCATATTGCCCACTCTTCATACAAGGCAGGCTACATGGGGGACATGGTGGAGATGGCTTGAGATGGCAGGAGTCAGATCTCAATAGTTATAGCAATGACACAGGGGAAGGTGTGAGGGAGGCAGCATGCCACCTCCCCTGGGGAGGTCCAGTCCTCATGCAGGGGTCTTCCATTTTCATGGATCATCCCCTTCTTGAAGCTGCTTTCAATCCCAGAGCCCCAGCTGGTCTCACCCGTGCACAACCCTGAGGCGGCTGGGTACACAGGAGAGGGAGAACTGGTTTGTCCTGGGGTGGGGTGGAGTCTGAGATGCTCTAAGCTCCCCATTTCCCATGAGGTTGGTGGCCGGTGTTGATCATTCACAGTATGGAAGAAGGGAGCCTTGTATAGTACAGGGGAGCAGAAAGTGGACCAAACTTGGAATCAGAAGACCTGGGTTCAAATCCTGACTCTGCCGCTTACTGTCTGTGTGGCTTTAAGGAAGTCACTTTCCTTTTCTTGGGCCTCAGTTTCCTGATATGCCAAGTGAGGGGGTGAAACTGATCATCTCTCTGGCCCTTTCCAGCTCTAGATTCTTTGACAAGGTTGCCTTGCCCCGGGCTTCTCAGAGAAGAGGGTGCAAGGTCAAGGTCGGGGCGGGGGAAGAAGGGGACAAACGCTGCCTTGGTGGGAATGGGGGTCTGTCAGCCCCGCCTGCGGGTCTCAGTGTTGATGGGGGGCAGAAAGCAAAGGTGGGGGGGGGAGTCCTGCTGCTGGTGGTCACGGGGTGGTGGTAAGAGATGGGCTGAGGGGCAGAGGTTGGGGGGAGGGGGGCGAGGGAAGGAGGTGCTTGGACACAGACTGAAGTCAGGTATTGGGGGCCCACACTCTCCTGGCTCTCCCACCAGTTCTAGACCACCGGCCACTGGTCTTGGGGTGAGAAGCAAAGGTCAGTGGAGGGGGAAGGGAGAGTCTGTCAGAGTCAGCCCAATCTGCTGTCCTGGAAGTGCCGGGAGGCTGTAGAGGGGAGGGGAAGGTGAGAGCCTGAGGAGGGGTCTCCTGAGGGCGGGAAGTGGGGAATGTTCACCCCCTTCCTTCCCTGCCTGCCCCTCCCCCAGAGACCCTTACGACAGTTCCTCCCCAGGCAGATCCTCTTCAGGGTCCCTGTCTTCTGTGGGAGCCCCAGTGCTGGGGTTGGTGGGGCCCAGGGTGGGCCCAGGCCGACTGTCCTCCTCTGCTTCAGCTGGTTCTTCCTTCACCTGCACCTGGTGACTGCAGCAGTGAGGAGAAAGGATGGAGGGATGGATGGATGGTTGAGTATAGAGAGCTACAAGCCCCAGGCCGGAAGAAAGACCTCTTCCCTTTACTGTCCCCATTAAAGTCATCCCCAAGACCTGCCAGTCCCTCGCCCCTGGCTCTACAGACCATAACACTCCCACCTCACCAGGCCTGACCTCTGACCTCTCTGGCATGAAGTGCCGGTCTCCCACCCTCCCTGGGTACCCAGACCCTCAGAACCCCCACCTGTATCACAAGAGAAAGGATCTATGGAGATAATGATTTTATGCTGCCCGAGAAGTGTGTGTGTTTGTGTGCGTGTGTTACATGTGGATATGTTTGAAAACATGTGCTGTCTGTGTATATGTTTGTAAAAGTTGTATATGTATATGTGTATGCTTCTCTTCACCTGTCCCTGTCCTGGGGAGGAAAGATGAACAGGGAGAGGAATGTCTGAATTGTACTGAAGAGGGGGAAGTCTCCCTGGCACCTGGGTCGGGGGAAGAGGAAGGCTCTGACTAGCTCTAGGTGAAGTGGGGGAGTGGGTACCGTCATCTCCAATGGTCTCCCCTGGACTGGCTGAGGCAGCTATGTTGCACAGTGAACACACCGCTGGCCTTGGATTTGTGCACTTAGCTGCATGACCCTTAAAGCACCAACGAATGCTAGCCTAGTGTGTTGTTCTTGGCAATGGGGATGAGGGCCTTGGCGATCTCACCTGTACTGGGGTGGGGAGAGGCGTGGGGGGCTGATGCTGCCATTGCTGGTGAGGGGCTCCACCGTACTGCTCACATCCTCATGTCCGAGGTGCAGGAGGCTGCTGGTGGAGCCGGGGTTGAGCATGCCCGGGCTGTTGAGGAGGGGGAAGCTGCTCTCGGCCAGGGCAGCCTAGAGAGGGATGGGAGAGAAAAAGGGCATGGGCAAACGCAGAGGCAATGGCAGATAGTCTCCTCCCCTCCCCCATCGCACCAGTGGGGGAGCCTCCTCTCTGTCTGTCTGCCCAGGCTCACTTGTTTATCCATTCACTTCTCACCCTCCTAACCCTGACACAGGGAGACACGCTGTTCTCTTTGGCCCCATCCCCTTTAGGCTGGGCCTCCCACCTTCTCCCCTCCCAGCTTCAGCTCACACCCCCATCGAGGATAAAAAGGAGGATGCCTGGGAGATAGAAGGCCTCTCTTGTACGAGGGATAGTGAGAGGGGAGTGAGGGAGGAAGGTCTCACCTGTACTGGAGGGGAGAGGCAATCGGGGCCAATCTTCCCTCCTGTCCCCCTCCCCCAGCTCCATACACAAGAATTGGAAAGAACTGGAGGCTGTGTGGGAAGGAGGAGATAGAGGGGGAAAGGGAGTTGGGGGGGTCTCAGCCCACATGGAGAGAGGTCCCTCAGAAAAGGAAAATAAGCCTTTCTTGGCCCTCAGCTACCCTGGTGCTCCCTGGAATAGGAGAGGACAGGTCTTTGACAAAGGCTGAGGGAGGGCTTTGGGGAGGCATTGGGACTGAGGAAGAAAGGCAAGGGAGAGGGGAAGAAGGGTGAACGGGACCCCGCCGGGGCAACGATAATAAGTCACCTGATAGCTGGCATTAAGTGCTCCATAACTGAGGCCCGAAATCATGTTCTTCACCAGAGTTGGACTCCTTGGGGGAAAGAGCAAAGGAGAAATTGAAAAGACCGTCACTTTCCTGGAGTGTGACTGGTGAGTCAAGAGGGAGAAACTCTTCGCAGCCCAGACCCTGACCTTGGTGGCATAGACCTCACTCAGTAACTATCGGGGTTGAATGAGTGGAGAGAAACTCAGGAGAAGACAACCAAGTGTCCTACTCACATCTGGCACCTGCCCTCTCCCCAAAATACCTCTGGCCCAAAGGGAAGAGGCTGGTGTTTGCCCCAGCCCTGGGAAATTGGGATAAAACAGTTCCTCCCCAATCCTCTCTACACACCTTGAAAATTATTCTTGTTTCTCTGTGTGTGTGTGTCTCTCTCTCTGTGTGTCTCTCATATACCCACATATAGATACATATATGCACATATACATACTCAGTGGTACGTGTGTCCAATATAGCTATATGTCCGCTTATACACACATACAGAATGGAAGCTAAACATGGCATACATATGTCTATACATTTGTATGTACCATCTTTAGCCTTCATTCATGGTCCTCCCCTCCCTCCTTTGTTTGTCTATCTCAGCTGGGGGAATAGGACCATCATGACCAGGGCCATTCTCCTTATTTCCCCTGGCCCTCCATTATTTCCAGACTCCATGTAGAGCATTCCTCAGCTCTTCCCTTCTGCTTTCAACTCATCCATCCATCCATCCATCCATGCAACCATCCATCCCCAACACTAGATTGAAATGGAGTCAAGGCTAGGATAGATGGATGACATATTTGTCCCTGCAGTAGGGGTGGTGATGGTCGTATGTGTTGGGGGGAGCGGGGGAAGGTAAATGGGCAACAGTACATCTGTATGTGCCTAGTCACATAAACACATGAACTGAAAAGCTCTTTTTGCTGGCCCAGACAGCTGAAGCCCCTACAACCTGGGGGACTGAGCACACGTACCCTGTCATCTTTGGCGGTCTCCGCTTTTGGTACTCGTGTTCATCCACCGTCCACACGGCGCCCTTGACGTTCTCCACTCGTACAAAGCACTTGTGTAGGCTCAGGTTGTGTCGGACAGCATTCTGAGAGATCAGAGAGATAACAAAAGGGACCCCAGTCAACATCTCCTCTAGCAAAAGTGGACATGGAAAAATAGCACCCACCATCATCATTCTCTTCAAGAGATATTCACAGAGGGGTAGCTAGGTGGTGCAGTGGATAGAGGACCAGCCCTGAAATCAGAAGGACCTGAGTTCAAATCCAGCCTCAGTCACTTGACACTTACTAGCTGTGTGACCCTGGGCAAGTCACTTAACCCCAACTGCCTCACACACACACACAAAAAGATATTCACAGAATGCAAGAATCCCAGATTTGGAAGGGACCCCCAAAGATCATCTAGTAGAACCCACCCCTAACCAGAAATCTTCCTTCCACTTCTCTGACAAATGGCAGCAGGATCACAGGGTCATCCATTTAAAGTTCAAAGAGACCTCAGAAACCATCTAGTCCAACCCTTTTCACTCTTCAGACTAAGGAAGATACTCAATGCTAATTAACTTCTCCAAGACCACAAAGGTAGAAGTGGTAGATTCAGAATTTGAACTCAGGTTCTCTGATTGTAAATCCATTGCTCTTTCCAGAGAACCGAGCCTCATCTTGAAGACCTCCAGTAAATGGGAATCCACCCATGACCTCCTGCAGGAGGCAGCCCATTTCACTTTGTGTTCATTTGTTTCAGTCACATCCAACTCTCTGTGACCCGCCCCATTTGGGGTTTTCTTGGCAGAGATACTGGAGTGGTTTGGCATTTCCTTCTCCAGCTCATTTTACAGATGAAGAAACTGAGGCAAACAGGGTGAAGTGACTTGCTCAGTGTCACACAGCTAGTAAGTGTCTGAGACCATATTTGAACTCGGGCTTCCTGACTCCAGGGCAGGGGCTCTATCCACTGTGCCACCTAGCTGTCCCTGTCTCACTTTTGGATAGTTCTAATTGTTAGGATGGTTTTTGTTTTCTTGCATAATACCTTCATTGGTTTCCTTGTAACTTCCACCCCTTGCTCCTAGGTCTGCCTTCTGGGGCCCAGCAGATCAAGCCACTAGACTTCTCTTTAATACCCGCCCTCCCTGCTTTCCCACTTGTACAGTTCAAGTTTGCTGATGTCTCTTCCAAAGCAGGGCATAATGGCCTCCTTTAAGTGTCTGCCAAATTCTACTTGAATCAACAGCTCCCCCACTCCCATAACATCTGAACTGCCATCTTTTAAACACTTTTTTTGTGTGTGTGAGGCAATTGGGGTTAAGTGACTTGCCCAGGGTCACACAGCTAGGCAGTGTCAAGTGTCAAGCCAAATTTGAACTCAGGTCCTCCTGACTCCAGGGCCGGTGCTCTACCCACTGCGCCACCTAGCTGTCCCCACCATCTTTTTAAAGAGCTGAAGCCAGCACAATTGCCTCAATATGTGTCACACCTGAGGCACCCATGATTGGTCCAGAAACTATCTCTTGTCAAAACAGGGAGGGATTGAGACAGCTAGGTGGCACAGTGGATAGAGCACCGGCCCTGGATTCAGAAGTACCTGAGTTCAAATCCAGCCTCAGACACTTGACACTTACTAGCTGTGTGACCCTGGGCAAGTCACTTAACCCCCATTGCCTCACCAAAAAAAAAAAAAAAAAAAGAACAGGGAGGGACCTTAAGGATCCTCTAGTCTAACCCCTTGTTTTATAGTGGTAGAAAATGAGGCCCAGAGAAAGGAAGTGACCAACCCAAAGCAGAAGGGCCTCTACTAGAACCCAAAGCTTACTGAGCACCTAATACCTTAGAGGCTCTGTCCTAGGCACTGTGGAGTACTTAAACGGACAAGACAAGGCCCCTAACTAATAGGAATTCCTATCAGTAGGCAGAGCCCCTGAATAGAAGTGGCTGTATATGGGGTGCAGCTGTGAGAACTCATGCCCATCCTGCCTGGGCCTGTTTATGAGACTGTCAGAGTCCCAGGCGGGATGGCATGAGTGACCCGGAAGCCCCTTTTACAGCCCTCTCCTTCATGGCTTCTCTTTCTGAGCTGTCTAGTGGGAGTCTTCCAAAGGACGGTCCTCCCCAACCTATCTGCCCCTATCTCCTGACCTGGTCCCAAGCCTGACACCTGGAAGGGCCTTCACTGGTCTGTAAAAGCATTGCCACACTTCTATTCTCCCCCCTAGCCCTGCCCAGGGCAATGAGGGTTAAGTGACTTGCCCAGGGTCACACAGCTGTGTCAAGTACCTGAGGCCGCATTTGAACTCAGGTCCTCCTGAATCCAGGGCCGGTGCTTTATCCACTACCACCCAGCTGCGCCCCACACTTCTATTCTTGCAAAAACGACCTGTCTCCATTCATCACCACTGCCTGCTCAGGCCTACAAAGTGCTTTCTCCTTACTCTCTTCGACACCACACCTCCTTACTTCCAGCTCTGAGAATCCTTGGCTCTTCTCAAAACTCAGATTAGGTCCTACACAACCCTTTCCTGATCCCCTTCCCCCTCCACTCTGTAATTTGTTATTCACTTTCTATATAGTTTGTATTTAGTGGCAAGGCAATGTGGTGTACTGGAGAGATGGCTGGCTTCAGAGCCGGGAAGACCTGAGTTCAAATCCCACCTCTGGCACATACTGGCTGTATGACCCTGGGCAAGCATTCGAGGTAATGCTATAAGACCTGAGAGGGTAAAACTGCGTTAGTAGAGAGAATGTCCTTATCCAGTAGTTCCCTATACCAGTGAAATCACAGGCCCCCTCCTTAGCCCTTGTATTTACTGTATTTGGGGTATCTTCCCTAGGAGAAGACAAGTTCCTTGGGGAGATAGAGATATTTTCATGTTCTTTGTATCCCCCACTCTAGCACAGAGCCTACATAGTTGCACCTTAATAAATGACTGTTGAATTGAATAGCACAGCATTCCTTTTCCCTTATGGATCTCATGCCCTACCAGCTTCCCTCTTACCTTTCTCCTCCTCTCATCCCTGCCATCCACACCCAACACCCTACACATAAGCTCTGTCCTGATGCTGGTCCCATTCTCTCAGCCTTATGCATTTCAACTTTACTTCCCCCCAGTCCCTTAGAATCACGGGTCTAAGAGTTTGGAGAGTCCTTGGACCAACCCCAATCTATGGAGCAGGGCTTCTTAACCTGGTATCCATGAACTTTAATATATATTTTGAGTCTATATTATCATAATAATAGATATCATATATATTACATCATAATATTTTATTGAGTTGATTATATATACTTATAAATATATGCATATACATATTTGTATTTCATATATGTATTTCATGGGGGCACCTAGGTGGCACAGTGGATAAAGCACTGGCCTTAGAATCAGGAGGACCTGAGTTTGAATATGACCTCAGAGACTTGACACTTACTAGCTGTGTGACCTTGAGCAAGTCACTTAGCCCTCATTGCCCTGCCCCCCCCAAATTTTTTTAAAAATATGTATTTCATTATAATCAGTTTCCTTTGTAATCCTATGCACTTTATTTTATGCGTTTAAAAGTATTATTCTGAGAAAGGGTCCAAAGACTTCCCCAGATTGTCAAAGGGCTTCATGACACAGGAAAAATGAAGAATCCCTGCCAAGAAGCAATCCCTTCTGCAACATGTGAATAGAGAAAAAGTGAAGGGTGGGAGTAGTGTCATAAAGGTAGAACTGATTAGACTTGGAAACTGACTAAATATTGGAGATCGAGGCAGGGGGAAGTCAGAGCTGACCCAAGGTTACAAAGCTGGATGACTGGGAGAATTATAATGCCCCAAAGAGAAATAAGGGAAGTTTGAAGAAGGGCTGAGTTGAAAGAGAAAGATGACAGGTTCTGTTTTGGCCATACTGATGCTGCTGAGATAGCCAGGAGACGAGTTCCGAAGAGATTCAGGCAGGATACATAGATTTAGGAGTCATCTGTAAAGGGATAATACTTGAATCCAGAGGAGCTAATGAGGTGCTCCAGGGACAGAAGGTAGAGAAAGAAAAGAAGAGAGCTCAGGACGGAGTTCTGTCCTGAGGGAACAATTGCACTTAGGGGTCTGGAAATGGATGAGGAGCCAGCAAAGGAGATCGAGAGAGAGAGAGAAAGGTTAGGCACGTGAGAGAGAAAGGTTAGGCACGTAAGAGAAACAGACAGGCTTGTCTAGCCACAACTCCCCCATCATGTATTTGAGAAAAGTTGACTTTTTAATGCAAGTGTAGCACTTTACATTTATCTCAATTACATTTCATCTTTTTTAGATGCAGCCCACCATGCTAGTCTGTCAAGATCTTTTTGAAATCTGACTGTCATTCATTGGGTTGGCTAACCCTTCCAGCTTCGTGTCATTTGCAAATTTGATAAGCAATACCATCTATGCCGCCCTCCTCCCAGTCATGATTTTAAATAACGCCATTTCTTTGTTACCATTAGTCAACAATCCCACTTTTCCTCTGAAGTTCATGTCATCCAATTTTGTCATCTTCCTCCATTCCTCACAGTTGTCCTGCACTGTTCTGGGTACTCCCTTTGGCACCCTTCTCCTTGACACCTGGCTCCAGTGTCCCCCTCCCTGCTGCCTCTGCCATCATCCTTAGGGTCGTCCGTATCTATTGCCATTCTCTCTAACACCCTGTTCTCATAGTTCCTTGGATTTTTCACCTCGTGACACTTCCATGTCAATCAATAATCAATCAACATTTACTAAGCACCTACTATATGCCAGACACTGGGTTAAATGCTAGAGATGCAAAGGAAAAGGAAAAGAACACTATTACCACCCCCAATTCTTGCAGTAAACGAGCCTACACTCTGATGGGAAACAACAGAAGGTACCACCAGCATCACTCAAAATTCAAAACCAAGAATAAACAGAGTAAAGAGAGCAGGATCCAGGAGCCTGAAGATAGAGGACTGGGTTTGAATACCAGCTTTGATCTTAGGGAAGTCATTTAAACTCTATGGGCCTCAGTTCCTCCTCTGTAAAATGAGGGCGCTGCTCTAAATATATAATCTTATCTTCAATGTTTCAGTCTTTGGTAGTTTTTTCAAGTCAGCCTCCCTGAATGCCCAGGATTCCCTAGCCTCCTAAAACCTTCCCTAGGCCTCATTATGCCCTCAAAGTATGTTTCCATTTCTTTCCTCTACTCCACTCCTACATTTCTAGAAAGAGTACAGTTTTCCCTTCCACACTGTGGTGGTTAGGGGCACAGCACCCCCTCAATCTGAAAATCCATATAAATTTTTTTGGCCCTCCATAACAGAAGCTGGGTTTTGGTTGTTGTTTTTTGTTTTTGTTTTTTGGGGATGCGGTGTTTACAGTACTTTATTGTAAAATCTGGGTTAAATATTTGGCCATAAGCTCTGTGTCATTTGCTGACCTTTGCATGTCATCTGCTGCTTCCACAAAACTCCCCCAACATTCTCACTTAATTTCTTATTCTGATCCGAGATATATCAAAACCATGATGGATGGGGAAGGTTGAGATGTGGAAGGATAACTGTAGTCACTCATCAACCTCTCTGAATATAGCTTGCATCTCTTGAGACCCTATTGTGACTGCTCTCTCCAAGGGTACTAGTAACTTCTTTATTATTAACCCAGTAGCCTTTGTCCTGCCCTCATCCTCCTTGGCCTCTCTACAGTGGCTGGCACTTTTGACCAGCCCCTTATTCTTTATACCTTCACCCTTCACTGGCTCCCAAGACTGGCCCCCACTCTGTTATTTCTTCCTCTATTCCTCTGATCACTCCTTTCTCCCCTCCCATCCACACGGTGCCCTTAAACATCAGCATAAGTTTCCTGGGCTTTAATTATCACCTCCATACGGATGCCTCTTAAATCGTTCTTTCCAGCTTTGACTTCTGAGAGCTTCAGTCCCCTAGTTCCAATTGTTTGCAAAATATCTGCATCTGAATGTCCTTCTGGAAGCTCAAACTCACTCCATGTAAAACCGAACTTGTCTCTCCTACTAAAAAATGCCCTTTCTTTTAACTTCTCTGTTTCTGTTGATCTTCCCAGTCCTAAACCCTCAGAGTCATCCTGGCATCTTTTTTCTTCACTCCACATATGCAAACAGTTGCCAAGTCCTATCAAATCAACATGAGACTATTTCTCCCATCGTACTCTACCACAGCGAAGGCCTTCATCTCCTCTTACTTTAACTATTGTTTTCCTCCCCCTCTCTCCTCTCTCCAATCCATCCTTTACACGGCCTCCTGGAATAACCTTCCTGACACATTACTCTGAGCATGTTACTCTCCGACTCAAAAAGCTTCCATAATTCTTCATTGCCTACTGAATAAAGAATAAACTCATTATCATTCTGACATTCGAAGCCAAATAGGCAAGAGAGTGATAATATCATTATATAGTCTAAGGTTTAGTTCTGGATCTTTAATAGATGCTGCTTGGTATGGACACTGACTTAGAAGGCAGAGAGAGAGAGAGAGAGAGAGAGAGAGAGAGAGAGAGAGAGAGAGAGAGAGAGAGAGAGAACACCAGATCATTGGCCTAACAGACAGAGAAAGAGACACGAAGAAGAGAGGAGAGGAGAGGGGAGGGGAGGGGAGGGGAGGGGAGGGGAGGACAAAGAAAAAGAAAAAAGTAAAGAGAGAGGGAGAGAAAGGCATGCATAGAGAAAGAGAGAGAGAGAGTCAGTCCAACTCCAATCTACTCATCCAGCCTTAACTCATACTTCTTCCCTTCACAGAGCAGTGTAGCTCAGTAGAAAGAGAACTGGATTTGGAGTTAAGAGGCCCTGGATACAAACCCCAGTTCTGCCACACATTATCTTTGTGACTTTGGGGAAGTCACATAACTTCCCTAAAAGTCACTTCCTTCATTTGTTTAATGTTTATTTGTTAATTTGTTCTTTGCATTGCCTTGACTCCTCATATCACTTTTTTTTTGGGGGGGTGAGGCAATTGGGGTTAAGTGACTTGCCCAGGGTCACACAGCTAGTAAGTGTCTGAGGCCAGATTTGAACTCAGGTCCTCCTGAATCCAGGACTGGTGCTTTATTCACTGTGCCACCTATCTGCCCCCCTTCATTTGTTTAAAAAAGAGAGCTGGACTCAAAGACTTTTCATTCAGGTGGCAGTGAGATGTAGTAGATAGATGGATTCAGGAAGACCTGGTTCAAATCCCATATTCGCTAGCAAGTCAGTTAACCCTTTCTGGGCCTCAATTTCTTTATCTGTGAAACACGGGGGTTGGACTTAATGACCTCTAAGGTCCCTTCTAGCCCTAAGCCTGGGATCTTTTGTTTTTCCAACCAAACTGCCTCACCCTCTGTTCTTCTCTCATTTTTCACCTCTGCCCTTTTGCTTATGCTGTCCTCAGGGCCGGTATCAACTCCCAATTCCACTTTGTACTTTCTGAAGCACAATTCCTCATTTGGCAAGGTCCTACTCAGTTCCACCATAAAATCTTTGACCCCTTCCCTAAGTGCCCCAGCCAAAAGCTATCTCTTCATTCTCAAATCATAGCTTAGATTTCTCCTCTGCACTCATTGCACTCTCTTAATAATGTCACAGTTCTTTTTTGTAGTGAATTGGAATACAATGTAAATGAACACAATTTGATTGGAATTTGACTGTAAGTTCCTCAAGGGCAAGGACTTTCATCTTTATATCTTCAACATCTAGGGCAGTGGCCAGCACATGGCAGCATATTATTATATATTAAATATATTATTAACCATATGCTTAATAAGCACTTGTTAAATTGGGGCAGCTAGGTGGCAGAGTGGATGGAGTACGAGGCCTGAAGTCAGGAAGACTCATCTTCTTCAGTTCAAATCTGGCCTCAGACACTAACTAGCCATGTGACCCTGAGCAAGTTAACTCTGTTTACCTCAGTTTCCTCATCTGTAAAATGAGCTGGAGAAGAAAACGATGAACCACTTTAGTGTCTCTACCAAGAAAACCCCAAATGGGGTCACAAAAAGTCATACATGACTGAAACAACTGAACAACAAAATTGGATAGCAACAGTGGACAGAGAACAAGCCTCAGAAACAGCAACACCTGGGTTCAAGTTCTGTCTCTGATACATTTGCTGGTATGACTGGCTGTGTGACCCGTGCAAATCATTTAACTTCTCAGTGACTCAGGCAACTCTATATGACTATAAATTGCAGAGTAATTACTGATGTGCATCAATAGGCATTCCTTACACCAATGAAACTATGTGTGTTCCAGGGGCAGCTAGGTGGCACAGTGGATAAAGCAGTGGCCCTGAATTCAGGAAGACCTGAGTTCAAATCCATCCTCATACGCTTGACACTTACTAGCTGTGTGACCCTGGGCAAGTCACTTAACCCTCACTGCCCCACCAAAAAAAAAAAGAAAGAAAGAAAAGAAAAAAGAAACTACATGTGTTCGGATCCTACCTCAAATTCTAGCTGTGTGACCTTGGACAAGTCATCTGACCCTCAGAGACTTAATATACCCCCACTTGCAGAATGAGTATAACAGCACCATCTCATAGCATTGTGAGGAATGAGATAATATATGTAAAGCACTTGCAAACCTTAAAGCTCTACATACATTTCAGCTACTTATTGCTATTGTTACTAAAAAGCACAAAAGCTCTGGAAAAGTGCTAAGAAAAAAATGAAAGGAACCACTGCCAAATAATGCAAAATACAAAAACTCCCATTGGGGAAAAAATGAATAGTGTGACAATAACGTAAACAAAAAGATCACCAGAATGAAATCACACTCTGAATAATTAAAATAATCAGTCTTGGTGAACACATAATGAAATCTCCTCAACTCCTCTTAATTCCAGCAACTTGTCTCTGTTAATTATTTCTTATTTATCCTGTGTATAGCTTACTTTGTATATATTTGTTGGCCTGCTGTGTCCCTCCCCATCCCCATTAGATTGTATGACCCCAGAGGGCAGGATCTGTTTTTTGTTTCTTTTTGTATCCCAGCATTTAGCACAGTGCCTGGCATATAGTAGGCACTTAATAAATGTTTATTGAACTGAAATGAATCTCCCTCCTTTGAGTAGACTGCTGGGAAACTGCAGAGGCAGAACACTACATACACTCCCAGAAATGGTCACTTGATTTTGTTAACTGTAGCAATTTTATCCCAGTGTTATTAGAGAGGGCGTAATGGGGGTTGGGGAAGGAAAATCCAGAAATGGCTCTGAAGTTTAAAAAAAAAAAGCATTTATAAAAAGAAAGTAAATTAAATTATATAGCATCATGAAGCAGAAAGGGTACTGTGCTGTAGAAGTCAAAGACCTGGGTTCTACCACTAACTAACTATGTGATCATGGGGGTTTACTTCTCCTTTCTGAGACTCAGTTTTTTCCTTTGTAAAATGAAGGGAATGTACTAGATTATCTTTCAATTGCCCCTTTCCAGATCTGATGTTCTACTATTCTTTTTTTTTCTTTTTTTTTTTTTGAGGCAATCAGGATTGATTTGTCCAGAGTCACACATCTAGTAAGTGTCTGAGGCCAAATTTGAACTCAGGTCCTCTTGACTCCAGGGCCAGTGCTCTATCCACTGTACCACCTAGCTATCCCCCCTTCTAATAATTTATAAAGTGACCTGAATCTCTTCATCTGAGGAGTCCCAGAAGTTTGGAGCAGCCCTCTTCCTAACTTCCCTATTTCTGTCAAGAGATCCACCATCCTTACAATCACCAGATTCACATAGTTGGGAATCATCCTTGATTTCTCACTGTCATCCCACACATCCAAATCAGTTGCCAAATCATGTCATTTCTATCTCCACAACATCTCTCATATCCGATTCCTTCTTTCCACCCACACAAGCACCATCCTACTTCAGAATCTCATTACCTCTCACCTCAACTATTGCAACAGTCTTCCATTTGGTCTCCCTGCCTCACTTCTTTCCCCATTCTACTCAATATGATTTTCCTAAAACATAATTATGCCTGCTCATATTACCCCCCACCCTTCTACTCAATAAACTCCACTGGCTCCCTATTATCTCCAGGAACAAATATAAGTCCTTCTGTTTGACACTTAAAGCTCTTCCCAATCTGACCCCAACCTAAGTTTCCAGCCTAATTTCTTCTCACTTTTACTTCTTTCTTTTCTATGCACCCTATGATCCCTCTCCTCTATCATGCAGGGTTATCCCTCTTCTCTCATCTCTATCTTAGTACTAGCTGCCTCTCATGCCTAGAATGCATTGCCTCCTTGACTTTATCTCGTGAAATCCCTAACTTTCCTCAAGCAACATCTTCTGCATGAGACTATGCCTGCCCCCCTCCTCAAGCTTGTTGGTCAGCCAATCAGCAAGCATTTATTCACCAGACAGATGCTGTGCTCAGCCGTGGAAATACTCTTTTTTAAAATGGCAATAAACAACCTCTTCCCTCAAGTAACATACATTCTACCATATTTCCCCACAAGTTTATCATGTATCTGTTTTGTGTGGCTTTTATTTATAGCCATTTATGTGTGGAAGGCAACATGTAGTATTGAAGGCAGCCTTGAAGCTAAGAAAAACTATGTTCAGGTCCTGTCTCTGACATATACCAACTATGGTCTGGGAAGGTCACAACTTTGCACTACTCTGGGCTATAATTTGTACCCTTATGTATGCCTTCTCTGAGGCCCTAAGTTGCAAAGAAGATGCCAACTTGAATCAGGAGAGAGAATGTCCTCCCTTGGGAATTCTCCATAGCAATGACATCACAAGTACAGTCCTTATCCCCTATTTTAAATGTGTGTGTGTGTGTGTGTGTGTGCATGTGTATGTGTTGTTCTCCCCTTTAGAATGTCAGCTCCATATTGGAAACCGAGGTGGTGCTCATTCCTTGGGGAATGGCTGAACAGGTTATGGCATCTGAAGGTGATAGAACACTGTTGTGCTGAAATGATGAAGGGGATGGTTTTAGAGAAACCTGGGAAGACTTGTATGAGCTGATGCAGAGTGAAGTGAGGAGGACTAGGAGAGCAATTTAATAACAACAACATTATAAAGACCATTTTGAAAGTCTTAACACTCTGATCAGCACAATGACCAATCTCAGTTACAGAGGACTCATGATGAAATAGGCTACCCATCTCCTGATAGAAGGATGATGGATTCAGGGTGAAGATTGAGACATATTTTTTGGACAGATCAGAGCACAGGCCAAGGATGTGGAGAACCTGCTTCTCCTTAAATCATACCACCTTGGAACCCCCCAAGCTTGGGACAGTGTGTCCTGCAGGCAGTGCCCCACTTCAAGAAGGAATTGAAAGTCAAGAAATAGGCTAGAAAAATGGACAGAAAAAAATGCGGACCACTGAAAGTTTCTTTGGTGACAAGGAAGATCAAAATACACCCTCAGAAGAAGATAACAAAGTCAAAGCTCCTACATCCAAAGCTTTCAAGAAAAATATGAATTGGTCTCAGGCCACAGAGGTGCTCAAAAAGGACTTTGAAGATAAAGTAAAAGAGGTAGAGGAAAAAATGGAAAGAGAAATGAGACATGCAGGAAAGTCATGAAAAAAAGTCAACAGCTTGAAAAGTCAAATGGAAAAGCTCTCTGAAGAAAATAATTCCTTAAAAATTAGGATTGAGCAAATGGAAAGTAATGACTTTATGAGAAATCAAGACACAATAAAGCAAATCCAAATGAATTAAAAAACAGAGGGCAATGTGAAACATCTCCTTGGAAAAACAGCTGACCTGGAAAATAGATCCAGGAGAGATGATTTGAAAATTATTGGACTACCTGAAAACCATGATCAAAAAAAGAGCTTAGGCATCATATTACAAGAGATTATCAGGGAAAATTGCCCTCCTATCTTGGAAGCAGAAGGTTAAATAGAAATTGACAGAATCCACTGATCACCTCCTGAAAGAGATCCCAAAAGGAAAACTTCCAGGAATATTATAACCAAATTCTAGAGACATATATATATATATTTGAACAAGGCTAATGCAGTAACTGTTGTGCATGATTATACATCTTTGTAATAGGGGCTTTTCCTTTCATCCTTTCTCACTTGAAATGGGGAAGGTGGAAGGGAGAGAAAGCAGACTTTCATTGAATAAAAAAATAAAATTTAATTTAAAAAATAGAATGTAAACTCATTGTGGGCAGGTACTGTCTTTTTTCTTTGTATTCCCATCATTTAGTATAGTGTCTGCAATGTAGGAAGAACTTAGTAAACCTTATTAGTTCTAATAGAATGTAAGTTCTTTGAGGGCAGGGACTGTTTGAGGTTTTTTGTGTTTCCCTAGTACCTAGAACTTAAATACTTAACAAATGTTTCTTGGACTAAATTGGTTATTTCTTTTATTCATTCATTTATCCTCATCAAATATTGTATACAGAGCTCTGTGCTAGGCTGAAAAATAAAACAGAGGTCCAAACATAAAGCACACAATGAATATGCATATCACAGGGTAAGATGCATTAGAGAAGCATAAAATAAAGTGCTGTTTGAGTTCTGAAGGAGAAGGTTGTTACAGAAACCTCTTCCTAAGACTAGGGAAAACTTCCAGAAGAGTTTCCATTTGAATTGGAGTTAAAAGGATGGATACGACTGTCCCCTTCTCTAATTCCCCTGTATTTACTTTGTACATACTCATATATGTCAATGTGGCCTTCCCTGAGAGCATAAATATCAATTCCTAGAGAGCAGAGACAGACTTTTGCCTTTCTTTGTATCCCCAGCACTTAGTGCAGTGCCTGGCTCTAGGTGTTAATGTTTGTTGACTTGACTTGGTCTAGCGCCATATGCCAGTGCCTGGCACATCATGGTAGGCATTTAATAAATCATTACTGATTGACTTACTTATTTCAAAGGACACAGTAAAGGGAACAGAGTAATTATTCAGTATATATTTGATTAATGAATGGATACTCAATAATACCTTTCATATTTATCTGACATTCCCTGAGTATGTGAGTATATTGTAAAGCACTTTGGGGTCAGGTTCCTGTCTTATCCTCTTCTATACCTGGCATAGTAGCTAGCATTGCATTTAAGTATAAAATGCTAGGCATGGGGGCAGCTAGGTGGTGCAGTGGATAAAGCACCAGGCCTGGATTCAGGAGGACCTGAGTTCAAATCCAGCCTCAGACACTTGACATTTAGTAGCTTTGTGACCCTGGGCAAGTCACTTAACCCTCATTGACCCACCAGATAGAAAGATAGATAGATAGATAGATAGATAGATAGATAGATAGATAGATAGATAGATAGATAGATAGGTAGATAGGTAGATAGATGGATGGATGGATGCTAGGCATAGAGAATAGGTAAGAAGCTCAATAGTTGATATTTGTATATTGCTTTAATGACTGCAAAGCACACACACATATATATACATATATACACAAATACATACACATATATATACATACTCATATACACACATAAACATGTACATACGCGCACACACACGCACACACACCTCATCCTCATAACAATCCTGTCAGGTAGATACTATAGGTGTCATTCCCATTTTACAGATTAGGAAACTGAAGCTCAGAGGAATTACCTTCCATGTAAGCTCCAGAAGCTATATTTGAAGCCAGATCTCTCTTGATCCTACCCATTATTCCACATCAATACACAATTATTGATATGAAGTGAGACCAGGAAGTAGCAGGAGTAAGGGTAGGGGTCAGCAAGGGGAAGCGATCCAACTCAACATGTATAGATTATGCCCAAAGTCTTAGAGTAGTTTTAAGCTTTACGGGCTTATTTATGAAACCCTGCCATGGGTAAAGCACAGGTGGAGATGCAAAGATAAACAAGACAATCCATGCCCTCATGGAGTTTCAAGTCCAGTAAGTCTAATAAGGGCATAAGACATGGCCACAGAAACCTCTAAAACACCATAGAATATGCACGTGTAATAAGGGAAAATCAAGGAACAGGCCACAAGACCTCAGAAGAGGAGACCATTCCTGCCAGGAGGGATCAGAGAAGGCTTTACTAAACAAAAAGCATTTGGCTGTGGGTTGGAATAGGACAGGAGCAGCTGGGGGAGAACACTCACTGCAGGTAAGGAGCCAAGGGGACGTTTCAGTTAGAAGGAGTGTCTCAGTTTGGCTCGGGCAAGTACATATAAGGTTGGGATAGCAGGCTGGAGCCAGAGTATGGACGACTTGGGCCTTTTTTCAATGTTCTTAAACAAGGAATCTAGAACAAATCACCACCCCTACACTTTTGGGGCTGCCTCAGAAATTCAGGTCATTCCCTTAGAATGTGGGTAGCCTGATCCCTTCTCTCTCTCCTCTCCATCTTTATGTGGGGAAACGCCCACATTCCCTTCCCTCTGCCTGTCACCAGCTGCCCTTATCCTTCCCACAGTGCCCTGAACATAGTAGGTGCTTCTTAACTGCTGAAATGAATGGAACCCTCTCCTTATTCCCCAGAACGTCCCCATCTTCTGACCTACTTCTCTCCTTGCCCCTAATTCCTTCCCCTGTCCTCGTCTCCAGTCTCCCATCTTCAGTCCTGCCTCCCTCTCACACCTGCCCTTCTTATCCCTGTGTCCCCGTCCCTGTCCCTGGTCCCTGACTCCATCTTTACATTTCTAAACAGAGAAGAAAGCGGGCAGGGCAGGCAGGCGCTGTGCCCCCTCGAGATCCCCTCTCCCTCTCTCTCTTCCAACTCTTGCCACTTGCAACTGGCCCGATTTCATTACCAATTTTAATTTGCCTCTAATTAAATCCTGTGTATTTTTCCGACTCGCTTGCTAATCCACGAGGGAGGCAGGCGGCTGGAGTGGAATCTCTCGGAGCGATAATTACAAAGGGCCTAATCACGCCGGGGCTCCTGCCTCGGAATAAATTTCCCCGCATTACGGGGCTCGGATCCTCCGCTTTGCAAATGAGAATGACCCCAATTTCCGAGGATGGCCTCACCGGGGCTTTTTTCCCTCATTTCGAAGCCTGATTCGTGATGAGAGACTAATTCGTTACGCTGAAACATTAACGGCAATTTAAGGGGTCTGGCGGGGGCTTCGTAAACAAAGGGACCGGCCCCACAACAAGGGCCCGGGGAGGGGCCCGACACCAGGAGGGGGCGGGAGGAGAGAGCTGGGGAGGGGGCCCGAGAGGGCAGCAGTTCCGAGAAGCAGATGGTGTCTCCTGTCTCTGGGATGGCCAGGCTTGGCCCCAGGCCCCCTCCCCATCCTCTCCCCCTGACCTGGTCCTTCTAGCGAAAGGGATCCAGCAAGAAGGGGTTGAGATGGGGAGAGAAGCAGAGCAAGAAGGGCTGGGTGAACGGAGGGGGAGGAGGAGGGGAAATCTAAGAGGCCAGGATTCTGGTTTGGGAGGGGGGATGAGTAGCAGAGGCCTGAACCCCAGTGGTCTGGTCTGGGACGAGGAGTAGAGGGAAGGGACGGGAAGTGTGGGTAAAGAGAGAGGGGAGAGCATAGGAGATAATAGCAGAGGGTGAGTCATGGCTAGGAAATGAGAATTCAGGATGACCCTAAGAACTCTGGGCCCCAAGGAAGAACATGGTCACAGAAAACCTGACGGCCAGAGTGGACCACCATTCAACTATGGTACGTTCTCCAGAGTTGTCCACCATTTTACAATGGGGGAAAAATCAGAGTGATCCCAGACCAAGAGGGTGATTTTCCCTTGTTTCTCTCCAACTCCCCTCCCACACCTGCCCCTAATGCTGACCAAGCTATTGTCTAACCATTATCAATTCATGCCTAGAAATGGGAATGCTGACACTGTTGGGCCTGGGAAGGGAAAAGCTGAAGAATTGACTAATGAGTAGGAAATCAGAAATAGTAGGAAGAGGAAAAGGCATAGGGACTATTTGGCCTGAAAAGGAGAAATGAAGACCACTGGATCTCTGAAAAGCTTTCTAAAAGAGGATGATAAAGAGATACTGTAAAAAGATCCCTGGATTTGGAGGACTGAAGTGTGAATTCTGGTTGGGCCACTTGCTACCTATGTGACCTTGTGGAAGTCACCTTCTATTCTGAGCCTGTTTTCTCAGCTGTAAAGAGGGTATTGGGTTAGATGAACTCTAAGGTCCATTCCAGATCTAAATCATATGTTCTCTCTAATTACTCTCCATCTTCAGGGAGGAAATGGTCTGTACTAAGGTGGATATAAATAAAATAATGAGAGTGAATGTACAATTTCTAGTTTGGGCAGGTATGTGACATGTGTATGGAAGCAGCATGGACAGGAGGGATCCCATCACACATACACACTCCACCCATGTCTAGCACAAGGATTATGTAATAGATGACTCCTTTAGGTGCTATGCTGTCTAGAGACTGAAGACTAAATAAGATGACCTCTAGAGGGCTCAACCAGCCCGGGAGGAGCCCCAGAGTCTAGGAGAAGGATGCAAGTCAGAGGGATGACATCATTTACAGCCAATTGGAAGAGCTGACCCAGCCTGGCTTGCCATTACCTCTTCTGGGCCTTAGCACTCTAACCCTGTGACCCTAGTCCAAGGAATGGGGGTAGCATTTTAGCTGAGTGATTCTACTCACCTCTTGGTCCTGGGAGGAGGCCCTAACCCAGGCACTCAGTCTATTCATGGTCTGCCCAAGGAATGAGGGACTTAAAATGTTCTAGTGATTGAAAGTTTGCAAAATTCTTTACAAATGTGATCTCATTCGATCCTCACAACAACCCTGTCACCACAGCCCTTGGAGGTAGGTAATATTATTATCCCCACTTTATAAACGGAGGTGGACAGTGGTTAAGTGATGTGCTCAGGGTCCCAAAGCTAGTAAGTGGACTGAGCCCCGATTTGAACTCAGGTCTTCCTGACTCGGGTCCAGTCCTCTAGCCACTGAGCTGACCTGTTGTTCAGAAAAGTTTTCTGACAGTGAGTTCAATGAAGGGCTACAATGGTTGCATGGGGGTCAAGGGACTGGAATATTTTTGAAGCTCTTTAATATCAGTGTCAACACCCATCTTTTCAGAATGGTTTAGATAACATTTGCCCAGAGCTAGGAGGATGACTGAGGTGACCCCAAGGATGCCCTTCCAATCCTGTAAGTACCTAGTTTCGCTTTTTCCATAAGCCAGGACAGTGTCATAGGAATGAGGCAGTGTGACTTAAGGGGAAGAGGCTGGATTTTAAGTCAGATGACCTGGCTCTGAGTACTAGGCCATTTATGGGTGATTACAGTGCAAAGAATCCTGAATTTAGAGCAAAAGGGTCTGAATTCAAATCCTCCTGTCACTAATGATAGAATATCTTGGGCACATCACTTAACCTCTTTAAGTCTGTTTCCTCATCTGTTAAACAGGGGGTTGGACTAGAGTAGATGACCGCTAGGGTGCCTTCTCTTGTTCTAAATCTATGCTCCTAAATCATGCATTGAAATGTTCCCTCCCACCCCAGCCTGGGGAAGAAGGATCTTGTACCCCCTGAAGTTCCAACATTGGCCAGCAGGGGGACTCAAAGGCCAAAGATCCTGGCAACTACTACCTACATAGCTATGTAGTGCTGCCCCTTATCTTCCCAACCTGATGGCCATGCTCCAGTCCCCTCTCCACTGAGCCACAATGGCTACCCTGCTGTAGGTACCAAGCCCTTCATCTGACAGCTGCGCCTGCCTGTAAGTGTGCCCCCCCTCCCCCCTGCTTCCCAGCTCCCTCTCTCTCTGTCTCTCTGTGTCTCTCAATCTGTGTGTCTCCCTCCCTCCTCTCCATCTCAGTCTTGGTCTCTGTCTCTCCATATCTCTCTCTCTTTATCTCTCTTTCTCTCTCTCTCCCTCCATCTTTTTGTCTGTTTATGTTATCTCTGTGTCTTTCTGTGTCTGTCTCTCTATCTCTCTCACACTATTCATGTGTGTGTGTGTGTGTGTCTCTGTCTGTCTGTTTGTCTGTCTCCATCTCTCTCTCCCTCTCTCCACCACTCCCCCACCCCCACAGTCTTGGCGATGAGAAAACAGAAGGCGCTATCAGCATCCGGCCCCTAACTCCCTGTCCCATTTTCCCTAGCCCTCCCTCCCACCTTCTCTCTCTTGTCCCCCTAGGAAAACTGTTATGGCTGGAGGTGTTGAAATGACTAATTGGACTGAGACAATTATCTTTCTGCTTCTGACAGCAGAAAGGGGGAGGGTATATGTGTGTCCGTGTCTCTGTACGCGTCTGTGTCCATGTCCACACACCCGTGTTTGGCCCCATGTCCAATTTTCCCATTCTCCCTCTGTGAGAGGTGGGGTCTTTGGGAGATCCCTATGCTACAGTTTTAGTAATTCTAGGGTCCCTCTGGATAGTTTGGACACATCTCCTGAGAGCCCAGCCCTGGCTCATCAAGGGGCCTATGCCCCTTGTGTTTGCCTGTGGAGCCTGCCTTTGTCAGAAACCTTCAGTGGCTCACTATTGTCTCTAGAACAAAATAGGAACTCATCAACCTGGTAGTTTAAGGTCCTCCATAATTTAGTGCCCCATTACCAGATTTATTTCATAATACTCCCTTTTACAAACTCAATGTTCCACTTAAATTCGATTAGAAGTCATTCTTGGACTTCTAAACACCATCTCTCACCTCCCTACATGTACACAAGCTATTCTCCATACCTGGAATGCACTCCCTTCTCATCCCTATCTTTCAGAATCCTTGTCTTTCTACAAGGCTCAAGAGGATACATCCTCCTCGAACCCAATCCCCCTTAGGTATTAGTCCTTTACCTCACCACTGAATTTTCCTCATTTTATACTTATTTGTACAGATTTTTATCCCCCACCTCCCCTAAAATGCAAGAGGAAAGTACGGACCTGCTCTCTGAAAACCTAGACTCTTTCATTTTTTATTCTGTATCCTGAATATGTGGCACAATAATTTTCCCAGGGTTTTACCACTGGCATATGTAGGAAACAAGAGTTTGAACCAAGATCTTCCTGACTCTGAAGTCAGGCTCCCAATCTTTTATACCAAGCTGGTATTGCACATAATAAGTGTTTAATAACAGTTGAATTGAATTAGGGAAGGGGGGGTTAGAATCCAGAGGCTCTCTGAGTGGGCGTTTGAGTTCTAGAGGACCTGATCCATATGGGGATATGCCTGAACCACAAGCATTCCCAGCCAAACCAGTAACACAAGGACAGGGCTGGGCTTCTGGAGGAAGGAAGCCTGGCCTTTAGGCTATAGCATGAATACGTTCCTCTCCCTACAAGAATCTCTAATCCTAGAAATGAAACTAAGGGAGGGCCTGCCATAATTGAGGGCCTTTAGGAAGGGGAGGATGGGCAAAGCAAGAGAAGCATCTCACCTTCCAGGTGGCCGTATTCCTCCGGAAATAGGCGAACATCCTGGTGAACCAGTTGTAGATTTCATTCAGAGTAAGCTGCCTGTCAGGGGTCTCCAGGATGGCCTTCAAGGGAAGCAGAGGTCAAAGGGGACAGGAAGTCAATAGTGCTGGATTCTCTTTCCATCTCTCCCTCGAGCCCACAATTTTTGTTGCTGAGTTGTTTCAGTCATGTCCTACTCTTTGTGACCCCATTGGGGTTTTCTTGGCAAAATTCTGGAGTGGTATGCCATTCCCTTCTCCAGATGAGGAAATTGAGGCAAACAGGATTAAGTGACTTGCCCAGGGTCACATAGCTAATAAGTGTCTGAGGTTGAATTTGAACTCAGGTCTTCCTGACTCCAGGCCCTGGGCCCTATCCACTGTGCCACCTAGCTGCCTCTGAGCCCACACTAGCTGTTGCAGAAATTCCTAAGTATGTGAATATGAGACATTATGAAGGGTATGAGTGTTGTATGTGTATATGCATGTATCTTTTCTTTTCTTAAAAAATTTTCTGTGTGAGGCAATTGGGGTTAAGTGACTTGCCCAGGGTCACACAGCTAGTAATGATTAAGTGTCTGAGGCCGGATTTGAACTCAGGTCCTCCTGAATCCAGGGCCAGTGCTCTATCTACTGTGCCATCTAGCTGCCCTGCTATGCATGTATCTTTGCAGCTTTAATAATAATAATATCTAGCAGTTATATAGCGCATTAAGATTTGCAAAGTGATTTATAATTATCTTCTTTTATCCCCATAACAACCCTGAGAGATAGCTGCCATTATTATCCCTATTTTACAAATGAGGAAACTGAGGCAGAGAGAAATTAAGTAACTTTCCCAGGACACAGGTAGTGTCTGAGGCAGGATTTGAACTCAGGCCTTCCTGACTCAAAGTCCTCTGTCATATGATAAGTGCTATGGTTGGCTAATCAGTTCTGCCAGTGATCCAGGAATCATTAACTTGGTATGCATGAGTACATATGTGGGAGAAAGGGAAAAGGAGAGAAAGAGGAGGAAGGGAGAAAGGAAAAAAGAAAAAGAGAGAGAGGAGGGAGGAGAGAGGGTGAGGAAGGATGAGGAAACAATGAAGGGAGGGTGGGGGAGGAAGACAGGGAAGGTAACAGTGACAGATACACAGAGAATATTTATTTTAAAAAAAAGATCTGTGCATGTGTAGTACAAAGAATATGGCTATGAGGGGAAAGAGCACTGGATATGGGAGAACAGACACAGTAACGCACTGTTGGTGGAGCTATGGATTGGTTCAGCATTTCTATAAAGCAATTTGGAACGATACCAAAAAGTCACTAAACTGTACATATCCTTTGAACCAGCCAGAAGTCAACAAAAGAGGAAAATCTCTCATATGCCCCAAAATATTTATAGATATTGGACTAGAGGTGAAGAATGAGACATACAGTTTTTGGGCATGGGCAATGTGTGGATTTGTTTTGTTTGACCACACTTATTTGTTACAAAGGAAGACTTAAAAAAAAATGGGGAGAGAGATCTGGGGGAAGAAGGAGTTTAGTAATTAATGATGCCAAAAAAAAAATAGAAAGAAAATAGAATCATTAAAACATTTTAAAATTAATTTATAACCAAAGAGAAGAAAGTTCAGAAGGAGGTACAGGTAAGCAAGAGAGCTTTGAAACTATACTGAATTTATTTTATGCTTAAAAAAAAAGCTGTGCATAATAGAAACTCGTGGTTTCATATGCAATCCTCCTTTTCAGTTCTTCTTTGAACATAGAAATGTTTGTTATGTGTTGTTTGTCAAGCTAAAGTAAATAAAAATTTAAAATATTTTTTAAAAAAGAAAGTACAGGGGCAGCTAGGTGGCACAGTGGATAAAGCACTGGCCCTGGATTCAGGAGGACCTGAGTTCAAATTCGGCCTCAGACATTTGATATTCATTGGCTGTGTGACCCTGAGCAAGTCACTTAATCCTCATTGCCCTGCCCAAAAAAAAAAGTATTAAGTTTAGAGTCAAAGAAGTGGGTTTGAATCTTTGCTCTTTCTTGAATCCTAGCTTACTATTTTGGATGGTTACCTTCTCTGCCCTGAGACAGAACTTCCTCATCAGTAAAATGAAGGAACTGAATTGAACCTCTCAGGTCCTTTCTAGTTAGCTATACATACATACACAGATGTATGTAAACACATGTGTGCATATATAGATACACACACATTTATGATCCTGTGACCAAAGAGTCCATTTGTGAGTGTGTATATGTATATCTGTGTAAGCATAGGTATGAAAGGAGGGAGTAATTGTGTATGCCTATGTGAGGAAGACAAAGTGTGCATATTTATATAAGTGTAAGAGGGAATGGATGTCTAAGGAAATATGTATGTTATAACTGTGTTAGAGAAGAGAGAATGGACGTGTGTGTGTCTGTGTGTGTGACAGAAAGAATGAGCTAGTGGGTAATGGTGAGAGAAGGTAAATCTGTGAAAACTTGAATGTGGGATTGGACATGTCATATGAGACTGTGTATACATATACAATGTATACAATATAAGCTCTAGGAGAATCCATGTGCATGGGTGCACACGTGTGTGAGAGAGCTGGGAGAAGGATGAGTCACTTCCTCTGCTGCTAAAGGGATAGGGGGTGAATGGAAGAGACAATGTCTCTAGGAGGGAGGCAGAGGGAAGCTATGTAGGATTTGGGTAGCAGTAAAGAAGAGGGAAGGATTTTTAGTCAAATAGGCAACTGGAGGTAGGTTTGGGGAATGGGAATGAGAACAGAGGAGAGGCCTTTCCATGAATTCCCTTCTCCCCAGCACCTCCATCTTTTTCCCTGAGAAGCTCACCTGTCGGATGAGGGACGCATAGGTAAAGGGAGGTCGGACATCTGCGTTCTTGTAGAACTCATGATTCTGGGCTAGCTCTGCGGGGAGAGAGATGAGGGATATAACGGTCAAGCCTGTGACCCAAGGAAGCCCCCTCCCCTAAACCACAATGCCTCCCTTCTGTGGTCCTCCTGCCCCCATCTCCCCACCCTCACCAGAGGAGATGGGGGTGCAGAACTTGTCACTACTCCTCCTGCGGGCAGGGCCCCCACTGTGCAGAGTAGCAGAGCTGAGGCCAGGGGGGCGTAAGGGAGTAACGGGGGCGGCAGCTGAGGTGGGGGGGTGGGCGAGGCCATCCGGGAATGAATCAGCTGCTGAGACAGTCACCTTGGAGAGTGAGGAGCCTGACACGAGGTTCAGCTATGAAAAATGGAAAGGGTGATGAGAGCAGAGCTGAGGAGGAAGGTAGGGATAAGCAGAGAGCACCTCCTTGGATTCGACTATTTTCTCCACTCTTAGAGATCTCAGGGTCAAAATTTCGAGGCCAGGGGGGGAGGGCGGGGATGAACCTCAATCATTGAGGGAAGGGGTAAGTAGGGGAGGGAGAGCAAGATTCAAAGGGGGTTGGTGGAGGATTCTGATGGGGACAGATCTGAACCACAAGGATGTAAGGTAGGGGGGCAATATCCAGGGGGAAGGACTGAAAGAATGGTTGGGGAAAAGTATCTGGGAAGTCCTGGAGGGTTCCTGGAAGGTCATGCCCCACTGGAGGGTCTGAGGGGTCACAGGGATGTATGGGGATGGAGCATCTCACCGGCTGGCTAAAGGGCTTGGGTTCCGAAGGCCGCATGTGTAAATGGGCCATCATCGCCTGAAGTCGCTCACTCTCCTTGGCTAGCTATAGGTTGAGAGAGAAGGTGGGATAGAAAGCCTGAGTTTCAGAGTCTTTTCAGGGTTCAGCCCTCTCCCCTTCCATCAGCATCCAGCACCATCCTTCCCCAGTCCTCTGCCTCAAGGGGAAAGGGAAGGAGGAACCAAGGGGAAAAAAGATGGCCAATACAAGCCTCTTCAGCTGCTTGACCTCATACAGGTATCCCCTAGTCCCACAGCCCTATCAGACTCCAGCGTTTCCCACCTTTGTTCATGTAATTCAGCCCACTTAGAATTGAGCATTTATTCCTAAGTGCTTATTGGCTGAGTGATTTACCCACCAAATATTTATTGAGAGTCTGCTACATTGAGGCCCTCTATCAGGCCCTGGGAAGAATGCAGAGATGTCTCCCCATCCTTAAGGAACATGTAGTCTGGTAGGGAGGTGATACCGCATACATATTTGTTGACAGATTCATTTCTCTCATTGATTGATTGGTTCCACTGATCTGTCTCTTGGATATCTGCAGTTCAGGCCACTATCTTCTCTATGATCTCTTCACGTTCCTCACTCTGACTTTTCCAGAACCTTTTTTTTTTTTGCCACAACCTTTGCTTAAGACAACCCACTGGGAAAGTGAACACCTCTCGGCTCCCAACTCCAGTAGAACCCACCTGCCAAGAGGATCGCTAGTTACGTTGGACACACTGGCTACATTGCTTCTGGACCTCCCAGGACAAGACCCAAACCCACCCCCGCCCCCAGGCCCAGAATGTGCTCCCCCATCCAAGATAACCAGGACAATCTAGACAAGGTAAGGAGATCACTTTAGCTACGTGAATGCATGGCTGAGTCCAGAAGTTCACATGCAAAGGTGATACCAGGGCTAGGGAAAGGGTGAGTGGGACCAAGTAAGCACCCTACATATACACAAAGGGCCACACCTGTATCTCCAACTGTTGGACAACCTGCATCTGGACCCGGCACTGGGCTGTGCTTCGGTCATCAAGTGCATGTTCTGTGTTGAGGTGTCTTCGTGGGAAGAAAGAAGGGAAGGCTTAGACTCTGGCTTCACCTAGGATTTGCCCCCCGGCTCCCTGGATAGTTCTCTCTCATCTGCCTTCCCTGACACATCTTCAGTCCCCTCACCCACAAAGACAGAGAGATAGACAGGGGCAGACAGAGCAATGGAGACAAAGAGACAGAGAAGGTAGCCAAACCAGAAGAAAGGGAAGATAGAAGCAGCATCCTCTTAGTCAAGCTTCCTTTGATGTCTTTGCTAAAATCCCAGCTACAGAGAGATCTAATTGCAAATGAACTAATTAAGTAAACCTCTGACGAAGCGTGAAAACAATTTGTTTGACCCTGATGCTGCAAGGGGCTGGGAGACAGCAGAGTTAATCAGTCAGTGACAGAACCTGGCACCACTGTGGCAGCGCCAATCGCCCGTCCACCCCCCTGCCTACCTGTCCACCTGCCCCCTGCAGGCCCATCACTCTTCTGTCAGCTTCCCACTGCCCCTTGACTGGGGAGACTGGAAGACTATAGGGACTGGCCCCCATTCCCTGCCCACCCCTCAAACTGCTCTGTATCTCCCTAGGAGGGAGGGAAGTTGCTCTTCTCCTACAGGAGCTGGCTAGAGGGGCTAGGAATCACTGAAGGGAGGCCCAGGTAAGACAGCTGTGGGCCTGGGCTGAGAGCCCATGCATGCAGTCACACCCACACATCTCAGTATTCCCTCACCCCACAAACACAGAGAGCATGTTCATGGATTCAAAGTCTGGGGGCCTGTCCAGGACTGGAGATTCAAAGGGGAAGGGAGGGCAGTGACAACTGTGGGAGTGAGGAGAACTGAGACTAACTGTGGTGGTCAGTGACCAAAAGGGGCAGAGAAGAGGAGGTAAGGCATGGAGAGTCAAGGAGGTGAGGGGGCCAGGCTAGAGGGGAAGAGGTGGGTACCTACTTGACAAACTGCCCCAGGTCTTCACAAAGGGTCTCACAGCCTGGCCACTTGCACTCCCCATGACCATAGAGGGGATGGGAGCCAGGGGTGTCCTCATGTGAGGAGCTGGGAAGGGAAGGGAGGGAGGACGTCAGAGATCTTGTACTGTAGGCAGGGACCCCTGGTGCTGACCACAATACCCTTTGGCTCAGTTTGGTCCCAGCTCCCCCTCCCCCTACTTTCCTTTGCTCTACCACTCAGCCCTCCAGGGGTACTGATTCCCCAAATCACTCCCTAGCCCCCACTCCATTCCTCCCCCAGTTTAGAATTTCCTATTCCAAAAGTCAGATGTGAACTATTTGAAGTGGGCTTCCCAGAGTCACCCGCCCCAACAGTTTCTACTCAGGGCCCCTCTTTGAAGGTACCTGTCTCGTCGAGGTGTGAGCACAGTGGGTTGCCCATTGGGTAGGGTGTGGTGGGAGAGGGGGGGTGAGACCTTAGGGGGAGCAAACGAGGTAGCGGTGGCTGCTGCTGTGGTGAGGTCCAGCCCCTCCTGCTTCACGCTGTCTTCAGCCGGCTGGGCAGCCGCCCCATCTCCCTTCCACAGCTGGGGCAGGTCAGATGGGCACACGGCTACAGAGAAGAGAGTCAGATAGAGATCCCTCCCCACCTTTAATCCTTCTTGGATAGCCCAGGAGACACCTACCCTTCTAGAACTGAAGGTTGGGACTGTCTACCCAGGAACCCTGGAAGGATTTTGAGCATTCAGTGTGGGGCCTAGGAATGTGGGGCTGCCTTAGGGGTCCAGGGCATGGAAGTGTCAGAGGCCCAGTCTAGCCCCTAGGGATGGGAGGGCTTCAGGACCTCAGGGAAGGGCCTGGGAGAGTGCGGGAGGTACGTGGGGGCTACAAGAGTCACTCACCTTGTGGGAGAGTTTGGAGGGGTCCTGTTGCCTGGCTGGGCTGCAGACTGACCAGACCCTGTCTCTGCAGGTTCAGCAGGTGCTGCTGTTGTAGTTGCTGCATCTGGAGGAGCTGTTGCTGGAAGGCCAGCTGCTTGTTCCCAAGTGCCTGGTTCCAGGGAAGTGATGGGGGAGGGAAGAAAGAGCTAATCAGGCCTTTCCTCGTTGGAGCTGGTGCTCCCTTGACCGACCTCCACCCCTTCTGTCTCCATCCAACCTTTGAAGATTCTTGTCCCCTTCCTACCTCCCTTCACCAAGGACTGAAGTCCTTCCTTACATAGGCTGTAGTTCCTTACACATGCACATACATGCACTCACACACCTACACCGAGTCATTCACTCCCATTCCTTGCCTTCCTTCCCAGGGGTTATACCCTTTTCTATTCAATGGAATAGGGCTGGGGGTACATGGGAAGCTCTCTCCCTCCTACCCCCAGGTCATTGTAGGGCTCTGGGTGGCACTCTGGCCTAGAACACAACCTGGCTGACTAGAGGTGTCACCTTGCTCTCTTCTCTTTCTTCTAGCAGCCCCAGCTTTCCTGTACATGGGGTAAGGCTGAGAAGGGGGACAGCTCTGCTCCTTTCCCCCGGTCTGTCCCTTCCTCTGCCATGCTCTCATTTTTTTCTCTAATACTGTCTTCTCTCTATTCTTTCCTTCTGTTGTATTTTTCTCTCCTGTTCTCTCCTCCCTTCCTTCCTTTCCACTACTGTTCTTTCTTTTCTCCTGATCTTTCTTCTCCTTTCTCTCTATCCCACTCCCCACCCCTGAACCTTTTCTCTTCTTAGAATCAAGAGAAGAAACAGACCTTAGACATCATCTATTCCAACCCCCTCATTTCCCAGATGAGGAAACAGACCCAGAGACATTAAGGCCAAAGTTAGTAAGGGAGATAGGAAGGTCCTCTGTGTTCTTTTTTTTTTTTTTTGGTGAGGCAATTGGGGTTAAGTGACTTGCCCAGGGTCACACAGACAGCAAGTGTTAAGTATCTGAGGCCGGATTTGAACTACACAGGTACGCCTAACTCCAGGGCCAGCGCTCCATCCACTGCGCCACCCAGCTGCCCCACTTCTGTGTTCGTAAAACCCATTCCATTTGCCACTACTTCTTCCCTCTCCCTGAATCACAGATTTTAGAATTAGAAGATCATCTTGGCAATATATCTCACACAGCTCAGCAATCCCTTCTGGAGCATCTCTGAGAGATACGGTCTTAAAGTCTCTGCTTGAATAGAGATCTAGACTAGAAGCTTGCTACTTCTTAAGGCAGCACATTCCATAGTTAGACAACTCTAATTATTTACAAAGTTCTTCCTTATATTGAGCCCAAATCTTTCTTCCTGTAACTTCCACCCTTTGGTACTAATCTTATCTCTTAAAGCTATGAAGAATAAGTTTATTCTCTCTTTCATATGACAGGCCTTTAAAAACTTAAACATGTCCTATGCCTCACCCCTCTTCCCAAGTCCTCCAGACTAAACACATCCAATTCTTTACGCTATTCCCATTACAATGTGGTTTCCGGACTGCTCACTGTCCTGATCACCCTCCTCTGGACTCACTGCTGTATGTCAATGTCCCTTTGATCTCCTATGTAGAATCAGAAAAACTTCTCTCCAGAAGCTGGGGCTTCCCAGGGAGGTCAGGAGGTCACAAGCAGGCAAGATAAAGCTCACAATAACGTGTTCAATCATTTCAATATATGACTAAACACACACACACACACACACACAATCACATATACATAGGCATGTCTTTGCCCAGAATGACTGACCAGAGTAACCTCCCGTGACAGATAACATGCTGGGGCCAGAAGTGAAGCTTATCATTTCTGTCCCACCAACTTTTTCCTTCTCTCCTTCCCCCTACTCAGTACATACACCTAGTCACACTCACACACAACAACCCAGCCTTCCACCCCACAGCACACCCAGATTCAGACAAGACCACTCAGCTCCGTGCACAGGTAGAGACAAGTCAGTCAGTCAGCAAGTATTTACGGAGCCCTCCAGGGCTAGGAGCTTGCAATGATGTCTGTTTGAGGCTTGCCAGTTATTGGGGAAGCAAAACACAGGATCACAGATTTATAATGTCCCCGCTAGAGTGTAAGCTTCCTGAAAGCAGGCATTGCCTTGCTTTTCTATTTGTTTCCTGGCACTTAGCACAGTGTTTTTACACTTACTAAGCACTTAATAATTCATTCAGAGCTGGGAGAACCCTTAGAGGTCATCAAAGCCAATTCCTTCATTTTGTAAATAAGAAAACTAAGACACAGAGATATTAAGTGACTTGTCCTGGGTCACACAGCTAGTAAATATCTGAGGCAGGACTCGAATCCGGCCATTACTGACTCTAAGATCAGTGTCCTATCCATAATACCATGCTGGCCAACCAGAGTAACTGAGAGGTGATACTAGAGATAGTATAGCAATTGCAACAGTGGATTGAGCTAGCAAAAGAAGCCTCTGGGGCAGCTAAGTGGCGCAGTGGATAGAGCATTGGCCCTCAATTCAGGAGGACCTGAGTTCAAATTCGACCTCAGACACTTGGCACTAGCTCTATGACCCTGGGCAAGTCACTTAACCCCAATTGCCTCACACCCCCCCCCCAAAAAAAGCCTCCAATTGTCCTGGTATGTTGGAGAATTTTGGTTCCAATCATGGAAGACTCCATGGAGGAAGCTGCTCAGAACTGTTACCATTTTCCCAACGTGGGGGAAAGAGGATTGTTCTAGATATGGCACAGGAGCTATCAGGAGGGGCATAGAAGAAAAGTGTGACTTGGATAGGGTGGGCAGGCTTTGGGTTGGGGGAACTTGGAAGGCAGTGAGAGACCGAGAGATAAGGTGAGCAGAAGGGAGGCTGAAGGACGGAGGAACCTCGGCAATTGGGAGGTTGACAAATAAAAAGTCAGTGTTGGGGCAGCTAGGTGGTGCAGTGGATAAAGCACCGGCCCTGGATTCAGGAGTACCTGAGTTCAAATCTGGCCTCAGACACTTGACACATATTAGCTGTGTGACCCTGGGCAAGTCACTTAACCCCAATTGCCTCACCAAAAAAAAAAAAAAAGAGAGAGAGAACGGAAGGAATGTTGCAAAAGTATAAAAACCATGTTTGACTCCAAAGAAGAGCTTTGAGAATCTCCTCCACCCTGATCTTTTGTAGAGGTGGGAGGGAGAGGGTAAAGAGGAGTCACCCATGAGTGTGGACCATTGCTTAGAATGACAGATTTGGTTCTATGGATTGAACTGTTTTGCTCATTTTTCTTTTCTCTCCTTTATGTTAAAAAAAAAAAAATCTGTTTTAAGGAACAACTCTTGGGAGGCATATGATGAGAAATATGGGTGATATTTTTTTTTGGTGAGGCAATGAGGGTTAAGTGACTTGGCCAGGGTCACACAACTAGTAAGTGTCAAGTGTCTGAGGTAGGATTTGAACTCAGTTCCTCCTGAATCCAGGGCTGATGTTCTATCCACTGTGCCACCTAGCTGCCCCTATGAGTGATTTTTTAAAGAGATATCCACAAAAACCTATTTTTTCAAAAAACATAACAGAAAGATATGAGGCCCAGGAAGGCCCAAAGTGAGGCACACACACATACACACACCTCTGGGAAACATACATATAGAACTGCAGGCAGGCACACATGGCCTGAGCCACATACTCAAAACTAAATTCCCACACAATTGTCCCATACATTAAAGGAAACCCAACTAATCAGATGGTGGCCTGGGGATAAGGTGGCACACAGGATAGGAGGAAAGTAAGAGGGATGAAATAGCATGGGGAAAAGCTGAGCATCAACTAAAACTACTGGGTGGCGCAGGAGAAAGAGCCTGGAGTCAGGAAGACCTGAGTTCCAATTCAGGCTCAGATGCATACTAGGTGTGTGAACTTGGGCATGTCACTTAACCGTCATATGCCTCAGTTTCCTCAACTGCAAAATGGAGATAAGAATAGCACTCATCCCCCAGGTTGTTGTGAGGATCGAATGAGATAATAATTGTAAAGCTCTTAGCCTGGAACATAGCAGGAGCTTAACAAATGCTTGTTTCTTCTTCAACTATGCCCCTCCCACAGGCCTCCCTACTTTCTAGGAAAGGCTAGAAAAGTTAGGAGGGGAGTGGAGAGAAAGAAGGGGTGCAGGGCTCAGGCCACATGGCCCTCACCCAAGCTTCTTACCTCTTTGGGTTGCTGTTTCCCAGCTTGCTGCTGGGTCAGGAGCTGTAAATGAAGCTGCTCTTGTTGTTTCTTGTAATATTCCTGTAACTGAGGGGTAAGGGAGAGGTGGGAATAGGTCATAGTGGGAAGGAAAAAACCAACCAACCAACCAGCTGTGTCAGGGTTGCCTTCCTTCCTCCACCCCACCCCCCAACCATGGACTCTTTGCTGCCCTGAAGCTAGGGTGGGAAATTGACTCCAGCTTGATTGGTAAAATGAATCCAGGAGTCCAACCCTGTATACCACTTCCCAGGAAAAAAGCACTGAGCCTGGATTCAGAGGACCTGAATTCAAAACTTGATGCTAGGGGCAGCTAGGTAGTGCTATGGATAGAACACTGGCCCTGGATTCAGGAGGACCTGAGTTCAAATCTGGCCTCAGACACCTAGGGGAAGTCACTTAACCCCAATTGCCTCACCCAAAAAACAAAAACAAAAACTTGACGCTGATGCTCATTCCCTGTGTGACTTAGGGTAAATCACCTGGCCCTGCTTCCTGATCCACAAATTGAAGGGGTTCTCCTAAAATGGTTTGGGAGGTCCCTTCCATCTAGATCTCGAGATCTCTGATCTGATCTTTTGACCCCCACCTGCTGAGAACTGTTTTTGGGGAATGTGGCAGCGCAAGAAGAGCAGAGGTTGGGGAGGAGACACACTCGGTGTCTAGTGTTAATCACTAAGAAAAGGGATTCTTCCTAAAGGGAGGGCATGGTCCTTCCCTCAGCCTCTGTACCTCCTAGAGGAGGAATGAAGCACCTCAGATACGGCTGAGGCTTTGTCCCAGCCCTCCCCTCCCTGGAGGGGTGGAAGGCAGACCTCCTGTATAGGTCAGAAGGCCCTATTTTTCCCCCTCAGGCCCAGAGCTCTGGAGATGGGGGTAGTACTGGTACCTCAGGAACCCCAGGGAACTAGGGAGTGGAGTGTAGGTATAACCCTCAACAAAGAAAGAAATAAATGACCTTTGACCTGCACCCAGCTGTTCTAGAAGAATGCAGACCTGGCCAGCCTAAGTGGTTTCCCTGACTGTCAAACAGGTTTCTGTCACCCTCCCGGGCCCCACCCCTCCACTGGAGCTGGGGGCTCCTCTCCACATTGGTAGTAAACAAGGACCAGAAGTGGGAGACCAGGCCTGAGGGTGGAAAGGGGAGACCACCATGAAGGTGAAGAAGGTAGACTCGGTGCCATGCCTTACTCTGCCCACTCAGCCCTGTACTTGTGTACATCGGCAGTGAGAGATGAGAGGAGGGGGCAAAGAGGTTGGGGATAGCCGGGGGTCTCACCTGTTGAAGCATGATGGCCTGTTGCTGCTGTAGCAGGGCCTGGAGCTGAGGAGGTGACAAGATCTGCTGCATCTGCTGGGGGGTGATCATCTGAGGGGACATCATGGCCACAGACACTGGCACCTGGGGGTTGGGGGGGAGAGGAAGACACCATCCCAGTCAGACATCATCTCTCCTCAGCATTCTCCAGGCCTTTCTCATTCCTGTTCCCAGGGGGAGGCATGCCATACCCCAAAACACAGAACCCAATACATGGAAGAGCCACAAAGGCCGACCTGGCCAACCAGGACCAGACAGAGAATCCTCTCTATAACATTCCTGAAAAGTGATGGGTTGGTCTACAAGCACGCATCATGTGTCTATTTAGTCTAAGCTAAGCACTGGCGATACAAAGAAAGGCAAAAGACAATCCCTGCCCTCAAGGAGTTTACATTCAATCCAGTAACACGGGTGTCCTGGCTGTCCCACAAACAAGCCACCCCATCTCTCAGCTCTCAGCATCGTCTCTGGCCGTCCCCCCACACCTAAAACACTCTCCCTCCTCTGTTCTGATTACTGACCTCTCAGGTTTCCTTTAAGTCCCAACTAAAATTCCACCTTCTACAGGAAGCTTTCCTGAACCCCTTTTAATTCCTGTGTCTTCCCTCTATTCACTATTTCCTAATTATCCTATACATAGCTTCCTTTGTATATATTTGTATATCTTCTCTATTAGATTGTAAGCTCCTGGAGGACAGCTAGGTGGCGAAGTGGATAGAGCTGCCATCCTAGAGACATGAAAACCTGAGTTCAAATCTGACCTCAATCACTTTTTTATTAGCTGTGTGACCCTGGGCAAGTCACTTAATCCTGTTTGCCTCAGTTTCCTCACCTGTAAAATGTGCTGAAGAAGGGAACGGCAAGCCACTCCAGTATCTTTGCCAAAAGAAACCTCAAATGGGGTCATGAAGAGTTGGGTAAGACTGAAATGGCTCAACTACAAAAAGAGCAAGGACAGTCTTTTGTGTTTGTGTCCCTGGTGCTTACATACAGTGGAGCTTAATAAATGTTTATTGATCAACTGATTTATTAATGGGAGAGACCACACACAAACAACAAGGCACCCAGAAGATGTAGAATAGATGGAAAGTAACCTGAGAGAAGGTACTTGCAGCTAGGAAGACTGAGAAAGACTACCTATAAAAAGTTTGAGGGAAACTGAGACATGGAGTCTAGTCAGTCAATAAGCCTTTATTAAACACTTACTGTGTGCCAGGCCCTGGTAAATACAAAGTTAAAACACAGTTTCTGATTTCAAGGAGCTGCCCCCCAGTCTAATGCGGGAGACCATGTACAAACAACTCTGAACAGCAAAGAGCTACATCCTAAAAATGGCAGGGTAATCTCCGAAGAAAGGGACCAAGAAGGGGGAGGGGAAGCAGGAAAGGTCTGTTGGAAAGTAGGCATTCTAGGCACAGGAGACTGCCATTACAAAGGCCTGGGGATGGGAAATGGAGTGATGTGTGCAAGGAACAGCCTACTAGAAGATTGTTGAGTTTGTGGAGGGGAGTAAGGAAGGCGTGGCAAGCCTGGAAAGGTAGGAAGAGGCCAAGTTAGGAAGGAAATCTTTCCTTATATCAAGCTGAAATCTTCTTCTCTCTGGCTTCTACCCATTGATCCCTGGAGCCAAGCAGAAGTTCAATCCCTCTCTTCCAATACTTGAAAACAATGATCATGGCCCTTCCCATTTTACTTCTGCTGCCTTCTATTCTCCATGTTAAACATCATTCATAACCTCAGACACTTGACACTTACTAGCTGTGTGACCCTGGGCAAGTCACTTAACCCCAACTGCCTCACCAAAAACAAACAAACAAACAAACAAAAAAACCCACATCACTCATTCCTTTAACTGAGCCTTGTCTGGGCCTCATTTCTAATCCCCCTGACATTCCAGTCACCCTCCTCTCTGACCCTCCTCTCTGACCTCTTCAACATTTCTCCTAAAATATGGAACAGAGAAGCCAATACTCCAAAAGTTGTCTGACTGAAGGGACTATCCCCTCCCTAATCCTAGATACTGTGCATGCCTTTCTTGTTCTTTGTCCTTTGTTTTCAAAGATGACCATGACATCAGGAGGTGATGTCATGACTTGCAGTGAATAGAATTTAAGTGAGGGAGGGCTATGCAAGGTCACCAACCTCATTTTCTCCTCCAGAACCATCTGGGTCAGAGGCAAGATATACATCAGGGTGACTGGAGATGGCTAATCAGGGTTAAGTGACTTGCTCAGGGTCACACGGCTAGTACATATCAAGTGTCTAAGGCCAGATTTGAACACTGGTCCTCCTGTCTCCAGGGCCAGTGCTCTATCCACTGTACCACCCAGCTGCCCCTGTGCCTGTCAACGCAGCTGAGGCCAGCAATGGCTTTTTTGGCTGCTGCGTCATGCTATTGACTCATACTGAGCTTGTTGGAGGAGATGCTGATGGATGCCAATGTTTAAGTACATGTGGGTGACCAGGAATTCTTAACATATGAAGAGGATGACAGGAGCACAGCCAACAGGCCCTGGATACTACTTGGCTTTGCTAATGGCAGGGATGGGCTGAATGGAGTCATCTTCACTCTCACATAGTCCTGCTTCCTCAGAGGCCATGTGGCATGGTGGATACAGTATGGAACCTGAAATAAGGAGACACCTGGGTTCCAATCTCAGCTCTGGCATTTTGTAGCAATATGATTCTGCGCAAATTCCTTAACCTCTTTGAGCCTCAGTTTCTTCAGCTGGGAAAAAAATTATGATAAGAGCATAGTAATATTTGTAAGTTCTACCTCACAGAATTGCTAGGAGGGAGGCACTTTAAAAGCTAAAATTTGAGTTATTTGAGTTATTACAGCCCTAGCTAGTGGTACAATCAGTGGCTATGGAACTTACAGGCCCACAGTGAAGCCTGCTTAAGAACAACCCCTGTCATTTATATTACAATTTACAGTTTACAAATCACTTTCATCTCAACAACCCTGTAAGGAAGGTAGTAAAACTATTTGTCGTTGAGTCACGTCCAAGTCTTTGTGACCCCATTTGGGTTTTTCTTGGCAGAGATACTAAAGTAGTTTGTCATTTCCTTCTCCAGCTCATTCTTCAGATGAAAAAACTCGCCCAAGGGTCACACAGCTAGTAAGTGTCTGAGGTTGGATTTGAACTCAGGAAGATGAGTCTTCCTGCCAGACCTAGTACTCTGGCACTGCAGTGCCACCTAGCTGCCTGGTAAAGTATTATTATCCCCCCCTTTACAAGGGAGGAAACTGAGTCGAAGAGAGGGGAACTTGTCCAACATCACATGATCAGTAAATAACAAAAAGCTGAGATTCAGGAATGTGGTCCTCTGATTCCACACCCATACCGGCAAAAACAAGTACTGGTACTACGTGGGCTCCTGGGCCTCCCCCAAACAGATGGGTTTCGATGTCTCTAGGATGGAAGGCTTTGGAGAAAAGAAGCAGGAAATTGGGTGGCAAGCTGGACCCTATATTCCTACTGGGCAGCTCACTACTCTGCCACTTCCCAGTGGGTGGGGGGAGAATTAGAGAGCCAGGTGTAGCTCCCTTATTTAGTTTCCAGTTTCCATAACTAAACTCTCGAAGGGATCCTGGAAAGTTTAGAGACCCTGACCCTTGCGTTCACAAGCCCAAGGCACAGGTTCATAGGGCTCAAAGAAAGGTTAGAGAGCATCTCACCTTTATTTGAAACAGGAGGAAACTGAGGCCCAGAGAGAGGCAGTGATTTGTCCAAAGTACCAGAGTTAGGAAGCAGCAGAGCTAGGATTTGAACCCAGGTTTTCCAACTCAAATTCAGTGTTCTTTCTACTACATGGTATGCAAGCCTTGCCTTGCCTTGCCTATCCTCCTAAGCTCCACTCTCTTATCAACCAATCTGAATTCTACCCCAACGGCCTTAGAGGCCCAGATGCAATTCTCCCTCCTCTGTGACAGACAGCCTCCAGCCTGGCCAGTCTTGCCCTTCTCTAAATTCCTGCAGTATTTGGCTGTCTTTACTGCTTTTATGCATATATTCTCATCTCCCCAACTATAATAAAACCTGGATTAAAGGGAAACCAACTACAAAACCCTCATTAATAAGAATTGTTTTTCTTCCCAGTACTCCACTTTTTAGAGAAAGAGGCAAATGGAAAAAAAAGGGCGGTGGGGTGGAGAGACTTTCAGGGATTTGTTTAAAAACAAACAAACAAACAAAGCAAGCCAAACAACTTCCAGGCTATGTCCTTGGCTCTTTATATATCTCTCTTCTAAAGCTTCCCCTCCCTCCACCCCCACCCCCCCTCCAGATGAGAATTCCTGATCAGCAACAAAATTGGGAAAACAAAACCACAAATCCACACAAAAGAATAAAGGATCTGGAGACATGGAAGCAAACAGGACATTTTTTATTCTGATTTTGTTCAAGTTAATATACACATTGATTTGAACAAATTGTAAATAATTTTGAGTTTGGGGCTTTATGTATGGATCAGTTTCTTTGTTTATCTGAATATTTGTTTTTGTTCTTGGTTACTAAGGTTAGAAGGGAGGGAGGAAAGGACAGAGGGAGAGGGAGAAGGAGAGAGGGAGGGAGGGGAGGGAAAGAGAGAGAAAGGGGGAAGAAGGGAAAGAAGGGGGAAAGGGAAGGACAAGAAGAAGGGGGAAAGAGAAAGAGAGAGATAGGGAGGGAGGGAGGGAGGGAGGGAGGGAGGGAGGGAAGGACACAGGGGATGAGAGAAAGAGGGAGAGCAATAAAAGGAGAGAGGGAGGGGAGGGAAAGACAGAGACAGAAGGAAGAAGGGAGAGAAGGGAAGTAAGGGAAGCACAGGAAGAAGGAGAGAGAGAGACAGAGACAGAGACAGAGAGAGAGAGACAGAGACAGAGAGAAAGAAAGAGAGAGATTGATTGAGATTTCTACTTAGAATGTTGGGACCTGGCCTGAAAGATTTTCAATCAGCGAAGAAAGTTTCCATTGTTTTCTTTGTACTATAATTAATGTCAGGAAAGAGGACTGAAAGAAAAATCCTAGGTTGTAATCAATGCTCTTAAGTTCAAAATCTCAGTAACACCACTAACTCCCTGTGTTACCTTAGACAAATCTCTTCCCCTCTCTGACCCTCAGTTAGAAAATGAAGGGGTTGCCCCAAAATGATCACTGTGGTCTCTTTTAGCTTTAAATTTGCCAGTCTTGGATTGTAAAAAGACTTTCAACAAAGATTAGTGTGGTAGGGTTGTGGAAAGACAGGCATATTAATATACTATTGATGAAAGCAGAACTGGGCTAAGATCTGGAAAGAGATTTGAAATTGTGATTTTTTTTAAAGTGACTAATTTGTCCGTACCCTTTGACTGATACTCCAGGACTATACCCCAAGGGGGTAAAGATAGAAAGTAAAATCCAATGTACACTAAAACATGTATAGAGATACTTTTTCTTTTATAGTAGCAAAGAACTGGAAACAAATTAGACGTCAAATGATAGGGGAATAGCTAAACAAATGGTGATACAAGACTATGTGGTTCTGACTATCACTGTATGGTAAGAAACAATGAGTATGACAAAGAAACTGACACAAAGTAAAATAAGCAGAACCAGGAAAGCAATATGCACAATGACAACAACAATATAAATGGAAAGAACAACACAAATGGAAACTGAATGCTTTATAATTAATAATGACCACGCTTGGTCTATAGACAAGATATAAGAATCCATCTCTCTCTCTTCTTTGCAGAGGTGGGGGACTATGGATATGCATCACTGCATACATTGTCAGATTTGATCAATTGCTGAATGGCTTTTTCCCCTTTTTATTTTTTATTAGGAAATGAAGGTGATTAAAACTAAAAGATATTAATTTAAATTTCTGGAAGCAGTGGGAAGGAAAGGAAGGAAGGAAGGAAGGAAGGAAGGAAGGAAGGAAGGAAGGAAGGAAGGAAGGAAGGAAGGAAGGAAGGAAGGAAGGAAGGAAGGAAGGAAGGAAGGAAGGAAGGGTGGGTATGTGGGTATAAGGTTCAGGAATCATTTGGATCCCTAAACTCCCAAGCTTTGCCTTCTATGACCCTAGGATACCTGAGGAAATGAAATCCCATAAGCTGTCAATACCTTGTGCACAGTAGGTGCTTAATAATACTATTTTCAGGGCAGGTAGGTGGTGCAGTGGATAAAGCACTGGCCCTGGATTCAGGAGGACCTGAGTTCAAATCTGACCTCAGACATTTGACACTTACTGTGTGACCCTGGGCAAGTCACCTAACCCTCATAGCCCCGAATAATAATAATAATAATTTCAATCTCTGAAGAATCTAGTGAGATGAAAAGCAACCTTGGTAAGAACTGGGGGTAGAAAAGAGTGGAATCAACTCACAACTAGGAAACTGGTAGCACAGTGTAGCTGGAAGAGTGCTAGATTTGCAGTCAGAGGACCTGAGTTTGAATCCTGGCCATGCCTAGTGGTTACATGGGCAGCCTTGGGCAAGGCATCTTACCTTTGAGAACCCTAGATTCTGCATCTGGAAGATGAGGGAGCTGGACTAGATGTCCCCCTGAGGTCTGTAAGTCTACCCAAGACCTCTCTTGGGAAGCTAAGACAGTTGGCAGTTGGGATTCTGAATTCTAGGTTTTGTTACTCTAATTCCAGCATTCTTTCCACTTACACCATGCTTCCTTCTGGGGAGATGGGGGTGGGGGTAGAACACACAGACTTAGCCCACAACAGGAGAATCTGAGATCAGACCCAAGGAAGAACTTTCTGGCCATGAAGAATGTGAGTCAGTAGGAAGAATAAGTAAGAGAGACCATGTAGACCTGTTTTCCAGGGGGAAACTAACCCTTTCCCTTTGGCTGTCTCGTCTGGAGGTAAAGGAATGGATGAAATGGCTCTGTAAAGTTCCCTGCATCTAGGAATCTGATTCAGTTTATCAGGACAACTGAATCTCTGGGCCTGAGCCCAACCCCTTCTGTCTTGGTCCCAGAAGTTAATACATGGGATGAGTGGCTCTCACTAAAATGGCACAGCTGTGACATCATGATGCCTTAGGTCATGCCAAGGAATAGCTGGCTACATCCCTGACCCTAACCCCTTTCTCAAGGGGCCTCACTTCCTGTCTCTTGAGAATTGGACTCCAGCTTCCCCCAATCTCCTCCCTCAGCTTCAGAGGCCTGGGTTAGGGATGTGTCAGGATGGGCATCTGCCAGATAGTGAGCTCAGCAAAGTTAATGAGTCACCGTTTGGCCAAGGGCCAGCCCAGCAAAGTGCTTACTAAGGCTAAGAGTCACAGGCCACCCCTCCCCTAAATCCTCCCCTCCCTGCCTCCGAGCTAATAGCCAAAGAATCCCCCCCACTATCCTGACTGCCCCCCCCCAACACACACATATACACACGTCCTCTTTCCCAGCCAAAGATCATTGCACTGAGAGCAGCTTGGCTGGCAAAAGGGAAAGGGATCAGAGAATAGTAACAGGACAGGTTCCTGTCACACCTGGGTCCCCCAGAGACTGATGCAGGTTTGGGGCTAGAGCCAAACCCTCAACTGAACACCATGTCATAGATAGTGCGTGTCTTGCTGGGAATTGAAGTCAAGAAGTCAGATTAAATTAATTGATTTCATTTTTTCAACTGTACTTATTTGTTACAAGGCAGGATGTGTGTGTGGGGAATGGGGGTACAGAATCTTCAGGAAGAGACAGTGAGGAAAAAACCCACTGATAAGACATTATCATTAAAACCTGGGCTAAAATACTATCAGAGGCACATATTAGCTGTGTGACCCCAAACAAGTCACTTAACCTCTGTCTGCTTGAGTTTCTTCCTCTGTAAAAACAGGGGTGGGGCAGCTAGGTGGCATAGTGGATAAAGCACCAGCCCTGGATTCAGGAGGACCTGAGTTCAAATTTTACCTCAGACACTTGATACTTACTAGCTGTGTGACCCTGGGCAAGTCACTTAACAGTCACTGCCTCTCAACCAACCCAAAAAACAGGGGTGACAATAACAGCACCTGTTTCAGGGTTGTTTTGAGATCAAATGAGATACTGCATGTTAAAGTGTTTTACAAACCTAAAAAGCTATATATAAGGATCCCTCTGACCCTGGAGAAAGATGGAGGGAAAGAACAGATCCTAATCTAGGCTTTCACACTGAGTGTCCAAATACAAGGTACCAGGAATGACTAAGCTCTCTCTACTCTGAGGAATGGAGGACCAGGTCTAAACTTGAAGGGCAAAGGACTGAAGTGAGACACTGGGTGAAACTTCTGAAATGGCAGCAGAAAAAAAGAATCCAAGACATCCTTGCAGGGAATTCAAGGCTCGGAGAGAGTGGGTCCTCCCAAGGGTGCCCCTCCACCACGCACACACACACCTCTTTAATGGTTGAGCGCCAAACCTCTTCTCATTCCCTCCAAGCCCTGGCAAAAAAAGATGTTGGCCACCCCTCCCTAGGCCAGAGTCAGAAACTTAATGCCAAATTTGGGAACTCACTTGAATTTGGCTGGAGAGATGTTCGGGGAACCCTTGGGAGCAGGGAGGAGGGGGAAGGCCCAAGGAGCTGGGGGGAGGCGAGCAGCGGAGCAGGAAAAGGGCCACCATCGATCTGTCTTCATTACCCATTTCACTCAAGTTTCAAATCAACAAAATACACTTTTCCGCTTCAGTGCAGTCTCCGTTCTCCCCCCACACACATACACACACTTCTCACCCTCCCCACATCACCCTACAAGCTTCTAAGCTCAGAAGAAAAGCAATTTCCCCAGAAAGTCTCCAGATTCCCCTGCTCCCTGGACAGAACCTCCTTCCTTTGGAGTCAGGATTTGAGGAGTAGGGAAAAATAGATTGTTATGGAGAGAGAGGAGTCCCTCCTTCATATCTGGAGAGAAAATGAACATGTCTAGATGACGAGTGAGGGGAGAGCAAAGTCGAAGGGTCCTGATTCAAATAAGCATCCCAGCATGCTCCCCAGAACCCTATTCTCTGAGGCCACCTTCCCTCACGACACAAGGAGAGGCCCAAAATGGGGTTCTGTTCTTAATTATTGGAAGAGGATGTGATTTGGGGGAGCAGGGGAAAAGGTTCTGAAAACAACCCCATCTGGCTCTTTGCCTCCAGTTCCAAAGATGCCTCACAAAATCCAAACTGATGAGGATTGCCGTTATCCATTATGGCATGAGACAATATTTGCAAAGCACTTAGTAACAGAGTCAGGGATATAGTAGGTGCTTAATAAATGCATGCTCCTTTTTTTCCTTCCATATATTGGGGGAATATTCTCCTCAGAAAGGGATTTCCTAATTTCCCCATCCTGCCTGAAATTTATTTTTTGCTCTCAGACCTTAATCCCTCCTGCTGCAGCTCAACTTTATTCGCCCTTGTCCTCTCCCTAGCACTGTTAATAACCTGTAGAGTTTTGGAAGGCAACCTCCATCCCAGGGGGTGGCACTCATAGAGTCCCCCCCTGCCAGGGGAGAGGGGCACGTTTCCTGAGAATGGGTTTGGATGGAGGAACAAGACTCCTAAATTCACTCCAGACCAAGGCTATTTCCTCCATTTTCTCCACCAATCATGAGATAGGAAATCTCTCATTTAAAAGGGCCTCGTAGGTCATCTAGTAAACCCCTTCTTTTACAGATGCTAAAACTGAGGCCCAGAGATTAAATGACTTGCTGAAGTTCCCCAGGATTTGAACTCGGGTGCTCTGTTTACCTCCTCTCTAGAGGAGTTGATCCTCTCAGTTTTGGAGCTCTACCCTAGGGTGAGCTATCCTGATTGATGCATGCAAACTCACCTGGCCTACTCTAGTCTAGTCAGCCCCAGATAACGTTTCATGTCCTATCACTCCTCTACCAGGAAATCCAGGCCTACCTACAGGGGCTCTTTGAGAGCACAGACTGTCTCCTTTTAGTCTTTCTACACACAGCAGGTGCTTAATAAATGCTCTTTCATTCATTCATCATTTGTTCTGACTCCAAATCCAGTGTCCTTTCCACTCTACCACTAGACTATGGCCAACGTCTTGGGTGGGAACGCTTCAGCTGATCCCTGTGGTTGGTTTAGGAAGTTACTTCCTCCTAACCTTACCTACTTCTTCTCAACCAGCCCTGCTCTGGCCCCTTTGATCAAGACTTGGATTACTGTGATGATGTCTTACTTCTCTGTGGAACTATAAAACTTCTCCAAACTATTTCAAATGTACGTCAGAAAAACTATCAATGTGCCAAATCTCCCACATGGGGGCGCAGTTCAGCCCTAGACCCTTCTTGCCATCTCCCTCCACTCTGCAGGCCCCCACCACAGAGTTGGCCCCCTTCTCCCCAATCTCTCATTATTCTCCCCTCCTTCCCCCCAACACACACACTCTCTCTCTCTCTCTCTCTCTCCTCGGGGCCCCTCATTCCTTAGTCCACACTCCTCTGTCCTCTCCTTGGCCCCTCTCCCCAACTCTCCCCCTTCTTAGCCCCTTCTCTACTCCTCAGCCCCCCAAGTGTTCCACATCCCTTCCCCCCAGCCCAGATTCCAGATCCCCTCCTGCTCAGAATCACTCTCACCCTTCCTCTCTTAGATAAACTTCCTTTCAAAGCAGCCGCTTAATCCTCTCCCCCTATTCAGAGCCTCCCCCAGCTGCTGTGGGGAGGGGGGCACAGGGAGAGGGGAGGGAGGGGGACCACAAGGAGGGTTAGGGGAGAGAAGGGAGGGAAAAGGGAAAGGGGGGGCTGTCTGAGTTATGACCCATCCCTGACTCATGTCTGCAATTCTCCCAAGTTCTTTGTGACACAAAAAGTAAACAGAAGGCTGAGCTTCCTTCCACCACCACCCCCTTTCCCCTCCCCCTAGCAGCCAGATGGACCGACAAGCTGAAGGGGGGGGGCAGGGGGAGCAGATTGTGCAAAGGAAAACAAAAGAGACAGAGAGACATCACATAGAGAGACAGGGATACAGAGAGACCAGGAGAGGCCCCAGAGGCAGAGAGACACAGAAAGACACAACCAGTGTGAGCTTCAGAGAAACAAGTTGACAGAGAGAGGAGTGGGGGAGGGAAGGAGGGAGGGAGAAGGAGAGGGAGAGGGAGAGGAAGAGGGAGAGGGAGAGGGAGAGGGAGAGGGAGAGGAAGAGGGAGAGGGAGAGGGAGAGGGAGAGGGAGAGGGAGAGAGGGGGAGAGACAGGGGGAGGAGAGAGAGAGAGAGAGAGAGAGGGAGAGAGGGAGAGAGAGAGAATGAATTAGGGGCAGAGGCAGAGATTCAGGCATGGAGACAGGACAACTGAAACACTGAAAGACAGACAAACACATAGTGTAAGAGACAGGCATGGAGAGCAGAAACAGATGAAGGGATGGGTAGCCTAGAAATGGAAGCAGGTTGGGGCACTTAAGAGGGACAAACACCTTTGCCAGTGGCCACTGGGGGAAGCTGTCCAGGTGAGGTCAACTCTGGCTGGAGAGGCAGGAATTTGGGACTAAAAGTTCCCCCCAATTGTAGTCTCTTGTTTATGGTATTCAGTTTCCCCCTCCCTCCTGTCCAAGCTATTCTCCCAAGGGCTACACCCGACAGTTTACCTTAACCCTTGCTGACTGATGGCTCCCCCTTCCTCCCCCCTACACACACCCCAACCCACACCTGACCTGACCTTACCTGTACTGCCGACTGCTTGTTGTCATTGTTCCCAGGAGAACTCAGGCCTGAGGCTTGCTGTAGCAGGAACTGCCGGGCTACTTGGAGAGCCTGGAACACAGGAGGCCTGGGTCAGTGGAGGGGACTCATTGGTGAGGCAGAGATTGGGGGAAGTGAGGCAGGGCTTTATCAGGTAAATATACAGAGAAAGGGGTAGTTCCAGGATCTGTGGGAGAGGATAAATGGTAAATCAGAGGTGGATAGGTGGGTCAGAGGGTCATTGCAAGAGGGCCATAGGGGCAAATAAAAGGTCAGGGGGTTAAAGGGTAAATGAAAGAGGTCAGATAAAAGGTCAATATGAGGTCTAGAGCACTTTATAAGACTTGGGATTCAGTGTGGGGTTCAAGGATTGGGGGGGGAGAATCCAGAGTAACGGGATGGAATGTGGAACCACTGTAGGATATGATAGGTCAAGACAGAATCAAGGAATTTAATGAAGAAAAGTCAAAGGAAAAAAACTTGGGTTCATTAGTCAAAAGTAGGGCCTAGCAGTCAATGCAGGGACATTGTGAAGTCCAGAGATCCCTTTAGAGTTATTGTGAGATTTGACTGTGGATTCGGGGGATCAGAAGGTGCTTCCATGAAGAGCTCAGAGGTGAGTGTGGAGTCTCAAGAGCAGAAGGTGTTCGGTTTGGGATCTAGAGCAGTCTAGGCCTTTGGAAGTCAGAATTCAGTCTAAAGGGTCACTGTGTAGTAGGACAGAGTTTAAGAGATTAGGTAAATTAAGTGTGGGATCTTAAGAGGTTGTCAATAAGGTCAGAGGGCCAATGTATGGTCAAAGAAGATAGTGTGATTTATATGGGACCTTTCAGATCAGTTTGGACTCAGGAAAAAACATGACATGGGGTGGGGGGTGTTACTGTGGGCAACTGTATTCAGGGTTAGTTACTATGGGGTCAGTGAGTGATGTGAGCAGCTGGAAAGAGCTCTGGGAGACTTGGGATGGGATCAGATTGGATCTTTGTCATGACTGAGGGTGGGCAGTGTAGGCTCTGGTGGGTCAGATGAAGCTAAGATATCAGTAAGAGATTGGAGATGGGGGAAGCAAGTAGCAGGTCCAGGGATGTCAGTAACTGATCAGGGATGTCTAGAAAATAAATCTAACCTTGACTTTAGCTCAACTCCCAGCTCTGGGTTGGTGGCCTAGCACTGTGGGAAGTTTAAGCACCAATGCTTTTCGATTAAATTCAACAGGTATTAATGAAGGCCCATTATGTGGAGAGAACATTGCCAGGCCCTGGACATACAAAGCGCCAAAAACAAAAAAAAATCAATTTGTGCTCTCAAGAAGCTTATGTGTTTAACTCAGAAGGATAAGATTGTTCCACAAGGCTAAAAAGAGTCAGTCAATGAGCATTCGATAAAGTGCTCACTACTGTACTTAGAGGTACTAAACTAAGCACTGGGAATGCAAAGAGAACCAAAAACATGGTCCTTGCCCTCAAGAAGCTCCCAGAGACAACATGCAAACAACCTTGGCCATCCAAGATCTATACTGTATAAGGGAAATTTCAAAGGGAAGGAAGGCACTAGCAGTGGCAGGGACCACTGTGATTGTGTTTACACTTTTAAATACTCTTCCCCTTAAAAAAAAAAAAAAGTCCAAGAAATAAGGGAGGATATGGAATGAATGGAGCCTTCCCATCCCAAATTTACATATCTTATGAAAATAAGGTGGTTCAGATCCCACCTCTGGTCCTTATTGCATGTGTCACTTTACCTCCCTAAGCCTCAGTTTCTTCATGTATCAAGTGAGGGAGTTGACCTCAGAGCCAACCTTACATCTATGACTCTACCTTCTCAGCCTCATTTTCTATTTCCCCCTACTCACACCATATACATACACCTTTCAGGTAAAATATGTTCTCCAACATATACACCCCTGGTATCATTGAGAGTTCAAATCCAGTCTCAGACACCTACCAGCTGCCTGATCCTGGGCAAGTCACTCAGCACTGTTTGCCTCAGTTTCCTCATCTGTAAAATGAGCTGGAGAAGGGAATGGCAAACCACCCCACCACCTTTGCCAAGAAAACCCCAAATGGCATCACAAAGAGTCAGACACGACTGAAAATGACTAAACAAGAGCAATCATTTAGACACACACATGTGCACACACAATACAACTGAATTAAATACATGTACATATATGTATGTACACCCAATTGTATCACCCATGTACAAGCATACTTCCAAATGCCTGTAGGAAGGAATACACCCACACCCACACCCACCCACCTACCCAATATACACATACAGAAAACCATACATCCTCAGAGTTAAAATGAGTTTCATAGATCATCTAAGCCACTAACAATTCAATTATAGCCCATCCAACATTATTAGAGGTAGGTTTTGGGGGGTGTTGTTGTTGTTGTTGTTGGGCTGACCAAGGCAGCCCGGCTTTTGACCCTGTATAATTTCACTGCTAAGGTTCCCCTTTTGGTAAGGGGAATTTCCAATGTAGAAACTCCCTCCACTGATGTATTTCAGCAACTCATTAATGATTTAAAGAGTTGCTTGGGGCTCCCCCTCTCCAGAGAAGTGACTTCCCCAGGGTCCCACATCCATTATGTGTCAGAGGGGAAATGAGAGTGCAGGTCTTCCAGACACCAAAGTTCGTGCTTGAGACACTATGCCATGCTGCCTGTCATCACAGTCATCCTCAGCTTTGGCCCTGGTTGTCACCACAGATTTAGAATGGGTGCCTCCCTCTTAGTCCCAGACCTAAGGAGGTTGGTGTGTAAACAGAAACAGATCGACCCATGCTGACCCCACCCTAAGCAAAGTTGGAGTCATTCCAGCTTCCTCTATCATCCCATCTCGAAATTCAAATTCACAGAGTTTATGCTAGGCAAAACCATAGGGTCAACAGATTTAGAGCTTTAGCTGGGATTCATCTCATTTTATAGATGAAGACACTGAAACTCAAAATGGAAAAATGACTTAGCCAAGGTCACACAGACAATAAGTGGCAGAAACAGGATTTCAGCCCGGATCTTTGGACCCCAAATCAAATGCTTGTCCTATTACATCAGCCATTGTCCTAAAGGCCTAAGTGATGGCCCTCCTCATCCTACATTAGGTCATTTGCTTAATAGGGTGGGGAAGGGGAGAGAAATCTTAGGATAGGAGGGGTCAGAGAAATATCCCATTTAAAGGACAAAGTGGCCCTCCCAGCCTGATTCCAAGTTTAGCCTAGTAGACAGCATCATTGACACTCTCAGGTAGCAGTATAAACTACCCTGTGCCCAGCCTGGGGGAGTGGGAGATCAGACTTAGGTCTCAAAGCCAGAACAAATTCCTACTTTTGTTCCCTCTCCTCATTCCTTCTTTGTTCTATCTAGAAAGCCTCCTCCCCACCCCACCCCACACTCGCTGAGTTCCAGAGTTTACTGGAATACCCAGAGTAGAATCCTAACATTACTCATTTTGAGCAGTAACCCTGAAGAAGTCATTTCCTCTTCTCTGGGACTCAGTTTCTTTGCACTGGATCAGAGGGTCTTAACCTGGGATCCAGACTTGGATGGGGGGAAAAATTAAACGTTATTTCAATAGAATGGGTTTCCTTAGTATCCTATATATTTTACTTTATGCATTTAAAATCCTTATTCTGAGAAATCTGTAACGTTTTCTTTCACCAGATTGACAAAGGAGTCCACAACACAAAGAAAGGTAAAGAATCCTTTGAGGAGAGAGAATCTCTAAAATGTCTTCCATTTTTCTACGGACCGGGCACCTAGTACAGTGATTTGCAGAACTGGGACTTCATAAATATTGAATCAAATTGACTTCTAGCTCTAAACCCTTGGTCTATCTTTTCCAAGGGGTTTACCAGAGTCTGGAAGTAGGGTGCAATGGGTATGTTTCTTAAATACGAGATTGCCTTCTAAAACTGGAAATCCCACCCATGCAAGTCAGAAAATTCTGAGAAGAGGTGGCAAGGTCAGGAGGAGCCAGACAGGGACAAGGGTCTATTGATGGAAGACCCTGCAGGAAGGAAAACAACTTGCACCTCCAATCAGGGTGAAGATGGTGAAGGGGCCATCTTTCTCCACTCATCATTTCCAGGATTGACATTAGTTGGACAAAGAGTTCTTTGTTTGCCCATAAGGACTGAAAGGGGCTTGGGATCCAGAGGCCAAGAGGAAGCCAAGGGGTGGAGAAGCAGTCTAAGGGGAAGTGGCCAGCAGAAGACATGGGGAAAATGAACTGGTGTGGGGGAAGGGGAGAGGACAGAAGAGAGGAGGGCTGCCTGGGGTGGGGGTGGAGAGCCAGGTTTGAAGAGGGAACCGAAGGGAAGTTGGGGAGATGGGAGAGGGAGGGGTGCACTTCTAAGGAGAAATGGGGGCTGGAAATGGCTGAACCGCCCTTCTTGGTCTCTTGGGGCAGAGGGGGCCAGGGGAGTTTGATTCACTCCCGGCTGACTCTCTCACTTTGTTGTCCTGTGGAGCATGAAATTACAAGATTTACAGGAAAAAATGACACAGCCTTACAATCTCACATGGGGACCTCCCTGTGACAGCCCTCCATTCCCCCTCCCCCTGTTTTCAACCCTTGGGCCTCCAGCAGCACTCCATTCATTCCCCACTTCTGTTCTTCTCCCCGACCCTCTTTGCAGACTCAGATAAGTCCATGGAGCTAAGAATGATCCTTCATCAGGCCAGACCCAACTCTACTCCTCTGACTTAATTTCCCTTTCTTCCACCTGTTCTCAGGTCTTCTGGATACCCTAGATACAAGGGACCCTGGCATCTGAGGATCTTAGAAGTCACGTGACTGCCACTTTGGACCACAAAATGTTGCCATTTAGCCCCAAAAGGGCTGGATGAAGGACAAATAGGATGGGTAATCCTAGAGATGGAGTAAATGACCTGACTCTTTTCCTACACGGGAATATCAGACACAAGCTGCCTGAACTACTGGTTCTTGTCCTCTCCACTACCAACATAAGTCTACTCTTCCCTTTCTCTTGAAGAATCAGATTTAAATGATGCCTGTTACTGCCCAGAATCTTTGTCCTGTGCGCCTGCTGGCCCAGGCAGCAGTTCAAGTTAATGGCCAGCAATCATTAAATCTTGGCTCTATTTCTTATTATCTCGATGACCTTAGGCATGGTGTTTAACCTTTGCTGACTTCTTGGCTAAGTCACTTATTTCACCTCTCTGTGACTCAGTGACTCATCTCTAAAACGAGGGGGTTGGATCCTACTATCTCTAACGTCTCTTCGAGCTATAAACGGTATGATCTGACAAAGCCACATGAAACCACTGAATAGCATTTCATTCTTTACATGGCATTGGCATAATGGATAGAGCACTTGAGACACTGGTTCTAATGCCAGCTCTGCCACTAATTTGTGGTTCAATCTTGAGTAGGTCATTTCACTTGCACGTGACTCTATTGTCTTACTTTTAAAACGAGAGGGTTGGTATTCTAGACAACAATTTGGAATTATCTGAGAAAAGTTGCTAAACTGTTCATAGCTATACTGGATCAGTACCCAGTATTGGCCCTCAACATGGTATATACCTACAAGTAAGTAGGTGGGGGAAAAAAAACTGGACTACATTTACCAAAGTATTCCTATAAACATATTCATGGTGGCAAAAACCTGGAAACAAAGCTGGTGTCCAGCAATTAGGAAACAGCTGAACAAACAGATATAGATACAGATATAAACATGGATATCTCTATCTCTGTGTGTGTGACCATTTGATTGTGGGCTAAGAACCGACAAATGCAAAGAATTCAGGAACACAAAAGGTCATAGGATCGTAGGTTTAGACCTGGGGAGGGATCTTAAAGGACAATCAAGCCTGTTCTCTCATTTTACTGATTAGGAGACTGAGGCATGGTGTTATTAAGTGATTTGTCTGGGATCACACAACCAGTATCTAAGGCAGAATTTGAATTGAGTTCTTCCTGACTCCAAGTTCAATGGCCCAGAGACTATGCCCTTGCATTTGGAGCCCAAGAAGTGAAATAGTGAGAAAGAAGTCAAACAAGTAAACAACAATAAGATATAATTACTATAAAATAAAAGATGTCAGAATTTGGAATCAATTTTTGGTTCCAATTATGAAATATACTTCCATAACCTCAGAATCAAGAGGTCAAGGATAAAATAAGTTAATATCTATAAAGAGCTTAGCACATGGCCTGGCATAGAGTAGGCACCTAATAAATATTTCTTCCCTTCCCTTCCTGGTAGAAGTGATAGATTACAGGTATGGAGAGTCAAAGAGACCAGTAGGTGCTGTCTCAAAAAGCCTCATCTCTCAGGCCCCTTCCCCATCCTTCTTTCCCTCCCCCAGACCAGTCCATCATCCTCATGTCTTCTTCCGGCAATCTCTTGGACTGCTTCTCCCCCTGTCCCCCCACCTCGCTTAGTTAGTCTTTTTGTTGTTGTTGTTACAAGCGTGGGTTCTGTGGCAGGAGTGGGCTGGTTATTGGGAAGTCACAGAGGTGTAGAAAATAAAAAGCATTAATAAAACATTTCAAAAATTAAAATAAAATGAGGGGGTAGGCTAGATGATATCTGAAGTCTCTTCTAACATTGCTTGATTTGCATATGAAGAAGTGCAATCACATGTATACATATATGCTCTTTTCTAAGCCCTCTGGATAAAATCATTGAGTCATCTTTTAAAGGACAGGAAAAAACCAGGAGTGCTAGTCCCTATCTCTCTCCCTAGTTAATCCTAACCAGGTTGTAAATTCTTTGAGGCCAGGGACTGTATTTTTTTTTTTAATCTGCCCACAGATACAACTGGGCTCTGGGCACACAGCCGACGTTGAATACATACTTGTCAAATTGAATTTTGTTTAGGTTGAATACAGGGGGCAAGTATAGACAGATGTATAACTTATGCAAATGATTTACATGTTAGTGAGGTCTCGAGTATGATAGATGTCAATCCCCCTTCTCCACTACATACATTTCTTCTGTCAACCCTTTTATGTGTGTGCCATTAAGACAGGGCAGACGTTAGGAGAACGAGAGCAGGGGCAAATGCCTTGGAATGGAATGAAGAATCTCCAAGGGAGGTAATCTGGGATCTACCTTCCGTGGTAGCCAGGGAAATCCCTAGCAAAGCTGGCTGAATCTCAGCCCCTGAGTAGGTGAAGGCTAGACTTACTGACCTCTGGAAGGGATTTATCTCAGAAAATACTGAGATAGGGCAAGTCTATATATGGAAGATGAAGACATAGGGTAGAGATAAATACCTACATGATTTAGGTTGAAAAATCTTTCTTTTCTACCTTCTCATTTCCAGAGATTAAAAAAAAAAGTAGTAGTACAGTAAAAATGGGGGGACTGAGACCTTCTTTAGGGGCACACATATCTGAGAGAGAAGCATACTCCTTCCCCAAAGTTATCCTCTGGACTACTGTCCCCAGTCCTGATGGTCCTCCACTGGCCTTGAAACACAAAGAGCCACACCTAAGAATCCCACCCCTCTACAGAGTTCTACCTTTCTCTACCTCCCATCCTTTCCTATCCCCACTGCTTGCTTTACCAAGGTTGTCATATATGCCTCTGGGGTTGGGGCTGGGTCCTCTGAGACATGTGCCACCCACCCTTCAAGGGACTTTCCTTTGGCCTTCCCCACCCCCAACTGAATTTGCCGAGTGCCAGAATTTCCAATTGTGACTCTCAAAATCAACACCCCTACTCTTAGGATGATAATATTTAAGGTCACCTGAAAGGGACCTTAAGGATCATACATAAATCCAACCCTCTCATTTTATAAAGTAAGAAACTGAGTGAAGGTCCAGAGAGGTGCAAATGATTTGTGCAGGGTAGCATGTTGGAAGAAACTTAGAACTTAAACCTCTAACTATAAATCTGTAGGATTTTTTCCCCTATGATATTTGTGTGTGTGTGTGTGTGTGTGTGTGTGTGTGTGTGTGTTTCCCTGGGAAGTGCCAAGCAGCAGGTTTTGCACTTTTTTTACTGAGAACCAATCTTCCTCCCCCTTCAAAAAGCCCAGAAACCCAGTCCCCACTAATGAAACTCAACTCCTCCTCTTCCCCTCCACCCTGTGCAGGAGTCATTAGCAAGGATCTCCACAATTAGGAACAAATGGTTTATAACGGATGGCATCAGGCCTGAGGGAAAGTGGGAGGAGAAGCAGAGCTGGGGATGTATGTGATGATGACAGAGAGCTCCTGAGACCTTTCCTGACCAAAAAAAAAAAAAATTAAAAACCACAAACCAAGCAAGAAATAGGGCGAGCCCCCCCAATTCTTCTCTAATAATAATAATAACAAGAATTGACATTTATGTAACGCTTTAAGCTTTTCAAAAGCACTTTACCCACATTTACTAGGCCAGATAAGTTGATGGGGCCAGGAATGGTTCCAAATCAGGTTAGGCCATGCTCCACCTCTGACTCCCCTTCCTTTCACCTGGTCTGACTTCCTCCATGTGTCCTAGATACAAAAGGATCTAGAACTGTGCCCTAGAATTTGAGGATCTTAGAAGCCGCATGACTATCACTGTGGACCCCTGAAATGTTACCTTTTAGCCCCACATCGGTGGGTACAGAAAGCCTCAGTAATCCTAGAGATGAGGGATGGAGCTTTAAAACAACTCTATGAGGCGGGTGCTTCATATCACCATTTTATAGATGAAGAAACTGAGGCCCAGGAAGGTTAAATCATTCACCCAGAGTCATAACAAAAGTAAATGGTGACAATAGGATCTGAACCCAGATCTTTCTGACTCCACACCCAGTACTCTGCCTTGTAGCCTGTCAGCACACTTTGAAGAAGGGGGCTCAAAAGTCACCCCAAATCTCCAATTCTTCCCCCAGGTCAAAGCAGCTGGGCTCTGTGAATTCATAGAAATTAAAGAATTTCAGAGCTTGATAGAAACTTCAGTCAGTGGTCATTTCATCATACCATTACCTGAACAGGAAACTTCTCTCTAAGCCCTATTGTAGGGAAGGGAGTCTGGGGAAAGAATGGAAACAAACTTTACTTTTTTTTTTCTTCTGCACTGTCACTGGCCCATTTCCACACTCCTGCACTTAGAATCACAAGACAATTGATCTAGATCTGGGAGGGATCTAAGTCCATCCAGCTCAGTCCCCTCCTCTTACAGATAAGAAAACTGAGGCCCAGGTGGGAGAAGCTCCAATCCCAGTTACTCTGCTAGTTAAGCATGAGAGGTGAGAATTCCACCATACCACACACTGCTGTCTGTGGGGCCCAGGCAAATGCAGCTCCTCTTCAGCCTCAGTTTCCTACCCATCTCACAGGGCTGTTGTGAGGATCCAATAACGTATATTAAGAAAGGATTGCAGGGGCAGCTAGGTGGCGCAGTGGATAGAGCACTCGGCCCTGGAGTCAGGAGCACCTGAGTTCAAATCCAGCCTCAGACACTTAACACTTACTAGCTGTGTGACCCTGGGCAAGTCATTTAACCCCAATTGCCTCACTAAAAAAAAAAAGAAAGAAAGGATTGCTCTGGGCGCCCAGGCTGAAGTCGGCATTTTGACAACCTCTACACCTTCCTCTTCTGCCTACCTACACACTAGAAAGTCATTCTGCACAGGAACTTCAATTCTATTCAATTCAATTCAGTCTAACTTCACAAATATTTATCACACCTACCATGAGCTAGTTACCATAGGCAGGGTGTGAAGGCTCTGGAACAAAACAGTCCAAATTTATGTCTCGACTCTCACTTCAGAGCTGTATGTCCTCGACTAAGTCATTTCCTTCCTAAACGTTTTAGCTTCCTTGTCTGTAAAATGAAGGAATTCCCCCTTTTTTATTGTAGTTTTGGGGTATTTTTGGCATTCAAATTCAGAATTTTTTTTAAAAACCACCACTAAGGGGTTCAACTGGATAATCTTTAAGGTCACTTTCTAGCCCTGACGTTTTTGATGCTATAGCCTTGTTTTCAAGGAATCTACAACTTAATATGGAGGGTACAATGTTTGCCAATAACTGTAATGGAAACTAACTTTACATGTAACTGGAAAATAATAAAATACTTTTATCATTAAAAAAAATAAAATAAATAACTGTAATGGAAGAGAGTTCAATCTATATTAAGGAGAGCTTACTCTGGCAGAGAAATGGGAGACTTTAAGTGGGAGATATGGCCTATGTTGTCAGACCTGCCCAATGTATTGATTTTCCTTAAAATAAACTTTTTTCAAATTTATTTTACACACAACTGTCTTGGGGGCAGCTAGATGGCACAGTGGATAAAGCACTGGCCCTGGATTCAGAAGGACCTGAGTTCAAATCCGGCCTCAGACACTTGATACTTACTAGATGTGTGACCCTGGGCAAGTCACTTAATCCTCATTGCCCCAGCAAAACAACAACAACAAAAAAAACCCTGTCTCTCTGTAATTACAATGGAAATCTCTTTGTGTGGAAGTGAGAGAGCACTGGTAAATAACAAAGCCTCAATAAAACGGTTTTTTTTTTAACTAAGAAAAATTTTTAAATTAAAAAATATATAAAGAAGTCCAGTTAAAATGCTAGAAGAAATATAACTTCTAGAAAATTCCAAGAAAAGCATCACCATGGAATAGTGGATAGAGAGAAGGCCTCTGAATCAGAATACCTGGGTTCAAGTTTCACTTCTGACACATGCTATGATCCTGGGAAAGTCACATAGATCTACACTGTCTAGAATGTCCCAGGCAGGTCTCTAAGACTATAAATTGCCAAAAAAAAAAAAAAGGTACAGATTGATAGAGGATATTTCTCTCCTAGAGCTTACTACATAGATGAAGTCACAGGTCTGGTCCAAAGAAAAGGGAAAAAAGCCTGGGTCCCCTCATCCTTTTCACCACTCCCACCACCACAACTCCTTAATCCCCTTTCCCTGGGAGGTCTTCAAGTGGAGCCTGAGTGAGGATATGAAGGGGATCGGCCTCCCAGTTCTGAGATTCTATGACCAATATGGCTCTGTAGTGGTTTTGTGAATCCAAGTCTTGTCTAGCTGCTAATGTGAAAGCCCAGCCATTAGCGCAGAACGTGGCAGATGCCTAACAAAACAGCTTGAAGTAAACAGCACAAGGAACTCTTTCTCTTTCACCCTGAGGGTCACCTGCCCATACAAGAAGGTCATCAGCAAGTGTGTGGTGAAGAGCACCTGACCTTGGGAGGAAGGAGGGGCAGAGGTCACTGGACCCCAAACTATTGGAGAGAGCCTGACCTGGAAGAGATCCAAATTTTAAATCAGGCTTTGTCCTCCAGTAAAGGAGAGTGAGACAGAGAAAGAGAAAGAGAGAGACATAAAAATGATATTAAACAGTGAAGGGGGGATGAAGGGAAGAAGGGAAAAAGCTGGGGGAGAGGGGGGGGGTGGACCATAAAATCCCGTAAGTGATTCTACACCTTTTTCCCTTAGAAAAAAAGCTTTTTGGAAAAGGCTGTAAATTATTTTTACACCAACCTCGTAAAAATGACATCGGCACATTCCCGAATTAGAACTATTAAGATAAAAACCAGAAACACACACACACACACACACACACACACACACATACACAGAGATACACACACATTCCACAGAATACTGTGGCACACATACTCCTATGTAGGGAGACAGACACATACATGAGCATGCACACCCACAGATAAAATACACAAACATACATATTCGTAGCTATTTTGGAATGAATTTTCCCCAGAAACCGAAGAGGCTGGGGGGGGGGGGGGCGCGGCTAATTCTAGTTTGGGGAAAATCCCGTTTCCAATTCTCTGGCTCTGGATCAGCTCTAAATCTATGATCTTATGATCTCTCAATTCATAAATGACCTACTTGGCAATCAAAATGTATAAAAGAGAAACTCAATCTTCTGAAAGCCCTTTTCAGACCTCTTTTCCTTTTTCAGTTCCCTCTCCCTTCCCACCAATAGGCCAACAGTTCCCACCTAGCTCCCTTTTCTCCCACGAATATGGCTTGCTTAGGCTACAGTGTTTTCCCATTTCCCCCTACATCTAAAGACTAGGGAGAATTATGGAAGGGGCTCTTACTAGTTCTGTGTCTGCTGCCCTCCTGAGGGAGGAAATGTGGGTGGCTTTCTGAGATACTTCCAAGGACTGGGGTGGGAGACCTGGTGAGTCTTGGCTGTACTGAGAGAGAAATGAAGCCTTGAGAAATCTGATTTATTTTTGGAAGAATCCAAGAAGTCTGACTGTCCCCTTGGGAGCTGGGTTCCCAGGGGAGAACCAAGTCACTTCATTTTGTCTGAGTTCACTAGCCTGACTTTTTCTCTGGAGGCTCGATGGCATCCCTGTTCAACTGTCCCAGCTTTTTCTGCCCACTGGGTAGACGTGGAGTGAAGAAACATGACCTCCTAACAATTCGTAGGGAGAAGAGATGCCATCTCCAGAGAGACGCAAGATCCCTGGACAGAGGGAAAAACCAATTCTCTTCTGGTCCCTGTTCCCCAGAAGAATACCTGTTGGAGGTTTGTCAAGGGGAAGGGCACACACTCAGGAAGAGTAAAGGAGACCCTTCACTAACCAAAGTGCTGGACTCTAACCCAAAGCAGCTTCTATCAACATGTCTGACTCTGGGGTCATTGGAACATGATATAAGGGAAACAGGGCTGACTTCAGAGTAAGAGATTCTTTGTTCCTGTCTCACCCCTGATATTCTCTGATTGAACCTAAACAAGACCTCAGTTTCTTCATCTATAAAATAAAAGGATTGGATTAGATGGACTCCGATGTCCCTTCAAGTTCCAAATCTATTATCATCTTACTGAATGGCCTATGGTCTTCTCAAAAGAGTTGGGTGGGTTGGTCAGAAAAATCTGATAAATTACATATAGGTTCTCAACTCCCCCAAATTGGAAGGGAGTGTATAATTTCCCTCTCCTCCTCCCCTTTTTTCCTTTGGCCTTCTGTCCTATTCTGTCTCATCATGAAGGTGTGGGGTTGGAAGTAGGTTCAAGGTGAGAGAGAAGAGAAGAAGGGTGAAAGGAAAGACTGATATTTCCAAAATGGAGCAAAAGACAGGTGAGATACCCTAAATAGATCCCTCCTTATTGGCTATGAAATCAAACTCCCAGTACCCTCTCTTTTTCTTATCCCCTCGCCTCTCTCTCCATAATGCAGCTGCCTCCAGATGGAAACATTCCCTTTTTGTTGATCAAATGAGATAATATTTGTAAAAAGTGCTTAGCACTGTGCCTGGCACATAGTAGGTTCTATATAGCTGCTTATTCCCTCCCCTCCCCTTCCTTTGTAGAGAGCTGTAGTCCCAAAAGAGGCACCTGCCTAAGTAAGTAACCAGCATGGGGTGAGGAGGGAAGAGGGGAAGGTAAGTCCCCCCACCCCAATATACAAACACATACTACATAGTCTCTCATCCCTTTCTTCCCTCTCACATGCCCTTCAACCTTTAGCACCAAGTTTCTTCACTCTCTACCACCATTATCCCACACCTGTACCACCCATGCCTAGAAACAGAGGGAGAGACCTTAGCCAAGAGAAGAGTACGGGCAGCCCCTCAGCGGGGGCCAGGTTACAAGAGTTCCATTTGTCTTCAACTTCTCCATGAACTCTGTTCTCTAGACCTCCTTCCCACTCTTAGCCCCAGGTACCTCCCAGGCTTTGCTGGGGCAGGGGGTGAAATTGAGAGAGGAAAGGAGGTAACGGACAGAGTAGCCTAGGCTGCCCAAGGCTCCTCAGCCCCAGGAAATCAGTGGAGACCTCTCCAGCCCTTCAAAGCATGCTTCAGCTCTCCAAGACTCTAGTGGCCAGGGAGAGTGCAGAGGAATTTGGGGGGGGGGGCATGATGAAGACAGAGGAAGTAAGCCTGGCGACACAGACGTGGAAAGTCAGGAGGGAGGAAGGGGATGCCATGTTAGCCACGTTATTCAGAGCAGGAAGAGAAGAAGAACCTCTGAAGAATGCTAAAACTAATGGAGAAAGGAGGGTGAAAACTCACTAAAGAGAGGGCTTTCAGGGTCAGCCTGTACTGCTGAGGCTTCTGTGAACTTAATGCAACAAACACTGAATGCAGAGAGCAAGTAGACTAGGTGCTAGGAAGCTCCCAGCTACCCTATAGCTTCAGGGGGCTGATAAGAACACCGATGACTTTATCGAATGATATTAAATGACCTCTGAGGTCTCTTACCACTCTTAAGATTCTGTCAGAGGACAAAAACAAGCTTTATATGAGGTCATAGGGAAGGTCATTACCCACTAAGGAAGGAGAATCATCCCAGATTCAGAGCTGTCAGGGACCTCAATGTCCAACCTCCTTATTTTATAGATGAGGAAACTAAGGGCCTCAGCAAGGGAAGGTTTGGTGAGACTTCAAGAGGCCAACGAGCCAAACATCATATACACACACACACATTTTACAGATGACAAAACTGAGACTCAGAGAGGGTAAGTGACTTGATCAAAGAAGGCTTGGGAAGACCTCCAAGGCCGAGTCAACCCCACCCCTCCTTTTGACACATGAGGAAACTGAGGCCCAGAGAGAATAAGTGACTTGATCAAGGAAGGCTTGGAGAGACCTCAGATACCATTCCACCTAACTCTTCCCCCATTTTACAGATGAAGAAACTGAGGCCCAGACAGAGTGGCTCAATCAGGGAAAGTTTCAGAGAGGAGGCTTTAAAGGATGGGCAGAAGTGGGCATTAGAGCCCCAAGTGGGCATTAGAGAAAGGCAAACCAGAAAGGATATGAAGCCCAACATCCTCCTTTCCCTCCTTGCTGCCCACCCCCACTCCAGCTCCATTTTCCTTTCTCTCCTCCCCCAACTCCTTTCCGCCCCCCCCCCATCTAGTTTCAAGGCAGGGAGAGTTAAAAGCTCATTAATGTGCAGGGACCCCCGGCCCCTTTGAATCTCGTCACAGGATGTGAACGGGCAGGAGCTGGCCCCAGTTGCCACAGCAACTTCGGTGGGAGTTCCCAGACGCTAGGCAACCCTCCCATGACCCTACCTGACCTTTCACCCCGAGTGACCCTGGGGACAATGGGAGTGCACGCTAGAGGGGCCCAGGACGCTTTTCAGTCCGGCCGCCAGCCGGTTCAGCCCGCCCCCCTCCCCCTGGGCAGGCTCCACCCCCTCCCCAGGCTCCTTCACTCCCCAGCCCCATCCAAGCCCCGCATCCTCCCCCCTCCCCCAACCTCCTGGGGGTAGAGGGGGATGCCGGTCCCCTCCCCCTTCCCAAGCCTCCCAGAACTGGCTCAGGCTGCCTTGCCCCTCAGCCCTCACCCGCCTGCTCGGGAGTCCTTAAGTGCCCACGTTTGGGTTAAGATGGTCCCTGCCTCCATGGAGCATACAGTCGGCTACAGGCACCGATATAATTATCAGAATACAGTGTGACTCGTCAAGGAGCATTGAGAGGGGAGCAGAACAAAGGACTATGTGACATCAGAGGGTAAGGGAATCAGGAAAGGCTGCCAGGAGGATGGGGCATGGGAGGGGGGAGACAGGTGAGTCCCTGGGGGCCCCCCTCTAGGCCAAAGTTTCCTTTTCCGTACAGTGAAGGGATTGTACTAGACAACTTCTACTGAACATTATAGTAGATAGGGGGCTAGTCTTGACATCCCTTTGCGTTCTGCCTTAGACGCTGTGACCTTTGGCAAGTCACTTATCTTGAAAAATGGGGCTCATATAGCCCCAACCTCCCTGGATTGTGGTGAGGATCAAATGAAATAAGAGTTGTAAATCAAATGGGGTGATAATATGTAAAGCACTTTGCAAACTTTAAAAAACTATATAAATGTTAGCTATTATTATTAGTTTGTATAATTTAAGAGCCCAGACAAAGTAAATCTGGCCACCAAATAACCAGAGTTCTTCCTCTCAGTATATTCTGGGACACTAAGAACCCCATAAAAAGGTGGAGAACTACAGCAACAGAGGGGGAAAGGGCTGAGGCAGAACCAGAACTTCGAATAGTTTGGTAGGCATCCATCAAGGGCACAAAATGCAAGAGGGTGTGTAAGGAGAGGACGCTGTTTTGAATATTTTTTAAAAAAATTTTTTTATAAAAGCATACTTTTTAAGGCTAGAATATCCCACCTTTGAAGACACCAGAGTATTTTGTAAAATATTAACAATGCAGGTCGACAGAGGACAATAGGAGAGGACATGTGTGTGCTCATGCCCTTGTACCATCGTCTTTAAGCCTTGTCCCCTGAACCTTACAAATGTCTTGTCCTAGTCTGTATAAGAATGGCAGGTCCTTTTAAAAAAAAAAAAAAAAGCATTTTGGGGGCGGCTAGGTGGCACAGTGGATAGAGCACCGGCCCTGGATTCAGGAGGACCTGAGTTCAAATCCTACCTCAGACACTTGACACTAGGTGTGTGACCCTGGGCAAGTCACTTAATCCTCATTGCCCCACCCCCCCCAAAAAAAACTACTTCCTTCTTACATTTTTTCCTTCCTTCCTTTCTTTCCTTCCTTCCCTCCCTCTCTTTCTTTCACAATCAGGGTTAAGTGATTTGCCCAGGGTCACATAGCTAATAAATGTCTGAGGCTGGATTTGAACTCAGGTCCCCCTTCTTCTCTTCCATGCAGATTACATGCCACGTATGTCATGCACACAGACTCATGTCCCTCATGCCTGGAATGTTCTCCCTCTTCATCTTCAAACTGATACTTTAAGTTTCCAATTCAAAGGCTACCTTTTTCCAGAGGCCTTTTCTTTCGGTTGTTAGTAAACCCGCCCAGCCCCCCCCCCCATCCCCATCATTTTATATTTAATCAATATATACCCTCTATTTCCTATTCTATGAACAGGTCATATCCCCCAGTAGAAAATAAGTTCCCTGAGGGCAAGAACTGTCTGCCTTTTTCATGTGTACCCCCAGAGCCTAGACCAGTGCATGGTACATGGTAAAAAGTTAATAAAGGACTGTGGATTGATTGAGCACTATGTTATCCCAGCTGTCTGCTCTCCTAAATTCTTTCCAGGTCCAACAACTGGAACTATGGCTCTTTCTGCCCCTCTGAGCCTGTTATCCTCATGAACATTTGCTTAATGAGGGAAAGGGGAATTTTCAGTGAGAGGATGGGACTGGAAGAGGTGGAAAAAACACAGACATCCCCCTTTCCCCTTTTGCTGAGGCCAAAAGGTAGTTTTGAGGGTAAGGGGAGGCTTATCAGTTGTTCCCAGAGATGGGAGGAGAGGGAGGCTATGGAAAGAGGCCGTTAGATGGGGAGCAGCCCAGACCTCTTCCCTGCAGCCCTACACTTTTCCCTTCCAGGTCCTGGTCTGACCCGATCAGGCTTCTCCGGCTCTGCTGCCTCACTCTATTTGAACAAGCCTGCCAAGAGCATGGAAACAAGCGCTCCCATCGTGTTCCAAGGTGAAGCAGGCTCCCTCTGCAGCACTGTTTGTTTCGGCCTAAACTGCTATTCACCAGCCTGATTTCTGACTCTCTCTGTTTATCTCTTTCCTTCTGTCAACTCATTGCTACTGCAGATCCTCCCTCTTCCCCTCCCTCCTCACCCCATCCCCCACCATCCAGGCCTATAGACCTCTCCTGTTGCAGTCATTCTTCTGAGCTCTATTTCTCCATTTCCAACTGCCTACTGGATCTTTCCACTAGGCAGGATAGCCCTCTGGCACCTATAAACTTCACATGTCCAAGTTGGACCCAGCATCCACCCCCCCCAACCCCCCTCCCCTGCCCCAATAAATCTGTTCCCTCCAACTGCTCAGTTTCTGTTTAGGGCACCACTCCCTTCCCAGCCTCCCAGGCTTGATGCCTCAGCACCTTTTTTGGCTCTTTCCCCTCTTTTCATCCCCTAGATCCAAACAGTTAACTAGTCCTGTCAATTCTACCTCCATTGTATCTCTTGTAACTGTCCCCTTCTCTCTACTCACACTGACCATCTTTATTCAGGACCTTATCACCTCTTGTCTGGATTATTGTAATAGCCTCTTAACTACTTTTCCGGACTCCAATCCCTTTTCTTTTCCTTTCTTTTTTTTTGGGGGGGGGGGTGGGACAATGGGGGTTAAGTGACTTGCCCAGGGTCACACAGCTAGTAAGTGTCAAGTGTCTGAGGCTGGATTTGAACTCAAGTTCTCCTGAATCCAGGGCTGGTGCTTTAGCCACTGCGCCACCTAGCTGCACCCCCTTTTCTTTTCCATCCAATTCACCCTCTGACTTATGCTGTCCAAATAATCTTCCTAAGGTCTCCTGTAGCTTCCTGGTTAGGTCACTCTTCTACTCTACCCCAAAACCTTTACTAGATAGATGCCTATTGGCCTGTACATTAAAAGGGTGATTACAGCCTTCCATAATCATTTAGTCAGTAAGTATTTATTAGGCTCCTACTATGTGCCAAGCACTGTGCTAGGTTTTGAAGCTACAAAGACAAAAATGAAACAGGCCTTGCCTCAAAGAACTTACACTCTAAAAGGGAGAAACTATGCACATAAGTAAGAATATGAAAATACATTAAAAATAACTACAAGGTCATTTCTAGGGATGGAAGAGAAGACACTGGTCCCTTGGAGGAAGGGCTTGGGGTTGTAGGTGTCACTTATGCAAAATTTTGAAAGAAAGGATTCTAAAAGGCAGAGGTGAGGAGGGAGTATATTCTACACCCCTCATGTGAGGAACAACAGCAAAGCCACTGTGGCTACATGTAGTAGTATCACAGCATGCAAGAAGGGGAGTGATGCATCACATAGTTGGAAAACTAGGTTGGGGTCAGGTTGTGAAGGGCTTTAAAAGCTAAACAGAGGAACTCCTATTTGATCTTAGAGCCCCTGGATAATAAGAAAGCCCTGGAATTTGTTGAGTAGGGGGAGTGACATGGTCAGATCTGTGCTTTAGAAAAATCATTTTGGCAGCTGAGTGGAGGATGGATCAGAGAGGAGAAAGCTTTGAGGGTGGGAGCTCAATCAGGAAGCCAATGGAATGGTGTAGGGGAGATGTGATGAGGGCTGAAATCAGAACGGGTGGTTATATGAGTAGAGAGCAGGGGGGACAGAGACAAGAGATCTTGTGCAAGTAGAAAGGCCAAGATTTGGCAACCAACTGTACATGTGGGCCAAGAGAGGGCAAGGAGTAATGCCAAGGCTAGTAACCCTGGGTGACTGGTGGGATGGTGTCCTCAAGAAAAACTGGAAAATACAGAATGAGAGGGTGGGGATTAGGTGGGGTTTTGAGGGGGAAGAGATCACAATTTCTGTTTTGGACAAACTACATTGCAGCCAGGCAGGATGGCTGGCCAATTCCAGATCTGGTCCTGTACCCTCCAACCTCTTTGCATAAGGGCAGGCAATCAGGTCTCCATGGCAGGATGCCTCTTACTCCTCATCTCTGCTTTTCGCCTTTCCTTCAAGGCAAGTCCTTCATGAAGCCTTCTCTGATTCCCCTTCCCTTTCTGCACTCTTAAAATCAATATCCCCTCTTTAAATTTTCCTAGAGCTCTTTATCTGGATCCTTCCTTTGCTTTTGTCATACTTTACTTGGGTATATGTTGGACTTCACTGGATTCTAAGTTTCCTGAAAGCAGGGACTATGTCCTTTTTATCTTTGCATCTCCCCACAGCACCTTGACATAAGCAAATCTTTATTGATTTGAATTATTTACCCAGAGCACTAAACTTTCCAATGAGAAATTGGAATAAGAGAGACAAAAGGGGAAGAACAGAAAGACTTTAAGAGGTAGTAAGGGATTGTGAAATAAAGCACAGAGAAGCAGGAACATGGAAAGAGGAGCAATCGTGCCCATCCAGTTGGCAAAAATTATTTTAAAAAACCAACTGAATAATGGTGAAGGAGGTGTGGGAAGATAGACACTGTTGATGGAGGTCTGAGTTGGTCTAACCATTTTGAAAAAATAATTTGCTGGGGCAGCTAGGTGGTACAGTGGATAGAGCACTGGCCCTGGAGTCAAGAGGACCTGAGTTCAAATCCAGCCTCAGACACTTGACACCTACCTACTAGCTGTGTGACCCTACTAGCTTTTGTGCCTCACAGAAAGAAAGAGAAAGAAAGAAAGAGAGAGAGAAAGAGAGAAAGAAAGAAAGGAAGAGAAAGAAAGGAAGAGAAAGAAAGGAAGAGAAAGAAAGAAAGAAAGAAAGAAAGAAAGAAAGAAAGAAAGAAAGAAAGAAAGAAAGAAAGAAAGAAAGAAAGAAAGAAAGAAAGAAAGGAAGAATGAATTTGCTATTCTGGGAGAAAAATCACTAATCTGTTCATTTTCTTTGACCCATCAATCAGACTGCTGGGCATGTACCCCTACAAGATTAATGACAAAAAGAAAAGTCCCATATAATACACAATATTTACAGCAGTGTCCTTTGTGATATTAAAAAAAAATCTGCAAGCAAAATGGGTGATTATCTATTGGTAGAACTTTGAGAAAATTGTGGTATACAAATGTTTTGGAATTACCATTGCTCTGTTTTTTAAAAGCTATAAATAAGAGTAATTCAGAGAATTCAGGGATTGAAAGTAGAACCCAAAGAACAGTGTACACAATGACTACAATAATGTAAATAACAACAGGACTAAAAGGTAACTGAACCCAGATTAATTGCAGTGAAGGATCTTGGTTCTGGAAACAGGATTAAACACATATCTTTCCTCTCACAATAGAGGTGGGGGACTATGGAGGTGGAACATTGCATATGCTGTCAGATGTGGCTGCTCTGTCCATTGATTTTGCTTAATTGCTTTTCTTTGTTACAAGGAAAGGTTCAATGTATGTGTAATCATGCATGTGTATTTGGGGAGGAGTCTATAAACAATTTATTATGATTCAAGAAAATGAATCAATAAAGATATAGACTAGAAGGTCTGGTGAGTTCTAGTGCCATACTCACCCCTAATTCAGGTAATAACCTCTTAAGAGTCTGTTTGAGAGGGTCATTTCCTATCATTGGGATGCAGGGGTGGGGGGTGGTGGTGAGGGAGTGTTGGGGGAATGGGAGCTAAACTACCTACCTACCTTCCTTCCTTCCTTTCACAAACATTTAATGAACACCTACTAAGTGTATTTCACAGTACTTTCCTCCTCTTTCTCCCTAAAGGAGATGCGGACTCAGAGACGAAGTTCAAAGAGTACTGAATTATGAGTCTGGAGCCTGTCTGCGTCTAAGTCTCAGCTTTGACATTAATTAGCAGTAGACCTATGGGTAAGTCCCTTAACATGTCCAGGCCTCGGTTTCTTCATCTATAAAATGGAAATAATAATGCCTATCTGAAAGGATCAAATGAGATCGTGTATGTATGTGAAAGCTTCAACTCTATAGAGACATAATGTATTTATTTATTTAAGGAAAGGGCTAATAACACAGGCCTCCAAGGACTTCCTCATAGATGCTGGAGCTCAGAGCATGGGAAGGGGCGGTGGAGGAGGGCTTAATGGAGTGGGAGAAGGGAGAAGGAGCCCAGTCCCTGGGGCAGCTACCAGGGCTTCTTTCCCACACTCCCCTCTGCTTGGCCAATTCCCATGGCAATGAGCTGAAGGAGTTATATGAGTTCCAGAGAGTTCGGGACCTAAGGCTCCCCAAGTAGCCCTAATAAAAGGCAGGGAGGGAAGGAGTGGTGGAAATCTATATTCCAACCTTCTCCTCCCCTCCCTTCCCCCATTCCACTCCCTCCCCTTCCCCCTCCCCCCTCACTGGGCTGTGGTTAGCTGGGGCCCCACCCTGTGCATCACATTTGGGAAACAGAAGGATTGCCTAGGGCATTGGGCCACTTAAAAATCCAAAGAAAAACAAAAACAGGAATAAACAGAACACGTAAACATGGGCTCTGTATACATAGCTGTCTTGAAATGGAAGACTGAAAACTTCACTAGAAAATGAAGCACCGTGGTGTGGTGTAGAGGTAAGAACACTAGGGCTCAGTCAAAAGAAATGGGTTCAAGTTTTAATTGTACTCCTGACCTCATTCGAGCCTCTTCTGCTCTCTGAGCCTCAGTTTCCCAGGCTGTTAAGCAAAGGGCTTGGACTGTATGTTCTCTAAAGTCCCTTCCAGATCTAAACCTTCTAACACAGCTCACAACTCTCTTTTCAGTTGTGTCCCACTCTTGGTGACCCCATTTGGGGTTTTCTTGGCAAAGATACTGGAGTGGTTTGCCATTTCCTTCTCTATTGTTCTACCCTAAAAGACCACTTCACACATAACATCTCATTCACTCCCCCACAATCGCTTCGTGTGGTAGCTTGTCTGATTATCTTCTTTGTAAAGGTCAGGAAACTGAGGTTCAGAGATGAAAAGTCATCCACCCAAGTTGACACGGCTAAGACATGGCAGGAATGTCACCAGAACCCAGTTCATCCACCTGGGCAGACACCAGGGCTCTTTCCACCATCCCAGACTGCCTCATTAAATATGGCCAACCCAAATAATTCAGGCTATGGAGGCATAGCTACAATTGTGGGGAATTTTGAGAAGACAGAAATTATCCAGCTAATTGTGTCCACACTTTCTCTGTGCCCCTGAAAGCAAAGATGTACTTCTTCAAATAATAAATGTTTTAAAATAAGACTTTGCCCTAGGTGATAATTTCCCCTTGCATTCAGTATTCCTGGCACTGTTCACACTCTTGGAGGAAGGGGGAGAGGGAGCACGGTGCTGGAGGGGGGATACTAGCCATGTAAAAATGGGTGCGGATTGGGGGACTTTTTTTGGAGTAGGAGTGCTTTGTTTTTTGTTTTGTTTTGATATAAAGTATGTCTCTTTAGGGGTGGGGTAGGGAACATTTGCACTTTCATTGCGGGGAAAACCAGTTGAGTTTCTGCTTCCTGCTCCCCAGGAGAAAGGAGGCTGTGATTCCAGGGCTCCCACTGTGCCTCTGGGTGCTCTTCTCTTACCGGGATTTTTGAGCTTTGCTAGGGACACTCCAAGACACTAACAGACACTATACCCTCTTAGAATAGCAGAGGCGGGGCTTGGAAACATCTCTTGTTCTGTTTCAAGCAGGAGGGACAAGGAAACTATTTTGTTCAGTCCTCAAACCCTTCCTGCATCAAATGGTACTAGGAAAGGTGACAACTTCTTTAGGTTCACCTGACCTCCGCTCCAGTGGTACAAGATAATCTTAGGCCAGTCACTTTGTGACTGTGTGCCTCAGTTTCCTTCTCTGTAAAATAGGGGAATTGGGAGAGGCTGGTCTAGAATCTAGATGTTTGTGGAAGCCTTAGTTACCTACTGTCACCCACCCATGTTCTTTATTAAAACTTTGTACATTCTGAGAGTTCTTCCAGCACTGACATTTCTGTTCCGTATTCTAATGTTCCATGTTCTAAGGTCTTTTCCTGCCCAGGTAATCCCATGTTCTGTATTTAACATTCTACATTCTAAAATGGTTATTACCTTGTATGACCATGGACAAGTCACTAAATCACTTCAGTTTCCTCATCTGTAAACTGAAGTGGTTAAACTAGACAGCCTACAAGGTTCTTTCCAGATCAAAGCCTATAATCCAATGATTTTAAGATTCTGTCCAGCTGTTACTCCATGTTCTATGTTCTAAAATTTGATAATCTGAGATAGTAAGCATCTTATTACAATGGTAAGGGCTCTTGGAATCAGAGGTCTGATGCTCACTGAATGTATGACATTGGATAAGTCACTGTACCACAGTTTCTCCTGTAAAATGAGAGGAGGTTGGATTAGATGGCTTCTAATGTCTTTCCAATTCTTGAATTAATATCCTATGAAGATGCATTCCTGGCTCTGACTTTCTGTGTCTGATACTTTATGTTCCAAGGTCCATTCCAGGTCAAAACAATGGTCTGAGAGTCTGGGGATGTGGTTCAAATGCTTATTCTAGTAGCTAAAATTAGCTGAATGACTTTAGGCAATTTACTTTCTCTTTCTTGGCCTCAGTTTCCTTAACTGTAAATTGAGGGGGTGCTGATGGATTAAATAACTTTTTAAATCTCTTGCAATTTGAATTTGAGAATTACAGGAGTCTGTAGTTTTATTTCAGGGTCCTTCAGGATCTATGCAATGTGATCCAGAGTGAGCAGGATTGATGTCCAGGGTTGGGGTGGATTAGGGGTGGGGGTGGCAGTAGAGTAAATGGGGAGGGGGTAGGCTGGGGCCTCAACTGTGGGCCTTGGAAGGCAGGGGTGTGACTCCCTTTTCACATCTTTGTATTTCCACATTCACCTTGAAACCATCCAGGCTAACAGGGGCAGCTTCAGATGTGAGAAGCAAAAACAAATAAATGAAGGAGAATCCCAGGCTGAGGGCTGGCCCAGCCGGTTTTCCCCAAACAAGTAAAGCATGATTCTCCCTCTTTCCCCAACCCATGAGACCTAGGGCCCCTGCCTTGTCATCATACATACAGCTGAGCTCAATGGGCAGTGTCAGTGGCTCTTTACTGTCTTGCAGAGGCAGCTCTCCTATGTACAGGAAATGGGGGAGGAGGGGGGACAGGCATAATTGGAAGGGGGAATAGGATATGAAAGTGGAGGTAGTGCTATTCAAAGAGAGAGGAGCCCCAGAGAATCCCCATGAGTCTGATCTATCAAAAATGAGGTATGGGCAGCTAGGTGGCACAGTGGATAGAGCACCAGCCCTGAATTCAGGAGGACCTGAGTTAAAATCCGACCTCAGACACTTACACTTACTAGCTGTGTGACCCTGGACAAGTCACTTAACTCCAATTGCCTCACCAAAAAAAAAAAAGGGCACAGAGCTGATCTTACACTTAGAAAGACATGATTTCAAGCCCACCTCCCATAAGAAGCCTTTCCCAACCCCTCTAAATTCCAGTGCCTTCCTTCTGTTGCTTATTATCCTGTATATAGCTTGTTTGTGTGTTCTCTCCCATTAGACTAGAAGTGCCTTGAGGGCAGGGACTGTTTTTGCTGGTCTGTAGCAGGTGCTTACTGACTGACTTACTGACACATGCTAGCCAGACAAGTTACTTAACCTCTGGGTTCTCTAGACAAACTCTCTGAGACAGTAAGTTGTGGAACAGATGCCCATCTTTATTGGTGGACAGAATTTCCTCAATTGAAGAGTTCCTTAGATGGATGAAATTAAAGGTCTAGATAGCATTTCTGCCCCACCCTCCCATGAGGAGGACATAGTTGATCTCTAAGGTCACTTAACCCTAAATCCTTTATCTTCCCTCCCCCTCCCCCAACCCTGAGACCTAGAACTGCAACTGGAGGGTTCTTCCAGGCTATAAGAACCACACCATCTTTGGATTTCTGGGCTTCCTAGATCCCTAAGGGGACAAAAGAAGTTGAGTACTGGCCAGAGAGATTTAGGATCATAGCTCATAAGATCACAAATTTAGGACTGGAAGAGACCTTAAATGCCAACCCCCTCCACCCCATTTTACAGACAAGAAAACTGAGACCCAGAGAGGGGGGAGTTGATTCATTCAAGATTCCACAGGTAGTAAGTGGCAGAGCCAGGATCTGAACCCAGGTCTCTTTCCACTATACCTTGCTGGGAAGATCAAAGTAGGCAGATCCCTACCCAGCCAACCTCAGTCACAGAATGATACCCAGGAAATGAGCCACATGGTCCTGAAACCACCTATCCTTTCACGTGCTAGAAGCGCACAGACTCTGGTCCTTCTAGTCCCCTGATGAGGGCACACTAACTCTCCAGTCAATCCAGGCTCCATCCAAGCCCCACCCCCTAGAGTTTCCTCTCGAAGGGAGCCTCCTTGAAGTTAGACTTAATCCACCTCCCCGGCCCCATCTCTTCTGCCAGTTCCCAGCCACCTAGGACACCGAATGGTAGGAGATGCCTGGCAGGGGCGCTAGAAGACTGGACCTTCTCCAGATCAGGAAAATGAGGCCAGAGGCATGGAGGAAGGGCAGTTTGTCACTGGGCAGGAGCTGCCTCCTCATTAAGCCAGGGGTGGGAGTAAGGCCCAGTTCTCCTCCCTCTTTCCCCTCCCCCCAGCCTGAGGGATCAGAGGAGACAGACGGAGGGAGCAGAACCGGGAGGTGGGGGGAATGAATGAGGGGGGGGACGGAGCTCAGGTGGTGGGGGAAGGGGAGTGAGAGACGGCTCCTACCTGTTGCTGCTGAAAGTGCAAGAGCTCCACAGGGCTCATCTCGCCGTTGCTCTCCCCGCCGGCTCCTCCATCCCTCCCTGTTCCTGCTCCTCCTCCTCCTCCTCCTCCTCCTCCTCCTCCAGCTCCTGTGACAGTTCCTGCGGCTCCAGCGCCACCACTGCCACCATCGCTCTGGCTGGAGAGGCTGCTGACTCCGTTCTGACCGGACGGGGCCGACCTGATTGTCTCCGAGGCGGATTCCACCATCATGTCGCTCTAGCGGGACCTGGAGGAGGGGATGGGGACGGAGATGGGGAGGGGGGGGGTAGGGAAGAGAGGAGGGGCTGAGACTCGGGAGCTGGACTGGCAGGGCTGCCTCCAGATCCCAAGGCAGTTTTCTGTCCCCGATACCCACATGCCCCAACTAGAGTCTGCTTCTCAGGCACCACCCCCACCCCGTCCAACCCCCTCCCCCAAATTCTGCAGGCAGACACCCCCTTGCATGTAGCCTCCTCCCTCCTGGCCTGAAGCTCCCCCAACCCCCAAGCCCATACCAAAGGTGGGGGGTGGGGGAGGAGATGAGAGGAGAGTCATCCCCAGAGTGAAGCTGGTATTAGGTGACTCTTCCAGAGATCCCAGTCTCGGAAGAGCTAAGCAGGGAGAAGGCAAAGGAGGAGGAAGGTCTTAGTGTCCTGCTCCCTGGTAAAAACCTCAACTTCCATGTGCTCCAGTTGCTAGGATAAGGCCCTTAGGAGCTCAGAAAAGCTGTATCCCAGGCCTGTCCTCAGCTGGCTCTCCTCAAAAATTCACAGGAGAAGGGGGGGGGTTGTGGGGGGTGTGGAAGGAGTGATACAAAGAAATTAACTTGACTCCCCCCACCCCTGGAAATGAACCTGGGGAGATGGGAGTAAAGACCAAATTATAGGCTTAAGGCCTAGAATTGACTTTTAGAGACTGACCAATCCAATTCAATAAACATTTATTAAGTGCCTACTATGTGTAGGGCATTGTGCTAGGCGATGGGGATACAATAAATTAAAATGTCAGAGCCTTCCTTCTCTTCTCCCCTTTCCATTCTGTTCTACAGCTGAGGAAACCGAGGTCCCTGAGGGGTTAATGATACATACAACTAGTCAGTAGCATAGTTGGAATTTTAATCTCAGTCCTCTGACTCCAAAATTCAGGGTTCTTTCCATTCTATCAGGCTGCCTCTGCACATCCAGAAAAGAAGCGTCCCACCACCCCCTCCAAATTATACCAGCTCATGGAACTGTTCTCCCTACTTCTCCAAAACTGTTCCTACCCCCACCCCTAGTCAATCCCACTTTTCTTTTGGGAAAGGGACCAGATCTATCTCTCCCCAGGGTCTCTGATTTAGAACTTAGAACATCCCGGATAGAGAATTGTTCTTCCAATCTTGTGGTGTGATAGCTTCCTAGAAAATTAGGGAATGAACAACTGGAAAACAACCAGATATTGAGAGCACCAATTCCCTAACTCAAGCCTCTGCCAAAACCATGGCCTCAGGATTTTCCCCTCTTTCTTTTTTTTTTGTTTTTTTGTTTTGTTTTTTGGTGAGGCAATGGGGGTTAAGTGACTTGCCCAGGGTCACACAGCTAGTAAGTGTCAAATGTCTGAGGTCGGATTTGAACTCAGGTACTCCTGACTCCAGGGCCAGTGCTCTATCCACTGCGCCACCTAGCTGCCCCTCCCCTCTTTCTTAAAAGGAGAAATTCCCAGCCCTTTTTTAATTGACCTAGAATTGCTAGGTTCAGGTTTCTGTTCTTATAGATGAACCGTGACACTGAGATGTGAGATGACTGGGGAGACTTTGCTGTCAAATTCCATGGAGAGTGATGGATTTGGAAGCAAAGGCCCTGAGTTTGGATCCCCTGGCTCTAATTTACTAATGTGTGATCTTAGACACATCATTGGCCTCTCTCTGGGCCTCAGTCTTCTCATGTGTATACTGAGGAGCTTGGACAGGATTCCCAAGATTCCTCCCATCTCTAAACCCATAATCCTATGATTCTAGGTATTACATTTCAACTTAACCAATATGTATTAAGCACCTACTGTGTGCAAAGTACAGTAGTAGGTGCTTGGGGGGAAGGAGGATATAAAGATTAGATAAGACATGACCTCCCTCCTCACCCCCTATCCTATTGTCCAGACCAACTTAATTTCCCTGGATCTCAGTTTCTGTAATGGCTAGGTGCCAGGGTTAGACTAGATGGGTCTTTGGTTTATGGTACCATGAACTGGTCTACTTGCCATAGGCCAAACGTGGCAATCTCCTGCCTCTGTGACTTTCTTAGCCCAGTCTTTTCCCCAGGCCCAGAATATACTCCCTCCTTCCCTCCATTTCTTAGAAGCCCTGGCTTCATTCAAAGGTTAGTTCATGTGCTACCTCCTAATTGAATTTCTCAATCCCATTATTCATTTATTCTTTTTCCTACCTCAAGTAAATTTGTATATATTAATCTGTTTACACATTGTATCCTCCCAGTACAATGCAAACTCCTTGAGGGCAGAGACTGATTTTCATTTTTCTTTGTATCCCTAAAACCTAGCCTTGTACCTTGCCCATAGTAGGTGTTTAATAAATCCTTTTGAAAAGTTAGATCAGATTGTCCCTGTACTCACGGGGAATATTAGAGGAACATAAAAAATAGTGGAAAGCACCCTGGATTTGGAATCAAAGAGCCTGGATTGAAGTTCTAACTTTGCTCCCAACTAGCTATATGACTTTAGCTAAGTCATTTACTCTGCCTATGCCTCACTTTACTCATCTGTAAAGGGACGGGTGGGACTACAAGGTCTTTAAAGTCTGTCCCAGCTCTAAACCCTATGATCCTGCCCATACCCAGATAACTGTAATAAAAAATAATCTGTAAGTACACTTGTTTCAGACTCTTGGTGACCCCATTTGGGATTTTCTTGCCATCTCCTTCTCAATCTTATTTTACAAATGAGGAAATTGAGGCAAACAGGGTTAAGTAACTTGCCCAGGGTTACATAACTAATAAGTCTCTGAGGTCAGATTTGAACTCACAAAGATAAGTCTCAATGACTCCAGGCCCAGCACTCTAGCCAATGAGCCCCCTCAAAGTCCCACATAAATATACTAGGGAGCTGCAAAGTTTGAGTTACCAGTAGGAAAGGCCATTACCAACCTGAGAGATCAGGGAAGGCTTCTTGGATCTGAATTGGGTTTGAAGGAATGGTTAAGAATTCAACAGGTGGGGAGGGGTGTGTGTGTGTGTGTGTGTGTGTGTGTGTGTGTGTGTGTGTGTGTGTAGTATGTGTTATACATACACTATACACACACACATATATACACATACACACCTATAGTCATATAAGGAAAGGCACTGGGGCATAAGAGAAGAAAGGCATATGATCTGGTTTGGATGAAGGAAGAATATGGAAGAATAGGAAGGTGGCATAGGGTGAAAGGAACGGTGGCACTGATTGTGGGAGGTCTTGAAAGCCAGGCTAAAGAGTATGAGCTTTATTTATTGGCAACAGGGAGCTAATGAAGAGAAAATGACCAGATCCATGCATGAGGATTTATGTCTGTGTCCCTATTTTGTGTGTGTGTATCCATGTGCTTGTTGCTCCTACATTTGTGAGTATCCCTATGGGTTCATGCTTACATTGTGCTACAACCCAGACCAGCCTCCTGTAACCCAGGGGGAGGGAGCTGAGGCTGTGTGGGTTGGGGGCTGCAGTGGGGCCAGGGGCCTGGCCCTGGTAGGGGTGATGGTTTGGAAGAGATTGAGCACTCTGGTCTCCAGCCTTAATGGTGGTGTCAGCCTGAGGGCAAGCAGCTGAGGTGTGATTGATGGGACTTCTGTGGCCTTCCTCCACAGGCTCAGCTCACACCAAGAGAGCTGACCCCCACCTCTGGCCACCACCGGCCAGACTGCAAGGCCTTCCTCTCCTTCCCAGACTCGGAACAAGGCCAGATGAAAATGTGATTGGGAAGTGAAGAAGGAAAGGGAGGGGGTCAATTCCCAGGCCTCCATCTTCTTGGCTGATGCTGACACTCAAGCCTATTGTGGGGTTCAGGGACCAGTAGGCAGAATCTGAGAGCTGTGGAAGGAGGATCCAACAGCTGCCCTCCTGGGAAGCAAGAGGACACATGTGTAGACACACATGCATTTACACATGCACACACAAACACTACTGAGTCATTAATCCAACAACTGGGTAATACAAGTTTGGAGAAAGGCAAAGGGAAAGAGGAAGAGAGAAGAAAGCCTAGAGCTCCCTTTCTTTTCTGCCCCCTTTTTTTTGGGGGGGTGCAGAAGACAACCAGTGAACAACATAATTGCTGCAATGTGGCGTGTAATAATAGCTATTCAAGGGCCGATCATTCATATTAAACAGGGTGAAGCAAGCCTCTCATTTGCATGCTTGAGATTATATGCATTTGAAAAGTCATTTCCGCAGGGTGTATGAATGACATTAATTCCCATGTGGAGTTCTCGGTTCCCTCCTGGAGCCCTTGCACTAGCAGACACACACCCGCACACCTCCTCATACAGTCACTCATTCCCACCCACATACCCCCACACTCACTCACCCTCCCCCCATCCACATTCTGTACTCCAACACACACCCTTACACTCACACAACCAGACTCCACACCCCCTGCCTTCCTCTCCTCCTTCCATGTGTTGCAATGGGGCTGGGATGTTGGGTAAGTAAGCTGTGAGGGAGCAGGTTTAGATGTAACTGGGTTCAGCCAGCAAGGAGGGCGGGGAGGTTGGGGTGGGCAGGGAGCAGAGGCTGTTTATCTTGACCCAGCCCCATGGGCTGAAGAGTCAGTCACCAGTAGGGGAGAACAGAAAGAAAAGAGAGAATGGAAAGGGGAAAGGGCAAGAAAGTAAGAGAGAAAAAATGACAGAGAAAGAGAAGGGAGAAAAACGGGAGCAAGGGTGGGGTAGGGTGAAATAAAATGTGAAGTTAAAAATAAAAATCTCCTCACAGGAGGACTAAGATGAAGGGAGTCGAGTCCAAAACCTGAATTCCCTTAGGTGACAGAAAGACCTAGGGCCGAGCTCCATGGGCAGCAGCCACAGGGGGCCAATTTGACACAGGTGCTTCCTTCCTTCCTCCATCGCACTCCCTCCACCCCCCCCCCCAGCTGACTTCTTTTCTCTACAATCTTACTCACAGGTTATTGATGTGGGATGGAATTTTTTGCCTCCTACATGAGTTATTAGGGACCTAATGGAGCATTTTCCTAATTCTACCCCTCCCCCCCCCATTTACTTCCACTTTATCGCCCTCCCTCCCACTTCCTCCCTTCCCCACCCATATTCATTCAGTCAGTCAACAAATCTGTATTCAGGGCCTACCCTATGCAAAACACTATTCTAGGCTCTGGAGGAAAAGCAAAGTTTAGTGAAAACACAGTCAGTCCCTGAGCCTCAGGAAGCTTGCAGCCTGGTGGAGAAGTGACAAAAACACTCAAATATATCATATTTCATTCATCCTTTCATTCAGCAAATATCTATTTAGGAGCCAACTGAACACGTAAGCACTGCACTCCGCCGGCTTTCTGGGCTCCAATCTCCTGATGCTTTCATTAGGGAGATAGAGAGCAAGGTAGAGTAGATAGAGACAGCGGCTCTCGGAGCCTGTTAGACTTGGGTTAGCAAGTTTCACCTCGGACACATTGGCTTGGTGACCTGGGCTCTCTTCACTTAACCTCTTCGAGGATGCCGACCTGAATTGGCAGAGTTCTCTCATGGTGGTGGTGGGTGTTCCCTAAACCAATGAAATCGTTCAATCCCCAGCCTTTTATGGCCTCTCCTCTCGTCCCCACGGCATCTTCTCTCTGAGGATGGGAGAGCAGGAGGTTTGCTCCGCCCCATCCCCTCCCCTGATCCCAAGAGTGACTCCCGACGGGGAGCAGTCAGCCCCTTGCAGCTCTGAGACCCGGAAGCCGCTGGGGCTCCTCCAGCCGCAGACAGCCGGAGAGCTTAGAGAAAGTGAGCTGGGGCTGGAGCCACCCCTCCAGCTCCCCGGCCTCATGAGGTAGATTCCCAGGGCTACAACTTCCGCTCCGAGGGTTGGCCTCGCTATAAGAACCGCGGAGCGCCGAACTTGAAACCCGGCCTAGCTCGTAGCCATCTGAGGCCGGTTTCTGCAGAGCCAGAAGCGCCGGGGAGAATGTCAGAAAGAAGAGACAAGCTCGTTGGGGGCAGGAACCGAGACCACGCCAGGCGCTTTGGGAAGAGAGGGTGCTGGGGTGGGGGTGGGGGCGCGGGAGGAGACACAGAGAAACCTTTTGTGTCTTTTAGCGGGACCATATGGCAGCGGGAGTATTAATTACCGTTGCTTTTTAATTAACAATCGCTTAATCTGAGCGGTAACATTTGCCACGACACCCTGTGACTCGCCGCAAACCCGCGCAGCCCGCCCTGCTAACTCATCAATTAATTTTTATTGACGTTTTCTTCCCCAAACAGGCACAATACCAGGGTTTTCCAATTAACACCTCCGCGATCTCTAATTAGTGCAATTAACAGACTGATGGATGCCCAGAGTTTCCCTGGGAGAGAGCGGAGCAGCCCCTGCGGGCTCCCCCAGGCGCGCGCTCCGCTAAGCGCACACATGCACACAAACCGGCCCAGCTGGAGGGCCTGGGTGCGTGTTCCTGCGTGTCTGTGCTCACACTTGGAGATCAATCTTGAAAGTGCACGTGTGCTCCGATACGTGTTGCACGTTGTCCATTTACACGAATTCACTTTTTGGCCCCTTAATGCTGAAGTACATTTTGGCCAGGATGATGCGGCGAAAAGAGCCCCGGATTTGGCGTCACAGGACGGGGCTTAAATCAGTTTTGCTTCTTTCTTACTAGCATGGAACTGGGCTAGCGCAGAGGTTCTTAAACCTAGTTTTGTGTCCTGGACCTTTCTGGCAGTCTAGTGAAGCCTTACGGACCACTACTCAGAGTAATATTTTTAAATGCATACAATAAAATACATAGAACTGTAAAGGAAAGCAATTGAGTTGTAGCACAATTATCAAATATATGTGTGCATACGTACGTACACACAGAGTAAGTTCACAGACTCCCCGGGTTAAGAATCCCTCGGCTAGGTAACCTCTAATCTCAAAATCCTATGAATTTAGATCAATAGGGGGTCGGTTTGCTGGATAGAAATAGACAACCTAAGTATCGCCCTGGGTGAGCTTGCTCTCAATCCAGTTTGAAGAGACAGAACCCGACCCTTAGGACTTAGGGGCAGCTTTTCACCAAGAGGATCCAAAAGGAGGTGTAGGACAGCCGTTCCCTCGGAGTATAGACAATACAGAATAATGATAATATCTCTAGTAAAGACATACCCTAATCCCTTATCAGGGTGGGGAGACGACCCTAGGTTTCAGAAGGCAATGCTAGCAGAGCACTAATTCGGTTGGTCCTACCAAGCTGGAAAGCTTCGAAGGTGAGCCCAGTTGGCTCCTAAGGATTAACCTAACTTTGAAGAGGGTCATCACTACAAGGTTAGCCACCTTCAGCCAGAGCAGGTCATGAAATCATGTAAGGTATGGAGAGGTTGTGATGTGCAATTGTGGAAGACCAGCACCCACCCATGAAATCACAGATAATTTGAATACTATATAATGTAGTTTTCTTTTTGGTATGGATCATGATTTCACCTGCATAGGGAAGATTCCAGAGAGAAAGCTCTCTCCATCAGGGCAGTAATTCTGCAATGTAATTGTCTTGGAGAGTTATCCATGCTAGATAGGTTGAGACTTAATCAAGGTCATACCCAAGTATGTGTCAGAGGCTAGACTTGAACCCAGATCTTCTTGACTGAGGCTTGATTCATTTCATTTCATTATTCTGCCTCTCCCTGTTTTTATTTTTTTTCCAGGAAAATAAGGAATTAGAGCAAGGTGGAATCCTAGGTAGACCTTTGCACCCAGACACCAATCTCCTGCAGTGTGCTTCAGCAGAATGAGCACCTGACTGGGTTTTGGGAGACTTGGGTTCTATTTGGGACTTGTTGTGTGACCTTAGGTAAGTCATTTCTCTGAGCCTATTTTCATTAAGGAAATAAAAGGACAGTAGGACTTGATTGATCAACATTTCCCAAATTAATTTTGGGCTAACACTGAGTTCAGAATGTATCACTATTACCAAGGAACCCATAAATGCTCATCCAGTATTCTAGAAGGATAAAATATTCTTTGAAATAAAGGAGGAAGGGGGAAATTTGTGACAAAAAAAATGAAATTAAGTCTTTCCTAGCAAAAAAAAAAATCTCATGTATTTAGTGTTTCAAATACATGGAAATAAAAAGGGAAAGGGGAAAATGTGGGACAAAAAAATGAAATTAAGTCTAGTTTAATAGCAAAAATGTCTCATGTATTTAGTGTTTCCAATATATACATAATACCACATTTTAATCACTTGGGTTGGGCTTTTATTAGTAAAAAGGAACTCCCCAATAAGGAAATTTCCTCTAGCAATTTAACTTCTTACCTGCTCTGAGAAATAAAGTGACTTGCCCAGGGTCACACAGTCACTATATGTCGATGACACAACTTGAACCCAAGTGTCTCTTGGCTTTGAGGCTGCTCCACTATGCCATACTGCCTTTCATATTTAATACTTTACAAGGAAGGAAATAACTCTAGCACCTACATTTTCTCATACAATTCCTGTTTACATGGAACCAGAATGCCCAGGTCTTGGGGAATAGTCAGTGAATAGAGAATCACCCCCTCTAAGGTCTTGGAATTCATACCCAGGCTCATTCAAAGAGAGCTGCCCATCTGAGGCATCACCTCCCCCTCTCTAACTATCAAGTCTGGTAGTTCTGGACCTAGTAAGAAGATGAGGTTTGGGAGAATTACATTCCTTGACCCCTTCCCTCCAAGGACTGCAGCACCAAGGAGCAAGGAGAACCAAAGTTACCCAAACTGAAGGTAGCTTGTGGCCACTGGTTAGAGTAGCTGGATCTGTTGTCAGAAAGACAAACCCTGGATCTGTGCATGCTAGCTGTGTGACCATAGGCATTACCTTTAATTTCTCTGAGCCCCAGTGGCTACATCTCTTCCATATATCTATAGTGCCCACCTTACATGGCTAATATATGTAAAGCACTTTCCTTAAAAGACTCCCTACCACTCTGAGTTCACTGCAGGGGTTAGGGCCCCTTGTCATGGAGCTAGAGCACCCATCAGTTTATGGTTGGGTTTCTTGTTTACAAACTATACCTCTGCCTCAAGCATCCTCCCTCTCCTCATAAATGTTGGAACTGGGACAAACTGAAGCAGTAGCCAGGGATGTGATAACACACAGCACATGGCACATTGTAACTGTTTAATAAATGTTTGTTGATTGATTGAAAGTTTACAAAGCTCTTAGGATCATGAATCTAGAGCTGGTCTCAGAGGCCATTTGTCCAACCTCTTCATTTTATAGATAGGGAAACTGAGGCCCATGCAGTGACTTGCCCAAGGTAACTCTGGTAGTAAGTGGCAGAATCTGAATTTGAACCCAGGTCCTATGCCTCCAATTTCAACACTCTTTCCATTGTATTGTGTATAGAGGAATCTTCTCACAACCCTGTGAGGTAGGTACTAGTCCCTTTTACAAATGAGGAAAATGAGGAGTTAAGTGACTTGCCTAAAGTTGTATTGTTAGTAGATGCCAAAACCACAAGCTAAGAGATATTGAACCAGAGTCGCCTGAGTGACCCAACAAGCACTCTTTCCTCAGGGTTAAACATACTGACACTTTATCTTGTATAACTCAGCAGACACTTGAGGGTGGAGACAGGAGGAAATGAGTTCCATAGAGAGCTAGATGTCCCTGTAGCCCCTACAGCCCAGCAGGGCCCTGGAGGAATTTTTTGGGGTACCATCTCCCCTCCTCACCTTCTCCTCCCCAGCACCTCATGTTTGGTGCTTTGGAAACTAGCCATTATCTAGTGAACATTCAGTACAGAAGGGGGTAAGCTTGAGGGTTTCAGAAGGCAGGGGCTGGGTTAAGGCCTTTGGGGACAGCTGAGAAATGGGAATGGCATCAGGGATGGGAGGTCTTAACTTGCAGGGCCCACTTAAGAGCAGCTCTTGTTGGCATTTACATACAACCTCATAAAACCCAGGGAAACTAGAATAGAAATCAAACCAGGGAGCCAGGTTAAAGATGTGGAGAAGTGGGGCAGCTAGATGGCGCAGTGGTAAAGCACCGGCCCTGGAGTCAGGAGTACCTGAGTTCAAATCCAGCCTCAGACACTTAACACTTACTAGCTGTGTGACCCTGGGCAAGTCACTTAACCCCAATTGCCTCACAAAAAAAAAAAAAAAAAAAGATGTGGAGAAGTAAGAAGAAAGACCCATAGCCTTCCTCAAGTTCCAAAACTCAGAGGATCCATACTCCCCTCCTATTATATGTTCATGTTGGTAACTCCTTACCAACTTACAGCAGTTTCCCCACAAGAGGAGCATGACCTGCACTCCCACTGGTCCCATGACCCAATGCCCCTGAGAGTCAACCTGATAGTACTGGGGAGGGGAGGGGGTGGCTCAAATCCCAGAGACAAGCATGCTAAGAAATCTCCCCCATTAGCTTTGCTCCTCTCTGGCTTCCCACTTGAGAAGCTAAAGAAAGTGACTGTGTTGGGTGAAATGAAAACTGCTTCGCTCTGTCCATCCTCATTTTTTTGTCATGCTGAGCCTTCCCCTTGTCCCTCTCATGATGCACTCAACACTAGAGAGCCTTACTTCTCCCTAGGGACCAATCAGTCTATCAAAAATCGACAGATCCCACAATGAACATCATCAGAGATCATCTGGTCCAACCCCCTCGTTTTATGGACAAGAAAAGCGAGGCCCAGAGAGATTCTGTTGTCACACAGGTATTAAATACAAGAGCTGGGATTTCAAACGAGGTTCTCTGGCTCTGGACCTGCCATTCATCTCCATGTACCATGCTGTGCCTTCCCGCCCCCAAATGATAATAACCCCTTTATATCTGTATCTAGTATTTGTTAACTTTTGGGGCTCTTTTTCTATCTGCTACCTTATTTGAGCCTTATATGACCACTTCAGGTCCTGTTTCCTCATCTGCAAAATGAGAGGCTTGGAACAGATGGTCTCTAAGATCTAGTCTAGCTCTAAACCGATGATTTTGTGAGCGACCCTGTGAAGTTGGCAGAGGAGGGATTTATTATCATCCTCTTTTTCAGGGGGGAGAAACTGAGGCCTAGGGAGGTTTTGATTTGTCCAAAATTACACAGCTCATAAGTATTCAAGCCAGGATCAGAATACAAGTCTCCTATGTTACCTCCACAGGGCCACATGTGGTTAAAAAAAAAAAGTCAGCAACCCCTACTTTGCAGGAGTTTATTGTATAATAAGAGAGCCTGGACAATCATGTCATCAGTGGCAACCCATGGTGATCAAATTAGAAAAGCAGATTGAGGAGGAAGAGTGTAGGACAGAGATTTGTGGGAAGTAGGTAGAGAAATAGGCAGGGAATCTGAGGCTTATTAGAGGTAGCTGGCTTTGAACTGAGATTTAAGGGTTGGGAAGGATGCTATACATCATTTCATATTTCAGGTATCTGAGCATAAGCCTCTCTTGCTGCAATCTCCATCCCAGACTTCTCTCTTGATCCTGGGGAAATTTTAGGGAAGGAAAACTTATTAAGTCACAGACATTTCTTCCTCACTGCTGAAAGGACTCTCTGGATCCCAATGTACCTCTTCTCCTCTGAGGGAACAGAGGCCCTTGGAATGATGGGATGTGCTTGGGGGGGGTGTCTATCTAAAGAAGTGGGTCATACCATAGCTCCAAGGACTTCTTTTTAGGCTGAACTCATCAGGAGATGAGTTTAGGAAGGGATCTGATATCTGTGGGAGGCCAGAGTCATGGATTGGAGCTGAATGCCATAGTGGAAGGGGGAGAAATGAAAAGATCACCCTGTCTCTGATTCTCAGTCTCCTGGGCCATAAAAGTTCAGTACTAGAGATAGCTTTAGATGTCAGCTTGGCGTCCCCTCAAATTATTCAAAAGGTATTTCCTGAACACCCAATACATACAATGCACTGCCTATTGAGAAGGGACTATGGAGGGGTACAGAGAAGGGTTTCCTGACACCCCCCCCCAAAAAAAAACCCTCACAGTTTAGCTAGAGATTCTGTACACACACACACACACACACACACACACACACAAATACTAGAATGTCTGGGTTGGAATCAACCCTAGAGATTATCTGGACCAACCTCCTCATTTCAGTTGTAGATGCTGAGATACAGACAAGTGAAATGACTTGTCTAATGAAACACAGTGGAAGAAGCAGACTAAAAGATCCAGTTCTGCCATTTCCCATTCTGGTTGTCTTTCCATTCCACTAACTGGCAGAGGTAGTCAGTCAATGCTACCCCATCCTTTAAGACCCAACTCACATGCTAGCTCCTTCACAAAGCTCTCCATGATCCCCTCCTCACTAGTGAAGTAATCACTTCAGATTGTGAACTCTTTAAGGGACTGTCTTTTGCTGTTCTTTGTATCCTCAACACTTAGCACAGTGTCTGCCACATAGTAGGCTATTAATAAATGCTTATTGACTGACTTTTTCCTCCTCCCCTTTGGAGTTCATACAGTGCTTTGGTTGATAACTCTCTGATGCACCTCAAACCCTATTATATAACCATTTCTTGGTGTCTTGTCCCCCTACTGGACTGTGAGCTCCTCAAGGACCAGAACCAGGTCTTATCTAAATGTGAATTTGTTTGAGCACTTAGGGGATCACCAAGCTCAGAGCAGGCAAGTAAATATTCGTTATATCATGTTGTATCATTGTATTAGACAAGGATTCAGAGGAGGGAGAGATCACTGTGGACCAGAGTGGTCAGGAAACTCAGTGTACAAGCTTAGACCTGAGTTTCTAAAGGGCTGGTAAGAGTTAGAGCCAAGAGAATAAGGAAGAGGAAATAGAGACTGTGGGAATAAAGGAATGTACTAGGTGCAGACCAGTCTGGATGCAGGTCACTTAGCTGTGGTGTCACCTCCCAGGGAATACCCTAACCTGAAGAATCTTACATCTTTCCCATCCATCCGGACCAGTACTAGCATTATGTATTCCACCTCAGAGATGGTAGGGTGCTCCTTTCAAGAAGTCTTTTCGGAATTTGCCCTAATATCTTCCCCTCTCTTCACCTGATCAGCTGCCTCGGGCTTCCTCCAGCCAGTGGCTAGCCCTCCTCACTTCCCCACACATTGAGGGGAACAAACACACACCACCCTTGGCACAAGCTATGCAGGGCACACCCCCAGACACTTGCCAGACCGTCGCAGGGTAGGCTCCCCCTTCACTACTCATTTCCTGCCTTCATCTAGAAAAGAAGAATTAACCAAAAAAAAAGAAGAAGAAAAAGGGGAAAAAAAAAGACCCCACTCCATCTCATTAAGAAAGTAAACACAAGAGCCGTCTAAGTGTCTAATTAAGCTTCTAATTAGTCCCTGCTTGTTACTAATGCAAATTAGATTACTCCGCTTAACTACAGCATGTCCACAACACCCTTGTTAATTGCGGCCTTTTGAAATTAAATTACTCCCTAATTAGCATATCAAAGCCATTGATTCGGAGCCAGGAAAGATGAGGGCAGGAGAAGGCGAATGCCAAGTTTGGTTAATCAGAGACCGCTAATAAAATAGTGATGTCTTACGTGGGTGCTGAGTTTGGGGGTGCCCTATTGCAAAGGGGTAGGAGAAGCTTAGTCCAGGACCCCAGATATAGTTTGGGAGTCTGGCTCCTGAACGGAAGGACAGCACCAGGGAGCTCCAGGTGGGCACTGGGCAGTGGACGCTGGGCATGTAAGATCAGGCAAGTAGCCAACTGTAGCTCACCAGGGAGGGGCCTATCTTGTCATATTGGTCTGTCCACCCACTAGGCCTTGGTAAATATCTTCTCATCCTAATTCCTCTAAGCCTTTCTCTCTTCTCACCTCTTCCTCACCTTAAAAAATAAAATAAAATAAAATAAAAAAGCTGGCTGGCTCAGGGGAAAGTCCCAGGCATCAGAAGGCTTGGGTCCTAGTCTTTCACACTATCTGTATGGCCAAAGCCCTGTGCCTCTCTGAGACTCAGTTTCCTCGTCTGCAAAATGGGAACTGTAGTACTTTCACTACCTATCTTACTGGGTTGTGAGCTTCAAATTTGACCAGGCTTGTAAGCTGCAGAAAAATGTTACTTCCATTATCCGTATTATTTAGGGCTCTTGCTAAGGTGTGGCATCTACATGGGCACTGAATTTCAAGCACTGGATTCTCCCCACTCACCTCTCATTTTCCACCAACATCCAGAGAAGTTGAAGCCATCTCCATCCATCCACACCTGATGACTGCTCTCCTGTCCTTATCCTTTGGAGTTTCCTTTTTTCCTTCCTCACCTCTGAACAAGTTCTAAGGGGAAAGTTCTGGGGGACTGGATTGACAGGGTCTTTATGCCCTTCTACCCCAGCTAGATCTTGGGCCCCTTTCCCTCTCTCCCACTATGGGGCCCCCAAGACCTAGACCCACTCCAGGCATCTGTCTCTCTGGGGCCCCAGAATTTTGTCAGACTACCCTGGGCAGAATGCCAGAGGGAATAGGGACATCTTAGGGCATCTCTCACCACCTCCTTGTTCTGGCTAGCACCCAGCACCATGCAAAGCACATAGGAATCATTCAGTAAATACTCCATTGGTTGGATTCCAGACCAGGTTTGCTGAGCCTCAGGTTCCTACCCAGGCCTCTTTGCAGCAAAGATAAGGGTATTGGGTAGAAGTGAGTAAGGAGGGTGGTGTCATAGAAGACCGGGTTAGGAGGGACTTGGATTGTTTTGCCTTCATTCTCTGAGCTGAAAATCAACTTCCCCTGATACAGTCAGAAATGCTTGCCTGCCTCTAACCTCAGATAACACTCTGCACTTGCCTTCAGCTCATACTGTTCTGTTTGGCCCAATGATCACTGCATTGCTTTCTTGTTAATCCATCCTTCGTACAGGTGCCAAATTAAATTTAAAATTAAAACACATATCACACAATTCCCTTACTCAAAAATACTCACTAGCTCCCTACTGCTGATAGGGAAAAATGCTGATTCTTTGGTCCGGCATTAAAGACCCTCCAAAAATCAGTCTCCAATCCACCTTTCCAGCCTGCATTTTTTTTTTTTTTTTTTGGTGAGGCAATTGGGGTTAAGTGACTTGCCCAGGGTCACACAGCTAGTAAGTGTTAAGTGTCTGAGGCCAGACTTGAACTCAGGTCCTCCTGACTCCAGGGCTGGTGCTCTATCCACTGTGTCACCTAGCTGCCCCCTGCCACCTAGCTGCCCCTCCAACCTGCATTCTTAACCAAACAGGACCATAAGCCATTCGGAGAGCTTGCCCTACAAATGCAAGCTCTCTGAGATCTCTTTTATCTCTAGTATCTAGAATAGTGCCTGACACATTAATAAATGATTATTGAATAAAATGAGAAAACTGAGACCCAGAGATGGAAATGACTTGCCCAGGGTCACACAGCTTGTGCCAGTCAGTACTAGAAACTAGTTCTAACTCCAGATCCAGTGTGTTAGGTGTCCCAGTGGCCTCCAGCTGTTCCTTTCACCCAGAAATGGGTTGATAATGACCTGAAAGGTTCAGTTCTTGTGGCTTCCTAGGGGGAGGGAGGGGGGAGCAGGGCTCCCTCTCAGCCAGGAGGTAAAGGTAGGTAGAAATATTGGATCTTCTACCCCTGCCACTCCCTTCCCTTGGCAGGCGTTGGGGCCTGAGTCAAAGGGCAGCTACCTGAGCTCCTCCATAAGGCAGGGGCACAGCGGGTGACACCCAGATTTCTCGTTGAGGGATTTTTATTTATTTATTTAGGTGGGAAATAAACACGGGATGAGTGAGAAGGGAAGGCATAGGCAGAGACGCTGAGAGACAGAAATGTGCAGTGGGAGAGGTGGACAGCCCTGCAGCAGCCTGGCAGGAGCTGCTGGCATCAGGAAGCCCGATTCCGTTGGTTTTATTTTAGGAGATGAGTGAAATTAAAAGAGAGAAAAAGAGAAAGAGAAATGAAGTGGGGGGTGGGGTGGGGAGAGGATACAAGCAGAGGGAGGGGGGCACTCTGGTGTCCCATAGAGGAGTATGTGTGTGGGGGGAGACAAGACAGCAGTGCACAAGGGCCCAGCCGCTCCCCCCACCCCACCCCTGCCGCACTGAGCTCTCTCCCAACGAGATTCAATTAATTGATAAGAAGAGGCATCAAATTAATTTCTCGAGGATGTGAGATTCTGATGAAGGGAAATCTCCTCGATGGGAATCAGAGAGGAAGGGGAAGAAGGAGGAGGGGACACAGCCCTCTCTAATCAGGCTTCAGCTACTTAATTGGGGGGGGCGTCCCTACTCTCTCCTAGACCTCATTGTCCCCCCACCCACACTCCACTTTGGGAGGAAACACTGTGGGGTTGGGTTCTGGACATGTCAGAAAAGCAGTACTCCTCTTGCCTCTGCCAGCCCCTCTATTTCCTCAAGAAATCCGAAGGGCCATGGTCCAGAAGAAGGAATGGGCCAATGGACTAGGCTGGCTATTTCAGGCTGCGATTTGGGCAAAGCAGCCTGTGTACTTAAGTGTGTGTTCCCACAGTTTGTAGCTTCTTGATAGCTACACTCAACACTTCCAGAGGGCATGAAAGTTCACAAGGCATTTGTCCTGGGTGCAATTATTTTATTCTTCTGAGGACAGAAAATAGAAAATTCCATGCCAACCCCTCAGCTACTTTTCCTTTCTCTTCCAGACAGATATCCCCGGAGAGATGGGAGTCTAGCCCCTGCTCTCAGGGAGCTTCAACTCTGAGAGATCAAGCACTTACCAACTTTAGACTTCCAGGGTCATTAGATTCAATCCCCTTATCTTACAGATGGAGTAACTGAGGTCCCAGGAATGACTTGTCCAAAGTCAAACAGATAAAAAATAAAGATTCAAACCCCAGATCCAGAGTCTTCTATTATACCATGCTGCCTCCCAAGTAAAACATTTACCTAGAGCAAAGAGGCTTTGGGTAGTGAGTGTGAGGAGTGAGACATAGGAAGTCTTTTTCTCTTGATGTGTTAGAGAATATCACCTCCTGGAGGAGGTGATATTCTCAGACTTATAGAATTCAGGCCCCAGGGCACAGGAGAAACAGGGTGGTCCAATGGAAAGGGTATGGGATTCTGAATCAGGGAACCCGGGTTCAGATCCAGATTCTGCCGTTTGCTGCCCATGTGACTTTGTTCATGTCACTTGCTCTTCTTTGGGCTTCAGTTACCCCTCTAGAAAATGAGGGGGTTGGATGCGATGCATCTCCAAAGTCTCTTCCAACTCTAACCCCCCAATTGTATTTTCTGATATTCCCATGAAACCTTTAGTGACAAACCAATGAGTCCTCATTAAAATTTTGGGTGCCCTCTTCAAGTTAGGGTACTCATTCTCTTCCTCTCCTAACCTGTCTTTGCCCCACCCTCCTGGCAAACCACGATGTCCCCATTCCCCTTCCTGGAGTTGGATTCAGTTCAGGGATGATGCTACCTGTTCTAGTCCCAGGGAAACCTCAGACAGCCTCTCTGGTCCCACCAGGCACTCCAAAGGACAGGATCCAGTAGGGGAAGAAGCATTGCTTCAGCTCTAGTACCAAACAGAGCTGCCATGCCACCCTCCCCCACCCCCTTGGTAGCAGACCCTTACAAAAAATGCTCAGAGAAGAAAAGAAAGGAAAAGGAGAGAGCAGGTCCTTTCTGATCTCCTTTTCTCTGCCCACCCCTACCCCTCGTGTGAATACTAAAAAACAAAACAAAAAAACCCCACACACAAATGAAGTAGTCAGGGAGGAAAGAAAGGGAAGGGGGGCAACTGTCAGTGCTCATCCTGCAGACAAAATAGGAATGGGGTAGTGGCCACAGACTCCAAAGGGTCCCCAATAATGAAAACACATATTCACAGCAATTTAAAGTCTCTAAAGCACTTTCCTCCCAATAATTTTGTGAAAAAGTCAGGGTTCTACATTTCCTCCCAGTAGTAAATCCTATGATCCTCATTCTAAGGTGAAAGTACTTACACAGGCTCACACAGGCTTGTTGGATACAAGGCAAATCCATTGTTCTCTGTCCTATACACAGCTGCCAGATTCACCTCAGAAATGCAGCTCAAACCCCTCCAGAAAGTGTGAACAATCGACATTTCACTACAGAAGGGTGTGAGTCTAAAAGGGAATTCTATACCATCACACCTTGAGGGATCTCACCACTTGCTGGGAGAGGTTCTCAGTTCTCAAAGCCTAAGGTCCTAAGGGCTTAAGGGCTTTTTGTTACTCTGCATCCCTCTTGCTCTTAGCCTTGTGTGTGCCCTGAACGGAACACAGGCTTTTTTTTTTTTTGTAAATATGTGTTAAGGGTTAGGCAGCATATACTGCAGGAGAACACAGACCAAGGATCTTGGTTCAATCCTGACTCTGCCATTTTCTACCTGTGTGACCCTGGGCAAATCATGCCACCTCTCCACCTCAGTTCCCCTATCTCTAAAAAAAAAAAATAAATTTAAAATGAGCAGTTGGCCTATGTGACCTCCAGCTTTAAATCAATGGTGCTCTAAAGTTAGCCAGAGACCTTCACTTCCCTTGGCTAATGGAAAATGCCCTTCTCCTACCCACTTTCCAGATCTTTCCCCATCCCCCATTACCAGTACCCTCCCTCCCCACTTTGGGGAATTAGAGGATTTAGAACAGAAAGCGACTGAAGAGATCATCTAAGTCTACCTTTCACATAGTTCAGAGCTTGTGGCTTCCACCCAGGCCCCAGTTGCTCCACCAAAGGCACCCCTAATCTTTATTTGAATTTAAAATACAAACCACTCCTCCTAAAATGCCTTTCTAACCAAGTACTAGATAGGAAGGCAGAAATTTGTTACAATCCTTCCCACAGCTGTTACTGTCCTCCCTTCTCACCCTTTACCCAAAACCTGAACAACACACACACACACACACACACACACACACACCCCAGTACCAACACCAATACCCTCTACCTCTGGGTACAGAGAACAGGAGAGAGATCTGCCTGGAGAAAAGCAGAGGAGTGGTGAGGTAGGTGGGTTGAAAACCTTTGGCAAGACTGAGATCTGGCTGACCCAGGTGGAGAGAGGAAGCACTGGGCAATGGCCCTTGTGGAGAGCTTGGGTAAGACATAGAGTTAAAAGAACAGAAGTCTGGGGTTAGAATTATCAGACTTTAGCCAGGGTAGGGTATTAATAGAAAGTTCAATAGAGTTTTGAACTATAAAATACTTCAGAGAACATCTAGGCCAGCCAGATGATTTTACAAATAAAGAAACTGAGGCTTAGGGCTATGGAGTAACTTGCTCAAAGTCACACAGCTATGGAATGAGACATGGCTTCAGGAAGATGGCATCTCACCCTCTTTCCATCCTGGTCCTGGAAGCCAGTCATAGGTCCCTTGAGGAAGTAGCCTCTGGGATCAGACCCCTAATATTCTGCAGCAGCTTGGACCTTGGAGTTCAAGGAGGGAACACAGGGGAATTAGAAGGGACAGCCCAAGAGATCAGCAAAGATCTGTCATGAGTGATGCAAATGTTCGGGGAACCAGACACGGATGGAGAGGGAGTGATGGAGAGGAAAGGAGTGAGGAAGTGAGGAGATGGGGAAACAAGTCAGGAACTAGAGGAAAAGGGACCAAGGGCAGTGGAGGTGACAAGAGGGAGTACCGGTGGCTGAGGAAGAGAGGTATCCAGGCTCTCCTATGGCCTCTCTTTCTTGGGGTCCCTCCACTCCCAGTTTTCCATCCTCAGGAGGTCTGAAGCCACACAAAGTCTATGTACCAGGATGAAAGAAGAGATCTGTCTCTATTTCCCATCCTCTCCCTCGATCTGGGCAGCACCAGGAGATTGGAGAGTGGGGAAGGGGTGAAGAGGAGGTGATCTCTGGGTAGCCAGACATCCAGGGGTCAGATCAAGTAGCTCTGACAATCCCAGGCTCCTTTGTTGTGTCCTCAGACTCCCAGAGTCCCAAGGAGCACAATTGTTCTGTCAGGGCATGGAGGAAGAGAACGTCACTTTAACACTGAGACCCCAAGATATCCACATCTGAGGCAGATTTAGGTTGTTTCCTCTCCCTATTGTCATGTCCAGCTTGAGCCCCATAGTTTAGGGTCCCTAAAGATGGCATCACAGGAGCCCAGAGAGCCCTGATTCCAGACAAGATGAGGTAAAGCCAGGAAGTAGGATGATGAAGAAGGTGATGCAGGTACCCTCATGCAGGGGAACCAGGATAAATATGCTTTCTTTTTCTTCCTTCTTCTCTCTGCCTTTATCTAGAGTGGTGAGACTGAGACTCCCAAACTGGCCAAATCCATTTGATATTAATTTTATGTACACGGGCATCTTTTTAAAAGGAGATGGTGGCATGCAGTGGTCAGAAGGGGACAGTGATTTCCACCTTCCTCCATTGGTTTCCTCTAATCATTTCCTTCTGTCTCCTAGAAGGGAAGGAAAGGGAAGGGAAGGGAAGAGAGGGGAGGGGAGGGGAGGAGAGGGGAGGAGAGGGGAGGGGAGGGGAGAAGAGAAAGGAGGGGAGAGGAGAAAGGAGGGGAGGGAAAAAGGGAAGGGAGGGGAGGAGAGGAGAGGAGAAAGGAGGGGAGGGGAAAAGGGAAGGGAGGGGAGGGGAGGAGAGGAGAAAGGAGGGGAGGGGAGAAAGGAGGGGAGGGGAAAAGGGAAGGGAGGGGAGGGGACAGCTGCACCCAGTTCAGTCTTTCTGTTACAACAGAGGAAGAGAAAACTGCTAGTTCAGTTCTGAGTGTGAGGGGAAGGGAGTTGATGATAAGGGAGAGAGAAGAAATCATTTTCCAGATGGGGAAAGTGAGGCACTTAGAAGTCCAGTCTCTTGCTCAAGGTCACACAGGTAGTAGGTGGTAGAACCAGAATTCAAGTCCATATCTTCCACTGCTTTTTCCCTCCAGGCCAAAAATGTAATTACTGAACCAGTCACTCATTCTCTAGGCACTGGAAATTGCACAGGGTATACGGCCTTCAGAAGCAATAGAAAAGGCCCAGAAACTAAGAGCTGGGAATACTGAGTGGAGATGCCTTGAAGCATCCTTCTGTAGTGCCTCATACAATTGCCAACTTTCCAAGATCCCAGGCTATTCTGCCTCCTTTTAAAGACCTGACTATTTAGGCAGGTAAGTTCCAGGAGAGGGGAAGGGAGGGGAGGACAGGGAAAGACAGGGGGAGGGAGGGGAGGAGAGGAAGAGAGGAGAGAGGGAGGGGAGAGCCTGTTTGAGAAATTCTTGCAATCAGAACCTTCCATTTCCCTTCTCTCCTCTTCAAGGGTAGGGGCAGTCAGGAGGAGGTAACTAATTGCATCACCATTAACTAACCCCTCCGGTACACATTTTCTATTCATCAACTCATAAAGGGCTTGAGCCCTTATAGTCACGATTTTATCTGTGTCCAAAGAAATCCCACTGGCCTTTGGTCTCCTCTTTCCATGGCTGCCTTCTACCCTGAAGTTCTAGACCAACCAGACTCTTACTATAGCTCGTTGAATTTAACATATATTTATGAAGTGCTGTGTGCCTAGAACAGTCCTGCTAGGTATAGTCTGCAGAGCCTCTGAGAGATGTAGAAGAATCCCAGAACCACTCAATGTCAGAACTGAAGGAGAGAAGGGTTTGGGGGGGGGGGGCGGGGACCTTGGAATACAGAATATTAGAACATAGTTGGTAGAATATCTGAACTAAGGAATCTCACAAAATAGAATGTTACAACTCAGAAGCAAAAAATATTCAAGCTGGGAGGGATATTGGATGCCATCTAGTCGATTATCTGTATTCTACAAATACAAAAACCAGGGCCAAAAAGATTAACTGGTTTGCCCAAGATCACACATCCCATTAGCGTCAGAGCTGGGACGGGAAGCCAGCTCCGATGCCCAGCTCTCCACAGCATCACAGATTGGGTATGTTCCATGTAAGAGTTTATAATCTAGTGGGGGGGGGGAGGCACACACATGAAATATCTGAGTAACAATTCATAGGATCATAATCGATTTTGGAACCTCAGGGTCAATGAAATAGCCAGCACTTATTTATTAAGCACCTACTATGAGTCAGGCATTGTGTTCATGCTAGTAGGTCCATACGCCACCCCCACCTGGCAGATGAGGAACAGAGGCCCAGAGCGGCTTGCTCATGGTTGGTCCACAGGTAATAAGTGGGAGATGTGGATCTGAACTAACATCCTCCAGCTCCATTTCCGGAGTCTCCACTGTCACACAATTCCAAGGTAGGACTAGAGCTTGTACCTAAGGGGGACGTGTAGGGTGAAATCAGTCTGGGAAGGCTTTTGGGAAGAGCTGAATCTCAGAATGCCCCTCCCCCACCTCCCCTCCAACCTGGCTCTCTCTCATCCAAGCTCACAGATTTTTAAGGCCAGATAGTGAATATGCTGAACCTAACAGAAGAGTGCTAGGGATTGAACATTGAGCAAGGGGAGAACCCTATACATTTTGCTGTACTCCTCAGTCGTAAGGAAGAAGCTTCCCCTAAGACCACAGAGGATCTTTCTGGATCAAAAACAGCTCAAGGATCCAGGGCTTTTTTTTTTTGGGGGGGGGGGCGGAGTTAGTATCAGGGAGCAAGGATTACTCTCCTGCTCTGGTAACTGCAGCAGGCATGACTGGGAGCAAGGCCCTTACTTCTTTAGGCCCAGGTCAGTAATGTCCTGAGACCCTTGGGGGAACTAAGATGTTTGGGGGGGGGGGGATGTATGAGAGGAAGGACAGACACGACCAGCTCCGTTTAACTTTGCAGGGGGTTGTTGGGGAGTAGAGGCAAGGCAGCCCGGATGCAAGTTGGCTCCCGCCCGCCCATGGGCGTTTCCCCTTCCCATTGCCAGGCTCTCAGCCTGCAGGGCTCAAGGGTTCCCCAGTCCTTCAGCTTCCGAACTTCCGAGATAAACGTCTGGGACATTTAAAGAAAAAGTTTTTAAAAATGTTTGATTAAAATTTTTTTTAAAAAGACCCTCCCTGAGGTTGATGACAGGAGAGAAGGTTGCTATCCGTTCTCTTTTCCCCAAGGCGCCCCCCCTCCCACTCCCACCCACCCCTCCATCCCCTTCTCAAAGCAGGAGAGGAACTGGGGGGGGGGGGAGATTGGTAATGAGTGCTGATGGGGTGGGGCGTGAGGAAGACGGGAGCAGCGACTTGTCAAGGCGGAACTCATCTGATCTAAGCTCTACTTTGCGAATTCTAAAAGTGTATGTATTTAGACGGGGAGGAGGGTTGAAAGTGTGTGTATGGGAAGCAGTAAGATACCTGCCTTGTCACCCTGACCCCCGAGACCCATAGTGAGCTGGAGTGTGGGTGGAAAAGACAGAGATCCAGAGACAGATTTTTCAAGAAACTGAGGGAGAAAGAGACTGAAGCAGCCCAGGAGAAAAAGCTGCAAAGAGAACGAGTTTACTTCCTTCTGCGTCTGGGGGTCTCTCTTGCAAGGTGACAAAAGACGCTCTCGGCCTGCAGCGCAAAATTTCAAAACAAAGTTTCTCAACTTAAAAACAATGAAAACCTTCACATCCTCTCAGAACAGCTTGTCCCGGGGGATTGGGGGGTGGGGGTGGGGGAGTAGGGGAAGACCTGCAGTATTTGTGAGGCAAAAAAGCCGGGATGGTAGAGATGCGGGCTAATGGGTGTTGAAGTAGGCACTGACATTCCATCCCAGAGTGCAGGCTTCCGCCATATTCCAATACCTCGGCCTGCCCACAGCCGCCGCACCCGGGCCTTTGGGTGGCGCTTGACCCCAAGCAAGGAGAACAAAAGTGGAGAGACCCAAAAAAGGTGCTGGAGCTGGAAGACTTAACTTGCCCTAGGGGCTTCCCCCGCAGTCCTGGTATCCCCATGGCAGGCAGTCCCAAAAAGCCAACTTGTGTAGACTCGGAATGGCCCCAGGGCTCCCAGCCGAGCTGCAGGGTCCAGGTCGTGAGGAGCAATTTCTCTGGAATCTCCAGGATGAAAGTAGAGTGAACTCCGGTGACTAAATTACCCAAATAATTGTTTCAATTCCGTGGGCTTGGCTTAACTTTGGCTGCAGGAACCGGGTCCAAACTCCCGGTCCTTCTCTCCTCTACACAGCTCCTGCAGCTGTGGCCCAAAGTGGTGTTTCGGCATCTGACTCTTGGGACTAGCTAGAATCATCCCTGACTTCAGCTATCCTCCGAAAGGTCCAGAACTACAAACGCTAGGAAGGGATTTACCTTCAGGCTAAGGGAGCCTTAGCCTGTCCCCAGATGGAATATATCTATTTATTCGTCGGGGTAAAAAAAACCAAAAAAAACAAAAACAAAACCGGCCTGGTCAGACAGAAGGAACCAAGAACTTGGGGTGATGATCCTTAAATAGGGCAAAAACCCGCATTAGCCAAAAGAGCATTTTCTCGAATCCCCTCTAGATAGTAATCTCAGTTCTTCCCTTTTTGGAAAGTGGAGGGTGGGGGGAAGGCCAGAAGACCTGACGTCTCCCATCCTTTTTCTTCCCTTTATCCTCCCTTCATTCCGTGCAGGGTCCCCTCACTTGGTCCTTCTCTCCAGATGCGGAAAGTTGGTTGGGAAATTCGTCGGGTTCATCTATGGCTGGGGGACTGGCAGGCAGCCACTTCGATAGCACCCAGTTATACCCCAGTACCTTCGATGGCGACATGAGTGAAAACTGGGGACAAGGGGGTCGTGTAGGGGTGGGAGAGAGATGAGAAAGAGCAGAAAGAGGAGAGAGGGGGTTTCTGAGGTCAAGTTCTGGGGAGATGTCATCATTTCACCCTCTCGGTCTCGTCGTCTCCCCCATTTCACTCACTCTCACAATCTCCCGGGGGCCTCTCATTTTAACAGGAGAGGAAAGGGAATGCGGAGCAGCCCGGAAGCTCGGAATCCGCTTCGGACGAAATGACAAACTCTCGGGGGTCGGGGAAGAGGGCAAGGTACAGAGAGGAGGACTGAGAAATAGGGAGAAGGGGAGTTGTGAGACACTTGTTAGGCAGAAAGAAAGAGTACCTGACCCTTGAGGGACGCACTCAAGCGCCCAACATCCTCACACCCCAGTCCAGGACCTGGCGCAGCCTAAGTTTGCTCTTCGTTTCTCTGACATAGGGCCCGAGGGAGACAGGATGCGGGGTGTGAAGACTTCATGGGGTGGGTGGGGGGGACTACTTGGACTATAAGGGGAAAGATACCCAAAGCAACACGTAGGTGGGGGCTGTCTTATTAGGTCACACCCCCCCCAATACTCCTCCCTGCTAGGATTCCAGTCTGGCGACTGTCCTGGTTGGTCCTCCCGGCAAAACCCTTCTTGCCTCTCTTCGCCAACCTCGTAGGGGGGCATCATGGACAAGGGTGCTTGGAGCCAGGGAAGCAGTTGGACAGCTCAGTCCCTCCCTCCAGACCCATTTGAGGTAGGTACCTCCCCGACCGGAGACTCCCAGGTCTTCGAGAAGTTTTTCCTTCCCATCTCAGTCCCAACTTGGAGACTGATCCAGGGTATTGGGTGGGGGTGGAGGAACGCCTCAAGACCATACGCTGTCCATAGATGCATGGGAATCCATTTTTCCTGAGTTTTTGGACTTAGTAAAACCAGATCCCTTTCTTAAAGAAACTTAAGCGGCTCCTAGCTCCCAGCTGCACTACAAACCCCACAACCACAGCTCTGCCCTAAAAGGAGAGTCCGGCACAGACGGGGTGGGGTGGGGGGCTAGGGAGGAGGGGGAGGACGGAGCAGGCCCCTGTAATTCACTCTCCCTTCAGTCCAGCAAAGTCCCAGCCGGGAAGTTGTCTTTGTCTGACTCCCGGCTCCAAGGGGGTCCGCTTCCTCCTTCCCCCCCCCCCCAGTAACCCAGCCCTGGAGGAGGCGGAGCCAACGCCTTGGCATCGTGAAGGAGGGGTAAGGGGGGGGTCTGCCAAGGTGAAGAGATCGGGTGGGGGCGGGCTAAGTAGCCTCTTCCCGGGATGGGGGTTGCGACTCCGACGGTTCCCCGCCCCCACTGACCGGCTGCCCCCACCTGTTCCCTCGACAAGGCTAGGACTAGGCTCAGTGGGGGGGGGGAGCGGCAAGAAAAGGGGTACTGGGACGAGGGGCGCTAGTATCTGCGCGATGTGGTCATTGCTGGGCAAAGCACCCCATCTCAAGATTTTTTAAAAAGTCAGTACGAAGCCCGGCCCAGTTCCGTCTCCCGGCAGTTTGCAAACACAAAGTGAGTGGTGAGTGAGTGAGTGAGTGAGTGAGTGAGTGAGCGAGCGCGAGCTTCTTGCTCTCTGCCCACTCCGCCCCCCAGACCCCGGGGCCCCCACCGCCCCACCTCCTGCCCCCCTCCCGGGCCCCAGCACGTACCTGTCCGGGCTCCGAGGCTCCACTCTGGGTTCCGGATCCCTCAGCCCGCCCGGGGCATGGGGCTCTCGCTCCGGCCGCTGCCCCGGCCCTGCCGCCGCCGCCTCCTGCTCCTGTTCCTGCTCGGGCTCCGGCTCCGACTCCGACTCCGCCGTCTCCCCCTCCCCCCGGGGCAGCCCCGCGCGGCTCTCGGCTCCGGCGCCCGGCGCCCTAGCCCCTCCGGGGCATCGCACTGGGGGGGCGGCTCCCGCTCGGACTCAGGCTCGGGCTTGGGCTCGGGCTCCGGCTCCGGCTCCGGCTCCCTTTCGGGCTCCGGCTCCTCGCTCCCCGCTCCGCTCGCTCGCTTCTTCTCCTTCTCGCGTCCTCCGCTCCTCTCCGCTCCTCCGGACCCCGGCGTCCCCGCCCCCGGCCCAGCCCTTGTTCCGGCCCCGGCTCCTCCCCGCCTCCGCTGCCGCCTCCGCCGCGCCCTCCCGGGGCTCGGAGCGGGAGGAGGGGGGGGCTCCGTCCTGGGCCGTCCGGCGGCGCTGTCCAGTGCAGAGGGGCAGGCGGCTCGGGACTCCGGGCTAGGGGGCTGCGACTGAGCAGGGGCTGCGAGTGAGTGACTGCGAGCAGGAGGGGGCGGGGGCAGGAGGAGGAGGAGGAGGAGGAGGAGGAGGAGGAGGAGGAGGAGGAGGAGGAGGAGGAGGAGGAGGAGGGAGGAGGGGAGGGAGAGGAGGGAGGGAAGGGAGGGGAGGGAGGGAGCAAACCAGGGAGGGAGAGAGGGAGAAAGGGAGGGAGACAGGCAGGGAGGGAGGGAAGAAGGGGGGGAGACTAACTTCCAGAGCTACCATAATTCATCTAAAACAGGTGCAGCCGCTTTCACTCTTACTGAAATAAGACGCGGGAGAGGAAAGACTAGGAGAGCAGAGGCTTTTGGGGAAGAGTGGGAAGCCGAGAGAGAGGGAGGAGAACTCGGGGTACGGGTCTGTAAGATTTCCGGACCAGAAGGAGAACGCGGGGATACCTCGGCGACAGCCTTTTCTTACTTTGATTCTTTTCTGGGCTCTATCCTCTCCTCACCCCCTCCCCCAACTGCCTACCCCCTCAAGCCAACCTCGGGGTGCACGTTCTAACTCAGACAGCCTCCCCTAGTTCGCTGCTGATTGACGATCGTATTCGCCCTAGAGCTGGAGCAGCTGTCCAGCGCGGACCCCAGCCTCTAACCCCCCCGGCCACCCTCATCAGATCCAGGAGGCAGGGGTCCGGAATGGGAGGTGTGGAGTGGACTTCTGTGGGGTTAAGCAGCTCTAGACCCCCCGAACCTCTGGCTTCGCGATCTCTCCAGGCGCGCTCCGAAGCTACAACTCAGAGGCTGCTGCATTTCAGGGCGTTTTCTTAGAGAGGAGTTTGGGTAACCAGCTTTGAAATACACTGGGGAACCGGTCAGTAGATATAGTTCGACCCGATTAAAGAGAAGTGGGAACTACAAGAAATTATTCAGATAATTTATGTTTAGAACAGCCGCGGGCGGGGGAGGTGGTTAGGGTGGGAACTGGGGAGAACTATTTCTTTGTATAGGTGCTCAGAGAAACCAGTTGAACTGTCTGGTTCCCTGTGGGGAAGGGAGAAGAAAACGCCCCACTAGGACCCGGAAAAGAGGTCAGGGTTGGAATTGGAACTCTTCTGGGAGGTTAGAGGTGTGGGTGGGTGGGGAGGTGGAGAGGGGGGTGGTTGGCGTGGAAGGAAGGAGCAATCCCTTCCCTCTTCACCTAAAAGATCAGTCCAGCCAAACTGGACCATTTTTTTCTTCCTAACATGGTACTCCAATCTTCTGTCTCCTTACCTTTGTATCAGCTGTCCCCCGTGTCTGGAATGCACTCTGTTCTCATTCCACATCTTAGACTCCCTAGTTTCCTTCAGTTCACCTCAAGCACCACCATTCCCGATTCTGCCCCCTGCCAGTATCTCCCCTTCCCTCAAAACACACACACACACACACACACACACACACACACACACACACAAACACACGATGAATTTTGTAGAGGGAGACGCATAGCAGCCAACAGATAGAGGCAACTGGACCTGGAGAAGTCATTTAACTTTCCGGTGCTCCAGACACCTCTCAAAAAATATAGTTTGGAGAGCAGGTACCCACCTGCATTGGCAAATGATGAAACTGCTTACCTGGAGCTCCCTACACAGATGTAATCACAAGTCTGGTAAAAGTGTGTATACACATATATAAACAGGTATGTATAATCGCGTGTATGTAGATATATTTTCTGTAAACTTATATATTCAACATGTTGTATCCTTTTAAAGAATGTAAACTCTTTAAGGCAGTTTCTTTTGTGTATCTGTATGTCCCCAGAGCTTTTGCACAGTGCTTGGCACCGTGACTCCATTTGGGGTTTTCTTGCCAGAGATGCTGGAGAGATTTGCCATCTCTTTCTCCAGCTTATTTTACAGATGAGGAAACTGAGGCAAACAGGGCTAAGTAACTTGCCCAGAGTCACACAGCTAGTGTCTGAGGTTGGATTTGAACTCAGGAAGTGGAGTCTTCTTTCCTGACTCCAGGCCCAACGCTCTATCCACCATGCCACCTAGTTACCCTATACCAAGGCTTCTTAAACTGTGGGTCGAGACCCCTTATGAGACTGCATAACTGAATGTGGGGGTCATGAAGAATTTGGCACTTAATATTTGATTTGTATACCTATTTAATATACCAGTTATACCCCAGGTCGTGTAGAAATTTCTCCCATGAAAAGGGGTTGTGAGTGGAAAAAGTTTAAGAAGTCCTTCCCTGTACCACCTAGCTGGCACATAATAGACAATTAATAAATGCATGTTGATTGCATGAAAGGGACCTTAGAGATAATGTAGTACTTCTCTCTCATTTCACAGAAAAGGAAACTGAGGCCCATGTGACTTGTTCAAGGTTACACAATGGGTAGAGTAGAAGAAAAGGTATCAGAACCAAGATGTCCTGCCTCAGGCTTTGGGTTTTTCGCTCTAATACGTTGCTTCTCTCCCTTGGGAGGTCACTGACCCAAATTTGAGTCTTAGTTTTGTCATTTACTAGTGTATGAACCCAGGCAAGTTGCTGGACCTCTCGGAGCCTTGCTTTCATGACCTATAAAATAAGAATGACAATACACTTGGTTTGGTGGAAAGCATTGTGTCCATCTAGAAGTCTATACAAATGTGAGCTATTATTGCTAAGGAATTCCAGGGCCCTGTGTCCATAGTTTAAAGAGCCACTAGGAACACTGCTATGGGGAGCCTAATGCCAGCAAGCGGGCAGACCAAGCTGTAGGTCACCCCCTTGGGAAGCTCACATTCCAATTCAAATAAACCAGATGGACCCAGGAGTAGAACATGGGGTGATGACCTGGTCCAGATCACGCCAGGCAGGGAAGTCGGAAATTGTTTAAAAGTCAGAAGGGATCTCAAGCCATGAAGTTCATCCTGTACCTGGCTGAGAATCTTCTCTACAAGAACCAACCTGGGTTTGGAGAGCTCTACTGAGAGACAACCCATTGAACTTTGGGTGGCTCTATTCGTGAGCAAACAAGGGTTCTTAGATGGCACCTGCCTCAGCACCTCATCAGCTTCCTCCCAGGGTGCCTTGTTCTGTTCTCTGGGGCCAAGCAGAAAAAGCCCCATCTCTCCCCCCACTGACCGCTCTTCAAATATTTGAAGCCAGTCATTGAATGATCATTTGCCTGTCCTGCAAATACATACACACATAACACATGTTAAGTTTATACAAACATATGTGAACACATGTACCTAACTATACCTATTTTACATATATATGTGTGTGTGTGTTATATAATACCTGTTCTCTTCTCCCAACTAAACAAACACAAGTTGCTTTCATAATTCCTTATACATGATGATCTCAAGGTCCTTTCTCATCCAGGTTGCCATTCCTCCAGATGATCCCTGTCTTATCAATGTTCTTCCTAAACTGTAGTGCCCAAAACTGAACACAATAACTCCGGATGTTATCTAACCAGGGTAGCAGAGTACATGGGGACTGTCACCTTCAAGATCTCCTGGACATCTATGCCTTTCTTAAAGCAGCTAGGTGGGGCAGTGGATAGAGCCCTGGATCTGGAGTCAGAAGTTGATTGTTTCCGTCTTGTCTGACTCTTCCTGACTCTGTTTGGGGTTTCTTGGCAAAGAAACTGGAATGGTTTGCCATTTCCTTCTCGGGTTCTTTTTATAGATGAAGAACTGGAGTCAGGAAGACCTGAATTCAAATCTAGCCTCAGGCACTTATAGCTTTGTGACCCTGAACAAGTCATTTAACCTCTATCTGTCTCAATTTCTTAGTGGACAGAATACCAGCCCTGGAGTCAGAAAGACTTCTCTTCTTGGGTTCAAATCCAGCCTCAGACACTTACTACTTCTGTGAGCCTGGGCAAGTCACTTCACCCTCTTTGCCTCAGTTTCCTCATCTGTAAGATGAGCTGGAGTAGGAACTGGCAAACCACTCCAGTATCTCTGCCAAGAAAACCCCAAATGGGGTCATGAAGAGTCAAACATGACTGAAACAAAAAAGCCTATACAAAATGGCACCCAACTCCCAGGTTATTGTAAGGATCAAATGAGAGGATATTTGTAAAATACTATATAATTGCTAACTATTTTTATTAGTAATGCAGCCTAAGTTTCTGTTTGTTTAAGACTGAGATCATGGGTGGCTAGGTGGCGCAATGGATAAAGCACCGGCCCTGAATTCAGGAGTACCTGAGTTCAAATCTGGCCTCAGACACTTGACACTTACTAGCTGTGTGACCCTGGGCAAGTCACTTAACTCCCATTGCCCCATTAAAAAAAAAAGAAAAGACTGAGATCAGTTCTAGTTTAGCTCCTCTTGGATAAAAGGAATATTTGGATGGATATAGAAGAAGGGAGAAGTGCAAGACTTAGGAGTACATTAATGCTATTCCAACATGGGCTGCCCTCTCTGGCTCAAAAGGAACAGGATGGTAACTCTAGTAATATCCATGTTTTCCCAATAAGTACCTTAAATTGACCTCTAAGGTTTCAAAGTTTGGTTTTGAGTCTCCAAAAGCTAATTAGAGGCATGAAGAACATCCTCCTAGCCCACTGAAATGCCTGAGATCTTGAGGAGTGTGCAGGAGGAGGACAATGTGTCAAACTGATATTTTATTTAGCTCTTTCCCAGTGGAATAAAGAAAGGAATTTACAAGCTTCTCCCTAATGAACATTTCTGCCTCAGGAGTCACTTGGAGAGGGTGAAGACAAAAAGAATATTATTGTCTACAAAGAGTTCTGGCTCATACTTTGCTCCCATCCAATATATTCTGACCCAATACTAAGTCACAAGAGAGACTTAATTTGCCTTCAGAATAAAGTCAGTCTTAGGGCATCTTTGGCTCTGTGGTCACAGCCTTTAGGCTAGGCCCATGAGCTATATCTTTTTTTTTTTTTTAATAAAATCAGCTTGCAAAGGGGGAAGCTAGGTGGCACAGTAGATAAAGCACCAGCCCTGGATTCAGGAGGACCTAAGTTCAAATCTGGCCCCGGACACTTGACACTAGCTGTGTGACCCTGGGCAAGTCACTTAACCTTCATTGCCCCACAAACAAAATAAATTTTAAAAAATTTAAAAATCAGCTGGCAAGATGCAGAATGAGATGCACATTGCTGGACATGTATAATGTGGAAATTTGTTTTGCTTCACTATGCATATTTGCTAGAAGGGTTTTCTTTTTTTATTATTTTAATTGGGTGTATGGGTGCTTTTTTTGTTGGGGGGAAATGGGAAGAAAAAGGTCATCTGGGTCTATAGTTATACTCTAGAGGAGCAGCTAGGTAGCACAGTGGATAAAGGATGAGTCCTTGATTCAGGAAGACCTGAGTTCAAATCCAGCCTCAGACACTTGACACTTACTATCTGTGTGACCCTGGGCAAGTCACTTAACCTTCATTGCCTCACAAAAAAAATAGTTATGCTCTAGTTCCTGTCTTCCTCAGAAGGTAAGTGGCTTCCTAGACCTTAGAGGTTTTCAAATGGGGACTGGATAACACCTTCTCAAGGATGTAACAGAAAGGATTCTTTCTTATTTAGGTAGGGATTAATGAGTAAAGAGACAACCTTTGAACTCCCAACTCTTGCTGTTTTGTGATTTCATGATTATGAGTTGGGGACATGGAGGGTATAGTTGCCAATAACTTTCTAGGTGACCTTGGACCTCTCTAGACTTCCTTTTCTCACCTTCAAAAGGAAGGGATTAGACTAAGTGGTCTCCAAGGTCCCTCATAGTCCGGACATTCTATGCTTCAGTCACTTTAGATGCTAGAGAAGAGAGTTATGTATTTGGAAGGAGGATGGATTAGAAGACCTCAAAGGTCCCTTCCCTGAAGTCAGAGAACCAAGCTCTAAATTCCACCACTGATACTTACCTATATGTCCTTGGGGAAGCTCCATGACCCTGTGACCTTATATGATTCAATGGTTCTTTTTTTTTTTTTTTGCAGGGCAATTGGGGTTAAGTGACTTGCCCAGGGTCACACAGCTAGTAAGTGTCAAGTGTCTGAGGCTGGATTTGAACTCAGGTACTCCTGACTCCAGGGCCGGTGCTCTATCCACTACGCCATCTGGCTGCCCCACCCTCATTGTTTTTAAACTTTTGGATTCTCCTTCCTAAACTCATCTTGGCATAGAGGATGGAGGAAGACTCATGCTCATTGCCTTCTGGAGAGGGCTGAAGATTTCCCCCTGTAGTGTACTCAAAACCTTGGTTTCTTCTATCCTAGCCCCTTTTCCTTCCTTTCATATAAGTATTTTCTTTTTTCCTTACTTCCCACTCGAGTTCTTTTCAGGTTCTAGCTTTCCTCTTTTTTCCCAATGCCTCTTCCCTCACTTCCCCAGCCTAGGACTCCTCTTCCACCTTCACTCATGCCCTCTTCTTTCCCTTCCCAATAATCAAACTCTGAGACCTTCCCAGTTATAAGCGGCAGACAAAAGAGGCTATGGCAACTTCCAATATTTGAAGCCTTAACTATAATAATAACAATTTTATAATAATAATTTTTAAATAGAAAAATAATATTTGTATATTACCTTCCTCGCAACAACTCTATGAGATAGGTAGGGTTATTACCTTGAGAGGCCACATGGAGTAGTGAATAGGACACTGGACTTGAAGTTAGGAAGACATGGGTTCACACCCTGCCTCAGATACTTACTAATTGTGTGAAATTGGGAAATCCACTGAATTGCTCTGTGCCTCAATTTATTCTTCTGTGGACCGAGGAGGCTGGATTCCAAGACATACTAAAGTCCCTTCTAGTAGTGATCTCCATTTTAAATTAAATAACTTGTCCAAGGTCCCACAGCTATTAAGGGTTAGATGCAGGGTTTGGCTCAAGGTTTCTGAGACTAGGTAAATTCAGTTCAATTAATTTCCAGAAGCCTTGATTAAATCTTCCCCAAATCCAGGCACTATGCTTGGCTAATAACAAACAGCAAAACAAAACTCTTAAAATACCAAAGTCTTTGCCCTCAAGGAACTTACACAAACTCTTTTCCACTAAACCTCATCATTTCTCTAAGATACATGAAATTAAAATAGGGAAGCCAATAAGTGAGACACAATTTGAATTGTTTTAGCTTTTTCTTTTTAAACAAATGAATGAATTATGGCAGGAAATCTACCTTTTGTGCAGTGTCCCAGTTGATACAAGCATAGTGAGACCATTCTTACCCATCCTTGCTAAATTTGAGGCCCTCTGTAAGCTTAAGGGATGAGCCAAATGGCCAATCTGCTTCCCACCCCTCCTCTCCATTTGGCTCTGGTTCTTCCTTTCCATTCCATTCCACAGACATTTATTAATCTCCTACTGTGTGCAAGGGATCCAAATACAAAAAACGGGCACATTATGTAGCCCCCTCCCTCCTCTCTGTAAGAGAGAGGCTAGTGAAATCTGTGCTCAGTGTAAATTAGGGTCCCTGGATGAGGAAGGGGCCCAGGCTTTCCCTTCCCTCGCAGTCTTCCCCACCCACACGCACAGTTCCCTGCAGATCAGTGAATATTTTAACAAAGAAATGTTTCATTAAGGAGTTGATACCTTAATGAACTGTCCCCAGGAGCCGTCAAAAAACGCAAAGCTCGCCCCCCCCCCTTTTAAAGCAAAGGGGAAAGTCTTACCGTTGAGTTGGTTTATCAAATTACCGTAATGGCCTGAATAGAGACGTGTGAGAGACAAGGTCTGGAAAAGGGGGAGGGCCAGGTGGAGGACACTCAGCCCGGGGGCCCGTGACTCCAATGCTGCAGCAATCTGGCCCTTTTCTAATTCCTGGATTCCACCTCCCTCCCCGACACTCCCCCCACTCTAACTCCCAGGCCGGTTGGGGGAGGTGACCTACCTGTCCTCTAAGGTGTTTTCACCAAATCCTCGCCCCTACCCCGCCCTAAGGGACTGTGCAGCCTAAGGGACAGTGCGGTGGCCGGGCGGGCGGGCGGGGGAGCGCAGGCTGATTGGTGGGAAATCAGTCATTAAGGACCAGGAAATGAACAATAACCTGACAAGGAGCGAGCAATTTTCCATCAATTAGAAGTCGGCTATGTCTTTGGGTCAAATTAAGTTCCACGCCTGATTGGGGGGGGGGGGGGAGCGGGCGAGTTGGGTGGGAAGAGGAGACAGCATGGGATTGAGTGTGAGAGATCAGAATCCTTCCCTTCCCCCCTACCCTCTTCCCTCTATGGCCCAAATCTCAGATTTTCACCCAGAGGCAGCTGTTAACTGAAGACCCAGAATGGAGCTAGGAGAAGGGGACGGGAAGAAAAGGGGCCCGGGACCCGAAGACAAGCTAGGAGAGGAAAGGATAAAGGCTCTTCTGCCTACCTAATGCTTACCCCATCCTTCAAGACCCACTTAAGTTCCCAGAGCACTTCCAGCCCACTGTAAACTTTTCCTCCTTTAAGCTCCCAGATAATTTATTTATTTAGTTAGTTTTTTTGTTGTTGTTTTTTTCGGTAAGGCAATTGGGGTTAAGTGACTTGCCCAGGGTCACACAGCTAGTAAGTGTTAAGTGTCTGAGGCCGGATTTGAACTCAGGTACTCCTGAATCCAGGGCCGGTGCTTTATCCACTGCGCCACCTAGCTGCCCCTCCCAGATAATTTATTGACAGTGCCCATCATGTGACCCTTCCCAGGCCCCGCCTTCTGTTCCAAGTTGTCTTCACAAGTATGTCTCCTTCCTCTACCCTCTGTACAGACCTCTTAAGAGCACCCTAGTTATTTGTGGATGTCATTTCCCCCTATTAACTATAAATTGCATGGGTGCAAACAGACAAGTCATGTTAAAATTTCCTATCTGCCATCCACACATAGCTAGTGCCCACTGAAACTTGCAGGACTGGATAGAATTGAGTAGAGTATGGCCTCCTTAGGCAAAGACTTTGTCTTTTGTTGTTTAAATTGTGTCCTACTCTTCTTGACCCTATTTGGGGTTTTCTTGGCAAAGATACCCGAGTGGTTTGCCATTTCCTTCTCCTGCTCATTTTACAGCTGAGGAAACTGAGGCAAACAGAGTGAAGTGACTTGCCCAGGGTCACACGGCTAGTAACAGTACGATGTTGGGTTTGAACTCAGGTTCTCCTGCATCCAGACCCAGTGCACTTGACCACCTAGCTGCCCCAAAATGCTTCTGGATAGAAGCATTGTGACATAGTAGATAGTTCTAAGCCTGTAGTCAATCAAGATCTGGGATGGAATACAACCCCTCACACTACTAGCTGAGTGATCACGGGGGAGTTACTTTAACCTTCCTGTGCCTCAGCTTCTTCACCTGTAAAATGGGGGATACTAAAAGTACTTAGCTCACAGAATTACTGTAAGGCTCAAATGGGATAATGTAAAGTGCTCTGCAAACGCTAACCCCATACTTAAATGTCATGTATTATGATTTGTATCTCTCACTGTATCTAGCACAGTGCTGTGCACATAGTAGTTGCTCAGTAGTGGCTTTCTGATTCATCAATGGGAGAAAGGCAGAAGAAAGGCAAAAGATTAAAATAAAGGGGGGGACAGGGAAGGAGATGAGGAAGAACCCTTCCCACTAGATGCAGTCTCTTCCCTTGGAGGTCCCATCTTTTCCTCTGTCTCTCCTTCCCCCACCCCTTCCCCTCCAGACATTCCTTATCTACATCAGGAGCCCATGGAACTAAATGAGTGGCAGGTAATAAGAATCAGTTTTAGACAGGACTGTCTAGGAACCCTTAGAGTTCATTAATACATGTTCCCTTCCTGCTCCTGTCCCTGCATCTCTAGCCTCAATTTCATGTCTTATGTTCTCATCTGTCCCATGAATACCAAAGAAAGGCCAGTTCTTCCCAGATCACAGTCCAAGTCACCCCTTTCCTCAGGATGTACACATGGAAATTCTAGGACTGGGTCAAAGGTCAGAAAAGGGACCCAAGTTGCTTAGTCTTGGGAAGGACCAAGCAACTAAGATGTCAGCAGGGGAGCCAAGTCCTTCGAAGTGCTATGGTGCTAAAAGGATTCTACATATTGAGTCCCTCACCTCTCAAGAGGTAGCAAGGGGGTTTATCACTGGTCCCTTCTGGTTGTGGTTGCTCATTGTCTTGATCACAATACTGAAGTTTCTCTGAGTTGTTTTTATTTATGATGTTGCTGTTATTGTATAAATTGCTCTCTGGGTTCTGCTCATCATACTCAAGCAGAGATAGTCTTGAGGTAGCACACCCCAGGAGATGAAGAAGCTTCAGTGTTCTTTATTATGTCTCAATTTCTAGTAGAAGACCCATTGGATCATTCACAGAAACTCCCTGGGAGGGGAGGCAATTCTCTTGATTAATTGATCAGTTTGACTATTAATAGAAAGCTTCACTGGAGAAACTAGTGGGTTATATGCTACAGCCATGAGTGTTAGCAAGAATTCAAAAAGAAGGGCCATATCACCATTCCCAACCCTGCCTAGAGACACCTTACAAGACAGTGTGTCCTCCCCCCCGCCCCCAAACATAGCCTTCTTACTCCAGACTGTAAATGACTTTGGGGATTTATAAGATTTATATACATTTTTGGTACTAATAGTTGCTTGTTCTCCTCCCTTTAAATAAAATTGTTCTGTTTAACAAAAAAGATTGGGGGGAAAAACACAGATATATGAATATAATGGAATACCATTGTATAGAAAGAAATGATGAATTAAAACAATATTAGTATCATAAACAAAAGAAATGATGAACATGAGACATGGGAAGATTTGCATGAACTGATGCAGAGTGAAGTGGGTAGAGCCAAAAGAATTTTTTTTCAAAAGAATTATTTACACAAAGATTTCAATATTGTAAATGAAAAAGATCACTATAAGGAAGGCCAAACTGAGTAATGAAGAAAATAAGGAAGGTCTGGGAGAACAGGTAATGAGCCATGCCTCCCTCTGGGGCAGAGAGTTTGAGAAGTGGACTGCTAGGACAGAATGTATTGAATACATTGTCAAAATTCTATGACTTCATCAGATCTTTTTGTTTATTTGTTTCCTGTTTTCACAAGGGGAGGGTTCAACCCAGGGTTCATGTGATATGAAGGAAATGTGATGTAAAGACAAAAGTCATCAATAAAATGTAAAAAAAGAACCCAGTTGATTGGTTTAGATCCTAAATATGACCCTTGTCTTTGAGGAGCTCACCACTTACTAAGACCAAGGGAAGATGAGACCAACCAATTGACTTGTATTATTACAAAATTACCATTATTCATTGGGGCTGAAAGAGGGGGATGTTGTAGGAAAAAAGGGACAGCCCTGGTGTTTTGGAGCAAATGGCCTGGGCCAATCTAGAAAAGCCTCTTAAGGGAGGCAGCCCTTCACTATAATGTTGTTGAAAACAGGGATGGAGTTGGGCAAATAGAATGGAACAAGGCATGGACCAATGTTTGGCCATGGAGAGAAGGAAGGTTGGGCACAGAAAATCAGCTTAACGAGGGGAAAAAGAGTGCTGAATTTGGAATCATAAAGACAGGTTTGATTCCTGACTATGTTACTTCTTACCTGTGTGAATTTGGGTGAGGAATTTTCCCTCTCTGGGTCCCATTTTTTGTTTTTTTCTTGGTGAGGCAATTGGGGTTAAGTGACTTGCCCAGGGTCACACAGCTAGTAAGTGTTAAGTGTCTGAGGCTGGATTTGAACTCAGGTCCTCCTGACTCCAGGGCCAGTGCTCTATCCACTACACCACCTAGCTGCCCCTCTGGGTCCCATTTTATTCACCATAAAACGAAGCAGTTGAACTAGATGATATGCCAAGGTCCTTTCAAACTCTAATTCCTATGAGAATGGGGATAGAGGAATAACCTTTTTGAGTTAGTGTGGATAGAAGCATATTAGGGTAGTGAGGAGAGATGCAAGAAGACAGTCAGGGTCTTTCCTAAGGACATAATAATGATCGTGTGGGGTTCTTTGGTTAGCCTTAGAGAGGCCAAGTCACACAGGTTCCCTGCCCTAGATTATCCTTTAGTCTCAAAGTCTAGACATGCAGACAATAGTGCATACAATGATCAACAAGTAATTATTTTTTTTTGTGAGACAATTGGGGTTAAGTGACTTGCCCAGGGTCACATAGCTAGTAATTGTCAAATGTCTGAGGCTGGATTTGAACTCCTGAATCCAAGGCCAGTGCATTACCCACTGAGCCACCTAACTGCCCCCAACAAGTAATTCTTATTGCCAGACCTCCAACTTTGGCTGGTTGGGAAAATATCTAGAGAGGAGGAGCTGTAGGATATTGGGTCTTGAGGGTGACAGCAGCATTGTATATTTCCCTAGGGTGGGGCCAAGGAAGGGTTTTGTATTTGATCCTGGAGGTGATAGGAAGCCATTGGAGTTTATTTGGGGGGGGGTAGGAGGGTATGACAGTCTGACCTACACTTAGGAAATTCACTTTAGTGGCTGAATGGGGGATGAATTGGAGTGAGGAGAGACTTGAGCAGACAAATCCATCAGAAGACTTATCACTGATATGTCCTAGCATGAGTTGACAGAGGCCTACACCAGGACAGTGGCAGTATCAGAGGAGAGAAGGGGGCATATTGGAGAAATATTACAAAGGTAAAACTGACAGACCTTGGCAACAGATTGGACATGAAGGGTATGAGTGAGAAATTGAGGATGATACTTAGAAGACTAGAAGCCTAGAAGACTTCGAAGATGGTGGTACCCTTAACATTAATAGAGAATTTAGGAATGGGAAGAATTTTAAGGAAAGATAACAAGTTCAAGTTGAAGATGCCTGCCATTCAGCAGTTGGAGTTGTGAGACTATATGTCAGCAGAAAGGTTAAGGCAGGATAGGTAGAGTTGAGAATCATTAATTAACATTGAAATGGTAAATAGGGGCAGCTAGGTGGCACAGTGGATAGAGCACTGGCCCTGGATTCAGGAGGACCTGAGTTCAAATCCAGCCTCAAACACTTAACACTTACTACCTGTGTGACCCTGGGCAAGTCACTTAACCCCAATTGCCTCACCAAAAAAAAAAGAAAAGAAAAGAAAAGAAAATAGGAAAAAAAAGAAATGGTAAATAAATCCACGGGATCTGGCGAGATCACCAAGTAAAATCATATAGAGCGAAAAGATTAGAGGGATCAGGACAAAGCCCTGTGGGACACCTACCATTACAGGGCATGCGAATCCAGCAATAGCATGAGAAGAAGCAGTCTGATAGGTAGGAAGAAAACCAGGAGAGACCAGTGTCCCAAAAATCTAGAGAAGAGAGCTCAATAAGAGGAGTGACCAATAGTGTCACACAAAAGCTGCAGGGTTGGGGGCAGCTAGGTGGCACAGTGGATAAAGCACCATCCCTGGATTCAAGAGGGCCTGAGTTCAAATCCAGCCTCAGACACTTGACACTTACTAGCTGTATGACCCTGGGCAAGTCACTTAACCCTCATTGTCCCACAAATTTTTTTTTTAATTAAAAAAAAAAAAGCTGCTGGGTGGTCAAGAAGAATGAGGACTGAGAAGAAGCCATTGGATTTGGCAATTAAGAAATTACTAGTGGGGCAGCTAGGTGGAGCAGTGGATAGAGCACCAGCCCTGGAGTCAGGAGTACCTGAGTTCAACTCGGGCCTCAGACACTTAACACTTACTAGCTGTGTGACCCTGGGCAAGTCACTTAACCCCAATTGCCTCACTAAAAAAAAAAAAAAGACAAAGAAATTACTAGTAACTCTGGAGAAAGCAGTTTAGTGGAATGTTGAGGTTAGAAACTGAATTGTAAGGGGTTAAGAAGTGGGCAAAAGTACAAACAAAACCAATGCGGACAAGATTAGAAGGAAAGCAGGAAACAGGGAGGAAATTTTTTTCACTGCCAATTTCTCTGATAAAGGCCTCCTTTTTTCAAATTTATAAGAATACAAGTCATTCTCCAATTGATAAATGGTCAAAGGACTTGAATAGGCAGTTTTCAAGAACCCAAAGCTAAAAATAGTCATATGAAAAAATAGTCTAAACCATTATTGATTAGAAAAAGTCAAATTAAAATAACTCTGAGGTACCACCTCACACCTATCAAATTGGATAATATGACAGAAAAGGAAAATGACAAATTTTGGAGGTGATGTGGAAAAAAATGGAATATTAATACATTGTTGGTGGAGTTGTGAACTGATCCAACCATTCTGGAGAACAATTTAGAACTGTGCTCAAAGGGCTATAAAACTGTGCATACCCTTTGATCCAGCAATAACACTACTAGGCCTGGATCACAAAGACATCAAAGGAAAAGGACCTATATGTACAAAAATATTTATAGCAGCTCTTTTATAGTGGCAAAGAATTGGAAACCCTTGGAGCCTTGGCTATTCATTCTTCTCATATAGTATATATATATATATATATATATTTGTATAGTATTAATATCAATGAGGCAGCATATCATAGTAGATAAGAGACCTGGCTGGGGAGCCAGGAAGACTTGGGTTCGAGTTCCTCTTCTGACATATATATGGCCCTTTTCAGGGCTTCTCATCTATCTTTGGTGTCCTTTCACCCTATTCTCACCTGTGGCCCTAAGAAGCTGAAGCATGGGCAGCAGCCACACCCCACAGATAGGATGGCCTAAACTGGGTTGAGGGTAGCCAACAGGCCTCAAATTCTGAGTTAAAGGGATGTCTACCCCAAGCATGTGAAGACTTCTCCCAGCAGAATGGGCAGATGAGAACAATTTGTTCCAATGGCCTTGAAGGTGACTGAAGCAGGTCCTGTGGAGCACTTGAAGCTAGCTGGTCAGACACTGAAGATGCCAAGGTCATCGACTGCAACCCAGACCTTCATGGTCATCTTGACTTTTGTCTTGCCACTAGACTCGGATGACTCTGGAAGAGAGAATGAGCCTGAAGCCTTTGTTTTTGTTTTTTTGTTTTGTTTTGTTTTGTTTTTGCGGGGCAATGGGGGTTAAGTGACTTGCCCAGGGTCACACAGCTAGTAACTGTCAAGCGTCTGAGGTCAGATTTGAACTCAGGTACTCTATCGACTGCGCCATCTAGCTGCCCCTCTTTCTTGTATTTTCATTTTTATTTGTGTACATTTCTCACCCCTTGGTAAGCTGTAAACTCCATGACAGACATACTGGTATAGTGGGAAAATCACTGGATTTGTAGTAAGAAGGCCTGGGTTTAATCTTGGTTCTACCAATCAGACCACTTAGAGGATTGTGGGGACGTCACAATTTGGGCCTCAATTTTTTTTTTCATTTGAATAATGATAGAGATAGTCAAGACTATTTGAACCTTAACATCCCCTCTAAATCTCTACATATCACCCCGAAGGGCAAGTGTCTTCTCTAAACTTTGTGTCTAAAGTTCCTATGATGAAGGGTCCTCAGACATCATCTGGTTCACTCCTCCACCCTCGTTTTAGACATAAGGAAACTGAGGCACAGGGGTGTTGTTATAGCCTGGATTTGAGCCCAATTCCTCAGATGCCCAAGTCAGCATTCCTTCCATTATAACACACCATCACGATGTTCTGTGTGAAGTAGGGGCTTAATGTTTGTTGGACAAATGAATGCTTATATACACACTCCTGTGTTTATACGTACACATTCCCATACTAACACATTTCTTCTTCCTCTTCTTCTTCTTCTTCTTCTTTTAAAAATAAATTCTTCTCTTCCCATGAGCTCCCCCCCCCCAGTAATAAATAAAAATAATCAAGCAGAAGCGTCCTACAAAGTGGCCCTCCTCTAACTGAGTATACAGCATTCCCACCCATAGTCCCCCATTCTCTTGGGAAAGGAAAATGCTTTCTCATCTCCCCTTGGTGCCAAGATTGGTGGTTATCTTTACGCGTAGCGTTGTTTTCAGCTGACGTTATCATTGTCACTGACGGCCTTTCATAGGTATTTTCCTATTCACATACACACTGCCATGCTCCAACACTGGGCCACTGCTCACTCATGTGCCCTTCCGGGTTCACACACTAGTGCTCTAACACGAAAAGACACAGTTCCTCTAAACGCTCATCTCTAACCGCCTCCCCCCACCCCAACCTTTGCAGTACACAACCCACCACGTCGCCCACAAACCCTCAGGGCCCGGGGCTTCATACTGGGGCCAGGGGCCACCCCTGTTGGTCTTTTCCCAGCCCACTATCCCAAGCCACTCGGCAGAGTGCCCCGTTGCCTTCTGCAGTCACACGGCCCTCCACGCGGACCCTCCACACGCTCCTAAGCCCCTCCTCCGTCCCGCTCCCACGCCTCCCCACCTCCGCCCTCGCCCCAACCCTCCACTCCCTCTCTCCCTCCCTCCCTCTCTTCTCCCGGCTGCGGTGGCGGTGGCAGCCGCGGCAGCATCGCCGCAGCCTGTTCTCATTACGGGCCAATGAGGCTGTTTACTCACCCAGCTGGAGATGGTTAGATAGTGATAAATAATGAAAGAGAAAACAGGCTTTTCCCCTCTGCGCCTTCTATTTATGTAACATGTGTCACAGCTCACTCACAGACTTTGTTTCGGAGTTGGGTGCAGGAAATCGTTTATTTTTTCCGGACAGTGGCTGGGGTGGGGGGTCCCATGTCTTGGTTCACACCCACGGGGTGGCGGTGGGGGTGGGGGAGCGCAATTTTTCGGGATCGGTCTTCCAGGGTTGTGTCCCCTCCACTCCCCCCAAGGCTAGAAGGTCTATCCTCAAGAGTTGTCACTGCTCCCCTCCCCATGCTGTTCTTTGGCAGGACTGGGGGTGGGATAGGAACCCCGATCTACTTACTCTAGTCCTCCAGGAAGGCTTTGGGGAGCTCGGAGAACTTGGGGGGCTAAAATTCCTTGAGCAAAGGCAGTTGGAAAAAGGCAAAGGACTTCCTGGGTGGGCTGCACCTGCATACAGGAGAGGGAGTGAAAGGGAGAGAGACCCCAAGCCCACCCCTATTTCCCTTCCCAGGGAGAAGACCTACCTTGAGAAAGTTCATGGCAAGTTTACTCACCCTGAGTTGGGGGTGGGGAGAGTGGGGGGGGTATGTGTGTGGGGGTGGGGCTTGGAATGATGAGGTGGAGAATCTCAGAAAAGCTTCCCCATTCTTCCAGGAGCACCGGAAAAATAGGAATCCTTTTGGGGACATCGATGATGACAATAGCAATAGCTAAGATTTATGGAGTACTTCCTGCTACATTGTCCCAATGGAGCCTCACAACAGCCCTTTGAAGTAGGCACTATAGATATTATTATGCCCATTTTTCAGATTAGAAAACGGAGGCACTTATAAGTAATTTCCATCCTAGAGTTACCCTCTTTCCTACCCTCAGTTAGTGTTAGGGGAAGTATTCAGACCCAGTTCTCTCCTGACTCAGTCCAGTTCATTTTCCACTATACCCCCATGTTCCTCTATGCTAAAGGAAAGGAAAAAGTGAGTTTTGTTTTGTTTTGAAAGTAGACATAACTTTGCAAGCTCCCCTCCCATCCCTCAAGGCCTGGCTCCCCTAGCTTCCCATTTTCAATACTGGCTGTACCTTACCCAGTCAGTCTTTCAGAAAACTGGGCCAAATGTGGGCAGAACCCTAGACAGAACAGTACCACCTTTAGTATAGCCCTTTGCAAAGCATTTTCACAGAGATATTCCTTGATTCTCTGCCCTGTGAAGAAAATGGAATATGGGGTCAGTTACTTCATCTCTCTGAGCCTCAACTTCCTCACCTATAAAGTGGAGATAATAATGCTTTTGGTATGTCCCCTCAAAGGGTGGTCATGAGATTCACTAGAGCACTTTGCAAATAATGATTTGACCTTTGATAAAGCACGATATAAATGTCAGTTCTCTCTTCTCCTTCCTTCATCTCCCCCTGATTATTATTCCCATTATGCAGATGAATCAACTGAAAGTCAGTGATATACTCAAGGTCTCCTAGCTAATAAATGGCAGAAGTGGTACTCTGGTTCAGGTCTTGTGGTACTTAGTCCAGTGCACTGTCCACTGTGCAATTTAGAGGAAGCAGTCCCTTGTCTAAGGAAGGAGTTGTGGTCTCTCTTGGGGGACTTCCAGTCTGATGAGGAAGACATTACACACAATCACAGATGCATGAACAAGATTGGTTTTTTTTGGGGGGGGGCAATGGGGGTTAAGTGACTTGCCCAGGGTCACACAGCTAGTAAGTGTCAAGTGTCTGAGGCCAAATTTGAACTCAGGTCCTCCTGAATCCAGGACTGTTGCTTTATCCACTGCACCACCTAACTTCCCCCAGGAACATGATGAAAAAAAAAAACTTATGAAGCAACAGCAAGGGAAAGAGGCAGCCTATCACGGTAGAAAGAGTATTGGATTTAGAGACAGAGAGCTAAGCTTCTACTCTTGCCTCTGCCTCTTACTGACTGTATCACCTTGGGCTAGTCACTTCTCCAGTCCTCAATTTCTTAATTTCATCCCAGGGCCATCTCCAGTCGTCTTGATCTATATTTTGCCACTGGGCCCAGGTGACTCCAGAGGAAAGTGTGAGGCTGGTGACATTGTACAGCCCGGCCTCACTTAAATCCAATTCACTTGCAAGTCAAGACATCACTTTCCTGATGTCTTTAGTCCTCTTGGAGAATGAAGGATGAACAACAATCTTCATTTATTTGTTGGATGAGAGGGTTGAAATACATCTTTATGGGCCTTCCTAGTGCTGACCAGAACTGTGAATAAGAACATGGTACAAAGTCAGTTGATAAACACTAAAGGAACAAGGAGTAATAGAGTGTTAGAAGCTAGCTGGGAATAGGTGAGTTTGGGGCAGGTTTGGAAGGAGGGTTAGAACATTAACTGAGGTGGAGGAGAGGGGAAGGGCATCCCAGGAGAGGAACAAGTGAGCCCTCAGAGGGAGGGGAGGAGTGAGTTCTATGAGCATAGCGGCAATAAGACTAATTTGATTATCGAGAAGGTGCCATATTGGGGAAAAAGGATTACAGATTTAGAGCCAGAAGGAATGTTAGAGGTCATCTAATCAAGGTCATCTAATTGAACCCCTTTATTTTACAGAAGAAGAGTTTTACAGGAGAAGAAACTGAGTTCCAGGGAAGAGAAGTGACTTTCCCAGGTTTATACAAGTACTGGACAAAGCCAGAATTAGAACCTCTGACTCCAAAGCCTTCTTTTTACTGTATCACATGCCTAACTTCTAATAAATCTCATCTAGAGGGATAATAGACACCTGGTGAGTGGAGCAGGGTCCTAGGCTACCTTTTCTAAGTCTTAGTTTCCTTTCCTGTGGGAGAGTGGAAAGGAAATATAAAAGAGGAATATCCTGGGGTAGTAGAGACTGGGAAACAGGTGTACGCCTCTACTTTGTCCCTGCATTCTGCTTTGCTTTGAGGTCACACTCAGCCAGCCCGAGCTCTGATATCTGACCCCATCAGACTCAGTACGTTGAACATTTGCCAGGTCTATGAGTGTCAGGGGAAGGGATGACCATGGGATGGGGACACATCCAAATGGGTCACCAGCAGACCCCTCAGCTCATGGGATAGAGTCTATTCCAAATACAGATGTATAAAGTAGATTGCATCATGGGACAAACAGGTCTTCTAAAAGAAGCTGGACGACTACTTCTTGGAGTTGCTAGAGAGAGGATTTCAAGGGGTCCTTGGTAGCTCTGAGAATCTAGGATTTTGACATAACATACACACGATCTCTATATCAAATTTGGGAGGTTCTAAAGTAAAGTGTGGGAGAAAAGAGGTGTTAAACAGAAGGTCTACAGAGCCATTGTGCTGAATTGTTGTATGCCTATGAAACACGGACAGTTTACCATCAAACATGCCAGGAAAATGAAATGCTTCCATTTGATTTTTGAAGATCACCAGGAAAGGTAAAGTAGTGGACACTGAGGCCCTTTCTTGAACTGAACTGCCAAGCATTCCAAATCAAATGCCAAACGTACATTTGCGTAAAGGACTTTTATGGAGAACTTACACAAGGTGGGCAGTCACATGGAGGTCAGAAGAAGCCATACAAGGACACTCTCCAGGTCTCTCTAAAGAACATTGGAATCAATTGTGAGACATGGGAGACACTGGCAAAGGACCTCCCAGTATGGCATGCCCACATCAAAGAACATGCTGTACTCTACAAGTGAAGCAGAATTGCAGGAGCTCAAAAGAATCATGAGATGGGAAAATTCAGGGACATCTCCACTCCAAATGTTCATAGGGACTATTTGTACCCAAATTATGGTAGAGCATTCGGAGCTTGTATTGGTCTGATTAGCCCCAATTGGACACACTGTACCTTGACCCCAAAATACTGATATCATTTTGGTCCTCTTTGAGAACAAAGGATGACAAGCAAGCAAGCAAGCAAGCAAGCAACCAACCAACCAACCAACCAACCAACCAACCACTTGTCCTCTCATCCTAGAGACACGGGGCATAGAATGTCAGAACTGGAAGGTGGCTTAAGAGACAATCTTGTCTAACCCTCTTACTTTATAAAAGAGTTGTTTTTCATCCTTTGCTTTTGAAGAGGATTAATGGCATCATGGGATGATGTCTTGACTAGAATTCAGCTCTCTAACCCCTAGTCCTAGGGGTTGTCCTCCCCTCCCCTCAATGTCCCATATGAAGTGATTGTTGGACTATACTAATGTAAAAAGGTTTTAGGGCACAAAGCCCTCTCCATGACCTAGACAAGAGCCAACCCATCTCTAGTCTGGAGCCTCAGTTTATCCTGTCTGTCTCACAGGCTAATGATGCTACACCTAGGTATGGACCTCCCCAATTTGGGGTGGAGGGAACTCATAGGACAGGCTCCAGTCCAAATCCCTCTCATGAAACCCCAGGCTTTGGGGGAACCTGAGGGCTCTAATGAGGGCCCCAGTCTGAATTCCCCAGCTCCGCAGCACCCTCACACTTTCCCTCTGCAGGGCTTTCCTTCTCTACCCACCCCCTTTCTCGTGTTTTCCTCCCAGCCCCTCCCCACCAGCCTCCCTCCCTCCCCTGCAACCCCCCAAGGGGGCTCTGGCTTCGCTTGAGGGCACGGAGTGAACCAGCCTGTAACAGAGAAATCTCAGGCTCCTCTTTAGACGTCCCCCGAGAAGGCAGATCTGAGGGAAAGCTTCGGAGAAGGCGCCTGCAGCAATGTCAGCTTGAGAACAGCCCAGCTGACAGGATGCTGAGCAGGGGATTAAGGTCGGGATCAGGGAAGCTAGGGAAAAATGAAGGAAGGTTCTTGCTGTTTCCTGGGGCCAGCTCCATTTTGGCTTGTTTTCTTCTTGTTCTCACTCTGGGAAAGGAGGCTCAGAGGGGAGATAGAAGCAGGAAGGGGGAGGGAGAGATCTCCAGACTCAGTGCCCAGTCAAAGAGAAGGGCTCCTGGAGCTTCTGCCCACCCCATTCCCGCCCCCCAAGTTCTGCTCCCTTCCCTGCCCCCTTCTCTCTTACCTGTGATCTCCAAGCACTTCCCAGACATACCTGCTTCAGTGACAGATCTTACTTAGTAAGTACTTCTTCTGATCTTGCCCCATATTCACTCTGTTTTGGGTTCTGGGGGTAGATGAGATGGGACTGAATTTGTGATTTCATTGACACAGGAAATTCTTGTTGTTGTTGTTGTTTTAATTTAGTTTAATTTAATTTTGTGGGACAATGAGGGTTAAGTAACTTGCCCAAGGTCACACAGCTAGTGTCAAGTGTCTGAGGTCAAATTTGAACTCAGGTCCTTCTGAATCCTGGGCTGGCGCTTTATCCACTGCGCTACCTAACTGCCCCCCCCACCGGGCACGGGAAATTATTATTATTATTATTATTATTTTGTGTGTGAGGCAATTGGGGTTAAGTGACTTGCCCAGGGTCACACAGCTAGTAAGTGTTATGTGTTATGTGTCTGAGGTCGGATTTGAACTCAGGTACCCTGACTCCAGAGCCGGTGCTCTATCCACTGTGCCCCCTAGCTGCCCCACAACAGGAAATTCTTGAAGTGTGCAAATGGGCACTTGATCTGCAATTTATAGTCTCGAAGTTATGTGAGGCACTGAGAGGTTAAGCTATTTGCTCAGCTAGGTGGCGCAGTGGATAGACCCCTTGAAAAAGAGTTGAGAAGCCATGAGTTCAAATCTAGCCTCAGACACTTACCACCTCCATGACTCTAAGTAATTCACTTGACTACTACCTACCTCCATTTCCTCAGCTACAAAATGGTGATAACAATAGCACCTACCTCTCAGAATCCTTGTGAGGTCTCTAATGAAACAATATCATTAAAGTACCTTGCAAGCCTTAAAGCATTATATAAATGCTAACTAGCTATTAGTATTACTCAGCCAATATGTGTTAGAGATGAGGCCTGAATGCAGGCCTTCCCGACTTTAAGAACAGCTCATCATTGACTACAACATGATGCTTCTAAGTGGGAATACTGAAGACCAGAACTGGTACCAGAGACTAAGGGGTTTTCATTCTGATGGGGGAAACATGGACCCTTACCGAAGGGAACTAAACTCTCAGGCTAATGAGAGAGTAGCCCACTTGTCACGAGGGAGCTCCCACTCTCATGGGGAAGGCAGAGGGACTGCAAATGAAAAGGTCGGGGGTAGAAAACTGGACACAAATATCTGCTTATTCAAATAAGGAAAAGCATACCAGTGGAAGGGAGCAGTAATTCACAAAAGACAAAGACTCCAGAAAAGAGCCAGAAATGTGAAACCCAGGCTTCAGCTATCAATTTGCAAAGTTCAGAATATAGATAATAAATAAGAACATCAAGGTCTCCCTACAAAGGAGTATCTGGAACCTCATAGTTCTCACTGAGATTTTATGGGAGTGAATCAAATCACTAGAATATGGTCATGGAAGTATATTCCTCATTGGAAAAGAATGGATTAGATAAAAACCAGCAGGATAGAGTAGCATTATGTATTAAGAACATATATTCGTGTAAGGAAATACATACACAGCATGGGGGAAGCATGGTGGAGAGTGTTTAGGTGAAGATCAAAGTTTTAAAAAATAAAGAAAGTAATATTGTGGTGGGAATATACTGCAACCCACCTGGCCAGAAAGAAAGCATGGAGGATGAGTTCTTAAAACATATCACAAACTTAGCACTGAAATATGATACAGTAGTGATATCAGAATTCAAGTACCCTGAATATCTGTGGGAGATCTTCTTCTAAAATGAGAGAAGCTGTTAAATTTTCACTTGACTTAAAGGAGATTTCATTTATTAAAAAGGTGAGGAAATAATACAGGGAAATGCTATTTTAGATTTATGATCAAAATTTACTGGCTGTTGAAAAGAAATTAAGAGAACCTCAGAAAGAAGTGACCATTTGATCTTAGAAGTAGCAGTCTGTCTTGTACCCTCCATTTTGGGAGAGTGGGTTTCAAATAGTTCAGAGAATAGATAGGTAATTCTAATGGAAAGGGACTAAGAAGCCCCTAAAAACAAAATTCTGATGGCATAAACATAAATGATTTTGATGAAGAAGAAAAGGGGAGTGATTCAAGGAAACCCATCTATATGTATGCACAGGAACTCATAGACAAGCTCAGCTTTTAAAATAACATTGAGGGGAAGGAAGAAAGGGCAGATGAATGAAGATGAATACAAAAGAGTGTTAGGATCCTGTGCGAATTATGTCAGGAGCACCAAAGCTCAGAATGAATTGAGGTTGGTAGTGAAAGCAAAGGACAACAAAAAAGACTTTTTTAAAGCAGTGTTGGGACAAGGAAAGATCAAGAAAGTGATAAGACCACTGAATTGAATGGTAACTACAGACAACAAAGAAGGCTGAACTACTCAACTCTTATTTTCTACTTTTTTTTTTTCCCTTTAGGAAGGAGAATGATCTTTGTCCTCAAAGGAATAGAACAAAAATGATGAACAGGAGTTGAGCTAAGTGAAGTTAAGCTAAGTGAAGAAAGAGATGGTAAGGAGAATCTGTTATCGTTCAGTTGTGTCTGGCTTTTCGTGACCCCATTTGGGATTTTCATGGAAAAGATACTGAAGTGCTTTGCCATTTCCCTCTCCAGTTAACTTTACAGATGAGAAAACTGAGGCAAATAGGGTGAAATGATTTACCTAGGGTCACAGCAAGTGTCTGAGGCCAGATTTGAACTAAGGAAAATGGGTCTTCCCAACTCCAGGTTCAGCACTGTATCCACTGCACCACCTAGCTGCCCGAAAGGAGTACCTAGTTTCCCTCATTTACCAGGCAAAGATTAACTACATTCCAAAGGATTTACAAATGTTATTATGGGTTTTTTTGTTTGTTTTTGTTTTGCTGAGCAATGAGGGTTATGTGACTTGCCCAGGGTCACACAGCTAGTAAGTGTCAAGTGTCTGAGGCTGGATTTGACCTCAGGTCCTCCTGAATCCAGGGCTGGTGCTTTATCCACTGTGCTACCTAACTGCCCCCTACAGATGTTATTTCTTCTTTTCTTTTCTTTTCTTTTCTTTTCTTTTCTTTTCTTTTCTTTTCTTTTCTTTTCTTTTCTTTTCTTTTCTTTCTTTCTTTCTTTCTTTTTTTTTTTTTGCAGGGCAATGAGGGTTAAGTGACTTGCCCAAGGTCACACAGCCAGTAAATGTCAAGTGTCTGAGGCCAGATTTGAACTCAGGTCCTCCTGAATCCAGGGCCAGTGCTTTATCCACCTAGATGCCCCTGAGATGTTGTTTCTTAACCATTATTGGTGATCACTGACAGAAAACACAAACACACACACAAACAAGAGAGAGAACACAAGGCTGGTTATGGGTTAATATAGTAATTTTTTTTAAATGGCAAAGAGCAGATTCTAACTGGTGTTATCTTTGTAAAAATTCTAGAAATTATTAATAAAAGGATCACAAAGGACCATTTAGAAAATAAAATGGAGATTCCTAGGAGCCAGCATAGACTCATCAAGAGCAGACTAACTCCATTTCAATTTTTGATGGGGCAGCAATTGGCCAGAGGAATGTTATAGATGTAATTGACCTGGATTTCTTGAATTTTTCAGTCTCTCTTGATGAACTTAAGAGGAAAATAGAAAGATGCATTGCAGGTGGATTTGGATTTAGTTGATGAGTCATAGCTAAACATTAGAGATCAGTGATGCAATGGTGGCATTACATTTTAGGAAAATCCATGGATAACCTGGAGAGTGCCCAAGAGAAAACAACCAGGATCATGAAGAGCCTCAAGTTTATGCTATATGACAATCAGTTGAAGGAATTAGGGTTATTTATATTGAAGAAGGGAAAACTTAGGGGAAATATGATAGTTGCTTCAAGAATTTGAAGGACTATCCTATGGAAGAAACAGGACACCTAGGTGGCACAGTGAATAGAGCAGTGGGTCTGGAGTCAGGAGGAACTGAGTTCAAATCTTGTCTCAGACTCTTACTAGTCATGTGACCCTGGACAAATCACTTAACCCTATCTGCCTCAGTTTCCTCATCTGTAAAAGGAGCTGGAGAAAGAAATGGCAAACCACCCCAGTAGCTTTGCCAAGAAAACCCCACAATGGGATCCTGAAGAGTCAGACACATCTGAAAATGACTCAACAATAAAAAGGGATGGTGAACTCTTCTTTAGATAAGAGCTTTGAGTTCTCTTCCAACTTTGAAATTCTATGATTCTGGGGGAGGCTTGGTGGTGCAGTGGATAGAGCACCAGCCCTGGAGTCAGGAGTACCTGAGTTCAAATCCGGCCTCAGACACTAAACACTTATTAGCTGTGTGACCTTGGGCAAGTCACTTAACCCCAATTGCCTCACACACAAAAAAAAATTCTATGATTTTGTATGATGCTCTGGAGGAAGGTTACTGATAAACTGGGCCAGGGCTCTATCTTTGACTCTATTTAATCTGTTCAACATTTGTATCAAGGACTTGGAAGAAGGTATACACAACATGGTCATGAATTTGCAGGTTATGAATTTGAACTCAGAGGGAGAGCTGGCTAACAGATTGGAAGAGTGAGTCAAGTTCCTTGAATGAATGGATGGATAAATCAATAAATAAACAGGCTGGAACAGTGAACCCATCTAAGAAGACTAAATTTAATGATGATAAATGTAAAATTCTACACTTGGGTTAAAAATCCAACTTCACAAGTATAGGATAGGAAGGCATGGCTAGAGAGTAGTTGGGGTAAATAAAGATTTCAAATCCTACCTAAAATAGTTAACTAGCTCGGCCACCCTGAGTAAGTCACTAAGCATCTCTCAGTCTTACCTTCCTTAGGTGTAAAATGGGAGTGATAACATCATCTACCTCACTAGATTGTCTAGATATCAAATGAATTATTAGGTGAAGAGAGCTTTGCAAGTCTTAGGGGACCATATAAATGTTTGTTGTTGTTGTTCCTCTGCTGTAGTCAAACTGGTCAGATCTGTAGCACTGTGTTCAGATCAAGGCACCACATTTCTAGAAATACAATGATTAACTGGAGTTTGACCAGAAGAAGATAATGGGTATGATGAGAGGACCACATATTGTGCCACATGCATACCCAATATCTTACCACACAAGCATCAGGTGAAGAAATGGATTCTAGTCAGCCTGGAGAAGAGAAGACTTAGAATGTGTGACGGCCATTGTCATTAGCCTCATCTGAAGAGCCCTCATATGTAGGAAGATTCAACTTCTTTTTGTCCCCAGAGGGCAGCACTAAAAGCCATGGGTGGAATTCAGAGAGAGGCAGATTTAGGAAAAATTTCCTAACAATTATAACCATTCAAAAGTGGATTGAGATATCTCTGGAGGCAGTAAGTTCTCCTTTCCAGGCCTTCCGGAAGGCCAGAGAAGTGGTTGTTGGGGATACAAATAGAAAAGGTTCCTATAAAATTGTACTAAACCTATGAAGTCTTGGGGACTGAGATTTTGTTTTTGTCCTCTGGGATTTCTTAGTTTGATGGGAGAAGACAATCCTTATCCTCAGGGAGCTTCTTCTCTGGAGTAGGGTTGGGGGAAGGGGAGGAGTAGTAAAGAGAACAAGAAATATAGGAAACATCCATAAGCAATTTACAAAGTAAGATCAAGTAAATACAAGTGAATTTATAGAAAAAATTCCTCCTACAATGTCTTTGGAACAAAAATATCTCCAAACTCTAGTTGACAGTCTACTAAGATTAGGATTATTTGATACAGTCAGATTTTAGCATAACTCAAGAAAAGCTCAGTCATGGGCAGCCACTGAAATGGATTTAAACTATTAGTACAAGCTGAAGTACTGTCAGACAGGTAATGTCAGGGCAGTAAAGGTCATACAGGAAGATTTGATGTCTGGAATGACTTTGGAGTGCTTACAATATCGAGGGCAAGAGAATGTCATGAAACACTAATAGAGGAGTTCTAATAAGGCAGTAAGGTCAAATTCATATAAAACAGGGCCACAGAACCATACATAAGGATCCCTGTAGGAAGATATTGACTTAGAAAACCACACAGTAACATTATCTATGTTTTATTGTATTTTTATTTATCTCACCATTTTCCAATTACATTTTAATCTGTGTGCTTGACACCTCTGCTCTAAAGAATCAAGAATTTATGGGGCATTGAAGGAATACAAGACCTGGAGTCAGAAGATCTGGGTGGCATAGGAAAACCAATGATATCAATATCAATGAAACTTTTTTATTTTAAGGAGAAAGAAGAGGAAAACAATGAGGAAGAGGAGGAAGAAGGAGGAAAAGAAGATGACAACTTAAGTTAAAATTCTAGTTATGTTTGTGTGGTTTTGGACATCACTCCCACTCTCTGGACCTCAGTTTTCCTTATATGTCAAATTAGCAGATTGAGGTACATGATGTCTAAGGTTACTTTCAGATCTATATTTCATGAACCCAGGATAATGTAAGCTGGCTCATTAACCAGAGGAAGTTTTGATCTGGATCTGGCATGAGGAAGAAGGGAATGGATTGACATATAAGGGTGAGAATATTTTTTGTTTGTTTTTGTGTGTAAGAAGGGTGAGAGTAAATGGTTGATTAGTCTCTTGGATAATCATGACTTCAGTTGAGAGTGAGGGACAGGAAGCAGACTGATTTCTTCAAAACAGGGGTTTGGTTGAGGTCCTCATAAGAAATATGAATGTTGTTATTCAGTCGTTTTCAGTCATGTCCAATTCTTTATGACCTCTTTCTGGGATTTTCATGGCAAAGATAATGGAGTGGTTTGCCATTTCCTTTTCCATCTCATTTTACAGATGAGGAAACTGAGGCAAGCAGGGTGAAGTGACTTGCCCAAGGTCATATAACTAGTAAGTATCTGGAGTGATATCTATACAATATGTCATAAAACCCTACATTCATTCTTTCTGTGGAGGGATTAATACCCCCTCTTATAAAGCAGGATACTGAGTCCCAGAAATAGCACTTGAAACTAGTTTTGTAATTCCAAAGCCGGTGTTCTATACTATGGGTGAGTATGGTGAGATGGGGAAAAGAAAAAAAATGTCTGAGGAGCCTAGAAAGTAGTATGTGTGGTACAGCAGAGAGAGCACTGAACCTGGGGTCAGAAGACATAGGTTCAAATTCCAGTTCTGTCACTGACTGTGTATCTTGAGCAAGTCAATTACCCTCTCTGAGTCTCAGTTTCCTCATCTATAAAATAAAGAGGCCCGACTATATGTCCTTTAAAATCCCTTCTGACTCCCAATTGATGACCCTACTTTCAGTCTTCCTCTATTTTCCCAAACTCCTTCCCTAAGCCCTTGATCTATTAATGTACATCTGCCTGCCTTAGCACTGTTGGCACAAAGGGAATCCCTTGAGTGACATAGCAGCCAAAATGGGTAGGTGATTATATATACTTCAATATTTTTAAGCATGTGTGATATCATTGACATGGTTGCTCCCTCCAATGGCACAGGTTGAAACTTACCTGTGGCACAATGAGGAGACTGCTCGATTTTGAGTCAGAGGACCAGGGTTTGAATTTTTTATCTGCCATTTATGATCTATGTAACTATGAGCAAATTACTTTTACTTTCTGGGCCTCAGTTTCCTCATCTGTAAACAGAGGGAGTTGGACTAGAGGATTTCTCAGCTCTCTTTCCTTTTTTGGTGAGGCAATTGGGGTTAAGTGACTTGCCCAGGGTCACACAGCTAGTAAATGTCAAGGGTCTGAGGTCAAATTTGAACTCAGATCCTCCAGGAAGGAGGTCCTGAAGTAGGAAGGAGAAAGTATTGAATCCAGGGCCAGTGCTTTATCCATTGCACTGCCTAGCTGCCCCCACTTAGGTCTCTTTTAAGCTCCAAATCTGCAGTCTTATGATCCATCCATATCTCCCATCCTATGGAAATCCTCTCCACGTCCTGTTAGAAATCTTCCATGAGGGGCAGCTAGGTGGCGCAGTGGATAAAGCACTGGCCTTAGATTCAGGAGTACCTGAGTTCAAATCCGGCCCCAGACACTTGACTTACTAGCTGTGTGACCCTGGGCAAGTCACTTAACCCCCATTGCCCAGCAAAAAAAAAAAAAAAAAAAAAATCTTCCATGAAAGGTCCACTCAAGGCACTGGGGGGGGGGGGCGAAGTTTTCTCTTTGGCTCTTCATATTATGTGGGCATCAGTGCCATAATCAGTCTGTCCACCTCCTATCCTTTGCTCTTGGTGAATGACTGGTCAACCTCCTTTTTAGGTCATACATCTCCCTGATGATACCTTTTATGATGTTTCATGTTCCAGCCTATTAATGCCCTCTATACAACTTTCTATTGCTATTTGAGTGATCCACAGTTTAGATGCCTCAACAGTTATGATGTTCTATGTTTCAGCAGCATTGAAAGAAAATTGGCATTAGAAAGATGGGGTTTTATTTTGGGGAGAAGCTTGAGATCATTGAAAGTACTACACAATTTCCCAGATGCAACATGGGCTTATTATTCTCCTCCCATTCAGTTCTGGGCCCCATTTGCTGTCCACCTGCAGCGTCTGTTCAAGGTATGTATATTGATGGACCCTCTCTATGGGTTGTCCATCTAATTGACACTCATTGTTTGAACAACAGTCATCCTTCATCCATTGAATTTTTCCTGCGTGGATAATTAGGCCAAACTCTTTTGAGTGATGTTAGATCTCATTTAGGAGCCTCTGCCTCCTAAAGGCTTGATTCAATCAGCACAATAGCCCACAAATAGGATCATCTATAGCAGGACCTTAATGTTGTTTAGGGAATCCCACTCCTAGTTGGACTCTGCACTGGACATGTTCTATAAGTAACAAGGACATAGTAATTTAGGGGAGCACATTTCTCCCCATTTTTATGCCTTTCAATGACTATCAATATCACTAACTAATCATTAAAATGGCCTTTTTTTGCATATTTTAAGGAATTTTATAGGATCTTAACATATGCAAAGGAGGCATCTTTTTGGAGGAGAACCTTTACAGTTGAGTTGCATTTTGCTCAACTTCGTTAAATGCTTCTTCCCCTCTGCCCCCCATTGTCAACAAACAATGAGCACAGTAGGATCTTGTATTCTCCAAACCATTCGGTTGATTGTGTGACTGACTGTAAAGATGTGATCAGCTTTAGAATATTGTTTGACAATAATACTTGCCTCTCTTTTTCTTATATTTTCATCAAGGAATCCCTCAATATATGTGTAATTTATTCTCATAAAAATTTCATGGAGAGGAAAAAGTAGGCATGTGAGTTAGTAGTTACTGATATCCTCTTGATGGCCCTTTTAAAATAGTAATAAGACATCATTTTTTCCCCAATCATTCAGCATCTTCCCTTTGAGATACCTGGAGAAGTGTTCCAGCTGTATAGAATCAATGATCCTATGAAATTCCAAACTGTTTTGCTTCCATCATGGACCCCCACTCTATACTTGCTCTTGTCTAGCTGCTCTTTCTGTTTTTGCTCTTAGTGCTATTTCCATCCCCCTTTAGTGAAAACAGGGTTCAGTGAATCTAAATGTCATTGATATCAGAGGAAAAAATAGTTTATTCTAGAAAAATTGACAAAATACTTTCCATTTTTCTTTGTCATCTTTCCAGTTTGTTCTTCAAGTGCTTTTGGAATGATATGACTTCATTGGCCCTCATGACAAGTTTCCTGTAAATTCCTTTTTTCTTCTGCCACTACTTAGGGTTTTATGAGGGGTTATTGCTCATAATCTTTCATCATCTTCCTTTGGATGATTTTATAAATAAGTTTGTATTCTAAAACATGCTATTGGTTGCCATATCTCTCTGCTTGGCAAAGAGACCATGTGTTGGCTGAGTAATATGCCTTCTAGGATCTTTGAGCCTCCCATTATGGCAAGAGCTATACTATTTAAATTTCTTCAGGAAATGCTGATAATTCATGTCAATGCCTGTTTCTTTTTCTATCCTCCATTTTTCTGCATTGATAGCTTTTTTTTCTTTTTTCTTTTTTCTTTCTTTCTTTCTTTCTTTCTTTCTTTCTTTCTTTCTTTCTTTCTTTCTTTCTTTCTTTCTTTCTTTCTTTCTTTCTTCCTCTCTCTCTCTCTCTCTCTCTCTCTCTCTCTCTCTCTCTCTCTCTTTCTTTCTTTCTTTCTTTTGCTGGGCAATGAGGGTTAAGTGACTTGCTCAGGGTCACACAGCTAGTGTCAAATGTCTGAGATTAGATTTGCAATCAGGTCCTCCTGAATCCAGGGCCAATGCTTTATCCACTCACTGCACCACCTAGTTATCCCCATTGATAGCTTATTTAAATAGGTCAAGCTGGAACTATTTTGTTCTTCTTATTAGGTATTGATTTTTCTTTTTCTTTTTTTTTGGCAGGGCAATGAGGGTTAAGTGACTTGCCTGCCCATGGTCACACAGTTAGTAAGTGTCAAGTGTCTGAGGCCAAGTCTGAACCAGGTCCTCCTGAATCCAGGGCCAATGCTTTATCCACTGTGCCACCTAGCTGCCCCTGGGTATTGATTTTTCTGAAAAGTCAGTGACCTGAATGTACATGTACAGATGATTCAGAAAAGTCTTCTCCCTTAGTAACTAATCATTTCCTGTCTATTAATTTATAATCACTTTCACTTTTTTTTGGTTACCAAATCCAGTGCCTTCTAATTCTTTCTCTCTCTCTCTCTCTCTCTCTCTCTCTCTCTCTCTCTCTCTCTCTCTCTCTCTCTCTCTTTTGCGGGGCAATGGGGGTTAAGTGACTTGCCCAGGGTCACACAGCTAGTAAGTGTCAAGTGTCTGAGGCAGATTTGAACTCAGGTACTCCTGAATCCAGGGCCGGTGCTTTTATCCACTGGTGGTACACCTAGCCGCCCCCTAATTCTCTTTTTAAATAAAACACTCCACATCATCCACCAGCCTTTGGTCTCTTTAATTTCTTGATACTGATCCATATTTCCAATACTTTCCCCCCCATCTTCCACTATGCTTACTTTTATATGGAAGACAAATAGAATAAAGGTATGTGATGACTTGGTTTGGAGGACCTTTTCAAGTTGTTCATATTACTTCTCTTGCTCTTCATTCTCTTCAACAGATGTTGGCCTCTAAGTTGCAATTATCTTCATGACTGAGTTCTTTATTTTCATCATGTGCACTGCAAAAGCAAGGCAGCCAAGTGTCCCCCAAAATGATGTTTTGAGTGCACAATTAAATACTAACACTAATAAAACGAGCTGCCAAATTCTTTATTTGATTCTCCAAGATGAACCTCTGAGGGAATGAGAAGTCTTCAAATAGAAGGAAGATTGGAGGAGGCCACTTGTCTGGGACATTGGAAGAGAAGATTCCTGTACTGGTAGGGTTGAACTCCATAACCTCTGAAATCCTTTCTAGCTCTGAGATTCTGAGATATAGTGTGAGGGATGGGAAGTGACCCGGGCAGAATGGTGCTTGAGACATCCAAAATATTTCTGGAATATTCTTGCTGGGATTTGGCCTCCCTGATAGTCATTGAAGAGTATCTGAAGAAATGCCCTCAGTAGGCTAGGAATGGATTCTTCATCGAAGCCCCTGACCCAAAGAGTTTCTTCTCTTCTAGGGTGCTTTCTCACAAAAGGGATGTAGGCACAAAGAGTAAGTGAAGTCCTGTGGAGTGTGGCTTCCCTAGAGCTTCTCATTGGAGATCTCTGGTCTCCTGCTAGTCTCAAGTCTATACATACCCTTCCTGACTAGAGTCCTCCCCTCCCCCCCCCCATCATTCTTTATTTGCAATGGCCGCAATGGCAGCCATTATAGTTCACTGAGTGCCAACCAGAACTAGACTGGAGGAGAGTGAGTTGGGATATAAAAGATTTTCTGGTGGAAGAGACTAGTTGTCTGAGAAGACTGGTCTGAGAAAACTGGTCTCTGGGGATGCTGAATTTAGGATGATGTTCTTAGGGGACAGATGTCATGACGCTGATCTGGGAGATCTGTCTGGAGGGGAGGAAACTAGTCTTTGGGAATACTGGTCTAAGAGGCAGCAGTCTCTAACCTGGGGCCCCTACCCACCCCACAAAGGGTCTGAGAATAGATTTCAGGAGATCCATTAATTTGAATGGGAAAAATTACATTTCATTTTTCACTAACCTCTAAATGAAATCGAGGATCTCCTTTAATTATGTTGAATTATGAATTGAAAAGCAACATTGTTATGAAGAGGGGTCCATAGACTTCACCAGATTGCCAAAAGATTTGTGAAACCAAAAAGATTAAGGACCCCTGATCTGAGACAACACGGGTTTTGTTTTTGTTTTTGTTTTTGTTTTTGTTTTTGTTTTTGTTTTTGTTTTTGTTTTTGTTTGACTGGATGTTATGGATTAGCCTGAGAGGACTGTTCCAGGTAGATTTGTTTGGGGGGTAATTAGCCTGAGGGACTGGTCTTGGTAGATTTGTTTTGGGGGTGATTAGCTTGAGGGGACTGGTCTCTAGGAGACAATGGTTCGGGGTTGTGAGAGTTGTCTGGGGTGGAACAATTAAGATGATCTGTCAGGTGGGAGAAGGAGGCTGGGGGTCCCCAGAAGGGTATCACTCTTCTCCTGAACATCCCAGTTGCCTTTCCCTGTCTCCTTGCAAGCTTTCTCAAAGGGAAGGTGGTTCAAAGTACCCAAGATCCTAAACAGTGACCATTTTATCTACTGTGGAGAAGCCCTTCTCAGAGACCTCTCTTTTTTACCTCTTATCCTTCTAGAAAAAACCCCATTAACTCCTCCTTGCCAGGACCCTCCCCCTCAGTCCTCCCTCCTTGTTTCCCTCCCCTTCTCAGACTCATTTGGGTTCTTTTGTTGTGTCTTCAAATTGATGGCAATGTTGTGGCAGCTTCTCAGGACTCACCCGTGAGTGAGGCAGCCCCTCCCACTTGCTGACGGCACAGCCCATCTTCACCACTGGGCCAGTGCCCACATAGCACTGCCATCCTCCTCCTCCCACACCACCCGCCTAGTGCCCATACTGACCACTTTGCCACTGGGCCAGTATCCACACAAGCCAACTGGTCATTGCCCATTTACCCCACCTCTTTACCCTCTGTGGTGCTCTACAATGACGTGCTGGTATTGTCGTGGTGGTTTTTCCTAGAATGCTAGATTTTAGAGGTGAAAGGGACTTCAAGAAATCATGTAGTTCAGTCTCCTTAACCCCCCCTCCCCCGCATAGGTATTCACATTAAAACAATTCAGACATGAAAGGCAATAAGGTCCCCTAGATTCAAGACACCCCCATCCCCGCCCCCCCCCAGTCTGCTTCTTCCTTAAGTCTCTCCTTTCTCCTCTCTCTCGCCTTTGACACATAATCTCCCTCTCACCATCTACCATTCTTTTTTTTCCCTCTCCCCCTCTTTTTTATTTTAAGTTTTTTTTTCTTTTAACTTTCAAGGTCATTCCGGACTCCCGATGCCGCCAGTCCCTCGGTGAGACGTGAGCGCCATTGGCGTCCGTGGCCTCTGTTTCCGTGGCAACCCAGTAACCATTAATTTTCAATTAAAGGAGACAAAAAGCCCGATGACAGCTCCGGGTCTGCTGAAGATGTCAAGAATCCGTATTAATATACAGCAAGAGAGCATAATTGTGTGTCCATCTTCCAGAGCAGCGAAAAATGGGGGGATAATTACCAGCTGGAAAGCCACTCTGTAATTTAGTTCTTACTGTCACCACAGCCCCACACATTAGCATAAATTAAAAGCAGAGTTTATTGTTATCAAAGTGCATTGATATCGCCAGCCCCGCTTTCTTCCTTTTAACTGTTTGTTGTGGGTGAATGACTCCCGGACTCTTGGAGAGGTGTAACCAAGTGAGTGCCAGTAGGAGAAGTTGGAGAGTATTGGGCCAGGCTGCCAGGTGGGAAGCTATGCCCAACATTCCCCAGTGCCCTCACTCTTGGAGGAATTGAGGGGTTTTTCTTTTCTTTTCTTTCTCGCAGTCATTTCTTTTCTCTATAGCCTCTTAACTTTTCATGGAGACATAGGTCTTGTTCCCTCTCCAGACTGTCATCTCCTTCATGGTACAGACTATATTTTATACTTGTCTTCATTGCCTGTGGTGCCAAGCACATTTTGCACATACTTGTTGAATGAATGAATGAATGAATGAGTGAATGAATGAAGAATGAATGACCTTGGACAAATCATTCCCTTTCCTGGGCCTCAGCTTGTTCATCTCTCTAACACCAAGAGGTTGGTCAACGAGATGATCTTTAAAGTGTCTTCTGTCTCTAGATTCTATAATCCCAAACCATGGATTTGGAGTCAGGGGACGACCTAGACTCAAATCCGAACTCTATTGCTTTTAACCTGTGTGATGTGGTGAAGTTAGTTCGATTCTCTGAGGGAAAGGGATTGGGTTAGATGTCCCTCCAAGTCCCTTTCAGTTCTAAATCTATGCAACTATGAAACTAATCTCAATTGGGTGAGTTGATGTAGGGATGTGGGTTGCTTTGAGGGTCTTAAATTGTCCCTCTCAGCAGCTACTGGGTTTGGGGAGTGTCCTATTATTCCAGGGCCAGGATTGACCTGACACGCCTTCATTCCTAATTTTCTCAAGTGAAGACATCCGTAGCTCTCAATTTAGCCAACCCAGGGTCAGAGTCATGCCCTTGTGAGTGACCTCTAGGCCTTTCCTTCCTGATCACAGAATATTTATTCATTTCCTTGTCCCCTCTTCTCCTCTGGTGTGTGTGGGGGGGCAGAAATTGTCGGGGTGGGGGGAGTGTGTCGAGGAATGCCACGTTTCTTACAACTCACCTTGATGGTTGCACTGAAACTCAGGAGCTGAGTGTCTAGCTTCTGGGGTGCTGGTGACAGGCGCCGAATTCATGAATTTCAGTGAATGGGGGAAGCGGGTTTTCTTGTATTATATCCAGAGAGAGCTGTCCTTCAGAGGGGAATTTAGTGTAATTACCCTTAAGGGAGCGATCCTTATACAGTCAGTCACAACACTGACCTGCTGGCTGGGATCTGACAGCCAAATTACAGGCTGTGTACTCAACAGAAGGGGCATCCTCCTTTTGGGTGGGGGGAGGAGGGAAAGGAGATGCAGAAGCTTTGAAAAGAAAAGTGCTGGCTTCGTGGCAGCCAGGCAGGAGGGTTTTCCTTGTTGAGGCATCGAGAAGAGAAAAGCATCCCAGGGAGACCCTAGTACTTAAGTCTAGCCTGGAGGCGGAGATGGGTCAGGGGTGCTGGTCCTTTAAATCTAGGGGCCCTGGCCCATATTCTTATCCAAGGTCTACGCATCTTAATAATAACCATGATGGTTATAATAGCAGACATTTAGGACTTAAAGGTTTCTGGGAAACTTTATACCCATTATCTCATTTGATACTCCCTACACCCCTGGGAGATAGGTACAGAAGTTATTAAGTACCCCATTTTCCAGAGAACTGAGGTTCAGAGAAATAAAGTGACTTCCCCATGGTTACTAAGTGACAAAGTGGGATTTGAACCCAGGTCTCTGCTGACAAGTCTAATCTGTGTCTCAGTAAGCCATACTGCTCTCATATAGGAAGAGAGGAGTCAAGGTGTAATTTGAGGAGGGGCTGGCCTCAAAATATCAACCTGCCTCCTGCTTTATTTCATGACAGAAATCCCCTTATTACTGCTTCTTTTGAATTATGGTATTAATGGACCCCATTAAAATGAATTGGTATTACCTGAGAAGATAGGGGTGTGTGTGTGAGAGAGAGATACAGAGCCAAAGAGCCAGAGAGCCAGAGAGCCAGAGAGACACAGACAGAGACAGACAGAGACAGGCAGAGAGACAAAGACAGAGAAAGACAGAGAGACAGAGACAGAGATAGAGAGATGTACACTATATGCTAGAGAGAGCAGAGAGGGAGAGAGGAAAAGGAGAGAGAGAGAGAGAGAGAATTATTAAGTTCCACCTCTAGAGAGAAAACTGATGAATTCTGAGTGCAAATTGAAGTATAACTTTCTCACTTCTTTATTTTTCTTGCTTTTATTTTGAAATATAGCTAATATGAAAATATGTTTTGCATGATTTCACATGTATAATTGATATCTTATTGCTTGCCTTTTCAGTGAGGGAGGGAGGGGTAGGAAGTAAGGAGAAAATTCGGAACTCAAAATTTAAAAAGAAAAGAATGTTTTAATAAATAATATAAATGATTTTTAAAATAAAAAAAATAAGCTATTGTTATGTGTCAGGCACTGTTTTAAGCCCTGATGATACAAATACAAGCAAGCAAGACAATCCCTGACCTCAAGGAACTTACATTCTAAAGGAGAATGGGAGGAGATACTGCTAGTGAGGAGATGAGGATAGAGATGGAATTTAGCTGGGAGTAAAATGAGCATGTTTGGGGCCCTTCATGAAATGTCAGACCAAGTCAGGCACTCACCACTCAGAAGAGCAAGGCCCATTGGGCAGAAGCATTTTGAAAGGGCAAAGTAAGGAAGCAGAAAAGTCCAGCGAGTCAGTAGAGTTAGAAGAAATGGGCAATACTTAACCTACATCAGTCATTACCTCTTAGCTAGAATTACCTTCATTAATCTCATAATGAGGGAGTGCCAGGACTTCTCTGTTTGGACAGGGATCTAGAAAAGTTCTGGAGCTGGCCTGGAACCGGCAGGAGGCAAGCAAAAAACTTCAGCATTCTAGAGAAATAGATAGAGGTGCGGGATGTGTAGGGGGCACATGAGGGATTCATCTCAAAAGGTTAACCCTTTGCCTGCTTCACAATTATGCCTGGACCCAGTCCTGGCTTCTTTAGGGAGATCCTGAGATCTGAGATAGGTGCTCAGGGATCCGCCAACTTGCTGTTATTAACCAATCCACCACTTTCCCTTAAGATGTTCCTTTTCCCTCCCCTCTCCCTTTTCTTTGTCCTCCAAGCCTAATTTTTCTCTTCACACACACCCCCGCCTCCTCTTCTTCCAGGATTCTCTTTCTCCTCCACACAATGACCTTGTTCCACTTTTCCTATTTATTTTGGGATGGAAAGTGAGATTGGGGAACATCCAATTCAAATGCTCCTTGCTGCATTGTCTTCCCTGACTCCCAGAGTCCCCAGGTCTCTCTCCTCTCTCCCCCTCCTCCTTCCCTATGTAGTTCCTACCTAGAGTGGGGATTAGGCATTTAATGCTTCCATACTGCCTGCTCTTGTCCATCTTCTTCTCCAGTGTATTAGATTGATTTGTCTTGCTAACTGTACTTGTAAGATCCACCTCAAACTTCCTGTGTTCTCTATACCATCTAGCTCAAGACCTGGCTCATAGTAGGCTGTCAATAAAAACAGAATCATTATTTTAGAGCTAGAGGGGCCCTTAGGGATAAACTAGTCCAATTTCTTCATTTTACAGAACAAGAAACTGAGGCCCTGAGAAGGACAGAACTTACCCATTGTCCTCTGACTCTAAATCTGGGCTCTTTCATGACCCCACCGCTGGAAATGAGTCCTTTATCTTCTGAACTCTCACAGCAATGTGCTGCTAACCTTTCTGTTTGTTTACGTTCAATTTTGTATCTGATGCAGTGGAAAGAGTGCCAGGCCTGAAGTTAGGAAAGTTCAGATCTGGACTTGGACACTTATTTGCTGTGTGACCCTGGGCAAGTCACTTAATCTCTGTTTGCCTCAGGTTCCTCCTCTGTAAGATGAGGATAATAATAGCTCCTACATGCTAAGGCTGCTATGAGAATCAAATGAGATAATAATTGTAAAGAGCTTAACACAGTACCTGACACATAGTAAGTGCTATATAAATATTAGCGATTGTTATTTGTCATCATCCTTATGGCCCTTAGCACAGAGCTGGACACATAGTGTTATATAAATATTAGCTATTATTATTATTATTTATTATATTTTTTGGCAGGGCAGTGAGGGTTAAGTGACTTGCCCAGAGTCACACAGCTAGTAAGTGTCAAGTGCTGAGGCTGGATTTGAACTCCTGAATCCAGGGCTGGTGCTTTATCCACTGTGCCACCTAGCTGCCCCCGGCTATTATTATTTTTTAAATTATTGTTCTAGCCCTTAGTGAGGGCTATATAAATGTTGACCACTATTATTATATACAGTGGACAGAGCACTGTCTCTGAGGTCAGAGGACCTGAGTTGAAATCCCACCTGTGACCCTTGCTACCTGTGCGACCTTAAATCGTTTAAACTCCTTGGGCCTCAGTTTTTTAATCTGTAAAATCATCAGGTGGGTGTCTAAGGTCCGTTTCATGTATGATCAGAAGCTCCCAGAGGGCAGGAACCATATCTTATTTTAACTTGTGTGGATCACAGGGCCTTACATGTGGGACGCCTTAATAAATGTTGAATGTTCAATGAACTCTCCCTCTTGGTGGCATTTTCTCTCTGCCTCCCCTCCCCCTATAGAGATCCTGGCAGGTGTGTGAGTGTGGGGGCAGCTCCTTCCCCCAGCCCTGGTGCTTCCATTAAAGGCCATCAGTAGCCTCAGGTGCTAGTCCCAGCCCCCATCCCAGAGTGACTCCCCACTGGGGCCCTGGCGCCCCTCTGAGAGGCCTCCCTCACCCCAGGTCACAGGAGTGGGTAAGGCTCCCTCCTCTCCCCACAGATAGAAATCCTAGCCTCGGATTGGTGGCCCAGAACATACATCTTAAACAAACATTTCTCTGAGCTGTTTATCTCCTGGGCCTTTAAACAAACTCTCTCAAAGGTTTCTGCTGATAGGAGAGATTTACTGAGAGCCATTCTGGTTAAAAGCCCCAGGGTTTATGCTGCAGGGGGAGTGGGGCCCTTTGGGCCTGGGCTTTTCTGTCTCCCAACTACATATTTATTCTCCTGGCTTTGATAGAGGAGTAACATAGACTAATCTTTCTGGAAAAGAAAATAACAAATTTGAGGTGGGGGGGGGGTGAGGGGAGGAGAAGGGAAGTGAGGGGAAGGGGTTTGGTTCTTGTCAGTGATTCCAGACACACTTGGCAGGTCAGGGGTGTCCTCTTCCCTTGTTGGTCAGCCTGGATTGACGTGGCCTTCAGGAAGGGTCGGACTCCTTTGTACTCTGGACTCCTGATCAGAGGACAAATGGCCGTTCCCTTGGGGCCCCTACCTCCCAAACTCTGCCTTGCTATCATGTGCTTGGGAGTTGAAAGGAAGAGCCTGCCCTATCTGCCATTTTATTTTTGGTTTTTTGGGAGGAGGAGTGGGGAGAGTGAGGGAGAAGTGGTCTGAGTCCAAGTGATCTTAAGCAAGTCATTTGCCCTCTCTGAGACTCAGTTGTTGTTTTCACTTATAAAATGGGTAAATGATCTTTAACACACATTCCTAGCTCTTACTTCTATGTCTAACAGAGCGGATAGCATGTTATATCTGCAGTAAAGAAGACCTGTGGTCCCACCCCACTTCAGATAATGTACTATGTGTCTGAGCCTCAGTTCTTCATCTGTAAAATGGGAATGACATCTAATCTTAAAGGCAATTCTGTGGCAAGATTTTGAATTTGCAAAGTGGGTGCTGATTTCCTCTTACACTAATAAAATCTTAGTCCAATTTCCTCTCCCCTTCCCCTTTTCCCTTCTCCCAATAGCACCTACCTCATATGGAAAGTCTTTGTAAAATTTAAAAGTCCAACATAAATGTGATCTGTTAGGATTCTTCTATGGTCTTCCCAATGACCTCTTCTCTTTAGGGGTGGTGCCTGCTCTCAAGGGATAGGTTGAATCAGTAGAAAATGATCGGGGAGGGTGAATGGTAGCTCTGGAATTTATCCTTGGGTCAGGAACCCTCCGCCCACCCCCATTCCTGAAAAAAGCCAGTAGTATGTTTTTTTCCCCATTCTTAAGCCTTCCAGTCCGCCAGACCTATATTTCCCTGGGGGTGGAGTTTGTGAGGGGATATGTCAGAGGGAGATGGGATCCAGCTTGCTCAGGAGATCTTGGACAGCTGGTGTACAGCAAAAGAGAGCTGAGGAAGGGAGTCCTCTTAAGGGGTGTGTGTGTGTGTGAGAAAGAACATCACCTTATATTCCTGGTGTATAGGGTTATGTGTCACTCACTGCCCACCCTTGCCAAGGAGGAATAGGGACAGGAAAAATATCTCTAAACACTTTGTAAATATGTTTCTCCGGGAGTAAGAAGCAGGCATTATCAATCTTAAAACATGGGGGAGAGTCCCAACTTCTCTATTCTTGTGTCCCTAGTTTAGATTACTCCCCTATTTCAGGACCCCTGGGTATCTAGGTTCCAGGCCCGGACCAGAACAAGTTTCCAAGGCAAGCAATCTTGACAAAATCCAGGATGCCAAGCCTCAGGATAGAGTTGTCAGGAATTCCCAGCTCAGTTCTTTTCCTTCCCCTTAGAAGAAGCAAAATACAAACCTATGGTTTTGGGGTTTTTGTTGGTGAGGCAATTGGGGTTAAGTGACTTGCCCAGGGTCACACAGCTAGTAAGTGTCAAGTGTCTGAGGCTGGATTTGAACTCAGGTACTCCTGACTCCAGGGCCCGTGCTTTATCCACTGCACCACCTAGCTGCCCCTGAAACCTATGATTTTAAGAAGTTGTAATAGGATAAATTTAAGTTTGATGGGGGGGGGGGAAGGGAAGGAAGTGTACGTATGTATGTGTGTGTGTATGGGGGTGTGAATTAAACTTTCCTAATAATTGGAGCTGTCCAAAAGTGGAATGGGTTTGTTTGGGAAGTATACTACTGATATGTGAAACCATCGGTTACAGAAGATGGAGAAATTCCGAATTCACTTACCTTGGCAGCATATTTTCTTTTTCTTTCTTTCTTTTTTTTTTTTTTTGGTGAGGCAATTGGGGCTAAGTGACTAGCCCAGGGTCACACAGCTAGTAAGTGTTAAGTGTCTGAGGCCGGACCTGAACTCAGGTCCCTCTGAATCCAGGGCTGATGCTCTATCCACTCTGCTACCTAGCTGCCCTGGCCATGTATTTTCCAAGGGATGTCCACATAAGATGATGAGGCTGACACACACATTGCCAAAGCTAGCTCAATGTTTGGGAGGCTCAGAAGGAAAACGTGGCAAAGAAGCATTAGACTGACTACCAGACTGAAGGTCTACAGAGCCATCATGCTGGCGTCATTGCTGTATGCTTGTGGAACCTGGACAGTCTAGTAAGCACCATGCCAGGAAATGGAATCGCTTTCATTTGAATCGTCTTAGGAAAATTCTGAAAATCACAGGGCAAGATAAGGTATCGTACATTGAGGTCCTTTCTTGAGCCGAACTGCCAAGCATTCAAACTCTACTGCAGAAAGCACAACTCCAGTGGTCTGGCCACGTTGTTTGAATGCCAAATATACATTTGCCTAAAAGACTTTTATGGAGAGCTCACATGGAGGTCAGAAGAAGGGACACAAGGACATTCTCAAGGTCCCTCTAAAGAACTTTGGAATAGATTGTGAGACATGGGAGACATTGGCGCAGGAGCACCCAAAGTGGCAAGCCAGCATCAAAGAAGAAGCTGTGCCCCATGAGCCAAGCAGAATTTTAGTAGCTCAAAAGAAAAGGTTGGATGCCCAAATTTCAAGACATTTCTCATGTGTAACTTACTTTGAATTGCTTGAGTACTTGTGGGTGGGGGGTGCGAATGGGGGGCGGAAGAGAAGTTGGAACACAAAGTTTTTTTAAAAATTGATGTTAAAATTTTGTTTTTACATATATTTTTGAAAATAAAATTCTATTAAAAAAAAGACATTTCCACTCCAAAGGTTCATATGGACTATTTGTGCCCAGCCTGTGGTACAGGCTTCCGACTTTATATTGGTATGATCAGCCACAGTCAGACACACAGTACCTTGACCCAACATAGTGACGTCATTTTGGACCTCTTTGAGAATGAAGGACAACAACCAACCAACCAATTGAATGTTGGATATTTCAAAATGGAGGTCCAGAAAGCAACTTAAATTCAACGAGTCTCAAAAACTACTCCTCTCTTGACCATCCCAATTTCTGTCAAGGGTATCACCATACTACCAGTCACTTCATTGCCAGGTAATCCTGAATTCCTCACACTCATCCCACATATTCAATCAGCTCCCAAATTTTGTAGTCTCCATCTCCATAAGACTCTCTTATTCATCCCCTTTGTCCCTCTCAAACAGCCAACACCCTAGTTTTGGTCCTCATTGCCTCACCCTGACTACTATAACAACTTCCTAATTGGGATCAGTCTCTATCCACTTTAATCCATCTTCTATACAGCTATTAAAGTAAGTTTCCTAAAGTATACATGTGAACATGTCACTCTCCTCCTCAATAAAATCCCATGGCTCCCTTTTACCTCTAGGATCAAATAAATACCTCGGTTTGGGGATTTAAAGCCTTTCACACCTACGCCCTCTGTTTACCTTTCAACCCTTATTACACTTTTACTCCTTTTTTAAGGCACCCTCTGACTAGCCAAGTCAGCCTTCTTGCTGTTCTTCCTGGATGGTCCTCAGTCTCCCATCTCCACGCCTTTGAGCTGGCTGATCTCCTGAGAATACACTCCCTCCTCACCTCTGTCTGGCTCTAAGAACCCCTAGTTTCTTTCTGAGTTCAGCACCAGTGTTTCCTTTGACAGCCTTTGCTGATCTCAAATGCAAGTACTCCTCCCCGCTTCCCAAAGTATCTATCGTATAATAATTTTGTACATGCCTACATTATGTACCTGTTCTAAATTCCTATAGCTATGCATAACCACATAACTACATGTTGTCCCCTCCTCCTTCAGTCCCCCCACCCCACCCCTAAACTGTTAGCTTCTTGAGGGTCTGGGCTTTCACTCTTTTTACTTTGTACTCAAAGTACCTATCTTAGTGAGTGCTTAATAAATGCTTGCTGGGTAAGTAATTGTTAGTGGTTTCCCACTTCGTGGAGGTTTCTTATCCAACGCTTCCTAACCAGTCATCTAGTAAGTCATAGTGGGGATTCTTTTGAGGCATGAGTTGGATTATGTGACAGATGAAGTTTCTACCGATTTTCAAATTCTAGGATTCTTTGATTTTCCCTCCCTGGGGGTCAGTTTCCTCATCAGTAAAAACAAGGTTCTTTAGGATACTAAAATAGTGTATTTCTGCTTCCCTCTGAGGTCATCCCACCCTGTGTGGATATTGATCAGTTTCCCCTATACGTCCACTGTAAATGATCTGTTTTCATAGTAAGTAGGCTATACTTTTGTGGCTTCCGGTTCAGGTTTCACTCCTCTCTTCCTTCTTTAGTTTTCTTCTGTTAGACTCCTTCCTTGACTCCCACTTCCCCAGACAAGGTGATTTTTGTTCTTAAACACAAAGATGACTCCCCTCCTCTCACCCCACACCCCCTTACCTCTTTTTCCTTCCTCTTAAAAAAGTCAACAAATATTTATTGAGTACTTATTGCTGCCTAGTAGGGGTTGTGTTTGATAACAAGAACAGTAATTCAATTCATTGCAGTGTTGCCAACTTTTATTGTTGTTGTCCAGTCATATCTGACTCTTCTTGACTCCATTTGGAGTTTTCTTGGCCATTTCCTTTTGCAGCTCATTTTACAGATGAGGAAACTGAGGCAAACAGGGTGAAGTGACTAGCTTAGGGTAAGTCTTCTTGACTTCAGGCCCTGTCACTCTATCCACTGTGACACCTAGTTGCCCCCATCAGACTTTCTACCTCACAGCAGTGGTGGGAGGCAAGTTGCTTCTCATAGGATAGCTAGGCAGCGAAGTGGATAGAATACAAGGCCTCGAGTCAGGAAGACTTGAGTTCAAATCTGGCCTCAGACATTTACTAGTTGTATGACCTTGACAAGTCACTTTACTCTGTTTGCCTCAGTTTCCTCATCTGTCAAATGAGCTGCAGAAGGAAATGGCGAACCACTCCAGTATCTTTGCCAAGAAAACCCCCAAAAGGGGTCACAAAGGGTCAGACATGACTTAGACAACATTTCTTGCCAACTTTTATGTGGCATGGAGATATGAATTATGATTTTCAGCATTTTCAGCTGGGAAAGGAATCTGGATAGCATAAGATAAATTTCCCTTCAAAAAGTACCTTGTACAGATAGATGGATGGACAGATAGATAGATAATGTTGAAATCTACTGATATGTATAAGTGCCCCCCCCAGATAGAATGGAGGTTCCTTGAGGGGCAGGGGCTCTTTTTTGTTATTGTTTTGGTTTTATATCCACAGTTATTTTAACACAGTCATGTTTATGTATGTTCCTTTTGCAACTTTTTCTTAGTGTATTGTTCTTTTCTTTCTTCTGTGTGGTGTCTTTTCTTTTTTGTTTGTTTTTTTTGGGGCAATGAGGATTAAGTGACTTGCCCAGGGTCACACAGCTAGTGTCAAGCGTCTGAGGCTGGATTTGAACTCAGGTCCCCCTGAATCCAGGGACAGTGCTTTATCCACTGTGCCACCTAGCTGCCCCCTGTATCCACAGTTATTACCACAGTTCCTGGCACTTTTTTTTTTTTTTGACCAGAGCTGTGATGTCATTGTTGTAGGGAACTTCTGGTGAAGAAATTCCCTCTGCCAGTGCAGGCTTTGCAATTTATAGTCTTGTCAAACTGCATGTTGGATATTTGTCAAGTTGCCTGGGTTGTTGAGAGGTCAAGTGACTTGCCCAGAGTCACACAGGATACGTCAAGGGCTGGAATCAGACCTTCCTGTCTCTGAGGCTGGCTCTAGGGCCCTTCATATGTGCTTGTTGATTGATTGATGGAACTCAGTCAAACAATCCATCAATTAACAAGCATTTCTAAGGAAACTGCTATGTGTCAGGCTCTGGGGATGCAAAGACAAGTGAAATAAATCTCTGGAGAAAGTGTTGAGGGAGTGGGGTGGGGTGGGGGTTGGACTTTCTTTCCTATGAGATAGTATCACCTAACAAAATACCCACGGATATACACACACATACACACACTTGCCACTTTGGGGATCATGGATCGAGTGTTTGGAGGACCCCTCAAGATAATTTAATCCTTCCTCCTCCTTTTTTTTTTTTTTTTTGTGAGGCAATTGGGATTAAGTGACTTGCCCAGGGTCACATAGGTAGTAAGTGTTAAGTGTCTGAGGTCGGATTCGAACTCAGGTGCTCCTGACTCCAGGGCTGGTGCTCTATCCACTGCCCCACCTAGCTGCCCCTTTCCTCCTCCTTTAACAGATGAGGACAGAAAGGGGGAGCAGCTTGTCTGGAGTCACTCAGAAAGTAAAGGGCAGAGGTGGGATTTGAACTCAAGTCTTTTATTCCAGATCCTGTCCTCCTTTTTTTTTTTTTTTTTTGCAGGGCAATGAGGGTTAAGTGACTTGCCCAGGGTCACACAGCTAGTAAGTGTCAAGTGTCTGAGGCTGGATCTGAACTCAGGTCCTCCTGATTCCAGGGTCTGTGCTTTATCCACTGCACCACCTAGTTGCCCCCATCCTGTCCTCTTTTCACTTTGCAAGAGCTGTGACCCTGGGTTTTGCAGGCCAGAAGCCTCATCCTTACGGGAAGAATACTGGAAGACTTCATGGAGGATGAGGCATCTGTGCTAGGGTTTAAAGGAAAGACAGGGGGCAGCTAGGTAGCGCAGTGGATAGAGCACTGGCTCTGGATTCAGGAGTACCTGAGTTCAAATCTGGCCTCAGACACTTGACACTTACTAGCTGTGTTACCCTGGGCAACTCACTTAACCCCCACTGCCTTGCAAAAAAATAAATTAAAAAATAAATAAATAAAATTTAAAGGAAAGATATGAATTAACGGGTGAAAATCAAGGAGCTTCTCTGAGGCTGCCCTTCCAGGAGAAGTGGATGTTTAAGGGAAAGTCTCAGGGAAAAAAAAAAAAGTTTCCATTTGCTTTCAGTTTGGGATTTGTTTGTAGAACAGAAGGGTCCTAAGAAACCTCAAGGTAGGGGAGAGGAGGAGGAAGGGAAGAGAAAACTGCCAGGTAAGGATTTCAGTTCTTTCCTCACCCTTCCCCCTCACAAAATTAAACCAACAGGAAGCTGCTTTCCCTCTCCTTAATGTTTACATATAAACAGCCGCCAGCCCTCCAGGAGAAGCAGCCTAACTCCCTGACCACCCCCTTCCGCCCTCCCCCAGCCTCGGGGCCAAATACCTTTCCCCTTCACCCTGAAAGCACCTTTCAACACTGGGGCCCTAGGATGGATGGGTCCAGCCTCCTTAGTAGGCAGGTGATGAGGTGGAGCAGGGCTGGGAGAGAGCTCAATATAAACCACCACCGCAATAAGACATCTCTTGAATCTGACCCCTTTCCTCTTTTCACTGCTACCAACTTCGTCCACAAACTCATCACCATCTGCCAGGATTATTGCAATGTTCTCTCAGTACTGGTCTTGGGGCCATAGAGTTAAGATTATATGGAACTCATTTTAGATTTAGATTTAGTCCAACCTTCTCATTTAACATATGAAGAAACTGAGGCCCTTGGAGATGGAATGGCTTGCTCTGGTGAGGTATGGTAGAGTAAGGATTTGAACGCAGATCCTTTAGCTCCAAATGCAAAAAGTTCTTCCACTGTATTATGCTTATCTCCCTTCCCTTCCCTTCCCTTCCCTTCCCTTCCCTTCCCTTCCCTTCCCTTCCCTTCCCTTCCCTTCCCTTCCCTTCCCTTCCCTTCCCTTCCCTTCCCTTCCCTTCCCTTCCCTTCCCTTCCCTTCCCTTCCCTTCCCTTCCCTTCCCTTCCCTTCCCTTCCCTTCCCTTCCCTTCCCTTCCCTTCCCTTCCCTTCCCTTCCCTTCCCTTCCCTTCCCTTCCCTTCCCTTCCCTTCCCTTCCCTTCCCTTCCCTTCCCTTCCCTTCCCTTCCCTTCCCTTCCCTTCCCTTCCCTTCCCTTCCCTTCCCTTCCCTTCCCTTCCCTTCCCTTCCCTTCCCTTCCCTTCCCTTCCCTTCCCTTCCCTTCCCTTCCCTTCCCTTCCCTTCCCTTCCCTTCCCTTCCCTTCCCTTCCCTTCCCTTCCCTTCCCTTCCCTTCCCTTCCCTTCCCTTCCCTTCCCTTCCCTTCCCTTCTCTCTGCACCTATGCTTTAAAGTTTAAAGGTTTAAAAAAACAAACATGGCCAGATTTCTCTTCCTTATGCATAGGACCGATCATTTCATTCCTCTGCTCTTAAAAAAAAAAAAAACATTCAGTAGCTCCCTTTTACCAAATAAAGTTCCAGTGCCTTCCCCTGACATTCAAAGCCCTCCAAAATCATCGACCCTTGACTTTTCCAGCTTCATCTCATCTTATCAATCACCTCTCCTCCACCTACTCCATGCTTGTAGCCCATTGGACTGCTGGTTGTTTCTTGAAAAAACAACCTGTGATTCCATCCACCATGCTGCTCATCACTATATAATTCCTATTGTAGGATTGGACCATCATCCATAATTTTCACTTATTAATTTCTCTCTATCCTTTAAACCCTAGCTTAAATACCTCATCTTCCATGTGGTCTTTTGAGATTCTTACTGTAAGTAATGATTTCCCTCCTAAGACCTTACATAGGCCTTTGATTTTTGTGACTCTTAAGCATTCTTCATAGTGCCTGGCATATAATAGGTACTAAATAAATGTTTATTGATTGATTTATTAATAGGATCTATTATAGCTCTCTATGCGGGTTTCTCAATCTCTCTAGGAGATCTTTGTGGGAAGAAACCTTGCTATCTAAACACTGAGTTTCCCTTGGTGCCTAAAATAGTTCTCTGCACACAGTGGGTGCTTAATAAATTCTTGGATTTAATTGAGAGAAGGGTTGAGACAAAAACATAGGTGTGGGCAGTGTTTACTGGAGCAAAGGCATGCAGAAGATTGTCTTCCACAACCCCTTCTCTAAAACTCCCTTTTCTCTACACAGGATTTCCTCATCTTGGTCATCTCTCTTCCAGATTCTCAGTATACTTTAAGATCACACATCCTGGGGCAGCTAGGTGGTGCAGTGGATAGAGCACTGGCCCTGGAGTCAGGAGGATCTGAGTTCAAAGCCAGCCTCAGACACTTAACATTGTGGTAAAATATGAAAGTTTTTAACAGTCGGTTAGGATAACTGAAAGACGCCAGTTTTTCAAGGACCACCCTTTTGGGGAGGAGATGAACAGTCCGCCTGCTGCGCATGTCAGACTGCCTGCCGGGTTTTTTGACTTCCGGGGTGGAGAGAACGAGAGTGGCCTTTTTGCCGGCTTGGCGGGACTCCTGGCGGCGCGGCACAGACGGTCTGACTCACTCCAAAGGCGGCCTAAATCGGTTTGGTGAGTTTTTATAAGGAATATAGACTAAGCCTAGATTTAAGACGATTTGTACTGTATTTCTATTTTCCTATCCTTCTAATCAACAACACCTTATATACAATAAAGGCTCTATCTAGAAAACCAGAAGCTTCTTCCATTTACTAGTCTGGGAGATAAATTAAGGGAAGGGTTAAGTAGGGGAGATTTATGATCTAATATCCAATTTTAAATCTCACAACATTTACTAGCTGTGTGACCTTGGGCAAGTCACTTAATCCCAATTGCCTCACCAAAAAACAAACAAACAAAAAAAAGATCACACATCCTAGTGGAAAGAAAACTGGAGATGAAATCAGAGTACCTACCTCAGCTCCTAATTCTGCTATACCAAGAGCTTCTTAAATTTCTTCCACTCGAGATCCCTTTCTTTCTCCACCTGAGAAACTTTTACATGACCCTGGGTATATAGGTATATAAAATAGGTATACATAACCTTTTACTGTTGCCCCACATTCAGTCACATGACCCCATGCGTGGGCTGAGACCCACAGTTTAAGAAGTGAGGTGCTATACCACCCAAGTGGATAAATCATTTCACCTTTCTGGACCTCAATTTCCTTTAGTAAAATAAAGGGTTGGAAGATAAGTCTGTAGCTCTAAAACCAATAATTCTTTGATCCTTTTCAATGTTTCTCTGTCTTCACTTTCCCTTAGGAAAATTTGGCTTCCGAATGTCCATTCAAGTAAAGATATGAAATGCAGATAACCATTTAAACTGTTACCCCTCCCAGGAGAGTTTGTATTTTAACCAAGAGATATTAACTCAATGGACACTGACTAACCTGGGACACTGAGCTAGTCACTTCACCGGAGAACTAAATTTCTTCATATGTAAAATGTAGATAATAGAATCTGTCTCATAGGATTGCTGTGAGGGTCAAATTGAGAGATTGTATATAAAGAATTTTGCAAATCTTAAAAGATTCTGTATGAATTAGTATTATCATTAGTCACTAAAAAGGTTATAATCTTATAAAGATCATAGCTTTAACCTAGGTCAATCCAAACAGTGAATGGGGATCTGACCAGAGGCCTCAAAGCCCCTGCCTCCCCCCTCTTTGGAATCTGACCCAAACTGAATACTCCCCACTCCTCCACTGATTGGTGCCTTACTTTATTGTCAGTCAGGTGGTTGATAAGCAATTATTAAGACCTAGGTGCTAGGCATTGTGCTAAGCTCTGTGGATACAAAGAAAGGCAAAAGTCAGTCCTAGCTTTTAAGGAGTTCACAATTTAATAATATGCAGGCAATTATGTATCAACAAGATGTCATTCAGTTGTTTGGGGTTTTTTTCAGTCATTTCAGACTCTTTAGGACCTCATTTGGAATTTTCTTGGCAAAGATACGGGAGTGGTTTGCCATTTCCTTCTCCAGCTCATTTTATAGATGAGGAAAGTGAGGTAAAAAGGGTTAAGTGACTTGCCCAGGGTTACACAGTTAATAAGTGTCTGAGGCTGGATTTGAACTCATGAAGATGAGACTTCTGGATTCCAAGCCCAGTGTTTTATCCACTGTGCCACCTAGCTGCCCCAAACAAGATGTATACAGGATAAATTGGAAAAATCTACCCTCATTCTCCTATCTCAAGTATCCCAGGATTTAGAGCCTTTCAGCTCACAAAATATCGATTATCATGTACTCCAACATTTTCATTTTACACACAAGGGAAGTGAAGACCAGTGAGGGAAGTGACTTCCTTGCCTAGTGTCACTCAGGTGATCACCAGAGTTAGTATTCAATCAAGAGAGCTCTGACTGAAGATCCCAGGCCCTTTGTACCATAGGCCACAGCTGCCCTTTCAAGGCTTTGAAAAGAGAACTGAGGGTGATTGAAAAGAATAAATGAGCCAAGCATTGAACTTCCTGAAGAACCACAAAACATGAAGCTGCTTGGAGTAAGCTCTTAATAATGCTTGTTGAATGAGTGAACATAGAGCTGGAGGAGACTTGAGAACACAGAATGGTGAGCCTTTGGAAAGGACCTTAGAACAAAGAATGTTGGAAAACACAGAGTAGAGTGTCAGGGCTGGAAGGGACCTTGGAACTTAGAATGTTAGAGTGCATTACTTAGAAAGTCAGAGTAGGAAGCAATATGTCAGTCTGTCTATAAACACTTATTAATTGCCTACTGTGTGCCAGACAGTGAGGAAACATGGTATAGGGGATGGGTGACAGAACATCCATCTTATTCCTAGATTTTTACCTCCTCTCCTGAGCAGAGAGGGGAGGGGAAGAACGCTACCTCAGATCAATCTTCCTAAAGGAGTTCTGATCATCAAAAAGTTTTAATGGTTTCCGGGGGGGGGGGGGGGGGGGGGCGGCGGCTAGGTGGTGCAGTGGATAAAGCACCAGCCCTGGATTCAGGAGTTCCTGAGTTCAAATCTGGCCTCAGACACTTGACACTTACTAGCTGTGTGACCGTGGGCAAGTCACTTAACCCCCACTGCCCCGCAAAAAAAAAAAAAAGTTTTAATGGTTTCCCAAGGCCTAAAGGTACATTCTAAATGTTTGTCTGGGAATCAAGACATTCCATGCTCTGGTCCCTTCTGTCTAAGCTTATACTTCTCCTTTAAATAGCTTCTTGCTCCAGCCAAAACGAACTTGTTGTTCTTCCCCAAACACAGTGTGTTAAAGCTGGGAAGAATCTTAGAGGGCATATAGTCCAACCGTCTCATTTTACAAAGGAGGAACCTGAGGCCAAAATGATGTGAGGATCTCACAGTTAACAGGGATGTTACAAAATGATTCCTCTCCTTGATAGGGTCTTGTGGATAGTACTCATATCTAGAAATGTTTGTTGAATGAAAGAATGAATTTTTTTTAAGGAAGTTTTTAAGATGGTTTTACTTTCTACTCAGGGATCTGCCCAACAGGCTTTTCTGCTGTCCACTGATATCATTGTAGGAAGCACCCAAAAGAAGAACCAACCTCCCTGGGACGTCTGTCTGGAAGCCTGGGGTAGTGGGACACTTGCCTAGTCTTCCTTGGATGAATGTATAGGGAGACAGTGATGACTTCAGTTCTGGATCCCTCTGCCCAATGGTCCATTCTCCTGAGACTGAGCCCAAGTGCTCTGGGAAACTTTGGGATCATATGACTCTGTTCTTACCCTCCCATCTGGAGGGAGACTTTGAGGAGGAAAGAAGAGGAGGAGGAGAAGCCTGAATTCTTCACACTTCTTAGGCCTTCACAGATTTCCCACTTCACAGGCTTTCTAAGAGCCGGGACTGAAACCCTTCAAGGGCTTTTGAAACAATTAGGCTAGCAAGTGTCCAAAGGCTCAGTCTAATTGCTTAAAAGGCACTTCAGGCAACAACTGACCCAGAGTGCAGCCCTGAGAATGAGGGTAAAGGTGGGGGGTTGGGTGGGAAACACAAATGGAAAAGCCTCATTCTACCACAATTACCAAGGATTTTATTGATGGCCAAGGACAGGAGAATGGGTAGCAGAGGACAATGCTAGGAAAAGACTAGGGAAAATAGCAGGAATTGCTGAATAAATGGGGGCATATGAATGTGATGGGATATTATTGCCCATAAGAAATTATGAATATAAAGAATTTGGAGAAATGAAGAAAGATCTGTATCAACTAATGCAAGGCAAGGTAGGTAGAACCAAGAGAAAATTTAAACGACGACCACAGTAATGTAAAAGAAAGCAACAATACTGGAAGAGTTCAGAATCCTGATCAATGTAGTATCCAAAAAGGACATCAGCAGACTGATGGTGGAATGTATCTCCCTTGTCTTCCCAGAGAAGTGGTGAGCCATAGATAGATTTATACTGTTTTAGAGAAGATCGCTGCAGTAATTGTTTTTCCTTGGCCATGCTTCACCCCTTCTATCTTGGATATTGTGTCATCTTTCCTGTCCCTGCCCTCAAGTGTCTGAGGCTGGATTTGAACGCAGGTCCTCCTGAATCCAGGGCCAGTGCTTTATCCACTGCGCCACCTAGCTGCCTGAGGAAACATCATTTTAAGAAAAGTTTCATTTTATTCTTGTGCCTGTTTTTTTCTTTTAGCAGAAATAAGTATTGAATTTTGTCCAAAGCCTTTTCTACATCTATTGAAGTAATTGTATGATTTTTGTTGGTTTTGTTATTAAGATGGCCAATTGTAGTTTTCCTAATATTGAACTAGCCCTGCATTCCTGGTATAAATCCAGGTATGTATGATCTTTAAGATTTGTTGCTGTAGTCTCTTTGTTAATATTTTATTTAAAAATTTCCATCAATATTTATCAGGGAAATTGGTCTGTAGTTTTCTCTGTTCTGACTCTCTCTGGTTTAGGTATCAAGGCCATATTTGTGTTATAAAAGTAATATGGGAGGCACAGTGGATAAAACACTGGCCTTGGATTCAGGAAGACCTGAGTTCAAATTTGGCCTCAGACACTTGACACTTACTAGCTCTGTGACCCTGGGCAAGTCACTTAATCCCCATTGCCTTGCAAAAAAAAGTAATATGGTGGAATCCTTTATGTTTTCAAACAGTTTGTATAGTTAAAACTGAGCTCTTGGTAGATAAATGAGGACACATTCATCTTACTCACTATACCCACACACACCCCTCCCCACCCAGTCCATACCCCATGCTTCCATCCATCCACTTTAAACATTTTGCCACCATCAGGCTTAGATACTGTGCTGAAACACTGACCTCTTCCCTACCCTCTAAATCTCAGGTTTTCTGCCCTATGGTATGAGAATGATGAAAAGAGCATAATGATCCATTGCCTTTGGCTCTAATCACCATCTCTGTGCCTCAGTGGATGGAGTGCTTGGTCTAGAGGCAGGAAACCTAGATTCAAACTGTCCTCAGACACCTATTAGCTATGTGACCTTGGGCAAGTCACTTAACCTTTCTCTGCCTAAGCTTCTTCTACTATCAAAATGAGGATAATAATGGCATCTACCTCAAAGAACTTTGAGAATCAAATGAGATAATATTTTTAAAAAGCATTTAGCACTGTGTTTGGTACACTGTACAAAGGCTATACAAATCCTAATTCCTCTTCTCCTTCCCTTCCCCGCCCCTAGAGCAAAAAAATACAATACAAACCTTATCTTAGCCACTCCTCCTCTATAAGGTTGTTATTGCCTATTAGAATTTAAGCTTCTTGAAGGCAAGGTCTGTTTCATTTTTGTATTTGTACCCCCAATGTCTAGTACTAAACCTGGTACATATCAATAGATTGTTTTTGGTTTTTTTGTTTTTGTTTTTTGTTTTGAGGGTTAAGTGACTTGCCCAGGGTCACATAGCTAATAAGTGCCAAGTGTCTGAGGCCGGATTTGAACTCAGGTCCTCCTGAATCCAGGGCCAGTGCTATATCTATTGCTTAATAAATAGTTTTCATTTATTCACAGTAGTTTGTTGCAGATAGAGTGTTCTAATGGGGGTGAATGGGGAGTTATTGGAAAGTGACAGTGATATAAAAAGAATATCAATAAAACATTTAAAAAGAAAATGTAAGAAATGGATATAAAGAAAGAAAAATGAGGAAGGGGGGAGAGAGAGAGAGAGAGAGAGAGAGAGAGAGAGAGAGAGAGAGAGAGAGAGAGAGAGAGAGAGAGGACAGGTAGGAGACTGTAGCCTAGACCTTAATTTCATCATCTGTAAAATGAATCTGTTGAACCAGATAGTCTATAAGGTTGCATGTGGCTCTCAAACCCTCAGCATTATAAAGATAATTCACATTTGCAAAGAGTTTTACAGTTTTTAATCACTTTCACAAACATTATCTCACTGGATCCTATCAACCAACCTATGAAGTAGGCAGTAATATTATTATTTCCATTTTGTAGGTAAGGAAATTGAAACTCATGGAGGTGAATCAATTTCCTTAAAGTCACACCTTTAGTTAATTAACAAGATGGGACTCAGACTCAAGTCTTGGGAAACAGTTGTTCAGGGAAAGAGATGTTTTTTTGTTTTTGTTTTTGTTTTGTTTTGGTGGACTGCAAGCTCAGTGTGAATCAACAGTGTGACATGGCAGTCATTACAAAGCTAATTCCATCGTAGGTTTCACTAAGATGGTGCAGTGTCCAGAATGAGGAGGGTGAGAGTCCAGTTGTCCTCTGCCTTGATCATACTTTCTGCATGACACATTTCAAAGACTTTTATTGTCAAGGTGAAGTCTATCAGGAAGAGGATAATCGAGATGATAAGGGTGGACATGAATCCACATCAAATGAGGATTGGTTTGTTTTGTCCAGGAAAGTGAACATGATTGCTGTTTTTGAGTATCAGAAGGGCTGTCACATGGAAGAGGGATTAGACATGTTTCATTTGGTCCCAGAAGGCAGGAGGAATAGGAGCAAAGAATAGAATTTACAAAGACACAAATTTGGATTTGATGTAAGGCAAAAGTCCCCAACAATTTGAACAAGTGGCTTCTGGAAATAGAGAGTGTCCCAACACTGGAGATTGTTTTTTTTAACAAGAGGCTGGGGGCAGCTAGGTGGCACAGTGGATAGAGCACCGGCCCTGGACTCAGGAGAACCTGAGTTCAAATCTAGCCTCAGATACTTGACACTTACTAGCTGTGTGACCCTGGGCAAGTAACTTAATCCTAATTGCCTCACCCCCCCCCCCAATTAGAGGCTGGATAACCACATCTTTTTTTTTTTTTTTTTTTTGCAGGCAATGGGGGTTAAGTGACTTGCCCAGGGTCACACAGATAGCAAGTGTCTGAGGCCAGATCCGAACTCAGGGACTCCTGAATTCAGGGCCGGTGCTTTAACCACTGCGCCATCTAGCTGCCCCCCACATCTTTTTTTCTTTTTTCTTTTTTCCTTTTAATTTTTTAAAAAAAATATTCATTTCTTTATTTTTCTCAATTACATATAAAGGTATTTTTTGAGTTCCAAATTTTTCTCCCATCCTCCCTCCCAAAGCCAGTAAGCAATTTGATACAGGTTATACATTACAATCACGTTAAACATATTTCCACATTAATCAGAACAAAAGGAAAAACTGCAAGAAAAAATAAACAAGAACAATAAACAAAAAGCAACAACTAAAGTGAAAATAGTTTGCTTCAGTCTGCATTCAGACTCGATAGTTCTTTTTTTCTGAATGTGATAACCACCTCTTTAGATATTTTCTAGAAGGGATAGCTGATCTGGTATAAGTTAGATCACATGACCTGAGAGGTCCCTCTTAACTATGCTCCTGTATTTCTGCCTTTTCTTCCCACCTAGACAACAAGCTATTAAAATATAGGCACCATATCCTTTATGTTTCTCTTATTGTTTAACAATGCACTAGGTATGAAGTAGATACTCAGCATATACCTGATGAGCTGAATTGACTTGAGCTGGGCTATTGGTAATCCAAAAATTGCTTATCCTTCACTTTGGAACAGGTGCCCAATTCTTTGGGAATATACAGCATTCTTTTTTTTTTAATTAATAAAGTATTTTATTTTTTTCCCGTTACATGTAAAGATAGTTCTCAACTTTTGTTTATACAAGCTTTACAATTTCTGATTTTTCTTCCTCCCTCCCCTCCCTCCCTCCTCCCCTAGACAGCAGGTAATCTGATATAGGTTATATATATATATATATATATATATATACATATTTCTGCATTAGTCATGTTATAAGAGAAAAAATCAGAGCAATGACGACAAACCTCAAAATAGAAAAAAACAACAGCATCAAAAACAAAAGAAATAGTATGGTTCATTCAGCATCTATATTCCGCAGTTCTTTTTTTTTTTCTTGGATTTGGAGATCCTCTTCCATCACAAGTTCCCTGGAACTCTTTTGTGCCATTGCATTGGTGAGAAGAATATAGTCCATCACAGTAGATCAACATTCAATGTTGATGATACTGTGTACAATGTTCTTCTGGTTCTGCTCATCATCAGCTCACCCAAGACCCTCCAGGTTTCTCTGAACTCCTCCTGCTCATCATTTCTTACAGCACAATAGTATTCCATTGTATTCATATACCACAACTTGTCTAGCCATTCCCCAATTGATGGGCACCCCCTCAACTTCCAATTCCTTGCCACCACGTAAAGAGCAGCTATAAATATTTTTGTACATGTGGGTCCCCTTCCCCCCGAATATACAGCATTCTTTTTTTTTAATGTATGAGGTATTTTATTTTTTCCGTTACATGTAAAGATAGTTCTCAACTTTTGTTTATACATGCTTTACAATTTCAGATTTTTCTCCCTCCCTCCCCTCCCTCACCCCTCCCCTAGGTAATCTGATGTAGGTTATATCTATATATCTCTATACATATACATATAGATATATATATACACACATATATATATACACATAATAACATTAATCCTATTTCTGCATTAATCCTGTTACAAGAGAAAGAATCAGAGCAGTGATGCAAAACCTCAAAATAGAAAAAAAAAACAACAGCACCCAAAACAAAAGAAATAATATGGTTCAATCAGCATCTATACTCCACAGTTCTTTCTTTCTTTTTTTTTTCTTGGATTTGGAGATCCTCTTCCATCATGAGTTCCCTGGAGCTCTTCTGTACCATTGCATTGGTGAGAAGAATATAGTCCATCACAGTAGGTCAACACTCATTGTTGATGATACTGTGTACAATGTTCTTCTGGTTCTGCTCATCTCACTCATCATCAGCTCACGTAAGACCCTCCAGGTTTCTCTGAACTCTTCCTGCTCATCATTTCTTACAGCACAATAGTATTCCATTGTATTCATATACCACAACTTGTCCAGCCATTCCCCAATTGATGGGCACCCCCCTCAACTTCCAATTCCTTGCTACCACATAAAGAGCAGCTATAAATATTTTTGTACATGTGGGTCCCTTTCCCCCTTCCATGATTTCTTTGGGCAAAAGACCTAAAAGTGGGATTGCTGGGTCAAAGGGTATGCACAGCTATATAGCCCTTTGGGCATAATTCCAAATTCCTCTCCAGAATGGTTGGATCAGCTCACAGCTCCACCAACAATGCATTAGTGTTCCAATTTTCCCACAGCCTCTCCAACATTTATTATCTTCCTTTTTTGTCATTTTAGCCAATCTGATAGGTGTCAGGTGGTACCTCAGAGTTGTTTTAATTTGCATCTCTCTAATCATTAGAGATTTAGAGCATTTTTTCATATGGGAATAGATAGCTTTGGTTTCTTCATCAGAAAACTGCCTGTTCATATCCTTTGACCATTTCTCAATTGGGGAATGACTTGGATTCTTATAAATTTGATTTAATTCCCTATATATTTTAGAGATGAGGCCTTTATCAGAAGCACTGGTCTCAAAAATTGTTTCCCAGCTTTCTGCCTCCCTTCCAATTTTGATATACAGCATTCTTAACCAAACAATTAAGCTGTGTTGCAAAGAGCCAGGAAACCATCCAACTTCCTCAGATTTCCTATCTCATCCACCTGATTAAGTTCCCTCCATGCCCACTCTATGATAGGAACAGGCAGTGTCCCTGCATATGCCTGTGAAGTCCTAACCTGGGCAGCGTGCTCCTCTCTTCCTGGAAGTTTGGCTTTCCTTGGGCTACTGAAAAAATTTGGCTTCAAAAGACTTCCCTTTGGGTTCAGGCTGTACAGGGACCAGATTAAAATGGTGGCAACATCAACAAAGGACTTTTAAGTAAGCAGAGTGGGTGATAATGGCAACCAGATGCTCAAAGTAAAATCTGTGGCTGATCATTTGACAGAGTAGGCAAAATGGAGGCTTGACTTGAGATCCCCATAGCAGGTGTGAGTACCCTCACAGTAAGCCAAACCTCATCAGCGCAAAGGCCACTTACCACTGCCATACCCCCACCTCATCAATTTCAAGAGCTGCAATGTCCTAGTCTCAGCATCTGGCATACACTCTCCCCCCACTTCCCTGGTGGCAGTGAAGTGACAGCAGGTGTGAGCACTCATCCTTTTCCCTCCCCCACTCCCTGGCTTACAAAAAGACCAGGTGTAGGAACTATGATGACACTTTTCAAAGGTTGACAAGCTCCATCCTACAGAATGACATATATTGTATCTAACAGGTCATCTTAAACAGTTTCTGTTCTAAGGGCTCAGGAACATGGGGTGAAATGGTAAAGAGAAGTGTGTGGAAGGGAAGAGGATGAATATTTATATAGTGCTAAGTGCTTTCCTTCCTTCCTTCCTTTCCTGACTTCCTCTCCCATTCTTTCTTTTTCTTTTTCACAAATATCTCATTTGATCATTTGGCTCATTAGATCCTTGACTCACTGATAAGTAGACTCATTTGAGTCTGGTTAAGTTTTCTCCCCATCCCCCAATAGTATTTTATTCCCCACACACACATTACATGAAAAGATTCAACATTCATTTTTCTAAGATTTTGAGTTCCAAGCAATTTAATATAGGTTATAGATGTACAATCATGTTAAACATGTCAATTTTATTTTCATAGGCAACCCTCCAGATAGTGTAAAGAGCACAAGACAAGAAATCAGAAGACATGGATTTGAATCCTAACCACACTACTTTATAAACTGTGGGACTTCAGGCAAGTTCCTTTGCTGCTCGGAACCTTGGTCTTCTCTTCTTAAAATAGGAATAGGGGGCAGCTAGATAGGTGCAGTGGATAAAACACCGGCCCTGGATTCAGGAGTACCTGAGTTCAAATCCAGCCTCAGACACTTGACACTTACTAGCTGTGTGACCCTGGGCAAGTCACTTAACCCCTATTGCCTCTCAAAAAAAAATTGAAAAAAAATAGGAATAGCCCTCATAGGGTTACTGTGAGGACAATGAAGTAAGGATAAGGGGTGTAAAGCTCTTTGTAATAATAAGGTAATCTGCAAAGAAAAAGGACCAATATGTACAAAAATACTTATGGCAGCTCTTTCTGTGGTGGCAAAGAATTGGAAATTGAGAAGATGCTCATCAATTAGGCTGAACAAATTGTGGTATATGATTGTGAAGTAATACTGCTGTGCTATAAGAAATGATAGGACATGATTTTAGAAAAATCTGGAAAGATTTATATGAACTGATGCAGACTGAAGTGAACAGAACACAGAAAACATTGTACACAGTAATGGAACTATTGAAAAGATGATCAACTATGAAAGACTTTGGTCAATACAATGATCCAAAACAATTCTGAAGGACTCATGATGAAAAATGCTATTCACCTTTAGAGAAGGAACTGACAAGAGTTTGAATGTAGCTCAAAGCACACTGTTTAATTTTTTGGGGGGGGGAGGAGGGTTGGTCTGTGTTTTCTTTTCAATTCGATTAATATGGAAACATGTTTTGCATGACTGTACATGTATCCTCTATATAAAATTACTTGTCTTCTCAGGGAGGGAGTAGGAGAAGGAAAGGAGGGAGAGAATTTGGAACTCAAACTTTTTTTTTGTAACAGCACAACAATTTAATTTTCATATTTTTTCCAGTCACTGTGAATCTATCCATTATCTCATTTTACTTCTTCATAATAGCACTATGAAGCAGGTTGTGAATTATCATGTCCCTTTTTTAATCATAGAAATATTTTATTATTTTCCAGTTACATATAAAGATAATTTTCAACATTTGTTTTCATAGGATTTTTAGTTCCAATTTTTCTTCCACCCTCCCTTCCCTATCCCTTCCCCAAGATGGAAAGCAATCTGATATAAGTTGTATATTTACAATCACATTAAACATATTTCTGCATTAGTCATATTGTAAAAGAAGAATCAGAACACAAGGGAAAAACCTCAAAAAAGAAAAAAAAAACAGCCCCAAAGTAGAAACAATATGGTTCAATCTGCATTCAGAATCCACAGTTCTTTTATCTGGATGTGGAGGACTTTTTTTTTTTTCAGGGCAATGAGAGTTAAGTGACTTGTCCAGGGTCACCCAGCTAGTAAGTGTCAAGTGTATGAGGATGGATTTGAACTCAGGTCCTCCTGAATCCAGGGCTGGTGCTTTCTCCACTGCCACCTAGCTGCCCCAGGACATTTTCTATCATGAGTTCTTTGAAGTTGTTTTGGATCATTGTACTGCTGAGAAGAGCCAAGTCTAACACAGTTGATCATCACACAATGTTGCTGTAACTGTGTACAATGTTCTCCTGGTTCTGCTCATCTCAGTCAGCATCAGTTCATGTAAATCCTTCCAGGTTTCTCTGAACTCCTCCTGCTCATTTCTTACAGCACAGTAGTATTCCATTACATTCATATACCATAACTTGTTCAGCCATTCCCCAATTGATGGGCATCACCTCAATTTTCAATTCTTTGCCACCACAAAGAGAGCTGCAATAAATGTTTTTGTACATGGGGGTTCTTTTCCATCTTCAATGATCTCTTTGGCATACAGACCTAGTCGTGGTATTACTGGGTCAAAGGGTGTGCACAGTCCCATAGCCCTTTGGGCATAGGAATTCAAAATTTTAAAAAATGAATGTTAAAATAATTTTTACATGTAATTGGAAGAAATAAAATATTTTTAAACATTTAAAAAAATAAAGTGATCTCACTTCTCAAAATTCTCATACCACTCTGCATGACCATTTGACCTCATATATTTATCCCACTATAGACTCTATTACAGATATTTGAGTACATGCCCCCTCCTCCTTTATTAGACTATATACTCTGTAAGAGTCTCCTGTCAAATTTTTGTCACCTTTATATTCCCAGCACTGCAACATGCCCAGCATATAAGGGTATTATTAATAAATGTTTTTCAACTGAATTATATTTTTGAACTAGATGTCTCAAACTTAGCAAATCCAAAATAGAACTCATTAACTCCCCCATCCATCACACCCCTCTTTTGAATTGTTCTTTTTCTATCAAGGACACTACTATCATTCCAGTCACGCAGGTCTCTGTCATTTTCAACACTTTACTCTCATTCCAATCCATTCAAAAAATTTCCAATCTAATAATTTGCCAAATCTTGTTGTTTTGATTCACTTTTCTTTTCTTTTTTGGGGGGGGCAATGAGAGTCAAGTGACTTGCCCAGGGTCACACAGCTAGTTAAGTGTCAAGTGTCTGAGGTTGGATTTGAACTCAGGTCTTCCTGAATCCAGGGCAGGTGCTTTATCCACTGCACCACCTACCTGCCCTCACTTTTATTTTCAATTCCAAATTCTCTCCCTCCCTCAACACCCTCTCTCTTCCACTGAGAGGGTAAGAAAAACACAATTCCAATGTCTGCATTACTAAAAATTCAAATTTTTAGTAGTTTCTACCTCCACAACATCTCTCCCATATATCCCTTTTGTTACATTCACACAACTAACATCCAAATTAAGGCCTCCCTCTCACCTGGACTATTTCAATAGCCAAGTCTGAATTGGGCTCCCTATCTAAAGTCTCTCCTCACTCCAAACAATCCTCCACTCAGCAGCCAAAGTGATTTCCCTAAATTGTAGGTCTGACCAAATTACATGCCCTACTCAATAAACTTCCAATAGCTCCTTATTAACTCTAGGATAAAATACAAATGTCTAAACACAGACATTTAAAGCTTTTTAGTAGTTAAAGTTTCTTATAATCTGACCCCTTCTGATCTTTCCAGTGTTCTCACAAATCACTACTTTCCATGAATTCTAAGATCTCTAAACAACTTGCTGTTCCTTAAATACCGTGCTCCATTTCCCCTTTCAGTGTCTTTGCATTAGCCTGTCCCCCATGCCTGGAATGTTCTTTCCCCTTGACTCTGCCTGTTAGGGATTCCTATCTCTGAATGACTCTTGAGGAGAGAATGAGGCCGATGACTTTGCACCAGCTCTGCCTCACTTAAAACCAATTCCCTTGCAAGTCAAGGCATCACCCTCCTGATGTCATTGGTCCAAATCAAGAATGAAGGACCAACACCTTTCTCAGGAGGTCTTCCACGATCTCCAAAAGTGCCTTCCCTTTTCAGATTATCTTCCATCTACTTTTTATGTAACTTGCATATACCTATTTCTATGCATGTTAACTCCCTCCCCTCTCATTAGAATATAAGCTCCTTGAGGCTAGGGATTATTTTTGATTCTTTTTTCTTTTTTGGTTGTATAACCAGCCTGGTATAAAAGTAAGCAATTAATTTATTCTTGTTGATTGATTGATAAATTGAGCTGACATGATTCTTTCATCCCTTAACTTCCTCCAGAGGGTTGTTCTGTAGAAAATGGTTGGAGAGTAATTTAGATAACTGTTCTAGAAGAGGGTTAGGAGGGGAGCAAATGTATTTCTCTTATACAGAGCTTGAATGATACCCCAGGGCAGAATTGTTGTGTACCATCCTTAGGTGCACTCCTCCCTCTTCCAGGACTCCTCCCCCAGCCCAGGACTCTCCCGTTGCCCAGGCCGTCCCCTTACAGAGGAAAACATCTGGTATACTCATTCACATTGAGATGGTGAGCATGTTGGTTACCCTCTTCAGACTGAGAGTTAGCGTTTCCAAAACGGAAATGGAAGAAAGAAGGTAATGCTTAACTCCCACCCCAAAGAGGAATGAATATGAGCAATTAGAATATCAGAATAGGAAAGGACCTTAGAACTTAGAATGCTAACACAGTTAGAATATAGAACATGGAACGTTAGAACATTGAACATAGAATGGCAGAGTTGGAAGCGACCTAAGAGAACCCCTTCAACCCTTTTCTTTTTTCTTCCTTCCTTTCTTTCTTCCTTCCCTTCTTCCTTCCTTCCTTCCTTCCTTCCTTCCTTCCTTCCTTCCTTCCTTCCTTCCTTCCTTCCTTCCTTCCTTCCTTCCTTCCTTCCTTCCTTCCTTCCTTCCTTCCTTCCTTCCTTTCTTTCTTTCTTCCTTCCTTCCTTCCTTCCTTCCTTCCTTCCTTCCTTCCTTCCTTCCTTTCCTTCCTTTCTTTCTTTCTTTCTTTCGCAGGGCAATTCAGATTAAGGGACTTGCCCAGGGTCACACAGCTAGTAAGTGTCAAGTATCTGAGGCCGGTCCTCCTGAATTCACTGTGTCACCTAGCTGTCCCTTAACCCTTTTATTTTATAGATGGAAGAACTGAGGCGCAGAAAATGGGAAGAGATTGTTCTAAGATCACACCGTTAGGATCAGAGACATTACTAGAACGTTGGTTTTCTAATTTCCAGTTCCTTTTTAATGGTATCAGTGAGGGAAATATTTTGGGGCTGGGATGAGTTCCTACCCATGTGTAAGGTCTACCCTGGGTCTTCACTTGAATACAGTCAATTCAATTCAATTCAACAAATATAACCTTCTAGGGATAATCAGGGATGACAATAAATGAGGGCTGAAGTATACTGAGAATTTGTTCCTACAGATTCCTGCTTCCTCAACTTTCAAAATTCATAAAATTAACTCATATGTCTATTGTTCTTTATGCTTTCCAAAATCCTCATCAGTATCGCCATGACCATTTGACATGATGAAGTCCCCAAGGAGTTAAGTGATTTCCCCAAGACCACACAGCTAGTTTGTAGGGCAAGAACCCACGGAATCCAATAGAATGTAAGCTTCTTGAGGACTGCTTCCTTTTTTGCCTTTCTATCCTTTTCCTACTCCCCTCCCCCCAACTCAGTTCATAGTATATAGTAGCTGATTAATTAATGTTTATTAAACCCAGGTCAAATTATTTTTAATTCCTGTGCTCTTTTCACTATAGTAGACTTTCAGTCATAATAATTTGCGGGAGAGGGGTTGAATTGGGGGGAGGCATTTTCTATGGACTCCATAAATCTCCTATATCCCTGAGCCAGTTATTCCTCTCCCCATACCCCCAATCAAGAAAAGGGTAGGTCGTCCTAGTATGGGATGAGCCCAAACCTCCATCCCTCCCCCATTCCTTTCCCCTATTTCCTGAGCCCCCAACCCTTCTACCCACCATAAATCTTCAACTCTGGTAGAAAACTCTAAACCAAAGCAACCCTGGCTAATGAAAATGGTGATAAATCTCTGTCCATTAAGCTTGTTTTGCAGTACAAACATTGCCAAACAAGGGCCCATTGGGGCCCCTCCTCCCCATCCTGCCCCTGCCTTGCATAGCTTTAAATGGAAACTATTGCTTTTAACATCTATTTACTGTTTGGAAACGAGGAGATGATTAAGACCTGGGGATGCCTAGTCCGGGAATGGAGGGAGGCCAAGCCAGGTGAGTATCCCCCAAACTCACATACCTGAGCTGGGCTCCCCTTCATTCTCCTAACCTCTAACTTCTGAAAGCAGATCCCAAATTGTAATTTGAGGAGGGTTTTTTTTGGGGGGGGAGATGGAGAAGCAGAAACCACTATAAGAGGTTTAATGATGAGACCCCAAACTTCTCTAATCAGTCCAGTCCTACCCTATCTTTCCTACTTTCTCTCTTGATACTTCTTTTTTTTTTAATTTTTTTTTTCGGGGCAGTGAGGGTTAAGTTACTTGCCCAGGGTCACACAGCTAGTAAATGTCAAGTGTCTGAGGCCAGATTTGAACTCAAGTCCTCCTGAATCCAGGGCTGGTGTTTTATCCACTGTACCACCTAGCTGCCCCTCTTTACTTCTTAATAGGTAGCCCTCCACTTCAAGGAGACCAAATCTCCTTGTTGTGTTCCTCAATGAAAACTTCTGCCTTCCTGACCTACTGCCTTTTCTTCATCTATACTGTCTTTCTTCCACTTACAAGAATACTATCCTTCCTTCAAAGGCCAACTCTAATACCGCCTCCTCCATGCAGTCTTCCTTAGCGACCCTAGCCCACTGCGCTATCCCTCTTCATAATGCCCGAAGCCCCAATTGTCTCTACCACTTCTCTAGAGTCAGCTAGGTTTTGAAGCGGATAGAATGTTGGACCTGCAGTCAAGAAGACCTAAGTTTAAAGCCTGCCTCAGACCCTTAGCGACTATGTAGACTGAGCAAGTAAGTCACTTAACCTCTGTCTGCATCCTCATTTGTGAAGTGGGGCTATAAGAACTCCTACCTACTAGGGTTGTTGTGAGGATAAACAGATAATATTTATAAATCCCTTTGCAAACTTTAAAGTGCCATATAAACACTACCTATTAATATTATCATCACATTACACCTTGCTGTCTCCTCTTCTTTCATTCAAGTGTTTTATTCTCCATCCAATCAACTACAGTTTCTTGAGGGTGTTACTATCTTGGACTAGTGGTCTTCATTATTATCCACGAATATTGTTCTAGCCACAAAACAACCCTGTAGATGAGAAAATGGAGTCGAGATTCATTCAATGTCACACAACTAGTAAGCCAGAGACTTATTCAAACCCAGTCTTCTGACTCAAAACTCGATACTCTTGGGGCAGCTAGGTGGCCCTGGATTCAGGAGGACCTGAGTGCAAATCCAGCCTCAGACACTTGACACTTACTAGCTTTGTGACCCTGGGCAAGTCACTTAATCCTCATTGCCCAGAAAAAAACCCCCAAAACCAACTCGGTGCTCTTTCTGTTATACCTTGTCCCTTCTTCAGCACTGAATATAATAGGTCCATTTTCTGAGGTTCACAAAATACTTACTAAGGGTAACTAGGCCAGGTATTGTTATCATCCCTGATTTACAGTTTTATAAAACTCAGCCTCAAAGACATTATGTGCTTATGGTTAGGTATTAAGATCAGAATTTGAACTTGGATCTCCTCACTCATATCAGGCACACAACACTATACCACTATGTATCACCCACAACAGATGCTCATTACATATTTGTTGATAGATTAAGGGGTAGGCACCATGGTTTAGTGGAAATAGTAAGTGACCTGGAGTTAGGAACTTTGGGTTTGAGTGTAAGACCTTGGGTGAGTTACTTCTATTCTAGGACCCTTAGTTTCTCTGACAAAGGGAGAATATAATGCCTACCTCGCCGTATTTCTCTCTGCTTTGGGGAGGATCCAGATAATAACTTTTATAGTACTTCAGAAAGTTAAAAGTGCTATGTAAATGTTAGGTGGTGCTGGAGGTGCAGACAGATTATTCTTTCTCCAAATAGCACCCTAGCTTTGGTGCCAAGAACTAGGTGCCAATTGGCATGGTATTCAGATACACTTATTTCCATGTGGCTTATTCATTGTCAAAACTCAGACCACTTCCTCCTTTCATCTCTACTTTTCTTTCCTGGACAACCTACTTACATCAAGATTTATTAAGGTTCTGCTTTGTTCAAAGCACTGCTGGAGGCACTAAGAAAATGGAAACAGTCCCTGTCCTCAAGCTGTTTACATTCTACTGAGAACTCTGGTTGAAATAAAGAAGGCCATTAAGGTGTGCTAGGTGGTGCGGTGCCAGGCTTCAAGTCAGGAAAACCCATCTTCCTGAGTTCAAATCTGGTGTCAGACATTTACTACTTGTGTGATCCTGGGTAAGTCACTTAACCCTGTTTGCCACGGTTTCCTCATCTGTAAAATGAGCTCAAGAAGGAAATGGAAAACCAATGAGGTCACAGAGAGTTGGACAGAACTGAAATGACCCAACAATGAGTCAAGTGAATATTCAAAAGCTCATGGAACCTCAGAGATGGAAGGGATCTCAGAGGAAATTTGATCCACCCTGTATCTGTTTTTGTTTTTTTTTTAAGTGAGGCAATTGGGGTTAAGTGACTTGCCCAGGGTCACACAGCTAGTAAGTGTTAAGTGTCTGAGGCCAGATTTGAACTCAGGTACTCCTGACTCCAGAGCTGGTGCTCTATCCACTGTGCCACCTAGCTGCCCCTCCACCCTGTATCTGAACAAGAATGCTTTCCATACCAGCCCCAACAACCAGCTTCTGACTTCTGTTTCGCTACTTCCTTGGATGGGGAACTTACTCCTTGGGAAGGCAGCTCATCCATTTGTGGAGAACTCGAATCCTTAAGAACTTTTTTAGATATTTGGGAGAGTTGGAATCTTCAGAAAAGAGAACCTAACTTTAGAACTCCATCTCCTGCTCATAAAGACAAGATAAAAAGTCAGAGACTATCTTGGCTTCTTAGAACCCTGGGATGCTCCAGAACTCTAGGATGCTCTAGAGCTTGAAAGCACTCTAAGAGATTATCTGATTCAAGTCCCTAACAGGCAACAGAGGTTCAGAAAATAAAATGTATTTGTCCAAGACTACAGGGCGAGTAGGTTAGGGGTGAGTTAGCTAAGGGGGGTGGCCCATCATGCTAATGAAACTAAGGTAACAGGTTCCATCCTGGTAAGTTAGATGTCAATCAACTAGCATCTATTAATCATCTACTTTGTATCAGACGCTGCAAAGCACTGGGGATACAAAGAAAGGCAACCCCCTCCAAAACAAAAACAAACACTGCCCCCCCCCCGCCCCCCAGCATCTGTTCTCAAAGAACTCACAGTGTGCTTAGTTCTAGAATCTTTGAATTTCTGACCAGTCTTTTCCCAAAGGCCTGCCTTGAAAGCAAGAAAGACAAATAATAAAACAGCCTAGTGGAGGTGACAATAATAACCCACATTGTGGCAAGGAATCGGAAAGTGAGGGCTTGTCCATCAGTTGGAGAATGGCTAAACAAGTTGTGGTCTATGAATGTAATGGAGGCTGTAAGAAACGATGTGCTGGGGCAGCTAGGTGGCACAGTGGATAGAGCACTGGCCCTGGAGTCAGGAGTACCTGAGTTCAAATCCAGCCTCAGACACTTAACACTTACTAGCTGTGTGACCCTGGGCAAGTCACTTAACCCCAATTGCCTCATTAAAAAAAAAGAAACAATGTGCTGTCAGATTTCAGAGAAACCTGGAAGGATTTACATGAACTGATGCTTAGTGAGATGAGCAGAACCAGGAGAACGCTGTACACAGTATCAACAAGATTGTGTGTTGATCAACTGTGATAGACTTGATTATTCTCAGCAATACAATGGTCCAAGACAGTTACAAAGGACCCATGAAGGAAAATGCTCTCCAAATCCAGGAAAAAAAAAAAAAAGAACTGTGGAATCTAGATGCAGATTGAACCATACTATTTCTATTGTTGTTGTTGTTTTTCTTTTTTTAGGTTTTTCCTTTTTGCTTTGATTCTTCTTTCACAGCATGACTAATGCAGAAATATGTTTAATGTGATTATACATATATAACCTATATCAGATTACTTGTTGTCTTGGGGAGGGGGGAGGGAGGGGAGAGAAAAAAATTGAAACTAGAAATCTTATAAAAACAAATGCTGAAAACTATCTCTGGGGGGCAGCTAGGCGGCACAGTGGATAAAGCACTGGCCCTGGATTCAGGAGGACCTGAGTTCAAATCCAGCCTCAGACACTTGACACTTACTAGCTGTGTGACCCTAGGCAAATCACTTCACCCTCATTGCCCTGCCCCCCTCCCCCCCAAAAGAAAGAAAACTATCTCTGCATGGAACTGGAAAATAATAAAATATTTTTATGACCTTCCCCACCTTTTTTTAGTACTTTATGGTTTACAAAGTACTCCTGATGATACATAAGGTGTTATTATTCCCATTTAATAGATGAAAAAACTGAGGTGCATTCCCAAAATCACACAACCTTTGTCATAGCCAATACTCGAAGTCAGTTACTTCTGATATTACTGATTTGTCCAAGGTCGCACATTTAATAAGTCATCACCGGCAGCTAGGTGGCTCAGTGGATAAAGCACCGGTCCTGGATTCAGGAGAACCTGAGTTCAAATTCAGTCTCAGACACTTGACACTTACTAACTGTGTGACCCTGGGCAAGTCACTTAACCTTCATTGCCCCACTAAAAAAAAAAAAGTCATCAGAGCCAGGATTTATACTCAGGTCTTTTGATTCCAAGAGCAAGCCATCCCTACTTTTTTGTTTGTAGAAACATATAGAGAGCACAGCTCTACCCCAGTGTGTTATGGTCTGGGCGTCAGAAGATCTAGCTTCAAGCCTTGTCCCCCAAATTTACAAGCAAACCACTTAAAACCCCTGAGCTTTACTTTTTCATCTCTCAGATTGTACTCCAAGATCTGAACTACTTAAAGGAAAGTGCTTTGTAAACTCTATTTATCTACACAATAGGGGCAAAATCTGCATATTACCTGTAACCTCACAGGATTGTTGTGAAGAAACTACTTGGTAAATCTCAAAGAAATAGAGAAATGTGGGCTATTATTACCCTACTGATAAAGGGTCACCTTTGTATAGAAAGGAAAACACATTCTTATTAAGGGAGAAAAGCCAATTGTCTTTTTCCCCCAGAGGACAGAACAGGAGAAAATAAAGTTTAAACCTTGGAAAGACTTCATGAATATTCAGGGGGGAAGAGAGGTAGTGAAGGTCTTTCTCAACAAGTATCTACAGGTTGCTAATTACAAGTTCGAGGACACTCTGCCACACACTAAGGGGGATGCTAAGAAGCCTGACTACAGAGAGAAAAGTTAAACATATATGATAGATCAAGAGGCTGAAAGAACCAAAGAGACCATCTAGTCTACCTTCCTTATTTTATAATTGAGGAAACTGAGACCTGGGGAGATGAAATAACCAGCTCAATGTATAATTTAAGAATGACTCAAAACAATCTATAATCAAGTAGTAAATTTGACCACAGTAACAAACTGTAAGTTCAGGGAAGAATACATCATGTGGACTTGGAGGAGAGTTGAATTAATAAAAAGAGCACCTACACAGGGGACAGGAGGCTTGTACTTTAGTCTTGTCCATGCTACTTCTCCATGTGTGACTGGAGCAAGAAGATGCCTCCCTCTGTGCCTCAATTTCCTCATCTGTAAAATTTGATGGAACTAGGTAAGCTCCTTCAAGCTATAAACATCGTAGGGTTTTATGCTCTGAGGCTAACCTTCCCAAGAGTTCTGCCCAGCTAAGGAGTCTGGGATTTCAGGCTAATTCAGACACTTCATTAATGAAGAGGAAAGAGAAGGGGGAAGAAGATAAGGAGGAGGAGGAGGGGAAGTCTGTAAGAAAGATCAACAGAAGGGGCTAAAACAGCTGGTCCTGGTGAAAAGAAGAGAAATCCATATTTAGGCAACATGATTGTATGAATGTCTCTGTGTGAGTCTATATGTCTCTAAGTGTGTATCTGATTCCCCTCTCCCCCCCCCCCCCCCAGGTGACCTCTGGGATGATGATCTTCCCCTTCCCCTTTTATTTTCCTTTCCACTTGTCTTTTCTCTCCTGTTTTCTTATTCCCTCCATCTTTCCTGTCTTGCCCCCTCTTTTCCCGTCCTCTCCTCCCTGTCTTGTTCTCCCTCTCCCCTCTTCTATCCTGTCCCCTCCCCTCCCGCCCTCTCTCCTTCTATTCTTCCCTCCCCTCTCCTTTTCTCCTCTCCCCTCTTTTCCTTCCCCTCCCCTCCTCTTCTCCTCTGTTCTCTTCTTTCCCCTTCCCTTCTCTTCCCTGTCCTATTCTGTTCCCTCCTCTCCCCTCTAATTCTCTAGAATATTTTCTTCTCCTCCAATTCTTCTCTTCCCCTCCTTATTTTCTCCCCCTCCCCCCCCATACCTTTCTGTCCTGCTCTTTTTTCCCCTTCTCCTGGTAGCTCCTCTCACTTTCTTCATCCCCATCCCTCCCCTCCCCTCTCCTCTCCTTTTTTGCTTCCCGCCCCCAACCTCTCCTCCCTTTCCCTCCCTTCCTCCCTAGTCTTCTTTCCCCTGCTGCTGCTGCTGCGCCTGTTCTCCGCCGCTGACTTTCTGACTTCTTAACTTGTCAGCAAATCCCAAAGTTAAAAATGCACACGCACCCAGGCCGGCAGCCAGCAGGGCTGTCTGGCCGCGGCTCCAGATGTGGGGGCCACCGCGCAGCCCGCCAGCCCCGCTCTCTCCCTGCACCGACGTGCAGACTAAACAATTGTGACTTGGCTGTGAGCGGCAGCGCAATTCCAGATGCTGCTTCCCTTGTGCGGCCCTTTAATTGGGCTGGCAGGCGCGAGGGCTCTTTCAGCGCGAGCAAAGCTCTCCCGGGGGACCCCGGGCTCTGGCCCCGCGCCCGCCCGCCCGCCGGGCTACCTTTAGCGGGGAGAGAGAGAGAGAGAAAGAAGAGGAGAGGAGAGGAGAGGAGAAGAGAAGGGGAGAGACGGAGAGAGAGGGAGAGAGGGAAAGAGAGAGAGAGAGAGAGAGAGAGAGAGAGAGAGAGAGAGAGAGAGAGAGAGAGAGAGAGAGAGAGAGAGAGAGAGAGAGAGAGAGAGAGAGAGGCGAGGAGGAGGAGGAGGAGACCGGGAGGGAGTGAGGAAGGACTCTCGGGCGCGTGCTTCCCAGGTGTTTACTGCCCCAATAGCTGCTGTTTTCCCAGAATGTTTTCCCTTCCCCCTTTTTATACCCCGACATTCTCACCTTTTATAATTCCCTCCAGGCCTTCCCCCCCATTCCGGGGTCTGGGGGCCTGACCCAGGACGGAGTCTCAGACTAAAAATAATCGAGCTGGATGAGACCTTAGGTTAACCCCTCATTTTACAGGTGAAGAATCTGAGACCCAAATCTGAGTCGCACAGCTCGCCCAGGGTCTACCAGACCAGCAGAGCTGGGACTCAGGTCCTCCGACTCCCAGATTATAGTGTGTTTTGCTGGAAAAGTGGTTTGGGAGCTGCAAGCAGGGGGAAGGGGGCGAGGAGTGAGAAACGACCCTTTCCTTCTCCAAAAATAAGGGTTTCATAAAGCCAAGTTTTCTCGGTGGCTGGAGCCAGAACCTTGAAACTCCGTAGTAGCCCTGGGGGCAGGGGTGACGGAAAGCTTGCAAGAGGATGCCCTACTCAGAGGCAGGGGGATGGACTAGATGACCTAAGTCTCCAGGTCCGAGTCAGCCCAGAGAAGGCTTTCATTGCCCCTTAGTTTCCCCCAGCCTCCCCCTTCCTCTCACTCACAATACTGGAGGCTGGGAGAGGTGAATTTCACCGGACCCCCCAGAGACAATAGGCCCCCACCTTGGCTTGGCAGAGCCGGGGGCAGGAGAAGCAGGCGGGGACCACACGGGTAAGGCCCCCTTCCCCCGCGCCTCTGGCCTCTGCACAGACGCCCCTCCCCCGCCCCCTCCAAAGCTGTCGAGCCCCGGCCCCCTGAGGGTGAGAGAGGAGGGCAGCGCGCTGGCCCGGCGGCTCGAGGAGGCCCCACTCTGACAATCTTTCCTTTGTTTGTTTTCCTAAATCTGGGAGGCCCGAATTCCTGCCGGATTCCGTATGTTTCACTCAGGAAGGAGGCGCCCCCCCCAGCCCCCTCCCCCAATACCCTTTTCATGTCAAGCAGCGGCTGCTGGGGAATGGCAGGTTCTTCTGGGAGTCCGATCGGGCCCCAGCCCCTCACCTCGGGGGAGGGCAGGAGGAGGAGGAACAGTCCAGAGCAGAACAGAGAGTCCCAGGCCGCTGGGCCGGCCCTCCCCGGGCCAGAGCCAGCCTGGGGGACAGGGAAAGGGGGGAGGGAGAGAAGAAGGGGGAGCGGACTGAAAAAACAAAATCGGGGGAAAACCCCCGGCGAGGTTTAAAAGACATAAAAGCCAGACCAGCCCCCAGTCTCACGCCTCAGCTCGACACCCCCTACACTCCTCTACCTCCCTCCTTCCTTTTTTTTTCCGCCTTCCAAACTTTAGCCTCATTAATTTCCAAAAAAAATTTCCCCCAATAAAAGGCAAACATGGAAAGAAAAACAAACTATTAGAAAATAGAGGAGGGAGGAAATGTTATTTAAAAGGTTACCAGACCGCATCATTTTCCAATGATATTATATACTCCCTGCAGTATCCAAAATATATATGGGCTCTGGGCCAAGAATGTTTAAAAAAAAAACTTAAAAAAATTCCAGGCTTAGACACAACATCTGGACTGGGGAGTGAACAAACCCCCCATTTATCACACTTAATCCTGCAATGAAGCAATCAACAGTTTACTTCTGTTTTGCTAATTTAGCTGCTTTCAAGCTCCTGGCCTAGTCCAGACTGGGAATTAAGTGTCGCTTGTGAAGAGTCTGCCCTCCTAGCCTTCCCTTCTTCAATTTCTCTTTCTCCTCGTTTTGCTCTTGTGTGTGTGTGTGAAACAGAGACAGACTAGGGGAGAATGAAAGATGAGTGCAAAAGAAAGGAGGGAAGGAAGGAAGGAAAAAGGAAGATGAGGGGAGGAAGGGAGAAAGGAAGATGAGGGGAGGAAGGGAGAAAGGAAGAAAAAGTTAAAAGAAGAAATCATGTCTATGAAGTCCACCTTTTTTTTTTCTCTTACATACTGTAAAAAATGTAGAATCGGACCTTGCCTTAACATTCTCTTTCTCCCCCCACCTCAGTATTCCATGGATCCCATCTTCCCTGGGTCCACATCATGACCTCCTACACCTTTAGACCCAGCAGAGATCATGCCACCAGCCCACATCCTGGCCTTGACCCAAGGTCTGCAGACATCCGAAATATAGTCACCTCACAACAGGCAAAACCTCTGCCTGGGTTGTAGCCATGTTAACTGGCTTCTCTTAATGTTTATTAGGTGTTGCCAGCCTCGTGCCTGGTACTGTCTGAGGGCACATAGACAGACACCTCAGGCGAACACGTGGTGACTCTACTACACACACACACACACACACACACACACACACACACACACAGAGGCTGGGACCCTGGGCCAAGAGAGCCATCTGAGGAGGTGACAGTGGATCAGTAGCATACAATGTTAAGTGAAGAATGAGGACTCCCAATGGGAGAGTATCCTGTGGGGAGGCCATGGTGAAGGACTGGGAGCCTTGAAGAGAGTGTCAGGGAGACAATGGAATCCTCTGAGAGAGGAGAAGGAGAGGGAGCAGATCAGGGAGAGTGTATCATTTGAGGATTACTCAATAAATCCCTGGGACCCTTGCCCAGTGGGGCCTGTGCCAGAGCTGAGGTTGGCCTGGGGAAGTAGAGAAACTTCCCTTCCCTGTAGCAATCTTCCCATCCCTTCTCCTCCCCTTCCTCTCCTCCCCATGGGGCCTCTCTATCCCCCCCCCATATATCTATGTTTTTCTCTCTGTCTCTAATTGTTTTTCTCAATCTCTGCTTCTCTGCCTTAGTCTCTCCATCTCTTTGTTTCTGCTTTCCACAGCCCAATAGTCTGTCTGAATTCCCCCTGAGGTCTGGGGGTGAGAGGGGGAAAGAGAAAGGTGGTAAGGGGTATCACAAAGAAAATGAAGCCTGTGAAGCAAGGAGAACTGACCTAGGCATCTGCAACCAGGAAGATACTGATTACTTGGTCAGAAACAGATTAAAACCCTGCAGATTCTTTATAGTTTGTAATGTCCGTAGCAAAAAGAATACTAGATTTGAAGTGAGAAGACCTGGGCTCCACTCCCAGGTCCAGGAATTGACTGCCAATAGGACTTTGGGTAAATCACTTCTCTTCTCTGCCTCATTTTCCAAATTATAAAAAGAAGGATTGGACTAAGCTCTCTAAGGTTCTTTTCAGCTCTGAATTGAATGAGCCTATCTTAGAAAACAAACAAAAAGTATTCATGGGGTCATGTTGAAAAACTTCCTTAAAAATTCTAACACTTTTAACAGTAGAAAACAGGCTTATTATTATTTACAAGTTGGGCTTTGCTTTGTTTTTTTTTTAAACAATTTGTATTTTTAAGATTTAAAGACACTTAACCAAAAGTGTCTTATGGAGGACAAGGAAATAAATAGACCTTGTCCATCCTCCATTATTTTTCTCCTAGTGCATGGCAGGAACTTGTGAGTGCTTGCTTAGGTGAGCGTTTCTCCCTCATCTAACCTACCCCACAAATCCTTCAGAGGTCTGTCACCCTTCCTCTCAGAGCACAGACTTTCTTGTTCTTGGACATCAAGAGTAGGGCCAAGATGGAGGAGAAAGTTGTTGTTCTGGAGCTTAGAATCCTGCTTTGGTGACCCACAGGTCCTGGTCAAATTGACCTTTTTGTTACTCCTCACACATACAATACGAGCTTCCATTTCTCATTTCTGGGCCTTCGTGCAGGTTGACTTCACTGTTTAGAATATATTCCTTTCTGCTCCTCTGCCTCATTGCCTTCCTAACTTCCTTCAAAGCTCAACATGAGGTCCATTTCCTACATAAGAGCTTTCCCATTTTGCCTAGCTACTAGTGACTCCTTTCTGCCAAATTACTGGGATTCAGTTTACTTTGAATACATTTAATTTGATATATGTTCATTAGGTATGCTTAATTAGATATAGGTCCCCATAGAGCATAATAAGCTCCTTGAAGTCCGGGACTATTTCATATTTTGTCTTTGAATTCTCAGGACCTAGCACAGTGCCCGGAACATAGTAGGTGATTAATTAATGTTATTAATCGATAGATTTATAGAAGGGAAAATTTCTTATATGGGAAAGAAGAGAGCCAAGCGAAGAGATTCATTAACTTAAAGAAACAGTCTTATTTATGTCTTTTGTTTTGACATCACCTTCATTTCCAGATATGAAAACTCTCTTACCCATTAAGCCTTTCTTTGTAACAAAGATACAAAGACCAACTGTCAATGTCAACCATAACTGACAGCATATCTAACATTCTACACTCATAGTTTCCCATCTCTTGAACAAAAGGAGATATATCTATACAGCTATATCTTTGCAGGGACCAAGATTGGTCAATATAATTAGAATTCAATTTCATTTCATTGTTCTTATTTTATTCATTTTGATTGTTCTTATCACCTTGTTAGAATCAATTGTGTATATCATTTTCCTGGTTTTGCTATTCTTCATTCTGTATCAGTTCATATAAATCTTCCTATGTTTCTCTGAATTCTTCACCCCCCCATTCTCTGTCTCTAGTGTTTAGTCTCTCCTTGCTGCCTATATATGTCCATGTTTTCTTTTTCTTCGAAAAGTTCTAATTTGATCCTACTATACCCATCAATTATTGTCACATATACACATATATGTGACAATAATTATCTATATTCATATGATATATATATCCATGTAATTCTGTCTGTATTTTATTTTATTTTTTTCGGGGCAATGGGGGTTAAGTGACTTGCCCAGGGTCACACAGCTAGTAAGTGTCAAGTGTCTGAGGCTGGATTTGAACTCAGGTCCTCTTGAATCCAGGGCCAGTGCTTTATCCACTGCGCCGCCTAGCTGCCCCTGTCTGTATTTTAAAAAAATTTTTTCCTTTTCAGTGTTCAATATTTGAGCTCTGTATCCCTATGTATCTAGGGACGTCCTGACCTCTTGAAGCTGCTCCTGGTATCTCAAGGAAGCTACATGACTGGCACCCTGAAAGCCTAGCCCTAAAGGATTCCTGTGACATAAACATCCATTTGGGTAGACATGTCCCCAATTTAGTAGCTGGTTACATATGGCCAGGAGCCCATGCTGCTCGGTCCCATATTTCTGTCTAGGATATCTTTGGGAAAGTCCTGACCCTTACTAGCAGTACTATTTAAAGTTAGGGGCCATTTCATATTTTGACATTTCCTGGGTACTACCTGATATTGTTAGTCATCTTTCTCTGTGTCTCTGTCCTCTTTCCCCATTTCGATCCACCTTCTAATCCCTTCAAGGCTGTGGAGCATTGGGAGAGAAAGGCTAAGAGAAAGTGGGAATGGGGTTGGTGCTCGATGTCTCTCCAACTAGACTCCTTGGGGGAGAATCTCATATATTTCTCTATCATCCCACAGCACCTAACCTAATGTCAGACACAGAAGATGCTCGATGAGTATTGACTAAGTATTGGTTGAAGGTATCTTTGTCCTGCTCAGTAGTGGGTCAAATCAGTGCCCTGTAAGATGGAGATGTCTTCATGACCTCCTCATCTACCTTTTGGTTTTGTCTTTGCATTCCTAGTGAATGCAAAGTGCCAGTATCTGGCACATAGGTATAGGTCTAGAGCCTGGACCTGGGATCTCACTGGTACCAGGAGTAGCCAAACTTCTCCTACCAATGCAAGACTATAAGTTCTCTGAACACTTTAGTTTTAGAATGTTTACTAAACTAGAGCATGGAGAGAAGTTAAGTCACTTGTCCAGAGTCACATAGCCAGTATGTGCCAGAGGTGAGGCTCAAACCCAGGTCTTCCAAACTCTAAGACCAGCTTTCTATCCATTAAGTCACATTGCCTTTCTGTGGCATATAGTAGGAGATTAATAATTGCTTATTAATTGGGATATTTTTGTTTTGTCTCTTGTAGAAACTTTTATGGGAAAAATATTCTCTTCTTTCCCCTTACTTCTCTTTACCCCTTTCCCCTTCTATTTCATTCCTTTTCCCCCCCTTTGCCTGCTCTCCTTTTCCTTTCCCTCACCTCTTTTTTGTTTCTCTATCCTCCCCTTCTCTTCCCTCCTACATCCACCTTTTCTCCTCTCTCCATTCCCACTGCAGACCCATGAAATGTGCCTACCCCACCCCCAGCCCCATAGGTCCCAAAGCCTAGGGGAGGGTCATCTTACAGGGAAGAGAATCCTGAATTTCCTTCTTTGGACAGCTTGGCCCTCTCATTCCTTCCTTCACCCCATCTGCTTTCTTCAAGCATAACTATAGGTCCTTAAGTCTTTCTACCCCATTTGTCCCACACACCTCTCCCAGGAGGTTTTAGTGTTGGGATAATGTCAATCCATTTGGATGCAGAGACCTACTAATATGGGTCTTCTGTCTCCAGGGACAGGCTGGCTCAGCATTCCCACGAAAACTTCTCCTCCTCCCCTTTCCCCCCTCCCTCCCTTTGGTATACCAGGCTGAGGGAAAGGGATGGAGACTAGAGGAGTCCTTGTGGTGTTGGTAGATTACTGCCTCCTTCCCTGCCCCCTTCTACCCACCCCCCAACATTCTGCCACCACAGATCTTTTTCATCTTAATCCCTAGCTTCAGGAGCTAGGGAAGCCTCTTTTCAGCACCCCTCTAGGCCAGAGGTTCTTGTTTCTAGGGGACCCAGACACAGAGGGCACCAGATGTGTGTCTGGTTGGTCTATATGTGTAAATGTGTGTGTCTGTGTCTGTGTGTGTGTTTACACACAGCATGACAGTGAAATGGAGCAGAGAAAGGGGGAAAGTCCCTATGGAGGAGACATTGTCACCAAGCCAATGGCTCCTGCGTAGGCAGAGAGCTTGGCAGGAGAAGTGCGTGGGCCTCATCAGAATGGCACCCAGGATAGGCCAGGTCCTGAAGGCAGGTAAACAGGATACTCTGGGCTGAGGTGTGTGTGAAGGTGGGGGGATTTTAGGGGGGATGTTGGGGGAGGGGTACAATAGCCCATTGTGCTTTCTGAGATCATCTTCCCCTCCATCTTTACTGGCTGGACTTCCCAGTGTTTGGGTAGACTCCTCCATTCCCTTTTCCTATCCTGCATGGTTTGGGGATGCTCAAGACACTGCCCAGTGAACTAATTTGGGATCTGTTGTCCTTGCCCAGGCTGGCAGGATGAGACACAGACTGGGACATGCCCTGGTCCTCCAACGGCAGGCGGATGGACTGTGTTTCATGGTCCGCTGAGTTCTGTTGAACTGTGAAATCCCAATAATTTGGGGGCAAGGGAATATTAATTAGGATTGGTACTTCCATTTGGTTGTGGGATCATCTCAAAGAAGTCCTAGATATTTCCTAAATCTTTTCCAGAACATTACCTGATGCATTCAATTCCACACTGAGAGCTGTCTTCTTTTACTTTAAGGCTCTCCCAACTTTTACCCCCTATAAACAAACAAACAAACAAAGATTTAAGCTTAATCACTGACTTCCACCTCCACATAAAGTTTACCATCTCCTTTTCTGAAAATTCTATTTCGAGATTATTAACACATAAAAATAATGTTTCCTAGGCCTAGGTGTGGGCAGCTAGGTGGCACCATAGTGGATAGAGTGCCAGGCCTAGAGTCAGGAAGACTCATTTTCCTGAGTTCAAATCTGGCCTCAGCCACTTATTAGTTGTGTGACCCTGGGCAAGTCACTTTACCCTGTTTGCTTCAGTTAACTAATCTGTGAAATGAGCTAGAGAATGAAATGGCAAATGGCTCTTGTATCTTTGCCAAGAAAACCCCAAATGGGGTCACAAAGAATAGGACAAAATTTAAACAATTGAATTACAACAGGGCTAGGTGTGTCTTCTCCAGGTACTCAAGCAGGGTCTGGAAGAATCATAGAATTCTAGTATAGCTCTAGAGCCAAAAGGAAGCTTAGATGGCATCAAGTCCAAACCCCTCATGTTATAGATAGGGAAACTGAGGCTCAGAGAGGTTAAGTGAATTGCCAAGAGCCACACAGCTAGTATGTGAGGTAGGATTTGAACTCAGGTCTCCCTGACCCCCAAGCCTACTTCCCTATCCAGTACATAAAGCTGCTTTGCCAAGGCCTTGGTGACTTCAGGAAAAGTTAACTTATAACCTTAACTATGCCAAAGTCATTAGTGATGGGATCTTGACTCAAGTAGGGTATGATCAGATTTGGAGTGTAGCAAGTGGAAGTGGAATGGGTCATGGTATCCTGCTGGGAACATGGGAACTAACAAGTGAAAAATACCAACGGAAGCCTTCTGACCTATCTAGGATAGAGACTTGTCCCAACACATTGGGCAGAGATTATAGTCATATTGTTGAGATAAACAAACAAAAAATCAACCCTCTCCAGAAAGTAACCAAGACTTTCATACCCCTGAAGTTACAAATCAGCTTGGTGGTGACAATGGTGACTATGATGGTGATATTAATAGCAGTCAGGATGGTAAGGGTGCCAAGCCAGAGGGGACAGTTTGGTGGATCAAGAGGGGTGGAGTTAGAGTTCTAAAGATATCAGTTCAGATTTTACTTCTGCTAGTGGCTAGACGTGTGACCCTGGGCAAGTCACTTACCTCTCTGAGCCTGTTTCCTCATTTGTATAGTGCTAATTGGAGAAGGAAATGACAAACCACTCCAGTATCTTTGACAAGAAAATCCCAAATGGGGTCACGACTGAAAAAACACAACTGAACAACAACTGAACAGTGCTAATAACGTCTCTAAGCATCTTCTTTACAGGATTATTGTGAGGCTCAAATGAGATTACATAGATCTCTATCTCTCCCTCTCTCTCTCTCATTCTCTCTCTTCTCTGTCTCTGTCTCTCTCTGTCTCTCTTCATCCATCCATTCATCTACCTGCCAATTTTTCCATCCATTTGTATATCTATCTATCCACCTATCTGTCTATCCATCCATTCATATATCTATCCATTTATGTATCTTTCCATCTATCTCTTTCCATCTGTCTGTCTATCTTTCTGACAACTGATTGGGTAGGGGTTGGAGCCCTGTATTGAGCAGTTACTGGTGAGGGGTTGGGTAGTTCCTGTACTCTAGTTACTCTCAGTCTGCTGAAGGAGGCACAGTCCCTTCCCTGGGGAACAACTCAGTTCGGAAGAGGAAACAGGGCACCCACGTAGGGGACACAGACCGAGGTATTAGCTATACATGATAACATGTCATTGAATAGGCTCCAAATGGGCTGATTATAGGACTTTTAAAAAATCCTGAATTTGCGAGTTGAACCATCTATGAAGAACTGTCCTCAGTCCCCAATTTTTCTTGGGGTGTGGGAAGAATTTAGGGGGAATCATGTAGCTATTTCTGAGTTTATAGAATAATGATGAAATCTGGCATTATGTTGCAATGACAAGAGTACTAAGCTTTGGAGTCAAAGGACATGAGTTCAAATCTTTTCTCTGCTCCTTGTTGTTGTTAAACCTTTTTTTTAATTTTTTTTTAGTTGTGTCTGACTCTCCATGACTCTATCTGAGGTTTTCTTGGCAAAGATACTGGAGTGGTTTACCATTTCCCCTCCAGCTCATTTTACAGATGAGGAAACTGAGGCAAACAGGGTTAAATGACTTGACCAGGGTCACACAGCCTAATAAGTGTCAGAGGCCAGATTTGAACTTAGAAAGAAGAGTCTTTCTGGTTCCAAACCCAGTGCTCTATCCACTGGGCCACCTAGCTACCCTTACTGCCTGTGTAACCTTGGACAAGTCTTTGGGCCTCAGTTTCCTCTTCTATAAAATGAAAGGGTTGGACTGGATCAAAGCTTCTTAAACTGTGGGTCATGACCCCATATGAATAACTGAACATGGAGGTCAAGAAAAATTTCTAACAGTAAAAGTAATAGTTATGTATAACTATTTTACACTTATATGCTCAGGGTTGCATACAAATTTCTTGGACAAAAAGGGATCACAAGTGGAAAAAGTTTAAGAAGCCCTGGACTAGATGACTGCTAAATTCTCTTTCAACTCTAAATCAGTAAAGATTCATCTTTCACCTACTGTGTGCTAGGTGATGGGGATAAAAAGACAAAACTGGAAACAATCCCTGCCCTCAAGGAGTTTATGTTCCCCTCTGGAGGAAATTATAGTAGATGCATGGATGCAGGAAGAAGAGAGTCCTAATAACTGGAGTAGGAGGTAGTACCTGGGCTAAGCCCTGAATGAAGATAAAGATTCTATGGGACAAAAGTGTGGAAAGAATTTATTCTAGCTATGCTAAGGCACTAAGGTGGGAAATGGAATGAAGGGTTCAGCTGATGTCTATTTCCTCTGAAGAAGAAGATGTGGGCTTAATGTACAGAAGAAGGGATTCAGGTTAGTCATCAGGGAGGATTTATTGACTAAAAAGGAAGAGGAACACTGGGATGGATCACCAGAGCAGATTGGGAAGTTTTCTTTGGAGAGGCCAGACGGCTCTCTGGAATAATTTCAGTGCTTTCCTGACTAAAGGCAGAGGGGTAGCCTGATCCAACAGTTTTCAGATTTCGGTCAGGGAATTTCCAGAGGGTACTTAAGATTTAATATGGTAAATATCAATAGATACAACCCATATAAACAAAAACCCTGTGGAACGTTCTCAGTAACTTTTAAGAGCATAAAGGGCTTGTGAGACCCAAAAGTCTAGGAACTGATGGTGTAGGTATCCTTCTTGAGATTCTTTCCATTTGGAAAACGGGAGAATGACAGCTGGGTTTAGAGTTAAGAGGACATGGATTCAAGCATGTAATCTTTCTGACCCTTGGTTTCCTCATCTGGAAAACGATATGGTTAGATTAGGTCCAAGGCTTCTTGTAACTCCAAAGTTATGACTCTATGAATTTGTGAGAGCTGTATATTGTCCTATCTTTCCCAAGATCCTTCAAACAATGGCTTTTTTTGGGGGGGGGGTGAGGCAATTGGGGTTAAGTGACTTGCCCAGGGTCACACAGCTAGTAAGTGTTAAGTGTCTGAGGTCGGATTTGAACTCAGGTCCTCCTGACTCCAGGGCCGGTGCTCTATCCACTGCGCCACCTAGCTGCCCCCCCACTTTTTTTTTAAACAATGGCTTTTTGCCATTAATAAGCTCCCATTATCTGCAGTGAAATAAGTAAAACACTTGGAGTCAGAAAGCTTGGGATTGTCTCAGTCTCACTATTTGTGTTCTTTGGGCAAATCACTTAACTTTATCAGCAGCTTCAGTGTCCTCATCTGCAAAATGGGGATAATACTTGTCCTACCCTTTTTATAGAGTGTTGTGAGACTTAAGTGAGTGCATTGGAAAACAATTTTTTAAACATAATTTGATACATAAACATGAATGATCATCATAAGTGGTAACTTAATGCTCACTTTCCTACCTGTAGACTAATGAGCTCAACACATGTTGATTGGTGCAGTATTTGGCACATAGTAAGCACTTAATAAACACTTTTCATTTATTCATTCATTCATCCATCTTTTCATACATTCATTCAAATTCCCTATTTCCAGGCACCTTGTTAGACACAAAATAAAAACAGATACAATTCAGGCCCTGTTTTCAAGCTGCTTGATTGACTATCCATCAATCAATATTTATTTAGTGCTGATTAGGTGCCAAGATCTATGCTAAGCCCTAGGGATACAAAAAGAGGCAAAAGACAGTCCCTTCCTTCAGGGAGCTTACTATCTAAACTAATGACTAACCTGGAGGGAAAGGAAGTTAAAGCAGGGCAAAAATTTAGAGCTGCAGTAGATAGCAAATAGCTCACTGGGCTTGGAACCAGAAAGACTCATCTTTTTGAGTTCAAATCTGGCCTCAGATACTTACTATCTGTGTGACTCTGAGCAAGTCACTTCCCCTTATTTTGCCTCAGTTTCCTCATCTGTAAAATGAACTGGAGAAGGAAATGGAAAACCACTCCAGTATCTTTGCCAGGAAACCCTCCGAATGGGTAAGCAAAGAGACTGAAAGGGACTGAACAAACTACTATATCAGGGAGAGTGAGATAAGTGCAGAGGCTTGGGTCAAGTGCTAAGAGAAAACTGAAAAGGGAGAACTCAATCTCAGCTGGGGAATCAGGGCAAGCTTCATGGAAGAAGTGGCACCTAAACTGGGCTTTGAAGGAAGGTAAGGATTTCAATAGGTATAGCTGGGTTGAGGTGGACAGGAGAGTCCATTGCAGATATGGGGGACAGCAGGAGCAAGAACATGGTAATGGAAATGGGTAGGATGATGAAAGGAAATGGATAATAGTCCAACTTGATAAAAAAAAATAGACAATACAAAAGACCATATAACATAAAGCCAGATAGATAGGATGGAGCCAGATTGAGGAGGGCTTTGAATGCCAGAGTTAGGTGCTGTGTGTGTGTGTGTGTAGAGGGAGGTAGTGGTATTTGGTACTCTACCTCAGAAGTCCAGGAAATCCTTGGTGCCAGTATAGTGTAAATCCAACCCATAAAAGTGGGCAGATGCTCAGGAAGTACAAAATGGGGGTAGGGGGTGGTTCTCTTAAGTCCCCACTTCCTTCACTGAGAGGCAGCTGGTACTCTATACCCCACAGTGCTGTGGACATGACCACAGGGGATGCTGGGCAGAACCACCCACATAGACAACAGGCTGTGTGCCTATATACTATGGGCAAATTAGTATGACCATTGCATAGGCCAGGGAGGGGGCCTAGAGAAAAAAGGCTAGTAGCTGAAGGGTTGGGAGACAGAGGCTGGAAGTTAGGTTCAGGGGAAATGGGAAGGAATAGGGGTCGAAGGTGTCAGAGAGGGCCCAGAAGGCCTGGGGGCTAACCAGTAGTGAGGAGAGAGCCTGAGAGTTGGAGGGTCCGTCAGGGCAGTGCCTCTTCCCCTGAAATGGCTAGTAGATTGAAAGTCAGCCCCTTCAGGTTGTTTCCAAGCCAGATTTTGGGGGGTGTTTAATATTAATAGTAATGACTGTGGCGGGAAGATAATAGGCTTCAGTCAGATTAGAAGGGGGTAAGCTCTTATCTGTGACTGCTGAAGACATATGTCTTTCACCTGCTCCTTTAATATCCCCCCCTTTCATTCCACCGCCCACCCCCCTCCCACCATCCTAGAACAAAAGGGGCATTATGGGCTGGGGTGTTTTCAGGCTGCAGCCGGGAGACCTCCCCCTCCCCCCTCAACCCCCTCCCTTCATCCTCCCCCCCCCCCAACGTGCAGGGTTTGAATAAGGCTTTTTCCTCCCGAAGGAGATTAGCTCCGTTTGACAAGGCAGTGAACTTTGGGAGGGGTGAGCGGGGGTCTCCTCGGGGAGCTTCCAAAGTGCAGTCTGACTAATGCTGCCTGATAGAGACCCCGGGAGACAGACAGAGAGACAGAAAATGAAAGGGAGAGGGAGAGACAGGGAATAACAGAGGATGCTAGTGAGATGGGGAGAGAAACAACACAGGCGAATGTGCACAGAGGAGAGAGAGAGAGAGAGAGAAAGCAGGGAGCCCCACTGAAGACCAGAAGCAGAGACAGCCAGAGAAACAGATGCAAAGAGAGATAGAGACATGGACAGATAGAGAGACACAGGGTAGAGACAAAGAGAGCAATGTGGGAAGACAGACACAGAGACTGACAGAAACAGAGAAAGACAGAAAAAATGGGAGCAGAGACATATGATATGAAGACATAAAACTGGACAGAAAAAAGCAAAGCAAAGAAAAAGAGGTTGAAAGGGAGAGAGAAAAAAAGGAAGAGGGAAAATTTGAATGAAGAAGGAAGGAAGCAATTAGGGGAAAAGAAAGGAAGACTGGAAACTAAAGACAAGCCAGAAGGGCACTTCCTAGGTTTTGACCTTCCCTGGGGATATATAATATTTGAGCTCAGCTTTGCAGCCTATTCCTATTGGCATTTCTCTGAAGGCTGCCAACCAGCTAGGGTGGTCTAGAGGGAACGATGTGGCACAAAGGATTGAGCAGAGGGCAGGAGGGACTGCAGGCAGGATGTATTGTCTTACCCCATTTGATTTTGAGCTCCCCGAGGGCAGGGACTGCCTTATGCTTTTCTTTGTTTCCCCAGTGTAGCAGAATGCTTGGCACATAGTAGGCACTTAATACATGTTTATTGACTGACTGTGGGAGGGAGGAGAAAGGAGAAACAGTTTGAGAGAATAGAGAGAATAGAGGCAGAGAGGCTGAGACAAATAGATATGTGGAAAATAAACAAGAGGTAGAGAGTCAGAGATAAAAGAGAGAGAAAGAGAGCAAGAGGGAGGGAGAGAAGGAGGGGTAGAGACAGAGAGACAGACACACACACAGATACAGAGAGACAGAAACAGAGACAAAGACAGAAAGAGAGAGTTTGTTGAACCAAAACAGCCATGTAGGAAATCATTTGACTGAATTTTGAATGAAACATTTTTTTGTTTGTTTTTTGTTTTGGTTTGGTTTGGGGGGGCAATGATGGTTAAGTGAGTTGCCCAGGGTCACACAGCTAGTAATTGTCAAGTGTCTGAGGCTGTGAATGAAACATTTTAAGAAATGTACTACCAGTATGACTTGCTAAAAGGGTACCTCCCTGGTACTAGCACCTCTGGTGCGGGAGCTTTTCAAGACTTCGCATCCACCTTTGATGTTCACCTGATTCACAAAACTCTAACCTGTGGCTCCAAGAAGCTGTAGCATGCACAGTGTCCACACTCCAGTAAACATGTCTCAGCAGATGAGCTAAACCAGGTTGAGGGTAACCCTCAGGCCTCAAAGCTGTTCGTGAGTTAGGGGGTTGTCTGTCCCAAGCGTGTGAAGTTTTCCTCGGGTGGAATGGGCTGATGAGAACAATTTGTTCAAATAGTGGTGAAAATGACTGAAGCAGATGCTGTGGAGTGCTTAGAGCTTGATCTGAAATTGAAGATGCCAAGGTCATCCACTGCCTCCCGGGTCACTGCTGTTCATCCTGACTTTTGTCCTGCCATTGAACTCTGATGACTGTGAAAGAATGAGGGTGGTGACTTTGTATAACTCTACTTCACTTTAATCCAATTCACTCACAAGACGTGACCCATCGCCCACTATTTTACCCCAACATTGTAATGTCATTGGCCCTCTTTGAAGGACAAACAACAACAACCTCCCTGGGTCAAAGTTGGAAAAGGGACTTTTTCTGCTGGTGAGTTTGGCCTGCTACCAGCCTGAAACTGGACTGGATAGTGGGAAACATCAGTATCATCACTATCATCAGTCTCCTTCCCATCATCACCACCACTACCACTTTCACCTCTATCTTCCCCATTGCCAGGTCTCCAACATCACCACCATTCTCAATGTCATCCCCATCAGTACGTTCCACTATCATAACATTTGCATGATGTTTTTTTTTTTGTTTGTTTTTTTAAAGTGAGGCAATTGGGGTTAAGTAACTTGCCCAGGGTCACACAGCTAGTAAGTGTTAAGTGTCTGAAGCCGGATTTGAACTCAGGTCCTCCTGACTCCAGGGCCGGTGCTCTATCCACTGCGCCACCTAGCTGCCCCCTGCATGATGTTTTAAAATTTATGACATCCTTTCCATACTTTCTCTCATTTGAGCCTCACAAAAACCCTGTGAGGTAAGTACTACAGATTCTCATTTCACAGAGGAGGAAACTGGGACTCAATGAGGTTGAGTGACTTGCTCACATTCACATAATTAGTCCCTTTCAGAGGCAGAATTTGAATTCAGTTCTTCCAAGCTTCAAGTAGAGTTCATCATAATGACTGCATACCCAACAGTATCACTGTTATCATCATTATCATTATCACGGTAATCCCTGATACCATCACTGTGAAGACCATCCCTAATGTCATCATTATCATCCTATCACCACCCCTAACATAATCACTATTACCACCATCTCCAACACCATTACTTTTATTGTTACTGTTACCATAGATTAACAGATTTAGGGGGCAGCTACGTGGTGCAGTGGATAAAGCACCGGCCCTGGATTCAGGAGGACCTGAGTTCAAAATCCGGCCTCAGACACTTGACACTTACTAGCTGTGTGACCCTGGGCAAGTCACTTAACCCCCATTGCCCGGCAAAAAAAAAAAGAAAAAAAAAAAGAAAAAGCTGAATGAACAGATTTAGAGTTGGAAAGGACTTTAGGCAATCTGTGGAATCAACTTGAACTGGCTCTAACAGGAGAGCCAATTATTATATTTTCAATATGAGCATTTACACCTCAGAAATCAGCAAACTATAAATTGGAGCTTGATTTATTATTTTGTTGATTGTCTAGATTTAAGAAAATAAGGGTAGAAAGAATTAATGATGCAAATTAAATTTAAAAGTATGCCAAGGGCACGCTTCCCACCTCACCCCTGCCCCAGAGCTGATTATTAAACATTTACAAGCATACCACTGACACTCTGAGTTTTACAAATGAGAAAATTTGGCTCAGAGAAGGTGACTTATTCAAGGTGACACAGGTAATAAGTAGATTTGGTGTTCGAACTCAAGCCCTTTGATTTCAAATTCAATGTTCTTTCCATTGTACCAGCCTGGCAAAGGTGTATCATCCCCCAGATAAATTCTATGACCATCACTTTAATCATGATCACCATCACCACCCCATCAGAATACCTTTGACATAGTCTATTGTGCTTAACACTGTGTAAAGGCATGACATTTGAAGTTTTGCATAACACTTAACACACACACACATATATAATATTATATTTATATATTATTTCATTTGGGTCTCACAACAACCCTGTGAGGTAGATATTACAGATATTATTATCCCCTTTTTACAAATGAGGAAACAGAGTCTCAGTTCTTAACCTCCTTGCTACTTTCAATTTCTCTGATGCCTTGAGTTAAGTCAGAACAAATGGATTAACAATAAAGAATTTGAACAGAATAGGGGACTACCATTGTTGACTGTTCTCTTTATCCCTAGGAATCTCTAAGAGAGTGAGAAATAGGCAGACAAACAAACAGAGAGGCAGAGAGAGACAGAGACAGAAAGACAGAGACACAGAAAAGGAAAAATAAAGATAGAGGCAGAGAGATAGAGACAGAGATAGGCAGAGACTCAGAGACACAGACAGAGACAATGAGGGACAGAGAACGATTATGACAGTAGTAACTGCTTTGGAATTACTTTTGGCAAGTCTTCAAACTCTACTAATAAAGTCTCATCTACATCCAAATGGCTGGGATTGATTTGGGATCATCGACAATGTTGTGCAGTATCACAAATGTAAGCCAACTCACTCTCTGATTTCTCATTCTGGGCATAGCTCATTATCTCCTTACCGTGTCTGTCCAAGCTATTTATACTTAACAGATTAACTCAATGGTTTAATCTATCTAGCCAAATGTTGTAATGTTCATATGAACACTGAGGATCTTCATCCACTTGGTTTTCTCTTCGTGGAGAATTAGGGTGATAGTTTTTGATTGGCCACGGACCTGGATGAGGAGGCCTTAAAGTAACCAACAGAATGTTATCTGCAAACAAGAAAATCTGGAGAACCTCTCCATTGTTAAGGAATTCCTTTTTTTTTTTTTAACTTTCTTCAGGTTATCCCCTTTGACACTGGTGAATACTTTTGATGAGCAAATGTCTTTCTGTTTTATGCCTTTTTTTCTTAGCAGGAAATTGAACAAAGTTGGAGCCATGGTCTCATTTATCATGAAATGATATGCTTGTGATCTTGCAATACACATAAGGAGAGCCTTTAAAGAGGCATTTTGCCTCTATTTTAAAGCCAAATTGGCCTATTTTCCCCTCATATACAACCTGCCATCTCCTATACCCCATGCCTTTACATAACTGTTTTCCCCATGCCTGGGAATACATTCATTCCCTCCTCACCTCTATGTCTGAGAATCCTTAGATCTTTTCACATGTCAGTGCTACTGCCCACAGAAAACCTTTCCTGATCCTTCCAGTTACTTGTGCTCATTCTCTTTCCCCCTTCACCCCATAATTACTTTGTATTTACTTTGAATTTACTTAAATGCTGTGTATTGTTTTCCCAGATAGAATGTAAACTCCTTGAGGACAAAGGTTGTTTCACTTTTTCTCATTTGACCTCCAGCATCTAGATTAGTAAGTGATACACTGGAGGCACTTAACAAATGCCTCTTGATTAAATCATCAAGTGCTTTTTAGTAGGATCCTATATTCTCAACATTTCTCAAGAGGTAGCCCTTTTACTTTGTGAGAGTGACAAATAAAAAACAGACAGTCTAAGTACTACACTATGACATTTAGTATCTATGGAGTATTAAAAGAACCACAAGAAGTTCTCACTTCATGGAGGATATATGGAAAGATGTAGACAAGCATGGGACAGAATGAGAGATACCGAAGGGCTGTAGCCCACACTAGAGGATGCTCCCACAGAGGTCAAGACCAAGTGTGCTTTGGGGATTGGAGTCAAGGACCAGTCTATTAAGTAGGGAAGGTTAGGAAGAGCATTCCTGAGGTCCCATGCCAAGAGGGAGCAGGAAAAAAGAAGCCATCTCTCCTGATTCACAGATTTGCCTTCATTCAAAACAGATCCCTTAATCTCTTCTCCAGGTCTAATTTATTCCCCTTTCAGATCTAAAATTTTATGATTATAAATTATAAAGATTTTTGGGCACATGTGTCCAGACCTAGAGGTTACAATGTAAATGCAAAACATGGTTACTGCCTTCAAGAAGCTTACAATACATTTAGAGAGAAAGGCCCTACATACACATGGAGTAACGCAGAATAATCCTAAATCAGTAACGCAGATGGTAAATTGGACAATTTCTACCTGTGTGCCTTTAAATAAGTCACTTATTTCCTTTAGCCCATCATATGTTTCATATGTAAAATGAGGTGATTGGATTAGATGCACTCTGGGGTCCCTCCTAGCTTTAGCTATATAAGCCTATAAGGGCCACAGGAGATCAGAGGGTAGAAAGGTGACTCTCTCGTGGCTAAGATAGTTGGAAGAGATGCCATTAAAACATGAACTATGTAAGTGACAGGAGAGTATAATTGTTTCCCATATGATCAAGAAGCCCCAGGGAACATATGACTTTGAGTTGGAAGGGATTTTAGAAATCTTTTAGTCCAATACCTCCATTTTGCTGATGAGAAAACTGAAAGCCATGTAAAAACCTCCTTGCCCACCTTATGCCAACCTTGCCTGGCATCCCACCTAGTTCTGTGCTCTTTTTTTTTTTTTAGTGAGGCAATTGGGGTTAAGTGACTTGCCCAGGGTCACACAGCTAGTAAGTGTTAAGTGTCTGAGGCCGGATTTGAACTCAGGTCCTCCTGAATCCAGGGCCGGTGCTCTATCCACTGTGCCACCTAGCTGCCCTGTTCTGTGCTCTTTAAGCCATGATTTGAAGAATTTGTATGTACTTTTCCTTTTGACTTTATGGGCTTCAACAGGTCTAAGAACCATTCCTCCCCAACAAGGTCTCAGGAGTCAAAGCAATAGATGTTTCTGTCTTGAGTAATACAAAGAGATTGTGTAAAGGTGAACTGGCCAATGAGGGCTCAGTCCTTAGAGCATGTGGAGATATACCCTTCCTGGTTATATAGAATATATGCATAACACATCCCAGATCTTGGATATAAGTGTCCAGGAGCTCTGTGGTGAAGAGGAGTTTTCTAACTGATTTTAGTACCAGAAGGACCAATGACAAGCTTGGCAATGAGTTATACAAAAAGGGCAGCCTCTTTTGGTTCCCTGGTGTCAATCAAATCAAGAATTACTATGAGCCTCTGAATGAGAGTAGAGTGGGATGGGTTGGGGGAGAGTCAGTGGCTTTAGCTACAGATGCAGCTGCCTGATCTCCCTGTTTGGCCAGCACATGTCTGTGAACATATAGTGTCTGTTTCTTTCATCTCTTGTGTTTATTCTTTCCTGATCTCAGGTAGATGTGTATTTGAAAACAGAATGGACTAAATTTTGAGCTTATGAGCTTCAACAGGTCTGAAGAACTCCCAGAGGCCCAATGACAGTCAATAGCAGAATTTTCTGGTAATTGCAGAGGTCAGTGAGGGGTCAGCCATGAGAAGCAACCTTCTAGACCCAACACAGAGAGAACCAGCTCCACAGCTGAGACACCATGTCCTGAAACCAAGAGAGCAACTCATCCATTGGCTATGCTACCCTTATTGGGTCTCAGAAAAGGGAGAAAGGAACTTCCAGGGCTAAGAGGTACATATGTTCCCTAATATGTTTTTAGTACCTTTGTGCTTCAAGTTTGGGTCCATTTTCCCTCCAGGCACCTTGTATCTGTATAAGATAGAGATCAAAGCTGGTGTTTGAAACCAACTTCTCTCACTCCAAAACTAGAGGCCATCCCCATTGCTCATTGTATAAAATCAGTCTGGTTTTTAGACTTCCTCCAGGAATTGTGGCCCACTGCTACCCTCCTTCACTGACACTGGTCTTTGTTATTTCACTAACCTTAGTTTTGGTCCCTCTCAGATCTTGTTCCTCAGTTCCAGCTACTTTACCCTGCTCACCATTTCTCTGATGTGATTTGTAAGGTCTGGCTCAAGCCATTGTCCCTACCTACGACACCTTCCCCCACATTGTCTCTGTCAATCTAGAGCAATATCCTAAGACCTAAACCAATGATTACTGTTTTCATTTTTTTCTTAAAAGGTATTGAAACTGTCCTCCATATTTAATTGGATTAGGAGAGTAAGGTTTGGACAGTTGACATGGCATCCTGGTAGCCTAGGTATAAGAAGTCAAAGCATAAGGGAATGGTCAGTTGTTCACTCAGGCTTCTGTCCATCAGACCAACATGGTCAACATAGAAGCAGGGAAGCTACATTCAAATGAATTAATACCATTTCTCTGCTGAATACCTATTCTCTGCTATGGCTAAGTAAATTTTTTTTTTGGTTGTTAAGTATTGTATGGACTATGGGTATTTCATTTTGTTCTAATCTCAAACCTGAACTGTAAATCTGGGCTGGCCTATTAGACTCCTCTTATCTCAAAATCTTGCTTCCTTGGGGAAGTCTTCCTAGATGAATCCTTCAAAGATCCTTATAACTTTTAAATAGTGAAATACTTCACAAAACTCTTTATATAAATGTTCATATCAGCAATTCAGCCCCCAAACTTCCACCTGGCCTTAGTAGACTGTATTAATGAGCTTCTGTGGCCAAAAAGGTTCATTGCTTTGTGGTCAAGCCTCTGCACGTGAGCCTTTCAATACTTAGCCTATTCACTCTTTTTTGTTTGTTTGTGGGGCAATGAGGGTTAAGTGACTTGCCCAGGGTCACACAGCTAGTAAGTGTCGAGTGTCTGAGGCCGGATTTGAACTCAGGTCCTCCTGAACCCAGGGTCAGTGTTTTATTTACTGCGCCACCTAGCTGCCCCTGCCTACTCACTCTTTGGAGGACTGACAGTCTGTCCATCATGTACCCCACTGACATAACTTTGGAGAACCTAGGCTATCTTCCACACTGAGATGACACATTAGGGGAGGACTATGGCAGCATCAGATGAATTCTTCCTCCATTGCAACTGTTCCTTTAGTCTTTATCCCCTTGGAATCTCTAGATTCACAGTGGCTTTTGGTCATTTGTTTTTATTGATTTGTTTGTGTTCCATTCATTCAACAATCATTTATCAAGAGGAAGTTTGGTACAGTGGAAAGAGCACTGAACTTGGAGCCAAAGGACCTGGGTTTGAATCCTGGCCCTGTCACTGATTACTTGTACATCCTTGGGCATATTGCTCTAATTCTATCTGAGCCTCAGTTTCTGCATCTAAAAAGTGAAGGTATGGAGTGAGACATTTTAAAAACTGCATTAGATAAGAAGAAAAATGAGATCTGACCCTTGCTTTCAAAGAGCTTCTAAAGGACCAGAGTTCTCTCAGGTTCCAGAAGGAGATTGAGATCTGGGAAATATATGGTGGGAGGATGCTTTTCTTAGGGAATTTAGATCAGCTTCCTCTGTGTGTTTATGTGGATACACACGTGTGTGTGTGTGTGTGTCCTGTCTTTCCCATTAGATATAGAGTAAAGAAGTGATTTGATGGAGCCATCCATTTTTTTTTAAGTACTCACTGAACATTTTAAGGAAGATGTATCCAAGAAGATTAGAGCTAGAAAGAACTTTAGAACACTGAATGTTAGGACAAAAATCATAGAATCTCAGATCTGGGAGGACCCTCAGAACAAAGAACCATTCAAACAAAGAACAGACTTTCAGAGCTGGAAGAGACTTTAGAAATCATCTTGTTTAAATTCCTTATTTTACAGAAGGGAGGCCGGACACCATGAGCTTCTCCCCTATCCTATACCTCAAAACCCTTCAACACCACATCCCCCACTCCTCTCTTCCTTTGCTTCAACCTTGGACAAAGAGGTGGCCCTTATCCTTGCCCAAACCAACATGTCTACTTTTGACTTTGAGGCCATTCCCTCCTGTCTCTTCTGCATGTTTGTCCATTGTATCATCTCTCAATCTCTAATCTTCAACCTCTTCTTATCAACTGGGTCCTTCTCTGATGCTTAAAAAATGACCAGATCTCTTTAATCTTTAAGAAACATTCACTTGACCCCCTCAGTTATCATCCTATATCTCTCCTCTCTTTATTAGCCAAACTCCTAGAAAAATTCATTTATTTTCCTTGCTTCTCCTTTCACTCACTTCTCACATTCCCCTGCAATCTGGTTTCTAACCCCACTGCTTGACTGAATCTTCTCTCTGAAAGCATTAGTTATCTCTGAATTACTAAATTCAGTGGCCTCTTTTCGTTCTTCATCCTTCTCTTAACATCTCTGTAGCATTTGACACTTCTGACCCCCTCCTCCTGAATACTCTTTCTATGGCTCTTCTATCTTGTATGATGATTTCTCAGCTAACTTTTTTGTATCATCATTCATATCTCACCTCCTAATCATAGGTGTCCCACCAAATTTTGTCTTAGGTCCTCTCCTCCCCTCCCCTCCCCTCTCCTCCCCTCCCCTCCCCTCTCCTCTCCTCTCCTCTCCTCTCCTCTCCTCTCCTCTCCTCTCCTCCTCTCCTCTCCTCTCCTCTCCTCTCCTCTCCTCTCCTCTCCTCTCCTCTCCTCTCCTCTCCTCTCCTCTCCTCTCCTCTCCTTTCATTCCCTCCTATCTCCTCTCCTTTACTCTCCTCAATTCTCCTTTCCTCTCCTTTCTTTTTCTTCTCCTCTCCTCTCCTCTTTCCTTCTTTTATTTGCTCCCTATCAATGATATCATCAGCTCCCAATGATCATCTATATAGATGACTCTGCTGAGATCCAGACCTCCAAATCACTTAACTCTTTGGACATCTCCAAATGGAGATCTTTAGTCATCTCAAACTCAGTGTATCTGAAATAGAATTGATGGGGCAGCTAGGTGGTGCACTGGATAGAGCACTGGCCCTGGATTCAGGAGGACCTGAGTTCAAATCTGGCCTCAGACCCTTGACACTTACTAGCTGTGTGACCCTGGGCAAGTCACTTAACCCCAATTGCCTCACCAAAAAAAAAAAATTAAAAATATTTAAAAAATTGAAATAGAATTTATATCTTATCCCCTAAACCCTACTCTTTTTCAAATTCCCTCATTTCTGTTGATTCACCCAGGTTTAAAAGCTCAGAATCATCCCTTGCTCTTTCTTCTCCTTTGCTCTCATATTAATCAGTTGTCAAATCTTCTGAATTCACCTTCTACAGCATTTCTTGCATCTTTCTCCTTGTTTCCTCTCACATAGCCCTTATCCTAGAGCAGGCCCTTATCACCTCTAGCCTGGACCATTGCAACAGTCTCCTAATTAAACTTATGGTTCTTCCCTCTCCAATTCATCCTCCAGACAACTACCTAAATGATCTTCCTAAAGCATGTGTAACCATGCTACTTACCCTCTTGAGAACCCTCAGTGATTCATTACTTGTCTCTAAGATAAAATACAAACTCTTCAGCTTAGCACAATTTAGTTTTAGTATACAGGCTCTCCTCTCCTCTCCTCTCCTCTCCTCTCCTCTCCTCTCCTCTCCTCTCCTCTCCTCTCCTCTCCTCTCCTCTCCTCTCCTCTCCTCTCCTCTCCTCTCCTCTCCTCTCCTCTCCTCTCCTCTCCTCTCCTCTCCTCTCCTCTCCTCTCCTCTCCTCTCCTCTCCTCTCCTCTCCTCTCCTCTCCTCTCCTCTCCTCTCCTCTCCTCTCCTCTTCTTTTCTCTCTTCACACACAGGGAGAAATACAAGATCAGATAAGATAGAAATTCCCCTTCACCTTATGTTCCAATCCAGCTGGCCTAGTTATTGTTTCCCAAATTCCATCTCCTGACTCCATGTCTTTGCATCAACTCTTGTTCCCTATGTCTAAACAGCAATTCCTCCTCTCTTCTGGTTCTTGGAATCTCTGGTTTCCTTCAAGGTTCAAGTCACGTACCACTTTCTACTGGAAGCTTTTATTGACCCTCTACTTGTTAGTAGTAGTTGTCCTTCATTCTGGAAGAGGTGATGTCATGATTTGCAGTGAATTGGATTTAAATGAGGTTAGGTTACACAAGGTCACCAATCTCTCCCACAGAGTCATCTGGGTGCAGTGGCAAGATATATATATGTGTGTGTGTATATACACACACACACACACACACACACACATCAGGACAATTGAAGATAGCCCTGGATATTTAAGGCAATTGGGGTTCAGTGACTTGCCTAGGGCCACACGGCTAGTAAGTGTCTGACGTGAGATTTGAAGTCAGGTCCTCCTGACTCCAGGGTCAGGGCTCTATCCACTGTACCACCTAGCTGCCTTCACTTGTTAGTAGTAGTAGTACAATGCATATAGGGTGCTGGGCCTGGAGTCAGGAAGACCTGAATTCAAATATGTCCTCAGATACTTCCTAGTTGTCAACCTGGGGTCGTTCCTCAGTTTCCCCAAGTTTAAAATGGGGATAATAGTAACACCTACTTCCCAGGATTGTGCAGTAAAATTTGTAAAATCACTTGACTCATTATAGGTGTTTAATAAATGCTTGTTCTTTCCCTCTCCTTCTGTTCATCAAATAACCATAATTCACATATATACTTAGTTGTATACATGTTGCCCTTCCCCCCAGTAGCAAGTAAGTCTCTTGAGGTCAGGGTTATTATTTGTTTTGTCTTTGCATCCCAAGCACCTAGCATAGTATTGCCTTTACATAGCAGGCATGTAATATTATGTTTATTGGGCTGAATTATGGTACTGAACTCAGAAAGGGGAAATGATTTGTGGAAGATCATTCAGCAGAACTGAGAATAAATCACAGGAATTCTGACCCCGAGGATCATGACAAAATAGAAGAAACCCCTGATTTAGAAAAGGGTTCTTCTACCAGGTTCTGCAAATTTGGGGTTTTAAAAATATTTTTAATAACTGGATTTCAATATAATTGCTTTCCTATTTTAATGCTATATAGTTTTGTGTACATTTAAATATTATTCTAAGAAGGTGTGCATAGGATTCACCAGGCTGCCAAAAGGGTCCATGGCATGGAAAATGTTAAAAATCCATGATGTAGACTTAGAAAGCCTAGGTTTGAAGTTCAGCTCTGCTACTTTGTAGTAAAGTAGCAAAATAGTAACATAGTTACTTTTGCTATAGTGGAAAGAATGCTGGCTATGGAGTCAGAGGTCTTAGGTGCAAATCTTGCTTCTATCTGTGACCTTGGGCAAATTACTTAACCCCCAGGGACCTCAGTTTCCTTATCTATAAAATGGAGGGGTTAGATTAGATAACCTCTGAAGTCCCTTCTGACTCTAGATTTATGAACCACTAAGGTTCTTTCCAGACCTAAATTGTTGACCTGACTTTGCTTCTTTCTACCACAGTTTCCTACCTTGTCAAAACATAGAGCTTGGGGGGCAGCTAGGTAGTACAGTGGATAAAGCACCGGCCCTGGATTCAGGAGGACCTGAGTTCAAATCCGTCATCAGACACTTGACATTCACTAGTCGTGTGACCCTGGGCAAGTCACTTAATCCTCATTGCCCCGCAAAAAACCCCAAACAAACAAACAAACAAACAACCCATAAAGCTTGAACTATATGTTTTCTGAGGTTTCTTTCAGCTCAAAATGTCATGATTCTTCCACTACATAGGTCACCACTAAAAAACCTTCTTGGCCTAATTCCATTGAGATGTGGGAGAGCTGGGAAAGGGAGGTGGAGGGGAAGGGTGACAGGCAACTTTCTGTACTCTTCTTTGCCAGCTATCCCCAGCACCCAGAGTAGGGCTCTGCAGAGGGCTCTCAGTATATGATGACCACCTCTGCCACAGAAGTCTGAGTGTGTGGTATTGAGGGGTGCAGAGGACACTAAAGAATTTGTGGTTCCATTTCACCTGAAGTCCCTCATGTGAAACTGACACCCTCCCCCAACTCTGACACCTGACCTCCTTCTGGGGCTGCCTGGGAGCCCAAGCTGTTTCCTGTCTGGGTCTTGGTAACCCCTTGAAATCCCGGCCTCCTTCTCCGATCCTTTCCAAATGCTCATTAAGCCTCTTGCAAATCCAGGGCTGAATGGCTCTGCATGAGTTTAATAAAGCAGGAGACAAGCGGCCATCCATCATGGGGAGCCACACAGCTGGGGAGTGGGGAGGTGATGGGCTTGAGCCCTCCCGCCAACCTCAGGACTTCTCAGCCCCATCAGAGCCTGTGGTCTCCAGGGAGGTATGGGGGGCTACACATAGGAACTTTGGTCTAAGGGACACACTAACCCCTAAATCTAAGACCCACATTTTCTCATTTCAGCTCTCCCTTGAGCAGAGCATCTTCCCATCTCACTCCAATGATTACTAGGCTATAAGCTTCATGAGTGCAGGGATAGGATCTTCTTTCAACTTTGTATCTTCCTCAGTGCTCATAGGAGATGATCCCTCACTATCCGTTGAACTGACTGAATTGGCTAGGGAATTTACAGTGCCTCTTCGAGACTTCAAAGGTCCATGATTTTCAATCCAAAAATGTAGAACTGGAAGGAACCTTAGAGGTCATCTATGTTCAGTTCCCTCATTTCATAGATGAGGAAACAGAAGCCTTATTGAGAGTAAGTGATTAGCCCAAGGTCACACAGAGGTTGTAGGTGTCAGAGGTGAGATTTGAACCTGTTCTCTGACTTCAAAGCCCATAGTCTTTCCAAGGTTCCCCTTCCACAGATCTCCTCCATCATGCCTTTGTAGATAGCCTGATTAGTTTATGTGAGCCTCTCTCTCACCTATTCTTTCCATGGTGACTAACCATTCAGTGATGATTCCTTTGGGACTTAGCCAGGCTGGTTCTTCCTTCCTTCCTTCCTTTTCTTTCTTTTTTTCCTTCTTTCTTTCTTTCTTTTTTTCCTTCTTTCCTTCTTTCTTTCTTTCTTTCTTTCTTTCTTTCTTTCTTTCTTTCTTTCTTTCTTTCTTTCTTTCTTTCTTTCTTTCTTTCTTTCTAGGGCAATGAGGGTTAAGTGACATGCCCAGGGTCACACAGCTAGTAAGTGTCAAATATCTGAGGCTGGATTTGAACTCAGGTCTTCCTGAATCCAGGGTTGGTGATTTATCCACTGTGCTAACTAGCTGCCCCCAGGCTGGTTCTTATATGATAGGAGTGTCATTTGGGGCTGAGCTTGTATTGAAACCCTTCCAGCTTGGCAGGACTTGCCAAGCTAGTCTGGAGCAGAACAGAGAATAACCTTGGAATTAGGCATAGAGCTGGAAGGGACTTCAAAATCCATGAGATCCAACCCTCTTATTTTACACATGAAGATACTGATACTCAAAGCTGTTAAATGATTTGCTTAAGATCACATGAGTAATGTGTCAGGGGTGGGATTCAAATCCAGACCCTCTGACTCCAGAACCAATATTTGAAATTTCTACTGTACTAGAATCAGAACACCAAGGTCAAAAAAGCCCAGTCTCTTACTGATTGACTGTGTGATCTTGAACAAGTTACTAAACCCCTCTGAGCCTCAGTTTCCTCATCAGTAAAAGGGGAATAATATATTACCTATTTACCTACTCTGAATTATTTTCATAAGATTCATAAATTATAATAAAACCATAAAGATCTACATGAATGCACATCATTATGTGCTTATGAATTACAAGTTCTTTTAAAGTAGGACATGTATAATGTTTCTTTTTTCTATCCCTATTTCTAGTCCAATATCTTGGATTTTGCATTTAGTGTTGATTTTGGATTGGATTGACTTGTACCTGGTATGCAGAGGGATAGCTTGGCCTGTTTGCCTTTTCCTGGAAAGAAAGGTACTATGGTTCCTTGAGCCACTGGACATTGCCATGTGTCCTGGCTCCTGGGGCTCAGTCCTGCCCAACATGACTTCTCTGTTTCTGCCAAACCTGTTCATCATGTTGCCTTTTCTACTTCTACAACATCTCTCACATCTGTCTCCTTCTCTTTACTTACACAACCACTGCCTTATTTCTAGCTCTCATCACCTCTCACCTGCACTGTTCCTAATTCATCTCCCTGCCTTGTCTCTACTCTCCCCGTCTATCCTCTACACAGCTGCCAAAGTGATTTCCTTGAAATACAGGTGTGACCATGTCACTCTCTTATTCAATAAACTCTGGGGGTTCCATATTCCAGGATAAAACATAAACTCCACTGTTTGGTTTTTATTTATTTTCATTACACATTACTCCCATTCTTGAACTCTGTGATATAGTTAAACTTGCCTCCTTGTTATTCCTCACACATGACACTCTGTCATCCATCTTCTTACAGATTGTCCCTGATGCCTGGAATGTGCTCCCTCTTCACCCCTGCATCTTGGAATCTCTAGTTTGCTTCAAGACTAAGTTCAAGGGGCAACTAGGTGGCACAGTGGATAGAGCACTGGCCCTGGAGTCAGGAGTACCTGAGTTCAAATCCGGCCTCAGACACTTAACACTTACTAGCTGTGTGACCTTGGGCAAGTCACTTAACCCCAATTGCCTAAAAAACAAAACAAACAAACAAAAAAGACTAAGTTAAAGTGACACCTTCTAGGTGAAGCCTTTCTTGATTCCCTTAGCTACTAGTGCCTCCCATAAAATATGACCTTGTATTTATTTTGTATGTACCTTTTTTTTGCAGGGCAATGAGGGTTAAGTGACTTGCCCAGGGTCACACAGCTAGTAAGTGTCAAGTGTCTGAGGCTGGATTTGAACTCAGGTCCTCCTGAATCCAGGGCTGGTGCTTTATCCACTGCACTACCTAGCTTCTCCCCTCCCCATCCTATCTGCCCCTTATATGTACTTATATGACACCACCCACTAACTCACATTTATTGGCTGTATCCTCAGAAAGCAGTAAAATACCTTAGAGTTCTAGGGATAATCCAGTGGGTGGATAATCCTACTAATGTAGCTCATGAGCCCCCACCACTGAGCTTCCCATTAACAATCAGACAGTAGATATAATTAGCTTTTAGCAAAAGCATTTACTGAGATGGAATAGTAAGAAGAGTAGTTATAAAACTTTTTTTTCCTGTATATCTCACATAAATATATTCAGTGTACATGGGGAGAGTGGGTCAAACTTAGAATACAGAGGTGCACATATACAGGTGTAGAATACATGTATAGCCAAAGTAAATCGGGGCAGCTAGGTGGCGCAGTGGATAGAGCACTGACCCTGGAGCCAAGAGTACCTGAGTTCAAATCCAGCCTCAGACACTTAACACTTACTAGCTGTATGACCCTAGGCAAGTCACTTAACTCCAATTGCCTCACCAAAAAACAAAACAAACAAAAAGTAAATCACAACTGGCTCTGCAGGGCTTAGAAATAATTTTTCTTTTTGTAGAGTTCTCATGCCGAATTATCAAGGTCTGCTCTTGTCTGTCACCAGCTTATTTCTCAATTGCTAGGGGTCATACTCTTTGAAGTTTCTTCCTTCCTCTAGTGACTCTAGAATCCTCTTCTTCCTCCTCAACATCATCATCATCATCAGCAGCAGCAGCAGCAACAACAACAACAACAACAAACATCTGTTTGGAGTGTATATCTCTGCTCCCTGCCAGTTTCAGTGTCTCCTCCTGATCCAGTAGCTACTATGACATGCCTAATACAGGGGAGGAGAAAAAAATTCCCTCCCTTCCTTGCTGCTCTTTATTATATGCAGGCATCTCTTCTATAACTCAGCCTTTATCTTTGAAACTCATCTAGGATCCAAGCATTTAAAGTTTCCAGAAGCATGGCCAAACTGCTTGCTCAGACAATTCCTTCTTGCCCCATTCAGAGAAACATTCACACCTGAGAAAGGCATCAAGGTGTACAGATTAAAATGTCATCATGTGTGACAGACAATATTCTGTGACTACATCTATTGCAGGGTGATAATTATCTCCCCTGATATAATTGTAAGCTACTTGAGGGCAGGGACTTTTTCACTTTGTATCCCCTTCATCTACTACAGAATTTGGCACATCATAGATATTTGATAAATACTTGGTGACTAATGTTCCTGTACAGGGAATCTCATCTTGCCCACCTCTGGGTTTTTGAGCTTGCCATTGTCCACTGTTCCCTATGTGGAATGCCTTCTTCCTTCCCCTTTATCAATATAAGCTTCTAACTCCTCTTTCAAAACCAAGATAAGACTTTCTTCTTAGAAGTTGGGCTATTAATGGACCGTTTGGTGGTTCATGCAAGGAAGGGAGGGGATTTTTTTCTCCTCCCCTGTATTAGGCATATCATAGTAGCTATTGTATCAGTAGGAGACACTGCAACTGGCAGGGAGGAGAGATATAGCAGGAGACATGCAGAGTTAAAAATATGGGATGGGGGGTAGCTAGGTGGCACATTGGATAAAGCACTGGCCCTGAATTCAGGAGTACCTGAGTTCAAATCCGGCCTTAGACACTTGACACTTGACACTTACTAGCTGTGTGACCCTGGGCAAGTCATTTAACCCTTCATTGTCTTGCAAAAAAAATATGGGACAGTCAGTGAAAAAAAACCCCAACAATACTTCATCCAGGATACCTCGATTCTGGATTGGGCTCTACCAATAACTAGCAGTGTGGTCTTGGGCAGGTTATTTGCCCTGTCTGAAGGGCAGTTTCTACATTTGCAAAAATCAGGGGATTAGATTAGACCCGGGGTTCTTAACTTGGAGTTATTTGTTAATGATATTTCAATATAATTGGTTTCCTTTGTGTACTAGGTATTTTATTTTAAGCATGTAAAAACATTCTGAGAAGGGGCCCATAGGCTTCCCCACACTGTTCAAGGGGCCAGTGACACAAAAGAAGGTTGAGAACACCTAGATTAGATGATCTCTAAGCTCTCTTCCAGCTCTGAGGTTCTATGATTCCAAGTCTTCTCTAAGCATTTAGCACAGTGCCTTGAGCAGGTAAGAAAATGAAGTGCCAGAGACAGGGAAGTGATGTGCATCAGGTATCCCAGCTCCTGAATCCAGTGTCATTTCTACTACACCAGGAAGAGGGTCAGAGGTCTTGTCTTCTTAGACAGACAGCAAACCTCCTGGGGGCGCTACTCTTGTATCCTATGTAGGTTCAACATGTCCTTAGCATTCAATCAATACTATCCACATGGCATACAAATAGGAGGTAACCAGGTGTAGAGAGGATCTGCGGTCAGAGGATATCGATTTAAATCTTGGCTCAGCTAGTCACCCAATGTGTGACTCCCAATGAGACATTTCACATCCCTGGGACTTAGGACTCACTGGGACATTTATAAAACGAGCAAACTTCCATCCAGCTCTAAATCCTTGGATCCCATGGTCTAATTTCTGTGGGACTACAGAGCTCAGGCTATCACACACTAGCTCTGGCCTAGTCACAACCTCTCTGGGCCTCAGTTTTTTGAACAGTAAAATGAAAGGGCAGAACCAGATGACCACTAAGGTGCCTTACAACTCTAGATCTGTGATTCTATGATCTGTAAAAGGGGGATAATGATATCTGAGAGATGCATGATCAGATGAAATCATATTTCTTTTCTTTTCCTTTTTTTTGGGGGGGGCAAGGAGGGTTAAGTGACTTGCCCAGGATCACACAGCTAGTAAGTGTAAAGTATCTGAGGCCAGATTTGAATTCAGGTACTCCTGAATCCAGGGCTGGTGCTTTATCCACTGTGCCACCTAGCTGCCCCTGAAATCATATTTCTAAATCATTTTTCAAAACCTCAAAATCTTACATCTGGCCTCAGACACTTCCTGGCTGTGTGACCCAGAACAGGTCATTTAACCCTTTTTGTCTCAGTTTCCTCATCTGTAGGAAATGGCAAATTATTCCAGTATCTTTGCCAAGAAAACCCCAAATGGGGTCACAAAGAGTTGGATACGACTAGGCAACAACAACAAACCAAAGGCATGCTAGTAAATTGGCTGGGGAAGAAAAAGTGGGGGGAATTGGGAGGGGTGGTGTGATATACAACTAATGAATCAAGCCAGAGTTGTTACATCTGCCAGTTTCCTAGGTATCAATGCTCATGCTGAAAATTTAACAACTGGCTTTTGAGAGCTGGTTACAGCTGGCTCCCTCATGCCCCTGAATTTAACTCATGTTCATTAGCTGCTGAGATAGACCCTTTTCCCACAAATTCTTGTTGAATGACTGATTGAGCTCTTCCTTTTCTTTGGAAGTTTTTTTTAAATGTAAAACATCATTGGCCAAAATATGCAAAAGATTATAGCTCATATTCCTAGAGCACCTTCAAGTTTACAAAAGTCCTTTTCTGAAAACAACCTGTGCTGTAGGTAATGCAAGCATTATTATTGTAATTTTTTCGATATAAGGAAACAGACTAAGAGAAATGAAATGGTTTCTCCAGACTCATGCATATTTTTTTTTTTTTTAGTGAGGCAATTGGGGTTAAGTGACTTGCCCAGGGTCACACAGCTAGTAACTGTTAAGTGTCTGAGGCCGGATTTGAACTCAGGCACTCCTGATTCCAAGGCCGGTGCTCTATCCACTGCGCCACCTAGCTGCCCCCTCATGCATATTTATAAGAGGTAGGATCTGAACCCAGGTCCTTCTGACTTTCCACTACACTGAGATGCCACCTTTCTTCCTGTGGGGGCAAGAGAACAAACCAGCAGTTGAGAGAGTTGGATGGGAAGGGCTAGGTTGAGAGAAGGGGAGGAAAGAGAGAATAGAAAGGAGAAAGAGACAGAGAATGTTAGGCTGTCACCTTTCTTCTGTCCTCCCAGTGACCCAGCTTCTTCCACCTTGGCTTCTCCTGTGCTCTGGTATCTCCCACCCTGTTCTACTTTAGCCTTTTCCCCCTGACTCCTCCACCCCACCCCCAACTCCCACCTGACATAGGCCACCCATATGGCCCAGTCTCTCTGTACCCCTAGGCTTCTGCTCTCTTCTGAACCTGGTCCCTCTAGCTCCACTGCAGGATCAGGGCTGGAGCTGTCGGCTGGTGTTTCACACCCAGACGCTGGAGTTGAGGCTGCAGGAGCCATCCTCGGGGCTGGGCTGACCGCCAGGCCCAACATCTGGGATCAATTACCCACGGTGGCGGAGTGGGCTCCTCTCCCTGCCACTCACCTATCTGCCCGGGTGACAGAGGAGATGGGAAAAAGGTTTTCACAGCTGGAATAAATTGAGGGGAAGTAGAGGGGGAGGGTCAGAAAGAGACAAAAAACAACATTGAACTCAAGATGGAAGAGAGACAGTATTAGAAGAGGTAATGAAGAAAATATGTGTGTGTATGTGTGTATGTGTGTTTGTGTGAGAAAGAGAATGTGTGCATGTGTGGGTGTGTGAAGGTGAGTGTACGTGTGAGTGTGTACATATGTAAGTGTGAGTGTGACAGTGTGTGTGCATGTATGTATTGGCAAATGAATCAAGGTATTTTATTTAGTGTGCATTTGTTTGAGGGGCTGCCCACACACACTGAAGTCTGGGGAGGAACTCAGATCTCTGGTCCAACTGTTTTCCCTACATGCATTGAGGGGGGCATAAAATGGAGAAGAGGGACAGTGAGGGAGAAAAATAAAGAGGCAGGAGACAGGGAGAGAGGGTGATAAGGAGGCAGGAGGGGAAAGGGAGAGAAATAAGAGGAAAGAACTGGGAAGAAGGGGCCAGGGCTCTAGAGAGGAGGATTAGGAGGCAGGCAGGGACAAGGAGGAAAATAAGAAGAGAGAATTGGGAAGAGGGGGACAGGGAGTTACAGAAGTAGAAAGGGAGGATAAAAGGAAGGGTTATGGGGGAACCTGTAGGAATAGAGAGTAAAAGAAAGATGGGGGAAAGGAGAGGGAAAGAGGGGAGAAAAGAGTGAGAAAGGCAACAGCTTAGAAAACACTACCAGCAACTTGCTTGGGGGCATCAGCTAAGCCAGAACCCTGTCCTTTCTTTGCCTTATTCTGTTCTCTGGAGCTGGGCTCCAGACGTGACATATTTTTCTGTCTATAACTGGGTGGGTTGAAGGGGAGAATGGGTACTTTTGACTTAACCTTCTCCCTCATCTACTCAGGTTAGGCAGCTCGGGCACTGGTCCCCTCCTCCTCCACTTCATCCCCCTCCTGTCACTTTCTCCCCTTCACCCCCTTTATTCTCCCCCTCCCCTTCCCAGCAGCCCACACCTCTCTGGCTTCAGGAATTCTCCTCCTTCTCCATCTGCTCCCCATTGATGGTGGCGAGAGCTTTAAATCGCCGCTCATTAGTCACCAGGCTATTTTCCCTCCATCCTCCTCCCACCAATCCATCTCGCTTCAATCATGCTGGGGCAACGGGGGTCCCAACCTCCCACCAGGCCCCTGTTTCCAAAGGGAATCATTCAGTAATAACCTTGTCAGACAGCAATCTGGCCCTACAGACCTGTTCCAGGGGGAGGATTGTGGGCATCTTTTAGCTCTATCCCAGGACAAGAAGGCCCTCTCCCCCTCCCACCCTGATCCCTGGCTGAGGAGGGCACTGAGTCACTGGCCCCTAGTCCTCCACCATGAGCCACTGAGATTGGGCTGCTAGCACCCCTTCATAATATTATCCCTGGTTGAGTCCATAAAAGTCCCCTCTAGCGTTACAGCATTTGAGAGACTATTAAGTTTTAAGGCCCCAGACCTCCGTGAAGGAGGCACGTCATTGGTGTTTTGCGGGCTCTAGGTTTATGGGGCAGTCAGAAGCAAGATTGATTGGGGCCTAGGGAAGGAGGGGGTGCTATGTGGGCAGCGGGGGCAAAGGCCTTAAGAAACCAGCTGTGAGCGGGCTGGCATAAGGCAGAGCAGAAAGAGGAGGGGGTCAGCCTCAGGATATGGTTTGGAGAATTGGTAACCACACTCATTTTTCCCAACCTTCTGAGCTTATGGTTCAGTAGGACCTTAGGGCTCCTGGATATAGAGCTCAGACCTCATTTTAAGGATGAGACTGAATTCTAAAGAGGTTAAATGATTTTGCCCAAGGTGGTAGAACAGGGATTTGAACCCAGGTCTCTGGGAGTGAGTGTTGATGAGGAGTGACCCAGTTGCCGATAACTGCAGTTTCTCTGAATCCCAAATACCCTCATGTTCCTTCTTTCCTTATAGCCCCCAGGCTCTCCTGGACCATCTCCAACAATTATACACACTGTACCCATAGGCGCTTTGACATCTATCTTCCTTGTAGAATTTATTGAGGGAGAGGCTTTGCAGACACAGTTGGGTCCCTGTCTCTTGCTATGTTCTAAGAGGCTGGTGATTCTTCCTGTGGTTACTCAACTTCATGAATGTAACCTTCCTTTCTTCACTCTTGTCTTTCTTCCTAGTATGATTCTAATGCAAGCTCTAGATAGTCCTTTTGAGAACCACCAAAATTGTCTGGGAGAGGTAGTCCAGCACAGTGGACAAATCAGGAGTTATGAGACCCAGGTTGTAGCTCTAACTTTGCTAACAACTAACTGTGTGATCCTGGGCCTGTCACATAACTTCAGATCTCAGGGTTTGTTTTTGTTTGTTTGTTTGTTTTTTAATCTGTAAAACAAAACCCTTCCCAGTCTTCAACATTCTAGGATTTTATGACTTTCTTTGGCCAGAGGTATGAGGATACAAGGATTCTCTATAGAGATGCAGTTATAGTGACATGGGATAGACAGATTCTGGCTTTGATTAACCCAGGAGATTCTTTTTATTTAGAGAACAGCATCCAGAACAGCAGAACCAGCTGAGAAGTTCCTCATCTAGAGTAGGGACAGTGATAGGGTCTGAGTTGGAGATGGTCTAGGCCACCTGGAGCAGAGATGGTGGGGACATAAACCAAATCAATCAATCAAAATATGTGTTGATTACCCTTTATTATTTTTGATTTTGTTTTTTATTATGAACTTAGTGAACAGCAATAAACACGAACATTCCCATATGCAAAGAACAAGGGTTACATATGAAACTGTGCATTTCTATTTGTTCAGTTTTTTTAAAAGGTGTATCCTACTTTTTAATACAACAATAACTTCCCTGATTGTCTCTATCTCCTTCTGAATTACCTAGGATGCCTTTTATAGGGCCATAGCATTGTGGAAGATAAAAAAGATGTACAAGACACAGATCTTGTCCTCAAGGAGCTTATAATCTATCTAGGGAGACAACAAAACTTGTTCACACTTCTCTAACTCTCTAAGACTTACAAAATCTTCTCTTCACAATCACCGAGGGAGGGAGATAGTGCAAACCGACATATACCCTTTGTATAGAGGTAAAAAGGCTTGACCTATGGTCGAATAAGAACAGGAGTCACATTTTGAACCTATGCCTTCTGACTTCAGAACTAATGTTTTTAAAAATAATTCTATAGATACAAATGACATAAGAGGTACCCACACCAGGCTAATTAAGATGCAATTAAGTATGGGGGCAGCTAGGTGGCGCAGTGGATAGAGCACTGGCCCTGGAGTCAGGAGTACCTGAGTTCAAATCCAGCCTCAGACACTTAACACTTACTAGCTGTGTGACCCTGGACAAGTCACTTAACCCCAATTGCCTCACTAAAAAAAAAAAAAAAAAGAAGATGTAATTAAGTAGTAAACTGTGTGTCCTGCAGGCATTGATCTAGGAATTCAGAGGTGAAAGTGATCACTGAATAAAGGCTGGTGTTCCTTTCAGGGAGTTTCATGTTGGAGGTGATATTGTATCTGGACTCTCAAGGATGGCTGCTGTTCAGTTGTGGCCAGTTCTTTGTGATCCCATTTGGTTTTTTTTTTGGCAAATATGCTAGAATTGTTTGCCATTTTCTTCTCCAGCTCAATTGATGAGGAAACTGAGGCAAAAAGGACTAAGTGACTTTCCTAGAGTTATAGAGGTAGTATGTGTCTGAGGTCAGATTTAAACACAGGGAGATGAATCTTCCTGACTTTAGTCTCAGAGCTCTATCCACTGTGCTACCTAGCTACCCCTCAAGGATGGGTAGATCTCTATATTCAGAAGTTAGACGGTGTTGATGTTCAAGAGTGTCCGACTGTGACCCACTGGACCATAGCACACTAGTCCCTTTTGTCCTCCACTATTTCTCAAAGTCTGTCCAAGTTCTTTTTGTTGTTTCCATGACACTATCCATCTCATCCTCTATTGTTCCCCTTTCCTTTTGCCTTCAATCTTTCCCAGCATCAGGGTCTTTTCCAGTGATTCTTGTCTTAGATGGTCATGAACTGAAGGGGTGGGAAGAGTATTATCTTTAGAGTTAAGGGACCTGGGTTCAAGTTCCTCTTTCGATGTTTACATTTGGCAAGTGACTTGATTTCTCTTGGCCTCATTGTCCTCAACTGTAAAATAAGGGAATAGAGCTAGATGACTTTTTTTTCCCAGGGCAATGAGGGTTAAGTGACTTGCCCAGGGTCATACAGCTAGTAAGTGTTAAGTGTCTGAGGTCTGAATTGAACTCAAGTCCTCCTGAATCCAGGGCCAGTGTTTTATCCACTGCACCACCTAGCTGCCCCCAAGCTAGATGACTTTTGAAGACCCTTCCAGTTTTAAAATATATGGCCCTACGACAAATGAAGGAAAGAATAAAATCATAGAACCTTTGGAGTTAGAAGACACCTCAAAGGACATCCTGTCTAACCCCCTTCCCTAAAAAAGGATTCTCTACACAGCACCAACAAGCTCTCTGTCATCCATGTTCTGCTTTCAAGATCTTTAGAGACATGGAATTCACCATCTCCCCACACAGCTCATTCCACTTTTGGTATCCCAACCCACCCACATTGTACTATAATTTGCACTTCTCCTTCTTTAGGAGAATAAGTATTGTTCTTTGCAATTAATGTTTATTGAATTGAATTGAACTGAATTATGGACTGGGAGGAGATAAAAGCCTACCTGAAAGTAAGGAATGAGGAGCAAAAGGAAATAAGAACTCTGTTCCTCCTACCCTTTCAACATTACTCATTTTCCTTTTCTGTCATATTAGCCAATCTGATAGGTGTAAGGTGGTACCTCATCATTGTTTTTTTGTTTTTTTGTGTTAGGCAATTGGGGTTAAGTGACCTGCCTAGGGTCACACAGCTAGTAAGTGTCAAGTGTCTGAGGCTGGATTTGAACTCAGGTCCTCCTGAATCCAGGGCCGGTGATCTATCCACTGTACCACCTAGCTGCCCCTTGCAGTTGTTTTAATCTGCATTTCTCTAATCGATAGTGATTTATAGCATTTTTCATATGATTATAGATAGCTTTGATTTCTTCATTTGAAAACTTCCTGTTCATATCCTTTGATCATTTATCAATTTGGGAATGACACATATTCTTATATATTTGACTTAATTCTCTCTATATAGGATAAATGAGGCCCTTATCAGAGAAATGCTGTAAAATTCCCCGCCCCCCCCCCCCCCGCCCAGGTTCCTACTTTTATTCTAATCTTGGTTACATTGATTTTATTCCTACCAACCCTTTTTTTTTTTTTTTTTTTTTTTTTTTAGTGAGGCAATTGGGGTTAAGTGACTTGCCCAGGGTCACACAGCTAGTAAGTGTTAAGTGTCTGAGGCCAGATTTGAACTCAGGTACTCCTGACTCCAGGGCCGGTGCTCTATCCACTGCACCACCTAGCTGCCCCATACCAACCCTTTTTAATTCAATGAAATAAAAATTATTCCTTTTATGGCCTATAATGCTTTCTATCTTTTATTTGGTCATAAATTCTTTCCTTATCCATAGATCTGACAGGTAAAATTTTCCATGCTTCTCTAATTTGCTTATGATATTTCTCTTTCTGTCTAAATCATATACCCATTTTAACCACATCTTGGTATATGGTGTGAGATGTTGGTCTATATTTAGTTTCTTTTTTTTTTTTTACTTAGTTTCTTTTTAAAAAAATTATTTAGAATTTTATTTTCCCCCAAATTACATATAAAAACAATTTTAGCATTGATTTTTAAAATTTTGTGTTCCAAATTCTCTTCCTCCCTCCCTACCCCCCTTAAGAATACAAGCAATTCAATAAAAGTTATACATGTGTAGTCATGCAAAACGTTTCCACATTAGTCAGGTTGTGAAAGAAAACAGAGAAAAAAAACTTAAAAAGAAACTAAAAAAATTATGCTTCTATCTGTATTCAGATACCATTAGTTCTTTCTCTGGAGATGGATTACATTTTTCATAAGTCCTTCAGAGTTGTCTTGGATCATTATATTGTTGAAAATAGATAAGTCATTCACAACTGTTCATTTTATGATATTGCTGTTACGTTGTATATAGTACATATCACTTTGCATCAGCTCATGTAAGTCTTTCCAGGTTTTTTGATAGCATCCTGCTCATCATTTCTTATAGCACAATAGTGTCCCATCATAATCTCATCCCACAATTTGTTTAGCCATTCCCTAATTGATGGGCATCTCCTCAATTTTGAATTCAATTTTTTGGTTTTTGTCTCTTTTTGGATACAGATCTAGTAGTGGTATTAGTAGGTCAAAGAGCATGCATGGTTTTATAGCCCTTTGGCCATATATACTTAGGTTATGCCTAGTTTCTAGGGTCCTAGGACTAATTCTCTCTTGAATTCCTAGTCAATTTCTACTCTGCTGCCAGAGGTCACTCTATGAAGCTATTCTTGTCCCTCTCTCTGTCTCTCTGCTCCCCATTGTGCGTGGTATCTCTGACTTGGAGAGTATGTCATAGTTGATGAAAGGAGGAAAGAAAATCCCCTCTCCCTTCTTTGGCCCTCTGATAGAGACACTCTACCAGCTGCTCCTGGTCTTGGCTTGATAATCAAGGTTGGCAGGTCTCTCTTTGAAGGGCCATTAGAGGTGTTGCCATCCTCAAGCTAGCCAATGGAAAGCTGCTCCTAGAATTCTATCAGGAAACTTCTTCCATTTCCTAACATTACATAACAGAGCACAGATACATTTTTGTTGTTGTTTCAGACTTTTCATCACCACATTTGGGGTTTTCTTGGCAAAGGTACTGGAGTGGTTTGACATTTCCTTTTCTAGCTCATTTTACATATGAGAAAACTGAGGCAAACAGGATTAAGTGACTTTGCCCAGGGTCATATAGCTGCTTAAGTGTCTGAGGTTTGATTTGAACTCAGTTCTTCCTTACTTCAGGGCAGGAGTTTTATCCATTGTACCATCTAACTGTCCCTAGACACATTTTTTTCCCTTAGTTTAACACATGATCACCCAGTGTCCTCGTGAATGAACAACCGAACAAGAACAAAACCATGCATGTGGTTTCCCAAGAAGCAGTAAGGTGTAGTGCAAAGAGCTGGTCTAATACAGTGGTTCTTAACCTCTGACCTCTTTGGTAGTCTGGTGAAGCCTATGAGCCTCTTCTCAAAATAATGTTTTTAAATGCATAAAATAAAATACATAAGATTATAAAGGAAAACAATTATATACCAAATGTATATATGAACATATTTATTTTTTGAAGTTCACCATACCCTGATAGAATAATAACAATAGAATATAAGCTCTTTGAAGGCAGCAATTGTTTCACTCTTGTCTTTGCATCCCCTGAATTTAGCATAGTGGCTCCCATCTAGTAAATACTTGATAAATGCTTGTCAATTGATTGCTCTGTACAATGTACTGGGCTAGGGGTTGAGAAAGAATGGCCACATTCTCATCTGACTTGCCTTCAGCAGTCACTACCTCCTCCCCAGCTTCAGCCCAAAGGTATCTCAGCAGCATTCAGGACTATCTCAGAGACCCTAATCCAGAGAGCACTCTTCTTCCCTTTAGCCAAGTTAAGTCTGTCACGTGATTCTATTGCTCTGGTCTAACACCTTCTTGACTCCTGACCCTGTTCCACTTCCAATGAAAGAGACCCTTTAAGAAGGCCTTTGTGTCTGAGTGTGTCCTTTGACAGTCAGATTCAGAGTAGCTTTCAGGGACTTTCTGTAATAACTGAGAAGTGCTCTCTGTGTGAGAGGTATTGAGCTCAGCATGGTGGGTTAGTTATCACCTCACCCCTACCCAAGAGTGTGCTGGAGCCAACTTGAACCAGAGATCTGAACATTAAATTTCCAGTGTGAGCATTTATACATACTAGCTGTTTATCCTTGGCAAGTTGCTCAATCTGTTTACCTCAGTTTCCTCAACTGTAAAATTGAGATAACATCACCTAACTTGCAGGGGTTGTTATGAGGATAAAATGAGATTATATTGATTTTAAAAAGTAATTAGCACAGTGCCTGGCACTATTTATATAGATGCTATATAAATGCTTATTCTCTCCCCATCACCCCTATTCTATACTCTGAAAAGAAGGGAGGAGGGAAGTGCATTTTCTCAACACCCTTCCAGGGCCAAGCTTGGTCACTATAATGACATATTGTTTCGTTTTGTTTTGTTGTTCTTTCCATTTGCGTTGTTGTCCTACATAAATTATTTTTCTGGTTCTGCTTTCTTCTTTCTTTATCAGTTCATAGTCTTCCCATGTTTCAATGAATTCTTCTCGTGGTTCTTCTTCATACTTGTGGTTTCTTAGGGCAACATTTCCCCCTCCCTCTCCATGGCTTAGCATTATTTGTCCCATTACTAGGATTCAACTCTCCCTTCTCTTTTCTCCTTCTTATCCCAATAAATGAGGCAGGCCAAGAGATACTAGAGGAATGCTCCTATCTGTGTGCTTTGTATCCAGGTGCTAAGGATTCTTATCACCACTTTTTAAGCAGTATCTTTATGTGTTAAAAGTAGTTGAAGGCTTCTAGGCCACCAGGGAAGAAATAGGTAACAGGGAAAAAAATAATTTATCTTGAGGCTCAGTGTTCACCTCCTTAGACAAGTCTTCCTGTGATTACTCTCAACACTTCACAACATAAAGGATCTGTGGCTTTCTTGTGGCTTCACTCTCTCTGCCACTCACCCTAGTTCCAAAACCCCCCAGACTCATCCATCTTCAGTCCAAACTACCCTCTGATGTCATATTAATCTTCCTAAAGCTCAGTTTTTGATCATATTATTTCCTGATCCAAAGCCACCAGTTGTTCCCTATTGCTCACTGGACTAATTCAAACTCCTTTGCCTGATAGGTCCTCTATAGTTTGGACTGAGGCCTACTTTTTCCACATTTTTTTTTCTATTACTACTTCATCCCATTTCCCTCACGCCAGCCAGACCATTTTTTTACCATCTTCTTTGACCATACTATCTCTGGACTATTGTTTATATCATCTCTCCTGCCTAGAATGCCCTCTTTCCTTCTCTCTTTTCCAAATACAACCTTTACAGAATCCCAGAACCTTTGAGTTGGAAGGGACCTCACTCAGGGGTCCAACTTATATATGAATATCTTTCTCTTCCATCCTCAAGCCTTCTTTTTTTTGCAGGGTAAGGAGGGTTAAGTGACTTGTCCAGGGTCACACAGCTAGTAAGTGTCAAGTGTCTGAGGCCAGATTTGAACTCAGGTCCTCCTGAATCCAGGGCCAGTGCTCTATCCACTGTGCCACCTAGCTGCCCCCTATCCTCAAGCCTTCTACAGCATGCCTCCTTCTTCCCCTCTTGGGAGAAAAAGACCCTCTCACAGTTTACTGAGGAAATTCAAGTAATTCCAGATGAACTCTTCTCAAAACCCCTTGTCATCCCCCCCATCATCCCTACATTTGCTATAGTCTCTAAACAAGAGGTAGTTCTTTACCTTTCACTTTGCCAAAACTATCTTCTCTAACTGCATCCTTGATGAATCCTTGTGACTCAAGGTCCAGTACTGTATTCACTGAGCCATCTAGCTGCCCCCTTATCAGTTCTACCTAAAAAGAAAAAGTCTCAGGGGCAGCTAGGTGGCACAGTGGATAAAGCACTGGCCCTGGATTCAGGAGGACCTGAGTTCAAATCCAGCCTTAGACACTTGACACTAGCTGTGTGACCCTGGGCAAGTCACTTAACCCTAATTGCCCCACAAAAAAAATAAAGAAAAAGTCTCACATCCTCTCATATACCCCCTTAATTCAGGCTCTCACCCAGCTCTCATTTCATCTTCCACACAGCAGCCAGAGTGACATTCCTGAGGTAACCCTCAGTAGCTTCCTATTGCCTCTGAAATGATATACAAACTCCTGTTTCACAGCAATAGCCCTTCAAGACCTGACTCAAGGCTATTGTACATCACTCCCCTTCACATGCTCCATGGTCCAATCAAATGGGCCTATTTGCTGTTTTCATACATGATGTTTCTTTACTCTTTTCCATGCTTTTCATAGGTTGTGCCTAGAATGCATTCCCTCCTTATTGCTGACTCTTAGAAGACAGACTCGGACTTCCTTCAAAGTCTAGTTCACATGCTACCTCATACTTGATATGTTTTCCTGATTCCTCAGCAGCTGGCCATACCCCTAATTACTTTGTATCTATTTTGTGTTGTCTTATATGTGCATATGTTGTTTTGATTTTGTCTTTGTATCTCTAGTGCACAGTACTTAGCACATAGTAGTCATTTAATGCATATTTATTGATTGAATAAGAACCCTTTCTACAACATACCAAACAAGTGATCATTCAGGCTTTGTTTAAAACTCTCACTAGTCAGGCTAGAACTTTAGCCTTTGCTTAAAAAAACCTAGTCTGGGTGAATTCACCACCTCTGGAGGCAGCTTATTCCAATTTCAGATAGACTAAATTAGAAGGAAGTTTTCCTTTGCATTAAACCAATATTTATCTACTTACAATTCCTACCCACCCTTCCTGGTTCTGCCCTTCTTAGCCAATTAGGATAAGTTGAATTACTTTCCCATGGACAGCCCTTCAAATACTTGAAGACAACTCTCACGTCCCTCTTGTCTTCTTTTCTCCAGGCTAAGCATCCCTGGTTCTTCAACTAGTCAACATAGTGCATGAACTGGAAGCCCTTCATAATCCTGGTGACTTGCTTAAAATCCCACAGCTAGTTAATGGCAGAAACAGAAGTAGGGTTCAGGTCTCCTGACTCCCAGTCCAAAGATCTTCCAACTATACTGGGCTACAACAAAAACAAAGCAAAACAAAAAACAACTCTCTTGGTTTGGCTTGGGATTGCCTAGGGATTTGAGCCTTCCTGAATGGGGAGATGAGAATTCTAATCCAACTTTCCGGGATGTAGGTGTGGCTTCTAGCATAGAGCCAAAGAGGGCTCTTTTCTTTTCCAGGCTAAACATTTTTGGTTCCTCTTGCCTTTCCTTTTGGAGTAAATGAGTGAACCAAAGAGACAAATGGCCTGAACAACACTACTGTGGGCTACTTATTCTCCCTAGTGCTTTGATATAATAGACTGGTTTCAGGTCCTGCCCAGGCTAAGGGAAGTCTTACCCAAGAGGTTCAGGTAGTATCTTTCTCCTTCTCTGCCCCCTTCAAAAATGCCATTTCTTTGTTGGGGAGAAAAGGGAGTTGTGGGAGATAAGTGATGAATCTCTCTTTTTTTTACATGGAGGTCAAAGGGATTCTTTTATAATGTCCATTTCCCCCCCTGCTTGCCTCCCTAGAGACTTTGGGGAATTTCCCCATGTTGTATAAAGGATAGAGTGATGGGGCTGGGGGCAACTAGGTGGTGCAGTGGATAAAGCACTTGCCCTGGATTCAAGAGTATCTGTGTTCAAATACAGCCTCAGACACTCGACACTTACTAACTGTGTGACCCTGGGCAAGTCACTTAACCCTCATTGCCCCACCAAAAAAATCCAAAAACAAACCACAACAGAATGATGGGGCTGGAGTCAGGAAGACCTGAGTTCAAATCCAGCTTGAGATACTTACTAGCTGTGTGATCTTGGGCAAGCCACTTAATCTCCACCTGCTCCAATTTTCTCAACTGTAAAATGAGGCTAATAATTGCAGCTACCTCCCAGGTTTATTGGGAGGATCAAATGAGATTTTTTAAAATGAGATTTTTTATTTTTTCCAATTATATGTAAAAAAATTTTAACATTAATTAAAAAAAAATTGAGGCCCAAATTGTCTCGCTCCCCCTCTCCCCTTCCTCCTCATTAAGAAGGCAGGCAATTTGATATAGGTTATACATATGCAGTCATGGAAAACATATTTCTACATAAGTCATGTTGGGAAAGAAAACATAGACCAAATACACACACACACACACACACAAAAGTAAAAATAGTATGCTTTGATCTGCATTCAGACTCCATCAGTTCTTTCTCTGGAGGTAGATACAATTTTTCATTATAAGTCTTTCACAATTGTCTTGGATATTTGTATTGCTGAGAATAGCTAAGTCATTCACAGTTAATCATCTTACAATATTGCTATTACTGTGTACAATGTTCTCCTGGTTCTGCTCACTTCACTCTGAATCAGTTCATATAAGTTTTTCCTGTTCATATCTTTTAACCACTTATTAATTGGGGAATGACTCCTATTCTTATAAAGTTGAATCAGTTTTCAATATATATGAGAAATGAGGCCTTTATCAGAGAAACTTGCTGTAATTTTTTTTCCAGTTTCCTGCTTCCCTTCTAATCTTGGCTGGATTGATTTTGTTTGTGCAACCCCTTGTGAGAAAATAATTATTAATAATGAGTTTCTAGGAAAGATCCAGACATTAGCTTAATTGCTCTCTCTCCCCCTTACCCCAGAAAGCCCTGCCTGGAATGAGCTCAGGTGAACAAAAGGAATGTAGACTTATTCTTTTGTTTAGCTAGGAGAAGACACAGCTTGATAAGGAACTTACCCTCTCTAAGATCACCCCTCAAGTCATGTCAATCAATGGAGTTAAATGATGCTTTAACCAATTAGCATAGATCAATATATGGTGACCCGCCTCTACTGAAAGAGGATAAAAAGATGATCATGAGAGGTTCTCTCTCTCTGTCTCTCTCTCACTGCTTGCCTTCTTGGCTCAGAATGCTATCTCTTAGGGGTATGCAATTGTTTAGGCCTGTAAGTCTGTGGCTAGTGAGGAAGTCAGGGAGACACATGGTCAATATTTTAATAATATGTTATATTATCTATTAATAAATACTGCCAAAACGGGTGCAATAGCCATTATTGTATAAATAGCCATTAATTTATAAGAAAACATTTTTAAAAGGATGGGTTAGCAACAAATAATTTAGCTAATACACCCTTTTTAATTTAATGAAACCAAAATTATCCATTTTATTCCTGTAAAAGCTCTCTTGTTCTTGTTTGGTTATAATGTCTTCCATTATTCATATATTTGACAGGCAATCTCTTCCATGTTCCCCTAAAGTTGCTTTATGTCTAAATCATGTACCCTTTATGATCTTATCTTGATATATGGTATGAGATGTTGGCCTATACCCAGTCTTTACCCAACTGCTTTCCAGTTTTCCAAGCAGTTTTTGTCAAATAGTGAGTTCTTGGGCAGCTAGGTGGTGCAGTGGATAGAGCACCAGCCCTGGAGTCAGGAGTACCTGAGTTCAAATCTGACCTCAGACACTTAACACTTACTAGCTGTGTGACCCTGGGCAAGTCACTTAACTCCAATTGCCTCACTAAAAAAAAAAATAGTGAGTTCTTGTCCCCAAATCTGGGGTCTTTGTGTTATCAAACACTACATTACTATGGTGTATTGTGTACCTAATCTATTCCATTGATCCATCATTATGTTTCTTAGCCAGTGCCAATTGTTTAGATTTGACTTTATTTGTGTGAAAAATGTTTTGTAATTTCATTCCTACAGTTTCTGGGTTTGTTTTGGTAGGTAGACTCCCAAGTATTTTATATTGTCTACAGATATTTTAAATGGGATTTCTCTTTCTATCTTTTGCTGCTGGACTTTATTGATAATATATAGAAATGCTGATGATTTATTTGGGTTTATTTTATATCCTGCAACTATGCTAACGTTGTTAAGTAGTTAATTATTTCAACTGATTTTTTTTAGATAATTCTCTGGGATTCTCCACATATGCCAGCATATCATCTGCAAAGAGTGATAGTCTTGTTTTCTCATTGCCTATTCTAATTCCTTCAATTTATTTTTCTTCTCTTATTGCTATAGCTAGTATTTCTACCACATTATTGAATATTATTGGTGATAATGGGCCTTGCTTCACCCCATGTCTTATTAAAAAGGCTTCTAGTTTATCCCTGTTACAGATAATGCTTGCTGAAGGTTTTCATTCCTATGCTTTCTAGTGTTTTTAATAGGAATGTGTGCTGCATTTTGTCAAAAGCTTTTTCTGTATCTGTTGTTATAATCACATGATTTTTGATGGTTGTTTTATTGATGTGGTCAATTATGCTGATAGTTGTACTAATATTGATACCTGCATTCCTGGTTTAAATCCCAGCTGGGATTTTTGTATGATTTTTGTGATATATTTCTGTAATCTTGTTGCTATTGTTTTATCTTAAAATTTTGCATCAATATTCACTAGGAAATTGGTCTATAGTTTTCTTTCTCTGTTTTTGCTCTTCCTGGCTTAGGTATCAGCACCATATTTGTGTCATAAAAGGAATTTGGTAGGACTCCTTCTTTGCCTATTTTTCCAAATAGTTTATATAGTATTGGAATTAATTATTCCTTAAATGTTTGGTAGAATTCACTTGTGACTCCATCTGGTCCTTTTTTCCTTAAGGAAGTTCAATGATGGCTTTTTCAATTGTTTTTTGCTAAGATTAGGTTATTTAAGTATTCTATTCCTTCTTCTGTTAATCTGGGCAATTTATAATTTTATAAATATTCATTCATCTCATTTAGATTGCCAGATTTATTGGCATATGGTTGAGCAAAATACATCCTAATAATTGCTTTAATTTCATCTTCATTGGTGATGAATTCACCATTTTCATTTAGATACTGGTAATTTGGTTTTCTCTTCTTTTTTAAAAATCAAATTAACCAATGGGTTTAATCTATTTTATTGTTTTTCCCCATGAAATCTGCTCTTAGTTTTATTTATTATTAGTTCAATGGTTTTCTTACTTTCAATTTTATTAATCTCTCTTTTGATTTTTAGGATTTCCAATTTGGTGTTTAATGAAAAAATTTTAATTTGCTATTTTTTTAGTTTTTTTTTTTAGTTACATGGCTAATTCATCGATCGACTCATTCTCTGTTTTACTGATATAAGCATTTAGAAATATAACATTTCCCCCAAGTACTAATTTGGCTGCATCCCATAAATTTTGGTATGTTGTCTCATCATCACTGTCTTTATTGACATTATCAATTGTTTTTATGATTTGTTCCTTTTTTTAATTAATAAAGTATTTTATTTTTTTCCGTTACATGTAAAGATAGTTCTCAACTTTTGTTTATACAAGCTTTACAATTTCAGATTTTTCTCCCTCCCTCCCCTCCCTCCCCCCTCCCCTAGACAGCAGGTAATCTGATATAGGTTATATATATATATATATATATACACATCATAACATTAATCCTATTTCTGCATTAGTCATGTTATAAGAGAAAAAATCAGAGCAATGATGAAAAACCTCAAAATAGAAAAAAACAACAGCATATGATTTGTTCTTTGACCCACTCATTCTTTAGGGTTAATTATTAGTTTCCAATTTATTTTTTTTTTGGTGGGGCAATGAGGGTTAAGTGACTTGCCCAAGGTCACACAGCTAGTAAGTGTCAAGTGTCTGAGGCTGGATTTGAACTCAGGTCCTCCTGAATTCAGGGCTGGTGCTTTATCCACTGCACCACCTAGCTGCCCCCCAATTAATTTTGTGTGTGTGTGTTTGTGGGGGCAATGAGGGTTAAGTGACTTGAGCAGGGTCACATAGCTAGTAAGTGTCAAGTGTCTAAGGCTGTATTTGAACTCAGGTACTCCTGAATCCAGGGCCGGTGCTTTATCTACTGCACCACCTCGCTGCCCCCCACCCCCAATTAATTTTTAATCAATATTTCCACAACCCTTTATTGAATGTAATTTTTATTGCATTATGATCTGAAAAGGATCCATTTAATAATATTTCTGCTTTTCTGCACTTGGTTATGAGGTCTTTATACCCTAATACATGATCAATGTATTGTTGAGAAAAAAGTATATTCTTTTCTATTCCAAATCAGTTTTCTCCAAAGGTCTATCAGATCTAAGTTTTCTAAAATTCTATTCATCTCCTTCATTTCATGCTTATTTTTATGTTAGATTTATCTAATTCTGAGAAGGGAAAGTTGAGGCCCCCTCTAGTATAGTTCTACTGTCTATTTCCTCCTGTATCTCACTTAACTTTTCCTTTAAGAATTTGAATGCTAAAAAAAAAAAGAAAGAAAGAAAAAGAATTTGAATGCTAGACCAGTTGGTGCATATATCTTTAATACTGATTATTTCATTGTCAATTGTGCCTTTTAGCAAGATGTCATTTCCTTGCTTATCTCTTTTAATTAGATTCATTTTTGCTTTTGCTTTGTCTAAGATCATGATTTTTTTCTCTTGCTTTTTTTTTACTTCAGCTGAAGCATAATAGGTTCTGTTCCAGCCCCTTAATTTTACTCTATGTGTCTCTTCTTAAAATGTATTTCTTATAAACAACATATTGCATGAGTCAGGTTTTTAATCCACTTTGCTATCTACTTTCATTTTATGGGTGAGTTTAGCCCATTCCCATTCCCAGTTATGATTACTAACTGTGTATTTCCTTCCATCCTTTCCCTCTGTTTCTCTCTCTGTCTCTGTCTCTTTCTCTCTTACCCTTTCCCTCCTTAATAGCATTTTGCTTCTTACCATTGCCTCCCCCAATACTCCCTACCTTCTATCAGCCCTACCTCCTTTTCTTGTTCCCTTCTTCTCCTATTTCTCTGTTGGATAAAATAGATTTCTATATCCAACTGAGTATGTATGTTATTCCCTCTTTCAGCCAATTTTGATGAGAGTAAAGTCGATGTGTTACCTGTCACCCCTCCATCTTCCCCTCTACTGTAATAGCTCATTCATGCTTCTTTTATGTGAGATAATTTACTCCATTCCACATCTCCCTTCCCCTTTCTCCCAGTGTATCCCTCCTTTTCACCCTTTAATTTTGTGGGGTTTTTTTGGATATTATCCTATGAAGTCAATTCACATCCATGCCCTCTGTCTATGTATACTCCTTCTAACTGCCCTAATAATGATAAAGTTCTTAGGAGATACAAGTATCATATTCTTATGTAAGAATGTAAACAGCTTAACCTTATTGAATCCTTTATGGTATTTCTTTCCTATTTACCTTTTTATGCTTCTCTTGAGTCTTATATTTTATTTTATTTTATTATTATTATTTTTTTGCTGGGCAATGGGGGTTAAGTGACTTGCCCAGGGTCACACAGCTAGCAAGTGTCAAGTATCTGAGGCTGGACTTGAACTCAGGTACTCCTGAATCCAGGGCCAGCCTTTAACCACTGCGCCATCTAGCTGCCCCTTGAGTCTTATATTTTAAAATTAAATTTTTTGTTCAGCTCTGGTCTTTTCATTAGGAATGCTAAAAAAAAGTCCCCTGTTTCATTAAATATCCATTTTTTCCCTCTTTAAGGACTATACTTAGTTTTGCTGGGTGGGAGAGTCTTGGTTATACTAGCTCCTTTGCTGATTGGAATATCATATTATAAACCCTCCAGTCTTTTAATGTAGAAACTGCTAAGTCTTGTGTTATCCTGTCTGTGAGTCCACAATATTTCAATATTTTCAATTTTCTGTCTGCTTACAGTATTTTCTCCATGACCTGGGAGCTCTGGAATTTGGCTACAATATTTCTGGGAGTTTTCATTTTAAGATCTCTCTAAGGGGACAGCTAGTGACACAGTGGATAAAGCATTGGCCCTGGATTCAGGAGGATTTGAGTTCAAGTCTGGCCTCAGACACTTGACACACTTACTAGCCGTGTGACCCTGGGCAAGTCACTTAACCCTCATTGCCCTGCAAAAGAAAGAAAGAAAGAATGATAATAAAGATCTCTCTAGGGAGGTGATTGGTGGATTCTTTCAATCTCTATTTTACCCTCTGGTTCTATGATATCTGAGCAGTTTTCCTTAATAATTTTTTGAAATATAATGTCTAGACACTGTTTTTGATTGTAACTTTCAGGTAATTCAGTAATTCTTAAATGATCTCTCCTGGATCTATCTTTCAGGTCAATTGCCTTTCCAATAATACACTACACATTTTTTTTTCTATTTTTTCATTCTTTTGTTTGTTTTATTGTTTCTTGATGTCTCACGGAGTCATTGACTTCCACTTGCTCAATTCTAATCTTTAAGGAATGATTTGCTTCTGTGAGCTTTTGTACCTCCTTTTCCATTTGCGAGATTCTATAAGGAGTTGTTTTCTCCAGTGAATTTTTGTTGATGTTTTGACATTGTTGTTCTCTTCTGAGTTTGTGTTTTGATCTTCCCTGTCATTGTAGCAACTTTCTATGGTCAGTTTTTTGTTGTTGTTGTAGATGCTTACTCATTTTTCCAGCCTATTTCTGTGCCTCCAACTTTATGTTAAAGTTGGGCTCTGTTTTTGGAATGGAGGAGATACTATTCCAAGCTTCAGGTTTTTGTACTGCTTTTCAGAGCTAGATGTGGGGGTCTGTAAGTTTTCAGTTCTTTCAAGATATGATCTTTTGGCCTGTGCTATGGTCTATGAATAACCTCAATCACTCTTTTCCATTTTGGAACTGTGACCAGGGTCCCTGATTCTCAGTGGTTATGAGTTCTAGTTTAATAGTATTCTTCCTAGTCCTGAGTTTGTAACCAGGGCCTGCATCCACAATCCACATATGAGCAACGCAACAAAGTCCTGCCCCCAGTGCCAGCAAAAGGTCCCCTATTATCTTCTGATCAGTTGTCTGACTCCCTTACTCTCCATGGACTGAGAGGTCTGGAGGTTGCCACTGCCAATTCAGTTACTCCCAAGACCTTATACTGGCTGGCTTGCTGGGGCATTGCTGGCTTTCTGGTGTGCAGCCTGCACTGGACTCCACTCCACTCTCACCCCAGTGAGACAGACTTTTAATGTTGACCTTCTAAGTTGTCTAGGCTGAAAAATTGTTTTGCTTTATTCTTTTGTTGGTTCTACCACTCCAGAATTAATTCTGAGGCACTATTTTAAAGTTCTTTGGAGGGGAATTTCAGAGAGTTCAGGTGAGTCCCTGCCTTTTCTCAGCATTCTTGGTTCTGTCTCCCATGAGATAATATTTGTAAAGAGCTTAGCATGGTGCCTGGCACATAGTAGAAGCTTAATAAATATTATTTTCATTTCTTCTTGGTTGAAATAGCTCATATATTTTCTAATATATTCTTATTGCTATGACTTTTATATCAGTTTCCTATCTGTTTAGATAAGTAGATTTACTTGCTATTCACTATTTCTGATGATCTTTTTTTTTTTTTGGGCAGGGCAATGGGGGTTAAGTGACCTGCTCAGGGTCACATAGTAAGTGTCAAGTGTCTGAGGCCAGATTTGAACTCAGGTCCTCCTGAATCCAGGGCTGGTGCTTTATCCACTGTGCCACCTAGCTGCCCCTCTGATGATCTTTTATGAAACTAACATTTGGTGGGAAGAGTTCAAGTCAGTTGGAGCATCTACCCCCTTTTAAGGGAGAGTGTCCAGGGAAGCTATACATTTTGAGCTTTAAAAATGTGTCCCAGGGCAGCTAGGTGGTGCAGTGGATAAAGCACTAGCCCTGGATTCAGAAGTACCTGAGTTCAAATCCAGCCTCAGACACTTGGCACTTACTAGCTGTGTGACCCTGAGCAAGTCACTTAATTCCCATTGCCCCGCCAAAAAAAATGTGTCCCATGACTGGTAATATTTATAGGGCATATATATATATCTTGTTCAATACCAGCCTTCTCCCAACCTTTCTCAGAGTTGAACAGAGTGGCCAGTCTTGTAGTTCCTTCTTAAAGAGGACCAATGACATAAGGAGGGTGGTGTCTTGACTTGCAAGTTAATTAGGTTTAAATGAAGAAGGACTGTGCAAAGCCACCAGCCTCATTCTTTCCTCCAGAGCCATTTTGGGCCCAGTGGCAAGATATAGATCAGGATGACTGGAGATGGCCCCAGATGCAGTGGGAGACCTTGGCCTTTTTTTTTTTTTTTTCAGGGCAATGAGGGTTAAGTGATTTGCCCAGGGTCATACAGCTAGTGTCAAGTGTCTGAGGCCAGATTTGAACTGAGGTCCTCCTGAATCCAGGACTGGTAGTTTATCCACTATGCCACCTAGCTGCCCCTGACCTTGACCTTTTTCCATTTGGCTTTTCAAACAGTTGACTTTTTTCTCATGACTTTCCTGCATTGCTCTCATTTCTCTTTCCATTCTTTCCTCCCTTTCTCTACATCTTCCTTCTATTTCTCCTCTTTCTCTTCAAAGTCCCTTTTGAGAGCTTCCATGAGACCAGTTCATATTTTTCTTGGAGGCTTTGGATGTTGGAGCTTTGACCCTGTTATTATCTTCTTCTTCTGAGGTTGTATTGTGGTCTACCTTACCCCCAAAGAAGTTTTCAATGGTCCTCTGCTTTCTCTGCCTACTCATCCTGGCTTACTATTTCTTGGCTTTTAACTCCTTCTTAAAGTGTGGCGCTGCTTCCAGGACTGTTCGAGTTACAGCGTGGCCCCGGGGGATGATTGGGCTTCTTCTCAGCCTGCCTGGCCTTGCTTTTATTTGATTTTAAACTCTCCACTGGGGTGGGGATATGGGGGGGGGGTCGACCTTGGTCTTTTTAAACTAAGGTCTTTCCCAGGTTTCAGTTTGACCGAGACAACACCCATTCAATAATTAAGGCTAGGTAAGAAATCAGGCAAAGAATGGCCTCTTTTACCTAGTTGGGGTGTGTGTGTGTGTGTGTGTGTGTGTGTGTGTGTGTGTGTGTGTGTGTGTACAAATCAACTCCCCTCCAAACCCCCAAAAATCATTCTGGGAGGTAAAGACCATCAGGGTTTCTGGCCAAAACAATTGCTATTTATACTCACTATGAGTCATCAGAACCCAATGACCAAGTGAGACAATGGGCTGGCACCTATTACTGACCAATCAGTGGGAGCCAGGGTGATTTGGGTTTAAGGAAAGGTTCTTCATAAAGAAATCTGGCCCATAAATTCCAAGTTCCTTCTCCCACTTTCCTCAAGGTAGGCAAGATTTCAGAGATATCTATCCCTGCTTCCTTTTGAGCCTCCTGTCCATACATCTAGACATCCCATGAGAGTACAGGTGATGTAGATGAACAATGCACATCTTACCTATGAAGATCTATGCTGTGGAGAAAGACATGAAACACCAACAGGAGATCTACACAGAATGAAACAATTTCTTTCAGAATTGGCAGACCTGGGCTTGATTCTTGGCTCCAAGTATGGCACCTGGAGCAAGGGAAACTGCCACTGACTCGTTGTGTGACCTTGGGCAAATCCCTTTCTCTGTGTACCTTAGTTTACTAAGTTCCAGAAGGCTCATAGCCAGATTGGATACAGGGTGTGAGGTAATGATGTAATGTATATAAAGTGAATTATAATATAATCCTTGTAATCCAACAGCAGACGTTTGCCTCAGGTAGAAATGGGTTTACTTTTTTTTTTTTAAACCTAACCCTTTAGTCCTATTCAGATTTCAGTTTTACTTTTTATAAACAGGTCTGCTTCTCATAATTGAGGCATGTATCAGCATTCTTTCAAAATCATGATTCTTTTGGTATGAAGGATGAGGTGGGAGAGAAGTAGTTGAAAATAGCCAAAGCCCATGTGAAGTCCCCACCTCCAAAATATTTTTTCTTCCCCATTAGTTATATATATTTTGGGATTAACAAAGCCTTCTTTGTCAGGTAAATATTCTGAGGATGGTTAAGTCTTTACACCTTAGTGTGAACTGCTTTTAATTACATATTCACATTGTTTTCAAGGGAATAAATGACACTTAAATAGCTTTTAAAATAGTTTTGGGGTAAAATATCTTATTTGAACTTCCACAGGCATTATTCCCATTTTACAAGTGAGGAAATGAGGTTAAGATAAGTTATGTAACTACTTGCCCAGGGTAAGGATCAAGGTGTTTCCCCCACCCCTCCACACACTCAAGTGTCCATGGTAAGCTTCGAATTCAAGTCTTCTTTACCAGGTTCAATAATATATTCATTGCACCATGCCTCTAATGAATATTTTAAAAGGAATTGGATCTAATCTTTGGCAAAGGCCAGGCCAAGCCAGGGTTGGTGCAAAAGTGAGGGTGGGTGGGGTGGGGGTCAGGAGCTAGAAGGCATTGTTCAGCCTGTTATGTTCTAGGCATTGAGAGAACCCCTGGGGATATAAGGAAAGGCAAAAGACAATCCCTTACCTCAAGGAATTTACAGACTAATGGAAACAATATGCAAACAACTATGTACAAGCAAGATCTATACTGGCAGAGGTGCCTGAGGGACTGTAGCCAAATGCCACCAGGCAATTCAAAAAGGAGTGCAGCTAGGTGGATAAAGAGTGGGGGCCTGGAGTCAGGAAGGCTCATCTTCTCTAGTTCAAAACCAGCCTCAGACACTTACTGGATGTGTGACCTTGAGCAAGTCACTTAACCATTTTCCTCAGTTTCCTCATCTGTAAAATCTGATCTGGAAAAGGAAATAGCAAACTACTCCATCATCTTTGCTAAGAAAACCCCAAATGGGGTCACAAAGAGCCTGACACAACTGAAAAACCACAGCAACAAAAATTCAGAAAGGAGGATAGAGGAAAGGGCTACTAAGACAGACAGACAGACAGCCTAGAATCAGGGCTGGTCACAACTGTCCAGCCTCTGAAAACTTTTCACTTTGGGGAATGTTTGGCTCTTTTGGCAGCAGTGTGATCAGATCATCAGTTGCCTGTATTAAGGGTTTAGCAAATTTTTGCAGGTAATCACAGGTTTTATGCCATGTTTTGGTCCCTGAGAAATAAGGAGAAGAGATAAGGAACAGAAATTAGAGACAGGATGCAAACCACAGAACTGAGGGGCTTCATATCAACTAGAATGAAAAAATTGGGTGGAGGGGCATCTAGTGACACTGAGACTGGTAAAGCAGTTGCAGCTTCTACAGACATAAAAGGAGCCTCTTTCTTTTTTTGATCAAATGATTGATTGATTGATTGACTGATTGATTTAAATCCAGCCAGTTTGTCCTTCCACTTTCAAAGCACAAGAGAGCTGGGCAGGGTCCAGTGTCACCTAGAGGGACAGCCTGCAGTGGGAGGAGGGGACAGGGATTGATACTACCTGCTAGTCCTTGGTGGTGGGTACCCCTAGAGGAGAGTTGGGGAGAGGGAAAAGAAGGGAATAGGGGATTTCTGGCTACAAATTATACCAGAAGTAATCTGATAGAAGTCCTAGATTTGAATCCTGACTCTGATGCTTACTTCTGACCCTGAGGAATCTTCCTAGCCTCAGGTTCCGTATCTATAAAATGTTAACATAACACCAATTTAGCAGTGAATCTCAAGAGAGCTGGAAAAGAAGTCAGAGGTCACCTGGTCCAACGAGTCTCAGCCAGAGTCCCCAACATCCTTGACAAGTGGTCATGCAGTCTCAAGTCTGAGGACTTCCAGTGAGGGGAACTAATTCTCTCTCCTTTCCCTGCTTTCTTCCTTCCTCCTTCCCTCTCTCCTTCAGGCAACCTTCCTTCCTTCCTTCCTTCCTTCCTTCCTTCCTTCCTTCCTTCCTTCCTTCCTTCCTTCCTTCCTTCCTTCCTTCCTTCCTTCCTTCCTTCCTTCCTTCCTTCCCTCTTTCCTTCCCCCCTTTCCTCCTTCCTTTCTTCGGTCCCTTTCCTCCCTTCTCTCCTCCGAGTTCCCTTTAAGCAATCCTTCCTTCCTTCCTTCCTTCCTTCCTTCCTTCCTTCCTTCCTTCCTTCCTTCCTTCCTTCCTTCCTTCCTTCCTTCCTTCCTTCCTTCCTTCCTTCCTTCCTTCCTTTTCTGCCTTCCTACCTTCCTTCCAAGTTGATGGAGGAGGGCATGCTCAGGATCTGGGGTTAAGCTAAAATAATCGGGTTGAAAATCTTGGAGAAGGGGAAGGCCTAGGAAAAGAGGTGTAGAGGAGGCTTGAGGAGGGGATTTAGGGCTCTGGGAAGATTTGGTGAGAGGAAGGATCGTGTATGTGTGTGTGTGTGTGTGTGTGTGTGTGTGTGTGTGTGTGTGTGTGTGTGTGTTTTGGGGAGGGGGGTGTTGTGGAGAGTTATCCCGCGAATAAGTAAGGGAGGGAAATCTCATTCTCATATCCAAGTGCAAGAACGAAAAAGCGAACGAGAAACATTAAATTACGGAGCCGTAACTGGTTCCCAGGGACCCAGGTACTCCACTGGGTCCACTTGAGTCTCCGACCCTTATGGTTTATGTGGCCGAGACGCCTCGGCAGGACCCCACTTCATAACTCACACAGCGCCAGCTTATTTATCTCCAGCGCGCAGGCTGGCTGAAGATCGCCTCTGGCGCACCGACAGCCAGGGAATGGGGCGGGGGATCGGGGAGAAGTGGAAAGGTTGGGGGGGGGCGGTGAGGGAGGGCATCAAATGTAGCTCTCAGTTATGTCATCAGATCTTCCCGAGATCTAGAGATCCCAGCACTGACTCTAGGGGCTCAGAGACACCTACATGTCCTCATTGCACAGGAAAGGCCTGGCTATCGTCCCTGCCGCCCCGCGGCGTCCTGCAGACTGACCGACCCGGACTGCAGTACAATCCCGCAAACCACAAGTAAGCCAACCGCCCCTGCCCCCAACCGCAGCAGGAGGGTCTGTTCTGAGCGGCGAGAGCAGCGCCAAGGGACCAGGGCGGCTATTTTAAGGTTGTTTCCACGCCCTTTATTCCCCCCAGCGCACCCCCCTCCCCGGCCCCCATCCAACAAACAGACAGACAGAAAAACAAACAAGGCCCAAGGCCCACTCTGTTCTCACGCAGAAGCCACAAGGCCCCTCCCTCCGAATTCCTCCGGAGTCGGAGCCACTTGGGCATCGGAAGTGGACCGTTTGGCCAATTGTGTAAAACGGGATTAGCCTGCTTTGCTTATTACGGGTTTTTACCGGAGCTAATGCGTGGAGCTTTGGACCAGGTGGTTGGCAGTCGGGGCGGGGATGGATGGGCTCTCGGGGTTAAGGATGCTAAATGATTGCTGGTGCTTCTTTCTTCCGAGGTGGACTTCCACAAGGTAGCCTCATCTGGAGGCATTTACCATCGGTAGAAGGAAGTGAAAAACTGGAGGCTTTTGGTGGATTTTGTGGATGATGTTACCTCCGTAAATGTCATATGCCCTTACTAGATGGTAAACTCCATGAGGACAGGGACTCTATCTTAGCTAGATTTTAAAATCCCCCTCTCCTCCCCTCCCCCCCCCCCCCCCCCCCCCGGTTCTTCGTACAGTGCTTTTTTGCACAGCAGTAGGCGTTTAATCAATGTTTCTTGAATTTGACTGAATATTTGTGGAATGGGCATTCCAGTGTAGGGTTGTTTAAAGCACCAGATTTGGAGACAGAAAACCTATTTTTTTGTTTTGAACCATCCTCTGTTATTTACTAGCTGTGTGACTTTGGCCAGATCTCTTACCTCTCTGAGCCTCAGCTATCTCGTTTGAAAAACGACAGGGTTGGAGTAGATAACTCAGGTCCCTTACAGCTCTGAACCCTATGACTCTATTACCTGAATTATGACTTTTTTCTTTTCCTTCCCTTCAGTTGTGGCTTTCCCAAAGAACTTTATCTCACTTCTGTGAAAAGAAAATTGCGTCCTAGATCTCAGAACTAAGGGGAGTCAGGCTTAACATTGGCAGAAAGAAGGAAGCAAGAACGGAGTAGGGAAGAAAATGGTTTACCAAGGCAAAATCTTAGTCCCATATAAGGAAAGGGTCACCATGGGATCTTAGAGTTGTAAGGCTTGTTGTTAAATCTAGAACCCCATGTCTCTACAGCATCCCTAACAAGTGTCTGTAAGGGCCTTTCCTTGTACTTACAGCAAAGGGACAGCTCTAACAAATCGATCTGCAGCTTTCCCTTTTATTGAACCAAAAACTGCTTCCCTCTGTTGCTTCCAGTTTACAATATAAACCACTTTGAGGGGAGAGGTTGTTTCTGTTTTTGTGTCCTCCAGTGTACACATAGTAGGTATGCACATAGTAGGTGTTTCATAAATAAATGCTTGTTGGTTGATTGATGGGAGCCAAACAAGAGGAGTCTATCCTTTCGTGCACACAGCCCCTCAGATATTCCAAAGATATTGAATATTGTCCCCACTTGCGACCTCAGTCAACTCATCTCTAAGTTTAATATTTATTCCTGGGGTCCAGTAACCTTTCATTGCTCAGACCTCTTCCCTATCCTGCTCCTTCTCATCCATCTACTCTATATCCTTCTAAAGTACTCAGAACTGAAAACAATATTCCAAATGACCTGCCTGACAAAAAAAAAAGGACTATAGTACTATTGATTGTTTTACTGGGTGATGATTCTGGCCCACACTTCTTGCATCAGCTTCTATCACCAAGTATTTGCCGGGTGACCCCTGTGTTCCCAGATGGGTACTGGCTGCTTAGGGATGTCAGAGAAATTCTACTCAATTCACCTAAGGTTTATTGGGAGCCAAGCCTGTTCCAGGCCCGGTAGGAGGTTAAATGGTGATTATAAAGACCAGGAAGACAGGTACCTTGCCCATAAGGAGTTTACAACGTGATTGACAAGCCTAAACGAATTTCATAAAAAAAGATTAGCAAACAATACTGCTTGTTTTTGGAGCGATCTTATATGAGCTAGGGTCCCTAGTCTGGCTGGGTGGGCTGTCACCAGTGAGGGGCTGCTTACAATTGACATGGGGTGGGGGTGGGGGGAAAGTACTCTAGCCTCCAGCACTTGCATTTGCCCAGACTACTTAAATTGGAAGGGCCTCAGAGACCAATCTCTACCACATTCTCTCTTCCCTTTTTACTCCCTGCCCTGGCAGTTGGCTCCATCATATTGGTGGATAATGGGCCTTTCATGCCTTGTGTGCTACACAGAGATTTGCAGCCTCTCTTCCTAGGCTCTCAGATACAATTAGGATTTCTCCCCCTTCCCTCCAGGTCTCTAGTTTGGACTTTTTTTTTTTTTGCTTTTGGTCACTAAACCTGGAGAGATTTAGATGAACCCCAAGCAGAGCCCCAGGCTCTGCCAGGTACAAATTGAAGGAAGGTAGGAGAACCTTCCTGTGATCTTTTCCCCAGGCTGGTGTTTTAACAATCCAACAATGATTTATTAAGTACCTACTATGTGCTGGCCACTGGGGTTATGAAAATGAGCCAAAAAGCCTCTGCCCTCAGAGAGTTTATATTCTACTGGGGGTTGGGCAGAGAGACAGAATATTCATGGATAAATTCTTTGGGTTTTTTTTTTTGTGTGTGTGTGTTTTGTTTTTTGTTAGACTGGTGATTTCCTTGAAGTTGGAGGAACTCCCTCAATTTGTGGGTGTTAGTCTTTCTAACTATTAAGTCCATTACCCCTCTGTTAAGAGGTGGGTGGTATGCATTATCTTTAGTCCTCTAGAAATATTTACCATAAAGGCTTTTAAAATTTTTTATTTTATTTTTTGCAGGGGTGATGAGGGTTAAGTGACTTGCCTAGGGTCACACAGCTAGTAAGTGTCAAGGGTCTGAGGTTGAATTTGAACTCAGGTCCTCCTGAATCCGGGGTGGGTACTTTATCCACTGCACCCCATGTAGATGTTAGTCTTAAGGAGCTATTTACGAATACCTAGAGATTAAATGATTTACCTTCTGTAATTCATCTAGTATGTGCCCAAGGTGGGACTTGAATGGAGGGCTTTCTGTCTTCAAGACAAGCCAGTGGGCTATCCACTACACCACATTGCCTCTTTACAACAGGTAAGGTAACTTGAGGAAGGAGACTAGCTGAGGAGACCCAGAAGGACAGGAGCTGAACCTAGAGGGAAGAGATAAGGGTGAAATATGGGGATGAGAAGAGTGAGGTCACACTCCAGACCTGGACCAGTTATCCCCTATGTTCCCTCACCCTTTCCTGGCTCTAATTTTCTGTCATCCCCACACTTTTCCCCTCCCCTCCCCCCTTTTCAAAGGATCTTTTTTCCACTTTGATGCTTTTTGAATATTGCTCATCTAAGGTTCTCAGCCCAGGGCCCTAAGATCTCAGGGAGAAAGGCTGGGATGGAAAATCTAATTAATCAATCAGTCAACCAAAAGTGGAAGTCTGGTTTCAATACAACATGCATGAAGGGGTTCCAGGTACTCTGGGGTCAATGTGGAAAATCCATCCTTGGTATTCAGTGATCTCAGTCCCCACCACCAAGGAAAAGGGGTACAGGTAATGACAAAGTGGGACCTGGGTCATCAGCGACTAGAAAGCCACAAGGAGAAGGATTTGTCTCTGCCTCATCACTAAACCCTTATTCTCTGCTCTGCTGTGCTGGCATTTTAACCTCAGGGTACCACTCCATCTCACGTGACAGAGTCTCATACCAGAGGGAGATCGCCTGCATTTGGGAAAGCTTCCAGGGCTCTTGGTGGGTGTGTGAGGAATGGAGGTGGATTCATAACTATGGGTCTCGGTTCAGCTAGGTGGCGCAGTGGATAGAGCACCGGCTCTGGAGTCAGGAGGACCTGAGTTCAAAGCCGGCCTCAGACACTTGACACTTACTAGCTGTGTGACCCTGGGCAAGTCACTTAATCCCAATTGCCTCACCAAAAAACAAAACAAAACAAAACAAAAAAAATCCCACCAAAAAACCCAAAACCAAACCAAAACAAACAAAAAACAAAACTATGGATCTGTGGCTCCAACCACCAGCCTTCTAGACCCTTCACACGGCCATCCCTGTCAGTCTTCTCTCTCCCTATCAGTTGTTCTCAGGAAGATTCTGGAACTGAAAATATGATCCAAAAGGCTGTGGTCCAGGTCGGAGGCTGGCCAGACCACCAAGAGGCCAGGAAGTGCACACAGGTTCAGTGGCTAATCTTGTCAGAACAGATGCAGGGGCTTCAGGGACCCTAGGACTCCCTCCCTTTCACCACTTACCCTGACCTCCATTTCTCCCTCTACTTCACAACAAAAGCTTCTAAGACATAGATGGGTCTCCCCCAAAACCCCTTCCCCTCCCAAATCCTCATGTTCCATCTGGTTCTTCTTCCCTTGCTCCCATTCATCTCTCTCTTTTTTGGGGGGGGGAAGGTGAGGAAGTTGGGGTTAAGCCCAGGGTCACACAGCTAGTAAGTGTCAAGTGTCTGAGGTCAAATTTGAACACAGGTTCTCCTGAGTCCAGGGCCTGTGCTCTATCCACTGTGCCACCTAGCTGCCCCTACTCTCATTCATCTCTACCAACTCTTCTCTCATCTTGAAATATCTGTTCCCTTCCCCTTTTCTGTCTCTTTCCTTTTCCAGGGTCTGCTGATCCTGGTTTCCTGACTGTATTTGATTCAGCTCAACCCCTGTGTAGGTTCTACAGATTGAACGTGTCTGGTCCTAGTAATTTGGGCCTTGAACATTGTGCTGCATCTTGCTGACCCTGGCTCCTAACTTCCTCTCTGGGGCTCTAGGTCTTGAAGTCAGGCTGCCTGGTAGGAGCCACCTATCAACATTCCTCATCGTTCTTGAGGGCTGTGGGGCTGAGGGCTCCTCTGACAGGGACAATGAGTGAGGATCGAGAAGGGCTTTGGGAGTCTTCTGTTCCCAGAAGGGCATCTTTAGCATGCTCCAAACTGGGACTAATAACTGTCTGCTGAATTGAATTTCCTGCTCTGTGCTGGGGTGAGGGGTGGTACAAGATGACCACTCCCATCTTGGAAGAAGAAAATGAGGTTCCCCTTAAGAAGTCATCGGCACTTTATTTTGTGACTTCTTTAATGCATTTGTCATAGAAGATTATGCATTATTGCTCTCTGTGTTCTTGGCTTAATCCCCTGTTAGAATGTAATCTCAGTAAAAATCTGGTATCTCACCGAAGCTTTCTTTGTCCCTTCCTACGTTCTGCAGTGCTCTGCAAGCATGCATCATCATATTGTAAACTGGAAGGGACCCTAAAAGTTACTAAGCCCACTCCCCCATCTCATTTAACAGAGGTTAAGTGATTTGCCCAAAGTCATGTAGGTAGTAAATGACTAAGGTGAGATTTGAACTCAGGTTCTCTGACTCTAACTCCAGTGCTTTTTTCATTCTAACAGGAAACAGCTAGGTGGCTCAGTGGATAGAGCACTGGGCTTGGAGTCAGGAAGTTGTTGTTCAGTCCTTTCAGTTTTGCCAACTCTCTGTGACTCCGTTTGGGGTTTTCTTGGCAGAGATACTAGAGTAGTTTGTCATTTCCTTCTCCACTGGAGACTTGAGTTTGAATCCTGATCTTAGACACTAACTAGCTATGTGACCCTGGGCAAGTCACTTAACCTCTGCTTTCCTTAATCAACTGAAGAAAGAAATAGCAAACCACTCCAGTGGGCATCTAGGTGGCACAGTGGATAGAGCATTGGGCTTAAATCAGGAAGACTCATCTTCCTGAGTTCAAATACAGCCCTAGCTGTGTTACCTGGGTAAGTCACTTCACTCTGTTTGCCTCAGTTTCCCCATCTATAAAATGAGCTGGAGAAGAAAATGGCAAACCACTCCAGTATCTCGTCCAAGAAAACCCCATGGACAGTATGGTACACAGGGGTCACAAAGAGTCAAACATTATTGAATAACCATACTGCTTTGTTGGAGTGGTGGTGGTGGGATTTAGCAGGAATTCTTTTTATCTCTTCCTACACCCCCCGTCAGTGTATTTTTTGTCTACTTTTATCTGTATCCTTTCCCCTTATCCCTTTCTTAACTTTACTCTGTGTATCTATCACACTGCTCTCTGCCCATCCCAGTTCTCCCACACTCTCTTTGTCTCTTCCCTGTCTATCTGTCCCTGGCTGTCTCCAGGCCTCTCCCTGCTCCCTTGTCTCCTACTCTTTTCCCCTCCATCTCTTATTGGAGGTGTTTATTTAATTGTTTTCCTTGATGCTCTGTGGCAGGCGATCCCGCCATTAAACCCTGCCATCCACATTCTGACTGTGTAATTTAAAGCCATAGTTAAATTATGACTTCTCCGAACCTGTTGTGGCACTGACGCATAAGCCTAATTAAATGATCACATCCATTCTGAAGGCAGCTCTCTTCTCCCCTCCAACGTTAATTACAACATAAGAGGCTTTAATGGCCCGCCTCACCTCCAGCTCCTGGAAAGAAAGGTCAGGCGATTAATTTTCGTCATTAATCTTTTCCCAATGTGGACACTGGGCTGTCACAGGAGCCTATTAAACCCCCTTTGTCCCCCCTTCCAGCCTCCCTGGCCCCCTCACCCCCTCCTCCCCGAGTGACTGGAGAGAACGAAAATATTTAAGAATCACTTTGTCTCTCTGCCTTTTTTTTTCCTTCCTGAGACAGTTTCTCCTTGGGGGTCTACAAGGGAGATGGGGGAGGTGGCAGTAGGGCACCTGGGTAAATGTACTGAGGCTTTAAACTGAGGTTTCTAAAATGGAGGGGAGTGGGGGGTCAGGTCCTGTCTGATGGGTGGAAGAGGCAGTCTAGGGAGCCATTTGACAGCCAGGGTAGGCAACCCAACCTTTCTGGGTGCCCAGAGATAGGAAATGGGCACTGTCATTTAGTCTTCCAATTGGTTCAATCTGGTAAAAGAAAAATGGGAAATTTGCCAGTACTTGAGAACTCCTGGGCCACACCAGGCCAGACCCCTCTCCCGTGATGTTCAGAATCTATCCTGAACCTCTCCCAGCTAGCTTTGCCGTGCTGTATACTGCTTCCCCTTCAACAGACCCAAAGAACTAGACTGATTGACCCCACCCCATTTCTAAGAGCAGTAGGTAGGAAGTGTAGTACATGTGTGACCTTGGTTAAGCTACTTTTAATTATTATTATAGTAATTATGAATAAAACTCACATTAATAGGGTGCTTTAATGTTTACCAACCCCCCTCCACCAAACCACCCTCCTTGAAGATTATTATTCACCAATGAGGAATCTCAGATTAAGTGATTTGTCCAAATGCACACAGTTAGAATGGACACTTGAACCCAGGCCTTTCTTGATTGATTGATTTTTCTACTACTGCCTAATAAAGCTTCAGTTATACCCATTTGTGAAATGGGCATCATAATACTTTCAGTATCTACCTCAAGGGACCCATATTAGGAAAGTGTGTTATAAAAGAATTATATGCATATACTAATACTCTGTTAAGCTCCATGTCTGTCTGTATGTCCATCTATCTATCTATGTGTACATGTATATATATATATATATATATATATAAAACACATATATACACACATGCACATATCTATGGGAATATACCATACATATAATATAAATCAGTCTGGAACATATAAAGCACTATATACTGTAAAATCCTCTGTATGTGGTGAAACATGATACACATGTGAATCTTCTTCTTCATCACCATCATCATCATTTTATGTAACAAAGAGAAAACTGAACAGTTTGGCTCTCTGCAGTGACATCCCCTGGAGGAAGATATAGAATCATTCCTGCTGAGAAAGGTCTAAGCTTCTAGGGCTGGTGGTGTTAAGAGACAGTGCCCAGAAGGAGAGGGCTGGGGAAAGGATAACAGATCGGGGCAGGGTGTGGCAGGTAGGAAAGAATGGTGTGAGGAGGGGGTGTGAGGGAAAGAACAGGCTGTCCCAACCTTCCCAATTCTAGCCCCATGCCAAGAAGGGAAAGGGAAAGGAGGGGCCTACCAGGCTCTCTGCAGGCAGCTTTATTCGGAGCCCAGAATTTATTTGACTTAAAACTCTAATCCAGAAGAAAGCCCCTAGGAAATAGAAGGAGAGTGAGGCTTGCTCTAGGGCGAGGCTTGGAACTGGTCGGCTGCCTGACTGAGCCCCCATGCAGAAGGAAGGCAGGAAGGAGTTTTGATGGTGTGGGACATGCCAAGGGCATATATGTGGGGATATCAAGAAATCCAGCCTGAGCCCCCCAGCCCTCTTTACTGGAGAGGAAATGTTCCCAAATATAGTGTAGGGTGAGAGGTTACAGTTACTTGGTACATATGTAACGTGAAAAATGACCATCAAGTACCCATAGGGGAGGGAAGTTAAGACTCCTGCTCTCACCCACTCACCTGCCCATACTTTCTCATTTATTCATACACACAAGCCTGTTTTACCCTTAGAGATATCCGCTTCCTCATAGACAAGGCATTTGCACACACTCACACAGAAATCCTATGCCTGCACATTAGTGTTCACAGTGACACACCTTTGTGTACACTCATACACATAGAGAACCTTCAGTTGTATTCACATTCTCCTGAATGCGATGGTGCACACATATCAGCTTGTAGGAAACTGCTCTGTTCTCTCTGTTGGGCAAATGTACCTCAGGCTTCTATACTTAGAACCCTGCCCCACAACCCCCAATCCCATGGCCAGAAGGATTTCTGGAGCTTTCAGTACCCAAGGTAGAAAAAAAAAATGGAATGGGTGGAAGGGACTAAGAGCTGGAAGGTGAGGGGGAGAGAAGGGGTGAGTCAAAATGTGCACACCTATGCCTTACCTGGGGAGCAGGGCTGGGTATCTGAAGCACAGACTTGGGATGGGGGCAAGACTCTCTGGAGTTGCCAGTCTCTTTTCTAGGCTTCCCAAGTATTCCCAGGATACAAATGTACCTTGGGGAGGCTGGGGCTCCCACAGTTAGGTGCTTAAGTCTTTTCACGGTTTCCTGCTACTTGGAAAGAGAAGACTTCTAGGAAAGCTGGAGAACATCTGGCAAGGACCCAGGAGGTTTGGTTTATTTTCAGGAAAGACCGCCCTCAGGGGTCCCCCTCCCTGCCAAAATAGGGGCAAATGCACATCTGTCCCAATGACGATGCCCCTATCCTTCCCTTCACCAGGAGAAAACCCTCTAGGTGCAGAGCAAGCCCCCCTCCCCTGACACCCCTTCTCCCCCACCGATGCCACCCCAAGGACGTTGGGGACATCACGTCCACAGAGCCCTGCACAGCCGGATAATAATAATTAATAACCATTAGGAACAATAAGGAGAATACCAGTGCCCGGCCGGCCCAATGTGCAGGCTCGGCTCTTTTTTTTTTTAAATACTTTAATGAAAACAATGATTTGACTTTGAAGAAAGTGACTTTTTTTTTAAGTGAAAGCTAGATCTGGTCTCTCCACTCCCCCCATTCCAACCGCCTGCCACCCCCCTTTCCTTTCCTGGGCTCCCCCTCCCATCTTGCCCCACTCCCCGGTTTTTTTCCCTCTCTCTTTTTTCTTTTTCTTTTAATACTCTGCGTTCTATCATGCAAATCCCCTTTCAAATTATGAGAGTATTAGAGCCATCAACGGTAATGTCACCGCCACAAAATGAGAGCAGAGACTTAAGCACCTAACGAACAATGAAATGTGCGAGCCTTGGGACAGGACAATTAAGAACTGGGCTTAGCCAGCCAGGGAAATTTATTGCTATCAAATCCATATTTCTATTTTCCCCCTGAACAGTAACCTATTTGAATATGATTAAAGGGTTTCATTACGGCAGAGAGAAAGGCCCGTGTCCCACCGTTCCCTGTGAGCTCACAAACACACGCCTGGCTCTGGGGCACCCTGAGGGTGGGAGGAGGGAGATACGTGAGACAGAAGTGGGGAAGGGGGAGGCAGCAGTGGGGAGACGGAGGTTGTGAGGTCTCAGGGAGTCCAGGAACTGGGAGGCTGGGGTGGGTATGGGGGTGGGGGTGGGGGCTCTGCTGAAATGGGTTGTTGGCCTGGGGTGGAAACTAAGATAAAGCATTATAGTGTGTGTGTGTGTGTGTGTGTGTGTGTGTGTGTGTGTGTGTATGTTGGGGGGTGGGAAGTAGTGGATTTGGAGTCAGAAGACCAGAGTTTGAATCTATGTATACATCTTGTGTGACCTTCAGGAAGTCACTTCTACTACATAGGCCTCAGTTTCCTTATTTGTAGAATAAGGGACTTAAATGAGATGACCTCTAAGGTTGCTTTTAGCTCAAAATCCTATGATTCTTTGCCCCCCAGGTGTCTCGATGCTGCTTTGAGGTTCAATGGTTCTTCAGACACTGGGGTGCATGTGGCCTAGCTAATCAATCAGTCAATCAATCAACATATTATGTCCCAGGCTGGTGATTTATTTAAGTGATGTTGATTTGAGATTAAGGTTAGATGGGGCTGGGGAGTGAGAGTTCAGAGGATAAGAAGATAATTCGATCTAGAATTGCAATGAACCTCAAAGTTCATTGAGTCCAATCCCTTCATTTTTTTTTATAGATGAAGAGAATGAGGCCTGGAGAGGTTAAGTGATTTGCACAAGTTGACACAGGTGGTAAGTGTCAGAGAAGGGATTTGGATGTAGGTCCTCTAACTGCAGGGACAGTACTCTCTCTAATGGACCAGGTAGAAAACTATTGAATCCAGTCCAGGGCTCCAGGCCCAAGAATAATTTGGCATAGGCCTGACCTCTCACGAGGTGTGGAGATTGACCCCTGTGAGATGGTTCTGTAGAAGTTGCTGCCCATTAGTGGGTTGTGGTAGAGGAGAAGGAGGAAGAGGACAGGGAGGAAGAAGGGAAAAAAAGAAGTCCAGGTGAGTATGTGAGTAGGGATTGAATGGGCCTAATGTAGACCTCCAGCCCTGTGGAAGCCCCAAACAGCAAGCCTCAAGGACAAGAGGGGAAGCCATCTCAATCCTAGGCATCCAGGCCTTCACAGTCTCATGGAATGTTTTAGCTCAAAAGGACTTTCTAGGTCACTTATTCTAACTTCCACATTTACATATGAAGAAACTGAGCCCATGGCTAGTCAATTGCAATCCTCTCATCCTCTGGGCTGCAAGCATTTGTATGCTCTAAGCAAGGCTGGAAAATGTTGACCTTCTCTCCTTCCAAACACCCATGAAAGCATTTGTCTCCGTGAAAAATAATCCTAGAAAATGTCCTTAGTTTCGACCCCTTTTGTGTTGTTGTGCGTTAAGGGACTAGTGCATGGCTTGACTTGGAGTCTGGATCTGTTGGATTTTTTGCCAGTTGTGTCAGTCCTTAGTCCCTTTGGGGGAAAAGGGGTGATTTGAAGCTCTGACTCCCTGAGAACCTCTGCACACCCCAGAGGCCTGCTCCTACTAATTCTCATCACAATTTGGCTGTACCCATCACTACAGTTCTAGATGACATTAATCATTATGAACTACCACAAGCATTTGCAGAGCATTTTGGATATACTCCATGCTTGAGAGTGACTACCATTAGCAATTTTACCTAGTACCCACATAATAATAATAGACAACATGGGGCAGCTAGGTGGTGCAGTGGATAGAGCACCGGCCCTGGATTCAGGAGGACCTGAGTTCAAATCCAGCATCAGACACTTGACATTTACTAGTTGTGTGACCCTGGGCAAGTTACTCACTTAACCCTAATTGCCTCATCAAAAACAAAAAAAAAGAAGAATAGACAACATACATACGTACATACACATATATATGTATATATACACACACACACACACACACACACACATATTGCTTTCTTGGAGGTTCACAAAGCATTTTTAAAAAGTATAATCCCAGGAGCAGCTAGGTGGTGGAGTGGATAGAGCACCGGCCCTGGATTCAGGAGGACCTGAGTTCAAATCTGGCTTCAGACACTTGATACTTGCTAGCTGTATGACCCTGGGCAAGTCACTTAACCCTCATTGCCCCACCAAAAAAGAAAGAAGTATCGAGAGAGAAAGTAGGAAAGATAGGGTAGGACTGGACTGATTAGAGAAGTTTGGAGTCTCATCATTAAACCTTTTGTAGTTGTTTCTGCTTCTCCATCTCCCACCCCCTCAAAAAAACCTCCTCAAATTGCAATTTGGGATCTGCTTAGGGGTTAGGAGAATGAAGGGGAGCCCAGCTCAGGTGTGTCCAGCACTCTATGAACTGTGACAACTGCTTCCTGTATATGAGGAGATGGGGTTCTCTCTATCTCCTATCAGAGGTAGTAGGAGGCAATAGCTTTTTTTTAGGAGGTACTAGCTTTTGAGAGGAATCAGACAATCCAGATTAAAATCTCAGCTGGCTACTCACTTCCTGTGGGCAAGTCTCTTACTCTCTCTGGGCATCAGCTTCATCATCTGTAAAATAAGCAAGATGGATTATAGGGAATAAGGTCCCTTGCAACACGCAATCTATAAACTTAACACAAAGAAAATTGAACTCTGAGTAACTCAAAGAACCAAGAATGGTCTTAGAGAATAGATAATGGTGGTGGCATGGAAAGCACATTGCAGTTGGCATTGAGATCTGTATCGGGCAGCTAGGTGGCACAGTGGATAAAGCACCAGCCCATGATACCTGAGTTCAAATCTGGCCTCAGACACTTGACACTTACTAGCTGTGTGACCCTGGGCAAGTCACTTAACCTGCATTACCTCACCAAAAAGAGAGAGAAAGAGAGAGAGAGAGAGAGAGAGAGAGAGAGAGAGAGAGAGAGAGAGAGAGATCTGTATTCAGGGGGCAACTAGGTGGCGCAGTGGATAAAACACTGACCCTGGCTTCAGGAGAACCTGAGTTCAAATCCGACCTCAGACACTTGACACTTACTAGCTGTGTGACCCTGGGCAAGTCACTTAACCCTCATTGCCCCACAAAAAAAAGAGATCTGTATTCAAATCCCCCATTTGTTACTTAGTACAAATATTGAGCAAACCTCTCAGGGTCTCAGTTTGCTCAATTTTAAAATGAAAACATTAGCTCAGATGACTCCCTAGGCTCCTTCCAGATCTAGATCTAGATTCTATGATTCCATGAATTAATCTCCCTGGGCCTCAGTTTCCTCAACTGTAAAATGAGGGAGCTGGACTAAATGATGCCTATGGCCTCTTACAGCTCTAAATGCTATGCTCTACAAATGCCCATTGGAGGTTTGCCTTAGCTAGGTCTCATGCCATCTCTCTATAGGGTCGTTTTCCCTTTGATAATGAAACTGCTTCCCCTTGCCTCTCTTCACAAAGGGAAGGTATGACAATAGAATGACCCCCATATTGTCAGTTATGTTGAGTATATAGTATAATGTAGTATAGTATCATGTATAGTATTAGGATCTATGGCGTGTTCAGGAGGACTTTATCCTTCTGCTCATCCACCTTTGGTGTCCACCTGACTCACCCAGCTCTCACCTGTGGCTCCAAGAAACTATAGCATGGATAGTAGCCACACTCTGGCAAAGCAGTCTCAACAGATGGGCTAAACCAGGATATGGGTACTACTGATAGGCCACAAACCTGTTGGTTTAGGCTGGTGTCTACCCCAGGCATGTGAAGATTTCAGAATGGGCTGATGAGAACAATTTGTTCCAATGGCCATAAAGGGGCATGAAGCAGATGTTATGGAAGACTTAGAGCATGGTCAGACATCAAAGATGCCAAGGTTATCCACTGTATCCCAGGCCAGCGCCAGTCAGCTTGACTTTGTCCTGCCACTGGACTTGGATGACTCACGAAGAGAGAGTGAGGTCGAGGACTTTGTGCAACTCTACCTTACTTAAATCCAATTTATGCTCGAATCAATATACCACCCTGTGATGTCATTGGTCCTTTTAGAAAATGAAGGATGAACAACAATACTTTAGTATTAGTTATTGCTATCTTTTATGGTATCTTATTAGTTGTTGTTACTTCCAGTAGGGGTGTGTGAGTGTGTGTATGTGAAAGAGAGAAAGAATTGTTTAATAATAATAATAGTTAGAATTTACATAGCACTTTAAGGTTTGCAAACCACAATATTAACTCATTTTATCCTCATAACTCTAGGAGGTAGGTGCTATAATTATCCTCCTTTTACAGATGAAGACACCAAGACAGACAGAGGTTAAGTTACTTGCTTAATGTCACACAGCTAGTAAATGTATGAGGATGAATCTCAACTCAGGTTTTCCTCACTCCATATCCAATACTCTATCCATTGTGACACAAATGACTAGGATGTAAAAATAAAAAGTCTCAATTAAATTTATTTTTAATTAACTCTTTCTTTTTGTGGGACAGTGAGGGTTAAGCGACTTGCCCAGGGTCACACAGCTAGTAAGTGTCAAGTGTCTGAGGCTGAATTTGAACTCAGTTCCTCCTGAATTCAGGGCTGGTGCTTTATCTACTGCACCACCTAGCTGCCCCACAATTATATTTATTAAAAAAAAAAAAACCTCAACAGATGTATAGACCTGTGATCCTCAAAAAGTTCAAAGGGAATGTGGGGCTTGCTACTCTGATTTGAGACTCAGGCCCTATTCCTGGTTTTAATGAGTGCCTAAGCAAGAAAGGCCTAGCACGAGCTTCAGTTTACTACTCTGTAAAGTGGAGGGAATGCCTTAGGCCCTGGATTTGGTTCTATGAAGTAGTTTGAATTTAAGGAACCAGTCAACAAGTATGGAACACATGCCTATTGAGGGCTCTCCCCTCCAGAAACTTATAATCTGTTTGGGCAAATATAACAGAACACCAGAAACAATTGGAGAATAACTTAAGGAGATCATTTGGTGCTAAAGAGTATTACAGAGACTACAAGGGCCGTAGAAGGGCACAGAAAGAGATCAATGAGGGATAGAGGAGATGCAGAAGGCTTTGTGAAAGAGATGGGTTTTGATGGACAAAATCATCCCTAATGTCTCTTCCAAACACTGAGATTCTGTGTTTTTGGCTGAGAGAATTTGGTGAAACAGAGTTGGGGGAGGGAGGACGCACTAATGGTATATTTATGGCAGGACTTGGCATGGTGCGCTCAAAGGATATCGAGGAGGCCCAACGCCACAGGGAACAAAGTTGGTCACGGCTACTCAAGATCTAGAAAAGAGAGTTTTCAGCACCAGTCTTTGACTCTGTCAAATGGCTCAACATCTGAAATGGGGATAGTTTTATTAATGGAAATGGACATGGTTTGTTCATTAACACTTTTATTAATTATTAATTAATCATTGTTTTATTAATTAATCGATGCTAAAGAAGATGCTTTACCATCTGCCTTGTTGCTGCACCCTAAGATTCACCGGGCCTTTCCAATATGACTTGTGGCCAAAAACCTCTGATATGTATTGTCTCTCCCTACTAGAATGTGAATTCCTTGATATTGGAAACTCTCTTAGTTTTTTCTTTGAATCGACAGTACTTAATACAGTGCCTTGCACATAGTAAACGTTTAATAAATCCTTTTTTCTTTTATTCATGCATTAGTAAGAGAGGATTTTGTGTGGCATCCCACAGATGATAGAATCATAGATTTAAAGCTAGAAGGAACCTCAGAGTTTAATGTGACCGACTCAGCTCTTTCTGGAGTTGTCAGTATTTGAATTCCAGGATTGATCTGTCCCTTATCTCCCTTTCCCCCTTACTAGGACATCTCCCTCTTCTAGTCTCCCTCCCAGGCTCTTAGTCCTTTCTAGACTTGTACTTTTGTACTTGTTCCCTTCTCTCCCATGGGGACAATTCCATCCACATTTCAAACATGGAAATCCAAAGGGCAGTGGCACAAGGAAAGCTGAATTAATCGTGGGATTGTCAAGGGACCTATGGAACCATTGGGAATGAATAAACGTCAAGGCTTCTAGTCACCTGGACATACCATATATCAAGGAGGTGGTTCTTTGTCCGAGCAGTCACTGCCAGGGTCACACCTGCTGGTCTAGAAATGTCGGTGCCTCTCATCTCTGTGAGGTAAAGGAAGGTATCAGTTTCTGGGAGCATGAATCAGCCGAGGGATAGAGCTCCCCAGGCAGAGGAAACCTGGTCTCTTACTAATTTATTTTTGTTCTCATTTAACAAGTGTTTATTTTCTCTTCTCTACCAACCCATTGAAAAAAAATCCTTATAATAAATATTGCATGTTCAAGCAAAATAAATTCCCACATTGTCTATGTCAAAAAATATAGGCCTCATTCTGCAACTGGAATCCATCATTTCTCTGTCAGGAATTGGGTACCATTGCTACAGCCTTGGTCTTCTGGACTCTGAGCTGGCTGTCGCAGTGAACAGTTTCTTCTGAGTTGTTTGCCTTTATAATACTGTTGTTATTGTCCAAATGGTTCGACATTCTTTTGTAAAGATTTCAGACTTGAAACACAGGCCCCAATGACCTGAACTCAACTTCCTGAAGTACTAGATTCTTCTTTCCAAGTCACCACAGGGTACCTTTGTTTTCAGTCTTAGGGATTTTTTTCCATCCCTTCTCTACCTCAGCCATTTAACTCTGTGCGACCTTGGATAAGTGTCTTGAATTCTTTAGACTTCAGTTTCTTCATCTGTAAAAAAATGACAGGGTTTGGGTTAGGTGATCTGTCCCTAAGGTCCTTCTTCTAGTGATAAAATCTATGAATCTATCTATGGCTTACTACTTTTTAAGCCCCCCCCCTTTTTTTTTGGTTGATGGAACTCCCAACTCAAGGCGTGGTCCCTAAGCCTGCTTCCCCCCCCCCTGGAATTCATTGACCTGTGCCTATGACCTGTTTATCTGTTCTCCTTCTTCTGTGATTGCCCCCCCTTTTTTTTTTTTAGTGAGGCAATGGGGGTTAAGTGACTTGCCCAGGGTCACACAGCTAGTAAGTGTTAAGTGTCTGAGGCCGCATTTGAACTCAGGTCCTCCTGACTCCAGAGCTGGTGCTCTATCCACTGCGCCACCTAGCTGCCCCTGATTGCCCCTTTTGTTGGGGGAGTTTCTGCCATCTGCTTCTCTATCTTCACATACTCTAGACCATAAGAGTATGGGGTTAAGAGGGAAAAGTCAACATACAAATTTAGAAAATAAACACAGGATTTAGAGCTAGAAGGGACTCATCTAGTCCAATCTCTTCATTTTCTAGGGGAGAAAACTTTCAGAGGGAGAGAGGTATCATCTGCATGAGATCACACAGGAGCAAATAACAGAATCAGGATTCAAACCCAGGTATCCAGATAACAAATCTAGTACCTTTTACTCTATTCTAGATTGTCTCCCCACTTTTCACATGTTTCAGTTGTTTTTTATTTGTATCTGCCTTTTCGTTATCCCACTTGGGGTTGTCTTGGCAGGGATATTGGAATGGTTTGCCATTTCCTTCTCCATTTCATTTTACAGATGGGGAAACTGAGGCAAACAGGGTTAAGTGACTTGCCCAAGGTCACACAGCTAGTAAGTGTCTGAGGATAGATTTGAACTTAGGTCTTCCTAACTCCAGGCCTGGCACTCTTATCTACTGAACCACTTAACTGCCTCTTTTCACATGTTAGAGTAAAGTAAATTAGAAGTTCAAGGGGGCAGCTAGGTGATGCAGTGGATAGAGCACCAACTCTGGATTCAGGAGGAAATGAATTAAAATCCAGCCTTAGACACTTGATACTAGCTGTGTGACCCTGGGCAAGTCATTTAACCCTCATTGCCCTGTTCCACCCCCCCCCCCAAATTCAAACAGAAATCTACCCAGTCCCTAATTAGGTGATCCTAAACTATTCTGTCTCAGTACAGCTTTCCAGGCCTTGCTCAACCTGTATATTGTGTATATTGCTTCTGTCTAGCTACCTAGTGGATCCCAGACGAAAAAGAACTCTTTCTCCTTCAAGCACTCATAGCCATTTTGAGAGTTCATCCACCTGACCTCAGAGGATCAAAATCATTCTCTCTGTTCTCTAGCCAATTAGCAAGACTCCTAATTAAATTCTGGGTTTTTGATGTTTCACCAATATTACTTGATGATCACTTAGCTAACTAGGTATTTTCCCCACCTTCCAACCTAACCCAATTTAGGGAAGTGGGGGATAAATACAAAAGCCTATTACTTGTTTTTAAAATGTTTAGGAGGCAGTCAGGGGTTAAGTGACTTGCCTAGGGTCATATAGCTAGTAAGTGTCTGATGCTGGATTTGACTCCTGACTCCAGGCCTAGCACTCTCTCCATTGTGCCACCTAGCTGCTTCAGCCTATTACTTTATTATTCTTATCATTTATTTATTTACATATCTATTCATTCATTCATTCATTTGTTTATTTATTTTGTGGGGCAATGAGGGTTAAGTGACTTGCCCAGGGTCACACAGCTAGTGAGTATCAAGTATCTGGGGCCTCATTTGAACTCAGGTTCTCCTGAGTCCAGGGCCGGTGCTTTATCCGCTGTGCCACCTAGCTGCCCCTCAGCCTATAACTTTAAAAGAAATCAGAATAATTCAGGCTATTACATAGGTCACTTCTACTGTTCACAGCAGGCAATCCCTTTCCTTAGAGTTTTTGTGTATATTTTTATACTGGACAAAGGTATTATTATCCCTGTCTTATGGATAAGGGTAGGTAGGTAGCACAGTGGAGTGCTTCAGTTTCCTCATCTGTAAAATGAGCTGGAGAAGAAAATGGCAAACCACTTTAGTATCTCGGCCAAGAATGGGGTGATGCGGGGGGAGGGGGCACAGCTATGTGGCACAGTGGATAAAGCACTGGCCCTGGATTCAGGAGGACCTGAGTTTAAATCCAGCCTCGGACACTTGACACTTACTAGCTGTGTGATCCTGGGCAAGTCACTTAACCCCCATTACCCCGCAAAAAAAAAAAATAATAAGGAGAATGGGGTCATGAAGAGCCAGACACCACTGCACCACTGGAATGGCTAAACAACAACAACAAACTTAGGGAGGAAGAAACTGAAGCCCATAGAGGTGAATGACTTGACCAAGGGCACACAGTTAGTTATTGGCAAAAGTAGAGTCAAGGATGAGATCCCGGTGTCCTGGTTCTAATGTATCACTGAACTGTGATAGTTACCTTATTCTCAATCAAATGAGCAAGCCAAAAAGTATTTATCAAGTAGCTACTATGTATCAGTACTGTCCTAGGTACTAGGGGTACAAAGGTAAAAGCCAAATAAGTCTGCCCTCAAGGAGCATATATTTGAACACGGTACACACCATGGACCTCGCTCTTGTATATGTGCTATATATAACATATATGGATATATTAATATAAACATATATTACTATATTATTATATTATATATTCTATACTTATATAGACATATATTTGTATACATGTGTACACACACACATACACCACATGCAAATAGACAAATACTTTGAAATCCTTACTCTTTCTCTTCATGGTTCCTCAAATACAATTCCTCTCTGTTCTACTAGGGGGCCTCAGGATCTCCACCTTCATCTTAACCCTTCCCTCCTTGACTGTGCTTGGTACCTCTTTCCTCCAACTACCACCTAGACCCAATTTCTCTTCATTCCACTCAGTTCTGGTATTTGTTAAACAATCATCAAAAAACATTTATCAAGTGTCTGTTATGTACAAGGCATTGTGCTAAGTGCTGTGGGGATGGCCGAAGTAAAAAAAAATATGCAAGTCAGAAAAATGTAGTAGGAGTCAAAAAACTGCGTTCTATCATCTACTCAACTGTGTAAACTTGAACCTTTCTGAGCCTGTTTCCGGGAGTATAATAATATTTTCCCTGTCTACCTCACAGACAGGAAGGAAACAAACATTTATTAAGCACCTACTCTGTGCCAAGCACTGTGCTAAGCACTTTACAAATGTTATCTCATTTGATTCTCACAACAATTCTGGGAGGTAGGTGCTATTATTATCCCCATTTCACAGTGAAGAAAACTGTGGCAGACAGAGATTAAACGACTTGCCCATATTTACACAACTATTAATTATCTGTTACTGGATTTGAAGTCGGGTCTTTCAGACTCCAAGGCCAATGTTTTAGGCATTGTGCCACATAGCTGGGGTATGAATATGGTGTCTGTGAAGAATTCATTGTAAATTCTAAAGTGTTTAATGAATTATAGAATATTAGAGCTAGAAGAGGCCTGAGAAAGCATCAGACTTAATCCTCTTATTTTACAGATGAGGAAAATGAGGTATAGAGAGGTTGTGACTTGCTTATGATCATATAGCTAGATTATCATTATTATCATTATTATTATTGTTATTATTATTACCATACAAGGAAGTATGAGACAAGCAACCCACAGCATTCAATGAGAATCAGATTAAAATGTAATTAGAAGGGGCAGCTAGATGGCGCAGTGGTTAAAGCACTGGCCCTGAATTCAGGAGTACCTGAGTTCAAATCCGGCCTCAGACACTTGACACTTACTAGCTGTGTGACCCTGGGCAAGTCACTTAACCCCCATTGCCTGCAAAAAAAAAATGTAATTAGAAGATATTTAACAAAATAAATACAAATAAAATAAAACAATATTATATTTTTAAAACTAAGTCAATATGCTACTCACAGGGGTCCTTATATATGGATTAGTGACCATGATTTCTATTTAAGTTGGATACCTCTGGTCTAGGTACTTAATCTGCATTGGTGGAAGGTATTCGCTTTACCACTAGAATCCACATATGCCTTCTTGTTGTTATTGAGTTGTTTCAGTTGTATCTGACTCTGTTGTCCCCATTTGGGGTTTTCTGGGCAGAGATCCTAGAGTGGTTGGTCATTTCCTGCTCCAGTTCATTTTACAGATGAGGAACTGAGGCAAAGAGGGTGAAGCGACTTGCTTGGGGTCACACAGCTAGTGTCTGAGATGAGATTTGAACTCAGGCACTCCTGACTCCAGGGCCTGCACTCTATCTACTATACCACCTACCTGCCCTATATTTGCCCTCTAGGAGCTTACAATTAAAGTGGATAGACAGAACAGGCACACATAAAAAGCTGAATGACACTGCAAGAGATAATCCAAAGGCAGTTGGTGAGTAATTGCCCAAAGAATGTTGCAGACAATCAGTCCTCTGGTAGTTCAGAGGAAGGAGAGACCAGCATGGGCTGGGGTGGCAAAGCAAGGCTACAAGAAGACAAGAATACATTTATTTATTTATTTGTTCATTTATTTATTTATTCACTTATTTATTTGCCTCCCCATTTATTTATTTGTTTGTTCATTTGTTCATTCATTCATCTATTTACTTATTGATTGATCATAAAGGTATTTTATTACTTTCCAGTTACATGTAAAGATAGTTTTCAACATTTCTTTTCTTTTCTTTTCTTTTTTTTTGTGGGGCAATGGGGGTTAAGTGACTTGCCCAGGGTCACACAGCTAGTAAGTATCAAGTGTCTGAGGACAGAACAACATTTGTTTTCATAAGATTTTTAGTTACAAATTGTTCTCCCTCTCTGCTTTCTCTCCCCCTTCCCAAGACAGAAAGCAATCTGATATAGATTATATATGTACAATCACATTAAACATATTTCTGCATTAGTCATGTTGTGAAAGAAGAATCAGAACACAAGGGAAAAACCTCAAAAAATAAAAAAAACAAAACAAAACGTAGAAATAGTATTGTTCAATCTGCATCCAGAATCCACAGTTCTTTTTTCTGGATGTGGAGAACATTTTCCATCATGAATTCTTTGGAATTGTCTTGGGTCATTGCACTGCTGAGAAGAGTCAAGTCCATCACAGATGATCGTTATACAATGTTGCTGTTACTGTGTAAAATGTTCTCCTGGTTCTGTTCATTTCACTCAGCATCAGTTCACTTAAGTCTTTCCAGGTTTTTCTGAAATCTGCCTGCTTGTCATTTCTTACAGCACAATAGTATTCCATTTCATTCATATATCGCAACTTAAGAAGCATTTATTAAACACTCTATGAAGGCACTCACTATATTATATTCTATGTACACAAATACAATAAAAAAGAAAAGCATTACTGGCCTTTAAGGGACTTAATTTTTTTTTTTTTGCAGGGCAATGAGGGTTAAGTGACTTGCCTAGGGTCACACAGCTAGTAAGTGTCAAATGTCTGGGGCCACATTTGAACTCAGGTCCTCCTGAATCCAGGGCCAGTGCTTTATCCACTGTGCCACCTAGCTGCCCCCTAGGGACTTACATTCTAATGAGGGGAAGAGAACACACAAAAGGGAGCTGAAAAAGGGTAGGAAGTGGGATTAGGATCATAGTCTGGGGCATGGTCAGAATGAAGGTTGGCCAGCTTGGGCTTTTCCTCAAATGGATCCCCCAAAGGGGACCTGCATGGCAACAGGATGTTACCTGCAGAGATGAATAGATGGTCCAAGTTAACAAGGCCCCTGACTTTGAGGGAAGTTCCAGGGGGAGACTTTGGCTGAGGCATGGTGTTAAAGTCTGTGAAGTCAGAAACGGAGTTGGGAATCTTTCCTGAAGAAGCAATACCTTTGAACTGGCTATTGAAGGATGGTTAGGTTGTAGACAGGTAGAGAGTAGAGGTGAGGGACCAAAAGCACAAGGGAGAAATTTGAAGGCATGTTGTTTTGTGTGTGTGTGTGTGGGGGGGCAACAGGGGTTAAGTGACTTGCCCAGGGTCACACAGCTAGTAAGTGTCAAGTGTCTGAGGCCGGATTTGAACTCAGGTCTTCCTGACTCCAGGGCCAGTGCTTTATCCACTGCACCACCTAGCTGTCCCCTGAAGGCACGTTTAAGGGATGGTGAAAAGCCTGGATCGGAGGCCTTCCAAGTGCCACATTTGTGAGGGGCCATTCTAGGCATCTTACTCTTTGGCACCTCATGCAGGGATCCTGACTAAAGAGGGGGAAGTCCTCTAGATGAATTTTTTTTTTTTTTTGGTGAGGCAATTGGGATTAAGTGACTTGCCCAGGGTCACACAGCTAATAAGTGTTAAGTGTCTGAGGCTAGATTCAAACTCAGGTACTCCTGACTCCAAGGCTGGTGCTCTATCTACCACACCACCTGGCTGCCCCTAGATGAATTTTTTAAAAAAAGAATATTTTAGTAATGCCTTTTGATTTTGAATCACATTCATTCCCAAAACATACCCCTTCCTCCCATATCCATTGAGTCCTCCCTATAACAGAGATGAAAAAAAGAAAGAGGAAAACATCAAAACCAGCCAACACATCAATCATGTCTGACAGCATTTGCATTATGTCACACCCACGGTCCCCCACTTCTGCAAAGAAGGGAGGGAGAAGAATTTTCTCGGTTGAGAAAACTTGGTCATTAGAATTAAACAGAGGTGGGGGCAGCTAGGTGGTGCAGTGGATAAAGCACCAGCCCTGAATTCAGGAGGACCTGAGTTCAAATCCGGCCTCAGACACTTGATACTTACTAGCTGTGTGACCCTGGGCAAGTCACTTAACCCCCATTGCCCTGCAAAAAACCAAAAACAAACAAACCAAAAAACCCCAAAACAAAACAAAAACAACAAAAAAGAATTACACAGAGGTTCAGTTGCATTTTATTCTTTATTTACACCATTGTAGAGATCGTGCATATTGTTTTACTCCTTCTGTTGGCTTTGCTGTGCATCAGTTCATATGTCTTCCCATGCTTCTCAGAACTCCCCATCGTCATTTCTCCCCTAAATGTCTTCTAACCCCTATGGGGCTCCCTTTCCTATCAGTGTAGCTTCTTTCTTTGCATCTGATTCACAACTTGCTGTATGTATCTAGGCATCAGCTCTTTTGGAGAGAGAACTAGATTATTTCCCCTCTCCTTTAACATATCCATAAAACTGTGTCCCCAGGCCTGGGGTCTCTGTCTCTCCCAGCAGCACAGCCTTTTCTGAGGGCCTAGTAGTGGCAGAGCCAGAGCAGAGCTCAGTTCCCAGCCCTCTCCCCCTCCTTCCTTCCTCTTTCCCTGAAATGTCAGTTTAATGGACAGGTGTTTAATTCCAGCCTGTCAGGCACCTGGAAATGCCAGCATCACTGCTCATCAGTTTGTTGAGTTTGCTGTTAAAAGAGCAGTAAGGATCTGAACTCTTATTTCTGCAGCTCAGAGCCCTCCCTTCTTTCTCTCCCTCCATCCCTTTGTCTCTATCTCTTCAGGCAAATGTGGATGAATCTCTTTCCCTTTGCTATTTTTCTCCAGAGCAGCTGGGTTTAGGGAGATCAGCCATCTAAGGGTAGGGGGTGAGGGCAGGGGAGTGGAGTGGGGGAAGCCGAGATTCTTGGTGTGGACTTCAGCAGGTCCCCAAGGAGACAGGGATTCAGAGGGGAAGGGATCAGTGCTTGACTGTAGCCCTCCAGCCTCTCCCCCACCCTGGACTGAACCCTGAGAGAACCAAGCTGGAGGCTGCTTCTGCCCCAGGGCTGCCAGAGATGAGCATTTGGGCTATTACTTGATTTTAATAGTTAAAAACCAGGCCAGGCTTGTGCCAGGGACGTGATTCTACAGACAGACATAATTGATGACACCAGGCACTTGGGGGAGCTGCTTGCTAGTGGAGGCCCTCGGAGATATTCATCCTCTCCCACTCTCCTGGGGCTGGGGAGGGTGTGGTATGGTATGGCAGTGTGTGTGTGTGTGTGTGTGTGTGTGTGAGAGAGAGAGAGAGAGAGAGAGAGAGAGAGAGAGAGAGAGAGAGAGAGAGAAAGAGAGAGAGAGAGAGAGAGAGAGAGAGAGAGAGAGAGAGAGAAAGTAGGGGGTAGTGTCCAGGGCACCTAGTTTCATGTCCCTCTGTAAGGTCCAGCCCCATTGATATCAGAGATATAACCCCAATTCCCCTTTCACTTTCCAAGGGGGGAAACTGATAGGAGTAGAGACCTGGGAACCAGGGACCTGATATGTGGGGAAAGGGAAACACAAGCCCTGTCTCACTCACTTACTGTGTGACCCTGGGCATAAGATTTGAGATTCCGCTTGCAACACGAAGTGGGGGTTTCTTCAGAGATCTCTTGAAAGAGCTAGGTGAGAGGGACTCGTGCCAGCCCTGAGTGGGGCAGAGCCTACCTCTGTGAATGTGAAAGGAGCCAAAGGGGCATTTGAAAGCATGCCAATCTGAGCTGAGCACACCCAAGGGGGAGTCCACCAGTTCCTTGTTTCTTCCTTTGCCTACCTCAGGTTCACCTTCTTCCTAGTGCCCCATTTTCCTCTTCTTGCCCCGGCCCCTCCCATTCCACCCCAAACCTCCCCACCTCAATGAAGCATCACAGCTCCTAACAAAACGGAACCGCTGCCAGATGAAATATATTACTATTAAATACTTAATTCTTCTAGTGAGCAGAGAGCAGGCAGTATGAATACGATTATTAAAGAAAATTACTTTGGCTGATCAGATATTTCTGCATACTAATTTCTGACCCCTCTTCCCTCACTCCCGCTTCTCATCCCTTAGAGACCAGGACAGATAAAATTCCATCACAAATAGCTGATTACTGAGGCTTGCATTAAAATCACATTTTTTTCCCCTTCTCTCTCTCTGTCTTGCACTAATGTCCTTGCCCAGAGAAGAGGTGGCCGGTGAAAATTTTTTGCCACCAGGAAACATCTGGGGAAGATCCCTTGACCTCCCACCTCTTCTTCCCTGATCTTGACACCCTCTCTCCCTTCTGACTTTCTTTATCAGCAAGGCCCATATCTAGAGCAATCCCTTGATGGTTCTTAAGACTTCAAATGGTTGATAGAGTTCTCCTACTTAACTCTTACAATCATAACAGCAGTCAATCTTACTTTAATGCATGGCCCTAGAACATGGTGCACATGGGGAACCTGCTCTGAAAATGGCTATCATCCCAACAAGTAGAACCTAATCTACATGGATAGAGACAGGAAGTGATATTTTCCTTCCCTAAGTGAATGGGACTTGCCTAGTGGTATGAGTGTGCCTATGGCCTTTACACATTTTGGCTAGGGAGTTGGAGAATTTCTGTGGTCTTCTATCATCTCCTCAGTTTTATCCAGTGATCCCTTATAAATGGTCCCTTCCATTATTCCTACACAGAGAGGGTCTTTACTTGGTCTTCTTTCTAATATACTTGCTCTGCCCGCCTCATCTGTTTGTGCCCCCAAAGATCTCTTCTCCCATCCCACCTTCTAGCCCCCCAACCCCATCTACAGGCCACTGGCGCCTGAGTGATTAACTGGGGCACTGGCAATGACAGGGCGGTGTGGGGATCTCGCTAAAAATAAACCATTTCCCCACAATCCCATAAGCCTTCAATTTACCTGCTTTTAAAAAAAGATGCTTCTGGAGGTGTCACCCGCAGGAAGGTATAATTACAGCCTGGGAATGTTAATTCCCAGTCCCTGATATGTAGAGCTCAGCTCTGTGGGGATCCTGTCCCCCTTCGTGCTTCCTTGAAGTGGGGTGGGGCAGATCGGCAGGAGGGATTCTGGGGCTAAGGGCATGTGCCTGGAAGAGAAGCAGGCAGGGACTCTCATTAAAGACCCAGACAAACAGACAGACCCAACTGGGCTAGGTGTGTCCACTGAGAAGTCAATACCCCATGCCTGGCATTCTCTCTTTTGGGAGCTTCTAACTTGCTGGGCACCCCTGGTTGGGTGAGGAACAAGGGTTTTGAGGTCACAGTGTTCTTGGGCCATCTTCCTTGCTCTCCTGCCCCTCAGTTCCAAAACCAGATGGGAAAGAAGGTTAGATCCTAAAATGGAGAGCAGAGAACCCCAAGTAAGAGATCTTAGCCAAAGGGAGTATTTTTGGCTTTGAAGAGAGGCCTTACCAGAAAAGCTCAGAAAAAGGTGAGAGACGAAGGGTTCAGAGGATGGAGAGATCTCTGGTCCATAATCAGTGTGAAGACCTGGTCCCAGTTACTTTTTCACACATCCCAGTTTCCCCAGGTATAAGGTAGGGCCTGAGAGGTAATGAATTGTGATTGATAGAGGGCTAGCCTTGGAGTGAGGAAGACCCGGCTTCAAGCCTCTGAGACTTACTGTGTGGCCCTGAGCAAATCACTCAATATCTCAGTGCCATAGGCAACTCTGTAGGATCATAGTGAGGGCCAGAGACTATGTCAGTTGTCCAAATTCCACACTTATTTCTTTAGGGTTTACAATGTACAAAAAGTATATTTTAGGGGCAGCTAGGTGGCGTAGTGGATAGAGCACTGGCCCTGGAGTCAGGAGTACCTGAGTTCAAATCCAGCCTCAGACACTTGACACTTACTAGCTGTGTGACCCTGGGCAAGTCACTTAACCCCAATTGCCTCACTAAAAAAAAAAAAGTATATTTTAGATATTTATGGAAATAGAAAGCAAAATAAGGGATTGCCCCTCTCTTCAAGAAGATTATATTTGAGTAGAGAAGAGATCGTCTATTCAGACTATGATCTCTGAATATGTAATAAGTGTATGAGAAAGGGCAGCTAGGTGGCCCAGTGGATAGAGCACCGGCCCTGGAGTCAGGAGGACCTGAGTTCAAATCCAGCCTCAGACACTTAACACTTACTAGCTGTGTGACCCTGGGCAAGTCACTTAACCCCAATTGCCTCACTTAAAAAAAAAAATAAGTGTATGAGAGCTACAAACAAAATCCTCCTCCTCCGACCCCTCTCCTCTTTTTCCTTCTCTTCCAATAGACTTATGTAAATATCCCCGCTCCTTCAAGATGCAACTCAAATCTCCTCCCCCTCCCCCCACCATGAAATTGGACCCATTTTTGTCCCACACTGATTTCTCCCTCCTCAGAATGGACTGCTATAATATTCTTTATATAACAATGGGAATAGAGACTAGACTTGCAATTTCATTGGAATAGGCACCTTCTCTGCAATTTAGGGTAGTGCGGTGGATGGCAGCCAGATATGGAGTCAGGAAGACCCAAGTTCAAACCTGAACCCAGACACTTAGTAGCTATGTGACCATGGGCAAGTTGCCTTACTTTTAGATCTGCCTCGGTTTCCTCATTTATAAAATGGGGATGATAATAATAGCACTTATCTCTCAGGGTTGTTGTGAGGAATTTGTGCAGACTTGAAAGTGCCATATAAATGCTAGCTATTACTATAGTCTTAGAGAATTGCTTAGAGCACTGAAAAGTTAAGTGACTTGCCCAGGGTCACGGCTGTATGAGAGGTCTTCTTGGCTGTAAGGCCGGCTCTGGGCTTGTCTCTTCTATCATTTAATTCACTTTCTTATAGTCATTGGGCTTGTTGGATGGTGGTAAAGAGTATGAATGTGGAACCAGCTTTGGAGTCAGACATCCTGGGTTTAATCCTCCCTCTGCCACTTACTACCTGTGAGACTGTGGGCAAGGTTACTTCATCTCTCTGATTTTGGGGTTCACATCTTGAAAATGAGGGGTGCTAGACTAAATTCCATCTCTAGATCTTCTGATCCAAGGAGGGCATGTCTGGTGTCTCAATTAGATTCTCCTCGAGGGCAGGTTCTGTGTTTTTTTTTCCTTTTTTTTTTTTTTTTTTGCTTCCTGTCTCTGGGGCATGTGGGAGGCAGTCAATCAATGTTTGTAGTCCTGTACCACACTGAACGCAGCTGCCAAAAAGGCAGAAAGAGCCACCCCGCCTCTAGAGCGAGAGCCAACTTAAATGGCATTGGGTTCTGCCCAGGATTGGTCAGGGATTTATTCACCATGGCATCCCTTCCCATCCCCAGTTCCCTAAGGACAATGGGACATGTGCCCTAGAGTAATGGCAGTGGGGAGGAGGAAGCTTGCCCTGTTTGCCCTTTCCCAAGACGGGGAAGCAGCAGCAGTTGGGTACAAGTTGGACATTCACTGTTCCATGGCTTGGCTTCCTGCTGTGGTCCACAGCTGGCTCTAGGGAGAGGGTTGTCCTGCCCCTCCCCCCAGCCAGGCCCTGGGATGGGGGGAAGTTTGGGATTGTGGGGAGCAGGCTTGAAGCTGCTGAGCCCTCTGGGGAACTGGCAGGCCTGAGAGGCCTGAGCGGCTTGTGGACCAGTCCCAAGGATCTATATACACAAGGCCGGGAATGTTTATTTTTCCTTATTGACTTTCTCCAAATAAACCCCTGGCCGGCAGAAAGGGGCTCCCGGCAGCAGCTGTTTACCCAATGTTTGTGATAAAGAGGCTTCTCCATAGCAACAGGTGGCAATGTGGACTCTCCAGGAAACACTACAGGGCCCTCAGCAACAGGCTCTGTTTATTTAAAGAGAAAGAGACAGAGACAGAGACAGAGGGGGAAAGAGAGGGAGGCAGAGACTAGGAGACCCCGGCTTAGAAGTTGGGGGGAGGGGAGGTAGAGAAGGCCATCGAAGAAGGACATTTGGGGGCTTCCCTTCTCAGGGGACTGGAACAGACATGGGCTGGGCCTAGAAGTCCTCATTCTAATGACTGTTCACGATTGAGTTTGATTGTGTAGCCTGGGGCATTTGTAAATGGGTGTGCCCCCCTGTCTAATTTTGCCTGTACATGTGTGGGTCAGTTATAGTGGTGTGCCTGGATGTGACCCTAAGAAAGTGTGCTCAACAGACCAGCACATCTGAGTGAGAGTGTATGCCAATATGGGGAGATGCCTTAGTGAGAGTATGAATGCATCTGAGTGTGTGAATGATGATGGAGACGGTGATAATGATGAATGAACATGTCTGAGTGTGTGTTATGTGGGAGTTGCAAGTGTGAGGATGTGTGTGGTCCAGGGGGAGCTGTACAGGTGGGAAGGGGGAATACAATGAATGCTCATTTTTTGAAATGAGGGATTTTGGGGAGAGGAAGATCAGGAGTACATTGGACTGAGTTTAGAAGGCTGTTGGGCCTTGAGTTGACCGGCCCTTTCTGACCTTTGGGGAAGGGGGAGAGGAAGGGGGAAAGGAAGAAGCTATTTCCTCTTTACCTGAAACCTTGAGATCGACCCCTGGGTGATCTTTCTTGGCATTGGAAGACAAGAGGAACTCAGCCATCTGCAGTGGAGATGCAGGCTGCTGCCCCAAGAGAACTGGTTGGGACCTCTGCCTTGGTCCATGTTGAGTACCAGGAATGGTACCTTAGGCCCTTGCAGTTAGCCTAACATAAGTAGGATGTGCGTGCAGTGCTGGTGATGGGGGCTTTTTAGTCTGGTCCAAAGATGGTAGTGCAGATGGGATCACAAGATCCTAGGACAAATAAATTCAAACTTAACCCTCATTGCCCAGTTAAAAAAAAAAATCAGAAAAGGGGGCATCTAGGTGACGCAATGGATAAAGCACTGGCCCTGGATTCAGGAGGACCTGAGTTCAAATCCGGCCTCAGACACTTGACACTAGCTGTGTGACCCTGGGCAAGTCACTTAACCCTCATTGCCCAGCGCAAAAAAAAAAAAAAATCAAATAAATTCAAAGCTAGAAGGGACCTTAGAGGTCATTGAATCTGGTCCCTGGAGCCCTGGGACCCACATAGGTGAAATGCTTTGCCCAGAGGCATACAGCCAGTAAGTATTTGAGGCAGGATTCAAACCCAGGCCTTCCTGACTCTCAAGTTCAGCACTCTATCCACTGTCCTGATGGTTGCAAACACATGGGCTCCAGGAAGGACCATGCACTGATGAGGGCTTTGTATCTCTGGGTCTGTGGAGAGAAGATGTAGCTGTAAAGAGACAAACTTGTAGGGGCAGCTAGGTGGTGCAGTGGATAAAGCACCGGCCCTGGAGTCAGGAATACCTGAGTTCAAATCCGGCCTCTGACACTTAACACTTACTAGCTGTGTGACCCTGGGCAAGTCACTTAACCCCAATTGCCTCACTAAAAAAAAAAAAAAGAGAGAGACAAACTTGCAAAAATAGGTAATGTATGGGGCAGCTAGGTGGTGCAGTGGATAGAGCACCAGCCCTGGAGTCAGGAGGACCTGAGTTCAAATCCGACCTCAGACACTTGACAACTTACTAGTTGTGTGACCCTGGGAAAGTCACTTAACCCCAATTGCCTCTCTCTCTCTCTCTCTCTCTCTCTCTCTCTCTCACACACACACACACACACACACACACAAATATGTAATGTACAATCCCAGAACATGCTGAGCTTGAGCACCAAAGAGGCCAGTCACTACCCACAGATGCACAAAAGGGGTGCTAAAATTCTTTTGCTATTCAGTGGTTACTTTTGTGCAATTATCAGTTATTCTGTGGCAGGAATACAGGGGGCAGCTAGGTGGTACATTGGATAGAGTGCTGACCCTGGAGTTAGGAAATGACTGAATAACAAAAAATGGCAGGGGTTCTTAACCATCTTTGTGACATGGCCTCCTTTGTCAGTTCAGGGAAGCCTGTGGAATCTTTCTCAGAATAATTTTTAAACGTTAATTTAAAATATTTTAGTTGTAGAGGCATAAACATGTTTTAGAGGCATAAAATGAAATACACAGTATTTCAAAAGAAACAAGTTATATTAAAATATAGTTATCAAAATATTTTTAGGAACAAGTTTATGGACCTCAAGTTAGATTTCCTGATCTCTAGATACCTTCTCCTTCTCCCTCTGGGGGAAAGGGTCTTATTGGATTGTTTTACTAGACTTTCAATTTTATAGGTATAAGAAACTCCCTCCATCAATGCAGGTTGGCAGCTGCCCTGCCACTTGTTAGAGTTAAAGTTCCCTGGGTCATTGAGGAAATGAATGACTTTCCAAGGCTTATAAAACTAATGTATGTCCTAGGCAGGATTTGAATACAGGTCTTCTTGACTTTCCTTCCTCACAATGAACCTTTAAAACAGACAATACAGATCTTTTTACTCTCATTTTACAGATGAGGAACCTGAGCCTCATAGTTTTATGAGAATTGTTTTAGTCCAAGATCACATAGGTTCTAAGTGCTAGAATCACATTTGAGTCTGGTTCTTCTGATTCCAAGTCCAGAGCTTTCTTCCAAACATTATGCTTAACCTCTAGGACAGCTAAGGAGAGAACTATGTGACAATGAGAGATAATTGATGAAGTACACACACACACACACACACACACACACACACACACACACACACAAATACTCCCCACAATACATATTCTGATGCACAGAATGCAAACGATGGTGTGTGATTCTGCATAGAAAAATCACCAAAGGGGAGCAGACACTTAAAATACCGTTCTAAACAGACTGACAGACCTCTATGGAACCCGCGTCCCTTCCCCCTCCTCTTCTTAGGTCCCCCTAAGCCTGGAGTACAAATCCCATCGACGTCTCCCCGAGCTCACACACAGACACGCTAAGGCTGGCCCACATGACAGGCCCTGGACTTTGCAGCTCGCTCAGTTTGGCTGCTGAATCCCCCCAGGAGGCCTGGAGTCGGACATTTGCCGAGCGAAGACCCTGCGCTGGCTTAATAGGGATCAGCATCTGTCACCCTTCCCCAAAGATGCTTTCAGAGCAGCAGCGAGGCTAGTCAGCAAGCTGGGGTGGGCTCACTGCTCCTTGGAGATCTGTTGCTCTCTAGCTACGATGTGTCATCCTTCTCGTTACTATTCTAATCCTCATTACGAGGAAGCCGTCCTCGCACTCAAACACAACAACCACGCAGAGCTGTAACACAGACCCGTGGGGAGACATGGGCATTTTCCTGTAGCTGGCTGAAAGAACAGACAAAAACGCTTCTGGAAGAGCATTTGATATCTGTTTTTCTCTCTCTTTTTCCCCCCTTTTCTTTTTTTGAAAAAAAAAAAAGTGGTGGTTTCTTTTTGAATATCAGAGCCTCCAGACTGGAAGAAGGTGGGGGGGGGGTGAGCTGGGAAAGGTGAGAAAAGAGAGAGAGCAGATGTGAACTGCTTAGAAGGTTGGAAGTGTTAGGATAAGGGAAGGAGGGGCCTGCCCCCAAGGCTTTTGGTAAGAGAAATTGGCTAGCAGGAAGATTTCAGGGCAAGCAATAGGGCCAAAGTAGGCAGTCATTTACAGGATGTGATTTGAGGTGTCCAACCTCTTCAGCCCTAGGTGCCAAACCCTCCTTTGGTTAGACTCAAGCTGCCTATGATTTTGTTGTTGTTTTTCAGTTGTGTCCAACTCTTTGTGACCTCAGTTGGGGTTTTCTTGGCAAAGATACTGGAGTGGTTCACCATTTCCTTCTCCAGCTCATTTTACAGATGAGGAAACTGAGGCAAACAGGGTGAAGTGACTTGCCCAGGGTCACACAACTAGTAAGTGTCAGAGGCCAGATTTGAACTCATGAGCCCTCCTAATTCCAAATGCAGTGTTTTATCCACTGACCCACCTAGCTGCTAATAATAATAACAATAATTATTCATGATAATAATTATTTATTACTGCCTATGATTTATAATTTCCCTAACACCTTATCATGAATTAGTTTATTTTTCTCCTTGACAGGAAGGGACAACACGCTTGAGGCAGGGAGGGGGTCGCCTGAAAGAGAGAAAAGAGGTACAGGCAAAGGGGAGGCAGTTAACATGGAAAACACATTTTGCCCTCTGAACATTTTGCCCTGGACTGGCCCCAAAAGGGAACTCTGAGAGCCTGGAAGGAGGCAGGTAGAGGAGGGCAACTGGACCTTTCTGGAAAGGGAAGAAGCAGAGTGAGAATGAAAGATCTGGAACCAGAGAGACCCAGCTTGTGAAAGGGACCAAGTTTATTTCCTTCTAGCAGCAGAGCGATGAGCACAGAGCAAACAGCCAGAGAACAGAACCCTCAGAAAGTTTCGAGCACATTCCTGCTAAAATTAGTCCCTTCTTGCGTATGAAGGTCTATATTTAAACCATTGGCGGTGTCAGAGTCACCACAGCCTCAGTGCTGGCACACTCCAAAGTGTTTGGGGCCCAGTGCCGACAAGGGGCTGTGCACGGCACCATCACAGCCTGGCTCTAAGTTTGGATGCGTGTGCTTGTGGGCATTTGAAGATATGCATGCGGAAGATGAACAAGGTCATGGTCTAATCTCACACCTGTGCATGTCAGGTTGCACACCGATGTATGTGAGAGTTCATAAGTCTACCATGAGCTGCTACCAGAAAAATGTGTGTCTATTTGGATAAATTGGTTAATCCTAGAATAGAAACATAGATTCTCAGCAGGAGAAGGCATCTTCAAGATCTAGGTCAGTTCGCTCATTCTACTGCCAAAAAGACCGAAGCCTAGAGAGATTAAATGATTTGCCCAATGTCACATTGTTAGTCAGAGCTGTAACTAGGAATTATGGTGCCCAGGGCTAATTAAGTTGGGGCTGGTGGCAGGGTGTGGTGTAGGGGACAATCTATCATGATCTGGTGCAATCATCCTGGAAAAGGAAAGTCTATCTCTAATTACTGAGGTGGAACCAATGCCACCCAAATTCTCCAAGGAACATGTAAAGGGTGGGTAGAGGTTTGGAGGCACAAATGGAGAGAAATGGGGCACACACTCCAGGTTGGGGTTGTTTGATATGGGGTGGGTTGATGAAGGAGACAGTGGACTAGAAGGCCACTGCTTGTTGTCTGTGCCCCGATGCAGAGAGCCTTCGGCCCCTCCCCGGGATGGTTCTGCTGTTATCGATGGATCTGGGACTAGGACACAGATCTTTTGACTCCCAGCCCAGTGTGTTCCTCCTCCTCAGCTCTGTGTGTATGTTGGCATTGGGAAAGGTGGGTGTGGGAAGAGGAGCGTGTCAAAGGAAACAAGATTAGGCACTGATGGTGGGGTTAAGTGGGAGGGTGATTCTGTTGGGCTGGGATTCACAACTGGAACTGAAGTTCTCTCTTTACTCTTCAGGGAGCCAGTCGCTGAGGGCTGCTGGCAGGACAAAAAGATAGAAACAAAAGACTCACAGAGGGGATAGAAAAGAAAGAATAAATCTCAAAGAGAGAATTAGAACAAAAGAGAAAGTCAGAAAAAGAAAAAAAAAGAGAAAGACAGGAACCGAGAAAGAGCTAACAGAATGTTAGATCTGGAAGGGACCTTAGAAGCTCATTTATTCTAACCCTCTCACTTTGCAGATGAAGAAACTGAGGCCCAGACATACCTCACACAGCAAATTAGTGGGCTGGAGCCTAGGTTTCCTGATTCCCAGGCCTGTGCTCTTTCCATCATGCCAGAATGCCTTTCATAAAAGACAAAGAGACAGATGGAGAGAACCTTGACAAAGACTGCGTTATAGTATGGTCTCATAGTTTCATAGCTTGTTAGACCGTGTTCCATTAATATTAATAATAATAATAATAAAAGTAATAGCTCACATTTATGTAGCCCTTTAAGGTTTACAAACCTCTTTTCTCACAGCCCATGTCTTTATCACTGTCTAGACCCTCTTCCCCAGTTCCCAGTACAAAACTTTACCTTTTTGAGAGATTTTTGCCTCCAGACTTGACTATAGGTGCCTCCTTTCCCAGGAAAAAAAAATGGAAAAAAAGAGAGGGGGAAAAAAAAGAGAGAAGCCACTCTAGTCTCCATTCCTCAGCCCAGACCTCTCTAGGGATAGTTGCCTGCTGATAAGAACCTAGTTTTACCTGAGGCCTGGAACATTAACTTTGACACTGAAAAGGGGATATTTTATTACCCAGGAATATTTCTGCATCTCTTTAGATGGCTTCTCTCTCAACCTTCCTGCCTCTACCCCCAATCCCTTTTTGACAATTAAAACCGGTTCCTTTGTTAACCCTTTTAATCCTGCTCTTCCACAAACTCTAAAGAAGGGATGGCTTTGGGGACCAAGAGAGATCATTATCAGAGAGAGAAAGATGTTGGGATCTGGAGTCAGGAGAAATCATTTCAAAACCTAGACCTCACATTTATTGGCATCTTTGAGCTTGACTTTCTTCATCTTTTCTAGAAATGTGAAAAAATGGGGGAGGGACTAGATTTCTAGGTACCCTTCCACATCTAAAATTTATAATTCTTCATCTAAGGGTTGTGGGAAGGAGGGTGGGGCAGGCCATAGTTAGGAGTTGGAAGGTGATAGAATATATTAGTTTGGGGTGACTCTTCAGAGAAGGGAGTCTTGGGAGACTGTCTAATTCTAGAATGTTAGATCTAGAAAGGATCTCAGAGTTAATTTAGTTTAACACTCATTTTTCCAGAGGAGGAAATGAAGGCCCAATGAGGGACAATGACTTGTCCAAGGTCATACACCACTGGGGGGAAATGCTTTCCTTTGAATTTTGCAAAGTGCAGAAGAAATCTTTGTACCTGTTAAATGAATAAATGAATGAATCAAAAAGAAATTATTAAGCACTCTTCTGAAAAGTTTCTGCTTCAGTGATGGTGCTCAACTCCTAACTTCAGCAGCACGTTTTGCTCTACTCTCTGGATACATTGGCCACACCTCCTGATGCTAGAGCCTAGTGGACCCTCCCTGAGACTTCCACTGCTGGGGGGCCCTCTCCTCTAGCCAACACAACTCCTGTTCAGCTGTAATCCTGTGCAGGGGTACTGGTGGTACAATGCTTGCGGTTTATTCTGTTTCCAGAAACCCTTAGTGAAATTACAGCCTTAATTAAGTACAGCTGGATGTACGTTATACTCTGTATAATTATCGTGTTATTATTATTATCACTTAGACAAAAGTTCAAACAAAGTTTATTGTAAATACCACTTGTCGGAAACAACCAGGCAAACTGAGAGCTGTCAGCCCTTGGCTGAGTGATGGGAAAGTGGGGAGAGCTGTGGTTGGAACTGGTGAGGGCCAGTGGATTTGGGGGGTATGTTGGAAGCGTAGATGGAGGCCAGAGGCATCTGGGCAGGATCCAGCTTGGGCTTAGAAAGGGAAGAGATTCCCATTAGGGACCCTCCTATAGGTGAGGAGCTGTGAACCTCTGCCCACCGCCCCATGGGGTAGTGCCTGAGAGGGAACTCTCAGATGTGGGAATGCTCCTAAGGCAAATTCTGAGCCTTTCCTCAAGGGAACAGGACAGAGACAAGAACTGCTGCCTACTCAGTTCTCTAGGAGACCTTGGAGCTCTAAGAAAAAAAATGCTGATTCCGTGAATCAGCCACTTGCCCATTCCCCCCAATACAAACACCCTCCTTTCGTAACACTAGTAATCTCTATTGATTTGATGATGTGTCCTGTACTTATAGGGAATCGTTTTGGAGTGTGATGAGAGAGGCTTACAGTCTTTGCTACTGCTGTTTGTTACAAATGCTCACAAACCCACAGAGGCTCACTAGGATGAATATCTCCATATACAGTTATCTTCAGGAGGCACATGAGCATCTGTCTTCATGTATTCCTTTATTCCCTCTTTGCATCTTCCTTCCTTTTTTCTCTCCTTCCCTCTGATCTCTTTCTTTTCCTTCCTTCCTTCCTTCCTTCCTTCCTTCCTTCCTTCCTTCCTTCCTTCCTTCCTTCCTTCCTTCCTTCCTTCCTTCCTTCCCCCCCCCCCTTTGGGCTTTGGTACCTCCTTCACTGATGTGAGGGCAGGTTCCAAAATTCATTTGTTCAGTAATATGATTAAGTGGAAATGTTCGGCTCACTCTTCCCAACACTGAATACTTTGGTAGGTGAGGGAAGGGGGTGGGACTGGGATAGGTCTTGGCAGGGAGCCTATGGCTCAAGAACCTTGGCACAAAGGTTATGGATGCATTGGGACTACTGTGGAGGGGAGGGTGTCAGACAATAATTTGGCCTTTTCCCTAGATTTAGTAGCAGCACGGTGCCATGGGAAAGAACATGGAATGAAGAGTCAGAAGAGAAGGCTGTATCACTTGCTTGCTAGACCTCTTCACTTTACTGAGTCCCAGGCTCATCATTTGTAAAATGAGGATAAACATTCTTGCCCTTCTTGTCTCTCAGGGCGGTTTCAAGGATCAAAATTTTTCCTCAATAAAATGAGGTGGTTGTGTTAGCTGGCCTCTTGGTGCCTTCCGGTTTCAGAGCACCAATCCTATTATACCTGCAAACATATATGAAAGTGCTTTAGAATGTACAAATTCTAAGGGTCATCGTTATCATCATCTCATTTTTCATCTTTTTGTGATGGAGTGCAGATAAAAATGATCTTGGGGCAAGTTGCTATCCTGCTAGTATTCTTTTGTATTTAATATTACTTATTAATAAAAAGATTCCACTTAATATTTAATAGTATTTATTATCAATAAATTATAGATTGTAGTTACTACTTAGCGTAAGGCCATGAAATTTGGATACTAGGGGAAAGACTGAAACTTAAGCCTCAAATCCTGCCAGTCTCCGGATGGTAAAGTGGGGAGGGTTAGTTAGACGAGCTGATCTTGGGAACCCTGGTAAGAAATAGGAGCTACCTGTATGCCAGTTTAACGGGTGCTCGACAAGGTCAGGGTGGGGATGGGGAAGCACCATGAGTCTTTTTTGCCCAATCCAGGATATTGGGGTGGGGCCCCGGGACTTCCTTTCCTCCTCGAGATCAGCTTCTTGCCTCCGCTTCTCCGGGAGGAAGGCTGGGGAGGGGGAGGGGGGCGCTGGGGGTGGCAGTGCGCTCCCCAGAACCTGTACGCCACAGTTCCGCCTGAGACTTTTCTCCCACTCCCTCGGCCGCAGCTTCACGGGGTGTCGGTCTCAGCCTATCACCTGGCTCCCCCAGCCGAGCAGATTGTTAACTTATGCTGACACTGGCGGGGGGAGCCGCTCCCAGGCTGATACCTCATGGCAGCAACACTTGCACAAATCTTTAATTGTTTAGTTTAAAGAATTGTGTTTTGACCGCGAGGGGATTTTGGCTGGAGCTCAAGAAGTGATAATGATATTTCGCTGCCAAGACGTCTCCTTGGCTCTCTGTGTGTTAATGTGCACTTTCAAGAAGCTCCAATTAACTGCATCAGCTCTCACAGAGAGGAGAAAGGGGAGAGGAGGGAGAGAGAATGAAAGGAGACGAGAGAGAGAGAGAGAGAGAGAGAGAGAGAGAGAGAGAGAGACAGAGACAGAGAGAGAGAGAGAGAGAGAGAGAGACAGACAGAGAGAGAGAGACAGAGAGACAGAGAGACAGAGAGACAGAGAGACAGAGAGAGACAGAGACAGAGAGACAGAGAGAGACAGAGACAGAGACAGAGAGACAGAGACAGAGACACAGAGAGACAGAGACAGAGAGAGAGACATGGAGAGAGAGAAACAGAGAGAGACAGGGAGAGAGACAGAGAGAGGGGGAGGGAAGAGAAAACCTTGCGTCTTTTTCAGCTTTCCTTTTCTGCCTTTCTTTCCTCCTTCCTTCCTTCCTTCTTCTTCCCTTCTTCCCTCTTTCCCTCCCTTCTTTCCTTTGAAATGACTGACTCAATCAACTTCATGCCTTTAGGATAATGGGGAGACCCAGGGACTAAGATTCTTAAAGTGAGGATTTAATCTCTCTTGAAGCACTAAAACCCTTGTCTGATAGAAAATGAATACAGGAGGCTTCCTATATGTGCCTGTTGGTGCTCTTAGTGGATGAACCCCTTCCCCCTAACCACTCTTTGCCCACCAGCATTCCTAGTAGGAAAATGAACATCCAGTACATCTCCAGATTAACCTTTACCTTCACTCTGTGGCTACAATTGTTGTAAACCCAGATTCTATTTTTACCTTAATTTTGCCTCCATTAACCCACCTCTTAGAATATGAACTCTTTAGGATTGGGACTGTTTTACTTGTGTCTTTGTATCTCCAGGACTTAACACAGTGTTTGATATATATTAAGTTCTTACATGTTTGTTGATCACTCACAGCTCTCAACTCCATCCCTAACCTAAATTCTATCCCTACCCTTACCCTTAATCTCCTTATTCTCACCCCTAATTGTACTGCTTGCTATCATCCATAGCACCTCTAATTTTTACCGCAGTTATGAATCTATCATAACTCATCCAACCCTATTCCTACCTTTACTCACCCTAATTCTATGCCTACCCTCACTTCCAGTACTAAATCTATCTATATTCACACTCCCAACCACTAACCCTATCCCTAGCTCAGTCCCAAATTTAGCTTTATCCCTACTCCTACCTTCATCTCCCAATCTTATTACTCCTTACTTCCCTTAGATAAAATCTGGGGCTCTTGTGCATTTGGTCCCTTGTCAGTCATGTCCCTAGTCAAAGGAATGAATTTCTGAACCTGTCTGATTACCCTGTTCCCATGTATAGTCATACTTATACACATCTAGGGTGACAGGTACACATACATGTCCAAGTGTTAGCACACAGATGCATCCTGATACAGGCTACAGCCCAGTTACTTTGCCCTTATGGCTAGATTGGTGGCAAAGGTTGGCTTCATTAAGGGCCTCTTTGGAGATGGAGTGGAACAAAAGAGCCCCACGCGGGGTGGGTGGCAGATGTGGAGGGAAGGGGGCAGCTGGATAATGGTAGGGCTGCAAAGACAGAAGAAATGTGGACGGGACACCAAGAATCCACTTCCCCCCACCCCTTCTTCTCTTTCCCTGCCTTGTCCCCTTCAGCCCTGGGAGAGAGGGTCAGCTCCCCAATGGCTCATGTTACAAGAACTTGAAGACAGGAAGATTTAGAGAGGGAGATGCCATGCCAGTACAGTGCGCTGTTTGTCTGCCTTTGAAACCAGAGGCTGTGAGGGATGGGGGGTGGGGAGAAGGCAGAAGGCAGCAAGACACTTCTGTGAATTATTGCTTCTCTTGGGTTCAGGCTTTCAAGATTTGGAGCGACCACCCTCCCCAGCTCTTCCCCCACCCCCAGCTCCTGTTTCTCCAGGTGCTGCGGTGTTTTCCTACGAGTAAATTCCTTCCCACTCCCTTCCCCCCTTTTTTTATGCTTCCGTCCTTGGCAACCTGCCCTCACCAGGGTACCTCTGCCACCCTGGGCGCTGGTCTGTTGCTTTGAGGCAACTCTCTATCCTTCCCAGGGGTACTCGTCGGGGGAGGAGAGAAGTAGTGATGTTGTAATGGGGTAGGAGCTGGGGAAGCAAGGGGAACTGGGGTGCATCTGCAGGTGGAGCAAAGACCACACAGTATTACCTCCGGACTTCACCTTCTCCTCACCCTCCCTTCACCCCAGAGCCCCCAGGGATCTCCCTATAGAGTGTGTACTCATAGTGACCTCTGCTGGTCCCGTGCTGCCTGATTAGCTAAGTACCTAGAGACTCCCGGGAGTTGGCTGGGGCTTCCTACTCCCCGGAAAAAGTAGGTGGGATGGGGAAATCAGAGGTAAATTCCTGGGGAGAGAGGGAAAAGAAAGATGCTTAAGAAGTCAATGGGGGGGGGGGGGGGCGGCTAGATAGCACAGTGGATAAAGCACTGGCCCTGGATTCAGGAGTACCTGAGTTCAAATCCGGCCTCAGACACTTGACACTTACTAGCTGTGTGATCCTGGGCAAGTCACTTAACCCCCATTGCCCCGCAAAAAAAAAAAGAAGTCAATGGGGGCCCTCGGGAAACAGGAAAGTCCCTCCGCCTGGTGCCCCTTGATCTCTCCCAGACTAGGCTAAGGTGAGAGGTGATGGAGCCTGGCAAAGGAGCTGCAGTCTGAGGCCTGCCCCAGGTGACCCTCCGTTGGGGGCGGGGGATGCCGCGCCTCCCCTTCCCCCTGGACATTGCCCTGGGATCCGCGGGGGAGGGGAATCCCTTTCAGCGGTCAGAGCCGGAGGTGGGCGGATTAGAGAGAGGCCAGTTCCGGCTGAAGAATCGCCCGGCACAAAGGATCTCCCTGTGGGCGCGGCCCCTCCCGGGCCAACTCGGAGGGCTTGAGCCGGAGGGGAGGGGCGAGCCTCTGGTCTATGCTCCAGCATGCACACTACCCTGAGATGTAGACTCTCTGTCTCTGTCTCAGTGTCTCTGTATCTCTGTGTGTCTCTGTCTCTCTGTTTCCAGGATCTTTCGATGTCGGCTCCGCACCGTCCCCCCCACCCCCGTCCTCATCCTCAATCATTAGATACCCCTTTCGCCTCCACTCCCTCAATTTCCACACTGAACCCCCATTACCGGCCCCCCCCCATCCTTTCCCCAATTTACGTCCCCAGTGAACTCCCTACATGAGTCATACCTACTGGAGTGTTTTCACTCCTCAACACACTCTCTCTTTTCCGACCTTATCCCATGCTTGGGCTCCACTTCTGCCAGACACTGGATTTCTCTTTACCTTCAGCCAATCAACCACCAACCACTGGCCCCGCTAATAGGCTACCTGCCTCCTTTCTCCACACGCTTACCTCCAGCCCACATAAATTCTTTTGGTTTAATACAAGGCTGGAGGAGAGTGGGGGAGAGGGGACCGGGCAAGAGTCATGGGGTCAGGCTACTTCAGCCTCTGAATTTATGCCTCCTTCCCTACCCTGAAAGTCCAGGTCAAAGGTTAAAAGGCCTCCGTGTGTGTGTGTGTGTGTGTGTGTGTGTACGTACATATGAACTGGAGACTGGGGGAGGAGACTGAGAATTCAGCTAGAGATAAATCTTCCTAGCACATGTGTGAACCAGACTTCTGCCCCACTCCAGGCCTGGTGGGAGGTGAGGGGTGCCCAGGGAAGAGGGAAGGGTCTCCTTCCCTCTGAAATCACGTATCCTTTACACCTCTTGGCTCTTCAACTCTTCTTAATTCTGGAAGGCCTTGCCTCAACACTTGATGAATTACCCCTGGGGATCTCTAGAATCCCTGCATGCAAGGCTGACTTTGGTGGAATGGGGGAAGTAGATTGGATTTGGGAAATGACTGGATGTCTGGTTTAGGTTATTTGGGTAGGTAGATGGAAAGGTGTCTGCCTCACTAGAGATCGGGGAATCTGTATTGGGGGAGAAGGGGGTAGGCTTCCCAGAGAAGCAGAGAAACCTAACCATTCACTGACTACCACTCATACCCCACCCAAGATCTGGTCTGACAGAGAAACTCCCCCTGGTGGATAAAATGCCAATCCTTTAATTCATTGGAGCATCTCCTGGATGGAGGAAATAAAACAGAAATTTGGTAGGGGATAGGGCCAGTAGATGCCTAAGTTATGGACCGTGTTCTCTGGGTTTAGAGGAATGTTGTTGTGGGTTTGGGGTAAGGGGACTTTTCTGGGATGTGAAGAGAGTGTGAATGCAGCTGTGTGGGGTACCTATGTTGGGAATAGTAGAAGAAACTATGTCCAAAGATAGATGGGTAGAATGAAAGGATGCTAATCTATGGATATACAAAGATGACGATTGTGATGCTATGTAACTGTCTTTAATATACTTTCTTAAGGGAACCTCTAGATCTGGGATCTGAGCCCTAGCTGCTCCCACACTCTACTGGTTTGAGGCAAATATTCTGTCACTTTTTCCATGAAACCTTCTTGGATCCTCCAAGGTAGAAGTCATCCTTCCCTCCTCCATCTTTCATTGTTCTCTTTTTGACCTCTCCTGGGAACTTATTCTATTCTAACATGTACTCAAATAGATCTTTGGGCTCAACAATCTTGGCAGAGCACAATCCACCCATGCCTGTCCATCCAAAGTGAAAAGAATGTTGGTTGGGCTTGGAATTAGGAAGACCTGACTACTGACCTCCCTGGCTTCCCTCAAGTTCCAATTAAAATCTCATGTTCTACAGGAAGCCTTTCTCAACCCCTCTTAATTCTGATGTTTTCTTTCTTCTAATTATTTCCTGTTTATACTGTATATAGCCTGTTTGTACACAGTTATTTGCATGTTGTCTCCCCTATAAGATTATGAGTTCTTTGAGGACATGGACAGTATTTTACCTCTTTTTGTATCCCCAGGGCTTAACACAATGCCTGGTATTTAATAAATGTTTATTGATTTACTGACTGAAAACATCTTTTATTTGAGTTCTTTTTTGTAGTTTCTTATTTGTCTTGGTTATAACCTGCTCACAGATAAATAGACATTCTTTTAAAAAATTTTTAATCTTTTGGGTTTTTTCCAATTACATGTAAAAACAACTTTTAACATTATTTTTTTGTTTTTTTTGTTTTTGTTTTTTGTTTTTGCAGGGCAATGAGGGTTAAGTGACTTGCCCAAGGTCACACAGCTAGTAAGTGTCAAGTGTCTGAGCCCGGATTTGAACTCAGGTCCTCCTGACTCCAGAGCCTATGCTCTATCCACTTAGCTTCCCCAGTACCATATTGTTTTGATGATTTCTGCGTTGTAGAATATTTTGAGGTCTGATATCCGTGAGCTTCCTACTCATTTTAAAAACAAATCCCTTGAGTTTTTGTTTTCCTGATAAATTTTATTATTATTTTTGGTTTATTGAATGGGGGTGGAAGAATTGGAACTGTGCTTTAGGAAAATCACTTTGGGGGATGAATGGAGGATGGATTGGAGTAGGGAGAGACCTGAGGCAGGCAGATTCACCAGCAAGCTATTGCAATAGTCTAAGCATGAGTTTATATGATCTGCACCAGGATGGTGCCAGTATCAAAGGAGAGAATGGGGCATATTGAAGGAAGGTTGCCAAGGTGAAATCAACAGTTCTTGGCAGCAGATTAGATATGGGGTATGAGAGATAGTGAGGAATCCAGGAAGGCTCCTAGGTTACAAACCTGAGGCAGTGGGAGAGTGATGGTGCCCTTCTCAGTAATAGGGAAGTTAGGAGGATGAATGAAATAGGGGAAAAAGATAATGGGTTCAATTTTGAACATGTTGAGTTTAATATGTCTACTGGACATCTAGTTTGAGCTGTTTTAAAGGCAGTTGGAGATGGAAGACTGGAAGGCAGCAGAGAGGCTAGGCTAGGCTAGATAGAATTGAGACTCGGGGCGGCTAGGTGGAGCAGTGGATAAAACACCGGCCCTGGATTCAGGAGTTCCTGAGTTCAAATCCGGCCTCAGACACTTGACACTTACTAGCTGTGTGACCTTGGGCAAGTCACTTAAGCCCCATTGCCCTGCAAAAAAAAAAAAAAAGAATTGAGACTAATAAGTATTGAGATGATAATCAAATCCTCAGAAGTGAAGTAGTATAAAGGAAAAGAGAAGTGGGCATGAGCATTTGGGATTAAGGTTAGAACAGAACCCTGAGGTTAAGGGACAACAGTCCAACAAAGGGGTCTGAGGAATGTTCTGATAGGTAGGAGGAGAACCAGGAGAGAGTGGTGTCCCAAAAATCTAGAGAGAAAAGACTATTAAGGAGAAGGCCTCATAGAGGGACAGCTAGGTGGTGCTGTGGTTAATGAGTGTGGTTGAGTTCAAATCTAGATTACATGCAATAGAAGTATGGCTCTGGGTGAGTCACTTAACCTCATTTTGCTTCAGTTTCCTCATCTGGAAAGTGGGGACAATAAAAGCACCCTGTTCCCAGGGTTGTTGTAAGGATCAAATGAGATAAGAATTATAAAGCACTTAACACAGTGTCTGGTCTATGTTCTTCATTCATTTCAGTCATGTCTGACTCTTTGTGGCCCCACTGGGGGTTTTCTTGGCAGAGATATTGAAGTGGTTGGCCATTTCCTTCTCTATCCCATTTTATAGATGAGGAAACTGAGGCAAAGAGGGTGAAGTGACTTGCTCAGGGTCACACAGCTAGTAAGTGTCTGAGGTCAGATCTGTACTCAGTTCTTTCTTGTTTCCAGGCCCGGGAGCTCTAACCACTGTGCCACATAGCTGCCCGTGGCATGTAGTAAATGCTGTATAAAGTTTGGCTATTATTATCAACCACTTAAAAGACCAAGAAGTCAGGAACAATGAGGACTGAGAAAAGGCATTTTGGAGACCGTTAGTAATTTTGGAGAGAGCAGTTTTGCTGTAATGATGAGATCAGAAGCCAGATTGTATGGGGTTAAGAAAGAGTTAGAAGAGAGAAAGTGAAGGCACCCTATTATAGATAACCTTCTTGAGGAGTTTAGCCACAAAAAGCAAAAGAGATAGAGTATGATAGAAGAGATAGAAGGATCAAGTAAGGGCTTTTTGAGGATAGAGGAGACATGGGAATGTTTATAAGCTGTAGGGAAGCAGCAACTAGACAGGAAGAGATTGAGAAATTGAAGATAAATGATAGAGTTGGGATGACAGAGGGGGAAGTCTGTCAGAGGAAACATGATGGAATGGTATTATTTGTACAGGTAGAGAGGTGAGTCTTGATAAGGAGTGGAGGGGCACCCTTTGTGTGAAACGGGGGTAAAGGAGGAGATACTGCCAAAAGGCATCTGAGTGATGTAATATGAGGAAGAGGGGAGAAGAGGGAGCTCATGGCAAATGGTCTCAGTTTTTTTCGATAAAATATGAGGCGGGGCAGCTAGGTGGTGCAGTGGATAGAGCACCGGTCCTGGATTCAGGAGGACCTGAGTTCAAATCCAGCCTCAGACACTTAACACTTACTAACTGTGTGACTCTGGGCAAGTCACTTAACCCCAATTGCCTCACCAAAAAAAAAAAAATGAGGCAAGGCTCTTGGTTGAGAATTTGAGGGTTGAGGGAACCATGGGAATTTTGAGGAGGGATGAAAAGCTTTGAGAGAGCCACTGTGGAGAGTGGGATAAGGAGTTGATAAGGGAGGCATACTAGGATTGCCTGGCTGCAGTGAGGGCCCAGTTGAGGTTATGTGACATGTATTTGTAGGAGACCCAATCAGAACTATTGGTGATTTTTTCCTACACTTTAATTCAGCAGCATATGTCTAAGCATGAAGGTGGAGGATGGTGGAAGTGATCCAAGTCTGAGGTTTGGTTGGGTTCAATAGGTGATGTGAAAAGGAGACCAGGGACTTAAGAGGAGAGCACAGTATACAGGCATACCTTATTTTGTTGCACTTTATAGATATTGGGTTTTTTTGTTGTTTTTTACAAATTTTACAAATTGAAGATTTGTGTCAAGCAAATCTATTGTTGTCATTTTTCTAACAGCATGTGCTCACATGTCTCTGTGTTACATTGTGGTAATTTTCTCAATATTTCAAACTTTTCCATGATTATTATATCTGCTATGGTGATGTCACTATTGCCATTGTTTTGGGATGCCACAAATAGTGCCCATATAAAATGGCGATTTTCATCAATAAATGCGTGTGTTCTTACTGCTCCACCATCATTCCCCTATCTCTCTCCCTCTTCTTTGGTCTCCCTGAGACACAAAAATATTGAAGAATATTACATAATCTTAGTTTAAAAAGCAGCAGCAGGGGCTGGGAGGATTAATTCCAATTTTGAAAGAAGTTCTGTGGGTAAAATGCTATCAAACAGGATCACATTCTACAGAGAAATCTTTCATAAAAGGAAGAGTCAGTTGATGCAGCAAACTTCATTGTTGTCTTATTTTAAGAACTTGCCAGTATTAGAAAGGGTGGCCAGAGAGGCTGTGTCATTAGGGGGAATACAGGTCTCAGTGATTGCTAGAAGATGGAGAGAGTGGTAGAGGAAAAGATTTAGAAGAAAGGCAAGTTTGTTGATAAAGGACAGGCATGCCAGAGGGCACAGTGGAAGACTGGGTAACATTTTGTTAGGACTTTGGGGGTGGGAGGTTTGAAAGCATAGGAATAAGGAATTAGGTGATGAGTCGTGGGAAATGGGGTCCGGGTTGGTGATCTACAGGAGTTCAGAATCACTGGGATTTGTAAGGTAGGACTAAGTGTGAATATGTTCATCACTGAACGTGGAAGGTGTCACTCTTCCTCTCAGAGGAGGTTGGAGATCAATGCAACATGAAGTGGAAAGCACCTAGTCAGATGGGAGGCCCTGTTTCACTTCATTTCTTCCTAATGAAGGCTGAAGATTAGGTAGGAGATAGTGCAGAAGATACAAATTGAACCTGCACAGCAGGAGATGAAGAAAGGCTCCCCTTCCTTTTCCCTCAGGGCAGGAGATGTAAATTCAGTCTTCTCCTCTTCCTTTCCTTGTTTGTCATAATCTAGACAATAGGAATTCATCCACTTGATTTTTCCAGGGTGGATGAGTAGGCCAAACTCTTTAGAATAGTTAATAAACCCCATCCTACAGGCTCTATAATGTTCTAAGGTTCTAACCAGCACAAGGTCATATGCAGACAAGAGCATCTGTATATATGTATAGTGAAGGACCTCACTCTATATAAGGACTCCTTCTTCAACTTGAATGCTATTCCATGACCATGGTAAACACTTTTGGTGAGCATATGAATGCCTATTTTATGTCTCACCTGATATGAATCATCATAGGGCTATAAAACACAGCTATATCTAGTCTTATAAATATTGTATAATGTATAAATAGGGGAACACCTTGTTGAAAGACAACTTTAATGTGGCATTTTTCTCTGCCAAATAAAAAAGATTTTTGAATAGACTATAGTGAATGAACACATGAAAATGTTATTAAGCACCTACTGTATGCCAAGCAGTGTTAGGAACTGGATATACAAACATGAAAGTAAAATAATCTCTGCTCTCAAGGCCTTACATTTAAATAGAGGGATATAACAGATATTTGGGAGTTGGGGTTTGGAAAGGAAGTGAGATTTTGTATCTCTGCGCCATTTAGTCTATGATGTGCTGGTAAAAACGTAGTCTGCTGAGGTATATAATTTATTTAAGTCTCTGTCTTTTGTGAATAATAGAGCAAGGATGCCTTCAATGAGTAAAAATATTATTTTAATAAATTTTAACCATATAGGTTAGCCATTGAGGTTCCCTAGTCACCTTTATTTGGTGTATATTAGATCTAAAGTTTTCTCCAAACCTTTGATATCCTTCCCTTCTTCCTTTATTTAGTAAATTGGAGCCCTCAACACCCTCATAGTTTGCTGCTCTAGCATGCATGTCCTCTGTGTACACTTGGTCTAATCCATCTGCTTTCCTCATCTTGTTTTCTTCAGTGACATTTCTTTATAAGCTTATCTAAGACTGTGATAGAGTTCATGTGTAGTGCCTCCTCTTTCTCTGATAGTGAAAATTATTATTTAAATAACATTTTCATATATTTTCCTATCTTACATAAGTTTGTTGTCCTCCTTTTTGCTTCCACCATATACTCTACATGATTTTGATTAGCTGGGTCTCTAGTCAAGCTTTCGTTAAACTTGTTTTTCCCTCCATGAAGACAAGATCACTCCTAATCTTCCATCATCCTTCTCCATAAGACTGTACAAATAAATTAATATTCTGAACTGATGTTGCCCTTGGCTGCCATATCTACATACTTGGTATATGAAATGTTTACAGGTTAAGAACTGGAAGTTAACGGAATACCCATCAATTGGGCAATGGCTGAACAATAATGGTATATGAATGTTATGGAATATGATTCTACCATACAAAGTGATTAAAGGAGTAGTTTCAATGAAACTTGGTAAGACTTGTAGAGTGAAGTGAGCAGGATCAAGAGGATAATTTATGCAACAATGACAATATTGTGAAGTCTAACAACCTTGAAAGTCTCAAGAACTCTGATCAATATAATGACCAAAAATGACTCGAGGATCACTGATAAAATTTTTTACCCACCTTCTTATAGAGGGGTGATGGATTTTAAGTTGCAGAATAAGACCTATGCATTCTTTTTTTTTTTAGTGAGGCAGTTGGGGTTAAGTGACTTGCCCAGGGTCACACAGCTAGTAAGCGTCAAGCATCTGAGGCCAGATTTGAACTCAGGTACTCCTGACTCCAGGGCTGGTGCCCCATCCACTGCGCCACCTAGCTGCTCCAGACCTATGCATTCTTGAACACAGCCAATTTAGGAATTTTGTTTCCTTCATTATACAGATTCATTACAAAGCTTTTGTTTTTCTTTTTTACTCAGTTTTGTAGAGTGGAAAGCCAGGGATAGAGTTGCCAAAAAAGGAGAAAGATAAGAGGACAATTGGAACATCTTTTTGAAATAGAAAGAATCACATACAGGCAGGATAGTGATGAAAGTAACATGTTGAATTTATTATATACTTAAAAAGAAAAGAAAGCTGTAAATCAGGTGTCAAACTTGCCCCCAAGTGTCCACAAAATTCGCCAGTGAGGCTGGGACTAGATTAAAATGTAACTGGTAAATGTTTAACAAAATGAATAAAAATACAATACAACATAGATAATGTTAATTGATGATTTTCAAAGTTAATCAAAGTTAATAGCAGGATTAATTTTTATTTGCATTTTTCTTTTGGGGGGGGGCAATGTGGGTTACATGACTTGCCCAGGGTCACACAGTTAGTAAGTGTCAAGTGTCTGAGGCTGGATTTGAACTCAGGTCCTCCTGAATCCAGGGCTGGTGCTTTATCCACTGTGCCACCTAGCTGCCCTCTTATTTGCATTTTCCCCACTGCTATATACAAGAGACTCACAGTTTTTGGTACAAACCTTTCTTTCTATTCTAGTATGTTTGAGTTTTAGTGGACTTTTGTTAAGTTCAGTATTTTTAAAAAGGGGGAGGGCAGCTAGGTGGTGATGCAGTGGATAGAGCACCGGCCCTGGAGTCTGGAGGACCTGAGTTCGAATCTGGCCTCAAGACACTTGACACTTACTAGCTGTGTGACCCTGGGCAAGTCACTTAACCCCAATTGCCTCACCAAAAAAAAGGAAGGGGAAGTGTCTACTAATGTGCTTTTTAGGCCCTTTTGGTCTTGTTTGCAATTGTTTACATCATTTAAGCTTTTGTATGAAATTATTGAAAGTGGTGTCAGTGATAAAGAGGAGGTACCTAATAAAACACTCCAATTGAGTGAATTCGAGGTAAAGGTGGGAATACATAAAAATGGTGAAAGACAGAATGAGAATTATGGATCAGGAATAAGAAATGAAAAAAGGCAAAAGACCTTATGGCCTACATTTGTAGGCTAGACCTGTTGCCTATACATCATGAATACTTTGTCAAAAGAGACAGATCACTAGACATGGCAAACACCAACCAGATGAAATTTACTATATATCTCTAGCTGGTAATGGATCATGTTTTACATCCCTTCCAGCCATTGAGCATGAAACCAAGGCTTATCTGAGCATCTTGCCATCTGCCTCATCCATACTAGTCTCTGCCCTAATTCTCCATCCCTCCCCTGTCTCCCCACTCCCCTTTACCCTCTTTCCATTTCTTCCTCTGGTTATAGCAATGAGATGAATCCTACCATTGCTACTAGAAAAGGTGGGGAAATAATCTTTCCAATGGCACTGCTCACAAGCTGGGGGTCTCAGACCAAAACTCCCTTCCCTGGTTACCACTTCTTACCCCGCCCCCAATCTTGTTAAAATGTGAGCTTCTTGAAGGCAGGGACTGCCTTAATAACTGTGTTTGTATGTGCAGCATCTAGCAAAGTGCATGACACAAATCAGGTACTTAATACATGCCTTTTCCCACCATTCTTTTATTAACTAATTCATTCAATAATTCATTCTTTCATTCTATTTTAAGATAGGGAACAATTCATTACTGATGTGGGAGTCATTCTTGAATCAGTTCTCTATGTACAGTCAGATCCCTGACTTGTAAGAACAAAGATAAAAATTAGTAGAAAGCTATAAGAAAGAATAAAAATGAGAAACAGAAATGGCATGCTATTAAAATAACTCTAGCATGACCTATTTAAATAAGTTATTGGTGCCAAAAATGGGATATGGACAGAAGAAATGTCATAGAAATTCTAACTTATATTTATTTGTGTACATGCTTTCTTCCTATCGGAGTATAAGCTTCTTTTTTTCTGTTTAGAATTTTATTTTCCAAATTACATGTAAAAATAAATTTTGACATCAATTTTTTAAACTTTGTGTTCCAACTTCTCTTCCTCCCTCCCTTTCCACCCACCACCCCAAGAACTCAAGCAATTCAATATAAGTTATAGGAGTATAGTCTTCTTAAGAGCAAGGATAATAGGATTATAGAGTTAGAGGTGGAAGGGTCCACATGGGCCATCTAATCTAATCCCCTCATTTTACAGATAAGGAAACCGAGGCCCAGGGAGGTTAAGGGATTTGGGTGGGATTTAAGCATCAGATCTCTGGCTCTAGAGCTCGTCTTTCCCCAATAGACCATGTTAGTTTTGTAGTTATCTTTGGATCTCCCACTCTCAAGGAACTATTCATTTCTACCAGTTGCCAACCAATTGCCACATAGGGTTGGCAAGCCAGCCTAGCTGAAGCAGCAAGGAACCACCACCAACACTTGGCCCACCATCTCCCATCAGACCCCTAAAGGTCTCTCACCTGGAGAAAGCCCAGGACCCTTATACCGAGAGCCCCAGAAATGGCAATGCTTCCTGCCCAGTGCCCTCAGCCATCGTCACCCTGGGAAGCAGCCCCTGTGGAGTGCAGCTTGGCCTCTGCTCCTGTGCACCCATAGCTACTGAAAACCTGATGTCCCTAATGACCCTATGAACCTTTCCATTTGACTTGCAGCTGAAACTTTTATGTGTTGTCTCCCCCATTAGAAAGTGTGTTACTCTTTTAATTTTTCTCAGTTACATGTAAAGATATTTTTTCAATTCCAAGTTTTTCTCCCACCCTCTCCTTCCCTACATGTGCAGTCATGCAAAACATAGCAGACAAAAACACTTTAGAAAAAGGAACTAACAACAACAACAAAAATAATCGCTAATATTTATATAGTACCTTATACCTGACAAAGAATTTTCTTCACAATAGCCCAGCAAAGTACCACCACCACCATCACCACCATTGTCATAATCATCCCCATCTTACCTCTGCTTTCAGATTCTTTTCTCCTTGTTACTATTGCTGTTTCCCTCCACCCTATTCACTCCCTATATTTACTCTATTTTCTATCTTCTTTTACCCTATCCCTCCTCAAAAGTGTTTTGTTTCTGACTATCCCTCCCCCAATCTGCCCTCCCTTCCTTCACCCCTACCCCCTTGTCCCCTTCCCTCCCACTTCCCTGCAGGGCAAACTATATCATTATACCCACTTGAGTGTGTATGTTATTGCCTCTTTGAGCCAATTCTGATGGGAGTAAGGCTTATTCACTGTGCCACCTAGCTGCCCCTTTAATTTTATTTTAAAGATGTCATCATGATACACTAATGCATTGTTGGTGGAGCTGTGAGCTGATCCAACCATTCTGGAGAGCAATTTGGAATTATGCCCAAAGAGCGATAAAGCTGTGCATACCCTTTGACCCAGCAATCCCACTTTTAGGTCTTTTGCCCAAAGAAATCATGGAAGGGGGAAAGGGACCCACATGTACAAAAATATTTATAGCTGCTCTTTATGTGGTAGCAAGGAATTGGAAGTTGAGGGGGTGCCCATCAATTGGGGAATGGCTGGACAAGTTGTGGTATATGAATACAATGGAATACTATTGTGCTGTAAGAAATGATGAGCAGGAGGAGTTCAGAGAAACCTGGAGGGTCCTGAGTGGGCTGATGATGAGTGAGATGAGCAGAACCAGAAGAACATTGTACACAGTATCATCAACATTGAGTGTTGATCTACTGTGATGGACTATATTCTTCTCACCAATGCAATGGTACAGAAGAGTTCCAGGGAACTCATGATAGAAGAGGATCTCCAAATCCAGGGGAAAAAAAAAAAGAAAGAACTGTGGAGTATAGATGCTGAATGAACCATATTATTTCTTTTGTTTTGGGTGCTGTTGGTTTTTTTTTTCTTTCTATTTTGAGGTTTTGCATCACTGCTCTGATTCTTTCTCTTGTAACAGGATTAATGCAGAAATAGGATTAATGTTATTATGTGTATATATATGTGTGTGTGTATATATATATATCTATATGTATATGTATAGAGATATATAGATATAACCTATATCAGATTACCTGCTGTCTAGGGGAGGGGGGGAGGGAGGGGTGGGAGGGAGAAAAATCTGAAATTGTAAAGCATGTATAAACAAAAGCTGAGAACTAAAAAAAATAAATAAATAAAATTAAAAAAAAAGAAAAAGAAAAAGAAAAAAAAAAGATGTCATCATGAGGCAGCTAGGTGAAACAGTGGACAAGACCCAGGAGGACCTGAGCCCAAATCCAGCCTTAGACATAAGACACTCCCCAGCTGTGCAATCCTGAGAATGCTACCCCACCCCGACCGCCCCACAAAAAAAGACAAACAAAAAATAAATGCTTTACAGATATCAGCCCTTCATATTCAATTCACACCTATGCCCTCTGTCTGAATTTATTCCTTTCAGCTGTCCTAATACTGAGAAAGTTCTTATGAGTTAGAAGTATCATATTCTCATGTAGGAATATAAACAGTTTAACCTTTTAACATCCCTTTGAATTTCTTTTTCCTGTTTACCTTTTTATGCTTCTCTAGGGTCTTGTATTTTAAAGTCAAATTTTCTATTCAGTTCAGGTCTTTTCATCACAAATACCTGAAAGTCCTCTTTTTCATTGAAGTCCCATTTTTCCTCCTGAAATATTATACTCAGTTTTGTTGGGTAGGTGATTTCTGGTTCTAATCCCAGTTCCTTTGCCCTCTGGAATATCATATTCCATGCCCTCTGATCTTTTAATGTAGAAGCTGCTAGATCTTGTGTTATCCTGACTACACAGTACTTGAATTGTGTCTTTCTAGCTGCTTGCAATATTTTCTTCTTGACCTGTGAACCCTGGAATTTAGCTATAATATTCCTGGAAGTTTTCATTTTGGGATCTCTTTCAGGAGGTGATCAGTGGATTCTTTCAATTTCTATTTTACCTTCTGCTTCTAGAATATCAAGGCAATTTCCCCTGATAATCTCTTGGAAGATGATGTCTAAGCTCCTTTTTTGATCATGGTTTTCAGGTAGTCCAATAATTTTCAAATTATCTCTCCTAGATCTATTTTCAAGGTCAACTGTTTTTCCAAGGAAATATTTCACATTGCCCTCTATTTTTTCATTCATTTGGATTTGCTTTATTGTGTCTTGATTTCTCATAAAGTCATTAGCTTAGAAAGTGTGTTTCTTTCTTTTTTTTTGTTTTTAGTGAGGCAATTGGGGTTAAGTGACTTGCCCAGGGTCACACAGCTAGTAAGTGTTAAGTGTCTGAGGCCGGATTTGAACTCAGGTATTCCTGACTCCAGGGCCGGTGCTGTATCTACTGCACCACCTAGCTGCCCTAGAAAGTATGTTTCTTGAGAGCAGGAACTATCTTAAAATTTTCTTATTGTATCCCCAGCCTTAGCACAGTATGCAGATTTAAAAGTGCTTGATAATTTCTATTTTTTTTTATTCAATTCACTACTTAGTCAATTGTATTGCTCATAATACATGCATGTTGGTTGAACTGAATCAGGATATTTGGGAAAGTATTTCAGGCTCTGGACTGACCTGAACTAGGTCAGATACCCTAAGTCTCCACTGGAATCCAGCTTGGTGTTTTGTTCTTTCTTGGCAGAGGATGGAGTGTAGAGGTTTCAAGGGTTTCTACAACTCTCAGAAAGTGATATCACCGTCTTTGTCTTGTGAGAATTGGAATGACATCCCCTGCTGGGAGTGACATTGTGAACTCTGGCCTGAAAAGAAAGCATGTGACTTTAGCATCCAGAAGTGACCTTTTCTGGGGTTTCTCGGTGTCAGGAAGTGATGTTTGCCTCCCCGTGGGTCCTGTCAATTAGAGCTACCAACCAATTAGCTTGGAGCTGTGTGTGTATAGATGGCCCTGTTTCCTGTTTCAGAGGAGGCTTCTGGGAAGAGTGAAGCCTTTTTGGTTCCTGACTTGGGCTTGGTGGCAGAGGCAGCAGGGACAGGCAGAATAGGAATACTTTATCCACTTGTTTCTCTTTACTAACCTCTAATATACTTTAATAAATACTTAGTGCCCAAAGATTGGTGCTATACATTTTCTAATTTAAGGTGACCACTCATTAGATTTTAGACATCACAGCTAGAATTTTAGGCCCTTACAGTCTAAATCCTCGAGGGGTCCAGGTCCAAGAGGGGAAGACCATTTTAAGAGAAATTCCTAATTTTAAACCATTTGTTCCTATGTTCCCAAGTGTCTTTTGGATACATTGACTATTGGCTCATATTTTCCAAATGTTGGAGGAATTCACTCAGTCAACAAGTATTCATTCATTAAAGGCTATGTGGCAGGCAGGATCAAGAATGAATCCCTCTCCCTTCCTTCCCTCCCTCCTTCCTTCCTTCCTTCCTTCCTTCCTTCCTTCCTTCCTTCCTTCCTTCCTTCCTTCCTTCCTTCTGTTATGGGGGAAATTGATGGGGAGTTTGGGGTAGGGGTTCTTAGGAATTCCTCTTTAAAGAATTACACCCCCTTGCACACAAATCCAATTAGAAGAAAATAATATTTTATTTAAACGCTAGCGAAAGGAAACCAAGAGAGAAATTCTTGGGCTTCTCATATGGGGAGAAGGCATGGCACAGAGGCATAGTTCTTTGAGAAACCTATCTCGTTGGGCAGGAGACAGGCAAATACTTTTATAGAGGACCGATAGTGGTCTGAGGGGGTGATCATCTGACTGTGGAAAGTTCCCTTATTGGGGGAGGACCATCTCCCACTGGTAGTGGCTGGGGGCAGTTGGGTGAGAGGCCTGATCTCTCAAGCCATCTCTGTCCCCCTCATGCCACAAAGGCAGCAGCCACATCTAATCTCATATCCCGGGGTGGGGGGCGGGAAGACTGGAATGAGACTGGAATGTCCAGAACCAGATTCCCTACTCCAAATTCAGAGTGCTTTCTACATACATTGTGGCTTCCCATTCAAATTACATTTGTTTTTATATCATTGATTTATTTGGCTGCTATCTAAATTTTTGTTTCTTTTCATGAAGACTTCTTCATCTTATTATATAGTCAGATAAAAAAGAAAATAAAAGCTGGATAATCTGTGTATTGTGAAAAAATAACTAAAAACATTTTTAAAAATAAAAAAAAAATTAAAAAGATAGCTGAATGTGAAATCAGAGCACCTGGATTCGGATCCTGACTTCTGCTCTGCTCTCTATGTGACCTTAGGCTAGTCATTTCATCCCTTTGACCCTCCATTGCCACATCTGCAAATTGGGGAGGTTGGACTAGATCAATGAGGTTAAATTCAAACAGAAAAGGGGCCACTGAATGATATATAAGAATCCCTGTGGCTGTAATTGACTCAGAATACCCCATAGTAACATTATTTATGTACTATTGTACTTTCACTTATTTTGTTAAATATTTCCCAGTTACATTTTAATCTGGTTCTGGATAGTCCTAGGGATTATTTCTGGCCAGGCTCTATGTTTGCTAACTCTGGGCCAGATGATCCCTAAGGTCATTTCTAGTTCCCAGCCTAATGAGCACAAATTTTAAGCAACCCCAAGTAATCCGAGGGTCCTGGTTTGAGGTCTCTGTTACCTAATTTTTTCTAGGGAAATTTCCAGGAGTCCAAACGCCTTTTGCACTAATTTAGGGAGGGCACTGGCATGAAAGGAGCCTGCTCAGTCACTTTTTAAAAGTGGGAATCTGACATTATATTCAATCTTCCACATCTGTGAATTTCCAGTCTCTATAAAGCAGAAGGGGGAGGTGTCTTCCCATATCTTTTCTTTGCAGATCAGCTTGTTCTTTATAATTTCTCAATACGAAGTTTTGACTGTTTATATTTGTTCTTTCCATTATTGTGACAATTGTGTATATCATTAGGAGGGAGGTCAGTAGAGGAAACTGATCTTCCCTCCCCTGAAATCACACCTTAGCTGTATGATTTCAGGGGAGGGAAGATCAGTTTCCTCTACTGACCTCAGACTTCTCATCTGTAAAGGAAGGACACACACCTGTAAACGTATGCATGTGTGTCTATGTATATATGTGTGTATATGATATATATGTATATATTTGTATACTTATCTATCCATCCACCTATCTACCATCTATATCTCTGTACATGTCTCTATCTAGTTATACATATGTATATATACTTTCACATTCCTGAACCCTGTTGTATATTATTAATTTGAGACCATTGACCTAGGAGTCAGAAGACCTGGGTTCTAGTTCCAGCTCTGGTGTTTATATGATTCTGAACGTCAGTCATTTACTATCTCTTTTTTTTCAGGGCAATGAGGGTTAAGTGACTTGCCCAGGGTCACACAGCTAGTAAGTGTCTAGTGTCTGAGGCCGGATTTGAACTCGGGTCCTCCTGAATCCAGGGCTGGTGCTTTATCCACTGAGCTACCTAGCTGCCCCCTACTATCTCTCTCTTTTTTTTTTTTGGCAGGGCAATGGGGGTTAAGTGACTTGCCCAGGGTCACACAGCTAGTAAGGGTTAAGTGTCTGAGGCCAGATTTGAACTCAGGTACTCCTGACTTCAGGGCCGGTGCTTTATCCACTGTGCCACCTAGCCGCCCCAAGTAACTGGTTGACGTTTAGTGAGAGGCGGGTGTAGCTGAGTGAAAAGAACTCTGGATTTGGAGTCTGAGAACCTGTGTTTGGATCCCAACTCTGCCCTGCCCCTGACTGTGTAACTTTGGGCACAGTCACTTAATCTCTATCTGCCTCAGTTTCCTCAACTGTAAAATGGGGAAAATAATAGCACCTACCTCACAGGGTTGTTATGAGGATTAAATAAGATGATATTTTTAAAGTTCTTAGCATAATGCCTGGCACATAGTAGATGTTATATAAATGCAAGATGATTTATCATCATCATCATCTCCTCCTCTTGTTATTATGGGTTTCAAATTAGATAATGGACAATAAATTGATAAAGTCTAAGGCTGTATACAACATATAGTGACCCCTAAGATCTTTTCCAGGCCTGACATTCTTATCTTCTAAGGTTTGATGAGCTATATTCCAAGGTACTTTCTGGCCCTGGCCATCTATGTCATGTATCCTAACATTCTGTGTTTTGAGGTGCCCTTTGAACTCCAGCATTTCATGATCTATGACCCCATAGCTCTATGACCTCATTCTGTCAGAGTAAGATATGGGACTAGAGAAGAAGTTGCAAATTGGTGATTATTCCAGGCACATGAAGGCAGGGAGCTCTTACCGGGTGACTGAGAACCCAGAGTTCTGGACCAGGGCAGGGGGAGTGACTGGGCTGTGGAATCAGTCAAACCATAAATGGAGAGAGGTCAGGAGAGGAGCCAAACCAATGATTTCATTTCTTGTAACTGAGTAGCTTTCTCTGCTTTTTCTCTGTCATTGTTTTTGATATACTTTTATAGTTTTTCTCTAACCATCCACTAAACAAACTTAGAAAAAAATGTCCATACTTAATTCATCTCAGATCCCTAAACATTGCAAACTACAATAATTTTTCATTGTCTTCTAGTTATTTCTACTTCCATACCTGAAATGGAGAAACTAATGCAAACTAATGTTAAATGACTTGTCTAAGGTCTTACAAACAACAATAAGAGTTCCTGGAACTGATCCTTGGAAGTATTAGGTTGAGGGTAGGATGGAGGTGAGATTGATGGGGATGGGAGAGAAATTGCTGCTTTTGTTGTTTTATTTGTCATGACCCTATTTGGGGTTTTTTTTGGCATAGATACTGGAATGGTTTGCCATTTACTTCTCCATTTCATTTTACAGATGAGGAAACTGAGGCAAACAGGGCAAAGTGACTTGCTCAGGGTCACACAGCTAGTACATGTCTATGGCTGAATTTGAACTCAGGTCTTCCTGATTTCAGACCTGGCTCTCTTTCCAATGATAAGAGTACCCAGCATCACTTTGTGGTCACCGTCTAAGTAAGATCATAGATTAGAAACTCAAAAAATTTTTTAGATTTAGAATCATTCAGATAGAATCTTTATAATGTAATGATTTAGGAAAATTCAGATCAACATCCCTCTTCATGCTCATTTTCTTTCATTTATTTAGCACAGTGCATGGAGTAGGCACTTAATAATTGCACTGAATGCCAGAGAAGGAAATTGAGGCTCAAGAAGGCTAAGTTTGACCTGCCACTTACATTGAATGACATTCCTTCACAGTCTGAGCCTCACCTGTAAAATGATAATACTGATGCCCATACCCCATCAAGCTCACAGTAACTATCTCACACTGTCCTTATGAGGTCACACAGGTGACAGGTGATAGAGGCAAGGATGTGAATCTCAGCTCTTCTGACTCTAAATGGAGTGTGCTCTTTTTATTGTCCCCCCCAGGGGGCATATACGGGCACTTCCCTTTAAGCAGCATCTGATTTGTGCTGAGCCACTAGTATGCACTATTCTGCTGTGGGAGTTCAAGGGACAGAGGGTTCAAGGAAGAGCTGATAATTCATTCAAGCCAAGCCTGGAAGGATGAGTGGGATTTGGAAACAGGTAAGGGAAACGAGGGTGGTGTAGAAACTGCCTTAACCTTTCTCCAGATTCCTTTTCCCATTTTTGCCTCGGACCTCTTTCCCTTACTCCTCACCTCTTATCTGCATCCAGGAAGGACCTGCCAGAAAAGCAAGGAACATCAAGTCCTCGCTTCCTGCTAACCTGAGCAATAGGAAATTGATGTTGACAGGAACAAGCAGGTCTGACAGGCTCTCTCTGTCTCGTTGCTTCCCTCCCCTTTGTCCATATGGACTGGTTCTTTAAGAGCCAAAGTAGTTGATGGTCCCTGGACCCTGTTCTGGGGCTAATGGCAGGGGGCATTCCATATCTCCAAGACCACTGGTCTCAGGAGAGTCTCTAAGAAGAAATATTATGTGCCTCCCAATCCAGGAGATGTAAGATAGAGAGACTAGGTGGTAGCAACAGAGACTGAGATACAAAAGGAAAGGAAAATGAAAAGTGAGGGAAGGGAATAAGCATTTATTAAGTGCCTAGTATGTGCCACGCACTGTGCTAAGAGTTTTACAAATATCATCTCATTTGGAATAGAAAAATATAAAGAGACAGAAAATAGATAACACAAGACACCAATTAGTAAGAGAAAGATAGAGATGTAGGAGGAATGTTCTGAAAAAGGGGAGAGGGAGAAGAAATCCCTGTGGAAAAAAAAATGAATGGAATTCAGCACTTATTACTAAGTGTCCAGCACTGGGAATACAGATAGAAAATTGGGGTTGTTCCTGTTCTCAAAGAGCTCACATTTTAATTTTCACTTCCTGTCTCCTGATTATTTCTACCACTTCCTGTATTACAGATGAGGAAACTAATGCTACCTAAAGTAAAATGACTTGTCCAAGGTGACACAAACATCAAGGAGAGTTTCTGAAACCCATCCATGGAATTGTTAGGTAAGAGTGGGCTGGACATGGATCTGAAAAGGAGGGGAAGGAAGTTAACATAGTAAATAAAAAATGTATAGAGCACCAAGCACTGTTTTAGGCCTTGTGGGAGATAAAGAAGAGAGAGAGATAGTTTGGTTTTTTTTGTTTTGTTTTGTTTTTTTGGTGAGGCAATTTGGGTTAAGTGACTTGCCCAGGGTCACACAGCTAGTAAGTGTTAAGTGTCTGAGGCTGGATTTGAACTCAGGTCCTCCTGACTCCAGGGCCAGTGCTTTATACACTGTGCCACCTAGCTGCCCCAAGAGATATAGTTCTTGGACAATACTTGTAGGAGAGTTCCGGGGCTGCAGAGTGGATTTCAAGACCTTAAGATTCATCAGCAGGTCGGATGGAAATAGCCTGGGGGGGGGGGGCTCTGAATGGTGCCCAAAGCAAGGCAGATGGTGAGACATGGTGGCCATGGATCTTATCAGAAGGATTGGAGTTGATGATTCCCTGCTTATCAAAGTGGTATGAGAGTAAGCTCTCCGAACTCAAGACACGATCACTCCAAAGTGGTGTGAGTGGTAGTATCTGTGTATCAGAGCAGGGAAAAGGAGGAGAGGGATGAAGAGCTTGGTTCATAACTGTTGGGAAGAGGGAAGTGAGGTAGAGGATTTGAATGGTGCAGAGGTCCCTGAATTCCTTCCCTTAATGGTAGGAGTAGTAGGGGGAGGTCAGTGTCCAAATAAGGAGGGGGAAAAGTTAAAGGAGGAATTGACAGGAAAGTCAGGGGAGATACCTGATAATTGGGAGGTGGGTGGGCTGGGGCAAGAGAGAAAAGAAAGGAGTAAGGAGTTAGCACTGCAAATAGACCACAGACCTTTCTGCTTGCCTCCTCCCCCCCCCGAAAAAAAACCCCTCTTTTTTGCTAATTCAGTTCAATTCAACAATTATCAAGGGCCCACACTATATATAGGGCACCAATTTGTAGGTGAGATCACTAGATTCTCTCCTAGTTAATCTTTTTTCTTTTTGCAGGGCAATGGGGGTTAAGTGACTTGTCCAGGATCACACAGCTAGTAAGTGTCAAGTGTCTGAGGCCGGATTTGAACTCAGGTACTCCTGAATGCAGGGCCAGTGCTTTATCCACTGTGCCACCTAGCTGCCCCCCTAGTTATTCTTTAGGATGGTCTGTACTATTATGTTTTTGGGGTAAAGAAGACATTTCTCCTGGCTTTCCTCCTTGCCTTTGATCAGATTTCTTTTCATCTTGGATTCAATTGGACTCTTTTGTAATTATGCACTGTTTCCTTTCCATTCTCCCTCTTCACTAAGAGACTATGTATTGAATGTCCCTTATGAATAGAACCCAGATCTTACTCATACTGTGGGGAGATAAAGAGGAAAGAAGGTTCCATCCTCTGAGAATTCTTAATCCAATGGGAGAGACAAGAGACTCATAAAAACACTGAGGATGACCCTTACAAGATATGATTCATGGAATCACAGAACCACCGAATTTTGGAGCTGAAAAGTGACTTTAGAATTAGCTCCTACTCAAAGTAGGAATTCCTTCTACACATTTTTTAGAAGTGGTCATTCATTCTACTTTTGCTTGAAGGCCTCCAGGGATGGAGAATACATTAACCAACCAACCAAGGCAGTTGATTCACCTCTAATTTTTAGGAATTTCTTCCTTAAATTGACCTAAAAATCTGCTTTCTTGTAACTTTCATCCATTGTCCCTTCTTTGACTTCTTGTAATCCCAGCTACTGGGGAAGGTGAGGCTAGAGAATCTTGAGTTTCTGAGCTGCAATGAATCTATTGTTGACCCAAGTATCTTCACTATATCTGGCACCAAAATGGTGAACTGCTTGGGAAAAAGGTACCACTAAATTGACTAAAGAAGGACAAACCACTCAAGTCAAAAGTGGAGCAAGTCAAAGCTTCTTTTCTGGAGAGGGAGAGAAAGTGGGAGGAAGAGCAAGAAAAGAAAGGAAGAAATGGAAGAAGGAAGGAAAGAAGAATGGAGGGAAGGAGGGAACTTTCCACTCCTCTTTACTCCAGTATAATAGAGTGCTTACATGGTGCCTGGCACATAGTAGGCACTTAGTAAATACTTTTTCCCTTTCTCCCCCCTTTTCTAGTCACCATTACCTTTTTTTGTAACCCCCAGGCAATGGAGGTTAAGTGACTTGTCCAGGGTCACACAGCTACTATGTGTCAAGTGTCTGAGGCCAGATTTGCACTCAGGTCCTCCTAAATCCAGGGCTGGTGCTTTATCCACTATACCACCTAGCTGCCCCCCCCCCCATTGCCTTTCATTAGCTCTGTAGTCCTTTCCTCTGCTCACTGACTATGGTTCAACAACCACATCTTCTACTTCTTTCTTCCCTTAAGGTGGGCTTCATTTCAACCTGATGACTTGACATCACCAAGGGCAACTAGACACTGTCTTACTATCTCCCTACTATCTCAAGCTTCAGCTCACTTATTAGCCAGTTGGGTTCTATACTTTCCAGTCCAAAGATCATTCTTCTTGAGAGAGAGAAGTAAAATGAGAGTCGAGCAGCTGTACCTTCTTTCAGTGGTCCGTTATCATCTCCCCAACCCTTTCCATTCTCAAGAAGCAGCCCTGTCCTTTCTTTGATCTTACTCTTTTTTCCAGTGTTGTTGTCTTCTAGCTAGATAGCACAGTTGATAGAATGCCTGGCCTGGAGTCAGGAAAGTCTGAGTTCAAATCCAGCCTCTGGCCAGCGCCAGCTTTGTGATACAGGGCATCTTTTGTCTTCCTCAGGTTCCTCAACTGGAAAATGGGTATAGTAACTGAATATACCTCACAGGGTTCTTGTGAGCTAGTTATAAAGTACTTAGCATCATGCCTGGAACATAGTAGGTGCTTAATAAATGCTTGTTTTTTCCTTCCCTTACTCTATTATTTTTTTCATTGTTATTGTTCTCATTTTTCTTCCTCAGGCTTAACTCCCTCTAAGGTTTAGCACACTTTATGCTCTTCTTATAGGACCATGCCATGTGTTTGCATTCATCTACCATTATTTATCTTTGCTTCCATCTTCCATAGATGTCTTTTAAACATTTAAGTTGGTGCATGAGTTTCCTGTCCATCCACATTGGTCTCTTAAGAAAACTCCACTTTCTTTTCGTCATCAGAATTGTTTCTTTTCTTGTCTTTAGAGTTGCATTCTTTTTTTTTTTTTTTAAGTGAGGCAATTGGGGTCGTGACTTGCCCAGGGTCACACAGCTAGTAAGTGTTAAGTGTCTGAGGCCGGATCCGAACCCAGGTACTCCTGACTCCAGGGCTGGTGCTTTATCCACTGCGCCACCTAGCTGCCCCTAGAGTTGCATTCCTGAGAAATTTTTATCCCTTTTGGGAACCTACTAATCTTTTTTTTCTGAACCCTTTGAAATCCAGTCCCTCCAAATCTGGAAGGCATGTCAGGCTATATCTGACTTTCTTCTCCTTCTCTATCAGAAATTCTAAGATGAAGTGGTCATTCCCTTCCAATGCTCTCATAATTTCTTCCTTAAGCCATTAGTTCTTCCTTTTGAGTAAAAGCCATATCCAGAATAGAATTTCCCCTCATTTCCATATTTTGGAGGATGAAATTATCATTAAGATAAATCAAGAATTGATAGTAGTTGTGCTTGGGGAGAAAGGGAACTAGTAGATGCTTATGCAGTTGGAATCTCCTATTAATACTTCCATGTTTCTGGGCCAGGCTTGTGATTTATTTCCTGAATCCCTTATTTATTTCCTTTTTCTGTCCAGGTAGTCTGTAGTTTACTCTGATAACAATCTCATTTCTATTTATGCCTCCACTGATTTTCACACAAGAGTATTCTATGATGCTTCCCATCATTGGTTCCTGCATTTTTCACATGTCTATATCTTCTTTTGTTGTTGTTGTTGTTTTTGCAGGGCAATGACGGTTAAGTGACTTGCCCAGGGTCACGCAGCTAGTAAGTATCAAGTTTTGAGGCTGGATTTGAACTCAGGTACTCCTGAATCCAGGGATGGTGCTTTATTTATTTTTATTTTTATTTTATTTTTTTAATGTATAAGGTATTTTATTTTTTCCGTTACATGTAAAGATAGTTCTCAACTTTTGTTTATACAAGCTTTACAATTTCAGATTTTTCTCCCTCCCTCCCCTCCCTCCCCCCTCCCCTAGACAGCAGGTAATCTGATATATGTTATATCTATATATCTCTATACATATACATATAGATATAGATATATACACACACATGTATATACACATAATAGCATTAATCCTATTTCTGCATTAATCCTGTTACAAGAGAAAAAAATCAGAGCAGTGATGCAAAACCTCAAAATAGAAAAAAAAAACAACAGCAGGGATGGTGCTTTATTTACTGTGCCACCTATCTTCTTTTTGTTTTTTTGGTTTTTTGGTTTTTTTAGTGAGGCAATTGGGGTTAAGTGACTTGCTCGGGGTCACACAGCTAGTAAGTGTTAAGTGTCTGAGGCCGGATTTGAACTCAGGTACTCCTGACTCCAGGGCTGGTACTCTATCCACTGTGCCACCTAGCTGCCCCACCACCTATTTTCTTAATACATCATGCTATTGTCCCTGTTCTCTCCATGATCCATCCTCTTTATCTATCTTGTTATTTCTGAATATAGTATTATCTTTTAGGACTATATTCTTGTGTCTCAATGATACCAATGCGTATCGTGTCAAATTTGCCTTTTTGTGCTAAGAACTCTAGTTTGCCTTGCTTATTATACATACTTTGTGTATGTGTATTTAGATATTTATTTATTATTAGATATTGTATTTAGTTCATGGGCAACTAGACCTGGAGTCAGGAAGACATTTTCCTGAGTCCAAATCTGGCCTTAAACACTTACTGGCTGTGTGACCCTGGACAAGTCACTTCACTCTGTTTGCTTCAGTTTTCCTCATCTATACAGTGAACTGGAGAAGGAAATGGCAAACCACTTCTGTATCTCCGCCAAGGAAGACCCAAAATGGGGTCATGAAGAGTCAGACACAACTGAAAAATGATTAATCAACAACAACAAAAATCTGAGGTCATAGGTTTTATTACTGGTTTTTTTTCTTGGATTTTGTCTCCTCTGAATTTCTGGGTATCTTTATGGCTATATTTTTGGATTATATTATAGCCATTCTCCGGGGTGTGTTGCTCAACAGACAGACACACAAGGAGTTTTCTCCGTCTCCCTTTTCAGATTAAATCCCTTTTGATTAGATTTGCAAGACATTTAGTCAGACAGATACATTCTTACCAGCCCTTGTTAAATGCACTCCATCCTAGATTAGGGGCTTGTCAGTCCTATATTATATAAACTGTGTTCATCCTTGGACACCATCATTTTAACTAGCTGTTCACACTTCAAATCTTCCTTTCTCCAGTCTTTGCCTTGACTGGTAGAAATGATGAAAACCCTACATCCTTAAAATGTCAGGTTTTTTTTTTTTGCATAAGAATTTATAATCTTTAATGGCCCTTTCTAAGATTCCTTCTGGCAATATTATTTGTAGTCATAAAATCACAGTGAGTGGGTGGTAGGCATCTGCTTCAGAATCCTATAACCTTCTCTATCATATTCTGGATATATGTCCTCAAAAGAACAGTTGTCTGCTCTAATCAGATCAACAAATAACTATGTTAGTACCCCTATCAGTACGGATACCGGATACCGATTACCACTGTTTACCCTGTCTTCTCCTGACTCTAACTGAGTGATCTCTTATCTGACATGGCTGTGAGAGCCACATCATCGTAGACTGGAGTGGAAGCAGCTGCGTTTTCTTTTTGGGGTTTAGCTCCCTCCTCTTTAAGAAGAGCCTCATATTACTGCTTACCTTCAAGAGTTCAATTTCAATGATCCTTATTCTCTCCTTTGTGTCATATTGTTCCACACTCTAACCTCCCAACACAAGTCAGATCATCTCTTTGCCTTGTTAGGTCCTTTTTTGGGGAATCTTCCTGTCTCCCCCCCCCCCCCCCCGCCCCATTCCCTCTCTCCCTCTTCCCTGATTCCCTCCAGGCACTTTATTTCTTTTTTTTTTTTTATTCTTTAGCAACAAACATTTATTTTATTTTCCAGTTACATGTAAAGGTAGTTTTCAACATTCATTTTCATAAGATTTAGAGTTCCAAATTTTTCTCCCTCCCTCCCTCCCTTTCCTCCCCCCCTCCACAAGATTGCAACCAGGTTATATATGTATAATCCACAAGTGTTCTTTTTATCAGTTCTTTCTATAGGGGTGCATAGTAAGCTTCCTCATTAGTTCCTTGGGATTGTCTTGGATCATTGCACTGCTGAGAGTAGTTAAGTCATTCACAATTGCTCATTGAACAATACTGCTGTTACTATGCACAATGTCCTCCCAGCTATGCTCACTTCACTATACATCGATGTTCATTAGTCTTTCCAGGTTTTTCAGGGATCATCCTGTTTGTCATTTCCTGTAGCACAAGACCATTCCATTACAATCATACAGCACAGCTTTTTTCCATCATTCCTCAATTGATGGACATTCCCTTGATTCTAAATTCTTAGCCTCCACCAAGAGTTGCTATAAATATTTTTTGTACAATTTCCCCCCCTTTTCTCTTTTTCATGATTAATGTTGTTAACTATTTCCCTTCCATCCTATTCCCTTCCCCATGACATTTATTGTATTATCCATCTTCTTTCATCCTATCACTCTTCAAAAGGGATTTGCTTCTGTCTGTCCCCTCCCCCACTCTGCCCTTCCTTCTTTTGCCCCTCTCTCTTTATCCCCTTCTCCTCCTATTTTCCTGCAGGGTTAGAGAGATTACACCACCCAATTGAGTGTGTACATTATTCCCTCCTTGGGCCAATTCTAATGTGATTGAGGTCTTTGAGCCAATTCTGATGAGTGTTAGGCTCATTTACTGCCCAGATTAAACAGATTACTACACCCATTTGGGTATGCCTATTAGTCCCTCCTTGAGGCAGCTCTGATGAGTTTAAGGTCTTTGAGCCTTTTATGATGAGTGTAAAATTAATTTACTGCCCTGCTCCTCTCCCATCTCTTCCCCCACTCCATAAGCCTTTTCCTGTTTCTTTCATGTAGGATTTCACCTCTGCCCTTCCCCCTCCCCCAGTGTATTCCCTTCATCCCTCAATTTAACCCTAAAGATGTCATCACCTAACTAAGTGACACAGTGGACAAAGCATCACCCCTGGACCCAGGGGGATCCCAGCCAAACCCGGCCTCAGACACAGGAGAGTTGCCCACTGTACGACTCCAGGTATGTCCCCCAGCTCCAATTTTTTTTTATGGTTCTCTAGGGTCTTGTATTTGAAAGTCAAATTTGCCATTCAGTTCAGGTCTTTTCATCACAAATATCTGAAAGTCTTCTTTTTCATTAAAGTCCCATTTTTTTCCACTGAAAGATTATGCTGAGTTTTGCTGGGTAGGTGATTCTTTCTGGAGGTGATTGGTGGATTCTTTCAATTTCTATTTTAGCTTCTTCTTCTAGAATTTCAGGGCAATATTCCCTGAGAATATCTTGGAAGATGGTATCTAAGCTCTTTCCTTGGTCATGGTTTTCAGGTAGACCAATAATTTTCAAATTGTCTCTCCTGGACCTATTTTCCAGGTCAGCAGTTTTTCCCAGAAGATATTTCACATTGCCCTCTATTTTTTATTCATTTGGATTTGCTTTATTGTGTCTTGGTTTCTCATAAAGTCACTGGCTTCCATTTGTTCAATCCTCATTCTTAGGCAATTATTTTCATCAGAGAGCTTTTGTATCTCCTTTTCCATTTGGCCAATTTGACTTTTCAAGCTGTTGACTTTTTTCTCATGTCTTTCCTGCATCACCCTCATTTATCTTTCCATTTTTTCCTCCACTTCTCTAACTTTATCTTCAAAGTCCTTTTTGAGCACCTCTATGGCCTGAGACCAATTTGTGGTTTTCTTGGAAGCTTTAGATATAGGGGCACTTATGTTGACATCTTTCTCTGAGGGAGCCCCTTGGTCTTCCTTGTTACTGAAGAAACTTTCTATGGTCCTCACCTTTCTCTGTCTGCTCATCTTGCCTTTCTTTTACTTGACTTTTAGCTCCTTAAAGTGGGGCACTGTTTCCAAGCTGCAGTATTCCAAGCTTAAGAAGTCCCAGGTGGTATGATTTAAGGAGAATCAGGTTCTTCACTCACCCAGCCTGTTCCCTGGTTCTTAGATGACCCCAGACCAACTTGCTAATCAACCAGCTTTGTGTGTTGTGGTTGTTAGCTCTGATGAGCCTGTGCCCCTCCCCCACCTGGGCCACTACTACTCGAGCCTACCTCCTGGTTCTCAGCAGTGGTGTAAAATCCAAGTTCTGCCTTAGCACCAGCATAGACCCCTGTAGTCTCCCCCCCTGCTCAGGGCTAAGCCCACTCACCAGATTGTGAGCTTAGTTCCAGACAACACTGGTGCTTCAGCTGATTCAGAGGCTCTGGGGGTCTGCTTTTCTGGTGAGGCCTTCCTGGGACTGGATCTGTGTCAGGGTGACTGTGGGGTTGGTCTCAACTCCTGTATCAGCATAGCAGTTCCCTCCTTCTGACCTTCCAAGCCGTTCTTGGTTAGAAGATGATTTCAGCCCCTGAACTTTATTTAAAAGAATTCTTTTTTCTCCCTGATAATCTAAAGAGTGGAGAGGATGTTCCCCAGCCCCTTTCTTTACCTTTTCTTCAAGGAGAGAGGCCAGTTTACACTTTGAGCAAAGATAAGTCACTTGGTTTTGACAGAAATATGAAATTTGCATACTTTATTCAAGTCCCAGCAAATTCTAGCTGCCCTCCATACTTGCTAGGATCGAGGTCCTCCAACCACACCCATTTTTTACTTACCTTATCTTACCAACTCCCTTCTCTTTCTCCTTTTCCTTCTCCTTCAACTCTACCTTTCCCTTCCTTTGCCTCTGGTCCTTCTGCTTGGGTTCTTTTTCTCTGAAAACTGAAGGAAGTTGGACTAGATGACCACTTCTTTTCCAGTGGTCAATCTAGGATCCTCTCTCTATGGTCCTTCAGTGCTAGATCTTATTCCTTCAGCTTTGAGGAGTCCTCCTCCATCCCTTCCTGAAATTTTCCCTCAAGCCTTCCCATAATTTCCTCACTAAATTCAACCTCTGACCTTCTTTGCAATTCTCAGACCCTCCAAATTTCCTTCACAATTCTCTTTTCTTCAGCTCAAACCCTTTTCCTGCTCCTTCTCCAGCCTAACCTTTCCCTCATCTAAGAGGGAAGCAGAGTATTTGCTTAATTTCCACACCTGTAAAATGAGGGGATTTGATCATTTAGAACTCTTAAGTACCACCCAGCTTGAAGTCCTGGGATGCTAAACTGTGTGACCTTGGCAAATTCACAACTTCTCTCGGTGCTTCAGTTTTTTCGTTTGCAAAACACCTTCAATGTAAGCCATATGTAATACAGGGATGAAAACACCTATTCTACAGAAGCACCTATGATGACCAAATACAATAACCTGTTTGTAATCACCAAGTGTTAAACATGCATAAAGTATTATTTTGATCATGTCTATTACATATGAAGTATTCAGCTATGCTCTTTTTAGACACAAAAGAAAGACAAAACATTGTTGAATCAAATACTATACTTTATTTTAAGGGGAGTAAAGATAGGAGGAGACGGCAAAGAGGTCTGTTTTTTCTCTCTCCATCTTGGGAACCTGGGACCTAGACATTCAACAGGAGGATTGTGAACCCTTTGAGGCTTGGTCTTAGGGATGGTGAAACGAAAGGGTTGGGGCCAAACAGGCAGTGGGACTAGTTGTCGTACAGGTGGAGTATTGCTCGGAGTTTGAGATCTCCTCCCAGAAGAAGGAGCTGGGGAACCGGTCCGGGATGTTGTGGGAAAATCTGGTTGAGTTGTGGGACTAGTCGTTGTTGGTGCTGGCTCCTCCCTAGGTGCTGACTGGAGGAGCTTTGGGGTGGCGTCTTGGGAAGTGCCTGAAGGGGGGCGGGGGTGCAGCACAGATTTTGATCTCAGGGCACATCCACAAAAACAGGGATCGAAGATGGATGGTAGATGTGACTCCCCACTTGGATCCAGTCCTTGGGGGTTATCTAAGGGGATGCCCAGCTGTGTGAGTTCTTGCTCCAAGTCTTCAAGTATCCATCTTCTCCTATGAAATATGAAATGGGGGAGTAAGTAGGGAGGAAGAATGGGGAGATTTCCATTGAGATAAAGGGAGAGAGGTGAAAAAAAGATTGGATAATGATAAGGACTGGATTTCTGATTTTATTATTACAGTTATCCCTTCCACATTGTGACTTTCCCCATCGAGTTTCAACATAACATTGGTCAGCATAAGCAATTAAAGTGTGTGGGGGGGGGGCGGGGCGTGCAGCTAGGTGACATAGTGGATAAAGCACCAGCCCTGGATTCAGGAGGACCTGAATTCAAATCTGGAATCTGGCTTTAGACATTTGACACTTACTAGCTATGTGACCCTAGGCAAGTAACTTAACCCTCATTGCCCTGCAAAAAAAGAAAAGTTAAATGGAAATTTTGGAAGGAGTTTTGTGGAAGCTGCAGACAGCACTTGAAGTCCAGCAGATGACACAGAAAAAGTTTAGAAACTCAGAAATGCATAAGGTACGTAGAGTATTGTCTAATATCAACCCAAATCTTACAATAAGGTACTGTAAATATCCCATAAAAGAAAAATAAAAAATGCAGACTTATCTGGTACAAAGGGAGGGTCAAAAATTTTATATGAATTTTCCAGATTGTGAGGGTACTGCGTCCCTAACCCTCAAGCTGTGGAAGGAATAATTGTATAAGAAACTCCCAGAGGGCAGCTAGATGGCACAGTGGATAAAGCACTGGCCCTGGATTCAGAAGGTCCTGAGTTCAAATCCGACCTCAGACACTTGACACTTACTAGCTGTGTGACCCTGGGCAAGGAATTGCCCCACCAAAAAAAAAAAAAAAGAAAAAGAAAAGAAACTCCCAGGCAAGAAAATTCCCTGTATCAGTAGAAGCAGAGAGAAGGAAAGGGAGTTAGCTGGAGAACAAGCTGTCTATACATACCTTGAGCTGTCCATACATACCTTGAGCTCTTCCGGGCTAGTGGAACTTCTTCCTCCAGTCGTAGCCCATTGTCAAGAGGAGGTTGTTGCCTAGCGTGGTCCCCACTCATTTTCTTTTAAAGAGAGAGAGTGAGCTAGAAGAGGAGTGCCAATGGTTAGAAGACTGGAAGCAGAGAGTAGGGCTACAAGGGAAAGGTTCCTGACCTACTATACTTCATCTCCTATTTCTGGGCTTTGTGCAGGATTCTCCATGGAATCCCTCTCTTCCTTCAAAATTCATATCAAGTACAACCTTTTCCTTTGTGGATTCTTAAGCTTCTTTGTGTCATGAGCCTCTCTGGCAGGCTTGGTGAAGCTCCTATAATATCCTTCTCATGGTTTTAAATGCATAAAATAAAATACATAGGATTATAAAGGAATAAAATGTAAATAAAGATGGAATTTTTAAAATCCAAGTTTATGGAGCCCCTGACATCTGGATGTGGGAGGGTTGTTCTTAGAGCTTAGATTAAAAACTCAGTTTTACATGAAATCTTTCTGGATCTCTCCCCCCAGCCCCCGAAGAATTATAAAACTTGTTTTTAAAAAATATTTATTCTGGGGCAGCTAGGGGGTGCAATGGATAGAGCAGAGGCCCTGGAATCAGGAGGACCTGAGTTCAAATCCGGCATCAGACACTTAACACTAGCTGTGTGACCCTGGGCAAGTCACTTAACCCCAATTGCCTCAAAAAACCCAACAACAACAAAAATATTTATTCTGCATATATATATTCTTATAATATATATTCTTTTTTTTTTGTGAGGCAATTGGGGTTAAGTGACTTGCCCAGGGTCACACAGCTAGTAAGTGTTAAGTGTCTGAGGCTGGATTTGAACTCAGGTCCTCCTGAATCCAGGGCCAGTGCTCTATCCACTGTGCCACCTAGCTGCCCCATATATATATTCTTGTTAGAAAGTAAATTCCATCAGACTAGGGATTATTCCATCATTTGTATTATTATCCCTAGTGCCTAGTTCATAATAGGTGTTTAATAAATGCTTGTTGATTGATTTTGAACTTTGGGAAGAAGGAAATGAGAACTTTTGATTGGTCCAAAACTCTCCATCTTTCTAGCATCTTCCCCTTCCCCTTGAACCCCCCATTTCCCCAGCTCCCCCCGTTCCTGCTTCTTGACTGGTTCCTTTTATTCTCCTATTCCGTGAGACTAATCTACTCACCAAATGGATAATCTTGGTTCTTTTCTGGCTCAGTGTTTCTATGCATGCTGTATTGAATGCCTTTTTTTTTTCTCTCTCCCTCTTTGTGAGAAGCTCCTTCAGGGCCTAGATCATCCTACCCCCCATGAAACCTTTCTGGATACCCCCAGCCAGAAAGGTTCTTCCTGCCCCCTTGAATTCAGATAGTATTTGTGTGTGTCTTTCTTAGAGATCATATTTATGGTTTGCAAAATGACTGCCTCACAACAGCCTTGTGAGGTAGGCAGTACAATGATTGTTATCCCTGCAGAGCAGACAAAGAGGACCACTGAGGCTGAGGGAGGTGAAGTGACTTGCTCAAGGTCACACAGTGAGTCCAGGTGGCTCTTAACCACATGTCTAACCCAATCCAACCCAATCCAACCCAACCCAACAAACAATCATTAGGTGCAAAGCTACATATGTCCACTTTGCCCAAGGCCCTGTGCTTGGTGCTAGGGACACAAAGACAAAATGAAAACTAGTCCCTGCCACTGCTAGGCATATGTACCCCTGAGGAAGTGAAAGACCAAAAGGTCTAATATATACCAAAATATTCATAGCTGCACTTTTTGTTGGAGCAAGGCACTAGAAACAAAACACACACCCATCAAATGAGAAATGGATAAACAAATTGGGGTACATGAATATAATGGAATACTATAAGATGTACTGTGATGTAAGAAAAGATTAATTTGATGGGGGCAGCTAGGTGGCTCAGTGGATAGAGCACTAGCCCTGGAGTCAGGAGGACTTCAATTCAAATCTGCTCTCAGACACTTAGATGTGTGACCCTAGGCACTTAATTCTCGTTGCCGAGAGAGAGAGAGAGTGAGAGAGAGAGAGAGAGAGAGAGAGAGAGAGAGAGAGAGATAGAGAGAGAGAGATGAACCTGATGAATACAGAAAAGCATGGGAAAATTTTATGAATCCATACAGAGTAAAGTAAGTAGAACCAAGAAAACAATATATAATTATGACAACAATCTGAATGAGGTATTCTTAACCTGGCATCTGTGAACTTGTTTTGTTTGTTTGTTGTTTTTGGAGGTTGCATTTTTTTTTTATTTGTTGAATTACATTTTTTTTTTGGTGAGGCAATTGAGGTTAAGTGACTTGCCTAGGGTCACACAACTAGTAAGTGATAAGTGTCTGAGTCCAAATTTGAACTCGGGTCCTCCTGAATCCAAGGCCAGTGCTCTATCCACTGCGCCACCTAGCTGCCTCTTGAATTGCATTTTTATTAATGTTTCTTTTTTCCATAAATTGTTTTATTTTCCAGTTACATGTAGAGATAGTTTGCAACATTTGTTTTTATAAGATTTCTAGTTTCATTTTTTTCTCCCTCCCCTCCCTCCCCCCTCACCAAGACAGCAAACAATCCTATATAGTACAATCACATTAAACATATTTCTACATTAGTCATGCTGTGCAAGAAGAATCAGAACAAAAAGAAAAAACCCTCAAAAAAGAACAAATAGAGATAGTATTGTTCAATATGCATCTAGATTCCATAGTTCTTTTTTTTCTGGATTTGGAGAGCATTTTCCATCATGAGTCCTTTGGAACTATCTTGGACCATTGTATTGCTGAGAAGAGTCAAGTCTATCACAGTGGATCAACACACGATGTTGTTGATACTTAGTACAATGTTCTCCTGGTTCTGCTCATCTCCCTCAGCATCAGTTCATGTAAGTCCTTCCAGGTTTCTCTGAAATCTGCCTGCTCATCGTTTCTTATAGCACAATAGTATTCTATTACATTCATATACCACAACTTGTTCAGCCGTTCCCCAGTTGATTGGCATCCCTTCGATTTCTAATTCCTTGCCACCACAAAAAGAGCAGCTATAAATATTTTTGTACATGTGGGTCCTTTTCCATTTTTTATAATCTCTTTGGGAGAAAGACCTAATAGTGGTATTGGTGGGTCAAAGGGTATGTACAGCTTTATAGCCCTTTGGGCTTAGTTCCAAACTGCTCTCCAGAATGGCTGGATCAGTTCAGAGCTCCACCAACTATGCATTAGTGGGTGAACTTGTTTTTTTCAAAAATATTTTAGTAACTTGATTTTCATAATCGTTTTCCTTTGTGATCCTATATATTTTATTTTATACATTTTAAAACAAAATTCTGACATGGTGTTCATAGGTTTCACAAGATTGCCAAAGGGATACATGACACAAAAAAGGTTAGGGACCCCAGATGTAAATGGAGACCACGGCCACAACAAAGAAAATGAACCCTGGGTAATTAAAGTGACTAAGCTTGGCTCTGCAGAAGAGTTGAGAAAATTTACCTCCTTCCCTTCTTTGTAGAGGTAAAGCACTATGGGTGTGGAAGGCTGCATACATAATCAGAGTTGGTGGATATGGACACATAGACATACACATATATATGTATACACACATATATACACATACATATATAGAAAGAAGTATATAAAGATACCTCTATATACTCTTCGCTCTAAATATATAAGCATATTTGCATGTATATATGTACATCGTGTGTATGTATATGTGTATGTGTATGTGTATATGTATGTGTATGTGTATGTGTATGTGTATGTGTATGTGTATGTGTATGTGTATGTATATGTGTAAGGGCAGCTAGGTGGTACAGTGGATAGAATACTGGGCCTGAAGTCAGGAAAACTTATCTTCTCTAGTTCAAATCTAGCCTTAGACACTTACCAGCTGTGTTACCCTGGGCAAGTCACTGAATCCTCTTTGTCTCAGTTTCCTCATCTGTCAAATGAGCTGCAGAAGGAAATGGAAAACCACTCCAGTATTTTTGTCAAGAAAAAACCAAGTGGGGTCACAAAGAATTGGACATGACTGAAATTACTGAACAAGAAAAAAAAATGTGCATGTATATATCTGTATCTCTCTCCTTTGCTCTCACTCTCACTCTCACTCACTCTCAATCTCACTCTCACTCTCGCTCTCTCTCCCCCTTCCCCTTTGTAGAAATGAAGGTGATATAAAAACAAAAGATATCAATTTAAAATAGTCCTTATCTTTAAAAGAGTCTATGCAAAGGTGGATATGACATGTGGATAGATAAATCTATACATGACAATTTGAGCAAGAGGGAGAACACTAATAATCAGAGGATCAGAAAAGACTTCTTCTGGAGGGATAAAACACTGGAGCTGTCTGTTCAACTAGACTGAAAACTCCCAGAGAGCAGCATCTTAAACATCTCCAAATATTCTAGAGCCTAGCACTCATTACTGAGCCCACAGCAGGTGTTCAGTGACTACTAGCTGAATGAATGAATGAATGAGGCCCCACTCAGTCCCACCCTACACATCTTTGGGGGTGAGATGGAGGTGATCAAGGAGAGAAGGGAGCAAGAGGAATGAAAAGAGAGGAAGAAGGCAAGTACGGTGGAAAGAGCAACACATTTGGAGTCAGAGGACCCAGGTTCAACTTTTCCTTGGCTGCTTACTAACTGTATAATCTCGAGAAAGTCACAAAATGTCTCCAAGCTCCTGTTTTCTGATTTGTAGAATGAGAGAGGGTTGGACAAGATATCTTCTGAGATTTCTTCCAATTCCAAATCTATAAGGGGGAGGGGGAGGGGAATAGAGGGAGAGGGATGAAGAGGAAGGGGGGAAGGGGAGAGGAGAGAATGTGTTGGGGCATCTTGAGAAAGCACTACCTTTACCTCATATAACTCCCTTAATATCCATTAAAATTAATAGAAATAAGGCTCTGTTTTTATTACTCATCAGGAAGGACTGTATTGTCATAGGTTTTAGATCTAGAAGGAACATCTGAGACCATCTCACTCAATTTCACCTTTTTGCCAGATGAAGAAAATGAATTCGGGGAAGAATCTTGTCCAGGGTCACATAGGTAGTAAATACTGTAGCTGGCATTCAAACTCTTAAATCATTTCTCTTTTCATTATCCCAGGCTCTCAGTTGCAAGTACCAAGATGTATTCTCAAACCAATTATAAACTTTGAATTGTAAGCTCTTTGAGGCCAGGGGCTATCCCTCCCCCCTCCCTTGTATCTCTAGCACTTCCCCTTGCATGTAGTAAATATTTAATAAATGTTCATCGAATAGAACCTCCCTAGATTATTTATGTCTAATGCCACTCCATTTGTATAGATAATAAAGAAAATTATCATAGATTTGGAGTTTGAGGCAACCTAGTTCAGCTTCCTTGTTTTATAGATAAAGGAGAGGCCTAGAGAGAGATAATTAACTTCTCCAAAGCCACAGTGGTGGTTGACTGCATGGGTATTTGTTAGAAGTAAGCTACTTCTAAGATGAATTCATGAAATCTAGGAGTGGGGCTGATAGTCTTGAAGACTCCATTACCGTTGTTTCACTGAAATGTGTGTGAGTGTGAAAGGAGGAGGTGTTCTCTTGTGTGTATAATCTGTCTTAATAGTTTTTTACTTTCTGTAATTTTCAGATTTTGAGACTGTAAGAAGGAAGCAGTCGTGGCTTCCTCTGATTTCTTTGTCCCATGGTAAAATGGGAACTTACTCAACTTTGGAGTGTTGATACACCTCTTGCCTTCATGGGGATGCCCTCCCTGAGCTTCCCCCAACACCTATTTCTAATGATCATTGTATAGTGGAAAAAGCACTGGATTTGGGGGCCAGAGGACCTGGGTTTCAGATACAGTTTTTCTACTTACTGGCAAGTCCCAAAACATCTCTGGTCCTTAGGTTTTGTTTTGTTTGTTTTTTCCCCCAAATGAGGGAGTCGGAATTAGATGTTCCCTAAGGTTTAGTTCAAAAAGATAATCTACAATCTACAATGTTGTCTCATTAACTCTGGAAATTACCACCAGCCAATATGTTAGATTTAATATATGCTATTAAAAAGCTCCAAACTAGGGGCAGCTAGGTGGCACAGTGGATAAAGCACCGGCCCTGGATTCAGTAATACCTGAGTTCAAATCTGGCCTCAGACACTTGACACTTACTAGCTGTGTGACCCTGGGCAAGCCACTTAACCCCCATTGTCCCACAAAAAAACCCAAACAAACAAACAAAAAAACAAAAAGCTCCAAACGAGTTGGTGTCTGAGACAAGATTTGTACTCTGATCTTCCTGACTCTAGATACAGAGTTCTATTCACCAATAGAAGGGATGTAGGGGGAGGGGAGGAAAAGTCAGAAAACAAAGGAAGAAAAAGGTTACCAATCTAAATGATTAGAAGGATAGAGATGCCTTCAGCAGATTTAGAGAAGTTAGGAAGAGGGGGGTGGGGTTGTAGGAGAATGATAAATTTTCTTTTGGCTTTCTTGGGTTAGAGATGCCTACAAGACATCTCATTGGAAGTGTCCCACAGGTGATTGAGTACATGAGAAAGGAGCTCAGGATAGAGATTAGGGTGAGATGTATATGCACTCCTGTGTATATATTATGTACATAGAGATACCTGAGGGGGCAGCTGGATTCAGGAGAACCTGAGTTCAAATCTGGTTTCAGACACTTGACACTTATTAGCTGTATGACCTTGGGCAAGTCACTTAACCCTCATTGCCTGCCCCCCCCCCAAAAGAGATAACTGAACACGGGAGGTACTGATGAATAAGATAATTTTAAATATGTAAAGAGAGAAGAGAGCCCAGATCAGAGCCTTGAGGTAAATAGGAATCCAGGGGGTGGTGGGCCATGGCGATTCCCTGAAAAGGAAACTGAGATGAATTAACCAGACTTGGAAAGAGAAACAAGACAGAATCATATTCTGAAAAACCAGAGAGGACACAAAGTATCATCCAGGAGAAGGAGGGTTTTCATTAGCGTCAAATATTTCAGAGAAGTCCAGAAGGATGAGGATGGAGATAAGGCCATTGAATTTGGCCATTAAGAAATCACAGATTAGAACAATTTCAGTGGAGTTATGAGACGGGACACAAGATTGCAAAGGGTTAAGAAGTAAGAGAAAGAGGGACAGCTAGTGGCACAGTGGATAGAGCACTGGCCCTGGATTCAGGAAGACCTGAGTTCAAATCTGACCTAAGACACTTGACACTTACTAGCTGTGCGACCCTGGGCAAGTCACTTAACCCCAATTGCCTCACACACACACACACACACACACAATTAAAAAAAAGAAGTGAGTGAAAGAGAAAGTGAAGGTGATTAGTTTAGACAAGTTTTTTCTAGGTGTGACTATGAAAGGGATGAGAGATATAGGAAAAAAGTGTGAAGGTCATCAAATGTTTGGTTTTTTTTTTTAAGAATGAGAGAGATGACTGGCATGTTTGTAGGCAATAAAGAGCAAAAGATATAGAGGGAATGAAGATTAATGAGAAGGAATGATTAAGGAAAAGAGACAATCTGCTGGGGAGAGGGGAAGCCATGGGATCAAGGGTATAATTAGAGGGACTGGCCTTGAGAGGAGGAACCTCTTCTTCCAAGACTGGAGTAATGGAGAGAATGGAGGATGAGGGCCAGGGATTTTGAGATGTAGAGAAAGGGGAAGGGAAGAGATTTGGTTCTCTGGTGAGAGGAAAGAGAGAAGGGTGTAATGGGAGGTCTGAGCAGAAAAGAGAAAATCTGGAATATCCTCTGAGTCTCAGAGAACAGAGAACAAAGATTACCTTATGGCAGTAAGCATTTGAGATTAGAGAACAGAAAACTCTTTGGAGGCAGAGAAGCCTTCACCTCATCTTTTATTCCTTTTCTTTAGCCCTGGGAAGGAAAAAGGACTGGAGACTAACCAGAGAACCTACTCCAAAGAGTATTCCAAGACTCCCCAAACCAGACAGGCAAACCCAAGATCATGCTATCCATCCTCCTGCCTCAAATCAAGACTCTAGGTGTTTTTTGTTTTTTGTTTTGTTTTGGCGGGGCAATGAGGGTCTCACCAGCCTAGGCTTCCCATTGTCGACTCGAGACCACCTGTTGGGTGGAGGTGAGCAGAGAATTATCCTTTCCTTTTTACTCAGGATTTCCCAGATCCCTCGGACTGTCTGTCATGTGGACCTACCCTGTGGGCCTCTGAAGTCTATTAGGAATGGGCTATATAGTAAGTGGTGGAGGTAAGGGTGAAGGAACAAATTTCATAGGCATTCCAGTGCTCAGGCTTAGTACATGTGATGCCCAGACTCAATGAGCTGAGATCCTCTGTCTTTTCCATCACAAGCCCTACTGGAAACAGTTTGCCAAAATGAGCTCAGCACCTCCCCATTACTTCTGCTTGGGGAAGTCAACTCAGTTGGATGGAGGGCAATAGATTGGTAGGGATGGCATGTGGGTGTGGGGCCAGCCAGGATACATCCATAGGTTCATACTAGAATCGAAAAGCGAGACATTTTACTCAAATGCAGTCCAAAGACTTTGAATCTTTGAGTAATATCTGAGTAATCCTCCAATAATCGTCACCTAAGTGAGCCAGGGCAAATCATTTGGCCTCTCAGTTTTCCTCATTGGTAAAATGGGTGTGGGTGGTTTGCACTACATACCTCACAGAGGCTATGATGAGAACGGCGCTTTTTAAGTTTTAAAGCGCTGCAGAAATGGGAAGTCTTATGAGAGTAGTTCCAGCACTAGTTATATAGGTAATTGCAGCCCAGCAGCCCAGTCTCCTTGTCTCACAGCCACAGCTAACACGCTATTTCCCCCTCCCCTTCGCTCCTAGCTCTGCGTCCCAGCTCTTGGCCCCCTCTCGGGGACGCTTAACCCTGTTTACAGGAATGGGAATTTGCATGATGAAAATAACCCGAGCTCGGGCCGCTATTTTACTGCCTTTGGCACGGGGCTCGGAAAAAGCGGCTGCATAGTCAATTACTGGAATTTTTAAACACAAATAATATTTTATGGGATCAGCGGGCTGGCTCAGCTCCTCCACCCACGAACAAGCCTCATTGTGCTTGCAGGCCCCGACGGCCGCCAGAACTGGTCCCGGTCTGGGCAGGTGCAGCGGCGCGGCCTTAGCAAGGCTCTGGGCGCGCCACCCACCCTTCACCTCAACTCTTGCTTAGGGGAGGGGTGAGGGTTTAGAGGAAAAACTAGGAGGTACAGTAACGGCCTAAGGCTGTCGAGCGGACCTAAGATGGGTCAGATCGGTGGGCAAGAATGATCCTTTAAGACCAAGATTCTGCATCTTTCCTGCCCCCTCCCACCCCCCCCACCCCCCATCCCTTGGGCTCACCTGCAGTAACTGGGCCCCAGCTCAGCCTGGAAGCTGTTAGCTGGTAGAGAGGGAACGCCCAGTCCGGCCTCTCCCTGACTCCCTCCCCACCGCTCCCCCTTTTCTCCCCGCCCGGCCCTGGCGGGCTCCCCACCTCTCTGGCACTGGGACCAGCCGCGCCGCGCCGCCTCCGGAAGGCCGGCTTCCCGGAACGGCCCGAGGGCGTCGGGGAATCCGCGCTGGGGCGCAAAGCCCAGGACTCTACCCTTCCTCCCTCCCCCTGCCCTGTGCCCTAGGGGACAGGAGCCCGATGCTGTCCCCTCCTCCCCCGGAGATTGCTTTAGAGGTGAAAGGGAGGCCAGATTGGCAGACTTAAACTAGGGAGAGCCCAAGACGCCCAGACAATCCTGGAGACTGGCCAAGGGAACCCCAGAAGCGACTTAATTAGCTGCTTAAGGTTCCAATACTCAGGATGGCGGGACACTTGAGTTTTTGTCCCTTAGAATCACAGAATGTTAGGCCTGAAGGGACCTCAGGAACGAGGAATGTCAGAAAACAATACGTAAACTGTCGAGTCTGGAGGAGTCTTTAGAACCTAGAATGTTGGAACACGGAAAATAGAATATCAGTACATAGTATACAGAATGTTGGGACCTTAGAGCATGGAACATTAAAATACAGAAGACACAATTTCAGGATCCGAAGGGACCTTACAATATAAACCCAGAACAAAGAACATCAGCGCTGGAAGGGGCTTTAGAACTTGCGAGTTTCTTCAACTTGGAAAATGAGGGTGAGGGATACTCGAATCCTTTCTCCTTCGAAATTCTTTAATTCTACGAAATGTCGAAACATGGAACAGAACGTAGAACGTAGAACGTAAGAGCTCATTTTGCAAACAAGGAACCTGAGAGGTACAGAGAAGGGAAGCCTAGGGTCATCCAGCGAATTAGTAGCAGATCCTGGCAGGACCCAGTCCAACGAGTCACAGAGTTTCTAAGCCTCCGTTTGTCATTCTATCACCAAAAAGCCAGTTCCAGTGCCAAGATTCCCCTCATGCCCTCCCACTACTTCACCCCCACCCTCCCCCTCCCACCCTGCAAACTCAGGGTTAAGCAGGAGCAGGTGTGCAGCCAGATGCCGATGACCACCCTCCTCCCACCACCCCCCACTCCAGGCCGCCAGCCCGCCTCCTCCCCCGCCCACTAGCTCTATACCAAACAGACCCAAATAAAAGTGCTATTGTTGCTTGGGCTTTCCCCCACCCCTTTCCCTCCTCCACCACCTGGAGCAAAGCCTGTTTGCCTCTTCACCTGCCCGGGGGTAGGGCGGGGGGGGGGTGCTGTTAGAGGGAAATGAAGTTGTCTTTCCTCTGAGCCACCCGGGAGGGGACATCCGCTCCTCCCCGCGCCCCCCCCCCTTTCACTACTAGACTCCCTTCTAGGGGCCGGAGAGAAACTCTTCACCCTCCCTATCCCGCAGTGCTAGACTAGGACGTTATGTACGCTGACCCCTTAGCTTCCCAGCCACCAGGCAGTGAACTGGACAAGGGAGGTTCCACCCTGGGAGTAGCTGCCAAGGGATAACAGCTGAATTCTTGGTGGTGTCCCTTGGTCTCCCTTTCTTCCCCTCTAATATTCACCCTTCCCCCCCCCCCCACACCCCCAATCTCTTCTCCCCAAGCTGGTCTCATTCATCTTCCGATATACAGCTAATACACTGCCGGGCAAGAAGATAGTAGAAACCCTCGGGTGTAAATGGAAGTTCCCCCTCGCCCACGCCTCCAGCGTGTGCAATTCGTGTTTTGAGTGAGTTGAGAAACTTATCTCTGGCAGAACATCCCCTAACCTCCTTCGGCTTCTCCCCAGCTCCACTCTTTCCCTTTCCCTTTCCCTTTCCCTTCCCCCCATCTCTTCTCTCTTACCCCACCTCCCCCCTCCAGCCGGCGGCTAAGCTGCAAGGTTAAATAAATATCTGACTGCAGCTTAAGGAAACTAGTCAAAAAGAGTTGCAAGAGAAGAAATCCAGATCTCCTCTGGGACCCTTTCCCTGCCCGCCCGCCCGCCCGCCTGCCTGCCCGCCCGCCACCGCTCCTCCCAGCCTCAGATTTACGGAGACGACCCCACCCCAAACCCCGACAACTTCTACTGCCCAGTGCCCCCGCCCAACCAGCCCTCCTGATTTCTCCCCACCCGCTCCCAACCCTGATACCTTGAGGGCTTGGGGAGTCGGCTCGGCCTTAAATTTAGGACCACTGCCCCTAATCGCGGAGTCTGATTACCATATTTCCCTTCCTTTCACCTCTTTGATGCACAAGAAGTGAGGTTTGTAAACTAGTTGAGAAGTTGCAGTGTTCTCCTGACCCAGAAGGGCTGTTCTCCGTTTCAGAGCCCTACCTTTATTCTGATGTGGATGGGTAGTGGGCAATGGGGAGAGAAAAGGACAGTGAGTGGTGTTTCCTGAGTCTGGAGTACATACATGTACATACATGCAAATGAGCGACTTGGTGCAATAAGAAACTACGGGGCAAGTTAGTCAATCAAGCATTTATTAAGCTGCTATTATGTGCCAGTCGCTGTGTTAAGTGCTGGGGTTACAAGGAGAGGCAAAAGACAGTCACAGCCTTGGAAGAGCTCACCATCTAAAGTGAGAGACAAATATGTAACCCCCCCCCCCCAAGCCATTTTCAGAGTAAAAAGGAAATAACAGGGAGGGAAGGCACTAGAGTTAAGAAAGTTTGGGAAAAACTTCATGCAGAAGGTGGGATTTTAGTTGGGAATTGAAAGATGCCAGGAAAGCCGGGAAAAGGCAAGGAAGAGGAAAAAGAGCAATTGAGGCATGGGGCACAGACAGCTAGAGAAAATGCCCAGATTCAAGAGATGGAGTGTCTTGTTTATGAAACAACAAGGAGGCCAGTTTTACAGGGTCACAGAGTACATGGGGAGTACACTGGGGAGTAAGGACTGGAAAGGGAGGGACTGAATTATGTAGGGTTTCAAATGCCAAAAAGAAGATTTTGTATTTGATTCTGGAGATAGGAACCCACTGGAGTTCATTGTGTGTGTGGGTTGTTGGGGTGGGGTTGGGGGGGGTGGGCGTGACATGGTCAAACCAAATTTTCAAAAATGGAAAATCACTTTGTTGGCTGAATGGAGGGTGGGTTGGAGTGGGGAGAGACTTGAGACATGCAGATTCATCAGCAGACTATTGCAATAGGCCAAGCTTGAGGTGATGGGAGCCTATTCCAGACTGGTTTGCAGTATCAGAGGGGAGAGAAGAGGGCTTATTAGAGAAATGTTGAAAAGGTAAAATCTATAGGCCTTGGCAACAGGTTAGATAGATATGGGGTATGAAAGATAGTGAGGAATTGAGGAGGGCTCCTAGGTTGCAAGACTGGGGGACTGGGAGCATGGTGGCACCCTCAACAATAATAGGGAAATTGGAAGGGGTGAGGCTTTAGGAGGGAAGGTAATGAGTTCAGTATTGGACATGTTGAGTTAAGTTGTCTGCAGTAGGATGTCCAGTTGGAAATGTCTGAAAGGCAATCTGAGATGCAAGACTGAAGGTTAGTGGAGAGTTTGGGTCTGGATAGCTAAAATTGAGACTCATCAGCAGGGAGATGGTAATTAAATCCATGGGCCATGGGGGCTGATGAAATCACCAAGTGAAGTAGTATAGAAGGGGAAGAGGACCTAGGACAGAGTCCCATGGGATATGCAATAAAGTTATCTATGACCTGGCCAAGAACTTAGCAAAAGAGACTGAGAAGGAGTGGTCAGATAGGTAGGAGGAGAACCAGGAGAGAACAGTGTCCTGAAAACCTAGAGAGAAGGAGGTATGAAGGAGAAGAGGGTGATCAACAGTGTTAAAGGCTACAGAGAGTGAAGATTGAGAGATCACTGGTAACTGTGGAGAGAGAAATTTTGCTGGAATGATGAAGTTGGAAGCTGGATTATAAACTCATTGTTGAGAAGAGAGTTAGAGGCCATGAGGTTGAGGCACCTATTGTAGATATTCTTCTCTCAAGGACTTTAGCCATAAAGGGCAGAAGAGATGTAGATCAATAGGGAGGATCAAAGGATCAAGTAAGAGTTTTTTTGAGGATGAAAAAGACATAGGCATATTTGGAGGCAGTAGTGAATGAGCTAGGAGAGAGAAATTGCAGATAAATGATAAGAATGGAGATGACAGAGAAGACAATTTATTGGAGAAGGTGGAATAGAATGGGATTGCTTGTGTAGGGAGAGTAATTTGTCTTGGTAAGGACTAGAGCCACCTCTTTGTAGGAGATGGGTGAAGGAGGAAATAGTGGCAGAAAGCATCTGAGTGAGATGAGATGAGAAAGTGGGAAAAGAAAGAACTCGTGGTGAATGACATCAACTTTTTCCTGTAAAATATGAAGCAAGTTTCTCATCTGAGAGGGTGGAGGAGACAGATCCATGGGAGGTTTGAGAAGGAATGCAAAAGTTTGGAAGAGTAACCATGGTGTGGGGGAGGGGGGGTTAGTGAGTTGATTAGGGAGAATCACTGAGCTTGTGTAACATAAATTTGTCAAAGACCCAGTCAGCAGCTGCAGGATTTTCTGCACCTTTGTTTACTAGCACATGTCAAGAGACAAATGTCTTTATCAAAGTTCTTCTGCTAACAGCCATGTAACCTTGGTTGGGTGGCTTCCTATATTGGAGCCTCAGTTGCCTCCTCTGTAAACATGATTAGGTTAGACTTGGATGATTTCTTCAGTCCCTCCCAGCTCTGACATTCTGTGTTCTGTGTTCTACTTTTCTCCATTCTAGGGTTCCTTCCAGCCCTGGCAGTCTATGCTTCTAGTATTCTAAGTATGGAGTTGAATCAGGGGGATGGGGTAATCAAATTATGCTTTGGTTGAGTCCTGAGCAGTCCCTTCTTTCCTCTTCTCTCCAAGTCAAGGACTAAGGCAGAAGACCTTGTCACCAGAATCATAAACACCTGTGACTATTGAAGGGACAAGAGTTCAAGGAACATATTGAAGACAAGGATTTCAAGGAGAGCCAAACTGAACTGGGTGACCCTGGACAAATCATGGAATCTTCCTGGGGCTCAGTCTCCACTGTAAAATGAAAAGGTGGCATTTGATGACTTTTCCAGCTCTAGATCTATTGAGGTCACTTCCAGCTCTAGAGCCACGGTCTTATGACATTTGTGGAGCTCAGGTGGGACCAAAAAGATGATAGGAGTCAATCAGCAAAAATTGATGAAGTGCTTATTGTGTGATAGGCAATGTGCTAAGCACTGAGGAATGGTAGAGTTGGAGGAGGCAGGGATGAGACCACTGGGCAGTGACTTAAACCCCCATATCCCCAATAAAGGATTAAGTCTGATGTTTTGGTTATTTCTTTGCTCGGTGCCCCCAACTCCTCATTTATAGGTAATTCATGGAAAAAAGAGAGATGAGCTGTTCTTGGACCTCCTTTGGAATTAAAGCAAGAAGGAACTTTAGAGATCATCTAGGCCAGTCTCCTTGTTTCACAAATCAGGAGGAAACTGAGGCCAAGAGAACTGAGCATGTCAAAAGGCTTATTGGAAGCCACACACAGAAGTGTCAGAGGTAGGATTTCAGCCCAGGTCTTCTGCCTCCATAGCCTCTGTGTGTGTATGGGATATACACATATAAAATAACAACATTTGTTTAGTGTAATTTTATTTCATTAAACATTTCCTAAATACATTTAATTTTTTAACATTCGTTTTTTCAGAATTTTGAGTTCCAATTTCTCTCTCCTGCCTTTTCCCTACCCCTTGAAAAGGCAAGCAATATGACATTCATTATATATGTAAAATCAGGCAAAATAGATGTCTATGTTAGCCATGTTGCAAAAGAAAAAAAAAGGGGAAAAAGTTTTTAAAAGTATACTTTAATCTGAACTCAGTTTATCAGCTCTTTCTCTGGAGGTGGATGACATTTTTCATCATGGGTCCTTCGGAATTGTCTTGGATCATGGTCTTAATCAGAGGAGCTAAGTTTTTCACAGTTGATCATCATTTCTTACATCACAATCATGTATCACAACTTCTTTAGCCATTCCCTGATTGGTGGGCATCCCCTCGATTTCCAATTCTTTGTCACCACAAAGAGAGATGGATAGTTAACATTTATATAGCATTTACTATGTACCAGGCACTGTGCTATAAGTGTTTTACGATTATTATCTTACTTGATCCTCACAACAACCCTGGTAGGTAGGTGTTATTATTATTCCCAGTCTACAGTTGGGGAAACTAATGCAAATGGAGGTAAAGTGACTTGCCCAGGGCTACACAGCTAGAAAGCATATGAGTTCACATTTGTGTGCAGGTATATATGTTGGTGTCTAATTGTGCCTGTGTGTCCCTATGTATTCTTATCTATTTGAATTCATACATACATTCAACCATTTCTTAAACTTGTTTTTGTGTTTAGAAAGCTGCAAAGATAACTAAGATGTGGTCTTACCCTCATGGAGCCTCTAATCTTGAAGAAGGAATGTGCCATATAAATGATGCAATACCACGTAATAAGTACACAGAAACTATAGTGCAAAATATGATATAATATGAACATAAGAAAAGCAAAACAAAAAAGGGGGATAATTTTCAATGAAAAAAACCCCAGTTCATTTCCTTTCCCAGGGTCTCAGTTTCCTTCTCTGAAAATGCAATGGTTGCACAAGATGATTTCTAAGTCCCTTTCTAGCTCTGAATACTGTGCTCCTCTAATCAAGGAAGGCTTCTGGAAGGAGAAAGCATTTAAGCTAAGTCTTGAAAGATGAATAGAATTTCCAGAAGTGGGGGTGGGGGTGGGGTACATCCCAGGCAAAGGCATGGTTTGTGTCTCTAGTTCTCTGAAAAGGGTATTGGTGTCTTTCTCTTTTTGTGTTTCTATTTCTATAGGTATATTGTAGTGGTATCTGGTTGTGGTGGTGTGTCTATGGGTGTGTGTAGCATGGGGTTATGATTTTGTGTATATGGAATGGTCATTTGTGTCTCTGGAAGTGTGCTCCAGAGGGGTCGTGTATATTTCTGTATGTAGGACTGTGTTAATGTAGGGTTGTACCTCTGTGTGTCTTTCTCTTCCCCCTCTCTATAGGGGTCCATGAATTTGTTTGTTAAAAAAATATTTTCAGTATGACCAATATGAACATATTTTCAATATAATTGATTTCCTTTGTAATCCTATGTATTTGACTTTATACATTTAAAAACAATATTCTGTCAAGGTTTTAAGAAAACTTCTTTTGCCCCATTTGCCCTCCATCCCTTCTTAAACTTCTCAATTATAGTTTCCCTGCCTAGAGGAAGATCTTGCCTCTCTCCTCTCCTAAGCTCCATTCCAGACTGAGGATGATCACTTTGAGGCATGGGAATGGGGTGAAGGGGGGCAAGCACAAGGTTCTCCATCGTCCCCCATATTTCTTCTAAACCCAGGCAGAACTTTGGGCAGAGGGATATCTGCTCCCCCTAGTGGCCCTGACCAGAAGAGCAGACCTTTCAGTCTTGGGGACCATATCTGAAGAACAGAAGGGGAGAAAAGAACAGAAAGAAGTAGGAAGGTATATAAAGAAGGGGTATAACCTTAGACAACATTGTGAATTAGGCAGATTGTCAGAACTAGATGTCTAGTTCAATGTATACATAGTTTTACAGATGGGTAAACTAAGGCTCAGAGAAAGAAAATGACTTGTCCAAGATTGTCTAGCTAGTGAGTGACTGAGCTGGGTCTAGAACCCATTTTCTCTTCCTAGTCCATGGCTGCATGAGTGTGGCTACTTGAACTATTTTGAAAGGTTTTTAATCTGTTGTATAGTCCAGTAAATTTTGATGCTTATTACCTTTGTGACCTTGGGTGAGTCTCTCAACCTGTCTGGTTAAGTGACTACAGTTTCCTAATGTGTAAAATGAGGGGATTGAAATAGATGCCCTCTGAAGTCCTGTCTGGCTCTAAATCTATGACCCCATGGACAGATTGAATATGACTAGAATGCTGGGGTGGGGGGAGAGGGGAGGGAGGAGAAGGGGCCTACTCTGTCTATCACACCCTTCCTCAAATTCTTCAGAGGAATTTAGCTCTTTTTCTGCTCTGGCTGATCTCAGAATTTAGTAATAATATGGAAAACTACCTTGGGTCTCAAGTCAAGGGAACAAATATTTATTAAATGCTTGCTAGGTGACAAGTACTATACTAATCTCCAGGGATACAAATGCAAGGAAAAAGAACTCATGGAGCTTAGGAGGTCAGGGGAAGAATGGGAGACAGGGAAGAGTCATGAACAGAACTGGGAAAGGAAAGAAAGAGTAAGCATTGCTGGCTGGACACTTCCTTAAAACTGAAGCTCTAAGTGGAACTCACTAATTTGAGAAGGGTTTTCCAAGGTGAGAAGACTATAATGGAATGGTAGAGAAGTATGGTGAGTTGGAAGCGGAGCTGGTGAGCATTCATTCTTTGCCTCTTAGAACTGAAGAGCATTCAGTATGGCACAGTGGATAAAGTACTGAACTTGGAATTAGAACGACTGGTTTGAAATCCTACCTTGGGCTATCTACTATCTAAATACAAAATCTTATCTACTAGTTAGATGATCACGGGTAAATCACTTATCCTCTCTAAGCCTCACTTTTCTTATCTGTAAAATGGAGATGATGATAGCTACATCTTCAAGTCCTAAAAGAACTGGTAGATAGGGGGCAGCTAGGTGGTACTGTGGATAAAGCACCAGCCCTGGATTCAGGAGGACCTGAGTTCAAATCCAGCCTCAGACACTTGACACTTACTAGTTGTGTGACCCTGGGCAAGTTATTTAACCCTTATTGCCCTGCAATATGTTGGCAGATATGATTGCTGAGTTACTGTCCATGATATTTGAAAGTTTCTGGAAAATGGGAAGGTTACTCAAAATTGGAGGATAAATGTCTAAATTTTCAAAAATAGAAAAATAGAATCTTCGAGTTTGACTTCAGTTCTTTGGAAGGCCCTAGAATGGGACCTCATTAAAGAGTTGGTTGGTGAATGTCTAGAAAGAGAAGCAGTGATGATAAAAAGTCAGTATTGCTTCTTCAAGAGCAGGTTATTCCAGACTAACCTTATTTCCTTTCTTAAGAATGTAACAGGGCTTGACTTTTCACATGCCCAATTCACCTAAAATGGAGGCACCTTATTGGGAAATGTCAGGCACCTAATTCTGGGATATTCTACATTCCCCTGGGGGTGGGAGCCACCTTTTCCACTGACTGCATAGCTACAAGAAGTTGTATACTTAAAATCACCAATCTGGGACACTATCCTTCTTTTCCAGTGGGTAAAATAGTTGGGATTCCAAAAAATCTTGATAAGCTAGAGAATTGAACTGAGTCTATTAAGATGAAATTCAGTAAGTATAAATGTCTTATCCTTGAGTATTAAAAAAATCAATTTCACAACTATAATATGGAAGGAGGAAACATGGTTAGATAGCAGTTGTCTGAAAAACCTTGGGATTTTGTTGGACTGCAAGCTCAATATGAATTAGCAGTGTGATGTGGCAGCTAATATAATCTTGGGTTGCACTAAGAGTGGTACAGCTTTCAGGAACAGAGAGGAATTGGTCCCACTTGCTATACATTGTCCTCATCAGACTTCATCTAGAGTATTGTGTTTTGTTTTAGACACCATGGTTTAAGAAGGACATTGCTAAGCTGGAAAGCATCCAGAGGAAAGTAATCAGTGAAGCAAAGGTACTTGAATCCAGAAAATAAGTGGATCTATTGAAGGGACTGAGCACTTTGGCACTGGAGAAGATTTTTCAAGGTCAGGGGATACGGGTGGGAATGATAGGTAGCTTCAAATATTTGAAGGACTGTGAAGTAGAGGAGAGAGGACACTTGTTCTGTTTTGCCCCAGAGGGCAGAACCAGAAAAAATGAGTGGGAGTTGCAAAGAGGACAAGTTAGACCTGATGTTAGGAAAAACTTCTAATAATTTAGGTGTCCAAAAGTGAGATGAAGGGCCTCTTGAAATGGTTGCTTCCCCACCTTGAAGGTCTTCCATCAGAGTCTGAATGATGACTTATGTCAGATGCTAGCAGCATCTGAGGTTGGATTTGAATTCAAGTCTTCCTGACTCCAGGGCGGGTGCTCTATCCACTTTACCACATAACTGCCCCTGTCAACTATATACCCCCTATCTAAAGTAACCTGAGGGCAGTAAGGCGGTACAATGGATAGAGCACTAGCCCTGGAGTCAGGAAGACTTGAATTCAAATCCAGCCTCATAAACTTACTGAATGTGTGACCCTGGCCAAGTCAGTTAACCCAGTTTGCCTCAGTTTCCTCATCTGTAAGATGAGAAGGAAATGGCAAACCACTCCAGTATTTTTGCCAAGAAAACCCCAAATGGAGGTCAGACAGAGTCAGACAAGACTGAAATGACTCAACAACAACAAAGTAACCTGAATTGAAGGATAAAAGTAGCCACATGAAAATGGCGTTAAGATTTACTAAATGTTCCTCATTTTACAGATGAGGAGACAGATTCAGAAAGTTTATACAACTCACATAGCGAGTAAGATGCATTGGAGCTGTGATACAAATCCAGGTCTTTTGGCTCCAGATTCAATTACTCTTTCCACTGTACAATGCCATCTCTCAATGAGGGGTGCCAATTTTGAAGCCAAGAGAAAAAAACCCAGGTTAAGGAAGCATGTTGTAGTGGAAAGAATACTAGACTTGGAAACTGAAGACCTATTTTTAAATCCTGACTGCTACCAAGTAGTTTTGTGATCTTGGCTGAGATACTTTTTCTCTCTAGGACTGAGTTTCTTCATCTGTAATATGAGGGAGGTACTCACAGAATGCTACAGTTCCTAAAGAATTGAACTTGAGGATCACCCAAAGGTCAGTGGAAAGATACATAGTGGATATTGGGTAGGCTGTTAAAATATAACATCTAAGGAATTAGGCAAGGGAAACATTGTGAGAGATGTTATCAATGAAACGTGACCAGAGAAAAAAGATGAATCGATCACATAGTGAGAGCCAATGGAAAGATGACATGTCCCATTGGTGACATTGCTATGTATAAAGAATGAGAGGAAGACCCTGCCATGTTGGGTGGATCCCCTGGCTTGGATTTCTGGTCAGATGTGGACAAGAGTCACACTGGATAAAAAGACAAGGATGGGTGGTGATTTGCATTATTGAGAGAGTTAACTGTCATCATTGAGACATCATTAAGACCATACATTTATTGGAGCACAAAATGAAAGTGTTGGATTAGATGGTTTCTCATATCTCTTTTATTCCAGCCATTTCCTTCTATAAGAAGAACAGTACTTCATAACACATAGATAGATAGAGGCAGGAAAGGAGTGGGGTAGGAGCCAAGTTAAACTCATAAGCTGATCCTACCTCTGTGGCTAGTTTAGGGATCTGTTAGGACAAGAGGGGATATTCTACTTAGCCATTCTAGATGATGTGAATTTTTCTCCTGTAGCAGAGTTTTGATGCTGATGATTCTACATGTAGCCTCTGTGAGGTGTGGTGTATCCTATGTTAGTTGAGAGCTATACCAAACCTCTACCCCCTCAATTTGATACTTGACTAATGACCTTACTATTTCTCACCCAGGTTCTAAGGAAACCAAACTATATGTTCTGAATTACCTCACAAATTAATAGAAATGCTAACCCTTGGGGCAGCTAGGTGGCGCAGTGGATAGAGCATCAGCCCTGGATTCAGGAGGACCTGAGTTCAAATCCGGCCTCAGACACTTAACACTTACTAGCTGTGTGACCCTGGGCAAGTCACTTAACCCAAATTGCCTCACTAAAAACAAAAAAACAACCAAAAAAAAAAAAGAAATGCTAACCCCTTTTCTTCTTCACCCCCCTTTATTAAATAAACTGGAAAACCCTTTTTTCTCATAAGCTTTTGGTAACCTCTTTTTCTTAAACCACCCAGACTCATAAGCTTAATGAATATTGGTGTTGCCAGAAATAAAACTTGTTAATAATGACAAATAATAGAACAAATTCATAAATTATAATGTAACACAGATTCACTTTTAACCATCAACCTCAACTGTTTGCATCTCAACTATGGAAATACAGTCCTACCACTTTGTTCTTTCAGAATGTTAGTCAAAGTCTCTCAAGAATCCTAGTTAGTATACTTTCTCTACAGCATAAGTGAAATTCAGTTTTCAGGGAATGCTTCTTTAGTCTTTTTCCAAAATGACAGTTAACTCCCTTCTGTCAGTCTCTCAGGAAAAAAGTTGTTTTAGTTCTTTCTCTCTCTAACTCACAATGTCTTTCCAGTCATGACAGTTAATTCTCAAGATAACAATTAAGTTACCTTTCTCCCAAGATTCTATTCCCTCTTAAAGCTACAGTAATAGTATCCATAGTATGTGTGGGAAGGGGATATTGAAGCTGGCATTAAACTATTTAAAAAAAAATCTCAACAGGTGTCTTAGCAGAACTAAAGGGAAGCATGGCTTGTGTCCACAGTTCAGCCATACACAGGAAGATTTAGGATTGTTAAAGGCTGGGGATGGAAGGGTAACTGTGGAAAGGAGGGATCTATCATTTTAGCAACTATGGGGGTAAATTAGTGAAGGAAGTATCTGTGGCTGTGTGTTAGTATCTGGTTTGTGTGTGGGTATATTGTTATTTGTGTTTTTCTATGACTGTGGGGATGTGATGATTTTTGGTTGTGTCCCTGTATGGGTGTATAAATTCCTAATTGTGTCTTTGTCACTAGGGATATGTAGGTATTTAGTTGTGTCTGACCATGTCTTTCTCTGTCTACTTTCTTTATGTTACCTTTCAAAACTATTCCCTCTCCCCACCCCTTTGCTCTCTCAAAATAAATTTTGGGGTTGACCTTTTCTAGATATTGGTTTTCCCCTTCTCTGGTCTATATCATGACTGGGGATTGTCCCAATCTCTGTGGGACAGATAGTCCTGGATCTGGATTTGACTTCAAATGCCATCCCTCTTTGAATCCATGGTCCTTTACAAAGCATGCTCAATAAATGCCATTAAGTGTTGTGGGGGGTTAGTAAAAGTAGTCATTTTTTAGAGTTAGTATTAGGCATGAAAGAAGTTGTTTCTCTTTGCTTTGACTTTGTACAGTTGTTGGTAGAGATCTTGGGTTGGGATGGGAGGAAGAGAAATAGGAGGAGATTTTTCCTTCTCCTCATTGTCCCCTCCCTATTGCTGTTTCCTTCCATGACTTCCCCATCAGGGCTTGTCCTGGCCCAGGAACCACCTCTGAAGAATGTCTTGTTACCTGACAACCCAGCCCCTTCACAGTGGCCCAGTCTTCCTACCTGGAAGACTCTTGGGGATCAATATGCTTTCTTTGATCCTGACAGTCTGAAGGAGCCAATTTCATCTACGTAGTTCAGGACAAAAAGGGGGAGGAAAGGGATTAATGGCAGAAAAAGCCATTGGGAACACTGGGGAAGATGGGATTGTGAGATCTATAATTCCAATGGGTCTCAGAAGCTGTCTAGTCCAAACTCCTTACCTTACCCAGGAAGAAGACTAGATGCCTTGTCAAAGATCACTCAGTTAAGTATCAGAACTAGGCTTCTGAAAAGCCAGGTCTTCTAGACACTTTCCTACATGGTAACATCTAAACGGTACTATAGAGCCTAACCCACCTCCAAAGAAGTCTGTCTGTCTTACCTCTGTACTCTCCCTGACATTCTTTAGAATTATCCAGGGAATTTGACAACTTTATTTAAGTTTTTCAAAGTCCCTTGTGAAAATAAACATAGAGTAAGTGGGAAGGGAGAGTAGAATTTACAAATGCATCATATAGAGGATTGATCACTGAATAAGGCTTTTGTCCTAGCTTAGACTCACCACCACACCCTCTGAACAAAATGCTGGACCTAGAGTCAGAAAGATTTGGGTGTGAATCCCTCCTTTGACATATTCTAGCTGTGTAACCATGATAGGAGGCAGCTGAATGTCTCAGTGGATAGTGTTCTGGGCCTAGAGTCGGGAAGACCTGAGTTCAATCCAGCTTCAAGACATTCACTAGCTGTGTGACCCTGAGCAACAAACACATTTAACTTCTGTTTGCCTAATCCATTGGAGAAGGAAATGGCAAACCACTCCAGTACCAAGAAAACACCATATGGGGTCACAAAGATTAAGATAAAACTGAACAGCAATGAACAAACCACTACCAAATCATGTAACCTCTTTTTTTTTTTTTAAGTGAGGCAGTTGGGGTTAAGTGACTTGCCCAGGGTCACACAGCCAGCAAGTGTTAAGTGTCTGAAGCCAGATCTGAAACCAGGTACTCATGACTCCAGGGCTGGTGCTCCATCCACTGTGCCACCTAGCTGCCCCATGTAACCTCTTTAAGTCTCAGTTTCCCCATCTGTAAAATGGAGATAGTAATATCTATCTTACATGGTTATTGTTAAAGTCAAATGAGAGGGAGGGAACATTTATTAAGCATTTACTATGTGCCAGGCATTTTTACAAATATTATCTCATTTGACCCTCACAATAACCCTGTGAAATAGATGCTATCATTATCTCCATCTTGCAGTTGGGGAAACTAAGGCAAGATGAGGTGAAGTGACTTGCCCAGGGTCACATAGCTGGGCCAAATTTGAACTCAAATCTTCTCAACTCCAGGCTCAGAGCTCTAGCCACTTTGTCACCTATTGGAGGGAATATAAAGTACTGTATAAATACTATTATAATTAGCTATGTGGGGGCAGCTAGGTGGCACAGTGGATAGAGCACTGGCCCTGGAGTCAGGAGGACCTGAGTTCAAATCCGGCCTCAGACACTTATCACTTACTAGCTATGTGACCCTGGATAAGTCACTTAACCCCAACTGCCCTGCAAAAAAAAAAATAGCTGTGTGAGAGATAGTATGACATAGTGGACAGAGGGATGACCTTGGGGTCAAGACCTGGATTCAAGTTCTCCCTTTGATATATAAAGCTGAGAGAGAAGGACAAATCACTAAACTGCTCAGACAATTTTTTTTTTTGGCATTCTCATATTTGGCATTCTCAGTATTTTATTTCCCCCCAATTACATTTAAAAACAATTTTTAACATTAATTTTCAAAACTTTTGAGTTCCAAATTCTCTCCCTCCCCTGCCCCACATTGAGAAGGCAAGCAATTCTATATAGTTTATACATGTGTAGTGATGCAAACATTTCCACATTAGTCATGTTATAAAGGAAAACAGACCAAAAAACTAAAGAAAAATAAAGTTAAAAAATATGCTTCAAATCTGTATTCAGATACCATCAATTCTTTCTCTGGGGAGGGATGGCATTTTTCATCATAAGTTCTTCAGAGCAGTTTTGGATCACTGCATTGCTGAGAATAGCTAAGTCATTCACAGCTGATCATCTTACACTATTGCTATTTGTACACAGTACATTTCACTTTGCATCAGCTCATGTAAATCTTCCCAGATTTTTCTGAGAGCATCCTGCTCATCATTTCTTATGGCATAATAGTATTCCATCATAATCACATACTACAATTTGTTCAGCCATTCCCCAATTAATAGGGTTCTCCTCAGTTTCCAATTCTTTGCCACCAGAAAAGAGCTGCTATAAAAACTTTTGTACCTATAGGTCCTTTTCCTTTTCCTTTTTGATTTCTTTCTGGGTGCAGACCTAGTAATGGTATATTGCTAGTTCAGATAGTATACATGGTTTTATAGCTCTTTGGGCATAGTTCCAAATTGCTCAGCAGAATGGCTGAATCAGTTTACAATCCCACCAACAATGCATTCATGTCTCATTTCCCCCACATCCTCTCCAATATTTGTCATTTTCCTCTTCTGTCCTTTTGGCCAATCTAATAGGTAGGCATAAGGTAGTACCCCAGAATTGTTTGGATTTTCAATAATGAATTAGAGTATTTTTTCCATATGGTTATAAATAACTTTGATTACTTCATCTGTAAACCATTCATATCTTTTGATCATTTATCAATTGGGGAATGACATATTCAGAGAAACTTGCTTCAATTTTTTCACAGTTACTATTGCTAACTATATTTCCCTTCATCTTTTCCTCCCACCCCCCCCATTCATTCTATTCTCTCTCTCCTTTCACTCTATCCATCCCTAAAAGTGTTTTGCTTCTGACTACCCCCTACTCCAATCTTCCCTCCCTTCTATCACACCCCCCTTCTCTTATCCCCTTCCCCTCATACTTTACTGCAGGGTAAGAAAGATTTCTATGCCCAACTGAATGTGTGTTTTATTCCCTCTTTGAGCCAGTTCTGATGAGAGTGAGGTTCACTCACTTCCTCTCACCTCCCCCATCTTTCCCTCCCTATAAAAGCTTTTTCTCGCCTCTTTTATGTGAGATAATTTACCCCATTCTACTGCTCCCTTTCCCTTTCTCCCACTGCATTCCTTTCTCATTCCTTAATTTTATTTTTTAAGATATCATCCTTTCATACTCAACTCATACCTGTGCCCTCTGTTTATATATACTCCTTTCAGCTGCCCTAATAATGAGAAAGTTCTTATGAGTTACAAGTATCTTTCCATGTAGGAATGTAAACAATTTAACCTCATTAATTCTCTTATGGTTTCCCTTTCCTATTTACCTTTTTGTGCTTCTCTTAAGTCTTGTATTTGAAAGTCAAATTTTCTATTCAGTTCTGGTCTTTTCATCAAGAATTCTGAAAATCCTCTCTTTCATTAAATGTCCACATTTCCCTCTGAAGGATTATATTCAATTTTGCTGGGTAGGTGATTCTTGGTTGTAATCCCAGTTCCTTTGACCTCCAGAATATCATATTCCAAGCCCTCTGATCCTTTAATGTAGAAAATGCTAAATCTTGTATTATCTTGACTGTGGTTCCACAATACTTGAATTGTTTATTTCTGATTTCTTGTAATATTTTCTCCTTGATCTGGAAGCTTTGGAATTTGGCTATAATATCCCTGAGAGTTTTCGTTTGGGGATTTCTTTCAGGAGATAATTGATGGATTCTTTCAATTTCTATTTTGCCAACTGGTCCTAGAATATCAGGGCAGTTTTCCTTGATAATTTCTTCAAAGGTGATGTTGAGGCTCTTTTTTTGATCATGGCTTTCAGGTAGTCTAAATTTTTTTCAATGATCTCTCCTGCATCTATTTTCCAGGTCAGTTGTTTTTCCAGTGAGATATTTCACATTGTCTTCTATCTTTTCATTCTTTTGGTTTTGTTTTATTGTTTCTTGATTTATCATAAAGTCATTAACTTCCATTTGTTTGATTTTAATTTTAAGGAATTATTTTCTTCAGTGAGATTTTGTGAGTGTTCTACCTCAGTGCTAGCAAAGAGATACCTGTAATCTCCTTTTGACAAGTTGTTCGACTCTTTTACCATCTGTGGGTTGAGAGTTCCCAAAGCAAAAGCTGCTGATTCAGCGGGTCCCAAGGCCTGTAATGGACTGTCCTCCACCGTAACCTGGGTGCAACAGATCTTTCCTGTTGACCTTCTAAGTTGTCTTTGGCTGGAAAATTATTTAACCCTGTCCTTTTGTGGGTTCTGCTGCCCCAGGAATTATCTTATAGCATTATTTAATGGTATTTGGAGGGGTCTTGGGAGAGAGCTCAGGTGAGTCATTGCCTTTTTTCCACCATGTTGGCTCTGCCCCACAAAATCCTTAAAAAACAATAAATTAGAATTGTTGGTCTGAATCTATGGAGGGAGTTTCTACACTGGTAGTTCCATTCTGTGATGAAATCACAGATACAACCATATTTTCTTTTTTCTTTTTTTTTTGGTGAGGCAATTGGGGTTAAGTGACTTTTCCAGGGTCACATAGCTAGTGTCAAGTGTCTGAGGCCAGATTTGAACTTGGGTCCTCCTGACTCCAGGGCCGGTGCTCTATCCACTGCGCCACCTAGCTGCCTCTACAGCTATATTTTCAATGAGACTTAGTAGATCTTCAGTATAGGGAGTTCCCAGTGAGGGTCTTCCTCCCTCAGTACAGATCAGCATCTTCTTTGCAACCCATAGCTTTGGTCACTGAGAGATTAAGTGAATTATCCATAGTTGCCTAAGACTTATTAGGTCCAAAATCAGCCTCTAACTCCTATACCACACTGCTGCTCATATATGTCCTTTTCTTGGGTTTTAGTTTTATAATTTCTAAAATGAAGAAGTTGGGCTAGATCAGGAGTTCTTAACTTTTTTGTGTGTCATGTACCTCTTTGGCAGTTGGTGAAGCTTATAGTTGCTTTCTCAGGAAAAATATTTTAATACATAAAATAAAAGGCATATGATTACAAAAGAGACCAATTATATTGAAATTCAATGAGGGGCAGCTAGGTGGCACGGTGGATAGAGCACCGGCTCTGGAGTCAGGAGTACCTGAGTTCAAATCCAGCCTCAGACACTTAATGCTTACTAGCTGTGTGACCTTGGGCAAGTCACTTAACCCCAATTGCCTCACTAAAAAAAAAAAAAAGAAATTCAATGATAAAAAATACCAAAAATTTACAAAAAATTCACAGACCCCAGGTTAAGAACTCTGATTTACATGATTCCTCCAGACCCTTCCAGATATGACATTCTATGAATTTATAATTATCAGATAATTGTCAGATGAGATAATTATCATCTAGCAGGGCCCCAAGACCCTAGCCTATGGGCAAATGAGGGTATAGAACAGATGAGTTTCAGTGGAAGGGAGATAACTGGGTTTCCAGGAATAAATAACACCAATACCCTGATAGAGCTCTAGAAATGAATGGGCTTTGCCATCCATTAGCTCCTCCATTCCTCTCCATTTTAGTATTGACGTCTGCCCATTACATCCCTTGAATTTACTTCATACAAAGGAATGTTCTAAACAAACAAACAAACAAACAAACAAACAAACAAAGGGGCAGATAGAGGGTGCAGTGGATAGAGCACTGGCCTTGGAGTCAGGAGTACCTGAGTTCAAATCCGGCCTCAGACACTTAACACTTACTAGCTGTGTGACCCTAGGCAAGTCACTTAACCCCAATTGCCTCACTAAAAAAACCAAAACAACCAACCAAACAAAGGAATGTTCTGTTATCTAGAAATAGCTCCAGTATAGCTTTGATTGGGATTAGAGAATTTCCCATGGTGTCTTCTGCAGAAAGAATCTTGGTTGAGTTTAACCAAAAGCATTCAACATTTGACCTGGAAGATCTGAACATCTACCTTCTTGCTCCAAATCTATACATATTTGTTGTTTAGTCATATTTGACTCTTTGTGACCCATTTGGGGTTTTCTTGGCCAAGATACTGCAGTGGTTTGCCATTTCCTTCTCCAGCTCATTTTACAGATAAGGAAACTGAGGCAAACAGGGCTAAGTAATTTGTCCAGGGTCACATAGCAAGTAAGTATCTGGGGCTAGATTTGAACTCAGGAAGATGAGTCTTTCTGACAACAGGCCTGGCACTCTATGCACTATGGTACCATCTAGCTGCTCATCTACATGTATATCAGCTGGTAATTTTGTTTTCATCCTTCTCTTAGCTACAAAACTTCCCAGACTGTTTTCATCGTCACCAGTGGCCACAAAGAAATTCTCTCCTTGTAATTTGGGGGCAATTAGCAGGATCTCTCCAGAGAGATTGGATTTTAATAGGGTCAAGTATTTAAGGATAGATTTTAAGGAGCCCAAGTTAAGACTATTTGGGTTAGATTCATAGACTCATAGAGCTGGAAGGGGCCTCAGGGACTACCTAGTGCAAACCCTACTCAAAGTATCGACTTTATAAAATATGAAAGTTATAAATATCACGAATATAGTATCAGGGCGGATTCTCCCATATCACTTAAAGAGCCTTTGGAAAGAAGCTAGTACATTCCTCAGGACCAATAGGAAAAACAAACTCATACATTCAGTGTGGCACATTGAAAAGAACACTTGGGGCAGCTAGGTAGCACAGTGGATAAAGCATCAGCCTTGGATTCAGGAGGACCTGAGTTCAAATCCAGCCTCAGACACTTAACACTTACTAGCTGTGTGACCCTGGGCAAGTCACTTAACCCTCATTGCCCCACAAAAAGAAAAAGAAAAGAAAAGAAAAGAACACTGGTTTTGGTGCTAGGGGACCCTTGGTTCAAATCTTGGTTCTATTGATTAGAACCTATCAGATTTCCTGTGCGGCCATAGAAACTTCTCACTTTGTTAACTATTCTCTAGGCCTATGAGGTTTTTCCTATATAAAAATGAGGTTGTCTTTAATGTTCCTCCACCTCCAAATCCCATGTTCCTATTTATACATATCATTAAATCTGAATTAATATAGGAAACATAATTTCTTTTCAGATATTCCCATGGGCAGGAGAGATATCTATTCTGAAGGAAGGTAGGTGTCAGGAAATGTATCTCTGGATAATGGTATGTTAAGGCCAAAGATGGGGATGGGGCAAGGAAAAGGGCTTAAAGCGGTGACTCCAGAACAGACCAGTTTGGTCCTATTAAACAACATTTCCTAGTCTGACTGTGGAAAGAGCCCTAGATTAGGTATTGGGTGCCTAGCACAATGCCTGGTACACCAGAAACAATGAATGCTTCTTGATTGATTGATTGATTAGTATTGGAAGATAGGTTTTAGGCCAAGCTCTGTCAAAAATAGTATCAGATTTCCATACAACTTTACAGTTTACAAAGAACTTTACTTCTAACAGCCTCGTGAAGTAGAATGTATTCAATTATTTTGTATTTATTGTATTTATATTTATCCTGTAGATATTTATACAGGGCATCCAGAAATTCTTAGTGTCATTTTAATTTTTTTTAATCCATTCACTTATTCATTTGTCTTTCATTCATTCATTCATTTATTGGTGGGCAGAAAGTATGGATTTTATTGTATATTATCACTGGTCTGGAGGGTACATTTCCTACCTCCTTAAAGAAATATCCCATTTCTAGGGTTTGTTTGTTTTTTCCTTCCTGGAAAAATTGTACTAAGAAATGTGTCACAGTTTTAATACTTACCTGTAAGCTCAACTGAGGCAGAGTGGGAAAAATGGCCCTCAAATGAAAGAAAAATATAGCCCAGGGGGCGGCTAGGTGGCGCAGTGGATAAAGCACTGGCCCTGGATTCAGGAGTACCTGAGTTCAAATCCGGCCTCAGACACTTGACACTTACTAGCTGTGTGACCCTGGGCAAGTCACTTAACCCCCATTGCCTGCGCCCCCCCCCCCAAAATATATATATATATAACCCATTTCCCCCTCAGAATAATACCCCAGCTCCACCTTACTCTATAACCCCTAACAATACAAACTCTTTTAAAAGATATTACACAGGGGCAGCTAGGTGGCGCAGTGCATAGAGCACTGGCCCTGGATTCAGGAGCACCTGAGTTCAAATGTGGCCTCAGACACTTAATATTTACTAGCTGTGTGACCCTGGGCAAGTCACTTAACCCCAATTGCCACACACACACACACACACACACACACACACACAAATATTACACAAAAGAACCTGGGTAAATAGTAGCATGAAGACCTCTTTGTTCCTCCATCTCCTATTGGTCCATCCCTGAAAATGGCACTAAGAATTTTGGGACACAATGTATGTCTTTTTTGTCTCCCCTGTTAGATTATAAGACACACATGTATGGATTGTTTCATTTATTTTCTTTGTATTCCCAGGGGCAGGCGCTTAATAAAATGCTTGTTGGTTGATTGATATTTCCATTTTTAAAATGAGGAAATTGAGGGGGCGGCTAGGTGGCTCAGTAGATAAAGCACCGGCCCTGGATTCAGGAGGTCCTGAGTTCAAATCCGGCCTCAGACACTTGACACTTAATAGTTGTGTGACCCTGGGCAAGTCACTTAACCCTCATTGCCCTGCCAAAAAAAAAATGAGGAAATTGGGGCTTAGAACTTGCTTAAGGTGACACACCTAGTAAGTGTATTAGGTTTCTGTTAAAACCTGGGTCCTTTAGAAGCAAGTTCATTGGCCCTTCACCTCTACCATCCCATGTCTTGGTAATAAGCTCTATGACCTTGGGGATATTACTTCCCTTCTCTTGTCTGTCTCCTCATCTGCAAAATGGGAACAACAATCTCTGTTCAGCCTCCCTCCTGGCTCAGACGAGAGTCTGGATGTGAAAAGCTCTTGGGGAATTGTAAAGCTGATACAAATGGGAGGAAACATTAGCTAATGTACCCCATCTTTTGGGGGGATGGGCTTCAGTACAGAAGAAGAAGAAGAAGAACCACCTAGGAAGGGGAGGAAGACAGGGAAAACTCTTTGCCCATCGTATTTACTGAACTGCGCTGAATTATGACTAAAAGCCAAGATCTGGCTTCAGGCAATTGCCTAAATCATTTATGGCCTGACAAGATGGGGAGGGGGGGAGGGGATGGCGAGGCGATCAGGGGAATGTTCTTGTAATTCTTCAGTCTGAGGTACATTAAGGAGCCATAAGCCATGTCGAGAGCTTGAATTACATTAGAGAGATTATCCTGTTACAGTTCATAATCCTGGATAATATACCGTCCTACGGCACACCTGCCCATGATAAATCTCACCCTGTAATGGGGTAGTCATGACCCTGGGGACCCAGGGAGGCCTGGGCAGCTGGGCACACAAAAGAGGCCACGTGAGGGTAGGACTGTTGGGCAGAGGATCTGAACCCCACCCCACCTCCACCTCACCCCCATTCCTCCCAGACTCACCTCCCTAATGGCTAAGGGGCTTTTGCCTTATCCATCTTAGACAAGCCAGAAGGACTACAGTTCCAAATTCTTCCTGGCAATCAAAGCCCTCTAAGACACAGCCTCAACTTATTTTTCTAGCCTTATTTCCTACCACCTACTCACAGTGACACCTTTGTCCCTGTAAGACTGGTCTACTCCTTGTACTTAAAACTGTTCGTTTAGAGATAGCTTGTGATATAGTTATATACCATATAACATGGTAGATTTGGGGTCCGGAAGACCTGAGTTCAAATCTTGCCTCAGAAATTCAGTAGCAATGTGATCCTAGGCAAGTCATTTAACCTATCTCAGCCTCATTTTCCTCAACTATAAAATAGGGATATTAATAACATATATTATGTACAGCTTGTTTTCCATATATATATATATACACACACACACATATATACACATACACACATTATATATATATATATATATATATATATATATATATATATATATATTTGTGTCTAATGGTAGCCATCTCTAGGGTGGGGGGGAGGGGGGGAGGGAAAAAAGGGGAAAAAAGAAAGCTACATGATAACTTTATTATATATTTAAAAGGAATAACAAGTTGTACATAATAGATTTGCAGTTTCATGTGGAATCATATTTTTTCTATTCTACTATGTTATGGACATACTTTTAAGTTCAGAATAAAAGAAATAAAGTTTAAAAACTATATATCTGACAGGGTTGCTGTGAGATACATGGAAAGAATCCTATCTCTGGAGTCAGAAGACATGGTTCCAATTGGGACTCTGATGCTTACTAGCTGTGTAACCTTGGGCCAATCACTTTGTCTCCATGAACCTCAGTTTCCTCTTACTGCAAAATGAGAATCTTGGACTAGATGGTCTCTCAGGTCCCTTCCAACTCTAGAGCTATGAGATTATTATTATTATGATTAATTTCCATCTCTGAACCTTTGCTAATGTCTTTTCCCACACCAATTTATCCTTAACTTTTTTCCTACTTGTCTGGATCTTCCTTGTGTTTCAAGGCTATGGTAGGTATGAAAGCCCAGCTCAAATCTCTCTTCCTTCATGGAATCTTACTTCTCCTAAATCTCCAACAGGACTAATATGTGTGTACTATTAATTGGGCACTTAGGATATATTTGTTGTTGTTGTTTAATAGTTTTCAATTTGTTGTTTAGTCCTGTCCGACTCTCTGTGATCCCTTTTAGGGTTTGGCAGAGGTACTGAAGTGGTTTGTCATTTCCTTCTCCAGTTCATTATGAAGATGAGGTAAGTGAGGCAAACCAGGTGAAATGACTTGCCCAGGATCACACAGCTACTAGGTGTCTGAAGCCCGAGTTAGCTCAGGTCCTCCTGACTCCAGGTCCAGCACTCTACTCTGCCACCTAACTGCCCCTAGCAGATATTATCTAATACTTTTATTTCTTTTTTTGACATGTTTACATGTTATGTCTCTAACTAGATTGTAAACTCATTGAGGGTAGGGATTGTGCTTTTTAATTCTTTGTATCCTCCATGATGGTAGAGGTCAGTAGGTCTGGAAAACACGAGGCAGGGTCATTAATTGCAAAAGTGAATTTAATGATTCTTTAATGATTTGCTTATATTTCACTAGGGACTGCAAAACACCTTACTCACAACAGCCCTGTCAGGTAGGAGTGTATCATCTCTACTTTATAGGTGAAGACATGAAAGCTTAAAGAGGGGAAATGACTTGCCTAAGGTCATGGAGTTTAGCAAAATATCCTACAACAGAGGATCAGAAATGTAGGGCTGAAAGAGACCTCAGAGGCCATCTAGTTCAACCATTTAATTTTACAAATGAGTAAACTGAGGTCCAGGCAGGTTAAGTGACCATTGATTGAGTCATATTCTTGAAAGAAGTGAGAATCTCATCTGCACCAACATTCACACCATAGATTAAAGAGGGACACATAAGAAAGTTGTTGCTAAACAGAGGGATGGCTCCCCAATTCTCCACAGAGAAGCAAACAAAGGAATTGATAGAGTTGGTTTCATCATTCACTTGAAGGCAACAAAAACATCATTTCATGGTCTACTTGACCATTTGCCTTGCAATGCTCACAATGAACATGAGCCAGAAGACCTTTCTGAAGATAATAACAGCCAATATTTGTTGCAGAAGGTGAAAAGGTAGAGGAATTCTATAAAGAACTTAACAAAAATCCTTCAAACCAAGTTAAAATGCATGCATTGATATATGATAACTTCAAAGTGAAGGTCAGTACAAGGGGAAACAGTGAAAACCATGTTGGAAATTATGTTTCAAGATTAAGAAACAAGAAACCAAATCAGGTGCCTTATGTATCTATACTAACAGTTCTCAAACTTTTTGGTCTCAGAACCCTTTTACATTCATCAAAATTATTGAGGACCACCAAAAGCATTTGATTATATGGGTTATATTATCAATATTAGATGTTAAAACTGATAAAAATTAAAATTAATTAAATAACAAAGCAGCCACATTAATATGAAAATAGCTATGTTTTCTGGGAAAAAAGACTTACTGAGAAAAGTAGCATTGAATCAAAGTAGCAAAGAATCAAAAAGCACAATCCCTATACTCAATCTCTTTAACGTCTGACAATAGAAGATGGCTGGATTCTTCTATCTGCTTCTGCATTAAATCTGTTTCCATATATTGTTTGGGTTGATATATAGGAAAGGAATCCAGCTTCATAAAGATATGTAGTTGGAAAAGGGAGGAATATATTAATAGATAAATAACATCTTAGAATTATTATGAAAATAGTTTTGACCTGTTAGAGTCCATGAAAGGGTCTCGAGGACCCCTTGGGGTTCTTGGACCACAGTTTGAGAATTGCTGCTCATGACCACTTTTTTAAATAAAAGAGTTGGTAGGTACTAGACATGGTAGGCATGGAACAACACAAAAATATGAAATTGACTACATCTTTATTGACAGTAAATGAATAGTTACCAATACAAGAATTAAAATCATCACCAAAGGAACAAAGAAGAAAGATGAAACTATAGACAACTGTGGTTGCAACTTGACACACTCAAGTAAACTAGCAACAAAGAAAAATGAGAAATGGATAAAGGAAAAGATACCATCAGATTATTACCGTTTTCCATGAAAGTTTAATTGATATAAAGCAAATACCAGAAGGAGGAGATCCAAAGAGCCCAGAAATCACTTCAGCCAGCATACATTTGATCTCCTAAGAAGCAGCTAAGTGACTATGTATGTGTATATATATATAATGTATTATATATAATCTTATATATTAAATATTACTTCATGTGATATATATTAATTATATGATTAATATGTTATAGCATTATTATGTGTGTATGCATGTACATATTGTATATTTATATCTATATATATAATACCTGCATATTGCTGGTACTATACTGTATTGGGACTGTAGATGGAAATTGAACCTTCAAGAAGTGGTATAAAATACATTATCCAGGAAGTATATGATTAGAAAGGGATATAGATATAGCATGTAGTGAGAATGAGAGTGAGAGTGTAAAATAATTGATGGACAGCTTGAATGCTGCCCACTGAATTTTAGAAGATTTAGAAGAGGGACTGCTATATATTAGGTGAATACTCTATGGATAATTAATTTTGGGATTTCTTTGATGTTCTGATGCTTTTATGAATCTGTGATCTCATCAATGTCAGTAGACCCTCCAATGGTTCAAACTACTATCCATCCATAGCTTCACATTCCTCTCAACCCTTGTCTAGGTATTTCTGTAAATCCTTCTCAGAAAACCTGTCCAGCATCCTGGATCCCTTCTTTTACAACTCTCAATCAATCAATAAACATTTATTAAGTAACTATGATGTGCCAGGAACTGTGCTAAGCATTTGTGATACAAAAAGTGGCAAAAGACAGTCCCTGCTATCAAGGAACTTACAATATAAAGGAAAAAAATTGAGTTCCAAATTCTCTACCTCTCTTCCACCAATCCTCCATCCTCTGAGAAGGCAAGCAATATAATACCAATTATACATGTGAAATCACGCAAAACATATATTCATTTTAGTCATATCACAAAAAGGAGAAAAATAAAGAAAGTGAGAAAATTAATTTAAATTTCTACTTAGAGTTCATCAGATCTCTCTCTGGCAGTGGATAGCATTTTTCATCATAAATCCTGTGGAATTGTCTTGGAATATTGTATTGGTCAGAGTAGCTTCATAGTTGATCATCATTACAATATGGCTTTTGCTATGTACAATGATCTCCAGGTTCTGCTTACTTCACTTTGCATCAGTTCATATAGGTCTTCCCTTGTTTTTCTGAAACCATCCCTCTCATCATTTCTTATAAGACAATTGTACTCCATCACAATTATATGCCACAACTCATTAAGTCATTCCTCAATTGATGGGCATCCCCTCACTTTCTAAATCTTTGCCACCAAAAAAAAAAAAAAGAGCTGCTAGAAACATATTTTTTTGCATGTAGGTCCTTTCCCTTTTTTATTTGATCTCTTTGAGGGTAGTAGTATTGCTGGGTCAAGGGGTATGCACAGTTGAATAGTTCTTTGGGCATAGTTCCAAATTGTTATCCAGACTGGTTAGACCAGTTTACAACTTCACCAGCAGTTCATTAGTGTACCTATTTCCCCATATCTCCTCCAGCATTTGTCATTTCTGAGAGGTGTGAGGTGGTACCTCAGAGTTGTTTTAATTTGTATTTCTTTAAACAATAGAGATTTAGAGTGGTTTTTTTATATGGCTATTGATAGCTTTGATTTCTTCTTCTGAAAACTGCCTGTTCATATCTTTTGACCATTTATTAGTTGGGGAATAAGCCACCTAACTTCTGAAAGTCTGTTGCTTAATCTGTGAAATAGAAACAATAACACCTGCCTCACATATTTGTTATGAGGAAAGCATTTTGAAGCCTTAAATACAACTATGTTATTGTTGTTCTTTTCCTTATGGTCAAAATTTTGAAAAGTCAACCAGTCAACAAATATTAACTATGCCCCTATTGCATGTATGCTAAACCCAATGATACAAAGGTAGAAAAATGGAATAGTCTCCAGAGTGCTAGACCAGGAATCTGGAACACTTGTGTCAAACTCAATTAGAAACAGATCCCTAGAGGCAGCTGGGTACCACAGTGGATAAAGCACCAACCCTGGATTCAGGAGGACCTGAGTTCAAATCTGGCCTTAGACACTTGACACTTACTAGCTGTGTGACTCTGGGCAAGTCACTTAGCCCTCATTGCCCTGAAAAAAAAAGAAGAAAAAAAGAGAAAAGAAAAAGAAAGAAATAGATTCCTACAGGCTACTTATTGCTTTAGAAAACTACAAATTATCAATGTTGTATTATCAGTGGATAGAGTACCGTGCCTGGAGTCAGGAAGTTTTTCTGACTTCAAATCTGGCTTCAGACACTTAATAGTTGTGTGACCCTGGGCAAATCACTTAACTCTGTTTGCCTCAGGTTTCTTGTCTAGAAATGAGTTGGAGAAGGAAATGGCAAACCATTCTGGTATCTGTCAAAGAAAACTTCCAAATGAGGTCATGAAGAGTCAGACACAACTGGGGGAAAAAAAGACTGATTAGCAACAACAAATATTGTATTGTATTTTTATTTATTTTGTTAAACTTTCCCCAATGACATTTTAATCTGATTCTGGATGTATGAGGGAATGTTGCTGGCCACACTGGTCAGGGAGTATGACACCTCTGGTCTAGAAGAACTGAGTTCAAATCCTGCCTCAGATACTAGTTATATGACCATGGACAAGTCATTTAATTTCTTAACCTCATTTCTTCATTTGTAAAGTGAAGGAGTTAGACTCAGTAGCTTCTAAGGGTTCTTCTAGGTCTAAATCTCTGATCATATGATCTTAACTTATACATTTACCTAAATAGGTAATATGTTCAAATTGAATGCAAGGTAATTTCTATTGGTCATATGGTGAGTGAAAAAATAAATGAAAAAGCACTAATTAATTCCTTACTGTTTGTGTTTTTCTGTACAGATTGAATATTGAGAGTGAGTAGAAGCAGGGATTCCAATGGCAATTACTTAGACCTTGAATTAAGTGTATGGGATGCCTGAGATGTAGGGTTGTAAAAAATGGAAAAGAAGGAATGATTGTGAGAAATATTAGGGAGGAAAATGTCCGCACACGAGAGACATTTGCTTTCTTTCCTTTAGTTCCATTCTCCACACCACCATCCAACTTGGTTGTGTAAACATGGTCCCTTTTATTGGGGAGCTGTGTTTAGGATGGGACCCAAACCAATGTTCCACCCATATTCCAACCCCAGAATGTTGGACTGAGTCACAATGAGCTTTTAGGTGTAGGTGCTGGGGTGGGGGTAGAGGGGGGGGTAGTAGTGACTGGTTCTGAAATTTCTCTGGGGGGTTAGTTCAGTGGACCAGAACCATGCATGTCCTACCCTTTAGACCACATGCCTCTCTAGGGAGCCCATCTGCCTGACTCTGTGTGTGTGTGTGTGTGTGTGTGTGTGTGTTGAAAAAATGAGGAAGAGAGAAAGGGATTTTTTTCTCTGAGAAGGGAGAAGAACAAAAGTGCGGGTGGTGGGGGGTAGGGGAGGAAGGTGGGATAAGGCACATTTGGGCCAACTCTGCATGAACTAATGAATCCTGCAATTCAGAAGGTCTTTTTGCATGAATCATTTTTACTCCCATTTTGCAGCTGTTAGAATTATAGGCCTTTTATATGGAATCATGGAACCTTAGAATTGGAAGGAATCTTAGAGGAGGAAACTAGGGTTCAGAGACCCTGATCTTCTGACCCCCAAATCCAGTGTACTTTCCACTATGTAGCATGGTCCCCTTTATCTCTATCAGAATGCCCTCTCTTTCATTCCCCTCCCCTCCACATTTCTCTTTCTCTTTTTGTGTTTTTCTCTCTCTTGGTCTGTGTCTCTCTCTGTGTCAGTCTCTCTGTCTCTCTGTCTGTCTGTCTCTCTCTCACACACACACACACACACACACACACACACACACACACACACACACACACACACACGGATGCATACCCATGCATCCATCCTTTGGGTAGTACAGCTCTCAGTCAGTTGGGAACCTCATATATCTACTAATCACATGTGAAAGGGCTTGTCCTGGATTCTAGTTGCTGCTGATCCAGGGAGCCTAGCTTTTCCTTTGAATGAATATAAGGGACCTTTGTCCTTTGGCCCCAGGGTTTTCACCTTTCCCCTACTTTCTTAACTTTCTTTAATTACTGGTTCAACTCCTAGCAACCAGCCACATGATGTTCCTTCCTAGCCCCAGAGGCTGCTTGGCTCTCTGGGACCAGGCAAAGTTTGGCTTGATGGAAAGAATTAGAGGTAGGTTTAAAAGTGGAATGGGATGGTGTTTGAATGATCACTTGTCAGGAAGCTTTTTTGGACTAGACTTGTCATTTCAGTTATATAGAAAATGTCAGATGAAGAAACACTTTCTACCAATCCAGATCAGTTGATGTTCATTTGTGTCCGACTCTTCATCACCCCATTTGTGGTTTTATTGGGAAAGATGCTGGAGTAGCTTTCCATTTCCTTCTCCAGCCCATTTTACAGATGAGGAAACTGAGGCAAATGGGGTTAAGTGACTTGCCCAGGGTCACCCAACTAATAAGTGGCTGAGGCCGGATTTGAACTCAGGAAAACTCTAGGCCTGGTATGCTATCCACTGTGCCACCTAGCTGCCCCCAATACCTTTTCTTCAATTTAGTTTCCTAGAGCACTGAAAAGTTTGTGACTTGCCTAGGGTCACACAGTTACTTTGAGTCAAAGCCTGGGTCTTATTGAACCCAGGTCTCCCTGACTGTGGTTGGCTCTTTTAGCCAATGTCACAGTTCCTTTAGTATAAAATTTTTAAAAAACACATGTTTTAGAGTCAGAAAACCTGGGTTCATAGCACAACTGCAAACTGTAGTCGCTGTGTAAATTGTCAGTTTGTATAATGGGGATCATATTTCCACCACCTACCTCATAAGGTTGTTGTGTAGCCAGGACTTTGCAAATCTTAACGCATTACAGACAAGTGAATTATTTCTTTATGATGTGGAGGGGATTTTTATTCTGGTTGGGGCTGGAATACAGGACTTCTGAAGCCCCTCCTAAGCCCAATATTCCATCATTTTGTGATCTGCCACACTTACCTCTGCAGTACCTTTTCCTTCTTCTGCTCTTGTCCATATAACTGATGCTCCCTTTTCCTCTGCCTGCCACATATTCTAGACCACAAAGATGTGAGGACTAAGATTTATTTGAAACGGGGAGAGGTCAAACAAATTCAAAAGGAATGCACTGAGCCAAAGGATCTGGAAATGCAAATAAAAGAAAATAAACCACTCCCAGAGTCCTCAGATAGGTAATAATTAAGCTGGGTGACTAGTGTGATTCAGTTGAAGGAGGAGCCAGAAGTAAAAGAGACTCCACAGGTCCCCACCATTGGTGATCTGGAACGCTACAAAGCCTTGAGCCCACCTGGGAAGGGGAATGAGAACTCCTTGTACTTTCCTATTTTCACTTTTTTTTGTGGGGAGTAATTTATTTGAACTTAAACAGCAACAACAAAAAGTGTTTCTGTACAATTTGCAGAATAAAGAAAGAGGGTTCTATATGAAACTATGAATTTCCACTTCATAGTACTCACTTTATTTATTTTTTGTTTTGTTTTTTTGTGGGGCAGTGGGGGTTAAGTGACTTGCCCAAGGTCACACAGCTAGTAAGTGTCAAGTGTCTGAGGCTGGATTTGAACTCAGGTACTCCTGAATCCAGGGCTGGTACTTTATCCACTGTGCCATCTAGCTGTCCCCCCCCCCCCCCAATCAAATGAGATGATATTTGTAAAGCTTAATGCAGTGCTTTGTACAGAGTAGGCACTTAATAAATGCTTGTTTCCTTCTCTTTCCCATAACTGTTTCAGCTTGCAGAAGGATCAGAAGTTGTCAGAGCTCTCTACATTTCACCTCTCTAGGTTGCCCTTGTTGTTGTTCAGTTGTGTCTGACTCTTTGTGACTCAATGAACTATACTGTCCATGGGGTTTTCTTGGCAAAGATACTGTAGTAATTTGCTATTTCCTTCTCCAGTGGATTAAGGCAAACAGAGATTAAGTGACTTGCCCAGGGTCACATAGCTAGTAAGTAACTGGGGCTGGATTTGAACTCAGGTCTTCCTGACTCTAGATCCACTGAGCCATTTATCTAGCTGCACCCCTCTAATAATTTTAAGATTTTCTATCTCCCCCTATGAATTCTTCCAGCCATGGAGTGAGATCTCATGGGCCTCAGCAGAAAAATGACCTATTCTGTCCCAGATTATCCCTCAACCTTTAGCCCAGAACAAATTTGGGTTACCTCCTACCTAGGTAGACTGGAACCAGTTCACTGGCCAATTCTATAATACCTGGCTCATTCTTAGCCACTCTGAAAGTGTGATTCTTGGTAGGGTTTTAGAGATCTACCAAGATCTCTATCTACTTACTTACTTAATTAGATACTTTTTCTGCCAGGGGCAGCTTGGTGACACAGTAGATAAAACACTGACCCTGGAGTTAGGAGGACTTTAGTTCAAATCTCACCTTAGATACTTACTAGCTGGGTGACCCTGGGCAAGTCACTTAACCCCAATTGCCTTAAACATCCGGGGCCATCTCCAGTCATCCCAATATATATCTTGCCACTGGACCCAGATGGCTCTGAAAGGTTGTTGACTTTGCACAGCATCCCTCACTTAAACCTAATTTACTGAAAATCATGACATCACCCTAATGTCATGGTCCTCTTCAAGAACCAAGGACAAACAACTCCAGGCACTTCAGAGACATAATACCCTGCCATTTCAAAATTACAAGAGGACATAGAGAAGAGTCCTTCTGTCATAGAGCCTTTATGGGCCATTACATCATAGGCTCATAACTCCCTTATTTTAAATGTCCCACGTCAAAAAAAGAAAAAAGAAAAAAATGTCCCATGTCATATCACATACATGGCAAGTGTCAGAGGCACAATGAACCTAGATCCTCAGACTCCAAGTCTGGGATTTTTAATGCACCTCACTGCTATCCATAAAGAGAAGTGATGGGGAAGACCTTGTGCAAATCACCTACCTTCCCTATACCTCAGTTTCCTCATTTGTAAAAGGGGAAAAAAAGAATGCTTATGCTACCTACTCCACAGGGAAGTGGTGAGGATCAAATGGAACACAACAATTAAACCTTAAGGTCTGTATGGATGCCAGCTATTAAGGTTATTAATAGCTCTAGTCACTGGGGCTACATAGCGGCAGAACTAGGCAAAGATGCTATCCTAGGACAAATAGGTGAAGAGTTACGTTTAACTAAAAGATGGAACCAGGTTTGATGACTGGCTAATGAATATACTTAAGGCAAATCCAGTGGTTAGAGAGAAAGAAACTGAGGATAAAGACAGGACTTTTAGGGTCATATGATTGAACTGTTGGAAGAAATCTCAGGGTCATTTAACCCAACCCCATCACTTTACAAATCAGAAATATAGAGTCAAATCAACAAGCATTTATTTATTTTTGAAAAATATTTCCCCCAATTACATGTTAAAACAATTTTAAACACTTATTGTCTTTTTTGTGGAATTTTTTTTGGCAGAGCAATGAGGGCTAAGCGACTTGCCCAAGGTCACACAGCTAGTGTCAAGTGTCTGAGGCTGGATTTGAACTCAGGTCCTCCTGAATCCAGGGCCGGTGCTTTATTCACTGCACCACCTAGCTGCCCCCATTGTTGTTTTTTAAAGTTTTGAGTTCCAAATTCTATCCCTCTTTCCCTCCCTCCCGGCCCCTCTCCCTGAGACAGTAAACAATCCAATATGGGTTATACATGTGCAGTCATGTAAAACATTTCCATATTAGTAATTTTCTTTTTTTTGGCAGGGCAATGAGGGGTAAGTGACTTGCCCAGGATCACACAGCTAGTTAAGTGTCAAGTGTCTGAGGCTGGATTTGAACTCAGGTCCTCCTGAATCCAAGGCCAGTGCTTTATCCACTGTGCCACCTAGCTGCCCCCATATTAGTCATTTTCAACAGACATTAAGTGCTTACTATGGGCCGGGCATTGTGCTAAGTATAGGGGATACAAAGAAATGCATTCTCACAGAGCTCACAGTCTAATGGGGGAGACAACATGTAAACTGCTATGTACACCCAAAATATATACAGGATATATTAGAAATTGTCTTGGATGAAAGGGTAGGGAAAGGCTTCTTTCAGAAATTGGGATTTTAGCAGAGACTTGAAGGAAGTTAGGGAAGACAGGAAGGAGGTGAGGAGGGAGAAAATTCCAGGCCAGGTGGATAGCCAGTTAATATGCATGGAGTGGGGGTAGAAAGAGGAACAAGGTCAGTGTCAGGAAAGCCCATTATTAGTCTGGACTATAACTGGCACAAATATAACCGGGGAAGGGGCAGAGAATAGTCCAGGAGATAGGTGGGGAAGGAAAAGTGGGTAGGGAGGAAGGAAGCACCTGGAAGAAGTGCAAGATGAAACATGAGGGTAATGGATGAGGTAGTGTACCCTCCCATGTCCCTGCTCTAGGGCAAAACTTCCTTAGCCCATGCTAGTTATGTCTCTGCTGTCCGGGGTAGCTTGAAACTCAGGACCAGAATCTTTTGGGTCACACAGGGAAGCGTCTTCTTCACTTAGGATCCTTGAGATAGGGCTATGGTGAGGAACAAGAATGAGGGATTGGTACCCTAGGAGCCAAACGTTCAAAGTCTATCTGTAGCTAGCTTCTAGTTACAACAAAACCAAGAATCTTTTGCCTCTATAAACATGTCTGTTTTCATACTTTGTAATCTCCTTTAATTTGATTTTCCAATATTTTACCTAGTAAAGCTCTTGAAAATTTCCAAACCTGCCTGGGCCTGAGTTAAGGGGAAATGGTGTTTATAGGCTAAGAGACAGCTCAGAGACTCAGTGCCTCCTGGAGGCCAGGTGTGACCGTGGCAACAGCTCACATTCCCTTCTTGGGATGAAACTGGGGGACTTGAGATCAAGGGGGAACTCCGGTGAGTGTGGTCAACTCTGCTTTGCTAGTCCTTATCAGGTCTAGGTTTTTCCTCACATCTAACCCTATCTACCTACTCTCCTGCAGGCAAACGGTTCTATGAATCAAACAGGCACACACATAGAGGTCACCACATTGTTCTGGACTATGTCCTGCTAGAGGCTGTCTCTGAACAGCAGGCCTGCTCTCTTACTATCCAGCAGCCTAACTACTTTTCTGCTATTGGAACCCTGAGGTTTTGCAGCTTATGCATAATCCTCATAACTACTTTCTTTTGGACACTTCAGTTGGTCTCTTTCAAATCCTACTTGTCTCTCCTAAAGATGGCAAGAGGACAGGGAAAATATTTTATTTTTAAGGTTGAGGATATACAGGAAGAACTGAAATCTCAATCTAGTACCTAATCAATCAGCTAATCAATAGCAGTCAGACACTGGAGATATAAGAACAAAAATGAGAGTATCCCCAAGGAACTTACATTCCTACTGGGGAAACATAGCAGGCTCCCAAATACGTAAAGACAGGAGATGGAAAAAATCAATACTCAGGAAGGGTACAGAGTGCTAGGGTATCAAGAAAAAGTCCTTTTGAAGGAGGTAGCACTTGAATTGAACCTAGATAGAGCACTGGGTCTGGAGTCAGGAGGACCCAAGTTCAAATCTGGCTTTAGACACTTACTGGATATGAGTTATGTGACCGTGGGCAAGTCACTCCAAAAAGAAAAAAGAAAAGAAAAGAAAGAAAGAAAAAGAATCACAGAGATAGAGAACACAATCAAGCTGTCAGAGGAGATAGTTCGGTTTAGTGAAAAAAGTTCTGGCTCTGGAGTCAGAAACCCTGGGTTCAAATCCTTCCTCTGAGACTTACTACCTGTGTGACCTTAGGCAAGTGATTAATTATCCCTGGGCCTCAGTTTCCTCTCATAAAATGAAGCAGTTGAACTGGATAACCTCTGAGATCCTTTCTGGTTCTAGATCTATGCTTTTATGATTAGATGGGTAAGAATGGGAGGAAAAGGACAAGTAGAGGGGTTGGCACTGGTAAGTGCCCTTCTTTGAGACTGTAGAAAAGAATGTGATTGATCTTGAGGGGGTGTGAACTATGAAACTGAGGAGGAGGGAGCCCTTAGTGCTTGGCTTCAGTTTTTCACATCAAGGATGAGGTGAGGTACTTTACTGAGGAAGACAGATGGGGTGGTGTAGGTGGCTTAAGGAGAGAAGAGAGGTTTGGAACAGAAGAGATTTGCTGGGGCTGTACAAAGGAAAGTCCATCAGAGAAGAGTTAAAGGATTTTACTGTGCAGTCCTGAGGCCCCCTTGAGATGACAAGTAGGAAACCCCAACAACATGGCTACATGACTTCCTCCAGCAGTGTTCTTCAGCACAGGCCTATAGTAATGTAGAAGGTAGATAATGAGTGGAAACCAGGGCTGGCATTTGGCAAGGCATGAGCCATGAGAGGACAATAGGGTGAGAGGTGGAGGGAACACATAGTGGAACCAGTTAACTAAAGGGTGAAATCTGGAAGAGAGGAAAATGAGACTAGAGCAGAAGTGATGGCCTAGGAAAGAATGGAGAGTTGCAATGATTATAAGCTACATTGATGTTTAGGAGAAGTACAGCACAGGGAGAGATGGAAGGACAGGAAGCTATGGTCAGATAGAAGAATATCTGGGTTACGGCTTTTGAAAGTGAAACAGTTGGGGCAGCTAGGTGGCACAGTAAATAGAGCACTGGCCCTGGATCCAGTCAGGAGGGCCTGAGTTCAAATCTGGCCTCAGACACTGGAAACTTACTAGCTTTGTGACCCTTGGCAAGTCACTTAGCCTTGATTGCATCAAAAAAAAAAGTGAAATAACTGTTACTGTTGGCGGGACCAAAGATATGACCATCCCCCTGAGAGGCTGAGGTAGAGTAAAGGTGAAGATCATAGAAATTGAGGTTGGTGAACTAGAAAGTGAGGCTGTTTGAGAGACATCAACATGGAAAGTATAAGGCAGAAGTTGAGGTGGAAAGCAAAACTGTGAACCAGGCAACAAACTCCTTGAGAAAGGAGAAACAAGTGGGATCTGCCTCCCCCAAGACCTCCCCCACAAACACTGGCTGTGTTTTTTTATTTTTGACTTTCTCTCAGAGGCATAACAAGTACCTGGTAAAGGGAATGTCTTATTTAAGGCACTCTTACTACGTTAACCACCATTATAATTTTGGGCCAATCACTTCAGCTCTCTGGACCTGAGTTTTCTCATTTGTCAAATACAGGTGACTACCAGATAGCTCTAAATCTGTGACCCTAATTGTTAAGAAATATTTCCTTATTTTCATGTGAAATTTGCTTCCAAACAAATTCTACGCATTGTTCCTAGTCCTTATCTCTGGAGTGAAACAAAACAAAATTAACCCCCTCTTTCACTGGACTTTTCAAGTACTTAATACGACTGTATAAAAAAATCCGAGCTTGGGGGCAGCTAGGTGGTGCAGTGGAAAGAGCACAGGCCCTGGAGTCAGGAGTACCTGAGTTCAAATCCAGCCTCAGACATTTAACAATTACTAGCTGTGTGACCCTGGGCAAGTCACTTAACCCCAATTGCCTTACTAAAAAAAAAAAATCCAAACTCTTCTTCTCTGGGACAAACATCTTCATTTATTTCAACCAGTGCTAAAATGGTGTGGTGTTGTGTCCCATCACCATCTCAGTCTCCCTTTCTAGATCTGCTCCAGCTTTCCTAAAAGGTCATCATCGAGGTGGGCAGCACACCTCAGAGGGAAGCTGTCTCCATACCTCCCATGAGGTATGTGTGTGGTACCACTCCCAAGTTCCCAAATGGCACTAGGTCCCTGCACCCCTCCTAGTGAGGAGAGCTTAAATCCCTTTGCCTGGTTTGCAAGGACCTTCCCAATCTGGTTTCATCCAGGACCTTTCCAACCATACATACTGTGCTATGCCTCAGTCAAATTGTTTGGTTTTTTTTTTTTTTTGGTTGGGCAATGAGGGTTAAGTGACTTGCCCAAGGTCACACAGCTAGTAAGTGTCAAGTGTCTGAAGCTGGATTTGAACTCAGGTACTCCTGAATCCAGAGCCAGTGCTCTATCCACTGCGCCACCTAGCTGCCCCCCTGCCTCAGTCAAATTGGATGACTCTTTATTCCCTGAGTACCACCTCTCCTTTTTCCATTTCCCCACTTTTGTTCATGCTGTTCTCTACCTCTGATAGAGTGGACAGAGGGATGGACCTTGAGTAGGGAAGGCCTGGATTCAAATCCTACCTCCAACACTTATAAGTTATGTGATTCTGAACAAGTCATTAACCATTTTAAGCTTCAGCTTCCGCATCTTTGAAAAGTGGGGTAACATTACCCTACAATACCTACCTCACAGGCTATTGTGAGACTCAGATGAGACCATCCATGTAAAGCACTTTGAAAATCTTAAAGTGCTATACAAATATCAGCTGTTACTATTATTCACTTGTTGGATTCCTCACTTTCAAAAGCTGTAACCCAGATATTTTTCTATCTGACCATAGCCTCCTATCCTTCCATCTCTCCCTTTTTAAAGCCCAACCCAATACCGCCTCCTCTACAAGGCCTTCCTGGTAATTGCTTTCCTTCTTTGCACCTTTCTAATGCAGACATTAGGTAATGGTGTGTTTTAGCTTTCTGTGAATCTGTCCTATCCCATGGCATGTCCTAAAACTATGCTCTATATAAAAGTTGTACCTAATAGATGTTTGTTGAATTGAATGAAGACACAGAGTGCTTTTAGATGACAAGAAGTTAGGAGGGATATCTATCTATTTAAATGGCAAAATCAAGATCTGAAAAGATCTCAATAGGTTGGAATGAAGGGTCATATCTAACATGATGAAAACTAATTGGGATAAATGTGAAGTTCCACATATGGGTTCAAAAAAATCTACTGCACAAGAGAGGAGAAGTAGCTAGACATTTCTGCATGGGGTAAAAAAATACTGCAAGTACTATGGGAGTCAACAGTTGGTAATGTGAAACGATGGCCAAAAAGTTCATATTATCCTAGGTTGTATTAAGAGAGGCAGAGTATCCAAAATAAAGGAGGAGATGGTCCTTGATACTTGCTCCTAGGTTCATATGTGGAGTATTGTGTCTACTCCTAGCTAGGCTCTATATTTGAGGAAACAGGTTGATAAGCCAGAGCAAATCTAGAGAGGAAGACTGAGATGGTTATGGGACCCAAAACCACATCATTTTAGACTAGTTGGAATAAATGAGGATGTTTGTCCCAGAAAAGAGAAGTTTGGATTTTTTAAAATACTTGGAGTCATGTGAAAGAGGGGGTTATTCTTGTTCTGTTTCACCCCAGAAGTAAGGACTAGGAGCAATGAATGGAATTTGTTTGGAGGCAAATTTCACGTCAAAATAAGGAAACATTTCTTAACAATTAGGGTCATAGATTTCAAGTTGTCTGGTAGTCCCCTGTATTTGACAAACTGAGGCCCAGAGAGATGAAGTGATTTGCCCAAAATCACAGTGATAGTAAGTGACAGAGGCAGGATTTGAACCCTGCCCTCTTACTCTTTCCACTGTAGTGGACTACATCTTATTATCTAGAACTATCCAGAAATGGAATGGATTGTTTCAGGAAGAATTCCTCTGTCAATGGACATATCCTAGTCCAGGCTGGATAACTTGGGATTCATGCTTCAGATTGTTTTGCCCAGATGATATCTGATAGCCCTTTCGATTCTAGGATTTAATGAATCTATTTATCAAAAGTGCCTAAGGGATTATGTAGGGCAGGTAGGCTCAGAGCATAGAAAGCTAGGCCTGAAGACAAGAAAAGTCATCTTCTGAGTTCAAATCCAGTTTCAGGTATTTACTGAGTGACCCTGGGCAAGTCACTTAACCCTATTTGCCTCAGTTTCTCATCTGTAAATGATCTGGAGAAGGAAATGGCCAACCACTCCAGTATCTTTGCCAAGAAAACCCCAGATGGGGTCATGAAGAGATGGACAGGACTGAAAAATGAGTCCATAATAACAAGGTATTACATACCTTAAGGAAGGGTCCCTGCCCTCTGGGAACTTAAAATTTAATAGGTAATAAGATGGGTATACAAATATTGATAATACAAAGTAAGTCAACTAGCCAACTAGTCAACTAGCATTTATTAAGTGCTCACTGCATGTCAGGCTTCGTGCTAAGCAATCAGGATACAATGGAAGTCAAAGAATACTCTCTGCCCTCAAGGAGTTTACAGTCTAATGGACAAATGTCACATAAGGGGTAGAATGGTACAATGGTTAAAATGCTGGATTTGTATCAGGAATGCAATGAATTTGGATTACTGTCTCTGTCATTTACTTTCTGCATGACTCTGGTTTAGTCTTAGCCTTTCCCAGACTTAGCATTCTCATCTGTAAAGGAGAATGTATCATAAAATGCTTTGCAGACTTTAAAAGTATTATGTAAATGCTTATTATTATTATTATTGGTGAGGCAATTGGGATTAAGTGACTTGCCCAAGGTCACACAGCTAGTAAGTGTCAAGTGTCTGAGGCCAGATTTGAACTCAGGTCCTTCTGACTCCAGGGCTGGTGCTCTATCCACTGTGCCACATAGCTGCCCCAATGCCCATTATTATTAATTCCTATAATATACAAAGTGGTGGGATGCTTCATATTGGAGTTATCTGGGCTAGCTTTGTGAAGTCAGATCCAGTCAAAAGGTACTTGCTAAGAGTTAGGCACTCTACTAAACACTGGGAATACAAATACAAGCAGTGATCCCTGTTCTCAGGAAGCTTACTTTCCACTGGGGGAAGACAACACATAAAAGGGAGCTGAAGTTGGGGGTGGGGGAAGAAGTGAAAGTACTTCTGATGGGGGCATTGTAGAGAAAGTCCAGAAGAGTCAAGGAGTGTGTCCTGGAGGGGACTGAAGACAAGGCTGGCCTGGGCCTCATCCTTAAAATAGAAGTTCTGGAAGGAGCCAGCCAATCAGAGGGAGAGGCCACGGGGCAGAGGATAATTCCAATATGTGAAATCCAGAGGTGAGTAATGTTTTTAGGAGGACAACCTGGGACAAAGTTAAGGAAGTCTGGGAGATTCAAGAGTGCACCCCTAATGGACTTTGAAGAATAGGGTGCTGTGGTGTGAGAGGTAGGTAGAGGGGAAAGGCATTCCAAGCAGAAAAAAAGTCCCAGAAGTAGAATAGGGCTTTATGAACCATGGAAGATGCCTGGGGCATAGGGTACTTTCAGCGGAGTAGTGGGAGATAACGACAGAAAGGGAGGTGGTGATCTGACTACGAAGTGCTTTAAATGCCAGGCTAAGTAATTTGGATTTTATCTTAGAGGCAACAGAGAGCTATTGATGGTTTTTGAGCAGGTGAGTAATTCAATCACCCTTTTTTGTTTTAAATATTAGACAGCTTAATCTGGTGGTAGATTGTGAGGTGTACAGAATGGGTTGGAGTGGGGAGAAACTGGAGGTAGGTTCACCAGATCAGCTAGGAGATTATTTATAATAGTCTCTCCCTCTCCCTGTCTTTTTCCTTCTTTTTTTCTTCCCTCTCTTTCTCTTTCCCTCTCCCCTTCTCTCTCCCCCTGCGGCTTGCCAACTGCCAGCAGATGACATCTCCTTTCATGTTTAGGGCTGAGCACGGCTTTGAATGTTCGTTTGATTCCGTTAAGATAATAGCTGGTTCACTGTCAGATGCAGACTGATCAGTTAAAACCTTAATCACTGCCTGTCTCCTCACACGGCACTTAGTTTTTAAGAGATTAATCCCCTCAGCCCCGATCTAGCTCACATTCAGCTTGCAAAAAGACAAGGTTTGTATTATCATTGTTGTTTGTATTATTATTATTATTATTATAATCTACATTATTTTACACGTTTACTGTTCCTTTCAGGCTTTTCTTTCTCTTTACCTCTCCCTTTCTTTTTCAGTTGTGGGACTCTGACCTTCGTTTCTGCCTCTCTCTTCTCTCTGTTTCCTTTCTATTTTTCCTCTCTCTTCTCTCTTTCCTTTTTCTCTCTCTCTTTCTCCTCTCTCTCTCCCTCCTCTCTCTGTCTGTTCCCTTTCTATTTTTCCTTTCTCTCTTCTCTCTTTCCTTTTTCTCTCTCTCTCCCTCCTCTCTCTGTCTGTTCCCTTTCTATTTTTCCTCTCTCTTCTCTCTTTCCTCTCTCTCTCTCTCTCTCTCTCTCTCTCTCTCTCTCTCTCTCTCTCTCTCTCTCCTTCTTACCCTTACTCTTTTACACACATGGAAACCACACCCATATGCAGACATGCCTTAACCACATTCATGAACACACATGTAAACATGCATGTTCATGAGAACACATACACATTAGAAGATATTTGTATCCACATACCTAAAGTCACAAAGACTCTTGCACTCTGTGTCACATCCCTGCCTCAGTACAGGCAGATCTGGGAATCAAGGGAATTTCTTCTTCCCAGTCCCAGATGGTACAGGAGAAAGAGCATTGGATTTGGAGTTAGAGGACTCAGGTTTAAATCCTAGATTTGCTCTTTACTCCCAGCGTGACCTTGGGTATGTCACTGAACCTCTCTGGGCCTCAGTTTCCTCATCTGTAAAATGAAGGACTTGGATGAGACTCTCAGGTCATTTCCAGCTTTCAGTTCAGGGTCCCTTGATCCTTCCTGCTCTGGTTATATAATTCAGTGGAGGGGTTATCCTCCAAGCTTACCCTGACCCATACTTTGGCCATGCATGATACCTCCAATACTCTCCAGACTGTGTTTGTATTCCCAACTCAGCCAAGGCCCTAATCAAGGTCACTCAAAACCAGGCTCTTTCTCATTTAGCTGTGACTAGCCTAACCTTCTTGTTTTACAGATGGGGAAACTGAGGCTCAGAGAGAGAAAGTGAGTTGCCCAAGGACCACCAGCAAGTTAATGACTGACTGGGCATTTGCATCCCTGTTCCTACTCTTTCTACTAAATTGCTGAAGGGGATTTAATTAATTAAGCAAGTGAACAGTAAACACTACTGAGGTCCACTGTGTGCTCAGCACCGTTCTGGGCACTGTAGGGATATATGAAAAAAACAGAAACAATCTTTGCCCTCAAGGACCTTATAGAGTCTAGTTGGGGAGGCTAGATGAACACAAAAGAGGCGATTAGAAAGCAAGATGAGACATACATAATTGGGCACTAAATTGTTTGGTACAAACTGTGTTATTGGAGATCAAAGTTGAGAGAGATTAGTGTGGGGTGGTAATCTAGGAAGGCCAACTGGTAGAGGTGTGGTTTGCTCTGGACCTTAATTCTAGAAGGACCAAGTACATCAATTTTGCACCAGTTGATGCAAAATTTTTTTAAAAATAATTTTTATAATTTTACTATAATTTCTCCTACTTGTACACATGCACTTTAAATACAAATAATTAAAAGCAGATATTATTTTACTTTGAAATAACATTTTTTCCTACTATTTCTATTTTCTTTGCTTTATAGTTTGTTTTTTTTAAAAGCACACTGTTAATTGATGTAGTTTGCTCCTTCCAGGTTGTCTTAAATTCCGGTTCCTCCTTAAAGGATGAATAGGATTTGGAAAGGTACAAAGAAAGAGAGAAGACTTCTAAGTGGGACAAGTTGGAGATAGCAATGAACATGTGAGGGGTATTTAGATGACTCACTATACCGGGAATAATAAATGATTTTACCGAAGCTGAAAAGTGACTGCTCTTCAAATGAGGAAGGGAGGGAGAGGGAATTTGTAGCAGATGAGACTTAAATCAGGCATAATCAAGAGCACGAAGGAACAGAGGCCAAGAGAGAGGATGCGATTTGCTCAAGGTCACACAGTTAGTTAGTGGCAGAGTCAGAATTCAGACTCAAGTGACCTTAAGACAAGGAAATAGGTGACTAAGGGAGGTTGGCATTTCTCTCCCTGGGGATTTTCAGGCCAACAGTGAACCCCATTTGTCTTGGCCTAAGGAGAGGCAGGCTGTAATAAGCCTGGTGATTGGGGCAGCCTGAGCTGGGAAGGATATGGGTGAAAGGAAAAGGTTGAGGTGTCATTCCCCACCCCCCTGCCTACACCTAGAGGCAGGGAGTCTTAGGGACTTGGGGTTAATGGCGTGACATCCCTGTGGCAGCTGGCCCGGCGGGTTTCTGATGCCTTTTCTAATTTGGTGAGCGGCTGAAGATTAGAAGGCGAGAAGAGAGTTTTCCTCCCACAGGTTATTATCCTGCCAACTCCCTGGGCACCCAAGGGAGTGAGACAGTGTGTTTCAGGAGAAAAAGAAGCTGGGCCTAGTGCTCAGGATTGGGCCCATGTTGTGGCTGGTCTCCCTTGGGGTAGGGAAGGGAGGAGAAGGAGGGAGGCTGGTAGGAGCTGGGGAGGGAACAAAATTGATGCTATTAATGGATGTGATGCTGGGGAAAATGGGAACAGCAGCAGAACTTGGGAGATCTTCCCCATGATCAGGAGCAGAGGCTGCTGGCTGAAGCCTCTTCTCCTTTCTCCCCACCCCCCCATCTTAGATTTTTTTTTTCTTTCAAAAAAGTAGAGGCATCCAGGGTAGAAGAAGGATTTCCCCCCACCCCACCCTACCTGCTACTCAGGCAAATGGGCACCCCTGCCTCGCCTGAGGCCTAGCTCAGGCTGTTCCTGACCTTCCTTGTCCTTCCCCACCCCAGGGAAAGTACACAAACTGTAGATTAGCTTAACTCTCTGGGGGAGTTCCACCAGGGTAATTTCCCAGCCACAAACCTCTTTGAGAGAGAAGGAGGAAGAAAAGCAGGAGAAAGAAGACAGGAAAAGTTAAATCAACAAGCATTTCTTAAGGGCTTCCTATATGCCCAGCATCATGCTAAGCACTTGGGAATGCAAAAAAGATGAAAACAGCCCTTGGTCTCAAGGAGCTGACATTCTAAGGGGGCTGGGGGTTGGGGGTCGGGGGGGGGCAACATGAAAAATACTCCATATGGACAAGATATACGGGGTGTCCCAAAAGTCTTTGTGCAGTTAATATCTTTATTTTATTTTATTTTTTGTGGGGCAATGAGGGTTAAGTGACTTGCCCAGGGTCACACAGTTAGTAAGTGTCAAGGGTCAGAGGCCGCATTTGAACTCAGGTCCTCCTGAATCCAGGGCCAGCGCTCCACTGCGCCACCTAGCTGCCCCCAACATCTTTAATATATATATTTTTTATACTATTAAAGCTTAAAACCACATCAAGACTTTTGGGACACTCGGTATAAAGTATAAATGGAAGGTAAACTAGAAAGCTATTGGAAAAGGCCTCTTCCAGAAGGTAGGATTTAAGCTATGTCTTGAAGAGAGCCAGGGGAGACACCAGGAGATGAAGGTGAGGAGGGAGAGCATTCTGGATGGGGCAGGGGGTGGGGGAGCAGGAGGGGTCAGATGGTAAAAAGGGGTGGGGGGGTTTGGAAGATCTCTTTGGCTCTGAATGGAGGATGGACCCTGGTCCTGGCATGTTGTGATGACCACTGATAACTGTGTGAGTGGAGAAAAGGGGATGTATATGAGAGGTTGTGAAAGTAGCAGTAAGACTTGGCAACAGATTGGATATAGTAGATGAGAAAGAGTGAGGGAGGGAGGAAGGGAGGGAGGGAGGAAAAGAGGAAGGAAGGAAGGAAGGTTGGTTGGCCTGGTTTCCCCCCTCTTCCCCCCCCCCACCTACTTCTCTCAGGGGCTCATCATATTTATGTCAGACTCAGTGCTGACATCCACTTTAATCCTATTGAAGCTTAGAACTCTTAAGCTCACCTGATCCCTCAGCCTCAGCCTCCCTAGGTAGTAGGGATTACAGGTGGGCATCACTACTCCTAGCTCTCTTGGACATCTTGAATGGGACATTGTAAAAAGTATGCTGAATTAGGACTCAGGAGACCTTCCTGTGTGACCTTGGGCTAGTCACTCTCCTCCTTTCAGGGCCTGTATTGTCTCGTGAGTAAAACTGGGACTTCTGATAATTTTAGGGTCCCTCCAACTTCTGATGTATCGCTGTTTGGTGGGAATAAAGATACCTGGAGGCCTGCACTTGGCTACCTGTTGGATGCTTGCTCTTAATTTCTGAGCCTCAGAGTTCTGATCTGTGAAAGAATACCCATTCCCTTTCTTGGGGATGTTGTGGGGAAAGTCCCGTGTAAAGCTTAAATGCATGGGAATTATCAAATATGAGCTTGGTTCTGATGACTATAAAAAGGTAGACACTAGTTAGTCAGGTACTTGTGCTAGGGCCTTCTCTATGGGGAGTACTGGGGCAGGGAAGCATTGTAGTCCAACGGAAGTAATAACATCAGGTTTGAAGCCTGAAGATATCAGTCTACTAATTCTCTGGGCAACTCCCAGCACCTCTCTGTATCTCAGTTTCCTTATTTTTATACTTTGGGGGGCAGGGGTCTTGATCTGTGACTGCATGAATATCAAACATTGCAGATAAGGGAACTACCTCCACCAAAGAAGACAATTTCATCATACCACACATCTGCCATGTTCAAAAATATATGTTTATTCTGCAAGACTATTCTATCAGCAGGTGGGTAAGTACACTTTCACAATCAGTCTTTTGGTGTCATTGCCATTGCATTGATCAGCGTTCTTAAGTCATTTAAAGTTATTTTTCTTTACAGTGTTGCTGATGCTGAATATCTCCTGGTCTTGCTCACTTTATTCTCTATCAGTTTATAGAAGTCTTCATGGCCAACTCCCAACGCCTGGTACTCTCCCTGGGGTCTTAATCGAGGGATACCTAGGAAAAAATACTCCTAGCCCCAATCTCTGTTCTCTCATCATTTTCCCTAACCCTTCCACATCTATGTCCCACGACTGTGCCTTTCGGCAAGAAGGAAATAAGCATTTATTAAGCACCTACTATGTGCCAGACAAGGTAGCTAGGTGGCACAGTGGATAGAGTGCTGGGCCTGTATTCAGGAAGATTTATCTTTGTGAATTCAAATCTGCTCTCAGACACTTCCTAGCTGGAGAAGGAAATGTCGAACCACTCCAGTGTCTTTGCCAAGATGACTACACATGAGGTCAATAAGAGTTGGTCATGAAGAAAAAAATGACTGAACAACAACAAACAGACCAGACACTGTGTTAAGTATTGCAGATGCAATTGCAAGCAGAAAGTCCCCAACCTGAAAGAACTTAGCCTCCAGTAGAAGACAATACACAAAAGGGAGATGAGAAGTGGAGTGGGGGATGGGACTGGGAATGGAATGAGGTTCCCTGGCATAGGGACATGGTTTCAAAGTCTAGAGAAATTTAGGAACAGAGCCAGGAAGGGAATGAAGTCAAGTCAGGTTGGGTCCCATCACAAAATAGAGGCTCTGGGGCAGCTAGGTGGCACAGTGGATAGAGCACTGGCCCTGGATTCAGGAGGACCTGAGTTCAAATCCGGTCTCAGAACCTGACACTAGCTGTGTGACCCTGGGCAAGTCACTTAACCCTCATTGCCCCACCAAAAAAAAAAGAAAAGAAAAGAAAAGAAAAAAATAGAGGCTCTGGGAGGAACATGCCAATGGAAAAAGGTGGGAGGATCTTGCATGGGGATATACCAAGGTTGGAGGGACCCTGAAGTTACTTAGTTAAAAGTCTCAATTTTATTTATGAGGCAATTCAGGCCCTGAAAGGAGGAAAGTGACTAGCCCAAGGTCACACAGGAAGTTTTCCTAAGTCCTAGTTCAGTGTATGTATGAATGTATGTATGTATGATCTATCTTATCTATCATCTATTTATATCTATGTATCTATATATGTATGAATGCATGCATGCATGTATGTATCTATCATCCATCTATCTATCCAATATTTTTACTTACTCCCTTTCAACATGTCCAAAAGAGTCAGGGGTAGTGATGCCCACCTGTAATCCCCACTACCTGGGGAGGCTGAAGCTGAGGGATCAGGTGAGCTTGAGAGTTCTAAGCTTCAATAGGATTAAAGTAGATGTTGGCACTGTCTGGCACAAATATGATGGGCTAACTATAGGGGTAGTAATGCATGGCAGATGAATTGGAATGCACAGAGTCTCCTTGGTCCTTGGCATCTCTAAGGCATGGATCACCATATGCTTTTTTCAGTCCCTTAAGGAACTGACATTTTTAGTGTTGATATTGTAACTGATGCAAGAATTCAGCCGTGAGCCTTGGACTTTACAGTCAGCCTCCCAGGGCCCCCACCAGCTCCTCTGCTTGGAGTACAAGTCTTTGAGACAAGCTCAGGGTTTTCATTTTTCTTTCTTTGCTAAGCTCTGATCCCTGAAACACATAGGTTCCTGGAGCTTCCTGCTCCCTGAGCAGGCTTGGCTCTCCCGGTTCTGCAATCTCTGCCACCCAGCCCCCCCGGTTTTTGCCCCATGACCTTTCCCAATACTCACCTCTTTCCTTTTTACCCCTTGAGTCCACCCACAATAATCCCCAAGTGTGTGTTTATTATAGTTTGTTCTCAAGGGAAGAAGCAGAGTGTTGAAATGGATGGCCTTGGAGGCAGGAATACTAGAGTTTTAAGTTCTCGCTGTGTCACATATCAGTTCTGTAGCCAAGAGCAAGGCATTTTCAGTATCTCCTTAGTACCCCAGGCAACTTTGTAGGCTTTCAGTTACAGAATCTCTGCTTATTTGCATTGATGGAAGGGGTTTCTACAGTGGAAGCTGCATACATTGATGGGATGACAGGTCAAATCCAATTCACAGGGGGAAGAAAAAAGTCCTAACAATTCTGGACTAATTCATCAGAATAAGATCAGTAGCAGCATTTAAAAAACAACAACTACCTAATCCTGGAATTCCCCAGAATGTTCCAGAATGAGCAGCAACCAAAATTTTCCAAACCTAATCTGACCCATTACTCACATTAGACTGGAAGCTCCGAGTAATGTCTAATCACTTTCATAACTTTAGGTAAGAATTGTCTTCATTGGAGCACCTAGGTAGCTCAAAGAATAGCATGCTGGCCTTGGAGTCAACAGGATCTGTTCAAATCTGGCCTCAGGCACGTACTAGCTGTGTGACCCTGGACAAGTCACTTAACCCCAATTGCCTCATCCCCCCCCTCCAAAAAAAAAAAGAATTGTCTTCATTATACCTCTAGAGCTAGGCTACTTGTGTAATTCTCTCACGTGAGAGTTTCTGGATCAGAGTTATTGGTCCAAAGTAATTGGTATTCTTAAAAACAAACAAACAAAAAACCCCCAACTCTTTATTGATGTTCTTTTTTTTTTTACATCCTTGTCATGTCATTATAATTCTCTCCAACTATAGAATCCATAGAACAGAAAAAAATTAGCTAGGTGAAGCAAATCAACACATTGGACATATCTGACGATAGTTCTCATTTATCACCTATATAGACATTATCTCTCTGAGGCAGGCCAGGAAGCCAGGCTTTACTTCTAGTCTTTAAAGTCATCATTGGTCACAGCATTGATTAGGATTCTGATGCCTATCAATGTTTTCCTTTACATCACTGTGTAATTTGTACTATTAACTTCACTCTGTATCAACTTAGCAAAATCTTGCCTTATTTTCCTGAATTCTTTATATTTTTTCCTTCCTTCCTTCTTTCATTCCCTGCCTCTCTCTTTTTGTCTTTCCCTCTTTCTTTCTCTCTCCCTTTCTCCCTCCTGCCCTCCCTCCCTTTTTTCTCCCTCCCTCCCTCCCTCCCTCCCTCCCTCCCTTCCATCCTTCCTTCCTTCCTTCCTTCCTTCCTTCCTTCCTTCCTTCCTTCCTTCCTTCCTTCCTTCCTTCCTTCCTTCCTTCCTTCCTTCCTTCCTTCCTTCCTTCCTTCCTTCCTTCCTTCCTTCCTTCCTTTCCTGGATCTGTGACTTCACATTGGTATAGGAACTCCCTCTAAAGCAAATCACCCAATTTCTAATGTCTTTAGAGCAAGGGTTCTTAACCTTAAGTTAGTCTACAGACCCCATATGGGTAGATTTCAGGAAGTCCATGAACTTGGACAAAGAACAAAAATACATCTTTATTTTCACTAACCTTTGGTTTCCTTTGTAATCTTCTTATTTAATTTTATATCTTTAAAAACATTATTCTGATTAGACTATATCTGACCCCAAAAGGGGTCTATGACAAAAAAAAAAGGCTTAAGTACCTTTGTTTTGTTACCAGCTAAATGACCTTGGAAAAATCCCTTTTTGTTCAGTCATTTCAGTTCTGTCCAACTCTTCATGACCCCATTTGGGTTTTCTTAGCAAAGGTATTGGAGTGGTTGGCCATTTCCTTCTCCATTTAATTTAACAGATGAGGAACTGAGGCAGAGTTAAGTGACTTGTCCAAGGTTACCTAGCTAGTAAGTATCTGAGGCCAGATCTGAACTCATGAGGATGTCTTCCTGATTCCAAGCCTAGCTGGGAATGTTAATAATGTTGATTAAAAATGTTAATAATTAGGGGCAGCTAGGTGTCGCAGTGGATAGAGCACCGGCCCTGGAGTTAAGAGTACCTGAGTTCAAATCCGGCCTCAGACACTTAACACTTACCAGCTGTGTGACCCTGGGCAAGTCACTTAACCCCGATTGCCTCACTAAAAAAAAAAAAAGTTAATAATTATGATTAATAATAATATTGTTCAACAATCAAATAATTAGTTGATTAATAATTACTAATAATAACATTTAAAAGTATAGTCTGAGTGTTTTCAGAAAGCTGGGTGTTAAACATTTACCAGCACACCACTACTTCTAGCTCTAAATCCTAGGATCCAGTGCCTGGGTTTGAATCTTGTTGTTGACCTTGCTTACAAGTTATGTGACCATGGGCAAGCCATTTAAACTTTCTGTGCCCCAGTTTGCACATCCTTAAAACAGAGACAATGATATTGTCAAGAAAACCCCAAATGGGGTCATGAAGAGTTGGACACTAGTCAACTAAACAACAGTATACAGCAGGCAGACATCCGTATGTTTAGATTAGTGGTCCCCATTTCTCTTTGAGTTTGTCACCACTCATCTCGTACAACCAGAAACTGAGTCCCAGAGAGATGAAGTGATTTGCCCAAAGTTATACTGATAGTAAGTAGTAATAGTGATCATTTATATAGCACTGCAAGGTTGGCATAGCACTTTATATATGTTGCTTTCTTTGGTTCTCACTGCCCCCGCACCCAAGTAGGTGCTATTATTATCCCCGATGAGCAAACTGAGACAGGTTAAGTGACTTACCTAGGGTCATACAATTAAATAAGTATCTGAAGCTAGATTTGAACTCAGGTATTCCTGGCCCCAATTCCAGTGTTCCCTGTCCCATGCACCCCCTAGCTACCTATTACAGCTGGCATTCCAATCCAGAGTCCTCTTACTGGAAAAAACCATTGAACCACATTTCCTTTACACCATGCTGGAAGGGAAATTAACATCTCCCGCACCCCCTCATTTTACAGAGAGGAGACTAAGACCCAAAGAAATTGGGTGATTTGCCCAAGGTCGCAAAACTAGTGGCACAGTAAGGGTCTCTTCTAGCTATGGACAAGTAAGAAATATAGAGGATAAACTGGGGATAATCTCAGAGGGAAGGCACTAAATGAGGGAGTTCCACCTCTAACTCTATACTCTTGCATCATAGTTTCATAAATTTAGAGGTGCAAAGAATTTTAGAGGTTATCTTGTCCAACTCAATGAATCCACAGCCTCCTAGCTTGGAATGAAACCGCAGAGGTCACTGAGTCCAATTTATGTCTGAACAAGACTTTTTGTTTTTACAATATCGCCAATGAATGGTCATCTAACTTTTCCTTGAATACCTCCATAATGGGGAACTCATTACCTCACAAGGCCGTCCATGGCATTTCTGTACCACTTTAATCCTTAAAGAAGTTGTTCTTTATATTGAGCTGAAATTTGCCTCTCTAATTACAACAGCTATGTGTGATAGGGAATACAAGTATCCCTCAACTCCCATTTGACAGATGCAGAAGCCAAGAAAATTGTTAGAAACTGTGAATTACTAAAATTCTATAGTTAGGAAGGATTGGAGCCTGATTCTAATGCAGACTTCTTACCTTCAGATTCAACATTCTTCCCCATTGCATCAGATCACCTCTAACCACTTGCCAACTTCAAGGCACTCTATAGTTTAGCATTTCTTCCTTCCTTCCTTCCTTCCTTCCTTCCTTCCTTCCTTCCTTCCTTCCTTCCTTCCTTCCTTCCTTCCTTCCTTCCTTCCTTCCTTCCTTCCTTTCTTTCTTTCTTTCTTTCTTTCTTTGTTTCTTTCTTTCTTTCTTTCTCTCGCTCTCTCTCTCTCTCTCTCTCTTTCTTTCTTTCTTTCTTTCATGGCAATGAGGGTCAAGTGACTTGCCCAAGGTCACACAGCTAGTAAGTGTCAAGTGTCTGAGGTCAGATTTGAACTCAGGTCCTCCTGAATCCAGGGCCCGTGCTTTATCCACTGTACCATTTAGCTGCCCCCTAGTTTAGCATTTCTAAAATGCATACTCATATATTTATGGTGCATCCTGGTGATAGAAGACCCCAGTTAGACTGTAAGCTCCTTGGAGGTATGGACACTGTGTTAAATTTTAACACCCTCTCACTCACACCCACAACCCTTCATATAGTAGACAATACATGTTAATTGAATTTAATTGTAGGCTCCATGCTGGGCCCTGTGGAAGAATATATCAAAATAGAAAATAAAGTTTCCCAAAGCATTGGTTTTTCTTAATAAGGAAAACCCAGCTCACCTCTTTACCATCCCTTTCCATCTCCTCCCCCTACTCCACCCCCAACAGTTCTGGTTGGAATCTCTGGGTCTGCTGGGGTCAAGACTGAGTTCAGAAGGCCATCAATGGGTCAAGAAGGATCTGTGTGGGCCAGCCCTGGGCCCAGCTGCCACCAGCTCTGGGCCAGATCCTGAGGGGCCTGGATGTGGCTTCCCCAGACAGTAGCAATTATCGTAATCAAAGGCTTGACACCAATTACACTGTAGGGACTGTCGGGGAAGACTGCAGCGCCTAGAGCTTTGGATTTTGCATATCTTAATGTGGACTGACAGGCAGTGACCTCAGGGGCCACTGACCCTGCCAGTCTTCAGATGTTTTTGTGGCACCAATTTCCAGAGCCAGTCCAGGCCTGATCTCAGGGAGGCTGGAGACTGAGCCAGTGGGGAGCCCCTGGGGTTATAGCTCTCCAAGATCACTCGCTATTCTCAGTCCCACTAACACTCACCCCTTGATTGTGAAGCAGCCAGATGCTACAGTGGATAGAACGCTGGGCCTGAGGTTGGGAAAACATGTTCAAATAAGCCTCAGATGCTCATGTGTGACCTTAGTAAGTCACTTAAAAACCTCTTTCAGCCTCAGTTTCCTCAATTGTAAAATGGGGTGGGGGTGAGATAATAATAGCACCTACCTCTCAAGGATGCTGTGATGATAAAATTGAGCTATTATAATAAGTGTAGCCCAGTGCCTGCTACATAGTAAGCTTTAAGAATTCCTTTTTTCCCCTTCCTTCAGATGCTGGGGAGAGACTTGAGTTTGTGTGGGAATCTTCTCAGTTTGGCATAGAGAATGGGCAGGGAGTCAGGCACCACCTAAATTCTGAGTCTGCCCTGCCACTAAATTGCTGTTCGACCATAGGGAAGTTGCTTCACTACCATCTGCATCAGTTTCCTCATTTGTAAAATAAGGATAATAATAGCCATTAATAATACTTGCTTACCCATAAGGATTGTTGTGAGGATCAAATGAGATATTTGTAAAGTGCTTTACAAACCTTAAATCAAACTAAACTATATAAATTAAATAACTATATAAATGCTAGCTATCATTATTGTTCTTACTGGGGAAACAAGGCAAAGTGAAACAGTTTTTGCCCTCAATGAGGCAAGTTTTCTCTATGGATGATACTTTGGGTGTAAACCTGATGGCAAGCATTCAAATCCTGGCTCTCTACCTTTGAGTATCTTGGACAGGTGAAGTGATCTTGGATAAGTCACTTAACTTCCCTGGGCCTCAGTTTTCTCATATGGACTAGCTAATAATAATAATAATAGCATTTATATAGCACATTAAAGTTTGCAAAGCACTTTAAGTATGTTATCTCAGTTGGTCTCCATCACAGCCCTGTAAGGCAGGTGTTATTATCCCCATTTTCCAGGTGAGGGAACTAAAGTAGAGAGATTGTGATCAGTCAAAAATCACAGAGCTGGTGTCTGAGGCCATATTCAAATTGTGGTCTTCCTGATTCCAAGCTCAGCTTTATATACACTACATGGCCTAACTGTCACTAATAACATTGATTCTAGTTCTGAATCCATGACCCTACACCCATCCTCCCACCAGTCCATCCCATGCTGGGTCCACAGGGCTACAGAGCCCTCCCACCCCTCTCCTCATCAAAGAACTGATCTGGGAAGAGAACTAGTGGGTCCATTCATCAGGCCTAACTTCCAGCATGGCCCTAAATGTTAAGAAGATTTATGACTCAGGGCAAAGCACTCAACGTCTCCGAGGATGTTCTCTCATTTGTAAGATGGAGGTGGCAATACATGCTCTATCCACCTCACAGGGCTGTTAATGAGGAGAACCCTTTTAAGGTTCCTTAAAAGTCCATATAAAAACGAGTCATTATTAGTATTGGCTGAAGTGGAAGGGAATCCCATATGATGTGCACAGAGGGCATGGGTGGGCAATTCTTTTAATTATCGATAACCTTTACAAGACAGAGTAAGAGCTATAACAAGCCTTTATAGTGCTTTTCATCCGTGAATTCATTTTTGCCTCACAAGTGTGCATGCAATACAAAGTATTCTACCAATTCTAAAGGGTAGGAGACCAAGGTTCAGAGAACTCCTAAGGTCATAGAATTCAGAGCTGGAAGTGACCTTAGAGATCATCTTTTGACTCCAGCCCCTTAATTTTATACATGAGAATGCTGAAGCCTAGCAAAGGAAAGTGATTTGCTTGATTTCATACAGGGAGTAAGTAGCAAAGTAAGTAGGGTTTAAATCAAGGGCCTCTGAATCAAAATTCTTTATTTTGCCCATTATAAAGGGCAGCGGCTGTCTTTCCTTTTCTTTGTTTCCCCAGAGCTTTGCACAGTGATAGGCATAAAGTAAACACTTAATAAATTCTTGTGGACTTACTGACACCAGGTAAAGTTATATGGGGCAGCTAGGTGGTGCAGTAGATTGAGTGCTAGGTCTGAAGTCAGGAAGACTCATCTTCCTGAGTTCAAATATGACCTCAGACACTCACTAACTTTGTGACCCTGGACAAAGTCACTTAACCTAATCCTGTTTACCTCAGTTCTTCATTTGTAAAATGAGCTGGAGAAAGAAATGCCAAACTACTCCAGTATCTTTGCCAAGAAAACCCCAAATGGAGTCAAAAAAAGCCGGACGTGACTGAAATGACTAAACAAAAAGTGATTTGTCCAAGGTCATTTAGCTGATGAGAAAATCTTCCCTTTGGTCAAGGAGTCATTGGTTCAGAAATGGATGGAGTCTTAAGGCCCATCTAGTGTAACTCATTCATTTTCAGATAATGAAGACCCAGAAAAATTAAAGTCACCCAGGTGGTGACATTTGAACAGACTCCAACTTGAGCTCTTTACCCTGTAGGTTCTATGTTGGTATGAAGCCAGAACCTGGATCACCATCTCCTGATTCAGATTCCTGACTTGTGTAGTGTTTGGGGCAGTCCTGGGTACCCGGAAGGCATGCAGGGTTGCCAAAGGCAGGGTCCCTTAGAGCTATTCCTCACACCTTTCTTTTTTTTTTTTTTTCTTATTTATTTATTTTTTTGCAGGGCAATGGGGGTTAAGTGACTTGCCCAGGGTCACACAGCTAGTAAGTGTCAAGTGTCTGAGGCCGGATTTGAACTCAGTTACTCCTGAATTCAGGGCTGGTGCTTTATCCACTGCGCCACCTAGCTGCCCTCCTGACACCTTTCTGACCTTTGGCTCTTGACTTTTGATTTAGCATCAGAACAACCAGGATAAAAAGAAATCTCCCACAACCGGTTACAAGTTTTAATGTTGTCTGAGCACATCAGGAGGCCTCATATACTGGAAAGCCATGGTACTGACATCATTCTTCTAGGGATGTGGATTGGAGCTGTGGATCTTTTCAGTGAGTAGTGACCTGTTAGCACCAGATAATCACATCTTTATGGGTAGACTCTCTGTGTGTTATCACCTCCTCCCAGGACATCTCTCCATGAGTGTACACATGGAAAAGGGAAGAGAACACTTGTTCTGAAGAGCTGCTATATTATACTAGGTGGATCCCACAAGTGGTCCAGTGGATTTGTAGATGTGGCATGTGACAATGTGAGCATGGTGGCTGTGGAGTCCAGAAAACTTGGCCACAGCATTTTAAGGGCATATATTCCTTCAATCTATAACATAGTGAAGCTAATAGTGGTTATAAATAATTTTGCCTCTCCATTCTGCCTTAGTCAAAGAACATTAAAAATTATAAAATGTTTGATTAAAAAAAAGGTCCTATGGCTGAGCCAACTCTTTGTAGTTCTCCACTCTTACCCCAAATCCTCGCCCCCTCCAACATGCTTCCTCCAGGAAGCTCTAGCACCTGCCCAGGCACACACTCAGACCAGCAGACACACATGTTGTTGGCCCTCCCACAGGCACATAGAGAACATCCATATTGCCCTCATTCCCCTTCCCCCACTCCAAAGTGGCTCGCCAGCACTCCTCAAAGTTAGTGCATGGGGGTATCCACTCAGGGCTGAGGCCAGTGAAACACAGGGGTACATACATACATGCATGCATGCATGTAGTCTGAGCCATCCCTCAAGGCCTCTCCTTAGCTCCCCCCTCCCTCCCAGGCAATGGGAGGAATGTGGTGGGGAGGGGGGAGCCCTAGAGAGCAGGTAGACTGGCCATCTGTGCCCAGCTTGGTTCACTCCCCCCAATCCTTCCCCCTACTGGGGGAGGAGGTGGGGATCGCCTTACATGAGTACTTTACCAGATGAAGAGGTTCAAATTTCCCCAGCCTGGCCCCTCTCTCCCTCACACACACACATACACAAACATAGCCCTCCACACACCCGCTGAGCTTCCAGTGACCCCCCACCCCCCACTCCAACCCCAGCCTTCCTTCCACCTACTGTGTTTTCATCTTTTAGATGCAGGCCTCCTTCTCCAGCCCACCTCCTGATTTTATAAAAAAAGGCAACGTGTTCCACGTGTTCTGGGAACACATATCACCTCCCCACTTCTACCATGAGGAGGCCTGTATAAACTCTTTGTGCGAGGGGTTGAGGACAAAGTGTAAACAGAGTGAGATTGTTTGACTCTCCCCATTCCTCTGATGGAAAAGTTAAGGTCCTGTCCAGGGGAAACGGTCCTGGAAAAAACCTTGGGGTAGCTGTGGTACCGGGGGTAGGGGGGAGGCCAAAAGAGCTGGATATCTACAGATGAGAGAAATCCTAAGGCTCGTTTCAGATTCTTGATCTCTGATCTGCCAGGGGCTGCCAACCTGGTAGAAGTACAGTCAAAGAACTTTAGAACTGCAAGGGACTTCAGATATCACCTAGCCAGAAGCATGGGGTAGGGGAAATAACTTGACCAGTGTCACACAGATGCTGAGTCCAATTTCCAATTGAGTCCTGGCTCTGGCTCTCCACCAGAAAGAGTAAGCCAGGCCAGCTCCATGCTCTGGACCAAAGGGGTGTCCACAGTACTCCATCACAATACTGGGTTTCTTCTTCATTCACTCTCCCATTCCTAGATCCAAATCCACAGATTCTGTTGAAGGGGAAGGCTTCCCAAGATCATCTTTTTTGCCAGTATCCAAGTAATTCAGACCATAGTGGATAGAGTGCTGGACCTGGAGTCAGAAAGACGCATCCTCATTGGTTCAATTCCAGACTCAGATACTTAGCTGTGTGACCCTGGGCAAGTAACTTCTGTTTGCCTCAATTTCCTCATCTGTAAAATGATCTGGAAAAGAAAATGGCAATCCCCTACAGTATCTTTGCCAAGAAAACAGCAAATGGGAGTCACAGAATCAGACATGACTGAAATGACTCAACAACTAACCAATAAAAATTCAGAGCTCAGTTTTACTGGGGGTCTGGGTCTCAGTCATATGCCAGAGTTCTAGATTTTGAGAATTCTGGACGTTGCTCTCCTCCCTCACCCTTCCAGGGAGCCATTAATCAGACCCAGAGGGATCAGAGACCACAAGCATGATTGAAGTGGGCACCATTCACTCAGTATGTCCCCTCGTTCCTTCCCTACTCAGCTCTTGTCATGGAAAGATCTTCCACTTTCCTGAGTCAGTAGGAGGGAAGCATAGCCCTCACCTGCATCCACTGAGGGTCTGTCTGCTCTCTGGGCCAGGAGAGCTTGGTGTGTGCTTGGGGCGCAGAGTTGGCAGGCTGACCTCCTGCCTCTTAGCCCTGGCTTTCTCTCATTCCCACATTGTGCTCCCATCCCCAGCCTCCAGCTCAGGTCAGCCTTCTCTGCAGTGCCTTGAACCTCATCTCTGCCCCTCCTCCCTTCCTTTCCAGCTCTCCAGCCAGCAAGGGTGGTGGGTGTGATTTTAAACCAGGCATGTAACAATTCCCTGGAGCTTGATGCTCAGGCGATGCCTCAGATAACATACGAAGAATGTAAATCGTGTCAACAAGTGCCCAGCCCATAAAAGGCCTAGCGGGATTCCTGCGGATTAAGGATCAGACACTGGGAGCCCTGTTCTCTCTCTCCTTCTCCGCCCCTCTCCCCACCCCAGAAACAAGAAAAAGAAAAATCTGTTGGAAGTGCTGTCTGTCTTCCTCTTCCCTCTTCCCCCTCTTCCCTCTATCCCTCCCTTTATCGCTCCCTTCTCTATTTCTCCCACTCAGTCTCCCTCTTTCTGACCCCCCCCCCCTCACCAATTTAAAAGAAAAATAAAATCCAGTTCTGTAACTAGGCTGTCTGCAGAGCAAACTGAAACCAGAAAACGCTTAAACATGTTTTAATGACTTAAACACAGGGGCCGGATTGTGTCTAAAAGTTTCCACATTTAAAAAAAGCAAATTCAATATTAAATGTCCACCTCCACCCTTCCCTTCCCTTCCCTTCCCCTCCCCTCCCTGTTTCTTCTCTTTCTTCCTTATCCACCCCTCCCCCTTCTCCTCCCAACTCCCTTTCTCTCCACCTCTGATTTCAGCTGCGGGTTATTAGCACCCGGTGTGAACAGAGACCAGGCCCCTTTCATAAAGTTTATATTCACATTCCAAAAAAAAAGAAGGGGGGGGAAGACCCCCCCCCAGGTACATACTCAACTGTTCCTGAAAACAGAGGTCTAACCAGCACCTCCCCCCCCACCCCATTTCAGGGTCAGAGGAGCTGTTAACTAGCAGCTGACAGGTTTTTACAAGGAGAATTAGCCCCTCATTTAGTTCAGGATTAGCCCAAATCTTCCAACTCATTATTGCTCTGCCATTTTGGAGTCCCTACTATGGAGCTATGAACTTATAAGAAAGCTTTGGTGGGGGTGTGGTGGTGGTGAGGAATTGGGGACGAAGAGGCCAGATAATTGGGAACACTTGGTTGGGCTGGGCCTTGAACAATTTCAGAATCCAAATGAAGGTTTGTTTGCTTCTCTGGACAATATGTATCTCTGTCCTGGGAGATTTGATCAACCTTGCTTCCACCAAGGAAGAGGGGTCAGGATTGTCAAGGACAGGAACTTAGCCCATTGTTGCTGGTTGAAATCTTTCATTCTCAATTCAGATGTCACCTCCTCCCCAAAGCCCTCTCAGACAGTGCCCCACTCCTCTCCTCCAAGAGTTCTTTTTCATAGATAATTTTGTCTAAATCTCTCCTTTGTCTCTATAGGTCTCTACCATGTGTTACACTTTTTTGGTGTGCACTGTATATACCCCCTTAGTATGGTAAACTCCTTCAGGGCAGGAGAGACAATGTTTTTCATTTTTTTATACCCAGTGCCTTGCTTGGCACATAGTAGGCACTTAAATGTTTGCTGAACTAAAATGAATTTCATGACATCTATATTAAATTCCCTGCCCTTTTCTGCCCAGTAACCTTGACTTCTTGAAGGTTCTCCAGAACCATAGTGCTAAAGTTTAAGCCCATTTCTTCTTATCTTCCATGGAGATGGGCAACTCTCCTTTAGCCTCCAAATAATGTTCAAGCAGAGGTTGGATGATTTATTGTCAAGCAATGTAAAATGATTCCATACTTTGAGTAACAGTTGGACTGGATGTCCTCACACAGTTCCCTTCCAAATCTTAACATCCTGCGACCCAAGTCCCTAATTTTGTGTATTAATTTTTAAAAAAACATATATTTTGTTGAAAACTCTTTTTATATGTAATTGAGAAAGAATAAAATATTAAGAAAAAAACAAAAAAAATTTGTTTTGCTTTTGCTAAAACACATACTTCCCAACAATCTCCACCTCCCACATATATATATATATATATATATATATATATATATATATATACACACACACACACACATATATATATTTATATTTTTTTTTTCTGAAAAGTTTACCAGTTATCAACAGAAATAGGGATGGGTCTTTTAATTTTGATGACATGGCAACAATGTTTATTGTTATACTTAGCCAGAGTTTTGTTGTTTCTTTGGTTGTTGACTCATTTCAGTTGTGTTTGATTCTCCATGACTCCATTTGGGTTTTTCTTGGCAAAGAGACTAGAGTGGTTTTCCATTTTCTTCTCAGTTAATTTTTACAGATGAGGAAGTGAGGCAAACAAAGTTAAGTGACTTGCCCAGGTTCATACAGGTATTAAGTGCTGAATTTGAACTCAGATTCTCTTGACTCCAGGCTAGGCACTCTATCCACTATGCAACTTACTTGCCCTTTTGTTGCCTCTAAATGTTGACTTTATTTCCATTTTTAAAATTTTAATATTTTATTTTTCAAATTACATGTAAAACAATTTTTAACATTGATTTTTAAACATTGATTTTTTTTTAACATTGAATTTTTGAATTCCAAATTCTCTCCTTCCTTCCCCTTCCCCTCCTTGAGACAAATATACATGTTCAGTCAGGCAAAACATTTCCATATTAGTCATGTTGTGAAAGAAAACAGACAAAAATAAATATAAAAAATAAAGTAAAAAATAGTATGCCTTGATCTGCATTCAGACTCCATCAGTTCTTTCTCTGGAGGTGGAGAGCATTTTCCATCATAAGTTTGTCAGAATTGTCTTGGATCTTTGTATTGCTGAGAATAGCTAAGTTATTCACATTTAATTATGTTACTGTCTACCATATTCTCCTGGTTCTGCTCATTTCATTTTGCATCAGTTCATGAAAGTCTTTCCAGATTTTTCTGAGAGCATACTGCTCATAATTTCTTATATTTACTTATGTATTTTGTTTTCAATAGTATTCCATTACATTCATATACCACAACTTGTTCAACCATTTCTCAATTAATGGTCATCCCCTCAATTTTCAATTCTTTGCCACCACAAAAAGAATTGCTATCAATGGTTTTGTACATATCGGTCCTTTTCCTTTTTGTTTGATCTCTTTGGGATGCAGATCTATAATGGTATTGCTGGATGAAAAGGAATGAACAGTTTTATAGCCCTTTGGGCATAGTTCCAAATTGTTCTCCAGAATGGTTCCATCAATTCACAACTCCATCAATAATGCATCAGTTTCTCAATTTTCCACATCCCCTCACACATTGGCCATTTTCCTTTTCTGTCATATTAGCCAATCTGATAGATACCTCAGAGGTGGTACATCAGAGTTGTTTTAATTTGCATTTCTCTAATCAATAGTGATTTAGAGAATTTTTTCATATTACTATAGATAGCTTTGATTTCTTCATCTGAAAACTGCCTGTTCAGATCCTTTGACCATGTATCAATTGGAGAATAACTTGTATTCTTATAATTTCAGCTCAGTTCTCTATACATTTGAAAAATGAGGTCTGTATCAGAAAAATTGATTTTATGAAACCCTTTATGTTTAAATTATATACCCATTTTAACCTTATCTTGGTAAATGGTGTGAAATGTTGGTTTATATCTAGTTTTCCAGCAGTTTTTGTCAGATATTAAGTTTTTGTCCCCAACGTTTGGATCTTTGAATTTATCAAACACTACATTACTATGGTCATTTACTATTATGTATTGTGTACCCAATCTATTCCATAGATCAACCACTCCATCTCTCAGTCAGTACCAGGTTGTTTTGATAATTACCACATTGTTTCCAGTTTCCCCAGAAGTTTTTGTTAAGTAGTGAGTTCTTGTTCCACTGTGGTCTTGGGGTTTATGAAACATTAAATTATTATGGTCATTTACTACTGAGTCTTGTGTACCTAATCCATTCCACTGATCTACCACTCTATTTCTTAGCCAGTACTGGATAGTTTTGATGATTACCACTTTATAGTACAATTTGAGATCTGGTACTGTTAAGCTACCTTCAGATTTTTTTTCCATTAATTCCCTTGATATCCTTGACCTTTCTTTTTTCTTCAGATGCATTTTATTATTTTTTTCTAGCTCTATAAAATAATTTTTGGTTGTTTGATTAGTATAACACCGAATAAGTAAATTAATTTAGGTAGAATTATTATTTTATTATATTGGCTTGGTCTACCATGAGTAATTGTTCAGATCTGACTTTATTAGTGTGAAAAGTGTTTTGTAATTGAGTATATATATAGTTCTTGGATTTGTCTTGGCAAGTAGACTTCCAAGTATTTTTTATTGTCTACAGTTTTTTAAAATGAAATTTCCCTTTCTATCTCTTGCTATTGGACTTTATTGGTAATATATATGTATATATATATGTATGTATATATATACATACATACACGCACACACACACACATATATATATATATATAAAGGCTGATAATTTGTGTGGGTTTATTATATTCTGCAACTTTGCTGAAGTTGTTATTTCAACTAGTTTTTTAGTTGATTCTGTAGGATTCTACAAGTATACCATCATATCATCTGCAAAGTGATACTTTCCTTATTGCCTATTCTAATTCCTTCAATTTCTTTTTCTTCTCTTATTGCTATAGCTAGCATTTCTAGTACAATATTGAATAATAGTGGTAATAATGGACATCCTTGCTTCACCTCTGATCTTACTGGAAAGGCTTCTAGCTTATCTTCATTACAAATAATGCTTGCTGATGGTTTTAGATAAATTCTATTTATCATTTTAAGGAAAGCTCCATTGATTCCTTTGATTTCTAATGTTTTTAATAGGAATTACTGTGGTATTTTGTCAAAAGCTTTTTCTAGATCTATTGAGATAATCATATGGTTTTCATTGGTTTTGTTATTGATGTGGTCAATTATGCTGATAGTTTTCCTAATATTGAACCAGCCCTGCATTCCTGGTATAAATCCCACCTGGGCATTGTATCTGATCTTTATGATTTATTTCTGTAAACTCATTGCTAGTATTTTATTTTAAAAATTTGCATCAAGGTTCACTTGGGGCCAAGATGGCAGAGGAAAGACATTAAGGTTCACTAGGGAAATTAGTCTGTTGTTTTCTTTAACTGTTTTAAATTTTTTTCTCGTTTAGGTGTCAGCACCATATTTGTATCATAAAAGGAATCTTGATAGGACTCCTCCTTTGCCTATTTTCCCCAAATAGTTTATATAGTATTAGAATTAATTGTTCTTTAACTGGTGGAATTCACTTGTGAATCCATCTGGTCCTGGGGATTTTTTCTTAGGGAGTTTATTGATGGCTTGTTCAATTTCTTTTTCTAAAATGGGGTTAAGTTTTCTATTTCCTCTTCTGTTAATTTGAGCCTTAATTTCCATTGTTACAGTCACCGCTTACATTATTCTTTTGGCTCTGCTTTCTTCATTCAGTAACTCTTTCCATGTTCCTTGAGACCAGGATTTTGCTGTTTTTGTTGTTTGTTTTGTTTTGTTTTTCCAGCACCTAGCACTTTGCTTGGCACATAGAAGAAAATTAATAAATACTCGTTGGTTGATTGGTTGATTCTTTATAGTCATAATTCCATGTGGCACTGTAATATTTGACTGTATTCATATACCATAATTTGTTCAGCTCTTCCACAATCATTGGACATATATTTTGTTTCTAACTTGTTATCACCAGTAGTATTGTCATGAGCATTTATGCCAATATAGGTTTTTTCTTGCTGTCAATAACCTCCTTGGGATGTAGTGCTAGTAGTAGAATCTCTGCATCAAAAGGCAGAAACTATTTAGTAAATATTCTGGTGTAATTCCATCCATCCACCGAAAGATGGAACAAACTAATAGCTCCAATTGTAGTAAATTAATATGTCTCTCTTCCCCCAACCCCTCTCATAGTGTTTTCCCATCTTTCCTCGTGTTTGCTAGTTGGACAAAAACAGGGTGATACTTCTGCATATCATTTTTTTTGCCTTTCTATAATTACTACTAATTTTCTGTTTTGTAAAATTTTTATAATCTCCTCCCTTGATTCCCCTTCCCTGCCCCCCAAGTAATTGAACAAGGAAAATAAAAAAGAAACCCTTATGATAAACATGCATAGTCCAGCAAAAACAAATTCCCATATTAGCCATGCCAGAAAATGTATGATTCTCTCTGCCTTTCAAGGGTTATCACTTCTTTGGAAGAAGGTGAATGGCATCTTTCAGTCTTCAGTCTTCTGGACTGGTGGTTTATCATTGCATTGACCAGAGTTCTAAGCTCTTGCAAAGTTGTCTTTCTCTACAATGTTGGGTTATTAGTGATTTTCTTTCTTTTTTAAAAAAATTATTTATTTTATTTAAAGTTTTTGGTTCCCATCTCTATCCCTCCTTCCTTCCCTCTCCTCCCCCCTCCCTGAGGTGGCAAACAATCTGATATGGGTTATACATGTGTGATAATGAAAAACATCACCATATTTGTCACTTTGTATAAGCAAATGAAATCATAAAAAATGTAAGAATGTGAAAAATAGCATGCTTCAGTCTATTCCATCAATATCAGTTCTTTCTTTGGAGATTGATAGTATGTTTCATCAATAGTCCTTTAGGATTGTCTTGGATTATTGTATTGTTGAGAATAGTTAAGTTATTCACAGTTCTTCATCAAGCAATATTGCTGTCTCTGTGTACGGTGTTCTTTTAGTTCTGCTCACTTCCTAATACATCATTTCATACATAACTTTCCAAGCTTTTCTAAAGTCATCCTGCTTGTCATTTCTTTTTCTTTCTTTCTTTCTTGGTTTTTTTTTTTTTTTTTTTTTTGGTGAGGCAGTTGGGGTTAAGTGACTTGCCCAGGGTCACACAGTTAGTAAGTGTCAAGCGTCTGAGTCCGGATTTGAACTCAGGTCCTCCTGACTCCAGGGCCAGTGCTCTATCCACTGTGCCACCTATCTGCCCCCTGCTTGTCATTTCTTACTGCACAATAATATTCCATCCCCATCATATACCATACCTTGTATAGACGTTCCTCAATTGATTCCCCAATTGATAAATGGTCAAAGGATATGAACAGGCAGTTTTCAGCAAAGAAATCAAAGCTATCAATAATCATGTTAAAAAATGCTCTAGATCATCATTGATCAGAGAATTGCAAATTAAAATAACTCTGAGGAATCACCTTACACCTATCAGAGTGGCAAATATAACAAAAATGGAAAATATTGGTTGTTGGAGGGGATGTGGGAAAGCTGGGACGCTAATCCACTGTTGGTGAAGTTGTGAAAAGATCCAACCATTCTGGAGAGCAATTTGGAATTATGCCCAAAGGGCTATAGAGCTGAGCATACCCTTTGATCCGGCAATGCCACTACTAGATTTATATCCCATAGACATCCCAATAAAAAGAAAAAGACTTATTTGGTATTAGTGATTTTTAAAAGTGTTTCAGGAGGTTATTGACTGTATTCCTTCTTTTAAAAACTATCGGGGCAGCTAGATAGCACAGTGGATAAAGCAACGGCCCTGGATTCAGGAGGACCTGAGTTCAAATCCGGCCTCAGACACTTGACACTTACTAGCTGTGTGACCCTGGGCAAGTCACTTAACCCCCATTGCCCCGCAAAAAAAACCAAAAAACAAAAAACTATCATTTGACTGTATTTGTTGGGGAATGGATCATGATTCCATATTATTGTATCAATTCTCCATAGAATTTAGATGTCTAATTTTTATCAGAGATATTTGATACAATAATTCTTTCCCTTATTCTCTAGCTTTTCTCCTGATTTTAAGTGCATTAAATTTATTTATGCAAAAGCTTTTAAATTTTATTTAATTGAGATTGTCCATTTTGTCTTTTATGACATCAATTTTTCCTCTATCTAAAATTGTGAAAGCTATAACCTTTCATTATCCTCTAATTTTTTTTAACATGGTTAGATGCCACAGAGTAGGTGGCAATGCCTTAACTATATATGTGTTGTAAAGGCTACGAGGACCTCTTCCATCCTTATCAAGGGGAGTGCTAACCTCTCCTTTCATACAACACTCCTCTAATGTTTTTATGGTATGACTTTTATTTTTGATCACTTATACTTTTGAGGTTTATTGGGGATATATATGTTATTAAATGCTGATCTACACCTATTTTTTTTTTACCAGACTGCTCCCCCCACCCCAGTTTTTCTAGCTGTTATTATCTAATAAAAGAATCCTTTCCCCTAGTATTTTGTATTCTTGAATTTGTCAAACACTATATTGCTGTTTCTGGGTCTTACTTATCTTGTCTGTTCAACTCATCTACTTTTCTGTATTTTTAATACACTATCCATTAGTTTTAATAATTAATGCTTTAAAGTACATTTTGCTATCTGATAGCACCAAGCACCCCTTCCCCCTTTGATTATATCCTTTCATATTCTCAATCTTTTATTCCTCAAAATGAGTTTTGTTGTTATTTTGTCTAATTCATAAAGTATTCCTTTAGTAATTGGATTGGTATGACATTAAACTTGTAGAATAATTTAGGTAGTATCCACCATTTTTACCATGTTGCTTAGGTCTAACAATGAACACAGAATATTTCTCTAATTATTTAGATCTCTTATTTCTGTAAAAATTGTTTTGTAGTTACATCCTATAAGACTTGCATTTGCCCAGCTTCCCAACGTTACAGATAAGTAAACCCAAGAGAGGAAATGACTTAACCAAAGGCATGTAGAGAGTAGACTAGGCTTCTTTCTGCCTCATTCTCTTCCCAAACTATTATTATCCCAGACTTTTCCCAGGGAGCAATTTTGGCCAGGTAAACTTTCATAAAAGACTATTAGCTATTTTCTCTATGACTTTTGGGGGAAACCAGACATTTTGCTATTTTTATAGCTGACAGCCTCCCAGATGTTTAGCATCATAGTGGGGGCAGAGTTGACAAGATCATCCCAATCTATCTCTCGGCTATTTCATTTCTATCCTTTCTAAAGGAGGGGGGTAAAAAGAGTATTGAGAAATAGAGATCTATGTGGAGTGCCTGAATATTAAAATATATAAAATATATATTGTGTTTGGGTGCAGGAGGTGACCATAATTCCTGTAACTCTACATACAGTGTACATTTTATGGGGCAGACTGTTCCTTGGTCTTACCTATACCCAGGGTTAGCTTAGAGATGGGATATTTCCAGAAACTGTGAAGTGATGCCCAAAACAAAACAAAGCAAAAACATCATAAAACTTTGGAATATGTGTATATATGTGTATTTGTACATGTATATATGCATGTGTATAGACATGAGCACTAATATATGTTTTTTGTGTGTATGCACACATATATACATGTGTATATGCATACACACATCTATATGCATACACACATGTGTGTATGTGTGTACAGAGGACTCATCTTCATGAGTTCAAATCTGGCCTCAGACACTTACTAGCTGTGTGATTCTGGGCAAATCACGTAACCCTGTTTGCCTCAGTTCCTTATGTGTAAAATGGGCTGGAGAAAGAAATGGCAAACCTTTTCAATATCTTTTCCAAGAAAACCCCAAATAGGGTCACAAAGAGTCCAACATGACTGAAATTACTGAACAACAAGATGTGTGTATACATATACATGTGTGTATAAATATCCTAAAGTTTGTGTGTATATGTATGTGTTTGGCATGGCTCACAATTTCTGAAAATATGCCATTTCTAAGCTAATACTAGGAACTGTGAAACCATTGGGACAACTTGCTCCATAAAAGGCTCATTGTATGTAGAATTACAGGGTTTGAGGACACCTCCTGTCCCCAAATGCATCCACGAAAGCATATACATATACATTAGAGTGTATTGCAGAAAGAGTACTGGACTGGGAATCAGACAAGCTATATTTGAATACTGGCTTTTCTTCCTGCCTGGATGACCTTGGGCAAGTCTCCTCACTCCACTTCTGTTTCTTCATCTGTCTAATGAAGTTCTGGAGTCTAAGATGATATGAGATTATCTCAAAGATCCCTTTCAGGTCTAAAGTCCATGATCAAAATAATTTTATCAGTCGAAAAAATTTGAATAGACTGCTCAAAAGAGTGACATAAATCATGGACTGTGAGAGAGAAGATCTGTGTTCAAGTCCTAGTTCCTCTGCTCTATGGGCAAATCAGTTTCCTACTCTGAACCTCAATATCCTTCTACAAAAAATGGGGACAATAATATTTGTGATACTGACTTCACAGGACAAAGCATTGTGGGGAAAGCAAAGCATTATATATTTGTGAGCTTCTAAAAATTGCTATTTTTGACACATGTAGAGCTGAAACCTTCAAAAAGGGAAAAATTGGGAGAATATTTTTCTTCCTTATTTCCTTCTTTCCACAGTTTGTACTTCTATTATACCTAACACATTCTATTTTGCACTATGGTTTTTGTGTAGGTGTCTCTTATGAGCTCCTTGAGATGAAGGACCTTGTCTCCTATTATCTTCGAATCTCGTGCACTGCATAGAATAATTGCTTAATGTTGCTGTCAGTCAGGTCTGACTCTTGGTGATCCCATTTGGGGTTTTCTTGGCAATGATACTGGAGTTGTTTGCCATTTCCTTTTCTAGTTCCAGATAAGGAAACTGAGGCAAACAGGGTTAATTGACTTGCCCAGGGTCACACAGCTAGTAAGTGTCTAAGACCAGAGTTTGAACTCATGAAGATGAGTCTTCCTGACTCCAGGCCTGGTACTCTACTGCATCACCTATCTGTCATAGTTGCTTAATAGACTTATTGAATGTCATATTTGGAAAAGACGTTTGAGGTCCTCTAGTTATAGGATCACAGATTCAAAGACCATTTAGTCTAACCCCCTCATTCTATAGATGAGGAAACTGAGATACTGAAGGTTAAGTAACTTGCCTAGAATAATACCACTAGTAAGATTTGGACACCCAGTTCTTCCTGACTCCACAGCTAGTAGTTTTCTACTCTACTATGATACCTTCAGGTTTACAAATGAGGAAACTGAGATCTGAGGGAATTAAATGACAATGATAGCAAAAGAGTTAGTGACAGAATTGAGAAATGAACTCAGGTCTCTGAATTCTTCCTGGCCTGACACTTTTCCCCTAACATACCATAGGTGCTTGCTGAATTGAATGAAAAAATAAAATAAAATTATTGGGTGGAGGGAGGAAGGGGATTCTTTTTAAAAAAAAATATTTAGGGCGGCTAGGTGGCACAGTGGCTAAAGCACCGGCTCTGAATTCAGGAGTACCTGAGTTCAAATCTGGCCTCAGACACTTGACACTTACTAGCTGTGTGACCGTGGGCAAGTCACTTAACCCCCATGGCCCCACAAATATATATATATATATATGTGTGTGTGTGTGTGTGTGTGTGTGTGTGTGTGTGTATGTATATATATAATTTTCAATTTACAGAACAAAACAAACATTTCCATAATGGTACAATTAGAAAAGGTTGCGTATGAAACCACAAATCTACAGTGTACAACTTGCTATTCCCTCCAAATATACAACAAAGTTATCCTTTAAAAAAAAAGATCTCAATGTTTTTATTTTTCTCATATTACTAGCTAAGCTTGGGATAGGGAATTGAGAAGACCACTTCCATAAAGACAGGACATACTTGGAGAACAAAACACAATAGTTAGACCTGTCTGTAGATATTCTGAGAGGATAAAAGGCCAAGTTGTGATCAGTCTCCTAGCAGTGGGTTTTTAAAGCAGAATTTGGAAGGAGGGAGAGACATGATTTGTTAGAAGGATTGGGTTTGATATAGGACTCAGGAGGAAGTTGGTTCTCATTATGATCTCTGCCCCTCCCCCCCATATTATTTTCCATCCATGTGCTGCCCAGGAGAAACTCCCCTACTAGGTAAGGTGTCCCTCTTCCCCCATGCCTTTATTCTTTTCCTATTTCCTCTAAAGCTGAAGTTCTGGCTCTTCTGTCCCCAGGCCACTGGAGGTCTCTCTAAGAGTCTCTTGTAGGTGTTCTAGGGGCTAGTCTTGTGTAGTGTGGCTGTGTATAATAGGACTGCATCTGTACTTTCGTTTCTAACATGAATTCATAATTTGCCTTATGATATCACCCCCTGGGCCAGCCCTAGGCAAAACTGTGAAGTAAGCATAGTTTGCCCTTAGCCTACCCCTCTGGCCCTTTCTCAGCTTTTGAGAACCTATGGCCCCCTTTTTCTCCTCCCTCCAGAGACCTCTCCCAAGGGTCTTAGCATTTTAAGCCTTATATCTAGCTGTGGGATGAAAGACTTTGTCCCTTGGCAGAGGAGTTTCAGGCTTCAGAGAACTGGTATAAGAGGAATTGGGGAGGTGGGGGGAGAGGAGAGGAGGCAGGATCCTTCAAAGTCTGCTGAAATCATACCAAAGAGACAGCTTGGCCTAGTTATAAGTTGGGCCCTGGTCCCTCAGAACCCTAGAATGCTGGAATATTAGGACAGGAAAGGACACGAAGGACAGCTTTGTCCAAGATGATGTGATGAAAAGAACAAAGGGTTTGGAATCAGAGAAACTAAGTTCTAGTTGTGACAAATCATTATGTCTCTCTAAGTCTCAGTTTCCTCATCTATATGAGATGGATGAGGGCCCAGTCCTTAGAACCTGTGCAATATGCCCACCTTGATTTAATCTAATTCGTAATAGACCTGGTGAGCCTGAGTTCAGGCATGAATAACAAAGGGGTCTTACCCTCACTTCAAAGTATGCACAAGTGTCCCCAGATGGTTTCCTGTTGGCAAAATGTGGGGTGACAAGGTTCTTTAGTTGACTACTTAGGATATGTGAGCAGACAATCTCTAAGTCTCTTTCCTGGCCATTTTTGAGAGTAAGGAGGATTGCCGTGAGCCATTGAGTGATCCAGAACAGAGCAAGCTTTGACCTTGTGAGTGCTATGAAAGGTTGCAAGAGCCATCAGAGATACCTTCAGCAACTGAACTCGGTAATAGAGACCACTAGACTGGATAATAGCAGTCGTTGAGTCTGATCAGGAGCTAGCTCAGAAGAGTGGCGTGAGTGAATTGGCTTATCAGCTGAGACACGTAGTCCTAGAAGGAGCCAGCCCAAACGGGCATGGGAGCAACTTGTCCATAATGATGGATACCTTGCCCCCGAAGTGAACTTGAAGAAGACTTCTAGAAGGGAGAAAAGGAATCCCATACCTAAGAGTCATGTGGCACCCCTTTGGACCCATGTTCTCTACACATCAAGTCCAACAAGTCTTTATTTAATTTTTTTGTGAGGCAATTTGGGTTAAGTGACTTGCCCACGGTCACACAGCTAGTAAGTATCAAGTGTCTGAGGCTGGATTTGAACTCAGCTACTCCTGACTCCAGGTCTGGTGCTCTATCCACTGCGCCACCTAGCTGCCCCCCAACAAGTCTTTATTAACCACTTAATTTGTGAGAGGCCAATGAGCAAGGTGCTGGGGATACAAATATAGGCAGAAACACAGCCCCTTCCCTCAAGGAGCTTACATTCTATGGACAAAGAAAACACATAAAACACCTGAAAAAGTAGGAGGAAGGGGAGAAAGTAGGGCAACTAGGTGGCACAGTGGATTGAGTACTGGGCCTGAAGTCAGGAAGACTCATCTTTCTGAGTTCAAATCTGACCTCAGACACTTACTAGCTGGGTGACCCTGGGCAAGTCACTTTACCCAGTTTGCCTGTTTCCTTATCTAGAAAATGAGCTGGAGAAGGAAATGACAAACCACACCAGTATCTTTGCCAAGAAAACCCCAAATGGGGTCATGAAGAGTAGGGCACAAATCAAAGGACTGTACCAACTAATGGAAGCAGGGTCAATGCTGGGGGAAGGTGAGCGGTGGAAAGTTTGGATGGTAGCATAAAAGATATAGAGCTGGAAATGACCTTAGAGGCCATCAAGTCCAATTTCCTAGTTTTACAGATAAGGAAACTGAGGCACAAAGACATTAAGTGACTTGCTTAGGTTCATGCAGCTAGGAAGAGAGTCAAGATTTGAACTCTAATCTTGCTGGCTCCCAGCCTAGTGTGCTATGCACACTGCCTCTACATTATATGTATTTATGGCATCCCCAAAGTACTTGATTTGTAGCCAGAGAACCTAGATTCACATGCTAGCTCAGCTACTTGCTAACCATGTTGTCTTGGGCAAGTCATTGAAAACATTTCTAGTCCAGAGTTTATTTGTGTAATGGGGGGACTAGCTAATGAGGCCAGACTTTATGAGTACGCACAGCTGGCTCTGTCTAATGCAATTCCCAATGTGGACATTGGAACATGCCCAGGCATTCTGTAACTATTTCTGGTATGCTAACCACATGGGGATGAGATAGAGTTTTGATTGGCTGATAAACCAGAACTGGGTGTGCATTCAAAAAACCTAAATCCGGGCCCCCCCCTCCCCCCCGGCTTCTCTTCTTCTTTCTTGCTTTCCTTCTGTCTCTGTTTCTCTCTTTCCCCTCTCCTCACTGCCTTGGAGGTCCTTTTTCTATGTGTTCCTTTGAAGAAACTAAATTAAGTCCCATACAGCAGGTATTGCAGCATTTCATGCATCATTCCCTCAGACAATCAAGAATCATGTCTCTCTCATCAATAGGAACAGCAGTTAGCAGATTGCCCCCTCAATAATCCCTCAGTTGACATTCCTCCCTTGGTCCAAAACTTTTTGCAGTCCTTTGCAAAACTTCAACGGGCATAGTTTTGAAACGTGTAATTATGTACCATAAGCACAAACATCAGCTCTTTAAAAACAAACAAAAAAGGGTAGTTTTCCTGGCCTCCCAGGTAACTAACCTATGGTATTGCTGAAAACAAAAAAATGGGCATTAACAGTATATATGCAATAGATATGACACCGTATAGTGCCTCACTGTCAGGTGACTACATGTAGTATATTGTACAGGCACTGCTCAAGAATGTATGCATATCCACAAAACAAGGCAATTAATCATAAGTAACAAAGTAAAGCATGACTAATTTAAAAAGCAAAGCCATATTGCTGCAACAATAACACTAGAAAAAATACAACTTAATTGTAAGTATTAGCACATATGCAAATAAACAACGAGCAAAGCAATTAACAGACATTACTATAACATAAACACAACCCAAAGCATAGCCAAATGAACTTAACAGCTAAATAACAAATGGTCATACTCAAACATGTAGTAATTAACTTATGCAACAATAAACACACAGTAACACACAAGGTATACTTCACATTGTCAATCCCTAGCATCATAGCACTCTCTAGCATTGCTTTCTTGCTACTTGTGTAACCATTTCTTTACAGTTAATTGTAATGTCATGTTAAGTCTGGTGATTGTTCTGATGGATCTAGTTCCCTTGTCACTAACTGATGTTTCTGCTCCTATACCTGAGCTAGTATGCATGGCCTGACCATTAGGATCATTATAGATAGGTTTGTCTTCACCTAGGTTGATAGCAAGGACAGGTTGAATAGCAGTATGGTTTTTTGTTTTTTGTTTTTTGTTTTTTGTTTTTGGCAGGGCAATGAGGGTTAAGTGACTTGCCTAGGGTCATACAGCTAGTGTGTCAAGTGTCTGAGGCCGGACTTGAACTCAAGTACTCCTGAATCCAGGGCCAGTGCTAATAGCAGTATGTTTTGCTCTGAGGGTGGGGGTCCCTACACTCCAGTCTCTGTAGCTGCTTCTGGCTTTTAGTCATAGTATACACTAGAAACATCCTTTTCAGCATCCATATTTAGTCCAGTCTTTGTACAGCTCATGTATAGCCTCTTTTGCTCAGAACTCTCCAAGGTGAGTATCTATCATTTCTCTTCACCTGCCCATTATATATTCTAACTAACTCTTCTATGGGTAATAATAGGTGGTTGTGGTAAATAATTCCTTTAGGGTTCTTCATTATCTGGGGCTATTTTATAAATAAGCAACATGTACAGTCTCTCAGTAACTTTTAACTGGATTAGTTTTCCATTGGTCAGCTACCTTAAGAGTCCCTTAAGAGTTCTCAAAAGAACTCTTGTCTCCTTGTTGAAGGTTCTAGAACCATGATGTTTTTGGTCACAGCTTTTCTGAGCTGAAACTTTAGCTTGTTGGTAGCCTTCTCTTATTTACTCTCTCAGCTCTGTGAATAGTTGCATTTCTTCCTTCATCTAGAGATGCCAAAATAGAAGTCAGGTGTGGATCTCACCTAAAACATAAGCAAGTATGGTGTAAAGCCCATAGCATCCATTCAAATTCCTGGTGGAATTGTATGGATTAGAAATCACAATACGTCGACTCTTCCATTGAGCTTTAGTCAGAGTTGAGTTCTAGTTGGAGTTCTCAACACATTCAACAGTGTGTGGTTAGAATATTTAGGCCGTTGGTACCCTAAATGGTAAGGAGTACAGACTTTCTGATACTTGCCAAGGCCAACATTTTCTTGAGTAGTTGGTTCTCAGTGTCTCTACTTTGGTCATGATGGAGTCCAGCAAGGAATCCATACACTGAAACTACATTTCCCACAAGACTTTGGCAACAATATATGCTTTTCTGGTTTCTGGTTAGGAATGCTTGTGCATACCTGGTGAAATGATCAGTCGATGTTATGCTATGACTTATATTTTTGCTATCACCTTCCAGAGATAGAAAGACAAGTTCCTACATTCTTCAAATGTGCAGCACGAGTTGGTAATGCTTTTCTTTGTGCACATCTGGCACAAGTTTCACACTTCATGGTGGCATCTGGGTCCATCTTGGACTCATAAAATTTGTTTATTACCAGCTTGAGTTGTTTTTGAATCCATATGTCCAAAGTCATCCTAGAAGATATTGATGGCCATTGGGTTGTATGCTCTAGGTAGTACCAGCTGCTTCTTGGTTCCACCTTTGTGACCTGTCACAGTCAGCTACAACATGATTGCAAGGCTCCAACTTCTACCATTGTCTCAGCAATTCCTTCTGTTGCTTGGAACTTAAGAATTAGAATCACTAAATTAAATTTAGAATCACTACCTTGAATTTTGACCTGTATCATATCTCTTAGTCCTTCATCAACCATCTGTTCTGACTCCCAGTCACCTGCACACAGTTGTGACAAGGAAGATTGGTTCAAGAAAACAAGGTTCGGGGGCAGCTAGGTGGCACAGTGGATAAAGCACCAGCCCTGGATTCAGGAGGACCTGAGTTCAACTCCATCTCAGACACTTGACACTTACTAGCTGTTTGACCCTGGGCAAGCCACTTAACCCTCATTGCCCTGCCAAAAAACCCCCCAAACCCCCTAAAAAAACCCAAGGTTCATATATTCATTTGGCACCTATGGAGGAAGGGTTGGACTTCATGGCCAATATGGCCTCTGTTTTCTTCTAGTTCTAAATTTATGAACTTAGTAGAGGGTAAACTCCTTGAGTGCTAAAACAATGTTTTCTCTAAACTTTCTATCTCTCCCAGTGCCTGTCTAGTACAGTAATCTGCATAGAGTGGGTGCATAATACATGTTTGTTTTACTCAGGAGCCCATGGGCTCATAGCATTTAGAGCTGGGGGTAGTGGTGGTAGTGTTAAAGGTTATGTAGTCTAGGGGCAGCTAGGTGGCACACCGGCACTGGAGTCAGGAGGACCTGAGTTCAAATTTGACCTCAGACACTTAACAATTACTAGCTGTGTGACCCTGGGCAAGTCACTTAACCCTCATTGCCCAACAACAACAACAACAACAATAAAAAGGTTATATAGTCTAACATTTTTATTTTTATAGCTGGAGAAACTGACCCAAAGGAATGACTTGCCCAAATCTGAGGAAAAAAAATAGTTTGAAGAGCCAGCTAGGTGACACAGTGGATAGAACACCGGCCCTGGATTCAGGAGGACCTGAGTTCAAATCAGACCTCAGACACTTAACAATTACTAGCTGTGTGACCCCAGGCAAGTCACTTAACCCCAATTGCCTCACCAAAAAAAAAAATAGTTTGAGAGCCCTAGCCTGAGAGAGAGAGAGAGAGAGAGAGAGAGAGAGAGAGAGAGAGAGAGAGAGAGAGAGAGAGAGAGAGAGAGAAATTGAGACAAGGGGAAGGATGGAAGGAAGGCGGCTGGCTCTGGAGAATTTTTTGGGTGGTTAATAAACTCAAAGGCTGCCAAGTTTAAAATAGAAAGAAGTGGGTTGTGTATTCAGTGTGAGGAGGGGGAAGGTGGTCTCCAGGCCACTTTTTTGATAAATGCTTGACATTCTAGTCATAATAAGAGGGGTGGCAGCAGCAGGAGGGGGATGTTGGAATTGGGGGTAGGATGGTAGGGGCTTTAGCCCAGCAGGGTGGGCTTCAGAGCCCAAACAGAGAGAGGTGAAGCAATAGTAACAGAGAGGCATTGGTGAATTGACAATGAAATCCGCAGTTACTTCACTGGCTTTTTTTATTAAATAAACACAGCCTGAAATGGACCCGGCGGCCCTGAGGTGGTTGTCTCAGCTTGGATTACTAACTCAACACCCAGATCTCTCGGCCTGACTCCCACCTCCCTGTTCTCCCCACTGACATCACCCCCAGCCCCGCTTCCCCTACACTCCTCCTTTTACCCCCAACCTTAGCACTCTCCAGGTCCAAGTCACCATTTCTGTTTCTCTTTGTCAATTTTTCCCTTTTGCTCTGACCTTGCTTTTATAGCCTTTGGCTGCCAACACTTCTCCTGGTTTCCCAGTCCTTCCCTTACATGAGGCTTTTCTGGCAGAACCAGTTCCCTAGCCCCCTCTACTCCCTGTTTCCTGTTCCTGCTGGGTCTCCCTAACTACCACCTGCTCCAGACTTTCTCCTCCAACACAACACTGTCAGGAAATCCCTCTCCCTACCCATTCCCCTGCCCCAGGCCCTTCATGTGCCCCAAGCCTCCCAGATTGAATGCCTAGAGCTTCCTTCTTCCCTGAGACTGGCCAGATGTTGGTACCTAGTGGACTTTGGGGGGAAACCAAAGTGTGTGTGTGTATGTGTGTGTGTGAGTAGGTGGGGGAAGGTAGCCCTGGAAACTCAACTGAGTAGCCTGGCCTCATGGAAACTTGCCATGGGAACTGGCCTGTCCTGTTCTATGAACATTCTCCATAAACTGCCTTCCATATGTCTATTCAATTCCCCTCAACCCTGAGAACATGCAGGAAATATAGTTCTCTTATCTTGAACCCCAACCCATCTCACTAGTGTCACAGAATGATAGATAGGATTGAGATCTGGAAAAAAACTTAGAGATGTTTCTAGTCCAAACCTCTCATTTCTCAGAGAGAAAATTGAGTCCCAGAAAGTTTCAATGACTTGCCCAAAGTCATACAGGTAGTAGACTTAATTAACCAACCAAGTAAATGACTAAGTACAATAATTAGTTAATATTGAGAGACAATATAACATAGAAGATGGAGGACTGGACTTGGAACCAGGAAGGTCTTTCAAGTCCTGCCTGTGACATGCATAAGCTGTGTGACCTTGGCTAAGTCAGTTAACCTCTTAGTATTCTAGACTGAACGTGTTAAACATGTGGCAAACTGGATACATGGAGCCCATGGAACCCTCTTGAATGGGACCAAACCAGATTAAAATGTAATTGGAGGGGGGCAGCTAGGTGGTGCAGTGGATAGAGCACCGGCCCTGGAGTCAGGAGTACCTGAATTCAAATCCGGCCTCAGACACTTAACACTAGTTGTGTGACCCTGGGCAAGTCACTTAACCCCAATTGCCTCACTTAAAAAATGTAATTGGGAAATATTTAACAAAATAAAATAAAAATACAAAAAACCCCAAAGATAATAATAAAATGTGGTTTTCTATATGAATATAAGGCCTGTAGAATCCTCATGTATGGTTTAATGGCTCCATTTCTATTTTCAGTTGACACTACTGCTCTGGGCAACTTTCTAAGACTATAAATTGAAGAGTGGGGAGGCTTTGGTAGAGGGATTTTGCTCACCCAGGAGTTCTCTATATCAGTGTAATCACAGGCCCAGGCACTAGCTGTATTTATTAATTATATAAATATTTGATCACCTGTCATTCTACTTTGAGTTTGGTTTCTGTTTTTCTCTTATTCAAAATCCATCCCAGGTCCTGCCTCTTCTAGGAATGAGAGCTCATCTCCCCTATCCTCTCTCTGTATTGGAAAATAGGAAGGAAGGAATCAAGCCAAGCTGTGTCGGACACAGTCCAATGTTGCCATGGAAGTTCCAAGTGATCTCTCTATCATGGGAAGTCACAGCTATCCTCCCAGACATCAACTTAAAGGTTAGGTATATTTTATATCATACTCTCCTCATACCCTTTTTGAGGTTAATTCCCCATTGAGGTTAAAAATATGTTTCTTTTTTTTTTCTACTGTTTATATATGGTAGAACTGACAGAAGCCTTAGTCATCTAACTCAAACCCCTCAATTCTACTCTATTCAAAAAGCATTAATTAAACTAAGGTCAACAGAAGTGACTTATTCAAGGTCATATTGCTAGTTAAATGTTAGAGGCTGAATTAGAACCTGAATTGGTCTACTATCAACCAATCAACACGTTTTTAATAAGCTTTAATAGAGGGCAATTAGGTGGTGCAGTGGATAGAGTGAACAGCCTGGAGTCAGGAAGAGTCATCTTGAATTCAAATCTGACTTCAGATATATACTAGCTGTGTGCCCCTGGGCAAGTCACTTCAACCTGTTTGCCTCAGTTTCCTTGTATGTAAAGTGAGCTGGAGAAGAAAAATGACAAACTACTCCAGTATCTTTGCCAAGAAAACCCCAATTAGAGACATGAAGAGTTAGACGACTGAAACAACTGAAAAACAACCAAAAGCTTTAATAGACACCTGAGTTTGCCTCTTTTACCACTGCTCAGAACCTCAGTTTCTTCATCTATAAAGTAGGGATACTGCTATTTAGAGTTTTGATCTCAGAGGATTATCATAAGAATGAAAATAAATAATTGATATGACAGTGTCTAGCAAATTCAGACCTAAAAAAGTGAGTTTTTGTTGTTGAAAGGAGTTTATGGAACTAAAATCATTGGGGACTTCTGCCCTACTCCTTTTGATTAAAGAGCCCCATCTCTGGAGGTATTGTTACCCTTTGACCTCGAGCCACACTCATGCTTACTTTTATCTATTCCCTAAAACCCTCTGCTTTCTCTTTCCATCCTGTCCTTTGGAACATCCCCTCTCCAACATTAACAAGTTTGCTTTTCTACTAGATTTCTTCCTCATGTATTTTGCCTCTTCTTGTTTCATAAAAACCTGCCTTTCGGGGCAGCTAGGTGGCGCGGTGGATAGAGCACCAGCCTTGGATTCAGGAGGACCTGAGTTCAAATCTGGCCTGAGACACTTAACACTTACTAGCTGTGTGACCCTAGACAAGTCACTTAACCCCACTTGCCTCATGCCAAAAAAAACAAAAACAAAAACAAAAACAAAAAACAAACAAAACCTGCCTTTCTCCAGAAGATTTCCCATGCCTGGTCACCCTCTTCACTGTTAGTTGCTCCTTTTCTTATGCCCTGGAATCCTTCAAGGCTCAGCTCAAGTGCCACCCCTTTTTATAGGAGGGAACTTTTCTTATTCTCTCAGATACTAGGGCTCCTCCATACCCCAAAATACTTTGTATATATTTATCTGGGTATATGTTGTTTCCTTCCTGCATTGTCTGGCAGGTCTCCTCCCCTCCTTCTATTTGAGATAGTTGGAAAATTTATGCCTCAATGCTTTCAAAATGGTACTATAAACAGCATTGATTTCTTCTGGGTGTGATTGATTTGGCTACAGCCCCCTTCCCTGTCTTCATCTTTAGTGGCATTTCTACTTCCTCATACAATGTATTTTAGGGACTATGGTGTTGGTATCAATGTGGTTGTTTATTGTCATTGATTATCAAAATAGAATGTTATAGAAATACTGAGAGATCTGTTCCATTTTTGATCTATTTGTTGTCTTCTTTCCAATTTCACCTATACATTCTTGGGATGATATGGCTTCTTTGGGACTCATGCTAAGTTTTCTGGAGACTTGTACTTCCCTCTACTTCTCACTAACGTGTTGTGAGGTGATGCTGCTTATTATCATCTTCCATCCTCTATATAACAAAGAAACAAACAATTATCAAAATAATCTCCCTAAGGTCTGACCATGTAATTCCTGTTCTTCAAAAACTTTCAATAATTTCCTTTTCCATAGCTCTCTTTCAATAGAAAACTTTGAATTACTGCCTTTAGGGAGGGTAGTAACTCTTTAGCCTGATTTCTAAACACTCCACAATCTAGCTTTATCCCTCTTTGGTCTAATTTTGCACTACCTCTTTTCAATAGAATAGATAATGAGTCAACCTGCAGGAAGATGTTCTACCTCTGACACAAACTAGATGTGTGACTCAGGGCAAGTCACCAAACCTTTCAGTGCCCACTACGCAACCCTCAAATGTTGCAGAGGAGGTATTTACTAAGTTCCCCTACCTGATACCAATGAAATAATAAGAATAATAACTGACATTTACTATGTATCAGGCACTTTATTATCTCATCTGATCCTCACAACAACCCCAGAAAATTAATGTTATTATTATCCTCATTTTACAGATGAAGAAACTGAGGCAAACAGAAGTTAAGTGACTTGCTCAGAGACACACAACTAAGAAATGTCTGAGACTAGATTTTAACTAAAATCTTCCTAACTCTAGGCCCCAGCACTCTGTTCATTGCACCACCTAGCTGCCCATGAAATCACAGTTCTGGTCACCCTCCCATATGCTCTGTACTGTATGATCCCTCCTACCCCAAGATGCTAGTGTTGTTTTTATCTTTAAATCAATTAGTATTACATTTATTCAGGTCTATTCTACATTTCTCTCTTCTGTTCAGTTTTATGTCCCCAGCCCCTAATGCCATGTGTTCAAAAGAGCAGGTGCTTAATAAATGTTGCTGGAATTAAATTTTTTGAATTTCATCAATATCCTAAGATTCTAAGGTTTGGTCAGCATTTTGGCTTTATGCTCCTTTAGAAGCATCAGAAACATTTTCCCCTTTTTTTTATCCTCAGAACCTAGCTCAGTGACTTGACATTTAAAAAATTTACTATATAAGGTAAGAAGAATCCCAAGGGGCTTTTGTTTCCAATACCAAGCCTTGGTCCTACGGAGTCATCTAAATTTTTTATCTCCCTTGGTTCCTAGCACAGTGCTCTGAAGACACTCTACAATAAATATTTGCTTTGTTGCAGGTAGCAGATGATTACTATTTTTTTTTACTAGTCCCATGATTTCATTGGTTTGGGGAATTCTCAATTAGAAAAATTCCTTTACCAATGCAGGTTGGCATCTCCTCGGCAAATTATAGTCTAACAGAGTTGCCTAGGGCACTGATGGGTCGTGACTTGCCTAGGGTCATAAAGTCTGTGTTTGTCCTAGGCCTGACTCGAACTGGGGTCCTTCTGATTCCAAGACTGACTTCCTATGTACTATGTCAAATTGCTGCTCAATAAATATTTGTTCAATTAAATTACCTGGGTTCAAGGGTCAGATATCATGGTCTCCTTTTTTGGAGATGGTGAATTCCAAGTAAGATAGCCCAAGAGTAGTAATATGAAGTCCTAAGCATCCCAGTGGACACAAAGGAAGAAACCCTGCCTTGATATTTAATTATCTCATGAGCCTAAGGATGTTTCATCAGAAGTATTTGTTTTACTTCAGAGAGTATAAATCCCAGGGGTAGAGACAAGATCTATATGGGAGAAGGAAAACCACTTAACATAAGAGTGAGGAGGTTCCATTGAAATCTCTGGTGACAGGCTATGTCTGCATGGGACCACTTCCAGGAGGTACATAGCCTAGCCTTGGGTGGAATTGGGATATGAACCTCCTATGGCTACTGTTCTACCTGAATAATTCTGATTGCAAGAAAAGAAAGTAAACTTGCAACAAGACTAAGCAAAAGGTTTTGTTCGTCAATGCACCAATTAACCAATCAATAAGCATTTATTAAGGGTCTATTATGTGCCAAGAACTGACTTTCATTTGGAAAAATATGTTAATTTTAGCCCTCTGTACCCATCTTGGTGGCTAGGGTTAACCCAAATTAAAAACAAGTAAAGGATCCACAAAAGGCAACATCCATGAGAAACAAGCAGATTCTATGATAGAATATTAGTCAGATTGGTCGGATATCAGCTGGTGGGCAATCCAGTGACTCACTGTCCAATACTTTCATTGCTTACATTCACAAAGCTCTTTTCAGTTTACAAAACTCCAGAGATAGACTATCCAATAGGTACATAAAGGAAGGGTATTTAATGATGGAGAGGAAATGAGTCTTAGACTATAGACTCCTCACCTACAAAATTAGAGCCTCAGACACCAGGCCTCTCACTTCCAGGACCAAAGTCCAGGACACTAGACCTTTCACACCCAGAACCAGAGAGAATCCTAGACACTGGGCCCCTCTTTTCCAGGACTAAGTCCAGGACTTAACAGACTTTTTGCCATTAGTATCCTATCTAGCAGCCCAGGACCAGAGACCGTGTCTAGGACCAGAGCTTCAGACATCATACCCCTTATCCTCAGCACCTGATTTATGAGCACGGCTTCTGACATCATGAACTGTCTCCCTTCTTCCTTAGTATTTGAAATAGATGATATATCCTGCTACCACAGAACCCTTGAGAGTGGGAACTCCACTCAGGTCATATTCCATCCCCATCATATATCAAGTAAACTCCCATAGCTTCCTCACTAAGGTGATAAAGAACCGCTAGATATTGAGGCAAAAATTCCCTTTCCTTGTTTTTATTTTTATTTAATTTTTTTTGTGTGTGAGGCAATTGGGGTTAAGTGACTTGCCCAGGGTCACACAGCTAGTAAGTGTCAAGTGTCTGAGGCCAGATTTGAACTCAGGTATTCCTGACTCCAGGGCAGGTGCTCTACCCACTGCACCATCTAGCTGCCCCACCTTTCCTTGTTACACTCTCTACTCTGCCATCCTCATCTACCTTACCCCTATCTCTACCAAGACCCTGGCTGGCTCTGTCCTTCCTTCCACTGTGGAAGCCCTATTAGAGAATTAACACATTTCCTTTAGTCTCTGACCTTTTGCTTTTGCAGTCCTTTCATCTCCTTGTACTAAGGGAAATCTGATTCATTGCAGAAGACACCTCATGCTTGGTGATCCTCTCTGCTACTGGATGTGCTTTTACTTGTGGTCCCCTATGCACTGGGCCAGAAGGATGATTAGGTATATTCTTTGCACCGCTAGGCCTTCTACTTCCATCATTCAGCACCCTCTCCTCTTTGAGTTTCACATCAACCTGACATGTAATCCTATCTTAATCTTGGAGGCAGTTACCTTTGGGGCCCCAGGCCAATCAATCAACTAACAGGCATATTTTATAGTAGGCCTACTATGCGCTGGGGGCCGGGCATTTCTCTAGCTGCTGGGGATAGAAAGATCCTGAATAAAACAATACCTGCTTTCAAGGAGCTTATATTTTAGTGAAAAGGAAAATATATATCATCTTTGTTTTTGTTATTTCTATCTCTGATGCACGTAGTTAATTAAGTGTTTAATAATTTCTTTTATTCATTCATTCACTTTTTTTTAAAAAAAGAAAAGAATTTAAAAGTTTTTTACCTATTTAGAATTTAAACATCGAAAACGAGCATTTCCATATACCTAGAAGAACACAAAAAGAAGACTGTATATGAAACTACCTCAGTTTCTTCATCTATAAAATGATTTGGAGAAGGAAATGGCAAACCACTCCAGTACCTGTGTCAAGAAAACCCCAAATAGGGTCATAAAGAATTGGACATGACTGAAAAAATTTAACAACAAAAATATGAAACTAAGAATCTCTATTTCATACCATCTGCTCTTAAAAATAATTCTACATGCTATTTTCAAAATTGTTCTGCTTGTCTACACTTTTTTCTAATCTTCCCTCTGTCCATTAAAAAAATTAATGACCCTCCTATTTTTTCATCACAATTGCTACCTGCTATTCTTTCTGGCTACAGTTAGAAAACCTCATTTAACTCCAATAAATTCCTGTTTGTAAGAGCTGAGTTTCTTCTCAAACCATTTTAGGGGACTTGTTTCCAACAAAACAAAAAGGAGTGTGTGGGTCTGAGGTGTCATACTTTCCTTCAGCCTCCTGAGATCATCTAAGTGTCCCATGCAAATGAATAGATGAGAGAAAAAGAGCAAAGAGACTAACTGGAACCATTGCATTATGAAGCCAAGTGAGCTCCTCACAAAGGGGGAATGCATCTGGTGGGTGCTCAAACTGACTGATGACAGTAGAGAAGAGACCCATAAACCCCTCAGAGTTACCCTCCTTGAACACTGAGGGGCAAATGTAGCCAGCCTGGGAGAGAGCCAGCATCCTATACTGATCACACACACACACACACACACGTATATATACATGCACACACATGTACATATATACATATATGTACACATGTATACACACATGTATATGCCTGCATACCTGTATGCAGACATATACCCATGTATATACATAATACACACACATACATACATGTAGTAGAACTATGCTAGCAAGAGAAAGTAAGTTCAAGACACGGACTTTGTTCAGTTGTGTTTGACTTTTTTTTTTTTGGCGGGGCAATGGGGGTTAAGTGACTTGCCAGGGTCACTTACACAGCTAGTAAGTGTCAAGCATCCAAGGTCGGATTTGAACTCAGGTCCTCCTGAATCCAGGACTGATGCTTTTTCTACTGCGCCACCTAGCTGCCCCCTGTGTTTGGCTCTTTGTGACCCCATTTGGGATTTTCTTGGCAAAGATGCTGAAATGGTTTGGCATTTCCTTCTCCAGTTCATTTTACAGAAGAGAAAACTAAGGCAATCAGGGTTAAGTGACTTGACCAGGGTCACACAGCTAGGAAGTGGCTGAGGCTGGTTTTGAACTCAGGAAGGTGAGTCTCCCTGACTTCAGGTCCACTGCTCTATTCACTGAACCACCTAGCTGCCTATCAAGAGACAGATCAGCTCTAGACTTCCAGCTCTAATCAACTGATTGGCTGGTCTATGTTCCAAAAGAAGCTTTTCTTCCTTGGTGTAAGACTATGGGAGCTGAGAGACCTCTCTTATGAGTAAACAGACATTAATTAAGTGCTTACTGTGAGCCAGGCACTAATGCTAAGTGTTAAGTATAGAAAGAAAAAATAGTTTTTAGCCCTCAATAAACTTAAATTTTACTGGTAGGAAAAGAAATACATACATACATACATACATATATATATATATACACATACATACATACATACATACATACATACATACATGCACACACTCTCTTTCTCCTTGTACACAAACACACATATATACATAATGCACACAGGTATGTGTATGTATATATATATATGTGTATACACACACACAAATTTATGTTTCAAAATAAATACAATATACATTTTTAAGTATAGGGAAGCACTTTGGGGGTCAGGAAGTGGCACTTCAAGATGAGCTTTACAGGAAAGTAGGGGTTCTAATAGGTATAACTGAGTCAGAAGAGCATTCTAGACACTGGGACAGTCTGTATCTTGGACCAAAACAAGAAATAGGAGATGGAATTCTGTATTTGAGGGGCAACAAGGAGACTATCAGAGAAAGCATCTTTTTTTTTTTCCAGCCAGAAAATCCTTTTTAGGAGGACATGCCCTTTTAAAAAGAACTGCAGCTTTGCTTCTGTACTATCTACTAAAAAGGAGGTGTGGGGTTGGCCTAACTTTTTTTTTTATTCTATTGAAGTAGCACCTCTAATGAAAACTCCAGAAAGCTGAGGAGTAGCAGGTGGCAGCAGTGAGAACAGCCCAGGAGGGAGGAGCAACCAAGATATAATGCCTAGTCTGGGGCAGCCCAGCAGAGAGGAGGGCAATAAGATTGCACCACAAGCAGACAGCAATGGCCCTGCATCCTTGGAGGTTTAAGAGTTGTTCTTCCACACATGGTCCCTATGCTTGTGTTTTCAGATAAGATTCCCATACCTGTCCTCTCTTCCAAATGATAATATGTGTATTTATGGGACAGTAAGCCCCAAGTTTATGGGTAGTGGTTGTTCTATTGCTAATTTTAAACTATGCTATTGCATTAAATGCCTTTTCTTTGATGTCAGAATGCTCTCTTGCAAATATGGAAACAGCTGTTAGGGTTCATGAAGTATGGTGTTAAATGGATATAAATCCACTGAGTACCTTGAATCTAAGATAGCTTTTTTCCAGGGGTCCCATGAATTTGAGAGGGTATATAATAGGTGCAGTATCTTTGTAGCCACAGTGATTGAAACACTCCCTTGCACATATTAGGTGCTTAATAAATGTTTGTCAGACTGAATTGGGGAGAAGCAGTGAAGGGGAAGAGAATTTTAATTTTCACATTTCTGGTCTGGGTCCACAGAACTCCTTGAAGCCAGAAATTGGGAAGGAGAACTATATTTCCTTCCTCCAATACAGCCCTGGAGGCCAGATCTACTCACAATGAGCAGGGAAGTTTGTGTGGGTGGGATGGTGGGAAGGAGATATCTGATTACTGGAGGTTCATCAGGTAGTATGAGGATGGGAACATGGACATGTTATAGCATTCACCCAAGGCTTCTTAAGAGAAAAATGGCAGATAATCTCATTTTCTTGTTCCTCACAAAATGCTTTTGGTGAATTTTAGGAACCAGGGAGAACTCTTACTCATCTCTCTGGTTATGGCTAGTGCAATAAAATCATTTGAAAGTGTGTTGAGCATATTATTGTTATGTTTATTACAAATGAAAGATGATATAGAAATCCTTGGAAGAAAAATGTTTTACTTTTTCAAGGTTTTAAGGGTAAGAGAAGAGGAAAGGGATAGGGGAGGACTTTATTCTAACACACCAATGACCCTATAAGAATAGTCCTCCAAGTCCCCTTTATAGATGAGGAAACTGAGGTTCAAGGAAATGATTTGTTTGCTTATGGTCACTAAAGTATTGGAATGTCTTCTAACTCCAAGCCTCCTGTTTTCTGCCCTTCATCCTGCTGCTCCTTAAGGCTTGGGGCCCTTGTCTGCTAAATACCTTACCTTTAAGATACCTAGAGTCCAGGCTCATGATACCATAGAATTTGAAGGATTATCTAGTTCAGTGTCCCTACCTTAGGGCAGAACTTAATTTCATAATGTCCTTTGGGTATCTGGATAATCCAGTGCTTGATCTTTTTGATGCTTCTTGCATCCTTTAGATGGACCAAAATAAATAAGCCAGCCAGTGAGGCCTCTCTCCTAAATACTTCCTTTATCAGCTTACCATAATATGATAATGCTCTGGTGTATCTTCTCCATTTTTCTGGTCCAAACAAACTGGTCATTAGTTGTTCTTCAGAAATTTCATGTTTTTTCTAACCTCCATGCTTTTGCTTACTGTTTTCTCTTCATCTAGACTGGCCTTCCTTCTCTTTGCTAAAGAAGCAGTATTGGTAGGGCAGAGCCAAGATGGTAAAGGCAGGGACTCCTCCTGAATTTTCCCTAATTCCCCTCCAAACAACTTTAAAGTAATGCCTCAAAATAAATTCTGGAGCAGCAGAGCCAAGGAAAGGACAGGGTGAAACAATTTTCCAGCCCAAGACAACTCCGAAGGTCAGCAGCAAAGGTATGTCTCACTGGAGGGAGAGTGGATTGCAGATCATTGCCGGCCACTTTTCAGCAAGCCAGCAACAGGCCTTAGGAGTGATTGAATCAGCAGAAGTGACTGAATTATCAGTTGTGCCTTCCAGAGCTCTCAGCCCACAGATAGAAATGGAGTCAGAGAACTGGTCAGAAGGAGATTACAGGGATCCCTTTGCTGGCACTGGGTGCAGGACTCTTTTGCATTGGCCATACTCAGTTTCTAGTGGCAATCCTAGGGCAAGGGAAGAGGAGGAGTTCTAGCAGACTAAAGTATGTGGCTTCAGGGGTAAAGAAACCACTGTCATAGTTCTAGAGTGCAGAAGAGTGATTGTGGTTGCTCATAGAACAGAGCATAGGCCAGTAGAACAATGACCACAGCTCTCCTTAGATCATACCATGTTAGAAGAAATGAAAACTTATAGATCCCTCCCCCTCTCCCAAACTAGCTCTGAAAAAATCAGCATGAAAACCCTGAATCTTGGGAGAGTTCCCCCTCCACCCTAGGAGCTGAGCTGTGCTTTGATATAAAATTAAAAGTCAAGAAATAGGCTGGGAAAATGAACAAACAACAACAAAAACGATCCTGATCATAGAAAGTTACTATGGTGACAGGGAAGATTAAAAACACACTCAGAAGAAGACAATAAAGTCAAAACAGGTACAACCAAAGCCTCAAAGAAAAACTTGAATTGGTTTCAGTCCCAAAAAGAATTTTTGGAAGCGATCAAAAGGGATTTTAAAAACCAAATAAGAAATGTAGAGGAAAAATGGGAAAGCAAATAAGAGTGATGCAAGAAAATCATGAAAAAGGAGTCAGCAGCTTGGTAAAGGAGAAACAAAAAAAATCTGAAGAAAATAACACCTTAAAAACAGAATAGGCCAAATAGTAAAAGAGACACAAAAATCAACTGAAGAAAAGAATGTCTTAAAAAATAGAATTGGTCAAATGGAAAAAGGTATAAAAAATTCACTGAAGAACTCCTTAAAAAGTCAAATTGGCCACATGGAAAAGGAGGTACAAAAGCTCAAAAAAAATCTCTTAAAAGTTAGAATTGGGCAAGTGTAAGCTATTGACTCCATGAACCATCAAGAAACAATAAAACAAAAGTGTGAAATAGATTATTGGAAAAACAACTGACTTGGAAAAAAATCAAGGAGATACAATTTAAGAATTATTGGACTAAATGAAAGCCATAATCAAAAAAAGAGCCTAGACATCATCTTTCAAGAAGTTATTAGGGAAAACTGCCCTGATATCTTAGAACCAGAAGATAAAATAGAAATGGAAAGAATCCACCTATCACTTCCTGAAACAGATCTCAAAATGAAAACTCCCAGAAATATTATAGCCAAATTATAGCACTCCTAGGTGAAGGAGAAAATATTTCAAGCATCCAGAAAGAAAGAATTCAAATATCTTGGACCAGCAGTCAGGATAACATAAGAATAGCAGCTTCTATATTAAAGGAACAGAGACCTTAGAATATGATATTTTAGAGGGCAAAGGAACTAGGAGTCCAACCAAGAATCACCTAAGCAAAACTAAGCATATTCCTTCCAGGGAAAATGGATATTTAATGAAATAGAGGACTTTCAAGCATTCCTGATGATAAGACCAGAACTGAATAGAAAGTTTGACTTTCAAATACAAGACTCAAGAGAAGCATAACAAGGTAAACAGGAAAGAGAAATCATAAGGGATTTAATAAACTGTTTACTTTCCTACATTGGAAGATAATATTTGTAACTTTTTTTTTTTTAGTGAGGCAATTGCGGTTATGTGACTTGCCCAGGGTCACACAGATATTTGTAACTTTTAAGAACTTTATCATTATTAGGGCAGTTAGAAGGAATATACATATTCAGAGTGTATGTGTGCAAGTTGACTATGATGAGATAATATCTAAAAAATAAAATTAAGGGGTGAAAAAGAGGGATGGATTAGGAGAAGGGGGAGGGGAGATATAGAATGAGGTAAATTATCTCACATAAAAGAAGCATGAGGAGCAGCTAGCTAGGTGGCACAGTAGATGAAGCACCTGCCCTGGATTCAGGAGGACCTGAGTTCAAATCCAGCCTCAGATACTTGATACTTACTAGGTGTGTGACCCTGGGCAAGTCACTTAACCCTCATTGCCCCCCCCCCAAGAAAAAACAGCATGAAAGAGCTTTTACAGTGAAAGGGAAGATGGGGAGTGGCAGACTTTGAACCTTACTCTCATTGGAATTGGTTCAAAGAGGAAATAATATACATATTCAGTGGGGTATAAAAATCTATCTTACCCTACAGGGAAGTAAGAGGGGAAGGGAATAAGAGAAGGGCGGGTGGTGATGGAAGGAAGGGAAGATTGGGAAAGGTGGTCATCAGAAGCTAAATATTTTTGAGGAGGGTTAAAGGGGGAAAAAAGAAGAGAAGAGAGAGAGAGAGAGAGAGAGAGAGAGAGAGAGAGAGAGAGAGAGAGAGAGAGAAGGAAAAAAGGATAAACAGGAAAAATAGGATGGAGGGAAATACACAGTAATCATAACTATGGAAAATTTTTTACAAATTTCACTGATAAAGGCCTCATTTCTCAAATATATAGAGAACAAAGTCAAATCTAAAAGAATACAAGTCATTTCTCAATTGATAAATGGTCAAAATATATGAACAGCCAATTTTCAGATGAAGAAATCAAAGCTATCTACAGTTATATGAAAAAATGCTCTAAATCATTGTTGATTAGAGAAATACAAATTAAAACAACTCAGAAGTACTACCTTATACCTATCAGATTGACTAATAAGGCAGAAAAGGAAAAAAGACAAATGTGGGAGGGGATGTGGGAAAATTGGAACGCTAATGCATTATTGATGGAGTTGCAAACTGATCCATTCTTTCTGGAGAGCAATTTGTAACTATGCCCAAAGGTCTATATAAAACAACGAGTCAGCAATATCACTACTAAGTTTGTATCCCAAAAAGATAAAAGAGACAGAAATGAAGGAAGGAAGGAAGGAAGAAAGGAAGGAAGGAAGGAAGGAAGGAAGGAAGGAAGGAAGGAAGGAAGGAAGGAAGGAAGGAAGGAAGGAAAGAAAGAAAGAGAAAAAGGAAAAGGACCTATATGTACAAAACCATTGTTATCATCTCTTTTCTGGTGGCAAAGAATTGGAAATCAAGGGGGTGCCCATCAATTTGGGAGTGGCTGAATAAGTTGTGGTGTATGAATGTAATGGAATACTATTGTGCTATAAGAGAGGATGAGCAGGATGCTCTCAGAAAAACCTGGAAAGACTTACATAAAGTGATGAAAAGTGAAATGAGCAGAACCCGGAGAAGAATGTACACAGTAATATCCTTTATTGATTAGCTGTGAATGATTTAGCTATTTTGATCAATGCAATTATCCAAGAAAACTTTGAAGGACTTATGATGAGAGATGCTATCCACTTCCAGAGAAATTACTAATGGAGTCTGAATGCAAATGGAAGCAAACCTTTTTAAAGTTTATTTTTTTTGGGGGGGGTGTTTCTTTTTTTGTGTGTATGTGTTTTATTTTACAACATAACTAATATGGAAACATGTTTTGCCTGACTTCACAGGTATAACCTATATCAAATTGCTTGCCTTCTCAATAAAAGGGGAGAAGACAGAGAGAGGGGGAAAATTTGGAACTCAAAATAAAAAAAATGTTAAAATTGTTTTTATGTGCAATTGGACAAAAATGTTTTGTTTTGTTTTTTTATAAAAGAGGTAGTATTGTCCTTTTGTATTATGCATTTAAAAAAAAAAGCAGTGTTGGTCTTCATGGCAGATAACCTAGATTCAATTTCCAGTTCTGTTTGTATTACATTGTACAGTGCATTTTACCTTCTGAACTTCAGGTTTTTCCTCATCTGTAAAACTTCTTGTTGTTTCTGTTATTCAGGCATGTTTGATTCTTCGTGACCAAATTTGGGTTTTCTTGGCAAAGTTACTGAAGTTGTTTACCATTTCCTTTTCTAGCTCATTTTTACAGGTGAAGATACTAAGTCCAACAAGGTGAAGTGACTTACTCAGGGGTCACACAGCTTGTAAGTGTCTGGGGTCTGATTTGAACTCAGGAAGATGAGTACTCTATCCACTATGCCACCTAGTTTCCCCAGTAAAATGGGAGCCAATAAATAGTAAACATACCACCTGCCTCACTGGGTTGTGAGGAAAGAAAGCACTTTATAAACCTGTATATAAAGCAAAAGAAGAAAGAAAGAAAGAAAGAAAGAAAGAAAGAAAGAAAGAAAGAAAGAAAGAAAGAAAGAAAGAAAGAAAGAAAGAAAGAAAGAAAGAAAGAAAGAAAGAAAGAAAGAAGGAAAGAAAAAAGAAAGAAAAAAGAAAGGAGAGAGGGAAGGAGGAAAGAAAGGAAGAAGGAAAGAAAGAAGGAAGGAAGAGAAAGAAAGAGAAAGAAAGAAGGAAGGAAGTTAAGAAGGAAGGAAGGAAGTTACGGAAGGGAGAAAGAAAGAAAAAAGGAAGAAAGAAAGAAAACCATTATTATTTCTGCTAGAAGGAAGAGCCCAGACTCCTAGGTCCTGTCTCTACCTTCCCCATTCCCCCTTTAGGAGTAGCATCATTTGAGATGGGAAAATCTAAGGGTATTCCCTTGAGGGGTGGGGCTTAAGAATGAAAACCTCCCCCAAACAGGCAGGAAAGTACCTGTAAAGCCAGGCTTTGGGGCAGAGGATCCACAAAAATGTATGACTGTTGTGGCAAGTGTAGATCTCCCTAAACTTGCAGGCACCTTCGAACTGCCTCGGAGCTGTCTTCCTCCCCACCTCCATTCTCCGCCTAGTGGCTGGGCTGACCCGACACAGTGACATCACAATGGTTGCTGGGGATGGGGTGGACTGTGATGGTTCTCTTGGTCTTATTTCTTCCTTAGACCCTGGTGGACTAAGGATGTGAGGAGGGGGAAGAAGATCTCTCCCTCCTAACTCCCCTTCCCATGATCTCTCTCCCCTCCTCCCTCCTTTCATCACCTATCCCTTTTATGCTTCCCACTATCCCAGCTATGTAGGAGTTGTCTGGATTCACATTCGAGGTTTGTGTGAATTTCTAACACGAATTTCCTTCCCTCCTTCCTCTTCTAGGTCTTCTTTCTTTTGTCTCTCTGTTACCCCCTTCATTCCCTAATTCCAGCCCCTCTACCTATTGTTTTTTCTTTCTCTTTCTCTCCTCTTTCTTAGAGAAAATGAATGAAGATTCTACTGAGGGCCCTGACCCCAGCTCCAGTCCTACTGAGGAAGCCCCCCAGAGCCAGAAAAATCCAGGGTATGTATGGCCACTGAATTCTTTAACTAAAGTCCCAAAGCACCAATTCCCTCTCTTTCTGCTTGAATTCTTTATCCATAAGAATATCTTATAGTCTTGCGGTCTTTGTGTCTATCTTGAGCTGTCTTTTTTTTTTTTAAACTACATCTTTCTCCATTTGTCTCTCTTCTCCTTATCTAATTTCCTTTCCTCCCTCCATTCCCAGAAAGGAGCAAACCTTCAGGGGCCGGAGGCAGAAGGCAATATTGGGGCATAACTTCCTGGGGCAGAGCCAATGGTGGGGGGAAAACAAGATCTGCACACTCCTCCCCCCTGTGCTTGGGCCCTGTCTCTGTGGATGCAGCTTAAGAACAAAGGTAGTGCTTCGTCCTCGGCCCCCACCTCTCCCCCGGCAGGCCACCCAAAGGTTTCCGTACTTACTATCCAAGGGAGAGTCAACAGGATCAGGGGCGTGGCCCCGAACACAACTGGCTTCTCGCTCATCTTTCCAGCTAACCTCCCAGTCCGGACTTCAACCCACCAGTCACCCTCTGCATCCCCGGCAGCTGGTCCCACTAGGTATTTGGCCCCAAGGTTTTATCATGGCCCCTTCCAAGAATGGGCCCCCCAGAAGCCATCAATCCCACCTTCCTCAGGGAAGTACCCCATTCCCCCAGGGAGAGTGACAACCCCCTAACCTACTATTTATTCTAAGAATAAAAAATATATTTGATTTAAGAATGTCTTGTGTCTGTCTTGTGCCTTGAAATTTATCCCTCATGGAAAGGAGTCCAAAGAACCTATGAGGGAGGAGGCAATGCAGAGGTAAATTTAGATTCTTGGTAAATGGAAAAGAGTAATGGATTTCTAATCAGAGCACTTGGCTTTTGTTTGTTTGTTTGTGGAGCTAAGTGACTTGCCCAGCGTCACACAGCTAGTAAGTGTCAAGTGTCTGAGGCTGGATTTAAACTCAGGTCCTCCTGAATCCAAAGCCCATGCTTCATCCACTGTGCCACCTAGCTGCTCCCAAGGACTTGGCTTTTAATCCCAGCCCTGATATTTTCTAGATGGCTAACATTGGGCAAGTCATTGACCACTTCTGAGTCTCAGGTTTTATTTAAAAAATGAACGTCTTGGACCAGGTCAGGGGTTCTTAATCTGAGGATTATGTATTCCTGAGGGATTAGTAGATAGATTCAAGGGGAGGTCTGTGAATTTAGATGAGAAAAAAAATCACATCTTTATTTTCACACACTTCTGAAATTTAGTGTTCTCTTCATCATGATTTAAAAGAAAATATTCTGTGAAGGGGGTCCATGGGTTTTTTTTTTTGTTTTGTTTTGTTTTTAGCCAGACTGCCCAAGGGAGTCACAATACAGAAAGGTTAAGACTAGATGATCCAAGCCCAGCTCTAAATCTACCTTCTTTCACTTCTCTTACTGAATTCCTATTCCTACCACTCCAGGTCTTGCTATATATTTGAAATTTATGAAAATTGGCAATGCATTAGTGCCCATTTTAACCATCAGATCATTTTCTGTTACCCTCAGACCCAATTGTTCTGGATCCTCTGTCTGGGGAGCTGTGTATTTATTGTTCACTTGTGTCCTATTCTTCACGACCCCATTTGGGGTTTTCTTGATACTGGAGTGGTTTGCCATTTCCTTCTTCAGGTCATTTGAGAAATGAGGAAACTGAGGTAAACAGGGTTAAGACACTTGCCCAGGGTCACACAGCTAGTAACTGTCTCAGGTCACATTTGAACTGATCCTATCTCTAGGTCTGACACTCTATCTACTTAGTCATCTACCTACATTCAGTTTTGTATCAGACTATTTTATATTGCACATTTTGGGGTCCTACTCTCTATACAGGAGCTCCTAATTGAAAGAAGACCTTCCACCAGTTAAGATGGACAGCACAGTCATTGAGAGTTGCTTGGGGGTACTGAGAAGTTAAATGACTTTTCTAGGGTCACAGTGAGGATTGCTACAGAAGCACTACTTGAATATAGCTCCTCTCTGATTGTGAGGCCAACTTACTGGACTTCTGCCTCTCATATTGAAATTGCTTCCTAATAAATCGCCCTAATTGTGATGGACTCATTCTAAATTTAGTAACTTCTCTCTACTGCCTTGGAAGAAAATGATTCTCATTTGAATGATTTAGGACCAAAGAAAACCCCAACCCCAACTGTTTTCCCCTCAACTGGGGGGGGGGGAGGAACCCAGATCATTGTCACAAAAATGTCTTTTTGGCCCCAGGGTAATTACTGAGACATATTGCCCATAAAAAGAGCATAGAACTGGGGAAATACATGGATGGATACTATTCCAGGCTCTACCATAACTCAAAATGTGACCTTAGAAAAGTCACTTTCCCTGGGTCTCAGTTTCCCCTTCTGTAAAAGGAGGGAGTTGGTCCAGATGATGTCTAAGGTTTGAACTCTAAACTTCTCTAGTTTTAAATCTTAAGCTAGACCTTATTTTTTACCAAATTCCCTTTAGTCCTTTAGGAGTGAAAACATAGGAACAGACCTTCTGGAAGATGGCTGGAGAACTGCGAAGCCCAAATTATTTTTCTCCTTGAAGAGTTGGAAGTGGGCGGGAAGGAGTGTGGGGGGAGGGGAGAAAAGTGGAGAATGAGAGTGGGAGTGGGGGTGGGGCAGAACCTGGAAGAGCCCCGCACCTTGCCCTCGAGGGGCTCACAATCCAGAGTCTAAACCAGACAGACCTTGAACTTGGAGAACCCTCCCCCCCCATTTATTGCAAACTGAAATTCCATCCGCCAGAGAACTTGGATTAGATGAGCAGCCAACCTCTGGCGTAGTGAGCCAACCTCGGTTCCACAGCTCCACCCGCAGTGTCCACATCCTAACGCCCAGTCCCAGTCCTTACTCTTGGTCCCCAAGATGGCCTCTTCTGGAGTTTTATCCCCACTTCCTCTTTCCCCATTTCACATCTTTCGCTTCCCAACCGTGCAGAAATTACCATTTAAATTCTGGAGATGCAGTCTTCTTGGGTCATGGAGGAGGCTGGGGGTGTGGGGGGTGTCACCACCACCTCCTCTTAGAAAGTTCTCGGGTGTCACTCCCCATTTCCTTTTGATTCTCTTCCCCTCCTGCTCCCTCACCTTCCTAGGCCTAGGAATCTCGGGCCTAGGGGCCCGAGAAAGGGAAGTTGATCTGTTCCATCTTCTTTGACACCCCGCCCCCCCAAACCTACCCTGCTTTGGACCTGGGGCGCTGAAGGAAAGGATGTAAACGCAAGTGCTAGGTCGTTAAGGTATTTGAAATTTTTTTTTAAGGGGGAAAAAAACTCCGGAGAAAGAAAGTATTTGATGGCTAATAATCTCATTTCAATATAATGGGACCTTCTTCTGCAGAGAGCAAGACAGGTTAAGAGATATAATTATGACTTTGCAAACTCTCTCCCAAGTGCTGGAAACGCGCTGACAGGTCTGCGCCGGGCTGCGCTCGGCTCCGCTCGGCTCCGAGGGGAGACGGCTTTGTCTGGAGCGCCAGTTAAAGAGACAGGATCCCTTTCCCCCCTCCCCCCCCCCCCCACCTCCATCCTTTGCCTGCTTTGCAATTTAACTTGTCAGAATCATCCCCGCTCCCGGATCCGTGTTTGATTCCTTCACGGAGCGGGGCGGGGGGGGGGGGGGGGGGAGGGAGAAATGAGTGTGTGTGTGTGTGTGTGTGTGTGTGTGTGTGTGTGGTGGGGGAGCAAGAGCAGAGTGCAGTGGGCTGATGTCTTCGAGGTTCCCCCAGGAACAAAAAAGAAACGCGAGCTCAAGATTTGTCTAAGCCTGAAAGGGGGAAGGGGCAAGCCTATTTAGCTAAAGTGGGTGGAGGGTGGGACAATTATAGAACTCAAGCCGTGTAAACATGACTCTCATCCCCATCAGCCAAAAATGAAACTTTTAAAAAACCCCATACAATGCGGATGGTATGACTGTTTGCTTGGTCCAATCTGGTCCAAATTCTCCGGATAATTGTCCATTTTTCTTTTCCTGTAGACCCAGTAGGTAGAAGTGGAGCTAAGAAGGCTGCATATTTTTCTTTTCTTTTGAAGCCAAACTTTAAAACACCAGCAACAAAACTACAGTGGAAAAAAAAAATCCACTTAAAACTGGATCCCTATGGAGGATTTCGCCAGCATCCTAGTGGCTCAGACCGGGAAGAATCCCCTACGGGATTAGTTTAAATAGGGCAGAGGATTGGTGGAGTCAGAGATTAGGTGCAGGTCGAGCTGAGCCATGAGTTCAAATTTGGGATCTCTCGGAAGGGAAGAGATTCCCTTTCAGGTCGAGAGGCTGCTGGGGAAAGTCAAAGGCCTTGAGTGTGGGTGAGTGCGCATTAGTGCTTGAGCAGGTGGATGCACTCTCAGAGCCAAGGTGTTTATGGAAATGTGTAGGTGTTTTGAATATGTGGCCTCACAGTCCTCCCCCACTCCCACTCTACATCCCTTTCCCCCACCAATTAAATCCCCGAAATGTAAACGAAGATACACTAGGAGATAGACATGAAAGTAAAGACCTGGAGGAAAAGAGATGGAGATGAGAGAGGGAGGGAGAAGAAATGAGAGGAGGAAGAGAAGGGAAAGGAAAGAAAAACAGCAAAAACAGACGAGGAGAGGATAGAGGACGGGGAAGGGGAAGGAAAGAACCATGCAGAGCCGGAGAAAAATGAAATGGAGGAAGAGAAATAAATGACTGGAGACCGGTTTCAGAAGATCGTCCTGGAGACCGGTTTCAGAAGATCGTCCCAGGGCCTTGAGTATACGTCGTTGCTGTTGCCCACAATCTCTCTCTCTCTCTCTCTCTCTCTCTCTCTCTCTCTCTCTCTCTCTCTCTCTCTCTCTCTCTCTCTCTCTCTCTCTCTCTCTCTCCCAGTTTATTTATGGAATAGGCTACCTGCCTCACGATGACTTTCCCCACTTCGCATTATATGGAATTAGTAAGGAATTCTGGAAAAAAAACAACAACCCCAAAACAAAAAACCCAACAACAACCCAGAGCAAGTCTCTACTAATTTCCCAGTCGCACCTCAGCGCCCTCCAGACCCGCACTGAAAATCCGGAAAGATCGAAGGATGCGGGCTGATGACTGGCCGTCTGATTCGCCCTGGGGAGGAGAGGAAGGGGTTAGGAGACCAAGGGACCTTTCCTAGGACAAAAGAAGGATGCACTGACCCGGAATCCCAGGGACAGATTAGGCCAAATAGCCTGGGTCTGGCGCAAACGCGATTAGCAAACGACTCTAGGCTAAATGTAAAAGGTTTTATTGGGTTCATTCAATCACAAACCCAGTCTAGTCTGATTTACTCCCTCCCAGTTCTATTATCCCCACCTCTCTTGTCTGCATATAAATCACACCTAGGTGTGCGTGGCACTTTCGCCGGTCTTTCTTGTGCAATACTACAAACTAGTCAAACAAGACTATAATAACTTGGAGGTAATGCTGCTGCTCCGTTGTAGAGAAGGGAAGACACTGCCAGGAATTTTCTTTGGGAGTGAGAATTTAGATCAGCACAGATTCACTCAAATTCTCCTATGGTGGGAGTGGTGGGGCTCCCCCAGCCTTCGTCTAGAGATCTCCCTACTAGGCTGGTGGGGGAGGGGGACAGCGAGCGGGGGCTACAGGTGCACTTTCCGGTTTCAGGACTAGGGGGAAATGAATGGACCGTTGGCGGCTTGGAGGCTTAGAACCTTTTGATGTGTCTCGGGTGACTGGACGAACCGTCCACAGACAACACGAAGTTTTACATACGTCTACGTCCCTATTCTGATGCATATGCTGTATCCACTTCCCTACCCATCCTTGAGGAATACAGCTCAGGCGGCACTTAGGGGTCCCCAGCACCCTTCTACCCCTCTACTGTATAGTTGCGGGGAGGAGGGTGGGGCTTGAGGGGCGGTGTTCGGAAGGTATCTCTGAACTACTAGGAGCAAGATTCCACATCTTCCACCGCATCCTTCCCGCCCCCGCCCCCCACCTCCGTCCCATTTGGGAATATGTATTTTCCCGGGTGAAATCCTAATTACTCTTGAAGGTGAGAGCCTACTTCTAGCTTCAGTCTTGGTCCAGGGATAGCTCGGTAAACAAAGACTAGAACTCGAAGAGGGAGGTGAGGTGGGAATAAGAAGGGTAGGGATGATGAAGGGGGGGGGGAGAGAGAGAGAGAGAGAGAGAGAGAGAGAGAGAGAGAGAGAGAGAGAGAGAGAGAGAGAGAGAGAGAGAGAGAGTGGTTCGAGGAAAATGCTTAGCATGGCCTCGGCCACTTGTCCAGGGGAGGTACGTATGATTTTAAGTCAAGCGCGTGCTCACACTTGTGTATATGTTTGCCTGTTGGTGTGTGTAATTCTAAGCTCCTGCCTTGGTGTGTATGTACGTGTGTTCGCACAACTGTGAAATATACAGGGTTGTAAGGGAGGATTTAAGTTTTTTTTTTTTTAAAGGCCGGAGAGAAAAGGAAAACAAGAGAGACAAATTGGCAAACATTTCCGAAGAGTGAGACAGGGATTTGGGGGGAGAAAGAGGGAGAAGAAGAGGGAGGGAGGGAGAGAGAGACAGACAGACAGAGACACAGAGAGACACAGAGAAAGACACACACACACACACACACACACACACACACACACACACACAGAGTCACAGAGACAAGACAGGAGACATAAAGACAGAATGAGAGTGAAGCCACCAAGGTCAGGTTTTAGACTTTGTACGCGCGGTCTTTCGGCGTGGCCCGGGTGGGGGCCTCGTGGGTCCGGGTCCCTATGGGGAAGCGGGGGTCGCTGGGTGGAGTCAGGGAGGAGCCACAGGGCGCAGCCGGCGAGGTCAAGGGGGAAGGGGCACATGGAGGGCAGCGGCTCGGAAAGCCAGCTCGGCCGGCTCAGGTTACTGTGAGCCTTCCCGGGGAGCCGAAGCCTACCCCCCCCTTCCCACCCCTAGCCCCAGGGAGAGGGGCCGGGGATGGGCTACGGGCTCGTCCCCACTCCCCACCCTCACCCCCAGCCCCCACTGTTTGCATTTCTCTGGCAGGCTGCGGGGCTCAGGTTGAAAGGAATCGCCTTCATTTGGAACTCTGTTTATTTTTCTTAACTAACCGGCGCAGACAGACGACCCTGTAGAGCACCGGCGGCCGGCAGGGGCCGAGCCCGGGCCAGGGGAAAGGGGTGAGGGGAGAGGGAAGCCAGGCGGGAGTGGGTGGGGAGGGGAGGACATCTCCTCCCCTCCCCCCAACCACTGAAGCGGAGGGGGAAGTGACAAGACAGTTGGGAGTTTCTCCCACTTTCTCAAACAGATTCTTAGTCCCCTAATCCCATTACTTCATCTGTGGCCTGTTTGCGCCTGGCAAATGCACTGGGTTCAGAGTTTCTGGACTTCTGGGCTCCGGGTCCTATCTGCCCAGCCTCTGGGACCTTGGCTTCCGCCTGCTCTGCTCCGGTGTCGGCAGCTGGACACACGTAAAAGTGGGCTGCGATGAAAAGGCTTTTCCCGGCTTTTACCCGGCTGGGGTGGATAAAACTGATGAAACCCAGAGGTGCCTGGGCTCTTAGAAGCCAGCCAAGTGCCCTAGAGAATGGAGGTGGGGGTGGGAGGTTCCTGGCATAGTCAACTCAACCCGACACAGGCAAGGACCCCAGAGACACTTGGATGTAAGGATAGGAAGGAGGAGGGGGTATTTCTTGCGTGTTTTGACATGAAATGAATAAAATTCAAATGATATTCAAAAAAATACGCAAATTATCAGCTATTCTTAGGGAGTCAAGAGCTCAGCATTATTTGCAATGGAGTGGCAAAGCCAATGAGAATTCAGACGTACAGTCCTCACCAGTGCATAGGCCTCGTGTGTGTGTGTGTGTGTGTGTGTGTGTGTGTGTGTGTGTATTCCAGTGAGGTTTGGTCTCTTCTGAAATGCACGGCTCTGTGTGAATGTGTGTAGGAGAGTTTGTGTGTTTTTCAGAGATTGTTTGTCTAGGGTTGTCTACCATATTTATGTCCTTGTGAGTTTGTGTGTGAGAAATGTGCTTGTCTGAGTTTATCTTCCTGTATTTGTGTGGGAACGTGTGTGTGAGAATGTGTGACTGTGTGAGTGAGAAAGTGTGTGTGTATGTGTGTGTCAGCGTGTGTGTCTCTGCTGGAATGTATGTACCCGGGCGGGTGTGCTCGCCTGTCATGAAAATGAGGTCAGGGAAGGTCGTTCCGCTCTACAGTATAAATCAAGGAGGAAAGGAGAATGGAAGTGAGAGACATTCCCAGGAGACCCAAGGGAGAGAGACTGAACAGGAGACACAGAGGAGAGAGGGAGGGGGAAGAGAAAGACAAAAAGAGAGGAAGGAAGGGAGAGAACGAGGGAGAAAGAGAGGAACGGAGAGGAGGGGGAGGGAGGGGGGGAGGGAGGGAGAGAGAGAGAGAGAGAAAGAGAGAGAGAGAGAGAGAGAGAGAGAGAGAGAGAGAGTTTTTTGCCTACCAAGTTCCATATCCCAGTTCCTTGGGGCCACTGAATATTTATTCACCCTGTTACCCTGACTTCCTCCTTGCCCCTTTAGGAAAAAAGTAGGGAAAATAGAAGCCCTCAAACTGAAACATATTAACCTGCCCACTGCCCCCCCAACAAAACAACACAACACCAACACCTTCCAAAACACTACTCCATTTAAACAATGTTTTCTTTCTTTAGTTAATATTTCCTCATCACATCCACCGTCTAAGGAGAATTTGTAATAGTTACCCCCCTTGACACATCTATCCCTGCCTCCCTTCCCACCCTAGTTACAAACACATTCACAATCATACTTACACACTCACCCACCTCTCTCTCTCTCTCTCACTGTGTGAGCCAGGAGCTCCCCACTGGTGACCTGGATTATAACACCCCAGAGTCTTCTTCGCATCTCCCTTCTTCTTTTCCCCCTTTATTGCCTCCCTCTCATTCCAGAGCCCTCCTCCACCATTCTTCTTTCTACCTACTATATTTCCCCCCTCCCCAACTTGGCCTCCTCCTTTTCTCCCTCTTGCCTGCTGTCCTCATCCATATCACATCCATCTCCCCATCAGGGAGCCCAGACTTCTCTTTTAACCCTCCATGCTCTGGCATTCTCCCTTCCCCTCTCCTCCTAGCTCCTCTCTTCTCCCCTTCTCTCCTCTTTCTTACCCTTCCCTCCACCCCATCATTGTGGAATTGGGCTCTTCAGTCTCAACATCAGGGGGCCCACAGTTTGAATCATGCTCTTCCTCCTAGTATAACTGCCAAATCTTAGCAAGAGCAAACTGAGCTCCTGGTCCCAATCCCACCCCACAATGCATAGTCAGGCAGGGATTGAAACTTCTCATTGTGTGGGCTGGTCTCAAAGACCTTGGGATGGAAGGATGGGGAGGGGGAGTGAAGAGGAACCTCTCCAGGAGATCAATTCTTCTGCCCCTTCCAAATGTTCTCCTTCAGCCCCTCCCATGAAGATGAGGCAGGAGACCAGGGAAGGCCTTTGGTAGATGGAGATTCTCACTTCTCTGTGGCATGGCCTCTACCATCACGTAGTCTCTCTGAGTGTCAGTTTCCCCATTTGTAAAATGAAATCTCGTTCATCTAAGGTGATCTAAGATGATTCCCATCTTTGTATTTTGAGTGTCCCAGGGTCAGTGGGAGGTGAGTAGGAGTTTGGGGTTAACTCTCAGAGATTCAGAGAAGCCCTTTCTGCCTACACTTGAACTGGGTACAGGTCAGGCTCTGTCATGTCACTGCTCTGGAAACCCTGAGTACATAGATAACAAATGGGTGGGGAAGGGGTTAGCATTTTCTTGAGGCCCCAGTGCCTAAGACTATCAAGAAAAAAAAAAGACTTTCTTGACTCAGCCCTTGCCCCAGGACTCAGGATTTGTTTTTAAACCTTTTGTTGTTTCATAGACCCCTTTGGTATTTTGGTGAAGCCTGTGAATGCCTTCTCAGAATATATTTTTTCAACCACATAAAATAAAATACATGAATTTATAAAAGCAACGGATTATATTGAAGTTCAGTTAATCCCAAACTCCAGGTTAAGAACCATGACTCTGGGTCTTGTTGGCTCAGTTCCCTACAGACTTTAGGAATCTCTGGCCCCAGCAACCTTCATTCAGGACGGTTCCTTTCCAGGCTCCTGGGTCTGGGACTGTTTGCCACTAAGCCTTCTACGGAGGGCCAATTTACATAGATTTCTTCCTTCTCCCCCTACCTCCCATTCAGTAAATTTGAAACACAAGTCGAGGGTCCAGGCAAAGTTAACGGGAGTATCCCTCTGGGCTGATCCCAATTTGGTCTTTCTGGGGTAGAGAGAATGAGGTGATTCAAGACTGTGCATTGGAGAGCACTAAGTAGAGCCCCTGCCCTGCCCACCTCCCCACCTGGCCTAGGGAGAAGAGAGGCTGGAAAGGTTTGAGGTTGGGGGACAGGCTCATGACTTCCTCTTTCTTCCTGTATATGTACCTGTTGCTATAATTGTATGTCCTCCCTCTGTTGTTTCTGAGTGTGTGTGTGTGTGTGTGTGTGTGTGTGTGTGCACGCACACACACACTTGTGCTAGAAGTCCAGAGCCAAAGCTCTGGTCATATTCCCATAACGCCCACAATACATGAGTCTCTGACAGGTCACTGTGGTCCCATACCACCCCTATGTGGCCTGGGAAGACACTACAGGTGCTGGGATTGAGACAACTAGCTTTGAATGTTAACTAAACCAGAGGCTTTCTGTAACCTCTTACTCCAACCAATAGACAGCTAAATTTGTTCTCCAACCCCTTCTAGCTGTGACATAGAGTTTAAGAATCTGTTGCAGGGTAGATACAAAACAAAACAAAACTTCTTTTCTCACACTCTTTTTCTCAAGCCAATTCAATGCAACAAGCCATGAGTGCAGAGACAGGAATTTTGGATCCCTAATTTGTCCAGCACATCACATGACCCCAAATGAATAGTTTCTTTACCCTCTTGGAGTTTCAGTTCACATCCCCACCCCCTAATAATGACAACTTACATTTATGTGGTTTATTAATGTGATTTTCTTTTATTGGCTTTGGAGTCAGAGCTCTTGGGTTCAAAAACTAGTGCTGCCGATGACTACCTGTGTGATCTTGGATGAGTCAGACACCATCTATGAGCTTCAGTTCTCTCTCTGTACATTGAGAGGGATGACTTTTTGGGTCCTTTCCAATCTAAATTTATGACCATGTCACTAGCAAAAGGCAAGGTTTCATATCCATTCTCTTATTTGAGAGGGTCAGCATTTTATAGAGGATCAAGGTTAGGTTTAGAGTCAGGAAGACAAGTCTCCCATAGCAGAGAGAGGGCTAGCCTTAGAGTTAGGAAGATTAGTGTTTCATAGAAGAGAGAGGGCTAGCCTTAGAGTCAGGAAGACCAGCCTCCCTTAGCAGATAAAGGGCTAGCCTTAGAGTCAAGAAGAGCATTCCATAGAGGACCAGCCTCCTATAGAGAATAGAGGGTTGACCTTAGGGTTCAGGTCTTGCCTCTGACACAAATACTTGATGTGTGACCACAGTCATATCACTCAACCTTTCTGTGCTATGCTCTGCGTTGGTGAGAATTCTCAGGTGAAATTTTCTTTCTGAATGGACGAAATCATAGGTTTGGACAAAAAGTCCAGCCTGATCTCATTTGATCCTTACGGTAACTGGATAAGGCAGACAGGAAAGAGATTATTACTCCCATTATACAAATGAGGAAACCAAGGCCAAGAAAGGTTAAGAGATTTGTCCAAGTTAGGAAACAGCTGAGGTAGGTTTGAGTCTAGGAGGCAGAGGTGGCATTAGCACTCTGTACCTGAGTTGGCCTTCCCCTATTAGCATTGCTCGCCACCCCAACTGAGGAATATCAGAAGAAGTATCTTGGAAAGTTTTTCCAGGTTCCAAATGATGCCTATCAGAAAAGGCTTGCGGGATGACCCAAATAACCTTGTACTTGCAGCAACTGTGACTAGGGGTGGTGGTGTTGAGGGGTTGGGGGCTGGACTCTTCCAGACAGAGCTGGAATCTGCCACAGACTGCCCTTCATGGAAGGCAGAGGGTCAAAGGCAGCAGCAATTCCTGATGCTCTGCTGCCTTCTAGTGGTGATCACAGCCCCTGCATGGGAGTCAGACAAAGTCCAGTTTAGGATGGTGTAGTAACTCCTTCCCCATTCCAAACTCTCATTCTCTCCCAGAAATAGAATATTTCTCTTGAATTGCTACTCTCACAACTCCTATTCCTAAACCTAGAGGAGATCCTGGGAAGCTGGATGTGGATTTTATGGGGCTTTCAGAACATCCAATCCAATTCAATTTAAATCAATAAACGTTTAAGTGCCTACTATGTGCCCGGCACTGTGTCAAGCCCTGGGGATTATTAATAAAATTAAAATAAAAAGAGAGACAGTCCCTGCCCACAAGGAGCTTGGTTGGTTGGTTGTTGTCCTTTGTACTCAAAGAGAACCAAAATGACATTACTTTGTCCGGGTCAATGTACAGTGTACCAGACTGTGTCTTATCAGACCAATATGAGCTCAGAAGGCTCTACTATGGGTCAGGCCAGGAACTTAAAACTAATAGAAGAAATAAAATCACACATATATGAAAAAAGTCAAAACATTTAATTTATTGTTTTTGTTTTTGCAGGGCAATGAGGGTTAAGTGACTTGCCCGGGATCATACAGCTAGTAAGTGTCAAGTGTCTGAGGCCAGATTTGAACTCAGGTACTCCTGAATCCAGGGCTGGTGCTTTATCCACTGCACCACCTAGCTGCCCCCCAAAACATTTAATTTAAAAACTAAGTGGTATAGATAGTCCATGCCAAGGGAACTTAAAGGAGGGAGAGAGAACTGTGGGTTAGAAGTCATCAGGGGAAGCTTCCTGGAGAAGGTGAGGCAATGTGGGCCTTCTCTGAAATCTTCCTAGTTTACCAATATCCTTCCTAAAATGTGCCCCCCCCCAAAATTAAACACTGCATTACAGATGTGGTCTCACCAGGGGAGAGTATAGTGGGACTATCTTCTGTTTAATCCCCAGCACTATACTTTTGTTTTTTAAAAAATGAATTGACAGCTTTTATTTTCTTCCCTACATTTCCTATCATATTTCTACCTTCACTCCCCCTTCCCAGAGAACCATCTTTTATAATAAAGAATTTCAGAGGGTAAAAAAAGGCTTAGCAAAAGTAACCAACATATTGAAGCTTACATTTCTATAGTGCTTTAAAGCTTACAAAGTGCCTTTCATATATTATTTCAAATGACCCCCATAAAATAACCCGGTGGGGCGGCTAGGTGGCACAGTGGATAGATCACTGGCCCTGGTTTCAGGAGGACCTGAGTTCAAATCCAGCCTCAGGCACTTAACACTTACTAGCTGTGTGACCCTGGGCAAGTCACTTAACCCTCATTGCCCTGCAAAAAAACCCCAAAACCCAAAAACAAAATAACCCTGTGACCAGACTCAAACATAGCTCTTCTGATCTTAAGTCCAGTGCTTCTTCCTGTATACAAGCAGAGAGGTGACCAAGAGGAGATGGGATTTGCAAAAGTCACACAATATGTCACTTCATTCATTCATTCATTCATTCATTCATTCATTCATTCATTCATTCATTCATTCATTCACTAATGCATTCATCCATTCATTTATTCAATCACAGAACATCAGAGCAAGAAACTGCTCTATATGGAGATTACCTAGTACTTCAGGGCAAGGGGTAAGAGGAATGTTGCAGGGAAGCTACCACTGCTTACAGCTGTCTTGAGACCATTACCTTCTCTCCATGTATCCTTAAATAAAGCTTATGTAAACAAACCTAGCAGTGAGTGTTCTACTTTTGTCAGACTGTGGGAATCCTTTGGTACTGTCTGTAATTGTTTGTAAGAGATGCTCCTTATCTCCTTCTTATACCTTCTTGGCAGTATAACAGAAAGAGCATGGGGTTTGGGGGTTGCATGCCTTTGGGCAGTTGAGTGATGTGGTGGATAGAATGCTAGACCTGGAGATAGGATCACCTGAGTTCAAATCTGACCTGAGACACTTCCTAGATGTGTGACCCCGGGGCAAGTCACTTCACCCTGGTTGCCTCAGTTTCCCCATTTGTAAAATGAGCTGGAGAAGGAAATGGCCAACCACTTTAGTATCTTTGCCAAGAAAACTGCCCAACGGGTCACAGAAAATCAGATATGACTGAAATGACTCAACAACCACAACAATGCCTTAGTTTTAAGCCCCATCTCCAACATTCATGAGCAGGTGGTCTTGAGCAGGTCATTTTATTTCTCCAAGCCTCAGTTTCCTTTAGCCTTTCTTCATCTCCAGAGCAGAAATACTACTATTTATACTATCCCCCTTACAGCCCCCATATAAGCATGAAAGCACTGAAAAGCGACATGATCTATGGGGAAAGAAGTCTGGATTTAGGATCAGGCGACTTGGGTATACTATGTAGCTCTATCACCCATATGACTTTGGACAAATAATTTAATGTCCCTGGGCAGTTTCCCCACCTGTAAAATGAAGGGATTGGACTAGATGGCATCTGAAGTCCCTCCTACTTCTTCATCTCTGACTCCATGATGTAAATGTGAGAAGTTAGAGAAAATATCAGCCATGTGCCTTAACATGAGGGATATAAGACTTTTTTTTTTTAGTGAGGCAATTAGGGTTAAATGACTTGCCCAGGGTCACACAGCTAGTAAGTGTTAAGTGTCTGAGGCTGGATTTGAACTCAGGTACTCCTGACTCCAGGGCTGGTGCTCTATCCACTGCACCACCTAGCTGCCCCGGGATATAAGACTTTTTAACCATGTGAATGTTCATGTTGTTAAGTGCTTTCTTCACAACAGCCCCTGTATGCTACACAGCACAGAGTGCTATTATCACCACCAAAACTCTTAGAGACCTTTTGACCTTGGGAAGGCTGTGCTGTGTTTCTCTTCTATGGCATCTCATCCTGGAGTCCTTAGCGGTCAGTAGCAGGTCAGTTCCTGGGAGTCTGAAGAGGGTAGTGGGAGGCTGGGAGAATCTTAGGGATTGGTTTCAGGGCAGATGGCAAGGCCTGGTGGTTCTCTCTCTGCCTGGAAGGATTATAGTTGGTGATTCTCAGCTAATGCAGGTGGTATGAGCAGCTATATGGCTCTTCTTGGCCTGCTGTCCCAACTGGGATCTGGGGTGGGGAGAGGGGCAAGGAAAGGCAAGGGGATAGGAAACCTCCTACTGCCATCCCTTGGCATTTCTTCCTAGCAGGCTGCTTCATGGGGTCTGGATAGGCTAGAGGTTAGGGGAGGGGGAAGGGGAAGATCATAGATTTAGAGATAGAAAGGGCATTAGATTCCATTTTGTTCAACCCCTTTATTTTACAGTTAAGGAACCAAAGCCCAGAGAGGTTTAGTGTTTAGTCCCTGGTCACAGAGGTAGTATATAGTAACAAATAGCAGGGCAGACTTGGAACCATGGTCCTCTAACTCCAAATCTAGCATGAGAAACAGGACAAAACAGCATCATGGAAGTCAAAGGAAGGTGGTCAATGGTGGCCGAAGCTGTAGAGATGCCACTGACAAAGACAGAGAAAAAGGCTTCAGATGAATCAATTAAGGCTGTTGATAGGACCCCATTTGGGGTTCTCTTGGCAAAGATACTGGAGTGGTTTGCCATTTCCTTCTCTAGCTCATTTTACAGATGACGAAACTGAGGCAAAAAGGGTAAAGTGACTTGCTCAGGGTCACACAACAGAGTAGTTTCAGTAGAATGATGGGACCATTGGGGGTGGCTAGGTGGTGCAGTGGATAAAGCACTGGCCCTGGATTCAGGAGTACCTGAGTTCAAATCCAGCCTCAGACACTTAACACTTACTAGCTGTGTGACCCTGGGCAAGTCACTTAACCCCCATTGCCCCACAAAAACAAACAAACAAAAACAAACAAACAAACAAAAAGAATGATGGGACCAGAAGAGAGATTACAAGCTGTTGAGATTCGAGCTGGAAGAGGCAATGGATACAAACAACTTTTTCTAGGGATTTGCTTTGAAAAAGGACCAGGGTATGGGATCATATACTGAAAGGATGCCAGGTACAAATGAAGGTTAAAAAAATTTTTTTTATGGATAGGGGAATATCTGTGCGTATTTTTAGAAAACAAAGAGCCAATAAATCAATTAATTAATTAGTGAGTGTTCATTAAATACCAATTACACGCCAGACACTGCTGTGCATTAGGTTTACATGTGCAAAAATGAGATAGCCCTTGGGGGAGGGGAGATGCAACAATACTTAGAGATAATTAAATATAGGAGAAAGAGTCAGACACATAGATCTATTCATATGCATAGGTATATACATAGACACATAGGCATATACATACATGCATATATAATATATGTGATATATCATGCATATATGTATACAATACACACTATACACCATACACACATGCATATAAGTTATACAATATGATATCTAGGCAACACACAATTTATGCAAATATGTAGAATATTTGTACAATACAGGTATTTTTGTACATTATATATGTATAATGTATATATACATATATATGTATAATGGGCATGATATGCATATGTAATATAGCATATGTCACAACATATCACATATATATATATGTATATATCTTTATATCTGTATATCTATTTATCTATATCCATATACACACATATGTGTATATGTGGACAGGTAGGTGGCACAGTGGATAGAGAGCTGGGCCTGGAGTCAGGAAGTCTCCCCTTACTGAATTCAAATCCATCATCAGATACTTACTAGCTGTGTGACACTGAGCAAGTCACTTAACCCTGTTTTCTTTAGTTTCCTCATCTGTAAAATGAGCTGGAAAAGGAAATGGCAAACCACTCCAGTATCTCTGCCAAGAAAATCCCAAATAGGGTTATAAAGAGTCAGCCAAGACTGAAAAACAATGTATATATGTGCATGATATATTATTTAAAAAGACATTTATATTATAAAAAGACCAAGTCATTGTGGCGATAGACAGGCTAAATGAAAGGATCATTTAGAGTTGGAAGATACCTTAGAGACTGCCTAGTCCAACAACTAAATTTTACAGTTAGGTGACTTGTCCAAGATCACACAAATCATAAATGAAAGAGATGGCAATTTAGGTCCTCTGGCTCCCAATCTAAGGCTCTTTCTGGTGCAGTACCATATTAACTTTCAGGTGGGGGATGTTCCACCCCAGCCTAATCCAATACAAGGAGGATTTATTAAGCACCAAGATTATGCGCCAAGAATTGCGCTAAACTCAGGGGTTAAAAAAAAAAAAAGAAAAGAAAAAAGAAAAAAATAGTTCCTGCCAACAAGGAATTTATATTCTGCTAAGGAGGGGGAGGGTTATAATATGTAAACAAATAAATCTATGCTAATGTAAGAGTGCTTTTCTAATGTTTCCTGGGAAAGAAGCAAGGGGTGGGGTGGGGTAGTGAAGCCATAGGGAAAATAGGAAATATGTGTGGGCATACATTTATTTCCCAGAGTCCTTGGGTTTCATTTTTCTTTATTGTTCAAGACATTTCCTATTCTGAGTTTTATAGGTTTGAAGAGTAAAAGAGTTTGTTGTTGTTGAATCATTTTTCAGTTGTGTCTGGCTCTTTGTGACCCTACTTGGGGCTTTCTTGGCAAGGATACTGGAAAGGTTTGCCCTTTCCTTCTCCAGCTCATTTTACAGATAGGGAAACGGAGCCAGACAGGGTGAAGTGACTTGCCCAGGGTTACACAGGTAGTAAGTGTCTGAGACCAGGTTTGAACCTGGGAAGATGTCTTCCTGACTCTAGGTCCAGCACTCTATGCACTGTGGTACCAACTGGATGCCCCAAATGGGATCATACGATCATACATTTAACACTATTTCGGGGCACTGAGGTTACTTAGTTCAGCCCCTTCATTTACAGGTAAGAAAACTGAGGTCCCAAGGTTTAAAAGACTTTCCCAAGGTCACACAAGGTAGCAAAGAGCAGAGCCCAGGTTTGAAGGCATGTTCTCAGACTCTAAATCAGGCACTCAGTGGTATGTCAGGCTACATTGACTCCCACATTCATTTCTTGAGCTGTAGGTGATAATTTGGAGCTCAGCCTCCTGTCTTCCATCAGGCCCCAGGAACCTCTCCATCCTATAAGATCACATCAGCCCTGAAACTCTCACCTCAGGACCCTCTTTACTGGGGGTGCAGACGTCTCCTCTCAGAAGCTCCACTTAAAGAAGGAGCCCAGGTCAGCCATCTCTTCATTTCCCACCAGGCTACACTTCTCTGGACTTTTTCTTTATCTCCCCACACTAGTACCTTCTTCCCTGCTTCCCCACACTTCCCCACACTTCCCTGCTTCCCTTTTCAAGTTGTCTTCTCCCATTAGATTGTAAACTCCTTGAAGGCAGGAACTGTCTTTTTGCCTTCACTTAGCACCTGGCATATAGTAGGTGCTAAATAAATGTTTATTGACTAATTATAATCACAGTCAGGATAATCTTCCCCTATCTGCATGATCTTATGTTAGTTTTTACTGTAGCTTCACTCACTCTTCTTCTGCCAGCTCCCACAGCCCTGAGAGATTTGCATCCAATTTACCTGCATGGCTGGAGACAATCCAAGGATTTTCAAGTGGGAGGGACTTTAGGCATCTTTGAATCCATCCCTTTCATTTTATGGATGAGGAAACAGAAACCCAGAGAGATGAAGTAACTTACCCAAGGTCACATAGGTCATAAATAGCAGGCTTAAAATATGAGCCCAGGATGCTTTTTTTTTAAACTATCAGGAATGCTTAGTCTGTGTATTTCTCCAATTAAGAAGACCACAAAAAAAAAAAAGAAGACCACAATAAGACCCTACTTTTCAGTGCTTTCTAGCTAAAGAACCTGCAACTACGTGGTATGGTGGACGAGTCTAACAAACCTGGATTCAAATCCTACCTTGGACACTTATGAGCTATGTGACCTTGGGCAAGTCCTTTAACCTGTCTCACCCTCAGTTTCCCCATCTATGGAATGGGAATAATAATAGCACCTACCTCCCTGAGTTGTTGTGAAGATCAAATGAAATAACATTATAAAGTAATTTGTAAACCTTAAAGCAGCATATAAATACTAGACACTACCATTAGACAAGTGTCTGTTTATTTCTATCCTCTGTCTCCTTTTCCTAAGCCAGTTCATTGTCTACAGTAAAACAATTCTGTCTCAATCCCACTGTGACTTGGTGTTTTAATGGCCTTTGGTGTGGAAGATTACAAAAGGCTTTTTGGAAATCTAAATGAATTACATTCCAAGGGTTCCCTCTTATCCACATGGCTTGCTGAAAGATTAACCCTTATAAAACTTGCTATCCTCTCATAGAAGACACAGCCAATTCCCCAATAGACTGTTTGCTTAAGTGCTCTGTGATGACTCTTTATTATAGCTTTCATCAGCTAGGAAAGTGAAGCTAGGCATCATGTAGTTTCCAGGTACTCTCTGGAACTTTTCTAATGGATGGGATGCATACCTGCTATTCCACTGGGACCATCATAGCAACAGGCTACACACAAGCTTCACATCTCTGATCAAAAGACTCTTAAATGACTTTTAGGGAGAGGGAGAAAAAAGCCCAGAAAATACCATAAAACTGGCTGATACAAATGGTAATATGTGTCAGAGAGAAACAGTCTAATGTAGTAGATATGAGGAATTCTCCAGTGAAAGTAATGGAATTAGGTTAGGAACAATTCTCATAGCCTAAGATGTCTATACCATAGACTATGTCTATGCTATACTATACTATACAATACTGTATTATGCTATGCTATGTTATACCATGTTATGCCATGCTGTGCTCTGCTGTACTATGTTTATACTATTGTCTATATCCTAGCTTCTTAAATTATGGGTCAAAACCCCACATGAGGCAGTTGATAAAGCACCGGCCCTGGATTCAGGAGGACCTGAGTTCAAATCCAGCTTCAGACACTTGACACTTACTAGCTGTGTGACCCTGGGCAAGTCACTGAACCCTCATTGCCCTGCAACAAAATAAAAAAACCCCATATGGGATTGCAAAATCAAACGTGGGGGTCACAAAATATTTGGCAACAGTAAAAGGTTAGGTATACCTATTGTATATACCTATATACCAGGGGTCAAATAAAAAATTATCTGGTGAAAAGGGGTTGTGAGTGGAAAAAGTTTAAGAAGCCCTGGTTTATACTATCCAGACCATGGAGAAAACAAAGGGAACTCAATTTTAAAAACTGATTTTATTTTTGTTTTTACATCATCTCCTGTTGTGGATCAGGACCTGGGGAGATGTGAGCTAACACACAGACACACTCCACTCTTTTCTTCTCCTTCTCCTCTCCCTCTTCAAAATCCTGACTGGGATGACTGACAGTCAACAAGCATTCATTAAACATCTACTATATGCCCGACTCTGTACTAAGTGCTGAGGACACAAAGAAAGTGGTGGGGAATGGAGGGACAGCCACTCCTTATTCTCGAGAAGCTCACATTCTTTTTTTTTGTGGGGCAATGAGGGTTCAGTGACTTGCCCAGGATCACACTGCTAGTTAAGTGTCAAGTGTCTGAGGCCAGATTTGAACTCAGGTCCTCCTGAATCCAGGGCTGGTGCTTTATCCACTGTGCCACCTAGCTGCTCCCAAGAAGCTCACATTTTAATGGGGGAGACAAGGTAAAAATTATGTATAGGTAATGATACAAGATACAGGATCAATCTGAGATAATCTTAGAGGGGAAGCATCAGCATTAAGGGAGACTAGAAGCAAGCAAGGAAGTTGTGGTGTAGACCTGGAAAAGTTGGGGTTAACATTGCCCCTAGGTGGATTGATCTGGGACCCAGATGTGGACCCTATGGGCAAGAGTAAGACTTTGTGGGGAGGCCCCTAAGGAACCTTTTTGCTGACTGCCTTAAAAAATCCTTTCTACTGTTTTTAAACTGCCTTGACAATTTCTTCTACCTAAGGTTATTGGAGTGATTTTAGTAAAAGGACTGTTTGTTAAACCCTCTAGCTCTCAGTGGTCCTGAGATGTAGAATAGTGATTCCTAAATTTCCATTTCCACATCTCTCTCTTTTTCCTTCCCCGACCTTCCCTAACCCTCTATAATAAAGAATAAAAAAGAAATAGAAAAAGAAAAATCTAACCAACATATCAACTTAACCTGACGATAGAGAGGCGATATTTTTTAGGTATTTGAAATACAATTTTGTTATGATCTAAACAAAAAAGGAATGGGAATCACAAGAAGAAGAATTACCACTGAATACTGTGTAAAATGACCTGGAGAAGGAAAGGGTAAACCACTCAAGTATCTTTGCCAAGAAAACTCCAAATGGGGTCACAAAGAGTCAGACATAATTGAAAAATGACCCCCAAACAACAACTGTGATAAGACCGTGGCAGTCTTAGATTTAAAACCCAAGAGGGACACAGCTGTGGTCCAAATGAGCTAAACACACAGTTCCAAAATATGAGTGATATATATTTTAAATGGCCACATTCACTTTCCACTCCATTCAGCTCCTTCAGCATCCAACAGAGTAAGCAGGTGCTCTACTTGGCTATATAATAAATTGGCAAACATACTGACCTTGTGGGACAGTTGTCTATAAAACTAGACACCAGGCACCGGACTCTAGCTTCATTCTGTTATAGGCCATCCATCGCCCCCGGAGAGCACAGCTGTTTGAGTAAACTGTGGGTTCTCCTCATATGCTGCCAGCGCTGAGTACATGATGATCTTTGGAGGCATCAGAATAGATCTGACAACAAAGTTCAATTAGGTTCCTGGATAAGTTTTCCAGTAGCCAAATGAAGGATTTCTCAAAGGAATTCAGTTTTTGACCAAAATGCTGAAGCACTAGGAGATTCTTCTTTCTATAGAAGACAATGGATTTTGCCTTGACTTTTCTGTCACTTTGGCAGGTGAGTCTGGTGGTGCACACTTACAATAGTTGTTCATCCTTCGTTTTTTTGTTTGTTTGTTTGTTTTTTTGGTGAGGCAATTGGGGTTAAGTGACTTGCCCAGGGTCACACAGTTATTAAGTGTTAAGTGTCTGAGGCCGGATTTGAACTCAAGTCCTCCTGAATCCAGGGCTGGTGCTCCATCCACTGCACCACCTAGCTGCCCCCCATCCTTCGTTCTTGAAGAAGACCAGTGACATCAGGAAGGTGATGTCTTGACTTGCAAGTGAGTTGGATTTTAGTGAGACAGAGCTGTGCAAAGTCATCAGCTTCACTCTCTCCTCCAAGAGTCATTGGGGTCCAGTGGCAACACATAGGTCAATATGACTGGCAATGGCTCTGACATGCAATATTTGCTACTGGGTATACTGAGATTGATGTTCTAGAGTTCTGAGCTGCTGGCTATATGAACTAGGCAAGTCTTGTCTCCTCTGAGTTCTTCTATAAATATGAGAGTACTTATACCTTTATAAACTTGCTCTTAAGAGGAGAAAGGCTTACATTTTTTTAAAAACACTATGTATTTGAAGGATCTGTGAATTCTTTAGCACTGAGGACTCCTGGTATAGGAACTCCCTCCACTGATTCAAATTACAACTAATTTTCCTCACACTCAATCTTTCTCTCATAGTATCCTATTAATATTCCTCACAGATAACATTCAGTTTCCCTTCTCTGTGCCTTTGCACTTGGCTAAACCCTATATATGGAATTCATCCCCTCTTTCCCCCCTTGGAATCCCTGATTTCCTTTAAAATTCAGCTCAAGTAGCAACTTCTCCATGAATACTTTCCTAATCTCGCTCTCTCCCTCCCCTTTCATCTGATGGTGCCCTCCTTCCCAAAACTAACTTGTATTCATTTTGCATATATCCTGAATGTAGGCACATATTTCTCCCCCATTAGAATAGGACCTCTCAAGGCAGTGACTGCTCCACTTGATTTTGTAACCCCAGGGATTACACAGTGCCTTTAGCAGGTACTCCATAGACTTGTTGATCGATTCATCTATGACTTCTGGGGAGTTGTTGGAGGTTTATGATATTTAAGTTACTTTCCTAGGGTCATACAGATTGGAAGTGTCAGAGGCAGTATCTAAAACCAGGTTTCCTGGCTTGAAGCCCAGATTTCTACCCACCATTCCACAGTCTCTCCATAAACATGCTGCACAAATATAAGTTATTAAAAGGTGTCTTCTATGTACAATTCCACATGATCAGTTTTGTGTCAGTTTTGTGTCTACACTGTAAGTGTGTGTGTGTGTATGTGTGTGTGTGTATGTGTAGCATGGGCTGGAAACTTTTTTTTTAATAGAAAAAGAGGGCACCCAGAAGGTCTAGCCCAGGGAATAAGTGAGTTGTGACAATGCTTTCCAAATATAGATCCTAAACCTGGCACCGAGAGAAGAAAGGGTGGTGATGAGTACATTCAGGTAACTTGGCATCCGCTGGAAGTTTAATTCCATTAGAATCTTATTATCTGATTAATTTTTTTTTTTTTTTAGGCAATGGGGGTTAAGTGACTTGCCCAGGGTCACACAGCTAGTAAGTGTCAAATGTTTGAGGCCGAATTTGAACTCAGGTACTCCTGAATCCATGGCTGGTGCTTTAACCACTGCGCCATCTAGCTGCCCCTAGAATCTTATTATCTGATTAATTCTTGATATGTCTGGCTGAGGATTTCATCTTTTAGAAAGCAGAGGCAGCCAGGACAGTCGGTGCTATTCTAGACTAATTCTAGCCAATAAGTAATTGGGTTGATGATCAGGAAGCAGCAGGAACCTTGGGGTGCTTTGGGGAAACAGATAGACCATAGAATGATAGATTAGATCTGGTAAGAAGTATAGAAGTTAATGAATCCATAATTTATAATGGTGGGGTGAAGGGGGATGCTGTAGTTATTTGGCAAGAACCACATGAGTGCAGAGAAATGAGCTGTCAGACAGTGAACTGCAAGAGCGCCTGAAAGCTCGCAGGTGTGCTTAGGGCAGATGGGAAATCGAGCCCCAGAAGAGTGCCCAAGGCCACGCAACTAGTAAATAACTGAGATAGGTACTTTCCCATAAGGCCCTCAAATTTCCTCCCCTTAGGCTTCAGGCCACTCCATAGTCATCTTGTGGTTGCTTCCTTTCCCCATCTCTGTGGTTTCTGGGACTGCTACCAATATCCCTGACCCTCTTCTCTTTTGTTTTGTTTTGTTTGCCTGAGGAAAGTGAGATAATGTAGTTCTTGGCAAACCTTAAAGTGCTAGTTGGTCAATTAGTCAGCCAGTTGTTCACAAATATTTATTAAGCACTTACTGTGTACTGGGCACTATGCTAAGTGATGTCGTTACAAAGAAAGGCTAAACATGCCGTCAAGGAGCTCATATTCTAATGAGGGGGGAAGAAAACATCCAAATAATTATGTACATACAAGACATGCTCTGTGCAAATGGAAAGTAATGTTAGGGCAGTTAGTTGGGGGTATTGGATAGAGAACTAGGCCTGATGTCAGAAAGACCTGAGTTCAGATCTGCTCTCAGCCACTTACTAGGTGGACAAGTCATGTAACCTCTGTCTGTCTCAGTTTCCTTATCTGTAAAATGGGAATTATCATAGCATCTACTTCACAGGGTTGCTGTGAGGATCCAATGAGATCTTAGCACAGTGACACATAGTAGGTACTTAATAAGTCCTTTCCCCCTTCCTTTTCTTCCTCTCAGAGGGAAAGCAAGAAGGGTGGAGGAAGGAGTTCCATGGGAAAGGCCACTTAACGAAGGTAAAATTTGAGCCAAGTCTCCCCCCCGCCACCATCAATATAGTTTATTATTCAGGATAACATTATTTACATAGAACAGAAACTTGTTTTAAGGATTTATTTTCAATCAAACCTAAGTGTACATACTCCTCAAACTAAATCAAAGGTTTGTTTTCCCTCCATCCCCTATAATACTGAATTTCACAGTCCCAAGAGCAATTAGAATTGGCAAATGACAAACTGGCAAGTCTTGAAGAAGGTCAGGAAAGTCAGGTGGCAGAAGTGAGGAGGAAGAGCCAGGGGGACAGGCCAGTCAGGAGATCCAGCTAGTATAGCTGGATCAAAGAGTGAGTGGAGGGGGAAAGTATCTTTCTTTTTTTTTTCTTTCTTTTTTTGCAGGTCAGTGAGGGTTAAGTGACTTGCCCAGGGTTACACAGTTAGTAAGTATCAAGTGTCTGAGACCAGATTTGAACTTGGGTCCTCCTGAATTCAGGGCTGGTGCTTTATCCACTGTGCCACCTAGCTGCCCCCCTGGAGGGGAAATGTATAAGTAGATTGGAAAGTTAAGAAAGGACCAGGTTTTGAGGATCTTTCAGTGTTGAACAGAGGACTTTATATTTGCCTCTGAATGCAATAAGGAGCCACTGGAGTTTATGGAATAGGGGAGTGATATATAGGAGTGGGGAGAGACTTGAGGCAGACAGACCCACCAGCAGGCTGCTGCAATGATCTAGGTATGAGGGGTTGAGGGCCAGCACCAGGGTGGTGGTAGTGTCAAAAAAAGACAAAGAAAGAGATGCTATGAAGGTAAGATCAACAGGCCTTGGCAACAGATTGGATATGAGATTTGAGAGAGAGTGAGGACCCTCGGGATGATATCCTGCTTGCAAACTTAGGGGAATTGATGGACAATGATGCCTTTGATAGTAATAAGGAATTTCAGAAGGGTGGAGTGATTAGGGGGAAATATAATGATCTCTGATTCAGACATGTTGAATTCAAAATGAGTTCAGGACATCTGGTTCAAGATGTCTAATATTCAGTTGGAGATGTGAGTCTGGAATTTAGGAGAAAGGTTAGGACTGGAGAAGAAGATCTGAGAATCATCAGTACAGAGGTCATAATTGAATCCATAAGGGTTAAGATTACCAAATGAAATAGCACAGAGGGAAAAGAGAAGAGACCTCAGAACAGAGCCCCGGGGACATCCAGTATTAGTGAACATGAAAATCCAGCAAAGAAGACCAGAAAGAAGTGGTCAGAAATGTACGTAGGAGAGCAGCTAGGTGGTGCAGTGGATAGAGCAGCGGCCTTGGAGTCAGGAGGACCTGAATTCAAGTCGGGCCTCGGACACTTGCCAACTTACTAGCTGTGTGACCCTGGGCAAGTCACTTAACCCCAATTGCCTCACCAAAAAAAAAAAAAGAAAAGAAAAAGAAAAATGTCCTAAAGTTAAAAAAAAATGTACATAGGAGAACCTGTGGAGAATGTTTTCCTGAAAACCTAGGGAGAAGGGAATATGAAGGAGAAGACAGGTCATCAGCAGTATCTAAGATTGCAGAGAAGTCAAGAAGAATGAGGATTGAGGAAAGACCATTAGATTTGGCAATGAAGAGATTGTTAGTAACTCTGGAGAGAGCAGCGTTGGTTAAATGTTGAGGTGAGAAGCCAGATTGTAGAGAATTAAGGAGAGAGGAAAGGAAGTAGAGGTTTTCTCAAGGACTTTAGCTGAGAAAGGGAAGAGAGATCTAGGGCTATAGGTAGTAGAAATGGTCAGATCAGGTAAGTGTTTTTTAAATGTAGAGAAGACACAGATGCATTTATAGGCATCAGGAAAGGAATCGAGAGAGAGAGAGAGAGAGAGAGAGAGAGAGAGAGAGAGAGAGAGAGAGAGAGAGAGAGAGAGAGATTGAAGTTTATAGAAATAGTGGGGGGCAGCTAGATGGTGCAGTGGATAGAGCACCGGCCCTGGATTCAGGAATACCTGAGTTCGAATCTGGCCTCAGACATTTAACACTAGCTGTGTGTGACCCTGGGCAAGTCACTTAACCCCAATTGCCTCACCAAAAAAAAAAAAAAGAAATAGTGGGATTGATAAAAGGAACTAAGTGCTGAAGAAGATGGAGTAGGATACAATCAAGGGTACATGATAAGGGGTTTGTTTTGGTATGGAGAAAAGTCATGTTTTATTGTGAGATAGGACTGAAGGAGATATTGAGGGAAGATGTCTGAGTGATGTGAGATGAGGAGGAAGGGAGAAGAGGGAAATCTCAGCAAATGGCCTCGGTATTTTGGTAAAGTTTGAGGCAAGGTTCTTAGTGGAGAAGGTGGGAGATGGCAGAGGGGGGTGGGGTGGAGATCTTTAGGGAAGTTTGAAGAGAGAAAAAGAGTTGAAGGTGATCAGTTAGAGAGACAGAAAATGGTAGGTTTAAAGGTTGCCTTGCTGCAGTGAGGGCCCAGCTGAGATGATTTAGCATGTTACACCCATATAAATTTGTATCTGTTCTTCCCCCTACAGACCCTGTGTGCAGCAGTAGAAGAATGTGTCCCAGATTTATAGGTAAAATACTATATCTTGATTATTCTTGCTTTGCTTCTATCTAGTAAATGTTTCTGATGAATAGTTTAAAAGCATTAAAAAAGCAACACCTCACCCAGGTATTGTGCTGTGGGCTTTATATAAATTTATTTTTCTGGGGCAATGAGGGTTAAGTGACTTGCCCAGGGTCACACAGCTAGTAAGTGTCAAGTGTCTGAGGTTGGATTTGAACTCAGGTCCTCCTGAATCCAGGGCCCATGCTCTATCCACTGTGCCACCTAGCTACCCCAGCTTCATATGAATTTAAAGTGGACATCCTAGTTTCCTGCTTTTATCCACCTCCATTCAGCATCATCTGAATAGGTGAAAGAGGCAGATGGTGGGAGTTGCCCAAAGTTGGGATGTGGTAAGGTGTGTTTGGCTTTAGAACAAGTGGGCAAGGGATGTGAGTGTAGAAGTTAGTGTAGAGTTGAACTAATTCACCAAGAGGTTGAGATAGGGAATGGAAGAGAGTACAGGAGTGATGTAGAAAAGTGTAGGAGTGGTGATCTATGAAAGAATTGTAGGATGGAAGGAATGGGGGTCATGGTGGAGGGGAAGAACTGGGTCAGGGGTCATAAGGCAGAGGGAAAGATGAAATGATAAAACATTATGATCAAAATTTAGGAACTCATGAGCATGGAAGTGGAACACTTGTGGATGACAGCAAGATGAAGAATATTGGAGTACAGGGATAGTTGTAGTCATTCAGTCATGTCCAACTCTTTGTGACCCCATTGGGGTTTTTCTTGGCAAGGATACTGGAGCGGTTTGCCATTTCATTCTCCAGCTCATTTTACAGATGAGCAAATAGGGTTAATTGACTTGCCCAGGGTAACCCAGCCAGTAAGTATCTGAGAAGAGATTGGAACTCAGGTATTTCTGACTCCAGGCCCAGCACTCTATCCTCTGTACCACTTAGCTATCCTCACAGATGAGGAAACTGAGGTTGAAAGAGTTTAAGTGACACAGCCAGTAAGTGTCTTGTGGCAGAATTTGAACTCAGGTTTTCCAAATTCTGAGACCAGTACTCTATCTACTGCGCCATCTAGTTAGGAAGGAGCTGGTGTGTGTGTGTGTGTGTGTGTGTGTTATGCTATACTATAAGACTGTAGGTCATAAAATTATTGATTTAGAGCTGGTTAGGACTTTTGAGGCTCTTGGGCCCAATAAGTGGCTCAATCTGACATGATTCCTTTTCCTGTTGTTGAGTAGAAATAGACCCAATAGACTCTTATATAGAAAGGAGGGGAAGGCCTTGTGACTCAAGAATCTGAATGCACAGTTTCGGGAGCCTGATTTCATCAGTGGGTGATTGTTCCTGCAGGATCTCTGGGCTGAATCCCCAGGGCTCATGTTTCCTGGGAGGGCAAAGTTCCTAGGGAACACTGTTCGTTTTTCTGTGGGTCCACAATGGTGGAATGCTCTGGTTCTGACTTCAGTCAGGTCAAGATGGGGTTGCTTTTGATGAGGTTGAATGTAATCTACGACATATTTTTTTGTTTGAGAATGGTTCAGAGGTGCTCACTATACAACATAAGTACTTGATGGCACTAGCAAACAAGGCAAACTGAGCTAGTAATATGTTGGGGCTACTATGAGTAATATGAAGGGAAGAGAAACTAACCCTCTCCTCTGCCTCAGGGGTGTGACTTTCCTTTCAAACCCAGCTTGCCAACATGGTTAATCCCAAGGAGAAAAAAGCCCAAGTTTCACCTCTTTGCATTCTGGGGCTTCTTATTCAGAAATCTGGCCCCTAGTACTTTCCCCTTCTAATTTACTGGACCATCACTTAAATATGAAGCCTGAATCCCCCACCAGTTTGTACTGACAAAATACAAATTGCTATTTTTTGAGGGGGGCAATGAGGGTTAAGTGACTTGCCCAGGGTCACACAGCTAATACATGTCAAGTGTCTGAGGCTGGATTTGAACTCAGGTCCTCCTGAATGCAGGACTGGTGCTTTATCCACTGCGCCACCTAGCTGCCCCGTTCCCCCCCCCCCCACAAATTGCTATTGTTGAAGTAATTTAAATCTGTTTCTCTTGCAGATGTGCTTCTTCTATTCATAATCTTACAACTAGTAGATAGGTAAGTAGAATTGGCTCACATCTGAACATCTACCAGGATGTCAATACGTTATCCTTCATTCCCAAAGAGGATCAAGACATTGGGATGATGTCATGACTTGTAGTGAATGGATTTAAGTGAGGGAGGACTCTGCAAGGTCACCAACCTCACTCTTTCTTCCAGAGCCATCTGGGTCCAGTGGCAAGATATACAGCAGGGCAACTGGAGATGTCCCTGGATGTTTGAGGCAATCGGGGTTAAGTGATTTTCCCAGGTTCACACAGCTAATAAGTGTCTGAGATTTGAACTCAGATCCTCCTGACTCTAGGGCCAGTGCAGTGCTCTATCCACTGCACCATCTAGCTGCCCCTTACATTATCACATGCATATTGAGATACACTTAAAATAATATTTATAAAGATATCAATTTAAAAAGTAGCAGCCTCAGTTTATAGCCACCAGGGCAGGGAGGGGAAGTGGGAACAGCATACCTGGATTCCCCAGAGTTATTGGCTTTCCCCCTCTGCCCAACAATGTTAAGGAAAGAGTAAAACAAGAGAGTAAATGGTATAGATAACTGGAGAGTGGGACTCAGTCCCTCAGGAAAGTGCAGAGGAAACTCTCCAAGGTAGTTTTTTGTTCCTGCTTGTCAGATGGCTGCTGTCCAGCTCTAGAATTCTATCCCTGGCTCCTTGCGGTTTGTTCCTGTCACTGGGAAATAGCAATGACTGACTCTAATCAGCTCAATCCAAGAAGGAGAAGTTCAGCCAGCTATTCTGTCTTTAACCTTTACCATCCTCTACCATTGGTCAAGGTCAAAGTTTCCATATCACCACCTATTGCTTACTTGGCTTGGTTTCTGCCTCTCTTACCACCATGTTCTCTTCAAGATCTGGGTCAAAAAATATTCTGGGTTGTTTACCCCCAGATAAAGTCTGAAATCCCCTTAGAACTTGAAAAATACCAGAAAGGGGTCCACCTTTGTGCATCCCCACAGTCTGTTCCCCTTGTCCTATGTCCATGCCCTTGTGGCAGAGATCCAAAAGGTGGGTGACAAGTACATCCTTGATATGCTTCAGTGCTTCAAGGATCTGTGTGGGGATGCCTTCCATAATGCTGATCATAATCCTTTCATACATGAGGAAATGACTCAATGGATTATGTGGCCAAAATATTTGATCACCTGTTGGCCAGCTCTTGGATGATGTGTATTTTGGTACTTAGCTGGACTGATTCTCAGGTGACAGACACTCCATTGCCAAGCTCACATAGAAAGTCTTAGTAGCTTAATAGGACCTGAGAGATGAGCTCTGTCAGCACAACTTTTCTGGCAGAGCCACTGGGAACCCGGGGTCACTTTCATGCCAAAGTGAAATCCTGGATCAGGTCTTTGGAAGAGGCCCTACCAGATGAACCTTTCCAAAACAATTGTGTATACAATGGAAGGAATTCTTGTCTGAGTCTGGATTAGACCAGAAGGCCTCTGAAGTGCCTTCCAAATCTGAAATTATGGGATGCTCCTCATTTGAGAATATGGTTTTCTGAGGGAGAGAGAGAAAGAAAGAGAGAGAGAGAGAGAGAGAGGTACATGATCAAACCCCAATAATTTACTTGCCTAATGAAATCCTTCTATTTAGAAAATGCCAGAGAGCTCACTGCTGGGAGAAAAGAAAACATAAAAGGGAGGTGCCTTGGAGAAATTGTAGAATATGTAAAGGCATTCTGTAGCTAGTTCTGATCTGCCAGTCACATGGTTGGGAGGAGTCTTTCCTCCCCTTTCTATTGGCTGCTTAGTCAGAATTCTTGGTGCCTTGAAAATGGCCTGAGTCAAACTCAGTCATCTCTTTTGGCTTCCTGCTTTGCAGACATTATCTGTTGAGAGACTATGTGGTAAGAAGAAAGTTAGAGCTCTCTCCTTCTCTGAGGCCATTTGGCCACAAGAAATGAGACTCAATTCTTGCCCTGTTTGTTCTTTTTCATTCAATATGAAGGAGATCAGAGTCTCCTACCTAGGGAGTTTAAAAGGTTGGGAGTGGAATTTGGGGGTTGAAATCCAGTCCGGTTTTGCAGTCAGTGCAGCATCAGTGCCCCAAGGAGCAATCTTTGGAAATGACCTTGGGGATCCTAGCTTAGTGGAAGGACTCACCTAGAAGTCATGTCATATCTAGACATAAAGTTGGTGGGGTCAATGCTATGTTGGAACTGAATTACATTTTGAGCCTTTCCCCACAGAGACTGAGGTTGTATAAAAGAAAGTATGCCCAGAAGTATTGATGAAGATGTTTGTATTATTATTATTATTATTGCTGTTTTATCTTTAAAGATCCCTTATAAAAGCTAATTGATTTTAAATAATTAAGTGGAACTGGAGTACTAGTTGCTGGGGGTTATAAGATGTAGCAGCCTGGACCAGAGAAAGAGGGGCAGAGTGTACATGCTACCTGTAAAGTAAAATGTGTAGGATAATAAAAGAAAACAAGTATGTGGAAATATAGTTACCAAAAAAGATTTTTTAAAAAATCATAGACTGCAGGTTAAAAACTCCTGGCTTAGAGGATAAAATCTAAACTTCTTAGCTTGTATTTGTCTTTCCAATATATACATACATACATACATACATACATATATATATATACACACACACATACACACACCTACACATGCATACACACACATGCATATATGTATGTATGTATGTATGTATATACAGTATCCTTCCAAGCTTATATCTCACTAACACACATATATCTTTGGCTCAAACAGTACTCAAACATTTATCAGTACAAGGATGAATGAAGAACTGAAGAACAGTCCCTTGAGTCCACAGTCTGGTAAGAAGGAACAAATCATGCACACATATAGTCATTGATGCCAAGCAGAGTAATGTTTTCAGGGAAGACATTACTACCATGAGCAAAATGCAACGACTCTATACTGCATCAGTCCCCTTGAAAGGTGAATGGAAAGGTGGGGTTTTTTTGTGCTCTCTCTCTCTTTCATTTCCCTTCCTCTATATCCATTCTCTCTTTCTCTTCTCTCCTTCCCTCTCTACATCCTCTCTTCACTATCTCCCTCCCCCACCCTTCTCTCTCCTCCTACCCTCCCTCCTATAATAGAATGTCAGAACAGTCAAGGAACTAGTCCAACTGTAAATATTGACTGACTGACAGATGTGGAGGTTTTCACTCAATAGCATCTTTGATGACTTGTCCCTCAGGTGTCCTTCAGTGGTTTTACCAGAATGAATAAATCAATCAATAAACATTTATTAAGTTTTCCTCCTAGTGTAGGTTTGTAACATCAAAGCTACTTACTCACACCATGACCATGATAGACAAACTGTATCCTCACCACTGACCTACTTGCTTCACAAGTGAGGATCAAATGAGGATCAAATGAAATAATAAATATGAATTACAGAATTGCAGGAATTCAGAGTAAGAGGGGCCTAAAAGTTCATCTAGTCCAACTGATATCTGAATAGGAACCCCCTCTCTTGTATCCCTGATATGTGAAAGAACTTTGGAAAAAAATCATTCAATTTTTAAAAAGAGTTAAGACACTTCAGTACAATGATCTGGTTCTTCCCTCCAATGTTATAAATGACAGCTGATTTACATTTTGTTCATATCCTCCATAGGAGCACCATTCAACATACTGGGGGCCCTTCTCTAGGGTCTTTGACATTACGTGAGTGTGGTATGTACACCCCATCCTTCCAGGCTTCTTACACCTTATTCCCTGCCCCATATCCCCTGCAGTCCACTTGCCCTCAGTTTGTCATATATATACGTATATGCATATATGGGTATATATATATGTATATGTATATATGTGTGTGTATATATATATGTGTGTATATATATATATATATATATGTCTTGTTTGTATATAGTTCTTTTCATATTGTTTCCCCCTTTACACTGTGAAATTCTTGAGATGCCTTTGGCCTTTCTTCATAACCCCTGGTACCTGGCACATAGTAGGTACTTAATATTGACTGATCTGTTAGCCTTCTCGTTTACCATGAGAGCAGCCTATTCATCCTTTTCTAGTCATATGTCCCATTTGACAATGTTCCTTCACTTAAAGGAGGGATAGGCCAGTAGGGGCTCAGTCCTTGAAGCATGCCCAGATATTCTCTGCTTGCAGCCAATTCAATATGTGGAACTTCAGGTGCTTGCTGGTTTTGCCCATGATGACTCAGGGTTGGTACTATGTGATAAAAAGCCTTCTGATTGGCTTTGAAGCTAGAAGGACTGATGACTCAGGCAAACCTGAGCTGGAATTGAGTGTACGTAGAAAAAGTTTAAGCAACCAATATCTCAATCTCTTTCCAGTTGGGTTTCAAATGAGAAGGACTTCTGCGAGCTATTGTGTTGGGGAAAGGCAGCTGGTCTCCTCGTGTCCTCAAGCACATGTCTCCTTCATTTCCTTTTTGCTTTTCCCTCCCTGATTTTAGATAAATCAATATCTTGAAATGGGAAAATGGGAGTTCACAGGCAACTGGGGAGACCAATAGATTTCATTATAGGTCCGAATGGCAATTAGACTCTATTGGGTCTGTCAGAAAAGTAATGGCTGATGACAAAGGAAGTTTTTGCAGAAGGGAAATAGAAAAACAATCCACAAATAATGTTGGTAGCTTCCGGGATCATGATCCCTTGGCACTGAGAGAAATACTGTCTATAGACTTTAAAAGGGGGCAGCTAGGTGGTGCAGGAGATAGAATACCAGGCTTGGAGTCTGGAAGACTTATCTTCCTGAGTTCAAATATAGCCTCAGACGTTCTCTAGAAATGTAACTGTAACGATTGGAATGATGCCACCTGCTGGATACTTACTGTAGAAGAGTTCTGCCCATGAAGCGAAGGTCTTTGAGGGCAAGACCAGGAGCCTTTTCTTTGGCGGGAGGAAGTGACGCGGACTAGTGGGAGGAGGAAGGAAGAGACTGGCGCTGACTCTGGGGCTTTTTCCTCTGGACTCTGGTGGAGAGCAGAGCTAGAAATGTGCTCTCCCTTTAATAGATAGGAATCTAGGCCTTTTTCTCTCTCTTTACCAAATTCTTATTCTCCTTAATAAATGCTTAAAAGTCTAACTCTTGCTAAAGCTTATAATTTATTGGCGACCACTCATTAGATATTTTAGACAGTTTAGCTAGAATTTTAACCCTTAACAGATGGCTGACCACGAAGAGGAAAGCTGAACCTCACTTCTGATCTTCCGGTTGGGTAAGAAATTTTCCCTACCCTAACCCTTTAAATCTTAAGTACTGCTGAATTGCCTGGTGTTTTCCCTTTAAATTTTTTCAAATGGACCTTTTAAACTCCCTAATTATCCTATTTTTGATTTTAGTCTGTTTAACCAGACAAATGGGAGATAAGATCATGTTAATGCTTTGTTTTTGTGGATTTTCTATTTTTCTTTTTATTTTTGTTAGAAGAGCCAGCAATGTACTCCCACAAAGAAATATCTCTCCCTCTCCCAACCATGCTTTTTCAGAGAAACCTGAAGAGATTCCTGCAGCTTTTCCCAGTTCTAACACTAATTGTTGCTTTAATTTTGCATGCCTGGAGGCAATGACCCACCCTCTAGAAGCTTTTAATCCCCTAGCACCTGGAGGCCCAGTGGGGGAAGAGGAATCCAGGCCTGAGTTCAAAATCAAGTCTGATTCTAATTGCTCTGGTCCCTCCCCTCCTCTCCAAACCCCACCCTCTACTCCTCCCATGGCCAAGCCCATTGCTTCCCTGGCCCGGGAAGTCCAAAGATCTAATGCGCATGCTCAACTTTCTCTAACTGCATTTGCAGCTTCAGGCTCACCCCTTCCCCAGCCTGGCTGTGCTTCTGAGACAACTTTAGAAAACCCTTTAAATTCCAGATATGCTCGTTTTGTTCATAATTTTGCTAACCTGCTTTTGTCTTTAATTAGTAATCTTATAAAGCATTTGTATGGTGAAAAGGCTGACAGACAATATAGAGGGGTTAAAGAAGAAAAACTTAAGCCGAATAAGAATGACAATCATCAACATAGTTCAAGACTCCGATTCTTTTGCCATGGAAGGGTATATATTTTACAGAAATGTAGAAGTAAGCAGCAAGGTATTGATATGAGTATTGGGGATTTTAGATATCGGAATCAAAAGTGTTCTGAATTCACTCAGAGTAATAGTATCAGTTCAGAGGTTACATAGGATTTCTATGCTATTATATGTACATTTTGAAATTAATGGTATAGGTTTATTTTCGTAGAGGTTTTCATGCATTTGAGATTGTGTTTTATACTTAGTTTCTAAAACAAAGAGAATATTTGTAAAAGCTTTTTATAGTCATGTGGTCCAGTTTATATTTTATAATACTCTTATTGATATTAAGTTCATATTCATTTAGATTTCCCTAGTTTGAATTTCATTGTCTTTTATTGTTCCACATGTATCTTCTTCTATTCATTCATCTATCTAATTTTGAAACATGGTTTTGATTTCATAATACAATGTTAATTCTAGGAGTATTGTGCTCCCATATTCTGAGTTGTTTGTTTTTGTTATTTTTTCTCAACTGATTATTTGATCAAACTCTTTAAAGCATTTCCCTGGCAAATTGTTTGCCATGGCAAGTGTAAATTGATTCTAGAAGTATTATTTTTGATAAGCATATTCCAAAAAAAAAAAAAAAAGAGGGGAACATTTGTAAAAGTTTTCTTTTTTCAAAAAAAAAAAGTTCTTTGAGATTCTGTTATGCTTTAACTTGTATTTAAATATATTCAGATTTTTCACAAAAGTAATTGTATACTAAGTTTTTAAAAAAGGGGTATTATTTGAAATTGTTGCATAATTATATATTGTGTTCTGAGTCAAGATGTATTCACATTTTTTGCAATCATTTATTATCCTCAATTTTTAAATCCATATGAGACTTGGATTATGGGAACTTATCATTTAAGACATTAATTGCCTTTATTCTGAGTTATCAGATGCCAGTTGGCCAAGATGCCATCCAATCACAAGAGGAATACATGCAAGAGCAGACACTGAACTGTCACATGAGGGGAGACATGCATTAAGTCAAGGTATGGCTGAGGGAACGGCTTTTGACTAATGTTGAGGTTGGATTCTCTTGGTTTAATATTTTATTTTATTTTTCCCCACAATATTGTACAGATGGCTGGAAGTATTCATCCCACCCATCTCACTCCTACACCTGGCTTCTATGCTCCCTCCTATATGCCTGATGCCATGGACATCTCAATCCCATGCATCTGATTAAGTCTGACTCAGTTTCCTCCAATATGTTCGGTGGCATGGACATATATTCCATCCACCTATTTTAAGCCTGGCATACTGCATGAGCAGTACATATTGCTCAAGTGTGGGAATGCTCATATCCCATCATTTCTCTGTTCTTTTATGGTAACCCCCATAATTATCTCAGGTGTCATGATAAATACAGTGTTGAATTTGGCCTTGACACCTGTTACCAATTATATTAGATTTTTTAATTTCTCATAATGGCATGAGGATAATTAGGCAGATGATGCAAAAAGTGATAAAACAAAGATAAAAATTATTTTTATTAATTAATATTGCAGCAATTGTCTTCTCAATTACCCTCCATAAGGGGGGACTATAGTAATATTATAATTTTAAAGAATGTTTCAATTTTTGTTTTATTATATGTTTCATGTGTAACAACTAAGATTCTGAATTCCCTTAGACATGTTTTTGAGAACTTTCATTGTTTGATTTGATTATTGACAAAGCTATTTTAAAGTTGTGTTAAGCTCAATTTTGTAGGAAATTTTCCTGGCTGATTACCAGCATCCACACATCAACCCCTGAAAAGACTTCCATTCCACGACTACACCTAGAGGACATCTGAGAAAAGACTTTCAGAGACTTTAAATGAACAGTTTTGATTTGTTGTTTTTGTTGTTTTTTTTTCTCTTTCTGTTATAATATACACCATCTGTAACATGTATTCTCTGCAGAGGCCCTCCCTTTGCAAGACTAATGTCAAAGCGTCGGTTCATGAGGACAAAAAAAACGCCCCTCTGGACAAAACTTTCCTCTCTTCCTTTTCTATATTGTTGTTCACATATTATTAGTTAGCAATAGTTATTATATTGTTTTTACTGTTCCGTCAAGGAAACATTTTGTTTCTTGAGGAACAACAGGGGGGACTGTAACGATTGGAATGATGCCACCTGCTGGATACTTACTGTAGAAGAGTTCTGCCCATGAAGCGAAGGTCTTTGAGGGCAAGACCAGGAGCCTTTTCTTTGGCGGGAGGAAGTGACGCGGACTAGTGGGAGGAGGAAGGAAGAGACTGGCGCTGACTCTGGGGCTTTTTCCTCTGGACTCTGGTGGAGAGCAGAGCTAGAAATGTGCTCTCCCTTTAATAGATAGGAATCTAGGCCTTTTTCTCTCTCTTTACCAAATTCTTATTCTCCTTAATAAATGCTTAAAAGTCTAACTCTTGCTAAAGCTTATAATTTATTGGCGACCACTCATTAGATATTTTAGACAGTTTAGCTAGAATTTTAACCCTTAACATAACTGTGGGCAAGTCATTTAACTCTGTTTGCCTCAGTTTTCTCATCGGTAAAATATGTAGGAGAAGACAATAGCAAAACACTCTGGTATCTTTGCCAAGAAAACCCCAAATTGAGTCATGAAGAATTGGACATGAATGAAAAATGACTGAACAACAAGAAGACTTTAAAAAGACATTGTTATGTCAGTACCCTACAAAAAGATAAAATGCCTGCTGAAGTTGGTAGGTGCCTCTTGGCTATATATGTTCTCCATACATTTGCCTCACTTCCATTGTACTTAAAGTTTAAGCCCAGACTCCCCAGAGATCTTGTGTATGTGGAAGGGAAAAGGGTGCTCCTGGGGTGGAGTGGGGCAGGGGAAAAGATATTTCGTAACTACTATTATAGCTAAATATTCTTGATAAATAACTTTTCTTGAAGCTAATATTAGTTCTGTTGGTTGATTGATATTGCAGAGACCACCAGATGGGGACTCATGAATGACATTATTAGAAGCAAAACTCCTCCAGGTCGCTCCTAAAACCTACTTCTTCCCACTGGTAGCTTAACTTGCCAGTCCAGTAAAAGATAGAAGAGTGAGCCCAAATGGGATACTACACTATATTCTGTATGCTATTTGTCATTGGTAAGAGATCTGTCCTTGGTATTCTTCTATTTGCCTTTTTTTTTTGTTTGTTTTTGCTGGGCAATTGGGGTTAAGTGACTTGCCCGGGGTCACACAGATAGTAAGTGTCAAGTGTCTGAGCCCAGTTTTGAACTCAGGTCCTCCTGATTCCAAGGCCTGTGCTTTATCCACTGTGCCACCTAGCTGCCCCCCTTGGTATCTTTCTAATCAATACTTCTATCAATGACTTGGGTAAAGCATAGCTGGAATACTTTTCAATTTTGTAAATGGCACAATTTGTATCCAAAAAATATCATTTGGCTTGAATGCAGTTTTAGGATTATAGACATAGACTACCTGTAATAGGCCTGGTGCTCCATCTATTGCACTACCTAGCTGTACCAGGAATCTGGAATACCTGAGCTCAAAATTGGCCTTGAATGCTTATTAGCTGTGTGACCATGGGCGAATCACTTAACAGCTGTTTGCCTCAGTTTCCTTACATATAAAAAGGGGATAATAATAGCACCTTTCTCCCAGGGTTGTTGTGAGAATCAAACAAGATAATAAGGGTAAAGCACTTTTCACATAGTGCTTACCACATAGTAGGAACTATACAAATATTAACTATCAAAAAAGGTTTGTGGGTGTTTTTGTTTTTGTCCTTAGCTTTCCAATAGAGTTTGGACTTTAGTGTTCCTGTAGTTATTTTTGCAGTACAGTGACACAGTCATGTACTTATCTGCTGCTAACCTGTCATTGCTTCCATCTTCTGAATATATTTGAAAAGTCTAAGGTATTTGTTGGTGAGTTATCTGTGACTCCATATAAGCCTTTTGGGACAAGTCTGATTTTTTTTTTTTTTACTTTGTTTCTCCAGAATGCTACTCTGCAATGTTTCCATCTCTCTTGGGCTAATTTTTTTTCTGTAGAAATTCAGGCTATGGTATCTTATCTTTCCTTATCATGAACCCTTTGAAACCTGGTCCCCACAAATCTGGAAAGCATATCATGCTTAGCGCGTGGTTATTTTCCCCAAAGATTCTCATCATTTCCATACCAATAACCAGAGTCTCTCCTGTAGTGACAATGAGATACAGAATTTTTTCTTGTTAGTTCTTCCATCTTCTGAAAGATAAAATTATCATTAAAGCAAATTAAGAAGTTATTATTTACTATGTTTTTGGCACAAAGAGAGCACCAGCAGATGTATGGATCATTGAAGTCTCCCATCACTACTACACGGGACAGCTAGTGGCAGGCCGGGAGTCAAGAGAACCTGAGTTCAAATATGGCCTTAGATACCTCCTATGATGTATGATGTCGGGCAAGTTGCTTAACCCTATTTGCCTCAGTTTCCTCATCTATAAAATGATATTGTAAGGGGCTAAAATTCTGGCTATACTGTCTAAAATATCTAATGAGTGGTCGCCAATAAATTATAAGCTTTAGCAAGAGTTAGACTTTTAAGCATTTATTAAGGAGAATAAGAATTTGGTAAAGAGAGAGAGAAAGGCCTACATTCATCTATCTATTAAAGGGAGAGCACATTTCTAGCTCCCTTCTCCACTGGAGCCCTCAGGAAAGAGAGCGAGTCAGCGTGCCAGGCTCCCCCTTCTTCCTCCCACAAGCAAACGTCACTTCCTGACGCCAAAGAAAAGACGCATGGTCTTGCCCTTAGAGACCTTCACCTCATGGTGGAGCTTTTCTACAGCAAGTCTCCAGCAGGTGGCGTCATTCCAATCATTACAATATGAAGAAGGGAACAGCAAGTCATTCCAATATTTTTGCCAAGAAACCCCCAAATGAGATCATGAAGAATTGGACATGACTGAAATGGATGAACAACAAACATCACTACTATATCATGCCTCTGTGTAATGTGTATGATCATTTTTCAAAACTCCTTATCTAATTTCTCTTTCTGTCCAAGTGGTTTGATGACAAAAGTAACTGTTTCTTATTCTATTGATCATTGCCCCCAAATCTCCACTATATTTCCTTTATGCTGGTTCCTGGATTTCCTCATATAACTTCTTTGAATAAGATTTAACCTCCCAGGGCCATTTTCTAGTTATAGGTTTCATCCCACCACTATGCATGGGGTTAGATTTTCCTTCTTTTATGATTTCTACTTCTTTTTGTCTAGACTATTGTTCACTTCCCAAATCAGTTTTCTCTTCAACACTCCTTGTATCTAGTAGGAATTAGTAAAGAAAATAATCTGTGGACTTCAGTTTCTTGCCCAAGATTTCATAATCTTAGGTAATACTTTCTATGTTTTTTCTGGTAATATAATTAATTCCCATGTAAAACACCAGGAGAGGGTAAGAGTCTAGTTGCTTCTTGCCTAAACTGTGGACATTTGTGTATATACATTTGGGGCCATGGGTTTTTACTTCTGATTCCTTCCTTCCTTTCTTGGATTTTGTCTTCTATAAACTTTGGGGTATCTCAACTTCTTCCTTATTTGCAACTATTCTCTATGGTATCTGGAATTCTCTATGGTAACTGGAATTCTTAACAACCTTTGTTATGTTCTTTCCTGGCTAGCCATCTGTTATTTCGATATTTTAAGTAATGGTCTAAAATTCCAAATTCCATTCTCAGATACCAGCGTCTTAGTCAGATATTCATTTCTCAAATGAAGCTTTCTTTTCTGCATCCCCTGGCTTCAGTGGAGGGCCAGTAAGGAAATAAAAACCTGTGTTATTACATTCTTTAGTGTCTTGCCCAAGATTGCATAATCTTTGGCAATACTTTCTAGGTTCCTGACAACATAATTTATGCCCATGGGAAACACCACAAGTGAGTAGCAGTCATCCATTTCAACCAGTCTTAGAAAGTTTTCTTATGCCTTTGATAGGTTCTCAAGGGGGGAAAACAGATCTTTCTATTGTTATTGGGACTAAAAATAGAAGCTTAAGTAACCCTGAAGAATGACTTTAAGTGCCCACAATAACAAAGTAAGATAGCTGTTGTTCTTTGGAGAAAACTTCAAGACATCAGACTCCCAATGGAACCTTGGGAAGGACACAAGGATTGTGAGAGGCAGCACAGTCTTGGAAAAGGAAAAAAAAAAGGGGGTGGAGATAGGAAGTTGAATGGAAAAGGAACAGAAATAAAAGCAAATGGGACTTCCAGAATTGTGGGTATGAGCAGATAGGGAGAGGTAAACTTCAGACTGTAGTCAGAATGGGAATAAGGAAGGAGGACTATATAAAGAGGTCCTGTTATCCAAAAGGACCAAGCTGTCTAAGTAGAATTCTGATGACCCTGGAATAAATAGAGAAGAGTTAGCAGATTCTGGTCTATTCTGAGAGACTTTTATAGAATTTCTTCATGGAGACTGCATTGAAACTCAAGATTTTACCACTAGACCTCAAGTTCTAAAATGATTATATCCCTCACTTGATTTTCTGAAGATAATGGGGATTATGGAGGAATTAGATTATATATCTGCAGGAGCATATAATGTCTTCTACCCATTTGTGTACTGGGGACAGAGAAAAACCCTATTAGTTGTTTCCTGTTATTTATATTATTTTCATGTTTTACTTAAATACTTTTGCTACTAGATTCATCAGTCAGTCAGTCAACAAAAATTTATTAAGCATCCACTATATGTCATGCTCAGTACTAAATTACTAAGAAAGGTAAAAGACAATCCCTGCCCTCAGGATGCTCACAATATAATGGGGGAAGACAATACATTAAAAAATTGCAAAGTAGTTGAAGAGAAGGATACCTGGTAGTGAGGGCCTGAAGACCCTAGGTTGGAAATTATAAAGTGGATCCTCTGTGCCTCCTCTTTAAATGAAAGGTCAGGAGGAGGTCTCTGATGGCTACCCTCTATCCTCTCCAATCAGAGGGAGGGAGGGGCCCCAGGGATTGGGTGTACTGGGGAGGTATGCATTTCATGTGATGTGAGTTGTGATCTTGCTAGAATATGAGTTTCTGGAGATAATGATGAATTTGAGGAGTTGAGGAAATGGTGATGAGAGATATTAGAAAGGATTTCCGTCTTCTGTATGATCTGGTAATAGGGATTATTGTATTGGTAGGGGTTTAAACCTTGATTTGAAAAATTAGTTACCCAAAATGTCTTATAATAAACATGGAAAAAGTAACAAGGGACTTCTGAGTCAGTTTCCCCCAAACCTGCAAGGGCTCAGTTGGAACACAGTGTGCATGGAGAGGAGTAGTATGAGATAAAACTGAAAAATAAGCTTAAACTACATTGTGGAGGACTTCGAATGCCAAGATCAGGAGATTGTACTTATTTTGTGGTTAATGATGAAGTATTGAAAGTTTTCTAGTAGAGAATTGACATGGTCAGAGCAATACCTTTGGAGGATTACTTAGGCAACAATGTGGTGGGGGGCTTAGAGAGAGAACTAAGTTAGTAACTATATGAGTGGAGAGAAGTGATGTGAGAGATGTTGTCAAGGTGGAAAAGATAACATTGGCAAGTGATTGGATATGTGGGATTAGTGTGAGTGAGGAGTCCAGGATAATGCTAAGGCTACAAAACTTGAACACTGAAAGGATGGTGATGTCTTTTTGTCCTTTATTATAAAGTGGATCTAGGGTTGATGCTTTATCCACTGCACCACCTGGCTGCTCCCAATGCTGATGTCCTTAACATAAATAAGGAGGATTTCCAGGGCAGAGCCAAGATGTCAGAGGAAGGGCAGTAAGCTCTCAGAACTCATGACACAATCACTCCAAAAAAACCTCCAAATAATGCCATAGGACAATTCCTGGAACAGTAAAAGAAATAAGGAAGTTTGGAAGAGGAGAAGGTTTAGGGGAAAGGATATTGAGTTCAGTTTTAGATATGTTTAGTTTGAATTGTCTCTGGTGCATACAGTTTGAAATATGCAGTAGGAGATTAGTAATGTTTGACTGCAACTCGGGAGAGATAAAGGCTAGATAGATATATTTGGAAATTATCTGCATAGAGATGAGTTAAACCCATGGGCACTGATGATGTTACTGAGAGAGGAGAAAAGAAGACAGACTAGGAAAAAACCTTAGGGAACAACCATTGTTAGGGGACTTGATGTAGATAATAAACCAGCAGTCTGATAGATAGTAAGTCAAACCAGAGTGCAGTATCACAAAAACCCAGAGAACATAATATAGGGAAGTCAACAGTATGAAATGCAAGAGAGAGATTGAGAAGGATTAAGACTGAGGGAAGATCATCAGTTCTGTCAAGTAGGAGATCACTGGTGGGGCAGATAGGTGCCACAGTGCATAGAGCACCGGCCCTGGATTCAGGAGGACCTGAGTTCAAATCTGACCTCAGACACATGAAACTTACTAGCTGTGTGACCCTGGGCAAATCACTTAACTCCAATTGCCTCACAAAAAAAGAAAGAGAGAGAGATCACTGATAACTTTGGAAAGAACACTTTCCAGTGAGTGATTAGGTTGGAAGCCAGATTGCAAAGAGATAAGTGGGTGAGATGAGAGGAAGTGGAGGCAGTGAGTACAGTGAGTATAGATAACTTTTGTCAGTTTGGCTGAGAAAGAGCAGAGAGATAAAGAATGATGTAGTGAAGGGTTTTGTGTTATGTGTGTGTGTTTTTTATTAAGATGGTATGGGATTGGCCATACTTGAAGGCAGTAGTGAAAGAACAAATTGATAGGGAAAGGTTGAAATTTTGAGAGTGATGAGGAATGGTTGAGGATTCAGTCTGTTGGAGAATATGGAAAAGGATGGAATCACTTGTAAAAGGGGTTGGCCATGGCAAGAAGGGAGGGCCACTTCCTTGTCAGAGACTGGGCAAAAGGAGGAGAGGATTGGAGATGATGTTAAGGGCTTTTGATATAAAGAGAGAGCTCATGTTGAGTAGCTTCCCTTTTTGTAAGAGACAAAGATTTGAGGAGGGAAGAGAAGGCTTGGAATAGCTTCTGTGGGGACTGAGACAAAGAATAAGGAATGAATACCTTTCTGTTGTGAAGTTGGATAACATGAATGTGTAAGTTACTCAGCACAGTTCTAAGACTTGCTCTAGGGCCATTAAGCAGTATGTGAGTAGGGGTGAAGGAGTTAGATCGTTGGAGTAATGCAATGATAAGACAGGAGAGAAAAAGATTTGATAGTAGAGGACAGTGTAGAGTTGAAATAGTCAGCTATTGGTCTAAAGTTGGAGAAGGAGGAAAGTGAGATTAGGACTGGGGTAATCGTCAAAGAAAGTACTAAGGGATGGAGGGATTGGAAGTTTGGATAGATAGCACATGCTATTTTAGGATATTTTAAGGGAAATATAGTGTCCAGAATGAAGAATGCAATAGTTTTCCACCCTGCTCAGACACATGTTGGGCAGTTCTGGGCATCACATTTTAGGATAAACATTGAGAGACTGTGGTTTGTCAAGAGCAGATTATTTAGGATTGTGAGCAGATTGGAGATCTTTCCATATGAAAATGGTTGAAGGAACTAGGGATATGTGGCTTAGAGAAGAAAGGGGAGTGGTGGTGATGAATGCTGCTTCCAAGGTTGGGCAAGGTAATTGACTTGTCTAGCTCCACTCCAGAGGGAACAATTTAGGAATAAAGGATGGAAATTGCAGAGACTGGGTGGGATTTAGCTTTAGTCTCAAAGAATTGGAACTATCTGGAAATAGAATGGGTTGCCTCAAAAGATAATGTATTTCTCATCATTGGAGACATTTAAATGAAGGTTGAGGTATATTGTAGAGGAAATTCTTGCTCAGGGATGGGTTGGATTAAGAATCAGCATGCTGTAGTGGAGAAGAGAACTGGAGTTGGAGTCAGACAACTTAATACATTTCAGAAAACCTCTGATCTTGGGATCACGATTTTTGTAAGTCACTTAAACTTTCTGAGCCTCAGTTTCCATATCTGTTAAAAAGTGAAAAAGGTGGCTTTTTCCAGCCCTAACCTATGATTCTCTGACCTCTGATACCTTCTAGCCCTGAGAGTCTGGGATTCTATACAACATGCCCTGCCCAAATCCAGATAAGTGCAGTCTTCAGTGCTCTTACTTGTCAATACATTTTGCAAAATGGCTGTTGGTAATGCAAGTGTCTAATTACCTCTGAATGGGAATAAGTGGAAAACTCATTAGCAGGTCCTTGTGAGGCATTAAGCCTTTGAGAGCTTTGTTTTAGTGACTTGGAAAGATAGAAAAAAAATCCACAGCTGGGGCACTTTCTTATTTATTCTGCAGTGCATTTCATCTGCATGAAAGTAGCAAGTCAGCAAAGAGGGGAATGGAATTATGAAAAGAGTTGTGAGCAGTAGGGGTACAATGCCTCATGCTTTAGAGGCAGCAGTATACTAAAGCCAGCTCATCTGATCTGATTGTTAATTTTCAATGTGTGCATAGGAAATCAACAAATATAAACCAGGACTTCATTGATTGTTTTGTTCATTGTATAGACTTAAAGTGATGGAGAAAAGGTTAGTAATGCAGATTAAATTTAAAATTTGTTGTGAGTACATTTTTCTTCTCCTGGAGAGATGACTGTGAACTGTTTACTAGGTTTACAGGTGTCTGTGGAAGGGGTTACCCACTCTGGAGTCTTTTGACTATGGATTTGAATGTGAACCCTTTTAGTATTTATTATTTTTATTATTTTTTTTTTTTTGGTGAGGCAGTTGGGGTTAAGTGACTTGCCCAGGGTCACACAGCTAGTAAGTGTTAAGTGTCTGAGGCTGGATTTGAACTCAGGTACTCCTGACTCCAGGGCCGGTGCTCTATCCACTGCGCCACCTAGCTGCTCCGTGTTCATTATTTTGTAAATAAAAATGTTTTATGTTTTAATCCTTGTGATCCTGGATATTTTAAAAGGGGAGCTGGAGGCCTCAGGTACCCAGATAGTTCAGGGGATAGAGCATTGGACCTGGAATCAGGAAAACTCATCTTTATGAGTTCAGATCCAGCCTTAGACATTTACTAGTTGTGTGATCCTTGGTGAGAAACTTAATCCTGTTTGCCTTAATTTCCCAATCTGTAAAGTGAGCTGGAGAAGGAAATGGCCAACCACTCTAGCATCTTTGCCAAGAAAATCTCAAATGGGGTCACAAGGAGTCAGACATGACAAATGACTTAACTACAACTGGAAGCCTTGACTATGGTAGAGAAGTGCTGGATGCTGATATTCCCAGGATCTATCTTAGAAGTAAGAAGCTAGGGGCAGCTAGGTGGTGCAGTGGATAAAGCACCTGCCCTGGATTCAGGAGGACTTGAATTCAAATTTGGATTCAGACACTTGACGTGTACTAGCTGTGTGACCCTGGCCAAGTCACCTAACCCCCATTGCCACACACACACACACACACACACACACACACACACACACACACACAAATAATAATAATGAAAATAAAATTTGATCATAAATGTTTTGGGGGGCAGCTAGGTGGTACAGTGGATAAAGCACTGGTCTTGGATTCAAGAGGGCCTGAGTTCAAATCCAGTCTCAGACACTTGACACTATCTGTATGACCCTGGGCAAGTCACTTAACCCTCATAGCCCTGCAAAAAAGTAAAACCAAAAAAAACCAAATCAAACAAACAAAAGAAGTAAGAAGCTAAAGAAGTGAGTTGACCTCAAATCCTTTTATATCAGGAGGGAGCCTCTGATTTATATTTATTCGAGGAATTATTTATTTAGTCTACAGATGGCATGTGTGCTTATTTAGCATATTGAGTTACCTAATGAGATCTGTCTCTTGCAATAACTTGAGAATTATAAGTCCATGGGATTTGATTTAGTCTATCCTTCCTATTTTATAGTTGGAGAAATTGAAGCTCAGGGTGAGGAAGCAACTTGCATAAGGTCAAAGAGCTAATTAGAGAAAGACCTGGTTTCCTGAGTTCCAATTCTGATCCCTTTATTTTTATTTTTTATCTCTTTTAGGATACCGACCTAGTAGTGGTATTGCTAGGTTGAAGAGTATGAATGGTTTTATAGCCCTTTGGCCATAGTTCTAAATTGCTCTATAGAATGTTTGAATCAGTTTACAACTTTACCAAGAGTGTATTAATGTCTCACTTTCCCCACATCCACCATAACATTTGTCATTTTCCTCTGCTGTCCTATTATCCAATCCAATAGGTATGAGGTAGTACCCCAGAATTTTTTTTTGTGAGGCAATTGGGGTTAAGTGACTTGCCCAGGGTCACACAGCTAGTAAGTGTCAAGTGACTGAGGCTGGATTTGAATTCAGGTCTTCCTGAGTCCAGGGCCAGTGCTCTATCCATTGCACCACCTAGCTGCCCCCCCCCCTCGCCCAGAATTGTTTTGACCTGTGTCTCTCCAATCAATAGTGAGTTAGAACATTTTTTTCATATGGCTATATGTAGCTTTGATTATTTCACCTGAAAATTTCATGTCTTTTGATCATCTATCAGATCCCTTTATAACATATGATGCTACCAGTCAAAGAACATGTAACAATGTGATGTATTGGATTTGGGGGCAGAAGACTTCAATCTGAATCCCATCCTTGCTGTTTGTAAGTTGGATGATCTTGGATCATTTAATCTTTGTGTACCTCCATTTTCTCATCTTAAAAATGAGGACAATAGCACTTGCACTGCCCATATGCCAGGGTAATTTTGAAGAAAACACTTTGTAAAGTACTATACAAATGCTAGGTGGCTCTCCAGTGGAGAGAGCACTAGACTGGGAGTCAAGAAGACCTGAGTTCAAATCTAGCTTCTGACTTACCAGTGTGATCCTCAGCAAGTAACCTAACTTTTGTTTGTCTCGGTTTTCTGATCTGCAAATGGGGGATAATAGTAGCATCTGCCTCCCAGAATTGTGAGAATAAAATGAGATAATAAAGTATATCCCTTTGAAAACCTTGAAGCATTAGATGAATCTAGCTATTTTGATGATGATGTTATTTTTCCTGTCAAAATATGGTAGGGCAGCTAGGTGGCGCAGTGGATAGAGCACCGGCCCTGGAGTCAGGAGTACCTGGGTTCAAATCCGGCCTCAGACACTTAACACTTACTAGCTGTGTGACCCTGGGCAAGTCACTTAACCCCAATTGCCTCACTAAAAAAAAACCAACCAAACAAACAAAAAACCCCCAAAATATGGTAGCCTAAGATTTGGGAGTCAAAGTGAATCTGGCCAGGGTTTGGTATAAGACTATTCAGATTAGAAAACTCCTTACCCCTTCGTCCTTGCCAGTCCCACCTTCCCAGATCAGCATTTCTTTCTGGCTTCTCACAATAATCAGTACTACATCCTTTCAACCCTAATGGGAGCCACATAGGGACTGTTACTTGCCATTCACCCTTTTGGGTGTGGGTTCTCAAGAAAAAATAGAAGCCTAATCTTTGATGCCAGAAAAAAATTGTATGCTTTGGTTGCATTTTTTCCGGGTTTCTGGCAAGCAAGAGAAAACTGATGACAGGGACTCCACAGCAGAAATTTGAGAGACATTTTGTTTTGGGGGAAATTTGGTAAGGTTGACCCGGGTTGTTTTCTCCCATTGTATATCATTCTACTTTGGAACATCATCCTTCCTTGGACACCTAGCATTTGATGTTGGATTCAATAAATAATTCAACAAATTCAATAAAGGCATTCAATAAATAATAACATATTTATATATTAATAGAGCATTATAAATGGACATGTTCTGGGATGCCCTACTGCACATCTCTCAGGGAAACTTCAATTTCTGCCTTTAAGAAGAGAGGATGTTTCTGACTGCCAGATAACTCTACTCTCCTATTTTCAAGAGGATTAGAAAGATCTGGGTGATAGGATCAACAAGAAGGAGACCTTGACACTTTCTTCTATCCTCATGACTGCCCAAGCCTTTCCAAAAGAGGAATTATGCAAAAGAGAGAGCCATTTCATCTATGTCACCTAAGACATCAAGAAGCCTAACATTTGTTTTTGTTTTTTAAATTTTGAGTTCCAAATTCTCTCCCTGCCCCCTTCCCTTCTTTTTCCCCTCAATGAAAAGACAAGCAATTTGATATGGGTTACACATGTGCAGTTATGTAAAACATATTCCATAGTAGTCACATTATGAAAGAAAACACAGACCAAAAAACAAAACAAAAAGTCAAAAAAGTAGGCTTTGATCTGCATTCATACTCTATCAGTTCTTTCTCTCGAGATGGATAACACTTTTCATAAGTCCTTTGGAATCATCTTGGATCATTGTATTGCTAAGAATAGCTAAGTCATTGAATATTTATTAGTTTTAAAAACAATTTTGCTATTTGTTTTAGCAGTCCAATTCATAACATACTAAGTTTACTTTATCCAAATGTCATCAATTTAGTCCATTTCAAAGTAACCTTACCCAAGCAAACTTAAAAATTTAGTTCACAACTCTGGTTGGGGAGGTCCTCAAACCTTTTATTAAATCATAAGAATTTAAGGCAAAAGACACTTAATTATTTCCATTTCCCAAAGACTGTTATCACTTTCATTTTAATAACTCAATAGGGAGACCTTTTTAACTTTACAATATTTTAGAAAAAATTTCACATAACAATATATATTTAAAGGCATATTTTCCTAATGAAGAGAATTCACATTTCTAATCATCTGTCTAATATTCTTCCAAATTCCACAATACAAGAAAAACTAGAAGTCTAAAAAATATCATGTTTGCTTTTTAAACATAACATCAGACTCCGCAAGTTTTTCTCAAGTAAAATTTCACCTATTCAGTTAGATAAAATCTTAACTTATGCTTCTTAGAAAATCATCCTTGTCATTTTCCAAAACTCAATAACAATAGTTAACATTTATACAGTGATCACTATGCTAAGGATTGAAGAATTGTTTAATTCTTCCAACCACCCTGGGAAGTAGGTGCTATTATTTATTGTCCTCTTCACATTCAAAAAAGACTGAATACATTTTCTGAAATACCATAATTTTAATGTAGCTTCAGAATGAAATTTTGACAGTATCAACCCCAAATTTATAATCCCTAATAATTTATAATCCCTAATGATACTATTTAAAATCTCATTTTTAAAGAGTCAATTGTTTTCAGCTAACTTATCCTGTAATGTTTTGAAATTTAATGTTTTAAATGTATATTAAAAAGTTTTGACCCCACAAACTGAAAAGTGATGATGCTAATTATAATTTCTAAAATTCAATGAACAGTAAATATCACACTGGGTCTAATTAAAACAATCAAATGTAAATTAAACAACAGTAATTTTAACTGACATATGCTAGTATACATTTACAGATTCTTTGACTTAAAAAAACCACCCCCTATTATATCAATCAATTTCACTAGCTCTTTGATATTGAAGCAGATTGTTCTCCCTCAAAGTACTGGGTGTTCTTTTATAAATTTGTACTTTGGAAAATGTAAGGTTTTACTTCCAAGTAATAAAAATTTGTTTTCTGTTGTAAGCTTCCTAATTTTATCTGTAAAATGTTTGTTTTAGTGTTCAAGACGATGAAGCAAGGAATGCTCTGAAATAATTTGTAAAAGGTTTTTTTTTTGGTATTTCAAAACGTCTGTGTTTGGGGCAGCTAGGTGACACAGTGGATGGAGCACTGGCCCTGGAGTCGGGAGGACCTGAGTTCAAATCTGGCCTCAGACACTTAACACTTACTTGCTGTGTGACCCTGGGCAAGTCACTTGGCCCCAATTGCCTCACCAAAACCAAAAACCAAAAACCAAAAAAAAACAACAAAAAACTTCTGTGTTTTATGGTAATATTTATGTCATATACTCCTTTTAATTTGATATTTAAAAAATATGATCACCCTCCACATTAGGTAAGCAGTTAATTGACTCCTATATTCTCCTATAGTTATATTCTTGTTTAATTCTACATTCAATAATTCTTGCTTTATTATAGCCTTATTTTTACTGAAATAGAATTTTTTCATGTAAAATATTTTCATATTGTTGCCGTTGTTGTTTGTCCTTCATTCTCGAAGGGGACCATGACATCACCCCGATGTCATGACTTGTACTGAATTGGATTTCAGTGATGGAGGGCTGTGCAGGTTTACCAACCTCACTCTCTTCTTTTGTACAAGAAGGCTCAAATAAAAGAAAAAGAATAAAAGAAAGAAAGTGAAAAATAGCATGCTTCAGTCTGTATTCAATTAATATCTTTCTCTGGATGTGGAGAATATACTTCGTTAGTCCTTTGTGATTTTCTTGGATCATTGTATTGCTCTGAGAATAGCAAAGTCAATCATAGTTCTTCATCAAACGATATTGCTGTTGTTGTGTACAACATTCTTCTGGTTCTGTTCACTTCACTTTGCATAAGTTTAAAATACAATTTTGAACTAATTTCACTTTCAGTGATTTCAGCACAAGTTTGCAACATTTCTAATTTACCTAAACAATTAATTTTAAATACAATGGTATTATTAAATTTTACTTGCTTTTCAGTTGCTTCTGATTTTAAAATAAACTTTTTCTTGTTTTGTTTGTTTGTTTTTTGGGGGCAGGGCAATGAGGGTTAAGTGACTTGCCCAGGGTCACACAGCTAGTAAGTGTCAAGTGTCTGAGGTTGGATTTGAACTCAGGTCCTTTTAAATCCAGGGCCGGTGCTTTATCCACTGAGCCATCTAGCTGCCCCAATGAGCTTTCTTCTTGCTGTGATCATTCAGCAAACTGTGAACATTCACTAGTTCCAGTTTGCTTTTCTCTGATCAGTAAAGTCACCTTCCCTTTTTACATTAAAACAGACTAGTTACTCTTCAGGGAGAGTAATAAAAGCAAATGTTACAGAAACAGTGAAACCACCATTTGGAAATTTGTAGTAGAGGAAATAACCCCTGGTCTCTAATTAATTTATAATGTTACTTACTTTTCTGCAGTTGGGAGCAAAGATTCCTGCCTTTTTATCTATGTCTCTTATCTGCCCCCACCTTCCTCCCCAGCTTGGCCAAAGCCAGAAAGGCAGAGAGAAAAAAAAAATTTTTTCGAAGGCTTTTTAAAGTTCTTCAGAAAGCTTTTACTTTCTATACCATTTTCCTTTGGTTGATCAGACCACAGAAAAAGGTTGGTTTACTTATCTAATTCACTATTTTTTATTTTTATTTTTGTCAGGGCAATGAGGGTTAAGTGACTTGTCCAAGGTCACACAGCTAATAAGTGTCTAAGATCAGATTTGAACTCAGGTCTTCCTGAATCCAGAGCCAGTGCTTTATCCACTGTGCCACCTAGTGGCCCCTGGTTTACTTATCAAGGCGGAAATACAGATAAACAGACACATAGATGTACTTGCTTACAAAGTTTTTCTTTCTTATCTCTAATCAGTTTAGTTGGAAAGTTAGTGCACACATTTTTAAAAAGAGTAGTCTTAAAATTTTAGGTCGCAGTAATTGAAAAACCTCTTCTTTAGGTTGGATTAAGGATTCATATAAAATATCCTATAAATTGTCAAAAATCCTATAATTTGACTCTAAGATTAGTTTTCAAAGTCACCTTTTAAGCACCTAGTGGCACAGCAAAGTCTTCCTCCCTAACTCTAACTAAAAAGAAACTATCTTCGGTTGACCAATTCACAGAAAGAAAAGAGAGAAAGCAAAAAATGAGGCTTTAATTAATGAGAGTTAAGGGCCTGCTAGGTGGAAGAGCTGTGTCTGCCCTTGTAGGCATTCTGCCAACTTGGAAACTGTGGGCTAGTCCTTAACTCCCTTAAAGGGAGGACTTCCCAATGGTAAGGACTTACTCCACCCTTAAAAGGGCTTTTACTTCCCTTTTGTAGGGGATCTTCCCAAGACTTTTAGGGAAGGACTTGGGCAGCGGAAGTTCCCCAACTGGGAGGTTTAACAGAGTTTTCCCAGTAATGTAGAAATTCCCACTTACCTTAGCTCAGAAGAATTTGGGTTGAGCCCAAGGGGTAGTCCAATCTCTGTTATCTGGAGAGATGTCCTTGGAGCTTGAAGTCTCTCACTCAGGTCCCATCTGGGTTCACCAATTATTGCAATAAAAATCTGTAAATAAGGGAAACTGAGGCTCAAAGCTTCCAAGTATAATGATTTATTTGCAAGACTAGCAGTTGCCAACAAATCAAGCCTACTGACTCCTCAGTGGTCAGAAACAAAGAAATTATTTACAGAGCTTAGTTTTATAATAGAAAGAGAGGAATTGTAAATTACAGAAATCTTGAGAAACTTGTTTGTAACATACTACAATTGGACAAGGCAGATCATTTGACTAGTGTGTTTCTTGGGGCTTGTTGGAGTTATAATGGGAAATTTTTAGGGTGTGACACTTACTAGACTGATTATTCTATTGGTCTAGAATTTGTGTCTATCATCCCGTCAAAGGGAGGTTGTTTTAGCTAGAACGTCCTACAGCAGTATCATTTGTAGCTAATTTAAAGAGAATGAAGCTTCTGGGGGGAGCAGCTAGGTAGCACAGTGGCATAGAGTCCCAGGTCTGGAGTTAGGGAGACCTGAGTTCAAATCCAGCCTTAGACACTAGCTATGTGACCCTGGGTAAGTCATTTAACCCTGTTTGCCTCAGTTTCCTTATGTGTAAAACAAACTAGAGAAGGACATGACAAACTACTCTAGTATCTTCGCAAAGAACCCTCCCCCCTAAAAAAGGATCTGGCATGATTGGAAATGATTAAACAACAACAAAAAAGAATTTATGGCCAAAGAAAGAGAAACTTAACTTTTAACAAAAATCTTCTGATGTCTAATTTAATTTAGTGATTATTTAATATAAAGATCTATGTCTCATATCTAAATTCCAAATTAGACTATCAAAGTAATAATCATACTAGTATATTGGTTCCAACAGAAGGGAGCCAGGTTGTAAAGGGCTTTGAATTTCAAACAGGAATTTATATCTGATCTTGGAAGTGATAGGGAGCCACTGGAGTCGATTCATTAGAGAGGGGGAGCTGGTGACATAATCATATCTGGGCTTCAAGAAGATATTTTGACAACTGGGTAGAGGATAGATTGGAATGCCGAGAGACTTGAGGAAGGGAGAACGATTAGCAAGTTATTGCCGTGGTCCAGGCGTGAGGCGATCGGTGCCCATACCCGGGTAGTAGCAGCATCAGAAGAGAAAAGGGAACATCAATGAGAGAGATGAAGACCCAAACTGATGACATCACAGATCATTGAAGTATGGAAGTAATAATTATTATAATTATTCCTGAGAGTAACCCCAGAGCTAGACAGAGCTGGACTTTGTGACTCTTCTGTGTACCTATTATCACTTGGAGCCTGTCCTCTCTCTGTTTTTACTTCTGGAATGAAAAGTGATGCGTGGAGGTTGGGGTCTTTGTGTTTATTGATTAGTAGTTTATTAGATACATTTGCTTCTGTATATCATGCCCCTAATCTGTTCTACTTATCAATCTATTTCTTAACCAGTAGCAACTTGCTTTTTAGTAATAACTGCTTTGTTGTATAGTTTGAGATCTAGCATCACTAGACTCCTTTCCTTCCCATTTCTTTTCATTATTTCTCTATGTATGTATATCTAAATGAAATAATGTAGAAAATTTACATTATATGTATGTCTTTGTGTATATTATATCTATGTTTGATATATGTATAAAATATAATTTTATAATTAGAAAATTAAAAATTAAAAAAGATTCTTGATATTTATCCATATCAATTTTGTGATTATTTTATCTAGTTATATAAAGTAATCCTTTGGTAGTATGATTGGCATGGAATTGATTAAGTAAGGAAGTATTTGTTACTTTTATTATATTTACTTATCTTACAAACAACTAATATTTTTCTAATGATTTAGATCTGCCTTTATTTCTGATGAATAGTTTGGTATGGAATTGATTAAGGATGTATTGTTATTTTTATTATATTGGCTTATCTTGCCCATTAACAACTAATATTTTTCTAATTATTTAGATCTGCCTATTTCTGTTGAATAGTTTGATGGGTATGAAATTGATTAAGTAAGAACATATGGTTATTTTTATTATGTTAACCTATATTATTCATGAACAATTAATAGTTTTCCAATTTCTTAGGTCTGTCTTCATGTCTTTTAGCATTTTTTTATACAACTGTATTTATATGGTTCCCATATATGCCTTAGAAGATGAGCTCACATGTATTTGATACATTATGTAGTGATTTTAAATGAAATTTCTCTTTTTATCTCTTCTTGCTGAGTTTTATTGGTACAATATAAAAATGCTGATAATTTTTTGTGGATTTATTTTATATCCTGCAACTTTGCAGAATATAAAGTTATTAATAATAGGAATTAATTCTATAATAAAATTAATTATACATTATATAAGTTAATTCTACAGTAAAGTTATTCATTTCTTCAGTTAATTTTTAGTCAGCTTTTTAGGGTTCTTTATGTATACCATCATATCATCTGCAAAAAGGGAAAAATTTATTTTTTCTTTACTTACTACACTGAAGGCAGGTACAGCAGAAGATAATTCCCTCCTAGAGGCCTCAACCTCAGGAAGCAGCTCCAAGCACTATGTGTCGGCAGGATTGGTGGGGACTTGGCTATTCTGGGACATGGGTCTCTGTGCATATGTGCATAGGTAAGTTTAAGGGCTCTTTCCCTCCACCTGATCAAGAGAAGAAAAGCCTGGCAGGGAGTTTGGGCAAGTCACTTCGCTTGCCTGAGCCTCAGCTTCATTATGTAAAATGAGAGAGTGGGCCTGGATGGATATTCTCTGACATTTCTTCTAGCTTTAATATCTCAGCATTCCACTCCTGCTATCCAAGGGGAATTTCTCATAGGAAAGGATATCTCTGTCCCTTTCTCTTTATTCCTAGCCTTCTGCAAGGTTCAGTTGAGGGGAGCACACCCCAATAAGATTCCTTTTCCTGGGCCCTATGCTGGGTGAGCTTCAGAAGTTATCTTCTTGCTTGTCTGACTCTAGATGACATCTGCTTAGACTCTGAGCAGTTTCTCCCTGCACAAGTGGAATTTATAGGCTCTGGGACTCCTTTCTCCTTTAGGGAAATGTTCGCTGCTGAGGAAGCAGACAGGAAACCATTAGCCCAAAGTCTGAGAAAAGAGAATAGGATTTTTGCCTCAAAAATGAAGGGACAAAGGGGCAGCTGAGGTCCACTCAGGTTAAAGGTTAGCTGAGGACACCCTTGTCTATATATTCTGACCTGAGGAAGGTCTTGAAGCTGGGCTAGGAGAGAAGGTCATGTGAAAAATGATTCTAGTTTACTCTCCTATGCAAAGCAGGTTAGACACTGAGATGGACTTTCACAGCAGCTGGACTTTCTCTTTGGGGGTACAAAGGTCCCATTAGTTCCTGTGTATACCATCCTGGGGTCAATGAAGAGAAGCAGAGCCCTTGTCAAATGGGATACCAATGAACACCAGCCTCAAGAAATAAAGAGAAGGGAAAGGATTTAGGTCTGACTCTTAAGGCAAAATAAAACCAGAAAAGAAGTCAGAAGAATAGGGATCTAGTCTCAGGTAGTAAGGAAGACCAAGGAAGTGCCTTCCTGTAGGCTTGGAAAATCTCTAACTTCCCCTTTGTTTGATTCACTTTTCTTTCTAAAAAGTGGGAACAAGTGTTTGTAGAGGCGAGGGGACTGGACTGAGAATCAGAAGCCCCTGGTTCTAGTCTTGACTCTTTTATTCCTTTGCTATGTGATTTTGGAGCAAGCCCCTTTTCCTTCCTAGGTATCAGTTTCTTCATCTGTAAAAGGAGGTCAGAGCCATGAAAAGGATATAATAGCCGGGGCTTTGTCCCAGGTGCTGATATCTGTGGGTGTTTCTTTTCCTCCCTGTCCTTGTGTAGAGACTAGCATTCATCCATCTGTCCTAAGTTGGTACCTGCCTCCATGGAGGTTGGAGGTTGCCCTGAGAAAGGTCAGGGAGCAGGGTCTTGGTGGTAGAGGTTGGGGAAGGACAAGTAGGGTACCATTTCCCCCCTTCTCCTTTCATGACCGCTTCCCCCAGTACTCCTGCCTTTGAAACTCCTTTCCTTGGCTAAACCTCTTTCTACATTGTCATATCCATTCAGTTTAGGAATAACTCTCCTATGTTACTTTGTTCTCCCTTTCCACTGTGCCCGATGGATCCCTCCCTCCCCCCTCCCTCCCTTCCTTCCCTCTTTCTTTCCTTGCAATCAGAGTTAAGTGACTTGCCCAGGGTCATACAATTAGTAAGTGTCTGAGGCCCTTTTTGAATTGGCCTTTAGGGCCAGTGCTCTATCTAATGCACCACCTAGTTTCTCCCCCCCACCCCCAAATTGTTAATCAATTCCTTTTCATTTTACTTTTCTTTCCATCTTCCGGTGCTCACTGAAGCTAGGTTTCTCCTAATAAAAAAATATTTCTTGTCACTCTCTCCAAGGATGGCTGCTCCTTCTCTCACAAAGCCAGAAAGAGGAGTTGGTATACTATTTACTCTTCAAAGTCACTTTCAGGATTTCTTTTGTCACCATTATTCTGTTGCCTCTCTTTAAGGTTTCCTCCATCCTATCCAGATCCTTATTTCTGTCACCTGTGGCTGTTCAGGTCACTCTTCTTCCTCTTCCTCAGTACCTGCTGCAGGTCACCTCAATCCCAACTCTAGCCGTCTTCAAACATCCTGGCCTTCACTTAGCCAACCTCCTCAACTCCCATGACCCTTGCCCTCAGTCCACTTCAACCATTCACAGGAGCGGCTTTTATCTTTAGCTGCCACTCTCCCTTACCACCCCCAACCTCTCTCCCCCTTACCCTGTGCTGGAATTTCTAGTTATGTCTCCGATTGTGGAAGAGAGATAAAGTGAGGAGGGGTCAATTGCCTGACTCTGTTTTTGAATCTAGCATAGATGTTGCAACACAAGGGAAAGACCCTCAATTTTGTAGTCCAAGGACCCTCTCCTGGGAGCTGATGAGAAGGGAGAAGGGGAGAGTTAGGAGACAGAGATACAGAGATTTGGGAAGGGGCAGCCTCTCCCCATCCCCAATGACTCACCATGAGATACCACCAGGGGGATTTTCCCGAATGATAGTGTCATTTTTGTGGTTGTAGCTCCCATACCAGTAGAGACCCGAGTCCTGTATTCTAACCTTGTCTTGGTGACAGTGAAGAGGCTAGTGATGCTTTTGTCCTTTGATCAGAATCCTGGTCTGGTAAAGAATGAGATACACAAAACCCCTCTCGGCACCACATTCTTTGCCCCTGCTCACTTGCCTCATGCTGATACTTGTGGCTCATGTTGAATGTCTGCCCCTCAGACTTGTATTCTACAATGATATCTTGTTCCTGGAAGCCTGGACAAGATAAGCCTGAGTCAAGGAGAGCTGGGTAGAGCCTGTCAGCTCCTTCCAGAGCTGGGCTGGGGAATGAGAGAGAAAGGGTGGGATGGAGAATAACTTTCTTTCAGCTCCACGTACAGAAGATGCCCAAAGGATAAGCCCCTATAACCAAGGAGTTTTCCTCCGTAGCCTCCAAAATGCCATGGTCTAAAGAAATGAATTATTTTGTGCCCCTCTCCTTTCCTTCCCACTCCCTTTTTTCCTTTCCCTCCATCCTCCCCATTTCCTTTCTGTTAGCCTTACCAGAAACCCACCTCAGCAGCAACAACACAGTTGATTCCTGGGCCATCCTGCTCTCCCTCTCAGTAGTCCTAGGATGAGGGGGAACACTGAGGCCTCCACCCCCTATTGGCCTCTGGAGAGCTAGAACAAAGAACCTAAGCCGGACTCTGACTCAAATGGCTTCCCTTGAAACCACTATGAAGGAAGAAGAACTGAGGAAGTAACAAAGATCTGACTGGGGAAGTAGAGGGTTGGAGAGAGCAGGGACACTGAGCTCAGAGAAAATGGGTGTGAACATTCACGCCAAGGGCCAGAGTGCCTCTGCTAGCAAATATTGGGAGTTTCCAGGGTGTGTGGCTGTTGCTTGGGCAGTTTCTCAGCACAGAACTGTCCCTTCCCCATAGGGAAGCCCTTGGAAGAACTGATGGGGCTGAAAAATGGGACACATTTGGACTGGGAGGCATGCTTCCAGATAAGTACTAGTGATGGGGGAGGTGTAGGAAGGGTCAGTGGGTCTATCTTGGAATAGGGAGAAACAGTTCTTGGATAACATGACTTACCTCCTTTCCATCTCTGACACTGTCTCTAAACTTCATCTTCATCAGACTACTACTTCTGCACCTAACACCCTCTCCCTCTTGCCAGAGCTGAGAAAGAAGGAATAGGCTGAAAATATTCAGAACAGGATGTCTGATCCCTTGATGGCACTGAATTTGGCTCTGGGTCTATCTGAGAACACTTGTGCATTGTACCCTAACTTGGGGGGAAGATTGGGACTGAGCATTGAAAGAATAGGGTGTTGGGCAGTGATTCTAATTGACTTTACAATTTGAATCCAACTGGACACTGAGAGGTGAGACACTAGGCTGGACCATCTCTCAAATATAAAAGTAGCCCACTAGCTCCTATGGACACATTGTTCTCCCATTTGGTGCAAGAGAAAGGGGGTCTCACCAAGGGTGGGGGGAATTGATGAACACCAGCCCCAGGTATGAGAAGAGAGGTAGATGGGGATTGGTTGAAGATGATTCTAAAGACAAAGAAACAAAGAGGAAAAATTAGACAAAAAGATAGATGTCTCTCAATTTTGTAAATTCCTTTCAGTTTGTTTGTTGTTGAGTTTTTGCAGTTGTGTCTGACTCTTTGTGACCTCGTTTGAGGTTTTTCTTGGTAAAGATACTGGAGTAGTTTGACACTTCCTTCTCCAGCTCATTTTACAGATGAGGAAACTGACACACAAAGGGTTAAAATGGCTTTTCCAGGTTCACACAGCCCATAAGGATCTAAGGCCAGATTTGAACTCAGGTGTTTTTGAGTCTAAGCCCAGTGCTCTATCCACCATGCCACTTATATGGGATTCCCCTATATGGAAGAGCCTGGGGAGTCTGCTTGTGGAAAGGCACGATGATATATAATAGAAGGATTCTGCTTTTCAATTTGGAGCATGTATAGACATTCTGTAGCTAATTCTGGTCTGCTAAACACTTAGTGGGGATTGCTGATTATCTAGCCAGAAGTAGGATGAATCTGGGTCTGTCTTTTTCCAGACTGTCCACATTCCAGTAAGAGAGGCAGTGTTGTAATGGGAAAGGCTTCAGTCCTTCCTCATCCAAGACCAACATATGACCTATGAAAATGGGCCTCTGTTCTTTGCCCCTTTGTGTCTCTTATTCCCTGTGTCAGGTAAAGTAGATTGGAGATGTCTGTGATCTTGTGAATTCCAAAAGTTCAGGAGAGTGAGCCACTAGAATATTGGGAGCTTGCAAACATGCTGGGATTTGCTGGAAGCCAGACTGTAAGGAGTAGAATCCTTAGTGATTCTCTTTGCTTAGCAGAGATGTGGACTTAGCCATATGCTGTACATGCCACATTTAGAAGTGAACTTGGTGAAGGCAAATTCTATGGAGGAAACTACTTTAGGTTTGACTCCAATCTTCTAATAGGCAATAGAGGGGGAGAATATGATCCCTGTGTAATAGGAGAAATGTATGCATTTCTGTTCATGCTCTCTCTCTCTCTCTCTCTCTCTCTCTCTCTCTCTCTCTCTCTCTCTCTGCAAATACCCCTTTGTGAAAACTGATTTATATTATTTGGTTAAATGGAACTGGGTTGTTGGTGGCAGTTAAGAGTACAGAGGAGAGAAATACACAAGACAGGAAGCTCAAAGCAATGTCATTAGAAAAGTTACCCTACTGACTCTCAGGGAGATTCCTTGACATGCAAGTAGAGTAATTTTTTTTAACGAAGCTATTGAGTGATGTTTGGATAGCAGCTTCCTTTTTTCCCCATATATTTGAGGATAACATGCAATATTATCCTCAACTAGTCTTTAAATTAAAAAAAAATCTTGAAGTATTTGGATCCATCTTTTAACACAAGAAAAAATTCACTCAAATGATGAAATGTTTCTGCCAACTGTTTTGTTGTGAACCTTTTTGGTTCAACCTCAGGCTCAAAACTTCCCTTTCGTCTATAATCTTTGCAGCTAGCAGCTCAATCAAAACTTCATTCTACTGTTCTTCTCCATGAGACTCAATCAACTCCTCCGCATCACCCTCATCTACTTTTAGCTCCGATTCTTGTGCTAATTTTACAATCTTGTTTCTCAACCTCTTTAAACATTTCATCTTTGTCAAATCCATGAAAATTGGGATGAACTGAGGGTACACATTTTCCCCCCAAACTGTCTTCATACATGTTTCTGTTACATCTTCCCATGTCTTAGCAATATTCTGGATTGCATGGTAAATATTGTAGGACTTCCAGAAATCTCTCAATGTCAAGTCCTTATTTGCATTCAAAGCTGCGATTGCCTGAACAAATGTAGTGTGTAAATAATACGCTTGAAATTTACAATCACTCCCCAATCCATAGGTTGAAATAATGAGGTGGTGTTAAGGGGAAGGTAGACCACGTTTACATTTTCATTAAAATCATCCAGATGAGGAGAGTGAACTGGTGCATTATCTAAAATAAGTAGAATCTTGAAAGGAATGCCATTATCATTACAAAAATTGTTTAAAAATGATAAGGGTTATTCATGCCCTAGGGTTAACAAAATAATGTATAAGTAGTGTTGCCTTGCTGATTCTTTTCCATGTGCTGGAATTTTCTGAATGGTGCACAAGAACAGGTTTTAATTTGCAAGTCCCAGATGCATTCCCTCCAAGCACAAGTGTAAACTCTTGTTTTTTTCCAAGTGTTATGTTCCAGTTTGGTTTTTTCCTCCACCAAGATGTAAGTTTAAGATGGCCTTCTTTGATAAAATAGGTTAGTTTCTAAAGGTTTGTTCCAGCAAGTAGGGACTTTCATCTATTTTTTTTTTTTTCTGTAGGAACTCCGGGAACTTCTTTACTGTTTTAATATCTACATTGGTAGTTTCTCCTGACACTTGCATATTATGAAATCTTATACAATTTTTAAATCGTGCCAACCAACTACTGCCTGCTGTAAATACCTGTGTTCTCTCAGGGTACTTTACCTTTAAATCTTCAAAGAGACTTTGAGCCTCGGCTTGAATTGTCATCAAGTTTAAAGGAATATTCTTCTGAGTCTACTCTTCTATCTACATAGTTAATAGTTTCTCCAATTCTAGAATAGCTCCTCTTTCTTTCTGTTCTTTCTATTTCTTTCTGTTCACAGTTGATACTGCAAGACAAAATTCACATGCTACTGGTGATATTTTTTCTCTTCCTTCATATTTTCTAATTATTTTCATTTTCATTTCCAAGTTTATTGGCTTATGCTTCCAAGATGGTTCACTTCCCCCTTAAGAGCATGTTTGCTGCCAGGCATGGTGCAAATATAATGACTGCTATTGAACACCGTGAGAGGTATGGTATCACTCACTGTCTGCAGACACCCAAAAACTGACTTAGAGATGTTTCTCAGCTTCCCACCACCGTTTATGCTGTCTGCGTCATACAGCAACTTATTGTATAGTGTCTGCTTTGCAGAAGGAATTTTAGTAATTTTTCTGGAATGTGGATTTCTTACAGGACTTTTAAAGTAAAGTTGATTTTGCATAATGTGAATTTAAATAAAGCAAAAACTGTATATTTGATTCAGCAGCTCCCTAGTGAAACTCCTAGGAGGTGCTGGAGACTACAGTATAAGCTCATTTTTAAAAAACCCAGGGCAGTAGTTTGTTGGATTCAATAAATAATCCAATTATTCATGAAAGTTGATAAGTTCAGAGCCCTCAGGCTAGAGAAAAGGACTTTTTGCTCTCTATTTAATAGAGACTGGCTCTTACACTAGCTAGCCCCCCTCATTTCTCATCAACACCTTTTCCACATTGTATTCACATATAAACATGTCATTCAAAACATTTCAAATTGGAATATATGGTTTGATGTAGGGAGATAAAATAAAGAAAAACAACAAAAAGTAAAACAGGGCCAGGAAACCCAATAAAAAGAATACCAGGCAGTGTAACCAAGACAGAGTAGAGAGAATAAGGAAGGTTAGGGGAAAGGAAAACACGTTTTTCAGCAGTCACAAAGAGATAACTCCAGGTTCAGTCTCCCCCCCCCCCCCCCCCGCCCCACCCCCCCAGGGCAATGAGGGTTGAATGACTTGCCCAGGGTCACACAGCTAGTAAGTGAAAGTTCAGTCTTAATGTTTCTGTTGCATTTCCTGCAAAGTGGAGACTGTCCCTTCCATGTAGCATGGGACTGTGTGTCATTGTGTGGCTCAAAGGGAGGCAAAATAGGTACCTCTAGCCTGACCCTCCCCACTCCTTCTCCAGGGGAGACTTTAATTTTTGCCAGGAGGGGAAGAGGCAGGTTGGGGTCAGAAATTTGATCACTGTTAAGAGCTAAAATTCTAGCTAGTCTGTCTAAAATATCTAATGAGTGGTCGCCAATAAATTATAAGCTTTAGCAAGAGTTAGACTTTTAAGCATTTATTAAGGAGAATAAGAATTTGGTAAAGAGAGAGAAAGGCCTAGATTCCTATCTATTAAAGGGAGAGCACATTTCTAGCTCCACTCTCCACCAGAGTCCAAAGGAAAAAGCGCGAGACTGAGCGCCAGTCTCTTCCTTCCTCCTCCCACTAGCTGGCATCACTTCCTGATGCCAAAGAAAAGACTCCTGGTCTTGCCCTCAAAGACCTTCACTTCATGGGCAGAACTCTTCTACAGTAAGTCTCCAGCAGGTGGCGTCATTCCAATCGTTACATCACTCTGCCCTCCACAGAGAGAGGAGGTACCAGGTTTGAATTACATCTATCTGCTGCATTAAATATTGTTCATCCAGGGGGTATTTAAGGTTCAATCTAACTTCTAATCACCATTTCATTATTTGGTGGGACAGGACCCTAAGCTTTATATCTCTGGCTTGATTTCCTTCCCACCAAATACCTGTTTTAAAATGAACACACATAGGAGGTAGCTAAGAAACTCTTTTATCCAAGTTGATAGCAAAAATAGAAATCAGAGAAAATATACTCAGGAGAAAATATACCAGACAATACAGATTGAAGGGGCTGTCCCATTGGGAATGAGGTGACTTGGCTCAACCAAGAGAGAAAGTGTTAGATTTTACCCAAAGAGAAATTCCCTGAAATCTCTAGAATAGCAAGTTGGGAATAGGGGACGTGGTGAAAACTGCCAACAACTCTCATGTTGACTTCTTCCAAGAGTCTTTTCCTTCAGCAACCTGAAGTGAGGTTGGCATCATCCATCTTCTCTTTTGAAGCTGGAAGCCAGAAGCACCCCAAATCTAAAGAGACTGAAGAGACTGAAAGAGACCTGAAGACAAATCCAAAGAAACTGAAGAGAGTGGAGTTCTCTTCTTCTACCTTCCCTACTCACCTCACCCCTTAAAATGCTCTATTAATGAAATAGTGCCTCAATAAACATTTGTTGATCCAGCCCTCCAGCCTCTAAAGCCAGTTCTCTATCCACTGTATTATATTGCCTCTTGACCTTTTCTTTTTATACTTTTTAGGTATAATTTCAAACTTTTCCAGCACAGTTGATCCAATTCGCAGCTCCACCAACAATGTATTAGTGTTCCTCTCTTCCTACACTCCCCCTCCCAATATTTATGATCTTTTATCTTTTGTCATTTTTGCCAATTTGATCAATTTGATGGATGTGAAGTGAAAATACAGTCATTTTAATGTGTACTTCTCTTATTATTGATGAGTTTAAAGCTTTCTTTCATATGATTGTTGATAATTTGAATTTCTTCCTTTTAGAAAACAATCTTCATATCTTTTTATGACTTGTATATCAGGAAATGACTCTTATTCTTAGGTATTTCTATCAATTCTATCTGAACCTTTATCAGAGATATCTGCTTTGAATATTTTCCTAATTAAACACTTCTCTTCTTCTAGCTACATTTATTCACAATTGCTCTTTGTCAGGTATTTTCTTTTCTTTTTTTGCATTTTCCTTTTATTGTTTTCCAGAATATATGTGAAAACAAATTTTGACATCAATTTTTAAAAACTTTGTGTTCCAACTTCTGTTCCTCCCTCCCTTCCCACCCCCTACCCACAAGAACTCAAGCAATTCAAAATAAGTTATACATGAGTGGTCATGGAAAACATTACCACATTAGATAGGTTGTGAGAGAAAACAGTTAAAAAAACCAAAACTTTAGATTAAGGAATTGTCAAAGAAAAAAAATTTTAAATGTGTTTCCATCTGTTTTCAGATACCATCAGTTCTTTCTCTATAGATGGGTTGCAATTTTCATAAATCTGTCAAGGTTATATTGGATCATTGCCTTGCCGAAAATACCCACATGCTTCCCAGCAGATCATCTTACACTATTGCTGTAATTTTGTATACAGTACATTTCACTCTGCTTCAGTTTATGTAGGTCTTTCCAGGTTTTTCTGATAGTATCCTGTTCTTCATAACCTGTATATAGTACCTTAAACTTGACAAAGAATTTTCTTCATAATAGCCCAGCAAAGTAGGTACCATACATTTTGCCATTATAATCAATCATCATAACTATTTTCCTCCATCCTATTCCCTTCCCATAATATTTACTCTATTTTCTATCTTCCTTTACCCTATTCCTCCTCAAAAGTATTTTACTTCTGAGTGTCCCCTCCCCCTCTCTGCCCTCCCTTTTTTCACTCTTACCCTCCTACTTTCCTGTAGGGTTCACTCCCAATTGGGTGTGAATGTTATTCCTTCCTTTAGCCCAATCTTAAGAGATTAAGGTCTTTGAGCTAATTCTGTGTTCTAAATTTTTCTTCCTCTCTCCTTCCTCAACCCTCCCTATGAAATCAAGCAATTCAATATGTCATACTGTGCAGTTATTCAGAACATCGTCACCTTCCTCAAAAGTGTTTTGCTTTTTACTGCTCTCTCCCCCAATCTGCCCTTTCCTCCTTCCCCTCTTCTCTCCTCCCCTTATCTCCCTCCCCTCCCACTTTCCAACAGGGCAAAAATATAATACTGTACCTACTTGAGTATATATGTTATTCCCTCTTTGAGCCAATTCTGATGATATTAAGGTTCACTCACTCCCCCACTCCTTCCCCCTTCTTCTCCCCTCAATAAGCCTTTTTCTTGTTTCTTTCATGTGAACTACCTCTCCCCAGACCATCTCTCCCCTTCCCCCTCCCCCAGTTTATTCCTCCTACCCCTCAACCCTATTTTAAAGATGTCATCATGGGTTAGTTAGGTGGCACAGTAGACAAAGCACCAGCCCTGGACCCAGGAGGCCCCAAGCCCAAATCCAGCCCCAGACATAAGACACCCCATCCTATTTGCCCCATAAATAACAAAACATAAATGCTTTACAGATATCATCCCTTCATATTCAGTTCAGACCTGTGTCTCCTGTAAATTCCTTACTGAGAAAGTTCTTATGAGTTCAAAGTATTATCTTCCCATGTAGAAATGTAAACAGTTTGATCTTTTAATATCCCTCATGAAGTCTTTTTCCTGTTTACCTTTTTATGCTTCTCCAGGGTCTTGTATTTGAAAGTCAAATTTTCTATTCAATTCAGGTCTTTTCATCACAAATGCCTGATAGATCTCTTTCTCATTGAAGTCCCATTTTTTCCTCCGAAATATTATAATCAGTTTTGCTGTGTACATGATTCTTGGCTGTAGTCCCAGTTCCTCTGCCCTCTGGAATATTATATTCCATGCCCTCTGGTCTTTTAATGTAGATTCTGCTAGATCTTATTTTAACCTTATTAGAGCTCTACAGTATTTGAATTCCCTGTTTCTAGCTGCTTGCAATATTTTCTCCTTGATCTGGGAGCTCTGGAATTTGGCTATAATATTCCTGGAGGTTTTCCTTTTGGGATCTCTTTCAGAAGGTGATCAATGGATTCTTTCAATTTTTATTTTGCCTTCTGCTAGAATATCAGGGCAATTTTCCTTGACAATCTCTTGGAAGATGCTGTCTAAACTCTTATTTTGGTCATGGTTTTCAGGTAGTCCAATGATTTTTCAAATTACCTCTCCTAGATCTATTTTCTAGATCAGTTGTTTTTTTCCAAGGAGGTATTTCATATTGCCCTCTATTTTTTATTCATTTGGATTTGCTTTACTGTGTCCTGGTTTCTCATAAAGTCACTAGCTTCCATTTGTTCAATCCTAGTTCTTAGGCAATAATTTTCATTAGACAGCTTTTTTATTTCCTTTTCCATTTGGCTTTTCAAGTTGTTGACTTTTTTCTCATAGCTTTCCTTCATTACTCTCATTTCTCTTTCCATTCTTTCCTCCACTTCTCTAAATCTTCCTTCTGTCTCTCCTACTTTCTCTTCAAAGTCCCTTTTGAGAGCTTCCACGGCCTGAGACCAATTCATATTTTTCTTGCAAGCTTTGGATGTAGGGACCCTGAAGTTGTTATCTTCTTCTGAAGGTGCACCTCGATCTTCCTTGTCTCCAAAGAAACTTTCAATAGTTTGCAACTTTCTTTGCTTGCTCATCTTGCAGTTTTTTAGTTGACTTTTAGCTCCCTCTTACGGTGGGGCCCTACTTGCAAGCTACACTGTGTCAAGCTTTAGAGGGTCCCAGGTGTTTGAGGGAGGGCAGGTTTTTTCCTCTCTCCTGGCCTGTTCTCCAGTCTTCAGGTAACATCAAGCCAACTTGCTAGTTAACCAACCAGCAGAGAACTGTGGTGGTTTTCAGCTTCAACGAGCCTGCGCCCCTCCCACACCTGGGCCTCCTGCTGCTCAAGATTTCTTCCTGGTTCCATGCTGGGGTGGGATATCCGAATTTGTCCTCAGGTCCCACAGACACCCCTGTGTTCCCCCCACCCCCTTGGGCTAGCCATTCAGCCCTCTCACCTGACAGTAAACTTAGTTCCAGAAGACACCAGTACTGCAGCTGATTTGGAGGCTGGGGATAAATTCCCCTTGCACAGAGCGTTTGGGGTCGTTGTTGGCATGATAGGGGGGAGGGTATGGATTTTGCTTGCAGCCCAGTATGGCCCCCTTTAACCTGGAAAATAATCTCGGCATCTTTTTGCGGGTTTTGCAGCTGCAAGGCTTTTTTTTACTGCTGTTTTGGGGGTAATTGTGTCAGGAGCTCTGTGTGTTTAATGTCTTTCCTCTGCCATCTTGGATCCAAAAAAGCTGTCATGTATTTTCTCAATCAAAACCAATGGCATTATAACTACTATACTCTCCCTCTCTGTATGTGTGTGAATGGGATGGTCCATGAAAGTTTTTTACATTTAAAAATCTTGTGAATGAATTTTCTAGACAAACAATTCCTGTTGGATTACTGTATTGAACCCATGTAGCCTGGACTATTGGAATAAAGAACAGAGAAGGGATAGATGTCTAGTCAGGGAAGGTAGGTGGTGCTGCAGATAGAATTCCAGGCCTGAAGTAAACAAGACTCATCTTCCAAAGCTCAAATCTGGCCTCAGACACTTACTAGCCGTGTGACTCTGGACAAGTCATTTGACACTATTTGCCTCAGTTCCTCATTTGTAAAATGAGCTGGAGAAGAAATGGCAAACTATTCTAGTATATTTGCTAAGAAAACCCAAAATAGCTTGATGGAGAGTCAGATACTACTGAAACAACTGAGAAGCAACAACAGATATCCTGTCACAGTGACTAGGATGGAAGACTAGGGAGAGATAATTAGGAATCAGAGACCATCAATTTCTGAACTCAGGAAGCCAATTTGGCCAGGAAAGTTTGAGATGCTCTGTGTGGAACTTGGTCCTATTGATCAAAAAATATTTAGGAAATAGTGAAAGGTAAAAACTCTGAAATCAAAGTGCAGAAGGGGAATCCAGAAAGCTGGACTGGGATGAATCCTTTACATATGTCTAGTAGCAGTAAGGTAACAAGTGCTAGCCTACTGTTTAGGCCAGTGAGTTTAGGAAAGTTTACAGAGATTCTTAATAGGGCCAGTTATAAAGGGTCAGATTTCTCATCAAGGGAAGGATGAACTTCCTAATGATAAAAGGTGCCTGAAGGGGCAGCTAGGTGGCTCAGTGGATAGAGCACCGGCCCTGGAGTCAGGAGTACCTGAGTTCAAATCCGGCCTCAGACACTTAATACTTACTAGCTGTGTGACCCTGGGCAAGTCACTTAACCCCAATTGCCTCACCAAAAAAAAATTAAAAGGTGCCTGAAAGTGGAGGTAATGAGGTCTCCATTGCTGGGTGTATTCAGTAAATAACTAGACAGAAACTTGTCAGAAATACTGTAGAGAATATTTTCTCCTTCAGAAAGGGGATGGATGAGATGCTGTCTGCATTTATTTAATTAAATAGCTCAGAAAAATAAATGGCTAAAAAGTCCTCTGTACATATGAGGTTACCACATAACCTACAGGTTACCATAACACCAAAACACCAGTAGGAAAGAGGACCAATTTAGGGAACTTGTGGGGAGATCAGATACACTTGAAGAATGCAAGGGACCATGGTGACACCTATGGGGGAAGCAACATGAATAGCCAAAGTCATTCTCAGTCTCAGGAAGGCCTCCCTTCATGCTTTCCTTCTCTGCCTCTTTTGGTAGCTGCTCCACCATATAGAGCCACTGATGACCTTCAGCTAGCTCAGTACCATCATCTAGCTGTGAGCTGCTGTCCTCTGCTGATGAGATTTCAATGTTTAATGCTGTCATTCTCTATGCCACTCACCTGACTGGTTTTCCATGGCCAAGATCCTCTCTGCTGCCATCTGCTGGCTGTCTTTGGAATTTCAATTACTATATTCAAGTCTCTTTTTTTAAATCTTGGCATGACTTTTTCGTGACTTAAACCATCAAACCACAATTAGCCTAATGGACAGTAAACATCATAAAGCTTGAGTTGAGTCTGTTTCTGAACTCCTTTGACTCTATCTAAGCTGCCCCTCTAAGAGTTCAGTTCCTTCTACTCTGAGATAATTCTTTCTAGCTTTTTCCATGTCTGCGATGCCCATCATAGTGCAGCAAATCCCTATTCTGGAGCAACATGGAAGGAGCAAGGCAGAATTCCAGTCAGCATCAAAAGAAAAAAAAGAAAGGAAAGGTCTGTTCTTATATTTTAAAAAATGGGCTGGAATATTAATAATAATGGGACAGCCAGATTAGACAGCAGATGGTTGTGAATGTGAGTTGAGAGCTCAGGGGACAGAATAGAGCTGAATGTATACATCTGGGACTCAGCAAATGCATAGAGGCACTAACTGGAATCATGGAAATAGATAAGCTTACCAAGAGAGAAAGTATAGAGCATGAAGGAAAGAATGCTGAAGGGAGAGCCTTAAAGGAAATTCACACTTAGAGCTTGGAAAGAGAAGATTGAGCTTTCAAAGAAGAGCTAGGAGGGCTGGTCAAGCAGGTCAATGGCAATCAAAGAAGAAGAGATAATGCCATATGTAAAGAATTAATTGTTATTTGAGGTTTTTATGACCCCATCTTTTGGCTAAAATTAAAAAAAAAACAACACCTTGGCACAGGCACCAGCCTCGGGCTCTGCAAACTGCACAGTGCTCTACCCACTGGTTGTAGCCATTGCCATGTCACTGGCACCTCACATCATCCCCACTCACTGATGTCTGCATGGGCCTGGCAAAATTATAATGATTGGAAGCCTAGTGAGGGCAGTCATGTGACTGTCAGAGCGGCCAGCCAATTGGCTAGGGGCTGTGTGTGGTCAGCCTGGGGTCTGCTGGGAAGAAGGGAGGTTTTCTGCCATTCTAGCGTGAAGCTGGAAGGTGACAGGATGCTGTTGTGTGTTCTCAGCTGATTCCTGGGTGGTGGTGTTGCTCAGGTTGTATAATTTCCCTTTCCCCATTTTATTTCCTTTCCCTTAATCCTACTGATCCTGTTTGTATTTTTTTAAAGTTCATTCTTGTTAAATAAATCCTGTTCTGTTTTGAGGGAGGCTGTCTGTCTTCTTCCTTGCCCCAATATTGCGGCGAGCCGCTTAGCTAACACTCCCCAATTAAAAATTGGTCCCTACACATAATTGAGTTTTGGACTTGGAATAAGAAAGTGTTGGGTTCAAATTCCTGCTTTCATGTTTATCAGCTATGTGTCTACATAGAGTATTTATAAGGGTCCGGTGATATAATAGAATAAAGTACTATATAAATGTCAGTTATCATTATTTTTAAGAAAGGACTGTCGAAAAGTGTTGAATGTCTTCCTAACCCCAAGTTTGAAAAATGCTTTAAATTGAATTGAAGTCCAAGGTGGATCAATCAACCAACCAATGAACTTATCAATATTTATCAAGCATCTACTATATGCCAAGTAGATGAGGAAAGAGGACTAACTATTGGTTTCTGTTCCCCTCTATCTGTTTCTGTTTCCCCAGGGGAAACAGAACAAAAATTCAAAGAGATAAGACAAGGCAGAGGGGCAGGATACACTATTTTATTTTCTTACAGCCTACAAGGGGTTCAGGATAGCTGATTGTTAAATTTTTGGTATGAGCATTTATACTTTGGAAATCAGCAAATGCACAGATGGTAAAGGAGTTGGAGAGCTGGCCAGAAGGAGCTTACTGGGTCCCTTTGCTGGGGCTGGGTGCAGGGCTCTGCTGCATTGCCCATACTGAGATTCAGGTTGCAGTCTTGGTTCACAGTCCCAGGGCAAGAAGGAGCATTGGCACACCAGAGCTTCTACATGCAGGGGAGTGAGCCCATGCTTATATTTTCAGGGCAGAAAAGAGTGCTTTTGGTCACTCGCAGACAAGAACACAGGCCAGGAGGGTAGCAAACATACCTCTCCTTAAATCATACCACCTTGGAATAAAACAGAAAGCTTACAGACCCCCAGAACTAGCTCTAAAAACAGCTGCACAAAGACACTGAAACTTGGGACAATGCCCCTCCCCCTTACTTGGGGAGCAGAGCCCAACTTTAATATAAAGTTAAAAATCAATAAATAGGTTGGAAAATGTGCAAAAACCAATAAAAGATCCTGACCATAGAAAGCTACTATGGTGACAGGGAAGGACAAAAGACAAACTTGGAAGAAGACAACAAATTCAAAACTGCTTCATGCAAAACCTCAAAGAAAATGTAAATTGGTCTCAGATCTGAAAAAGAATTCCTGGAAGAGCTCAAAAAAGATTTTAAAAATCAAATAAGAGTGTTCGCTTCGGCAGCACATACATTAAAATTGGAACAATACAGAGAAGATTAGCATGGCCCCTGCACAAGGATGACACGCAAATTTGTGAAGCGTTCCATATTTTTAAAAAAATCAAATAAGAGAGGCAGAGGAAAAAATGGGAAAAGAAATGACAGTGATACAAGAAAACCATGAAAAAAGTGTCAATAGCTCAGTAAAGGATGCACAAAAATACTAAATAAAATAATTTTAAAAAAAGAATAGGCCATATGGTAAAAGAGGCACACAACTCCAACAAAGAGAAGAATTACTTAAAAATCAGAATTGGTCAAATGGAAAAAAAAGATATACAAAAGTTACTGAAAAGAAGAAGTCCTTAAAAAGTACAATTGGCCAAATGGAAAAGGAGGTACAAAAGCTCACTGAAAGAAATAATTACTTAAGAATTTGAATTGGGCAAGTGGAAGCTAATAACTCTATGAGACATCAAGAAACAATAAAACAAAATATGAAATATCTCATTGGAAAAATAACTGACTTGGGGAAATAATTTAAGAATTATTGGAACACATGAAAATAGTCCAATCTAAAGTAGTCCAAAAAAAGAAAAGAAAAGAAAGAAAAGAAACCTCCCCCAAAGGAAATCAGCCAATGCTACAAATAAGAACTGGATTTATTGTTTTGTCAGTTGTCAAGACTTAAAAGAGTGGTGGAAATAATACTAATAATTCAGATTAAATTCAAAAGTACAGCATGTGTTTTCAGAGAGTGGGTTATTAAACATTTGTTGGCACACCTGGCTCCAGCCATCTTGTGATGCATTTGGTACTTAAGAATTGGTGAGATGTGAAATCTCTGTACTTAGCACTCTGGTCTGAACTAGGGGCATCAGGACTCTCCATCAATAGGAAATGTAGGGGGATATCTTGGACAGCTCCACTTTATTCAGCTCTGCTACTTTTTCACTGTCCCCATTACCCTGAGAATTGAAAAAGTTAAGAAAATGAACAAACTCAATATTTGAGCATGATCCCTTCTTCTTGCAACTTTGTCCTTTTTCCTTTTTAGAATTTTCATATCACTTCCAATGCCTTCCAACCCATACACCCACTTCATATGACCAGTAAAGACTTTTAATCACTGTGAGAGGCATAGTAGAAATACCTTCATATCATGTCTGGCTGTTATCTCAATTCAATTAACACCCTATTACTGCCCTAGGACCTAAATCCCAGCCTGTCCTGGCAGCTCCTAATCTGTTCCTTTTACACTGAACCCAGACCCATCCACAAAACAGCTAATGGTGATGAGAATAATAATAATCCTCACATTTGTATGGTGCTTACTACATTTTATGTAGTATAAGTGTTTTAGGAGCTATTCTTTTTCTCAGGATAGCTAAAATGTATTCCCATTTTGAGGTTGAAGAAACTAGGCAAGCAGAGGTTAAGTGACTTGCCCACAGTCACATAGCTAGTAAGTGTTTAAATCTGGATTTGAACTCAGGATTTCCAATCTACAGGCCCAGTGCTTTGTCTAGTGTGACATTTAACACCTTTTATACCCCTCATTTTAGTATGTCAATGTAGACTTTTATGAATCTTTTTATTATCTCAGGGCTAAAATTCTAGCAGTGTGGCTCTGAGGGGACACTCTGGGAATCTTTTGTTCCACTGTAAGGGCTGAGGGGGAAAGGGAAGACAGGAAATATCTTTTAAATGCTTACTATGTGCCAGGCACTGTCCTAAGGACTTTACAAATATTATTTTGTGAAGTGGGTGCCATTATTATCCCCATTTTGCAGTTGAAGAAACAAAGGCAGACAGAAATTAAGTGACTTGTGCAGGGGCACACTGGCTGGATTTGAACTCAAGTCCTCTTGACTCTAGTGCCCATAGGAGCTACTTGCATCCTAGGATGGGAGAGAGATATCCCTCGGTTTATTTCTAATTCAAGCCAAAGTCAAAATAATGACAGTAGGGTATAGTTGAAAGAACACTGGGGGCAGCTAGGTGGTGCAGTAGATAGAGCACTGGCCTTGGATTCAGGAGGACCTGAGTTCAAATCTGGCCTCAGACACTTGACACTTACTAGATGTGTGACCCTGGGCAAGTCACTTACCCCAATTGCCTCACAAAAAGAAAAAACACTGGAATACCTGGCTTCAAATCCTACCTCGGACTGTGTGACCTTGCATGAATCACTTAACCTCTATCTACCTCAGTTTCCTCAACTGTAAAATGAAGATTATGGGATCTATGGCCTCTGAGGTCCCTTCTGACTTTAAATCTATAATGACCCTGGAACACCACCACTCACCTGGTTCCTGAACCTGAAGAGGAGAATAAGAAGGACTAAGAAGGCCAAACCTTTTATCAGGAGGAGGCCAAACACCACAAGGGTGAGGAGACAGTTTGGGAACCTGGGAGGAGAAAATGGAGAAGATGGTGAAGCACCTGTGAGGCTGGGTCCTCTGGTACATTCCCCAGCTGTGAGGGTGCCTGGGGTGGAACCCTGGTCATGTCTTCCCAATATACTTAAAAAACAATTTATTCTGAATATAAACACACACAGAGAAAATAAAAGAAACATAAAAGAAAAGAAAAGAATATTTCCATATTTTGATATGAGTAATATAAATCAGCATTTAGTTTCCAATTAATTTTCAGTCTATATTTCCATGGCTCTTTATTACATGTAATTTTATTGTGTCATTATCTGAAAAGGATGTATTTATTATTTCTGCCTTTCTACATTTGACTGTGAGGTTTTTGTGCCCTAATACATGACAAATTTTTGTGTATGTGCCAAGTACTGCTGAAAAAAAGGTTTATTCTTTTTTATCTCCATTCAATTTTCTCCAGAGGTCTATCATATCTAACTTTTCTAAAATTCTATTTACCTATTTATCTGCTTCTGAGAGGGGAAGGTTAAGATCCCCCACTAGTATAGTTTTACTATTTCCTCTTGTAACTCATTTAACTTCTCCTCTAAGAATTTGGATGCTATACCACTTGATGCATATATGTTTAGTATTGATATTACTTCATTGTCTATGGTACCTTTTAGCAAGATGTAGTTTCCTTCCTTATCTCTTTTAATTAGATCTATTTTTGTTTTTGCTTTGTCTGAGTTAAGGATTGTTACCTCTGCATTTTTTGTTTTTTACTTCAGCAGAAGCATAATATAGTCTGCTCCAACCCTTTGCCTTTACTCTGTGTATAACTGCTTCAGATGTGTTTCTTCTAAACAACATATTGTAGGATTCTGGTTTTTCATTTACTCTGCTATTTGCTTCTATTTTATGGGGGAGTTCATCCCATTCCCATTCACAGTTGTGATTACTAACTGTGTATTTCGCTCCATCCTATTTCTTCCTTTGTTTATACTTTCCTTTCTTCTTTCACCCTATTCTTCCTCACCAGTGTTTTGCTTCTCACCGCTGCCTCCCCCAATCTCCCCTCCCTTTTATCAGGCCCCCTCCCTTTTATTTCCCCTTTCCTCCCCTGCTTCTGCCCTCCCTTCTATCAGTGTCCACCCTTCCCCCTTTACTCTTTTACTTCCCTAAAGGATAAGCTAAATTTCTTTATCCAAATGAGTATATATGTTATTTCCTCTTTGATCCAAATCTGATGAGAGTAAGGTTTCCCCCCTCTATTGTAATAGGTTTTTTGTACCTCTTCATGTAAGGTAATTTACCCCATTCCACCTCCCCTTTCTTCTTCTCCCCATATATTCCCTTTTTCACCCCTTACTTTTTTTTGGTGAGGCAATTGGGGTTAAGTGACTTGCCCAGGGTCAGACAGCTAGTAAGTGTCAGGGTCTGAGGTCAGATTTGAACTCAGGTCCTCCTGAATCCAGGGCTGGTGCTCTATCCACTGTACCACCTAGCTGTCCCTACCCCTTACTTTTTTATATCATCACATCAAAGTCAATTTATATCTATACCCTCTATGTATATTCCTTCTATCTGCCCAAATAGAGATACAGTTATCAAGAGTTACAAGTATTATCTTCCCTCATAGGAATGTAAATAGTTTAACCTTATTGAAAAACCTTTTTTTTTTCCTGTTTACCTTTTTATACTTCTCTTGAGTCTTATATTTGAAGATCAAATTTTCTGTTCACTTCTGGTCTTTTCATCAGGAAAGCTTGAAAGCCCTCCATTTCATTGAATGTCCATCTTTTACCCTGAAACACAATGCTCAGTTTTTCTGGGTGGTTGTGTCTTGGTTGCAATCCAAGCTCCCTTGCCTTCTGGAATATCATATTCCAAGCCCTCCAATCCTTTAATGTTGAAGCTGCCAGATCCTGTGTAAACCTGACTGTGGCTCCATGATTTTTAAATTGTTTCTCTCTGGCTTCTTGCAGTATTTTCTCCTTCACCTGATAATTCTGGAATTTGACTACAATATTCCTTGGAGTTTTCCTTTTGGGGTTTCTTTCAGGAGGTGATTGGTGGATTCTTTCAATGACTTTTATCCTCTGATTCTATGATATTAGGGCAGTTCTCCTTGACAATTTCTTGGAATATGGTGTGTAGACTCTTTTTTTTCAATCATGGCTTTTAGGTAGTCCAATAATTCTTAAATTATCTCTCCTGGATCTATTTTCCATGTCAGTTGTCTTTCTGATGAGATATTTCACATTTTCTTCTATTTTTTCATTCTTTTGATTCTGTTTGATTCCTGGTGTCTCATGGAGTCATTAGCTTCCATCTGCCCAATTCTAATTTTTAAGGCATGATTTTCTTAAGTAAGCTTTTGCACCTCCTTTTCCATTTGGCCAATTTTTTCCCCATTTGGCCAACTGTATGTTTTTTATGGGACAATGGGGGTTAAGTGACTTGCCCAGGGTCACACAGCTTGTAAGTGTCAAGTGTCTGAGGCCGGATTTGAACTCAGGCACTTCTGAATCCAGGTCCAGTGCTCTATCCACTGCAACACCTAGTTTCCCCTCAGGCCAATTGTATTTTTTAAGGAATTGTTTTCTTCAGTCAATTTTTGTGCTTCCTTTTCCAAGCTGTTGACTCTTTTTTCATACTTTTTCTTGTGTAACTCATTTCTCTCATTTCTTTTCCCATTTTTTCTTCTATCTCTCTCATTTGATTTTTTTTTTTTTTTTTTTTTTAGTGAGGCAGTTGGGGTTAAGTGACTTGCCCAGGGTCACACAGCTAGTAAGTGTTAAGTGTCTGAGGCCGGATTTGAACTCAGGTACTCCTGACTCCAGGGCCAGTGCTCTATCCACTGCGCCATCTAGCTGCCCCTCTCTCATTTGATTTTAAAAATCCTTTTTGAGCTCTTCCAAGAAAGCTTTTGGATCTTGAGACGAATTGATTTTCCCCTTTGAACTTTCACATGTAGCCATTTTGACAGTATTGTCCTCATCTGAGTTTGTGTTTTGGTCTTCCCTTTCACCATAGAAGGACCCTTTTCTGTTTCTCATTGATATTTTAGCTTACTTTTTGACTTTTAAAGTTGAGGTCTGCTCCTGGGTGCATGGGCCATTGTTGCAAGCTTCTTGTTCTGGAGGATAGGGGCCTGATCACTGATGTTCTCCTTTGAGGCCTCTGTAGCTTGCAGATTCCTCACTGCCCTAGGCTTGCTCCCAGTGCTGGGATGGCTTGGTTCTTTAGTTTGATCTCTCAGTCAGATCTGGGGTAGATCTCACAACTGGCCTGCTGTGCCACTCAGGAGAACTCAAGCAACTTCCTGGCTTCTCTTTGCTGACTTGGCTCTGCCTCTTGCACGGTTTTTTTTTCAAGCATATAATAAATTCCCCATGTGACTTTCATATCTGTTCTGTTGGTTTGTGCTTCCTTCTGAACTTCCTTCTATCACTTTCCCTTTACTCCATATACATCTCGTATGAATTTAGTTCCCTGTGTGTTGTTTGTCCCGTAGAATATGAGTTCCTTAATGGCAGGGATACTGTTTGCCATTCTTTATATCTCTAGCACAGTGCCTAGCGCAAATTAAGGGCTTAATAAATGCTGGTCAAACAATCGATAAAGCTTGAGTAGGCTTTCTAATATCTAGATAAGTGAGCCATGCTCCCTGTGGGGTAGCACTTTCAGTGACATAAGGCAGTCCAAAATTATTGAAAATTATTTGGTGGGGGCGGAGGCAGCTAGGTGGCATAGTGGATAAAGCAATGGCCCTGGATTCTGGAAGACCTGAGTTCAAATCCGGTCTCAGACACTTGATACTTACTAGCTGTGTGACCCTGGGCAAGTCACTTAACCCTCATTGCCTTGAAAAAAAAAAAGAAAATTATTTGGTGGGATCATGGTCCATTAGATTGTGAGCTCCTTGAGGGCAGGGATGATCTTTTTCTTCTTTTTGTATCCCCAGAACTTAATAAATACTTAAATGATTGATGACCTAACTTGGTGTCTCCTTTGTGACCTGAGATCTAGCTGATGATGTTGCTTCCTCAGGGTACCTTGTCACATGATTCAGTGATGTTCAAAATTCTCCCACTGTACAAAGGAGTAGGAAGAGCATCCAGGAAGCATGACCAATATTATTGGTTCAATAAACTCTTAGTGGTAGAACACAACCCCTTCCTCATCACACAGGATACTTTTAGCTGGAAGTAACCTCTTTAATGAAGGTTTCCCCCAACCTCCAAGCTTCACTGACTTTTGTCTAATAAGTAATGAGTATGCAGCCCTGCTCTTACTCCTTCCCCACAATCCCCAAACCACAGCCACATGTGAGGGTGCTTTTTTCTCATCAGGCAAAATTTTAAAGCTCATGAAAATTGTCCTCAGCTCTGGTGTAGTGGAGAGAACTCTGTGGCTGGAGTCAGAAGACCTGGGTTCAAATGAAGACTTTGCCGGTTATTGCTCATGTAATAAGCCACTTAACCTTTCTGAGCTTTTATCCCATGAAGCATTTGGATAAGAGCAAAGGTTTTTCACCTTTTTTTTTTTTTTGAGTCCCTTTGGCAGTGTGATGAAGCCTGTGAACCCTTTCTCAGAATAATTTTTTTAAACAACTGAAATATTAAATTTCAGTTAGAAGCTAGTAAAAATTGAAATGTATTTTTTTTTTCTAGACAAGTTCATGAATCTACTGAAATGCATCCACTGATCTCAGGTTAAAAACCCCTGGACCGGATTGCCTCTATGGTCCCCTCCTATTCTAAAAACCTATTTTCTCATTATACAACTTGGGCATTGAATTTTATGTGATTTGCATTTCATACCTTCATCCTGTTCTTCATCTTGTGCCTTTCAAGGGTTAGGGATCTCTAGTCTTTCTAGACACAGTTCATGGTCAGAGAAAAGAGGAGAGAGATCTTCAGAAAAACATCCTTGGACTTCTGGTGCTAGGATTCTTTCTCAGAAATCTGACTCAAGTGCAAGGGAAAAATTTTTTTTAAAAAGGAAGGAGGGGCAACTAGGTGGCACAGTCGATAGAGCACCGGCCCTGGATTCAGGAGGACCTGAGTTCACATCCGACCTTACACACTTGATGCTTACTACCTGTGTGACCCTGGGCAAGTCACTTAACCCCAATTGCCTCATTCCCCCCCCCCAAAAAAAAAGAAGGAAGGAGAGAAAAGGGAATAACAGAAAATAAAAGAGATAAATGAGGTGTTCTTACTAATGTTCTTTCCATTCTTGTCCCTTCCTAGGACCTAACCCATCATGGAACCATATATTATTTTTTCATTTCAGTTGTGTACTACTCTGTGACCCTATTTGGGGTTTTCTTGGAAGAGATCCTGGAGAGGTTTGCCATTTTCTTCTCCAGCTCATTTTACAGGTGAGGCAAACAGGGTGAAGTGACTTGCCTGGGGCCACACAGCTAGTAAGTGTCTAAACCAAATTTGAACTCAGGTCCTGTTGACTCTGTGCTCTATCCAGTGAGCCACTTGGCTGCCCCATACACTAGTACTGTTAATTACAATGCTACCTCAGCAGCTTCCCAGTAAACAGTCAGTCAATTAACAAACATTTATTAAACACCTACTATGTATCAAGTACTATGCTAAATGCTGGAGATACAAAGGAAGGCAAGAGACAGTCCTTGTCCCCAAGGTGCTCCTAGTCTAATGGGGGGGGGGAGACAACATTCAAACAGTTACATACAAATAAGCTACAGCCAGCATAAATTGGAGAAAATCTCAGAGGGAAGGCACTAAGAGGGCTGGGGAAGGCTTCTGGCAGAAAGTGAGACACAAGTAAGTCAGAGAAGTGAAGAAATAGAGATAAGGAAGAGAGAGCACCAGGTGAATGTAGTGTCAAAGGAGAGAAGGGGGGTTGTATGAGAGACATTATGAAGGTAGAAATAATAGGACTCTGCACCAGATTGGATATGGAAAAATGAAAGAGGCAGAAGTGGATTGAAGTTGTAAGTAGAAGTAGGTTTTCATTATTATTGCAGGCAATTGGGGTTGTGACTTGCCCAGGGTCTCACAGAAATCAAGTCCAGAACACAGAGATTTGAACTTAGGTCCTCCTAACCCTAGGGCCAGTGCTCTAAACACTGGACCACCTAGCTGCCCAAAAGTAGGTTATTTTGAAGAACTGGGTGGTACAATGGATGAAATCCTAGCTAAATTGTCTACTAATTGTGTGACCCTTGATAGGCATGTGCTCATAAATATTTTATTACTTATTCTCCAAGAAAAGCAAAAAAAGGACACAACATACTTTTTTTTTTTTTTGTGGGACAATAGGGGTTAAGTGATTTGCCCAGAGTCACACAGCTAGTAAGTGTCAAGTGTCTGAGGCCGGATTTGAACTCAGGTACTCCTGAATCCAGGGCCAGTGCTTTATCTACTGTGCCACCTAGCCGTCCCCCACAACATACTTTTAAGTTTAATCAACATTATTAACATTTCCTCCATTACTTTCTTGTCTAGACAATCGACAAATCAATAACTGAAGTGTAAATAAATGCTCACACTGAAAATTTAATAATCAGCTTTTGTTTGCTTGAGCTGGCTCTAGCTGGGACCTTAGCTGATACTTAACATCAGCATCTCTCAATCTCAACTTCCTTTGTCAAGAAAAACAGAAACAGTATATAGTATGCTCATAGTATAATACACACACACACACACACACACATATATATATGTATATGTATATATATACATGTGTATATATATGTATGTACACATCAACCTCAATTTCCTTATCTTTGTGAATAAAAACATAAATATATGTAGTATATATGTTATAGTATAAAGTGGGAATAATAATAGCACCTACCTCACAGGGTTGTTGTGATAGCCAAATCAATTAACACATGAAAAAAGCATTTTGTAAACTTTAAAGTGCTTTGGATGTATGAGCTACTAGTCCTACCTGGTGTGAATCATCCTAAGCCAAAGGAGTTCTCTTAGGTCACTAGATATGATGCCTTATTTTCAGGGTTCTCATGCAGAGCTTTCTATGGACCTCTGGGTGTAAGAGTCCTGTACTGATTCAACCAAGGGGACCCTGAGCTAAATTTTACTTGAGAGGAGACAAACCACTTCTCTTATATTTCCAGGGGCTCCCCCAAGGATGCTGAAGTTGATTCTGTTGGTTCATCACAGACCCTTTACATACATTCTATGTGCTGAGCTTGGATTGCCTTTGGCCTTAACAGGTGTTGCTGGAATTGTGGGAAGACTTTCCGATTGTGTTAGTGATGGACTGACTTGAGTGGAAGTGGTAGAGACCCTTACTAAACAATGCACCAGGGATGGAAACTTTCTCAATTCAGGGCTGGGGCCAGTGTATTCTCATTTGGCTGCCTCCAGGATGGCTGTTAGGGAAGCGGAAGGGAGTGGAGTGGGTAGGAGTGGGGAGAGTGCAATAAATAGGCTGCAGCCCAAGCTGAAATCTGCCAAATTGATCATAGGGTCACAAAAGCTTGGTTCTGTAAAGCACCTTAAGAGATCATCTAGTCCACTGTCTCATTTTTTGCAGATGAACAAAATGAGGCCTACATAGGTGAGGTAACTTAACCAAAGTCACACAAGTATTAAGGGACTAGTCTGGTCATCCGATGCCAAAAGAGGTGCCTTTTTCATATTGTCTGCTATCACAGGCATCTTGACAAAGGGAACTACTTAAGTGGGACTAGGTCAATGGATGCAACTGAGCTAAAGTCAAGGGTCAGAAGTAAAACTGGAGGGGGAAGCACAGATGTTCCGTAGTAAGGGGGCCCTAACTGGAACCACCTACCTTAGGTCCTCAGAGACAACATGATCCACAACCTGACTTCTAGAAGTAGAATTTTCTGGTAGCTGGATATCTGTCACAACAGTTGCTTTGAACTGGGGCCTGAAAAATATCACAGCAGTGGTTAGTCAGTCAATAAACATCTATTAAGTGCCTACTATGCACCAGGGACTATACTAAGTGCTAGGGATACCAATAAAAAAAGAAAGATAGTGCCTGCCCTCAAGGAGCTTACAATCTAATGGGGGAAGATAACACAGAAAAGGAAGCTGAAAAGGTGAGGGATAGGAAAGAGAAGGAGGAGAATGATGGGCAAGTTCAAAGGAATGCTGTGGGGTGGAAAATGAAAACATGGCTGGCTTCATCCTTAAATGGAGGTTATAAGAAAAACTGTCTCCTTTCAAGCCTTCAATTAGAGGGAGGGAGGGGCCCTTGGGCAGAGCATACTGATGAAGTATGAACACCAGGGTTAATATAGTCTTTTTTTTTGTTTTTGTTTTTTTGGTGAGGCAATTGGAGTTAAGTGACTTGCCCAGGGTCACACAGCTAGTAAGTGTTAAGTGTCTGAGGCCGGATTTGAACTCAGGTCCTCCTGACTCCAGGGCTGGTGCTCTATCTACTGTGCCACCTAGCCACCCCGGTTAATGTAGTCTTACAGGATAATGAGGTTCCAAGGGAGTACAACCAGATGGAGGAGTAGGAGGCAAAAAGAAACCAGATTGCAGGCCATATATATGTGAAAACAAGAGAAAAACATGGGAAGTGTGGTTCCCTGGGGTCCACCTGAACTCTGGGCTGAGGCCAGGAAATTGCACAAGAACTTCAGTGTGGTCGCTGTGGACTGTGGACTCACAGGTCAAGAGGGAACAGGCCAGGTAAGTGCAGGTAAGGGGGCACACACAAACTTCTGGGGAGACAGAGTGTGATCTTACAGAGGGAGTTCCTGGAGAGGAGTTTTACCTGATGGTGGAAGAGGTGATGGTCAGATCTTCTATCATGGTAGTTGACTTCACAGCAGTATCAGAGTTCAATGGGGTTGTATTCTGTGTTTGGGCTGCAAAGAGAAGACAAAGGGAGAGACAGCTGGCAGCTCTTTTCCTGGAAGGCTGCCTAATGCCAAAGCCTCAGACCTTGCCCAGATCTGTGGGATGATCAGAATGAGGGCAAAATGTAAAGTCAATGCTCTCTATTAATGTGTGGTATTATTCAAGGTATATCAAACCTCATTAAGGATCAATTCTCTTTCCTTCCATTTTGTCTTCTCTTTTTTTGGTTGTCATTACCCTTTAATTTATCTATTATCCTTGGCATTAAGGCCATTGGTGACCAAGATGATCACAGTGTAAGGGGGAAGAGCTTGCCATAGTAGAAAGGGCTTCCCTGAAAAGGGGAGCAAGAGAAAAGAGAAGATGGGGAATGATGGATAAATCCAATGCAGTGCTTTGGGATGGAAAATGAAGGGATGGTTGGCTTGGGCACTCTCCTTAAAGGGAAGTTCTAGGAGGAGCTGTCTGTTTTCCACCTTTCAATCTGAGGGAGGGAGGACAACCAGGGCAGAGGGTACTGATGATGTGTGAGCACCAGGGGTGATGTAATTTAAGGAAACTTAGATCCAACATCTGGCCTTGTCACTAACTTGTGTACGTACCTGGCAACTGACCCATCTTTAGTCTCCAGTTTCCTTCCCTGAAATGAGGTTGTTGAATTAAACGACATAAGAAATCAGATTTTTTTTTTTGGCCATCACCAATATTGATGCCATGGGATCAGTAATGAAATAATTCTCTTCTCTATATGGTGGCTAGATGGTACAGTGGATAGCATGCTGGGCCCAAAGTCAGGAAGACCTGAGTTCAAATCCAGCCTCAGATACTAGTTCTGTGACCCTGGGTGTAACCTCTGTCTGCCTCACTTTCCTCATCTGTAAAATGAAGATTAAAAATAGCAACTACCAAAAAAAAAATAGCACCTACCTCCCAGGGTTGTTGGGAGGATCAAATGAAATATTTGTAAAGTGCTCAGCACAGTGCCTGAAACATAGGAAGTGCTTAATAAATGTTTCTTTCTTTCTTTCCTTTACCCTTGGGATTAGAGGTAATGGGCTATGGTCAGCAATGTTTCATATGCTATCAATTGGGTCAGTTGTTGATTCTACTTTTTGTTTTTTGTTTTTGTTTTGTAATGAGGAAGGTTTCTGTGAGGATGGCTGTTGTTATTGTTCAATTGTTTCAGTTATATGTGTCTTACTCTTTGTGGGGATTTCTTGGCAAAGATACTGATATGTTTTTCCATTTCCTTCTCTAGCTCATTTTATAGATGAGGAAATGGAGGCAGGGTTAAGTGACTTGCACAGGGTCACACAACTAGTGTGTGACGATGGATTTGAACTCAAAAATATGAGTGTTCCAGACTCCAGGGCAGGCACTCTATCCACTTTGCCACTTAGTTTCCCATCCTGGGGCAGTCAGTGTGTGTGTGTGTGTGTGTATGCATGCGCCTTAGGAAGTGACTGTTATTAAAATATTTTAAAAATAAAAACTAAAACAAAGGATTGAACCAGATATTGCCTAAGGGATATCCAGGTTTCAGCATTCTACTATGAGACTATGATGCCCTGATAATCAGAATTTTGAATTAAATGGTGAAACCCATAAGTATATGATCCATAGGATCATAGATTTAAAGCCAAAAGGTACCTCAGAGGGAATCTAGTCCCACACTCTCCTTTTATACTGGAGGAGATTGGAGATTAGAGAGCTTAATTGACTTGCCTGAGGTCACCCAGGTTGTGGCTGCCAGACCTGGGCAATCAAACCCAGATCCTCTGACACCAAGTTTAGCTAGCATTTATTCCTTTGGGCCATATGAGACATTTTGACTTTACTAATTAGAATGGCAACAGAAAAGGTGAGGAACTATGAATATAATGGTGTCTATGCAGTCAGCCTTGGTTGATATATTGATTGCTTTTGTTGAATTTGTTTTTTCCCCCCATTTTTTATAAAGTATGGCCCATTGAGTGATGGAAAGGGAAAGGAGACCTTTGGAAATGAAGGTAATGTAGAAACAAACTATCTACTGATTAAAAAACAATTAAAGAAAGATAGATGGAAAAGATAGGGCTACTTTCTAGTAGGACAGGGCTTTATTTATCTGAATTTTTAATAATTCTCACGTATTTGAATGAACCTTAACAATTCCCCAATCTCGTCAGGTTGTGTTGTCTGGCTGGCAGACAGTCAGGGTCACCTGGTAAATAGGTCAGGTTTCCTATATATTCCTATATATGTCATTCTCCCTTTCCCTGCTCCTTTCCCCACCAGTGTCACCTCCATTCTCTGACCTCTATCTGCTACTACTCTGGTGAAATATGTGCAAAAGGGATTTAGAAAACTTACCATTCTAGGATCATATATGTCGCACAGCTTTTTTTTTTGTAATCTTTTTTGGTTTTGATGAATGAGTGGGATATGGTGGACTTGAGTCAGTTTAGACTCTGAGACTTATTATCAGATTATTCTGTCTCTGTTAAGTCCCATTGCTAAATCATATATCTTGCTTTGCTGAACTTAGTGTCTCCTGTTAACCATCCCTCCCTCCTGGCTTGCATTCCAAAGCCCCCAGTCTTTGTTATTGTTAGTCATTCCATTTCTACAATACCCCTCTTGTTCCCCTTGTTTTATGACCCAGCAGGAGAGCTGTCTCCTGTTAGTGCAGACTTAACCCTGACACTACCTCTCCCATCTTGCATTCCTAAGCCCCAGCTCAAGTAAATCTGTCTATCATATCTCTCCTTCTCCCCCTTTGCCCCCTCCTTACATGGGTGGAGTGGTTTCTCCCTTTCCCCCTCCCCTTCCCCCAACTCTCAGACATAGCTGAGCATGCACCCATACTATGATCACGAGCTGAACACGCATCCTGGGTGAGACAGGATTGGATGTTAGATTGTGAGCTCACCCTGTGCATGAAGGGAACCCCCCCCCCCCCCAACTTCCATAAAAACCTAACTCATGAGCTCATTAGTGTGCTCCTTATCTCTTGCATGGGGTCACCCATTCTCATGAGAATGAAATAAACCTGTCTCTGCTTGACTTGGTGGTCTCCTCAAATTATTTGGGTAAACTGAGGCAAACTGTCACAAACAGTGAAGCACTGGTCTGACCATGTCACCTCCACACTCAGTAAATTCCAGTGGCTCCCTATCATCTCTACGATCAAATACAAAATCTTTTGTTTGATATTCAACTCCCATGATGAGCCACCTCCTCACCCCTTCCAGTCTTCTTACATCTTTCCTGTCCCTGCCCCTCCTACTTGGTCACAGTGGTCTCTTGGCTGTTTCTTTTTTGGATAATTTTATTATTTTGTTTGTTTGTTTTTGCGGGGCAATGAGGGTTAAGTCACTTGCCCAGGGTCACACAGCTAGTAAGTGTCAAGTGTCTGAGGCTGGATTTGAACTCAGGTCTTCCTGAATCCAGGGCCAGTGCTTTATCCACTGCTCCCTTAGCTGTTTCTTGAACAAGACATTCTATCTTCCAACACAGCAGCTTTTCTGGCTTGTTCCTCATGCCTGGAAAACTCTCCTTCCTTATCTCTTCCTGGTGGCTCTCCTCACTTTTTTAAAGTTCCATTTAAAATCCCACCTTCTAAAGGAAACCTTTCCCAAATATCTTCAATCTAGTGTCTTTCCTCTGTTAATTATTTCTTATTTACCATGTATATAACTTATATCAACATATCTGTTTGTATTTTGCCCTCCCCTATTAGACTATGAGCTCCTTGAGGGGAGGGACTGTCTTTTTGTGTTTCTTTGTATCCTCAGTGCTTAGAACAGTGCCTGTCATGCAGTAGGCGCTTAATAAATTTTCTCTGTTTTTGTGAATTGGACCCCTTGGATAGTCTTAGTAAAGCCTATGGAGCCCTTCTCAGAATAATATTTTTAAATTCATAAAAAATTATAAAGAAAACTAATTATGTAAAAATACAGTTATAAATGTTTTTGTTACATTCCTGAAGAATCCCTGATCTTGAGCTGGAAAATGACTCCAGAGACCATTTGGCAAAATGCTTTATTTGATAGCTGAGGGATCTGAGGCCTGGGGAAGTTGAGATTGCTAGTGTCAAAATCACATTAGGATGTGCCTAGGGTGATCTTCTTAATGTCCCAACTAAAATCTCAGAAGCTAAGACTCCAGAGGTGACATCATCTTGGACATGTCTTTATAATAATCATAGCTCATATTTATGTAATATTTTCCAGTTATAATAAACAAAACAAAAACTTAATATTCAATTACATTTGATCCTCACAGAAACCACATTGGATTGTTTGTTAATCTCTATTATTTACCATAAGGAAAAATGGAAGCTCAGAAAGATACAATCATTTGCTCAAGCTTACACGATAATCACTAAGTGTTAGAGGTGGGAATTGTTCAGATTTCCTGATTCCTGGGCTGGAGCTTTTCCTTGCATACTGTCTCTGAGACTATGCTATGACTTGGAAGTGTAGGGAGAATTGCTTTGGGGACATGATAGTCAGGAATGAATCTAAGAACCTGCTGAAACAATTCCTTGGGTTTGGGAAGAGTTGGGAAGGATGTGGTACAGGAACATTTGTTAGATTCAAGATTTGGTTGAGTCTCTGCCTTGAGGCTAATTTGTTTTGGTAGAAAGAAAAGGAAAGCTGAATCAAGTCCAATGCCTATAACTAAAAACTTCAGCCAACATATGACATGGGAACCATGAACCACTTTCTCTGCCCTGTGGTGAGAGATTGCTAGTCCTTTCAAAGTGTTTTAGCCACTACCAGACAGATGGGAACAACATTAGGGGTGTCACCTTCAAACATGTCTGGGGACTAGGAATTCTGTATAAATGTCTGTCATTGAGCTTTGAGGTTCTCCCTGCCCCAAAGTTTTTGCTTTAGCTGGTATACCAGTCTCTGGTACAAGATCAGGCTGTGCAATTTTCAGCCTCCATCACCTGTTCCTGAGATTATAGGAATTGAAAATGGTGAAGCACATTTCTGTTTTTGTGCATGCCACTATATCTATGTGTGCACATGTGCATTTGCATGCCTGTGTGTACATGTGGGTGATGTTGGACACCAAGTTCAGTGATCTACCAGTTAGAAAGAGAACTGGCAAGGAAAGAAGTGGCTTACCTTTCCTAGAAATAGAAGACCACGCTATGGAAGAGCTGATAGAAATATGAGAAGGGAGGTGCTATATATATATATATATATATATATATATATATATATATATATGTGTGTGTGTGTGTGTGTGTGTTCACAGGTATAAGTGTGTAGGGTGATTAAAGTTCTTTAAAAAGGACGAAAAGCTTCAAGAAAGTCCAGTTCTCATAAAAGGCACTTACCTGGAGCTACTATTAAATGAATTCTCTTGAAAATAGCAATAACATTCACAGTAGAATTGTTGTTTCCACACCAATATTCTCCAGAGTCTTCCACCTGGAGGTCAGACATGTTGACCATGATGACACTAGTGTTATAACTGAGGGAGTATCGTGGGTTCTCAGTCTTTGACAAGGGTTTTGGTCTTGTGATTAACAAAGTACATGTATTTGTATTTCTTTTCTTTTTACACCAGGCTTTCTCTAGATGATCAGGTTTCAGAGCTGTATACTGGCATCTCACTGTGAGAGTCTCCCCCACCATTCTGTGCTCCACTTCGTATATTTCTTCTCCAAGGGCGCCTGTTGAATACAATCTCAGGTCACTAGGAGCTCAGTTGGACAATAAGCATCCTTCCTTGGGTAGGAAAGAAGGAATAGAGGCAACATTTTTGTAGAATGCCAACAAAACCCAGTAGGAAGAGACAGAAAGTGAAATTCCCTTCAAAAAACCACACAGAGAATCACAAATGGTAAAATAGACTATATGGATTACATTTTTTAAAAATTTTGTGTAAACAAAACCAATGCTGATAGAATTAGAATTGAAGAAAATTAAAGGGAAATCCTCTTTGCAACAAGTTTCTCTCACAAAGGTCTTATTTCTAAGACATATAGGAAACAGTTTTAAATTTATAAGAATAAACCATTCTCTAATTGCTAAGTGGTTAAAGAATATGAATAGGCTGTTTTTAGGGGAAGAAATCCAAGCTATCAATAGCCATGATTAAAAAATGCTTTAAATGACTAATAAGTAGGAGAATACAAATTAAAACAATTCTAAAAAATTTAACGACCATGTTAACAACAAATATAACAACAATGACAATACTAGCTAATTTAATTTACTCATTCAGTGCCATACCACTTAAACTACTACAGAATTATTTTCTAACTTTGGATCTGGGGAGAATGAATGACAAAAAGGAAAACAACAACAAAGAATAGAGAGGCTCACAGAAGATAGATTGGGTAGTTTTGATTCCATAAAAATTGAAGTGTTTCTATAAACAAAACCAAGATGATTCACATTTGAAGAGAAATAGTTAACTGGGAAAAAAAATCTGTAAAACAATTTTTTTCCTAGGGGGTGAAGTGGATAGAGCACTAGTGTTAGAATCAGGAAAACATGAGTTCAAATCTGGCCTCAGACACTGGCTAGCTATGTGATCCTGGGCAAGTAAGTCACTTAACTTTGGCTTGCCTCAGTTTCCTCATCCATAAAATGAGCATAATAATAGCATCTACTTCTAAGGGTTGTTGTGAGTTTAAAATGAGGTATTTATATAACACTTAACAAACCTTAAAGTACTATATGAAGGACAACTATTATTGTTATCCTCATCATTATTATTTCCAAGATATAGAAGAAATTGATTCAGATTTATAAGAATGATTAATTCCTCAATTGATAAATGGTCAAAGGATATGAATAGGCAATTTTCAAAGGAAAAGATCCAAACCATCAACAATCATATGAAAAAAATTCTCCTTATCATAAATAATTAGAGAAATGCAAATTAAAAGCAACTTTGAGCTTCTGCTTCACACAGAGTGGCAAAGTTGACAAAAAAGGAAAATGATAAATGTTGAAAGGGCTGCAGGAAACTAGGGAATGATAAAACATGGTTGGTAGAATTGTGAGTTGATCATGCCATTGTAGGTGGCATAGTGGATAGAGTGCTGGGCCTTATCTTTCTGAGTTCAAATGCAGCCTCAGATACTTCTTAACAGTGTGACCCTGGGCAAGTCACTTTGTTTCACTTTCCTTGTCTGTAAAATGAACTGAAGAAGGAAATGGTAAACCACTCCAGTATCTTTGCCAAGAAAACCCCAAATGGGATCAGGAAGAGTTGGACATGATTAAAAAATGACTGTACAAAAACACACCATTCTGGAAAGTAATTTAGAATTATGACCTAAAATTACTAACTTGTGACTTTACTCCTAAAGGGATCAAAGAAAGAAGGATCTGTAGGAACAAAAATATTCATAACAGCTCTTTTTGCATTGTGGCAAAAACTGGAAACTAAGGAGTATGCATCAATAGGAAAATGAATGAGCAAATTGTGGTATATGACTATACTGGAACAGCCTTAAGAAAAGATGAAAGTGGTGGTTTGAGAGAGACATGGGAAGACTTGTATTAGCTGATGTAGAATGAAGTGAGCTAGACCAGAACAATTTATACAATAACAACGATACTTTTTTTTTTTTGGCAGGGCAATGAGGGTTAAGTGACTTGCCCAGGGTCACACAGCTAGTAAGTGTCAAGTGTCTGAGGCCAGATTTAACTCAGGTACTCCTGAATCCAGGGCCGGTGCTTTATTCACTGTGCCACTTAGCTGCCCTCAACAACAACATTTTAAAGAATAACAACTTTGAAAGACAACAGCTATGTGGCCTTGTTTGGGCAAAACTATGTAACTCTTTAAGGTTTACTTAATGCATAATGAGCTGGACAAGGCAGTATTTAAACCATTCTGGTGGTTTGTCAAGAAAACCCTAAATGGGGTCACAAAGAGTTGGATATGACTAAAATGACTGAACAACAGCAAATGCTTTACAAAAATGATCTCATTTTGGGGCAGCTAGGTGGCGCAGTGGATAGAACACCGCCCCTGGTTCAAATCCGGCCTCAGATACTTGACACTTACTAGCTGTGTGACGCTGGGCAAGTCACTTAACCCCAATTGCCTCACCAAAAAGAAAAAAAAAATGATCTCATTTTATCTTCACAACAATCCTGGGAGGTCTTAGCATCCTCATTTTATGGATGAAGGAACTGAGGCATACAGTAATCAAGTGACTTGCCCAGGGTCACAGATAAGTTCTGAAGTCCTATTTGAATTCAGTTCTTCCTGACTCCACACCTGGCACTCTACCCACTGTACTACCTAGCTTTCTCATCATATCTCTAACTAATCATGATTCCAGGGTACCTTTAGTGAAGCATGCTACTCTCCTCCTTATAGAGAGTTAGATCAAGATGCAAAATAAGACATATTTTTGGTGACAGCCAATGTGGGAATTTGTTTTGCTTGACTGCATATGTTACAAGGATTTTATTTTTTCTCTCTTTTTAACTGGAGGGTGGGAGGAGAGAAATAATAATCTTAAATAAAATAATATACAAGATAGGTTGTATAATATATAATAATAAGATATATAAATATAATAAATGTTGATAGGGGAAAAACAAAAAATCAAAATAACTATATGAAATACTTAGGAGTCTACTTAAAGAAAATTAAAGCATGTTAATTTAAAAAGGTAAAAGAAAAAAAAGGGAACCTGGGTTCTTGAGAAAGTGGCCCCTCTTATGCCACCACTGTCAGATCCTGAATATGTCTTCTAAGGGCCCACCCCACCCTCCTTCTCTGCCAGTTCATATACCATCTGTGTAGCACCTCTCACCACCCTCTTCTCCTTTTCTGTCCCTTCCTATCTCTCTAGTTCATCTTATCTCCACTGTACAGTTATTCTCTTTTCTTCCTTACCCCTTTCATATGAAACCCATAGAAGCAGCAGCAGCAGCAGCAGCTGAAGAGGGACCTCTGGGGCAAATTTGCTTCTTTCCATGAGCAGTAGTTCAAGGGACACAGGAAGCCTCCAAATATGTCTGGGAGAGTTGAAAAGAACAGCTGTGAACTGGTTGCTCTCTTGGCTCTTTCTGAATCCCAGAAAGAAAACAAGAACTTACATATACTGATTGGGGAACAAGTAGTGTAACAAGCAGAAGTACTGAGCTCAAAAGGGCAGGTGGGTTTGGAGAGCACATCGCTAAGCCTTGAGGTTGGGCTCTAGACTGGAACTTCTTAAGTTTTTTTCACTTGCAAACCCTTTCCCCCTTTCATTCACTCATTCACTCATTCATTCACTCACTCATTCATTCTTTCATTCACTCATCTATCCATCCATCCATCCATCCATCCATCCATCCATCCATCCATCCATCCATCCATCCATCCATCCATCCATCCATCCATCCATCTATATATAATTGCGCATTTTGAAACCTTTTACTGTTGCCAGATTTTTTGTAACCCCCACAGTCAGTTATACAACTTCATTTGGTCTCTCTCCTGATCTACAGTTTAAGAAGCTTTGCTATAGAGCCCCATAGATCACCAGAAGATGTGGCTTTTTTTGGGCAAAGATTGATCAGTTTCTTACATAGTATCCCCCCATGAGGAAGAAAGCCACCAGGAAGACCTAGCTGGGTAGGGGTGTTGTGATTGGTCAGGGTAGATAGATGGGTTTCTGGGAGCAGGATGAGAGGTGTCTAGGATGGATGACAGTTGTCTAAACAATAAGAGAAGATGAAGATGGAGTCATGGCATATAGGTGGGATACTCTTGGAAATACTCACTCTCCCCTCCATGTTCCTGCTGAATTCATTTCCATCCTCCAGAAGGAAACAGAGAAGCAATATGAAATTGTCCCACAAAACTTGTGAAAATGTTCCAACATTGGAACTCAAAACTTTAAATAAAAATGATTGTTATTAAAAAAGAAAATTTCTCTACCATAACTTGCTGTCTCTCATAATAATAAAAGTATTAAAAACATAATAATGATATGCTGCTGGTGGTGCTGATGCTGATAATTAGCATAAGAATTAGGCCCTAGCTGGCCAGTCCCAGTTCCATTTATGCAGCACTTTAAAATTTGCTTTCCAGGAGGCAATTCCTTGAGAGTAGGGATTATTTCAGTCTTTGTTCCTGTATTCTACCAGGTGCTTAATGACATGACAGATTGTTGTTATTCATCTACCTGCACATACCACTTTGTGTCTGGTTTTGAAGAGTGAGGTGTTTATTTTTGAATAAATTTACTCCTTTAGTAGAAATGGAGCCTTTCTTGGACCTGCCTGAAATGATTTACTGCAGCTATGCCAAGGTACCATAGTGGAGATGAAAGAGAAATAATAATTTTTGTTATAGTTAACATTTATTTAGTGCTTACTGTGTGATAAGCACTATGCTAAAAGCTTCACAAATGTTATCTCATTTGATCCTCACAATAACCATATAAAGTAAGTGCTATTATCATCCCCATTTTCAGAGGAGGAAACTGAAGTAAGCAGTAGTAGAGTGTTTTGCCCATGGTCACACAGCTAGTAAGTATCTGAAGCTATATTTGAACTCCATGATCTATTGACTGTGGCACTCAGGTCACATGACACATTGCCAGAGTTTGAGTTTTCTGTTTGTACAGAAAATAATTTGCAAAATGAAATTTGAACTACAGAAAGGTGGATGGACATTTTCCTTTTCAATCTTGGTTTTTGCCAGAATTCAGCTGTTATTTGGCAACTTCTCCCTTGAAATGTTAACATTTGGTAACTTTTGGTTTAACTTTTATACGTATCAAAGAATAAATCATGGATATTTCTTTCTCTTCTTTTCTTTCTTTCTTCCTTTTTTTTTTTTTTTGGTGGGGCAATGAGGATTAAGTGACTTGCCCAGGGTCACACAGCTAGTAAGTGTCAAATGTCTGAGGTTGGATTTGAACTAAGGTCCTCCTGAATCCAGGCCTGGTGCTTTATCCACTGTGCCACCTAGCTGCCCCTAATCATGGCTATTTCTAAGCACATTAAAACGATCCCTACGAGAAAATGTCAAATTGTTCTTTTAAGTAAAGAAAAAGTGATCACCCACCACTATTGACATCTAACCCAGCCCTTTTTGTCCTTTTCCCAGGCCAACAAAAACCATTTGAAGGAAGTTATGTGTACATGGAGAAATTGGGGTTATGGCAAGGCAGTGCTTAGGGAGCATTAATTAATTAATTATTATTATTATTATATTATATATTATAATTTTTATTATTATGAGAGACAGCACTTTTCCATGTAGAGTTCCCAAGGGTGTATATGAGGCAGGAGAACCCACAATAATTTTAGAGGCATCAGTTAGACACATAGATTCAGTTAAATTCATTCAGTTTACTTCAATTCAGATCAGAATTGTTCACTACACTTCAACTCGAGAAACATGAACTGTGGAATCACAATATCACAGAATTGGAGATTTGGAAGGGACCTTCAGGACTGGCTAGTCTAATCTATCGTGAAAGGAATCCCCATTATAACATTTCTGATAAATGGTCAACCAAACTCTGCTTGAAGACCTTCAAGGAGAGGGAACACACCATATTCAAGTTTATTCAACTTAGGTCAGCTTTACTTGTTGGGAAGTTTTTTTCTTCTTCTTCTGTGTAACTTGAGTCCCAAAGCCCATTGGTGTGGGATTCTCTCCTCACTGATGGAGATGAATGGCTCACACCTGTGGGAAGGGTGGGGGTAAAGTTGAAGGAAAGAGAGAATCAGTCTCTAGATTTCTTTGGGAAGCTCATCTGTCTCTTTGTACTATGTAGTCACTTCAGGTGCTTTCTGGCTTCCAGCTTCAAGAGAGAAAATGGGTGATGTTAACTCCACTTCAGGTTACTTAAGGGAAAATAAGACTTTGGGAAGAGGCCAAGATAAGAGGAGCTACTGTCTCCATCATCTCCCTATCCCAGGCTTGCTATACTAGAAACTTTAGAGGAATTTCCCCTTTGGGTGAGATCTGGGACTCTCTTCCTCTCTCAGTTGAGCATCCATTATCTTACTCTCAATGGGAAAGCTCCTTCACTCTGTATTGTCTGGTATATATTAGCATATGTATACTTTCTCAGATTTTTGTTTTGCTATCAACTTGGATAAATAGGTTTCTTCACTGTGTCCTATGTGTGTGTATTATGGAACTGATATTTATTTGGTGGGAAGGGATATGAAGCTTGAGGTCCTCCTGGACCCATGAAGAAAATGGTGATCAGAAGTTTACCTTGAACCTGAAAAACAAATCTCCCACACTAGTAATATTTAAAGGATCAAATAGATAGATATAATGCTAGCCTAGTATCCCTCTCTTTGAGGAGAGCAAAGTAATCAGGCTTGTGGCTCCAATCTCCTGCTTCCCCTTTTGTAAGGAAATAAAGTCTCTCTTGGAGAAGGGTGAGGGGAGAAGAGACTAGAGATGTCTATTCTTTTCCCCCCCTTCAGATAGCTTTTATTTATTTTTTTAATCATACTTTTTTTATTTAAAGTTTTGGGTTTCAAATTTTATCCCTCCTTTCCTTCCTCCCTTCTCCCCTCTCTGAGGTGCTAAGCAATCAGATATGGGTTATACATGTGCAATTATGTAAAACATTACCATATTTGTAATTTTGTTTAAGGAAATAATAGGAAAGGCAATGAGCTCCAGAACTCATGACTCGATCGCTACAAAAAACATCCAAATAACACCATAGGAAAATGCCTGGAGCAGCAAAACTCACAGAAGAATGTGCTGAAATTATCTTCTAACCAAGAACGGCTTGGAAGGTTGGAAGGAGGGAGCTGCTGTACTGAAACAGGAGTTGAGCCCAACCCCACAGTCACCCTGACACAGATCCAGTCCCAGGAAGGCCTCACCAGAAAAGCAGACCCCCAGAGCCTCTGAATCAGCTGAAGCACCAGTGTTGTCTGGAACTAAGCTCACAATCTGGTGAGTAGGCTGAGCCCTGGGCAGGGGGGAGACTACAGGGGTCTATGCTGGTGCTAAGGCAGAACTTGGATTTTACACCCCTGCTGAGAATCAGGAGGTAGGCTCGAGTAGCAGTGGCCTAGGTGGGGAAGGGACACAGGCTCATTGGAACTAACAACCACAACACACAAAGCTGGTTGATTAGCAAGTTGGTTTGGGGTCATCTAAGGACCACGGAACAGGCCAGGCGAGTGAAGAACCTGATTCTCCTTAAATCATACCACCTGGGACTTCTAAATCTTGGGATACTGCAGCCTGGAAACAGTGCCCCACTTTAAGGAGCTAAAAGTCTAGTAAAAGAAAGGCAAGATGAGCTGACAGAGTAAGGTGAGGACCATAGAAAGGTTCTCATATTTTATGTTCTAAAGTCCCTTCTAGCCCTCACATACTCTATTCTATGTTCTCACATTCTGTGTTCTTGAAGGTTCTTATTTTATTTTATTTTTTGCAGGGCAATTGGGGTTAAGTGATTTGCCCAGGGACACACAGCTTGTAAGTGTCAAGTGTCTGAGGTCAGATTTGAACTCGGGTCCTCCTAAATCCAAGGCCAGTGCTTTATCCAGGCTTTTCTGAAATACAGATATCTATTATACCCCCTTTTGAGCCATACAACACCCCCATCCTAAGTGTGTGAATGTAGGGGGAACAATCCTTGTTACATCTGACATCAAGCCTAAATTAGTCTATTTGCAAAATCCTTCCACTGTTTTTAGTTCTGTCCTCTGGGGTCAAATAGAATAAATTGAAATCATCCAACCCATGACATTTCTTCAAATACTTGGAGACAGCCATGATATCCCCTGGAGTCTTCTTTGTCTGGGGTAAGTATGTCCAGTTCCTTCAACTGACCCACATATGTCAGAGACTCAAGGCTCTTCTCCATTCAAGTTAGCTTCTTCTGGGCATTCTCCAGATTATTAATGTCCTTCTTTAGCTCAGAAATGAACACAATGCTCCAGGTGAGATCTGAGGGAGTCAGGGCATAGTAGTATTATGTCCCAGTTTCTGGGTATTGTGTCACTTTTTTTTTTTTTTTACATATAAGGTATTTTATTTTTTCCGTTACATGTAAAGATAGCTCTCAACTTTTGTTTATACAAGCTTTACAATTTCAGATTTTTCTCCCTCCCTCCCCTCCCTCCCCCCTCCCCTAGACAGCAGGTAATCTGATATAGGTTATATCTATATATCTATATACATATAGATATAGATATCTATACACTATTGGGTCACTTTTAACACAGCCCAAGATTGCATTCACTTTTATGGCATCCCGCATTGAGCTTGAAGCCCATTGAAGCCCCGAGAACTTTTTCAGAATGACTGCTCTTAATTCATGTCTTCTCCATTTTATACTTGTCACCAAGGATAAGACTTTACATCTTTCCCTGTTGAATTTTATCCTATTCGATCCTTCCCAATACTCCAGTCTGTTGACATGCTTTTGGATCATGTTTCTCTCATCTAATATGTATGGGCTATATCCCTCCCAGATTTGTGTCATCTATAAATCTGATGGCTATACCTTCTATGCCTTTAACAATGTCATTGATAAAAATGTTCAGTAGTATAGGGCTATTTCTGGGCTGGGGCCACTCTCCTGGTAGCTTAGAAACTAATATTGAAACACAATGAAGTATTCATAGGTTATGACCTACAATATTAACAAAAGGACATTTATTGAGGCATTGCAGGACAAGGCTATTTAACAAGAATAGGCATTCAGAGCCCTTTGAGCCGATTTAGCTGAGCATCTGAAGAGTCCCTCTTGCTTCCTGTAGCTGCTTTGTACTCAGGATATGAGAAAGTCAGTGATCTGATAAGTGTTTATTAAGCACCTACTCCATGCTAGCCCCATGCTATGTACTGGGAATACATATACAAAAAATAAAGACAGTTCTTGTTCTTAAGGGGCTTGCAATGTAATGGGGGAAGGCAATACATGAAGGAAACTGAGAAGGGGAGGAGGTACCCATAGCTAGAATTAGATGGAATCTGACCATCCAAGCAATTCTGAATCTATTTGATTGCATAACTGTCCAATCCATAACTCTCCATCTATTCTACAAGTATAGTATAAAATACTTTATCAAGAGATTTGCTAAAAACAATGTAAACTACATCTTCTTAGTTCCCCTTATCTACTGGTCTAGTATTCCTTTTAAGAAAGGAAATGAGGTTCATCTATTTTATAAAATATATTATATATATTGTATTGTTAGATCTGATATATTGCATATCAGATCTAACAATATAATAATATATTATATAACCCATATAATATATATAATAACCTGTTCTTGATGAATTCGTCCCTTGTAATCACTGTGTCTCTTTCTAGATGTTTCCCATCATCTTTTTAATGATCCATTATAGAATTTCCCAGGAATCAAAGTTGAGCTCATTGGCTTATACTTTTCAGACTGTTCAATTCCCTTTTTCAAAAATCAGGACGACATTCAGCCTTCTCCAATCTTGTGCCTCTCCTCCCATTTTCTAAGATCCCTTAAATATCACTAAAAATGATATCTTCTAGTTCTTTCAGACTGTAGAACTTTACCTTGTGCCAAACCATCATAGGATTTTTAATCTCCATGCTAGTTAGCCATGTATGGGGCAGGGCCTTATCATTCATTATCATTATCAGTCTCTGTTGGTCATCTTTGAACAATTTAAGGGAGGGGGAGGAGGATAGAAAGAACCTTTAAGAATTGATTTTGCTGGGACACTTCCAACTATCTGGTCTGCTAGCCATAGTAAGTGGCACAGCTCAGTAGAGTGTAACAATTCATTTTGAATCTACATCAGGGACCTTTTATGGAAAGTGGCTGTCCTGATGGATCAATTTCAAGAAGGCTTGATGAACTCAAGGTAGGAGTAATTTGCCTGGCTTTGGAAAGAACAGAGGTTGCCTCCTGTCTTCAATTTCTAGGAGAATTATCATCACTGGACATGAATAGGCAAAGCTTAAATCTAGTTGGCCTCCTCCAGACCCCTACTTCCACTGGGTGAGAAAGGTGGTTGATGAAATGGGTATTGTGTATGTTTTATAGGAAATAAGAATGTGATGGAGGAAACTATCTGGTTTTGGGTCTCTTAGGAAAATAGGAAGATTTCACAAAACTAGGAATAATAGAATTTTACATCGAAAACTGGAAGGGACCTCAGAGACCATCTAATCTAAGCCTTTCATTTCAGAGATAAAGAAACTAAGGTCCAAGTAAGTGATATGCCCAAGGTCATACATATAGACAATGGCACATATAGGATTTGAATACAGGTCTTCTGCTCCTAAAGTTAGTGGTCTTTCCATTGCACCTCACTATCTCTGTCCATTAAAGCCCACCCTTACTCCTTAATTCTTTCTTGGTACCTCTTTTATCGGATTGTACTTGGACCCTCCAATCTGGCTTTCAAGATGATTCATCCAAGATGGAAGTTCATTTTACCCCCATGCCTTCTCCCTTTGGATGCTTTTAAGAAAAGAGTCAAACTGCCCAGACTGGGAGAAGGAATTCCAAGTGATAAAGGTGGCTTTTGAGGTCTACCACAACCATTTCAAGAGGGCAGAGAATTCCATCATCATAAGGTCTGGGATGAACCAGGAGAACCTGGACCTCCTCTAGAAGGTCCAGAAATAAGTAGGATGTCTGTCCAGCTAACTCTTATGAAGGCCTATAAATGGAGAGGAGAGTGAACCTACTGGGAGGAACTTTGAGGCCAGGATGTCAATCCAAGTGATGGAACAGCAACTTAGGAAAGAGACAAAAGACAGGGGATGACTTTTGTACAAGAACCTGACTCCTCAGCTCTGTTTTATAACATAAAACCCAAAACTTGGCTTTATGTTAACCCAGCAGGAACTGAAGGAAAGGCAGCCTTTTAAACCAAAACACTTAATTGTCTTTCCATTCCAGTGAAAGTACAGAATAAAAGTACCTTTTGGAAGTAACTTTTCCCTGTTTTAGAAAAGCATGTTGATTGACAGCATTGAAGCAGGGAGTAACTTAGAGTTCTAAGCATAATGGAATTATGGAAATCTCTACTGGTGTTTAGCTCTTGAATATCCAGTTATATGTTATGATAACCAAGGATTTACAGCCAAGATGGCTGCCTGAATGGGAGGCAAACTGTTTAGCTACCTACAGTCTACAACTACCTAAGTACAGCAAAACCCTGAATTTCATACTAGACTGAATAATGATTAAGAAATTCAATGGGTAACACAATAATTGACTTCTTTCCACCCCCAGAAGAGCACAAGAGGTCTGCCTAATGGGTTATAGGAAAGGGGATCTGCCAGCAAAGATAGAGACAGTGTATGGTAGCTTCCCAGTGCAACCAGAAATGGCCCAAACATGTGTAGCCTCCAGGACTTTGTGACCAGAGGTAGCAAGAGTAGAGGGCTTCTTTGAGAAAGAGAATCAGGGTAGTCAGAGAGGCAAAGGTGGAGGGAGACTTTGGAAGTTTAATGAGCAGGGGCAGTAGGCAGCAACCAATGACAAATGTGGGTCTACAGATCTTAGATCATCTCACCCCAGGCCTAGAAGTTCTGAGGTTCTTGACATTCTCTCTCTCTCTCTCTCTCTCTCTCTCTCTCTCTCTCTCTCTCTCTCTCTCTCTGCAGGGCAATGAGGGTTAAGTGATTTGCCCAGGGTCACACAGCTAGTAAGTGTCAAGTGTCTGAGGCTGGATTTGAACTCAGGTCCTCCTGAATCCAGGGCTGGTGCTTTATCTACTGTGCCACCTAGCTGCCCCCACATTACCTCTTAAGGTATAAGAGAGGACCTTACTTCAAAGATAGGGGAAGTGTGGTGTGGATCTAACCAAGGAAAGTAGAGATTAGCTCAGGAGCCTCATTGACACTGGGTGAGACTGGGCAGGGCTGACCACTGCCACCCAAAAGCATAGCAGAGGTAGAGCCTGGCCTTGGAATAAAGCCCCAGTTCACCAAGTAAAGCTAGAGCTAAATTTTTGCAAATTTAGAGATCCTCCAGAAGTTACTATCTGTAAAATTCACAAGCAAAGACTATTAATAAAAAAAATAAACATGAACACAGTGTAGAAATTTAATGTACTGATTAATTGATTAAGCATCTTATTGCCAATGGTTGAAGAATACAGCTTTTGATGTTGGGTTGAAAAATGTATTTTATTAAGAATGCAACATGTTTCATTTTCTTTTCAATTATTCATAGTTGTAGTTCTCAAACACTGTAGACCTGGAGTCAGAAAGAATTGGGGTTGAGTTATGCCTATGACCCTTACTGGTTGTGTTTCCATGAGCAAGTCACCTAACTTTTCATGCTCTCATTTTTCTCATCTGTAAAATGAGGGTGATTCTTCTTAATATTTATAGTAACTATCTTTCAGTTGTTATGGATCCCAAATGATATAATGTAGATGAAGTGCTTTGTAGATCTTAAAATATTATATAAAGTTGAGTTTGAAAATTATTATTGTTGCTATTTTGATTAGTGTAAAGCTTAGCAAGTTTTGCTCTTCAGCTAGTTTTACTTTCAGAATTATAGCTACTGATAGAAAGAGAAGTTCAGATCTGGGAACATAAAAATGGGGTGGGGCAGCTGGCATAAAGTACTCCATAGGGTCACTAAGGTTTATGGTTCTTCAGTTTGAAGCACATTTTCTTTCTTTATTTAGCTTTTTAATTTTTCACAACATGGCTAATGTGGAAATGTTTTGCCTGACTTCATATATATAATCGGTATTGTATTTCTCGCCTTCTCAATGAGTGGGGGAGAAGGTGAAGGGAAGGAGAGAATTTGGTACTGAAAATCTTTTCTCTGAGGATTAGAATTTTTATTTAGTAATACATAATCTCAATAGCAAAAGGGTTGAGACTGAATTTTAAAATAGAAAATGGAAAGGACACAAACACAGATACAACTATTCTAATATTTTCTTATATTCAACCTACAAATTTCAATTTTTAATACTTGCAAGGCAATTCTAGAGTTATAAATAAATTTGACATATTGTATTTCCTGGTTTGATAATTTAACAAAGAAAAACATTCCAGCTAGTTCAGCTAATTTGGTGCATTCATACATAGAATTAAGTGATTCTATATATTCTTTGAACAAGACATGAAGACAAAATGCTTGAGGTGAATGAAATAAACAATGACGGTTCCATGACTTATTCTAATCAATTTTCATCTACGTGATAGTAAAATTGCTAATTTGTTTAGTAATAAATAATTTTTAACAGATTGCTAATAAGATCAAGTGTTTTTTGTGCAATTCATGCACTTTGCTGGTACTATGTTAAATAACAAAATCACACAACTTGATATTTATGATGTATAATTTCATATATAATACTACAAAAGTTTAGCTTAACATTTAAGTTAAAAGTCTATCAGGGGCAGCTAGGTGGAACAGTAGATAGAGCACTGGCCCTGGAGTCAGGAGGACCTGAGTTCAAATCCGGCCTCAGACACTTAATACTTACTAGCTGTGTGACCCTGGGCAAGTCACTTAACCCCAATTGCCTCACCAAAAAAAAAAGTCTATCAGAACAAAGTCAAACAATTTACTATATAAGAAAGTTTGTCCCCCAGTATAATGTTATCTTAGGTATAAATTTATTATCTTTAACCTTCTTCCTTATATGAAAACATATAACACATGCAAGCAATGTTGTGTGCTCTCCCTTTAATAGATAGAAATCTAGGCCTTTCTCTCTCTCTTTACCAAATTCTTGTTTTCCTTAATAAATGCTTAAAAGCCTAACTCTTGCTAAAGCTTATAATTTATTGGCGACCACTCATTAGATATTTTAGACAGACTAGCTAGAATTTTAGCCGTTAACAGATGGCTGACCACGAAGAGGAAAGCTGAACCTCACTTCTGATCTTCTGGTTGGGTAAGAAATTTCCCCTCCCTCTCCCTTTAACTGCTAAGTACTGGCGTACTGGCTGTGTTTTCCCTTTAAATTTTTTCAAATGGACCTTTTAAACTCCCTAATTACCCTATTTTTGATTTTAGTCTGTTTAACCAGACAAATGGGAGATAAGATCATGTTAATGCTTTGTTTTTGTGGATTTTCTATTTTTCTTTTTATTTTTGTTAAAAGAGCCAGCAACTTACTCACACAAGGAAATATCTCTCCCTCTCCCAACCATGCTTTTTCAGAGAAATCTGAAGAGATTCAGGCAGCTTTCCCCAGTTCTAACACTAATTGTTGCTCTAATTTTGCATGCCTGGAGGCAATGACCCACCCTCTAGAAGCTTTTAATCCCCTAGCACCTGGAGGCAAAGTGGGGGAAGAGGAATCCAGGCCTGAGTTCAAAATCAAATCTGATTCAAATTGTGCTGGTCCCTCCCCTCCTCTCCAGACCCCACCCTCTACTCCTCCCATGGCCAAGCCCATTGCTTCCCCTGCCTGGGAAGTCCAGAGAACTGATGCGCATGCTCAACTTTCTCTAACTACATTTGCAGCTTCAGGCTCAGCCCTTCCCCAGCCTGGCTGTGCTTCTGAGACAACCTTAGAAAACCCTTTAAATTCCAGATATGCTCGTTTTGTTCATAATTTTGCTAACCTGCTTTTGTCTTTAATTAGTAATCTTATAAAGCATTTGTATGGTGGAAAGACTGACAGACAATATAGAGGGGTTAAAGAAGAAAAACTTAAGCTGAATAAGAATGACAATCAACATAGTTCAAGACTCTGCCTCTTTTGCCATGGAAGGGTATATATTTTACAGAAATGTAGAAGTAAGCAGCAAGGTATTGATATGAGTATTGGGGATTTTAGATAACGGAATCAAAAGTGTTCTGAATTCACTCAGAGTATTAATGTCAGTTCAGAGGTTACATAGGATTTCTATGCTATTACATATACATTTTGAAATTAATGGTATGGGTTTATTTTCGTAGAGATTTTCATGCATTTGAGATTGTGTTTTATACTTAGTTTCTAAAACAAAGAGAATATTTGTAAAAGCTTTTTATAGTCATACGATCAAGTTTATATTTTGTAATACTCTTATTAATATTAAGTTCATATTCATTTAGATTTCCCTAGTTTGAATTTCATTGTCTTTTATTATTCCACGTGTATTTTCTTCTATTAATTCATCTATCTAATTTTGAAACATGGTTTTGATTTCATAATACAATGTTAATTCTAGGAGTATTGTGCTCCCATATTCTGAGTTATTTGTTTTTGCTATTTTTTCTCAACTGATTATTTGATCAAACTCTTTAAAGCATTTACCTGGCAAATTGTTTGCCATGGCAAGTGTAAATTGATTCTAGAAGTATTATTTTTGATAAGCATATTCCAAAAAAAAAAAAAAAAAGAGGGGAACATTTGTAAAAGTTTTCTTTTTTTCAAAAAAAAAAGTTTTCTTTGAGATTCTGTTGTGCTTTAACTTATATTTAAATATGTTCATATTTTTCACAAAAGTAATTGTATACTAAGTAAAAAAAAGGTATTATTTGAAATTGTTGCATAATTATATATTATATTCTGAGTCAAGATGTATTCACATTTTTTGCAATCATTTATTATCCTCAATTTTTAAATCCATATGAGACTTGGATTATGGGAACTTATCATTTAAGACATTAATTGCCTTTATTCTGAGTTATCAGATGCCAGTTGGCCAAGATGCCATCCAATCACAAGAGGAATACATGCAAGAGCAGACACTGAACTGTCACATGAGGGGAGACATGCATGAAGTCAAGGTATGGCCGAGGGAACGGCTTTTGACAAATGTTGAGGTTGGATTCTCTTGGTTTAATATTTTATTTTATTTTTCCCCACAATATTGTACAGATGGCTGGAAGTATTGATCCCACCCATCTCACTTCTACACCTGGCTTCTATGCTCCCTCCTATATGCCTGATGCCATGGACCATCTCAATCCCATGCATCTGATTAAGTCTGACTCAGTTTCCTCCAATATGTTCGGTGGCATGGACATATATTCCATCCACCTATTTTAAGCCTGGCATACTGCATGGGCAGTATATATTGCTCAAGTGTGGGAATGCTCATATCCCATCATTTCTCTGTTCTTTTATGGTAACCCCCATAATTATCTCAGGTGTCATGATAAATAACAGTGTTGAATTTGGCCTTGACACCTGTTACCAATTATATTAGATTTTCTAATTTCTCATAATGGCATGAGGATAATTAGGCAGATGATGCAAAAAGTGATGAAACAAAGATAAAAATTATTTTTAAAAATTAATATCGCAGCAATTGTCTTCTCAATTACTCTCCATAAGGGGGGACTATAATAATAATGTAATTTTAAAGAATGGTTCAATTTTTGTTTTATTGTATGTTTCACGTGTTAACAACTAAGATTCTGTATTCCCTTAGACATGTTTTTGAGAACTTTCATTGTTGGATTTGATTATTGACAAAGCTATTTTAAAGTTGTGTTAAGCTCAATTTTGTAGGAAATTTTCCTGGCTGATTACCAGCATCCACACATCAACCCCTGAAAAGACTTCCATTCCACGACTACACCTAGAGGACATCTGAGAAAAGACTTTCAGAGACTTTAAATGAACAGTTTTGATTTGTTCTTTTTGTTGGTTTTTTTTCTCTTTCTGTTATAATATACACCATCTGTAACATGTATTCTCTGCAGAGACCCTCCCTTTGCAAGACTAATGTCAAAGCGTCGGTTCATGAGGACAAAAAAAATCGCCCCTCTGGACAAAACTTTCCTCTCTTCCTTTTCTATATTGTTGTTCACATATTATTAGTTAGCAATAGTTATCATATTGTTTTTACTGTTCCGTCAAGGAAACATTTTGTTTCTTGAGGAACAACAGGGGAGACTGTAACGATTGGAATAATGCCACCTGCTGGATACTTACTGTAGAGGAGTTCTGCCCATGAAGGGAAGGTCTTTGAGGGCAAGACCAGGAGTCAGGAAGTGACGCGGGCTAGTGGGAGGAGGAAGGAAGAGACTGGCGCTCAGTCTCGCTCTCTTTCCTGGGGACGCTGGCGGAGAAGGGAGCTAAAAATGTGCTCTCCCTTTAATAGATAGAAATCTAGGCCTTTCTCTCTCTCTTTACCAAATTCTTGTTTTCCTTAATAAATGCTTAAAAGCCTAACTCTTGCTAAAGCTTATAATTTATTGGCGACCACTCATTAGATATTTTAGACAGACTAGCTAGAATTTTAGCCCTTAACAGATATTTATGATTTTATCAATGATGCTTTGAAATCAAGTGACAAACTGATGCCTTAAAGCCAAGCAATTATACTTTAGGAAGAGATTATTGTTCAATGACTCAAAACATTCAGAGTTTTTTTTTTTAGTAGGTTCTTTTTTTCCTTAGACTTCCATATTAAACTGAACAGAATGATGGTAAGTATGTAGCATGGTTCAAAAAAGACAGTACTATATATAACCTATATCAGATTGTTTTCTGTCTTGGGGAGGAAGGAGGGAGAAAAAATTTGGAACTAAAAATCTTATGAAAACAAATGTTGAAAACTATCTTTACATGTAACTGGAAAATAATAAAATACTTTTATGATTAAAACAAAAAAAAGACATAGTACTAAGAAGCCTGTCCAATGATAATTCTACAGAAAAATATATTCTTAGCAAAACATTAAAAATGTCAAAATACATCAATTGCTAATGTTTTAAACAAACCAATTGATCTAGATGGGTTTCCTCATTTAACCCACCTTTTCCAAACACATTCAGTTCTCACTGTCTGAAGAAACTAATTCTAACATATTCAAAGTCCTACACCTATCCTTTAACATTCGATTGCAGAATGTATAATTTGAGAGAATTTTCTACCAATGTCTCCTTGTTGTTGTTTTTTTCACCCCTGATTTCAGTTTCTTGTCTTTATTAGAACTCCAAGACTTGTTATGGATGTTAAACTCATAGGAGATTCTGGTTTTGCATTCTGTTTGTTGCTATTTTAAAAATTTAATAGTGTTTTATTTTTTCCAGTTACATGTAAAGACAATTTTCAACATTCCTTTTTTTGAAAGATTTTTCTTCCTCCTCTCCCCTTCTTCCATCCTGTGGTAAAAAAATATGAAAGTTTTTTAACAGTCGGTTAGGATAACTGAAAGACGCCAGTTTTTTTTAAGGACCACCCTTTTGGGGAGGAGACCAACGGCATGAGCTATGCATGCCAGTCCGCCTGCTGCGCACGTCAGACTGCCTGCTACGCACTCGACTTCAGGGGTGCGAGCTTAAAAGACAAGGAGAGAATGGAAGTGGAGCTTTTTCCTGCTCTGCTGGTCTCCTGACTGTGCTGCACAGACGGTCTCTCTCTCTCCAAAGGTGGCCTTTGGTTTTGGTGAGTTTTTATAAGGAATATAGACTAAGCTTAGACTTAAGACGATTTGTATTGTGTTTCTACTTTCCTATCCTTCTAATCAACATCACCTTGTGACTACCATAACAATAAAAGGTCTATCTAGAAAACCAAAAGCTTCTTCCATTTACTAGTCTGGGAGATAAATTAAGGGAAAGGTTAAGTAGGGGAGATTTATGATCTAATATCCAATTTTAAATCTCACAACCCCAAGATGGCAAGCAATCTGATATAGCTTATACATGTGCAATCCTGTAAAACATATTTCCACATTAGTTATGTTGTATTCTGTTTGCCACATTTTTCTGTGCACAAATTTCCACTGCTTGTGCTTCCAACAAAGGGACCCAAAATTTCTTCATTTTTTTTTCTTTTCAGCCACTTTAAATGTTGCCTTTCAGTACTTCTGGTACTAAGATGGTGGAGTGAGGAAGGAACCCTCTCAAGCTCTCCCAAATTTCTCCTCCAAGCCAATATAAAATTACCTCTGAATCATTCCAGGAGCAGGGAAGCAGCCTACCAGCCTGGCAGGGAAGTGAGGTCCAAGAGCAGCAGCAGCAGTTTCTGGATTCACAGCAGGCAGACTGAAGCAGGACTCTGAGCCTGGGCAAAGCACCAGTGAGACTCTGCCCTCCTGCAAATCAGCAGCCCCCAAGGCAAATGAGCACTGTGGGCAGCATAGGAGGGACCCTTACCAGGCACCCCACAGCTAGCACTGACAACCAGGGAGGCTTTGACCCCACTGCTGACTCTACCAGCAGAGAGACTCTTTCCTAGAAAAACCAGCAGCAGGTGGTGCCAACCCTTGGGCAGTTCTGCAATAAAATTACCCCTCCAGGGCTTACAGCAGGGCCCCCACACTTGGGCAGATTTACAATTACTCCTCCAGGGCCCACTAACAGAGAGGCCTCATTAACAGAGCAATGAAGCAGCGGGGCACCAGCCTTGGGTCAGACCAACAATAAGATCACTCCTACAGGGCCAGCCACCGGAAAGACTTGGTTAATTTGTACAATCCAGCACCAGGACACCAATCCTGGAGAAGGCCAGCCTACACCCAGGGGAGGCCAAAAGGGAGGACTAACCACTCTCCCCCAATACCAGTTATAAGGGAAGAATACTCGACAGAGAAAACAAGCAGCCCTGAAGCATAGTGAAAGCCAGAACCTTAGCACAAAAACTTGGGACAATACTGTAATAGAGCCAAACTCTCTCTCATAAAATCATCAAGGCACAAAAACAAGCACTCCCCCCCCCCCCGCCCCAAAGCTTGACTATTGATAGTTACAATGGTTATAGGGAAAATCAAAGTATAAACATAGAGGAGGACAATAGTAACAAAATAGCTCCAGGTAAAGCTTCAAAGAAAAATGTAAATTGGTCTCAGACCCAAAAATAATTCCTGGAAGAGCTTAAAAGGGACTTTAAAAAGCAAATTAGAGAAGTTGAAGAAAAATTGGAGAAAGAAATAAAAGTAATGCAAGAGAACCATCAAAAAGAAATACAAAAATTTACTGAGGAAAATAACTCCCTAAAAACAGATTTAGCCAAATGGAAAAGGGAGTACAAAAGGTCACTGAAGAAAATAATTCTTTAAAAAATAGAATTGAACAAATGGAAACTAATGGCTTTATGAGACATCAAGATACAATAAACCAAAAAAAAATTAAAGAAAAAAATTTAAAAATAATAAAAGCAAAGAAAATGTGAAATTTCTCATTGGAAAAACAACTGACCTAGAAAATAGATCTAGGAGAGACAATATAAGAATTATTGGACTACCTGAAAGCCATGATAAAAAAAAGCCTGGACAATATCTTTTTTTTTTTTTTTTGGTGAGGCAATTGGGGCTAAGTGACTTGCCCAGGGTCACACAGCTAGTAAGTGTTAAAGTGTCTGAGGCCAGACCTGAACCCAGGTACTCCTGACTCCAGGGCCAGTGCTCTATCCACTGCACCACCTAGCTGCCCCGGACAATATCTTTTAAGAAATTATCAAAGAAAACTGTCCTGATATACTAGAATCAGAGGGCAAAATAGAAACAGAAAGAATCCACCAATAACTGCCTGAAAGAGATCCCAAAATGAAAACTCCCAGGGACATCATAGCCAAATTTCAAAGCTCACAGATCAAGGAGAAAATATTGTAAGCAGCCAAAAAGAAACAATTCAAGTATCATGGTTTACAGTTAGAATTACACAGGATTTGGCAGCTTCCACAGTAAAGAACTGCAGAGCTTGGAATATGATAAACCAGAAGGCAAAGGAGTTAGGTTTGCAACCAAGAATCACCTACCCAGTAAAATTGATTATAATATTTCAGGGGGAAAATGGATATTGAATGAAATAGAGTACTTTCAAGCATTTCTGATGAAAAGGCCAGAGTTGAATAAAAAATTTGACCTCCTATTACAAGACTCAAGAGAAACATAAAAAGGTAAAAAAGAAACAAGAAAGAAAAACTGTAAGAAATTCAATAAGGTTAAACTATATTTCTATACAACAAGATAATATTTTTAAGTCTTAACAACTTTATTATTTTTATTTGTTTGTTTTTTGGTGTGAGGCAATTGGGGTTAAGTGACTTGCCCAGGGTCACACAGCTAGTAAGTGTTAAGTGTCTGAGGACAGATTTGAACTCAGGTCCTCCTGAATCCAAGGCTGGTGCTCTATCCACTGCACCACCTAGCTGCCCCAACAACTTTATTATAATAGCAATTAGGAGTATATGTAGACAGAGGATGTGGTTATAAGGTGACATTGAAGAGATAATATTTGTAAGTCTTAAGAACTTTATTAAAAGAATAATTAGAATATGTAGACAGAGGGTGTGGTTATAAGGTGACATTGATGGGATGACATCACCCCCCAGGTCCTGAAAAATAAAAGGTTAAGAAATAAATTGCATGGAAGTAGAAAGAGGGGGGAAATTGAATGGGGTAAATTGTCCCACAAAAAAGAGGCATGAAAGAACTATCATAATGGAGGGGAAGATGCGGTGTGTGTATGGCAGACAAAGATTAAACTCATCAAAATTGACTCAAAGAGGCAATAACATATACACTCATTTGGATATAGAGATCTATCTTACCCTATAAAGAAGTTATAAAAGGGATGGGGATCATAGAAGAGGGGGACTGATACAATGGAGGGGATATTGGGGAAGGCAGTGATCTTAAGTAAAACATTTGTGAAGAGAGAAAGGGTAGGGGTAAGATTGGAGGGGAATAAACAGGTGAGAAATAGCATGGAGGGAAGTAAACAGTCATCACAACAATAAATGTAAATGGGATGAACTCACCCATTAAATGGAAGCAGGTAGCAGAATGGATTAAAAATCAAAATCCTACAATATATTGTTTACAAGAAACACATTTGAAGCAGAGGGATACACACAAGGTAAAGGTAAGGGCTGGAACAGAATCTATTATGCTTCAGTTGAAGTAAAGAAAGCAGTGGTACCAATCATGATTTCAGCAAAGCAAAAGCAAAAATTGATCAAGTTAAAAGAGATAAAGAAGGAAACTATATCTTGCTGAAAGTTACCATAGACAATGAAGTCATATCAATACTTAAGATATGTGCATCAAATGGTGTAGCATTTAAATTTTTGAAGGAAAAGTTGAATAAGTTACAGGAGGAAGTTGATAATAGAACCTTCCTAGTATGAGACCTTAATCTTCCCCTCTCAGAACTGGATAAACATAACCAAAAAACAAACAATAAAGAAGTTAAGGAAATGAATAAAAAGTTCGATATGATAGATGTCTGGAGAAACTGAATGGGAAAAGAAAGGAATATATCTCCTTCTCAGCAGTACATGAGACCTACACAAAAATTGACCATGTATTAGGGCATAAAAACCTTACAACCAGATGCAGAAGAGCAGAAATAGTAAACACATCCTTTTTAGATTATAATGCAATAAAAATTACATTCAATAATGGACAATTGAAAGAAAGATTAAGAGTCAATTGGAAATTAATCTGATCCTAAAAAATGAGTGGGTCTGGGAAGCTAGGTGGAGCAGTGGATAAAGCACCAGCCCTGGATTCAGGAGGACCTGAGTTCAAATCCAACCTCAGACACTTGACACTTACTAGCTGTGTGACCCTGGGCAAGTCACTTAACCTCCATTGCCCCACAAAAAAGAAAAGAAAAGAAAAGAAAAACAAGTGGGTCAAGGAACAAATCATAGAAACAATCTATGATTTCATTAAAGAAAATAACAATGATAAGACAACATATCAAAATTTATGGGATACAGTCAAAGTGGTACTTAGGGGAAAATTTATATTTCTAACTGCTTACATCACTAAAATAGAGAAAAATCAGATTTATGAATTGGGCATGCAACTAAAAAACTAGAAAGTGAACAAATTAATAATACCCAGCTAAACACCAAGTTGGAAATTCTGAAAATCAAAGGAGAAATAAAATCTAAAGTAATAAAACCATTGAATTAATAAATAAAACTAGAAGCTGGTTTTATGAAAAACCCAATAAAAAGATAAACTATTGGTTAATATGATCAAAAAAAGGAAAGAAGAAAAACAGATTACTAGTATCAAAAATGAAAGGGGTGTACTCACCACCGATGAAGAGGAAATTAAAACAATTATTAGGAACTATTTTTCCCAATTATATGCCAATAAATTTGACAATCTAAATGAAATGGATGAATATGTACAAAAATTTAATTTGCCCAGATTAACAGTGGAAATAAAACATTTAACCCAATTATAGAAAAAATATTAAACAAGCCATCAACCAACTTCATAAGAAAAAATCTCCAGGACCAGATGGATTCACGAGTGAATTCTACCAAACATTTAAAGAACAATTAATCCCAATACTATATAAATTATTTGAGAAAATAAGCAAAGAAGGAGTCCTACCAAATTCCTTTTATGAGACAAATATGGTGCTGATACCCAAACCAGGATGAGCCAAAACAGAGAAAGAAAATCATAGACCAATCTCACTAATGAATATTGATGCAAAAATTTTTAATAAAATACTAGCAAAAAGTTTATAGCAACACATCACAAGGATCATATACTATGACCAGGTGGCATTTATACCTGGAATGTGGGGAAACTATCAGTATAACTGACCATATCAATGAGAAAACCATCAGAAATCATATGATTATTTCAATAGGCACAGAAAAGGCCTTTGGCAAAATACAGCACCCATTCCTGTTAAAAACACTAGAGAGCACAGGAATTAATGGGTCTTATTTTAAAATGATAAGTCATATTAATCTAAACCCATCATTGAGCATTATCTGTAATACCCAATACAATTAGGAGTGAAACATGGATGCCCATTATCACCTCTATTATTTAATGTTGTACTAGAAGTGTTAGCTATAGCAATAAGAGAAGAAAAAGAAATTAAAGGAATTAGAATAGGTAATGAGGAAACAAAACTATCACCCTTTGCAGATGATATGATCTTAGAAAATCCTAGAAAATCAACTAAAAAGCTACTTGAAATTATTTACAATTTTCTCAAAGTTGCAGGATACAAAATAAACTCACATAAATCATCAGTATTTCTAAATATTACCAACAAAGTCCAGCAACAACAGATAGAAAGAGAAATTTCATTTAAAATAACTGTGAACATTATAAAATACTTGGGAGTCTACCTGCCAAGAACATCCCAGGAACTATATGACCATAACTAAAGAAATAAACACAGAAATAAAGTCAGATCTAAACAATTGGAAAAATATTAATTGCTCATGGGTAAGCCGAGCCAATATAATAAAAATGACAATCCTACCTAAATTAATCTATTTATTTAGTGCCATACCAAACTATCAGCAAATATTTTATAGATCTAGAAAATATAATAACAAAATTCATCCTGAAAAGCAAAAGCTCAAGGATATGATGGGAATCAATGAAAAAATTATGAAAGAAGGTGGTCAAGCAGTACCAGATCTCAAACTGTATTATAAAGTGGTAATTATCAAAACAATCTTGTACTGGCTAAGAAATACAGATATGGATCAGTGGAATAGAATGGGTACAGATTATACTATAGTAAATGATTGTGGTAATCTAGTATATGATAAACCCAATGATCCAAACTTTTGGAATAAAAACTTATTATTTAACAAAGACTGCTGGGAAAACTGGAAAACAATATGGCAGAAACTAAGTCTAGAACAACATCTCACACTTCATACTAAAATAAGGTCAAAATGGGTACATGATTTACACACAAAGGATGATTAACATAAGCAAATTAAGAGAGCAAGGAATCATTTTCTGTCAGATTTATGGGCAGAGGAAGAATTTAGGACCAAGGAAGATATAGAGAGCAAAACCAAATGTAAAATAGATTATTTTGATTATATAAAATTTAAAAATTTTTGCACAAAAAACCTAATGTAACTGAAATTAAAAGGAAAGCAGAAAACTGGGAAAGAATTTTTGAAACAAATATCTCTAATAAAGGCCTAATTTCTCAGTTATATAGAGAATGGAGTCAAATTTATAAGAATACAAGTAATTCTCCAATTGACAAATGGTCAAAGGATATGAACAGGCAATTTTCAGACAAAGAAATCAAAGCTATAAATAATCATATGAAAAATGCTCTAGATCACTGCTGATCAGAGAAATGCAAATTAAAACAACTCTGAGGTATTACCTCACGTCCATCAGAGTGGCAAATATAACAAAAATTGAAAATATTGGATTTGAAGGGGATGTGGGAAAGCTGCGATGCTAATCTGCTGTTGGTGGAGTTGTAAAAAGATCCAACCATTCTGGAGAGCAATTCGGAATTATGCCCAAGGGGCTATAGAATTGTGAACACCCGTTGATTCAGCAATGCCACTGCTAGGTTTATATCCCAAAGACATCCCCAAAAAGGGAAAAAGGTTTATTTGTACAAGAATATTAATAGCAGCTCTTTTTGTGGTGACTAAGCATTGTAAATCAAAGGAATGTCCATCAGTGGGGGAATGGCTAAACAAGCTGTGGTATATGATGGTGGTGGAATACTATTGTGCTATAAGAAATGACAGGCAGGACGATTTCAGAAAGGCCTGGAAAGACTTGTATGAATTGATATATAGTGAAGTGAGCAGAACCAAGAGAACATTGTTCACAGAGAAAGCAATATGTTTGATGAAGATCAACAATACAATGACCCAAGACAATCCTAAGGGACTATTGATGAAACATACTATCTCCCTCCAAAGAAAGAACTGATACTGATGGAATACAGACTGAAATATGCTATTTTGTACTTTGATTTTTTTCTTTTATTCAAGTTTTCTTTTACAAAATGACTAATGTGGTCATGTTTTACATAATCGTATATGCATAACCTATATTTGATTGCTTGCTGCCTCAGGGAGGGGGGAGGGGAAGGAGGGATAAAATTTGGTACTCAAAACTATAAATAAAAATGTTTATTATTAAAATATATTTCCTTCATTAGAAAGTGTGATGATTTTTCAGTTAATACCTTATTAGCATAAATTATTTTTTTAATTTCAGGGAAGACCTGAATTTAAATCTTCCTTTAAACCCAAATCATTCTGGCTCTCATTAATTGGCCAATAGGCCCAGCCTAATGAGCTCTGTGGCTCATTGTTCATGTTGTGATGGTTTAGAATGAATATGAATAGCAATTGTTTTTTCAGTTCTGACAGAAACTTTGAGTCTTCCCCTCCGATGAATCTCTTTGGAATGGTAAATTGGGGCATCTTTTGTCTCAATTCTAACCTAGCTCTTGGTCATTGAATGGCCCTTGCCTCAGACAAACTGAGACCTTGAAAAGACCTTAATTTAGAAAGGTGAAGGTCACTTACTGCATCCTGGGCCATCACCAGTTATCCTGATCTATGTCTTGCCACTGGACTAATTACTCTGGAGAAGAGAGCAAGGTTGACAATTTTGCACAACATTGCCTCATTCAAATACAATTCATGTACAAGACAAAAATATTTATGGCTGCTCTTTATGTGGTGGCAAGGAATTGGAAGTTGAGGGGATGCCCATCAATTGGGGAATGGCTGGACAAGTTGTGGTATATGAATACAATGGAATACTATTGTGCTGTAAGAAACGATGAGCAGGAGGAGTTCAGAGAAACCTGGAGGGTCTTGCGTGGGCTGATGAGGAGTGAGATGAGCAGAACCAGAAGAACATTGTATACAGTATCATCAACATTGAGTGTTGATCTACTGTGATGGACTATATTCTTCTCACCAATGCAATGGTACAGAAGAGTTCCAGGGAACTCATGATAGAAGAGGATCTCCAAACCCAAGAAAAAAAAAAGAACTGTGGAGTATAGATGCTGAATGAACCATACTATTTCTTTTGGTTTTGGTGCTGTTGTTTTTTTCTATTTTGATGTTTTTCATCATTGCTCTGATTTTTCTCTTATAACATGACTAGTGCAGAAATAGGATTAATGTTATTATGTGTGTGTATATATATATATATATATAACCTATATCAGATTACCTGCTGTCTAGGGGAGGGGGGAGAGAGGGGAGGGAGGGAGAAAAATCTGAAATTGGAAGCTTGTATAAACAAAAGTTGAGAACTATCTTTACATGTAACAGGAAAATAAATAAATAAATAAATGAAAATGCAAAAATACCCCAAAACAAACCAATTCATGTAGAAGTCAAGACCTCACACTCATGATATTATTGGTCCTCTCTAAAAATGAAGGATCAACAACAACAACAACAACAACAATACCCCCCCAACAAAAACAACAACTACTTTCTTGTAGTTACTGAGACCTAGTTCTCTCTTGATAATGCAGCTTCTTGGGCTATCCTTTTGTTGTGGGCCCAAAGTACCCCCAGAAGTTTTTGGGGGCACATTGAGGAATATTCTCCTTGAGAAACTAAACCAGAGGACAGATATGCCTAGAGATAAGCGGAACCAGTTTGAACTGAGCTAGCTTTGGGACCTCCACCCTTCATTCTGGTCTCCCTTACCCCTGGGGAGATAACTTTGGGTGTGGCTTGAGAGATCGGTAGCCACCCCTCACCCAATTCCTCTAGTCACCACCAGTGGGGGATGGTCCTCCCTCACTAAAAGAACTTTCCACAGGCAGATGGTCCACCCCCATCAGCCCCCTATAAAAGTACCTGCCAGCCTCATGCTCAAGGAGATTGGTACCTCAGAGCCACGTGCTTTGTTCCATACCTATCTCCCCATGAGAAGTCCAAGGATTTCTTTCATGGTTTCCCTTCCCTTCCCTTGCCCCTAAATAAACTACCATCTTATTCTAACTGCTTTTATGTGCAAGAGGGTGTAATTCTTTTTTTTTTTAATTTTTTTTTTTTAGTGAGGAAATTGGGGTTAAGTGACTTGCCCAGGGTCACACAGCTAGTAAGTGTTAAGTGTCTGAGGCCGGATTTGAACTCAGGTCCTCCTGACTCCAGGGCCGGTGCTCTATCCACTCGCCATCTAGCTGCCCTCGAGGGTATAATTCTTTAAAGAGGAATTCCTAAGAACGCTTAACCCAAACCCTACCCCATTTCCCCTATAACACTTTCCAGTATTGCTTGTACTTTCACTTATTCACCCAAACTCACTGGTTGTGGTGGGGGAAGTGGATTAATCTTTGCTTCCTATTTCCACCTTTAGGCTCTCCCTTTACCACAATCATTCAGAAGCCTTTTCTACTTTGAAGTTTATTCAATATATTCAATATATATTTATCAACCAATCAAGTTTTGTTAGCTATTGTGAATAAACCTGCAAGACAGTCTCCTTCCTTCCTCAATGAGTTATTGCCTGGTTCACAACTTTGCTCTCATCTCTAACTCCTGTTCTCATACTAGGGTATTTCAACACACATATTGATACTTCCTCAAAACCTTAACCTCTCATTTCTTCAACTTACTCATTTCCCACATCCTACTTCTCTACTCTACCATAAACACACAGAAGTGGTCATATACTTGATTTTGTCACCACCCACAAATATTCTACATTCATCAACTCTGAAATTCCTGTATCTGACTGTAATCTGTCATTCTATCTCTTCTTCCATCTTGAAACTCCAAACCCTGTTACTCACAGTAACCTCCAATCTCTCAAACCTTCTGTTCTTTTCTTTCTTTTTTGGGGGGGGGCAGGGCAATGAGGGTTAAGTGACTTGCCCAGGGTCACACAGCTAATAAGTGTCAAGTGTCTGAGGCCGGATTTGAACTCAGGTCCTCCTGAATCCAGGGCCGGTGCTCTATCCACTGTGCCACCTAGCTGCCCCCCTTCTGTTTTTTTCTAAGCCAGCATCCCTGCACTGGTTATACAAGCATGATAGTGATATGCTAAAAGGCCCCTCCATGGTTGAACTCTCACCTTTGGCCTGCCTACCCTATGGTATCCTTCTCCTTAAAGTGCCTTCTTTTAGCTTTACCCTCTCTGGACATGATGTGAGTCAAGTCCTGCCTGCACAACTACTTCCTCATCCACTTTTTTTTTTTCCAAAGCAAAATAATTTAATAGCATAGTAAGAAAGGCAGCAAGAAAACAGCTCCCCTGTGATCAATGGGACTACTCATAGAGTTCCCAAATAGAAAGACAAATGTTGGAAATACATGTTGCTAAGGTAGCATACAACTCGGATACCCCTGGGTCCCTGATGATCTCTTCCAACTGCTTCTCACATAAGGATTTGGTTTTGTTGGGTGAGTGACTCTGCTAGACCCTGTGGGTATACTCTTGGATGGGACACACAGCTGCTTGGGGCACATGGCTCCAATGCTCATTTGGAGTCTTGTTTCCCTCTTTAACTGCCATTCTGGTCTTGTTTAGTGCAAGGAACCCCCATCCACTTTTTTTTTGGTGGGGCAATGAGGGTTAAGTGACTTGCCCAGGGTCACACATCTAGTGAGTGTCAAAGTGTCTGAGTCTGGATTTAAAGTCAGGTCCTCTTGAATCAAGGGCTGGTGCTTTATCCACTGCACCACCTAGCTGCCCTACCCCATCCACTTTTTTTTTTTTAATTTTTAATTTTTTTGCAGGGCAATGAGGATTAAGTGACTTCCTCAGGGTCACACAGCTAGTAAGTGTCAAGTATTTGAGGTCGAATTTGAATTCAGGTCCTTCTGAATCCAGGGCCAGTGCTTTATCCACTGCACCACCTGGCTGTCCCCCCCCATCCACTTTTGAATGTCCTTTGGTCACCTAGTCCTTCAGACTTCTTCATTGCCTCTAGCTAGATTATTCTAAATAGCCACCTGATTGGTATCTTTTCTGATCCTTCCAAACATCCAACTGCATATCCTGTAAACCTGTTGATCTCAACACAAAATGTCTTGTCCACTCCTGACCCTCCTCAATTCCTAATTTCCTTACTGTTGAGGGTTGACCATCCTCCCAGTCACCTTAGCTTGCAACCTAGCTGTCATCTGGGACCTATCTCCAGTCGTCCTGATCTATATCTGGCCACTGGATCCAGATGGCTCCAGAAGAGAGAGTGAGGTTGGTGATTTTGCACAGCCCTGCCTCACTTAAATCCAATTCACTGCAAGTCATGACATCAGTTCCCTGATATCATGATCCTCTTCAAGAATGAAGGACAAGCAACTGGATATACTCTTTTCCCTTCTGCATCTTGACCCTCCGATGAATCAGTTCAACCCTTTGCTGTTCTCATCTCCTTAGTGCCTTTCCCCTTTATCCTTTAGAAGATCTTGCCCTTCCAAACCCAGGCCTTAGATTACTCCTACCATTTACTGTATTTCCTTTTACTCATGTGAGAAGAAGCTGGAGTATATCACAAAATTGTACTGACTAGGTCCACTGCAGTTTATATCACAGAATCTCAATTCTCATTACAGCCAGGCAATCCTTTAACATCTCTCTAATCATGTCGCTAACCCATTCATTAGAGTGCCTCCTCCAAACCTTTTCATCTTTCTTCAAACCTCCCACAGCTCCCCTTTCTCTACCCTGTCCCCTGTTCTTTGGCCAAGAACCTTACCTTATATTTCACTGAAAAGAATGAGGTCATTTACTGAGAGCTTCCTCTTCTCTTGTGTTTCCCATGTCATATCATTCAGTTGCCTTTTGCTATTAACTTCTCCTTTGCCTACATTTTACATAATGAGATGACCATTCTCCTTGCTAAGGTATCCCATCTTCTCCAACAGATTGCTACCCTCTATCATCCATTCTTTTATTAATCTCAAATTGCTCTCTTTCTACTGGTTCCTTCCGTACTGCCTACAAGCATTTCCATATCTTCCTATCTTCAAAAAACCCTCACTTAATCTGTCCATCCGTGTTAGCTAACATCTTATATTTCTCCTTCCTTTTTTTGGCTAAACTCCTTGAGCAGACCATTTCTAATAGGTAACTCCAACATCCTTTCCACTCTCTTCTTAACTCTTTGCAGTCTTGCTTCCTACCTCATCATTCAACTGGAACTGCTCTTTCCAAAGTTACTGTCCAACTCTTAATTACTAAATCTAATGGCCTTTCCTCAGTCCTCATGTGTGACCTCTTCATAACCTTTGACAATATTGATCACCCTCTTCTCTTGTATACTTTTCTTTCTAGACTTTCATGATACTGGTTTCTCCCAATTCTCCTATGCATCTGACTAGTTCTTTTCAACTTCCTTTGCTGGATCTTTATCCCAGTTACACCCACTAACAGTAAGGGGCCCCTAAGGCTCTGTCTTGGATTTTCTTCTCTCTATATATACTATTACACATTGTCATATCATCAGCTCCCATTGCACTGATCATCATTGCTATGAAGACAACTTTCACATCTATTTGTCCAGCCCTAACTTCTCTCCTGACCTCCAGGATCAAATATCTAACTGCCTTTTAAAAATCTCAACCAGGATTCCTGGATGACATCTGAAACTCCTCATGTCCAAAATTGAACTCATTATCTATCTTCCCCTTCCCCACACAAAATTCCCTTTTCCCTAGTTTCCATTTTACTGTTGAGGGTACCATTGTCCCAGTCACCCAGGTTCAAAACCAAGTGACTGTTGCCTTTATATGTCCAAGTCTGAACACAGTGCCTGATATATAGTAGGTACTAAATAAATGCTATTTGACTGACTGTCTGATATTGTGGGGAAAGGAGTTAGGACTGATCCTTGGAAGGAAGGTAGATGTCATCTCAACCTAGGAAACATTGACCAACACGAAAGACACATCAATTCCTGGGATTTATGCAGTGTTAATAGAAGAAAAGTTCTTAACCTAGGTTTGTGAACCTGTTTAAAAAATGTTTTGACAATTGTTGTTGTTCAGTCATTTTTCAGTCATATCTGACTCTTTATGACCCCATTGGGGATTTTCTTGGCAGAGATACTGGAGTGGTTTGCCATTTTCTTCTCCAGATCATTTTACAGATGGAGGAAACTGAGGTAAATGGAGTGAAATAACTTTTTCAGGATCATACAGTTAATAAGTGTCTGAGTTCAGATTTGAACTCAGAAAGATGAGTCATCCTGACTCCAGGGCCAGCACTGTATGCACTATGCCATCTGGTTGTCCTTTGATAACTGTATTTCAATATAATTAGTATCTTTTTTAATCCTATGTATTTTATTTTATTCATTTAAAAGCATTATTCTGAGGTGGTCATAGTTGTCACTGGACTGTTAATGGATCCCATGACATGCAAAAGGTTAGGATCCCCCTGGACTAGAGTTTTGTTACATATTTCCCCCTCCCCGCCATAAACCCCCATCATTGTAGACTTCTTGAAGTTACCTAATTACTTTTGAAGGTAGAGTAACTCAGAGGAGGCTTAGTGATCACAGAACCACAGAATGTTAGTGTAAAGAATTAATTGTTATTTGAGATAACAATTAATTCTTTACATTAGAGATGAAAGGGATGTCAGGGATCCTTTATTCTACCTTTGCAGATATAGAAGGCTCGTTAATTGGGTGAGTTGGGTTTCCTGAGAAATTCCATGAACTTACAAAGGAGTAAGCCTTAGTTTGGGACTTTCTTTGACATTTATTCATTGGAGATCAATTGATAACATATGTAAAACTAAAAGGAACCTAGGGGCCATTGAATTCAACCTTCTCATTTTATAGATCAAGAAACTGAGACACAAAAAGACCAGTGTGAGATCCTTGAAGGCAGGTACTGTCTTTTACCTTTCTTTGCATTCCCAGTGCTTAGCACAGTGTCTGGCACATAGTAGGTGCTTAATAAGTACTGAATGAATGATTTCTAAAATGAAGAAGCCCTAAGGAGTTTTCCTTTTGTTCGATCTGAGACTGAGCCTTGAACCTACCCCAGCATTGTCTGGGCCCTCAGAGGTTATGGTGACTGCCTGGAGAACATAAGGCCAACTTCTCCTAGGCTTTCCTTTTTTTTTTTTTTTTTTTTTTTGCGGGGCAATGGGGGTTGAGTGACTTGCCCAGGGTCATACAGCTAGTAAGTGTCAAGTGTCTGAGGCTGGATTTGAACTCAGGTACTCCTGAATCCAGGGTGGGTGCTTTATCCACTGCACTACCTAGCTGCGCCCCCCTATCCCTTCCTTTTAATGGGAAATCATGAGGGTCTGGGAGGGCAAGGGAGGTATAGCAGACTGTTGGATCTGGGGACAGACTTGAGATTTGGGCAAGACTAGGGACCTGGGGTCAGGGAGTATTAGTGTGGAAGGTAGGGCTCAAATGAATTTGGGATCTCAAATCCTCCTTCTATTTTCTCCTATTCCTCCTCCTCCATAGACCCCATTCTGTCTCTTATCTCTGAGATTGTCACTAAAGCCAAAAGAAACTGGAGGTGAAAAACTTTCTCTCTTCCTCTTTTTTCTCTATGGTGCTATTGCTTCACCTGTTTCTTCTCTCAGAAATGTCCAAAAGTCCTCCCTTATTGTCATTCTGTGAGTCATGTTTTAGCCAAGTGGGGTTAATATTAACTAACCTCACAGGAGAAAGGTTTCAGCTAGTAAGTTTCTGAGGCCGGATTTGAACTCCGATCCTCCTGACTCCAGGTCTAGTGCTCTATCCTAGCTGCCCATTGGGCTTTTGACTCAATCTAAAGACAGTCTTATCTTTCCCTATCCTGAAAAGCAAAGGCATTATGGCCCACCTTTCTCTAGTCAGAAAGAATGAAATTGATATTGATCTCAGGGAGGAAGTCCTTTTAGCTCAAGAGGAGGTAGTAATTTAAGGAAGTGAATAGTGACTCTTCTGGAATGGTAAATCCAAACCTTATTTTAAACATAGTATAATTTTGTCCTTGTTCAAGATTCCTACGATCATTACTTCAAATGTCTTAAAGCAGAGGGATGTCCAAGGGAAGGGTGTTGGAGGGTATGTGTGAAGAATGAGACTAGGTCTGTTTGGACATTTCTCTCTGTAGGCTAGAAATGTTTGGATAGACTAGTGCAGAGTTAAATAAAATTGTTGTTTTTCAGTCATGTACAACTCTTTATGCCCCCACTTGGTGTGTGTGTGTGTGTGTGTGTGTGTGTGTGTGGTGTTTTGGGTTTTTTTTTGGAAAAGATACTAGAGTAGTTTTCCATTTCCTTCTCCAGCTCATTCTACAGATGAGGAAACTAAGGTAAACAAGGTTAAGCAACTTACCTAGGGCCACATGTCTAGTAAGTGTTTGAACTCAGGAAGATGAGTCTTTCTGGTTCCAAGTTCATGGGCCTAGCTGGCCCATGACTATAATAGCTTATAGCCAAAATGGCATTAAATGAATCAAAGGTCCGTAAGCCAGGCATTGTGTTAAGTGCTGAAAATACAAAGAAAGTAAAAAACATTGTCTGTGTCCTCTAGGGATACCCATTCTAATGGAGGAGGCAACATGTATATAATTATATATGTACACATGCAAGCAATATAATAATAAAAATATAATAGCTAGGCACTGTATCAAGTGCTTTGTAATATTATTGCATTAGAGCCTCACGACAACCTTGGAAGGTAAGTACTACTATATATATGATAAACTGGTGGTAGTCCTAGAAGGAATGCACTGATAGTTGGGGGGAGGGTAGTTCTACGTCAAGGGATTCTAGAATTAGAGTGGTAGAGCTGGAAATGGAGAGTAAAGGATGAAATGAAGAAACACTGAGAAGGAAGAAATCAATAAACTAATTTTCTCTTGTTTTTACCAGTTGAAAGATGGTGAGTAACAGATAACTTCATTGTTCAAGCTTGGGATAAGTAGGACTGAAGCCTTGTCATTAATAACAACAAGGAAGTGAGAAGGGGAAGCTGGTTTGTGAGGTTTACCCTAAGCTTGTGAGACCTAGGTGATACTGTGTAGTTCCCAGGAATAACAAAAAGTCCAAGAGTTGGAACAGAGATAACAGAGAGAACATATTTATTGAAGGCTTCATTGATTCTCATTCTCAGGGAAGTCTCTGAGTCAGGGGCATGATTATGTTTTTCTGAGCCCAAAATTGGGGTGCTTGACCACACAGAGGGCATTCCTATTGAAAAACCTCATTCAAAGTTCCTTTTAAAATAATCCCAATACTATATAAACTACTTGGGAAAATAGGTGAAGAAGGAGTCCTACCAAATTCCTTTTATGAGACAAATATAGTGCTGATACCCAAACCAGGAAGAGCCAAAACAGAGAAAGAAAATTAGACATTGATTTCCCTAAAGGATATTGATGCAAAAATTTAAATAAAACACTAGCAAAGAGATTACAGCAATATATCACAAGGATCATATACTATGACCAGGTAATATACCGGGAATGCAGGACAGGTTCAATATTAGGAAAACTATCAGCAAAATTGACCATATCAATAAAAAACCCAACAGAAATTATATGATTATCTCAATAGATGAAGAAAAAAAGTTTTGATAAAATGCAGCACCCATTCCTATTAAAAACACTAGAAAGAGGGGGCAGCTAGGTGGCACAGTAGATAAAGCACCAGCCCTGGATTCCGGAGGACATGAGTTCAAATCTGACCTCAGACACTTGGCACTTATGAACTGTGTGACCCTGAGCAAGTTACTTAATCCTCATTGCCCCCCCCACACACAAAGAATCTTAGGGGGTAACTAGGTGACACAGTGACTAAAGCACCAGCCCTGGATTCAGGATGACCTGAGTTGAAAGTCAGCTTCAAACACTTGACACGTATTAGCTGTGTGACCTTGGGCAAGTCACTTAACCCTCATTGCCCAGCAAAACAAAAACAAAAACAAAAACAAAACCCCAAAACATAGGAATTAATGGGGCTTACCTTAAAATGATGTTATATTCATCTAAAACCATCAGTGAGCATTTTCTGTAATGGGGGTGAAGCAAAGATGCCCATTATCACCTTTATTATTTAATATTGTATTAGAAATGTTAGCTAGAGCAATAAGAGAAGAAAAAGAAATTGAATGAATTAGAATAGGTAATGAAGAAACAAAACTATCACTGTTTGCAGATGATACAATGTTAGACTCAGAAAATCCTAGAGAATCAACTAAACAACTACTTGAAATTATTTACAAGTTTAGCAAAGTTGCAAGATACAAAATAAACCCACATAAATCATCCATATTTCTGTAGATTACTAACAAAGTCCAATAGGAACAGATAGAAAGAGAAATTCCATTTAAAATAACTGTAGACAATATAAAATACTTGGAGGGGGCAGCTAGGTGGCACAGTGGATATAGTACCGGCCCTTGATTCAGGAGGACCCAAATTCAAATCCGACCTCAGACACTTGACACTTACTAGCTAGGTGACCCTGGGCAAGTCACTTAATCTTCATTGCCCCACAAAAAAAGGATAAAATACTTGGGAGTCTACCTGCCAAGACAAACCCAGAAACTATATGAACAGAACCATAAAATGCTTTTCATACAAATAAAGTCAGATCTAAACAATTGGAAATAAATATTAATTGCTCATGGGTAGACCAAGCCAACATAATAAAAATGACAATCCCACCTAAATTTATCTATTTATTTAGTGCCATACCAATCAAACCATCAAAAAAATTATAGAGCAAGAAAAAATAACAACAAAATTCATCTGGAAAAACAAAAGTTCAAGGATATCAAGGGAGTCAATAAAAAGAAATGTGAAAAAAAGGTGGTCAAGTAGTACCAGATCTCAAATTGTATTACAAAGTAATGATTATGAAAACAATCTGGTACTAGCTGAGAGATAAAGTGGTGAATCAGTGGAATAGAATAGGTATAATTACACTATAGTAAATGACTATAGTAATCTAGTATATGATAAACCCAAAGATACAAGGTTTTGGAACAAAATCTCATTATTTGACGAAAGCAGCTGGAATACTGGAAAACTGGAAAACTATGGCAAAAACTAGGTATAGACCAACATCTCACACTGTATACGAAAATAAGATCAAAATGGATACATGACTTATACATAAAGGGTGATACCATAAGCAAATTAAGAGAACATGGAATAGTTTATCTGTCATATTTATGGAAAAGGGAAGAATTTAGGACCAAAAAAGAGATAGACTATTACAAAATATACAATAGATAATTTTGATTATATAAAATTAGAAAGCTTTCCCACAAACAAAACCAATGTAACCACAATTATAAGAAAAGCAGAAAACTGGTAAAGAATTTTTCCAACAAGTATCACTGAAAAGGCCTCATTTCTCAAATATATAGAGAACTGAATTAAATTTTTAAAAATACAAGCCATTCCCCAGCTGATAAATGGTCAAAGGACATGAACAGGTAGTTTTCAGACAAAGAAATCAAAGCTATTTATAGTCATATGAAAAAATGGTTTCAATTACTATTGGTCAAAGAAATGCAAACTAAAACAATTCTGAGGTACCACTCTATGCCTATCAGAGTGGCAAATAGAACAAGAAAGGAAAATGTTTGATGTTGGAGAGGATGTGGGAAAATGGGGATGCTATTCCACTGTTGGTGGAATTGTGAATAGATCCAACCATTCTAGAGAGCAATTTGGAACTATGTTCAAAGGGCTATAAAAATGTGCATACCCTTTGATCCAGCAATATTACTATTAGGTCTTTTCCCCAAAGAGATCATAAAAAAGGGAAAAGAACCCACATGTACAAAAATATTTATAGCTTCTCTTTTTGTGGTGGCAAAGAATTGAAAATTGAGGGGATGCTCATCAATTGGGAAATGGCTGAACAAGTTGTGATATGAATGTAATGAAATACCATTGCTAAGTGTATATCCCAAAGACATCCCTCCAAAGAGAATAAGTACTATTTGTACAAAAATATTTAAAGCAGCTTTTTTTGTGGTGGCTAAGAATTGGAAATCAAAGGATTGCCCATCAACTGGGGAATGGCTAAACAAGCTGTGGTATATGATGGTGATGGAATACTATTGTGTATAAGAAATGACAAGCAGGATGATTTCAGAAAGGCCTGGAAAGACTTATATGAACAAATGTATAATGAAGTGAGCAGAACCAGGAAAACAATGTTCACAGTGACAGCAATATTGTTTGATGAAGAACTGTGTATGAACTTAACTATTCTCAGCAATACAATGATCCAAGACAATCCCAGAGGACTAATGATGAAGTATGTTATCCACCTCCAAAGAAAGAACTGATATTGACTGAACAAAAACTGAAGCATGCTATTTTTCATTTTCTTTCTTTCATTTTTTTCTTTCATCCAAGTTTCCTTAAACAAAATGACTAACACGGTAATGTTTTACATAATTTGCACATGTATAATCTATATATGATTGCTTACAGCCTCAGGGAGGGGGGAAAGAAGGATAGAATTTTGAACTCAAAACTTTAAATAAAAATGTTTATTATCAAACTAATAACAACAAAGTACCCTTTTTTTACTTGAAACCAGAATCATTTTGGATGAATATTTAGAATAGGCATTCCCTCCCTTCCCTCCCCATACCCCACTAGTTGGCACAGAAAACAGCAACATTGGTCAGACCAATTTAACTTTTAAAATAGAGAGCCTATGTTCCAAGAAACTCCAGATATGCCTTTGTACTGGTCATCCCCCATGCCGGGAAAGAAGGAAGGGACACAAGAAATTTCCTCTTTCCTCTTAGCACACAAAACCGAGGGGGGGGGGGTGGGAACCTCCCTCTTGGGTTTCTTTTCTCCCTCTCCCACCTGACTCAACCTCCTGTTCGAGTCACAGAAAGGTAGAGGGAGAATCAGCTTTTGCACGACAGCGGAGGGCAGCCTGGGTCTCCCTCCCTCGCCAAAAGCTCAACCAGACGTCTGGACCACGCGTGGCACACAAAACCTGGAGGTAGGACCCTCCCTTCTGGGTTTCTCTTCTCCCTCTCCCACCGGACTCAACCTCCCATTTGAGTCACAGAGAGGTAGAGACGGTCAGCGTCTGCATGACAGCAGAGAGCAGCCTGGGACTCCTAGATGTCCGAACCACGCTCGGACCTTGGACTCCACGTTTCTGGGTAAGAACTTTTGTGCTTATGTGTCTAACCCTTGCCAGTCTCCTTAGACAATATAGTCATGGGACAGAAAGGGAGCGTTCCAAAAAATTCAACTCTGGAGTGCATCCTAAGAGATTGGACTAAACTAGAACTTACAAATTTGAGAAAGAGATGCATGATACATTTTTGTAACAATTTATGGCCACATTATCCACTAGGAATTGAAGGAAATTGGCCTGTACACGGCACCCTTAATTATAATACCATTTTGCAATTGGACAAATTTTGCAAGCATGAAGGGAGATGGACAGAGACTCCATACATACCGGCTTTTATGATTTTAAGCCAGAAGTCAAAAGGAAAGGATGAGGTCCCCTTGCTGGTTGAGAATCACCACAAGTCCAAGCAATTAGCTAACCCTTTGGGCACCTCCTCTGAGACCCCAGATCCTCTTGCTCCTCAGACTCATTCCCTACCTGTTTCTTGTTTCACTCCTTCTTCCCTGCCTGCTTCCGTACCTATGGGTCAACCACTGTCATATCATTCTATGACTGAGACCTCTCCTTGCCCACCGGCTGATCTCAGAACCAATTCCCTGTGGCCTCCACAGCCGAGCTCTGGCCACACTGGGAGTGGATGTCAGTATCCTTCTATCCTGCTCCATTTATAATCTGGGGGAACTCCAATACATTCCCATTTCTCCTGTTTTTTTTCCATTCAGCAGCCGATTCCATCTGCTTTACCTAATCTGTAGTTGCCTATGCCCATCTCCTTTTACCCATCTCCACCCATGCTGCAGTCAAAGACTGTTTCCCCTCACCCACCTACTCCACAGCCAAAAACTGTTACACCTCCCCAACTGGGCCCTCCGCCCAATCCTGTGTCTCAGCCTCCACCTGAGCTATCTCCCCAACCTGCTTCACCCAGGTCCTTACCAGCATCTCCCACTGCTTCCCTGCTTCCATTAAGGGAATTTCCCATTGGGAAGGGCACAACATTAAGGCATATTCCTTTTTCCATGAACAGTTTATATCAGATTAAAGAGTAATTGGGGAGTTACTCAGAGAAGCTCACAAAGTTCATAGATGACTTTAAGTCTGTGACACTGGAGTTTGACCTTTCCTGGACCGATATGCAAATTATTTTTGCCAGCTGTTGTACCCCTGATGAGATGAATGAGAAAAAACAGATTTGGGACCTGGCAGTACAAGTTGGGGATGAACACTCGCAGGTTGGAAATTGGGTTGGGGTCCCTGGATTTACAGCTGTCCCGGTCGTAGAACCGAGATGGAACTATGATAACAGGGAAGACAGGGCTCATAGAAATCACATGGTCACCTGCCTGGTTGAGGGAATGAGAAGGGGGGTTAAGAAACAAGTCAATTATGAAAAGGTGAAGGAGATAACACAGGGGTCTGACGAAAATCCTGCTGTCTTCATGAGCTGCCTCATGGACTCTCTGAAGAAATATACCAACCTAGACCCCCAAAGAGATGTAGGAATAACTGTCCTCAATATTCATTTTATCAGCCAGTCTGCTCCTGACATTAGGAGAGAACTCCAGAAGTTAGACTGGGGTCCCCAGATCCCATCCTCACAACTCCTTGATATTGCTTTTAAGATTTTTAGTAACAGGGACCTGGCAGTAGCCAGAGAGAGAAAAGATGGCTCATGCCCGCTCCATAGACCAAGCTTCTATAATAGCAGCAGCCATCACCACATCTGCTACCAGCAGAACTCTGGGTGGCCGAGGTTCTGGCAGCTGCAGAAAACTGGGACTCAGAAGTGGGGGACACCACACGAAGGTGAGGCCAGCTCTCTTACCTCTTTGTCCCCAGGGCAGCACGCAAGAGATCGGCTTAGCAAAAATCCAGCACTCTGCATCTTGGTCTCCTGGCCACCCCTTTGTCAATCCCACTGCCAAGCTGGGCATAGAAGGCAAGTCTAGGAATGGTTTTGGGGTGGCCTCTGTCTTACTCTCTGGTTCAGGTCCTAGCATTCAATCAAGGCATAAAGTGGGGATGGGGTAAAAGGACTCTAAAATGTAGACAGACACTGCCTCTCACAGAACTAGGCTTTGATCTGATTACTTAACTTTGGTAAAGCAGGCCATGCCCTGTCCTGCATTCAGACTTTTGGGAAAAAAAGAAGTCACACTTTTATTCCTGATCTGATAAAGCCCCTTTTCATTTTTGCTCTGGTCAGTTTTAATTTTTTTTGTTTAAGTCTGTTCCATCTAGGCTCAAGGATTCATGGCAGATACCCATTGTGCCTATGTGTCACCTCCCACCCTCTGGATCCTCTGGGCCTCACAGGATCAGGCCTTCTCCTCTTCTCTCCCCTCCCCCTCCCTTGTGCCATGATTTCTTCGACCCCCCACTCAGCATGAAGCAGTTACAGAAGAATCTTCGTCCCCTTTCCTTATATGTAGAGAAGTAGGGAAATGTCATGGGGCCCAGAGTACCCCAGAAGTTCTCTGGGGTACATCAAGGAATCTTCTCCTTGAGAAACTAAACCAGAGGACAGATATGCCTAGAGATATAAGCAGAACCAGATTGGATTGAGCTAGTTTTGGGACCTCCACCCTTCATTCTGATCTCCCTTACCCCTGGGGAGATAAATTTGGGTGTGGCTGTGGCCTTTGTGTCCTGAAGAGAGAGATGGCTTGAGAGATCCATAGCCACCCCTCACCCAACTCTAGCCACCACCAGTGGAGGATGGCCCTCCCTCACTAAAGAAACTTTCCACAGTCAAATGGTCACCCCTCCCCCCCAACAGTCCTCTATAAAAGTACCTACCAGCCTCCTGCTCTAGGAGATTGGTACCTCAGAGCCACATGCTTTGTTCCATACTTATCTCCCCATTAGAAGTCCAAGGATTTCTTTCATGGTTTCCCTTCCCTCCCCCCTTCCCTTCCCTTGCCCCTAAATAAACTACCATCTTATTCTAACTGCTTTTGTGTGCAAGAGGGTGTAATTCTTTAAAGAGGAGTTCCTAAGAACTCCAACCCCTAACACCTAATCCGGACCCCATTTTCCCCCACAACAAAAGATTGAAATTCAGGTCTTCCTGACTCCAGGGCTAACTCTTTCTAGAGAGTTCTTGGGAAAACCTGGATTTGAGTTTTGCCTCTGACAAATACTGTGTGTTACCTAACCTCTTACATATGAGGTGATTCTTTATGACTTTACATTTCAGAGGCTTGTAGCCTTCATTGGAAGAAGTTGTTTCTACAGTGGAAATTCCCTATAACAAATCTGGACAACAAAAGTACTAGACACTGTTCTAAGATGGTGGAGATATGAAGATGTAAACAAAATAGTTCCTGCCCCTGATGAGCTTACAGTCTACTTGGAGGCTATGAATATGGACATAATGTGGACACAACTATAGGACAAAAACAGAGAGAATTTAAAACTAGAGAAATAAAAGAAGGTTTAATGGAGGAGGAAGATAAGGGAAAGATTAAGTGGATGGAAGTGGAAAATTTAGAGTCATGTTCAGTGCATAGCATTGTTAGGTGAAGACTGAGTTTTTAAAAGGGAGTATGGGGAACAAAAGGATGAAAAGAGATGGGAGCCCTGGCCTCAGACACCTGACACTTACTAGCTGTGTGACCCTGGGCAAATCACTTAACCCCAATTGCCTCACCATAAAAAAAAAAAAAAAGAGAGAGAGAGAGAGAGATGGGAGCCAGACTCAGGAGTATCTTCAATGCTGGGCTAAGGCATTATTATTATTTTGCCCAACAAGGACCCACTAAAGGCTTTCAAATCATAGGATCCTAGATTTAGAAGTCATTGAGTCCAAATCATTCATTTTACAGATGAGGAAACTGAGGCCTAAAAAAAGTTAATGTGACTTATCCACACAGTCACCCAGTGTTAGTCTCTGAGGCAGAGTTTATTTTTTCCCAAAGAGCAAGTTTTTCTTTTTCCTTCTTCCCCCCATAACAAACAAGTATAGTCAATCAAAACAAGTTTCCATATTGTCTATGTCAAAACGAATTCTCTCATCCTTCACCCTTCTATCAGGATGCATGTAGGATGTTTCATCATGAATCCTCTGGAATCTTGGATGGTCATTATGCTGATAAGAATTCAGCACAATAGTATTTCATCTCATTTCTATACCATAATTTGTTCATCCCTTGCCTAATTTATGGGCACCCCTCAGATTCCCATCTTTGAGGCTGAATTTAAATTCAGGTCTTCCTGACTCCATGCTGCGCCACCTAGCTGTCATTCCTAAGAAAGGTTATTTTGGCAATTATATGGAGGAAGGGTTAGAAAGAGAAAAAGATTAATTATAGTGAGACCAGTTAGGAAACTATTATGGTATTCCAGGCGAAATATGATGGAAGCCTGATCCACAATAGTGGTGGAGTAAGTGGACAAAAGTGGGTGACTGTGAGTGATGTTATTATAGAAGTAGACTCAACACTTGGCGACTGATGAGAAAGAAGAGTCAAGGATCATTCCAAGGATATGAACACCTTAAATAACTGGGAGGATGGTGGTGATTTTAACAAAAACAAAGAAGCCTGGGCCATATTTTGAGTATCCAGAATGTAAGATAAGACTATATCAGTTCTGTTTCTCACTTCAAAGCACAATGGTTTACTTTAGATTTGAATAGTAGTGGGGATGATATGTATATATCAAAGTTTCATACAAGATAATCTGTTCTTCATTGTTTCTTATGGGTATTTATCTTATCATTAGAAGCCACAGCCACCGGGGCAGCTAGGTGGCGCAGTGGATAGAGCACCGGCCCTGGAGTCAGGAGTACCTGAGTTCAAATCTGGCCTCAGATGCTTGACACTTACTAGCTGTGTGACCCTAGGCAAGTCACTTAACCCCAACTGCCTCACACACACAAAAAAAGAAGCCACAGCTACCCCCAAATTATTGCTTACATGGATTTGAAAAAGAGTCTTTGAGATTCCAGGATGGAAAAGACCAGAGAAATCTTTGTTCTTTTTACCTGCATTCCTTTATTCTGTGCAGTTTTCCTCTTCCAACTACAAAGGATCCAGTTGCAAACCAAATTCAATTCAAATTCATGTCACATTCAACATGCCTCAAATAGGAATTGTTAACACTTCCCCATCTTCCTAATTTTTAAAAAATTTCCATTGTGAGTACCACCACCCTTTAGTCATCCATATTTGCAGCCTTGCAGTCACCTCTAACCTGAGACTCTTCCTTAAATCAATTGCCAAGTATTTTGATTTCAACTCTACAATATCTCTTGCATTCGTCCCATTCTCTCTACTCACACAAGCATCATTCTAGTTCAGGTTCTCATTATCTTGTGCCTCAACCATTGTAATAGCCCTCTAATTGGCCTCTCTGCCTCCAGTTCTCACCCTCTCAATCCATTATCTACATATACACCAAACTTGAATTCCTAAAGCACAGTTCTAGCACCATATGATTCTTTTGCTCAAGTGGCTCCCTCTTAGTACTAATACTAGTTTTTCCACAGTAGGTGTTATCAGAGGAAACCTCCTGATATGCTTATGCAGGACATCCCCCTGCTCCCATAGGTGTGGACAATTCATTCTGGCCCCTTTCAGTTAGACAGCTGTGCTGGCCCTTTGCTGAAAGACATACAGTTGGAAACGATACAGCACATCCTTATTGGTCTCCATGGCTGGGGGATTGTGGCCAAAGATGATTGATGACTGAACCAGGAAGATCTGACTCTTTAGTATTTATAAGAGTTCTCTCTTGAGTGTTTTATTCTTGACACAGATCCATTGCCAGATATTCAATTCCAAGGTAAATATATTTTTTCCTCCTGGGAGAATATAATGGTTTTGATGGATTATTGTTATATATTTTAATCATTTGTAAAGTATGCTTAGGGGTCTTTTGCATTTCAAACATTTCTTTTGTGTTGGAAATTTTTTTAAAAGGTCCTATATGTGATATTTACTTTGTCTTTTGAGTATCTTTTATAGAAAGAACTCTCCTTTTTTTTTTTCCCTTTGCAAAGATCCTAGACTTTGTAAAAGTTTTTCTCTTTAATTCTTTTGTAGTGTGGGGGAATAATGAACCAGAGAGCTCAAGAAAGGCCTGATTTCCTATTTTGGGGATCAAACCACTCTTAGTACCGACACCAGGTTATAGTCCAGAGTCCAGAGTTCAGAGGAGGAACTGTTAATGGGAAGGAGGCCCCGTGGGCCAAAGTTGACCCTTCTTTGGAACCATTCACTATCTGTTTCTAAGCTATCTTTCCAGACAAATTTCACATTACTTCCTCTCACACACTCTGTGTTCCAGCCAGACTGGTCTACCTGACTTATCCTATATATTCCATTTTGTTCCAGTCACACCTTTGCACAGGCTGTACTCCATGCCTATAATTCATCCCATCTTCACTTCTGCCTTAGAGAATCCTTAGCTCTTTTCAAAGTTAATTTTGGTCCTCCCTCCCCAAGAAAACCTCTCTGCATGGTTCAAACCACTGATGTCTTCTCCTTGAAACTACTTTCTATGTATTTGAGAGTTACTTCTTGTTTATAAGGTGTTTCCCCTAATAAAATACAAGCTCTTTGAAAGCAGTGACTATTTCATATTTGTCTTTGTGTCCTTGACATCTAGTATATGCTTAATAAATGCATTTTGAATGAATGAGTGAATTCAATGTGGTATTACTGTATCACCATGGTAACCCCAGGGTTATAGGAATCTGATGGTAATGGCTATGGAAAGTTTTTTTTTCCATTTTTAAAAAACATACAAGGCAAACACTGACTGTCTCTAAATAGCTATTTTTCTTGTTATTGTTGCTTTATATGTCTTTCCATTCAGGGCTCTTCAAGTTAAGTTTTTGGCATTCTATAGAGCAATTTGGAACTATAGCCAAAGGACTATAAAACCATTCATACTCTTTGACTAGCAATACCACTACTAGGTTGGTATTAGAAATTGGGGTGATGCCTATCAATTGGGGAAAGGCTGAACAAATTGTGGGTATGAGCAGGATGCAATAAGAAGAACTTATGAAAAATTTTACTTTGGGGTTTCTTCCAGGAGGTGACTGGCAAATTCTTTCAATTTTCACTTTGCTCTCTAGAGATCTGGACAGTTTTCTTTTATTATTTTTCAAAAACCGATGTGTAATCTCCTTTGTTTTAGATGTGGCTTTCAGGTAGTACAATGATTCTTAAATTGTCTCTCATTAATCTGTTTTCCAGGTTAGTTATTTTTTGATAAATGATAACCTTATATTTTCTTCTATTTCTTCAGTCATTTGATTTGGTTTTATTTTTTCTTGCTGTTTTTGGGGGTTGTCATCTTCTGCTAGGTCAATTCTAATTTGGGGGAGTCTGTTACTTGAGTAAGTCTTTTTAATCTTTTGTGCTAAGGTTCTAAGTCTCTCTTTGTTCTCTTCTCCCCTTTCCTCTATTGCTCTCATTTAATAAATAATATTTTAAATTCATTTTAAACCTTTTCATCCTTTGTTCTAGGAATTCTAGTTGATCTTCTGGGCAAAGTGTACTTGGACTTAGGTGTTTGGAAATTATTCTTCTCTTTTAGGTTTGTAACTTGGATTTCCCTGGACTCATGATAAATAATTCTCTTTTCTTTCTCACTTCTTTCCTATTCTTTTCTCCTTTCTTTCTCTTTCTTCTCCTAAAATAAAAAAGGACAAAAACAAACCCCTACAAAAAAGAGAATAAAACCACACTTAGGTTCTGCATTTGCAATTCTTTACACTCTCTATGAGCCTAGAAGATAGTGTCATTCTAAAGGGACATTAGAAGGAGCTAAGCACTTTATCAATTGCTCAAAGTATTCATTTTTCTAGATTTCTTTTGTTTCTTGTGTTTGTATTTGAAATATTTTATTCAGCTCTGTTGTTATTCATGTAGAAACGCATGAAAGTACTCCTATTAAACCCTCATTTCTCCCTATAGACTTATACTCAGTTTAACAGGATATCATTATGGTTTAGAAATCTTTTTCCTTTGACTTTTGGCATATCATATTTCAAAATTACCTTTCCTTTATAATAGTTGTTGTACAATATTACTTGATACCTACTATGATTTCTTGATACTTGAACTCTTTCTTTTTTGCTATTTGTAGTATCTTTTCTTTTTCTTTTTTCCCTGGAAGCTCTTAATTTAGACTTATTTACCTGGGTGTTTTTCAATTTGAAATTTTTTTCCAGGGGGTTAGATTGAAGAAACAATTCAAACTCAAGCAGAGGCTAAGAATACAATGCTAAAGATTTTGTGGATGAAAGAAAAAATAATTTTACCAAATAAAAAAAAATCTGTTATTTTGGGGGTGGGGAAACATAAATAAAATAGATACTTCATTAGGCAGTTTGCAACCTCTTTTGCCTTCCTACCCTGAGAGAGAGAAACCAAGTTATTAAACTCAGGAATAAAAAAAGGAAAAAATCATATAAATGAAGAATAAATAAAGGAAATTGTTTAAAAATCTATTTATCCCAATTATATGCCAATGAAAGAGGCACCTTAAATGAAATAGTTGATTATTCACAAAACTGTAAAATACTAAGATTAACAGTGTAAGGGCCTAAAATTCTAGCTATGATGTCTAAAGTCTAATGAGTGGTTGCCTTAAATTAGAAGCTTTAACAAGAGATTAGACTTTTAAGTATCCATTAAAGTGCATCAGAAGTTGGTGAGGAGAGAGAGGTAAAAATCTAACTATCTCTAACACCGTCCCACATCTCCCCTTCCAAAGCCAAAGTCATGAACCCACAAGACCTTGCCTCCATAACTTCTCCTAGAACCTCTTGTGAAATAGTAAACAGGGCTGTCCATACCCACATACAGCTCCAAGCTAATTGGCTGGTAACTTTGATTGACACAACTAACAGGTGGTAACTTCCAGACGCTAAAGTTACATGATTTTCAAGTCACATGTTTCTCCTCATGGCAGAGCTTCCCTGCAATATCTTTCTCAACAGGTTGGTAGCTCTCTAAATCTTAAAACAGACTAAGAAGTAGAAAAATATAAATGCAATCTCAGAAAAAGAAACAGATCTATTTAGTCTTACACAAATTATTTGCAAAGTGAGAAAGAGGTATCCTACTAAACTTTTATGAAGCAAATATGGTTCTGTTACCAAATCAAGGAGAGATAAAGCAGAGAAAGAAAATAATAGACCAATATACTTAATGAATTTTGATTAAAAATATTGAATAACACAGTAGCAAAGGGGATAATTTCTTAGCTTTTCCCCTCCAGCATATTTTCCCAGTTAAAAAGGTTTACAACCTTGTTTTTATCTTCAACTTTTCATTCTTGCTTGTTTCATATATCTAATCTGTTGCTAAATTTATTGCTTTTACAATCTTGAAATCTTTCCTATATATGCCCTTTATTCCACTGACACAGCTACTACCTTAGATGAGGCTATTATCATCCTTCACCTGGAGTACTGAAATTGCCTTCTGGTTCTTTTTGTCCCATCTCTTCACTCCAGTCTATCCTCCACTTAGCTGCCAAAGTGATTTCTATAAAGAGTAATTATGACCATGTCATTTCCCCTGCTCAGAGAGCTCCAGAATGCCACCACTTTTTATTACCTCTGGGATTCAATACAAAATCCTCCGTCATTTAAAGCTCTTTATAACTTGGTGTAACAGTAATAATGAGATATGGCCTGTGGTCCGTAGTTTCTTCTATTACCCCCCAAAATGTAACAATTGTAAAAGGGGGTTGCTATAGGTGAAATATAGACAATACCCACACTATCACATCTCTTACATAGGTATTTGAAACATCCCATAACACTCTAGATTTGGCTCAATCCTACTCTGATACTAGCAGATCTAAGTGCCCAGTAATCAATACCACCACACAATTATAAATAAGCTCTCTCATAGCACTAGGAGAAACCCTTTGGAGGAGAAATATTTTCTATCTAAACAGTCACTTATAATAATGACAGTTTTAGATATTAAACATAATTATTTATTTAAGGAAAAAGAAATAGTATCATAGGTACTCATATATTAAGGAAAATTTATAAATAATAAAATACACCCACTACACATAGAAACCCAGATCATATTTCTACCAATGTACTTAACAGCAATGGTAAAAAGAAAAAAAAAAGAGGACACACTCTTTTTTTTTTTTTTTTTAGTGAGGCAATTGGGGTTAAGTGACTTGCCCAGGGTCACACAACTAGTAAGTGTTAAGTGTCTGAGGCCGGATTTGAACTCAGGTACTCCTGACTCCAGGGCCGGTGCTCTATCCACTGCGCCATCTAGCTGCCCCAGAGGACACACTCTTACAGGAACCTGTCAGGGAAACACATGAAGGAGAAAGATGAAAGACTCATGTTTAGGATAACTCATAACTTTAAACTGCAGGTTTCTATGTTATTGGTCCATTTAGGAATATTTCCCCACAAGAAATTGCTTCTCTGCTCACTGTTTGACTTCTGATCTTTTATAAACTCTTTTAATTAATCATCACCCTTACCAGAGCAATTAGAAAGTGTCAGCTCTTATGGTGAATAGTTGTTATCTTTAAACCAGAAAAGTGACAAAATCATCAAATTGGCTATTTCTGGACCAGTCCAATCAGTTAGACACTCACAGTGATGCTGTGCTGTCCAATGAGAAGGGAGCACAACATCACAACTCCCTCCTCTCATCAGGATTACAAAGCAGCTGGACACCTCTTATGCTTTTCCTTCTTAAACCAGAAATGGCAGCAGAGGGCAACAAGATCTTATGACAGGCTTCACCAACAACAGTCATTGGAGCTATTGACCAATGACTCTAGCTTTCTAGGACCACCCAGTATCACTCAGATAAGCCATCTCTTAATTTCAATTTCCATAGCTCTGACTCAGCACCTTTTCCAGTCTTCTAGCTGTGTGTTCAATTCTTACATTTCTCTTCCCCTGCTGTTGCTCTCTTCTCTGTCACTCTCTTCTTGCTATGGAAGTTATAGTTCAATGACATATCTGAGAACCTCCTTTATTAAATTTTTTAGAAATGAAAAATGCCTTTTATTTAAAAATTCTCAAGCTTCCAAATTTCTCCTAATAATTTGATAGTCCTTTTTCAGTCATACCAAAGTTTCCACATGTTTATATGGTTTATCATGTTCTTAGTGTTACTCTTTCAAGTCTTATATCTCCAACTACCTATCAGACATTTTTTCTTTTCTTTTCTTTTCTTTTTTGCAGGGCAATGAGGGTTAAGCGACTTGCCCAGGGTCACACAGCTAGTAAGTGTCAAGTGTCTGAGGCCGGATTTGAACTCAGGTCCTTCTGAATCCAGGGCAGGTGCTTTACCCACCATGCCACCTAGCTTCCCCCCACTCCTTTCAGACATCTTGAACTACATATCCCATAGACATATTAAATTCAACATGTCCCAAACTAAACTCATTATCTTTCCCCTAAGCCTTCCTCTCCTCCTGACTTCCCTCTTACTGTAGACCGAAACATCATTTTCCCATTCTCTCAGGCTTACAACCTGTCATCCTTTACTCATCACTATCTTTCACCCCCAATATCCAAGTTATTGCCAAGGTTTATCAAGCCCAAATAATCAATATAAAGGCAAAACTAAACATTCTCATTTATAACCATCAATATCAATGCACATATAATTTATATCAGCAAGTAAACTACTACTAATTAACATGTAAAATTACATAAGAATACATAACAATAATAAATTCATATATATAAACATTTCATAAACCAATTCAAATGACAAAAAATTACAAAAGTAAAACATAATCACATATCACATCTTTGCCATTATAGGATTACACTTGGCTATTCGTAATTACATTTCCAGATTTCTCAGTCTGAGTTTCTTGAAGGCCCACGGTGAATCTCACTAAGAGGGCTGATTGGATATCCAATAAAATCAGTAGCTAAATTGAAAGGAAAGAAATTTACCAGCACACTGAAGAAGACCACTTGCTCGAAGAGTAGCAGCTTTAGTTTCTTTTTTTTCTTTTTCTTTTTTTTTTCTTTCTTTTTTTTTTGCAGGGCAATGAGGGTTAAGTGACTTGCCCAGAGCCACACAGCTAGTAAGTGTCAAGTGTCTGAGGTTGGATTTGAACTCAGGTACTCCTGAATCCAGGGCAAGAAATTCAAGGCCTTGGGCTTTTATCAGTTCAATTTAATCAAGACACACACATATTTAGTTCATACTATATTCAAGGTACTGGGCTAGGCTTACATATCTAATAAATGTCAGAATTAAAATTTGAATCAAGTCCTCAGGACTGCCCGAGTCTAGTACTCTATCCACCATACTATGTCTGCCCCTCTAAATTGGCCTCTGACTTTCTCCCTGGAAAGTCATTAATATAGTTGAACCAGAGGGGCAGCTAGGTGGCACAGTAGATAAAGCACTGGCCCTGGATTCAGGAGGACCTGAGTTCAAATCCAGCCTCAGACTTTTGACACTTACTAGCTGTGTGACCCTGGGCAAGTCACTTAACCTTCATTGCCCTACCAAAAAAAAAATGAACCAGAAAAAGGATAAAAGTTCATCTGTTATTTAGTTCATCCTTAACATCACAAAAGACAATCCCTTTCATTAGAAGCACCTATCTTGGGTACTAAAAGTGGAGAGGTGGTGGGTGGTCGTGACTCAGGGTGTAATGTGTATACTTGCCACCAGGTGGTGGTATGAGCTCAATATATTTTCCATCTCTTTGGTGTCTGACATAATGTGAATGCATACTGCCTACTTGACTCTTAAAAGTGCCTGGACCTTATTTGGATTCCTGTAGCTTCCAATCTGAATCACCTGTTTTTCCCACTGTTTTGGCAGGAATAGTCCAGCCAGGGCTCTCTATAGATCCTACATTCTCTTAGTGCCTTGGCAAGGATTTTATCTCATCTATTTTAGTCTAAGTTTGAAAATATATTTATTTCATAACTTTATCAAAATAATTAATTCCCATATTCCTAATAAAAGTCTCATCTCTAACCCTTTTGCTTTATGTATTATAGTACATTTACCTAATGCAAGTAAAAATACAAGATATAGGGGGCAGCTAGGTGGCGTAGTGGACAAAGCACTGGTCCTGGACTCAGGAGGACCTGAGTTCAATTTCGGCCTAAGACACTTGACAACTAGCTGTGTGACCCTGGGCAAATGACTTAACCCTCATTGTCCCACCAAAAAAAAAAATACAAGATACATAACGTAGCCAGTGGCTTGCTGGAACTGGCTTAAATTTGCTTTTGCTAGCTGATTGTTAAGACTTCAATGTGAGCATTTATATCTTGGAAATCAGCAAATGCTACAAATCAGGGCTTGATTAATTGTTTTGCTGATTTCTAGATTTAAGAAAGTAATGGAAAATGTGTTAATAATGCAGATTAAACTTTAAAATGTATTATATGTACTTTTTTCTCCTAGAGAGCTGGTTCTTAAACAGCATACTCTAGTATGGAAGGAAGCCCATATTTATTGTCTACTATGTGCCAGGCATTGTGCAAAGTGCTTTACAAATATTAATTCATTTTATCCCTACAATAACTATTGGAGGTAGGTATCATTATCCCCACTTTACAGTTAAGGAAATTGAATCAGACAAAAGTTAAGTGACTTGTCCAGTTGGTAAGTGTCTGAGGTCAGATTTAAAGTCAGATTTTCTTGACCCCAGGCCTAAGTGATATATCCAATGTGCTACCAGTGGGCTCTCTGGGGGTCTTTATCCCAACTCATATTCACACTGATGAATTAAGTACAGGCAGTGTTTATGGCTGGGTACCCTGAGGAGTACTTAGAAGGGTTGGACATAGCTTTCTAATACATTTTCTCTAATTTCCATTAGCAGTGTCTTTAATACCTCCTTCATATAATCAGCACTATTGATTGGTGCCCTAGTATCATTTAACCAATCCATATCAATTAGCTTTCATGAAAGGACTTTACTGAGAAATTTCTTTAAAATTATCTATATCAGTACCACCTATATATATTTATTTCTACATAAGGTACAAAGATCTAAAGCTATATCAACATCTCTTTCCCTATCTCTCTACTGAGAGGTTCTGTAGATAGATTTCATGGGCTTCATGAACTTATATGGAAAAACCACATTTAAATTTTTACTAACCTCTAACTAAAAGTTAGTATTTCCTCCAATTATTTTTTAAAATTATTCTGAAGAGGGGTCCCTACACTTTCTCAGACTGTCAAAGGGGTCCATGGTACACTGCTTCAAAGCCAGTATTAAGATAAAGCTATAGTTAACTGAGGCATTATTGGTCTCTATGTCTTCATTTGTTCAAAGGCTATTGAGAGGAATGCTATGGTTGGCTATACGGAAAGGGAAACACTTTCTAATTGCTAAGGTTTTCTCCCCAACTAAGGGTTCCAGGCAAACCAGAGATTTTATTGACAAATATTATTGTGCCTCCCCTCAAATGAGGAAAAGATGAAATGAATCTGGCCACTCTCTGGATCCAGAATGAATCACTAGCTTAGCATAGCACACAGTAGGTACTTAATAAATGCTTGTTAACTGAGCATTGTTGGCAGAAAGGAGGACTGGTAAATTGAAAGCTGGAGTTGCTTCTTTGCCCCAGTGGTCTCAAACAAATCTCCTTCCCCATTGTCCTGCCTATTGTGGATGGAGCTAAGGGTGGTGACTAGAAAGTCACACTTGAAGGGAGGAATTGGGAAAGAGGAATTCTGCTCTCCGAAGGGTGAGAAAGGAGCCATCTGCTTTTCCTTCTAAATCAAACATCTCCAATACTGACCTACTACTAGCTTTATTTGGGTGCATTGGTCCCTCTCCTACCTTTTTGGTCTTATATATTGGTGCACTGGGCAACTGATCAGATCTGTGGGATGAGGGAGAATGATGAGATGAGGGTGGCTCTAAGGTTGTAAACTGGGGTGACTGGAAAGATGATGCCATCAACAGAAACAGGGAAGTTAGGAGGAGTTTAAGGAGAAAGGTGATGATATCATGCTTGAGATGCCTATAGGACAATCAAGTGGAAATGTCCTGCAGAAAGGTGAGGATGTGAGAATTAAGCTCCTGGGAGAGATTAGGGCTAGAGATAGAGATTTAGGAATCATTTACATAAAAGTGATCATTGAACTCACAGATGCTGATGAGATCAGAAGATAGAATGCCCAGAGAAAGAAGAGGCTCCAAGACAGAGCCCCAGGATAAATTATTTATTTATTTATTTATTCATTCATTCATTCATTCATTCATTCATTCATTCATTCATTTATTTATTCATTTATTTATTTATTTATTTTTTTTTTTATTTTTGTGTGTGTGTGGCTATGGGGGTTAAGAGACTTGCCCAGGGTCACACAGCTAGTAAGTGTCAAGCGTCTGAGGCTAGATTTGAACTCAGGTACTCCTGGATCCAGGGCTGGTGCTTTATCCACTGCACCACCTAGCTGCCCAGGATAAATTTTTACCTAGATTGAGGGTTGTGGATGATGGAGAGGGTCCTTGAGAGTAAACCATGATAATCTTATTTGTTGTCCTTTGGAAAGTGGAAAAGGTTTGTGCTACTTGACTCTAGAGGACAAAGCTAGGAGCAATGAGGAGAAGTCAAAAAGAGGCAGACTATTCATATGTAAAGAGGGATTTCTAAAGAAACTAGAACTATCCAAAAGAGAGATGAATTGCATTGAGAGGCAGTTGACTTCCTCTCCCTGAGGTCTTTATCATCATGGAGGATAGCCACTTGGCAGTAGCATTCAAAGAAGGATTCTTGTTCAGGGATGGCTTAAGTCAGGCTCCTTACCAATGCTGAGAATTTTTAAAAAGTCTTTTATTTTTTTCCAATTACATGTAAAAAACAAATTTTAACATTTAAAAAAAATTGTGTTCCAAGGTTATATGTGCAGTTGTGCAAAACATATTTCCACATTTGTCATTTTGTGAAAGAAAACACACCCCCCCCACCCCAAGGAAAAAACCATCATAAACAATAAAGTTTTCAAAAAGTTAAGTTTAAATCTGCACTCAGATTCCATCAATCCTTTCTCTGGATGTGGATAGCATTTTTCATCATGAATCTTTTGGCATTGTCTTAGATCATTATATTATTTAGAATAGCTAAGTCTGATCATCATACAATATTGCTGTTACTGTGTACAATGTTCTGGTTCTGCTCACTTCACCTTGCATAAGTTCATTTAAGTCTTCCTGGGTTTTTCTGAAAAGCATAATTTCTTATAGCACAATAGTATTCCATCACAACCATATACCACAATTTATTCAGACATTCCTCAGTTGATGGGCATTCCCTCAGTTTCTGATTTTTTGCCAGCACAAAAAAGCTGCTATATTTTTGTACATATAGGTTCTCCTTTAAAAAAATCTCTTTGGGATACAGACCAAATAATGGTATTTCTAGGTCAAAGGGTATGCATGATTTTATAGCCCTTTGGTCATGGATCCAAATTGCTCTCCAAAATGATTGGATCAATTCACAAATCTACCAATAGTGCATTAATGTCATAATTTTCCCACATTCCCTCCAACATTTGCTATTTTCCAGTTTTGTCACATTAGCCAGTTTGCTTGGTTGTGAGGTGGTACCTTAGAGTTGTTATAATTTGCATTTCTCTAGTCAATAGTGATTTAAAGCATTTTATATGACTTTAGATAACTTTGATATCTTTATCTGAAAACTGCATATTCATATTCTTTGTCCATTTATCAACTGGGGAATGAATTGGGAATGATTCTTATACATTTGACTCATTTCTCTATATGAAATGAGGCCTTTATCAGAGAAACTTGAAGTAAAATTTCTCTCCAGTTTTCTGCTTTCCTTCTAATTTTGACTGCACTGGTTTTGTTTGTGTAAAACTTAAAATTTATCCATTTTGTATTCTGTAATTCTCTCTCTCTCTCTCTCTTTCTCTCTTTCTCTCTCTCCCCCTCCCTCCTTCCCTTTCTCTTTCTCATTTGGTCATAAATTCTTCCCTTATCTTTAGATCTGACAGTTAAGCTATTCCATGCTCTTCCTTCCTTCATTCTTTTCCTTTTTGGGGGTGGGGAAGTGGCCAATGAGGGTTAAGTGACTTGCCCAGGGTCACATAGCTAGTAAGTGTCAAGTGTCTGAGGCCGGATTTAAACTCAGGTCCTCCTGAATCCCGGGTCTATGCTTTATCCACTGAGCCACCTAGCTGCCCCTCTTGCTTTTCTAATTTGCTTATGGTATCACCCTTTATTTCTAAATCACGTACTAATTTTGATCTTATCTCAGAGTATGGTGTGATATGCATTGGTCTTTACCTAGTTTTTGCCAAACTTCTTTCCAGTTTTCCTAGCAATTTTTGTCAAATAGTGAGTTCTTGTCCCAAAAACTTGGACAATGCTGAGAACTTTGAAAAAAACAATTAAGGACAAAATTGGGGCAATGACTGAGAATAGAGAGCAAGAAATACTTTCAGAAGTCACTAGCAGAATCAGTACGATCTAGTATATAGGAGAATGAGATTGAACTGCACATGACTCAATGGTTTTGAGGCTACTGACATGGTGTAATTGACAGAAATGGGGAAGTGGGGAGGAATCAGTTTCAGGGAAAACCAAAAGACAAGCTTGAGACATGTTGAATAGGAAGTGGTGTAGTTGTTGTCTACTGATCTCCAGGATACTCCCCTTCTTTTTTCAATGAGTTCAATGTCTGGTTCATAGTCTTTTGCTCCTCCTCAACTCAATTCACTCATTTTTTTTATGACCTATTCCTCCAGCCCACCTCATATACACACACAAAAATGGTTATACCCTTGATCCTTCCATTTTCATTCCACTTCTCTCTTTGCCTTACAATCTCAAACACTATTCTTCAACTACATCTTAACTTCCAATCCTTCTACTCAGATCTTTCCTAAGCCATCACTCCTACACCAGCTTTGCTCTCCTCTTTTCCCCATCATGACCCTTTGGTGAACCAGTTCAGATCATCATTGTCATCTTGAAGCCTTTCCTCCTTTATCACATCATTGATCTTTCCCTGCCAAGCTTCAAGTGTGGATCACTCTCACCATCCACTGCCTTCATTCCTACACATATGTGCAGATGAATGAAACCGGAGAAAATCATGAAACCGAGCTGACTGAATCCACTACAAATTTATGTTACATAACCTCAACTGCACCCTGATTAGTGCAAAGCAATTCTTTTTTACCTCTCTAATTACCTGACTTTGGGGCAGCTAGGTGGTGCAGTAGATAGAACACTGGGCCCAGAGTCAGGAAGATCTGAGTTCAAATTTTGCCTTAGATACTAGCTGTGTGACACTCAGCAAGTCATTTAAATACTATTTGCCTGAATTCCTCATCTGTAAAATGGGGACATACTGGAGAAGGAAATGGCAAACCACTCCAGTATCTTTGCCAACAAAACTCCATGGGGTCACATTGAGTTGGGTACAACTGAATGGCTAAACAATCACAACAAAATCACAACTCATGCACTGCAATAGCTATTCCAAATCCTTTTACTCTTCTCAAGCCTCCTATAATGCCTTATCTCTCTCCCCTCTCCAGTGAAAAACTTGAAGCCATTCTTTGAGAGTTCCCTTTTCCCTCTCCTACTCATCTCATCTCATTTAGATGTCTTCTACCACTATCTTCTCCTTCATCCCCATCTTACATGATGAGATGACCTTTTTCCTAGCCCAGGTTAACCCCTATACATGGACAAATGATACCATTTCTTCCCATCTTCTCCAATAGATTGTTTTCTCTATCATCTCCACTCTATTACTTATGTTCAATCTCTTCCCATGTGTTGGTTGCTTCCCAACTGCCTACAGATATGCCCATGTCTTCCTTATCTTCAAAAAACTTTCACTTGATCTATCCATCTACACCAGGTATTGTCCTGTATCTGTCTTCCCTTTTGCAGCTAAACTCTTCAAAAAGGTAATCTATAATGCTTTCCCTTCCTTTACTCACCCTCTTAAAAAACTCTCTGCAAGGTGAAGTATTTCCAGTTTCATCATTCAATTGAAACTGCTTTCTCCAAAGTTGACAATGATGATTTAACTGCCAAAACTAATGGCCTTTTCTGTCATCACCTTTCTTGACCTCTCTGCAGCTTTTGACCCACCACTTTCCTCCTCCTTGATAACAGTTTTTATTTTCCTCCTACTTCTCTGACTGGGTCTTCTCAGTCTCTTTTCCTGGATCTTGATCCAAGTCATACACAATGACTGTCCCTCATAGTTCTGTGCTGGGTCCTCTTCTCTTTCTCTTCTATATTATTTCCCTAGATGATCTCATAAGCTCCCATGGATACAATTATTATTTCTATGCTGATGCTTATCAAAACTATGTATACAACCTTAACCTCTCTGCTGATCTCCAGGATTTCATTGCTAATTAACTATTGGAGATCTCAAAATGCATGTCCTCTTAAACTCAACATGTCCAAAAATGAACTTATTTTTTTCCCCTAAAACTTATGTCAAGGGTACCACTATCTGGTTACCACTCTTGGTCCTTCAAGCTCAAGACCTCAGAGTCCTCTTCTATTCTTCACTCTCTTTTTCGTCCCTCATCCTATTGGTTGCTAAGGATTGTTGGTTTTTATTTTAGTAACATCTCTTGCATAGGCCCCCTTCTCTCCTGTGACACTGCCACCACTCTGTTGTAGGCCCTTATCACCCCACGCCAGGACTGTTGCCATTGTCGTCATTGTTGTCGTCATCGTCTTCTCCTTCTTTTTTGGGTGAGGCAATTCGGGTTACGTGACTTGCCTAGGGTCACACAGCTAGTAAGTGTTAAGTGTCTGAGGCTGGATTTGACAAACTCAGGTCCTCCTGACTCCAGGGCCAGTTCTCTATTCACTGTGCCACCTAGCTGCCCCTGCCATTGTCTTCTGATTGCCCTCTGTCATAGGTCTCTCATTTCAGTCTGTCCTTCATTCAGCTGTCAAATGACCTTCCTAAAGCACAGGTCTGATCATGTCATCCCTTACTACATAATAAATACTAGTAGGTATCAGTTGCTTCCAAGATCAAATATAAAAATCTTTTGTTTAATGTGCAAAGCCCTTCATAACCTGTCCCCTTCCACTTTATACCCCCTCCCACCCCCATCATCTACTCTGACATTGCCCAGCTGTTCCATCTCCTTGCTCAGGGCACTCTTTGTGTTTTTGTTGTTGTCATTGTTTTGTTTTTGTTTGTTTTGCGGGACAATGAGGGTTAAGTGACTTGCTCAGGGTCACACAGCTAGTGTCAAGTGTCTGAAGCTGGATTAGAACTCAGGCCCTCCTGAATCCAGGGATGGTGCTTTATCTACTGTGCCACCTAGCTGCAACCTCAGGGCACTCTTATTGACTTGCCTTTTTGCTTAAAATGGTCTCTCTTCTCATCTCTACTTCCCAGCTTTCTTGGATTCCTTCAAGTCCCATTTAAAATCCCATCTTCTTGGGGCAACTAGGTGGCACAGTGGATAGAGCATCAGCCCTGGATTCAGGAGGACCTGAGTTCAAATCTGGCCTCAGACACTTGACACTTACTAGCTGTGTGACCCTGGGCAAGTCACTTAACCCTAATTGCCTCACACACGCAAAAATAATCCCATCTTTTATAGGAAACCTTTCCTGATTCCTCTTAATCCTAAATTCTCTTTGATGATGATTTCCAATTAATCTTCCATTTAGCTAGATTGTACATACTTGTTTGCATGTTATCTCCTCCAGTAGACTGTTTCCTCCAGTTTTCCAGTATTTCCAGTTTTTTATTCCTGTTTCTCCAAGCTTAGCATAGTACCTGGCATTTTTGTTGTTCAGCTGTTTCAGTCATGTCTGCCCCTTTGTGACCTTATTTGGGATTTCCTTGGCAGAAAAACTGCATTGGTTTGTCATTTCCTTTTCCAGCTCATTTTACAGATAAGGAAACTAAGCCCAAAAAAGGTTAAGCGACTTGCCCAAGGTCACACAGCTAGTAAGTGCCTGAGACCAGATTTGAATTCAGGAAGATGAGAGTTCCTGACTCCAGGTCCTGCACTGTATCCATTGTACCACCTAGCTACCCTCTGGGAAGATTAGATAATAATTAGATAATAATAACACACACACACATACACACATACACACAAACTGCTTTAAGGTTTGCAAAGTGCTTTCCATATTTCATTTGATCTTTGCAATCACTGAGGTTTAAGATGCTATTATTATACCCCCATTTTATATATGATGAAGCTGAGACACAGAGAGATTAATCAACTTTCCTGTGAACCTAGAACTAAGTGACAGAGACAGAATTTTAACTCACTTCTTTCTGACACCAAGTCCAGAACTCAATCCACTGTGCTACCTCGCTGCTTCTGATCAATGGATGATGCTTGTGAGAACAACCTTTAAAACCTGAAATAGTTTAAGAAAGAAATTTATTAGGTAGAGGAGAACAAGCCAGAAAAGAGATGTGGCTCCCTCTCATCCAGGCTTTGGAAGCTTTACATTATATAACATTTAGACAAAAGTGCCCACACATATGAACCACATGCACCCAGTTAAACAATTTTTCTGGGGCCTCTAGGTGGCACAGGGGCAGCTAGATGGCACAGTGGATAGAACACTGGCCCTGGAGTCAGGAGGAACTGAGTTTAAATCCAGCCTCAGACACTTGACACTTACTTACTTGATGTGTGACCCTGGGCAAGTCACTTAACCCCAATTGGCTCACCCCCCCCCCCAACAAAACAAAACAAAACAAAACACCCCCATACACACACACACACAATTTTGCTGAGAGGGTAACTTGGAAGCAAGGTGAATTGAGAGGGCTATGAGTAAATGTAAAAATTAAGTAAAATTTGAGTGAAGCCAAAACACAAATTTGGGTGGACCCAAAACAAGACCTGGGTATGAGAACTCAAAACAAAAATGCTTTGGGTGGATCCAGGACCTGAGGCAAATCCAAAGTTCCTTGTTTCTCTCTCCAGAATTTCTAGAGAATTACTGGTGCTATTTGGAGGCAGACACCTTTTATTTATCCATTTATTTATTTATTTTATTTAAGTGAGGCAATTGGGGTTAAGTGACTTGCCCAGGGTCACACAGCTAGTAAGTGTTAAGTGTCTGAGGCCGGATTTGAACTCAGGTCCTCCTGACTCCAGGGCCGGTGCTCTATCCACTGTGCCACCTAGCTGCCCCGAGGCAGACACCTTTTAATTATATAAGGTTGTATTCGAATAATATAAAATTTTTTCTGAAAAAGATAGTAGATAATTTTTCCCACATGGAATTGAACACATATAGTAGATATGCATTTACATCTATATATAGAAATTGGTGTTTAATAAACCCATGGAATATAAAAGCTGGGGAAGGAATTAATTACTTAACAAATGTGCTTGGGAAAGCTAGCTAGAAATCTAATGGGAGGAGGGTTTATCCTCACATCTTACATGATATACGATAGTGAATTCTAGGTCTATAAGAGGTTGACATTTTTAAAAACTCTATAAAAGTAGGAAGATAATGAAAAGATGATGAATTTTTTTTGTTCAACAAATAGAAAAAATTATTAAGGCTAAGATATGCTTGACTACATGAAAATTTTAAAAATATGTACAAAACATAATTAAAAGAAAAAGAAAATAATAGAATGGCAAAATATTTATAACAAATGTAATCAGTATAAACTTGACATCAAAATTATATAAAAAAACTATTCAAGGGTAAAAGTGGTTGTCTTAGTCTACAATAAGTAAATGGTGAAAGGATAGGAATAGTTTCTTTCTTTTCTTTTCTTTTCTGTTTTTTGTGGGGCAATGAGGGTTAAGTGACTTGCCCAGGGTCACACATCTAGTAAGTGTCAAGTGTCTGAGGCCAGATTTGAACTCAGGTTCTCCTGAATACAGGACTGGTACTTTATCAGTGGATAAAGTCACCTAGCTGCCCCCAGGAATAGTTTTCAAAAGAAGGAACAAATTATCACAAGAACAAACCCAGAATCTGAAATGATTTTAGGAAAAAAATTTATTAGGTCATTTGGTAGAGGACAAAGCCTGAAGAAGGCTCCCTTTCCAGTCTCTGTGAGGCTTACTTTATATAGATAGGGTTCAGACCAGCACACAAACCCCATGTAGCAGTTAGGCTATTTTATGGAGAGGAGAGTTTCCAAGTAAAAGTCCATTGAGATACATATCAGTAAAGACATTTAAATTGGGGGCATCCAAAATATAAACATTGGGTGGACCCAATATAGGGCCTGGGAAGTGTTATAAGCATTCCTTACAGCCATTTGGCTTCCTTTGAGGTCTCTGAGATCAGCCTGACCTGGCCTCTAAAGTAAGCTTTTGGGTTAAATAATTTCTAGCCACATATAACTAAGTTCAAACAATATTAATAAATGATAAACAATAAAGTATTTTTTCAATTGCTAATGGTTTCTTAAAATTCAAATTGAAACAACTTTGAGGTACAAGCTCATTCCCACCAATGGGGAAGCCCCCCTAAAAGCTATGGAACTGGATGTCGGCAGAGTTGTGGAGGAAATGGTATATTTATTCATTTTTTAAAAAAATTTGTCTTGTGTTATTTTGTTTTTAAAGATTGGATCTCCTCATCTCTCCTAGGCTGGAAGTACAGGGACTTCTCACAGGCTTGATCCCATTCTGATTCCCACTCTGATCTGTTCTGTTTCTGACCTGGGCCAACTTGCCCCTCTTTAGGCAATCTGGTGACCCCCTGATTCCTGAAGGAACCAAATTTAGTGAGAAAACCCTGATCAGCAAAGCCTACTGCAGTTAAGAACTCCTGAGCTAGAGAGCACTGACATCTTCAGCCTGTGAGGAAAGTTGGTAAATCCACACCCAGAATACTTCATTTTAGCAACAAAAAGACCCCAGCAGAATCTTTTCAGAGACAAATTTGTCAATACTGGTAAAAAGTTATCTGCCTCCCTCCCCATCAGACCTTCTGAGCCCATAATTCTTTTATATCCTGGGTGTCATTAAAAAACAAACAAACAGAAAACAAAACCCCCCAACAAAACAGAACAAGACCTATCTAAAGATTTTGACCATAGTATATGTATTTGCAAAAATTAACACAAAAGCAAGAACAACCTAAATGTCTGACAATAGGAAAATGGTGAAATAAATGTTGGTATATTACTGTAATGGATTATTATAATCCAATAGGACTAACAAATGGCAAGAACATTGAACTTGGAGGGCTGAAGTTGGAGTTCCAGGATCTGAGTTTGAATATTGAATATTGAATAATTTATTACCTGTATGATTTTGAGCAAGTTCCTTAGCCTCTCTTGCCCTTTTTCATTTATAAAATGATGATCCAGTAAAGGGGTGGCTTTAGTGAACTGCAAACAAAATAGAAATCAACAATGTGATATGGCACCCCAAAAGTGAATATGATCTTAGATTATAAGAAGAGAGGCATAGTCTAGGTATAATAAAGTGATAGTTCCTTGCTTTTGGTCAGACCACATCTATTTTGTTTAGTTCTGGACACCCCAGTTTAAGAAGGCAATTAATAAGTTAGAGTAGACCTTGAGGAGGGCAACCAGAATGGTAAATGTCCTTGAATAAACTCAGTATGTCATAAGAAGTTTGGTTGAAAGAACTGTCTACGTTTAGTCTGAACAGGAGAAAACTTAGGTGAAATAGAAGCTGTCCAAGTATTTGAAGGACTGTCATTTGGAAGACAAATTACACTTATTAACCTTGACCCCAGGGAAAGAACTAGGAGTAATGGATGAAAGTTACAAAGGGCTCAATTTAGTTGAGGTAAGTTTCTTTTTTCTTCTTTTTAAAAAATTAATTTTAAACTTAAACCCAAAATTAGAAAAGAAAAGAAAAACATTGTCATTTACACAGTAGAATATAGGAGAGGATTCAGGATAAAAAAAAATTCCATTTCAAGAAAACCTATATAATAAATACTACATATTGTTTTTAAATCTTCCCAGTTTTTCTTTGTTTCCCTGTTGCTTTTCTTTTGTTCTCTGCTGTATACTTTTTATTTTATTATTTTCCCCCTTCCCCCTTTCCCCTTTCCCTAAAGAAGACTGCAATTAATTGTGGATATATGCATACATAGATCTCTACATACATACATACATACATACATACATATACATACACACACACACATATATATGTATGTGTGTGTATATATATATATATATATATATATATATATATATATATACTGCACATATACACTCAAACACATATGGAAGACCATACTATGCTTATTTCCTTTTTTATTTTGAGAAACTAGCTCTTCCTCAAAATTTATTCATTCATTTATTTCCTCAGTAAATACTACTTTACTTAAAGTTTTGAGTTCCAAATTTTATCCCTCCTTCCCTCCCTCTCTTTCCCCCTCCCTGAGGTGGTAGGCAATCAGATATAGGTTATACATGTGCAATTATGTAAAACATTTCCATATTAGTAATTTTGTATAAGAAAACTTGAATAAAAGGAAAAAATGAAAGTGAAAAATAGCATGCTTCAGTCTGTGTTCGATCAATATCAGTTTTTTTCTTTGGAGGTACATAGTATGCTTCATCATTAGTCCTTTGGGATTGTCTTGGATCATTGTGTTGCTGAGAATAGTTAAGTCTTTCACAGTTTGTCATCAAGCAATATTGCTATCTCTGCACAATGTTCTCTTGGTTCTGCTCACTTCATGATACATCAGTTCATACATGTCTTTCCAGGTCTTTATGAAATCATCCTGCTTGTCATTTCTTATAGCACAAAAATATTCCATCACTTTCATATGACATAGCTTGCTTAGCCATTCTCCAATTGATGGGTATTCCTTTGATTTCCAATTCTTAGCCACTATGAAAAGACTAAACTTATTTCCATTCATCATCTGTTTCTCTGAAGTTGGACAGTATCTTCCTTCACAAGTCTAAATCTGTCCGTGCCTTTCCAAGTCAACCAATTATTTCAACCCAATCATATCTTATTTGAGAGATTGTCCATGAAAGTACACACACACACACACACACACACACACACACACACACACACACACACACACACAATTTTCTTCATTCCTTTTATTCTTGGCTACATAAGTTTGATTTATATAAGAAAAAATTAGTTTAAAATAATCAAAAGTACCCATTTTACACTTCAGCAATGCTCTCAACTTATAATATACTTTAAGGTCTGATACTGCTGAAACTATTTCCTTTTACAACTTTTTCCTGGTTTCTTTGAAGTTCCTGACTTTTTATTTTTCCAAATGAACTTTGTTATTATTTTTTCAAACTCAGTAAAATAATTCTTTAATAATTTAATTGTGATGACATTGAGTCCATAGATTAGTTAGCTAAAATTGTCATTTAAAAAATTATATTGGTTTTACCTATCCATGAACAATTAATATTATTTCAATTATTTGGATCTGAGTTTATTTATATAAAAGTATTTTATGTTTATCTTCAAATAGTTTCTGTGTCGGTTTTGGCAGGTATACACTCAGATATTTTATACTGTCTAGTTATTTTAAGTGATCTAAAATAATATTGAATACTATTGCTGATACATAATGTAATTTCTCCTTTTTTCTCTTTTTGTTAAAATCTATTTTAAATTTAACTTTGTCTGAGATAATCATTATCAGCCCTGCTTTTTTTTACCATAATAAATTCTACTCCTGCCCTTTATTTCATCTTTCTGTGTATCTCATTTTTATAATGTTTCTTGAAAGCAATGTATTGTTGAATTCAAATGTTTATTCTGCTACCTATTTCTGTTTTATGGGTAAATTCATCCCATTCACATTCTAAGATATGGTTACTTGTTGTGTACTTTCCTCCTTCCTATTTTTCCTCGCTATCCTTTTTGCCCTATTCACCCTATCCCTCCTCATTCCTCTGCTTTACCTCTACCCACCATCATGCCCTACTATTCCTTACCCTAGCCACCAGTCTAAGAGTCCCTTCCTTGTCCTCTTCCCCCTCCCTATCCCCTTTTAACCAATTCCTGCTGAACAGTTCCATCACTACTTGCACTCCCCCCTGCTAATTTCTTCTGTATCAATTTTCCCTTTTGTGCCTCATTTGTATGAGATAATTACACCTTTTTATCTGTCCCTACAGAGTTTTATTTTTTTAAAATCACTCCATCACATCAGAACAGTCAAAGCTTTTCTATCAAACTACCCAAATAATAATGACAGTCATAAAAGTACTGCTAATATTTTTACATATAAGAAGTAAACACTTTGTCCTTATTGAGTCCCTTATAATTGGTCTTTAAAGTTTACCTTATGTTTCTCCATAAAGTTATATGTTGAATTTTCCCTTAAGTTCTGGGGTTTTTGTCACAAAACCCTGCAAGTCTTTCAATTAATTGAATGTCCTTTTTTCCCATTCATGATTACACTTAACTTTGCTTGGTAGGTTACCCCTGGTCATAACCCCAGCTCTTTTGCCCTACAGAATACAGTATTTCAAGACCTATGGTCATTTAATGTAGTAGCTACTAAGTCTTATATACACCTTATTGCAGCTCCATGATAGTTAAATTGTTTTTTCTTGTTGCTTACAATATTTTCTTCTGGGAGCTTTGAAACTTGGCTGTGATGTTCCTGTAGGGTTTTCTCCTGGGATCTCTTTCAAGTGGTGATGGGTGGATTTTATTTTATTTTATTTTATTTATTTTATTTTTTTTTAGTGAGGCAATTGGGATTAAGTGACTTGCCCAGGGTCACACAGCTAGTAAGTGTTAAGTGTCTGAGGCCAGATCCGAACTCAGGTACTCCTGATTCCAGGGCCGGTGCTCTATCCACTGCACTATCTAGCTGCCCTGATGGGTGGATTTAAAAAAAAATTTCTGCTTTGCTTCTTGTTCTAGAACTTCAGGGCAATTTTCCTTGATACTTTCTTCTAACATTGCATCACGATTATTTTTTAAATCATAATTTTCAGGTAGTCTGGTTATTATTTCTCCTCAATCTGTTCTCCCAATCAGTTGTTTTTTCTAATGAGAGGTTTCACTTTTTCTTCTATTTTTTTCATTATTTTGGTTTTGTTTTATGATTTCTTGTTGTAGTCAAATGCCATTATTTTCCCCTTGCTGAATTCTAGTTTTCAAGGATTATTTTCTCCCTTAAATTTTTGATTATTCACTTCAAGTTGGCTGACTTTCTTTTCATAATTTTCTTAGATTGCTCTTATTTTGTTTTCTAAATTTCCCTCAATCTTTCTTATTTGGTTTTTAAAGTGCTTTCTAAGTCTTTCTAAGAAGTCTTTTTATGCTTGGGACCGTTTGATGTTTCTCACTGAAAGAGGAGTGCCTTTAAAAAAAAACAAACTCCATTATCTTCTTCTGAATATGAACCCAGATCTTCTCTATCCACATAGAGACTATCTATGGTTAGGTGCTTTCTCCTTTGCTTGCTCATTTTAATTTATTTTAATTTTCTTTTTAGCAGTTCTTTTCTGAGGTCTGTCTTGGGGCTTTCCTCTTCACTCCTAAGCCATGGCTAGGTTCCCAGCCACACTGTCCTGCAAATGATTTTGCTCCCTGCAGTCCCTCAAGTGGCTGCAAACTACAGCTGTCCTCTGCCTGGAACTGAAACCAGCGACTCTGCCCTCCTGCAAGTGCCCACAGCCAACAGGTACCCCGCTCCTTGCTACTGTACTTACCAGGTGTGTGCTAGGTCCTTCTCCTCAGAGTCACAACCTAGAACAAATCTGGTCTGCACAGCTATACTTGGCATCTCTTGACAGTAGAAAGTCTTTAAATCTATCCATGAGAAGAAAGTTTTTAAGACTGTGCCTGCTTCTCAATCCAGCTGCCTCCAGGACTTGTTGTTTGTTGATTCTGTAGCCCAGGTGTTTGCACTTCACTCAGACTGAGCCTCCACCCCTGGAGGTCCCAGGTTCTCATCAGATTGTTTTAGGAAGACATCTCCTTTGCTCTGTGTTTATTTCTGCTGCCCTGAGGCGGCATCCTCCTCCTCCTCCTCCTCCTCCTCCTCCTCCTCCTCCTCCTTCTTCTTCTTGTAAATTTGGAGAGCCAAAGGTTTTCTGACTTACTCTGCCATCTTCCCAGAATCCTCTCCCAAGGTAAGTTTCTAAAATTTAGAAACATCCCTTAATGGAATAGGATGACATAAGATCAAGTCAGTTTCCTCTCACTGGAGGTTTTCAAGCAAAAGATGAATGGCCATTTTCCAGGTATGGTAGGGAAAGGGTCTGACTGAGATCACTCCCAAATTTGGAAATTGTGTGATTCTCTGAAGTGGGATTTTTTTTTTCAGATGGGCCTTGAAAGATAAGTAGCATTGACATGGGGGAAGGAAGAGGTTGTTTTAATAAGAATAATAGCAACAATAGCATTTATATGGCACTTTAATAAAGGTTTTCAGAGCACTTTACATCTATCTTAGACAAGGGGACCACCTCAAGAGGAGAGAGTGAGAGGGGGTATGTAAGTATAAAGTATTTAAAGGACAGTAGGGGCTACTGATGTGACTGGATCAGAGGGTGTATGTTGGGAAGTAGTGGGAAGTAAGGTTGGATAGTTAAGGAGATATAATTTTATACCTGTTTTGAAAACTGGGTAGCAGCAAAACATTTATCATTTATCATTTATCAGCTATCAGCTATCATTAAAGCAGTGGAATAGCATGATGAATATAGCATTTTAGGAAGAGTATCCAAGGCAGCAATTTCTCTTGACCTTCTTCTTGTTCCATTTTTTTCCCCAGTGAACTCTTTGACACATCTTGCTCCACTGTTTCCTAACCCCAAAGTCTTCAACATGACACATGCATAATGTGATGCAATATCCGGAAGATGTTTTGATGCTGAGGGAGGCTGGTGGTACTGATACTTTGCACAAATGTCCTAGGCACAGCCTACCACTGATTAAATCAAGCAGCCAAGGATAAGATGGAAAAGACAAGAATCTGGACATCTCAGCAGCTGTTGTTGCTGTTACTGCTTATCAATGACTCAGGTAAGGGCATCAAGAAGTCTAGCATGAACAGGATTAAGAAAAGCTGGAAAAAGTAGGCAATTCAGGGGAAGGGGGGATTATGTTGGGTCCTGTTATTTTTCACCCTTTCTCCCATTTCCTTGATATGAGTGATATGTGGAATAGAGCAGTCTGGCTAAACCAGAGTAGAGACAGTGGTATACAGGCAAATGTTTAACAATTGGCTCCCTGAAAAAAAGTATGCAGGAAACACTTTGAAATCTAATCTGCACTATTAACACTTTATCCATAATTTTCTTAAGTCCAGACAATCAATAAAATAATCAACCAAACTTTGATTTGTAGCACTTGCTTTTTTTTGAGGTATAAATGATGATATTATTTAATGATTAATTCTTATGAGATATTATAAATGGGTTCCAGCATATCCTTGGACCATAGAGCCTACCTGGTAATTTATAGGCTTCATAAAAGTTGAAAGGATCCTTAGAGATTATAGAGTCCAATCTTCTCATTTTATGGATGTAAAAACCCAAGAGAGATGAAGTTGACTTGTTTGAGATTACACAAGTGGCAGAACCAAGATCCTGGCCCAGATCTTTCTGACTCCAAATATACCATCTCCTATCTTTGTGTGTATCCCAAATAGCCCCTCAAAATTTACTGTCTGTAGGTCATCATGACTTTTCCTCCCTTAAATGGAGTCCTCTAGGATGAAGTTTGGTTGAATTAAAAGGACAAGAGGTTCAGATTTGAAAGGTACACTCCTACCTACCTTTGCTTCCAGAAGAGAAAGAATAGTAATGATAACAACAACAACAACATTTAAATAATGCTTTAAGGTTTGAAAAACACTTTGCAATTTTTTTTTCACAATGACACTGAGAAATACATGTTATGGTTCTCTATATTTTTAAAGTGATGAGGAAACTGAAGCATAGAGGGATTAAATGACTTGTCACAATCAGTCAGTTTCTGGGATTGGATTTGAATGTGGATCTTTCTGATTGCAGATCTAGGGCTCTATCCATTGTATATCGTTTCCCCAGGTAGCCAGAAGGATACTCTACCCCTCAGCACCTCTATCCATTTCAGAGGAAATGAGGTACAAGGGATTCTTGAAACAAAGACTAATCTGTTCTTCAAAAGTCTGAACAATATTAGTACAAATATGGTAGGTAGAAAGTTACTCAGAGAATAATTTATGACTACAAAACAAATTCTCATTCTCATTTTCAGGGCTCTCAATAGAGGTAGTATTATGGTAGTTGCTCTGTTAAGCAGAAGGATGCTTAGAGCTGCCCTCATACTCCATCAGCTAGAATAGTGTTCCTCCTCCCCATCCCCACAAAAATGATGCTGCTACATTTTTTTCTTTTTTTTTCTTTTTTTTTTCTTTTTTTTTTTGGTGAGGCAATTGGGGTTAAGTGACTTGCCCAGGGTCACACAGCCAGTAAGTGTCAAGTGTCTGAAGCTGGATTTGAACTCAGGTACTCCTGATTCCATGGCTGGTGTTCTATCCACTGCGCCACCTAGCTGCCCCTGCTACATTTTTTTGATGCCGATTGCCCCAGTGGCTTTCATGTAAAGTCTTTCTGTAGCCCAGAGGACCAGAGACAAGGAAACGGTTTGTGTAAGGTGTCATATAAATGTTAATTATTATTATTTTTTGTTAGTGATAGTAGAAGTAGTAGCAGTAAGAGGAAAAGGAGGAATAGTGGTAGGAAGGAATAGTAGAAATAGTAGTATTAGTAGTGATAGTAGGAGTAGTAGCAGCAAGAAAAGGAGAAGCAGTAAGAGGAGAAGGAGAAATGTTCATAGGAAGTAGTAGTTGTAGTAGTGCTAATAGGGGTAGTTGCAGTAAGAGGAGGAGGAGGAATAGTAGTAGCAAGGAGAAGGAGTAGTGAGCAGTAGGAATAGTAAGAGCAGTAAGAAGCAGTAGCAGTAAGTGTAGTAGTAGGAGGAGGAAGAGAAGGAGGAGGAGGAACAATAAGAGCAGTAGTGGTTGGGCAGCTAGGTGGCACAGTGGATAAAGCACCGATCCTGGATTCAGGAGTACCTAAGTTCAAATCCGGCCTCAGACACTTGACACATACTAGCTGTGTGACCCTGGGCAAGCCACTTAACCCTCATTGTCCCACAAAAACAAACAAACAAACAAAAAACAAACCAAAAAAGGAAAAAAAAAGCACCTTGGGGGCAGCTAGGTGGAGCAGTGGATAAAGCACCGGCCCTGGATTCAGGAGGACCTGAGTTCAAATCCAGTCTCAGACACTTAATACTTACTAGCTGTGTGACCCTGGGCAAGTCACTTAACCCCCATTGCCCCACAAAAACAAAAACAAAAACAAAAAAAGAGCAGTAGTGGTGGTGGTGGTGGTAGTAGTAGCAGCAGCAGCAGCAAGAGGGATGATCAAAGAGTTGGCAATGGAAGGAACCTTAGACACCATCTAGCCCAACTCTTATATTTTATAGATGAGGATGAGCACCAGAAAGGTAGTGCCCATTCTGGCACCAAGTAACAGAATGGAGATTTTAACCTAGGTTGAAATATGGGAGATGCCACAAGACGTCTTATTAAACACAGCTGCTAAAAGACCAAAACGGACAGCAAGGGTTTCATTTTTTTGACAGGAGTCCAGACCTGTGATTTCATCAGCACAGAGAATTCCAAGAGGCAGAGTGGTGGAGTGGATAGGAAACTAGTCTCCAAATTCACTTAACCCACTGCCTTCTGACACCCATTGGCTATGGAAGGGCAAGTCACTTAACCTCTCAGTGCCTGGGGGTAAATCTCCTAGATGCAGAATACTTGCCCCTCTGCACTGAGAGAAGGCTTCATGGGAGGACCTTAATATACCAGTTTGTTGAATTGGATTGAGTGCTAGGTAATCAAAGGATCTTAGAGCTGGAAAGCAACCTTGGAGTTCAAAATAGGGGAAGACTTGGGGCAAAATAGTATGAGATAAAAACTAGGATGTCTTTGGTTTGCAAACAAGGGGCAAGATTTGGATCCATAGAAGGCTGTGATCAAGGTAGTTGAGACCTGAGGATCAGCAGGAGCTAAAGACAAAAGAGACTGGGAACAGGCAGGGCATTTATTTCATGAAGGTTACTCCATTTTGAGTTGGTGAAAGTGGAGGAAGTGATGGTTGAATGAAGAGAGCTCAGAGCTGTTGTGTTGTTTGAGGCTGTAGTAGTGCAGTGGATTTGGAGTAAAAGAGATCTGGGCCAGGATCTGGGCTCTGACACGTGTGTGATCTCAAATAAGTTACTTCATCTCTCTTATTTTTTTACCCCTATGAAATGAATAGGAGGATGGAAATAGAGGGAAGGAGTCTTCTCTGACTTGAACTCTTATTTTTCAGGATTACAATATCTCCAGTGCAGAGAAGAGGGAGAAGATGCAACTCTGCAATGTGCCTACAACATTATGAAATATTCTTTGTCCCTGAAGGCCTGGCAGAGACTTGGAAGCAATGACCAACCAGAGACCCTGATACAAACGAGTAACACGAAAGGGGAGTTCAGTCAGGTCCGGGTTGGCAAGTATCTGCTGATGGATGATCCTGATAATTCCATGATGAATTTCACAATCATGAGATTCCAGAAGCAGGACTCTGGAATATACCGATGTATTATCAATCAGCCATCCCAGGAACCCATTGTCCTGCGTGACCCCTTCCAACTGTCTACATGTGATGGTAAACAGCAGGGAGGAGTCAGTTGGGAAAGGGGGATGCTTTCTATGACTTTTGGTTTCTGGGACAGAGAAATAGCCAGACAGAGCTAGAAGGAGGAGCTACAAAGATGTAGTTTGGTACAGGGGGTACCCCTGTACTAGGAGTTAGGAGAACTGGGTCCTAATTCTAGTTCCACTCCTTGATACCTAGGCAAATGACTTTGGGTAGGTCACTTGGTCTCTTTGAGCTTGAATCTATTCATCTATAAAATAAGGAAGTTGAATTTCTAAGTTGAGTTGAATTTCCAGGTCCCTTCTAGTTATAACATTCTATTTTCTAGTCCTAGATGAATTTGAAAAAAAAATAAACTATGTTGGTTCCTTTGAAACCTCTCTATTTTCGTTTGGCATGGTATAGTAGAAAGAGCACTGAACCTGGAGGCAGAAAACCTGAGTTCAAATCCTATCTAGAATTGCCTTTGTGACCTTGGGCAATTAAAAAAATAAAACCTCTCTGTACCTCAGTTTCCCTACCTATAAAATCACAGGGTTGGACAATATGGCCTCTGAGGTCCCTTTCAACTCTAGATCAATGGTCCAAAATCATGTGCTCAGTGTCCCATTCTTGCCCCTGTTGCCCAAATATGCCATAGCAAAGTTATACCTTCCCTGGATAACTCATTCTTCTGACTGCCCCATCCCCTTTTCTTCTCAAATCAAAATGACTTATTCTGAGTTTCAATCCTTTTGGACTTTGACTGTTCACAGATAGCTGTGGTGATAATGAGTTTAATTTGGGAGTGGAGTATACCCTATCCCTATTGATATGTTAGGCAAGTCATCCTCCAGGCAATTTAAAGGCTTTTTAAAGACTACTCTATGATTTTGGAATTCCTATTGTGGAAACTCTCACATGTCTAGTTCAGACCTAGGGTGTTGACTGGGTCCCACAGAGATTTGATGACTTGCTCAGGGTCATGACAAGATAACAAGTGTCAGATCTGAACAAGGTTCCTGACACTAAACCCACCACACAATGTAATATCTCACCTACTTTGCTTCAACCTTGCAGTTTACCCTGGTTAAAAATGCACATTTCCTCATAAGACCCTTTGAGGACTGTAGCCAATGGTTAGAATTTCAGATAATTTGAAAGAGAAATGAAGATGTGGTGAAGGGCATGGGAGTGGGCTTTCAATACTCCTCAAAGCAGACAATAAAGGCATCCTGTTCCATCAAGATAAAAGACCAGGCACTGTCCATGGCTTCTCTTTCTCCCTACTGCCTGAGAACCTGGCATTGGGAAGGCCAAGTTCAGAAAATGTGCCTCTTGATTCTATGTAATCCTACTGCTTCAATTCACTCATACAGCCAATGTTAATTATCTTATTGTATAAATATATTTACATATACATATAATTATTATATCTAATTTTAATTATATTAACAAACATATTGAAGACTCATTATTTCAGAACCCATTGATTTGGAGGCACTGTACCCTTGAAAAGCGAAAGCTTGAAACATCTGCTTCAAAAAAATCTCTTCTTTCCTCAGTCCCCCAGGGCTACTTCCATCTCTTTTCTCTCCTTAGATAACCTTGTATTCTACCTTCCTGTGAAACTCAAAGCCACCCATCTCATTCTTCCTCATTTCCTTTACACTATACATCAAAATCCCTCTATGGCTATACCCATCTTCTCCTTTACCAGGGTCTCTGAGAAGGACCAATCCTTCCACCTGTGCGAGTGATTCAGCTCTCTTCTCATCTGAGTGATTGGTTCATCAATCTTTCCCTGTTTGGCTATCCTCATCAATCTACCATATAGACAATTTCATCTAACGTGCCCTTAAAAAGGCATCACTTGATTCTGTCAACCATTTAAATTGCTGTTCTATATCTCACTATCAGACTCCTACCAAAAAAAAAAAGTTGTCTGCACTCCTTGTTTGCAGGATATTTCATCTTGAGACCTCCATAACAGCGGTTGGGCTTTGTGTTGATCACAGTTCCTAATTCTTTCAAAGTTGTTTTTTGTTTACAATGCTGCTATTATTTTATAAACTGTTCACCTCTTTCTATATCAGTTCATATGTCTTTCCATGTTTTTCTGAAAACACCCTCTTCATCATTTCTTGCAGCACCAAAGAATTCCATCATGTACACATAGCCTCTATATTTTAAAAACCAATTCATTAACTTTAGAATGAATGAATGAAAAGGCATTTATTAAGCATATATTATGGGTCAGTCACTGTGTTAATAAAAGAGATATTTCCCCAACGATGTGATGCAAGTGATGTAGGAAGGAAAATAGGGAGAAGCAGAGGACCCCTTAACCTCCTCTTCCTCTCCCTTATGAACAATTCTGTTCTAACCCAGAGTGTAGCCCTGCTCCTTGTCTTAATCTTACCTGTCTTATCCTGCAGCTAACACTGCAATTACCACCAGAATACCCACAGCCCAGAGACTCACTCCCAGAAGAGAAGAACCCTCAACTATTTTGGCCACTGAAAGGAAGTCTCTGCCAAACCCAAGTTTCCACACTCAGGCCCCAGTCAAAAGCACTGCCCACAGTCTCACTACAACTCTTGGAGCCAAACACAATGATACAAGTTTCCCTGTTCACAGGTTTGTCATGGTCCTATGTTTGGAAGCTAAACCCTGGTCTCCATTTCCTAATCTTGGTCAAGGTACAGGTGACACTCAATGAGGTGCAGAGCCCTAATGCCCAGGGGTCAGAACCTGAATGGCAAGGTTCATGATGAACTGTACTACAAAACTAGGGGAAGGGCTATGGGTGTTGGGGGAGATCCCTGGGGTGGAAGGCAGAAGGTAGAAGGGTGAATTCCTTATGATGCTGAGTCCTAATTTGATCTGCACAACAACCTTGGGAGATAGGGGTTATTATTATACCCCATTTTACAGATGAGAAGATGTTATTAGTTCAGTTTTCCCCAAGATAAATCCCAGAGAGGCAAAAATGATGCTTTTTCTTGCTAGAACATCAAATATTAGAATATAAAGGTATCAAAAATACTTGTTATGTGTTAACTCTTGTGTATATGAAGTCTTATGTATAGTTTGTTTTGAAATTTCCCCAGTCTCTCTATATTCCAAAGCGAGGCCATCCTTCCAGACTGTCCAGCCAGCATTTAGGAGGTCTGTAAATATATTTCAAACTCAAAAATATTCCACAGTCCTGTTAGCCTGGCAAACACTATTAACTAACTCTGGTCAGCTCAATTGACTTTTGTATCCTTGTTGTCAAATGATAATCATAGATTACATTTTTATAGCATTTTAAAGTTTGCAAGGCACTTGATATATGCTCTCTCATGTGCAACTCATAACAATCCTATGAGGTAGGTGCAATGGGTAATATAGCCTCCATTTTATGGGTCAGTTGGTGAGTTGCCTAGGATTACACAAGTACTAGGTTTAGGAGATAAGCTTTGGTTTTCCTTACTCCAAATCTAGCAGCCTTTCTACTCTACCACAACAGGAAGGTAAAAGGAAGTTTCAATCAATCAGTCAACAAGCAATTTATTAAACACCTACTATGTGCTAGCCTGGGTCAGCTAAGTGGCACAGTGGATAGATTGCTGGCTCTGGAGTCAGAAAGACTTAGGTTCAAATCCCATCTTAGCTGTGTGACCTTGGGCAAGTCCCTCAACCTCATTCGGTCTTGGTTATAAAAATGAGGAGGTTGGGTTCTGAGGTTCTCTTTTGGCTTCAGATCCGTAATTCTATGGAAATGCTATGAAAAATACAAAAATGTAGGGATATGACTATTATTTTTTGTTTTAATAATTGGGCTCATGACATTAAAACTGTGGAACTTAGGTGATATTGTGTAGAGTAACAGACCTAGAGTCAGGAAGACCCAAGAGTTCAAATCTGACCCTAGATATTTACTAGCTCTGTGACCCTGGGTGAGTTATTTAACCTCCTTTGCCTCAGTTTCCTCATCTGTAAAATGGGGGATAATAATAGCATCTGTCTCCCAGGGTTGTTATGTGGATCAAATGAGATGATAATATTAAAGTACTTAGCATAGTATCTGGCACAGATTATATAAATGTTAATTGTTGTTGTTGTTATCTCTCTCTCCCAGGTTTTCTGATGTGCTTGCTGTGACATTTGGGATACTTTTGAATAAGATTCTGGTATTCATCACCTTATATTTTCTCATTCGAAAGAAGACTAGGTGCTAGCACCCTTGTGACTTACCTTCCTTGAAGCATACCATTTTTCACTTTATTTTTACTTTTTGGTTCAAATTTTCTTCCATAAAATGACTGATATGGAAATGTTTCATATGATTGTACATGTATAACCTATATTAGATTGCTTACCATCTCAGGGAGGGGAAAAGGGAGGGAGAGAATTTGGAACTCAAAATTAAAAAAAAACAAATGTTAAAATTTATTTCCACCTGTAATTGGGGAAAAATAAAATATTATTTAAAAAAATAAAGAGGGGGCAGCTCGGTGGCACAGTAGATAAAGCACCGGCCCTGGATTCAGGAGTTCAAATCCAGCCTCAGACACTTGACACTTACTAGCTGTGTGATCCTGAGCAAGTCACTGAACCCTCATCACCCAGCAAAATAAATAAGTAAACAAACAAACAAATAAATAAACAGATAAATAAACAAATGAATGAACAAACAAATTGAATGAATGAACAAATAAATAGCTGAATAAATAAATAAATGGATGAAGAGAAAAATTATGCAAGACTTAGAAAAACACCCAATGGGGAATGGAGGAAGGGAAGTAGGGCTTATCCAGGGATTGTCCAATCTGAGTTCTTTTTACAATAATCAAATTTTTGTGTTGGAAGGTGTGATAGGAACAGCATCTCCCTGAAGCATCTTCTTTCCTTCCACCCCAACAATGTGGAGAGGCTTTTCAAAGCTTCCCCTGAGGCCTGATTGGCTATAGCCTTCCTGATTGTAGCTTCTTGGACATGTATGGTCATAAAAAGTCCAAGCTACATATAGTCTACACCTCTCAGACTTGATGGTTGCCTAAGACCACTACAGTCTCCATACCTTGAGGATTTGCCAACCAGAGTGGTTTCCAGATGGAAATGAGTGGGTTTGGTCCAGAGGAGCCAAATGCTAGTGTATACTTGTTGCATATTCTTGCTGTGTTAGGGCAAAATAAATATCCTTTGTTAAAAGTTCGATGACTGATGCTGAGTGAAGTGAGCAGAAACAGGAGAACATTGTACATAGTAACAGTAACATTGTGTGATCAACTGTGATAGACTTAGCTCTTCTCAGAAGTGCAATGATCCAAGACAATTCCAAAGAACTCATGATGGAAAATGTTGTCCTCATCCAGAAAAAAGAACTATGGATTCTGAATGAAGATTGAGTCAAATGGTTTATACTTCTGTTTTTACTTTTTTGAGGATTTCCCCTTTTGTTCTGATTCTTCTTTCACAACATAACTAATGTATAAAAATGTTTAATGTGATTGTACATATATAACCTATATCAGATTGTTTTCTGTCTTGGGGAGGGGGGAGAGAAGGGAGGAAGAGAGAAAAATTTGGAACTAAAAATCTTATGAAAACAAATGTTGAAAACTCTCTCACTGGAAAATAATAAAATAATTTTATGATTAAAAAAAGTTTGATGAATTGTGAGTGCTTCATTTTATCCCAACATCAATTGAAAAGGAGCACTTCTGGTCTTAGAACTGTGCCTCTACTGAAGGGATCTTAGAAATCATCTCAGCTGACACCCTATGGGACTACATGATGTAGGAATTTCCTCCTCAATATTCCTTACATACACTGTTCAGTTCCTGCCTATTAAATAGCTCCAGTGACAGGGAACTTACTACCTTCTATTAGGTTATTTACTACTCTAATTAGTTCATATACAGTTCTTCAAATGTTTGAAGACAGCAGTCCTATCCATCTCCTGCTAAATAGTCTTAATTCCTTTAACTACCTCTTCATTAATGCCCTCAATCTTGTCACTTACCCATACCCCCTAGAGTATTTAGGTGTTTCTCCTAAACAATAATGTGTAAAGGGGTAAAATTCTAGCTAGACTGTCTAAAATCTAATGAGTGGTCGCCAATAAATTATAAGCTTTAGCAAGAGTTTAGACTTTTAAGCATTTATTATGGAGAATAAGAATTTGGTAAAGAGAGAGAAAGGCCTAGATTCATCTCTCTATCTCAGGGAGCTACCATTCTGCTCCACTCTCCACAAGAGTCCTAGTGAAAGAGACAGCGAGAGAACCCGCCTCTCCCCCTCTTCCTCCCACCAGCAAACGTCACTTCCTGATGCCAAAGAAAAGCTGCATGGCCTTGCCCTCAGAGGCCTTCTCCTCATGGTGGAGCTTTCCTACAGTAAGTCTCCAGCAGGTGGTGTCATTCCAGTCGTTACAAATGCCCAGAATGGGAGATGTTACTTCAGATATGGTCTTGCCAGGGACATCAGAACTATCACCTACCTAATTATGGACATCATGCCTCTCATTAGAGAAGGGAAAGGGTAAACATTTATTAAGCACCTACTTTGTGATCTTCACAACAACCCTGGTTGGTGGGGAGTGGGAGTTGGTATGCTTATGATTCCCATTTTATAGTAGAGAAAATTGAAGGCAGTTAAATGATTTGCCCAAGGTCACATATTCATCAGCCTGTTCCACAGTCATCAAAGTCCAGTAGCAAGACAAAAGTCAGTATGACTAGTGATGGTCTGGGATGCAATGGATGATCTTGGTGTCTTCAATGTTTGACCAAGCTCTAAGCATCAAGCTCTAAACACTACACAGCTCCTGCCATTGGAACAAGTTGGTTCTCATCTCCTCATTCTGTCAGGGAATCTCTTCACATGCTTGAGATAGACTCCCCCCACCCCCCTCCCAACTCACAGATGGGTTTGAGCCTTGCTGGTTACCCTCAACCTGGTTTAGTCTGACTACAGAGAGGGTTTATCAGGGTGTGGCCACTAAACATGCTACAACTTCGTGGAGCCAAGATGAGAGTTGAGTGCCAGGTGAGCATCAAAGGTGGGTGAACAGCCCTCAAAAGGCCCAGCAACCCCTCAGTCCAGAAGTGCTGATCTTCCTTGAACACCCCCTACATGCCAGATTCTATTGTATTGATTGGCTTAAGCCTCAGAATATTAAGGAGCTTCCTCAACGAGCTTTATAATGATTCAAAACAGATTGGCCTGACAATCTACATGATAATAACACACATGCAAAATGCATGGTATGTTCAAGTGACATAGTAGAGACCAGCCTGACTCTAACAGTGTGTTGTGTGTGTGTGTATGTGTGTGTGTGAGATTTAAAATTGGATATAAGATCATTAAACTTCCCCTTTAACTTTTTCCCTTATATATCTCCCAGACCAGTAGAAAAGAAGCCTCTGAGCTTTAATCAGAGAGGGATTAGCTTTTATTATTTGGGAATTAATTAGCCAACAAACAGGTGATACTGATTAGGGAAATAGGAAAGTAGAAATACAAATGAATAGTCTTAGATCTAAGCTTAGTCTATATTCTTTTATAAAACTCACCGAATCCCAAAACTGCCTCTCAGGCTGAGAACCAGAGTCAAACGTGTGCTGCCACCGAGAACCAGAGCCGATCACCAGAATGCGCCGTTGAACCCGAGCCAGAGTGTACGAGCTGAGAGACCACTTCCGTTCTACTACCCAGCTTTAAGTTCGCTTCCCAGAAGTCTCGGAAGTACGGCGTGCTTGGCCACGCTCTCCCGGGCAGCAGCAGGCACACGGCTGTTCATCATGGTCTCCTCCCTGAAAGGGCGGTCCTTCAAAAACCGTTTCAGTAGTATATGTTCAACTCTTAAATTTCAGTTAAAACTTCCATTTTTTACCACATGTGTATAAGTAAAGTTGAAAAGCTAAGTGCTGGGTTATACTGGCCTTAAAAGCCAGGCAGAACCATTTAGAATTGACATAAGAAAGAGGTACCCTCTCTAGGTTATTTTTTTAGCAGGGAAGTAACATGATGAAAACAGTATTTTAGGAATAAGAATACCAAGGGCAGCATTTCTTCTAGGCATGAGAGTACAGCTAATTGTGTGTCAGCAGGACTAACCACTGAGCCAAAGGAGTGCCCAGAATTCACAAGATTACAGGATTAAAAATGAAAAGGGGCCTGAATAGTAATGGGATATTATTGTGCTATAAGAAATGGCAAGTAAAATGATTTCAGAAAAACCTGAAAAGACTTACACAAACCAATAAAAAGTTAATGAACAGAACCAGGAGGACATTTTACAAATAAACAGCAATATTGTATTATAAGAACTGTGAATACTTACCTATTCTTAGCAATACAATGATCCAGGACAATTCCAAAGGACTCATGATGAAACTGCTATTCACCTCCAGAGAAAAAACTGATGTTGTCTGAATGCTTACTGAAGCATTCTATCTCCAAGGAGATATTTCATATTGCCCTCTATTTTAAAAATTAATTTGGATTTACTTTACCGTGTCTTGCTTTCTCATAAAGTCAATAAATTCCATTTGTTCAATCCTAATTCTTAGGTAATTATTTTCTCCTGAGAGGTTTTCTATCTCCTTTTCCATTTGGCTTTTCAAGCTGTGGACTTTTTTCTCATGACTCTCCTGAATCACTCTCATTTCTCCTTCCATTCTTTCCTCTACTTCTCTAAATCTTCCTTCTATCTCTCCTACTTTCTCTTCAAAGGCCCTTTTAAGCACTTCCATGGCCTGAGACCAATTCATATTTTTCTTGGAAGCTTTGGATGTAGGGGCCCTGAGGTTGTTATCCTCTTCTGAGGGTGCACCTTGATCTTCCTTTTTGCTTAAAAAACTTTCTAAAGTTCTCAACTTTCTTTGCTTGCTTATCTTGCCATCTTTTACTTGACTTTTCACTCCCTCTCACAGTGGGGCCCTACTTCCAAGCTATGCTGTCCCAAGCTTCAGAGAGTTCCAGGTGTTTCAGTTTGAGTAAGGGCAGATTTTTCTCTCTCCTGGACTGTTCTCTGGTCCAAAGATAACCTCAAGCCAACTTGCTAATTAACCAGCCAACAAAACATTCTGTGCTTTGGTTCTTAGCTCCACAAGCCTGCACCCCTTCCCCACCTGGGCCTCCTGCTGCTCAAGATTTCTTCCTGGTTCCCTGCTGGGGTGGGATAGCCAAATTCCTCCTTAGGTCCCACAGACATCCCTGATCCTCCCCCCACCCCGCTAGCCATATAGACCTTTCACCCAACCATAAGCTTAGTTCCAGAAGATGCTGTTGCTGCAGCTGATTTGGTGGCTCAGGGGTAAGTTTCTCTGGCTCAGCCAGCCTGGAGACTGTGTTGGCACAATTGCAGGGTTGGACTCTTCTTGCAGCTCAGCACAGCCCCCTCTAAGCTGTCTTTGGCCAGAAAAAATTAATCTCAGCCCATCTTTTTGTGGGTTTTGCTGCTCCAGGGGTTGTTTTATTGCTATTTTGGGGGTAATTGTGTCAGTAGCTCTGTACATTTAATGTCTTTCCTCCACCATCTTGACTCTGTCTCCCTGAAGCATTCTCTCTCTCTCTCTCTCTCTCTCTCTCTCTCTCTCCCCTTCCCTCCCTCTCTCCTTTCCCTTCCTTCCTTCCTTCCTTTCTTTCTACAAAGTAACATGGAAATGTTTACATTGCACATGTATAACCTGTATTAGATTGCTTACCATCTCAGGGAGAGGGGAGTGGAAGGAGGGATAGAATTTGGAACTCAAAACTTTAAAATAAAAATCCCAAATGTTAAAAATTGTTTTTAGGGGCAGCTAGGTGGCACAGTGGATAGAGCACCGGCCCTGGAGTCAGGAGTACCTGAGTTCAAATCCGGCCTCAGACACTTAACACTTACTAGCTGTGTGACCCTGGGCAAGTCACTTAACCCCAATTGCCTCCCTAAAAAAAACCAACAACAACAAAAAAAATTGTTTTTATATGTAATTAGGGGGAAATAAAATTTCTTTTAAAAAGATGAACAAAGGAAAGGGACCCAAGAAGTCATTGAGTATGATCTCCTTTTTAAACAGATAAGACCTATGAATGTGAAGTGTTTTGCACAAACTCAACCAGGTGGTAGATCTCAGCAGAAGGATTTGGAACTCCTTTCTTCCTCCTTTTCTAGTAGGTCTCAAATGACATGACACATTCTACGCTATTGTTTCCCAACCTCAGTACTTTTAATCCTCCAATGTGAAACACACACATAGTCTATGAGGCAACTTCCTAAAGATGTTTTGAGGCTGAGGGGAACTGGTAGCATCAAGTCTTTGGACAGAAACTGTGGGCACAGCCAGTCACAGGTAGATCCAAGAGCCAGGGAGAAGATGGAAGTGGAAGGAATTTGGAGGTCACAGATGCTACTGTTGCTACTTCACTGCATTGCAGGTACAAGCATGATGGAGACTCTGGTGGGCAGAGTTGGGAAAGGATGACACCAATGGGAAGCTCTAGAAAAGGGCTTTTCTAGTCCCTCCTCTTTTTCATCTTTTCAATTATTTCCTTGAGAGAGGTGGTGCTTGAGGTGGGATGAGAGTGTAGGGAGGCTCAGCAGCCAAAGGGAAGCCCAGAATTCACAGGTTTAGAGGATCAAGAAGTCTCTGAGTATTTCTGACCTCCTTTTTAAATCAGTGAGACCTACAAATGTTAAATGTTTTGCCCAAACTCAACTAGGTAGTAGGTGGCAGAGGCAGGTCTTTTTTTTAACCACAACCCCAGCCTTCTTTTCACTAAACCATGCTGCCCTCCCATCCTTGTAGGCAGCCCAAATGTCTTAAAATGTATCTGCTTTTATGCCATTACTTACCTGTCCCAATTTCAGAGGAGGGAAAAAATTCTGAGGAATGGAATACTGTGGGAAGGCACCATAGAGAGAGAGGACTTCTTTGTGCTGGAAGGATAGGTATAGGATTTGGGTAGCAGAGAGGAGAGCATTCAGGTATGGAAAGGAATAGGAGCCAAAGATGCAGAAAGTTCATGTGGGGCATGAGAATGGATTATTTATTTCATGGGCTGTTGAAATTGGAGCAAGTTGTTTTGGAGTCTGGAGGCAACTTTCCACAGAGTTGGCCATTCATTTCCTGTTATTGATTATTGTAGCTACTCCACCCTGATCTGGAATTTTCCCCCTACCCCCAAGCCTTCCTGCTCTCCCTCCCACACCTCCCCCCACTTTAGCCTATACCACAAGGACTTCCTGAGACTGTGGCCTCAAGCCCAGAGCCCTTCCCTCCTGTCTTGGCCCTTCCTCCTAGTGAGTTAAACAAAGGAGCATTTTTAGGCCACTGACAATGAGGACATAGAAACTGTTTCCTATCAGGGAGAAGTATAGATAGGGGGCAAATTCTGCATACCTCAGTAATTCCATAGTCCAGCTCTGGGACCTGTTTTAGAGATTATAATTTTTCACATTTATACTGTGCCCACCTGCATTGGTAAAGGGAATTTCCTCACCTGGAAGTTCCCCATATCAATGAGATCACAGATCTGGTCCCTTTCCCTCTATTTTTTTAAATTAATTTTTTGAGTCTCTCTAATTTCCCCAGGCTGGAAATACAGCAGCTACTCCTGGGATTGATCCTTATATTGATTACCATGGAAGCTTTAACCTGCCCCATTTTTCTGGCCTAAAACATTGAGCTTTTCCTTAGATAGCCTGGTGGCTCTTTGCTCCCTGGGATCCATCATATCGGTGCCCACCTTGGTGTGGATGCATGATCCATCAGCTTTAACCCTGCTACGGCTCAGAATTGTTGAGCTCCCATGATCCAAACAGCCTCAGTCTCTCTAGCACCGGGGACTGTGGGTATACACTACCACAAATGGCCCTATCTTTATTATTAAAGGCTGTCACCAGAAAGAATCAACTGTCCAGCGAGTACTATTTCTTACCCCCTGAGCACAAAACCCTTTTTCTTCTCATCCTTCCTTATGCCAGCTCTCCTCAGACCCTGGGAGGGATTTGGCTGAAGGATGTGGAGAAGACAGGGTGAAGAGAGAGAGAGAGAAGGCCAAGTGCTCTGACTGACTCTCTTCTTTTGTCTGTTCCTCCAAGAGATGGGGGTGAGATTTGTTAGACTCTCTTTGAAAACCTTTAAGGCCCATATGAACAGAACCTATTAGGTTTTTTTTTTTTTAATTTTTGCAGGGCAATGAGGGTTAAGTGAATTGCACAGGGTCACACAGCTAGTTAAGTGTCAAGTGTCTGAAGCTGGATTTGAACTCGGGCACTCCTGAATCCAAGGCCAGTGCTTTATCCACTGTGCCACCTAGCTGTCCCCAGAACCTATTGTTATTGTGAGCACCGGGGCTTGGTGGACAGAGTGACAGCCTATCTGGATTCACTCTGACACATGTTGGCTGCATGATTTTGGTCCAGTTACTTAATCTCTCAGTAACTTGATATAGTATAAATTGCAGAGAAAGAACTGAGTTTCATTGACTGATAGGGGAAATTTCCTTACGTGGGAATTCTCTCTCTCTCTCTCTCTCTCTCTCTCTCTCTCTCTCTCTCTGTATCTATATCTATCTATAATCACAGATCTAGTACCTATGCTTATCATCTTTCTAAGCCAACAGCTCAGAGCTGTAACACTAATTAAAGCTGGGGGAGGGGAAACATGTATGAATTGGAGAGTGGGAACTGAGGAGAGGGTGGATTTCTCTAACTGCCTCTTGTTTTCAGCCTTACAAAATCCCATGGAAGACACCTGCATAGTAGAAGGACAAAACCTAACTATGGCATTTTCCTACAACATTATGAAACATTTTAATGCCCTTAAAGCCTGGCAGAGATTAGGAGATGATGGCCAGTTGGAGACACTGGTACAAACAAATAACAAGAATGGGGATTCCAGCTCTGTCCAGGTTGGCAGGTATTTGTTAGAGGACAATCCTCCTAATGCCATGCTGACGGTCATAGTGTTGGATTCCAGAGGTAAGATGCTGGATTATACCAGTGTGTGATCCATTGCCTCCTCAGGACCCCATCATCTTGAAGCACCACATCCAACTAACGGCATGCAATGGTGAGCAGCGGGGAGACATTTCCTATTACTTTTGACCACTGGGCAAGAGAAGCAGCCAGTCCATAAGCACTCAGTTAGTTTGCATATATTAAAGTGCTTATCACATGCCAGGCATTGTACTAAGCATTGGGGTTACAAAGAAAGACAAAAATGGTCCCTGTCCTTTAGGAGCTCATAGTCAAATGGTGACAATATTACACAAACAACTGCGCACAAACAAGATATAAATGGGAGAAAATTGGAGGTAATCTCAGAGGGAAGATACTAACATTAAGAGGGTCAAGGAAAGGCTTCTTGTAAAGGTAAGATTTTAGCTGAGGGCAGCTAGGTGGCGCAGTGGATAGAGCACTGGCCCTGGATTCAGGAGGACCTGAGTTCAAATCTGGCCTCAGACACTTAACACTTACTAGCTGTGTGACCCTGGGCAAGTCACTTAACCCCAATTGCCTCCCTAAAACGAACAAACAAACAAACAAAAAACAAAAAAAAAGATTTTAGCTGAGATGTGAAGGAAGCCAGAGAAACAAGGAGGTAGGAGGGGAATTCTGGGCATGGAGGACAGCCAGTGAAAATGTACAAATTGCCAAGAGGCAGTGTGATACAATGGTCAGAGCTCTGTACTGGGAATTAGTCAGGAGACCTGTCTCCTCCTCTATGTCTCCCTATGAAGAGCTTGACTGGACAAAGGACTCACCATGACTTTTTTAGAATTTCCCCCAGCAGGATTCAGAATCATTTATTTTCTAGATCAGTTTCTAAGCATTTGTGGATGGGAGCTTACCACACCACTTCCTTTTGCTTCAACATCTTGGCTCAACTCCTACAGACTCATTTCTTAATCTCTTGTAATCTGATTTTCACCACCACCATTCTACCAAGATTATCAATACTATTTTTTGGGGGGGTTGTTTGTTTGTTTTCAGGGAAATTAAGGTTAAGTGACTTGCCCAGGATCACAAGCTAATAACTGTCAAGTGTCTGAGGTCAGATTTGAACTCAGGGCTTCCTGAATCCAGGGCTGGTGCTTTATCCACTGCGCCACCTAGCTGCCCCCTTTGTCCAGATGGGATGGAAGCAGCCGTGGCTGAATACATCTGGCACAATCTGTAGTGCATTCTGTCGACGGTTCTTTTTCTTTCTCCTCCCCCTCCCATTTTCTTTGAGGCAATCAGGGTTATGTGACTTGCCCAGGATCACACAGCTAGTGAGTGTCTGAGGCTGGATTTGAACTCAGGGCCTCCTGACTCCAGGGCTGGTGATTTATCCACTGTGCCACTTAGCTGCTCCTGATGGTCTTTTCTCTTTCTTCTTCCTTTACCTCTGTACAGTTTTCAATGGTATTGACTGTCTTCTATTACAGGATACTTTTTTTCCTCCCTTAGTTTCTGTGACACTATTTCTTCTATTTCTTTCTATCTATCTGAATGTTCCTTCTCAATCTATTCTTGTCCTCCCATACCTTAAGCATATCTTAGGGGATACCAGACTTTATTTTGTTCTCTTCACACTCTCTCCAAAGGTGATCATATCAGCTGCTACAAACTCAAGTATCATTTCTATGCAAATGACTCCCAGATCAATATATCCATCCCTTTCCTTAACTCTATTCCTTACACCTACCTGCTAAACATGTTCTCCTAGATGCTTTATAGACACTCTTGTATTTCGACAAATGAAACTCATTATCTTTTCCCCTAAACCAACTTCCCTAGTGGTTTTACAAAGTAGCATCTTTCAGATGAGGGAGAGAACACTTCCCATTTTTGTGAGGGACTGGTGGTTCTATGAAGGAAAGGGGTGAAGGGACAGGGGAAACAGAATGACTTATTGAAGGACTATACAGAGGAGGTGACACTTGAGCTGGACTGAAAGCTCAGATTTTTTTGCTATTTCAAACTGGTTGTTCTTCTGTAATTTTTCTGGGTATGGTACAGTGAGAAAAAACAAAAAGCAGAAAAATGACCCCCCCCCCCAAAAAAAAAACCCCAATGACAACAAAACAAAACACCTCACTGGACTTGGTGTCAGGTAGATCTGAGTTCAAATTCTGCCTCTGGCTACTTTGGGATGAAGGGCAAATCACTTAATCTCTCTAAACCTCATTTTCCTCATTTGTAAAATGAGTAAAGTAGTTATTCTATCACCTCCCCTCAGGATTGTGGAGAGGAAACTGTTTGCAACTTTAAAGTGATATATAAATTTCATAACTATGTTTACTGAACCCAGAGAACATAAAGATCCTAGATAAGGTCATTGGAATCACAGAACCCGAGTTGGAAAGGACCTCAGAGGTCACAGAAATTGCTAAAATTTCTATAGCACTTCAAGCTTTACAAAAGTACTTTACATACATTATTATATTCTTATGACATCTGTGTGAGATAGATTGTTGTTGTTGCTGTCTCTCCATGACCCCATTTAGGGTTTTCTTGGCAAAGATAATGGAGTGATTTGCCATTTCCTTCTCCAGCCCATTTTACAGATGAGGAAACTGAGGCAAGCAGGGTTAAGTGATTTGTCCAGGGTCACACAGCTAGTAAGTGACTAAGGTGGGATTTGAACTCAGGAAGATGAGCCTTCCTGCCTTCAGGTCTGGAGCTCTGTCCACTGTGCCACTCACCTACCCCAATGGAGTAGATACTAAGGGTATTATTCTCTGCTTTTTACAGATCAAGAAATTGAGGCTCATGGAGTTTAAGTGACTTGCCCATCATCACAGAGGAGGTAAATGTTCAAGGTAGGTTTGGAATTTTATTGCTTCTTATGACACCATTAAAGAATCCTTGTTTTGTTTATTGAAGATGTTTTGATCTTCCACAGTCCCCTATTCATTCAGTCATCCAATCAATGAACAAAAACTTCTTAACTGTCTACTATGTGCTAGGCCCTGTTCTATATGCTTGGGATACAGGGTCAAAAATGGATTAGTTACTGCCCTCAAAAAACACTTTAAAATTAAAAACACTTGTGTCAGAGAATAGTCATACTGAATTCTGTTGTTTACCTAGCACCACATTTACTTGGAAATAACTTAGTCAGCAGGAATAGACTTAGCATAGATGGTAGGGTGTAGGGTGAAGGGCCTCAGGGGAAGGATAATGGAATACTGAAAGAGGAAGTAGAAGGATTGCAAAAATGGATAGTATTCCTTCTGACTTAAAAGACATTTTAAAGGCCAGGAAGACAACCAAAAACTGATATGCAAAACAATGTTATAATATACTTCTTGTTGTTTCATTATTTTCAGTTGTATCTCACTCTTTGTGACCCCATTTGGAGTTTTCTTGGTACAGATATTGGTGTGGTTTGCCATTTCTCTCTCCAGCTCATTTTACAAATGAGGAAATTGAGGAAATAGGGTGAAGTGAATTGCTCAGGGTCACATAGCCAGTAAGTGTCTGAAACTGGATTTGAAATAAAGAAGATGAGTCTTTCTGACTCCAGGCCTGGCATTCTATCCACTGAACCACATAGCTGACCCTTGTAATATAAAGAGAAGTCTTAATGAAGAGGAAAGACTTGTGAAAGAAGAATATAGATTATATGAGCAAAGGCTTCTTGGTAGAGGCAGGATTGGCTTCTTCTGGAGATCAGTTAAGTATTTACCTAGAGGCCCATGGGGTAGTCTGATTTTTTTCCTTTGTCCAGATGGGGTGAAAGCAACAGTGGCTGACTACATCTGGGAAAATCCCTAGGACATCCTATTCTGTAGATACACTTGGACTGCTGGCTAGAGGTTGTGCCACTCCTGGGAGGAGGCAAGAGGCTCTGGAGATGGGATGTAAGGGAGAAGAAGATTATGATTTGGATTGGAATGAAGGAGGGAAGTTTTCACCATGTATAGGCTGGACACAACTCATCGGAGATGAGTGCAGGATGGAATGTAAGGATGAGAAGATCCGTCTAAGTAAAATGCATTGATATATAGTAAATTCCATATAGGAAATGTATATAGTGCTATACAGATAAACATAGACAGGTAGAAAGGCAGCAAAGCAGATTGAATTGAGATTTGTTCTTTGAGTCATAAAATCTTGAGATCAACTAACTAACCAACTAACTCTCTCTCTTTTCTCTTCATTTCCCTCCCTCTCCTCTCCTGCGCTCCCCCCTCTCCTCTCCTCTCCTCTCCTCTCCTCTCCTCTCCTCTCCTCTCCTCTCCTCTCCTCTCCTCTCCTCTCCTCTCCTCTCCTCTCCTCTCCTCTCCTCTCCTCTCCTCTCCTCTCCTCTCCTCTCCTCTCCTCTCCTCTCCTCTCCTCTCCTCTCCTCTCCTCTCCTCTCCTCTCCCCTCTTCCTCCTCCTTCTCTCTCTTTGTCTCTATCTCTCTCTGTCTCTGTCTGTTTGTCTTTGTCTCTCTCTGTCATTCTTTCTCTTTCTCTGTCTCTCTCTTTCTTTGTCTCTCTCTGTCTCTGTCTCTGTCTCATACACACATGCACACACACAGAACTGAAGGGCTTCTAGGTGTCACAGTGGATAGAATACTAAGTACTAGGATTGGAATTGGACTCACTCATCTTCATGAGTTCAAATCTGGCCTCAGAAACTTACTAGCCATGTGACTCTGGGCAAGTCACTTAATCCTGCTTGCCTCAGTTTCCTCATCTGTAAAATGAGAAGGAAATGGCAAACCACTCTAGGATTTTTGCCAAGAAAACTATAAAATGGGGTCAAAAAGAGTCAAACACAACTGACAACTGAAGAACAACAATATGATCTGGGCAAAGCAGTTATCCTTACACAACTATCCCTAAGACAATAAGTTGCGGAATAGTTGTTTATCTACATTGGCTGAGGAAATTCTTTAAGCTAATAAAAGTTCAGGATAAAAAATAGAAAAGTAGAGAGCAATTTATTGGCCAGGAGGATCTGAAGATCAAAACCAATGGAACACAAAATGGAAGGTGTTCTGGAAGTGGACTTGGGGTGCCTAGAATTTGGCTTCTCTGCTACTATCTGTGTAGCATGGATTCTTTGGGGAGCAGGTTGGATGTTTGAGGAAGATTAGTCTGGCAGCATTTTTCAGGGTGCCTTGGAAGCCAGAAGAGATGAAAGACAAAGAGGTCTTTGGGCATATTTAGCCTGGAGGAGAGGAACCTGAAAGGGTACATGATAGTTATTTCAAAATATATGAAGATTTTGTCAAGTGGAAGAAGAATCATACTTACTTGGTCCAATTGGCCCCACAGAGATGGAGAGATGGAAGTTACACAGGCAAACAAATTTCATCTGCTACAATTATAACAAAATGAAATTGGCTACTATTGGAGTTGAAAGCTCCAGCAGAGTTAGGTTCCTTGGGGTCAGGGATTTTTCTACTTTTATCTTTATTTTCCCAGAGCCTAGTATATTCCCTGGTGCAAAAGAGGCACTCTATTAAGGCTTGTTGATTGAGGGTAGAAAACCACTTATCATGGATATTTTGTGAGGGTGATCTGTCTTTCAGATGGGACTAAGTGACCTCTGAAGTTGAGGTTCTTAACCTTTTCAGGTCATAGACCCCTTAGGCATAAGGAATAGAGCTCTTCTGTTGAAGCTTGTGTACCTTTTTTTCCCAGAAGGATGTATTTAAATACTAGGGAGCTAGGTGATGCAGTGGTTACAATGCTGGACCTGAAATTAGGAAGACATGAGTTAAAATTTCATTTTAGACATTTATTAGCTGTATGATCTTAGGTGAGTAACTTTACCTTAGTCTGTCTCAGTGTCCTTGTCTGTAAAATGGAGATAATAATAGCACCTACTCCCCGTCAGGATTTGTAAACCTTAAAGTTCTATATAAATGCCAACTTAGAACAGGAAGAAATGATAAATTTCAGTAAGAGATTGGTAAAAATAAAGATTTATTTTTTCCCCAGCCAAGTTTATGGACTCCTGAAATCTATCCATAAATCTCTTGGTGGTTCTTTTACCCCAGGTTAAGGATCTCTGTCCTAGATAGTATTGTCAAGGAATAATAGCATGCCAGTCCTGGAGTATGAAGACTAATCTTCCCAAATTAAAATCTAGCCTCAGACATTTACTAACTGTGTGACTCTGGGCAAGTCACTTAATCCTGTTTACCTCAGTTCCCTCATCTGTCAAATGAACTGGAGAAGGAAATGGCAAACCATCTTTGCTAAGAAAAATCCAAATGGGGTCAGGAAGAGTTGGGTATGACTGAAAATGAATGAACAACAACATTCCCATATAGAGGCACCTTTAATGGTCATTAAGGTTTCCTAGATCCTCGGTGGGTCCATCTTTCCTTGAGACATTTGGGCAGAATTTTGAACAGGGCAAGGTGATGGGGTGAAGCGTGTCTGAGGCTCCGTGGAACAGTCTGGGTTTGGGTCCCAGGGATTGGGGAGGATCTCAGGGCATCAGGCAGGTAGCAATAAGGGCAGGGAACGATATTATGGAGTTTCTGATGCTATATTTTTGTTTCTTGAGGGGGAAATGTGAAGAGTAGAACTGAGTAAGGCTAGGTATTCTTGGACCAAATAAAAGTTCATTCATTTTAATTTTTTTAGGTGATGCAGCTCCTCTGATGCCTTCTCCCTTATCCTAAGGACATTGGAAAACAGTAATTACACTTCTCCCCAGAACTGAAAGCCATCTTACCCCCATCACCACCCTCTGTCAAGCCACTTATCTCCTTATTTCATAAATGTATCCCAAACTCTACTGGGTTTCTATCTTAGCTCCTCCTGTCCCCAAAATAGAAACCTGGCAAGATACTAAGCATCAGTTGGCAGATGTGGGGGGGGGAGGGAAGAGTAAAGGAATTTGTGGGAAAAAATAAAAAGTAGAAGCATATTTCTGGGTAGTGTTATATTTAATAGATAGTATGGAGATAATAAGAATTGGCATGATTTAGCAAAAAGACATGAATTATGCTATTCATCTCAATCTCTCTCCCAACCTAATCTATTTTTCCCACTCACTCAGGACAAAATCATTTTTTTCCAAGTCAATATTTTAATGTTATTTTTATTGCCATCAGATGATAGGTTCTATTCCACTGATTTCACTTCTTGACCTAAGGATTTCAAGAACTTTAGAGAAGTTACATTTGGGGGGATGGAATACTCAGGAGGAATACATTGACAAGAGCCAATGTGGCACAGTAAAGAAAATGATGAATTTGGAGGAAAAAAAAGGATCTAAATTTGAATTCTAACTCAGGCAGTATGACCTCAGTAGTCATTTTATTTCTTTGGGCCTCAGTTTCTTTATCTGTAAAAGGAGAAGTTTCAGCTCAATAACCTAGAGGCCCTTCTATGAATCTATTATTTTATTAAACCAGTCTGTTATCTTGAATTTAACAAAGATGACTTTACTCCAGGTGTGAGGATACTTGAATGGCCAACTGCATGGAGTGGCTCCAGAGTCTAACTGTCCATTTTAGGAGGGAAGAGGTGGTGTGCCTAAGAAGATAAGAAAAGGCAGTGAATGTTAAGAGGTCTAAAACTGTGGTTTTTGTTTTAGCAAAAAGCGTGTTGAATCTGGAATCAAAGGACTCAGATTCAAACTCCAGCTTTGATGCTTAGTGGTAATTTCTTAAAACATTCCTGATTTCATTCATTATGAAGTCATGCTCATTTCAGCTAAATCCTCTACTATTTTGTGTAGGCAGGAGAATGTTTCCTCATTTTATTGCCTTTCTGAATCTCCCTGGGGTTGGCATGCTGCACCAAGGAGTAAGACAGAACAAATTCTGAGATTCTGCCACAGGAAAAAGATTCCTGACATCCCAGGGTCTCAATGATCCCTGTGCAACAGAAACATGGTAAAGGTTGAAATCTTGTCACAGGATAAGAGACACCAAGCTCTTTTTTCCCATTAGTGTTTCTGGAAGAGAGATGGAATATTTGGAGGTTGATACAGTAGCAGCAATGGCTGGAGGAGCTAGTATGGGACCATGTGGGAATTCAGAGTAGAAAGGGCCAGGCTAGACTATGGGGAGAAGATCATATCCACTCAGAATCTATGAGGATTATGAATGTTTTGAATTATGCTTTGGAAAGGACTGGTGATGTGGGAAATGAAAGAAATCAATGTTCTGTATCACAGAAAAGAGAGACTGAAAGTTTTTCTTGTTCTCTACTCCTGTATGAGTATAGGATATTCCTTCTTAGGGACCTTTCCCTGTTCACACTAAAAATCCAGGAGAGAACAGGAAAAAGCCTGAAAAAAGGACAAAGCAATGATTATTTCTGCTTGAGTGTGTGAGAGTTTCTATTTTCTTTTGCATGTAACTGGAAGTGCTGAGCCACCCCCTGCTAAGGATTATGGGCTTATATGAACTAGGGTTGAATCTAAAGATTGACCTGAAAGGGTTTTTTTCTCTCTTCCCCCAACAAAGTTGCCCCGGGAAATTTTATTAATGCAATTATATGACAGTATATGAGCTCAAGCTTATGCTCAGGTTTGATCGAATTAGGATAAAAGATATGTCTCGTTTATATAAAGGAATGAAAGATATGATTGGGTAAAAATCTAATCCTTTCTCTTTCTTTTACAGAAAATGTAAAAGATGCCAAAAGGAACCCAAGAATAGATATAATAATATGTAAACCATTCAGATAGTCCATTAACTCCACTTCCCCCCTGAAAGGGAACTGAACCTGGGGTTGTCATTGGGGCAACTCTTTTATATTTTGGTGAAGCCCTCTTTTACAGTCTTTCACCACAAAATTTATGGTACTATCTTATGGTTTAGACTCCTCCATGAACACACATACTTTTTTTTTTTTTTTTAAATTTTATTTATTTATTTTGCGGGGCAATGGGGGTTAAGTGACTTGCCCAGGGTCACACAGCTAGTAAGTGTTAAGTGTCTGAGGCCAGATTTGAACTCAGGTACTCCTGAGTCCAGGGCCGGTGCTTTATCCACTGCGCCACCTAGCCACCCCCGAACACACATACTTTTGAAGAAGGAGGTTGTAGGGACCAGTTTTTAATTGGGGAGTGTTAGCTAAGTGGCTCGCCTCAATATTGGGGCAAGGAAGGAGACCAGCAGCCTCCCTCAAAACAGAACAGGATTTATTTTAACAAGAACAAACTTTAAAAAAAAAACAACACAAACAGGATCAGTAGGATCAAGGGAAAGGAAATAAAATGGGGAAAGGGAAATTATACAACCTGTAAAAATATCAGGAATTATACAACCTGTAAAGATACCAGGAATCAGCTGAGAATACGCAGCAGAACTCCTGTCATTCCAGTGTCCATCTAGAATGCCCACTTCTCCTCCCCCAATCCCAGAAAACCCCCGCACAGCCCCAGCCAATGGGCTGGGTGCTCTGACAGGCACATGACTGCCCTCACTAGGCTTCCAATCATTATAATTTTGGTAGGTCCATGTAGGCGTCGGCGAGTGATGATGACGTGAGGTGCCAGCACCACGGCAACTGCTACAACCAGTGGGTGGAGTACCATGCAGTTTGTGGAACCCCAGGCCAGTGCACACCAAGGCATAAAAACCTCAAATAACAATCAATTCTTTACAAGGTTAATGATCAAAGAAAAAGTCTGATTTGCACCAGCATTTTTATGGTATGAAATAGATGTTCATCACCTGGGGAAGGCCTAAACAAAGTGTGGTCCATGAATGTAAAGCAATATTGTTGCTTTATAAGATACAAAGAACACAGCGAATATAGAGAAACATGGGGAAATAGGTGAACAGACAAGGTGAAGAAACCATAGGATCACAGATTTAGAACCGGGAAGGACCTCAGTGGTCATTGAGTCCAACCCCCTCAATTTAGAGATGAGGAACTGAATCTGAGAGAGGTCAAGTGGCAACTTAGTATCTGAAGCAGGATTTGAACCCAGATATTTTGGACTCATATTCTAGATCTCTATCCATTACACTAACCTTAGAATCAAGCTGGGCCAGGAAAACACTATGACTATAACAATGTAAATGGAAACAATAACATCAGAACCATGAAAACTTTCCGTCAAATCATAACGACCAATCTTGACTCCAAAGAAGAAATGACAATGTTGTCTCCTCACCTCTTTGCATGGGTACAAGGTTATGGGTGTGGAATGTTACATATAATGTCAGACATAGTATTTTGTTTAGTTGGACTTTTTTTTCTTTCTATTTTCTTCTTTGTTATAAGGGATTACTTTAAGATGAGGTGGAGAGCTATGGGATATATTGTAGATATCTACCATGAATTGATCTATACAGTTATAGTTGAGTCATTTCAGTTGTGTCTGACTGTGACTCCATTTGGGGTTTCCTTAGCAAAGATATTGAAGTGGTTGGCTTTTTCCTCCTCCAGCTCATTTTACATATGAGGAACTAAGGCAAAAAGGGTTAAGTGACATGTCCAGAGTCACACAGATAGTAAGTGTCTGATGTCAGATTTGAACTCAGGTCCTCCTGACTCCAGGCCTGGCACTCTATGTCTTGCCACTGAACTATGATGATTCTGGAGAAGAGTGAGACTGATGACTGCACAGCTCTGCTTTACTTAAATCCAATTCACTTTCAAGTCAACTCATCATCCTCTTGATATCATTAGTCCTCTTCAAAAATGAAGAACAAACAACAACAATCCCTGTTACCATAAAAAAAGCTTCAATAAATATTTTTGTATTTATGGGTCCCCTTATTTCTTCCTTGATCTTCTTGATCACCTAATAGTGGTATCACTAGGTGAAAAGGCATGTGCAATTTAATAACATTTGGGGCATAGCTCTAAATTGCTTTACAGAATGGCTGGACCAGTTCAAAATATTACCAATAGTTCATTAAAATACCCATTTTCCTATAGCCCTTCCAGCATTTGTCATTTTCTTGCTGTTCAACTTTACCAATCTGATTGGTATGACCTTATAATAACCTTATAGTTATTTTAATTTGTATTTCTCCAATTATTAGTGATTTAGAGAATTTTATATGTCTATTGATACTTTGGATTTCTTCTCCTGAAAACTGCCTATTCATATCATTTGATTATGTATCAATTGGGAAATGGCTCTTATTCTCATATATCTTAGAAATGAGACTTTTATCAGAGAAACTTATTGTAAAGATTTCTCCCCCTAATTTCCTGCTTCTCTTCTAATTTTAGATGAATTGGTTTTCTTGTGCAAAACTTTTAATTCTATGTAATCAAAGTTGTTAATTTTATCTCTTGTGACCCTCCATAGCTTGTTTGGTAGTGAACTCTTTACCTATCTATAGATCTGGCAGATAGATTTCTCTTACATGCTATGGGGTTTGTTTGTTTATTGTTGGGCAGGGTGTTATTTATTAATTTATATTGTTTAAAACATTCATTTAAAAATGTTCATATTCCAAATTTTCTTTCTCCCTTAAGCCCCTTCAGAAGGCAAGCATTATGAGTATCATAATATGACTCATGTGAAGTCATATAACATATATTCTTATAATTATTCTTCCTTTTCCCTTCTCATTTAATAAATGCTTCATGCTTAAAACTTAATAGTGTCATTGAGACTAAGTTGGGTAAATGGAAAGCACACCAGGAGTACTTACCACAGTGAGTGAAGTTTGGGGGTAAATAAGCCAGTCCCAGTCCAGAAAGAGAGAGCCTGTAGAACCCATAGTCATGAGTTAGTCCCTTGTCCTCTAATTGTGCAATCTGTAAAATAATAGTGTTAAATTATCTAACTTCTAATATCCTTTCCAGATTTAAAGCGGTCATCCTATTATCTATAATCCCATGTGAACTGTCGCATAGTAAGTTCTAAATAAATGCTTGTTGACTGGCCAAAAAATGATGTATCAGCTAGAAATGGTATATCAGCAATGGGGTCTTGGGTTGGGCAAAACATGGGACGTTGCTACTAAGTGGTCATAAGATGCTCATTTGCTCATGTTGGATGAGAGTCGTCCAGAGAGAAAAAAATAAGTTGGGTTCCTTTCTATATAATTGATTCACCTCTTCTACATTGGGCTTGGTCCCCATGACAAGGAAAAACAAGGGTGGAGAGCCTCTAGTTATGTTCCTATGATTAAGCAAATGAATTTACAATCTGTAGCTCACAGCTCTGGAGCCTAACATATAGAACTTATAATCACTACCCCTATGGAAGCATATCAGATTGATTAATACTGATTGGAATAGAGTAGGAATCCAAATGAATTATTTCTCAAATTGGTAGCTTTTGTCTACAGACCTACAGGTTATCCCTTTCCTACCTCACTGAGTTTAGAACCTGGCTCACAATTTTTCTCTCCTCCCCAGCTCTTGCTCTCATATTTGGAGACTTCAACATATATATCCAATTTCCCTCAAATACCCTGAACCATTCAGTTCTTCAACCCACTCACTTCCTATAAACTCCACCCTACCTTAGCCACACACAAAGGTAGTCAAACCTTTGATCTTGTCACTACTCACAAACACACCACCTCCATGTGTAAGAATGCAAAGATTCCCTTATTTGCCCACACTTTACTGGTTTTCCACCTTTCCCTGTGCCTTCCCTTGAGAAATTCAAATATTCTCCTACACTGTGACCTTCAATCTCTCTTTTTTAAAAAAATAATTAGTGAGGCAATTGGGGTTAAGTGACTTGCCCAGGGTCACACAGCTAGTCAGTGTTAACCGTCTGAGGTTAGATTTGAACTCAGGTCCTCCTGACTCCAGGGCCAGTGCTCTATTCACTGCACCACCTAGCTGCCCAGACCTTCAATCTCTTAACTCTTCAGTTCTTCCCTGGCCATCACCCCTGAACTAGTTACTTTTTTCCTCAACTTAACTCCTTGGAGAAGGAGTTCAACTCTACACTGTCCTTTCCTCTTAAGTTACTGACCCTCTTGTGTCTCTGACTGTGCTAAGTTTCAGCCTTGAATGACTCCCACCATTCTTTGCCTTCACTCCTACATATGTGCTGATGAAGGAAACAAGAGAAAACTATATGATCACTCTCACTGGATCCGATATAAATTTATCTTACACAACCCCAACTGGGCCCTCAATGCTGGTAGTCAATCTTTCTACACTTCTGTTATCAATACACTATCCCATTCTTCACAGCAGCTCTTCCAAACCTTTTCATCTGTCCTTAAATGTCATATTCTTTATATTATATAAATGTCATATTCTTTACCTCAATACTCTCAGCTGAAAACTTTGCCTCATATTTTACAGAAAAAATGAAAGCCTTTCCCCCAGAGCTCTCTCTTTCTCCCTCTTCCTCATCTCCTATCACTCAGATGCCTTCTGCCATTATCTCCTCCCTGACCCTTCTATCACAGGAATATGTGACCCTACTCATTACCTAGTAATCTCATTCTGTCTCATCTCTTCAGACAGATTTCTCCTTCTGCCATCCCCACTTTATCATTTAAAAAAATTTTTTGGGGGGGGGGTTGGGGCAGTGAGGGTTAAGTGACTTGGCTAAGGTCACAAGCTAGTAAGTGTCAAGTGTCTGAGGTCAGATTTGAACTCAGTTCCTCCTGAATCCAGGGCTAGTGCTTTATCCACTGCGCCACCTAGCTGCATCTCTATCATTTATTTTCAATCCCTCCCTGTCTACTGGTTCCTTTTTCTACCACCTACAAACACACCCATATCTCCCCATCATTAAAAACATCCTCCACTTGATCCTTCCATCCCCACTAATTATATCTCCTCTGCCCTTTGTGGCCAAACTCATTGAGAAAGTTGTTTAAAATATATGCCTCCACTTTCTCTTCCCTCACTCACTTCTACAATTTAAACTGTCTTATAAACCTCATCATTTCACTGAAAATGTTCCAAAGTTACTAATGACCTCCTAATTGTCAAACCCAATGGCCTTTTCTCAGTCCTCATTCCTCATGTCCTCTTTGCAGCCTTTGACAATGCCAACCCTTTTCTCCTTGATACTCTCTTCTCTCTAGGTTTTTGAGATATCACTGTCTCCTGGCTCTCCTCTCACCTATCAGATTAGTCCTTCTGAGTCTCCTTTGTTGGATCTTCCTGCAGGTCATGTCCACTAACTGTGGGCATTACATAGGGCTGTATTTTGGGCCTTCTTCTTTTCTCCTTCTACACTGCCTCACATCGTTATCCTATCCATTTCTAGAGATTGAATTATCATCTTATAATTCTCAAATCTTCCATTTCTGGCCCTAACATCTCTATTGACTTTCTTACTGCCTTTCAGGCTTCCCAAACTGGATGACTAGAAGACGTTTTGAACCCAATACATCCAAAACTGAACTCATTATCTTTTCCCCAAACCCACTCCCTTCTAATTTCTCTATATCCTCCTAGTCCTCCAGGCTCATAAGTTGGATGTTATTATTGACTCCTCGCTCTCTTTCACAACCCCCTCTCCAAACTGTTACTTAGATCTGTTGATTTCATCTTTGTAACATCTCTTAAATACACCTCCTTCTTTCCTCTGATATTGCCACCACCTTGGTTTAGGCGTTCATCACCCCAAACCTGGACCATTGCAATAGCCTGCTAATGGGCCTACCTGCTATAGATCTCTCTGTCAAATTGATCTTCCTAAAATGAAGTCATCTCCCTCCTCAATAAATTCTAGTGGTGTCCTACAGCCTCCAGCATCAAATATAAAATCCTTTCTTTGTCATTCAAAGCCCTTCATAACTTAGCTCCCCACTCCTTACCTTTCCAGGCTTCTTATACCTTACTCCCCAACAGGTACTCATTGATCCTCCTTGCTGTTGCACAAACAAGACACTATATCTTGGCTCTGGGTATTTTCACTGGTTGTTCCCCATGCCTGTGATACTCTCCTTCCTTATTTCTGTCTCCTGGCTTCCCTGTATTTCTTCGAACCCCAAATAAAATCCCACCTTCTAAATGAAACTTTTCCCTACACTTCTTAATTCTAGTGCTCTCTCTTTGTTAATTATTTCCTATTTATCTTATATGTAACTAATTTGTATGTATCTGTTTGCTTGTTGTCTCCCCAACTAGACTATTAGCTCCTTGAGGACAGGGATACTCTTTTGCTTCTTTTTGTATTCCCAATGCTCAGCACAGTGCCTGGTACATAATAGATAATAAATGCTTATTTATTGACTGACAGTGTTAGGGGATCATAGAGTGTGTGAAAGGGAGTAAAGTGTAAGAAGACTGGAAAATTAGGAGGGAACCAGGTTATGAAGCACTTAAAAGCCAAATAGAAGACTTTATATTTGATCCTGTAGGTAATAGGGAGCTACTGAAATTTATTGAGCAAGTAGGTTAAGAAGTAACATAGCTCTTTAGGAAGGTCATTTTGGCAACTGAATAGAGAATAGAAGGCATGGGGTATTTAAGAGTGACTATATCACCCAAGGATGGATCTTTTATCTTTAATAGTACTTACTTAACTATAAAATGGAGACAATAAGATTATTGTATCCCAGGGGAAAGTGCTTTGCAAATATTTTTAATTATATATTTTTTCATTTATCAAACATTTATTTTTTTCCTTCCTTCTACCTTTCTCCTAGAAAAAGAAAAACCAAAATCAATCTAAGAAATATGAATAATCAATCAATTAATTAATAAACATTTATTAAATATGTACTCTATGCCAAGCATTATATTAAGTGCTAGTGATACAAAAAAACAGCAAAAGACAGACCCTGCCTTTGGGGACATCATAGTCTGAAGCATAGTTAAAAAAATTCCTTTATTGACCATGTCCAAAAGCATTGCTCTTTCTATCTAGTCTATTACTTCTTTGCCAGGGGTTGTATGTCAAGTTCTTTGGAATCATAATGATCATTGTGTTTATCAGAGTTTTTAATTCTTTCAAAATTGTTCCTATTTATAATGTTGTTACTATGTAAATGGTTCTCCTGGTTAGGCTCACTTCACTCTGCATCAGTTCATACAATTCTTCCCAGGTTTTTCTGAAACCATCCACTTCTTCTTACAGTACAAATAATATTCTAATACATTCACATACCACAATTTGTTCAGCCATTCCTCAATTGAATAGTATCCCCCCTCTTAGTTTCCTGTTCTTTGCCACTATGAAAAGAACTGTTAAAAATATTTTTGTACACAAAGGATCTTTTCCTTTGATCTCTGAACTCACTATTAAAATCTTGGGCCCCAGAGCTTCAGGGGGATATTCAGGTCCCAACTGAGAAGAATGAAAGGATAGAACAGACTTTCTACTCTGGGTTATGCTCCTAGATATTCCAGTGACTACCTTCATCCCTCCTGGGCCTCCCATGGCCCACCACCCTTCTCAAACAGACCAGTGAAAAACTAACAGATGTCAGCAGTTAATTCAGAGGGATGTAGCAAGAAGGGTGGAGGCCTCCTACCAAATGCTGGGTCATTTCAGTTACTGGCAGCTGTGGGATGGAGATAAGGGTGAGGGTGGTTGAAAAGAGAGTATGCATATATTTGTGGAGGGGACTGAGAGGCAGAAAGGCGTGGTGCTGAGGAGTGGTTTCTACAAGGGGAGATGAGTGAGAGGAAGCAGGCAGCAAGATGCAGGGACTTGTAAGGTGGTGTGAGAGACACGAGGAAGATGGTATGTGAATGGGGATCACTATAAAGACAAAGAGTGAGGGGTGGGAGAAGGGAGATAAACCAACAAGGTTGGATATTTCTGAGGAGACCCCAGAGTTCTTTTTCAAGTTTGGTGACAAAATATTGTTCTGTGGGAGGGAATATAAGTGTGTGGAAGTGTATGAATGAATGTATGTGGATGAGTGATCTGGATTCTCATTGAGTAGGACTGTGTGTATGAATATATATAAGTGCATCATTAGCAAGCTTGATTGAGTGGGAATGGAAATTCAGCATGGTTCAGATCCAACAAACATTTATTAGCACCATTGTGTGCTAAGAGCATAATGTACAGCTCTGTTCTTGAGGAACTTAAAATCTAATAGAAGAGGAAAGACCCGTGCACAAATACGATTGTTAAAAGGGAGAATATATGTGAATGAGTTGAAGGAGAAATGGTGGGAAAGAACACTGGAGAATAATAACATTTATATAGTGCATTAGGTTTTGCAAAGCACTGTCCAAATATCATTGCATTTTATTTTCACAGCAATAGAAGCAGGTTCTATTATTATCCCCATTTTACAGATGAGGAAACTGAGGTAGAGGTGAAATGAGTCATGCTGAGTTCAAGAGTATGCCTGTAAATGCTTAACAACAGGGGAGAAAATACACACACATGATACACTTTTGAGTTTAATTTGTATCATTAACATTTTTTCTAAACCTTTTTAAAGTTCAGACAGTCATTTAAAAAAAAAATCAGTTTCTGATTTATAACAGCATAAATGCTCCCGATGAAAATTTAGCAATCAGCTTAAGCTGGTATGACCCAATTTCAGCAAACTCTTGCCTAGATAACTATAATGGGTATTATGTGCCTGAAGCTGGATTTGAACTCAGGTCTTCCTGCCTCCAAGTCCAGCATTCTATTCATTATACCACCCAATTGTCTCTCTGAAACTTTGTCTCCAGTTCTGTTTTTCTGTGTGTGATCTTTGGCAAACCCTTGCCCTCTCTGGGTCTCAGTTTCCAGGTCTTTTAAAGGCAAGGTTGTACTAGATTAGTTAGATTAGAACTTGGTATCCTATCCAGTTCCGATACTTTTTGCCTCTGAACGTATGAATGAGTATGTATGAACGAAATATTATTTCTCCTGTGGAGCACTTCTTTCGGGGCAACACCCTAGGCATTGAGACATGCTGACTCAAGAAACTCCCCTTTAAAGAGCCTCTATGTAGTTTCTGGCTTCAGACACTTACTAGCTGTGTGACCCTGGGCAAGTCACTTCACCCTGTTTGTCTCAGTTTCCCCACCTGTAAAATGAGCTGGAGAAGTCAATGGCAAACCACTCCAGTATCTCTGCCAAGAAAACCCCAAATGGGGCCATGAAGAGTCAGACATTATTGAAAAATGACTGAACAACAAACAATAACACCTAGTTCATACGCTTAGAGCTGAAAAGGAATTTAGAAGAATATAGACAACATTAAGAGAGAAAGGTACCAGGTCTTGTCTAAGATCACATAGGGAGTATGTGGTAAAACTAGGATTCAGGTCCTTTGACCCCAGAACCCACATCTTTCCCTTCACTGACAGTTATTCTAGAGACCTTCTCAAATGATTCTCTCCTCTGAGCTGAAGACTCCTACATTTTCTGTGGAGACAGAGCAGAGAAGTGGAAAGTTGTGAGACTCAGGTTTTGAATCTTGCCCCCAACAAGAGTAAGCTGTATGACCCTGGACAAAGCTCCTGTACCTCTTTGAGAGGTCAGTTTCTTCATCTGTAAAAGGATGATGATGCTACTTGGAGACTGTACCTCATATGGTTCTTTTGAGGACCAAATGATACACTTTATATCAAATGCTTTGCAAGCCTTAAGGATTATATAAATGGCAATTATTCTGTCTAGACTGTTGACCATCTCCCCTATTTTAAGGGGTATCGAAGCCCTGAGGCAGACGAGCTCTGGGGCAGGGTGGAGTTGACCACACCTGCAAAGCTTCTGAGTGAGGAACGGAAGCAACAACAAGCTGCCTCTCCCAGTGATAGGCTCTCTCTGGGGCCCCTGCGGTTGGGGCCCTGGGCCTGCTGCATGCTTGGGTTCCCAGCAATTTCCTCATTTCCCTAAATGGGCAATTTCACTTTCACAACTTCACCATCCTATTCACCAGTCCCAGGTGGCAAGGCCCAGAGCTGGCTTTGGACGTTGACCTCAGGACCCCAAGGTGCCCAAGTCCCTGGGGGCGGGTTCAGAGGAGGCTGTGACCTCCCAGAGCTCCATGGAGCCAGGGACCTGTCTCTGGCTGCTGCTTCTTCTCCTGCTGCTGTTCTGTGCCTCAGGTGAGAATCTGAGAAGGCAGGTGGGGCCTGGGATGGCTGTGTGATTCCGAGGGGTAGGAGGTAGGTTGTCCTGGAGGTGGGAGAGGGATTTTCTGCACGGTGGGGAGAGGGTTTCACTGAACCTACTCTTGACTCATTTCACTTTCAGAAAGACCTTTCCTCTCTCTTCCTTTCCCTCAGTATCTAAAGAATTGGGGTATTATTTAAAAGAGAGACAATTATTTGTGAGAGAGTGATCTTAACTTCTGTGGCTGGTTACTGCTGAGCATATCCAAGTACCAAACAAGTCAGAGACACTAACAAATCCAGATCACTCCCTGTTTGGGGTGGGCCTTCCATTTGCTAGGTCTTTAATTTAGACACTAACTTTCCTCCTTAAAGAACAGACTCTTAAAAGATCTTCAGTTCTCTAAGGGGGTTAAGGGCTCGGTGTCTCTGATTGGCTATGACATCACAACTTTGATTTCATCAGCAGGTGAACTTACAAGTCTCTCAGGGAGTAGAAATGAATGTGTATGGTTCTCAGAATGCTGATGCCAGCCTCCTGCCCTGAATTGGGACCAATCCCTAGAGGGGGCCATCTAGTACATCAGTGACCATTGGTCCTTTTGGAAACTTCGGCCATTCCTATTGTCATGGCAACTGGTCACCACTTCCTGTTAATCTTTCCAACATAGGGGTTAGGAAACCTCCAGCTGCAAGGGTTGGATTGGGAGGTAAAGGTCAGATTGGTTTCTGAACTATATAGACACTGGTTCAGCAGGGCCCTACCAAAATCATCGTATCCATCCCACAGCCTCAAGGCAGGATAAGTTCTGCCCCATTCCAGTTAGAAATTTGTCTCCCTTTTGCTAGGGATCTCCAGTCATGGAGGTAATGTTCTAACTTTTACATGAGGCTTCCAGAAGCCCTCCATATATTAAGTTATTTAGGTTGGGCCCATACAGTTCAGAGCAGGAAAAAGGCTCACCCAAAGCTGAAAAACATTTCTATAGTGGATAATGGATTAGGATTTTTTAGTCATTTGGAGTTGGATCACTCCCCCCCTTTTCTCCCCAGGATCCCTGTCATGGGTAATGAGTTACCAGTGAGCCCTAGAGAAATTTGCAGGTAATTTAATGGGAAGCAAGAGCCAGACAAGCCTGGCAATGCAACTCTGTCCTCCCCCTTCATGAGGATGTCAAAGTGAAAAAGGTGCACAAATCACTTTGTCTATTTGGATCTCAGTTTTCCTATTCACAAAATGTGTGGATAAGGGGTTGGACTAGATGACCACAAATTCAAAAAACATTTATTAAGCAGCTATTGTATACCAGGCACTAGGGACAGAATGATAAAAACCAAACAAGTCCTGTAATCAAAGAAGTTATGTTCTACTAGGAGGATGGGTATAGCTTGCACACAGATAAATACAAGGTAGTTTGAGGAGAAAGAATAATAATGAGGGATAAAGAAAGCCTTTACATAGGAAGTGGAATCTTTACCAAGCTTTGAAGGAAGCTAAAGATTCCAAGGGGGCACCTAGGTGGCACAGTGGATAGACTCATCTTCCTGAGTTCAAATCTAGCCTCAGACACTTGCTATCTCTGTAACCTTGTTTGCCTCAGTTTCCTCATCTGTAAAATTAGCTGGAGAAGGAAATGGCAAACTACTCCAGTGTCTTTGACCAAAAAAATACCCCAAAACCCAAGCAAAGTCACAAAGAGTTGGACATGACCAAAGTGACCAAATATCAAGATTCTAAGAGGTGGAGATGAAATCAGTCAATAAGTTGTTAAGCAACTTTTATGTGCCAGTGACTGTGCTAAGGGAGATAAAGTGGAAGGACATTCTGGTATGAAATTCCAGGAAGCCTCTTATATGACTATAGAGGGAATTATAAAGCTGAAGAATAGCTAGCGTGCCAATTTGGTTAGCATATGAGTGTATGAAAGAGGATTAATAGGAAATAAATCTGTAAATCCAGATTGGAACCAGATAGTGGAGGGTTTAAATGACAGTTTGTACTTTGCCCTAGAGACAATAGGGTGACACTAATGACTTTTATTCAGGTGAGTAATATTGCCAGATTTATGTTTTAAGAAGATGATTTTGACAGCTGTCTGGAGGATGGATTGTAGTAGGCTTCCACCAGTCGCAGATGACCATGGATCAGCGCCTTGAAGAGCCACAGGCCACAGTAGGCTGTGCAGTCTGATCCCATGTTGTATCTACCCCATGAGGAGTAGCTGGAGTGTCCTCTCCAGGGCGCTGGCCTGGGCAGATCAATATGGAAAACAAGCTGTTGCCCATGCAGCAGGTTTTCCCTCTCCTCGACATTGGTGGATCCAAAGGAGAGGCAGAGCCAGTACAGTTTGGCACCAGTGCCACCACAGGAGTTGCCAGAGGGATGTGATGTCCAACATCCAACTGCCTAAGGGACTCTGACTCCTGATTGTTCCTTGGGGTTAACTCCTGAAGTCTTTCCCATATTTGGGTATAGCCGCAAGGCAGCGGAGGTTTAAAATCAGGGTTCCTTCCCCTAGGCGGGTTGCCTGCCAAGGCTGACAAGCCCCACCTGCCCGAAGTGACTGGTTTTAAGGCACCAGTGACTCGCCTTCGCCCCTTCTCCTGTTAGTGGAAACAGTTCCGCCATGAGAAGGCCAGGAGTTGGGCTTCGGTTGTCAGAGGCTATTTGAGACGCACACCATTGGAGCATTTTATAGAGCGGGAGCTTATCCCCACTCCCACCCCGGCATGACAAACTTTTGGAACCATGGATTGGAGGAAGGAAATACTGAAAGGAAGGAGACCAGTAAGGATGCTACTGCAATCTGGGTTGGGGTGATAGTGAATCTGGGTAAGGATAATGGCTCTTTGAGTAGAGAGAAGAGGATGGATGTGAGCGAAGGTGGGAAGGTAAAGTTAACAATCAAATGATTTGAAAATGGGATGTGAGGGAGAGGAAGGAGTCAAGAATGACTCCAAGTCACTTAACCCCAATTGCCTTGCCAAAAAAAGAGAGAGAGAGAGAGAGATATCATCCTTGGGGGCAGCTAGGTGGCACAGTGGTTAAAGCACTGGCCCTGGATTCAGGAGAACCTGAGTTGAAATTCAGCCTCAGACACTTGACACTTACTAGCTGTGTGACCCTGGGCAAGTCACTTAACCTTCATCGCTCAGCCCAAAACAAAACAAACAAACAAACAAACAAAAAAAAGAGATCATCCTTAAGTTACCCAGGTTTATTTAAAGTGAGGCAATTGGGGTTAAGTGACTTGCCCAGGGTCACACAGCTAGTCAGTGTTAACTGTCTGAGGATAGATTTGAACTCAGGTCCTCCTGACTCCAGGGCTGGTGCTCTATTAACTGTGCCACCTAGCTGCCCCCAAGGATGATCTCTTAACAAAAATAAGCAAGTTCAGAGGGAGATAAGTTTACCAGTTCCATTATAGAAATTCGGGATGACTATGGAACATTTAAATGGAAATTTCAAGCAGAACTGTTAGTGATATTATACTGAATTCCAAAGAGATTAAAAATGGGTATGTAAATTTTAGTAATTTTCATAGACATAATAGCTGAACCTATAGGAATGGATGAGATCATCAAGAGACAGAGTATAGAGATGGAAGAGAACAGTGACCTGGACAGAGTCTTGGGGAGCAATCTGGTATCAAAAGATCATAAATTTAGAGCTAGAAGGAACTTTAGAATCCATCCAGAGGCAATCTATGCATTCTTTCCATTATTATTTCCTTTTCTCGTGTGCAGAAGTCCTGGGCCATTTTCTTGTATTATTTCTTGCATTATGGTTTTTAGTTTTTTTTCTTTGTTTTTTTTTTTTTTTACTTGTTAACATTCTTCTAGAAGACCTATAATCTTTATGTTGTTTCTGCATTCTGTCTTCAAGATCAATATTGAATGGAATGGGGTCAACTAGGTGGTGCAGTCGATAGAGCACTGGCCCTGGAGTCAGGAGTACCTGAGTTCAAATCTGGCCTCAGACACTTAACACTTACTAGCTGTGTGACCCTGGGCAAGTCACTTAACCTCAATTGCCTCACTTAAAAAAAAATGTATATATATATATATATATATATATATATATATAAATATTGAATGGAATGTCTCCTTTTAATGTTACTGCTTTTGCTTTTCTTCTTCTAGATTGTCCTTCGTGTCTCTATATTTCTTATTCCTAATCAGTTGTCTTCCCTATTGTTTTGTAATGATTGGAATGACGCCACCTGCTGGAGACTTGCTGTAGGAAAGCTCCAACATGAGGAGAGGGCCTCTGAGGGCAGGACCATGCATCTTTTCTTTGGCATCAGGAAGTGATGTTTGCTTGTGGGAGGAAGAAGGGGGAGGCTGGTGTGCTGGCTCACTCTCTTTCCTGAGGACTCTAGTGGAGAAGGGAGCTAGAAATGTGATCTCCCTTTAATAGATAGAGGAATCTAGGCCTTTCTCTTTCTCTTCAACAAATTCTTATTCTCCTTAATAAATGTTTAAAAGTCTAACTCTTGCTAAAGCTTATAATTTATTGGTGACCACTCATTAGATATTTTAGACAGTATAGCTAGAATTTTAGCCCTTACAGCTTCTTTGATGAGGTTTTCATGGATTCAAGCTTTTCTATTCTACTAATCCTGCTGTGCAAGCCATAAATTCTGCTCTCATAATTCTCATTTCTCTTTGCATATACTCAGGAATAGGGTATTGTGGTTCTGTTCTCATATTTCATAGGGTTCTCTGTCTCATCAAGTATTGATTCACTTTCCTTTGTTTTGCAGTACTGTTTTCTCTATTAGCCTAAATTCACTTAATAGATCTAAGCCCATATTTCCTTTTGCTGTTAATGCTGATTTATATGCTTATCCTCAAAACCTTTGAGTCTTTTCTTCCTTCTCAGATCTTTGGTAATTTTAGTCATTCTCCACCCCACCCCTCCTTATTTTCCCTGTTACTCACTTTTTTTACTCTTTCCTCTCTGATGGTGATTCCCATAAGGTTTATGTCTCAAATGTCTCAGCCTCCTCCAACACTGATAATTCGTTATTCACCAGCCTAGGTCTCTGCCCCAACTGACTTTTGTGGGGACAGAACTGGCCCAAGCTGGATACTGGGCTCTTTCCTTCAGGGTTGGTGCAGTGCTGCACAGCACTCCCACCCCCCACACAATGCTCTCTCTATTCCTCAGCAGTTCAGGGTACTGTCATACTAGACATACCAGAGCTGAGGTGATTTCTGTTATTTGGTGTTTGAATCTCCAAGGCCCTGGGTGAAAGAGGTATGGGGTTGAATTTTTTCAAGCCCAGAGATATTTTTTGACTTCATACATTCTCTGTTCCTCTACCCTCCTACAGATTTTTTTTTGGTAGCACAGAACATTGCCACAGTACTGGCCATTGAGCCTCCAGAAAACTTCCTCAATGCACTAGAAAAAGGGAAAAGATCCTGAGGTGTGGAGCTAGGTTATGTTGGAAACCCATGGGCCAAGCCCTTGGATCAGTTAGTACCTTGCTGTTGATAGCATGGTGAGTGGTGGGGAAAAGGGTACTGAAGAAGCTCACAATAGGCATTAGTCTATATATTTTTGGACCTTCTTTTGGATTCCTGGTGTCCTCGACCCTGGAGACAACTGGAATTGCCTTATCTTTGGTGCATAATTACTATTTTGGAAAGGTTTGAGAATTTGTAAGGATTTTTTTTGAGGCAATTGGGGTTAATTGCCCAGGGTCATACAGCTAGTAAGTATCAAGGGTCTGAGGCTGGATCTGAGCTCAGGTCCTCCTGACTCCAGAGCCAGGTATCTATCCACTGTGCCACCTAGCTGCCCTGAGATTGTAAGGATCTGAAAAAACCCAACATCTACAAGGTCTTGTTGGTTATGTGACCTAGAAGTCCTTTAGAATCCATCTAATCTGGGGGCAGCTAGGTGGTGCAGTGGATAGAGCACCGGCCCTGGAATCAGGAATACCTGAGTTCAAATCCGGCTTCAGACACTTAACACTTCCTAGTTGTGTGACCCTGGGCAAGTCACTTAGCCCCAAATGCCTCACTAAAAAAAAAAAAAAAAGAATCCATCTAATCCAACATCATTTTACAGATAAGGAAACTGAGGCACAGAGAGGTTAAATGACTTGCTCAGAGTCACATAGTTTAACTTTTAGTGGAGGCAGGATATGGTGGATGATGACCCTGCACAGGAAACTGAGGAGTAGTCAGATATAGGAGAATCAGAAGACCTCAAAGTTTCTTTCCAACATTAAATACTATTATCCATTTCCCTCACCTCCAAAATTCAGGTTATAACCAATTTCTTCCAGGAAAATTTCTCTGATTAGCCCTTACCCATTTCTGATTTCTCTTTTGTTCCTAATCTTCTTAGTGCTTATAGGACCTTCCAAAAACTTTACCTCCTTGCATGCAGCTGACATATTTCTTTAGAAGTGGGGAGGCAATCAAATGAGTGTCTGGCAAACAGTAGGTACTTAATAAGTGCTTCTTGATTGATAGATTTATTGAATAAACCTCATTTTAAATACACGGGGAGGGAGTTTTGCAAGTTAAAGAAGTCTTATGATGAATACATTTATGAAATGAATGGCCGTTCCTTTATTGTGTTTTTGTAACTCGCGATTTTCACATAATGAATTTGCTTAACGCAAAATGCATTCATATTTAAGCACACTTGTTTATCACCGACAGTTGACTTTTGTATAGTACTTTAAGGTTTGTGAAGTGTTTTGCAGATATTACCTCTTCAGATATTACCTTTACAATAATTATGCAATACAGGCATCACAATTATAATTATGATCCCTATTTTTATAGAAGAAACTCAGGGTCAGACAACTGCAATGACTTAGCCAAGTTAGCACAGACAGGGGCAGAGGTGGTATTCAAACTCAGTCCTCTTCTTCCTTTTCTCTTTGCCTTCACATATTGCCTTTACAATTCCTCTTCTGTCACAGTGGTAGGGCCTCTGAAGACAGGGAGGACGTCTTTCCCATCTGTCGTTCCCATCCTGTGAAAGCAGAAACTATGTTTTCCCCTCACTGTGTATTTCTTCCCACACTCCCAACTACAAGGCTGTGTGTACATAGGGAATACTCAACACAGGGCTTACCAGTTGATTTTTACTGGCCTTGCAAAGGGAGGCCAAGGCTGTGGTGACCAGTGCCAGTGTCCAGGAAGACCTGGGTTCAAATCCCTCCTCAGACATTTACAACTTATGTGGTCCTGGGCAAGTCAAACTGAGTCTCAATTTCTTCATCTGAAAAATGAGAAGGTTGGATTAAATGGCTTCCAAGGTCCCGTTCAGATTTTATGGACTGTTAGCCTCTTCCTTCGTTGTTTGGTTTATTGTTCCTTTTTCTTTCTCTTTCCCCTTCCCTTTCTCCATCCCCACTGGGGTATGTGTCCCCCAGACTCCCAGGCAGAGAATGTGTATACCACAGTCCGTCACCGAGAGGGGGAGACACTGTCTGTTCAATGCTCCTACACGGTGCGTTCTGACCGATGGGAGGGCAAGGTCTGGTGCAAGGTGAGGAGGAAGAAGTGTGACTCAGGATTCAGTCGGGGCTCAGGATTTAGTCCCCCCTACCAGCTCCATGATGACTCCCAGGCCGGTCTCCTCATCGTCACCATGGAAAGACTTCGACACCAGGATTCTGGGAAATACTGGTGTATGAGGAACAGTTCACGCTCCCTCTACCCTGTGAAGGGTATTCAGCTGGTGGTTTCACGAGGTGAGTGTCTGACCCAAGAGGGGAGAAGGTCACCTTGACTCCCCAAATTCTCATCAGCTCATACCTTTATTGAGGCTCATGTGCAAGGGCACTACTGCATTCCTTCTCCCCACTTCCCCTCACTCTGCTCCTTCTGACAACTCAAATGAGTATTTAAGGGAGTAAAATCCCCACCCCCACCACCTCTGAATTGGACAAAACCGCATCTATTCTAAAGAGAATAAAAGCATAAAGAAACTGTGAGGTAAAGAGAGAAAAGAGGAGTAATTGGAATGTCCTCTACAAAAAGAGCCAGAAGCAGGAGTAGAGTGTCAGCAAGGTAGCTTGGTCTCAGGCTAGTGACAAGGGGCACAATTAGGGCTACCCCTCCCCCAGCCCAAGTCTCATTTCATGCTCCTGTGGAGGTAACGAATTTGAGCTATGAGATGGAAAGGAGTTTTCAGTTTTGCCCCAGCTCCATTGCTATCCCATGCCCACCCACATATCTCAACTTGAAGCCCCCAAAGTGGATGAAGGAAATTTCCCCACTGGAAATTTCTGGAGATAGCCTCCTCTGTTCCTCATCTTAGGCAACACTTCTGAATTAATTTTTCCTTCTGTCTGCTTCCTCAGCTCCTTCGACTGAGAGAAACACCCCACTGATTACAAAGGAAGCCTCCATCCAGGAACCAGGCCACATCTTCAGGATTTCTGTCACCCCTGGCCCATTACTCAATGAGGACAAAGACATGCCCATGTTTTCTCCCATCACTACTTCTATACCTGCCTCAGTGGGCAGGATGCCAGCTGACACAGTTACTCTCCCTACAATAGCCAGAGCAGTGACCCCTGTGCCTAGAGTGACCAGGAGATCCACACCAGTCACCAGACCCATAACCACTGCCTTGTTAAGGATGACCACAAGACCCACAGCAACTAATGTATCTCCTCACAAGGCAAGATCCACTCATGTTGCTCCAGTGATGTTGATCACAGTCAAGACCAGATCCCCCAGTACCAGATGCACCACCACCATATCATACCCCAAGAGATCACCTCCTAAAAGGTACCCTTACCAGTCTAAGAATATGACAATACCATTTGTCAGGTACATTATCAAGCTGGGATCATTCCCTGATGCAAGGCTCACATCACACCTGTCACCTAACCTCTGTTTTCTGAGTTGACTTTTTGTCAGATAAAGTGGGTGAAAAGTAGGGAACTGAGAGAGAAGAATGGGTAACAGGCAGGTGGATTGTAGCTGTATGGAATGGCAATAGATTGACAATGGGAAGTGAGTCTGGGAATAGGAGATAGGGAACAGGGTTTACATAATCAAAATGGGGAATGGTGATGGGGAAAATAAATAAGATATAGAGAATGGCAAATCAAGATATTTTGAATATAAGGGCATGTGAACAGGGGGTGGGGAAAAGGAAATAGGGTAGAGAAGGCAGGTAGGAGATATGGACTGGGATAAACTGGTTGGAAAGTTGAAATGAGAGGCAAGGCATATGATTTGAAGAAAGCCAGGGGAAATCCATTTGAAAGAATGGGAAGTTCTTATGAAATTCTGAAAATATAAAGAAGAAACAATTCCAATAAGAAGGAAAAACTGGTGAAAGGGGCTTGGTGCCTAAGGAAATTTATGTGGAGACACAAAAAGTTCACTAATCAATTGAGTTTTGTTTTTTTGTTTTTTGGTTGAGGCAATTGGGGTTAAGTGACTTGCCCAAGGTCACACAGCCAGTAAGTGTTATGTGTCTGAGGCTGGATTTGAACTCAGGTGGTCCTGACTCCAGGGCCAGTGCTCTATCCACTGCGCCACCTAGCTGCCCAATTGAGATTTTTAGTCACATACAGAAGAAGGCAAGAAGGCGAGGGAACAGAGGATGAATACAAAAGTGTTACATGACCCTTTGAGAAAAATATCAGGAATGGTAAAGCCTAGAGGGAGCTGACACTGATGAGGAAAGCTGAGTCCAAGGGTTTTGTTTTTTAAGCCATATTGAGAAGAGATGTAAAAACGAGTTTAAAAGTTCTAAGAAGAGGGGGCAGTTAGGTGGTGCAGTGGATAAAATAGCAGCCCTAGATTCTGGAGCACCTGAGTTCAAATCTGGCCTCAGACACTTGACTAGCTATGTGACCCTGTGCAAGTCACTTAACCCTCATTACCCCACAAAACAAACAAACAAAAAAGTTCTAAGAAGAGCAAATGTTGTTTTGGTTTTTTTTAAATGAGAAGAACATAGGGACCACAATCTACAGGCCAGTGAGCTAGACTATGATTCTCAGAAACATTTTTGAAGGGGTTGTTAGTGAACATCTAGAAAATTAATTCATGAGCACAAAAAGCCAGCATGGTTTAATTAAGAATAAGACACTGTGGGGGCAGCTAGGTGGTACAGTGGATAAAGCACTGGCCCTGGATTCAGGAAGACCTGAGTTCAAATCTGGCCTCAGACACTTGACACTTACTAGCTATATGACCCTGGGAAAGTCACTTAACCCTCATTGCCCTGCAAAAAAAAAAAAGACACTGGGAAAAATAAATTTTAATTAAAAAAAGAATAAGTCACTGGATAATCTATTTAACCGCTCAGGTAGCCCTCCAAGTGTCCCAGGTAACCCTCCAAGACTATAAGCTTCAGAGGAGGAGCCAATTTGCATCGACAGAGGGAGTCCTTTAGGAGTATGCTCTACCAAAGAAATCCCTAGTTGAGCTTTTAAAACACCAATTAGAACTGAGAAAATTGGAATGAACTCCCTTGTAAGATGATGGATTTTCCCTCATTGGAGGTCTTCAAGAAGAAACTAGACAAGTGCTTGCTAGAGATATCACAGAGAGGTTCCTTTTCTTAGGTATGTGTGAGACTAGAAGGCTTCTGAAGTTGCTCCCATCTTGGAGATTCTGATCACTCAGTCGATTTGGGTAGGAGAGATCAGGAATGGAAAGATGAGAGATGGAAGATAGGAAATGCATTTGAATACTCGTGGGGGTTATGGGAAAATGGGGTAGTGTAGATGGGAGAGAGAAAAAAATGGTTGGCAAGTCAAGAGGTAAAGTATAATGGGTTATATATATGAAGCAGGAAATAGGAAATGGGGGAAAGACAGGTATTCTCCATTATTCATGGGGAGAATAATGTATCCACCAATTACTTTTGGAGACCTCTTTGGTGACACGCTCTGATTGAAGAATAAAATTGGGGTGTGTGTGTGTGTGTGTGTGTGTGTGTGTGTGTGTGTGTAGACTTTATGACGGGAGGGGAGGGATTAAGGAGGTGGGAGGGGGATCCTTTTGCCAGAAGATGCAGTCACAACCACACTAAGTATCCCTTGGCAATTTTCTGTGTGGTGAGTGACTTCTCCCTCCAAAATTTAGGATCCTTAATCTTCACTCAGATCTGGGTTCTCAGGGACTACCGGTTCCTTACTCGGAATCCAGTGACAAATAAGGGTACTGTCTGGGAGCTCTGCTGGCATCTCCAGCTAGAGAACCTTTGGGTGTCTGTAGTCCTTTCTTTGGAGGAAGATTAATGAGGATTAAGTATCCCTTCCTCTTCCTCCCCATTCCCATCACTCTGAATTCACCATTTCCCTCAATCCAGAATGGGAGATGTAGGAAGAAGCACACTGTGCTAATCCTATTTCCCCTCTATTCTCCTATTTTGTTTTGTTTTAGTATCAACAACTCTGGCCTCGCTGTCCCCATGTTGTTGGGGGGAAGTTTTGCATTCCTGATGTTTTCAGTTGTAATATATGTCCTATGGAAAAAGAAACGCATGGGAAGTAAGTAAGAGCTTGACCTGGCTAAAGGAGGAGGCTGCCCCCGATCTTGTTTGAGGTCTGCTCCAACACTAATACTGGTCATTCCATGTCTTTCAGTCTCCTTGCTGCATATCCCTTTTCCTGTCCCTGGGGAGAATTGATATTCATGACAATTTATTGCCAGGGAAATGGGGAACAGCAGAACATAGATCCCAGGAGCTTCCCTTGCAACTAGTCAGTCAGCCAGCATTAATTAAACACTTAAGATATGCAATTGCCATTCTAATAAATGGGGAGAAAGAGAAAGGCAGAAATAATCCTTATCTTCAAGAAGCTTGTATTCTAATTAGTGAGAAACCATGTAAGTAACTAGGTATGTTGAAGATATATACATAGGAGATGGAAAGTAATTTGAAAGAGGAAGCTAGCAACCAGGGGAATGCTTGCAGAAGGAAAAATTTGAGCTGAGTCTTAGAGGAAACCTGGAAAATGAAGAGGTAGAAGTGAATGGGTAGAACATTTCAGCTGTGGGGGAATGACTCAAACAACAAGCTTTTGAGCTGATTTAGAAGGTGGTAGACCCAGATTGAAGTCCTGACTCTAACACATACTGTCTATGAGACCCTGGGAATATTACTTAACCCCTCAGTACTCTCATTAACATTCTAAATTGTAGATACATTGCTGATTCATATTAGTAGAGAATTTTCTCACCTGGGAGCTCCCCATACCAATGAAATCACAGGTATATTCCCTATCCCTTTGGGCCAAGCACTGTAGGAAAACAGGGGAAAAAAGGGAAACAGTTTTCCTTCCTAATGGGCACAAAAAGGTTTCCTCTCAATCTTTAGTCCTGAATTTGGGGTGGGGGTGGGGTGGGGGGAGTATAGGAGGACCATACACACCGTATATGCCAGGATGGGCTGGAAATGCTACATTTCTGTAGTGTCTATGGACTTTATTCTCTTTATATCTTTGCAGGTTACTATGTATGAGATGCTCCAGTTTTACCCTGGTCAAATAGGCCTGAAGAACTGGAACCCTCAGAAGCAGGCTAAGTCTAAGTAGTCTGAGACTACCCTGTCCCAGCCACGATGGAAGGAAGATCATCTTCCAACTGGCTCTCAGGTGCTGGAATCAGCAGAGAGGAAGATGGTTAATGAAGAGTTGATTCCATTGTCCAGTGGGATGAGAATCCATCCCTGCTCCTGAATTCAGAGGATGGCTGCCTATTATAGGAGGATTTGGGTAATACTGGGGGTTGTATTTGTCTTTAGAAACCAGATACCATTCCCCTCCCAAACCTGAAGGCAATGAATGAGAAAGCTCAGTCTCCAGCCCATTGCTGATGGGGCAGAAGAGTGGGGCAGAGACCCAGACAGCCTGCTCAGCTTGGGAAAATTCCGTTGTGAGCCTTTGCAGGCAGGCAGTGACACTAGATGCAGCATTGAAATCTTTTCTAGAGCTACCACCTGAAGACAGGAGGATCTTGAGCCTTCTCTTGGTTATAAGGTTATCCTAGAAAGAATTCCAGAACAGAGCAAACCTGGGATAATGCCCCCTAAGATGATACCAGAGGGATCTTTCATTCTGCCCCGATTACATAAATCCTAATGGATAGCAGTTCAAATCTGGCCTCAGACACTTACTAGCTGTGTGACCTTGGGCAAGTCACCTAACCCTGTTTGCCTCAGTTTTCTCATCTGTAAAATGGGCTGGAGAGGGGAATGGCAAACCACTCTCATATCTTTGCCAAGGAAACCCCCAAAGGGGTCACTAAGAGTTGGATATGACTGAAAAATGACTAAACAACAACAATGGATAGCAGCAAGGGACTAATAAGCCCAAGAAAAAACTGGACCTCATGTTACCACTTTTCAAGAGGGAGGAAGTGGTGAAATCTGGAATTCCATTTGCTTTTCACCCCTTTTTTGGGGGGTTAATAACTACATTAGCTGATTCTCTCATCTTAAAATTTAGCTTCATAGAGTGGGTGGCAGGGGGCAGTAGGTTGTAAAAGAGGAACACCAGTACTTGTGGATTCCCTTCTGGACTAGTTTTCCTTTCTTAAAGAAGGGGAGGTCTGAAATCTTCCTTTGAGGAGAAGTGAAACCATTTTGGAATGAATATCTCCTGAGAAGGGATCCTCAATTGAAACCAGGCTACCTTCAATCACGCCTGTCTTCTTTGAGGGAAATGATCTAGTGCTCTTTATACTCCCCACCCCCTTCCCAACCAAAGTTTGTTCACTTTGTGGTGACTTTCTCTGTTTTCCTGGGGAGTGAGGGGTGGTACTGGATGGATATTTAAATTCTTTATACACATCATTCATTACTGCCCTGTTTCTGGCCACTCCTGTGTGAGCTTGGCCATTGACAAAGGCAACTTTGGGAGCATCAGTCGATAACTGACTTTCCTTGCCTCAGGATATCCTCCTTCTCTTGGAGCTACTTCAAGTCTAGTATCTAAGTTCCAGGAATCTCCATAGTTCACAATTAATATATAGGTCAGAATTAGGGTGTCTCAGAATTAGATTATATACACTGTAACTGGGTAAAATAAGGTCCATCATCCAATTAGATTTCATTCATTCATTCATTCATCTGTTCATTTGTTGATTCATTCATTCATCCAAGAAGTATTTGTTAATGCTAGCTAGCATTTATTAACATTCATTCATAATTTAGCCTTACTAACAACTTACTGTGCACTCAGTATTGTGCTATGTCAGAGACATTGAAGGAATTATGGGTTCTTCCCTCTGAACTTATACTGTGTACTTGACTTTCAAGGTTTCATAAACTAGGGTAGATGAACTCATTTAAAAATATTTTGATAACTATATTTCAATATAATTAGTTTCCTTTGTAATCTTGTAATATGATATTTTGTAATCTTGTAATATAACAAATATTTTAAATGTAATATTATATTGATTTTAAAATAGTCTAAGACTGTCCATAGTCTTCATGGGACTGCCAAAGGGGGCCAATTATGGAATAAAAGATTAAGAACCTCTGACTTAGAGAGACAGGATACATATTGGTGAGAAATAAGAGAATAGTCTTAAGTTATCTGATCAACATGAGAATACAGGGCAAATTAATTGGCTAGAGGGGCACCCAAGCCAGAGGCTTCTTTAATTAGGTATCATTTGGAGCTAATATCCTAAGATGTGGGCATCCATAGATGCCTTCCCACTCAATGCTGGGTCCTTTGCTTTGGCTGATATCCGACAGGATGTGTAACTAGAATAACTTTCTGAACCTTATCATTATTCTGGGAGTGGCTTGAAAAGTCTCCTTGGCAGAGTGGCTCTGTGCCCATTCTCCAGGCCAGGATAGCTGCTCAAAAGAGAAGAGAACCAAGGTGAAGTTCAGATCCCAGATGCTGGTGGACCTCAGTGTCTAGTCTTAAATAGTATTTTTTCCTATTTTTGTATCTCCAGTATTTAGCACAGTGCCTGACACATAGTTAAGTGCATAATAAATGTTTATTGATTAATTGACTGAAACTGACCCAAAGCTAGAGTAATCACCAGTCATATTAGGCATGCGGCTAGGGAACCCCAAAAGTTAACATTAACCTGGATCCTACTTTCACTTGCTGATCATCTTTCTTTCTTTTTTGGGGGGGGGAGTGGTAAGGCAATTGGGGTTAAGTGACTTGCTCAGGGTCATACAGATAGTACATGTCAACTGTCTGAGACCAAATTTGAACTCAGGTTCTCCTGACTTGGTGGCCCTGGCCTGTGCCACCAAGCTGCCCTGAGTATCTTTCTTAAAATAAATTTTAGTAATACTTTTTGTTGTTTACATCACCAAAATTTCTACCATATCTCACCCCCTCATTTATATAACTGAAACCATATAAGCAAATGTTTTTAAGAAAAATATGAGGGGGCAGCTAGGTGGCACAGTGGATAAAGCACTGGTCTTGGATTCAGGAGGACCTGAGTTCAAATCCAGCCTCAGACACTTGACACTTAACTAGCTGTGTGACCCTGGGCAAGTCACTTAACCCTCATTGCCTTGCATAAAAAAATATGAAAAAAGACAAAAAATGAGTAAAACTGATCAATACATTGAGAAAAAAGGGAAAGTATATGCAATGAATCACATCTGTGTATCTTCTACCTCTGCAAAAGAGTGGGGTGGGGGTGATCTTATATCTCACCTTTAGAATCACACTTGTTCTTTGTAAGTTTGTAACATTCATTTTTTAAAAAAACTTATTTTTTAGCATTCTTTTAACATTAATTTTCGTTTGTTTTGTGGTTGTTCTTTCCATTTACATTGTTGCAGTTTGTGGTGCATGTTTTTTTTTCTTGGCTCTGATTATTTCACTCTGAATCAGTTCGTATAGATCTTTTCATACTTCTCTGTATTCATCATATGTTATTTCTTACATTCATGTGGAGGATAGAATGGAGGGGGCAGTAACTCAGTTCTGTGTTAGGTCGACAGATTACCAGGCTCTTGCAATAGTCCAGGCTTGCACCAGGGTGGTGGCAGTATCAGAAGAGAGAAGGGGGGTACATATGAAAGATGTTAAAGAGGTGAAATAGACAATCCTTGACAAAAGATTAGATATTGGGGCAGGTGAGAAGTGAAGAGAACAACACCTAGGTTGTGAGCCTGGAGAACTGGGAGGATTGTGTTACCTTTGGCAATGATAGGGAAGTTTGGAAAGGGAGAAAGGTTAGGGTAGACAATAATAAGTTCAGTTTTGAGTTTAAAATACTGAGTTGAAGATGTCTACTGGATATCCAGTTTGAGAAGTCTGAAAGGGAGTTGGAGCTGTGAGATTAGAGGTCAGCAAAAAGGTTAGGGCAAGATAGGTAGATTTGAGAATCATCGGGGGCAGCTAGGTGGCACAGTGGATAGAGCACTGGCCCTGGATTCAGGAGGACCTGAGTTCAAATCCAGCCTCAGACACTTGACACAAGCTGTGTGACCCTGGGCAAGTCACTTAACCCTCATTGCCCCACCAAAAACAAACAAATAAATAAATAAAAAGATTTGAGAATCATCAGCTTAGAGATGATAAATCCATGGCAGCTGATGAGATCACCAAGTAAGGTAGTATACAATAAGGGAAGACAACCCAGTGTAGAACCTTTAAGGATACCTATGGTTAGACTGTTGCTGTTCATCTTTCATTTTTGAAGAGGACCAGTGACATCAGGAGGGTGATGTCTTGACTTGCAAGTAAATTGAATTTAAGTGAGGCAGGGCTGTGCAAAGTCATTAGTCTCACTCTCTCCTCCAGAACCATCTGTGTCCAGTAGGAAGACCTAGGTCAGGACAACTGTAGATGGCCCTGGGCTTATAGTTAGAGGGAGCAATTTGGATGAGTCTGTAGTGAGCCACCTTCCCACCACTGAATCAAGATTTCACTCTTCCTTTCCTGCTGTTTCAGTGCCTCCCTTTTGTGTACTCAATCATTCTCCTCAAGCCCTCTTCCCTCTGAGAGAGTCTTCCTTCATTTTTTACCATTGCTTTCATTAGGATACATCAGTTTCTGCACTTCTTCCTCCCCACTCCCTTTTTTGCTGTTTAGTCCTACAAAAAAAAAAAAAACCCAAAACCAAACCTGATTCACTGTAGAAAAAGAGTTGTGAGATTTAGCACATTGTGTTTCAAGCCTGTATTCCCATAATTGGTTCTTCTATTTATATTCCGTTTTCACCCTTGTTTCCTGGTGTACTAGAGATATGGGCCTCTCAATGGTCCTTCTGCTGTTATTTTGTTGTTGTTATTATCCTCACGGGTGTCTTTTTCTTTCTAGGTTTTTCTTTTAGGCCTGGTGAATTCCTCCTTTACTGCTACCCTCCCCACCCCACCCCCCACACAAACCCACCTCCTAGCCACTAACATTCTTCCCCACTTGCCTTTGTTTCTATGTTTTTTGGCTGAGCACAGCTGGAGGCAGCTGTGTGGCATGGTGGATAGAGCATGTGACCTGGAGTCAGGAAAACCTGAGTTCAAATCTGGCCTCAGACACTTACTAGCTGTATGACCCCGGGCAAGTCATATAACCTCTGTTTGCCTCAGTTTCCTCATCTATGAAATGAAAATAGTACCTACCTAGGTTTGTTGTGAGGATCGAATGACATATCAGCACAGTGCCTGGCACACGGTAAGCGATATATAAATGTTAGCCACCATTATTATTGTGGCAACTAAGTACATTGCCATGCTGCCCTCTCTGGGAAAGCACCATTCCTGCTCTCGGTTCATTGGGTTATTGGCTCATTAGGGTTCTTGGTATCTTAGGCTGTGGAGACAACTGAAATTGCTTAATCTCTTGTGTGTATATATCTATATCTATATCTATATCTATATCTATATCTATATCTATATCTATATCTATATCTATATCTATATCTATATCTATATCTATATCTATATCTATATCTATATCTATATCTATATCTATATCTATATCTATATCTATACCTATACCTATACCTATATCTATATCTATATCTACATACATACACATATATATGTATATATAATCTCTTGTGTGTGTATATATATATATATATATATATATATATATATATATATATTTGTGTGTGTGTGTGTGTGTGTGTGTGTGTGAGGCAATTGGGGTTAAGTAACTTGCCCAGGGTCACACAGCTAATAAGTGTCTGAACTAATACATGTTTGAACTCAGGTCCTCCTGAATCCAGGGCCAGTGCTCTATCCACTGCGCCAACTAGCTCCCCCATATATCATTCTTATTTTGGAAAAGTTTGAGAGTTAGTGCTACAACTTGTTAGTCTTGTGACTTATAATTCCCACTTCACATGCCCCCTCCCATGGCATCCCACATTACTACGATTACTGGACTTCCTTCTTGGGCCTGGGCCCTGTGCCTGGCCTTGCCCCACATCCTGAGTCGTACTTATACAGTGCACCCTCAGAAGGCTCATGGGTCAGGGTTTAGAGAGGCATGGGAACTTTCTCAAATGCTTTAGCCAGGTGAAAAAAGTTAGAAAAGTTCAGAGATAATGATTTAATTTCTGTGACCCTTATGAATCATTTCTTGTAACTTTTCAGTCTTGAAATAGAATTTCTCTTACTGTGTCCTATGGTTCCTTGTGGCCAATATCACATTACTAGGAAGGCCCTTTGAACAGGTTTCAATGCTAGTGATTTTTTCCCCTTCAGACTAACAACAGTGAAATTCTTGTTCTTATTCTATTTACAAAAAATACTCTGCATACCAGCTTTCTAGGATGATAAGCTTAATTTCCCTAATTCTGTTCCCAATTTTTCCTAATATTTTCCTCTCCCCTCTCTTAATAATTATATCTTTCCTGGGATTTATAAGAGTTTTAGGTTATATATTTTTACTCTTGAAATGATCTATGGCCAAATTAACTTGACATAATAGATAGAATGTGAGGCTTGGAGTCAAGAATACCTGGGTTTGAATCCTGAGCACAAAACTTAATTACCTATATGATCCTGGGAGAGTTGATTAACCTCTCAGCCTCAGTTTACCTATCTATTAAGTGTCAAAAGCAATTATATCTACCTCACACATTGTTATGAGAGTCATATGAAATAATATATGTACAAGTCCCTCATAACTGTCAATTTTAATTATTGTTGTTGAAATACAAATGAAAATATATTTTTAGAAATGTATAAATAAAATAAAACCTATTTTCCATTTTTAAAGTCTTGTCACTCAATTGATCAATCAATCAAAAGTTTAAAGTAAATGTAAATCATTTCTATGAATGTCAACCAAAGGTATGAACTTGGTACAAACAACCCAGTTGCAAATTTGGAAGAAATGAAGTCCTTCAGAGTTATTGGATGAAATCAGATAACAAAAATGTATTGGAATTGTTTGAAAGAATTAGAAACACCTCTGGACCTATATAACGTATCAGAAAAAAGATGTTTCTGCAGCCACATTCTAACAACTGCTTTGAGAGTTAAACTTTGAAGTTTACTCTTTGAAACTTTGAGAGTAACATTTCATCTATTTATTTATTCATTTATCTTATGAGGCAATTGGGGTTAAGTGACTTGGCCAGGGTCACACAGCTAGTAAGTGTCAAGGGTCAGAGACTGGATTTGAACTCAGGTCCTCCTGAATCCAGGGCCAGTGCTCTATCCACTGCGCCACCTAGCTGCCCCAAGAATAACACTTTAAAGAACCTTAAACCCTTGTTCCTATGATAAGCAGATACCAAGAGTGCCAGAGGTAAGTCAATTCACTCTGGGAGTGTACACAGAAGGAATATCACACTGTACCTTTATATCCCCCTCCCCCATTGAACAAGTCAGTAAAGAAACTGGACCAGTGAATAGCTGGGGACTGAGAGAGGATAAACTAGACAAGTTAAGGACAGTCTAAGGAACATGACCTCTTCAGGATGGATAGAGGTATAACTTTAGGACTTTATAAAGGCCTTTGACCACTGGGACCAGTAGAGAACTATATATACCTCTGGGGACCTTCCTAAAGTATCCAGAAAGGGAGAAAAAGACATATTCAATCAGGAGCTATGAGTTATCTCTTTGTCACATATGCTCAAGTCTGTATTCCCCTGAATTCCATATGCATTTACAGAAGAATATTTGCCAGACTTTGAGGGGAGGAAGTGTTTTCTACTAATCATTGTAACTATTAAAAATATTCCTGTCTAAATACCCTTTGCAAATACCCTGATTAAAAGTTTGTCCTGGCTGGAGCTAGAAAGAAAACAGATTCTTGAGGATCCAGGTAGAGAAGAATCCCAGAAAAAAAGATATGGTCAAGATTAGAGTAAGATAGAGTAGGGGCAGCTAGGTGGTGAAGTGGATAGAGCACTGGCCCTGAAGTTGGGAGGAACTGAGTTTATATCTCACCTCAGACACTTACTAGCTATATGACCTTGGGCAAGTCACTTAACCCCAATTGCCTTAAACATCCAGGGATATCTCTAGTCATCCTCATATATATCTTGCCACTGGATCCAAATAGTAAAATGAGCACAGGACCAGAATGGTGAGGCTGGTGATTTTGCCCAGCTCTCCCTCACTTAAATCCAATTCACTCTAAGTCATGACATCACGCCAATATCGTGGTCCTCTGAGAATGAAGGACAAGCAACAAGGCAGATTAAGGCAGAGGTATTCTGGGGCAGCTATGTGGTGCAGTGCATAGAGTGCTGGGCCTGGATTAAGTAAAACTAATCTTCCTGAATTTAAATCTAGCCTCAGATACTATCTGTGTCACCTGGGCAAGTCACTTTACTCTGTTTGCCTCAGTTTCCTCATCTGTAAAATCAAGCTGAAGAAGGAAATGGTGAACCACTCCACAATGCCCAAATGGAGTCACAAAGAGTTAGACATGGACAAAAATGACTGAACAACAACAATTCTATGATCAAGTTTTATTTACACCAGGAATGCACAGTTGGTTTAATATAACAAAGACTGTACAGACAGTTATTCCTTCATGTGAATTTGCTTTGCACAAATTTAACTTTACATAAAGAATTTTGAAAGAAATCAGTAATTCAATCCCCCCCTCCCCTCCCCATGTTAACTTTACTGTACAATACTATGCTCTCCACTTCCACCTCCAGCTTTGTGTTCTGTGGCTTCTGAGACCTCTGCAAGGACAGAGAAAGCCTTTGCCCCTCTCTACCCTCCTGCCCCTGCCCACCAGCTGGTCCCTATATGTCCATTGGCATTTGGTTATTGAGTGTCTATTGCTGAGGGTGTTGCCCACCCTCTCTTGTCTATGTCTATGTCCCACGTGTCTGCCACCTCCATGTTCTTCCTCTCAGTTTGGCCAGACCTCCAAGTGGCTGGCCTGGCCCTATCCTGTTGTGCCTCACTTCTCTGTCCCCAGCCTCATCATGTCCTTGAACCATGTACTGGCCCCATCCTCTACTAACAAGGCCCCCTTCCAGTATCCCTTCCTCCCTCCCTTCCCCACATTCACAGGCAAATTCACATTATGTAAAAATCACTTTAAGCAGAGGTCTGTGGAACACTCCACTTACATAAAGTGAGAAATGCCTGTACATATGCTAAATCATGTTTATATCAATAGGTGGGAAAAATGCTTTTTTGACTAAATCCAAATCCATTTCAATTAAATAATACCAACACATTTTCTGTTTTTATTATATTTGCCACTCTGATAGGTGTGAGGTGATACCTCAGAGTTGTTTTAATTTGCATTTCTCTGATGAATAGTGATCTAGAGCATTTTTTCTTATGATTATGGATAGCTTTGATTTCTGTTGGAGGGGATGTGGGAAAACTGGGAAGCTAATCTACTGTTGGTGGAGTTGTGAAAAGATCCAACCATTCTGGAGAGCAATTTGGAACTGTGCCCAGAGGGCTTTAGAATTGTGCATACCCTTTGATCCAGCAATACCACTGCTAGGTTTATATCCCAAAGACATCCCCCAAAAGAGAAAAAGATCTATTTGTACAAAAATATTTATAGCAGCTCTTTTTTGTGGTGGCTAAGAATTGGAAATCTAAGAAATGCCCATCAATGGGCGAACAGCTAAACAAACTGTGGTATATGATGATGATGGAATATTATTGTGCTATATAAGAAATGACAAGCAGAATGACTTCAGAAAGGCCTGAAAGACATGTTTGAAATGATGTATTGTGAAGTGAGCAGAACCAAGAGAACTTTGTACACAGAGACAGCAATATTGTTTGATGAAGAACTGTGAATGACTTGACTATTCTCAACAATACAATCCCAAAGGACTATTGATGAAACATACTATCCACCTCCAAAGACAGAATTGATATTGATGGAACACAGACTGAAGCATGCTATTTTTTTTTACTTTCTTCCATTTTTTTTCTTTTAATCAAGTTTTCTTGTACAAAATGACAAATATGGTAATAGTTTACATAATTGCTCATGTATAACCCATATCTGATTGCTTACTGCTGGGGCAGGGCGGGGGGAGGGAGGGAAGGAGGGATAAAAATTGGAACCCAAAACTATAAATAAAAAAGTTTATTATTTTAAAAAATTATACTGAAACAAATATAAAAGAATAAAAAGCATTTCCCAGTGGGTAATGGTCAGTCTGCACAGCACCCCCCCACACACACACACACAGACACAAAGACAAACACACGCCTCTCTCCCTACTCACTCTTTCTTTAACAGGGGAGTAGGGATTGGGATGGGATAGGAAAGGGAAAAGGGAAATCTGCCTTTTATGTCAACTCCTATTTATTAAAGATTAATTTCCTTTGCCTTCTTCAATTAACCAAATACAATATCAAATGAAGAAATGCAGCTATCAAAAACTATATAGGGGGCAGAGCCAAGATGGCGGAGAGGAAGCAGCAAGCTGCCTGAGCTCTCCTTCTGTTCCCTCAAAACGAACATTAAATCAAGCCTCTGGATTGATTCTGAAACTACAGAACCTGCAAAGAGACAGAGATCACAGTCCTCCAACCAGAGATAATTTAGAAGACTTCAGGAAAAGGTCGGTCTGACTCGGGCAAAAGGGAGGCCCAGCGCAGGGCAGCAACCCAGCGCCGAGGGGGTCGGGGCAAGTCAGCAGGAGCTGCGGGCCACAGCCGAACAACTGAGGCTCCCGGAACCTGGTTCAAAAATCTGGTGGCCAAGAAGGACAGTGGAAAACCTTACCTGCACCGGCCGAGAGGGCCACGAACGGCGGGATCAGACGCCGGGGTCTGGCGCCTGGCTGGCTGAGCACAATCATACAGGAAGTGCAGGGCGGGGCATCTCCACACACCATAAAGGCCTCAGAGTAAAAGCCCGGTCACACAGCACCTATACACCTGCACAAGAAGCCCAAAACAGGGACCCTGGTGCCCCCAGAGCAGACCTCAACGTAAGGAATAAATAAATAAGCTGCAATAATGAGTAAGAAGCAAAAAAGAGCCCTCTCCATTGAGAGCTTCTGTATCAATAGGGAAGAAGCCAACACAAACTCAGATGAGGACAATAGCCTCAAATTGTCTACATCTGAAGCCTCACAAGGGAAGGTGAATTGGTCCCAAGAACAAAAAGCCTTCCTGGAAGAGCTCAAAAAGGATTTTAAAAATCAATTGCAAGAGGTAGAAGAAAAAATGGGGAGAGAAATGAAAGCAAAACAAAAAAACTATGAAAAAAGAATCAGCAGCTTAGAAAAGGAAGCTGAAGAAAACAAAGCCTTAAAAAAATTCATTTGGCCAAATGGAAAAAAAGCTGCATAATCTCACTGAAGAAAACAATACCTTAAAAAATTCACTTAGCCAAATGGAAAAAAAGGTGCATAATCTCACTGAAGAAAACAATGCCTTAAAAATTAAAGTGGGACAGTTGGAAGATAAGGAATCCATGAGACACCAAGAATCAGTCAAGCAGAATAAAAAAAATGAAAAAATAGAAGAAAATGTGAAATACCTCATTGGAAAGACAACTGATCTGGAAAACAGATCGAGGAGAGACAATTTGAGAATCATTGGACTGCCTGAAAGCCATGACCAGAAAAAGAACCTAAATACCATATTCCAGGAAATTATTAAGGAGAACTGCCCTGATATCATAGAATCAGAGGATAAAATCATCATTGAAAGAATCCATCAATCACCTCCTGAAAGAGACCCCAAAAGGAAAACTCCAAGGAATATTGTAGCCAAATTCCAGAATTATCAGGTGAAGGAGAAAATACTCCAAGCAGCCAGAAAGAAGCAATTTAAATATCATGGAGCCACAGTCAGGATTGCTCAGGACCTGGCAGCTTCAACATTAAAGGACCGCAAGGCTTGGAATATGATATTCCGGAAGGCAAAGGAGATTGGATTGCAGCCGAGAATCTATTACCCAGCAAAAATGTGCATTTTCTTTCAGGGGAAAAGATGGACATTTAATGACATTGGCGACTTTCAATCTTTCCTGGTGAAAAGACCAGAACTGAATAGAAAATTTGATCTCAACATACAAGACTCAAGAGAAGTTTAAAAAGGTAAACAGAGGGGGAAAAAAAAAAGTTACCCTATTAGGTTAAACTGTTTATATCCCTACACAGGAAGATAATACTCATAACTCTTAAGAACTGTAAAAGTATTTGGGCAGAGAGAAGGACTTTATATAGAGGGTATAAATATAAATTGTCTTTGATGTGATGATACAAAAGAATTAAGGGGATAAAAAGGGAGTCTATGGGGAGGAGAGGAAAGGGGAGGTGGAATGGGATGAATTATATCATATGAAGAGGTGGATAAAAACCTATTATAATAGAGGGAAGAAAGGAGGGGGGAACATGGTTTCAACCCTATTCTCATTAGATTTGACTCAAAGAGGGAATAACATATACGTTCATTGGGATAAAGAAACTTAACTCATTCTTTAGGGAAACAAAAGGGGAAGGGAAAGGGGGGGGACTGATAGAAGGGAGGACAAAAGCAAGGGAGAAAAGGGTAAAGAAAAGAGAGGGGGGTGATAAAAAGGGAGGGCAGATTGGGGGAGGCAGGGGTAAGAAGTAAAACGTCGGTGAGGAGGAATAGGGTGAAAGAAGGGGGGAAAAGTACAAAGGGGGTAAATAGAATGGAGGGGAATAGACAGTCAGTAATAATAACTGTGAATGTGAATGGGATGAACTCTGCTATAAAACGGAAGCGAATTGCAGAGTGGATTAAAAACCAGAACCCTACAATATGCTGTTTACAAGAAACACATTTGAAGCAGAGAGATACACACAGAGTAAAGGTAAAAGGCTGGAGCAGAATATATTATGCCTCAGCTAAAGTAAAAAAGGCAGGGGTAGCAATCCTTATCTCAGACAAAGTGCAGGCAAAAATAGATCTCATTAAAAGAGATAAGGAAGGAAATTACATCTTACTTAAAGGTACTATAGATAATGAAGTAATATCAATATTGAATATGTATGCGCCAAGTGGTATAGCATCCAAGTTCTTAGAGGAGAAGTTAAATGAGTTACAAGAGGAATTAGATAGTAATACTATACTAGTGGGGGATCTGAATCTCCCCCTCTCAGAATTAGATAAATCTAGCCAAAAAATAAATAAGAAAGAAGTGAAAGAGGTGAATAGATTACTAGAAAAGTTAGACATGATAGATGTCTGGAGAAAATTGAATGGGGATAGAAAGGAATATACCTTTTTCTCAGCAGTACATGGCACATTTTCAAAAATTGACCATGTATTAGGGCACAAAAACATCATAGTCAAATGTAGAAAGGCAGAAATAGTAAATGCATCCTTCTCAGATCATGATGCAATAAAAATTACATGTAAGAAAGAGCCAGGGAAAAGTAGAATGAAAATCAATTGGAAACTAAATAATTTCATTCTAAAGAATGAATGGGCCAAACAAGAAATCATAGAAACAATCAATAACTTTATCCAAGAGAATGACAATAGTGAGACAACATACCAAAATCTATGGGATGCAGCCAAAGCAGTGCTTAGGGGAAAATTTATAGCTCTAAATGCTTACATGAATAAGAAAGAGAAAGAGGAGATTAATGAATTGGGCATGCAACTTAAAAAGCTAGAAAAAGAACAAATTAGAAATCCCCAATTAGACACTAAATTAGAGATCCTGAAAATTAAAGGAGAAATCAATAAGATTGAAAGCAAAAAAACTATAGAATTAATCAATAAAACTAAGAGCTGGTTTTATGAAAAAACCAATAAAATAGATAAAATATTGGTTAATTTGATTAAAAAAAAGAAAGAAGAAAACCAAATTACCAGTATCAAAAATGAAAAGGGTGATGTTACCACCAATGAAGTGGAAATTAAAGCAATAAGTAGGAAATATTTTGCCCAACTGTATGCCAATAAATTTGACAATCTAAATGAAATGGATGAATATTTACAAAAATACAAACTGCCCAGGTTAACTGAAGAGGAAATAAAATCCTTAAATAAACCCATATTAGAAAAAGAAATTGAACAAGCTATTAATGAACTCCCTAAGAAAAAATCCCCAGGGCCAGATGGGTTTACAGGTGAATTTTACCAAACATTTAAAGAACAATTAATTCCAATATTATACAAATTATTTGGAAAAATAGGTGAAGAAGGAGTTCTACCAAATTCGTTTTATGACACAAATATGGTGGTGATACCAAAACCAGGCAAAGCAAAAACAGAGAAAGAAAATTATAGACCAATTTCCCTAATGAATATTGATGCTAAAATCTTAAATAAGATATTAGCAAGGAGATTACAGCAAGTGATCACCAGGATAATACACTATGACCAGGTGGGATTTATACCAGGAATGCAGGGCTGGTTCAACATTAGGAAAACTATTAACATAATCAACCACATCAATAAGAAAACCAACCAAAATCATATGATTATCTCAATAGATGCAGAGAAAGCTTTTGACAAAGTACAGCACCCATTCCTAATAAAAACACTAGAGAGTTTAGGAATAGGGGGAGCTTTCCTTAGAATAATAAACAGTATCTACCTAAAGCCATCAGCAAGTATTATATGCAATGGAGATAAATTAGAGGCCTTCCCAATAAGATCAGGGGTGAAACAGGGATGTCCATTATCACCCCTATTATTTAATATTGTTCTAGAAATGTTAGCTTTAGCAATCAGAGAAGAGAAAGGAATTAAAGGAATTAGAATAGGCAAGGAGGAAACAAAACTATCACTCTTTGCAGATGATATGATGGTATACTTAAGGAATCCTTGAGAATCAAGTCAAAAATTACTTGAAACAATTAACAACTTTAGCAAAGTAGCAGGATATAAAATAAATCCACATAAATCATCAGCATTTCTATACATGACCAACAAAGTCCAGCAGCAAGAAATAGAAAGAGAAATTCCATTTAAAGTAACGGTAGGTAATATAAAATACTTGGGAGTCTACTTGCCAAGACAAACCCAGGAACTCTATGAACACAACTACCAAACACTCTTCACACAAATCAAATCAGATCTAAATAATTGGAAAGATATCAATTGCTCATGGATAGGCAGAGCTAATATAGTAAAAATGACAATACTGCCTAAATTAATTTACTTATTCAGTGCCATACCAATCAGGCTACCTAAAAATTATTTTATACAGCTAGAAAAAATAATAACAAAATTCATCTGGAAAAACAAAAAATCAAGAATATCCAGGGAAATAATGAAAAAAAATTCACAGGAAGGTGGGTTAGCGGTACCAAACCTGGAGCTTTACTATAAAGCAGCAGTCATCAAAACTATCTGGTACTGGCTAAAAAATAGAGTGGTAGATCAATGGAATAGGCTAGGCTCAGGAAATGCAGTAGTAAATGACACTAGTAATGTAGTGTTTGATAAACCCAAAGACTCCAGCTTCTGGGATAGGAACTCAGTATTTGACAAAAACTGCTGGGAAAACTGGAAGATAGTATGGCAGAAATTAGGCTTAGACCAACATCTTACACCTTATACTAAAATAAGGTCAAAATGGATACATGATTTAGACATAAGAGGTGATACCATAGGTAAATTAGGAGAGAAAGGAATAGTGTACCTATCAGATCTTTGAAAAGGAGAACAGTTTTTGACCAAACATGAGATAGAGTATATTATAAAATGCAAAGTGGATGATTTTGATTATATTAAATTAAAAAATTTTTGTACAAACAGAAGCAATGCATCCAAAATTGGAAGGGAGGCAGAAAGCTGGGAAACAATTTTTGAGGCCAGTGCTTCTGATAAAGGCCTCATCTCTAAAATATATAGGGAATTAAATCAAATTTATAAGAATCCAACTCATTCCCCAATTGAGAAATGGTCAAAGGATATGAACAGGCAGTTTTCTGATGAAGAAACCAAAGCTATCTATTCCCATATGAAAAAATGCTCTAAATCTCTAATGATTAGAGAGATGCAAATTAAAACAACTCTGAGGTACCACCTGACACCTATCAGATTGGCTAAAATGACAAAAAAGGAAGATAATAAATGTTGGAGAGGCTGTGGGAAAATTGGAACACTAATGCATTGTTGGTGGAGCTGTGAGCTGATCCAACCATTCTGGAGAGCAATTTGGAATTATGCCCAAAGGGCTATATAGCTGTGCATACCCTTTGACCCAGCAATCCCACTTTTAGGTCTTTTGCCCAAAGAAATCATGGAAGGGGGAAAGGGACCCACATATACAAAAATATTTATAGCTGCTCTTTACGTGGTAGCAAGGAATTGGAAGTTGAGGGGGTGCCCATCAATTGGGGAATGACTGGACAAGTTGTGGTATATGAATACAATGGAATACTATTGTGCTGTAAGAAATGATGAGCAGGAAGAGTTCAGAGAAACCTGGAGGGTCTTACGTGAGCTGATGATGAGTGAGATGAGCAGAACCAGAAGAACATTGTACACAGTATCATCAACATTGAGTGTTGACCTACTGTGATGAACTATATTCTTCTCACCAATGCAATGGTACAGAAGAGTTCCAGGGAACTCATGATAGAAGAGGATCTCCAAATCCAAGAAAAAAAAAAGAAAGAAAGAACTGTGGAGTATAGATGCTGATTGAACCATATTATTTCTTTTGTTTTGGGTGCTGTTGTGTTTTTTTTTTCTATTTTGAGGTTTTGCATCACTGCTCTGATTCTTTCTCTTGTAACAGGATTAATGCAGAAATAGGATTAATGTTATTATGTGTATATATATGTGTGTGTATATATATATATATATATATCTATATGTATATGTATAGAGATATATAGATATAACCTATATCAGATTACCTGCTGTCTAGGGGAGGGGGGGAGGGAGGGGAGAGAGGGAGAAAAATCTGAAATTGTAAAGCATGTATAAACAAAAGTTGAGAACTATCTTTACATGTAACGGAAAAAATTAAATATCTCATAAAAAAAAATTTAAAAAAAAACTATATAAAAATGCTCCACATGGAGAATGATCAGAGAAATGCAGATTAATACAGCTCTGAATCTCCATCTGACACTTATTAAATTTGCAGAGATAATAAAAGAGATAAAACATCAGTTGTTAGAAGGGTTGTGACAAGACAGCAATATGAAAGGACTTTTGTTGGAGATGTGAGTTGATTCAAACATTTTGGAAATTAGTGTGGAAGAATGCCCCTGATTTTTTAAAAACTGTACATACCTGTTAACCCTGACTCCCTAAAGAAGCCAAAGACAGAGAGAAAGAATTTCTACAATGATATTTATAGCAGCACTTTTTTGATATAACAAAGAGAAAAATATTTTTAAAAGGTTCCCATTAATTGTGAAATGGCTGAACAAACTGTGGAGTTGAATGCAGTAGAATTTTATTGTGCTATAAGAAATGAAAAATTCAATGAACTCTACTTATCTGTTACAAGGGAGCATTTATACTTTTGACTGGGGTTGGGCAGGTGGGAGATGGGTTAGTGGTTAGTGACAGACATAAAAAAAAATCACCAAACGTATATATTTTCAATGCACAGGAAAAAAAAAAAAGAATTACCAGAAGGGACAAAAATAGAGCAACTTATCACTACATTGTCGCTACATATTCTCTCTCTCTCTGTATATGTACATCTGCATATATGTATATATGAATTACAAGAGGGGACATAAAAGTAACTTTTTTCTACCTTGTTAAACACACACACACACACACACACACACACACACACACACACACACACGGTGTCCTAAAAAGTTTTACTACAATATTAGGCTTTAGGACTTAAAAACCACATTCAGTCTTTTATATTTATACATATAAACAGTATGTATTCATACATGTTTTGAAATACCTTGTGTTTGTGTATGAGTATATATGAATATGTGTATATTTATCTATCATATATAGTATATATAGATGCTTTAAATATACACTTCCTTATTCTCCCTTTCTCCCTTCCTACTAACTCTCAGTAGAAACTCCTTTTGGGCCATGAACTCCAACCTCCTGCTGTTGAAATTCTTTTCCTGCCCAACTCAAAGTCACAGTCACTCAGAGCTGGAAGGAAGTGTCCTAAAAGACTGAATGTGGTTTTCAACTTCTAAAGCTTAATATGATTTTACAGAGGAGGGGACTAAGGCCCAGAGAAGAAAAGGAATTTGTTCAAGCTCATGCAGTAAGGAAATGGAAGAGCAGAACCTAGTACCCAGTGCTGTTGAACCTCAGCCCAGGGCTCTTCCCTCTAAAATGGCACCCTTCTTCTCTATGTTCTCCTTTCCCTCCAGAATCAGGGCTTGCCCTCTGCATTAGAGATGTCTGTTTAGATCTACTGACACCCTGGTCCCTTCCTCTGCCTGAGTTCCTCAGCCAAGTAAGGAACCCACACAGGGATCCAGACTGGTTTTTCCCTAGGCTCTGCTGGCTTAGAAACAAACGGTCTGGGTGAGTTTTCCTAAAGACTCTAGAAAAAATGAGGCAAGTGACAGAACTATCAAAATGAGGGGTATTTTAGAAAGAGAGAAATGGGGCAGCTAGGTGGCACAGTGGATAAAGCACTGGCCCTGGATTCAGGAGTACCTGAGTTCAAATCTGGCCTGAAACACTTGACACTTACTAGCTGTGTGACCCTGGGCAAGTCACTTAACCCTCATTGCCCAGCAAAAAAAAAAAAAAAAGAAAGAAAGAAAGAGAGAGAGAAATACCCCAGGGGTATTTTAGAAAGTTAATGGCCTCCTAAGCCTCTAGGCTTCATCTAAGCCTGAAAGGTGTCAGACTCCCACTGATTTCTCGGACTATTCTTTCCTCATTTAATTTTGTCTGAAGGTGTTAATCCTCTCTCCTCAGTTTCCTCATCTTTAAAATGGGGATAGTAACAGCACTTATCTCTCAGGGTTTTTGTGAGGATTAAATGGGATAATAGTTATAAAATGCTTAGTGAAGGGCCTGGTATACAGTGTTGTTGTTCAGAGTCATTTCAGCTGTGTCTGACTCTCCATGACCTCATTTTAGGGTTTTCTTGGCAAAGATACTGTATACCATTCCTTTCTCCAGTTCATTTTACAGCTATAGAATTTGAATTCATGAAGCTGAGTCTTCCTGATTCCAAATCCAGCTTTCTAATTGTGGAAACTAGGTGTCACAGTAGATAGAGAACTGGCCTTCAAGTTGGGAGGACCCAAGTTCAAATTTGACCTCAGACACTTATTAGCTGTATGACCCTGGGCAAGTCACTTAACCCCAATTGCCTTAAACATCTAGGGACATCTCCAATAGTCCTGATGTATATCTTGCCACTAGACCCAGATGGCTCTGGAGGAGAGAGTGAAGCTGGTGACTTTGCACAGACCTGTCTCATATAAATCCAATTCATTGCAAGTTATGATATCACCCCAATGTTATTTTCCTCTTTCAGAATGAAGGACAAACAACAAACAATCCACTGTGTCACCTAGTGGCCCTACAGAGTAGGTGCTATGTAAATGTTTCTTTCCTTGTTCCTCACATAGGATGCTCCATTTCCTGTCTCTGTGCCTTTGTATTGACTATGGCTGGAATTAACTCTCACTTCAATGCTTAGAATCAATTTATTTCCTTCTGTAAGGGGCTAAAATTCTAGCTATACTGTCTAAAATATCTAATGAGTATTCGCCAATAAATTATAAGCTTTAGCAAGAGTTAGACTTTTAAGCATTTATTAAGGAGAATAAGAATTTGGTAAAGAGAGAGAGAAAGGCCTAGATTCATCTATCTATTAAAGGGAGAGAGCATTTTGCGCTCCACTCTCCCCCAGAGTCCTGACAAAAGAGAGACAGAGAGCCAGCCTCTCCCCCTCTTCCTCCCACAAGCAAACGTCACTTCCTGACACCAAAGAGCTGCATGTCTTGCCTTCAGACGCCTTCTCCTCATGGCGGAGTTTTGCTACAGTAAGTCTCCAGCAGGTGGCGTCATTCCAATTGTTATACTTCTAAACTTTGATCAAGCCAAATCGTTAAAAAAAGTTTTATTTTGAACTCAAATTCCCCAAATAGAAGCATTTCCATGTGCACAGATTGCGTATGAAATGACGAATTTCCATTTTGTACTGAGTTTTTAAAACAAGTGTATATTAAATGCCACATGTTGCTTTCAAAACCATTCTGCTAGGGGGCAGCTAGGTGGTGCATTGGATAAAGCACTGGCCCTGGATTCAGGAGGACCTGAGTTCAAATCCAGCCTTAGACACTTGACACTTACTAGCTGTGTGACCCTGGACAAGACATTTAACCCTCATTTCCCCACAAAAAAAACCAAAAAACAAAAAACAAAAGCCATTTTGCTTATCTGCCAAGTAACATCTATGTAAAGTCTTTTCTGATTCCTGAAGCTGCTAGTGTCTCATCAACAATTTAACCTTGTTATCTATTTTACATATACATATTTTTGGACATGTCAGCCTCTGATAGAATGTAAGGTCCTTTGAGAGCAGAAATGGTTTCATTTTTATCTTTGCATACTAAGCACCTAGGACAGTGACTAGTATGTTCTAGGTACTTAATAAAAAATACTTGTTACTTGCTTGCTTAGTGCTGGACAATGGTTCTTGTGATTTGAGAGCATATCATATTGATATGCTTGGCTAGGTCATCAGTGGATTTGGGGAAGGCAGATTAGCCTGAACACAACTGCAGGAACAATAAACTAAAATAATAACCCAGGCGTTCTTAATCTGGGGTCCCCAGAATACCAAGGGGTCTATGGGCAGATTTCAGGAGATCTGTGAATATTTATGAGGAAAAAATCATACATTTATTTTCACTAACTTCTAATTTTAATTTAGCATTTCTTTAAATTATTTTTTTAAATTATCCTTCTGAGGAGTTTATAGTCTTTATGAGACTGCCAAGGTAATTAATGGCACATAAAAAGGCTAAGAACCCCTGATAGGGAGGATGTATGAGAATATCGTACTTCAAATGGAAGGCTCATAGAATGCTTGTATATGGTGCACGAAATGTCATTACCTTATTTGGGCCCCAAGCTTTGTGCTAGATTTTCTTGGAAGAGGGAGGAAGTGAGGGTGTGAGGACTGGGGACCAAGTGTTTCCTCACTGTGTTCTATTTATAGCCCAAATATAGAGGCCATGAGAGTCAAGCTACTCCAGAGACACCTCTACCTTGGACAGTAACAGATACAATTTATTCCTTGAGAGACCAAGATGTCCTAAAAGCTCTATCCCCCGCCCCCCAGTCTCAAGAGTATGTGTCTTCAAGCTACATTTTTATTTCCTCAGTCTTACAATCTAAACTGGCCTGTTCCCAGCCACCTTTGTACTCTCCATGTTCTATGGGGAAGACAAAATAGCATCCCTATACCCCTTAATGCTAATGCTCTACCTCTGGTGATTATCTCTAATTTATTCTATGTATTTGTTTGTACATGTTTGCATGTTACTGCCTTTTTAGTCTTTCTTGAGACAGGGATTGTATTGTGCCTTTCTTTTTTTTTTTTTTTTTTTGTGGGGCAATGGGGGTTAAGTGACTTGCCCAGGGTCACACAGCTAGTAAGTGTCAAGTGTCTGAGGCCGGATTTGAACTCAGGTCCTCCTGAATCCGGGGCCGGTGCTTTATCCACTGTGCTATCTAGCCGCCCCCTTGTGCCTTTCTTTGTACTCCCAACACTTAGCAGGGTGACTGACACACAATTGATGCTTAATAAATGCTTATTGACCAACAACATAGTTGCTTGCACACTATCTCTCCAATTAGATCATGAACTCTTGCAGAAGAGGATCTGCCTCTTGCATTTCTTTGTATCCCCATCCTTAGAACAGTATGTGGCACATAGTAGAAGGTTAATTAATAATTGTAGATTTGACCAGGGAATCCAGGGCTCCAATGGCCCCACCACTATATTTCAATTTAGTATGGCCTATAAATTCATTTATTTTAGGCCTAACCTGATATTTCCCAGGCTGCATAGCCCACTGAGCCTCACTTCTTTCTTGCATCAACAACTTTTGGACAATGAAGAAATCTCTGAGCTCTTATTTAGGATCTTTCCTCATGCCCAAATAAACTCTCCTAACTCTGGCCAGTGGAAGAAAGGTCAATAGCTTTATCTGGTTCTAGCCACTAGTTAGTACTGGGGAGGGGGGAATTAAGTCAGTCATTCAATAAACATTTATTACATGCCAACTTTGTGTCAAACACTGCCTTAAACAATGGGTATATGAAGAAAGGTAAAAGATAGTCCTTATTTTCAAGATCCTGTTTAATGCCAGAGACAACATGTATATAGCTACATACACACAAACTATATACAGGATAAACTTTTCTGGGGGGTGGGGTGGGGCAATGAGGGTTAAGTGACTTATCCTGGGTCACACAGCTAGTAAGTATCAATTGTCTGAGGCTGGATTTGAACTCAGGTCCTCCTGAATCCAGGGCCAGTGCTTTATGCACTTCGCCACCTAGCTGCCCGTATACAGGATAAACTTAAAACAATCAACAAAGGGAATGAGAGAGGCTCAGGAGATGAGGGTGACACTTATGAGCCTGGTTGACTGGAATATGGTGGTACCTTCAACAGAAATAAGGAAAATTAGGAAAAAAAGGAAGGATTGATGGGAAAGATAATGAGATCAGTTTGGGATATGTTGAGTTTATGATGTCTATGGTACACCCAGTTTGGGATGTCTAATAGAAAGCTAGAGATGGAAGAGTGGAGGTCAGCATAGAGGTTAGGGTTGGATAAGCAGATTTGAGGATCATCAGCATAAAAATGATCATTGAATCTATGGGACCTGATAAGATCACCAAGTGAAATAATTTAGAGATAGAAGAGAAGAGGTCACGGACAGAGGCTTGTGGGACACCATTGTTAGCAAGCATGACCTGAATGAGGATCCATCAAAGGAGTGGTCAAAAAAGAAGGAGAGCCAGGAGAGAATAGGGTCATGAAAAACTGGAGACAAGAGACTATCAAGGAGAAGATGATTGAATGTTAAAGGCTGTAGAGAGTTCAAGAAGGATGAGGACTGAGAGAAGGCCATTAATTAAATTGAATAAGTAAGATATTATTATTATTATTATTAACTTTGCTTGCCTCAGTTTCCTCATATGTAAAGTGAACTGGAGAAGGAAATGACAAATCACTCTAGCGTCTTTGCCAAGAAAATCCCAAATGGGGTCATGAAGAGTTGGACACCACTGAACAATAACAACAATCTTCAAAGCACTGTACCAAGCACTAGAGATACTAAGAAAAAAGACAGTTTCTGCCCTCAAAGAGTTCACATTCCAATGGGGGAGACAACCCATATAGAAAGTTTCAATTGCAGATCAGATGGAAAAGTCCCATGGTCCTTAAGGTTCAGAGACAACACAGACGTTAACACCTCTTATCATTCCCATTGATAGATTTTCTCAGTGTCTGATAGCAAGGGCTTGGTGACCGGTAGCTGCATAAGGGTCGCTTCTCAGGATCGCATTTTAAAAAATTAATTAATTAAATAGTCTATTCACTTATTTATTTATTTCTCTATCTACCTACCTATTTATTTATTTGTTTGTTTGTCTGTCTGCCCACTTATTTATTTACACATTTATTCATTTATTTGCCTATTCCTTTCTTTTTTCAGGATTGCATTTTTAAACATTAAATGGAAAAACTTGTGTACAAGCAAAATTGATGGAATTAGAATCAGATGGTAAATTATTAAACTTTGCTTATCTTTTGATCCAATAGCACTACTGTTGTCATGTACCCTCAAGGAGGTCAAGGACAGATGGAAAGAATCCCTAGGTACAAGGATACTTACAGCAATACTTTTTGCTTTAGTAATTAATTGGAAAGAAAATAGTTGCCAGTGAGTAGTTTTTAAACTTTTTGGTCTCAGGACACCTTAACACTCTTTTAAAAAATATTTATTTCTTTAAACTCTTAAAAGTATTTTATCATTTTCCAGTTACATGTAAAGAGAGTTTTCAACATTTGTTTTTATAAGATTTTGAGTTCCAAATTTTTCTCCCTCCCTCCTTTCCTTCCCCCCTCCCCAAGACAGAAAACAATCTGATATAGGTTATATACGTACAATTACTTTAAAGATATTTCTCCATTAGTCATCTTGTGAAAGAAGAGTCAGAACAAAAGGGAAAAACCTTAAAAGAGAAAAAAAAACAAAATAGTAGAAACAGTATGGTTCAATCTGCATTCAAATTCCAATTCTTTTTTTTCTGGATGTGGAAAGCATTTTCCATCATGAGTCCTTCGGAATTATGTTAGATCATTGTATTGTTGAGAAGAGCTAAGTCTATCACAGTTGAACATCACACAAAGTTGCTGTTACTGTGTACACCTTTAATTTTTTTGTTTTTGCAGGGCAATGAGGGTTAAGTGACTTGCCCAGGGTCACACAACTAGTAAGTGTCAAGGGTCTGAGACCGGATTTGAACTCAGGTCCTCCTGAATCCAGGGCTGGTACTTTATCCACTGTACCACCTAACTGCCACTACACCTTTAATTATTAAGGAAGGGGGGCAGCTAGGTAGCAGTATTTCTACTTCTTCATTCTTCTCTTTCAGTAGAACCTCCTTGAAGAACACATAGTGAGTTTCCCACTGGTGTTAAAACCTTTGTCTTGGCTGACTTATGGACTATTACAGTTGGAAGGACATTTAGAGATGATCTCACCCAACTAAGGCCCAGAGAGGGAAATGGATTTGCCCAAGGTCACACAGTAAGGAAAAGCAGATGAGAACCTAGTTCTTGTTGAGTCTCAAGGCAGGGCTTTTGCCTTTAGAAGTCTTGCCTTCTATTCTTATCTTCCCATGCCAAGGGCTTTCCTCTCTGTCCCCTTTTTTACTAGTATCCCTTCCTTCTTTATGTAAATTCTCCAAGGTTAGAAGGCCCCAAACTTTCACTTCTCCCCATGCTCCATTGTCTCTGAAATAGGCAATGGAAACGTTGAGAGGTTTTCTAAGGATTTTCACTTTTACAAACAAAAAGCAAAGTGGCAAAAATAACAAAGGGAAGTATGCAACTTTATCTTTTTTTTCTGGGATTCTTCTCTACCTTTATCCTCAAGAATCTGTATTTTCTTTCTAGCTCCAGTTCTATTCCATGTCAATGCTAAACTATTAGATAAATAGTTTCTTTCTTCTAGTTACTGAATGTTACTGAATTATAATTTTTCTCTTTCCCTACTTCTTTGGTGTGTTCCACCCTTCATGTCCCCTTTTATTTTTGCAGTGAGGCTCCTTGAGGAGCCAAGGAGGCCACCTTCTTACCCCTAAATTTATTAACTTTTTTTTTTGTGTGGGGGGCAATGAGGGTTAAGTGACTCACCCAGGGTCACACAGCTAGTAAGTGTCAAGTGTTTCAGGCTGGATTTGAACTCAGGTCCTCCTGAAACCAGGGCCAGTGCTTTATCCACTGCACCACCTAGCTGTACCAATCTTCCTATTTTCTGTTTCCCTATCTCTCCTGGATGCCAGTGTTTTACAATCTCTCTAGTTCGTCAGTTATGCAGTTATGAAATGCTTTCAGCTATTGTGCACCCTGTCATACAAACCCTATTCCCTATTCCCCAAGTCAACTCCCTTACTCCTATCCCCCTTGACTTTACTCAGGGTCAATGTTCCACTCCACCCCCTGTTCCCTCAGCTTTCTGGTTGTCACTGAAAGCTAACTCTCTCGTTAACAGTGTGTCCCTGCCCACCATTTCCACTACTGACTATATTTCACTCCTATCTTCCAATTCTCTAGTTGTGGTAGAGGAATTGGAGCACACCTTCCACCCCACAGCCACTTCAGATTCTCTCACAACAACCACCACTAGGTAACCTTTCTCCTTTGTTGTTTGGTCAACTAGTCACGTTTGACTCTTCATGACCCCATTTGTATTTTTCTTAGCAAAGATATTGGAGTGGTTTGCCATTTACTTCTCCAACTCGTTTTATAGATGAGAAAACTGAGGCAAATAGGGTTAAGTGACTTGTTCAGGATCACACAGCTAGTAAGTTTCTGAGGCTGGATTTCAATCCAGTTCCTCCTGATTCCAGGGCTGGCACTCTATCCACTGTGCCACCTAGCTGCCCCTTCTCTGTCATTCATTCAATTCCAACTTAATACTCAATCAAGGTTCTAGTAGCTGTTATCTACTGACCCCCCAAAACACTCTCCTTCCTTCCTCAGTGAATCCAGGTCTTGGCTCACATTCTCTCTTTTCACCATACTTTCCCTGCCCTCATACTAGGGGAATTCAACATATATAATGATGAACTTCCCACATTTTCACTATATTCAATTGCCATGAGTTGCTTCTCCATTCTACTTTAACTACCCACAGAAATGAACATACCCATGATCCTGCTACCAGCCACAAGCGCTCCACTGCCATGTCCAGCCAAAATCACCCTATCTGATCTTTTATCATTTTTATAAGATTTTGAGTTCCAAATTTTTCTCCTGCCTCCTCTCCCTTACCCCCTCCTCAAAGTGGCAAGCAATCTGACCTAGGTTATCCATGTGAAATCATGTTTAACACATTTCCACATTAGTCATGTTTTGGAAGAAGAAATAGAACAAAAAGGGAAAACCGCAAGAATGAAAAAACAACAAAAAAAGTGAAAATAGTATGCCTCAATCTGCATTCAGACTCCACAGTTCTTTCTCTGGATGTGGAGAGCATTTTCCATCATCACATTCATATTATTTAGTCAAACAAGGGAGGATATTTGAGCAATGGTACAAACTCTCCTTGACTTGGGCTTTTGTTTTCCAGACTCCCAAGGACAAGCAGATCCCAAAGAGGCTAAGGAGGGGCAGACACTCAGAGTAAGTTGCAGTCACAATTCCCACAGAGCTGAGAAGGTGGAAAATGTCATGGAAATTGTGAGAGTGGATGCATGGCTGTGTGAGAATAATTACCAGGAACTCAGGCTCCATAGAGCAACCTTGGGACCCACAAGTCTTCCTGGTGGATAATGCCAACACTAGTATCATCACCATCACCATGTCTGGGCTCAGAGTGGAGGACTCAGGTATCTATTGGTGTGGAATAGATGACCCTTTTAGGAACACTATTGACATTATCAGGAGAATCAGTCTGGAGGTTTTTCCAGGTAAGTCCTTTCTAACTCAATCCCTCTCAGTTCAAGTAGAGCTTAGGAGGTACCTAGTGTAAACATGACCCTGAGCTGGGATGGAAGCTTAGGCTTCCTTGGAGTCTCCAGGGAGAAGCTTCTCCCCCTCCTTCAGTTTCCTGCCCCTGCCCCTCCCCTTTCCCATCCTCTCCTCACTTCTTTCCACACCATGTTTTGTTTTTTGTTTGTTGGTTGTTTTTTGGGGGGGGGGTTGTCCTCTGGTCCTTGGGAATGGTAAGTCACTTTCTTCTCTAGTCTCATTCCCATGCAGGATAGATTCCTTTCCTGGGGCCTCATTATCTTGGGTATTCAGTGTCACACATTAATATTCATTCATCCAAATGTGCCTATGACTTACACAGATACAAATGCACACAGGGCCCCCTGGTTTTATACCAGTAAACATAGTCATAAATATTTGTGCTTCACAGATTTATGATACCAGCAGCTCTGGCCCCATGAGACAAGGTTGGGGGTCGAAGGGAGGGACTTCCACCAGAAGTGTTGCTGAAGCTAGAGAAATTGACAGGTTCCAATGGAAACAGCTTGATTTCAAATTTACCAGAAGGTTGCAATGTTCCAAGCAAAACTAAGAAGCAGAGAAACTTTGTTTACTGGAAAAAAAAAAAAAAACTCCTCTAGAAAGATTTTTTTTTACACATAATGCTGACTCATTTCTCAACCCCACTGCTATCTGGTTTCCCATTTCATCACTCATTGAAACTGTTCTCTCCAAAGTTACCAATATTCTCTCAACTTGCCAAATCCAATCTTTTCTCAGTCTTCATCCTTCTTGACCTTCTTACGCTGAAAAACACCTCCCTCACTGGAATACTTTCTTTTCCCTTGATTTTGGAGGCAGCTGACTAGCATGGTGGATGGAGCAATAGGCCTGGAGTCAGGAAAACTGGAGTTTGAATTCATCCTCAGATGCTTACTGACTTGGGCAAGTCACTTCACTTCCGTTTGCCTCAGTTTCCTCAACTGTAAAATGGGCATGATAATAGCTCCTGCTAAAGCCCTTAGCACACTGCCCAGCACATAGTAGGTTCTATATTGATTAGATAGTAAATTAGATAAATTGTAGTTGTTGTTGTTATTATTATTATTTTAAGAGAACTTCTCCTTTTCATCTAACTGCCTTTTCTAGGTAGTCTTTGCTAGGTTATCTTCATACCCTTCTTCATCTCTGCAAGGTCCTGTCTCAAAACTTCTTTGGTGGCTTTTTCTTGAAGTCCTGCCCTTTTTGTTCAGTTATTTCAGTCATGTCAGGCTCTTTGTGACCCCATTTGCGGTTTTTTAATTATGAAAGTATTTTATTATTTTCCAGTTACATGTAGAGATGGTTTTCAACATTTGTTTTTATAAGATTTCTGGTTTCAAATTTTTCTCCCTCCCCTCCTCCCTAAGACAGCAAGTAATCTGATATAGGTTATATATGTACAATAACATTAAACATATTTCTGCATTAGTCAAGTTATAAGAGAAGAATCAGAGCAAAAAGGAAAAACCTTGAAAAAGAAAAACAACAGCACCAAAAACAAAAGAAATAGTATGGTTCAATCTGCATCCATATTCCACAGTTCTTTTTTTTTTTTTTCTGGATTTGGAGAGCCTTTTCCATCATGAGTCCTTTGGAACTATCTTGTACCATTGTATTGCTGAGAAGAATCAAGCCTATCACAGTTGATCAACACACAATGTTGTTGATACTGTGTACAATGTTCTCCTGGTTCTGCTCATCTCATTCATCATCAGTTCATGCAAGTCCTTCCAGGTTTCTCTGAACTCCTCCTGCTCATCATTTCTTACAGCACAATAGAATTCCATTACATTCATATACCGCAACATGTTCAGCCATTCCCATTTGGGGTTTTCTTGCCAAAGATACTGAAGTGGTTTGTCATTTCCTTCTCCAGCTCATTTTACCAATGAAGAACCGAGGCAAACAAGGATTAAGTAACTTTCTCAGGGTCACAACAGCTAGTAAGCGTCTGAGGTCAGATTTGAACTCATGAAGGTGAATCTTCTTGTCTCCATTCCTAGCTCTCTATCCACTGCACTAACTAGATGCCCTCAGTCCTGCCCCCAGACCATCTATCTGTATTCCTCTTTCTACCTCACTTGAAATCCACTGTGTCCCAAGTACACCTAACTTCAGAATTCACTGTGTGTCTCACTTGTTATGCCCCAGTTTCTCAGTCTACATGGTTTCTTCCCAGCCTCAGTGACTCTCCCCATTCTTTCTAGATCATCTCATTAGCTCTTATAGATCCAGTTATCATCTGAGAAGAGGTTACTCCCAGAGCTAAATATCCAGCCTTCATCCATCTTGAATTCCAGACCCATAGCACTAACTGCCCATTAGCCATTTTCAACTGGATGTCCTTTAACAACCTCAAACTAGCCAAACAATCTTAATTGCTTCATACATGATATACCACTCCCCATTTCCATGCCTTTGCAATGGCTTTGCTCCATGCCCAGAAGTTAGTCCTTTCTCACCTCCATGTCTCATTATTTGTAGCTTCCTTTGAGGTTCAACTCAAATAGTTTGTATAGCATTGGTATTAATCATTCTTTAAATATTTGCTAGAATTCACTTGTAACTCCATCTGGCCCTGGGGATTTTCTTTTTCTTAGGTAGTTCATTTGTAGCCTTTTCAATTTCTTTTTCTGTGAAATAGTTATTTAAGTATTCTATTTCCTTTTCTGCTAATCAGGGCAATTGATATTTTAGTAAATCATTTCACTTAGATTGTCAGTGCTATTGGCATATAATTGGGCAAAATAGCTACTAAAATTGTTTTAATTTCATCTTTGTTGATCACCCTTTTCATTTTTATACTGGTAAGTGGGTTTTCCTTTCTTTTAAAAAAAAATAAAATTAACCAATGGTACATATATTTTATTATTCCCTTCCCCCATAAAACCAGCTCCTTTCATTTATTAGTTCAATGACTTTAAAAATTTTAATTTTATTAATCTTTCCTTTGATTTTCAGAACTTCTATTTTGGTGTTTAGTTGGGAATTTTACATTTGTTCTATTTTAGGGTTTTTTGTTGCATGTTTAATTAGTTAATTTCTCTTTTCCCTCTTTTATTGATGTACACATCTAAAGATATAAATTTTCCCCTAAATACTGTTTTGATTTTATCCTCCAAATTTTGGTAGGTTGTCTTATTGTTGTCACTATCTTTAAAGACCCTTGACACTTACTAGCTGTGTGACCCTGGGCAAGTCACTTAACCCCAATTGCCTCACCAAAAAAAAAAAAAGAAATTATTGATTGTTTCTATGATTTATTCTTTGACTCGTTTATTCTTTAGAATTAGATTATTTAGTTTCCAATTTAATTTTTAATCTATGCTTCTATGGCCCTTTATTGAATGCAATTTTAATGAATTGTAGTCTTTAAAGGGTGCATTTAATACTTCTGATTTTCTTCATTTGTTTGTGAGCATTTAGTGTTCTAATGCATGGTCAATTTTTGTAAAGGTACAAATGAGAAAAAGGAATATTTTCTATTCCCATTCATTTTTCTCCAGAGGTCTATCATAATTTCACTTTTTAAAAATTCTATTCATCCTTCTTAACTTCTTTCTTAGGTATATTATGGTTATATTTATCTAATTCTGAGAGGGAAAAATTGAGGTCCACCACTAGTATAGTTTTATTGTATACTTCCTCCTTATTTATATTTCTTTCAGAATTTGTATGCTATTCCATTTAGTGTATGTTGTTGTTCAATAGTGTCCAACTTTTCATTACCCCATTTGGGGTTTTCTTGGTAAAGATACTGGAATGGCTTGCCATGTCCTTCTTTAGCTCATTGTACAGATGAGGTAACTGAGGCAAACAGGATGAAGTGATTTGCTCAGGGTCATGTAGTTATTAAGTGTCTAAGGCTTGATTGGCACTCTATTTACTCTACCATCTAGCTACCCCACTTGGTGCATATATATTTAGTATTGACACTACTTCATGGTCTATGGTATCTTTTAGCACAATGTTGTTTCACTAATTATCTCTTTTTAACCCTGTATTTTTCTATTTCAAGTGTGTTTCTTGTAAAAAACATGTTGTTGGATTCTGTTTTAAATTCTGCTATTCTCTACCACTTTATGGATGATTTCTTTTCAATCACAATTGTGATTACTATGTATTTTTCTCCATTCTATTTTTTCTGTTTATTTTCTCCCTGTCTCTGTCTCTCTGTCTCTGTCTCTTTTTGTCTCTCTCTCCTCAAAAGTCTTTTTTTTTTTTTTTTGGCTTTTGACCACTACTTCTCTTAATTTACCCTCCCTCTTTTTAAATTTTAATAATAAATTTATTTATTTAGAATTTCCCCTATTACATGCAAAAACAAATTTTCACATTTATTTTTTAAAAACTTCATATTCCAAATTCTCTTCCTCCCTCCCTCCCCCCCCAACCCTCCCTAAGAAATCAAGCAATTCAATATAAATTATACATGTGCAGTCATGTAAAACATCTCCATGTTAGTCAGGTTGTGAAAGAAAACAAACAAAATAACTTTAGAAAGAGGAACTAACAAATTTTTTTTTACTTCAATATGTACTCAGATACCATCAGTTCTTTCTCTGTAGATGATTACATTTTCATAAGTCCTTCTGAAAGCATCCTGCTCATCATTTCTTTCACAGTTACTATTCCTAACTGTATTACCCTCCATGCTATTCCCTTCCCTTGATATTTACTCTATTTTATATCTTCTTTCACCCTATCCTTCCTCAAAAGTGTTTTGCTTTTTACTGCCCACTCCCCCAATCTGCCCTCCCTTCCTTCACATCTTCCCCCTTATCCCTCTCCCCTCCCACTTTCCTGCAGGGCAAGATATATTACTATAGCCACTTGAGTGTGTCTGTTGTTCCCTCTTTGAGCCAATTCTGATGAATAAGGCTCACTCACTCCCCTGTTCCTTCCCCATCTTCCCCTCCACTCCATAAGCTTTTTCTTGCTTATTTTATGTGAGCTCCTTTACCCCATTCCACATCTCCGTGCTCTTCCAGTGCATTCCTCTCACTTCTTAATTTATTTTAAAGATGAAAAAGAAAGAAAAATATTTTAAAGATGTCATCATGGGACAGCTAGGTGACACAGTGGACAAAGAACTGGCCCTGGACCCAGGAGGCCTTGAGCCCAAATCTGGCCCCAGACAGAAGCCACCCAACCCTGTCTGTCCCACAAAAAAGGATAAACAAAAAATAAATGCTTTACAGACATTATTCCTTCATATTCAATTCATGCCTGTGTCTTTTAAGTACATTCCTTTCATCTGCCCTAATACAGAGAAGAGAAAGTTCTTATGAGTTAGAAGTATCATCTTCCCATGTAGGAATGTAAACAGTTTAACCTTTTAATCCCCCCCCCATAATTTCTTTTTCCTGTTTACCTTTTTATGCTTCTCTAGGGTCTTGTATTTCAAAGTCAAATTTTCTATTCAGTTCAGGTATTTTCATCACAAATGCCTGAAAGTCCTCTTTTTCATTGAAGTCCTATTTTTTCCCCTGAAAGAATATACTCAGTTTTTCTGGGTAGGTGATTCTTGGTTGTAATCCCAGTTCATTTGCCCTCCAGAATATCATATTCTATGCCCTATGGATTTTTAATGTAGAAGCTGCTAGATCTTGTGTTATCCTGACTGTAGCTCCATAGTACTTGAATTATTTCTTTCTAGCTACTTACAATATTTTCTCCTTAACCTGGAAGCTCTGGAATTTGGCTATAATATTCCTGGGAGTTTTTATTTTGGGATTTCTTTAAGGAGGTGATTTCTATTTTACCTTCTGCTTCTAGAATATCAGGACAATTTTCCCTAATAATTTCTTGGAAGGTGATGTCTAAGCTCTTTCTTTTAATTATGGTTTTCAGGTAGTCCAATAATTTTCAATTTATCTCTCCTGGATCTATTTTCCGGGTCAGCTGTTTTTCCAAGGAGATATTTCACATTGCCCTCAATTTTTTTATTCATTTGGATTTGCTTTTTTTTTTCTTGATTTCTTATAAAGTCATTAGCTTCTATTTGTTCAATCCTGATTTTTAAGCAATGTTTTTCTTCAGAGAGCTTTTGTACCTCCTTTTCCATTTGGCTAATTTGGCTTTTCAAGCTGTTGACTTTTTTTTTCATGACCCTCCTGCATCACTCTCATTTCTCTTTCCATTTTTTCCTCTACTTCTCTTACTTTTCCCTCTACCTCTCTTACTTTATCTTCAAAGTCCTTTTTGAGAACTTCTATTGCCTGAGACAAATTCATATTTTTTCTTGGAAGCTTTGGATGTAGGAGCTTTGACTTTGTTATCTTCTTCTGAGGTTGTATATTTTGATCTACCTTGTCACCAAAGAAACTTTCAATGGCTCACAGCTTTTTCTGCCTGCTCATTATCCTAGCCTATTTATTGGCTTTTTTTTTTTTAGTGAGGCAATTGGGGTTAAGTGACTTGCCCAGGGTCACACAGCTAGTAAGTGTTAAGTGTCTGAGGCCGGATTTGAACTCAGGTACTCCTGACTCCAGGGCCAGTGCTCTATCCACTGCACCATCTAGCTGCCCCTATTTATTGGCTTTTAACTCCTTAAAGTGGGTCACTGCTCCCAGGATGCACTGTCCCAAGCTTCAGGAAGTCCCAGGTGGTACGATTTAAGGACAGGCACATTCTCAGCTCTCCTGGCCTGTTCTCTGGTCTACAAGTAACAATAGGCCTGATTACTCTTTAACCAGGAAGCATAAATATGATTCATTGTAGTTGCAAGCTTGGCATGCCTGTGCCTCTCCCCCACTGGGCCACTGCCACTCAAGCCAACACTATAGCACTCTACCTCAGCTCCAACAGATACCCCTGCTATCTCCCCTGGGCCAACCACTGGACCCCCTCACCAATTTGTGAGCTGAGTTCTAAAAGTACCTGCTGATGCTTAAGATTCTGAAGCTCTGGAGGTGTGGCTTACCTGGGACTGTATCTGCACAGCGTGGCTGAGCTCTCCTCTCACCCTGGTACGCAGACCTTCCCTACTACCCTTTTAAGCTGTCTTTGGCTGGAAAATGATCTCACTCTGTTCCTTTGAGGGTTCTGCTGCTCTAGGAATTGTCTTATAGCATTATTTAGAGTTATGTGGACAGATCCTGTGGGGACCTCTGAAAGTTACAACCTTTCCTCCACCTTCTTGGCTCCCTACTCCCTCTTATCAATTGCTCCTTCTCTTAGTCTCTTATTCTCTTACTTACCTGTTGAGTAAGATAGATTTCTTTCTTTCTTTCTTTCTTTTTTCTTTTTTTTGTCAGGCAATGAGGGTTAAGTGACTTGCCCAGGGTCACACAGCTAGCAAGTATCAAGTGTCTGAGTCTGGATTTGAACTCAAGTCCTCCTGAATACAGGTGTGGTGCTTTATCCACTGTGCCACCTATCTGCCCCCCAGGTAAGATATATTTATATATCCAATTTCTGCACCCAATTGTGTATGTGTATATTTCTATACCCAACTGAATATACACACATATATGTTTTGTGTATGTGCATCTATCTACATACAAATGTATATATGTATATGAATATGTTTTATACATACACATACATATATTTGGGGGGAGGAAAGGAGAGAGAGCATGGGAGAGAGGGAGGGAGAGAGAGAGAGAGAGAGAGAGAGAGAGAGAGAGAGAGAGAGAGAGAGAGAATTTTGTTGTTGTTGTTAAATCATTCAGTTGTGTCCACTTCTTTGTGACTCTGTGGACCATACTGTCCTTGGGGTTTTCTTGGCAAAGATACTGGAGTGGTTTTGCCATTTCCTTCTCCAGTGGCTTAAGAAAAATAGAGGTAAAGTGACTTGTCCAGGGTTACACAGTTAGTAAGGTCTGAGGTCAGATTGTAATTTAGGTCTTCCTGACTCCAGGCCCAGTGCTCTATTCATGGAACCAACTAGTTGGTATTTATACATACATACTACATACACACATACATACTACATACTACATACACAGACAATACACTCACAATACATGCATGCATGCATGTAAACATAGATATACACTTAATATATAAGAATATATGTGTGTGTGTATATAATTTATAATCTCCCCTCTTTGAACCAGTGCAGATAAGAACCCCTCCCTCCCACTGCTGCCATTTTCCTCTCCACTATAAGTACTCTTCTTTGAATTCCTCTTTTAAGTGAGATAATTTCCTCCCTTCTTCATCTCCCTTTCCCCTTCTTCCAGTGCATCCCCTTTTCTCATCCTTCTATTCTTTTTTTTTGAGATCGACTCATCATACATGCCATAACACCCATCCATGCCCTCTGTCTATGTAGATTCCTTCTAACTGCCCTAATAATGATAAAGTTCTTAGGAATTACATGTAAGTAGTTTAACTTTATTAAGTCCCATATGATCTTTCCTTCACGTTTACTTTTTTACATTTCTCTTGACTCTTGTGTTTGAATGTCAAAATTTCTATTTAGCTCTTTTCTTTTCACCAGGAATGCTTTAAAGTTCTCTACTTCATTAACTATTTATTTTCCCTTTAAAGGATTATATTTAGTTTTTCTGGGTAAGTTATGCTTGGTTATAGTACTAGCTCCTTCGCCTTCTGCTAAATCTTGTGTGATCCTTACTATGTCTCCACTGTGTATGAGTGGTTTCTTTCTGCCTGCTTGCACTATTTTCACCTTCACCTGGGAGCTCTGGAATTCAACCATAATAATTCTTGGAGTTTTCATTTGGGGATTTCATTAAGGAGGTGATCAATGGATGCTTTCAACTTTTATTTTGATTTCTAGTTCTAAAATATATGGGCAGTTTTCCTGAATAATTTCTTGAAATATAATGTCTAGGCTCTTTTCTTGATCAAGGCCTTGAGGAAGACAAAAAAATTCTTAAGTTATCTCTTCTTTATCTATTTTCCATCTAAGTTTTTCTTGTGAGATATCTTACATTTTGTTTGATTTTTTCATGCTTAAACCTTGATTTACTTTTTCTTGACATTTCATGGAGACATTAACTTCCACTTTACTATTCTAATTTTTAAGAACTTTTTTTTTTTTTTGGTGAGGCAATTGGGGTTAAGTGATTTGCTCAGGGTCACACAGCTAGTATGTGTCAAGTGTCTGAGGTCAGATTTGTACTCAGGTACTTCTGACTCCAGGACCAGTGCTTAATCCACTGCACCACCTACCTGCCCCCAAAATTTATTTATTTATTTATTTTTGAAGCATGGTCTTTTAAATATCTAGACAGAAGCAGCTCCCTCAGTCCCGAGCTCTGGAAGAAAGATGCCCAGGCATTTACATGTCTCATTCCTAGGGCCATGCCCTGAGGTAGTATTGTTGAGAATTATTCGGAAAGCCAACAGTGGTAAACAAATGTGAGGAAATGTCATTCTGAATTTAAGTAGCTGTTTGTGGCATTGTCCTGGAGGCTGTGAGCTGGAGACCTTGGGGAGGGCTTTCTGGAGACATACTGGGCCCATGTCCCCAAAGGGGAAGAATGGATGTAAGTTAATGAGAAAGTGAAAATGGCAGCTAGATGGGTCAGATTATTGTTATTTTTCTCTGACTGATTCTTCCCCTAGGGCTGAATTCTCTACTTAAACTTCTCTCCTACGTATCTTTGAGTGATATTTGAAAACAAGAGCTATCAGGCTTGGAAAAAAGGAATAATTTCATGGTAGATGTGATAAGGCTGTAGGACAAGGGGGGCAGATTCATTATCTGAACTTTCTTTTTTTTCCTCAGGTATAGGAAGGAGCCACTGAGAGCTTTCTTAGGATCAAAATGACCTGGGTTGAGGGGCAGCTAGTTGGTACAGTGGATAGAGCACTGGCCCTGGAGTCAGGAGGACCTGAGTTCAAATCCAGGCTCAGACACTTAACACTTAGTAGCTGTGTGACCCTGGGCAAGTCACTTAACCCCAATTGCCTCACAAAAAAAAAAATTGACCTGGGCTGAAAAATTCATTTCAATGTATATTCCAACCTGATGAATGTTCCTGTCATCCTGAGCTTGCCCCAGGCCACAGGGAATATGAGAATATCCCCATCGGGACAGGAAATCAAGGAGCAATGCCCATCCTGATTCCCTGCCCAGAACTCTGAAGCTTTTTCCCTACCCTTTCAGCTCTGGGTGAATCTCAAAGCTCATCTCTTTTTTCTCTTATGAGAAAATCTATGTAACATCAACCCAAAAGCACACAGTAAGTGTTCAATAAATGTTTGGTTACTTACACTGGACTGAATTAGGTAATGGCAGGTAAAGAAGACACACATATTTCTAGGGGCATCAGGGGGTAAGGGGATTATGATCCCAGTTGCCATCATAGGTCCAAAAATAAAGGGGACCAAGGATCTTTGGGTAATGGAGAGAGGCCAACACTAGTCAGTCAAAGAAGTGAACCAGTTATCTAGGAGTAAGTGGAAGCCAAGAGAGTCTTGTTGCTCTGAAAATTGGGAATGGTTCTGAGTGTGGGCTGATAGGAGAAGACTCAAAAGGGAATCACAGTTCTGCCCATGGACTACCTCCCCCTGGGTTCTCCTTTGATGTTTCAGTCAGTGAAGATGATGATGAGGATGATGAAGAAGAAGAAGCTAGGAATACCTCAGCTTCCCCCTCCTCATCTTTGTCCTCCACCCTGTACAGCTGGTTCTCAGCAGCACCACTCACCTATGAGAGCCTTCCAAATGCTGCTGTTCTCTAAGTGCTCCTCCTTGAAACACTCCTGGAGTGGCCAACTGAGGGGGTCTGAAGGAGGGCCCTCCACACTCCAAGAACCTCTTCCATTCCTGGGAAGGGGGAGCAGCCCCTCCTGCCACATCCTCCAGCTGCAGGCTTGACTCACCTAAGCTGGGCTGGGGCTGTTAGGGGCCCTGTTGGCTGAAGAAGGGCCCTGAGGGTCTTTCCTGACCTCTTTGCAGCCTCTGACAAGGTCTGTGATCATCTTCTCCTTAAAACTTCCCTTCTCTCTAGGGTTTTATGACAAAAAAAAGTGACACCTGTCTTTTCTTGAAGACCACAACCCTTTCATGAGCAAGGAGCCAGGAGCAGCTTGCTGTTGCATGGACTTTGAATAGAAGAGCTATGGTGTATTAGAAAGAGCATTGTCACCAAACATATTAATAAATATTTTAAAAATTAAAAAAAGAAAGAGCATTGTCCTAGGAACTGGGAGACCTTGGGTCTAGTCCCAGATCTGCTTCTCATTGCCTTGGATTCGTCACTAGTCTCCTCTGAACCTCTATTTCCTCATCTTTCAAGTGAGGGAGATAAGATAGATCAGTCATTTTTCACTTGTAGGCTGGGGAGCCAGTAATTTATTGCAAGGGAGCCATCTCAATAGAGAACTCAGCGGTGTATATATATGTGTGTGTGTGTGTGTGTGTGTGTGTGTGTGTGTGTGTGTATCTGTAGCTATAGCTAAAATTATAACTATAATTACATATATATGTATATACATATACATATATCCCACTCACATATTTCTCTTGGTTGAATAAGTAATATGTCTCCAAACCACATATATCTCTTGTATCAGACAAGTTTGGCTATCAGGATTAGGGGGAGGGCAGACTTTTGGATGCCTTTCCCTTCTGTTGCTAAGTGGGCTCCCTCCCCTCTGCCACTAATCAATGGTATACCCTGGGAACGTCAGTATCAGGAATTCCACTAAGGGTAGTTTCTAACTTCTTTCATAAGCATTTGTGTTACTTTAGCTCAAAACTTTGAAAAGACATCCACAGACTCCTTCTCTCCTCTTCCCAGAAGGCAATCTCACCATAGATTTCTCTAATTTCTTGTAGAGGCCAGATCTGAGATACTGAACAAGCCATCCTTGACATGTTACATTATTTTATAATTAATGTAACATGTCAAGGATTAATTTAATCTTCAGGACAGCAGGCTATATTAACCCAATTATATCACCATAAATTTAGGCTAGAAGGGGCATTCGTGTAGCCTCATGGTGTCTGGTGCTGTTCAGGTCCCTGGTCTCTTTTTTCTCATGGAGATGAACATGACTAGGGCCCAGATTTCATTCTTCTCCCACAGGGGACTTGACATGACTGAGAATCATATGACCTGGCCTCACCTTAGGTTTTTATCATCTTTAAGAACAATGGATGTTCTCACTACTTCCTTAAGCTCAGTCTCAAACCTGGATACCTCTGTGGGCTGGTCAGATTCCAAAGGCCAAGAAACTGCACATCCATAGGGGTAGTTCTCACCATCTTCTCAGGTATTTATGCAGAAAAGAATTTAAACATGAACTGGTTACCAAATGAGTTCATAAAAAGAACATTCCCACCCTCCCCCAACTCTTAAAACAGTGGTTCTTGAACATTTTTGTACTCAGGACCCAAATACACTCAAATATTACCAAGAACCCCCAAATGCTTTTGTTTATGGGATATATCTAGTGATATTGAGCATATTAGAAATCTAAAATGACAAATTTGAATTATTTATTAATTAGTTCAATTAAAACAATAACAACAATAACCTGTTAAGTGTTAATAAAAACATGTCAAAGTAAAAACAATTTTTTTTAAGTTTCCATGAGAAGGGTCATTGTCTTAACTAAATGTGGAAATCTCTTCACTATCTGGCTTAATAGGACAAAGTTATATTCTCAGATCTGCTCTCCATTTAATCTGTTGTTTTAGATGAAGTACATAAAAAAAATCTGAACTTACACTGACATATAGTTGGAAAAGGGAGGTATATATTAAAATGCAAATAGATAATTGTATAAGTTGTGCATAATTGTGAAAATAGTTATGACCTATGAAGATCTCCTCAAAGAGGGTTGTGGACTGAGAAGCACCTCATTGTACAATGGATAGAGTTTGGGGCATAGAGTCAATTAGAAGTGGGTTCAAAACCAATCTCAGATATTTATTGGTCCTGTGAACCTGGGCAAGTCACTTACCCCCTTTTTACCTCAGTTTTCTCAACTATAAAATGAAAGGTAACAGTGGTATGTACTTCCCTTGGATATTGTGAGGATCCATCATATAATATTTGTAAAAAAAAATGCTTAGCATAGTTCCTGGCACACAGTAGACACCATATATTGCTTATTCCCTCCATTCCCCTCTGCCAGAGGTCCTTGGACCATTGAAAACTTCTGGATTAAATGGTCTCTTAAGTTTCTTCTGGCTGTGGATTTATACTCTATGGCCTCATGACAATCCTAGATACATCCCTCTCTCTCTTTCCCCCAGTAGAATAATGGAAAATTATTAGCCTACAGGAATCTGTGTCCAAAAGTCATCCCTCCCCATTCTCCCAACTCCCTTTAGCCAAATCTCTTCCCTGGGGTTAGAGAAAGGACATAGAATGGTTGGTGGGGAGGATGTAGTATGACAAGGGAGAAGAGAAAGAGTCTCTCAATGTACCACTGAGTCCTCTTGGCCATAGGGAGAGGATAAGGGAAGAAGCAGTGAGGACATGGCATCCTTCTATACTAGATGTCTTTCTTAAACAGAACCCCAAGTCCCAGCAGCTGCCATCCATCTGAAGTTATCCTTTCAGACCAGACAATCCTATTTCTTTTGCTTGAATGCTAATTAAGTGCTAGTCCCAGTTCTCATAATCCCCTTACCCCCTTACCCTCTTCCCTATTCCCAGGTTCTTTGGATACCTAAAACATGGGATAGATGTCTGTAAGATCAGGAAGCCTAGAATGGGGTGGAGCCAAGATGGCGGAGGAAAGACATTAAACACACAGGGCTCCTGATACAATCACCCCCAAAATAGCAATAAAAGAACCCTTGGGGCAGAAAAACACACAAAAATACTGTCTGAGAGTTTTCGCCAGCTATAGGTAGATTTCAGGGGGCCGTGCTGGGCCACAAATAAAGCCTAACCCCTCAATCAGCCAACACACCAGACACCCACCAGAGGAATTTGCCCCAGTGCCTCTGAATTGGCTGCAGCACCGGCGTCTTCTGGAACTGAGCACATGGTCAGGCTGAACGGCTGGCTCAGGGGGTGGGGGGGTAAGTTCAGGGGTACCAGTGGACTGGGGAGAAGGATTCAACTGTCCCACCCCAGCAGGCAACCAGGAAGAAATCCTGAGTGGCTGAAGGCCCAGGTGGGGGAGGGGAGCAAGGGAGCAGGCTCATCGGAAGCTAAGAACCACACCACAGAAAGCTTTGCTGGTTGGTGGCTTAGTAAGTAAGCCTGAGGTTATCTCCGGACCTGAGAACAGGCCAGGTGAGATTAAAACCTGTCCCCCCCCCCTTAAACCAAAACCCCTGGAACCCTCTGAAGCTGGTAACAAGACCTGAGCCAAGAAGCAGCCCTTCCCGCCCCCCCTCTCCCCCCCCCCACACCCCAGTGGAGAATTTAAAATCAAATGAAAGCAAGGCCAGGCAGGCTGAGAAGAAGCCCAATCAATCCCTCGGCCATGCTGTTGTTCAAACAATTTGTCCTGGAAGCGGCGCCACACTTTAAGAAGGAGTTAAAAGCCAAGAAATAATAAGCCAGGATGAGCAGGCAGAGAAAGCAGAAGACCATCAAAAACTTCTTTGGGGGAAAGGTAGACCACAATACAACCTCAGAAGAAGAAGATAATAACAGGGTCAAAGCTCCAACATCCAAAGCTTCCAAGAAAAATATAAACTGGTCTCAGGCCATGGAAGCTCTCAAAAGGGACTTTGAAGAAAAAGTAGGAGAAATAGAAAGAAAATGTAGAGAAAGGGAGGAAAGAAGGGAAAGGGAAATGAGAGCAATGCAGGAGAGTCATGAGAAAAAAGTCAACAGTTTGAAAAGCCAAATGGAAAAGGAGATTACAAAACTGTCTGATGAAAATAACTGCCTAAGAACTAGGATTGAAGAAATGGAAGCTAGTGATCTTATGAGAAACCAAGACACAGTAAAGCAAATCCAATTGAATGAAAAAATAGAGGGCAATGTGAAATATCTCCTTGGAAAAACAGCTGACCTGGAAAATAAATCTAGGAGAGATAATTTGAAAATCATTGGACTACCTGAAAACCATGACCAAAACAAAAGCTTAGACACCATCCTCCAAGAGATTGTGAGGGAAAATTGCCCTGATATTCTAGAAGCAGAAGATAAAATAGAAATTGAAAGAATCCGCCAATCACCTCCTGAAAGAGATCCCAAAAGGAAAACCTCCAGGAATATTATAGCCAAATTCCAGAACTCCCAGGTGAAGGAAAAAATGATGCAAGCAGCTAGAAAGAAGGAATTCAAATACTATGGAGTTCCAATAAGGATAAAGCAAGATCTAGCAGCTTCTACATCAAAGGACTGAAGGGCATGGAATATGATATTTCAGAGGGAAAAGGAACTGGGACTACAGCCAAAAATCACGTACCCAGCAAAACTGAGTATAATCTTTCAGAGGCAAAAATGGGATTTCGATGAGAAAGAGGTCTTTCAAGCATTTGTGATGAAAAAAAAAAAGATCAGGAAGGCTATGGAGTAACACAAGCTCCAGTAGTGCTTCTGGAATTCTAAAGGCCAAGGCTCTTCTTGAAGAGGGTCACTAGGTCATCCTGGGGTTCAGAGCCCTGACAAGTGGAATCATCCACAAATAAGTGCTCTTCCCCCCTCTGCTCTGAGGTCAGCACTTCTGCTCTTTCCACTCCTCTCACTTCCCCAACCCTAGCTTCCCCCATTCTTTCTTCATTCTTCTTTCCTCTCAGTGGCTCAGAATCAGGCAGTGGAGAATCAGGACCAACACCCTCTTGCCACCCATCAGCCCAAGAGCAGCATGAAGAGACCACCTCCCATATCCCCTGTCTCTGGACCCATAGAGACATGATGGTTGGGGCAGCCCCACTGCTCCTGCTGCTTTTGCAGCTAATGGGTATCTGGGGGTGAGGGGAAGGTCAGAGAAGGGTGGAGGTGATGACTGATAGGGAGCAGAGAAGAGAGAGGAGGGGGGGAAGAAGGGAGGGAGTGCAATGTTGTGTTAGTATGAAGGACTGGGGAGGGATAGGAACTGGTGTGCTGGAGGCAGTTCACACTGCCTTGTAAGAGATAATTGTTAAATTTCCAGTGAGAACATTTACACTTTGAAAAGTGACAAACAGCACATACAAATGAAGAATTGATTTATTGTTTTATTGATTGATGAATTTAAAAGGATGGTGAAAATTATAATAATGCAGGTTAAATTTTAAAATGTCAATCACATATATACATATATGTGCGTGTGTGTACATGTCTATGTTTAGAAAAATAAAGTGAGAGAAAAGGAGAGAGAAGAGAGAAGGAAGGAAAGAGGAGGGTGAGGGGAGAAGAGGCAGAGGCACAGAGGGAGGAAAAGAGACAGAATGATTGAACTGGATGCTAATTGTTCACTAGCCCAGCACTCAGTAGGAGGCTTCTTTGGGCAAGGGTCTGGCTCTCTGAGCTATGTTTTCTTCAAAAAGAATGTTATTATAGGAGATCAGCTCCCTTAGCTTGGTCATATTCTTCAGTCAAGGGGACACAAGGGATGCCCAGCTGGGCTCCCCCTGACCTGAAGATCTGCTTTTCAGGCTCCCAAGGCCAAGGGCCTGAAGAAATGAATTTGCAGAAGGGGAGGACACTCATACTGAGATGCAGATACAATTTCCAAATATATGAGATGAGGTGGAAAACCTGGTGTAAGTGGAGAGAGAATGGCAGGGTGTGTGATAGACTAATTACAAAGAACTCAGTCTCTCTTTTGAAAATCTGGGACCCACGAGCCTCCCTGCAGGATGACCCCAACACTGGCATCATCACCATCACCATGTCTGACCTCAGTGTGAAGGACTCAGGAATCTACTCATGTGGCATCTATTCCTCTGTCAGCAACACTATTGAGGTTATCAGGAGAATCAGCCTCCAGATTTCTCCAGGTAAGTCCCTTCCAACTCAATCCCCTTCAGTTCCAGCAGAGCTTAGGAGGCCCCTACTGTGAACATGACCCTGGGCTAGGATGGGGGCTTAGGCTGGTCTCCAGGGAGAAGCTCCTCCCCCTCTTTCAGGCCTTCAGCTTCCTGCCCCTCCCCATTCTCATCTTCTCACTTCTTTCCCCACCATGATTTGTCCTCTGGGCCCTGGGCCTGGTGAGGCATGTTCTTCCATGGTCTCAGTCCCATGCAGAGCAGATGATTTTTCTGGCCCTTGTTATCTTGGGTGTTCAGTGTCACACAGTCACACTCATTCCTACCAATATCTTTTTGGCTTACACAGGTATGAACACACACAGAGTCCCCTGGATTTACACACACACACACACACACACACACACACACACACACACACACACACACACACGCACGCACACAGACTTGTCCTTTACTGATTTATGATGCCAGCAGCTCTGGCCCCATCAGACAAGGGGCGGGGTGTTGTGGGGTCTACCATAGGTCCTAATGGAAAGAGCACAGAAATAGGGTCAGGTCTTAGTTGTGAAATTGACCTAGACTGTGACCCTAGAAATTCATTCCAGCTCTCTTCCAATTCATTTTTCATTTTCAAATGTTGAGGTGGGGGTTGTAACAATGAGTGAGGGAAGCATTTTGTGAACTTTAAAATGGTCTGTATCTGGGGGTATTAGAATTGCCTTCATTCTGAATATCAGAAACACCCAGATCATGGGGACAGAGAAAAGCATCTCAAAGGGATATGCTTAGCCAGACCATCAGTCTGACTGGAGGAGGCAAAGAAACCCTCTGGTGAAAACTGGAAGAGGAAAAATAGGCTGGACTACTAGATTATATATAATAAATGGTATGTAAAGTGCAGTGATGTTAGCCCATAGAATGAAAGCATATGGCGCCTGAAGCCATGGAGCCTGGAGTCTTGTTAGACTAGTCCTGGACAGGAGCAGGGAAGAGGGGGTCACTTGAGAATGTGGGCTCAGGGGCCCATGTGAATCCTTACTCTGTTCTTTTTGCAGATCCAAACAGGAGTTCCACCAACTATTCTCAACCTATCTCCCCTGTGACCATCAGCAGGTATCATTTCTTCCCTGCAATCCACTGTCACAATAGCCTTAGTCCCAGAAATCAATATGGTCTCACTTGTGTTGCCCCAGCATATCAGTCTAAATGGGCCTCTCTCCAGTCTCAATGAGCCTCCCCGTTTTGGATTTTTAAAAGTGGGCGCACCAGGAAAGTGAGGGTACTTTGGACTTGGGGAATCTATACTTATTGTCTTTGCCCCATTCCTCCTAATTGCCATTTTAGGAGACATGAAGTCTGATTTCTTTTGGCACTGGCCTGACATTGTGTTACACAATGATTTGTGTTATGTGTAAGTTCTATTTCCCCCCTTCCCTTGTTCTAGCATCAATCATTTGATGATGAGGAAACCTCTCACTCATGCTCATCATGCTTTCTCATCTCCAAAACAACCAGAGGATTCTAGGTCCACCGATCGGGAGTGCTGGTTCCCCAAGAGTCCTCAGGAGCAAAGAACTTTTGCTTCCTCCCAAGCTAGGCAGACTCCCCAGTGAATGACTGTCTGTCCCTTTCTCTCCAATTTATTACAGAGTGCATAACCCTAAGCAAAATTGTGAAGTAGAGAAAATTTGCATATAGAAAAGGTTTGCTTAGCAAAAGCTTGCATAAAAAGTCTTACTTCAAATTTTTTTTTAAGTTCCAAAGTTTCTCCTTCCCTCTACCTCTTCTCCCAGCCACTGAGAAGGCTGGATATACAAAACCCATTATAGAAATGAAGTTATACAAAACATATCTCTACATTAGCCATGTTCCCCCCCAAATTTAATATTCTTCAATTGGCATGCCGAGTCCATTTGTTCTCTATCTGTAGGTGGATAGTATTTTTCATCATGAGCCTTTTGGAATTGTTGAGGATCATCGTGTTGATCAGAGTTATTAAATATATTAAATAATATTTCACAGTTGATCGTCTTTATAATACTGAAGTTACTAGGTAGATTATTCTCTTGGTTCTGCTCACCTCACTTTGCTTCAGTTCATACGAGTTTTAACAAGTGTTTCTGCAACAGTCCCCTTCAGTATTTTTCCATATGATAGCATTGTATCACATTCCTATCCCCTAATTTGTTCAGCTATTTCTCAATTGATACCCTCAATTTTCAATTCTCTGCCATCACAAAAGAGCTTCTATAGTTATTTTTGTATATATGGATACTTTTTCTTTGATCTCTTCAATGGGTTGAAACTCAGCAGTGGTGTTGGTAAGACAACTGATATGCATAGTTTTAGGTCTCTTTGGGCATAGTTCCAAATTCTTCTCCAGAATGGCTGGACCAGTTCACAATTCCACCAACAGTGTATTTTTCCCCATTTTCCTTTTCTGTCATCTTGGCCAATTTGAATTATGTGAGGTGGTTCCTCAGAGTCATTTTAATTTGCATTTATCTAATTATTAGTGATTTGTAGCATTTTTTCACATGGCTATTGATAGCTTTGATTTTTTTTTCCTCTGAAAATTGCCTGTTCACATTCTTTTTCTTTTCTTTTCTTTCTTTTTTCTTTTTTTTTCTTTCTTTTTTTTGGTGGGGCAATGGGGGTTAAGTGACTTGCCCAGGGTCACACAGCTAGGAAGTGTCAAGTGTCTGAAGCTGGATTTGAACTCAGATCCGTCTGAATCCAGGACTGGTGGTCTATCCACTGCACCACCTAGCTGCTCTCTCTTATTCACATTCTTTAACCATTCATCAATTGGGGAATGGCTCTTCTTTTTATAAATAAAAATTTGGCTTAGTTCCCTATATAGTTGAAAAAGGAGACCATGGTCAGAGAAAGTTGCTGTAAATTCCCTCCTTTCCCAGTTTCCTGCTTTTCTCCTAATTTTGGCTACTTTGATTTTGTTTGTGCAAAACAAATTAATTTTATGTGAATGCAATTATTCATTTCTATCTATTATCTATTTGGTCATAAACTCTCCCCTTAGGCATAGATCTGAGACATTTTTTCTATGCTCCTCTAAGTTGCTTCTGATATTGCCCTTTATAGCTCAATTATGTACCCCTTAGAGCTTATTTGGCTATCAAGTGTGAGATATTAATCTGTGCCTAGTTTCTTTTCTTTCTTTCTTTCTTTCTTTCTTTTTTTTTTTTTTTGGTGAGGCAATTGGGGTTAAGTGACTTGCCTAGGGTCATACAGCTAGTAAGTGTTAAGTGTCTGAGGCCGGATTTGAACTAAGGTCCTCCTGAATCCAGGGCCAGTGCTCTATCCACTGTACCACCTAGCTGCCCCTATGCCTAGTTTCTGCCAGAGTACCTTCCACTTTTCTCAGTAGTTTTTGTCAAATACTGATTTCTTGCAGTAATAGGTGGAATCTTTGGGTTTACCAAATACTAGGTTACAGTGTTCATTTGCTTCTGTTCCATCAATCAACCACACTCTTTATTATCCAGATGGCTCTTCTTCTGTTTTTGTCAACATCTGTGAACCTCTCTGTCTATCTTCCTAAGCTACTTTGGGCTGGCGAAATGATTCACTGTGCTTTTTCTTGCCTTTCACACTCAGAATTCAATTGGTCACGTTTTCTGAGGCTATTGTGTGAAAGGTTTTAGGGAAGTTGAAACAAAGTGGTCACCTCTCACTCTGCCGCAATTTCCCTTCCTCTATCTCACTTACGCTATTTTTTTACAGTAAAATGTACACTTTCCCCCCTCCACAAGTCCAGCTCATTTTCTTTTTTTTAAAATAATAAACATTTTAATTTAAAGTTTTGAGTTCCAAATTCTATCCCTCCTTTTCTCCTTCCCTACCCCCACAAGGTGGTAAACAATCATATATAGGTGATACATGTGAAATTATGTAAAACATTACCACATTAGTCATTTTGTACAAGAAAACTTGAATAAGAAAACCGTGAAAATAGTATGCTTGAGTCTGGGTTCAATTCATTTTCAGTTCTTTCTTTGGAGGTAGACAGTATGTTTCATCATTAGTCTTTTGCGATTGTCTTGGATCACTATATTGCTGAGAATATTAATGCTCTCATTAATTTCTCAATCCCCTTACTATGTAGCTACCTTCCTCACCACCAAACTTGAAACTATTCTCTCCAAGGTAACCAGTGAACAGAATTGGCTGAATGTTATGGCCATTTCTTAGTTTTCATTCTTCTTGTTCTCTCAGTTGTTTCTGACACCATTTAAGCACTTCTACTGTCTCCTCCCTGGATTCTGGAAGCAGCTAACTGGTTCTATGGGCTGCAAGGTGGCACAGGGGATAGAGTGACACGCCTAGAGTCAGGAAGACTTATCTTCCTGAATTCAAACCTGGCCTTGAACATTTACTAGCTGTATGACCCTGGGCAAGCTACTTAACTCTGTTTGCCTCAGTTTTCTCATCTGTAAAATGGGGATAATAATAGCACCTACCTCTCAGAGTCATGAGGGTAAAATGAGAAATCCCTTTGTACAACAATAGGTGCCCACTTCAAGCCCCACTTCCTATCAGTGGGCATTCCCCCAAAATCTTTGCCTAGGACTTCTGTGGTGGTTTGTCCCTAGAATCTTGCTTGGACTCTCAGTGTTTCTCTCTCTTCCTTCCTTAAAATCCACTGTGTCACAAGTGGTACATGCTATGAATCAAATGTAAACAGTACCTAAAGAAGATTCTATCAGTCAGTTGACTGACTGATAAGGTAACTAGAATTTTTGTTGGTGGTGGTGGTTTTTTTTTTGTGGGGCAATGAGGGTTAAGTGACTTGCCCAGGGTCACACAGCTAGTAAGTGTCAGGTGTCTGAGTCTGGATTTGAACTCAGGTCCTCCTGAATCCAGGGCTGGTGCTTTATCCACTGTGCCACCTAGCTGCCCCCTGGTAAATAGAATTTTTAACTACCTACTCTATATTGAGTACTATGCTAAGCTCCAAGGATACAGAGGAAGGAACAAAAGACCATCTCTGACCTCAAGGAGCTCAAAGAAAAATGAAGATAACAAAATTCAAATAATTCTATTGAAAAAAAATCTATGTACAGAATAAATTATAAAGGAGATAGAACATACAGGATATAATCAACAGAGGAAATACAGGAATCTTCCACAGGTAGCATGCTGAGGCCTAGAACTAAGGAGTCACTCACCACCTGCATCCCCGTCCCACTTTTTCTATTTTCCTCTCTCCCTTATTCCATCATAATCTTCTGTTATCTTCAGTTCCCCATTTATCCAGGTACTGTGTGGGCTCATTGTGACCAAAGGCCTAGTCTTCACAGCTCTGGTTATTCTCCTGAGCAGGTGCAGGTGTCCAGGTGAGTGGGGACCCTCAATCTGACTTCATTTTAAATGCACCAGGAAGCATGGCCTTATCACTCCCCCTACACAAGCAACTCCACCAGCTCTAAACTCTGAAGGAAAGATGTCAAGGCACTTCTAAAAGCCTCATTCCTAGGGCCAGGCTCTGAGGTAGTATGGTTGGGAATGCCTTGAAAAGCCAACAGTGATAAACAAATGTGAAGAAATGTTGTCCTGAATATAAGTAGCTGTTTGTGGCATTGTCCTGGAGGCTGTGAGCTGGAGACTTTAAGGGGGGCTTTCAGGTGACACACTGAGCTTGTGTCCCCAAAGGAGAGGGAAGGATGTGGGGTAATGAGAAAGTGGAAATGGCAGCTGGATGGGTCAGATTATTGTTATTATTGATGTTATTATTTTATTGTTGTAGTTATGTCATTGATTCTGCCCATGGGGCTGGGTTCTCTGCCTAGACCTCTGTCCACTGTGGATTTGGATGAGAAGTGAAAACAGGTGTGAGGCTTGGGGAAAAGCAGAATCATTTCAGGCTGTAGGCCCATGGGGACAGACTTGTTTTCTAAACTTTCTCTTCTCTCCTCAGGGAAAGGAAAGAGCCACTTAGAGCTTTCTCAGCATCAAAATGGCCTGGGATGAAATGAATTCATTTCAATGTATATCCCAACCTGATCCATGTTCCTGCCATCCTCAGCTTGGCCCAGGCCACAGGCAATGAGGGGCTTTCCCTATCAGCACAGGGGATCCAGCCACCATAACATGCTGATTCCCTTCCCAGATCCTTGAAGCCCTTTGCCTGCACTTTCAGCTTTGGATGGACCTTACAGCTCACCTCTTTTTTCCTCTTGTGATAAGAACACATCCCCCCACCATGTCTATTCCTGACTTTGTAATTGCTCTGTAGATGGGTCAGTCTATCTCTCTTAGGCCTTAGAATGGCTCCTCCTAGCCTTTGAAATGAAGTTCAAATTCCTGGTACTCAAGGCCTCTCCTGGTATGGCCCTCAATTATTGATCCATATTTCTTTCTCAATATTTCTCTACAGTAACTTTCCCCTATAGCCAGACTGGGCTCTTCACATTCTGTAGAACATCATATAGAAATCAAGTATAAATGGGGTCCACTAACCTATACATGAGGCTTCCTGTGTGCTATGTTCTGACTTACAAAAAACAATCAATAAAGGTATCTACAGCATATTGTGTTTTTATTTTGTTAGCTATTACCCAATTTCATTTTTTTGTTTTTTTTGTTTTTTTGTTTTTACTTTTTAAAATTTTTTTTATAGGGCAATGAGGGTTAAGTGACTTGCCCAGGGTCACACAGCTAGTATGTGTCAAGTGTCTGATGCTGGATTTTAACACAGGTCCTTCTGAATCCAGGACTGGTGCTTTATTCACTGTGCCACCTAGCTGCCCCCAATTACATTTTAATCAAGTTCAGGATGCACTTGGGAGCACTGGGGGCTATGTGCTGCCAAAATGCTATGTTTGGACATATCTGCTCTAGAACAGATTCATGTTCACCTCCCTACCTGGCTCCCTCCCATTCTGCCTATATAAAATGGCCTGCTCCCTGGACTCCTATGCAGGTCCTGTTTATCCCTTAGAACCCTTTAGAAATGCTAACACCTTTAACAAGTCTTGTGTGATTCACCCAATTCAATATGATGCCTCCCTTCTCTTGGAATTCCATGACATTCCATTTCCCCTTTCTGAATATTTATCATTTTCCCTCTTGAACTTGCTTGATGTGGGCTTTTCTAGACCAGGGTATCTCAACCTAGCATCTGTGAGCTTTTTCTACAAATATTCTTAAAATAAGTTCCAATATAATTGTTATTCAGGCAGCTAGGCACTGGACAGAGCACTGGGCTTGAAGCCAGGAAGACTCCTCTTCCTGAGTTCAAATCTGACGTCAGACACTTACCACCTATGTGACCTTCGGCAAGTCACTCAACCCTCTTCACCTCAGTTCCTCATCTGTAAAATGATCTGGAGAAGAAAATGGCAAAACACTTATCTTTGATAAGAAAATCCCAAATGGGGTCAAGAGGAATAGAGAAAACTAAAACAACTGAACAACAACATAATTGTTTTCCTTGATACATCTATGCATTTTGTTTTATGGATTTGGAACCATTATTTTGAGGAGAAGTCCATATAAATCAACTTACTGTCTAAGGGATTCATGACATGCCCCCCAAATTAAGAATTCCTGTCTTAGCTCCTTATTTTGGATGGCAGGTCTTTGTTGGAAGGAAACAGATGTGACTTATTTGTGCTCCCTCTACCTGGAAGCATACAGTAGGTGCTTATTAAATGTTTGGTGACTTACACTTGACTGAATTGGGTGATGACAGGTAAGGAAGGAATATATTCTTCTAGAGTATGAGGTCTTCAAAGCCCAATTTGTATCACAGATCAAAAAAGAGGGGATCAAGAATCTTTTGGTAAAGAGCAGGGTCCAAGAGCAGTAATTTGAAGAAGCTTGAATTGGTTCTCTAGAAGTAATGGGGGGGGGCAAGGGAGTATTGTTGGTCTGAGCATTGGGAATGGTTCTTGATTTTAGCTGAGCATAGGCTGATAGATGGGAGGAGAACCAAAGTTCCTTCACCAGCCAAAGAGAGCAGAAGAAATTCCGTCTAGATGGGTTTGGGCACACAATGAGGGTGAGATTGGAGAGAGAATAAAAGGGAGAATGGCCATCATAGTAGAATAGGAAGAAACAGTACATCCCAGGGGCTCTAACAGTAATTTTGGAGGAAAACCACCAGCTGGAGTAGGGATTGAGGCATTAAAGAAGAAAGCACAGTGAATCATCTTTCCAGCCCAACATCACACTTTCAGCCCTTTGCAAATGTTCAAAGCATGAACTGTGGGAGCAGGATGAGCCTAGATAATGGTCTTCGGGGAAAATATAGGCTTACCAGCAAGAATCACTTACCTGGCAACCCCAGGTGTAATCCTATTGAGGAAAAAATAAATGGATCTTTTGCAAAATGGAAGGCTTGCAAGCATTCCTGAGGAAAAAAATTAGAACCGAGTAGAAAGTGTGAAATTCAAACACAGCACTAAAGAGATACATACAAAAAGTAAGAAAACATAGAGCAACAAGAAAATATTTTTATGGAAGAAATATTTGCATTTAATGGGAGGTGGGGAACAAAGCATGCATCCTCTGAGAAATATAATATCTGCAGGGGTTGTAGAAGGAGTCAAATGGAAAGTTGGGAATGCTTTGTGTTCTGCTGTGATAATCGAAGAGATGAAAAGCAAAGGAGGGAGAAAAGAGACATTAGGGATAATAGGAGGAATGGAGTTGGGAGAACTTATTCTCTCACATAATGGGAAGGGTTTCCACTAAAATTCAGTAGAAATGAGAAAAAGATATTAGGAGTGGAGATCACTTTATCTTCATTTCAAACTCTTACAGAGTGAAGTCAGTAGAAGAAAAAAATCACAGCGTAATAAACTTTGGGGGGAATAACCATTTTGAAAGATTTAGGAACACTGTTCATTGCAATGCTTAACTGTGATTCTAAGGGACTTATAATTTAGAAAATAGCTCATCTTCTGACAAAGGGGTCAGAATGAAACAGTCATATTTGAACATGGCAAATGTGCTTATTGGATGTTGTTTGGATGTATTTTTTGCAGGGCAACTAAGTGGTATAAAGGTTAGAATGCTGGGCCTGGAATCAAGAAGACCTTAGTGCAAATATGGCCTCAGACACTTTCTGGCAATGTGACCCTGGCCAAGTCACTTGACCCTGTTTGCCTGTTTCCTCATCTGTCAAATGAGACAGAAAAGGAAATGGCAAAGCATTCCAGTATCTTTGCTACAGTTGAACACCACTGTTCTATCTCTTGTCCCATGGAGATGGACATAGCCAGGGCCAAGATTTCATTCTTCTCTCTCAGGGGACTTTACATGAATGAAGATGATACTACCTGGCCTCACCTGAGGTTTTTATAATCTTTAGGGAAAATGGATATTCTACCTGCTCTTAAGCTCAATATCACACCTAGATACAGCTGTGGGCTGGTCAGATTCCAAAGGTCAAGGGACTGCACACATAGAGGAGTAGTTCTCACTACCTTCTCTGGTATTTATGCAGTAAAATGATAAAAAAAATCTTGGTTCCCAAAGGACTTCATACTCAGAACATTCTCCCAACAATTCTTTAAGAAGCAGTTCTTAAACTTGTTGGCCTCAGGACCCAAACATATTCTTTAAAATTACCGACAACTGTAAAGATAGACTGAAAATTCATTGAAACTAAACAATCTCATCCTAAAGAGTGAATGGGTCAAACAACAAATCATAGAAACAGGCAATAACTTCATCCAAGAGAATGACAATAATGACACAATATACCAAAACTTATGGATTGCAGCCAAAGCAGTTCTTAGGGGAAATTTTATATCTCAAAATGCTTACATGGGGGGCAGCTAGGTGGCACAATGGATAGAGCACCGGCCCTGGATTCAGGAGTACCTGAGTTCAAGTCTGGCCTCAGACACTGGACACTTACTATCTGTGTGACCCTGGGCAAATCAATTAACTACCATTGCCCTGCAAAAAAAAATGCTTACATGAATAAAATAGAGAAAGAGGAGATCAATGAATTGGGCATGCAACTAAAAAGCTAGAAAAAGAACAAATTAAAAATCCCCAATTAAATACTAAATTAGAAATCCTGATAAATCAAAGGAGAGATTAATAAAATTTAAAGTAAGAAGACTATAGAATTAATCAATAAAACAAAGAGCTGGTTCTATGAAAAAATCAATATTATATGTAAACCTTTGGTTAATTTGGTTTACAAAAAGAAAGAAGAAAACCAAATTAACAGTCTCAAAACTGAAAGGGGTGAATTCACCCCCAATGAAGTGGAAATTAAAGCAATAATTAAGAGCTATTTTACTCAACTGTATACCAATAAATTTGACAATCTAGATGAAATGGATGAATATTTACAAAAATATAAACTGTCCAGATTAACAGAAGAGGAAATAAAATCCTTAAATAAGCCTATTTTAGAAAAAGAAATTGAACAAGCCTTCAATGAACTCCCTAAGAAAAAATCTCCAGGGCCAGATGGGTTTACAAGTGAATTCTACCAAATATTTACAGAACAGTTAATTTCAATACTATACAAAGTATTTGGAAAAATAGGTGAAGAAGAAGTTCTACCAAATTCCTTTTATGACACAAATATGGTGTTTATACCAGGAAGAGCAAAAAACAGAGAAAGAAAATTATAGACCAATTTCCCTAATGAATATTGATGCAAAAATTAAAAAATATGTATATTAGCAAGGAGATTAAAGCAATTTATCACCAAGATACTACATTATGACCAGATGGAATTTACACCAGGAATGCAGGGCTGGTTCAACATTAGGAAAACTAACAGCATAATCAACCATATCAATAACAAAACTAACCAAAATCATATGATTCTCTCAATAGATGCAGAGAAAGTATTTAACAAAATACAAGACTCATTCCTATTAAGCTTTCCTTAAAATAATAATCAGTATCTACCTAAAACCATCAGCAAACATTTTATGTAACAGGGATAAGATAGAGGCATTCCCAATAAGATCAGGAGTGAAACTGGGATGTTCATTATCACCTCTATTATTTAATATTATACTAAAAATGTTAGCTTCAGCAATAAGAGAAGAAAAAAGAATTAAAGGAATTAGAATAGGCAAGGAGGAAACAAAAAAACTATCACACTTTGCAAATGATATGATGGTATACTTAGAGAATCCTAGAGAATCAACTAAAAAAGCTACTTGAAACAATTAACAACTTTAGCAAAGTTGCAGGATATAAAATAAATCCACATAAATCATCAGCATTTCTATACGTGACCAACAAAACTCATCAGCAGGAGATAGAAAAAGAAATTCCATTTAAAATAACTGTAGACAATATGAAATACTTGGGAGTCTACTTGCCAAGACAAACCCAGGAACTCTATGAACACAATGACAAAACATTTTTCACACAAATAAAATCAGATCTAAATAATTGGAAAAATATCAGTTGCTCATGGATAGGATGAGATAATATAATAAAGATGACAACTCTACTTAAATTAACTTATTTATTCAGTGTCATACCAATCAGACTACCTAAAAATTATTTTATAGAGCTAGAAAAAATAATAATAAAATTCATCTGGAAGAACAAAAAGTCAAGAATATCAAGAGAACTAATAACAAAAAATGCACAGGAAGGTAGGCTAGCTGTACCAAATCTGAAGCTATACTATAAAGGGGCAGTCATAAAAACAATTTGGTACTGGCTAAGAAATAGAGTGATGGATCAATTAAATAGGTTAGGCATAGGAAACAGAGTAGTAAATGATTATAGTAATCTACTGTTTGATAAACCCAAAGACTCCAGTTTCTGTGATAGGAACTCAGTATTTGACAAAAACTGCTGGGAAAACTGGAAGATAGTATGGCAGAAACTCGGCATAGACCAACGTATTTGTTTGTTTTTGGTGAGGCAACTGGGGTTAAGTGACTTGCCCAGGGTCACACAGCTAGTAAGTTGTCAAGTGTCTGAGGCCAGATTTGAACTCAGGTCCTCCTGACTCCTGGGCCAGTGCTCTATTCACTGCTCCACCTAGCTGCCTATAGACCAACATCTTACACTGTATACCAAAATAGGGTCAAAATGGGTAAATGATTTACACATAAAGGGTGATACCATAGGTAAATTAGGAGAAGGAATAGTTTACCTCTCAGATCTATGTAAAGGAGAGCAATTTATGACCAAACAAGAGATAGAGAATATTATGAAATGAAAAATGGATGATTTTGATTACATTAAATTAAAAAGGGTTTGTACAAACAGAAGCAATGAAGCCAAAATTAGAAGGGAAGCAGAAAGCTGGGAAATAATTTTTACAGCCAGTGTTTCTGATAAAGGTCTCATTTCTAAAACATATAGGGAAGTATATCAAATTTGTAAGAAAGCAAGTCATTCTTTAATTTAGAAATGGTCAAAGGCAATTTTCAGATGAATTAATCAAAGCTATCTATTGCCATATGAAAAAATCTCTAAATCACTATTGATTAGAAAAATGCAAATTAAAACAACTCTGAGGTACCACCTCACACTTATCAGATTGGCTAATATGACAAAAAGGGAGAATAAATGTCAGAGAAACTGTGGAAAAATTGGAACACTAATGCATTGTTGGTGGAGCTGTGAACTGATCCAACCATTCTGGAGAGCAATTTGGAACTATGCCCAAAGGCCTATAGGACTGTGCATACCTTTTGACCCAGTAGTACCACTAACAGGTCTATATCCCCAAAAGATCATAGAAAAGGGAAAAGGACCCACATGTACAAAAATATTTATAGAAGCTCTGTGGTGTCAAAGAATTGGAAATTGAGGGAATGCCCATCAATTGGCGAATGACTGAATAAGTTGTGGTATATGAATGTAATGGAATACTATTGTGCTGTAAGAAAGGATGAGCAGGCAGATTTTGGAAAAACTTGGAAAAACTTAAGTGGACTGATGCTGAGAGAAGTGAGTAGAACCAGGAGAACATTGTACACAGTAACAGCTACATTGTGTGATGATCAATTGTGATCGATGTGGCTCTTCTCACCAATGCAATGATCCAAGATAATTCCAAAGAACTCATGATGCAAAATGTTCTCAGGGGCAGTGGATAGAGCACCAGCCCTGGATTCAGGAATACCTGAGTTCAAATCCAACCTCAGACACTTGGTACTTATTAGCTGTGTGACCTTGGGCAAGTCACTTAACCATCATTGCCCCACCCCCCCAAAAATGAAAAAGAAAATGTTCTCCATGTCCAGAAAAAAGAACTGTGGGTTCTGAATGTAGATTGAACCATAATATTTCTACTTTTTGGTTGTTGTTTTTTTTCTTTTCTGAGGTTTTTCCCTTGTGTTTTGATTCTTCTTTCATAACATGACTAATGCAGAAATATGTTTAATGTGATTATACATATATAACCTATATCTGATTGATTTCTGTCTTGGGGAGGGGGGCGGAAAGGGAGGGTTGGAGAAAAATTTGGAACTAAAAATCTCATGAAAACAAATGTTGAAAACTTCTTTACATGTAATTGGAAAATTTAAAAAAATTCTTTTATGATAAAAAATTAAATATTTCCCAAAATGCTTTTGTTTATGAGACATATCTAATGATATTTACTGTATTAGAAATTAAAAGGGATAAATTTAAATCAACTATTCATTAATACAATTAGAACAATAACAATAATAAAAGCATGTTCCATGTTAATAAAATGTTAAAATTAAAAACAACTATTTAAAAAATATATCAGTGAGAAATGTCAATGTCTTAACCAATTGTGGAAATCTCTTCACCATCTGGCTTAATAGGACAAAGGTAGATTCTCAGATCTTCTCTCCATTCAATCTGTTGTTTTAGCTGAAGTATATATAAAAATCTGAACTCACACTGATATATAGTTGGAAAAGGGAGATGTATTCTAAAAGGGAAATTGAGACTTAGTACAATTGTGTAAATAGTTGTGACCTATGAAGACCCCCTAAAACAATATTGGGTACTGAGCAGCACCTATTTGTACAATGGATAGAGTTCTGAGCATGAAGTCAATCAGAGCCGGGTTCAAATCCAGTCTCAGATATTTATTAGTTTTGTGAACCTGGGCAAGTCACTACCCTCTTTTTCCTTATTTTCCTAAAGTATAAAATTAGATCCTAGCTGGCTTGCCAAACTGTGGGGGCCAAATTTAATATATGAAGAGTTAATTGGGTGGCTCACCAAAATATTGGAGTCCCAGAAATAATGAGGGACCTCTAGGTTTAAAGCTCCCTCCCCTCAGAATCTGCCTTTTTAGATATTTCTCCCAGGCCAATAAGAAAGGAGCCTTACAGCCTCTGTTCCACAGATGTTTTATCAGGGAGAATAAAGTAAACAGCAAAGGTGAAATTAATAAAATCAAAGACAAGGAAATAGGGAAAAAGAAATATGGATAATCCTTTTAGCTCTAACCTAAGTTTATTAAAAAGAGCAGAGTGAGGGGCAGCTAGATGGTGCAGTGGATAGAGCACCTGCCCTGGAGTCAGGAGTACCTGAGTTCAAATCCGGCCTCAGACACTTAACACTTACTAGCTGTGTGACCCTGGGCAAGTCACTTAACCCCAATTGCCTCACTAAAAAAAAAAAAAAAAAAAAAAAGAGCAGAGTGACTTACCATCTGGAGCTTGTAGCTTCAATGGAAAGCATAGCTTACAACCAGGCTTGAATGTCTCAGCTGCTGCTCCTCCTTCTCGTGCCACTGGAAGAGAAGAAGAAGGAAGAAGAGAGAGAGAGCTCTGGAAGAGACTCAGACTCCCCTCAGTGAGCGTCCAATTTTCCTCCCCCAAAAGGGGAGGTCCTTCAAAAACTGCCTGTGTGGGGCAGCTAGATGGCACAGTGGATAAAGCACCGGCCTTGGATTCAGGAGGACCTGAGTTCAAATCTGGCCTTAGACACTTGACACTTGCTAGCTGTGTGACCCTGGGCAAGTCACTTAACCCCCATTGCCCCACCAAAAAAAAAACAATTAAAAAAAAACTGCCTGTGGAGAGAGGCTTCTCATTCTGAACTCAGTAGCACACGGAACTTCAGGGCGGGCCAGGTGTGGCCCATCCCAAACGAGTCAGCCATCTTTAATTTTACCACACAGAGGACCCTGGACCATTGAGAATTGCTGTATTAAATGGTTCCTGAGGTGTCTTCTGGCTGTGGATTAATGCTCTATGGTCCCATGGTACAGCTTACATAGTTAGCAATCCTAGACATATCCCTCTCTCTCCCCCAGGGGAATAATGAAAAATAATTTCTGACTAGACCACGGGGCTCTGTGCCCAACAGTCACCTTTCCCATTCTCTCAACTCCCTTTAGGCAGATTCCTACCCTGGGATTGGAGAGAGGACATAGAATGCTGGGGAGGGGGGAGGACTTAGTGTGACCAGGAAGAAGAGGAAGAGGAGGAAGGGTCTCTCAGTGTACCACTAGGTGCTCTTGGCTATAGGGAGAAGATAAAAGAAGAGACAGTGAGGACATAGCATCCTTCTATACTGGATGTCCTTCCTAAACAGACTCCCATGTCCCCAGCAGCTGCCATCCATCCAAAGTTATCTTCTCAGACCAGGCAACTCCTTGTCCATTTGCCTGAATCCTGATGGAGTTCTAGGCCCAGTTCTCATACCTAACTCATCCCCTTCCCCACTTTCTATGCTCAGACTCTTTGGATACCTAAACATGGCATAGATGCTTGTGAGATCAGGAAGTCTATGGAGTAACACAAGCTCCAGTAGTGCTTCTCACCTTCTAAGGGCCAAGGCTGTTCTTGAGGAGGGTCACTGGGACATCCTGGGGGTCAGAGCTCTGATAAATGGAATCACCCACAAATAAGTGCTCTCTCCCCTCTGCTCTGAGATCACCCCTTCTACTCCTTCTACTCTCACTTCCCCAACTCTCAGTTACCCCCATTATCTCGTCCTTCCTCTTTCCTCTCAGCGGCTCAGAATCAGGCAGTGGAGAATCAGGACCAACACCCTCCTGCCACCCATCAGCCAAAGGGCAGCATGAAGAGACCACCTCTCATGTCCCCTGCCTCTGGACCCATAAGAACATGATGGCCAGGGCAGTCCTGCTGCTGCTGCTCCTGCTGCTGCTTTTGCTGTTAATGGGTATCTGGGGGTGAGGAGGAGGTCAGAGAAGGGTGGAGGTGATGACTGATAGGGAGCAGAGAAGAGAGAAGAGAGGAGAAGAAGGGAAGGAGTGCAATGTTGTGTTAGTATGAAGGACTGGGGAGGGATAGGAATAGTGGTGTGCTGGAGGCAGTTCACACTGGCTTGTAAGAGCTGATTGTTAAATTTCCAGTGAGAGCATTTACACTTTGAAAATTGACAAACGGCACATACAAATGAAGTTGATTTATTGTTTTATTGATTGATGACTTAAAAAGAGGTGGAGAAAATATTAATAATGCAGATTAATTTTAAAATGTGTCAAGAGTATTATATATACATATATGTGTATATATATGTACACGGCTATGTTTAGAAATATAAAGTGAGAGAAAAGGAGAAAGAAGAGAGAAGGAAGGAAAGAGGAGGGGGAGAGGAGAAGAGGAAGAGGCATAGAGGGAGGGAAAGAGAAAGACTGAGAAAACTGGTTGCTAATTGTTCACTAGCCCAGCACTCAGTAGGAGGCGCCTTTGGACGAGTGGCTGGCTCTCTGAGCCATGTTTTCTAGAAAAGAATGTTATTTTAGGTGACCAGCTCTCATATCTTGGTAATATTTTTCAGTCAAGGAAGGGAGAGTACACAAGGGAGGCCCAGCTGAGCTCCCTCTGACCTGAAGATTTGTTTTCAGGCTCCCAGGGCCAAGGGCCTGAAGAAGTAAAGCACAAGGAGGGACAGACACTCAGAGTCAGATGCAGCTACTATGCCCAGAGAGATGAGAAGAGGTGGAAAACCTGGTGTAAGTGGAGAGAGAATGGAAGGGGGTGTGATAGCCTAATTATCAGCAACTCAGCCATCATAAGAGAACATCAGGACCCACGAGCCTCCCTGAAGGATGACAACAATATTGGCATCATCACCATCACCATGTCTGAGCTCAGGGTGGAGGACTCAGGCAACTATTCATGTGGAATCTATTACCTGGACATCCCTTTAATTGAGGTTATCAGGACAATCAGCCTCCAGGTTTCTCCAGGTAAGTCCCTTCCAACTCAATCCCCTTCAGTTCCAGCAGAGCTTAGGAGGCACCAACTGTGAACACAACCCTGGGCTAGGATGGGAGCTTAGGCTGGTCTCCAAGGAGAAGCTGCTCCCCCTCTTTCAGGCCTTCAGCTTCCTGCCCCTCCCCATTCCCATCCTCCCCTCACTTCTTTCCCCACCGTGATTTATCCTCTGGGCCTTGGGCCTGGTGAGGCATGTTCTTCTCTGGTGTCAGTCCCATGCAGAGCAGATGATTTTTCTGGGGGCTTCTATGTTTTGGGTGTTTAGTGTCACATCCTCCCCCTCATTCATACAAATGTACTTGTGGCTTTCACAGACAGAGACACGCATAGTGTCCTCTCATCATGTACACAGACACATGGAATTGTTCTTCACTGATTTATGATGCCTGTAGCTCTGGTCCCATGAGCCAAGGGGTGGGGGGAGGGAGAGAGGGGTTCCCAATTGTGGTGTTGGAGCAGATCCTGGCAGGTTCTAATGGAAAGAGAATAGAACTGCGGTCAAGTCTTAGTCTTCTGACCCTGAGAGGTCATTCTACTTCTCTTAGACACATCTGTAAAATGGGGTTGTGTGGGGAGTGGTGCAATTGTAAGAACTAGTGTCAGAAATATACTCTATTAATTATAAATGTTTACCATCTGGGAATTATTAATGTTTCCTTCATTCTGGACACCAACTCCACCCGGCTCCTGGGGATAGAGAAAGCATCCCATGGGGATGTCCTTGGTCAAAATGCCTGGGGGAGTCTGATGGTAGCATTAGCCATAGGAACAATAGGCTAGACTACTTGACAATACATATTGAATAGGATATGATCTTCTATAATATATTACCCCCCAGCATGCATCCATGTGATGCCTAAGCTTTTTCAAGGCCCAAGCGCTCACAGGAACCAGCAGTCTAGTTGTGCTAGCTCCTCCAGGAAAGAGGGGGCATGTGCAGGTGTGGGGTCAAGGGCAGGCATTTCCTTGGTCTGTTCTTTTTTCAGCCCCAACACTGAGGACCACCAAACATACTCAAACTACCACTGAGACACCTATCACCAACTCTGCCACCCCCTTGGTCACCAGCAGGTACAACTCCTTTGTGGACATCCATTGGGTCTCAAGAGCTCCCAGCCTCAGCAGTTCATGTGGTCTTACTTGTGTTGACTCAGACTATTGGTTTTTTTTTTCTTCCCGGGGCAATGATGGTGAAATGACTTGCCCAGGGTCACACAGCTAGTAAGTTTCAAGTGTCCAAGACAGGATTTGAACTCAGGTCCTCTTGAATTCAGGGCCAGTGCGTTCTCCACTGTCACCCAGCTGCCCCTAGACTATTGGTCTTAAGTGACCTCCTTCCAGCCTCCCATTCTGGATGGGAGAACAAAAAGGCAAACAAAGGGAACTGAGGATTGCCTTGGGTCTAGTGAAACTGTACTTATTACCTTTCCCTCTTTCCCTCATTTTTAAGTTTAGGTTGGCTTGAAGTCTGATTTCTTTTAGCCCTAGCCTGGCATTTTTCAGTCCTGAACCCACACTGCCATCTGTCATATGCTAAGACCTTCCCCCCCCCCCAAACCACTAAAATTTGGACAATGGGCTTATCACATTCCTCATCTCCTGATGAACCAGACAAAGCCCCCAATTCCTCTGTTCAACAACTCTCTCTTCTTGATAAGCTGGACAGCATTCCCTCCTCACTGATTGCCTTTCCATTCCCTCCCTGTTAGAGATTAAAGAACTAGGCAAAATTGTGAAGCAAGGAAAATTTCCCTCCTAATACAGATTGCTTAAGACATGCCTGCCCAGAAGAAAGTTCTTGTTGCTGCCACTTCCCTTCTCACTCATTTCTCAGACTTCATCACTCAGCTGAAACTGCTCTCTCCAAGGTTACCAAACATCTCTTAATTGTCCTTTTCTTAATACTCCCCCTGCTGATCATCCCTACCCCCACCTCATCTCTTCTTCTCTTGGAAACTCTTTCTTGGCTTTTCATGAAACTGCTTTCTCTGATCTCTCAGTTCCTCTCAGCTCCTTCTCAGTTTCCTTTGGTGGCTTATCCTTCATGCCTGCCCCTTCTGGTGGAGTGTTCCTGATCTAGCCTCATCCTGATTTCCATCTCTCTAATATCTCTGTAGGTCAAAGATTCTAAACCTGGGGTCCATGAACTTGTTACAAAAATATTTTATTAATTCTATTGCTGTATACATGGTTTTCTTTGTAATCTTAAGTATTTTATTTTAGGCGTTCAATAGTACTCTTCTGCAAAGGGTATGTCCATAGACTTTTTCAGACTGACAAAGGACTCTGGAATATAAAAAAGAACCCTTTTTCTAGGTGATGCAACAGATAATTAATTCTAGGTGATTGAATTCGATTGTCTATTCATATGACACTCACAGATATACATGCTTTTACAGAAATATGTACATAGAGATATAGAAACATGTGTATATGTGTGAATCTGTATATTAATGTGTGTATACATATATATATATGTGTGTGTACATGTATATATATACACATGCACACACATATGGCTGTTGTTTCTCCTTCATTTTCAAAGAGGACAATGACATCAAGAGGTGATGTCATGACTTGCCATGAATTGGATTTAAGTGAGGAAGGACTGTGCAAGGTTATCCACCTCACTCTCTCCTCCAGAGGCATCTGGGTCCTGTGGCAAGATATAGATCAGAATGACTAAAGATGGCCCCGGATATTTGAGGTGATTGGGGTTAAGTGACTTGCCCAGGGTCACACAGCTAGTATGTATCTAAGGCTGGATTTGAATTCAGTTACTCCTGACTCCAGGTTCACTGCTCTGTTTACTATGCCACCTAGCTGCCCATATATATGTATACATACATACAGATGGACAGACACACACACACACACACACATATATAATGTGTATACATATATATATATTATGTGTATAATATGCATATTTATATATGTGTGCCTGTGTATATTCTGCCCTAATCTTTCCTGAGTCCCCTAGTTACACATCATCAAATAGCTATTTTATATCCAAAAATGGATTTCATGTAGGCAATTCAGATTCAATAGGCTCAAAATAAACTCACTGTCTTCCTGACCCCCACCTATACCCCTCTGCCCCCAAACCAACCCCTCTTCCCAACTTCCCCATTTCTATTAAGGGCCTCCAACCCCTCTAGTCAGCCAGGCTGGCAAGCTCTGAGTCACCCATGATTCTTCACTCTCCAGATCCAATTATATCCCTAACTTACTCATCCTACCCTTAGCAATCTTTCTTTCTCCTGTCTTCCCTTTCCACTCGAAATAGCCATTGAGCACTGACTATGGGTGGGGCCCTCTGCTAAGCTGAGGACCTAGAAAAGAAAGCAAAAACATAGGTCCTGCCCTCAAGAGACTTATAGTTTAATGGAGAGAGACAACATGAAAAAAATTAATATAAGATATATTAACATATTATATATAATATGGTTCCTGAGACATCCAGCAATTGTGCTAGGCTCAAGGGGTAAGAATTTATCATATCAGTGGAGAATTTCAAGCCACATATGCCTGTGCACACAAATTCCATGGGAGGAAAAGGCTGTTGATTACTTCCTGAGTGGTTAAGAGAGCCAGGGGAGATCAAGGCAAAACCCTGGTGGGGTCAAGCAGTTTGTGTCTGTAGGCTGAGTAGTTAAGAAAGCTGGGGTTCTAGGTAAAACTCCAACAGGGGCCAGTCGGTTCAAGTCCAAAGACCAGGATTAGATTATAAGGAACCCACCCCACCCCCCCATTTAGAAAAGTCACTAAGGATGGTATTGAAGGAACTGAGTAAGACTGGCCTCTTAAGAAATCCCTAGAAGGACAAGCCTCTTCTTAGTGAAGCTAGTAGAAAGGAACTGAACCCTGTTTGTACTGACAGTGAAAAAAGAAAACCTGAAAGGAAAAAAATGTGTTCTGTACTTTAAGTGTTTGTCAGTCTGAAGTGTCTATTTGTGCAGGCCAGGTTGAAACAAGCCACACCTTGTCAGCATTCAGCTGGATTCTTCACCTGCAGGCTGCAAAGTCTTGGGACCAAGGGACTGCTGTGGGAAGGAAGGAAAAGCCAGCACATTTTGGCTTTGGCTTGTTATCTGATGATTTTGTGAGGTAGGATGGGAGGTCCTACCTCCTTAGAAAGAAGGAGGAAATGAATCTTTTTCATGATGGGGAAGTCATTGGTACGCATCTTATGCAGGGGTATTGTATGAATTTGTGAATGATAATATTTTTTTCTTTTGCAAATGCAGAGTACTAGGCCATAGAATTAAAATGTTACCATTAGTTACTATAAATCCACTGTTGATTAGATTTAAACCAAAATTTGCCCTAAAAGAAATAACGTGGTCTGAAGGTGTACTCTTCTAAATTAGGAAGATTTGGCATTAAGGAATCTACTAAGGGCAGCTTGGTGGCACAGTGGATAAAGCACTGGCCCTGGAATCAGGAGGACCTGAGTTCAAATCCGGCCTCAGACACTTAACACTTACTAACTGTATGACTTTGGGCAAGTCACTTAACCCCAATTGCCTCACCAAAAATAAATAAACAAACAAACGAATGAATGAATGAATAAATAAATTTTAAAAATTAAAAAAAAAAAGAAATCTACTAGTTGTGTGACCCCAAGACAGTTCTATCTTTTTCAGCTTACTTTTCTGTAATAAAGCTTACCTCCCAGGGTTGTGAGGATCACATGATTGTAAAGTGCTTATCATAGGGTGTGTGTTATATAAATAATTTTCTGTGTAAAGTAGAGAGCAAAAATGTTATGGGAAAATTGGTATAGGGGTTCTTTGGAATTCCTCTTTGAAGAATTGCATCCTCTTGCATACCAGCTCATTAGGAGTGAAATAATGGTTAATTTTGGGGTTGGGAGAAAGCCAGGAGAGAGGTCCCTGAACTTCTTCTCATGAGGAGAGAACATGGTGTGGAGGCATGGCTCTCTGGGATGCCTTTGTCCCTGAGTGGGAGATGAGCAAGTATTTTTGTGTGTGTGTGGATGGTGGTGGTCTGGTGGGGTCATCATCTGACTGTGAAGTGTTCCCTTGTTTGGGGGAGGACCATCCCCCACTGGTGATGGCTGAGGAAGGTTGGGTGAGGGGTGGCTCCTGATACCTCAGGCCATCTCTGTCCCCCTGGTGCCAGTGGGTCAGAACCCGCACCTGGTCTTCTTTCCCTGAGGGGTGGATTGGTAATTGATGGGTTTTGTTTCAAGTTTTAAAAATACCTAATGCTTTAAGGTATTATCTTTCTAGATTTTCTTATAGTTTAAAAATTGGTAAACAATGGTATCAGCTGTTATGTGAAACCTTTAGGTGGCTCAGCCAGTGAAGACGATGATGAGGATGATGGAAGAAGAGGCTAGAACACCCCAGACCCTCCCCTGTCTCTCTCCCCTATCCAGTACAGCTGGTTCTCAGCAGCACCATGAGAGCCTTTCAAAGGAGCTGTTTTCTAAGAGCTCCTCCTTCCCATGCTGCTGGAAGTTGTGTGGCCAACTGAGGGAGGGTGTTTGAGGTGGGGCCTTCCACACTCCAAGAACCTCCTCCATTCCTGGGAAGGGGGAGCAGCCCCTCCTGCCACATCCTCCAGCTGCAGGCTTGACTCACCAAGGGGACCTCCCCAAGCTGGGCTGGGGCTGTTAGGGGCCCTGAGGCTCTTTCCTTGATCCTCTTTCTTCCTGACCTCTCTGCAGCCTCTGACAAGGTCTGGGATCCTCTTCTCTTCCAAACTCCCTCCTCTCTAGGGTTTTTGTGCTTGACCTCAACTCCAGGGAATAACATGCCCTCCTCCCTCCCAGGAAAAGCTGATCTCCTGAGACCTCATCACCCAGAAGAAAGACTCAGCTTTTGATTGTCTTCACCTTCCCAGATAATCCTCAACTGACTCTTCCCTCTAACTGGAGGCCTGCAGGGCTGAGCACTAAACTCCCAACATTCCTGGTACCTCAATTTTCTATCAACAGTCACTCTTTTTTTTCTGCTTTCTTTTTATGTGTTGTCTTCCTCCATTAGATTATCAGCTCCATGTGGGCAGGAAGAGTCTCATATTGTTATGTGATTTCCCAGCATATAGTAGGCACTTCATAAATGTGTATTGAATTGAACTAATAAATGATGATTGACATTCTGCCACAGCAAGTACTTAATAAATGCTTGGTGACTGACTTACTGACTGACACATCATTCTTCATTGATTGGGTCACAAGGAATGCTTCTTCCCATTCCACAGACCTAATCCCAGGCTTGGCTCTGCCCGTTATTCTGGAGTAGAAACAAGAGCAGCTGCTCTGTTCTAGTAAAGGGATTCTACTCCACCCACGAATCACCAAAGGCCCCATTTGTAAGGAACAAGAAAGTGACACCTGTCTTTTCTTGAAGAGCATGACCCTGTCATGAGCAAGGGGGCAGGAGCAGCATGCTGCTGCATGTTCTGTGGATGGGAGAACTATGGTGTGTTAGAAAGACCATTGCCCTGGGAGCTGGGAGGCCTCTGGTCTACCCGACATCTGCTTCTCATTGGTTTGGACTTGTCCCTTGTCTCCTCTGAACCTCTAATTCCTCATCTTTCAAGTGAGGGAGGGAAGGCATGGAGCCAAAAATGTATTGCAAGAGAGACATCTCAATAAAGAACTGAGAGGTAAAAAAATAAAAATATAAAAAACTGAACTCACAGATTTTCAGTAGACTGAGGAAATAATCTGTCTCCAACACACAGATAACTCTTGTATCAGACATGCCCTACTAACAGGTGTGAGGTGAGTAATCTTTTGGATGACTTTCCCTTCTGTGGCTAATTGTACTCTCTCACTAATGAATGGTAGGCAGTGGGAATATCAGTATCAGGAATTCCACCAATGATTGTTATTAACTCCCTTGATAAGCATTTGTGTTAGTTTAGATCAAAACTTTGGAAAGTGAGACTTAGGCTTCTTCCCAGCTCTACCTAGAAGACAATCTCACCATAGATTTCTCCCATTTTAGGTAGTGGGCAGAGCTGGGATATTGAACAAGTCACCCTTGACAACATCAATTAGTTTATGTTACATTAATTTAATCTGCAGGTTGGCAGGATGTATTAACCCAATGATATTCACTTTGAAGTTAGGCTAGAAGGGGCATTCATGTAGCCACCTGGTGTCTGCCAAATTCCATTCTTCTCCCACAGGGGATTTGACATGGCTGAGGATCATACTACCTGGCCTCACCTTAGGTTTTTATCATCTTTAAGAACAACAGATGTTTTCCCTGCTCTCTTAGCTCAGTCTCAAACATGCATCCAGCTGGGGACTGATCAGATTCCAAAGTCCAGGAGACTGTACATGCAGAGGTGTAGCTCTCACCATTTTCTCAGTTATTTATGGAGGAAAGAATTTCAACATATTATAGTTGTTTGTTCTTCAGCAAACAGTGTTGCTGTCTCTGTGCCCAGTGTTCTCTTGGTTCTGCTCACTTCACTATACATCAGTTCATACAAATCTTTTCAGGCTTCTCTGAAATCATGCTCCAAGGCTCTTCTTGAAGAGGGTCCCTAGGTCATCCTGGGGTTCAGAGCCCTGACAAGTGGAATCACCCAGGAATAAGTGCTCTCTCCCCTCTGCTCTGAGGTCAGCACTTCTGCTTTTTCCATTCCTCTCACTTCCCCAACCCTGGCTTCCCCCATTCTCTCTTCCTTCTTCTTTCCTCTCAGTGGCTCAGAATCAGGCAGTGGAGAATCAGGACCAACAACCACCTGCCACCAATCAGCCCAAGGGCAGCATGAAGAGACCACCTCTCATGTCCCCTGCCTCTGAACCCATGGAGGCATGATGGCCCAGGCAGACCCACTGCTGCTGCTGCTGCTGCTGCTCCTGCTGCTGCTTTAGCTGTTAATGGGTATTTGGGGGTGAGGAGGAGGTCAGAGAAGGGTGGAGGTGATGACTGATAGGGAGCAGAAAAGAGAGAGGAGAGGAAGAGAAGGGAGGGAGTGCGATGTTGTGTTAGTATGAAGGACTGGGGAGGGATAGGAACAGTGGTGTGCTGGAGCCACTGCCTTGTAAGAGCTGATTGTTAAATTTCCAGTGAAAATTTTTACACTTTGAAAACTGGCAAACAACGCATACAAAGGAAGAAGTGCTTTACTGTTTTATTGATTGAGATAGAGAAATTATTAATAATGCAGATAAAATTTTAAAATGTCAAGAGTATATATATACACATATATATACATACACACACACACACACACACACACACACACACACACACACATATATATGTAAATCCATGGTTGTCCATGACTGGCAGAAGCCTATTAATATATATATATATGTACATGACTATGTTTAGAAATATAAAGTGAGAGAAAAGGAGAGAGAAGAGAGAAGGAAAGACAGAGGAGGGGGAGGGGAGAAGAGGCAGAGGCACAGAGGGAGGGAGAGAGACAGATTGATTGAACTGGTTGCTAATTGTTCACTAGCCCAGCATTCAGTAGGAGGCTCCCTTGGGTGAGGGGCTGGCTCTTTGAGCCATGTTTTCTTAGAAAAAAATGTTATTATACATGACCAGCTGCCTTACCTTGGTCATATTCTTCAGTGAAGCAAGGGAGAGGACACAAGAGAGGCCCAGCTGGGCTCCCCTCTGACTTGAAGATCTGCTTTTCAGGCTCCCAGGGCCAAGGGCCTGAAGAAGTGAATTTGCAGGAGGGACAAACCCTCATGCTGAGATGCAGATACAATCCTCAAATACGTGAGAGAAGTTGGAAAATGTGGTGTAAGTGGAGAGAGAATAGAAGGTGGTGTGATGACCTAATTATCAGCAACTCAGTCATCATAAGAGAACATCAGGACCCACGAGACTCCCTGCAGGATGACCCCAACACTGGCATCATGATCATCACCATGTCTGAGCTCAGGGTGAAGGACTCAGGCAGCTATTCATGTGGAATCTATGACTCTGTCAGAAACACTATTGAGGTTATCAGGAGAATCAGCCTCCAGATTTCTCCAGGTAAGTCCCTTCCAACTCAATCCCCTTCAGTTCTAGAAGAGCTTAGAAGGCCCCTACTGTGAGCATGACCCTGGGATAGGATGGGAGCTTAGGCTGCTCTCCAGGGAGAAGCTGCTCCCCCTCTTTTAGGCCTTCAGCTTCCTGCCCCTCCCCATTCCCATCCTCCCCTCACTTCTTTCCCCACCATGATTTGTCCTCTGGGCCCTGGGCCTGGTGAGGCATGTTCTTCTCTGGTGTCAGTCCCATGCAGAGCAGATGATTTTTCTGGGGGCTTCTATGTTTTGGGTGTTTAGTGTCACACCCTCCCCCTCATTCATACAAATGTACCTGTGGCTTGTACAAGTAGAGACATACATAAAGTCCTCTCAGCATGTATACAGACACATGGAATTGTTCCTCAGTGATTTATGATGCCTGTAGCTCTGGTCCCATGAGCCAAGGGGTGGGGGGAGGGAGAGAGGGGTTCCCACCAGTTGTGGTGTTGGAGCAGATCCTGACAGGTTCTAATGGAAAGAACATAGAGCTATGGTCAAGTCTTGGTTGTGAAAGTGATCTATCTTGTGACCCTGAGAGGTCATTTCACTTCTCTTAGACACATCTTTAAAATGGGCTTGTGTGGGAGAGTGGTGCAATTGTATGGGAAATATACTCCATGAATTATAAATGCTTTCCATCTGGGAATTATTAGTGTTTCCTTCATTATGGACACCAACTCCACCCAGCTCCTGGGGATAGAGAAAGCATCCCATAGGGAAATCCTTGGTCAGGACATCAGAATGCCTGGGGGAGTCTGATGGTAGCATTAGCCATAGGAACAATAGGCTAGACTACTTGACAATACATATTGAATAGGATATGATCTTCTATAATATTACCTCCCAGCATGCATACATGTGATGTCTAAGCTTTTTCAAGGCCCAAGAGCTCACAGGGACCAGCAGTCTAGTTGTTCTGGCCCCTCCAGGGAAGAGGGGGCATGTGAGGGTGTGGGGTCAAGGGCAGGGATTTCCTTGTTCTGTTCTTTTTTCAGCCCCGACATTCAGGACCATCAAACATTCTCAAACTACCACTGAGACACCTGTCACCACCTCTGCCACCCCCTTGGTCACCAGCAGGTACAACTCCTTTTTGGAAATCCATTGGGTCTGTTCTTATTACCTTTCCCTCTTTCCCTCATTTTTAATTTAAGCTTGGCTTGAAGTCTGATTTCTTTTAGCCCTAGCCTAGCATTTTTCAGTCCTGAACCCACAGTGCCATCTGTCATATGCTAAGCCCTTCCCCCCAAACCACTAAAATTTGGACAATGAGTTTAACACATTCCTCATCCCCAGATGAGCCAGACAAAGCCCCAAATTCCTCTCTTAAACAACATAAGCTGGGCAGCATTCCCTCCTCACTGATTGCCTTTCCCTTCCCTCCCTGTTAGAGATTAAAGAACTAGGCAAAATTGTGAACCAAGGAAAATTTGCCTCCTAACAAAGATTGCTTAAAACATGCCTGCCCAGAAGAAAGTTCTTGTTGCTACCACTTCCCTTCTCACTCATTTCTCAGACCCCTTCTGCCTTCATCACTCAGCTGAAACTGCTCTTTCCGAGGTTACCAAAAATCTCTTAATTGTCATTTTCTTAATACTCCCCCTGCTGATCATCCCCACCCCCACCTCACCTCCCCTTCTCTTGGAAACTCTTTCTTGGCTTTTCATGAAACTGCTTTCTCTGATCTCTCACCTCCTCTCAGCTCCTTCTCAGTTTCCTTTGGTGGCTTATCCTTCATGTCTGCCCCTTCTGGATGAGTGTTTCTGATCTAGCCTCATCCTGATTTTCATCTCTCTCATCTCTCTCTAGATCAAAGGTTCTAAACCTGGGGTCCATGAACTTGTTACAAAAATATTTCATTAATTCTATTTTTTATAAATGGTTTTCTTTGTAATATTAAGTATCTTATTTTAGGAGTTTAAAAGCATTCTTCTGCAAAGGGTATGTCCATAGGCTTTACCAGACTGACAAAGGATGCCAGGACACAAGAAGAACCCTTTTTCTAGGTGATGCAACAGATAATTAATTCTAGGTTTTTGAATTAGCTTGTCTATTCATATGACACCTGCAGATATACATGCTTTTACAGAAATATGTATATACAAATATATAAACATATGTACATTGTGCATATGTATATACATGTGTGTATCCATATATATACACACATACACATGCACACACACGTATAGCTGTTGTTTCTCCTTCATTCTCAAAGAGAACAATGACATCGAGGGGTGGTGTCATGACTTGCCATGAATTGGATTTAAGTGAGGAAGGGCTGTGCAAGGTCACATACATCACTCTCTCCTCCACAGGCATCTGTGTCTAATGGCAAGATATATGTCAGAATGACTAAAGATGGCCCCAGATTTTTGAGGCAACTGGGGTTAAATGACTTGCCCAGGGTCACAAGCTAGTAAGTGTCAAGTGTCTGAGGCCAGATTTGAACTCAGTACTCCTGACTCTAGAGCCGGTGCTCTATCCACTGAGCCACCTAGCTGGCCCCCCCTTTCACTTTTTATACTAATAATTTTGTTTTCTTCTTTCATTTTAAAATCAAATTAGACAAATGTTTATCTATTTTATTATTTTTCCCCATAAAACCAGTTCTTAGTTTTATTTAGTAGTTCAATAGTTATCTTACTTTCAACGTTGTTAATTTCTCCTTTAATTTTCAGAATATCTAATTTGGTATTTAGTTGGAGATTTTTAATGTGTTTTTTTTTTCCACCATTTTAAGTTGTATGCCCAATTTCTCTATTTTATTCACGTAAGCACTTCGAGATACAAAATTTCCACTACGAACTGCTTTGGCTGCATCCCATAAGTTCTGGTATGTTATCTCATTAATGTCATTCTCTTTTATGAAATTATTTTTTGTTTCTATGATTTTCTTATTCATCCACTTTGTTTTGTTTCCAATGAATTCTTAACCTATCTTTATTTTATCTCTATTTTATCTTTATTTTGTTTCCAATTAATTCTTTTTTTTTTTTTTTGCTGGGCAATGAGGGTTAAGTGACTTGCCCAGGGTCACACAGCTAGTAAGTGTTAAGTGTCTGAGGCCGGATTTGAACTCAGGTACTTCTGAATCCAGGGCCGGTGCTTTATCCACTGCACCACCTAGCTGCCCCCTCCAATTAATTCTTAACCTATCTTTCCATGATCCTTTATTATAGGTAATTTTATTGCATCATGATCTGAAAAGGATGATTTAACTATTTCTTCCTTTGTGCATCTTATCTTGAGATTTTTATGCCCTTATATATGGTCAATTTTTGTATAGGTACCATGTACAACTAAGAAAAAGGTACATTCCTTTCTATGCCCATCAGTGTTCTCCAGAGGTCTATCATATCTAAATTTTCTAAAATTCCATTCACCTCCTTCTTTCTTCTTTATTTTATGGTTAAATTTATCTAGTTTTGAGACAGAAAGGTTGAGGTCCCCCACCAGTATAGTTATGCTATTTATTTTTTCCTGTAATTCCCTTAACTTCTATGCTAAGAATTTGGATGCTATACCACTTGGTGCATATATGTTTAGTATTGATATTACTTCACTGTCTATGCTATCTTTTTTTTTGTTTTTTTTTTGCAGGGCAATGGGGGTTAAGTGACTTGCCCAGGGTCACACAGCTAGTAAGTGTCAAGTGTCTGAGGCTAGATTTGAACTCAGGTACTCCTGAATCCAGGGCCGGTGTTTTATCCACTGCGCCACCTAGCTGCCCCTATGCTATCTTTTTAACAAGATATAGTTTCCTGCCTTATCTCTTTTAATTAGATCTATTTTTGCTTTTGCTTTGAGATCAGGATTGTGACCCCTACTTTTTAAAAAATTCAGCTGAATCATGATATATTCTGCTCTAGCCTTTTACCTTTACTCTGTGTGCATCTCTCTGCTTCAAATGTGTTTCTTGTTAACAATATATTGTAGGATTCTGATTTTTCATACACTCTGCTATCTGCTTCTGTTTTATGTTCAAAGTTATGATTACTAATGGTGTATTTCCTTCCATCTTATCTTTCCCCATTTCTATTTTAATCTCTCCTTTCACCCTTTCCTTCCTCACTAGTATCTTGCTTTTGAACACCTCCCTTCCTCAATCTGTCCTTCTTTCTATTAGTTCCCCCTCCTACTTTTGCCCTCCCTTCTCTCAGCTCCCCCACCCCAATCCATTTTGTTCCCGCTTTCTACCTCCTACTTCCTTAAAGGTAAGATAAATTTCTATACACAACTGAGGGTGTTTATTTTTCACTCTTTGAGGCAAATCTGATCAAACCATGCTCATCCCCTCTCTTCTTTTACTCTACTAGAATTGGTGTTTCATGCCTCTTCACAAAATATTATTTACCCTAGCCTGCCTCCTCTTTTCTTCTTCCAGTATAATTCTTTTTTTCCACCCCTTATTTTTTATATCATTACATCAAAGTCAATAAATACAAACACAATTTGTCTATGTATACTCCTTCTAACTGCCCTAATAGAGATTCAGTCCTCAAGAGTTACAAATATCATCTTGTCTTTAGTGATGTAAACAGTTTCACCTTCTTTAATAACATGCTCTTTTTTTTCTTTTCTGTTTATATTTTTATGCTTCTCTTGAGTCTTCTATTTGAAAATCAAATCATCTGTTCAGTTCTGGTCTTTTTATCAGGAAAGTTTGAACGTCTCCTATTTATCTGAATGTCCATCTTTTTCCGTGAAATATTATGTTTGATTTTACTGGCTAGTTGATTCTTGGTTGTAATCCAAGCTTTTTTGTCTTCTGGAATATCATATTCCAAGCCCTCTGATCCTTTAATGTAGAAGCTGCTCAGTCCTATGTAACCCTGACTGTGGCTCCTTGATATTTGAATGGTTTCTTTCTAGCTGCTTACAATGTTTTCTCCTTGACCTGATAATTGTGGGATCTGGGTACAATATTCTATGGAGTTTTCATTTTGGGATTTCTTTCAGGAAGTTATTGATGAATTCTTTCAATGACTATTTTATCATTTGGTTCTAGGATATGGGGGTAGTTCTCCTTGATAATTTCCTGAAATATACTGTCCAGGCTCTTTTTCTGATCATGGCTTTCAGGTAGTTCAATAATTCTTAAATTATGTCTACTGCATATATTTTCCAGGTCAGTTGTTCTTCCAATGAGGGATTTTACATTTTCTTCAATTTTTTCATTCTTTTCATTTTGTTTGACTAACTTTTTTCCCATTCATTTGGAATTTTCCCCAAATTAAATGTAAAAACAATTTTAATATTTATTTTTAAAACTTCGTGTTCCAAATTGTCTTCCTCCCTCCCTCCCCACTCCCCTTTAAGGACGCAAGTGATTCAATATATATTGTACATGTGTAGTCATTCAAAACATTTCCATATTAGTCATGTTGTGAAAGAAAACAGACCCAAAAAAACTTTAGAAAAAGGAATTAAAGAAATTATGCTTCAATCTGTATTCAAACACCATCAGCTTTTTCTCTGGAGATGGACTGCATTTTTCATAAGTCCTTCAGAGTTGTCTTGGATCATTGTCTTGCTGAAAATAACCAAGTCACTCACAGCTCATCATCTTACAATATTGATGTTATTTTGTATACATTACATTTCACTTTGCATCAGTTCAAGTAAGTCTTTCCAGGTTTTTCTGAGAGGATCCTGCTCATCCTTTCCTCTAGCTCTGCCAAGAAAGCTTTTTGGGTTTCAGACCTATTCATATTCCCCTTTCAGGCTTCACATGTAGTCATTTTGAACTTGTCCTCCATGTTTTGATCTTCTGTGTCACCACAGTAAGTTTTTATACTCTGATTTTTTTCTGTTTTTTTTTTCTTACTTTAAATTTATTTGGTAAATTTGTTGTTGTTGTTGTTTTGGTTTTTTTTTTGCAGGGCAATGACAGTTAAGTGATTTTCTCAGGGTCACACAGCTAGTAAGTTTGTCAAGTGTCTGGGGCTGTATTTAAACTCAGATCCTGCTAAATGTAGGGCTGGTGCTTCATCTACTGCACCACCTAGCCGCGCCCTATTTGGTGAAGTTGAGCTCTGTTCCTTGGGCACAGTGTGTACTGTCCCAAGCTTTTTGCACTGGGGCTCAGGGGACTTTTCAATGGCTTTCTCTGCTGAAGCCTCTGGTGCTCAAGGATTTCCCACTTTGCTGACACGTCCTGGCCTAGTTATTCCAGTTGTGCCCAGTTCTTGGGCTAGCAATTTATCTTCTCTGCTGTGGTTAGGAGCCTCACAGCTGGCCTTCAGTGCCACTAGCCTTTTGAGGCAGGACCAAGGGGCCTCAGTTGTTGATCTGTGAAGTGGCTAAGTTCTTCCTGGTTGCTGGCCTGTCTACTGCCTGTGCTGGGCTGCCCTCCCCTTTCACCCATTGACACAGACCTTTCCTGAAGTCCCTCCAAAGTATCTTGAGCTGGAAAATTGTGTCATTCCATCTTTTTGTTGAATCTGTTTGGAGTCTTGGTTTAACATTTTTTAAAAGTATTTTATTATTTTCAGTTACACATCAGGACAGTTTTCAACATTTGTTTTCATAAGATTTGTAGGTCCAAGTTTTTCTCTGACCCTCCTTTCCCTCCCTCCTCCTCACGATGGAACACAGTCTGATATAGGTTACATATGTACAATCACATTAAACATATTTCTGCATTAGTCATTGTGTGAAATTTGAATCAGACCACAAGGGAAAAAAACTAAAAAAAGAAGGAAAAAACCCCACAACAGTCCAAATGTAGAAACAGTACAGTTCAATCTGCATTCAGAATCCACAGTTCTTTTTTTCTGGATGTTGATAACATTTTCTATCATGAGTTCTTTATGACTGTTTGGATCATTGCACTGATAAGAAGATCCGTGTCTATCACCATTGTTCCTCACATAGTGTTGCTGTTACTGTGTACAATGTTCTCCTGGTTCTGTTCCTCTCAGTCAGCATCAGTTTATGTAAATCCTTCCAGGTTTCTCTAAACTTCTCCTGTTCATCTTTTCTTCCAGCACAATAGTATTCCATTACATTCATGTATGTTCAGCAGGGGGTGGCACCCTGGTTCTCACATATACCACAACTTGTTTAGACATTCCCCAATTGATGGGCATTCCCTCAATTTCCAATTCTTTGCCACCACAAAGAGAGCTTCTATAAATATTTTTGTACATGTGGGTCCTTTTCCTTTTTCTACGGTCTCTTTGGGATAGAGACCTAGCAGTGGTACTGATGTGGGATGAAATTTGGGGTCAAATTGATCATGAGTCATCCCAAAAGAATTACAAAACTCAGTAACTCAGTTTACCAAGTTTTATTGCAATACTGTGAGTGATCACAGGGAGAGAACCAGAATAGTAGAAAGGTATCTCTCAAATAGTGAAAGGAAAGACAGTTATATTTATAGTATGGATAAACTGATTATCAATCTCATTGTAATAATTTACACCTTAGGGAGGTACAGGGGAGGGCCTGTCCTTCTAATTATAATATTCTCCACCTTTGGGAGGTACAGGGGAGGGCCTGTCCTCATTATAATATTTTCCACTTTTGGGAGGTACAGGGGAGGCCTTATCCCAATTTGGAGTTCCTGGGGTCCTAAGCCAACCCCTAAGGTGGGTACCTTTTTCAGTGGAGGTGTGTTTTTGGGGTTTACACATCATAAGGTGAATCTGGGGACAAATTTGGCCTTTTCTACGCATGTCTCTTTCTGTTTCCCATGGCTAGTTTTAAAACATAATCATTTTTCTTTTATTTCTGGTCTAAATTTCTATAGGTTGTCATTTCCTTTATTCTTATTTAACCTGACCGTTTATGGTCCTATAAAAATATTTTAACTAACTTTAACTGGGGCCTAATCTGTGAACATTTGACTGGTTGGCTATCTGACTGCTTTTAATATAATATGGGCCATTTATGAAATCCTACACTGCTCCTCCCAAATTGATAAGCAAACACGTCTCTGTAAATAAGAGCACAAGGATTTATTTAGATGAATAAACTTAGGGATAAAGGCAACAAAAGAAGTAAGATAACAAAATTAAAATATGACCTGTCGGCTTTTTAAACTTTCTGCCACCTCTTGCCTGTGGGTGTCCTGCCCGTCTGCCATCTGCACTTACAACCTGAACCACATCTCCTTCCCTGGTCTGGCCCTTTCTGTATCTCCTTAGCTTCCTCTGTTTCCCCTTCTCACTCAAAGCCCCCTTTCACTTTGTTGACCTCCCTCTATGTCTTCTCTACTTGCTTTGTCAGTCCCCCTTTTTCTTTTTCTCTCTTCTCTTCCTTAGTATATAAAAGGCCTCTCTTTCTCACCTGAAACTTGGGCAGACCACCTATGCATGCCAAGCTAATTCACTGGCCCTGGCTAGAGCTATACCTGAGAGGCTTGAGGAAGCCATGCATACCATGCCCAGGGCTCAAGGGGGCTGTGCCCCCCGCTGTGCACCTGGTACCTCCGCACTGGCCGTGCCAGGGGCCAGCCAGGGCTTCTCAGCTTGGCCACTGAAGCAGCGGGGAGGGGCATCAGCCAGTCTCACACAGAGAAAATCCCTGAGGGCCTAAGGCTTTTTAATCTCAGCACAAAGGAAGGGTCCCCAAATCACAATAAATTCCTACAGTCCTGTTATGGGTCCTGAATTCTGTGGGTAAGAGAACCTAGAATTTTGACTTGTAAGTTATCCATAAACTGGGATCTGAATCCCTTTGAGAGCTAATATCTGAATTAGAGCTTGGGTCTTAGGTTTTTCTATTAACCCTTTTTTGCCTCCTACTTCAGTACCACTGGGTCAAAGGGTATGAACAGTCCAATAGCCCTTTGGGCATAGTTCCAAATTGCTCTCCAGAATGGTTGGATCAGTTCACAGCTCCACCAACAATGCATTAGTATTCCAATTTTTCCACAGCTTCTCCAACATTTATTATTTTCCTTTTTTGTCATATTAGCTAATCTGATAGGTGTGATGTGGTAAGAGTTGTTTTAATTTACATTTCTCTGATTAATAGTGATTTAGAGCATGTTTTTCATATGGCAATAGCTTTTATTTCTTCATCAGAAAACTGTCTCTTCATATCCTTTAACCGTTTCTCAATTGGGGAATGACTTACATTCTTATAAATTTGATTTAGTTCCCAAAATATTTTAGAAATGAAGCCTTTATCAGAAATACTGGCTATAAAAATTGTTTCCCAGTTTTCTGCCTCCCTTCTAATTTTGGCTGTGTTGCTTCTGTTTATACAAAACATTTTTAATTTAATGTAATCAAAGTCTTCCATTTTGCATTGCATAATATTCTCTGTCTCTTGTTTGGACATAAATTGTTTTCATTTTCTTAGATCTCAGAGGTAAACTACTCCTTCCTCTCCTAAGTTATCTATGGTATCAACCCTTATGTCTAAATCTTGAGCACATTTTGACCTTATTTTTCTATAAGGTATAAGATGTTGGGTTTTTTCCTAGTTTCTGCCACATTATCTTACAGTTTTCACAGCAGTTTTTGTCAAATACTGAGTTCCTGTCCTAGAAGCTGGATTCTTTGGTTTTATCAAACAGTAGATTACTATAGTCGGTTTAAAATTGTTTTTGAATGAACCTGAGGAGAGCTCAGGTAACTTCTTGACTTCTCTCCACTATCTTGGCTCCACCTTCAGGCAACTCTTTCTCAACCTCCTTTCCTAGTTTATCATTCAAGCCCCACTTCCTGTCTGTGGGCATCCCACCAAAATCCTTTCCCTAAGACTTCTTCTGTGATGGCTTACCCCTAGAATCTTGCCTGGGCTCTCAGTATTTCTCTTTCTACATTCCTCAAAATCCGTTGTGCAACAAATACCTCCAGTCCCCAAATTCTGCATGGTTCTTACTGGTTCTGCCCAGTTTATCAGTCTACATGGCTCCTTCCTGGCCTCAGTGACTCTACCATTATCTCTGCTTCATCTCATTAGCTCTAATAGGTCCAGTTATCATCTGAGCACAGATTATTCCCAGAACCAAAAACCCAGCCTCATCCATCTTGAACTCCAGACCCACAGCACTAACTTCTCATTGGCCATTTCAACTGGATGTCCTCTAACAACTTCAAACACTACATGTCAGAAAGAGATCTCAACACTTCCTCCTAAACCCAAGCATTTTCCCCCAGATTCACAATGTATTTCAATCAAATGCTCTACCATCCTGCTAGTCACACAGGCTTTCATCCTCAGCACAATCCTTGACTATTTTCCCCCTCACCATATCTAATCTCTTGCCATGTCTTGTCCCTTCTGCCTCCATTCCACAACATTTTAGCTCCAGTCCTATTTTCCCTGTTCATATGACTACTACCCCAAGCAAGCCCTCATCCACTATTGCTCAGGCTGTTTGTTTCATAAGCTTCCTAATTATAGCCCTTTGGTCACCTTTATTCCAGTCACTCCCTCCTTTTTCCCACCCTCCACAGCTTCCAAAACTGATCATCCTATGGCAGAGATCTGGCTCTGTCACTCTAGAAGCTTTAGTGGCTCCCTATTCCTTTGAGGATATAATTCTAACTCCTGTGTTGGGCATTGAACAGTCTTCAGAATCTGGCTACAGACAATTTTCTTAGATTTATGGAACCAGGATGGATTCCACACCCTTCATGTTCCACCCACACAATATTAATTGCTTTTCCTCACCCATGACATGCCATCTCTCATTTTCATGCCTATGCACTGGCATCGTCCCATGACTGGCATGCAATCCCTCCTCACCTCCCCTTTTAATTATCTGTAGCTTCCTTCTAGGCTGAACTTAAGCATCCCATTCTACAAGAGACTTTCTGCATCCTCCCTAATTGCCAGTAATTTGCCCCAATATTTCTTTGTGTTTATCTGGTTACAATTTTGCATTTACTTCATGGTATATGTATTCTCACTCCTCCAGAACACCAGGAAGTTTCCTGTAGGATGTGATCATTTCATTTCTGTCCTTGTCTTTCCCTATCTAGTACATCTCCTAGTTCTAGGCAGGCACTTAATTCATAACTGTTCATGGAATAAGTCAAAGACCTCAGTCCCCCTTTTGGCCACTGTGAAAACAGAAAACTCAACAAAAACAAACCTAATTTATACATCCTAAAGTCAAAAATTAGGGAGGAGATGTGATAAGGATTCCTACTGAGTGATATTTTTTTTCTTTCTCTCTTTTCCCTTAGCTCTCCTTGGTGTCTCACCTTGCATGACTTCTTTGGTCTTTTATTCTCTTCAGCCCATACTCTGCTGGTGGTTCTGCAAGGAGCCAGAGGGGCTTCCTCTTCTTCACCATCAATCCATTAACCCTTGATGGTTAAAACACTGTATACCAAAGGTGAACAGTACCTAAAGGGGATTCCATCATTCAGTCAGCCAATAAGAAAACTAGAATTTCCTAAGTACCTACTATATGCTGAGTGTTATGCTAAGTTCTGAGGTTATAGAAGAAGGAAAAAAGATCATCTCTGGTCTCAAGGAATTCAAAGAAAAATGGATAAGACAACATGTAAACAATTCTGTAGAAAAATTAATACACAGCATAAATTATACAGAACATAGTAGACACAGGAGATGATCAACAGAGGGAATGCTGGGAGTCTCCACAGGTGGGCTGTGGCCTAGACCTAAGGACTCACTCCACCCTGTCCCACCACAACCCCTACACCAGTTATGTCCCAATTTTTCTGTTTTTTCTCTCTCCCTTAGGCCTTCACATTCTTCCATTTTTGCCAGTTCCCCAGTTATCCAGGTACTGTGTGGACTCATTGTGACCAAAGGCCTAATCTTCACAGCTCTGGTTGTTCTCCTGAGTAGGTGCAGGGGCCCAGGTGAGTAGGGTTCCACAATATGACTTCATTTTAAATGCACCAGGAAGCATGGCCTTATCACTCCCTAGACAAGCAACTTCCCCATCTCCAAGCTCTGGAGGAAAGATGCTCAAGCACTTCTAAAAGTCTCATTCCTAGGGCCAGGCTCTGCTGGGAATGACTTGAGGAACCAAAAGTGATAAGCAAATGTGAGAAAATATCATCCTGAATATTAGTATTTGTGGCATTATCCTGGAGGCTGTGAGCTGGAAGCCTTGGTCAGGGCTTACAGGAGACACTGAGCTTGTGTCTCCAAAGGGGAGGGAAGGATGTGGGGTAATGAGAAAATGCAAATGGCAGCTGGTTGGGTCAGGTTGTTGTTTGGGGTTTCTTTCCCTGTCATTGATTCTACCCCTGGGGCTGGGGTCTCAGCCTAGACCTCTGACCTGGGTGGATGTGGATGAGAAGTGAAAACAAGAGGCACCAGGCTTGGGGAAAAGGAGTCATTTCAGGCCTTAGGCCCATGGAGACAGATTTGTTATCTAAACTTTCTCTTCTTTCCTCAGGGAAAGGAACGAGCCACTGTGAGCTTTCTCAGAATCAAAATGGCCTTGGATGAAATGAATTTATTTCAATGAATATCCCAACTTGATTCATGTTCCTGCCATCCTGAGCTTGGCCTGGACCACAGGCAATGAGAGGCTTTCCCTAGCACAGGGGATCCAGCCACCATACCCATGCTGATTCCCCACACAGATCCTTGAAGCCCTTTGCCTGCCCTTCCAGCCCTGAGTGGACCTCAGTTCACCTCTTTTTTCCTCTTGTCATAAGAACAACACTGCCCCACCACTGCCACCCTGTGTCTATTCCTGGCTTTGTAATTGCTCTGTAGATGAGTCAGTGTGTCCCTCTTAAGCCTTAGAATGGCTCCTCATTGTCTTTGAAATGAGGTTCAAATTCCTGGTACTCATGGACTCTCATGGTGTGGTCCTCAATTATTGATCCATCCTTCTTTCTCACTATTTCCCCACTAAGACTCTCCCCTGCAGTCAGACTGGGCTCTTCATGTTCTCTGTATCAATGTATAAAACTCCAGTGTGAATGTGTGCCAGTGCTCTGTACATAAGGATTCCTATGTACTACATTATGACCAAAAACCAAACAAACCAACCCAAAACAATCATTAATGTTTGAGGTAGTTTTTACTGAATGGAATGGTTATTGGGGGAGTAGAATTTGGGAGACTGTACCAATTTGTGTTGAGATCTGTATTGTATTGAGATTTTAATAGGAATATCTGAGGAGTCTCTACAAGCAATTTGAAACCTGAGAAGTAAATCTACAGGAGAGGTACCTAGAGACAAAGACATCTTAGAGACTGCCTCAAGAAAAGTAGTTCCAGAGACTGGATGGTTATATGGGACATCTGAGATCCAAGATAAAATTGCTAACTGTTATGGGCGCAGAGTACCCCAGAAGTTCTCTGGGGTACATCAAGGAATCTTCTTGAGAAACTAAACCAGAGGACAGATAAGCCTAGAGAGATAGGCAGAACCAGTTCTGACCTAGCTAACTCTGCCACCCCCACCCTTCATTCTAGTCTCCCTCAACCCTGGAGTGATAAGATTAGGTGTGGCTGCTTCCTTTGTGTCCTGCAGAGATGGCTTGGGAGATCTGAAGCCACCCCTCACCCAACTCCTCCAGCCACCACCAGTGGGGGATGGTCCTCCACTCCTCACCCAATTCCCCCAGCCACCACCAGTGGGGGATGGTCCTCCCTCATTAAAGGAACTTTCCACAGTCAGATGGTCACCCTCCCCTCATCAGTCCTCTATAAAAGTACCTGCCAGTCTCTTGCTCAAGGAGATTGGTATCTCAGAGCCACACTTTGTGCCTCTAAATAAATTACTATCTTATTTAACTGCTTTTGTGTGCAAGAGAGTAATTCTTTTTTTTTCCCCTTTGGTGAGGCAATTGGGGTTACGTGACTTGCCCAGGGTCACACAGCTAGTAAGTTGTCAAGTGTCTGAGGCCGGATTTGAACTCAGGTCCTCCTGAATCCAGGGTTGGTGCTCTATCCACTGTGCCACCTAGCTGCCCCGAGTGTAATTCTTTAAAGAGGAATTCCTAAGGACCCTAAACCCCTACCCCTATCCCAAACCCCCTATCCTATTTTCCCCATGACATTTGTTACAGAATTTTCCAAGGAATAAAGCCAGTCTTGAAGGGACACTGTAGAGGGTATTTCTGAACAACTGGCTGTAACTAGCAAAATGGCTTTGAAAAACAGGATGGCCCTTGATAAGATGTTGGCTGAAAATTCAGGGATTGACACCACCTAGATGGGATGGAAGAAATCCTACTCTGGGGCAGCTGTGTGACATAGAGGACAAAGCTCCAGCCCTGGATTCAGGAATACCTGAGTACAAATCTGTCCTCAGACACTTGACACTTACTAGCTGTGTGACCCTGGGCAAGGCACTTACCCCTCATTGCCTCACCCACCAAAAATATTATATAAAAAAAGCAAGGACCAGTTTTTGCCTCTCTTTGTACCCCCTGCACTTAGTACAGTGTCTTAGTAAATGGTCCTTCCCTGACTGAGCACCTTCTCTCTCCTGCCTCCTGTGTCTCTGGAGGGTAAGAGACAAGGGCCTTCTGTTCCAAACATGACTTCCTCCTGCTTTCCAGACTCCCACCTCCTCCTGCACCTGCCTGATCTCCAGGCTCCATTGAGAAGAGTGTCACTCTATCCTCCATGATCCTCCCTGCTCTGTCCCCTCCTGGGCCCCTGCTCAGAGGCTGCTGAGGGCTCATGGAACAACGTTTAGAACCAGGTGAATTTAACCTGCTGCTGTAATCCTCCATGTTTGGAACAAACTGCCTCAGTTTACCCAAATAACTCGAGGAGACCACCAAGTCAAGCAGAGACAGATTTATTACATTCTTGCAGGAACAGGCAAACTCAATGACCAATTGAGTTGCAATAACTAATACATGCCTTGAGTTTTTATAGTAATTTTGGTGGGGGTGGGGGGGAAGTCCCCACCTGCACTAGGGTGAGCTCACCATCTAACATCCAATCCTGTCTCAACCAGGATGTGTGCTTAGCTCGTGATCAATGTATGGAGACATGTATACATGTTCCAAGAACAAGGGGGAAAAGGGGAGGGGGTAATGAGTCTGAGGAATGTCAAAGAAAAGGAGAGGAAGGAATCACTTCCTTATCTGACTGCAATTGATTCTGGCAGGGACGGGGGCTCTGACATGTGATGGATTCCAGATAGGCTGAAGACACAACTTTTATTACAGGCCATAAACATAAGATGTAGCTGACAAGTGGGGAGACTGAGAAGAAGTAAAGTAAATAGTGCTAATTGGTAGAACTGACAAGTAATAAAACTTACTGGGGGGGCTGGATATCTTCCAGACCCCATCCTCAGAGTTTACAGAACTGACCCAAGTCCATTATCTCATCAATAAAACTTAAAGAATTCAGTGAGAATTTAACAAGCAATGAACTTTTAGGCAAAGTGAGAGACTAACTATACTGGGGCAGGGGAGGGGGACTGGGTATCTTTCAGACTCCATTCTCAGAGTTTAATCTGACTCAAATCCATAATTATCCCATACACTCCAGATCCTTCGGCCCGCTGGAGGGGATGAAGGACAGGAAAGGGCAGAGAATGTGAAGGAGGGATGGAGGGGGAAGGGAAAAGAAGGAAAAGGAAAAGTAGCAGAGCAGAGAGCGCAGGAGGCGCTAATGGTTGCAAAACAGGAGGAATGTGCACCAAGGCAGAGGAGGAGAAGCCCTCAGTCAGACAGGCAGGGAAAAGGAGGAGAAGAGGCAGGGGTCCTGAGACTCCTAGGCTCCCCTCCCTCTCCCTGCTGATTCCTCTTTCTGTTCTGCTTGGGGAGGACCCCACTGTGAGACCCCACCCTCTCAGAATGTTCAGGACTGACCACAACCACCCTGAAGGGGCTTCTGCCTCTTTCCAGGGTGAGATGTGAGGTGGAAGTGAGCAAGATCCTCCTCCACGATAGAGGACAGGATCCCCTCCCCGCCATTCCCATACCTCAAAGCCAGAATCAGAATAAACCCCATCCCTACTCTCCTCTCTCTTAGTCCAAGGGAAGGGGCCTCCTCCACCACCCCTCAGTTAGAGTTCAACAAGCTTAACCTCTTCTCCCCTGCCCTCCTCCCACCTCTTTCTCCTGGACCCCACACCCCCAAGGCAGCCAACCTTTAAGGAATAGCAGGGTCCAGAGAACTTTCTCCAGAGAATGAAACATTTTTAGCCTTTGGAAAAAGGAGCTGAGGGAGAGGGATGGTGACGGCACCTAGGAAACCTTGGAATGGTCTGGAGCTTGAAGATGCAATCCTGGAAGCTGAGAAGGGAAAAAGAGGAGTGGAAAAGGGAAAGGGTGGATGCAGGAACTGGGGAGGCTTAGGGCTACTTCCGTTTTGTATTTTATTTGCTGTATGGGGCAGCTAGGTAGATAGAACACTGGTCCTGAAGTTGGGAGGACCTGAATTCAACTTTGACCTCAGACACTTGCTGGCTGTGTGACCCTGGGCAAGTCACGTAACCCCAATTGCCTTAAACATCCAGGGCCATCTCCATTGATCCTGATAGATAATTTTGCCATTACATCCAGGTGGCTCTGGAGGAGAGCATAAGATTGGTGACTTTGCACAGCCCTCCCTCACTTAAATCCAACTCACTGCAAGTCATGATGTCACCTTCTGATGTTATGGTTCTCTTAGAGATAGAAGGACAAACAACAGTTTATCCTATTCCATTATGCTGTACTTTCCTCCCTCTCCCTCCCTCACCATTAATACTAGTTATTTCCTACCTTAGGGCCCCATTTCCTTTCTCCAGAGTCATTCACAATCCCTTCTCTCTAAACAACTCTTGGTGTTTTGGCTCCAACTCCCATCCCTTCCCAGAGAAAATTAATTTTATCTCTTCACAGGAAACTCCCAATTTACCTTTACTTTCACATTTAGCTGTCATCTGTTAACCTTTATCTTTCTGAAGACACTGACCCCTTGCTCTTCAGTCTCAGAGGTTACTTGAAGAGGAAAGAGACTTTCCAAGGAAATGGGCCTTGTAGGCCAACTCCCCTGGTAACATCACCAATCTTTCCACCTCCCTACCTACAGTGCCTCTTTTGGCTACCCCTCCCCCTCCAAAATCACTACTAAAGGGGGGGGGGGCCTGACACAGGTCCAGGGATCTCAGTTCCTGCCCATCACCTACCTCCCTCTCCCTGGACCCTCCTTAGATGCCTGTTGTCTTCCTCCATTAGATTATCAGCTCCATGTGGGCAGGAAGAGTCTCATATGGTTATGTGTAACTCCAGCACTTTAACATATCTCCTGGCATATAGTAGGCACTTCATAAATGTTTATTGAATTGATTGAATAAATGGTTATTGACATTCTGCCACATCAAGTACTTAATAAATGCTTGGTGATTCACTTACTGACACATCATTCTTCATCAATTGGCTCACAAGGAATCCCTCCTCCCATTCCACAGACCCAATCCCAGGCTTGGCTCTGCCCCTTATTCTGGAGTAGAAATAAGAGTAGCTGCTCTGTTCTAGTAAAGGGATTCTCCCCCAGCCATGAATCACCAAAGGCCACATTTGTAAGGGACAAAAAAATGACACCTGTCTTTTCTTGAAGAGCATGACCCTGCCATGAGAAAGGGGGCAGGAGCAGCATGCTGCTGCATGGTCTTTGGGTGGGATAACTATAGTGTGTTAGAAAGAACATTGCCCTGGGAGCTGGGAGGCCTCTGGTCTACCCCACATCTGCTTCTCCCTGGTTTGGACTTGTCCCTTGTCTCCTCTGAGCCTCTAATTCCTCATTTTCCAAGTAAGGGAGGGAAGGCATGGAGCCCAGAATTTATTGCAAGGGAGCCATCTCACTATTCAGTAGACTGAGGAAATAGTCTGTCTACAACACACAGATAGCTCTTGTATCAGACATGCCCTGCTAACAGGAGTGAAGTAAGGATAAATTTTTGGATTACTTTCCCTTCTGTGGCTAATTGTAATCTCTCCTCTCCCCTACTAATGAATGGTAGGCCCTGGGAATACCAGTCTCAGGAATTCCACCAAAGATAGTTATTAACTCCCTTTATAAGCATTTGTGTTAATTTAGATCAAAACTTTGGAAAGTCAGCCTTAGGCTTCTTCCCAGCTCTTCTTAAAAGACAATCTCACCATAGATTTCTCCCATTTTACTTAGTGGGCAGAGCTGGGATATTGAACAAGTTACCCTTGACAACATCAATTAGTTTATGTTACATTAATTTAATCTGCAGGTTGGCAGAATGTATTAACCCAATGATATCACTTACGAGTTAGGCTAGAAGGGGTATTCATGTACCCACCTGGTGTCTGCCAGATTTCATTCTTCTCCCACAGGGGACTTGACATGACTGAGGATCATACTACATGGCCACAGTTTAGGTCTTAATCATCTTTAAGAACAACAGATGCTCTCCCTGCACACTAAGCTCAGTCTCAAACCTACAAACAGATGTGGACTGGTCAGATTCCAAAGTCCAGGAGACTGTACATGCAGAGGGGTAGCTCTCACCATCTTCTCAGGTATTTATGGAGGAAAGAATTTCAACATATTGTAGTTGTTTGTTCTTCAGCAAACAGTGTTGCAATCTCTGTGCACAATGTTCTCTTGGTTCTGCTCACTCCAATATAGATCAGTTCATACAAATCTTTTCAGGCTTCTCTGAAATCATGCTCCAAGGCTCTCCTTGAAGAGGGTCCCTAGGTCATCCTAGGGGTCAGAGCCCTGACAAGTGGAATCACCCAGGAATAAGTGCTCTCTCCCTTCTGCTCTGAGGTCAGCACTTCTGCTCTTTCCACTCCTCTCACTTCCCCAACCCTGGCTTCCCCCATTCTCTCTTCCTTCTTCTTTCCTCTCAGTGGCTCAGAATCAGGCAGTGGAGAATCAGGACCAACACCCTCCTGCCACCCATCAGGCCAAGGACAGCATGAAGAGACCACCTCCCATGTCCCCTGCCTCTGAACCCATGGAGGCATGATGGCCCAGGCAGACCCACTGCTGCTGCTGCTGCTCCTGCTACTGCTTTTGCTGTTAATGGGTATCTGGGGGTAAGGAGGAGGTCAGAGAAGCATGGAGGTGATGACTGATAGGGAGCAGAGAAGAGAGAGTAGAGGAAGAGAAAGGAGGGAGTGCAATGTTGTGTTAGTATGAAGGACTGGGGAGGCATAAGAACAGTGGTGTCCTGGAGCCAGTTCACACTGCCTTCTAAGAGCTGATTGTTAAATTTCCAGTGAAAGCTTTTACACTTTGAAAACAGGCAAACAGCACATACAAAGGAAGAGTTGATTTATTCTTTTATTGATTGATGACTTAAAAAGGGATGGAGAAAATATTAATAATGCAGATTAAATTTTAAAATGACAATCATATACATACATGGCTATGGTTAGAAATATAAAATGAGAGAAAAGGAGAGAGAAGAGAGGAAAGACAGAGAAGGGGGAGAGGAGAAGAGGCAGAGGCACAGAGGGAGGGAAAGAGACAGACGGATTGAACTGGATGCTAATTGTTCAGTAGCCCAGCACTCAGTAGGAGGTTCCCTTGGGTGAGGGGCTGGCTCTATAAACCATGTTTTCTTAGAAAAGAATGTTATTATGGGAGATCAGCTCCCTTACCTTGGTCTTATTCTTCAGTCAAGGAAGGGAGAGGACACAAGGGAGGCCCAGCTGGGCTCCCCCTGACCTGAAGATCTGCTTTTCAGGCTCCCAGGGCCAAGGGCCTGAAGAAGTGAATTTGCAGGAGGGGAGGACACTCATACTGAGATGCAGATACAATCCCCAAATATATGAGAGGAGGTGGAAAACCTGGTGTAAGTGGAGAGAGAATGGAGGGGTGTGTGATAGACTAATTACCAAGAACTCAGGCTCTCTCTTGGAAATCTGGGACCCACGAGCCTCCCTGAAGGATAACCACAACACTGGCATTATGACCATCAGTATGTCTGAGCTTAGGGTGGAGGACTCAGGCAACTATTCATGTGGAATCTATTACCTGGACATCCCTTTAATTGAGGTTATCAGGACAATCAGCCTCCAGGTTTCTCCAGGTAAGTCCCTTCCAACTCAATCCCTTTCAGTTCCAGCAGAGCTTAGGAGGCACCTGTTGTGAATATGACCCTGGGCTAGGATGGGAGCTTAGGCTGGTCTCCAGGGAGAAGCTGCTCCCCCTCTTTCAGGTCTTCAGCTTCCTGCCCCTCCCCATTCCCATCCTCCCCTCACTTCTTTCCCCACCATGATTTGTCCCCTGGGCCCTGGGCCTGGTGAGGTATTTTCTTCCCTGGTCTCAGTCCCATGTAGAGCAGATGATTTTTCTGGGGCTTCTATGTTTTGGGTGTTTAGTGTCACACCCTCCCCCTCATTCATACAAATGTGCTTGTGACTTTTACAGACAGAGGCACACATAGGGACCTCTTAGCACATACACAGACACACGGAATTGTTCTTCACTGATTTATGATGCCTGTAGCTCTGGTCCCATGAGCCAAGGGGTGGGGGGAGGGAGAGAGGGGTTCCCACCAGTTGTGGTGTTGGAGCAGATCCTGACAGGTTCTAATGGAAAGAGCATAGAACTAGGGTCAAGTCTTAGTTGTAAAAATGACCTGGCTTGTGACCCTGAGAGGTCATTCCATTTCTCTTAGACTCATCTGTAAAATAGGCCTGTGTGGGGAGTGGTACAATTGTAAGAACTAGTGTGGGAAATATACTCTATTAATTATAAATGTTTTCCATCTGGGAATTATTAGTGTGGCCTTCATTCTGGACACCAACTCCACCCAATTCCTGGAGATAGAGAAAGCATCCCATAGGGAAATCCTTGGTCAGGCCATCAGAATGCCTGGGGGAGTCTGATGGTAGCATTAGGCATAGGAACAATAGACTAGACTACTTGACAATACATATTGAATAGGATATGATCTTCTATAATATTACCCCACAGCATGCATACATGTGATGCCTAAGCTTTTTCAAGGCCTAACAGCTCACAGTGACCAGCATTCCAGTTGTTCTGGCCCCTCCAGGGAAGAAGGGTCATGTGAGGGTGTGGGGTCAAGGGCAGGGATTTCCTTACTTCATTCTTTTTTCAGCCCCAACATTGAGGACCATCAAACATTCTCAAACTACCACTGAGACACCTGTCACCACCTCTGCCACCCCCTTGGTCACCAGCAGGTATAACTCCTTTTTGGAAATCCATTGGGTCTCAAGAGCTCCCAGCCTCAAAAGGTCATGTGGGTCTCACTTGTGCTGCCTCAGACTATTGGTCTTAAGTGACCTCTTTCCAGCCTCCCATTCTGGATGGGAGAACAAAAGGGCAAACAAAGGGAACTGAGGGTTGCCTTGGGTCTAGTGAACTTATTACCCTTCCCTCTTTCCCTCATTTTAAAGTTTAGGTTGGCTTGAAGTCTGATTTCTTTTAGCCCTAGCCTGGCATTTTTCAGTCCTGAACCCACACTGACATCTGTCATATGCTAATCCCTCCCCCACCCAAACCACTAAAATTTGGACAATAGGCTTATCACATCCCCCATCTCCAGATGAACCAGACAAAGCCCCATATTCCTCTGTTAAACAACTCTCTCTTCTTGATAAGCTGGGCAGCATTCCCTCCTCACTGATTGTCTTTCTTTTTTCCCCCTGTTAGAGATTAAAGAACTAGGCAAAATTGTGAAGCAAGGAAAATTTCCCTCCTAACAAAGATTGCTTAAAACTTGCCTGCCCATAAGAAAGTTCTTGTTGCTGCCACTTCCCTTCTCACTCATTTCTCAGACCCCTTCTGACTTCATCACTCAGATTAAACTGCTCTCTCCAAGGTTACCAAATATCTCTTAATTGTCCTTTTTCTTAATACTCCCCCTGCTGATCATCCCCACCCCCACCTCATCTCTCCTTCTCTTGGAAACTCTTTCTTGGCTTTTCATGAAACTGCTTTCTCTGATCTCTCACCTCCTCTCAGCTCCTTCTCAGTTTCCTTTGGTGGCTTATCCTTCATGTCTGCCCCTTCTGGCTGAGTGTTCCTGATCTAGCCTGATCCTGATTTTCATCTCTCTAATCTCTCTCTAGATCAAAGGTTCTAAACCTGGGTTCCATGAACTTGTTACAAAAATATTTTATTAATTCTATTGCTTTATAAAAGGTTTTCTTTGTAACCCTAAATATTTTATTTTAGGCATTTAAAAGCACTCTTCTGCAAAGGGTATGTCCATAGGCTTTTTCAGACTGACAAAGGACTCCAGGACAAAAGAAGAAGCCTTTTTCTAGGTGATGCAACAGATAATTAATTCTAGGTGATTAAATCATCTTGTCTATTCAGATGACACACACACAGATATATTTACATATGTACATGTGTATACATATGTGCATATATACATAAACATACATACACATGCATGGCTGTTTTTGTTTCTTCTTCATTCTCTCTCTCTTTTTTTTTTAGTGAGGCAAATGGGGTTAAGTGACTTGCCAAGGGTCACACAGCTACTAAGTGTTAAGTGTCTGAGGCTGGATTTGAACTCAGGTACTCCTGACTCCAGGGCTGGTGCTCTATCCACTGTGCCAACTAGCTGCCCCTCTTCTTCATTCTCAAAGAGGATCATGACATCAGGAGGTGATGTCATGATTTGCAGTGAATTGGATTTAAGTGAGGGAAGTAACCCACATCATTCTCTCCTCCAGAGGCATCTGGGTCCAGTGGCAAGATATAGATCTAGACTAGAGATGGCCCCGGATATTTGAGGCGATTGGGGTTAAGTGATTTGCCCAGCATCACACAGCTAGTGTGTGTCTAAGGCTGTATTTTAACTCAGTTCCTCCTGACTCTAGGGCCTGTGCTATATTCACTATGCCACCTAGCTCCCCATATATATGTGTATATATATGTATGTGTATATGTATATGTATATGTGTGTATATATGTATGTATATATACACATATGTGTATGTATGTATGTATATATACACACATACAGATGGACAGATAGACATATATGTACCTATATACATTATCTGTATATGTATACATATATGCATATGTATATATGTGTGCCTGTGTGAATTGTGCCCTAGTCTTTCCTGACTCCTAGTCACACATCATCAAATAACTATTTTAAATCAAAAAATGGATTTCATGTGGGCAATTCAGACTCAGCAGGCCGAAAATGAACCCACTATCTTCCTCCACCTATCCCCTCTCTGCTCCCAAATGTGAGATTTAAAATTAGATACTAGAGCATTAACCTCCCCTTTTAACCTTTCCCTTATTTATCTCCCAGACTAGTAAGTGGAAGAAGCCTCTGGTCTCTAGTTAGAGCTTTTATTGTTTGGAAATTATAAGGTCATGTTGATTAAAGAGATAGGAAGGTAGAAATACAAACAAATAGTCTTAAATCTAAGCTTAGTCTATATTCCATATAAAACTCACCAAAAACCCGTATAGGGCTCACAAAAAACCCAAGGCCACCTCTGAAGCTGAGAGCTGCGTCAAGCATGTGCTGTTACGGTGAACCTGGCCAAGTCGCACTTCAGTCAGCATCTGTGTGTGCAGCTCAACCAGTGGACAAGGAGAGTGGACAAAAGACCTTCCATTCTCTCCTTGCCTTTTAAGCTTGCACCCCGGAAGTGGAGTGCCTAACAGACGGAGGTAGAGTACACGGCCGTTCTTCACAGTCTCCTCCCCAAAAGGGTGGTCCTTCAAAAACTGGCGTACTTTTTACAGAAAGGCAGTACCAGAATAATGGTAACCAAGGTCCCCCTCAGAGGAGGGCACAGGAATGATGGGGTCTTGGGGAGGAATGGAACATAGATAATGAAAGCCATATATTCCCAGATCCAGATTTTTTTTAATGCCCTCGTACCAGTCCATTCACCTCCCCAGAGTAAAGAACTGCACGTCACCCTAAAAGTGGGGGAGACTTATTACGATTGTCTGCTAGACACAGGAGCTTCTAAATCAGTATTGGTAAGCAAACCAGACCCTGGGTGTAGACCTGTAGGATTTTTGAATGTAGTAGGAGTCTCAGGAAAAACCCAGAGAGTGGCAAAATTGAACCCTCGCATGGTATCTATGGGGCCCTTAACAGTGGAACATTTATTCTTTTTTGTTGTTGTTGTTGGGGTTTTTGTTTTTTTTGTTTTGTTTTTTTTGTAGGCAATGGGGGTTAAGTGACTTGCCCAGGGTCACACAGATAGTAAGTGTCAAGTGTCTGAGGCCGAATTTGAACTCAGGTACTCCTGAATTCAGGGCCGGTGCTTTAACCACTGTGCCATCTAGCTGCCCCAACATTCATTCTTACTCATGCCTGATGCCCCTGTAAATTTATTAGGTCATGATCTCCTTTGCAAGCTTAGAGCAACCATATCTTATGCTCCAGATGGGGCTGTCTCCCTACAATTGCCAGAGAATACTGTTCATTTATTACCAATTTTACTTACAGAAGCTCAAGGAACAGTAGGGGAGGTATCCAAAATTCCCTCGGACATTCCTGAGTCTTTATGGGCCTCATCCACTAATGAGGTGGGGCTCCTTAAGTCTGCCATGCCTGTTACCTTTAAAGTTAAGGGGGGACCACCCCCTTCCATTCCACAGTATCCATTTTCTAGGGAAGCAATAGAAGGGATCACCCCTATAATTGAGGCTTTGAAAAGCCAGGGTATTATTATTCCATGTCATCACTCTCCATGCAATACTCTCATTTTGCCAGCAAAGGTCTGTCTCAATTGGATGGAACCCAGCACAGGAAGTGTCCAGGCTAACAACCAAGAAGTGTTCAACCACTGCACAGATGAGCAACTGAGGCCTCTTTGTTCTGCCTCAAAAGGCTATAGTGGCACTGAAGGCCAGCTGTGAGGCTTCTAACCACAGCAGAGAAGGTAAATTGCCAGCCCAAGAACTCAACACAACTGGAACAAATAGGCCAGGACATGTCAGCAAAGTGGGGAACCCTTGAGCGCCAGAGGCTGCAGCAGAGAAATCCATTGAATAGTCCCCTGAGCCCCAGTGCAAGAATCTTGGGACAGTACACCTTGTGCCCCAGGAGCAGAGCTAAACTTTAATAGTCACCAAATAGGGGGCAGCTAGGTAGTGCAGTGGATAAAGCACTGGCCCTGGATTCACCAGGACCTGAGTTAAAATCCAGCCTTAGACACTTGAAACACTTACTAGCTGTGTGACCCTGGGCAAGTCACTTTACTGTCATTGTCCTACAAAACAAATAAACTGTTCACCAAATAGGCTTAAAATGAGAAAAAATAAAAGAAAAAAGCCATTCTATAAAAAGTTACTGTGGTGACAGAGAAGATCAAAACATGAGGACAATGTCAAAATGACTACATGTGAAGCCTGAAGGGGAATGTAAATGGATCTCAAGCCCCAAAAGCCTTATTGGCAGAGCTAGAGGAAAGGATGAGCAGGATCCTCTCAGAAAAACCTGGAAAGACTTACATGAGCTGATGCAAAGTGAAATGTAATGTATACAAAATAACAGCAATATTATAAGATGAGCCGTGAATGACTTGGCTATTTTCAGCAAGACAGTGATCCAAGACAACTCAAAAGGACTTATGAAAAATGCAATCCATTTCCCGAGAAAGAGCTGGTGGTGTTTGAATAGAGATTGAAGTATAATTTTTAAATTTTCTTTTTCTAAAGTTTTTTGTCTGTTTACTTTCACAACCTGACTAATATGGAAATGTTTTGCATGACTACACATGTATAACTTATATTCAATTACTTGTGTTCTTAAGGGGAGTTGGGGAGAGAGGGAGGAATAGAATTTGGAAGTATTGGGGAGTATTGCATGGAGAGTGATGACATGGAATAATAATACCCTGGCAATGACAGTTAAGTGATTGTCTCAGGGTCACACAGCTAGTGACTTTGTCAAGTGTCTGGGGCTGTATTTAAACTCAGGTCCTGCTAAATGTAGGGCTGGTGCTTCATCTACTGCACCACCTAGCCGTGCCCTATTTGGTGAAGTTGAGCTCTGTTCCTTGGGCACAGTGTGTACTGTCCCAAGCTTTTTGCACTGGGGTTCAGGGGACTTTTCAATGGCTTTCTCTGCTGCAGCCTCTGGTGCTCAAGGATTTCCCACTTTGGTGACATGTCCTGACCTAGTTATTCCAGTTGTGCCCATTTCTTGGGCTGGCAATTTACCTTCTCTGCTGTGGTTAGAAGCCTCACAGCTGACCTTCAGTGCCACTAGCCTTTTGAGGCAGGACCAAGGGGCTTCAGTTCCTAATCTGTGTAGTGGTTAAGCACTTCCTGGTTGCTAGCCTGGACACTGCCTGAGCTGGGCTGCCCTCACCTTCCATCCAATTGAGACAGACCTTTGCTGAAGTCCCTCCAAAGTAGAAACTAGAAACTAGAAAATTGTTTCACTCCATCTTTTTGTGGAACCTGTTTGGAGGTTTGGTTTAACATTGTTTTTGTTTTGTTTTTGTTTTGAGGGGGCTGGGCAATGAGGGTTAAGTGACTTGCCCAGGGTCACACAGCTAGTAAGTATCAAATGTCTGAGGCTGGATTTGAACTCAGGTCCTCCTGAATCCAAGGCCAGTGCTTTATCCACTGCACCACCTAGCTGCCCCTTTAACATTGTTTTTGAAGGAACCTGGGGAGAGCTCAGGTAACTTCTTGACTTCTCTCCACTATCTTGGCTCCACCTTCAGGCAACTCTTTCTCAACCTCCTTTGGTAGTTTATCATTCAAGCCCCACTTCCTATCTGTGGGCATCCCACCAAAATCCTTCCCTAAGACTTCTTCTGTACTGGCTTGTCCCTAGAATCTTGCCTGGGCTCTCAGTATTTCTCTTTCTACATTCCTCAAGATCCGTTGCATCACAAGGGTCTCCAGTCCCCAAATTCTGCATGGCTCTTATTGGTTCTGCCCAGTTTATCAGTCTACATGGCTCTTTCCTGGCCTCAGTGACTCTACCATTATCTCTGCTTCATCTCATTAGCTCTAATAAATCCAGTTATCATCTGAGAACAGATTATTCCCAGAGCCAAAAACCCAGCCTCATCCATCTTGAACTCCAGACCCACAGCACTAACTTCTCATTGGCCATTTCAACTGGATGTCCTCTAACAACTTCAAACACTACATGTCAGAAAGAGATCTCAACACTTTCTCCTAAAAGCAAGCATCTTCCCAGATTCACAATTTATTTCTCTCAAATGCTCTACCATCCTGCTAGTCACACAGGCTTTCATCCTCAGCACAATCCTTGACTATTTTTCCCCTCCCCATATCTAGTCTCTTGCCATGTCTTGTCCCTTCTGCCTCCATTCCACAACATTTTGGCTCCAGTCATATTTTCCACGTTCATATGTAAGGGGCTAAAATTCTAGCTAGTCTGTCTAAAATATCTAATGAGTGGTTGCCAATAAATTATAAGTTTTAGCAAGAGTTTAGACTTTTAAGCATTTATTAAGGAGAATGAGAATTTGGTGAAGAGAGAGAGAAAGGCCTAGATTCATCTATCTATCAAAGGGAGAGCGCATTTTTAGCCCCACTCTCCACCAGGGTCCTGATGAAAAAGAGCGAAAACACCAGCCTTCCCCCCTCTTCCTCCCACAAGCAAACGTTACTTCCTGATGCCAAAGAAAAGCCACATGTCTTGCCCTCAGGTCCCTTCTTCTCATGGTGAAGCTTTCCTACAGTAAGTCTCCAGCAGGTGGCATCATTCCAATTGTTACACATATGACTACTACCCTAAGTAAGGCCCTTATCCACTATTGCTCAGGCTGTTTGTTTCAATAGCTTCCTAATTATAGCCCTTTGGTCACCTTTATTCCAGTCACTCCCCTCTTTTTCCCACCCTCCACATCTGCCAAAACTGATCCCATCCTATGGCAGAGATCTGGCTCTGTCATTCTAGAAGCTCTATAGGCTCCCTATTCCTTTGAGGATATAATCCTAACTCCTGTATTAGGTATTTAACAGTTTTCAGAATCTGGCTACAGACAACTTTCTCAGATTTATGGAACCTGGTTGTATTCCACACCCCTCATGTTCCACCCAAACAGTCTTACTTGCTTTTTCTCACCCATGACATGCCATCTCTTATTTCCATGCCTGTGTACTGGCATTGTCCCATGACTAGCCTGCAACCCCTCCTCACCTCCACTTTTAATTATCTGTAGCTTCCTTCAAAGGTGAACTTAAGCCTCCCCTTCTACAAGAGACTTTCTGCATCCCCCATAATTGCCAGTAAATTCTCCCAATATTTCTTTGTGTTTATCTGGTTACAATTTTGCATTCACTTCATGGTGTATGTATTGTCATTCCTCCAGAACACCAGGAAGCTTCCTGTAGGATGTGATCATTTAATTTCTGTCTTTGTCTTCCCCTATCTAGTACATCTCCTGGTTCTAGGCAGGAACTTAATTCATAACTGTTCATGTCAAAGACCTCAGTCCCCCTTTTGGCCACTGTGAAAACAGAAAACTCAACAAAAACAAATCTAATTTTTACCCATCCTAAAGTCAAAAATTAATGAGAAGTTGTGATAAAGATTCCTACTGAGTGATGTTTTTTTTTTTCTTTCTCTCTTTTACCTTAGCTCTCCTTGGTGTCTCACCTTGCATTACCTCTTTATTCTTTGATTCCCTTAACCCCACACTCTGTTGGTGGTTCTGCAAGGAACCAAGGGGGCTTCCTGTTCTTCATCAATCCATTAATCCTTCATAATTAAAACACTGTGTACCAACTGTGAACAGTACCTAAATGGATTCCATCATTCAGTCAGCCAATAAGATAACTAGAATTTAGTAAGTACCTACTGTATGCTGAGTGTTATGCTAAGTTCTGGGGTTATAGAAGAAGGAAAAAAAGATCATCTCTGGTCTCAAAGAGTTCAAAGAAAAATGGAGGAGACAACATGTAAACAATTCTGTAGAAAAATTAATACACAGGATAAATTATACAGGATATAGCAGACACAGGAGATGATCAACAGAAGGAATGCTGGGAACCTCCACAGCTGTGCTGATGCCTAAACCTGAAGTGTCACTCTGCCCCCCACTTCCACTCCCTGCCCCCTACCCCAGTTATCTCTGTTAATATGAATATATGAATCACCTGGATTTGATGGAGGTGCTTTACTATCCAAATGGATTTTATGAGACCCTGGATTAATAGGAGCAAGATGCCCTTTGCTCAGACTTCAAAGCAATCACACAGTCCCTAGCAAACCCAAATGCCCCTTTAAAATTCCCATTCACTAGTTTTTTAACCCAGGAAGAGACCTCCTTGTCTTTGATAATACCTGTTCCTATTTCCACCTATCTATTCATTAGAATCTGCTTTAAGTTGAGCTGTTAAACTGATTTGTATTGTTTGACTGATTTATCTGTATCATGCTAATGAAGTTATTTCTGTAACCTGTGAGCCAAGTAACTTTAAAAAACCCTTAGAAAGAAGGGTCTCTGAGCTTCTCTCTTAGGGAAGACTCCACACATGATCATGTGTTATTTCTTTCTTCTTGGGACAACAAAATATTAAATTTGTTATGGACCCAGAGCACCCCCAGAGTTCTCTGGGGGTACATCAAAGAACCTTCTCCTTGAGAAACTAATTCAAAGGACAGACACACCTAAAGAGAGAAGTGGAACAGGATTGCAGTGCAGCTGGCTCCTGGACCCCCACCATTCATTCTAGTCTCCCTCACCCCTGGGGAAGATAAGATTAGTTGTGGCTCCTGCTTCTGTGTCCTGAGGAGAGAGATGGCTTGAGAGAACCCAGTCACCCCTCACCCAACTCCTCCAGCCACCACCAGGGGGGAGGGTCCTCCCTCACTAAGGGAACTTTCCACAGTCAGATGATCACCCCCATCAGTCCTCTATAAAAGTATCTGCCTGTCTCCTGCTTGTGGAGATTGGTATCTCAGAGCCAATCTCTGTGCCATGCCTTTCTCCCCATGAGAAGTTGTCCAAGGATTTCTCTCTTGGTTTCCCTTCCCTTCCCCAGCCCCTAAATAAATTATTATCTTATTCTATTGGTTTTGTGTGCAAGAGGCTGAAATCCTTTAAAGAGGAATTCCTAAGGACCCCAAACCCCTAACCCCCATCCCTTTCCCAAACCCCTACCCCATTTTCCCCACATCATAACTGATATTATGTTTTCCTGTCTGTCTCTGCTTTGTTTCATAGGAGATATTATAAGATATTATAATTTCTTTGATATGTTTTATTAATTTTGTAGGAGAGATTAAAGATTATTTCTCTGGTTTGTTTGTAGGAGACAGGCAGATGTAAAAACTATATTTTTATATTCGACATCTCCCACTTGTTTTACTCTCTCCCTTAGGCCATCACATTCTTCCATTTGCACCAGTTACCCAGTTATCCAGGTACTGTCTTGGCTCATTGTGACCAAAAGCCTAATCTTCACAGCTCTGGTTGTTCTCATGAGCACATGCAGGTATCTAGGTGAGTAAAGTCCCACAATCTGACTTCATTTTAAATGGACCAAGAAGCATGGCCTTTTCAATCCCCAGAGAGAAGCAGCTCCCTCAGCAACAAACTGAAGGAAAGATGCCCAGGCACTTCTAAAACTCTCATTCCTAGGGCCAGGCTCTGAGGTGGTATGGTTGAGAATGCCTTGAAAAGCCAACAGTGATAAACAAATGTGAAGAAATGTCATCCTGAATATAAGTAGCTGTTATGGGAGTATTATGGGCCCTGGTTACCCCAGAGATTGTCTGGGGAGGTCAAGGAACTTTTTCCTTGAAACCCCAGGAGTTTTCCCTTGAGATCAAGGAACCTTCTTGAAACTAAACCAAAGGACAGACACACCCAAAGAGATAAGCAGCACAGGATCAAACTGAGCTGGCTCCAGGACAACCACCCTGCATTACAGTCATCCTCACCCCCTTGATGAGGTAATCTTGTTAGATGTGGCTGCACCTGGAGGGGACAAAGAAACCACTCAGCAGCAGACTGCTTGCTACTCACCAGGACAGAATTATCGTCCATCAGCAGATTGCCCACAACCCATGAACAGACTATCTCAACTCACCACCATACTACCTCCAACCCATCACCCAATAAGGGACATTTCACCCATGCCATCTTAGCCCTATAAAAGGACGCTCCCCAGGCTAGGTGGGGAGGAAAGTGTATTAAACCTTCTTCCTGGCCAGTTTCTCTTGGACCCAATAAACATGTTCTTTTATTCCTAAGTAGGAATTGCTCAAGAGTGTAATTCTTTACAGAGGAATCCTAGGGACCCACATGCTTTCTCCCCTTAACATACCTATTTGTGGTGTTGTCCTAGGGACTGTGAGCTGGAGGCCTTGGGGAGGGCTTGCAAGAGACACACTGAGCTTGTTTTCCCAAAGGAGAGGGAAGAATGTGGGGTAATGAGAAAGTGGAAATGGCAGCTAGTTGGGTCAGGTTGTTGTTTGGGGTTTCTTTCCCTGTCATTGATTATGCCCCTGGGGCTGGGGTCTCAGCCTAGACCTCTGACCTGGGTGGATGTGGGTGACAAGTGAAAACAAGAGGTGCCAGGCTTGGGGGAAAAGGAATCATTTCAGGCTGTAGGCCCATGGGGACAGATCTGTTATCTAAACTTTCTCTTCTTTCCTCAGGGAAAGGAAGGAGCCACTGAGAGCTTTCTCAGCATCCAAATGGCCCGGGATGAAATGAAATCATTTCAATGAATATCCCAACTTGATTCATGGTCCTGCCATGCTGAGCTTTGCCTGGGCCACAGGCAATGAGGGGCTTTCCCTCTCTGCACAAAGGATCCATCCACCATCATATGCTGACACCCCCACCCAGATCCTTGAAGCCCTTTGCCTGCCCTTCCAGCCCTGAGTGGACCTCTGAGCTCACCTCTTCTTTCCTCTTGTGCTAACACCCCCACACCCTCTGCCATGTCTATCCCTGGCTTTGTAATTGCTCTGTAGGTGAGTCAGTCTGTCCCTCTTAAGCTTTAGAATGGCTCCTCGTTGTCTTTGAAATGAGGTTCAAATTCCTGGTATTCAAGGACTCTCATGGTGTGGCCCTCAATTATTGATCCATTCTTGTTTCTATTTCCCCACTGAGACTCTCCCCTGTAGTCAGACTGGGCTCTTCATGTTCTCTGTATCAATGCATAAAACTCCAGTCTGAATGCTTGCCAGCTCTGTACATAAGGATCCCTGTGTGCTACATTATGACAAAAAAGCCCAATCATTAATGTTATCTGAATTATATTTGTTTTTATTTATTTTGTTATCTATTTACCAATTACATCTTTATCTGGTTCAGGCTGCACTTGGGAATACTGTGGGTTGTGTGCAGCCCAAATGTTGCTCTGGATGGCATTGGACACATTTGCTCTAGAATAGGTTCTTGTTCACCTCCCTACCTCTGCTCCTTCCTATTCTGCCTATTTATAAGGTCCTACTCCTTGGGCTCCTGTGCAAGTCCTATTTATCCCTTAGAACCATTTAGAAAGTTTAATTCTTTCACGGAATCTTGTGGGATTCACCCAACTAGATTTGATGCCTCCCTTCTCTTGGAATCCCATGACATTCCATTTCTCCTTTCACAATACTTATTACTAAAGCTCTCAAACTCATGATACAATCACTCCAGAATATTTATTACTTCCCTACTTGTACTTTCCTCATGCGGCTCTCCTAGAACTGGGGATCTCAGCCTACCCAAACCCCCTACCCCATTTTCCCCATAATATAAACTGGCCCCCAACACTGAATATTACAGGACATTTCCTCTTTCCTCTTGGCACACAAAACCTGGAGGTTGAAACCTCCCTTCTGGGTTTCCTTTCTCCCTCTCCCACCCAACTCAACCTCCCATTTGAGTCACAGAGAGGTAGAGACAGTCAGCTTTTGCACGTGACAGCAGACGGGCGGCCTGGGTCTCCCTCCCTCGCCAAAAGCTCAGCCAGATGTCTGAACCACGCTCAGACCCTTAGACTCCATGCTTCTGGGTAAGAACTTTTGTGTTTGTGTGTCTATCCCTGGCTAGCGCTCTGCTCCTCCACAAGACAGGCAGCCAGAATCTCCCTCCCTTGAGAAAGCTCAGTCTAACGTCTGAACCACATTCAGACCGTTCTCCTTAGACAGGACAATATCTGGGTGCAGCCATGGGGCAGAAAGGGGGTGTACCAAAAGGTTCACCACTGGGGTGCATCCTAAGAGATTAGACTAAATTAGAACTTACAAACTTGAGAAAGAGATGCATGATCTGTTATTGTAACACTGTATGGCCATAAAGGATAATGTCCTCTTGCTGGTAGAAAAACACCACAAGTCCAAGTAATTAGCTAACCCTTCCGGCACCTCTTCTGGTACCCCCTCCCCTCCTGCTCCTCAGCCTCATTCCCTACTCGTTCCTCGCCCTAACTTCTTTTTTTGTTTGTTTGTTTTGAATGGCAATGGGGGTTAAGTGACTTGCCCAGGGTCACACCACCCTAACTTCTTCCCTGCCTGCTTCCATACCTATGGGTCAACCACTGTCATACCGGTCCATGACTGAGACCTCTCCTTGCCCACTGGCTGATCTCAGAACCAATCCCCTATGCCCTCCACAGCCAAGCTCTGGCCACACTGGAAGTGGACGTCATTATTCTTCTATTTGCCCCACCCAACAGTGGTCTCCACATAGTTGTACTCCTGTCACAATCTGGGAGAGCTCCAATACGTTCTCTATTCTCCTATTTTTTCCATTCAGCAGTTGTTCCCATCTGCTTTACCTAATCTGCAGTTGCCTGCATCCATTCCTCCAGTCTCCTTTACCCCTCCTCTACCCACTCCACAGCCAAAGACTGCTACCCCTCCCCCACCCACCTCACAGACTAACCTGGCTCCTCCACCCAATTCTCTGCCTCCACCCAAGCCACCTATTCCATTAGCCCCCTCCTTCCCTCCCCAACAGGCTTCACCCAGGTCCGTGCCAGCATCTTCCACTTCTCTCTTGCTTTGATTAAGGGAATTTCCCATTGGGAAGGGTAGAACACTAATGCATGTTCCTTTTTCCATGAGCAGTTTATCTCAGATTAAAGAGAAATTGGGGTGTTACTCAGAAAACCCCACAAAGTTCATAGATGGCTTTAAGTCTGTGACACTGCAGATTGACCTTTCATGGACCGATTTGCAAATTATTCTTGCCAGCTGTTGTACCCCCAATGAGAAAAAAAAAGATTTGGGACCTGGTGGTACAAGTTGGGGATGAATACTCGCAGGTTGGAAATTGGATTGGGGTTCCTGGAACTACAGCTGTTCCAGCTGTAGACCCAAGATGGGATTATCATAATAGAGAAGACAGGGCTCATAGGAACCACATGGTCACCTGCTGTTTGAGGGAATGAGGGGGGAGGGGGTTAAGAAACAAGTCAATTATGAAAAGGTAAAGATGAAGGAGATCACACAGGGGCCTGAGGAACACCTAGCTCTTTTCATGAGTCTCCTCGTGGACTCTCTGAAGAAATATACCATTCTAGATCCAGGAAGAGATGTAAGAATAACTGTCCTCAATATTCCTTTTATCAGCCAATCTGCTCTTGACATTAGGAGAGGACTCCAGAAGTTAGACTGGGGTCCCCCCATCCTCACAACTCCTTGATATTGTTTTTAAGATTTTTGTTAACAGGGACATTGTGGTAGCCAAAGAGAGAGAAAAGATGGCTCTTGCTAGCTCCACAGAATAAGCCTTGCTAATAGTAGCAGCCATCATGTCTGCTACCAGCAGATCTCCAGGTGGCTGAGATTCTGGCAGCTGCAGTAAACTGGGACACAGGAGTGGGGGGCACCCCACAAAGGTGAGGCCAGCTCTCCTACCTCTTTGTCCCCAGTGCAGCCCCCAAGAAGCTGGCCTAGCAAAAACCCAGCTCCCTGTAGTTTGGTCTTCTGGCCAGCCCCACTGTGACATAGGAGGCAAGTCTAGGGATAATTCAGGGGTGACCACTGTCTTACTCTCTCATTCAGGTCCTACCATTCAATCAAGGCACAAAGTTGTAGGGATCTGGGACAGACCCTAAAATGTAGATGGACACTGCCTTTCACAGAACTAAGCTTTGATCTGATTACTTAACTCTTGTAAGGCAGGCCATGCCCTGTCTTGCATTCAGCCTTTCCAGCTTCCACTGGGGGAAAAAAAAAGGCAACAACACTTTTTACTCCTTATCTGAGAAACCCTTTTTCATTTTTTTGCCCTGGTTTATTTTAAAATCTTTGTTTAAGTCTGTTCCATCTAGGCTCAAGGATTCATGGCAGTTACCCACTGTGCCTATATGTCTCCTCCCACCCTCTGGACCTCACAGCTCCTCACACTTGGGACCAGGCCTTCTCCACTTCTCCCCTCCCCCTCCCCCACATTGTGATCTCTTCGACCCCGCTCAGCCTGAAGCAGTTTCAGAAGAACTCTCGTCCCCTTTCCTTATATATAGAGAAGTGGGAAATGTTATGGGCCCATAGCACCCCAGAAGTTCTCTGGGGCACATCAAAGAACCTCCTTGAGAAATTAATCCAAAGGACAGACATACCTAAAGAGATAAGTAGAACCAGATCTGACTGAGATAACTTCAGGACCTCCACCCTTCATTCTAGTCTCCCTCAACCCTGGGGAGATAAGTTTGGGTGTGGCTGCAGCCTTTGTGTCCAGAGGAAAGAGATGGCTTGAGAGATCTGCAGCTACCCCTGACCCAATTCCTCCAGGCCACCACCAGTGGGGGATGGTCCTCCCTCACTAAGGGAACTTTCCATAGTCAGATGGTCACCCCCATCAGTCCTCTATAAAAGTACCTGCCTGTCTCCAGCTCGAGGAGATTGGTATTTCAGAGCCACCTCTGTGTCATGCCTTTCTCCCCATGAGAAGTCCAGGGACTTCTCGCATGGTTTCCATTCCCTTCCCTTCCCCCTAAATAAACTACTATCTTATTCTAACTGCTTTTGTGTGCAAGAGGGTGTAATTCTTTAAAGAGGAATTCCTAAGGACCCAAAACCCCTAACAACTACCCAAACCCCCTACTCCATTTTCCCCATAACACTAGCATTTGACAGCCAAGGGTCCTTGCCAAGAAAATCCCATATAGGAGACATGAAGAGTTAGAAGAAACTGAAAGGATTGAACAACAACATAATTATTTTCCTTAGTGATACTATGTATTTTGTTTTACATATTTGAAAACATTATTCTGACAAAGGGCCCAATGACCTCACCAGATTCTCTAAGGGATTCAGGACATGCCCCCCACATTAAGGACTCCTTCAAAACTGCAGGTCCATGATGGAATACAACAGATGTGACTTATCTATGCTCCTTCTACTTGGGAGCATATAGTAGGTGTTCAATAAAATTTGGAGACTTGCACTGGACTTATTTGGTTGATGACAAGTAAGGAAGGAATACATGCTTATAGAGTCATCAGGCCATCAGAGCCCTGTTGTCATCTTGGATCAAAACAAGTGAGGTGATAAGAATCTTTGGGTGAAGTGAGGGTCAAAGACCAGTCAGTCAAAGATTGATTTGGTTCTCTAAAAGTAACTGGGGGTCAAGGGAATCTTGCTCTGAGCATTGGGAGTGATTCTTGATTTTAGCTAAGCATGAGCTGATACATAAGAGAAGACTCAATGTTACCTCACCAGCTAAAGACCTCAGAAGAAAGTCAGTCTGGATTGGGTTTGTGCACACAATGAGAGTGAGATTGGACAGAGAATGAGAGGAAGACCATCCAAGATAATAGAATAGGAGGAAATGGTACAGCCCAGGTCGCAATAGTGATCTAGGAGGAAAACAACCAGATGGAGTAGGAATTGAAACATTAAAGAAGAAATTGCAGTGAATCATCTTTCCAGTCCAATATCACACTTAATGCCCTCTGTGCAAATGTCTAAAGTGTAAACTGTGGGAGCAGGGTGGGCCTAGATAGTGGTCTGAGGGAAAGATATGGACTTACTACCAAGAGTCCTAGCAACCTGAGAGTAATCTTATAGAGGAAAAAAGTTAATGGATCTTTCACAAAATGGAAGCATAGCTGAGGGAGGAGAAGGGGGGAGGGGAAGAACTGATTAGAGACTGTGAAATTCAAATACAGGAGTAAAGAGAGACATAAAGAGGAAAAATAAAATGACCAGAAAAGATTTCTATGGAGGAAATATTTACATTTAATGGGAGGTGGGGGCCAAAATATGGATCTTCTGAGAATTATACTATCACCAGGGATTGTAGAAGGAGTCAAATAAACGGAAAGTTGGAAATGATTTTTGTTCCACCGTGGTGATCTAAGAAATGTAAGACAAGGGAGGGAGCAAAAGCCACATTAGGTATAATCAGAGCAGTGATGGGGTTGGCAGAACTTAGTCTTTCATGTAATGAGAGGGGTTTCCAGTAGAATAGTATAGAAATTGCAGAGGGATAGGAGGAGTGGAGGTCATTCTATCTTCATTTTGAACTCTTGCAGAGTGAAGTCGGTAGAAACAGGAGAAAAATTCACAGTATAACAAATATTGGGTGGAAATCGATTTTGAGACTTAAGAACTCTATTCAGTGTAATGATCAACTATGATTCCAGAATACTTACAATTTGTATTCAGCCCATCTCCTGACAGAGGAGGGATCTCTATAAATGAAGAGTGAGACAGCCCTATGTAGACATGGCAAATGTGTGGATTTGTTTTGTTTGAATGTATTTGTTCCAGGGCAGCTAGGTGGTACAGTGGATAGAGAATTGGATCTGAAGGCAGAAAGACCTGAGTTCAAATCTGGTCTCAGACACTTACTAGCTGTGTGACTCTGGGCAAGTCCTTTAAGCCTATTTCCTTCAGTTCCTCATCTGTAAAATGAGTTAGAGAAGGAAATGGCAAACCACCCCAGTATCTTTGCCAAGAAAACTTCAAATAGGTTCACAAAGAATTGGACGTAACTGAAAAATGACTGAATAACATTTGTTCCAGTGATTGTTTTCCTTCTTATGCAGTGGGTGATTGACGTGTGTAAGGAATTAATTGTGATTTGGTGTTTTTATAACCCCATCTTTGCTTCACCATGGTCATACTGAAAAGATGCAAGCTTTAAAAGCCTAAGAGAAGATGGGCATGTACTTTAAGAGATTATAGAATAAACAGCACAAAAAACATTTATCAAGTCAAAGTATCAAACTAAGTACCTAACCCCCACCTAGGAGTTCCCCCACCCCTACATGGGCCTGGCCAAATTAAAATGGGGACTATTATATGTTGAACCAATTGGAGACTTGGCATTGCTATAGAACCACCCTTCCTGTGAGAGAGGCAGGAAAGGGGAGAGACTCTCAGAGAGGGATAGAGACAGAAGAGAGGGAGAGAGAGAGGAGCTGCTGTTGTTTTGATCTTCAGACCTAACCAGGAGAGACTAAAAAGCTGATTCTCCTTAGAACTACAGATTCCAGGTGGTGGTGAGTTTGTGTTATTGAAGCAAGGCTAGCTCATTAAGACAGCTGAGCTGGAAACAAGTTTAGAGTTTGTGTTAGTTTTTTCAGACCCAAGCTGTTCTGAGTAGCTGAGGAAGCAGAGCTTATTTGAGATAACTGGGTGCTTTTTTACCCTAGAGATTTAGATTCTAACCAACTGGGAAGAAGGTCATATTTTTCCCTTTCTCTATTCCCTTTCTCACTGTCCCTGACTTTATTAACTCCACTTGTGTTGTAAATTTTGTTCCTATTAATAAAATATGATTTGTTTGTGGAAAAGAGGCTGTTAATCTCCTTTCTTATCAGTCCAGGAGACACAACTGAAAAAGAGGCAGTTTGGAGAAGGGGAAACTCTGGACCTAGAGGTCTCTCATTATTTGCTGAAACCAATATTATGGTGAGCCACCCAATTAACTCTCCTCATATTATATTTGGCCAGAAGAGGTGGGGAGAGTGTCGAAAGCAGGCAGAAGGAAGAGAACAAAGATTTTTGTAAAATTTCAATTTTTAATAAAAGATAGAGGATAAGTTCTAAAAGAGAATGTTGACCATTCATGCATCCTCTTGTTCCTAACCCTTCTTAGCCAAATTCCTTCCCAAGAGGTGGAAAAAAGACAGATGAGGGCTTCTACTAGGCTGATCCAAGATGGAAGAGGACAGGCAGTGACTCCTTGGAGCTCTCCCCCAAATCCCTCCAAATCCCTTCAAGTAATGCCATAAGACAATTCCTCAAGGCGGCAGCTAGGTGGCACAGTGGATAGAGCACCAGCCCTGGAGTCAGGAGTACCTGAGTTCAAATCTGGCCTCAGACACTTAACACTTACTAGCTGTGTGACCCTGGGCAGGTCACTTAACCCCAATTGCCTCACTAAAAAAAAAAAAAAAGACAATTCCTCAAGCAGCAGAACCAACAAAAGGACAGGGTGAGATAATTTTCCAGCCAAAGATGGCTTAGACAGTTTGCAGGAAAGGTCTATTATACCAGGGTGACAGTGGAGTGCAGATCCAGACAGCACCTCATAGACCCAGCCCTAGCCTGAGAGTCAGGCCTCTGGAATCTTGGAGTCAGCTGAGGCAGCAGCTACTTCTGCAACTGGTAAGGGGGCTGAGTGGTTGGCCAGAGGGAGATTGCAAGCATCTCTGCTGGCACTGAGGCAGAATTCTGTTGTATTGCCCATGCTCAGAACCAGGAAGCAGTCTTGAGTGGTGGCCCAGGTGAGGGAGGGGCATAGGCATGTCAGAGCTTGCAACCACAATGAAACAGAATTCTGTTCCTGGGTTAAAGAGTAAGTAGGCCTGTGGTTACTTATGGACAAGAGCACAGGCCAGGGGAGTGTAGAATGTACCTCTCCTTAAATTGTACCACCTGGGACCCCCTGAAGCTTGGGAGTGTACTCTGGAAGCAGTGCTGCATTTATTTTTTTGTGGGGCAATGAGGGTTAAGTGACTTGCCCAGGGTCACACAGCTTGTAAGTGTTGAGTGTCTGAGGCTGAATTTGAACTCAGGTCCTCCTGAATCCAAGGCTAGTGCTTTATCCACTGTGCCACCTAGCTGCCCCCAGCAGTGCCACATTTTAAGAAGTTAAATGTCAAGAAACAGGCTGACAAAATGAGCAGACAGAAAAAAAATGCAGACTCTAGAAATTTCCTTTGTTGACAAGGAAGATCAAAATATACCCTTAAAGGAAGATAGCAAAGTCAAAGCTCCTACACCCAAAGCTTCCAAGAAAAATATGAATTGTTCTCAGGCCATGGAAGCACTCAAAAAGGACTTTGAAGAGAAGGTAAGAGAGGTAGAGGAAAAAGTGGAAAGATAAATGGGAGTGATGTAGGAAAGTCATGAAAAAAAAGTCAACAGCTTGAAAAGCCAAATGGAAAAGGAGATACAAAAGCATTCTGAAGAAAATAAATGCTTAACAATAGGATTGAGCAAATGGAAACTAGTGACTTTATGAGAAATCAAGACAATAAAGCAAACCCCAAAGAATGAAAAAATAGAGGGCGATGTGAAATATCTCCTTGGAAAAAACAGCTGACTTAGAAAATATATCCAGGAGAGATAATTTGAAAATTACTGGACTACCTGAAAGCCATGATCCAAAAATAAGCTTAGACATCATCTTCCTAGAAATTATCAGGGAAAATTGCCCGGTTATTCTAGAAGCAGGAGGTAAAATAGAAATTGAAAGAATCCACCAATCACCTCCTGAAAGAGATCCCAAAAGGAAAACCTCCAGGAATATTATAGCCAAATTCCAGAACTCCCAAGTCAAGGAGAAAATATTGTAAGCAGTCAGAAAGAAACAATTCAAGTATGGTGGAGCCACAGTCAGGATAACACAAGATCTAGAAGCTTCTACATTAAAAGATTGGAGGGCTTGGAATCTGATATTCCAGAGGGAAAAAGAATTGGGATTACAACCAAGAATCACCTACCCAGAAAAACTGTGTATAATCTTACTGAGTGAAAAATGGGAATTCAATGAAAGAGAGGACTTTCAGGCATTCATGATGAAAAGACCTGAGATGAATAGAAAATTTAACTTTCAAATGCAAGATCCTAGAGAAACATAAAAAAGTAAATAAGATTAAAAAATCATAAGGGATATTAAAAGATTAAACTGTTTACATTCCTACATAAGAAGATGATACTTGTAACTCATAAGAACTTTCTCATCATTAGCACAGGTGGATGGAATTTATTAAACAGGGGTCACAGGTGTGATTTGAATATGAAGGAATGACATCTTTAAAAAATAAAATTAAGCAGTGAGAGGAATGCCCTGGGAGAAAGGGAAAGTGAGAGGTGGAATAGGGTAAAGTATATCACATAAAAGAAACAAGAAAAAGCTTATGGATTGGAGAGGAAGATGGAGGAGGTACTGGGGAGTGACTCAACCTTACTCTTATCAGAACTGGCTCAAAGAGGGAATAACATACACATTCATTTAGGTAGAACATTGCAGGAAAGTAGGAGAGGAAGGGGATGAGGAGGGAGGGGTAAAGGAAGGGAGGGCAGATTGGGGGAGGGGCAGCCAGAAGCAAAACACTTTTGAGGAGGGATAGTGTGAAAGAAGATAGAAAATAGAGTAAATAACTTGGGGAGGGAATAGGATGGAGTGAAACAATTGGCAATAGTAACTGAAAAAAATTCTGAAGCAGAAGCAAGAAGTAAGATGATGATGATGATTGAATGATTGAGTGAATGATTGAATGATGACTTGATTGATGATGACTAGATGAAGATGAGGATTGATTTCATGATGATGATGATAAAACATATGGTACTTTGCTGGGCTATTTTGAAGACAACTCTTTGTCAGGTATAAGGTACTATATAAATGTTATATATTACTGTTGTTGGAATAATCAACCTCATGGGTTAATTGTAAGGAAATCTCTCATTAAAGTACTGTATAAATGTAGTTTACTATTAAAAAAAAAAAGATGAGCAGGATGCTATCAGAAAAACCTGGAAAGACCTACATGAGCTGATGCAGAGTGAAATGCACCATATACCAAATAACAGCAATATTGTAAAATGATCTGCTGTGAATGACTTGGTTATATTCAGCAATGCAATGATCCAAGAAAACTCTGAAGGGCTTATGAAAAATACAATCCATCCACAGAGAAAGAACTGATGGTATCTGAATACAGATTGAAGCATAATTTTTTGTTTCTTTTTCTAAAGTTTTTTTGCCCATTTTCACTAACAATCTGACTGAGGAAATGTTTTGCATGACAACACACACACACGTACATATATATATATAAATATTTATATATATTTATATATAATATATATAAATTTATATATATATATAAATTATATATATATATAACTTATTTTGAATTGCTTGAATTCTCAAGGGCAGGTGCAGAGGGAGGGAAGAAGAGAATTTGGAATGTGAAGTTTTAAAAAATTGAGGTCAAAATTTGTTTTTACATGTAATATGGGAAAATAGAATTCTAAAAAAAAGGAAAAAAGGACAGATAAGGCTGGGTGGGGAGGACATAGTATGAGCAGAAAGAAGAAGAGAATGGGCAGTCTCTCATTTTACTACTGGGCCCTCCTGGCCAGAGGAAGGGAATAGTGGAAGAGATGAAGAGGACATCCAGGAGTCACCCCCTGCTTCTTCCATAGATATCCTTCTAAGTATACCCCCATATCCTTGGAAATTGTGTTCCATCTGAAATGCTCCCTTTCAGACAAGACAACTTCCATTTTCATTTCTCTGGGTCCTGAACGAATCCCAGACCCAGTTCTAGCAATTTTGTCCCCTCCCCCTCTTCTCAAATCCCAGACTTTTGGGGGTCCTAAATATAGGGTTCATGGTATGAGAACAGAAAAACATGGCAGTAAAATAAGCTCCAGTTGTAGTTCTGTCCTTGTAGAGGCCCAGGTAGGAGCTCTAGGGCAGCCTCAGGTGTTAGGGAGGTAGAGCCAAGATGGCAGACTAACAGGAAGCCAGACAGATAAGCTTCCCTCCAGAAAATTCCTCCAAAAAGGCCTAGGAAAGGCACCAGACTGAATCCTGATGGGGAAATCCAGAACGAGTCCCTTTCAGTCATTTGTTGTCCAGCTCAGTTTAGCATGGAGAGAAAGACAGAGACCTGTGGACCCTGGGTTGAAAATAGACCAGAACGCTCCAGTACCCAGGAAGAAGTTGTGTACTGAGTGTAGAGGATGCCCTATATAGACACCAAAGCACATCAGACCAAGAATAGGTCAATGTAGTGGGGAATGGTGCCAACTGTCAGCTTTGTTGCCTACTTACCCAGTTCTTGGTCATAGATGCAGGGTAGACAGAGAAGGAGCCCTGCTGCTAAAGTCTGTGTCCCAGGGTAGGGAGGCCCCAGGTACTATCCTGGCCTACTTAGAAAGGAAGAAGTTCAAAAGCAAGGAGTACTAGTGTGGGTGAGACCCAGGAACAGGCTCATTTCTAACATCAGCACAGCCTATAGAGAAATAAGCAGGGTATGGAAATCAAAACAAAGGGAAATGAGGGGCGGCTAGGTGGCACAGTGGATAAAGCACCGGCCCTGGATTCAGGAGTACCTGAGTTCAAATCCGGCCTCAGACACTTGACACTTACTAGCTGTGTGACCCTGGGCAAGTCACTTAACCCCCATTGTCCCGCAAAAACAAAACAACAACAACAAAAATAACACAAAGGGAAGTGTCCAATTCTGTCTCTCTGACCCAACAAAACTTTCCAGATGGCATCTTCCAGCTGGGCAGAGTCCAGTAGCACTCCACTGTTGGTCAGGCTGAAATTCAGGTCAGGGACTTACATCAGGGAAGCAGCATGTACACTTGCCCCAAATCAAAATACATGGTGAGCCCTGAAAACTTTCAGGTGCTCCACTTGTTCCTGAGATCCTGGGACTAACATAATACTCAACGTTCAAGAAAGAAGCAATAGGATCAGTCCAGACTGTCTCTCCAGAAGGTCCACAGAGTCCAGCACTAAAATCAAACCTAAAGGCAAGAAATCAGCCAGAAGGATAAGCAAGCAAAAAAGAACTCCAGCATAAAGAGTTATTTTGTTAGTAGGGAAACTGAAAACACAATTGTAGAAGACAGCAATGATTCCAAAACATCTATAAGCAATGCTTCATAGAAAAACACAGCTTATGTGGGAAAACTGGAACACTAATGTATTGTTGGTGGAGCTGTGAACTGATCCAACCATTCTGAAGAGCAATTTGGAACTATGCCCAAAAGGCTATGGTACTGTTCTTACCCTTTGACTCAGTAATATCACTACTAGGTCTGTATCACAAAGAGATCATGGAAGAGGGGAAAGGACCCACATGTACGAAAGTATTTATAGCAGCTCTCTTTGTGGTGGCAAAGAATTGGAAATCAAGGGAATGCCCATCAATTGGGGAATGTCTAAACAAGTTGTGGTATATGAATGTAGTGGAATGCTATTGTGCTGTAAGAAATGATGAGCAGGAGGAGTTCAGAGAAACCTGGGAGGACTTACATGAACTGATGCTGACTGAGAGGAGCAGAACCAGGAGAACATTGTACACAGTAACAGCAACATTATGTGATGAACAATGGTGATGGACTTGGCTCTTCTCAGCAGTTCAATGATCCAAAACAATTTCAAAGAACTCATAATAGAAAATGTTCTCAACATCCAGAAAAAAAGAACTGTGAATTATGAATGCAGATTCAATCATATGGTTTCTATCTTTTGGCTGTTTTTTCCTTCTTTTTTGAGTTTTTCCCCTTGTGCTCTGATTCTTTTTTCTCAATATGACTATTGCAGAAATATGTTTAATGTGATTGTACATATATAACATATCAGATTGATTTCTGTCTTTGGGAGGAGGGAAGGAAGAGAGGATTGGAGAAATATTTGGAACTAAAAATCCTATGAAAAGAAGTGATAAAACCTATTCTAGGGACAGCTAGATGGCCCAGTAGATAAAGCAGTAGCCCTGGATTCAGGAGGACCTGAGTTCAAATCCAGCCTCAGACACTTGACACTTACTAGCTGTGTGACCCTGGGGAAGTCACTTAATGCTCATTGCCCTACCAAAACAAAACAAAACAAAATACAACCTATCCTTACATGTAACTGGAGAATAATTAAATACTTTATAAAACAAAAAGAAAAAAAAAGAAAAACACAGCTTAGGCACAAATTAAATTAGAATTCCTGGAACAGATGAAGCAAGAGTTAAAAATTGTTTCTATGAATGAAATGAGAGTACTTGAAGAAAAATTTGGAAAAGAAACAAGTGCTATGGAGTAAACAATTAGAAAGGGAATTAGCAGGTTAGGATAATAAATAGAAAAGCTTTTTCAAGCAACAAATTCCTGCAAAATAAGAAAGGACTTAGAAGATAATGCTTCCACTGGGTAATAAGAAATATTAAATTCAAGGGAAAGATGAAAAAGAGTAAAAATGTAAAATCCCTCATCTTAAAAACTGAGCTGGAAATGAGAGTAAGCAGATATAAATTTATTAATAAAGATTGGAATACCTGACATCTGTGTCTCCTCAACCCGAAGAAATGTCTAGAAATGTTGATCTTGACAAATGCCCAGATCTCTTAGAATCAGAGGGCAAAATGAAAATAGACAGAATCTACCTATCACTTCCTAAAACAAGCCTCATATTACAAACTTCCAGGAGCATAACCCAAATCAAGCCTGAGTTAAAGGAAAAACAAAACAAAACACCAATAAGCATCCAAAAAGAAAGGGTTCAAATAACCCAGTTACTACACTCAGGTTCCCATAACCATCTTCTCAATCAACCCAGGCTTGTAATCTGGTATTATTTTGACTCCTGACTCTTACTCAGCACTATAACCACCACCCCCTACACACACACACACACACACACACACATTCCCATACCTCCTTTGCTGCCATAGCCTCTCGATTTTACCCTCTTACCCTCTCTCTCACACACCCCTTCCTCTCCTCTGGCACTGCCACCCCTTGCTGCAGACCCTCATCTCCTCATTCCTGTACCACTGCAACAACTGCTATTGGCTTTGGGTCTCTCCCTGCTCTAGCTTCCTCTCAGCTGTCAAAGTGATCTTCCTAAGGCATAGGCCTTACCTGCCCAAGCCCTAATCAATATACTCTGGTAGCTCCCATCACCTCCAGGGGCAAATACACAGTAGGTTGGAATTCAAAGCTCTCTTTCTTCCTCTTTCCAGTCTTCTTCCATGCTACACGCCTCCCCCAGACCCTATTCACATTCTATCTCCCACCTTGGACTCTGAGAACCAGGGTTCTGTCCTCTCCATCTCCTGACTCTGGGCATTTTCTGTGGCTTAGTTCCATGCATGCAATGCTCTGTTTCTTCACCTCTGCCCCCTGGCTTCCCTTGCTACCACCAAGCCTCATCTAAATTCCCACCTTCTATAGGAAGCTTTTATCATTAACCCTTACTTCAAGTTCCTGCCCTCTTTTGATTATTCCCATTTCATGCCATATAGAGCATGCTTGCACATAGTTGTTTGCATGTTGAGTTGCCATTAGACTGTGAGCTGTTTAAAAGCAAGGACAGATTTTTGCCTCTCTTTGTAACCCCTACACTTAGCACAGTGTCTTAATAAATGGTCCTTCCCTGACTGAGCCCCTTCTCTCTCCTGCCTGGTGTGTCCTCGGAGGGTAATGTGACTTCCCCTGCTTTCCAGACTCCCACCTCCTCCTCCTGTATCTGCCTGATCTCCAGGCTCCAGGGAGAAGAGTGTCACTCTCTTCCCTGATCCTCTCAGCTCTTTCCCCTCCTGGGCCCATGCTCAGTGGCTGCTGAAGGCTTGGGGCACAACGTTTAGAACCAGGTGAATTTCACCTCCTGCTGCTGTAATCCCCCAGATCCTTGGGCCTGTGGGAGGGGATGGAGGGGAGGAAAGGGCAGAGAATATGAAGAAGGGATGAGGGGTTAAGGGAAAAGTCACAGAACAGAGAGCACAGGAGGCCCTAATGGTTGCAAAGCCAGAGGAAAGTGAACCAGGGCAGAGGAGGCAAAGCCCTCAGTCAGACAGGCAGGGAAAGGGAGAAGAGGCAAGGGTCCTGAGACTCCTGGGTTCCCCTCCCTCCCCCTGCCCTACTCTTCCAGCTCCCCTTGGGCAGGACCCCACTGTGAGACCCCTCCCCTCTCAGAATGTTCAGCACTGACCACACCCACCCTGAAGGGGCTTCTTCTGCCTCTTTCCAGGGTGAGATGTGAGGTGGAAGTGAGCACTATCCTCCTCCCACAATTGAGGACAGGATCCCACCCCCTCAGTTCCCATCCCTCTAAGCCAGAATGAGCCCCACCCAGATTCTTCTCTCCCTTGGCCCAAGAGAAGGGGCTTCCTTCACCTCCCCTCTGTTAGAGCTCAACAAGCTTAATCTCTTCTCCCCTCCCCTCCTCCCACCTCATCGGCCTGACCCCCACCCAAGGCAGTCAATCTTTGGGGACTCCCAGGGTCCAGAGAGTGTTCTTCAGAGAACAAAGAATTTTTAGCCTTTGGGAAAAGGAGCTGAGGAAGGGGGATGGTGATGGTGCCTAGGAAACCTTGGAATGGTTTGGAGCTTGAAGATGCAGCCCTGGAGGCTGAGATGGGGAAAAGAAGAGTGGAGAAAGGAAAGGGTGGATGCAGGACCTGGGTAGACTTCAGGATGCTTCCTGATGTAGGAGGCAAAAAGGGGTTAACAGAAAAACCTAAGATCCAAGCTCTAATTCAGATATGAGCTCTAAGAGGGATTCAGACTATGGTTAATGGATAACTTACAAGTCAGTATGCTAAATTCTCTTGCCCACATAAATCAGTACCCATAACACGAACAGAGGGAGAGAGGCCATGAAAACCTTGGACTAAATGACAGGCTTTAGAAACTCAAACTAGGAATAAATGATAAATGATAATGTTCTGAAACTAAGCATGGGAATCAGAAAGAGACATGCGCAGAAAAGGCCAAATTTGTCCCCAGATTCACCTTATGCCATGTAAACCCACAAAACATACCTCCACAGAAAAAGGTACCCTCATTGGGGGTTGGCTTAGGACCCCAGGAACTTCAAATTAGGATGGGCCCTACCCTGTACCTCCCTAAGGTAGAGATTATTATAATGAGACTGATAATTTAGCTATACTATAAATATAACTGTCTTCTTTTTCACCGTTGGAGAGATAACTTTCCACTTTTCTGATTCTCTCCCTATTATCACTGACAGTATTTCAATAAAACTTGGGAAACTGAGTCACTGAGTCTTGTAATTCTTTTGGGACGACTCATGATCAATTTGACCCTAATTCTATCCCTCATCACTTCCCTTTGTCATGGGGAAAATGGGGTAGGGGGTTAGGGATAGAGGATAGGGGTTTGGGGTTCTTAGGAATTCTTCTTTAAAGAATTACACCCTCTTGCACACAAATCCAATAGAATAAGATAATAGTTTATTTAGGGACTGGGGAAGGGAAACCAAGAGAGAAATCCTTGGACTTCTCATGGGGAAAAAGGCATGGCACAGAGCATGGCTCAGAGATACCAATCTCCTCAAGCAGGAGACAGGCAGATATTTTTATAGAGGTCTGATGATGGTCTGATGAGGTGATCCTCTGACTGTGGAAAGTTCCCCTATTGAGGGAGGACCACCACCTTCTGGTGGTGGCTGGGGCAGTTGGGTGAGGGGTGGCTGCAGATCTCTCAAGTCATCTTTCTCCTCAGGACACAAAGGCAGCAGAGCTAGCTCAGTCCAATGTGATTCCACTTATCTCTTTAGGTGTGCCTGTCCTTTGGTTTAGTTTCTCAAGGAGAAGGTTCTTTGATGTGCCCCAGAGAACTTCTGGGGTGCTATGGGCCCATAACACCTTGTTTGTATTTTATCTATTCAATGGAACAGTGGAACATGCAAATGGAACATTGCACAGAGCACTGGCCCTGAAGTTGGGAGGACCTGAGTTCAACTCTGACCTCAGACACTTACTGGCTATGTGACCCTGGGCAAATCACTTCACCCCAGTTTACAGGGCCATCTCCAGTGGTCCTGATAGACAATCTTGCCACTACACCCAGGTGGCTCTGGAGGAGAGAGTAAGGTTGGTGACTTTGCACAGACCTCTCTCACTTAAATCCAATTCACTGCAAGTCATGATGTTACCTCCAGATGTCATGGGCCTCTTAAAGAGTGAAGGACAAACAACACTTTATCTGTTCCATTATGCTTCACTTTCCTCCCTCTCCCTCTCCCACCAATAATTCTAGTTATTTCCTACCTTAGGACTCCATTTATTTTCTCCAGTCATTCACAATCCCTTCTCTCTAAACCAGTCTTGATGTTTTATCCTGGCTACAACTCCCACCCCTTCCCAAAGAAAATTGATTTTATCTCTTCACAGGAAATCCCCAGTTTACCCTTGCTTGCTCATTTAGCAGTCACCTATTGTGAGAAAATCGATAGTTGTCTCCTCTTAATGAGGATATAACAGTCAGTCCTACTCCTCCTGACCTGTTTTTAGAACAAAGGTCTCAGATCCCCTCCTCCCCCTCAGGTTAACAAAATCACATGGTTCAAGGAGCCCTGGTCTCAATAAGGTCCACTCTGGAGTTGTGTCCACATAAGGAAGTATAAAGCCCACTCCTGAGTTAATGCCCATATGAGGAAGAGGGATGGGAATACTGTGTTCTGATTAGCTAGTTTTTGCAGGTAGATTGTAACCCTTGAGTAATCAGACCAAAGATGAAAAAGGGGAGGGTCCATTCACAATAGGGATTAGGGTTTAAAACAGGACCTGTGAGCCCCCTTTCTTTGCACCCACTAGCTGCAGACTAGGGTCCCTCCTTCTCAGGAAAAGGAAATAAAAGAACCTATGTCACATTGCTACTGAGTTTCCAAAAATTATTGAGAAGAGGATTGTTGTTCCCTCACACCTATTAACTTTTATCTTTCTGAAGACATCGACCCCCTGCTTTTCAGTTTCAGAGGTTACTTGAAGATGAAAGAGACATTCCAAGGAAATGGGCCTTGGAGAGGAGCTCCCCTGGGAACATCCCCAATTGTTCCAACCCCCTGCCCAGAGGGCCTCTTTTGTGCCCCCCTCCAAAATCACTTTTAAAGTGGGGTGGGGGTTTGGGGCCTGACACAGACCCAGGGATCTCAATTCCTGCCCATCACCTCCCTCCCCCTGGGCCCTCCTTAGATGGCTCAGCCAGTGAAGAGGATGATGAGGATGATGGAAGAAGAGGCTAGAACACCCCAGCCCCTCCCCTGCCTCTCTCTCCTCTATCCAGTACAGCTGGTTCTCAGCAGCACCATGAGAGCCTTTCAAAGGAGCTGTTTTCTAAGAGCTCCTCCTTCCCATGCTGCTGGAAGTCATGTGGCCAACTGAGGGAGGGTGTTTGAGGTGGGGCCTTCCACACTCCAAGAACCTTCTCCCTTCCTGGGAAGGGGGAGCAGCCCCTCCTGCCACATCCTCCAGCTGCAGGCTTGACTCACCAAGGGGACCTCCCCAAGCTGGGCTGGGGCTGTTAGGGGCTCTGATGGCTGAAGAAGGGCCATGAGGCTCTTTCCTGTATAGAATTATTTGTAATTTGAGGTTTCTATGACCCCATCTTTGCCTAAAATTAGAAACCCTGTGTGCCCTGACCCTGGTGTCCACCCCTGGACCCTAACCTTGCTCCAGCATGCACGTGCGTGCCTGCATAGGCCTGGCCAAATTATAATGAGCTATAACGATTGGAATGATGTCACCTGCTGGAGACTTACTGAGGAGAAGGCACCTGAAGGCAAGACATGGCTTTTGTTTGGCGTCAGGAAGTGACATTTGCTTGTCAGAGGAAGAGGGGGCGAGGCTGGCACTCTTGCTCTTTCACCAGGACTCTTGTGGAGAGCAGAGTAGGAGAACTGTAGTTCCCTGAGATAGATAGATGAATCTAGGCCTTTCTCTCTCTCTTCACCAAATTCTTATTCTCCTTAATAAATGCTTAAAAGTCTAACTCTTGCTAAAGCTTATAATTTATTGGTGACCACTCATTAGATATTTTAGACAGACTAGCTAGAATTTTAGCCCCTTACAGAGGGCAGCCCCACCATGACTGGAAGCTGGGGGAGAGCAGTCAGGTGGCCTTCAGTGTCCAGAAGCTGAAGTGGGGCTGGCAGTTGTAGAGTGGCTTGTTAATTCTGTCAATCAGGGCTGCTGGCCAATTAGCTTGGAGCTGTGTGTCTGTCTGCCCTGTTTCCTGGGAGCCTGGGGGTTGCTGGTAAGGAGAAGGGAGGAGATTTGCCATTCTGGCATGGAGCTGTGTGTTCTGCTGAGCCCTGGGCAGTGGTGTGATTCAGGTTGTATTATTTCCCTTCTCCCATTCTTGTTTTTTATCCCTTTCCCTTAATTCTACTAAACTTACTTGTGTTTTTAAATTCATTCTTGTTAATAAACCCTGTTCTGTTTTTGAAAGAGGCTGTTAATTTCCTTCCTTGCCCCAATATTGCAGTGAGCCGCCTAACACTCCCCAATTAAAATTTGGCCCCTACACATTGACGAGCCAGCCAGGAGTTGACTAACCTAGTGAATTTCTTTACCCTCCCCCGCCCATTTGGCCACATGGCAACTAACCTGGGGGACCTTTTTAACTCTCCCCCACTGCCTCCCTTAGACAATCTCCCTTCCTCTTAAAAAACCTTAGCGCTTATCTTGCTGGTCAGAGAAAAGCCAGTCTGTTTTAAACGGCACCATGATTGAATAATTTGCTCCCCCCTTGTATATTCCAATTGGCATATTTTGGGACAGTATATTGTCCTGATTTAAATTATTAACCTACTTAATATGTATTCATAGCATTACTGGTTTCCTCCTCACAAACAGTAAAAAATCTTTGGAACAATGGTATGGGAGAGTTTATCTTCCCCACTGAGCACATGTTTAATATTACTGGAGGCATTATAACTAAATTTGAACCTTACTATAGTAGTATAATCATAGCACAAACGGCTATAAATTTTATTCTCGCTATTTTCATTATTATAATGTGGCATTTCCCCCCCAAAAAAAAAACTGGAAAGAGAGGAAAGGATATGGCCTTAGTAGGCCACATGTTCAGAGGGATGCCAGAACAGCTCCCTCTACTGGAGATGACCTGAGTTCAGAAACAGATTTAGACCAGTCTTTAGAATCAGATCAACAGAAACTGCTCCCCCTGTAGTATGTTACAGACCATACCTGCAGAGGAGTACAGCATAAAACATATGGCCCATTCAGTCCAAAGGATCTGAGTGCATGGAAGAAACTTATACCTAGGTTTGATCAGAATCTGAAGTCAGTAATTTAGCAGTTAAGGTCTATATTTAATACACATCAACCCACTTGGGCCAATGTCATTTGTCTTATGGAAATTATACTATCCCCAAGTGAAATTGAAGATATTGTCACAGCAGGAAATTCCTTAGTAGCCTCAGGAAGAGCTTCCACAGAATGGTCTCTCCAGGAGCTAAACTGGCATTATAACAATCCACAGCAATACCAAGAATTAAAAAATGCTAGGCAAACACTACTAAAAGGAATGGAATCCTGTTCTAAGAAATCTGAAAACTGGCAAAAAATTTTAAAACACACTCAGGAGCCTAATGAACAACCTAATACATTTTATGATAGACTTTGTGAAGCTGCTGGGCAATTTACAAGCCTGGACCCATTAGATTCAAAAGACTCCTATATTGTGTGTAATACACTTGTACATTTGTCTACCAATCCTTGCCAGAAATCAGTAAATTTTTATGACACAGTGTTCAGGCTTGAAAGATATGGCTGTAGAAAGGCTTAAAGAAATTGCCACCTATATCTTCGAGGCAAATGAAGAAAATACAGCTAAGCAAAGTATTCTGGCACCAGCACTTTCAGGTCAGGCATTTAAAGGTCAGTACAAAACCCCTAAGGTGTGTCAGTACTGTGAAAAACAAGGACACTCATTGTGAGAATGTAGAATTAGAAAGCAAGAACTCAGGCAGGCAGCAACTGAGGGTCTTGAATATTTTTTCAGGAGAAACCAGAATAATTGTGGAAACTTTTACCAGAAAGAAAAAAAACAAGATAATTACAGGCCTTATTACAATCAGAATCAGTATAATCATAGACCGTATCAGGGAGGTACAGAAGGACAGAATCAGAATCGGGGTAATTCTAGAATCCCTCAGAGGGAGACACAGGAATGATGTTGTACAGGGGAGGAATGGACAGTAGACAATGAAAGTTTCATTTTTCCAGAACGTGAATATATGAACCCCCTTATACCAAACCATTCACCTCCCCAGAGTAACGAACCCCATGTGACCCTCAAAATTGGGGACATGTATAATGATTGTCTGTTAGATACAGGAGCCTCTAAATCAGTCTTAGTGCTTAAACCAGACCCTGGATGCAATGCTATTGGATCTTTAAATGTGGTAGGAGTCTCAGGTAAGGCCCAAAGAGTGGCAGAATTAACCCCTTGCATGGTATCTATGGGGCCTTTAACAGAAGAACATTAATTTTTACTTATGTCTGATGCTCCTGTAAATTTATTAAGTCATGATTTCCTTTGTAAACTTAGAGCAACCATATCTTGTGCTCCAGATGGGGCTGTCTCCCTACAATTGACAGAGGATACTATTCATTTATTACCAATTTTGATTGCAAATGCTCAAGGAGCAGTAGGGGATACATCCAAAATCCCCTCTGACATTCCTGAGTTCCTATGGGCCTCATCCTCTACTGAAGTAGGGCTCCTTAAATCTGCTATGCCTTTTACTATTAAAGCTAAAGAGGGACTACCTCCATCCATTCCACAGTATGCATTGTCTAAAGAAGCCATAGAAGGGATCACCCATATAATTGAGGCTCTGAAATGTCAGGGTATTATTGTCCCATGCCATCATTCTCCATGTAATACTACCATTTTGCCAGTTATGAAACCCAAGCCTGGGGCAGATGGCAAACCTGTTTATCGTTTCGTACAGGATCTTAGAGAGATGAACAATTATGTTATACCTAGACATGCTATAGTCCCTAGTCCTACCACCATAGTTTCTTCCATAGTGGCACAGTGGACAATGCACCAGCCCTGGACCCAGGAGGCCCCAAGCCCAAATCCAGCCCCAGACATAAGACACCCCACAAAGAACAAAACATAACATCCCTTCATATTCAGTTCACACTTGTGTCCTCTGTTAATTCCTTACTGAGATAGTTCTTATGAGTTTGAAGTATTATCTTCCCATGTAGGAATATAAATAGTTTGATCTTTTAATATCCCTCATGAAGTATTTTTCCTGTTTATCTTTTTATGCTTCTCCAGGGTCTTGTATTTTAAAGTCAAATTTTCTATTCAGTTCAGGTCTTTTCATAACAAATGCCTGAAAGTCTTCTTTCTCATTGAAATTCCATGTTTGCCTCTGAAAGATGATGCTTAGTTTTGCTGGGTACATGATTTTTGGCTGTAGTCCCAGTTCCTTTGCCCTCTGGAATATCATATTCCATGCCCTCCGGTCCTTTAATGTAGAAGCTGCTAGATCTTGCTTTATCCTTATTGGAGCTCCACAGTATTTAAATTCCTTTTTTCTAGCTGCTTGCAATATTTTCTCCTTGACCTGGGAGTTCTGGAATTTGGCTATAATATTCCTGCAGGTTTTCCTTTTGGGATCTCTTTCAGGAGGTGATTGGTGGATTCTTTCAATTTCTATTTTAGCTTCTGCTTCTAGAATATCCGGGCAATTTTCCCTCACAATCTCTTGGAGGATGATGTCTAAGCTCTTGTTTTGGTCATGGTTTTCAGGTAGTCCAATGATTTTCAAATTATCTCTCCTAGATTTATTTTCCAGGTCAGCTGTTTTTCCAAGGAGATATTTCACATTGCCCTCTATTTTTTCATTCAACTGGACTTGCTTTACTGTGTCTTGATTTCTCATAAGGTCACTAGCTTCCATTTGTTCAATCCTAATTCTTATGCAATTATTTTCATCAGACAGTTTTTTAATCTCCTTTTCCATTTGGCTTTTCAAACTGTTGACTTTTTTCTCATGACTCTCCTGCATCACTCTCATTTCTCTTTCCATTCCTTCCTCTCTTTCTCTACATCTTAGTTCTATCTCTCCTACTTTCTCTTCAAAGTCCCTTTTGAGAGCTTCCATGGCCTGAGACCAGTTCATATTTTTCTTAAAGCTTTGGATGTTGGAGCTTTGACCCTATTATTATCTTCTTCTTCTGAGGATGTATTGTGGTCTACCTTTCCCCCAAAGAAGTTTTCACTGGTCTTCTGCTTTCTCTGCCTACTCATCCTGGCTTACTATTTCTTGGCTTTTTACTCCTTCTTAAAGTGTAGCGCTGCTTCCAGGACACACTGTTCGTGCTACAGTATGGCCCAAGGGGGTGATTGGGCTTCTTCTCAGCCTGCCTGGCTTGTGAGTAATCACAGCCGCTTTCTCTTTGACCCAGAAACAGAAGTCTGATTGAACTCTGATTCTCTATGGTCGGAAGCTTGGCATACTTTTACCCCTCCCCCACTTGGCCACCACCGCTCGATTCAGCTCACTGGTTCAGACCCAGGGCGCTTTACCCCAACTCCAGTATATACTGCCTCCACTTCACCCCGGCCTACCGCCAAACCCCCTCACCAGTCTGTAATCTGAGCCTCAGAAGCTGCTGGTGCTGAAGACTCTGACATGCACTGGAAGCAGTATCCCCGGCTGGGTCTGGACCATGTGCTAAGCTGTTCAGCCTGATCAGTAGGTGATCAGAATTGCTCTCTTTTGTGGAGAAATAGTCTCACTCTGTTCTTATGTGCATTAGGCTATTCTGGGTTTTAATTTTTACTGCATTATTTGGGCATGAATGGACAGGTTTATCTGGAGCTTGTGGGACTCACAGCCTCTCCTCCGCCATATTGGCTCTGCCTCTTCCTGTATTGTTATTAGTGTATTGTTTGTTAGCGTAGTTTATGACATTCTGTTATTTTTTAAAATGTATTTATTGTTTATTAATTGTTTCATCAAGGAAACACCCTGTGTTTCTTGATGAAACAAAGGGGGAATGTAAAGAATTAATTGTGATTTGAGGTTTCTATGACCCCATTTTTGCCTAAAATTAGAAACCCTGTGTGGCCTGACCCTGGTGCTCACACATGCACCCTGACCTCACTCTGGCACACACCCGCTTGCCTGCATGGGTCTGGCCAAATTATAATGAGGGCAGCCACAGCATGACTGGAAGCTTGGTGAAGGCAGTCAGGTGACCTCTGGCATCTGGAAGCTGAAGGGGGGATGGCAGTTGTAGAGTGGCTTGCTAATTCTGTCAATCAGGGCTGCCGGCCAATTAGCTTGGAGCTGTGTGTCTGTCTGCCCTGTTTCCTGGGAGCCTAGGTGTTGCTGGTAAGGAGAAGGAAGGAGATTTGGCCTGGAGCTGAAAAAAGACAGGACGCAGCTGTATGTTCTGCTGAGCCCGGGGCAGTGGTGTGATTCAGGTCGTATTATTTGCCTTCCCCCATTCTTTTTTTTCCCTTTCCCTTAATTCTACTAATCTTATTTGTGTTTTTAAGTTCATTCTTGTTAATAAACCCTGTTCTGTTTTTGAAAGAGGCTGTTAATCTCCTTCCTTGCCTCAATATTGCAGCAAGCCGCCTAACGCTCCCCAATTAAAATTTGGCCCCTACATCCTTGATCCTCTTTCTTCCTGACATCTCTGCAGCCTCTGACAAGGTCTGGGATCCTCTACTCTTCCAAACTCCCTCCTTTCTAGGGTTTTTGTGTTTGACTTCGACTCCAGGGAATAACATGCCCTTCTCCCTCCCAGGAAAAGCTGATCTCCTGAGACCTCATCACCCAGAAGAAAGACTCTGCTTTTGATTGTATTCACCTTCCCAGTGTTGTGGGGAAAATTGGGTAGGGGTTTCAGGATAGGGGTTGGGGTTTGGGGTCCTTAGGAATTCCTCTTTAAAGAATTACACCCTCTTCCACACAAAAACAATAAGAATAATATAGTGGTTTATTTAGGGGCTGAGGAAGGGAAACCAAGAGAGAAATCCTTGGACTTCTTTTCATGGGGAGAAAGGCATGGCACAGAGCATGGCTCTGAAATACCAGTCTCCTCGAGCAGGAGACAGGCAGATACTTTTAAAGAGGTCTGATGGTGGTCTGATGAGGTGATCGTCTCACTGGAAAGTTTCCCTATTGAGGGAGGACCATCTCCCCTGGTGGTGGCTAAGGGAGTTGGGTGAGCGGTGGCTGCAGATTCCTCAAGCCATCTTTCTCCTCAGGACATAAAAGCATCAGCCACACCTAATCTTATCTCCCCAGGGGTGAGGGAGACTAGAATGAAGGGTGGGGGTCCCAAAGCTAGCTCAGTCCAATCTGGTTACACTTATCTCTTTAGGTGTGTCTGCCCTTTGGTTTAGTTTCTCAAGGAGAAGGTTCTTTGATGTACCCCGGAGAACTTCTGGGGTGCTCTGGGCCCATAACACCAGCTAATCCTTAACTGACCCTTCCCTCTAACTGGAGGCCTGGAGGGTTTAGCACTAAACTCTCAACATGCTTAGTACCTCTATTTTCTATCAACTGTCACTCCTTTTTTTTCTGCTTTCTTTTTGTGTGTCTTCCTCCATTAGATTATCAGCTCCACATGGGCAGGAAGAGTCTCATATTGTTATGTGTAGCTCCATCACTTAACATATTTCCTGGCACATAGTAGTCACTTCATAAATGTTTATTGAATTGATCAAATAAATGATTACTGACCTTCTACCACAGCAAGTATTTAACAAATGCTTGGTGACTTACTGATTGACACATCATTCTTCATTGATTGGCTCACAATGAATCCCTCCTCCCATTCCACAGACCCAATCCCAGGCTTGGCACTGCCCCTTATTCTGGAGTAGAAACAAGAGCAGCTGCTCTGTTCTAGTAAAGGGATTCAACCCCACCCCAAAATCACCAAAGGCCCCATTTGTAACAGACAAAAAATGTGACACCTGTCTTTTCTTGAAGAGCATGACCCTGCCATGAGGAAGGGGACAGGAGCAGAGTGCAGCTGCATGATCTTTGGGTGGGAGAACTGTGGTGTGTAAGAAAGACCATTGTCCTGAGAGCTGAAAGGCCTCTGGTCTACCCCACATCTGCTTCTCCCTGGTTTGTACTTGTCACTTGTCTCCTCTGAACCTCTAATTCCTCATGTTTCAAGTGAGGGAGGTAAGTCATGGTGCCCAGAATTTGTTGCAAGGGAGCCATCTCAATAAAGAACTGAGAGGTAAAAAAATAAAAATATAAAAAACTGAACTCACAGATTTTCAGTAGACTGAGGAAATAATCTGTCTCCAACAAACAGATAACTCTTGTATCAGACATGCCCTACTAACAGGTGTGAGGTGAGTAGTCTTCTGGATGACTTTCTCTTCTGTGGCTAATTGTACTCTCTCACTAATGAATGGTAGGCCCTGGGAATACCAGGATCAGGAATTCCACCAAGGACAGTTATTAACTCCCTTTATAAGCATTTGTGTTAGTTTAGAGCAAAACTTTGGAAAGTCGGCCTTAGGCTTCTTCCCAGATCTTCCTAGAAGGCAATCTCACCATAGATTTCTCCCATTTTACTTAGTGGGAAGATCTGGGATATTGAACAAGTCACCCTTGACAACATCAATTAGTTTATGTTACATTAATTCAATCTGCAGGTTGGCAGGATGTATTAACCCAGTGACACCACTTTGAAGTTAGGCTAGAAGGGGTATTCATGTAGCCACCTGGTGTCTGCCAGATTTCATTCTTCTCCCACAGGGGACTTGACATGACTGAGGATCATACTACATGGCCACAGTTTAGGTTTTTATCATCTTTAAGAACAGCAGATGTTCTCCCTGTTCTCTTAGCTCAGTCTCAAAGCTGCATCCAGCTGTGGACTGCCAGATTCCAAAGTCCAGGAGGCTGTATATGCAGAGGGGTAGCTCTCACCATCTTCTCAGGTATTTATGGAGGAAAGAATTTCAACATATTGTAGTTGTTTGTTCTTCAGCAAACAGTGTTGCAATCTCTGTGCACAATGTTCTCTTGGTTCTGCTCACTCCACTATACATCAGTTCATACAAATCTTTTCAGGCCCCTCTGAAATCATGCTCCAAGGCTCTTCTTGAGGAGGGTCCCTAGGTCATCCTGGGGGTCAGAGCCTTGACAAGTGGAATCATCCAGAAATAAGTGCTCTCTCCCCTCTGCTCTGAGGTCAGCCCTTCTGCTCTTTCCACTCCTCTCACTTCCCCAACCATAACTTCCCTCATTCTCTCTTCCTTCTTCTTTCCTCTCAGTGGCTCAGAATTAGGCAGTAGAGAATCAGGACCAACACCCTCCTGCCACACATCAGCCCAAGGGCAGCATGAAGAGACCACCTCCCATGTGCCCTGTCTCTGGACCCATGGAGGCATGATGGCCCAGGCAGATCCACTGCTGCTGCTGCTGCTGCTCCTTTTGCTGTTAATGGGTATCTGGGGGTGAGGAGGAGGTCAGAGAAGGGTGGAGGTGATGACTGATAGGGAGCAGAGGAGAGAGAGGAGAGCAGGAGAAGGGAGGGAGTGCAATGTTGTGTTAGTATGAAGGACTGGGGAGGGATAGGAACAGTGGTGTGCTGGAGCCACTGCCTTGTAAGAGCTGATTGTTAAATTTCCAATGGGAGCATTTACACTTTGAAAACTGCCAAACAGCACATACAAAGGAAGAGGTGATTTATTGTTTTTATTGATTTATGACTTAAAAAGGGATGTAGAAATCATTAATAATGCAGATTAAATTTTAAAATGTCATATATATATATGCATATATTTGTATATGTATGTTCATGGCTATGTTTAGAAATATAACGTATAAGAAATATAACGTATAAGAAAAAGAAAAGAGAGAAGGAAAGACAGAGGAGGGGGAGAGGAGAAGAGGCAGAGGCACAGAGGGAGGGAAAGAGACAGATTGATTGAACTAGTTGCTAATTGTTCACTAGCCCAGCACTCAGTAGCAGGCTCCTTTGGTTGAGGGGCTGGCTCTCTGAGCCATTTCTTCTTAGAAAAGAATGTTATTATAGGTGACCAGCTCTCTTAGCTTGGTCATATTCTTCAGTCAAGGAAGGGAGGGGACACAAGGGAGGCCCAGCTGGGCTCGCCCTGATCTGAAGATCTGCTTTTCAGGCTCTCAGGGCCAAAGGCCTGAAAAAGTGAAGCACGAGCTGGGGCAGACACTCATACTGAGATGCAGCTACAATCCCCAAATATATGAGATGAGGTGGACAACATGGTGTAAGTGGAGAGAGAATGGAGGGGTGTGTGATAGACTAATTACCAAGAACTCAGTCTCTCTCTTGGAAATCTGGGACCCACGAGCCTCCCTGCAGGTTGACCCCTACAGTGGCATCATCACCATCACCATGTCTAAGCTCAGGGTGGAGGACTCAGGAATCTATTCATGTGGAATCTATGTCTCTTTCAGCAACACTTTTGAGTTTATCAGGACAATCAGCCTCCAGGTTTCTCCAGGTAAGTCCCTTCCAACTCAACCCCCTTCAGGTCAAGCAGAGCTTAGGAGGCACCTACTGTGAGCATGACCCTGGGCTAGGATGGGAGCTTAGGCTGGTCTCCAGGGGAAAGCTGCTCCCCCTCTTTCAGGCCTTCAGCTTCCTGCCCCTCCCCATTCCTATCCTCCCCTCACTTCTTTCCCCACCATGATTTGTCCTCTGGGCCCTGGGCCTGGTGAGGCATTTTCTTCCCTGGTCTCAGTCCCATGCAGAGCAGATGATTTTTCTGAGGCTTCTATGTTTTGGGTGTTTAGTGTCACACCCTCCCCCTCATTCATACAAATGTACCTGTGGCTTTCACAGACAGAGACACACATAGGGTCCTCTTAGCATATACACAGACACATGGAATTGTTCTCCACTGATTTATGATGCCTGTAGCTCTGGTCTGTGAGATTTAAAATTAGATATTAGATCATAAATCTCCCCTCTTTAACCTTTCCCTTAATTTATCTCCCAAACTAGTAAATGGAAGAAGCTTCTGGTTTTCTAGTTAGAGCTTTTATTGTGTGGTAGTTACCAGGTGATGTTGATTAGAGGGATAGGAAAGTAGAAATACAAAACAAATAGTCTTTTTTTTTTTTTTTTAGTGAGGCAATTGGGGTTAAGCGACTTGCCCAGGGTCACACAGCTAGTAAGTATTAAGTGTCTGAGGCCGGATTTGAACTCAGGTACTCCTGATTCCAGGGCCAGTGCTCTATCCACTGCGCCACCTAGCTGCCCCAAAACAAATAGTCTTAAGTCTAAGCTTAGTCTATATTCCGTATAAAACTCACCAAAAGCCCAAGGCCACCTTTGGGGAGAGAGACTGAGTCAAGCGTGTGCTGCTACCGCAAGCCAGGCCAAGTTGAACTCTAGTCAGCATCTGTCTGTGCAGCGCAGCCAGGGGACCAGCTCAGCAGGCAGCCTGGGGTGTGTAGCTCATGCTGCTGGTCTCCTCCCCGTAAGGGTGGTCCTTAAAAAAACTGGCATCTCTCCATTATCACTAACCGACTGTTAAAACTTTTTACCACAGGTCCCATGAGCCAAGGGGTTGGGGGAGGGAGAGAGGGGTTCCCACCAGCTGTGGTGTTGGAGCAGATCCTGGCAGGTTCTAATGGAAAGAAAATAGAACTAAGTTCAAGTCTTAGTTTTAAAAATGACCTGGTTTGTGACCCTGAGAGGTCATTCCACTTCTCTTAGACTCATTTGTAAAATGGGCCTGTGTGGGGAGTGGTACAATTGTTACAACTATTGTGGGAAATATACTCTATTAATTATAAATGCTTTCCATCTGGAAATTATTAGTGTTGCTTTCATTCTGGACACCAGCTCCACCCAACTCCTGGGGATAGAGAAAGCATCTCATGGGGAAATCCTTGGTCAGGCCATCAGAATGCCTGGAGGAATCTAATGGTAGCATTAGTCATAGGAACAATAGGCTAGACTACTTGACAATACATATTGAATAGGATATGATCTTCTATAATATTACCCCACAGCATGCATCTATGTGATGCCTAAGCTTTTTCAAGGCCCAGCAGCTCACAGTGACCAGCAGTCCAGTTGTTCTGGCCTCTCCGGGGAAGAGGGGGCATGTGAGAGTGTAGGGTCAAGGGCAGGAATTTCCTTGGCTTTGTTCTTTTTTCAGCCCCGACATTGAGGACCACCAAACATTCTCAAACTACCACTGAGACACCTGTCACAACCTCTGCCACCCCCTTGGTCACCAGCAGGTACAACTCCTTTTTTGGAAATCCATTGGGTCTCAAGAGCTCCCAGCCTCAGCAGGTCATGTGGGTCTCACTTGTGCTGCCTCAGACTATTGGTCTTAAGTGACCTCCTTCCAGCCTCCCATTCTGGTTAGGAGAACAAAAGGGCAAACAAAGGGAACTGAGGGTTGCCTTGGGTCTAGTGAACCTGTACTTCTTACCTTTCCCTCTTTCCCTCATTTTAAAGTTAAGCTTGGCTTAAAGTCTGATTTCTTTTAGCCCTAGCCTGGCACTTTTCAGTCCTGAACCCACACTGCCATCTGTTATATGCTAAGACCTTCCCCCCCAAACCACTAAAATTTGGACAATGGGCTTATCACATTCCTCATGCCCACATGAACCAGACAAAGCCCCAAGTCCTCTGTTAAACAATTCTCTCTTCTTCATAAGCTGGGCAGCATTCTCTCCTTACTGATTGCCTTTCCCTTTCCCCCCATTATAGATTAGAGAACCAGGCAAAATTGTGAAGCAAGGAAAATTTCCCTCCTAACAAAGATTGCTTAAAACATGCCTGCCCAGAAGAATGTTCTTGTTGCTGCCACTTCCCTTCTCACTCATTTCTCAGACTTCATCACTCAGCTGAAACTGCTCTCTCCAAGATTACCAAAGATCTCTTAATTGTCCTTTTTCTTAATATTCCCCCTGCTGATCATCCCCACCCCCACCTCACCTCCCCTTCTCTTGGAAACTCTTTCTTGGCTTTTCATGAAACTGCTTTCTCTGATCTCTCACCTCCTCTCAGCTCCTTCTCAGTTTCCTTTGGTGTCTTATCCTTCATGTCTGCCCCTTCTGGCTGAGTGTTTCTGATCTAGCCTGATCCTGATTTTCATCTCTCTAATCTCTCTCTAGATCAAAGGTTCTAAACCTGGGGTCCATGAACTTGTTACAAAAATATTGTATTAATTATTTTGCTTTATAAAATGTTTTCTTTGTAACCCTAAATATTTTATTTTAGGCGTTTAAAAGCACTTTTCTGCAAAGGGCATGTCCATAGGCTTTACCAGAATGACAAAGGACTCCAGGACACAAAAAGGATTAAGAACAGATAATTACTTCTAGGTGATTGAATTAGCTTGTCTAGTCATATGACACACACACATATATAGATATATAGATAGATATAGATATGCATATATGTAAATATGTATGTGCACATAAATATACACATGCATGCATATACATGTGTGTCTGCACATGCATGTGTAAGGGGCTAAAATTCTAGCTAATCTGTCTGAAATATCTAATGAGTGGTTTTCAATAAATTAGAAGCTTCAGCAAGAGTTAGACTTTTAAGCATTTATTAAGGAGAATAAGAATTTGCTGAAGAGAGAGAGAGAAAGAGGCCTAGATTCAGCTATCTATCTCAGGAAGCCCGCATTTCTGCTCTACTCTCCATGAGAGTCCTGATGAAAGAAAAAGCACCACACCTCCTTCATCGCACAGGCCTCCTGTGAAACTGGGAACATCCCATCCACTCACACACACAGCTCCAAATTAATTGGCTGGTAGCTTTGATAGACAGTACCCATGAGCAAACGACACTTCCTGATGCCAAAGAAAAGCCTCATGGCTTGCCCTCAGACATCTTCTCCTCATGGCAGAGCTTTCCTACAGTAACTCTCCAGCAGGTGGCGTCACTCCAATCATTACACATGCATGCATGCATATGTATGGCTGTAGTTGTTTGTCCTTTGTTCTCAAAGAGGACTGTGATATCCAGAGTTGATGTCATGATTCTCAATGAATTGGATTTCAGTGAGAGAGTGCTATGCAAGGTCACCAACCTCACTCTTTCCTCCAGAGCCATCTGGGTTCAGTGTTGTGATATATATCAAGATGACTAGAGATGGCCCAGGATATTTGAGGCAATTGGGGTTAAGTGACTTGCCCAGGGTCACACAGCTAGTTAAGTGTCTAAAGCTGGATTTGAACTCAATTCCTCCTGACTCCATGGCCAGTGCTCCATTAACTGTACCACCTAGCTGCCCATATATATATATATATATACACACACACACATACAGATGGACATATATACATATATGTGTGTGTGCATATATATAATGTGTATATACGTATATGTGTGTATATATATAATGCGTATATATTATATGTATATGTGTGTGTTTTTCCTCAGTTCTTCCTCAGTCCCAATCATACATCATCAAATAGCCATTGTTTATAAAAAGCTAGATTTCATATAGGCACTTCAGACTCAACAGGTCCAAAATGAACTCACTATCTTCCCCAACCTATCCGTTGTCTGCCCCCACACCAACCCCTCTTCCCAATTTCCCCATTTCTATTAAGAGCCTCCAACCCTTCTAGTCAGCCATGTTGGCAACCTAGGAGTCACCCTTGGTTCTTCACTCTCCAGATCCAAATAGATCCCTAACTTACTCATTCTATCTCACCAATTTCTCTTTCCTCTGTCTTCCCTTTCCCACCCAAATAGCCACCACTCTGATTTAGCTTGTTAGTCAATAAGCAAGACTATGGGTGGGGTACTCTGCTTAGCTGAGGACATAGAAAAGAAAGCAAAAACACAGGTCCTGCCCTCAAGAGACTTATAGTCTAATGGAGAGAGACAACATGCAATAAATGAATAAATAAAATAAGATATATTAACATAAAATATAAATGGAAGTTGGTCACTGGAGTGGAAGTATTAACTGTGTGTGTGTGTGTGTGTGTGTGTGTGTGTGTGTGTGTGTGAGAGAGAGAGAGAGAGAGAGAGAGAGAGAGAGAGAGAGAGAGAGAGAGGAGAGATTAGGAAAGGCTTTCTGCAGATAAGTTTGAGGCACACATCCTTGTCACCTCTTGTTTGGATTGTGTCCATAGCTTCCTAAATGGTCTCCCTGAATCCATTCTCTCTCTTTTCTAATACAACTTCTATAGAGCTATGAGTTCATGCTCCAATCAATGGCACACGTGTGATCACATACCTCAGAAAAATCCAGTGGAGCCCTATTGCCTTTAGGATAAAAAGCAGGCTTCTATGTTTGGCCTTTTAAGGCCTTCATAATGTGGGTCACACCTTTCCAGGTTAACTGTCCACTGCTTGCTTCATGCTTTCTACATTCTGACAAAACAGGCTTACTTGCAATTCTTGTAACGTGACATTCCATCTCCTGCCTGAAAGGCCCTCCCTCTGCATATATATCTCTAAGAATCACTGGTTTTCTTCATGGTTTAGTTCATATTGTTGTTTAGTCAGTTCTTTAGACTCTACATAACTCCATGGACTTTTCCAGGCAAAGATATGAGAGTGCTTTGCCATTTGCTTCTACAGTGTCCTCATTTTCCAGATGAATAACTGAGGCAAATAGAGGCTAAGTCGCTTTCCCAGGGTCACACAGCTAGTAAATCTCTGAGAGAGGATTTGAACTCAGATCTTCCTGACTCCAGGACTAGGGCTCTATCCACTGAGTCACCTAGCTTCCCCTAAGCACCTAGCTGCCCCTTTTAGCTCACATAGAACCCTCTAAAAGAAGCTTTGCCTTCCCTTTTCCTTTCAGTTGTTAATGCCTTCCACTCATGTATTGCTTTGGATGCATTATGTATTTATTTGTCTATATACATGTTGATTTCCCTCAATAAAATGTAAGCTTCTTCAGAACAGCTATACTTTCATTTTTGTCTTTATATCCCTGAAGTCTAGCATAATGCTTTTCTTCCTCAGGCAGGAACCTAGTAAATCCTTGGTGATTGATTCAGAGTAGTGAACGGAATTCTGGACTTGGCATAATAATAATAACATCCAACATTTATATATTGCTTACTATGTGACAGGCATTGTGCTAAGTGTTTTACAATTATTATCTCATTTGATCCTCACAACAACCCTGGGAGGTAGGGGCTATTATTATCCCCATTTTACAAATGAAGAAACTGAGACAAATAGAGGTTAATGACTTACCCAGAATCACAGAGCTAGTAAGTATCTGAGAATGGATTTGAATTTTGGCCTTCCTTAGTCCCAGCCTAGCCCTCTAGCCACTGTGCCACCTATTGTTGTGCAGTTGTTTTCAGTCGTGTCCAATTCTTTGTGACCCCATTTGGAGTTTTCTTGGCAAAGATAATGGAGTGGTTCGCCATCTCCTTCTCCAAATCATTTTATTAATGAGGAAACTGAGGTAAATAGCGCTAAGTGACTTGTCCATGGTCACACAGCTAGTAAGTGTCTGAGGTCTGATTTGAAGTCAGGAAGATGAGTCTTCCTGGATGCAGGCCAGACTCTCTACCCATTGTGCCACCTACCTGGCCAATGGGCTTAAATCCTGTCTTTGACTTTCATTAGCTGTGTGACTCTAGGCAAGTGACCCAACCTCTCTGGACATCAGTTTTGACGTCTTTAGAATGAGGATGGACTTAATCCCCATGGCCTCTAAGGTCCCTCCTAGCTCTAAGTCTATGATTCTACAACCTCATCATTCAATAAACATCTAGCAAGCCCATTTAGCATTTAGCATTAATTTAGCACTTAATATTTAGCATAAACATTATGCTAAGCCCAACTATACCAGGACTAAAAATGAAACAATTCCTGCTCTCATGGATCTTTTGCTCTGACAAAACCATGTATGCCTGTATTTGTGCATATATGCATACATATACACATATGTGTGTACATCTAACATGTCCCAAAAAGCTTAGTGAAGTTTTATACTTCAACAACTTCAGAAGTATATGTGCTACAAAATTGCAAAAAGTTTTTTGAAAGCCTAATTATTTAAATTTGTTTTGCAGTTAATTCATTTTGTGAATTTTAAATATTAAATTTTAATTTTATTAAGACTTTGCGTTATGCATTTCATGTGCAAAAGTGTCTTGATGATACTTCTCAGACCAGTAGATGGTAGAGAAGGTCTCCTTGCATGGCTATTTCAATTACTTGATCTATCTTCATTAGACTTTTTCTTGTGTGGTCACATAAAAACTGCCAGGTCTGCATCGACACTTCATTCTTTTAGATGATTTTGCAGCTAGGATCACAAGTACAGTAATTTCAGCTGCTGAGTAGCCGCTGATGAAAGCTAATTAAAAGTTCTAAAATTTACTAACATTTAAATAGTTAATTTTCAGATTTAAAAGTTTGCAACATGTGTCCTTCTGAAGGGATTGAAGCTTAAAATTTCACTAGGACTTTTGAGATTCCCTGTATACATATGTATATTTGTACATATATGTATATGCGTGTGTTGTTGTGGTTAGGTAGCTTTGTCATGCCTGAATCTTCATGACCCCGTGGACTATATTCATGGGATTTTACTGGCAAAGATACTGGAGTGGTTTGCTATTTTCTTTTTTAGAGTGTCATCATTTTACAGGTGAGGAACTGAGGAAAATAGGGGTTAAGGGACTCACCCAGGGTCACAGCTAGTAAGTGTCTGAGCCAGGGGTTTGAACTCAGATCTTCCTGACTTCAGGCCCAGCACTCTATCCACTGAGCCACCTAACTGCCCTGAATATGTATGTATGTAAGTATAAAAATACATATATGTATGTTTATGTATCATATATCAGATACAGATATGTGTATATACACATTGACATACATATGTGTATATATACATTGTGTAAGTTTTGCCCATTTGTACCTCCACAATATTTCTCTTCCATTCCCTTCTCTCTATTCACATATTCATCAGCTTGCTTCAGATTCTCATTACTCCTTGCCTAGACCATTGGGATACCTTCCTATATCACTCTCCTGCCCCAAGTCTTTCTTCTCCAAGAAGCTGCCAAAGTAATATTTCTTTAGTGCAGACTGCTGTGTCACATCCCTAAGTCAATAAACTCCACTGTCTCCTTATTGCCTCTAGAATAAAATATAATAATCTCTTCTTGGCTTTTAAATCTCTTTACAACTGGGCTTACTCTCTCTTTTTAGCCTAATTGCATATTAAACCTCTACTCTTTCTTTAGAGATCGACCAAATTGGTCTTCTCTCCATTTCTCTCACCCAATAGCCCATCTCCCAATTCCATGTATTGTATGGATTGTCCCCAATGCCTAGAATGCATCCCCTCCTCATCTCTGCCTCAGGGTTTCTCTCTCTTCCTTCAAAATGAAGCTGAAGAACCATCTTCTATATGAGACCTTTTCTGATCCCCCCAACTATTAGTGCCCCCTCTTTCTCCCTAACTACTGAAAAATTTAAATTGTTTGAATTTATTTTGCATTTCCTCTGAATAAGCTTATACATGAATTTGTTCCCTCCTCAGTAGAATATACGCTTCTTGAGAGAACGGATTGTCTCATTATTTGTACCTCAGTGTTTTATATCCTTACAGCATCTGACACATAGTAGGTATTTAATAAATGCTTGTTGATTTATTGATATGAGATAAATTATATAAATCATTTGATATAAGATAGAAAGATTTGACAGAGGGGTCAACTTGGTTATATGTGGGATGAGATTGTGAGGAGTCAAAAATAATACTGAGAAAAGTAAATAAATAAATAAAAACCAATAAACAAACAAACAAATAAATGAATGAATAAACAAACAAACAAATAAATAAATAAATAAATACCAAAAATAATACTGAGGTTTAAGGAACTTTGGAAGAAGATGATAGGTTTGTTTTGAACATGTCAGATTTGAGGCTGAGAGTACAGGGCATCCAATTTGAAATATCCTAGGGTGGGAATGAGACATAATAGTAGGAACAGTTAACTTTTGGTAAGGGAAGAAGGTAAAGGAACAAACAATTTTTTAAGACCTACTATGTACCAGACACCATACTAAGTGCTTTACAAATATCATCTATTTGATAGTGGGGAATTCTGGGAAAGATCTGGAATATAAGGCACTGCTTGGATTTAGTTGAAGTAAGTCAGGCCCTGAAGCAGGATGCCAAGTAGCTTGGAGGATTTTGGGGTTTCCTGTGGGCACCTGTGGAGAAGGGTGTAGGAAGCCCCAAAGACAAAACTCTGTTCTTTTATTTCCTCAAACACAGTGCAAACTGCCTTCCCCTGGGTGATTTTGTTTTTTTTAATACTAACTCACCTGACTGGTCTCCCTTCCCATTTGTCTCAGAGACCACCAGACATTCATCATTTGGGGTGCGGCGCTGGCCTCTTTGCTCCTACTCGGGCTCCTCAGTGCAGGCATAGTGTATACCGTGAAAATCTCCCCAAAACCAAGGGCAGGTAAGACACATGGTCACTTGGCCTTCTTCCTGAGGAACCCTCAGCTCCCTCCTACCTTCCTTCCCTTACTGCTCTAGGTTTTTCACTCTCACACCCTTTTAACATTGCTGACTCCCAGACTGAGGGAAGATGAGCCCAGGGCTCCACATAGCCTGTGCTGATCCCCTTTTCTTTTTCTCCTCTATGACACTTGACTCATTCTCATTTTTATTCTAGTTTGTGTATACTTTTCTTATCTGTCCCCCCCCCCCATACACAGGGAGCTTCCCAGGGCCAGATACTGTCTTGTCTTCTTTTTCATCTTTCTTTCATGCAGGCACCTGTCTCACAGGTTTGTTGTAAGGATCAAGTGAAGAAATATTTGTAAAGCTCTTAGTACAAAAGGTGGTACATAGTAGGCACTATATTGGTGTTTATTGCTTTTCTCTTTTCTCCTTCCCCCTCATTCTCAGAGCCTAGCAAAGTACTTTGCATACAAAAGGTAATCAATCAATGTATATAAAATGAATGAATGAATGGCTAGAAATCTCAAGTAAATAAAAGGTTTCCTATGAAAACATTTTTTCTCTCCTTTTTTTCCTATCCTATCCCTCACAAACCAATTTATTTTGTTTTGTTTTGTTTTGGGGGGCAATGAGGGTTAAGTGACTTGCCCAGGGTCACAGCTAGTGTCAAGTGTCTGAGGCTGGATTTGAACTCAGGTCCTCCTGAATCCAAGGCCAGTGTTTTATCCACTGCACCACCTAGCTGCCCCTTCACAAACCAATTTAAAGCTGCAAACATTTAAGGATTTCCATTTTACAAGGCATTATGGCAGGTGCTAGGAATACAAAGAAAGATGTGACCCCAAGCCTACCCTCAAGGCACTTACATTAGAACTCTCCTTCTAATGGAGGAAAAGACTTGTTTGTGAATAAGGATCAAATGCGAGAAAGTGAAATATAGTCATGGCAGATCCAGCAAAAGTGGAACTTTGAAAAGGAAGGGATCACTTTGAGCCCAGTTAGGGGCCTGGATTTGAGAGGATCAAGAAAGACTTCATGGGGCAGCTAGATGGCGCAGTGGATAGAGCACCGGCCCTGGATTCAGGAATACCTGAGTTCAAGTCCGGCCTCAGACACTTAACACTTACTAGCTGTGTGACCCTGCGCAAGTCACTTAACCCCAATTGCCCCTCAGAAAACAAAAACCAAAAAAAAAAAAAAAAAGAAAGAAAGACTTCATGGGACAGGTGGTACTTTGCCTAAACCAGGTTGGAATAGAAAGACTTCAATAGAGGATGATGGGTTTAAGCGATAAGAAGTCTGATTCTAGGCTCAGGAGGGATCATTAGCACAAGCTTGAAGACAAGGAACAGTCATGTTGAGAAAGGCAGCGTAGAGAATTACCTTGTCTGGCTGGAACATAGAGGATGGAAAAGGTAGTCAATAATTAAATTGTAGAGTGCTTGGATGCCAAGCAAGAAGTTGATACCTTATTGAGGAGGCAATGGGGTGCCACTGAAGGCTTTTGAATAGAGAAGAAAGTTGATTTCTCACTCTGATTTTCTCTTTCTCTACCTCTGTTTCTCTGTCTTTGTTTGTCTCTGTCAGCCTCTCCCCACCCCCTCTCTCTTTCTTTTTCTTTCTCTACCATTACCTCTGTCTCTCTCTCTGTCTTTGTCTCTGACTCCCTTTCTTTCCTTCCTTCCTTCTGAGTTTTTTTCTGTTTCTGTTTTATTCTGTTTTTCTCTGCCTCTGTCTCTTTCTGTCTCTGTCTCTGTCTGTCTCACACACACACACACACACACACACACACACACACACACACACACACACTCTCTCTCTCTCTCTCTCTCTCTCTCTCTCTCTCTCTCTCTCCCCTTAGAGCACTAAGTAGAAGTAGAACACAAAACAGGTAAGTTTTGATCGGGGTAATGGTGAAAGGCATTATGAAACATACCAAACACTTCTTTCAGTGGGTAGGTCCCAATTGGGGGGATGATGAGGAATGGAGTAGATCTCAGATCACTCCTAAAGGGCAGGTCCTTTAAAGGCATGTGCTTTGACAGGTGATGATCACCATAACATCTATGATGAACCAGAAGCAAAAGACCAGAAGCAAAAGGCCAGGGTAAGTCACACTAATCATCCTTTACATGTGTCCACAGAGCATTGTAGCTTTCAATGCAACTTTACATACCTTATCTCATTTGCCCTTGACAACAGTCCTGTGACCTGGATTGGGAGTGTGTTCTCTCCATGGCACAGAACAGCATGACCCAGTGGATAGAGAACTTGCCAATGAGTAAGGAAGACCTGGTTTCAAGTCCTGTGTCTGACACACACGGGGTGGGTGACCTTGGAAAAACCACTTAGCCTCTTGGGGACCGAAGGCAACTAATGTTCTTAAGATAGTAAGTTTCGGGGCACCTAGGTGGCGCAGTGGATAGAGCACCGGCCCTGGAGTCAGGAGTACCTGAGTTCAAATCCGGCCTCAGACACTTAACACTTACTAGCTGTGTGACCCTGGGTAAGTCACTTAACCCCAATTGCCTCACTAAAAAAAAAAAAAAGATAGTAGGTTTCAAAACAGAAGCTGATCTGCACGGGTAAAAGCAGTTTCCTCCTTTGGAATTCCCCAGTGAAATCATCATTTTAGACCAGAAAGGGGAAAAAAAAATCCACCTCCAAGCAGATCACAGGATCATAGGGTTAAGAGAGGGAAAGGAGTTTAAGGATTATCTGGGCCAACCTTCTCATTTTAGAAATAAGGAACCAGAGATCTATAGAGGTAAACTGACTTTTCCACTCACACAGCAGCTTAGCAGACAAGATGACTGGATATGGAATCAGAAAGATGTAGGTTTGAACCTCACCACAGTAAGAGGCCTTAAAATTAGCCTCAGGCTCCCCAGCAGAGCTGCTCCTCCCCCTCTGTTTCAGCTTCAGGTAGCCTCTGAGCTGAGCTAAGCTGCATTGGAGGCTGGAGGGACACCGGAGTTTGCTGCTTAGCGCCCAGCAAACGCAACACAGGGCTCGGCTGGCTCTGGGGTGGCCAGCCTGAGTTTCACCTGAGAGAGGCGATTAATAAAAAGAGATGCAGAAAGACATAAGGGGGTCGCTACTGTGGAGAGGAAAGAAAAAAAAAGGGGACTGACAGAGCAAGTAGAGAAGACAGAAAGTGGGGGGTCGACAAAGTGAAAGGGGCTTGGAGTTAGAAGACAGGAGTGGAGCAGTGAAGCAGAGGGCTTTCAAGTTAAAAGAAGCAGCATGGAACTGAGAAAGCTGGAGAGGACTGAAGGCGAACCTGTCCAAGCGAGGCATGGCTGCAGGCCACAGAGGCTCTCGCCAGAACACCCATAGGCGAGAGGTGGCAGAAAGTTTAAAAAGCTGACAGGTTGTATTTTAATTTTGTTATCCTACTTCTTTTGTTGCCTTTATCCCTAAGTTTATTTATCTAAATAAATCCTTGTGCTGTTATTTACAGAGAGGCGTTTGCTTATCAATTTGGGAGAAGCAGTTGTGGGGGAATTTTTAAAGGGCCATATTATATTAAAAGCAGTCAGATAGCCAACCAGTCAAAAGTCCACAGATTAGGCCCCCCAAGTTAATAAAATACTTTAACATTTGAATGGTGACCGTGGCAAGGACTTACAGACTAGTTATAATTTTTCAATTATAGCTATAATTTTTCATATAGACCACAGTTATAAAATTTACATATTAGGTTAATTTTTTTTACATATTTATTGGCGAGCCAAAGGAATTGCTAACCTACTAACCTGGTAAATTTGAAAAAAAAAAAGGCCACTAGGAAATTTTGTTTTTTTATAAAAAGAAAAATTTTTCCACCCACTGCCTCCCTTAATTACAAAAGCCTCTCAAGCCTTAGTGTTTTTTTGTTTTGTTTTTGCTACCAGGGAAAAGCCTTAGCGTTTATACTGAACCATGATTGAATATTTTTTTTACCTCTTGCCTTTTTTCATTAGGGTATTCTGGGATGACATAATATCTCATTTCAAACACGTGTCTTGCTCAGTATTTTCTTATGGCCTTCCCGGATTTCTCCTCATCCATACTATAAAAAATTTTTGGAATGATGGGATGAGTGAGTCTGTTTTCCCCACTGAGCCCATGGTTAATATTACTGGTGACATTTTGACTAATTTTGAGCCATATTTTGGTAGCATAATAATAGCTCTAGCAATTGTAATTTTTTTCTCCCCATTACTAATATTATAGCATGGTATTTTCTTATACAATACTGAAAGAGAGAAAGAATTTTACCCATAGTGAGCCATGTATTCAGAGGGACACTGTTCCCTCTGCAAAAAATAACCTGGGTACAGTAACAGATTTTGACCAGTCTTTAAAAGCAGGTCAGCAGAAGCCCCCCATGCAGGATACTGCAAAGCAAGCTCGCAGAAGCATCTCAGGTCAAACATTTAAAAGTCAGTACAGAACCCCTAAAGTGTGTCAATATTGTGGAAAACAAGGACACTTGTTGAAAGAATGTAGAACTAGAAAGTATGAACTGAGACAGGTAATGTCTGAAAGCCTTAAAGAATTTTTTAGGAGAAATAGGAATAATCAGGGAAACTTTTACCAGAGAGGGAACAACCAAGGCAATTACAGGCCTTATTACCAACAGAACCGGAATAATCGTAGACCCTATCAGGAAGGTACAGAAGGAAAGAATCAGGGCAATTACAGGCCTTATTACAATCAGAATCAAAATAGATTTAGGTCTTATCAGGGAGATATAGAGAAGCGGAGTCAAAACAGTTATAGGCCTTTTCAGAGAGATATAAAGGAACAAAATGAGAACAGTCACATACCCTCTCAAAGGGGTACAGATCAGGGAAATATAGATAAATGATACCGTTCAGGGGAGGAGACAACAGTAAATACTGAAAGTTTTATTTTTCCAATGAGTCCCTGAATATATTAATCCTTTTATCCCAATCCATTCTCCTCCCCAGAGTAACAAACCCCATGTGACCCTTAAAGTTGGGGACACACATTATGACTGCTTATTAGAAGCCCAAAGAGTGGCAGAATTAACTAAGAAGCAGCTAAGGGCCATTCTGGGAGCAGCTGGGTATTGCAGGCAATGGATACCCTGTTTTGGTGAAATTGCTAAGCCACTTGTGGCTCTAACAAAAAATTCTATCCAAGTATCTTTACAGCTGGATTCCCAGCATCTTTCAGCTGTAGCTTGCCAATCTCTGTAAAAAAATTATTAACTAGCTAATCTAATCTGAAAAATGTATAACTGGGCTTATATGAAAAATTACAACTTTAGAAAAATTATAATTGGGCCATAAGTCCCTGCCATGGTCACCATTCAAATGTCAAAATATTTTATTAACTTGGGGGGCCTAATCTGTGGACTTTTGACTGGTTGGCTATCTGACTGCTTTTAATATAATATGACCCTTTAAAAATTCCCCCACAACTGCTTCTCCCAAATTGATAAGCAAACGCCTCTCTGTAAATAACAGCATAAGGATTTCTTTAGATGAATAAACTTAGGGATAAAGGCAACAAAAGAAGTAGGATAACAAAATTAAAATACAACCTGTCAGCTTTTTAAACTTTCTGCCACCTCTCGCCTATGGGTGTTCTGGCGAGAGCCTCTGTGGCCTGCAGCCATGCCTCGCTTGGACAGGTTCGCCTTCAGTCCTCTCCAGCTTTCTCAGTTCCATGCTTCTTCTTTTAACTTGAAAGCCCTCTGCTTCACTGCTCCACTCCTGTCTTCTAACTCCAAGCCCCCTTCACTTTGTCGACCCCCCACTTTCTGTCTTCTCTACTTGCTCTGTCAGTCCCCTTTTTTTTTCTTTCCTCTTCACTGTAGCAACCCCCTTATGTCTCCCTATGTCTCTTTTTATTAACCACCTCTCTCAGGTGAAACTTGGGCTGGCTGAGCTCCATGCCACACATGCCAGGAGCTGAGGGCAATGTGAAGCAAACTCCGGTATCCCTCCAGCTTCCCGTACAGCTTAGCCCAGCTCAGAGGCTACCTGCAGCTGAAACAGAGGGAGGGGCAGCTCTGCTCAGGGATCCTGAGGCTAATTTTAATGCCTACAACAGATATGTACTAGCTGTGAGGTCTTAGGTAAGTCACAAGTAACTTCCTTGGCCACAGTTTCTTCATTTGTAAAATGAGGGGGTTGGACTAAATGACCTTCAAGTTTCCTTCTGGTTCTAAATCTAGATAAGAATAGATTATAGAAGGTCAGTGCCTTCCCTCTGCTGATTATTTCCAGTTTAACCTCCCTATAGATTATTTATACAAAATTGTTTATATTTTGTTTCCTCCATTAGACTGTGAGTTCCTTGGCAGGAACTTTTGCTTTCCTTTGTATCTTCAGTGCCTAGCACATAGTAGGTGCTTAATGTTTCTTGACTGGTTCTCTAGAGATAATCAACATAGGGATGGCACTAGCATATAGAGGGGATTGGGAAAGATTTCTGATAGAAGTTAAGATTTTTGCTCAGACTTGAAGGAAGACAAGAAAGCCAAAAGGTGGGGATGAAGAGGGAGAGAATTCTAAGCATGGGGAACAGTCAGCAAAAATGCACCAAATTGAGAGATAGACTGTCTTGTGCAAGGAAGCCAGTGTCATTGGATCACAGAGTACTTCAAGGGTTGCAGGAGTATGGAGTAAGAAGAATAAAAAAGGCAGAAGGGTACCAGATTGTGAAGAGCTTAGAATGGCAAAGGATGGTATATTTTGTCCTGGAGATGATAAGGAACCACTGAAGTTTATTGAATTTGGAGGAAGGTTGGATGGTGTAACAAAATCAACTTGCACTTTAGTAAGATCACTTAGACAGCTGCATGCAGGATGAACCAGAATGGGAAAAGTATTGAGGCAGAAAGACCAACCAGCAGATGATTGTAATAGCCCAAGAGCTTTGGAGGCTAGGTGGCACAGTAAATAGAGCACTGGGCTTGGAATCAGGAAGACTCTACTTCATGAGTTCAAATATGGCCTCAGATACTTACTAGCTGTGTGACCCTGGGCATATCACAACCCTGTTTGCCTCAGTTTCCTCATCTGTAAAATGAACTGGAGAATGCAATGGCAAATTACTCTAGTATCTTTAGCAAAAAATACCCAAATGGGGTCAAGAAGAATCAGACATGACTAAAAAACAACTGAACAACAACTAAATGATAAAGGACTACATTAGGGTGGTAGCAGTGTCAAGAGAGAAAGGAGTGTGAGAGAGATGTTATAAAGGTAAAATTAACAGGCCTTGGCAACAGATTGGGCATGGAAGATAGAGAAAGAGAGAGAGAGAGAGAGAGAGAGAGAGAGAGAGAGAGAGATGAGTTGAGGATGATACCTATGTCATGAGATTCTGTTACTGGAGGAATAGTGATGCCCTATATAGTAATGGAGAAGTTTGGAAGAGGAGAGGGTTTGGGGAGAAAGATAATGAATTCATTTTAGACATTTTGAGTTTGAGATATCTATGGATATCCAGTTCAAGATGTCCAATAGGCAGTTGCAGATTTCAGTCTAGAGGCTGGAAGAGAAATAAGGGTTGAATAAGTAGATGTGAGAATCATTAACAAACGAGTTAATGAGATCAGCAATTGAACTAGTAGAGAAAAAGAAGATAAGAGAGTCTGGGATAGAGTCTTAGGTGATGCTCATCTTAGTGAATGTAATCTGGATGAAGATCCAGCAAAGGTGAGTAAGGAAGGAGGAGAAGGATAAGGTAGTGTCATAGCAACCTAGAGAAAAGAGAATACCAGGAAATGGGTCATTGGTGCTATCAAAGGTTCCTGAGAGGGGCAGCTAGGTGGCGCAGTGGATAGAGCACCGGCCCTGGATTCAGGAGTACCTGAGTTCAAATCCGGCCTCAGACACTTGACACTTACTAGCTGTGTGACCCTGGGCAAGTTACTTAACCCCGATTGCCTCACTTAAAAAAAAAAAAAAAAAGGTTCCTGAGAGATCTAGGATTGTAGTAGATGTCAAATGCTCATTATAAGCAATGTGTTGCATGATTGAACCTTATAAACTACTTTTTTTTTTTGGTGAGGCAATTGGGGTTAAGTGACTTGCCCAGGGTCACACAGCTAATAAGTGTCAAGTGTCTGAGGCAGGGTTTGAACTCAGGTACTCCTGACTTCAGGGCCGGTGCTCTATCCACTGTGCCACCTAGCTGCCCCATAAACTATTTCTGTTGTGTAAGGCAGCTACAGAACTCACAGTTGGATTCCTTAGTTTGGACTTGACCTACATTCCCTAATATGATTCCTATTGCATCATAAGCTATTTCATGTAATTCCCAAGTATCCAGTTAAGACAAATGCACTTAGCATAGTACTTAGCAAATGGTACACACTTGGTAAATGTTTGTTAACAGATTAAGGAAGCAACTAGCTTGGTGCCAGGCACAGAGTAATCACTTAATAAAAGGTTGTTGAATGAATGAATAAATATGACTGTGACATCTTGGATCTAGTTCTGACTATATCACTAACTCCATATGTGACTTTAGGAAAGTCATCTCCCCTCTCCTGGCCTCAGTATTCTCTTCTATAAAAAGAGGGAAATGTGTTAGACAGCTCCAATAGTTCATAGGTGACTCCATGACATTCCCAGGTATGTTTCCTAGGCATGTTGTAATGTTGCATTTCCCTTTCCAAAGTTGATACTGGAAACTTCCCCCACCATGATCTCTACTTTCTGGTTGATTCTCTCTCTCTCTCTCTCTCTCTCTCTCTCTCTCTCTCTCTCTCTCTCTCTCCTAGGATGTCACCATAGAAATGCAAGAAGAGGATTCTGAGGTCATCCAATATGCCTTAGTGGTCCATGGAACCCAGCTGAGCTTTGGAGAGTCAATCTATGCCAACACACAGATGGAGCACAACCCTGTTTTGACTCATATCCCCAACGAGTCTGTGGAATATGCCAGCATTGCAAGAACCAGATGCCAGCTTCCCAGATAAATTTCCCCTGAGAAGGCAGTGGTGAGGTAGTCATTGAAAGACCTACTTAGTATAGAACCTCAAGTTTTGGGGGGATAGCAGTCTTAAGGGTCATAGGAGAGAAAACATGAGGAGACCCAGTCCCACCACTGAGGTGCTAACAGTTTCACTGGGGAATTAAGGCAGGAAATAATTTTAGGATAAATGACAAATCAACATATCTATGTATTAATGGGCTGATTATCTCATGAATTATGAGCTGATTTCCCCACATTAACATATTAATGGGCTAATTTACCCATCACAAATTTTTGGTGTATAACCACAGCCAGGCCCTTTCTGCTACTCATCAATTCTTCCTTCCTCAGTCTATCCCTCCTTATATGGAGAATTCTTACTCAGCCGGCCCAGTTACCCCTTTCCTTCCCCTAGCACCCTCAAGGATTAATCAGTCCCATGTGAAAACCTTGAATCCCTGGAATTGTGAACCAGGACCCTTGGTGAAGCACAGTTACTGTATGTGGAGCACAGAAGGACGAGGGTGTTGGTATAGAGGAAGGATAAGGCACAGAGAAGATGACAGTATTTTTCCAATATTTGAGAGCCTTAGAACAAAGGGGAAGACAGAATAGCAGAGAGAGAGAGAGAGAGAGAATAGCAGAGACAACTAACAAGAGGGGTTCTTCTGAGTCCTTAGCAAAGTGAAAGAAGAGTCAGAGGAAGTGAATAAGTTAAATAGGAGTATGTGAGTTCAAATAGGGAATGTTCCAGAATCCAGACCTAGAAAGTAGTCTGTGGCATCAAACCAGATAACTCCACCCCAAGAATCTCCCTCAAACACATCATTTGGCAACCACTAAGTCAACATAGCTCACAAAGCAACTCAGATGGAAGTGTTCTTGAGCTGATCTGGAGGAGAGACATCATATAAATGATGATTTTCTGTAATCCTTGCACCAGAAGTGTTTGTTGTTATACCAGAACCAAGTCTAGTTTGGGGGTAATGTTCTCTTTCTTCTGTGTGAATCCCTACCCACAACCCCAGGGAAATCTCTTCCCAGAAGAGGGTAAAATGGTGCTGTGAATACCTCATGGGCAAACACACTAGCTAATGTCTATTCATAATTTAGTTCATTAAATTAAAAAGGGAGCACTAAGTATCATATAATCTGCAATAAGTAAATCTCCAATGCAAACATTTCACAGTGAGTACTTCCCAGTGTCACTGAGAGTTTGAACAACTACTCTCATCACATCTCCATAGTAGATGTTCTCTCATTATCATATCAGAAGACCTTAGAACCATAGAGTGGTGTGAACTCACAAGCACACTGGTTAAGAAATATCAGAACAAAGTTGTGTTATATATTTAAAGAATCATATAATCTGCAGCAAAAAAAAACTTATAATAAACTCCAAATCCCAAAGATTTCCCAATGAGTACTTCCATTGCCACTTATAGTTCTAGCACCTACTCTCTTTACCTCCCCATGATTTTCTCATGGTATGTGCCTCTCAGGGTCACCAATTGAAGAAGGTCACATCTTCCTCTAAGATCTTTTTCTACATTCTCACAATTTATCCTTATAAGGCTTTTGTGCTGCTCCCACAGAATGATGTATCTTCCTCTCCTTAAATTTCCATCTCTAGAGAATCTTCTCTTCCTAAAATTGTTCTAATCTTGCCTCAGTTTATTATACCACAGATTGTGACCTTTATTTAGTTAGGATGACCTACACCTCATCCCAGCCTTGTAGATGAAATGTTGTTCAAGAGACTAGACCCTATTTCTCCAGTGTCTACCAGTCAGTCAGTCAAATATTTGTTAAGCATCTCCTATGTGCCAAGGCACTGTGTGATATACAATTCCAGACAACTCATTTGTTCCTCAGTTCATTCTCTTAAGGTTCTAGTAACAATTATGCAAATTAAACACAGAAATAGTACTCATAATCACCTTTCCATAAAATGTCACAGCCGCAGGGAAGCTCAGAAACCATAGTTTAGACACTGTCTCCCTATCCACCACCACCCCCCACCCCACCTATTTTATTGAGAGAGGAACTAAGGTCCTAGGGGTAATATAATAATTCACATCAAAGACCTTGCCAAAGGAAAAAGTGGGCAGAAAAACTCAAGTCGACTAGTATTTATTAAACACCTACTATGTGCCAGTCACTGTGCTAAGCATTGAGGATATAAAGATAGGCAAAAAACAGTCTCTGCTGAAGGCACTGTAATGGGGGAGGGGGGATAAGATGCAAAGAACTATAGACCAAGAAGATATATGCACTTATAAAAGATAGAGGGGTTGAAGAAGTTATTTTGCCTTCAAATTGGGACCTGAAAGATGCCAGGGAAACCTGAGGAGGGAGTGAATTCCCATATGGGGGATAGCTACTGCAAAACACACCAAGCCAAGGGTTTTCTGTGTGAGGAAAAGCAAGGAGGCCTAGGGACCCCAAATAACAATTTTCTAGCTTCTCATTTCTTCCATGGAGCTTGCCCTCTTTTCTCTCTCCCCCCCCCCAAAATAGAGGTACTAGAAGGTGTCTGCCAAATGTAGGAAACACAAGGGATGGTGATTCCCGTGTTTCAATCCCAACCCAAGTCAGGATATGATAAGAGATAACCTACATGTCCTCATTGAGTTCAGTTCACTGGATCCGGAGGAATCTGGTATCCTATGATATGTAAAGAACTAACAGATTTGATTATTAAACCATTGTATAAGTGATCTTTGAAAACTCACAGAGAGTATTTGAAGTGTTGTGGGACTGGAGAAGAGGAAATGTCACCCAATTTTCAAAAAGGAAAACAGGGTAGATTCTGCAAGATTCAAGAGCTCATTACTGGGTATCTGGAAAGGGAAGTGGTCATCACTAAGAACCTGCTTGGATCCCCCGAAAACTGATCAATGGGTCAAATAAATGTGGCCACAAGTAGTTCACTATCACATGTCAGTTCACTATCACAGTTGGATACAAAAACTACTGTGAAAAACCACCCCAGTGTCTTTGCCAAGAAAACCCCACATGAGGTCACAGAGAGTCAGACTTGACTTAGATTGACTGAATGATAATGGTAAACTGATGAGAATGTGCTGGTTATATCTGCCAGGGGCAAGAAGATCTTAGGGATAGACTAGATGTAGATGGAGTTCCTTTCTGTAGGAGAATGTGTAAGTGCTAGAATACTTATCCATTCTCCTGATTGTTAGGGAAGACAAAATATTTCCAGAAAAAATAGAATAATTCTTTCAAAGTAAAATCAGAGAGAGTAGAAAAACAATCTGAAGAAGGAAATCTTGACTTGGATCAAGAGGCTAAATGGTGGATTGATGACACAGAAGAGAAATGAAAAGACTACTTAATTCCTGGGGCTAAAAATAAGTATGTAGATCCAAGAGAGAAGAGAGCTAGAAACTCTTGGGAAGAATGAGGCTTAAAATTAGTGTTAGAGTATTTTATTTTTATTTTGTTTATAATATATGTGTGTGTATGTATATATACACATATATGTGTGTGCATGTATTTCTGAACATGGACAATACAGACGTGTGTTTTGCTTAACTACACATACAGGCTTGCAATAGGGATTCTGTTTTTCTTTTATTCTCAAATTGGGGAAGGATAGAGGGCTTATTTTTAAAATAATATTTAATTAAATTTTTAATTTATGGAAGAAAGCAAGCATTTCCACGATACAGTAGAATGAGAAAATGATTGCACATGAAACTGCAAATCTATCATATACAACTTGCTATTCCTTTTTTTAAAAAAGGAAAATATTTTTATCTTTTGACCACTCATCAGTCTAAAATTTCTCTTTTTCCTAAGTTTACTGGATGAATTTGAGTATGCTTATCAGTCAAATTAGGCTCTCTGACACTTCTCAGGTCAGGAAAAAACTTAGGGAATCAAGGAAGAGAATCTGGGAGACCTCTGACCAAAATCAGCAGGCATCTACCTCTATCATCCTGGTCTCTTTGGCAGTGCCTATTATAGGCATGGCCAAGACAGTATTACATTTTTGAAATTGGAATAATTAGGAGGTTGGATGGAAAATAGGTGCATAAGGTGTCCTAGAAAGACAAATGAAGGAGTTGTTATAGATTACGGAATTTGCTTTATCATGTTCCTAAAGGCAATAGAAACATTTTTTCTTATTTCCTTGTAGTTTTCATGATGAAAAAAATGCGTGTATGTATACATGCATGTATAAATAAATGAATAAATGGCAAAGCAATTATTAAGCACTTGCTATGTGCCAGTCACTATGCAAAGTGCTAGGGATACATATACAAAAAGAGAGACACAAGAGCATGGAGTAGAAAATTGTTGTGGGTATTTTTTGGGGGGGTGTTATGCCATGGAAATATACCAAGAAGGCAATATACCAAAATGGACAGCTGGATGGGATGTGAAGTTAAAGCATAATTATGTTGTCATTCAGTTGTGTCTGACTCATCATGACCCCATTTGGAGTTTTCTTGGTAAAGACACTGGAGTGGTTCGCCATGTCCTTCTCCAGCTCATATGACAGATGAGGAAACTGATGCAAACAGGGTTAAGTGACTTTCCCAAGGTCACACAGTTGGTGTCTGAGAATGGATTTGAACTCATGAAGATGAGTCTTTCTGATTCCAAGTCCAGTGTTCTATCCACTGCATAACCTCACTTTCCCACATAATTATGAGTATTTGCTAAAGAAAAAGCCAAAGACCATCATGAATATAATTGAATATTATGAGTCAATATCTGTTTCAGAGATTGAAGAGGTGTATAAGTTTCTCTGAAGACTTCAATAAGATCTTCTAAGCTTAAATCAATGTTTATATGTCAATATGAAACAACATTGCCCCCAACCCCGAAAAGTGGATTTAATCTTAACAGACAAAAAACAACTTGTTCCTGATAGGAGTCATTGCTGAATCAGTTATTTGTGTACAATCTGACCAAAGGTGAAAATAAATATTGATCTAGAATGGTAAAGATGAGAAAATATGACATGCTAGAAGTTATGGAAGTTAGGTGGTGCCATGAATACCATGCTAAGATAGAGTGCCATGTGCTGGAGTTTGGAAGACCTGAGTTCAAATACAACCTCAGACCCTGACTAGCTGGGTGACCATGGATAAATCAAATAGCCTCTGTGTGCCTCAGTTTCCTCAACTGTAAAATGTGAATAATAATAACACATATTTCCCATGGCTGTTGTGAGGATCAGATGAAATAACATTTGTAAAGCACTTAACATAGTGCCTGTCACATAGTTGATGCTTAATAAGTGCTTGGCCCTTCTCCATTTCCAATTTCAGTAGCTGTAACTTGGCTTGTTCAAATATGTCCCTGACACTGAAAAGTGAGAAATGAAACAAAGAAAAGTCATTGACATGTACTAACACCATTGGTTACAGAAGTTCAAAGCAATTACCTGAAGAAGTTCAAAAGAGCCCTTAAACTACCCCAGCCAGGAAACAGTTGAGTTTCTTGCCAGACAGAAAGCTGTGGAAACCAAAGACAATGTTCATTTTCAAAATCTTACAGAAGAGCATAGTGGAATGAAAATTTGTATTATGCACTTTGCAAACCTTAAGGAGCTATATTATTATTATTATTATTAATAATAATAAGGACTGAATTGACTCTTAAAAATGAATAGTAGAAAAACTGAATCTGCAGAAAATATAGTAAAAAGTATAGAATCTAATTGGAAAAAGATAAAAAAAATAATATTACCTCTAATCTCTTCTGTATTGATTTTACCATGTAATTGATTTTATGCTCTACTGATTTTTATAATTGCTAGTATCTGCCTAACTTAATCAGAAATGTAGTCTTTCCTAGTGTGAATTAGTTTAAAGGTGTGGTTGAATGGGAATGTTGTTATGACTCATGCAGTTAGTCCCTGAGTCATCTGCTTATTTTCTGTAAGCCCCAACCATTTTAACCTGGTGCTATCCCCTCAAAAGACAAGCTGTCTGGGGGCAGCTAGGTAGCGCAGTAGATAGAGCACCAGCCCTGGAGTCAGGAGGACTTGAGTTCAAATCCGGCCTCAGACACTTAACACTTAACCCTGGGCAAGTCACTTAACCCCAATTGCCTCACCAAAAACAAACAAAAACAAAACAACAAAAAAAGATAAGCTGTCTGTTCTTGCCTATCCTTGGTACTTAGGGGAGACCAACTCCCTCAAAGGGAGAAATAACCTAGTGGTTCTGGTTTCCTATCCAGATTAAAAGAGGCAGATGAGTCCCATAAAAAAATTAACATTCCTTAATTGTCAAGAGGAGCATGATAAGCATTACCTGAATGCCAACCCACTTTCCCCAGTGTAGCCAATTGGAATGTTCCCCAACTACCCAGAATCCCTCCTTTCCTACATGTCAATAAAGAGGATCCACTCCTCATCAGGGTCACTGGCCTTACTGAGATGGCCAGTCTGACCACTTTGTTAACAGTTTTAATTAATAGTGTCACTATTAATTATGCTTGGAACCTATACCTCAGTTTGCCTTTATTGCATTTACTCACCACAAGGAAAGCCAGATCATTTCAAGAACATTTAAAGATGAATCTATAAAGAGAGCTGAGAGACAAGGGAACAGATCTGTCAGCATTTCTGTAATATATTTTAAGTAACTGTGCAACCACAACATTTGTACTCTAAACTTTTTAGCTCCCATTGTGCTAAGTGGGAAAGTGGAAATGGCACTAACATAGGTCAGATATAACTGGAGGAAGCTCATGTGTAGATGACACAATTTTGAGGGTATTAGGGGATTGAATTACAAGGGATCTGAAAGAGAGGAAGGTACTAAATGATTGAAAAAAAAAATTACCCAAAAGTGACATAGAAAAAGTGCCCATCAATAACTAAAAACTCATATCTACTTTCTCATTCTATAGAATCTCTATGGAATGGAATGATTTATACTTTTATCAACTTGATCTATACTTTTATGAAATTGATACCAACTGGGGGCAGCTAGATGGCACAGTGGATAGAGCAATGGCCCTGTATTCAGGAGGACCTGAGTTCAAATCTGGCCTCAGACACTTGACACTTACTAGCTGTGTGACCCTGGGAAAGTCTTAACCCTCATTGTCCTGGAAGAAAGAAAGAAAGAAAGAAAGAAAGAAAGAAAGAAAGAAAGAAAGAAAGAAAGAAAGAAAGAAAGAAAGAAAGAAAGAAAGAAAGAAAGAAAGAAGAAAAAAGAAATCAATACCAACTTACTGTATCAACAAGGCTAGGTAAGCTTCTCCAAAGGATATTCTACAGCAGTCCACATTTTGAGGTATATGTCCAGTACTGAACTCACTGGATCAAAGGGTATGAACAGTTTTGTAACATTTCTTACATCATGCCAATCCCCCCCTCCCCATCCCAGAGTCCTTCTAATAATGACCATTTCATCTTTTTTCAGGCACTGCTAAGGACTCTGGGCTTTTGTAGACCAGGTGTATCTCTAGGGACCTGACCTAACCAATGACTTTTTTTTCTTTTTGGATCATTGCCACCACCTGAGTTCCTCCAGGAAAATCTGTAAATGTGTTCATTGTATAGTTCATCTCTGGGTTTCCCCAAATGTGGATAACAGGATCTTTATATCCAATGCAGGCATTCAATATAAAATATGGTTTGGGGGCTTGGGACAGTCTTTATTTCATCCCCACAGAAAACAAATATAATGCAAAAGACTCCCAGGAGCCTATGAACAGATGTAGGGAAATAAATAGCAATGGCTCATTAGACTGGACAGTAAACATAATCTGTGGCTGCTGCGTAAGCAATCTATTTCAGACCTATACATACTGTCTGAACAACCTATGTGAAGAAGAGGGAGAATTGCCAAGATCCAAACGTCTTCCTACCCCTCCCATGAAATGGCTCCAGGTCTTCAGCTTCATAGCATCTGTCTGTTTGTTATTTTCCTTCTTCTCTAAGAAACACACCATCCATTCTCTCTCTAGGAAGACAGTGCCTGAAAGTTTGAACTTGGGAACTCCCAAACCTGGAGCTATCTATGAGGCAATTCCCAAGAAAGACACCTTGCAGGAAATCTCTCTACAAGGATAGAGTCAAGATCATGTTGATTAGGAAATCCAAAATTCCCCCTCCCCTACATAAGAGGTTGAAATATAGGAAGCGTCCTTCAACTGCTCTCTAAGGCTTCGTGAAGTACATTATCATCCCTACCATGTGATTCCGAAAAAACAGATTCAATGTTTCAATGTCTTCTTTATCAGGCCAGGCTCCGACCTGTGGTGAGAAAAAGAAACAGAATGCTAGAAGGCGACCAGAGTCCAAGGACCCTCCTTTCAGGTCACCAGGACTCACTCATTATGTGTTTCCCTCACAAGCTTCATTAACAACTTGGTTAATAGAAGGAAATCCTGCACAGAAATGACAGTTCATATGTTATGCTGTGGTCTGGAAATGAGAGACAGAAATAGGAGAGAGACAGAGATAGAGAGACAGACAGAGAGGGAGGGAGGGAGGAAAAGACACAGACAGACACAGAGGCAGAGAGATACAGACAGACAGAAACATAGAAACAGTGACAGACACAAAGAGGGGAAATTTGACTAGCTCCCTTTTCTAGGGGACTGTCAGCTCTTCCAAGACATATTTGGTTTCCTTGCTTTTGAGTCACCATATTTCTTGAAGGTATTCTTAGTTTCTATTAACCAGCCATCTGGCTTGTCTATGCTTCTTTTGGACCTTGCTTCTCTTCTCTTCTCTTCTATGTATTTATTTTTTTAAAAAAAGATCTCCCTTTCCCTTCCATTCCCTTACCATCTTCTGTAAGTTGTTACAGATGAATTTATATCATAAATGGGTATTTCATATCGCTTCCAGATATCTCTGTTAAACAGTAATATATTTTCAGCAGGTTGCTGTCTCTATCATCTCCACTCTTTTACTACTCTTTAATCTCTCTCTATCTACATGCTGATTTCCTCCTGTCTACAAATTTATGCCCCATCCCTTCATCTGATCTGACCATCCCTCTTGCTATCAGCCCACATCTCTTCTTCATTTCCCGCCTAAACTTCTTGAAAAAACCACCTACACCTGGTGCCTCTACTTCATTTCACCCTCAATCTCAAACTTTCCAGAGATTGACTTATGACTGCATCATTCAATGGTGTAACAATTGGAGTGATACCATTTGCTGGAGAGTTACTGTAGGAAAGCTCTGCCATGAGGAGAAGGTGTCTGAGGGTAAGCCATGTGGCTTGGGAGGTCAGTTCCTTGGCATCAGGAAGCAACATTTGATGTTTCCAGTTTAGACAGGATGCTTGTGGGACGAAGAAGGGGCGAGGCTTTCTCTTTTTTTCATCAGGACTCCCGTGGAGAGTGGAGCAAAAATGCTGTCTCCCTGAGATAGATAGATGTAGGCATCTAGGCCTCTTTCTCTCTCTTCCCTAAATTCTTATGCTCCTTAATAAATGCTTAAAAGTCTAAAACTCTTGCTAAAGCTTCTAATTTATTGGCGACCACTCATTAGATAGTTTAGACAGTATAGCTAGATAGCAACTTTAAAGATGGCTGACCACAAAGAGGAAAGCTGAACCTCAATCTTCTGATCTTCCAGTTTGGAAATGACCCAGCCTCTGGAAGGGGAACCCAGGCCTGAGTTAGAAATCCAGCCTGATTCAAATTGCCCTAGTCCCTCCTCGGCTGTACACCACATGGGAGAGGTGGTCCTGCCCCCTTCTCTCGGGACCCCACCTTCTCCCCATTCTCTGGTGCCACCTCCTACTCCTCCCATGGCCTTGCCCCCTGATCCTCCTGCCCAGGAGGTCAGGAGATCTAATCCACCTTTCTCAGGTCCTGATCTTGCACATGTGCAGCTTTCTCTACCAGCATTTTCAGTTTCTACTCAGTTCCCAGAGCAGTCAGCCTTAGCCCTACCCCAGCTAAGCTGTAATTCTGACTCCACCTGCTGTGGTTCTCCCAAGTCAACCTTGGGAAACCCTTTAAATTACAGATATGCTCGTTTTGTTCATAATTTTGTTAATCTGCTTTTGTCTTTAATTAGTAACCTTATAAAGCATTTATATTATGAAAGAACTGACAGAGAAAATAGAGGGGTTAAAGAAGACAAACTTAAGCTGAATAAAAATGACATCATCATATTTCAAGAAGACATATTGTGCAGAAATGTAGAAGTAAACAGCAAGGTATTAATATGAATATTGGGGATTTTAGATATCAAATCAAAATCAAAATTGTTCTAAAAAAGTGTTCTAACTTCACTCAGAGAAATAATGTCAATTCAGAGGTTACATAGGATTTCTATGCTATTACATCTACATTTTGAAATTAACAGTATGGGTTTATTTTCATAGAGATTTTCATGCTTTTAAGATTGTGTTTTATACTTAGCTTTAAAAAAGGGGTGGATATTTGTAACAGCTTTTTATAGTCATGTGGTCAAATTTATACTTTGTAATACTCTTATTAATGCTAAGTTCATATTCATTTAGATTTCCCCAGTTTAAATTTCATTGTCTTTTATTCTTCCATGTGTATTTTGTTGTATTCATTTATCTCTATTTTTGAAACAATGCAAGATGGTTTTGATTTCATAATACAATGTTAACTCTGGGAGTATTGTGCTCCCATATTATAAATTGTTTTTTCTTTCCAACTGATTAGTTGATCAAACTTTATAAAGCATTTCCCTGGCAAATTGGTTGCCATGGCAAGTGTAAATTGATTCTAGAAGTATTATTTTTGATAAGCTTATTTTTTTTTAAAAAGAGGGGAACATTTGCAAAAGTTTTTTTCTTTCCTCATATTTATGTAATCTAATTTATTATTGCCATAAATAGGGATATATTGTATAATATAATAATATGCTATTTGGGTATTTTAGATATTAAAAAAATTTTTAATTAAAAAAAGTCAGTTTAAATGTTACATAAGGGTTTCTTTTATGCTATTGCAACTACATTTTGAATTCAATAGTATGGGCTTATTTTTGTAAAGATTTTTATTCTTTTAAGATTGTGTTGTGTTTTAACTAGTATTTAAATATGTTCTGATTTTTCACAAAAGTATACTTAGTTAAAAAGGGGGTATTATTTAAAATTATTGCATAATTGTATATTATATTCTGAGTCAAGGTACATTCACATTTTTTTGCAATCATTGTTATCCTCAATTTTTAAATCCATATGAGACTAGGATTATGAGAATTTATCATTTAAGACATTAATTGCCTTCATTCTGAGTTATCAGATGCCAGGTGTCTAGGATGCCATCCAATCACAAGAGGAATACATGCAAGAGCAGACATTGAACTGTTACATGCAGGGAAACATGCATGAAGTCAAGGTATGGCAGAGGGAATGGCTATTGACAAATGTTGAGGTATGTTTCTCTTGGTTTAATTTTTCCTCACAATATTGTACAGATGGCTGGAAGTTTTCATCCCATCTATCTCATTCTACACCTAACTTCTATTCCCCCTCCTATGTGCCTAATGCCATGGACATCTCAATCCCATGTATTTGATTAAGTCTGACTCAGTTTCTTCCAATATGTTCAGTGGCATGGACATATATCCCATCCACCTATTTTAAGCCTGGCATACTGCATGGGCAGTATATATTGCTCAAGTGTGGGAATGCTCATATCCCATAATTTCTCTGTTCTTTTGTGGTAACCCCCATAATTACCTCACTTGTCATGATAAATACAGTGTTGGATTTGGCCTTGACATCTTGTTACCAATTATATTAGATTTTTAAATTTCTCATAATGGCATGAGGATAGTTAGGCAGAAGATGCAAAAAGTGATGAAACAAAGGTAAAAATTATTTTTTTAATTAATATCAAAATTGTCTCAGTTTATCCTCCAGAGGGGGGACTGTAGTAATATTAAGTTTTAGAGGAGTGTAGTAATACAGAGTTTTAGAGAATGTTTCAATTTTTGGTTTTATTATGTTTCATGCGTAACAACTAAGATTCTGAATTCCCTTAGACATGTTTTTAAGAACTTTCATTGTTTGATTTGATTACTGACAAAAAGTATTTTAAAGTTGTATTAAGCTTAATTTTATAGGAAATTTTCCTGGCTGATTACCAGCATCCATACATCAACCCCTGAAAAGACTTCCATTCCACAACTACACCCAGAGGACATCCCAAGAATCATCCGAGAAAAGACTTCCAAAAACTTAAATGAACATTTCCCTGTTTTTCTTTTCCACATTGTATACACTATTTATAATGTCCACTTACTAAAGGGTAGTGACCACTCTAGTTTTTTCTGCTTGTGATATCCACCTGTTAATAGGGGAGTGGCCCCTTTAGCCTTTGTCAATGCATTGCTCAATTTCTTTTTCTCTCTTTTCATTCCCTTTACTTAGTTAGTCATAAGCATCTGTAATGTTATTGCTTTATGTGAGGAAACCAGGTTTCTTCACATGAAGCACAGGGGGAACTGTAATAATTGGAGTGATGCCACCTGCTGGAGAGTTACTGTAGGAAAGCTCTGCCATGAAGAGAAGGTGTCTGAGGGTAAGCCATGTGGCTTGGGAGGTCAGTTCCTTGGCATCAGGAAGTGACGTTTGATGTTTCCAGTTTAGACAGGAGGCTTGAGGGACGAAGAAGGGGCAAGGCTCTCTCTTTTTTTTCATCAGGACTCTCGTGGAGAGTGGAGCAAAAATGCTGACTCTCTGAGATAGATAGATGTAGTCTTCTAGGCCTCTTTCTCTCTCTTCACCAAATTCTTATGCTCCTTAATAAATGCTTAAAAGTCTAAAACTCTTGCTAAAGCTTCTAATTTATTGGCCACCACTCATTAGATATTTTAGTCGCTAATTTTTTCAGAGTTGTCTTTACCATATTGTTGTCATTGTATAAATTATTCCCCTCCTCTGTTTACTTCACTCTGTAACAGTTCATACAAGTCTTGTGAAATGTCTCTGAAACTGTCCCTTTGATCACTTCTTACAGTACAGTAGTCTTTATCAGGAATGCTTAAAAGTCCCCCATTTCATTAAAAATCCAATTTTTCCCTTGTGGAATTATAGAGTTTGGGGTGGTGGTGATAAAGAAGACTGAGATGGAGGACAAAGATAGTACCAGGTCAAGAATGTTCTGGTTATCATTAATGGTCCTAGAGAAATTGTATCACTATCATAAGAAGAATGAGAATAATTTGGCCCAATAGCAGCTAGAAACAAATTTTGATTTTTAAGAACTTTACCATGAGGGCAGCAGAGGGGCAGATGATGAACTTGGTAACAGAACAAGTGAAAGAGGCAAGGCTCATGGGGATAGGGATGCCCAGGTCATGGGCAAGAAATGACAGGCCAAAGGTGGGAAGTATAGTCTCCAACCCAGATGTTTTGTTTAAAATGTGTTAAATCTCAGAGCAGCTAGGTGGCGCAGTGGATAGAGCACCAGCCCTGGATTCAGGAGGACCCGAGTTCAAATCTGGCTCAGGCACTTGACACTTACTAGCTGTGTGACCCTGGGCAAGTCACTTAACCCCAATTGCTTCACCAAAAAAAAAAAAAAGTATTAAATCTCACTGAGATCATGGCTATAAGGAAGGAGAATGAGATTGGGATGAAGGATGAGAATTAGGAAATATGTCACAAGAAAGCCTTGCACTTATCTGATTACTGCCCTCCAAAGCATAATTTCCTTCTCAGAAGGCTGAGAATAGGATAAGATCTCACCACCACGGAATTGAGGAGATTGTAAGAAAAAATTAAATAGAAATTTGATGAGTCACTATGACAATCCCAGATGAGAGTAGTCTAATGTAGCCAATTTGGAAGTCCTTTCTACAACACAGTTTCATCAACTTGGGGAGCTTTTGCTCCCCAAATCACTTAATTTTTGCAAAGTCACTTAAATCAGAGACTCTAATTGGGAGCCATCTTTTGTTCCTTTATAGATGTCTAGGACAGGGAATTGCAAATACCTGAACCCATAAAGATGAATTCCAATTGCAGCCAATTCTTTACTAGATGTTTGTAAGGGAAGTAAAGTTCCTAAAAGAGACAAGTTTAGTAGGCTGGATTATATATCCCACCCTATTACCAGTTTATGTGGAGGACAATTAAATCCTATTTTCTGGGTGGACCCCCCCCCAATGACCTCAGGCTTTAGATATGGGCTTACCCTCACCATTCTACCATATAAGTGTGGGCAGATCAAGCTGGTAAGATTCAGGCAAGAGATCAGGCTAGCAGCAACTGTGCAGGCAAATATGGTTGTCAAAGTAAATAAGCTCTCTGGGCCTGGAGGGAGGAAGCACAGTGCTTGTTGTCCTCCTAGGTGGACAGAGGTTAATAACACCCTCTGGTACAAAGAACTTTGGGTACGGCTTCTCAACCATGGGTTTGATAAGGAAACAACTGATCACTAAGCTATTGGGGTATAAATAAAACTGAATCATGACATCTAGAATTGAGTTGGTAAGTGTCTTTTTTCCTTGCTCAAGTTTATTATATCTCTTAAAAACTCCTATCCCTTGCAGTAATCCTATGCCACTCATATCTCAGTCAAGACTTGGGGGTTTCAGCCAAGTCTCCCTAGACCCAAGGCTGAGTTGCCCTAGGGACTCAGAGCATAATAGCTATAGAACCATGAAGGGACCAGAGGCCTTTTGCCTAGTCTCAATGTTCTGGAGAAAAGACTGGCACCAAATATATATTTGGCTGCCAGACACTAACAACTAAGTAACTATCATTCTAATGGACTCCTAATGGGTCCATAGAGACACCATTATTTTTGTTTTGGGTTTCAGGAGACAGAGCAGCAAAAGGAAGGATATTCTTGCTCAGGTAGAAGAAATGAGTGTAGGAATCCATATGTGGGTCACAGTTATGGTGGCTAACCAGATTTTTGTTCACTGAAAGAAATTAAATTCCAACAAACCAAAAGGAACTACCAATTATAACTCCAGAAGACTGATGATGAATCATCTTCCCATTTCCTGTCATACAGACAATGAAGTAGAAATATAGAATGAGACATGTTTTCTGACAGAGGCGGTATAGAGATTTGTATGCTATAGTTCAGTTGTTTTTTCAGTCATGTCCAATTCTTTGTGACCCCATTTGGTTGATTTTGGGGGGCTTGGGGGCAAAGATAATAGACTGCTTTGCCATTTCTTTCTCATTTTACAGATGAGGAAACTGAAGCAAACAGAATTAAGTGACTTACCCAGGATTTCACAGCTAGTGTCTGAGGCCTGATTTGAACTCAGGAAGATGAGTCTTCGTAACTTTAGGCCTGGCACTGTATCCACTGTGCCACCTAGTAGCTCTAGAAGGAAGTTCAGAAGGTGACAAAAACAAACAGGGCAGGGGCAGCTAGGTGGCACAGTGGATAGAGCACCAGCCCTGGAATCAGGAGTACCTGAGTTCAAATCCGGCCTCAGACACTTAACACTTACTAGCTGTGTGACCTTGGGCAAGTCACTTAACCCCAAATGCCTCACTAAAAAATTAAAAACAAATTAAAAAAAAAAAACAAACAGGGCAATGTTGGAAGTACCATGTTAATTTTGAATTGTTTTTTTTTAAAAAAACAACCTATACATAGTGAGAAAAAAAGACAAAGTACATGTAATAGAAATTCACAATTTCATATTAACCATATTTTGCGTTTTTCTAAGCATAATGTATTAAGGTAACAATAAGAAAGAGCATTTATTATAAGGAAAAAATGCCTTATTTCCCAGAACTGCTGAGAAAACTAGTTTTTGGTTATTATTATTGTTGTTGTTGTTTTTCTGAAGAAGAGGATGGTACCAAATACTTATTTTCAGGAGACAAACCACCAAAGGGAAGGACATTCTTCCTCAGGTAGAGTTTTCTTTAGAAAAAGTCACTTTGGAAAAAAATTAGACTAGCATCTTTTGCAATTTATTATGACAAGCACCAAATGGATACTTTCTTAAATTAAAAATGGAGAAAATGCATTTTTTCAGCTGTGACTAGAGAAGAAAATTCTTGACCATACAAGGAATAGAGGACATCACAAAAGGCAAAATAGACAATTTCAGTTATATAAACATGGAAAGTTATAGCACGAACAAAATTAATGCTGCTAGAATAAGGGAATCCATCAATTGGGGCAGGGAGAATCTTTGCATCAATTATCTCTAATAAGATTCTGGAGTTTCTGTGAACTCCAGTAGGTGCTCAAAGAATTCAAAGGAATCAAGACCAATAGCCATGTATAAGCAATTAAAGAATTTAAACAAATATTTCTCAAGAGAATTATAAACCATTAACAACTACATGAAATATTGCTCAAAATCACCAATAATGAGAGAAATGCATATCTGAAATTTTATCTCTCACCCAGGAAATTGGCAAATATGATGAAAGATAGAAATAAGAAAACTTGGAGGAACTACATGAAGATGGACACACTAATCAACTCTTGGTAGAGTTGTAAATTGTTATAACCATTCTGAAAAGAAATATGGAATTATGTGAAAAAAATAAGTACCTAATATATCCATTTACCTGTAGAAGGACAATTCAGGTTATTGACCTTGCAAATGTCTTTTTTTTTTTAAACCAATATCATTGTGTTACTCTTTGTTCCTTCTTCCAGCTGAGTGCTGCTTAGTTGGGCTTGAGACTGTCATTTTTTGTCTTTGATGTACTTTGTTCCCCTCCCTAATTAACCCCTACCCCACACCCTATGTATTAAATTGCATAGTAACCAGACACTCTGAAGCAGCTAGTTGGCTCAGTGGATAGAGCAGTGGACCTGGAGTCAGGAAGACCTGAGTTCAAACCCAGCGTCAGGTATTTAGTAACTCTGTGACCCTGGGCAAGCCACTTAACTTCTGTTTGCCTTAATCCTCTGGAGAAGAAAATGGCAAACCAGTATCTTTGCAAAAAACCCAAAAATACCAAAAAACCCATGGTCCGCATTGACATGCCATGGTCTATAGGGTCACAAAAAGTTGGACAAAACTGAACAAAAATGATACCAGTTTGATTCCCTTTTGCCTACAACAAATTATACAAATTTATTAATTTTGTCACCCCTTCACTACTTAAACTATTGTTCTTTGGTTTTTATTTTGTTTATAGAATGAGAGTGCCATGACTGTCTTGGCGATTTGCTCATTCTTACATCTAGGACTATGAGTTGGCCCTCACCTGTTTTAGATTATCAGAACAAAAATTAATGTCTTCCCTATTATTCTTGTTTTGAGGGGAAAGGTGGACTGAGTAGTTAAAAAAATAAATTAAATGTGGATTATTATTTTTTCTTTTCTCCTTAACTTCAAGGCTGCCTTAAACTCCAAGTCTTTATATGTGAGTTTGTGTGTGTTGTTGTTGTTGTTGTTGTCATTGATTGTGTATAGATGTGGAAAATTCTGGAACTTAGATTCTGTGTGATAGTAATGATCAGTCCCTACTTTCCTTTTGATAAATCAAATATCAGTAATCCCTTAATAATAACAGCTGGCATTTATATAGTGCTTTAAATCTGACAAAGCATTTATCAAATATTATCTCATTTTATGTTTACAACAACCCTAGGAGAGGGATATTATCTCCATTTTACAGATGAGGAAATTGGGGCAGACAGAAGTGAAGTGACTTGCCCAGGTTCAGATAGCTAAGAAGTTGTCTGAGGCCAGATTTGAACACAGATCTTCTTGACTCAAGGTCCAGCACCATCTATTGGACCACCTGTGGCAAGTCTCAGAAGTCAAGGGGGAAGAAGATTCTAAATGTGTGCTCTACTTGGAAGGAAGTGGTAATTCCACTTAAAGTCCTAGTAATCAGAAAAATGACTTCAGCATTTCCATTTCTGGGAAAGCACTCATCAGTGCTTTCTTTTGTGGATTATTGTTTATCACTTATTATTTTGTTTGGAAAACTACTAATTATTATACTGTTTAAATCTTTTTGTTACTAGAGATTTTTGAACTCTGTGATTAAAAATATGAGAGATAATTTCTTAGTAATTTAATCATTTTATTAATAAGCTGGCAGGTTATTAATAAAAGGATGGTCATTTGGACATCTCTCTCTGACCAGAGACCTCTAATGGCCGGGGGGTCTCAGTTTATATGCCCTTCTAACTGTAGGAGGTTCATCACATAGCAATCAAATTTAGTAGGTTGACATGATTTGGAGGTGTGTTATATTAAAATGAAGTCTGCAACATGTGACTTTGGTGACTCAAATGAATGACATCAGAGAAAGAATGTGAGACCCCCAACCCAAGCTGATCAGAGCAAAATAGTTTCTGTCTAGGTGTGGTTGTGCAGGCCAAATCTCATCAGTCAAGTCCTTCAGCTATCAAGACAAACAGATCTGTCTCCACCCAAGACTACTTGGACCTGGATGAATCTTACTTTCAAGGAGAAATTGCCTTTGGAGTGTGTGTGGGGGGGGGGTGGAGGAGGGGGAGGGGTGGAGATAAAGAAAGAAGGGGAGATCACTGGGTCCTGTGAGATATTGATTATTAATAATTCTCACAACCCAGAATGTCATCCTGACTTTGGTCACTCTATGGGAATGCTAGAGATTGATTCTAAGAATTTGGGGTTCTCTCAGGTCTTGAATCTATGCAAAACATTCTTGTTTTGGGTCCCCACACTGAAATCTTGTTTTAGGTTCACTCAAACTTGTGTTTTTGGTTCCCCTTGTGTTTTTGCTTTGCCTAAACTTTGTTGAATGTTTACATTTACTCATCTCCATCTCAATCTAGCTTGCTTTCAACTTTCCCTCTTAACAAAATTGACTATGCATGTGTGGTTCATGTGTGGATATTCTTGCTTAAATCCTATGTAATGTAAATCTTCCAGAGCCTAGGGGAGGGAGCTATATTGCCTTTCTAGTTTGCTCTCCTTTACAAAATGATCTCATAAGTTTCTTTCTAAAACTATTTCAGATTTGGGGGTTTATTCTTTTTTTTTTTTTAGTGAGGCAATTGGGGTTAAGTGACTTGCCCAGGGTCACACAGCTAGTAAGTGTTAAGTGTCTGAGGCCGGATTTGAAGTCAGGTACTCCTGACTCCAGGGCCAGTGCTCTATCCACTGTACCACCTAGCCGCCCCTCGGGGTTTATTCTTGAGAACAATACTTGCAAGCAATTTTTATTACCAGGTGACAGAAAGTGAGAGACAGGAAACTAAAGAGGTTGTGAAAAGGATTCCTGGAGTACTAGAAGTTGGATTAGATGCCTTAGGATAAATACTGGGATTATAGATTTAGAACCAGAATGAGCCTTAGAGATAATTTCATCCAACTGCCTCATTTTTCTACTGCTGTTCTCCTATTGTTTGTCCTTGGGGTATTAAAGGGGACCAGTAACATCACAAGGTGATGTCATGACTTGCACATGACATTTGATGAGTATGACAGTGATATGTGCTAAATTGCCATTCCCACTCTCTCCTTAAAATCATCAAAGTCAAGACAAAGGTCAAAGAAAACTGGTGATGACATAATATTTGCAACTCAGGAAACTAATGAGCACTGGCATCAAGGGCATTAGCCCAGCATTGGGTTCATTCCACATTGCCAGTTCAGTTTACTAATGGTGATTCATTAGGCACATACATTCCATACAACAGCTCCAACCCATCAAGCTGGGTTTCTTATCCATTTAAAGTGTGGGAGTCAATAGGATCATTTCAATCCAAGACCACTAATCAATTGTCTGTTAAGAACTGTGTGGCAGCAGTGCTAAAGAGCCAAACCCCATGCCTGACCAGAGGACCACTGTGAGATCACCAGTCATCCAGAGGGAAACATTGGGGAAAACCAACTACTTCATAGATAAGGAAAATGAGACCTAAAGAGATTAATTGATATACCCAAATTTATGTAGGTAGGAAAAGATCAGGGCTAGAATCTAAACTCAGGTAGAGTGAGTCCAAACCTATACTTCTCACACACATTTTATATTCTATGAACACACAGAACCCTTAAGAGGAAGTCCTAGCTTTATCCCCTACTCCCTTAAATAACCTGGGGGACCAGGGGAGCACCCTTAACCATTTCCTGGAATTACCCATTCTATACTCATCTGTTCCTTCTTGCCTACCTCCCTCAGGAAAATCTCTCCCTTGAGACTAGATGGACCAGGCTGGGTGAGGACCTGAAAATAGCAGGGGGAAGAGTTCTATTTATATTATTGTGGGTAAGTAATTTATCCTTTCTAGGTCTTGCCCTCCTTAGTTAGCAAATGAGGTAGTCACATTGATAACTTTCAAAGTCTCAGCTTTCTCTACATTCTAGAAAAGAAATAGGGGGGTCTCAGTGCATCTTTGGTGCTTCTCAGGCATAGGAAGAAACTCAGAGAAAAAAGGGAAGGTGGTGGTGAGAAGGAGCTCCTTGGCCCCTCTCTCATCCCCCCAGACTATTACTAATGGTATGAAGTAACACATCAGTCCAAACTAGATAACTTTCCCCCAGCATAATGTGTGTACACATATTGAGGATATTGTGGTATGAGAAGAAAAAGCTTATGGACTAAGAAATGCAAACAGCAGTCATATCCTCTTAGGGCATCAGTTCAGTGAGAGGGACCCTGGTGCTGCCTCAGGGCTCAGAGCTCTGACAAGTGACATTTTCATTTCTAAAATTTAGAGGGGGGGGGGCGGGGGAGGGGGCGGTACAACCTCTACTAGCAGTTCCCTTAGTGTGGTTATGTGGAAAAGTCAGATTTGTTTAGTGAAAATTTGAGTGGGTGAGAACTATTGTGGAAAGCCTCCCCTGCCCTTCTGCTCTGAGCTCTGAGCCCTGGATCCTTCTACTGCCCTCCACTTCCCCCCTCAGGGTGCTTCCCTCTGTGCTCCACTTTTAGTTCTTCTCCCCTCATAGAGGCTAAGAGGGAGGAAGAACAGAGTCAGGGCCCTGCCCCTCCTACTCTCTCCCCGGGGGCCAGCGACTGAGGGTTGGCAGCTTCCTGTGTTGTCTCCCTCTGAGTATCAAGAGAAGAACACCATGGCCCCAGACATCCCACAGATGCTGCTGCTGCTGCTGCTGTTGCTGCTGCTGTCACCTGGGAACTCAGGTGGAACAGGGGACTAGGAGTGGGGTGAGAGTGGAACTGAGTATGAGGAGGAGAGGGTTAAGGGAGGGTGAATGGTAATGAGAAATAGGAGAGGGATGGGAGAGAAGAGGGAGGTCAGGGGAAGGACTGGACACCATGGGGTATTTAGGGGCTGGGATAGGAGGGAGATTCACTAAACTGCTTCTTTAGGGCTTATTCTGTCTGTGGGAGGGCAGAGGGGGCTGTTCTCTGAGGAGACCAGGCTCCCCCTCATCCTCTTATCCCCCAGACAAGCCAGGGAGGAGGCAGACTGAGCTCCAAATCCAGGAGATGACGCAGATCTCCCCAGGCCCCAGGGGAGGAGAAGTTCCAACTAAGGAAGAGCACAGACTACTGGAGGGGGAGACATTTAGTGTGAACTGCTCCTACAAACCCCAGGAACATGACAAGAGATCTTTGACATGGTGTAAAAAACAAGAGAATGGAGAGCACTGCGGTGTACCACTACTCTTAGAAACAGAGTCCAAATTTTCAGTATCAGGCAAAGAATACTTCTCCTCTTACGACAGCAATAGTGGCATCATCACTATCATGATGTCTGGACTCAGAGTAACTGACTCAGGTGTCTACGAGTGTGGGATCTGTGAAGTACCTCCTAAGTGGGGAAAAGATGTCCTCAGGAGATTCCACCTGGTGGTGTCCCCAGGTAAGTCCCTTCCAGCTAGAGCCTGTTCAATTCAACCAACATTTGTTAATCACATGCTTAAGTGAAGGCCCTTCCAAGGGGACAGTGGATCTCCTCATCAAGGATCTCTATACAGCCCTTCATCCTTTCTTGTCCTTCCTTTTTCTCTCCTCCTTCATTCCCCTCTGCTCTTCCCCACTCTCCACACTCATTCTTTAGTCAAGGGTTCTTGATCTTCTCTGTATCACGGACCTTTCTGGCAGTCTGGTGAAGCATATGGATCCCTCTTCAGAATAATGCTTTTAAGTAAGTGAAGGGAATGTCGAACTTCAGTAGGAGGTTAGTGAAGATCAATATGTGTTTTTTCTCTGCATCCAAATTCACGTGAGATCTATCCATGGACCCCTTGGGAGTCAATGGACACCAAGTTAAGAACCCTTGCTCTAAGCTGAGTTAAGAACAAAGAATAAACATTTATTGAGTACTTAGTCTGTGCTAGGCATTGTGTTCAATATTTAAAAAATATTATCTCATTCCATTCTCACAACAATCTTAAAAATCACATACCTGGGAGGTATATGTTATTATTTATTTACTCATTCATTCAATTATTTATTTATTTATTTTTTGTTTGTTTGTTTATTAATTCATTAATTTGTTTGTTCATGCATTCATTCATTTGTTTGTTTATTTGTTTATCTATTTATTTATTTATTCATTCACATATTTATTTATTTGTTCATTTATTCATTCATTTATCTATCTATCTATCTATCTATCTATGGTTTTTTGCAGGGCAATGAGGGTTAAGTGACTTGCCCAGGGTAACACAGCTAGTAAATGTCAAGTGTCTGAGGCTGGATTTGAACTCAGGTCCTCCCGAATCCAGGGCCAGTGCTTTATCCACTGCACCACCTAGCTGCCCCTGGTATATGTTATCATTATCCCTATTTTACAGGTGAATAAACTCAGGCACATAGTTAGTCAATAAACATTTATTAAGCTCCTACTATTTGCCAAGTCCCTACTATTGTGTTGAACACTAAGTGCTGCAGATACAAAAAGAGGCAAAAGATAGTCCCTATCCTCAAGGAGCTAACAATCTAATGATTGAGACAAAAAGCAAACAAATATGTACAGACAAGCTATATAAAGGATAAATAGGAAATAATTAATAGAAGGGAGTAATTAACAGTCTATATGATATGCACTAGAATTAAGCAGAGTTGGGGAAGGCTGACCGTAGAAGGTGGGATTTTGGTTGGGGTTTGAAGGAAGTCAGAGAAGGCAGGAAGCAGAAATAACAAGGAAGAGCATTTCAGGAATGGGGGACAGCCAGAGAAAAAATCCTGTAGCCAAGAGATAGAGTACTTTGAGGAAAATAAAGGAGTCCAGTTTCATTGGATCTAAGAGCATCTGTTGGGATGAAAGGTATAAGAAGACTAGTGTAACGATTGGAATAACGCCACCTGCTGGATACTTACTGTAGAAGAGTTCTGCCCATGAAGCGAAGATCTTTGAGGGCAAGACCAGGAGTCTTTTCTTTGGTGTCAGGAAGTGACGTGGGCCAGTGGGAGGAGGAAGGAAGAGAATGGCGCTCGCTCTCGGTCTCACGCTCTTTCCTTTGGACTCTGGTGGAGAGCGGAGCTAGAAATGTGCTCTCCCTTTAATAGATAGGAATCTAGGCCTTTCTCTCTCTCTTTACCAAATTCTTATTCTCCTTAATAAACGCTTAAAAGTCTAACTCTTGCTAAAGCTTATAATTTATTGGCGACCACTCATTAGATATTTTAGACAGTTTAGCTAGAATTTTAGCCCTTAACACTAGAAAGGTGATTCGGGGGCTAGGTGGCCAATCTAAGAATTTTGTATTTGCTCCTGGAAGCATTAGGGAGCAACTAGAGTTTACTGAGGAGAGAGGTGATATAGTTGGATCTGTGTTTAATAGCTGAATGGAGGATGGATTGGAATGGTAAAGAGAAGAAGCAGGCAGATCCACCAGGAGGCTATTTCAGTAACCAACGTGTAAGCAAATGAGGGCCTCTACCAAGATGGTGGCAGTATTAGAGGAGAAAAGGGATCACATTTGAGAAACATTGCAAAGGTGACACAATCAACAGGCCTTAGCAATAGATTGGATATGGGATTCAAGAATGACTGAGCTTGGAAGGCTGAAAGGATTATGTTGCTTCAGTTAGTAACAGGGAAATTTGGAGGTGGAAGGAGTTTAGGAGGAAAGATGATGAGTTCAGTTTGGGACATGCTGAGTTTAAGATGTTTCTTGGACATCCAATTGGAGATGTCTGAAAGGCGATAGGAGATGGGAGACTAGAGGTTAAGGTAAGATAGATAAATTTGAGAATCAATAGCATAAATAAAATGATTTGGAGCAGCTAGGTGGCGAAGTGGATAAAGCACCGGCCCTGGAGTCAGGAGGACCTGAGTTCAAATCTGAGCTCAGACACTTGACACTTACCAGCTGTGTGACCCTGGGCAAGTCACTTAACCCTCATGACCTCCCCCCCCAAAAAAAAAGTTATTTAAAAATATATATAGAAAATTATTTAATTCATGGAAGCTGATGAGACTACCAAGTTAAGTAGGATAGAGGAAGAGAAGAGGACCTTTAGGGTAAGAAGGCATGATGAGGATCCAGCAAAGGAGATTGAGATAGAATAGTCAGATAGGCAGGAGGAGGGCAAGGAGAGAGCAAGGTCATGAAAACCTGGAGAGAAGAGAGAATATTGAGGAGAAGAGGTTGATCACAACTGTCAAAGGCTGCAGAGAGGTCAAAGAGAATGAGGATTGAGGGAAAGTTATTAGATGTTATAATGCAAAGTCACTCAACCCAGAGTTTAAGTGACCTGCCACAGCTAATAAGTGTCTGAGGCTCCAGGCCCCATACTCTACCCATTGTACCACCTGGCTGCCTCTGTTAGGTCTCTTGTCTCTGGAGAAGGTAAATTACCTTTTCCCAAGTCTGGTAAGAAGCTACCCCTGAAGCTCAAGGAGAACCAGGGTCTCACATGCACATACATGGACAGACACTCATTCACACATATGTACATATGTGCATACTCTCACCCACAAATAACTGTAAGCAGACACAAATTTGCTTTGCTCCTTTTATTCCTATGGTCTCTGGACTCTTTCTAGATAGGAGGCCTCAATGGCACACCTGGAGCTAGAGGAGAAGTTGCAGTTTTGTCTTCATGTCCTTTCTTCATGTCTTTGTCCATCTCCTGAGGAAAGAATGGCCTAAATGATACCCTGTACCATGCTGCCAATAGCCTGGCAGAGGAAGGACTCCTGAGGTGTCTCAGAAGGAATAATAGGATAGAATACTGGAGATAATATAATGAATAATATCTGACACAGCACCAAAAGATATAGCATAGGTTATATTTACACAAAGCATTGTCCTTTTTTTTTTTTGCAGGACAATGAGGGTTAAGTGACTTGCCCAGGGTGGCACAGCTAGTGTCAAGTGTCTGAGGCTGGATTTGAACTCGGGTCCTCCTGAATCCAGGGCAGGTGCTTTATCTACTGTGCCACCTAGCTGCCCCCCCCCCCCCCCCCGCCTTAGCACTGTACTTTTTAAAGTACCATTTCCTTACAGGGCCAGCATTCCTGTGCTGGCAGCTCCTGGGTAGAATCAAGAAGTGGCAAGTACACTTTTTTCTACTTCTTCTCTTACAGCTCAAACACAGAGCCCCATGAAAGAGAAACAAGCTACCACAGAGGTCACTTCCAACAATGAGGCCACCAACAGGTACCTCTACTTTTCCAAAACTCCCTTATCTGTCCCAGAAGTCTATGTGTTACAGTTCTCTAAACTCTAGTGTGCACTGGCCTGTTCCAAGATTCACTGACCTTTTCCATGGGGAGCCCCAGGCTTCTGAAGACCTAGGATAACTTCACTTTATGTTTTTCCTCTCAAATATAAGCTTATCATAGCCTAAGATCTGATGACCTTTGCCCCTAGCCCATTGTCCACTGTGGATGGTTTGAAGTACAAAGTTCCCCTCCTCATTTCCGCTCCAAACCATGTGCATATCATGCTTCCTGATCTTGAGAGATATTACAGACAGACCAGGGTCAGCTGAGCTGAGAGGCTGGTCACTATTTAACCACCTGGGACAAAAAAGCTTCTCTCTTGGCCAAGCCAGAGAGCCCCTACACTACCTACTTGTCCCAAGGAGGTTTGATGTCTACCCAACTTGAAGATGCCAGAGCTTAGCAAATGTTAAGTTAATAGAAATTACAAGGTAGTGTAAATTACAAGGAGAAGAGATATAGAGTTTCTGACAGCAAATTTTCTGTACTTCACAATTTTGCCTTTAGAAATTACTCTATTTTGTGCCTACCTGGCACTCAGTGTCCTCCTACTATCCTTTATCTGTCTACCTCAGTGGTTCCCAACTTTTTTTTGTTCTGTTAACCCCTTTCAACAACAAAAAGATGTGTTGTGAACCCCAATAGTAATGTAACATACTATTCATAATCTGAAATTATTTACTGATACAGGGACCATTTAAAAAATGTTAGCACTAACTTCTTGGACCATCATCTTGAATTCCCAAGGATTTTCAAACTGCTAAATCAGAACCACATCAACATAGCCCTATGGGATGGAAAACCCCTAGAATCTTTTAAGATCATAGCATTCAAGAAAAGACCTGGATTTTAATTTCAGCATTGCTTTATTATTTACTGTCTGAACATAGGGAAATCATTTTCCTCTTTCAGCCTCAGTTTCCCATTTGTAAAATAAAAGTGTTAGATTTAATGACATATAAGGCCTTATCTAGCTCTAAATCATAGGATCCAGGAGAGCAGATCTAAAGCCCTCTCTACTCCTGGGAATATTGTTCCAGGTTCTTTTAATTTCTGAGATATGTAGCCCTTTCAGCATTTACCTCCTTCTGGGGCTCAATTTCCTCATCTGTAAAATGAGGGAGTTGGGTTATATCATGCCTAAAATCTCTAAAGTTCATGATCTTTTTATAGAATTGGGCTCCTGTTAAACCCTGGCTAAACAAACTTCATTGAAATCCAAGAGCTTAACATTCCTTGAGCATTCCAGTTAATTACTATGAGGAAAAAGTGTCTAGAGAGGACAATAAATAATAATAATAATAATAGCTATTATCAATGTTATCTCATTTGATTCTCACAACAACCCCGCAGGTAAGTGCTATTATCTCTGTTGTAAAGATTGGGAAATTTAGGTAGACAAAGGTGAAGTGACTTGCCCAGGGTCACACAGCTAGTAAGTGTCTGAGGCTGGATTTTAACTCAGGTCTTCTAACTTTAGGTCTAGCACTTCATCCATTGCACCACCTGGGGAGAGGTAAGTGTTATATATAGATTTCATTATGATTTTCTAGATGGGCAAAAGTAAGAACAAGCTTAAATCCAAGGTCTGATACCTTACCAAGTTGCTACCTAGTATCTAGTAGTTAATGGGGAAAAAACCCAACAGTTTCAGAACCTAGATCTCTTGCCCCTCAGGCCAGTGCTTTTGTTAAATAATAATAATCAATACTACTACTACTAATAATAATAATAATAATAGGCCACCACTTCCTAAGACCTTTACAGTTACCATCTCATCTGATCCTTACAAAAACACTAGGAGGCAAATGCTATTATTATCTCTATTTTACAGATGAGGAAACTGAGGCAAACAGAGCTTAAGTGATTTGCCCAGGGTTACACAGTTAGTAAGTGTTTACAGCTGGATTTTAATTCAGGTCTTTCTAATCCCAGGTCTGGCGTTTTATTTACTGCACCACCTCGTCAAGGGCAAGTGTTATAGATTTCTTTGTTCTCATTTTCTAGATGGGAAAAACTATAAGCAAGATTAAATGCAAGGTCTTATACCTTACAGAGGAGCTAACCTAGACTTAACACTTTAAGTAATTTGTTATGCAACCTCAGTTTCCTCATATAAAAACTGGGGGTATTAGACAAGGCTATCACTAAGGTGCTTTCCAGATATCCTATGAACCTATAAATGTGAAAAGTGTTACAGAGGATTAGAGAGTATCCAAATTAACCTCTTAGTCCAATCAATCAGTATAACATTTAATTCTACCCATTATTTTACCACATTTTCAAATATGGGGAGGAAACTGGTGATTACATATTATTTGGCAGCCTGATATTTGGCTTAAAGTGCCGCTGCTAAATTGTCCTCTTTCTGAGTCCTAAGACTCAAAACCCTCTGAGGTGCTAGGATACCTTTACTGTCAAAATGCCCTCCATCTTATGTTAGCTACATAGCAGATCGGTCCTGGGTGGTTTCCTTCTTCCCCAGCCCACCCACTTTCTCTCCTATCTAACATGTCTCTCTCTTCCCCTAAGTTCCACAGAGAAGAAATTTGTCGTTTTGGGTGTGGTCCTGTCTTGTTTGTTCCTATTGGTGCTCCTTGTTGTGGGCATCATTTGTACCAGGAGGATCTCCCAGAAAGCAGGGAAAGGTGAGAAATGGGGTATCTTAACCATTTTATACATCCCATCTCTGTCCCCAGTCTCCCAGATCTCACACCTCCCTAACATTGTTCAAGAGCTAAGAGAATTCAGGGCTCTACATAACTTTCAAACACTGTGGTACCAGTTTACTGACTGATCCCCTTCTATTTCTCTCCTCTATGATACAACTCATTCTATGAATGATCATGAACTTCTTGGGGGCAGGGACTTTGTTTTATTCATCTTTGTAACTCCCTCCCCTATCCTCTTAGCAAAAAAGGTCTTGTACATAGTAGGTGTTCAGCAAATGTACCTTGCATGAATGAATGAATACTTGGAGATGAATATTTCTCCTTCCCCTTTTATCCATGTTATTGTCTATAATTCAACTGAATTCTCCATTCAATTCAATTTATTTTAACAATGATTTGTTAAATGCATACTGTGAACAAGACATTGTTAGTTACTGGGGGACACAAAAATAGATGTGACCCAGGCACTGCTCTTGAGGAACTTACAAAATAAAGGGGCAGGGGTGAGGGAGAATTGCACATGACTAACTGTTTTTTGAGAGAGTAATATAGTACAAAACTGATCCAGTCATGCTATGAGAAGGGTGAGGAAGGAGGGATCACTTTCACTTGGACTCAAGAGGTGAGGAAGCTGATGAGGACATGATGCTTAACTTGGGGCTCAAAACAAGAGAGAGACCACAATGAATGGAGATGAGGCTGGGGCTGGTGGATGCTATTTCAGTCACAGAGGATAGCATGAGCAAAGGCATCGAGAGAGGAGAGAGTACAGTTTGGCTGGAACATGGAGTAACTTAAGGGGAACAATAGGAGATGAGTCTAGGAAGATTGAGTGGAATCAGTTTCCATAGAGCTTTGAATGCCAGGCTAAGTATCTTATACACAGACATGCACAAATACATATACCTGGAATCTTTCCCAAGTGATTCCTCTTAAATCCTCCAGTAACTAGCCATTTCAAATGCTAGAATGGGATTGGAACTCATAAAGGCTACATTTTGAATTGTTTTGGGGGAGCAGGAAGGAGGATAAGGAATGGAGAAAAGGAACATAAGCCTCAAGCTGTGAGTAGAGCAGAGCAGAGCTGGGCAACTGGGGCAGTATCCCCCTGTTAACTTCCATGTAAGGGGTTCACTCCTCTAAGAGTGTCTCTTTTGGCAGGTGATGACTCTGAGACCCAACAAAAGAAGTCAAAGGTGAGTAAGACTACTTATCCTTTATGTGTATGTACCTATAGAGGGCTTCATAAATTTCACCTGTGGTATCTCATCTGACCCAAACCACAGCCCTGTGCTGTGGTCTGGATGGAGTTTTTATTACTTTCCATATAAGCAGGTTCTAAGTCCTATAACTGAGAGCTGGAAAGGAACAGATTACTTAGTTCAACTCACTCATTTTGGCTTTTTGTTTGTTTTGGGGTTTTTTTTGGCAGGGCAATGAGTGTTAAGTGACTTGCCCAGGGTCACACAGCTAGTAAGTGTCAAGTGTCTGAGACTGGATTTGAACTCAGGTCCTCCTGAATCCAGGGCCAGTGCTTTAACCACTGTGCCACCTAGCTGCCCCACAACTCACTCATTTTGAAAGAGAAGAACCTAAGGTCCCCAGGGGTCCAGAGACTTGACCAACGTCACACCATGAGTTAGTGACCAAGTGGGGACTCCAGTCCAGCCTTCCAAACCCCAGTCCTATGCACTTTATACTATGACATACATTGCTCAAGGGCAAAATAGAAATCAGACTGTCTACCAGGAAGTCATTCTCTTGCCTCTAGACAGGAAATTCTCTCTCCTTGCTCCCAAGAGCACAGATGGGCAGATTTGTCCTAGTCCAGAAGATCTCTCAAAATAGATAGGGGAAGAATTTATGTCATAGATCATAATGATTGTGCTTGAAATGAGAAACTACATGTTCAGTTTTATAAAGTTATGAACTTATATGCAGAGCTATAACTAGGAATTATGGTAACTGGAACAATGTTGTCAGGTTTGGAGGAACCAAAGAGTGTTGGCCCAGCCAATACGCTAGGAAAGCATAAGGTGAAGTGTAATTTCATGGAGTAGTTTTGCTGTGAGCAGGAGAGGAGGAAGAAAAGGAATGAAGACAATTTGGGCCGCTTGGGTGAAGTTTGGTTGGACATGGTAACATCCCCCTAACCACCAAGAGAGGGATGTGGCAGGTTCTGGTGCCATGATCATTTGGAAGAAGTGGACATATTCATTGCAGAAGGTGGGCCACAGGAGAATAGCTGGACCCTTGTGGCACAGTTAGGAGTTGGGGCAAAAAAAGAAATTTCAAACTATTGGGCATGGTGTTGCAGACAATTCATGAAGAAGAGGATGTAGAAGAAAGTATGGTGGTATCAGGATTAGGTGTCATGGCTGTAAGACGAGAAAGGTGGTGTCTTTTTCAATAAGACCCACAGAGGTCCAGGCACTATGAGGATAGAGCCAGGGAAGAAAAAAGTATGCCCCCATACCCCTTGAAAGATATAAAGAAATATCTGGCAATCAGATATAAAGCCCCAGTTACTCCATGCTAGTTAAAACTCCTCTTATATTTTTCATTAAATTTTGATTTATAACTTTTGTTTTAAAATCATCTACATTTCCTAACATAGCTCTTTCCTTAAACTCTTTCTGATATCTGTCCCACATAATAAAGGATTTTTTAAAAAGGAAAAAATGTGGAGGCCCACAGGAGAGGGGAAGAAGCAGAAGATGTTCCTTAAGAAACAGGTTGAAACTTTGTGGAGCAGTTGATAGGGCATAGAAAATAGTTTACCTCATTGTATAAAGTCTTGAAGGCAAACTCTGGGAGGAAGAAGATATAGTGAGGACAGGAGGAAGGTCAGAGTTACTTAGCTATGAGGCAAGATATGGCATGTAGAGCCAACAGAGTTAAATGGAAAGTGCTAGAATGGACTCAGAGAGGAAGCATGCTCCCATACCCCTTAGGCAGTGGATACTAAGGCAAAAACCCCAGTCATACAATCTTAGTTTCGACTATATGTATTTATTTTATCTTTGTTTCATGGGATACCATGGCTAAAGAATTCATTACCTAGTGGACAACCTTTTGGCCACGAACTTCTCTGTACTGAGTTAAGATAGTCCTTGGATAGTAGACACCATTTTTTTTTCAGGCTCATACTCCTTTCTAACCTTTCCAGATCAACAGGAACTACCAGAACCTCTGTTTTCTTAACATTGTCTGAGAGATCCCAGTGTCAGTCACTTGCCATCCCACAGTGATACATCATCAGAGGAGGACTTGGTAGAGGCCCAAAATGTTCAGAGATATTGTGGATTGTTAATGCAGTGAATAATTGAGGCAGGGGGAACAACTACTCTGTGGGTTCCTTTATTTAGAGAGGATCAGATCAGCAGATGCTACAAGTCAGAAAATGTTGTTAAATGCAAGAGATAGATAAAACATTAGATCATTAGGTCATTGAGGGCAGAAACTATCTTTTTTTTTTTTTAAGTGAGGCAATTGGGGTTAAGTGACTTGCCCAGGGTCACACAGCTAGTGTTATGTGTCTGAGGCTGGATTTGAACTCAGGTACTCCTGACTCCAGGGCCGGTGCTCTATCCACTGTGCCACCTAGCTGCCCCAGAAACTGTCTTTTGCCTTCTATTGTAGTCCTAGAGCTTAGCACATGTCTGGCCCATAGTAGGTGCTTAATAAATGTTCGTCGATTAATTGAGATAGGACAAATACAGAACACTGTGTCAAATCATCAGTGCATTAAAAAAAAATCCCTTATTTTCAAAAATGTATTTGTCACTAGAGATTGGTTACTATAATGGAAAAAGCAGTGGATCCACAGCCAAGAGGCCTGCTTCTAGTTCCATCTCTTCCACATCCTGGCTGGATGAGCCATCGGGGTTATACAACTTCTTAGAGCTTCAGTTTTCTCATCTGTGAAATTAGAATAAAACTTGTACTATCTACCTTACATAGTTCCTGTGAGGGATGTGCTTGTAAACCCCCAAATACTCTTGAAAAGCATTGTTATTAGCATTAGTATTATGGTGTAGGGTGGGGTGGGGTGGGGTATAGTGTAGTAGGTCTCCACCAGTCATGGGCAACCATGGATCAGCGCCTTGAAGAGCCACAGGCCACAGTGTGGCTGTGCAGTCCAATACGGGAGCTCCTGAGTGACCTATAACCGGTAACTGCCGCATCCGTGTTGTATCTACCCCATGAGGAGTAGCTGGAGTGTCCTCTCCAGGGCGCTGGCCTGGGCGGATCAATATGGAAAACAAGCTGTTGCCCATGCAGCAGGTTTTCCCGCTCTGCGACATTGGTGGATCCAAAGGAGAGGCAGAGCCAATACGGGGGTGGGGGTGGGGGGGTGGGGGGGGTGGGGTGTAGATCAGAGGAATTCCCTAATCCCAATGATGATTTCCTCAGTGAATTTGATGAGCCCACTAGGCAGTGAGAGAGCCTTTGGGGCAGGTAATGAGCTCCTCCCAAGGAGAGTGTGGGTGTGGCCATTGGTGCCAAATTGAGAGGGGTGGAGCTGGCTCCTAACTGGGTTTTAGGAACTGAGGTGATCTTCAAAGTGATTTCCTGGTTGGGATTGTGGAGAAGATAGACTTGTTAGAGGAGCGAGCCCTCTCTGCTGGCCTATAAAAATGAACTGGCAGGGCTGCGGGATACGTGAGGGTCCCTTTTTTTCTTTTCTGGGTTCAAAGGACAGAGGGGCCTGGTCTGCCACAAACTGGTCTGCCCTCCAAACAAAAAAAGGTTCTATATGACAACTATAGTAACTCATTTTGAAGTCCCTGTTATAGGTTTGATCTGAATTCCCTAATACTGGTAAATTTTAACAGTGAGCTCTAGGGGCAGCTAGGTGGTGCAGTGGATAGAGCACGGGCCCTGGATTCAGGAGGACCTGAGTTCAAATCTGACCTCAGACACTTAACACTTACTAGCTGTATGACCCTGGGCAAGTCACTTAACCCCAATTGCCTCACCAAAAAAAAAAAAAAAAACAAGAAAGAAAGAAAACAGTGAGCTCTACCACACCCCACTCCTAGATGCCAGGCACTGTGCTAAGTTCTGGGGATACAAAAAGGGACAAAAGACGGTCCCTGCCCTCAAGGAGCTTATGATGATGACAGGGAGTCAGGGCAGCCAAAGTCCTACTCTGCCACTAGCTTTGTGTGTGACCTTGCCAAATCACTTCCCTTTTCTGGAGCACAGTTTCCTCATATATAAAATGAAGAGATATACTAGAAAATTTCTAGGGTCTTTTCTACCTCAGACATTCCATATACGAATCGGGGATATTCCCCCCATATGCTGACTATGCATTTCCCACCCTCCCCCTACCATGTCCATGTTTCTTCCTTTCCAGTATAGCTCTCCTAGCCTTGATCTCTACTATCCAATTGATGTTGTCTCTCTTCTCTTGGCTTCTAGGGCTCTACCATGAAGCAGGACAGTGATGAGGATTCTGAGGACATCCATTATGCCACAGTGTCCAACAGAAACTCCAGAGAGCTGATTGGTGCCAAAACTCATACTCCTGCTGAGACCGTGGAATATGCCACCATAACAAAGAAATGATGACTGCCGTCCAGATCCGATATGGAAGGACTGCCTGGACTATCAGTAGAGAAGTGATGGACCAAAGATGTATAGAAATGAAACACACATTGTTAGACATGGACCATGTATAGATTTGTTTTGCTTGGCTTTACTTCTTTGTTGCAAGGGAGGGTTCTATAGGTTTTTGGGCGAGAGGGGTAGTAAGAAGTGATAACACTGTGGAAAAAAAAAAGCCCAGTATGAATAAAACTTTATTTTTTTAATGTATTAAGCATTTATCTTATACAAAATTCTGTGCTAGGCCTCATACATGTTTCTGATGGGCAAGGAATTGGCATTGGGAAGAAGAAAGGAGGTATATTCATGAATTTGGGATCTCATTAATATGAATATTCCCTCCATTGTTACAGATAACAATTCGTTCATGACCTTTTATCCTATGTGAATCATATCCTTCCTATCCAGAAAGTCCTCCATGGGGAGTCAACCCAACATCCTGGAGGACTTCTAGGTTTCCTGATGTTTTGTGCTTATCAGAAGATGATGTGGGTTGTCCATTAGTTATTCTTCATTCTTGTTACATGACTGACCCACTTTCTTTTCTTGTTTTTAATCTCTGTGATAACATTTCATACCACTTCTTTTGCCCAATATTTGACTGGTCATGAACTGCAGCCTACTCATACCCATGATGTAGTTTTCTAATTCCCCTTGGGTGGCTCTCAGTTTTAATTCTTCAGAAATTGTTTCTTTTCCATAATTCCTTGTCAAACATCACCACTGAAAGAACCTTAACTTAAAATGGGCTTTTGTTTCCAGGAAGAAATTAAAGCTAATTAAATTAACACTTGTGCCAGACAAGTTGACACAAGGCTGAGGATGGTGAATTGCTTGAGTTCAGAAGTTTTGAGTTGTAGTAGGGTTAAAGCCAATTGGATATCCTTCAAAAGTCTGAGACCAATATGTTGAGCCCCTGGGAACAGATGACCACTAGGTTGCCTGAGGAGGTATGATCTATATTCCTAGATCAGGAATATAGAGCAGGTAAAAGTTTCTGTGCCAATTGGAATTGAGATTGGGTCAATGATTTGCTTGCTACACTTCTAGCTTGAGTGAGATAAGGAGAACTGGACTAAAAAAATATACTTGTACTTGGGGATTTGGTACCTACCTAGACCACCTAAGATGGTGTTAGCTGTGAAGAGTATGCTGAGGACCTGCTTAATTGTTACATACTTTGGCATTCTCTATTTGACTACTAAGTGATTAGGAAGAGCCTTTTTCCAGTGACTACATAGCTGGCTATGTCAGTAGCCTGACCAAGAATACTCAGGACTTTTCCTAAATTTGCATCTGAGGGTAAAGAATTCCCTCACAGCAAGTGACACCATGTAGTAAATGGGGGAAGGCTTGGGGACCTCTTCTTTCCCCCCGCCCTCTTAGACTATATGTTCTTAAGAAATGGAGCTGGAGTTTGGCATTTTTCCTTCATTTTCTGTTCTAGGTACAGGGACTGGAATCTCCAAACTGAGAGCAAGAAAGATGGGGTACCTGGAAGTCTAGGAATCTAGTCTGGGTATTGCAGCTGGTCCAAAAGCAATGCCCTGGATGATGGATGCAGGAAATTAGTCCAAAGGGACTTTGGACTTGAAATTGATGGAACTAATGCTATATAAGAACTGAGCTAAGATGTGAGCCTAATCATTTCTACTTATCTGAGGAAGTAGGGACTGCAAAAGTTGTCCCCACAAGGTATTGCAGTGATATGTTTGTTCTTCCTAAATCTTTTAAGTAAGTATTCCTTTGTAAAAGCTAATCTAACAGGTAGTTAAATGGAATTGGGTTGCTAGTCACCCAGCCCCTAAAAAGGGGAGAACATACTTGGCTTGAGCCAAGAGCAAAGGAGAGACTCTCTATTCCTCTAAGGATACTGGAGATCAGAATGTATGTATGTATGGGGGGGCAGTTAAAACATAACAAACCTGGTCCTGAGAAATTGGGGACAAAGTCAATCAATGTGACATCCTAAGCAATTTTCCCCAAACGATCCAACCCACTCCTCATCTAGTTTAATTCTGGACCAATGGCATTGTAATGTGCAGTAGCTCTCCAAGATATATAAAGATACACCGTGTGTGTGTGTGTGTGTGTGTGTGTGTGTGTGTGTGTGTGTGTACCACAGTGGGTGGTCATGAACTGCAGCCTACTCATACCTACCATGCACTTCTCCCCTTCCCTATGAATGGCTTTCAGTTTTAATTCTTCAGAAACTGTTTTCCTGTAACTCCTCCTCCTTTCTCTCTCTCTCTCTCTCTCTCTCTCTCTTTCTCACACACACATATACTGTATACTATATGTGTGTGTGTGTATGTATATATATATATATATATATGTGTGTGTGTGTGTGTGTGTGTGTGTGTATGCACACATACACACACTGTTGGATCTTCTATGTGCATATCATGGAATTATAAAGTTAGGATTCAAAGCATCCCCAAAGACCATCTAGTCAACCCCCTAATTTTACACATAAGGAAACTAAGGCCAAGGTAAGTTAATTACACAAGTTCACACCAAGTATAAAAGGTGAAACCTGAACTCAGATCATTTCATTCCAAAACAGACAACCCTCATGCACTTGGTTTTTCCAATGTGTATAATTAGGATGAATTCTTTGAAGGATTATGAATATCATGTAGGAACATGATAGTTCCAGACAATGCAATGGTCACAAGGTCATCCACAAATAGGGACATCTGAAGGACTTTACCATCTATAAGGGATCCTTCTTTCATTCATATTGCATTACAGCTAGAACATTCAATATGGGGTCAAAAAGCCCTAAGATTCAATCCTGCCTTATATATTTATTATGTACATGAGTAACTAAGCCTCAATTTCCACATCTATAAAATAGTAATGATCATAATAGCACCCACTTCACAGGGTGGTTGTGAATATCAAAGAAGATCATGTATTCGAAGTTATTTGCAAATCTTGAAATCCTACATAAATTCCAACTATTTTTATCGTTGTTATATTACTTTTCTTATCTTTTTCAACGTGGATCAGATAAAAATGGTCTTGGAACAGGTTTGGACCTACTAGTATTCCTTTGTATTCAATGAGCTATGGATTATTGCTCAAGTGGAGAATATAACTACTTCTTTTGTATTTGAATTGTTAGAAATGGGCAAACTGAGGCACGACTCTTGGTCTGGTGCAAAACAGGAAGGCTATTTTACTATGATCTTGCAAGAAAGGGCACACACTTTTGGAACTATGCCCAAAGGGCTATGGGACTATTCATAACCTTTGACCCAGTGGTACCACTGCTAGGTCTGTATCCCAAAGAGACCATAGAAAAGGGAAAAGGGCTCACATGTATAAAAATGTTTATAGCAGTTCTCTTTGTGGGGGCAAAGAATTGGAAACTGAGGGAATGCCCATCAATTGGGAAACAGCTAAACAAGTTGTGGTATATGAATGTAATTGAATACTATTGTGCTGTAAGAAACGATGAGCAGGAGAAATTCAGAGAAACCTGGAAGGACTTACATGAACTGATGCTGATTGAGAGGAGCAGAACCAGGAGTACATTGTACACAGTAATAGCAACATTGTGTGATGAACAATGGGGATAGACTTGGCTCTTCTCAGCAGTGCAACAATCCAAAACAGTTTCAAAGAACTCATGATAGAAAGTGATCTCAACATCTAGAAAAAAGAACTGAGAATTATGAATGCAGATTGAATCATACTGTTTCTACTTTTGGACTGTTTTGTTTTTCCTTCTTATTTGAGGTTTTTCCTTTGTGCTCTAATTCTTCTTTCACAAGATGACTAATGTAGAAATATGTTTGATGTGATTGTATAACCTATGTCAGACTGCTTTCTGTCTTAGGGAGGAGGAAGGGAAGGGCGGGGGGAGAAAAATTTGGAACCAAAAATCCAGTGAAAACAAATGTTGAAAACTATCCTTATATGTAATATGTAACTGGAAAATAATAATTTTTTTTTAAACAAGGGCACACACTTCCAAAGAAGTTGTGCAAAGCTTGCTTGTTTCAGCGAGTTTATATAGGTTAAACGTGTATACCCTCCCCCTCGCCCCTTGGGACAAAGAGACTGAGATTTTATGATTCTTTTATTATCTAAATTTTAGAAAACTACTGCTAACTCTTCAGGAAAGGAAGGGAAATTGGGGGAAGGAAATACACCCCTGGGGCTTGAATAATATAGTCTGCTCTTATCTGAGAGGAGCATCCTCTACTGGTTAACCATTAAGTCAGAAGGAAAAGGAAGAAATGGTGGGGAGGGGGAGAAGCCCCTGGGACTTGAACAATGTGGAGAGCACATTTGAGTCTCTCAGAATGAAAGTTAATAATAACAATAAAATTAACAAAAGCTCATCCTCTATAGGTCTACTGAAAGAATACTAAGTACAGCTCTAAGAGGAGACAGGATGATGCATATTTCATCCTTTTCTTCTATGATTTTGGTCTCCTCAGAGATCTTGTGGGAGATTACAATTCTTTGGGATGGCAGCATCTATTAAAAATATTGTGCTTGGGGGCAGCTAGGTGGTGCAGTGGATAAAGCACCAGCCCTGGATTCAGGAGGACCTGAGTTCAAATTCAGCCTCAGACACTTGACACTTACTAGCTGTGTGACCTTGGGCAAGTCAATTAACCCCCATTGCCCCACAAAAAAGCAAACAAACAAAAATGTTCCTCTTAAGCTTTTATGCTTCAATATATGGTCTAGACAAACTAATATCACTAAAGAATACTGACAAAAATAAATTTAAATATCAACAAAAATACAAGAGCATCATAACAACTTTTTTTCATTGTGATCAAATTAGACTCATACTAGGGACACAAGGGTGATCTAACTTTAGGAAAACAAATCACATAATTAATCATATTAAAAGCAAAAACTCACAAATTTATATAATTATATCATGGAATGTTTAAAATAAAAAGCCATTGCCAGAATGCAATATTCATTTTTTTCCTCAAAATATAACAAATCATAGGAACAGAAGGGGCATTTTTCACATATCATGAAGACATATATCTAAATCTGAAAGAGTATTATTTACAATGGGGAAACCCTAGAATTTTGACATAATTCAAGAAGTATTAGCAATAATAAGAAAACAAGAGAAATAAATTAAAGTCTTGAACATTGGCAAAAAGGAAACAAAGTTATCACTTTGCTGACATGAGGGTACTTGATAAATCTGGATAATATAATAAATTGATATGGAAGAATAAAAGTGCTAGGCTATTAAGGATAATGGAGGCAAGGGAAGCAGAAACAAAGAGGGGAATGCCAAGTTCTTCCAGACTTCAAATTATATTATAAAATAGTAATCACCCAAACTATTTGGTACTGCCTAAAAAACAGAATAGTCAGTGTAACATGCTAAATAGGGACAAATAAAAATAATAAGATTCAATAACCTAGTGTTTGATAAACCTGAGAACGTAATTTTCTTTTGGTGAGGCAATTGGGGTTAAGTGACTTGCCCAGGATCACACAGCTAGTAAGTTTCAAGTATCTGAGGTCGGATTTGAACTCAGGTCCTCCCCAATCCAGGGCTAGTACTTTATCCGCTGTACCACCTAGCTGCCCCAGAACATAAAGTATTTCCCTTTTGGATATCAACATCTGGGAACACTGGAAGCAGTCTGGCAAAAATTAGGGTCCAATGTAGATCATATATGAAAGAGCTCAAAACGGATATGGAGGGCAGCTAGGTGGGAGAGAAATATTACAAAATAAAAATTATGCAATAAAAAAGCAAAAGCTAGAGGGGCAGCTGGGTGGCGCAGTGCATAGAGCACCGGCCCTGGAGTCAGGAGTACCTGAGTTCAAATCCGGCCTCAGTCACTTAACACTTACTAGCTGTGTGACCCTGGGCAAGTCACTTAACCCCAATTGCCTCACTAAAAAAAAAAAACAAAAACAAAAGCTAGCAAGCATTACTTGCCTCAAGGAAGTCAATCTTTCTCAACAAATACAAGTGTAAAACAAAGATCTCCCTCTCTGAAATAGAAAAGCTTGTGCTAGAAATCAGCCAAGAGAAAGAAATTGAAAGCATTCATATTGACAAAGAGAAAACACAATAAGCCTCATTTTTAGCCCAAATGAAAGTTTACTAGGAAAAGCTCAGAGAACCAGCAAAGAAACTAAGAAAAATAGCAATAAAGAAAATAGATGAAGAAAAGTATTAACATTTCTGTGACCAAAAGAAGAAATAAATTAAAATAAATCTCATTTTAAAAAGCATGAAAAATAAATAAAATGTTTGACACTTAATCTACTGTACAAGACATAACCAAAGTCTCTTTAAAGAAATAAAGAATTAATTAAATAATTGGAGAGCTATTCATTGCTTAAGTCATGGTCATTGTCAATATAGTAAAAATGATACTACTTATGAGTTAACAGATTAAGTGCTATACCTAGACAACCAAAGGAAAGGATTACTTTGTAGATGTAAACAAAACAATTATAAAATTCTTTTGTTGAAACAAAAGTTTTTAAACTCTCAAAGGAAATAATGAAACAAAGCAGAAATGATGATAGGATGGCACTTCCAGATTTCAAATCTTATTATGAAAGAGCAATCCTCAATACACTTCAATAAAAGTTAAAAATAAAGAAGTAATAAATGGATCAGACTAGGTAAGGAAGACTCAGAGACAATGGAACACAATGACCCTGTGTTTCATATACTTAAAACAAACAAACATAAATTACTTGAGGAAAGAGTCCTTTTCCCTTTGGTTTCCAAGCTTTATGTAACATCATGTCCTTTCCTAAAAATAAAACACAACACCACATTGCACACCCTCCCAAGCTTTTCAGAAAACAATTTATCCAAATAATATTTTAGTTTGTGTTTTAGTTACATAAAATTAAGAACATATTACTATTTTAAGAAAAACATATTGGGAGGGCAATCTCCAGTCATCCTGATATATATTTTGCCACTGGAGCCAGTTATCTCTGAAGAAGAGAGTGAGGCTAATGACTTTGCAAAGCCCTTCCTCATTTAAATCCAATTTATTGCAAGTCATGATATCGCCTCCCCAATATCATTGTCCTCTTCAATAATGAAGGACAAAGGATGATACTATAAACAAATTAAGAAGGCATGGAATAGTTTATCTGTCAGATTTATGGGCAGAGTAAGAATTTAGGACCAAAGAGGATAGAGTAAAACAAAATATAAAATACATCATTCTGATGAGAAAATTTTTTTAGAAATAAAACTAATGTAACCAAGATTACAAGGGAAGCAGAAAACTGGAAAAGAATTTTTGAAACAGATATCTCTGATAAAGGCCTCATTTCTCAAATATATAGAAAACTGAGTCAAATTTATAAATATATAAGTTATTCCCCAATTTATAAATGGTCAAAGGATATGAGCATGCAGTTTTCACATATAGAAATCAAAGCTATCTATAATCATATGAAAAAATGCTCTATATCACTATTGGTCAGAGAAATGCAAATTAAAACAACTCTAAGGTATCACCTCACACCTATCAGAGTAGCAAATATAACAAAAATGGAAACTATTGGATGATGGAGGGGATGTGGGAAAGCTGGGACACTAATCCAGTGTTGGTGGAGTTGTGAAAAGATACAGCCATTCTGGAGAATAATTTGGAACTATACTCAAAGGGTTATAGAACTGGGCATACCCTTTGATCCAGCAAAATCACTGCTAGTTTTATATCCCAAAGATATCTCCCAAAAGAGAGAAAGTCCTATTTGTCCAAAAATATTTATAGCAGCTCTTTTTGTTGTGGTTAAGAATTTGAAATCAAAGGAATGCCCATCAATTGGGGAATGGCTAAACAAGTTGTGGTATATTGTGAAATTGTGGAATATTATTGTGACATAAGAATTGACAAACAGGATGATTTTTAAAAGGCCTGGAAAGACTTGTATGAACTGATGTATAGTGAAGTAAGCAGAACCAAAATAACATTGTACACAGAGACAGCAATATTATTTGATGAAGTACTGTGAATGACTTAACTATTCTCAGCAACACAATGATCCAAGACAATCCCAATGGACTATTGATGAAACATACTATCCACCTCCATAGAAAGAACTGATATTGATGAAACAGACTGAAGCATGCTATTTTTCACTTTCTTTGATATTTCTTCTTTTCTTCAAGTTTTCCTATATGAAATGACTAATATGGTAATGTTTTACATAATCCTACATGTATAATCCATATCTGATTGCTTACCACCTCAGGGACAGGAGAAAGGAGGGAAGGAGGGATACAAATTGGAAATCAAAACTATAAATAAAGATGTGTATTACTTAAAAAAAAGAATGAAGGACAAACAACAACAACATACTGATAAATCTTAAACAGAATTGAAATAATATATACAGATATTTAATGACTGACAAAAATCATTGATAATATTCACACTTATAACTTATATAATAATCATAAATATTATATAATTAATGTGATGGATATTGCTTGTCTTTCAGTTTTTTAAAGTATTTTATTATTTTTCAGTTACATGTAAAGATAATTTTCAACATTTGTTTTCATAGGATTTTTAGTTCCAAATTTTTCTCCCACTCTCCCATCCCTCCCCCCTCCCCAAGACGAAAAGCAATCTGATATAGGTTATATATCTACAATCACATTAACCACATTTCTGCATTAGTCATATTGTGAAAGAAGAATCAGAACACAAGGTAAAAACCTCAGAAAAGAAAAAAAAAACAGCCAAAAAAGTAGAAACCATATGGTTCAATCTGCATTCAGAATCCACAGTTCTTTTTTTCTGGATGTGGAGAATATTTCCTATCATGAGTACTTTGAAATTGTTTTGGATCATTGCACTGCTGAGAAGAGCCAAGTCTACCACAGTTGATCATCACACAATGTTGTTGCTACTATGTACAATATTCTCCTGAGTCTGCTCATCTCAGTCTATTGCTTGTCTTTCAGCAGTTTCTGAAGACCTTGTGTTGCCCCTGTTCATATTGCTACTCATCATTCCCTTTCAAACACTAATTCAGATGGATAGCTTGTCCTTATTAACAGCAATAAATCCCATATCATATGGAAAAGATATTATGAAAAGTATCAAAATTTGTATTACTTTGTTTGATAAACCAAAGAACTTCACTCATAATAAAAGCATAATAAGATTTTTATGTTCTATTTTTCCCCCAACTTTCTACCATAATACAAGTCTATGCACTGTTCTTGTTGAGAAAGACCAAATATTATAGTTATCCATGGGAAATTAATTGCTTATTAATTCATATTTATTGTATGTATCAATCATTTAATTAATATGCAAGTTATATCTTTCATTTCATTTGTAGACTTTTTATTGGTAATCATATAAAATATTATTTTGTAAATTTATCCTCCATAGCACTATCTTTTCTATGAATGTAGTTACTTTATCTTTCCAGAGCATGAACTTGAAAATAATTCATTGACTTATTTAGACTACTCAAGTTTTCAAAACTAAATATAAAACACACATTTCAGGAGGAAATTTTTCTTATTAAATAAATTTGCTTCATCAGTCCTATTGTCTCTATAATAAATAGTGATTCCTTGTTCTAATTTAAACACACTCCAAAGTATTTTGGCATGAGGAAGCCATCGTGTTTCGCAGTAATAAATTCTTTAAACTGTGTTTGCAAAGAACCTTCCTTTTAATGTGTTTTTAAAAATAAAGTTGCTTCCTCTTCTAACAACATAAAAACAATATGTAGTTCCTCTTTCATATTTCCCATTGTAAACTATTATCTATGAAGCAGAAAATGTGTACATATTAATTTAAGCGGCCCATTTAAAACCAGTGCTTGGGGAATTGTATTTTGTTCTTGTATCAACTAAACTCTGTTAATTATACTACAGAGCAATATAATTTTCCCACATTACATTACTTTCTTTTTAAAAATATGTTAATTATGTTGAAAATACCTCTTGATGAGGCATTGCTATTCATAGGCTTTTGGGGGGGGCGGGGCAATGGGGGGTTAAGTGACTTGCCCAGGGTCACACAGCTAGTAAGTGTTAAGTGTCTGAGGGCTGATTTGAACTCAGGTACTCCTGAATCCAGGGCTGGTGCTTTATCCACTGTGCCACCTAGCTGTGCCCCTATCATAGGCTTTTTAAAAAAATTATTTTTTTTTTTTTGCAGGGCTATGGGGGTTAAGTGACTTGCCCAGGGTCACACAGCTAGTCAAGTGTCTGAGGCCAGATTTGAACTCAGGTACTCCTGAATCCAGGGCCAGTGCTTTATCCACTGGGCTACCTAGCTGCCCCTTATTCATAGGCTTTTAAAGTAACAGAGCTTCCCTAATAACATTTTCATAGTATGTCTTACATCTCTAATCAAATCTTTCATCACATCTGGTGTTTCATCCACTCAGGATACAAAAGAGGAAGATTTTAGTTTTTCAAATCATCATAAAACTCATTTATGTATTTGGGTGACTCTCTTGCACACCATATTAATTTTTTTTTGTGGGGCAATGGGGGTTAAGTGACTTGCCCAGGGTCACACAGCTAGTAAGTGTCAAGTGTCTGAAGCTGGATTTGAACTCAGGTACTCCCAAATCCAGGGCCGGTGATTTATCCACTTCGCCACCTAGATGCCTCATACCATATTATTTTCAAGTGGAACCATCTGAAGTTGCTTTACTTGTGATTTATCAACAACATCAATAGTTGCAGGTAACACCATCATTTGTTCTACTGAATAAGGTTTTTAATGAATGGATTGATTTGTTTATTTATTTGGGTTTTTTTAGTAATTCAATAAGCAAATACAATAGCATAGTGTTTGATAAAGCCAAATACCCTCAGTTACTAGAAAGAAGACTCACTATTTGATAGAAACTGCTGGGAAAACTGGACAGCAGTCCAGCAGAAATGAGGTTTATCTCAGAACCTTACATCGTATATCCAGTGGCAAGGCAAAAGTCAGGATGGCTGACAATGTCCCAGGACACAGGTGATGACCTTGGTCTCTTCAATATCTAACCCAGCCAAGCACCTTCCAGGTTGTAGGCATTCAATAAATACTAATTTTGCAGATGACAGTGATTGCAGCCAGTAGGACAAATGTTTATGTATGTATATATTGCATATCTTATTGTACCTCATACCAACATATACTAATAGGTATTTATAGATTTCATTTAAAATATTTGTAAAAAATGACTAATATTTTATATAATTGCACATGTATAACCTATATATGATTGCTTACCACCTCAGGGAGTGGGGAGGGGAGGGAGGGAAGATGGGATAAAATTTGAAACTCAAAAGTATAAATAAAAATGTTTATCTTTTTTTTTTAAATGAAATATTTGTGAACCATGAATTTTTTTGGATCCTATATCTTCCTTATGAAGCAAGAGCAAAAAATGTTGCAGAAAATATGTCAACATCTTCCCTTCTGTAGGTCAGTACCTTTATAAGATAAAACTTCTGATTTATTGACCATATCTATAAGAATGAGTAAGAAATATGGAATTTGTTAGTGATTTTGATGAGGATAGAAAAATCTATTAAGACCCAAATCCTTACTTTCTAATGAATATCATTCCACTTCATCTACTTGCTTTTGAAGAAAAGTGGGTTTTGTCCTGTCAAAGTTGAATCTGTCATTTCTATGTAGTCTATAGCAGTGGATAATTGCCTTCCCATGGTGACCCCATCTGTCCACACCACAGAGAGCACTGAACTTGGTTACTTCAAAGAAAGAACAGGGTAGCATTATTGGAAGATAAAAATGCCATAAATAATATTCATAAAATGACCCTGTTTCTAAGGGTAGTGGTATACTGCAGTGCTCTCCATTCTTTTGTTTTTTTACACCATGTCAAGGGTCTCTTGTCATGTTCCTGGGGTTTGTAGGGGCAATTCACACTAAATGTCTCCCCCTCCAGTAGTCTGTGCTCTTCCTCAGCTGGAACTTCTCCTCCTCTGGGGCCTGGGGAGATCTGCGTCATCTCCTGGGTTTGGAGCTCAGTCTGCCTCCTCCCTGGCTTGTCTGGGGGATAAGAGGGTTAGGGGGAGCCTGGTCTCCTCAGAGAACAGCCTCCTCTGCCCTCCCACAGACAGAATAAGCACTAAAGAGGCACTTTAGTGAATTTCCCTCCTATCCCTGCCCCTGAATACCCCATGGTGTCTAGTCCTTCCCCCGACCTCCCTCTTCTCTCCCATCCCTCCCCATTTCTCTTTAACATTCACCCTCCTCAGCCCTCTCCTCCTCGTGCTTGTCCCAACCCCTCACCTGAGATTCCCAGTGACAGCAGCAGCAGCAGCTGTAGGATTTCTGGAGCCATGCTGGTCCTCTCTGAGTGTTCAAGGGACACAGGGAGCTGCCATGTATATAATTTTAATGCCATGTATATAATATATAATATTATTATAATATAATATTATATGTGTATATAATATATAATGCTATGTAATTAGAATAACCATGCTTGACTAGAATGAAGAGAAAGGAGAACTCACCTCCTTCCCTTCTTTACAGGCACAAGGGAACTAGGTAGGTGTGTTGGTGAGTATGACTGAACTGCTTTTCTCCCTCTTTCTTACACAGTCTTTGTTGTATGGGATCTTTTGTATTCTTTGGGTGAGTTATATTGGGAAACAAAGGTGAGGTAGTGCCAAAAGACATCAATAAAATTTTAAAAGAAGTCAGTAGGAGGAAGACCCTAAACATGAACCCCTCTGGGGAGGAAAGGGAACATTATTTGCTCAACTAGTGATTAGAAAAAAATGACTTCAGCAGCTCCCTGTCCAAAAAGAGGTCATTAATTGATTATTCAGGTCATAACTATCATGCAGCAGAAGTTGAGAGGGAGAAAGTAGAATGTTGTATAGGGAATTCTTTGTCAGGTGGGGGTTGAATTGGCCAGCCCCTAGATAGATGGCAGAATCATAGGATGATATATATAAAACTGTAAAGAAACTTGAAGGTCATCTGGTCGAATGTTCTCATTTTCCAGTGAGGAAAGGAGGAAGCCCAGAAAGATTAAATGAAGTCAAACAGCTAAGCAGTACCTAGCAGGAATCCAAGAGGAACCCTTTCCTCTGGCTTCAAATCGGGCATTTTCTACAAGTTTCCCTGATTCTTTGCAATACCAAGAACTCTTAGGGAGAAATAATAATTATGTTTCCCCCTTAACCTAGGAGACAAATAGTGCTTATTTCCAGGTCAGCTTCCAGGCCTCCCCACCCAGTAGAAATCCTCTCCCTCCTCTCTACATCCTTCAGTCATATCCTCCCCCTCCCCAAATCCCACATTCAACTGAGATGGTTGGATGGAAAGACATAATACTGTCCAGAGGAAAACCCCTGCTCTGTTATCTGTGTGATTGTGACAACTCATTTCCTCACTCTGGGTCTTTGTTTCCTCACTGATAAAATAAAAGGATTGGACCAGATAACATCCAAGTTCTCTTTAGACTTTAGACCTTATGAAAGTACCTCAAATGCATTGCTCCTACCTTGTCAACCATAGGAAGGCACTCAGAGAGGAAAGGAAGGTTGTAGTGAGGTGGCATAGGGATGTGTAAGGGGCTAAAATTCTAGCTAGTCTGTCTAAAATATCTAATGAGTGGTTGCCAGTAAATTACAAGCTTTAGCGAGAGTTTAGACTTTTAAGCATTTATTAAAGAGCATTAAGATCTAATGATCAGAGAGAAAGGTAAAAATCTAACTATTTCTAAGAGACCCATCATCCGACCTGCCATGGCAAGGTCAGGAATCAAAATGGGCAGAACCCCTCCACCAGTGTCAGGTTCCTACTTCGTGTCCTCCTCCCAGAAATGGGAGGCTCCTCAAGTTGATTGGCTGGTAGCCTTGATAGACAGTACCCACGAGCAAATGTCACTTCCTGACACTAAGGAACTGACCACATGGCTTGCCCTCAGACACTTTCTCCTCATGGTGAAACTTTCCTACGGTAACTTTCCAGCAGGTGGCATCACTCCAATCGTTACAGATGTCATTTACCAAGATGTGCTCCTTAATGTCCAACTGTCTCATGGGACTCAACTCTAATCCTAGAACTTGAGTCATGTCTGAATTTCAGTCTGATGGTTGTGAAAATGATTATTAATAATCAATATCTTGGGGAGATTCAAATTTCCACCCCCTCTTCTTCCAAAGTCCTGACTCTAAGTTTAGTTTTTCTTCAGAAGGGCATTACTTATGAGATTGCATTAACTCTCTTCCATTTTGTTCAAGGTCCCACCTTGGTGGAAGCTATTGTGTTCCACTCAGGCTTGGGTGGGAATGCATTCCTTGAATTAAGAACCTAAAGTTACTGGTGGTCTGCTATGGAGATACTTTCCCTATCCAAAAGATACTCAGCCTTTCATTTTAATATACCCCACCTCCAATCATGTTAACCAATTAGGTTTGATTGCTGTTTAATGGACCACCTATTATTTCGAAGGGTCTTTAAATTGTTTGTTTGTTTTTGGCAAGGCAATTGGGTTTAAGTGACTTGTCCAGGGTCACACAGCTAGTAAGTGTCAAGTGTCTGAGGCTGGATTTGAACTCAGGTCCTCCTGAATCCAGGGTCAGTGCTTTATCCACTGCACCACCTAACTGCAATCTATAGTGTTTATAAATTGTGAGTCACCACCTTGATTATCTTTGGTCTAAGGGGATGGCCACATGGCCATTTTTTTTTTATTGATACCTGCTGGCCTTATTAATGAAATTATCAAAATACCCAGAAATCAAGTCTCTCCAACTTTTTAATCATTATAAGGTCAAGCACCAGACTTCACCACCAGGCTCTCTGAAGAGAGCTACATACATGGGTTGTAAGAAAAAGCCAAAAAATAAATAAATAAAAATTTAAAAATCAAATCAAAACAAAACCAGAAGAAGAAGAAGCAGAAGCAGAAGTGGGAGGGGTGGGGCGTAGGGGGGAGACATGCCATTCTTTTGTTTTGTTTTGTTTTTACAATATAAAAATATTTATTTAAATTCCCCCTCCCCCAATTAGATGTAAAAACAATTTTCTTCCAATAGTAACTATGTTTTTTAAGAGCCCAGGTTGTTCTATGGGAGGTTCTCTGGCCCTATCTTGGGGGTCAGAGACCTGCTGAGTATAGGCACCCCAGCAGGAACTTTCCCACCCCTGCCCTTTGAGTACTACACTTCTGCACCCACTATGTCAGTTCTGCTCCTCCTTCCTCTCAGAAGCTGAGAGGAAGCAAGAGCAGGGTCAGGTCTCTGCTCCTCATACCATCTCTCTTGGGGACAAAGGGTTGGCAACTCCCCTTGTTCTCTTCCCTTGAACACTCAGAGAGGACCAGCATGGCCCCAGAAATCCTACAGCTGCTGCTGCTGCTGTCACTGGGAATCTCAGGTGAGGGGGGTTGGGACAAGCACGAGGAGGAGAGGGCTGAGGGATGGTGAATGGTAATGAGAAATGGGGAGGGATGGGAGAGAAGAGGGAGGTCGGGGGAAGGACTAGACACCATGGGGTATTCAGGGGCAGGGATAGGAGGGAAATTCACTAAAGTGCCTCTTTAGTGCTTATTCTGTCTGTGGGAGGGCAGAGGAGGCTGTTCTCTGAGGAGACCAGGCTCCCCCTAACCCTCTTATCCCCAGACAAGCCAGGGAGGAGGCAGACTGAGCTCCAAACCCAGGAGATGACGCAGATCTCCCCAGGCCCCAGAGGAGGAGAAGTTCCAGCTGAGGAAGAGCACAGACTACTGGAGGGGGAGACATTTAGTGTGAATTGCCCCTACAAACCCCAGGAACATGACAAGAGAACTTTGACATGGTGTAAAAAACAAGAGAATGGAGAGCACTGCATTGTCTTAGAAACAGAGTCCAAGTTTTCAGTATCAGGCAAAAAATACTTCTCCTCTTACGACAGCAATAGTGGCATCATCACTATCACGATGTCTGGACTCAGAGTAACTGACTCAGGTGTCTACGAGTGTGGGATCTATGAAGTAGCTCCTAAGTGGGGAAAAGATGTCCTCAGGAGATTCCACCTGGTGGTGTCCCCAGGTAAGTCCCTTCCAGCTAGAGCCTGTTCAATTCAACCAACATTTGCTACACACAGATGAAGTTCAAGGCTCTTCCTTGGGGGCTTTGAGGTTCCTCGGGATGGGAGGGGGGCATAAACCCTCCCACTTTCTAGCTCTCACTTTTTCTCCTCTCCCTCTTTGCCTCCGCCAACTTCTGTCCACTCTCTTTACTATGATTCTAACCCAATCTAATAAACATTTATTAAATGCCTACTATGTGCTAAGCTGGGGATACAACTAATACCAAGGAAAATAGTTCCTGCCTTTTAGGAGCTTACAATCCAAAGGGGGAGACAACACTCAAAAGGAGACAGGAAAGGGGGGTGGTGAGAGGAGAGGTTCATGGGACACCAAGGGCATCCTGGCACAAGGGTGTCTTGTTCCCTGGAGTTGAAACCAGACAGGGCAGCAGGTACAAAGTAGAGTGAGATCATTCTAGGAGGGATTAGCCTAGGGAGCCTGATTGAAAGCTATCTCTGGGATTCATGGCAGCTTCCCAATATCCACCATCTCTCTCTCTCTCTCTCTCTCTCTCTCTCACACACACACACACACACACACACACACTTCACTGGTTTAGATTCCTGCACACTCTGGCCCCTCTCTTTAGGAAACAACAGAAGCATAGCTGAAACTCTCTCTCTGATCATTCAACCAATCAATAAATGCTTACTGTGTACCAGGAACTGAGTTAGGTGCTAGGGATACCAAGACAAGTTAAGACAGTCTTTGCCTTCAACGAGCTCACATTCTAATTTGGGAAGGCTACTTATAAATAGCCAAGTACTTAGGTAACCAAGGAAGGGAAAGTCTCTTGCAGAGGCTGGGATTTGAACTGGGTTTTTTTGGTTTTTTTTTTTTTTTTGCAAGGCAATCAGGATTAAGTGACTTGCCCAGGGTCACACAGCTAGTAAGTGTCAAGTGTCTGAGGCCAGATTTGAACTCAGGTCCTCCTGATTCCAGGGCCAGTGCTCTATCCATTGCTCCACCTAGATGCCCCTTGAGCTAAGTCTTGAAGGAAGCCAAGAAAACTAAGAGGGGGAGGTGAAGTAAGAAAGCATTCCCAGAATGGAGACAGACAATTGCAAAGGCACTGTGGAGTCAGGAGATGGTGTGCAAGGAACAGAAAATAGGCTAGTGTTTTTCTATCATGGAATTATAGAAGGAAGGAAGGAAGGCATAAGAGGTAGGTAGGGGTAGACAGGAAAGTGACAGGTTATGAAGAACTTTCAATATGAAAATAAAGACTTTATATTTGATCCTGGAGGTAATAGGGAGCCATTGGAGTTTATTGAGTAGGAGTGTGACATGGTAAGACCTACCTTTTAGGAAAATCACTTTGGTAGCTCAATGGTGGTTATATTGGAGTGAGAAGAAACTTGAAGCAGGGAGACCTAATAACAAACTATAAAAATAATCCAAGTGAGGGTCACTAAGATTTGTCCATTGATTGGATATATGAAATGAGTGTGAAGAGTTTAGGATGATGCTGAAGTTGTAAGCCCTAGTAACTGGAAAAATGGTAGTGCCCTTGAAAGACATAGAAAAACAATGAGTTCTGTTTTGGATATATTGAGCTTAAGATATGTATAGGACATTGTTTGTGTTCCACTTTGTTAGAGACAGTGAAAACATCCCATAGTGATATACCTAAACAAGCCATCAATGGACTTAGAGATATCATAGGAGTCTCAACATGACTACAGCAGTAGGAAAAAATAGGATAGACTACTGGAGAACATATAATGAATGGTATATGACACAGCTCAACAGGGTACCTCATAGAATGCATTCATAAAATACATTGTACTTCTTAAAGCATAATTCCCCTTTTAGGTCCACATCCCTGTGCTGGTAGCTCCTAGGTAGTACAGGAGATGGGGAACCCACACATTTCTCCCACTGTTTTCTCTTTGCAGCTCAAACACAGAACCCCATCAAAGGGATGCAAGCTACCTCAGAGGCCACTACAACCAGTTCTGTGACCAACAGGTACGGTACCTTTCTAAAAGCATGGGTCAGGGCACCTAGGTGGCGCAGTGGATAGAGCACCAGCCCTGGATTCAGGATTACCTGACTTCAAATCTGGCCTCAGACACTTGACACTTACTAGCTGTGTGACCCTGAGCAAGTCACTTAACCCCAATTGCCTCATTCGCCCCCCCAAAAAAATTAAAAATACAAAACAACATGAGTCCTCAAAGCTCTTGGAACCAGAAATCCATGTGTCCCCAAATTACTTTTTAAATACAAAGTGTCCCTATACTCACTGACATTTTCTAGTCTCAGTTCAGAAGATAGAAAGTCCCAGGGAGCCTAGAGCTATAGTAGGCAAAGGGTAACTGGGCTTAATTCCTATTCTCCCTATATTCAAATTTGTTTTGATCTGAAGTCAGATTTCCTTTAGCCACAGCCTTTAGCTCAGCCTACAGATTAGTGAGAAAGATGTGGTATGGTAAATTCCCCTTCCTATTTCCCCTTTATCTCATCTCTATCTGTTTAACAGGCTTATCTTGTCACACCACCTAATTAGAGTCAGTCCTTTGTTTTAAGCCAATGTGTCTAGAACTTCTGTGAGATAAAATATATACATGTATATATGTATATTCACACCCTTAATAATGGGTATGAATATATAAACCCTGCAGAGAAAAAAAATATTTATATATTTACATGTATGCATATATATAACTTGTATATTTATATAAATTATACATAGCACAACATATCAATATATTTATATATTTATATAATTTAATAGTATATTAGTATAATATAAGCATATAAGATATATTAAATATAATACCTTATATAATATATATTTTAATATATGATGATATTTACATGTTTATATATAACATATTTGTATATTATACACATACATATATTTGTTTTCTGTGGGGTTTATATAATCACGACCATTATTAAGAGGTATGAATACATAAAGATAAAAGATAATATGGACAAATTAGGGTTAGTTGAGCTAAAGAGCTGGTCACCAGTTAACCACTTAAGGCAAAGGTGCTTCCCTCTCAGCCAAACTGGGGAACCCCAGCCCACCCCTACTTCCCATCTGACTGTCCCAAGGAGGCTTCCTTATTCCCTGACCTGAAGGAGCCAGTCTCTAGCAAAAATGGTATGGTATAAAAATACACGCAGGTTTGAGGTGGAACAGGGTTTCTAAAGGCAAATTTTCTGTACTGGCATTTTTGCCTTCAGAAATTGTACCCTGCCTTGTACCCATCTGGCATTCAGTGCCTTCATGTTACCCCTTAGTTGCCTAGTTCACTATGCTCCTAGGATGGAAAACTCCAGCACTTTCAAAGTCCTTCTCACTGGGCAGCAGATATGCCTTAGAATTCCTGCTATGCTTCATGCCACCGATGTGACTGACCATGGACAAGTGCAGGGTCTCAGTTTAGTCTTCTTTTAAATGGACTCAGACTTGATGACCCTTAAGGCCCTTGCTAATTCTAAGTCCTGTGATCCAGATAAGCAGATTCAAATTCGTATCCATACTTGAGAGGCTGGACTAGGTCCTCCTTCTCACCAAAGCCTTGTTCCCTTCTGGAGCTCATTCTCCTTATCTGTAAAATATGGTGTTTGGACTCAATAATACCTAAAGTGCCTTCACTTTCTAGAGTTTATGATTCTATGGGGGGAGAAGAGGGGAATGTTCATACGTAAAACCTCATTTAACCAGAAAGCGAAATCTAAAACCCTATTACCTGCAAGAATAAAAGGTAAAGGCTTGAGATAGCTACCTTCTATTGTAAGATTGTGGTGCAGGATTATCAGGAAGATCTGAGTTCAAATGCTGCCTCAGACAATCACTAGCTATGTGACCCTGGGAAAGTCATTTAACCTCTGTTTGCTTCATGGGGGTGGTAATAGAACCTATCTCCCATAATTCTTTTGAGGATCAAAGGGATATTCTTTGTAAAGCACTTTGCAAACCTTAAAGCACTATGTAAATGTTAGCTGTTATTACTTTTATGTGATAGCTAGATTTATTTATTTATTCACCACTTACCTCAAAATTAATCTCTCCCATCAGAGAGGGATAACAAAACTAACACACTTGATACATATTTATTCCAGACAATATGCATCCAGAAGTCCGCCAGAAATAGTCTTTGGTCACACTCTTACTGGCACCTTGAGACTGACAACTTAGTGACAGTGAATAATGCACATTTCTCAAATCCTTCAAATCTCTAAGTCAAACTAACCTGGCCTGTGTTCCATTCCCACCAAAATGTCTCTTGTTTTCTAAGGTGATTATTATTTCGTGCCACTGAAGAAGCTAAGTGGTGTTGTGGATAGAGGATTAGGACTAGAATTTAAAAGACCAGAGTTCAAATCCAGCCTCACGTACTTTCTAGCTGAGTGACCTTGGGCAAATTACTTAACCTCTGTCTGCCTCTGTTTCATTAACTGCAAAATGAGGAAAACAAAAGCACTAATTTCACAGGGTTGTTGTGAGGATCAAATAGGAAATTTTTAAAAATGCTTAGCATAGTGCCTGGCACATAGTATCCACTTAATAAATATTTATTCTCTTCTTGTAAATGAATCACTATTGGTGTGTCCATCCACTAAGTGAATCCTGGATTGACATTTGCATTTTCACAAGGTCCCTCTGCAGGCAATGCTCCTTGTAGGTCCCTAATACCTCCATTTGTCATCTTTCTTGTTTCCCACATTCCTGGTTTTCCAGCATTCCATGGTTCAGATCTTACTACTAGTCCAACAGTATCCCATGTCCTAGAATGTTTTTGTTCTAATAATAGAAGTTGAGGCACTCTGAAAATCCAGCACTATTTCTGGGCAAGTAAGTCTTTTTGGCTCCCCTAAAAAGGACCCTCCCCTATGGAGGAGAAAGAGCATGGAACAAAGAATATTAAAGAGAGAAAGAATATATAGGACCCAAAATCTAGAGTTTAGATAACATTCAATCCAACCCTCAAATTTTACAGATGGGGAAATTGATCACAGAGGTTAAAAGATGAGTTCAGAGTCACATATGTAAGAAGGAACCTGCCAGGTGGTTGATCTGCCACCAATTCCACAATACTTTCCACTACTCATGACACCATTTTGAGACCTCTCCTTTTATAGATAATGGAACTGAAGCCCAAACAGAAGAAATAAGCAAACGCGATTGCTACCCCTCCCCTCAGGAAGCATGTGAGTGGCATAACTGATATCAGAACTCAGGTATCCTGACTCCTTATAAAGTACTATTTCTACCAAAATATGCTGTAAAAATGTGTGCTTTGAGGGATGCTCTTTTAGCATCCAACTTTTAGTTTCATTCAGTAATGTCTGATTCTTTGTGACTCCATTTGGGATTTTCCTGGCAAAGACATTCAAATAGTTTGCCATTTCCTTCTCCAGCTCATTTTACAGATGAAGAAACTGAGGCCAAAAGGGTGAAGTCACTTACCCAGGGTCACACAGCTAGTAAGTGTCTGAAACCAGATTTAAACTGCCTTCCTTACTCTAGGCTCAGCACTCTAAACACTTGTACTACTTAGCTGCCAAAAGACCTATACAACCCAAAAGAGCTTTCCTGGGAACCTAACATAATGTCTGAAATTCCAACATGAGAGTCATCATTCAGGGCTAAGAAACCAAAGTGATAGGAGAGGTGGAAGTATTTTGCCCAATTAGAGTCCTTTAAGCCAGAACTTCTCTTCAAAATTATACTTACAGTTAGATAGATAGATAGATAGATAGATAGATAGATAGATAGATAGATAGATGATAAATAGAGGATAGATGATACACACACATACATATACATATATGATATGCATATATACACAAGTATACATATAATACATGTACACATATATTTACATATCAAACACATAAATATGCATGGGTTTATATAAAAATAATTTGTTCTCTGTAGAATGTATATATCCACACCCATTATCAAGGATTAGGTCATCAAATAACTTCTACTTTATGGATCTAAGTTTCCCCAATAATTACCAGTCACCTCATAGTGCAAGGGGGAAGAGGGATGAAATTTGAGAGATTTTAACATAGGATGATTATGTTTTTATAAGAGGAAAATGCTAGGAAAGATTTGTAATTTGGGAGCACTGTTTTGGACTGAGGCAATCAGCCACTACAATGGGGTATTTTGAGCTATTGAGGGAAGTGGAATTTGAGGGCATCAGGCAATTATGGAAGGGGAAAATGTCCCAAAGGATAGTAGAATAATCAGGACAACAAAATCCCTTACTTTACTGCATCAGGCAAATCAGCCAACCCAGGTTTCTTTTCCTTCCTGTCATGCCCTTGAAACACTTACACTATTAGAAAATCCTTCTTTTTAAAGCTGGTCCAATGCTCCAATTGGAGGTCCTCCTGGTAGGCCTCTTATAAAGCAGGAAAACCAACCTGGAACCAGAAAAAAAGGGAAAAATTTAAAAGAGCCCTTAGCTTCCTCCCTCACCCCCAACCTTGAGAAAGAGAGAGAGAGAGTGCTCATCAATAGTCATTGTGTATGTTATTTAAAGAAATTAATAGAAGAAAACACCAACCTAACCATGATAACTTGTTAATGGATTAAACAATCCAGTAAAATGATCCCTGGTGAGTTTAAATGATCTATTCAAGGTCACAGAGGTGACTTTGACACTAGTATCTGAGAAAGAATTTGAACCTGGGTCCCTGCCAATTCCAAGACCTGCATTCTATTTATTATGCTGTGTCCCTGTCCATGAACAAATATAGCTAAGCAATAAACTCAAATGACATCAGCAATTTAGACAGCAGATTTTTTCCCTGGAAACTTGACTGAAATTTAAGGAGATTATCCTCTTCTCCTTGATTCCACTGCTAGCAAGACTAATATTAGGGTGTGGTCAATAGTTCTCCATGGGTACCTGACACAGAGAGCCTGGCCCCAGGGGATGAGGCACATAATGGTGGCACAGTACAAAGGGAATGGTTGTTTTCAAACTGTATATATAAGTTATTGAACATGGTCTTTCTTTCATTGCTCTTATAGTTGTGAATGAGATCATACTAATTGCTCAGGATCAGTTCAGTGACCACTTCACTTGGCCCAACAGAGACATGAGAATTCAGAGTTGGCTACTTTTTACAAAGGTAGAAATAGAGTTAAAATAGTATAATGGCCATGGCAAGAGATAAAAGACATCTGATCCCCTGGGAAAGGTTGTTAATAAGGATATCCTGGAAAACTACTGTGTATAGGCCCATTGTTAATTGATATGTGTAAACAACTGGGATCAATTTCCAACAGCAAGATGATGATATCATTCACCCTTTGATATAGAAGAACAATCCTAACTTGCAAGGTACATAATTTGTGCATGGCACCTGATTTTGTCTGAGTAGCTAAAGGATCAGGGTGACTTGTAGCCAACTCAACCTTAATGGCCTCCTGAATCCTTTTTTTTCTTTTTTTTTTTTAATCTTTATTTATTTATTTAGAATTTTCCCACCTTACATATAAAAAAAACAAATTGTAACATCAATTTTTAAAACTTTGTGTTCCAAATTCTCTTCCTTCCTCCCTATCCCCCCTTAAGAACTCAAGCAATTCAATATAAGTTATACATATGCAGTCATGCAAAACACAGCACAGAAAAAAACTTTAGAAAAAGGAACTAACAACAACAAAAAATATACTTCCATCTGTTTTCAGATGCCTTCAGTTCTTTCTCTGTAGATGCATTGCATTTTTCATAAGTCCTTCAGAGTTGTCTTGGATCATTGAATTGCTGAAAATAACTAAGTCATTCACAGCAGATCATCTTACAGTATTTTTCTTGTTTTGTATATAGTACATTTCACTTTGCATCAGCTCATGTAAGTCTTTCCAGGTTTTTCTGATAGCATCCTGCTCATCGTTTTTTTTATAGTAAACTACATTTATATGGTACTTTAAAGGGAGATTCCCTTGCAAAACACCCACAGGGTTGATTATTACAACAACAATAATAGTTAACATTTATATAGTACCTTATACCTGACAAAGAATTTTCTTCACAATAGCCCAGCAAAGTACCACCACCACCACCGTCATCATCATCTCACATTACTCTTGCCTCTGCTTCAAATATTCCCCCAGTTACTATTGATAACTGTGTTTCCCTCCATGATATTCACTCCCCAAATTTACTCTATTTTTATCTTCTTTTACCCTTTCCCTTCTCAAAAGTGTTTTGTTTCTGACTGCCCCTCCACCAACCTGCCCTCCTTTTCTTCATCCCTCCCCACTTATCCCCTTCCTCTCCCACTTCCCCACAGGGCAAGATATATTACTATACCCACTTGAGTGTGTATGTTATTCCTTCTTTGAGCTAATTCTGATGAGTGTAAGGCTCATTCACTCCCCCACTCCCCCATCTTCCCCTCCATTCCATCAGCTTTTTCTTGCTTCTTTTATATGAGATGCTTTACTCCATTCTGCCTCTCCCTTTCCCTTTCTCCCTGTGCAATTCTCTCATCCCTTAATTTTATTTTAAAGATGTCATCATGGGGGAGCAGCTAGGTGGCACAGTGGATACAGCACCGGCCCTGTAGTCAGGAGGACCTGAGTTCAAATCCGGCCTCAGTCACTTGACACTTACTAGCTGTGTGACCCTGGGCAAGTCACTTAACCCCAATTGCCTCACCAAAAAAAAAAAAAAAGACAAACAATCCCCCCCCCACAAAGATGTCATCATGGGGCAGCTAGGTGACACAGTGGACAAAGCACCTGCCCTGAAGCCAGGAGGACCCTAGCCCAAATCTGGCCTCACACACAAGCCACTCACCAGCTACTTGACCCTGGGCATGCCACCCGACCCTGACTGCCCCACCAAAAAAAAATGATAAACAAAAAAAAATGCTGTACAAATACCATCCCTTCATCATCAATTCCCAACTGTACCCTCTGTCTAAATTTATTCCTTTCAGCTGCCCCAATACTGAAAAAGTTCTTACATGTTAGAAGTATCATCTTCCCATGTAGGAATGTAAACAGTTTAACCTTTTAATCTCCCTCATTATTTCTTTTTCCTATTTACCTTTTTATGCTTCTCTAGGGTCTTGTATTTGAAAGTCAAATTTTCCATTCAGTTCAGGTCTTTTCTTCATGAATGCCTGAAAGTCCTCTTTTTCATTGAAGTTCCATTTTTTCCCCTGAAATATTATACTCAGTTTTGCTGGGTAGGTGATTTTTGGTTATAATCTCAATTCTTTTGCCCTCCAGAATATCATATTCCATGCCCTCTGATCCTTTAATGTAGAAGCTTTCAGATCTTGTGTTATCCTGACTGTGGCTCCATAGTACTTAAATTGTTTTGTTTTGTTTTGTTTTTTCTGGCTGCTTGCAATATTTTCTCCTTGACCTGGGATCTCTGGAATTTGGCTACAATATTCCTGGAAGTTTTCCTTTTGGGATCTCTTTCAGGAGGTGATTGATGGATTCTTTCAATTTCTATTTTACCTTCTGCTTCTAGAATATCAGGGCAATTTTCCCTGACAATCTCTTGGAAGATGCTGTCTAAACTCTTATTTTGGTCATGGTTTTCAGGTAGTCCAGTGATTTTCAAATTATCTCTCCTGGATCTATCTTCCAAGTCAGCTGTTTTTCCAAGGAGATTTCACATAGCCCTCTATTTTTTTTTAAATTAATTTGGATTTGCTTTATTGTGTCTTGGTTTCTCATAAAGTCATTAGCTTCCATTTGTTAAATCCTAATTCTTAAGCAATTATTTTCTTCAGAGAGCTTTTCCATCTGGCTTTTCCAGCTGTTGACTTTTTTTTCATGACTTTCCTGTATCAGTCTCATTTCTTTTTCAATTTTTTCTCTACCTCTATTACTTTTCCCTTTACTTCTCTTACTTTATCTTCAAAGTCCTTTTTCAGTACTTCTATATCCTGAGACCAATTCATATTTTTCTTGGAAGCTTGGGATGTGGGAGCTCTGACTTTGTTATCTACTTCTGAGGGTGTATTTTGAACTTTCTTGTCACCAAAGAAACTTTCTATGGTCTACATCTTTTTCTGTTGGTTCATTCTGATAGCCTATTCATTTTTAACTCCTTCTTATAGTGGGGCACTGCTCCCAAGACACACTGTCCCAAGCTTCAGGGGGTCCCAGGTGGTACAATTTAAGGAGAGGCACATTCTGCACTCACCTGGCCTGTATTCTCATCTGTAAATAACCCCAGGCCTAACTTACTCTTTAACCTGGAAACAATAAATCTGTTCTGCTGTGGTTGCTAGCTCTGGCAAGCCTGCACCCCTCCCCAACCTGGGCCACCACTCAAGACTGCTTCCTGATTCCCAGCACAGGCAAAACAATTGAGTTTCACCTCAGCACCAGCAAAGACCCCTGTAATCTCTCCCCTGGCCAGCCAATTAGCCCTCTCACCAGACCATGAGCTTAGTTTGAGGAGAAACCACCACTGCAGTCAATTCAGAGGCTATAGGGATCTCTTTCCCTGGTGTGGCCTGGATCTGTGTTAGCATGGCTGCAGGGCTGTGCTTCACTCTCACCCCAGTACAACATACCTTTCCTGCTGACCTTCTAAGCCATCTTTGGCTGGGAAATGATCTCACACCAACCTTTTGTGGGTTCTGCTGCTCCAGGAATTGTCTTATGGCATTATTTGGAGGTTTTTGGAGAGAGCGTGTGGGGAGCTTGGAGAAATTATTGCCTTTCCTCTGACATCTTGGCTCTTTCCAGCGTTTATTATTAAAATATATTTAATGTAGTAAAGAATTGACCCAGTATCATTTAATACAAGCAGAATAACCCCCAGTGCCATATTGTCTTTAAGAGAGCACATGACATCAATCAGAGTTCAGAAGCCCTATAACCTACTCTGGCCTAAGAGAAGAGTGCTCACCTGTGGAGAACCCAGAGGGCTCTCTGTCGTCCCTTTGACTGAGTTCCCCCTCCCCAGACTCAGGCCATAGTCACTGAAGCAGCAAGAGTTTCCTGGGAGAGTTTTGTGGTCAAAGCTTGAATTCCAGAGACAATGCTTGGCCGTTCTCCTAAGGGCAGGGCAGGCAGTTGAGCTAACCTCGCCTTGTTAAGGCCTGGAACAAGTTCTGTCATGTCAAGGATGAAAGGTTGAAAATTTTTCTTATTCTCTTAGAATTATTCTTGCAGGGACTTTATTTGATTTCTTTTTGGTTTTTTGCTTTAAATACTGAGCTATCCTAATAATAAAAGGTGCACACAGTTATTCACTCATAAGGTGGTGCTATCCTCCCAGACATTCAAGATCACAACTTCAGCTCCATTCCTGAATCTTTATTGGCCTTCATCATGTATATTCAATCTGTTACAAAGTATTGTCATTTCTATCTTCTTTTTCCTTTTTTTTTTTTTTCAGGGCGCTGAGGTTTAAGTGACTTGCCCAGGATCACACAGCTAGTAAGTGTCAGGTTTCTGAGGCCAAATTTGAACTCAGGTCCTCCCGAATCCAGGGTCAGTCCTTTATCCACTGCACCACCTAGCTGCCTCTGTCATTTCTATCTTTATCTCTTGTATGTATTCTCCTTTTTTTTCCACTCATATAGTCATCACCTTAGGTCAAGTCCTCATCACCTATGACCCAGACAATTACTATAGCTGTCTAATTGATTTCCCTGCCTCCAATCTTTCCCCATTCCATATAGCTACAGAGTGGAGAAGGAAGCTCATCAGGTGACGGATGTAGATGAGATAGCTAAAGTAGTGGAAGTGCTTGAGTGAAATAAAATGTGAAAGAAAGAATCTGTGGGAAATTGTGCCCCCGAATACATGAGGGGATTTTTCTTTTTACTTATATTGATAGTCTCTCTTGTGGGTTCCCTTGCCTTGGACATCTTCAAGCAGAGCTCCAATACCCACAGTCAATTCAGTAGCCACTGCTGATTCATTTAGAAGTTATTATTATCCACATTGAATAGGTAGGGTTCAGGGGCCCTGGTCACGGCTCTGGGATGAAGAAGAATACTTGTAGTTTCTTAAAGAGCAGAGCATAGGGCAGGACAAAGGTGAATACACCTCTCCTTAGATCATGCCACCTTGGAAGAAGTGAGGGTTTGCAGACCCCCAGAACTAGCTCTGAAAGAAAGCTTCTAGCAGGAATGAAAGACTCTCTTAGCAAAGGGTGGGGGATGATGAGGCTAGAGATGTCTGTTCTGCCTCCCTGATAGCCACACACAACTATGGCTGCTCACCACATGTGGTTTCCTTCTTCATATCCTTCCATGTGGGTGCTCTGTCCATTTTGGTTGTTTAGACTTTGTAAGATATACTGGGATTTGGAAGCTAGATTTTTTTTTTCTAAAAGCTGGCACAACTTACTTTTTTGTACTGTGCAGTTTTCATTTATGATTTCTTGAAATATAGCTCTGAAAAAAAACAGGCTTTTTTTTTAATGGTTTTTGAGGAGTCCAGGGATTCTCTGGACCAGTACATTGTCTTTCAAATGGAGCTACTTGACTTTGCTTGGACCAGGCTGATAAACAGATGTCAAAACATCTACATGGGCTGATAGGTTGGTAAAAAGACAGGATGGAGACAGCCACACCAGCTCACTTATTGGCAAAATGCTTGTGGGCATCTCCCCATGTTGGGCAATAGAGGAATATGAGGGATGGAGACACATCAAAAATAGCTGGGGGACTTTCCATGTCATTGAGTCACCTCTGCTACACTGGACTTCATCACCACAGCAAGGGAAAAACAAGGGTGGAGATCCTCTACTCAGGCTAATCGAGTGAATTTAAAATCTGCAGTTCACAGTTCTAGGGCCTAATATACAGAACTTATAATCACTACCCCTATGGAATCACATCAGTTTGATGAATGCCAATTGAAATAAAATAGGAGTCTAGTCACAATCATCTATCACACCCCTTGGTGATGCCATTGAATTCATCAGCTTGAAAGTCAGGTCACAAAAGCTGACCTGTGGGTTGAGATTCAATGAAGAAGCATTTAAAACGAGCTAGCAATGGGTTCACTGAGAATGCTGCCCTTCAGGGGGCATGCTCCACTTTTGTAAATGTGACTTCCTCCTTGATAAATTCCTGAGTCATGAGCTTGAGGTACAAGCTAACCATGGCTCAGCTCACTGGAGAAGTTCATGGGCACCTCAATATCTTGGTTCTCTGCTCTCTGTCTCCCTCTCCTGGCTCTCCCAGAAGTCTGTTTCTTCTGGTCAGTGATTCACACAAAATTTTATTTTGTTTTTCTTTCACTAAGTGTCTTCTGCCTCCTTGTAAGTTATGAACTTCCTTTTGCTCTGTTTTCTCCAAAGTCATCTTTGTCTTCCTTGGGGGACTCAGAGAAGTCACCTCTTGTACTCTCTTTCACATAGTAGCCCTTTAATAAATGCTAGTGGATTGAACGATTGGTTTTCCCAAGAGCCAAGAATCTCTCCCAATGTTCTGTAGTCATGTAAAGCTTATACAGAAAATATGGAGAGGATTCTATCACAGGCATTGCAACAACTTGTTTGGGACCACACCTTGTCTGTTTTTCCTACCCAGGACACCAAACCCTTCCATTGTTCCTGCATTTTATGGCTTCATCCTGATTAAGGTCCTGGTATTTTTGGGCTTTCTTCTTGTCCTGTGGAAGTGGTACTCCCAGGTGAGTAGAGGCTTAAGTGAGGACCAAGATTTTAAATGAATCCAGTAACATTCCTTTACTGACCTCCAGATAGAAGTGCCTCCCTAGACTCCCAGGCAGAATAAAATGTCTGTATGTTTCCAAAGAACCAATCCTAGAGCTATCATAAAGGTAATGCAGAAAAAGGTTCCAAAAATATAAACCAAGATGGGGTATTCCCCAAATCTCAAGGCAGTTTTAAGCTTTAGTAGCTATTAAAAACCTAAAATTTCACTGACTATAGGGACACACCATATTAAATAGCTTTAAGAGCTATTTAAGAGCTTTAAGCTAGTAAAACTTAAAACTCAACTGAGACTTTGGAGACATACTGCATAAACATGAGGGAACAAAGCACCCCTATGGTAAGGGGGAGAAGCCTATAGTCCTCTATTGTGTACGTACCATCAATAAAGTCACCGTATTCAGTGAAAAAACCATGAAGGAGTGTTGGCATTATTACAGTTAACAGTTCTAGGATTGCAGTGTGGGTCAAGGACAAGAAGCACAGTGGAAGGGCAAAAGAATAGGGACTACATAGAACACAGAAGGGTTGGGTCCCCAGAAGAGGAGGGGGAGAATAAATGTATCTGGGGGAGGGAAAGGTGACAGCTTGAACACAGTGTGATGGACTTTCTCTTGACCTGCCATTCCTTTCTTGGATCTCTGAATCCTGCCTGGTCCTCTGGTATAGGAAAAGAAAATGGAAGAGAATTAAGGGGGGAAAGATAACCAGGTTGAAAGAAGTAAAAATTTTATTGTGTTCTGGGGCAGAGTTGGATATGGTAGGGAGCATGGTCGTGAATAAAGTCTTTACATTTTCTGAATTTTCTCCTCTTTCCTCAAGCCAATGAAGACACGGAAGGAACAGAAGAGATAAAAAGAAAATGGGGGTCTTCAGAGCTAACCCCCAAACAGTACCATTTGTTGCTGATAACTCCAGCTTAGACCAGAGCATAGAAGACTTTGAAACATTCACATGCCAGCTAAGAGCCCAAACAACACAATTTCTGATCCCTCTGCCCAGATGCTAGAACCCTGCCCAACCATTCAGGCTTGGGACAAACCCACTGTTCTCTCCTCCTTTATGCTAATCTCTGATGATAAGAGGGTCTTTCTCAACAAGGCCAATCTTTCAACATGATCCCTTGATCTTGTTTCTTCCTATGGGCTCCAGAAGATTTCAATCTCTTCTATCCACTGGTTCCTTCTCTACCACCTATAACATCCTTATTTTTCTCCATCTCTAGGAATCATCACTAGATTCTACTATATCTACAAGCTATCATCCTATACCTCTCCTCTCCCTTTCAGCCAAATTCCTAGAAAAAGATTTCAACACATAGGGCTTAATTTCCTTTCCCCCAGTTTTCAAGTCTTTGCAGTCTGCCTTCTGATACTATCACTCAACTGAAGCTGTTCTCTCCAAATGTACCATGGACCTCTTAGCTGCCAAATCAGAAAGCCTTTTCTCAGTTCTCATTCTTTCTGACCTCTTTAAAGCACTGTATTCTGCTGACCACTCCCCCTTCTCATTGGGTTTTTCTGGCGTTGGACCTCCTGGCTGTCTAGTCTTTATTAGTCTCTTCCTCCCAGATCTCTTCTGAAACTGCCACCACCCTACACAGGCTCTCAGCACTTCATGCTTGGATTGTCACAATGGGTTTTTGGTTTATCTCTCTGACTCAGGTCTTTCCCCACTCCAGTCTGTCTTCCACTTAGCTATCAAAGTGATCTTCCTAAATAAGTCTGACTAAGTCAACCCCTATTCAATAAACTCCCTGTTATGTCCTGGATCAAATGTATAATCTCCTCTTATTTAAAGTCCTTCATAATCCGTGCCCCGCCCCCCCCTTACTATTCCAGTCTTTTTATGCCTTACTCCCACCTACGCACCCCTACATGCTCTGTGATCCAGTGGTTCTACTTCCTAGTTGTTCATTACACAAAACACTTTATCTCTCCCTCTGGGCATTTCCACTAATTATTCCCCATGCCTCACATTCACTCCTGACTTCCCTGGCTCCCTTCAAGTCCCAGCAAAAAATCCACTTTCTAGAAGAAGTCTTTGCAAATCCTCCTTAATACTAGTGCTGCTCTTCTATTGATTCTCTATAATTTATTCTGTTTATACCTTGTTTCTAAATACAAACATAGTTATTTGAATGTTGTCTTCTCCCTTAGATTGTGAGTTCTCAGATAGCAGGTAATGTTTTTTGTATCCCCAGAGCTTGGCAGAGTGAATTCTTGTTCACTGACTGGCTGACTTTTATAGTAACCTGATTGTTCTCCCTCCCTCCAGTTTCACCCTGATCCAATTTATCCTTTACATAGTGGCCAAAACCATGTCATTCCCCTATTCAATACACTCTAATGCCTCCCTACTACTGCTAGGATCAAATAGATATTCATCTGGCATTTAAAGCCTTTCAAAGACTGACCCCAACCTACTTTTTGAGGCTTTGTACACATACTCTCTTCCAAGAGCTCTATGTTGTAGTCAAACTATCTTACTGTTCTTCATGCACAACACCACATATTCCTACTCAGGACCTTTGCAGTGGCTTCCTCCTCTGTATGCCTGTAAAGCAATCCCTGCTCACCTCTGCTTCTTAGAATCTCAATTTTCCTTCAGGATTTAGGTTGTGTTACCTTCTACATGAAGCCTTATTCTATCCCCCAAACTGCTAGTGCCCTCCCCCACAAATTATTTGTAACTATTTTAAACATATCATGTTAAACATTGTCTACAATAAATAACTGTTGCCTTCCAAGATAGATCATAAACTCCTTGTAGTCAGAGAGTTTTTTGCTTTTATCTTTATAACTCCAGCTATTAACATAGAGCCTGGCTTATAGCAGATGTTTTAATAAGGGTTTATTTTTTGGTTTGATTTGTCGGCCTTAGAATTCAATTCCACTCTTTGGTAATGAAAATCTCATTCCCACTGCCATCTCTCACATGCTCTCTACCCATAGTTAGGCAGGACACATCTCTGGAATGAATAAAGCTTGTTTCTTTTTCATTTCTAATTAGTATTTTATGTTTCCACCATCACATGCAAAACAATTTTCAATGTTTGTTTTTAAAATTGAATTTCAGGGACAGCTAGATGGCGCAGTGGATAGAGCACTGGCCCTGGAGTCAGGAGTATCTGAGTTCAAATCCGGCCTCAGACGCTTGACACTTACTAGCTGTGTGACCCTGGGCAAGTCACTTAACCCCAATTGCCGCACCAAAAAAACAACAACATTGGGAGATGCTGAATAAAATAAATAAAAAATAAAATTGAATTCCAAAATCTCTACCTCTCTCCCTACCCCAGTCATTGAGAAGGCAAGCAATTTGATATAGGTTATGTATGTGTAGTCATGAAAAATATATTTCCATACTAATCATGTGTAAAAGAAAATAGTGACCAAAATTTTAAAAAAATAAATTTTAAAAAGTATGCTACAATCTCAGACTCCTTCAGTTCTTTTTCTGGGGAAGGACACCATTTTTCATTATAAGTGCTTCAGAGTTGTCTTTGATCGTTGTATTACTGAGAATAATGAAGTCGCTCACAGCTAATCATCTTACAATATTGCTGGTTACTGTGTACAATGTTCTCCTGATTCTACTCATTTCATTTTGCATCAGTTTTTATAAGTCTTTCCAGGTTTTTCTGAAAGCATTTTGTTATTTCTTTTCTTTTCTTTTCTTTCTTTCTTCTTTCTTTCTTTCTTTCTTTCTTTCTTTCTTTCTTTCTTTCTTTCTTTCTTCTTCCTTCCTTCCTTCCTTCCTTCCTTCCTTCCTTCCTTCCTTCCTTCCTTCCTTCCTTCCTTCCTTCCTTTCTGTCTTTCTGTCTTTCTTTCTTTCTTTCTTTCTTTCTTTCTTTCTTTCTTTCTTTCTTTCTTTCTTCCTTCCTTCCTTCCTTCCTTCCTTCCTTCCTTCCTTCCTTCCTTCCTTCCTTCCTTCCTTCCTTCCTTCCTTCCTTCCTTCCTTCCTTCCTTTCTTTCTTTCTTTCTTTCTTTCTTTCTTTCTTTCTTTCTTTCTTTCTTTCTTTCTTTCTTTCTTTCTTTCCTTTTTTGCGGGGCAATGAGGGTTAAGTGATTTACCCAGAGTCACACAACTAGTAAGTGTCAAGTGTCTGAAGCAGGGTTTGAACTCAGGTCTTCCTGACTCCAGGGCCATTGCTTTATCCACTGTGTCACATAGTTGCCCCCCTCTAGTGTTCTTAATCATAAAGGTTGCTGTATCTTGTCATAAGCTTTCTTCTGCCACACCCATTGCATTCATATACTCCTGTTACTCCTTCCCAGTTTGTGTGACCCATTTAACTTCTGTCCCCATTTCCTCAACTTTAAAATAGGGATAATTCTAGCACCTACTTTGCAGAGTTGTTGTGAGAATCAAATGAGATAATATTTACTTTAAAAAAACAAAACACTTAGCACAGTGCCTGCCACATAGTGGGCTCTATATAAATGCTTATTCTCTTTCCTTTCCCCTTAAAATAGTATTTAGGATCCAGATTCATTATTATTCATTAGCTTAATTTGCCTCTGCCTCCTGTCAACCTTCCTCCTCCCTTAACAAATTGCTTAAACTTCATATTGTAATAGAAGCAAAGACATTTAATTTGATTAGGAAAAAGATAAAAAAGGTTAACTTTCAAATGCAAATAGTCTAGAACTACAATACACATCATCACTTCTCAAGGTTCTAGTTTTCCACTGCCCTTCAAAAGAGAAATCTGCTACTCATTACTGATAGGAGAGAAAAGCTGAAAGTTCTGTGCCTTCTTAAGCCTGGGCACAAACATGAGAAATGGGAAATAACTGAATCATTCATTCATGGTAAGGTAGCAACACAAAGCCTCCGTATGGTGCATACATTAATTTTTTCATATGATTATTAATCGTTTTGATTTCTTTGCCTGAAAATTGTTTATATCTTTTGACCATTTATCAATTGGGAATGACTTCTATTTTTATAAATTTGATTCAGTTCTCTATATATTTGAGAAATGAGAATTGGATCTTTGGGTTTATCGTTTACTAGATTATTATAGTCATTTACTATAGTGTAATTCATACCTAATCAATTACATTGATCCGCCACTCTATTTCTTAGCCAATATCAGATTGTTTAGATAATTACTGCTTTATAATACAATTTGAGATCTGCTACTACTAAACCACCTTCTTTCATGTTTTCATTGATTTCCTTGATATCCTAGAGTTTTTATTCTTCCAGATGAATTTTGTTATTATTTTTTCTAGATTTATAAAGTAATTTTTGGAAGTTTGATTGAAATGGTACTAAATAAATAGATTGATTTAGGTAGGATTGTAATTTTTATTAAATTGGTTCTACTTACCTATGAGTAATTAATGTTTTTCCAGTTTTTTAGATCTGACTTCACTTCTGTGAGAATTTTTTTATAGTTGTATTCATATAGCTTTCCGGGTTTGTCTTGATAGGTGCATGCCCAAGTATTTTATATTGTCTACAATTATTTTGCATGGAATTTCTCTCTTTGCTTCTTGCTACTGGACTTTGTGAGTAATATGTAAAAAATGCTAATGATTTATGTGGGTTTGTTTTGTATCCTGAAACTTTTTTTTTTTTTTTTTTTTTTTTTAGTGAGGCAATTGGGGTTAAGTGACTTGCCCAGGGTCACAGACCTAGTAAGTGTTAAGTGTCTGAGGCCGGATTTGAACTCAGGTACTCCTGGCTTCAGGGCCAGTGCTCTATCCACTGCGCCACCTAGCCGCCCCTATCCTGAAACTTTTTAAAAGTTGTTAATAATTTCAAGTAGCTTTAATTGATTCTCTAGGATTTTCTAAGTATAACATCATATTGTCTGCAAAGAATTATAGTTTTGTTTCATCATTGCCTATTCTGATTTCTTTAATTTTTTCTTCTCTTATTACTCTAGCTAATATTTCTAGTACAATATTAAATAATAGAGGTGATAATGGGCATCCTTGCTTCATCCCTGATTGTATTGGGAAGGCTTCTAGCTTATGCCCACTACAGATAATGCTTGCTCATGGCTTTAGATAAATAGTGCTTATCATTTTAAGGTAAGCTCAATTATTACTATGTTCTCTGTTGTTTTTAATAGGAATGGGTGATATATTTTGTCAAAGACTTTTTCTGTGTCTATTGAGATAATTGTATGATTTCTGCTGGTTTTGTTATTGATATAGTCAATTATGCTGATCATTTAGATATAATCCCACCTGGTCATAGTGTATGATCCTTATGATACATTGCTATAATCTCTTTGCTAGTATTTTATTTTAAATTTTTGAATTAATATGCATTAGAGAAATTGATCTATAATTTTCTTTCTCTGTTTTAGTTCTTCCTGGTTTTGGTAATAGCACCACATTTGTCTTATAAAAGGAATTTGATAGAAGTCCTTTTTCACCTATTTCTCCAAATAGTTTATACTGTATTAGGATTAATTGTTCTTTAAATTTTTGTAGAACTCATTTGTGAATTTATCTGGTCCTGGGAATTTTTTCTTAGGAAGTTCATTGATGGCTTGTTCAACTTCTTTTTCCTAAAATGGGTTATTTAAAGTATTTTATTTCTTCTGTTAATCTGGGTAATTTATATTCCTTGTAGTTATTCATCCATTTTATTTAGATTGTAGAATTTATTGGCATCTCATTGGGCAAAATAGTTCCTAACAATTGTCTTAATTTCCTCTTCATTAGCAGTAAGTTCACCCCTTTCATTTTTGATCCTAATAATTTGATTTTGTTCTTTCCTTTTTTAAAAATCAAATTAATCAATGTTTTTTTCTATTTTTATTGGGTTTGGGTTTTTTTTCATAAAACCAGCTTCTTGTTTTATTTATTACTTCAGTGGTTTTCATACTTTCAATTTTTTTACTCTCTCCTTTGATTTTCAATATTTCCAATTTGGTATTTAATTGGGGATTTTTAATTTGTGCATTTTCTAGTTTTTTTAAGTTGCATGCCAAATTGATCAACCTACTTTTTCTCTATTTTATTGATGTAAGCATTTAGGGAAATAAAATTTACCTTAAGTACAGCTTTGACTGCATCTAAATTTTGATACATTGTCTGTCTCATTGTTGCCATTTTTTTTAAATGAAATAATCAATTGTTTCTTTGATTTGCTCTTTGACCCACTTGTTTTTTTAGGATCAGATTATTTAATGTCCAAGTACATTTTAATCTCTTTCAATTATCCATTATTGAATTTAATTATTATTGAAAGGATGTGTTTACTATTTCTGCTTTTCTGCATTTGATTATGAGGTTTTTATGTCCTAATACATGGTCATTTTTTGTGTAGATGCCATGTACTACTGAGAAGAAGATATATTCCTTTCTATTCCCATTCAATTTTATTCACTTCCTTAACTTCTTTCTCGTTTATTTTTTGGTTAGATGTATCAAGTTCTGAAAGGGGAAGGTTAAGATCCCTCACTAGTATAGTTTTATTTATTTCCTCCTGCAACTCATTCAAATTCTTCAAAAATTTAGATGCTATACCATTTGATGCATATGTGTTAAGTATTGGTATGATTTCATTGTCTATGGTACTTTTTAGGAAGATATAGTTTCTTTCTTTATAACTTGTAATTAGATCTATTTTTGCTTTTGTTTTGTCTGAATTCATGATTGCTACCCCTACTTTCTTTGTTTCAGATGAAGCATGACTGATTCTGTTCCAGCCCCTTACCTTTACCCTGTATGTATCCTGTGTTTCAAATATGTTTCTTGTCAACAACATATTATAGGATTTTGGTTTTTAATCCATTCTGCTACCTGCTTCCATTTAATGAGTGTGTTCATCCTATTCACATTTCTATGATAACTAACTCTGTATTTCCCTCCATGCTATTTTTCACTTTTTTATCCCCCTCTCTCTCACCTCCCTCCACTATTTCCCTCCTCACAAGTGTTTTACTTCTGATCATTGCCTTCCCCAATATCCACTCCCTTTTATCAATCCCCCTCCCCCTTATATTATCCCCATCCCTTTTTTACTTCCTTATAAGGTAAGATAGATTTCTATTCCCTTTGAGCCATTTTTGATGAGTGTAAGGTTTAAGCTTTGTCCATCACCACCACCTCATCTTTCCCTCCATCATAATAGTTCTTTCACTTCTCTTTTATGTGGAACAATTTACCCCCATTCAATTTCCCCCCTCCTTCTTTTTCCAGTGGAATTACTTTCTCACCCTTTTATTTTGGGTTTTTTTTTGGGGGGGGGATCATCCCATCAGTGTCACCTTATATTCACACACCCTCTCCACACAAACTCTCTCTAATTATAAGTAACAAAGTTGTTAAAACTTACAAATATTATCTTGTCATATAGAAATCTAAACAGTTTAACCTTGTTGGATTTCTTAATTTTTTTTTCTTTTTTATTTCTTTTTAAACCTTTTTATGTTTCCCTTGACTCTTGTCAAATTTTTTATTCAGTTCTGGTCTTCTAATCAGAAATGCTTGAAAGTCCTCTTTTTTTGGCAAATATCTGTTTCTTCCCCTAATAGATCACATTCAATTATTCTAGATAGACTTGGTTGTAAACCTAACTCTTTTGCCCTCTGGTATATCATATTCTAAGCCCTTTGGTTTTTTAATGTGGAAGCTGTAATATCTTGTGTAATCCTGATTGGAGCTCCATGATACTTGAATTGTTTCTTTTTGGCTGCTCGCAATACTTTCTCCTTGATCTGTGAGCTCTGGAATTTGGCTATGATGTTCATGGAGAATTTCATTTTGGGATCTCCTTCAGGCATTGATAGATGTATTCTTTCCATTTCTATTTTGTCCTCTGGTTCTAATATATCAGGGCAGTTTTGTTTGATAATTTCTTGAAACATATTGTACAGGCTTTTAAAAAATAACAGCTTTCAGGTAGTCCAATAATTCTGATATTATTTTTCCTGGATGTATTTTCTAGGTCTGTCATTTTTCCGATGAGAAATTTTACATTTTCTTTTTTTTTTTTTACTTTTTTTGATTTTGTTTTATTGTATCTTAATGTGTCATAGAGTCATTAGTTTCTACTTCTTCTATTCTAATTTTTAAGGAATTATTTTCTTCAGTGACCCTTTGTACTATTCTGTTTTACAGGGAGTTATTTTCTCAGTAATTTTTGGATATCTTTTCCCATGCTATTGACTCTTTTTGCATGAGTCTCTTGCATTACTCATTTCTTTTCCAAATTTTTCTTCTACTTCTCTAATTTGCTTTTTTTTTTTTTTAAGTGAGGCAATTGGGGTTAAGTGACTTGCCGAGGGTCACACAGCTAGTAAGTGTTAAGTGTCTGAGGCCGGATTTGAACTCAGGTACTCCTGACTCCAGGGCCGGTGCTCTATCCACTGCGCCACCTAGCTGCCCCTTCTAATTTGCTTTTTAAAATACTTTTTAAGCTCTTCCAGGAATTCTTTTTGGGCCTGAGACCAAATTGTGTTTTTTGAAGCTTCACCTCTAGCCATTTTGGCACTATTGTCCTCCTCTTAGTTTATTGACCTTTCATATCAAAGAGCACCAATGACATCATAAGGTGATGTCTTGACTTGTATGTGGATTGGATTTAAGTAAGACAGAGCTAAGCAAAGTCATCAGCCTCTATCTCTTCCAGATTCATTGAAGTCTAAGGGCAAAACAAAAGTCTAGCAGCTATTGGCTAAACAGAATTCCTCCTACTTAGCAAGAAAGTGGTAAACAAGAGGGGTGAAGAAATGAGGCCTACATTACCAGATGCCCAATGTGCTAATTTGTTTTGAATAAATATATTCCTTTTTTGTAAGGGGAAATTCTACATATGTGTGGGGGTGGTCATATTATTTTGTCATATATTTCAGTCTACTCACACTCACCATGCTCTTCTCCATTTCCTTTTGAGTAACTCTCAGTTTTAATTCTTCAGAACTATGATATTCCATGACTAATAGTACAAGATCATTAGCAAAAGAATCTTATTTTAAAATAGGTCTTTGTTAGGGGCAGCTAGGTGGCGCAGTGGATAAAGCACTGGCCCTGCATTCAGGAGGACCTGAGTTCAAATATGACCTCAGACGCTTGACACTTACTAGCTGTGTGATCCTGGGCAAGTCACTTAACCCCAATTGCCTCACCAAAAAAAAAAAAATAGGTCTTTGTTCCAAGGAAAAGTTTGGGGTCCTTAAAAACCCTATATGATTTCACCAACAAAATCCACTGCACCCTCCCCAACTGGTTTATTTCTGGGACCAGAGTATTTTCCATTTGAATGCCTGTCCAATACAGACAGACAAACAGACAGACAGACAGACAGACACGCATACATATCTACTGTTAGACTAGCTCTGTGGACTATTCCTACAACTTCATATCCCAAGATCATCAATTTTTATTTGAAGGATTTTGGAGGCCACCTATTTCAATTCCATCACTTTACAGATTAGGATAGTCAGGGTCAGAAGGTTAACTACCTTGCCCATTATCCCAGAAGAAGGATCTGAGAGGGAATCTGGTTCCTTGTCCTCTGACTCCAGAACAGGAATTCCACATTCTTTGGGGAACTTTTTGCCCTGTGGCTAGTAAAGCCAAATTCCCAAAAGGATTATGGATCTCATTTAGGAGCATGCGATGGTTCAGGAATTTGTGATAATAACATGTTACTCCCCTTTGTGTACATGCCCTATCCAAAGTTCCTTGAATTTATTTAAATCTCTTACTTATTTATCACTCTATTTATTCTCTCTGTCTGTCTCTCTGTCTCTCCCTCTCTGTCTCTGTCTCTGTCTCTCTCTCTTTCTCTCTCTCTCTTTTTTGTTTATTGAATTATTTATTTTGCCTCATTCTCCTCTTCAAACTTGGACCAGCCTATGACATCCAGACCACCTCTCTACCTTAATCTAGTTCAAGTATCTTCCTGCCTTTTCCTGACCCATCCTATTCAGCTCACCTTTATGTGTACTCTTCCCCCAGTAGACTGTAGGCTTCTTAAGGGGATGGATGTCTTTCTTTTTGCTTATTTTTGTAGCTTCAGTGCTTAGCACAGTGCCTGGCACAAAGAGAGCTCTTAAATGGGATAACATATGTAAAGTGTTTTGCAATCCTTAAAGTACTGTTTAAATACTACTTATGAATGTTGATGATAAATGTTCTATCCATCCATCCATCTATGTATGTATGTATGTATGTAACTATCCTAATCTTTTAATCATTCTATTTCCTTACTTCAGACAAATGTATTGTCCAAAATCTTTCTCTTCACTCTCCAACACTTTTAGTTTAATTTACCTTCCCCCCGCCCTCTGCACCCTTTCCCAAAGTTTTCCTTTATATGGTCCTTTATTTATTTCTTTGGTCCTTCTTTATTTCTCTTTCCTTTGAGTCTCTTATGAATTCTATTCTCCAATTTTTGAGAGCAAAAGGAGACAATTTAGGAATAGATTAACATTAAAGTAGTACGATTTGGGGGCAGCTAGGTGACACAGTGGGTAGAGTACCAGCCCTGGAGTCAGGAGGACCTGAGTTCAAATCCGGCCTCAGACACTTAACACTTACTAGCTGTGTGACCCTGGGCAAGTCACTTAACCCTCGTTGCCTGCCCCCCCCCAAAATATTATTTCTTTATCTGCTCTTCTACTCTCTTTCACTTTATTTAATTGTTAAACCTATCTACATTTAGGGTTATTATTGTTAAGTCCATGTTTTCCATGTTGTATTAAATTTTTTTCATCTCTTTTTTTATAGTCTTCTTTGAACATTTATTGTTGGGGAAAAAAGAAAACAAAAAATGTTTTACATTTACATTCATCTTTTAAAGAACACTCGATGTCACAAGTCAATGATTTTTATATAAAATGTCTACCATGTTTGTCAGAACTGTGGCAAACAGTTTTGTGTGTCATTTCTGGCCTGTTGCAGTGGTTTGAATTTTTGGCAAGTTGGTAAAAAAGCAGCTGTTGCAGTAAGATTCTCAAACCCAAGAAATAAATGAACTGCACCACCTAGCTGTCCCCAAGGAAATAAAGTTGAATGCTTTGTTGCACATCTAAAAAATTCTCTGTTGTCTGTCCTTCATTGTCTAAGAGGATCAATGATATCATGGAGTGATATCATTTGCAGTCACTTACAAGTGAATTGGATTTAAATGAGGCAGTGCTATGAAAAGTTGTAAAAATAAAGATCCAAAAAGGAATAAAAATAAGATGATCGAACAAAATTTGCTGCATATCAAATTACTTCAAAAAAGCAGGTTTGCAATATTGACATTAGAAAAAATAAATAAATGACTGTGTTAAGAGAGATAAATATGGAAATTACAATAAGCTTAAAGTTACCATAGGAAATGAATCAATAACAATAATATATGTATATGCACCAAATAGAATCATATGTAAATTCATACGTGTAAATTAGCTCAATTTTTTTTAAAAAAGCACAAATTGTAACAGATTTTAATGTTCCTCTCTCTGAGAGGGATTAATCTAATAAAAAATAACAAAAAGGATTCTTTTCTTTTTTATTTTCTCTTGTTAAATATTTTTATTCTATTTACTTTTATTATTATATAGTTTTTGTTATTTAGTATTTTGTTTTCCCCCAATCACATGTAAAATCAATTTTTAATTCATTTAAAAAATTTTGAGTTCCAAATTCTCCCTCCTCCTGCTCCATTGAGAAGGCAAACTACTCAATATAAGTTATACATGTGTAGTCATGCAAAACATTTCCACATCAGTCATGTTGTGAGAGAAAACAGACAAAAACTCAAGAAAAGGAAAGAAAGTTTTGAAAAATTAAGCTTCAATCAGTATTCAGATACCATTAGTTCTTTCTTTAGGTTTGGATAGCATTTTTCATCATAATTCCTTCAGAGTTGTCTTGGATCCTTGTATTGCTGAGAACAGCTAAGTCATGCACACCTGATCATTTTACAATATTGCTGTTACTTTGTACACCCTACACTTTATTTTGCATCAGTTCATGTAAGTCTTTCCAAATTTTTCTGAAAGCATCCTAATCATAATTTCTTATAGGACAATAGTATTCCAGCATAATCACATACAACAATTTGTCTAGTCATTCCCCAATTGATAGGCAATCCCTCAATAGCCAATTCTTTTCAACATTTGTTTTTGTAAGATTTCTAGTTTCAAATTCTTCTCCATCCCTCCCCTCCCTCCCCGCTCCCCAAGACAGCAAGTAATCTGATATAAGTTATATATGTACAATCACATTAAACATATTTCTGCATTAGTCATGTAATGAGAGAATCAGAGCAAAAATAAAAAACCTCAAAAAAGAAAAACAACACCAACAAAATCAATAGAAATAGTATGGTTTGATCTGCATCCAGATTCATCAGTTCTTATTTTTTTCTGGATTTGGAGAGCATTTTCCGTCATGTGTCCTCAATAGCCAATTTTTTGGGACCATAAATATTTTTGTACATATCAGTCCTTTTCTTTTTGTTTTTTTAATTTTGTTTTGGATACAGACCTAGTGGTAGTATTGATAGGTCAAAGAATATGCATGGTTTTATAGCCCTTTGGCATAGTTACAAATTCCTCTACAGAATGGTTGAATCAGTTTACAACTCGGCCAGCAGTTCGTTAATGTCTCATTTTTCCCATATCCCCTCCAATATTTGTCATGTTCCTCTTCTGTCCTTCTAGCAAATCTAATAGGTATGAGGTAGTACCCCAGAATTGTTTTGATTTTCATCTCTCCAATCAATAGTGAGTTAGAACATTTTTTTAATATTGCTATGGAAAGCTTTGATTACTTCATCTAAAAATTGTTCATATCTTCTGATCATTTGTGAATTGGGAAATAGCTCTTGTTTTTTTATAAATTTGACTCAGTTCTCTATAAATTTAAGAAATGAGTCCTTTATCAGAGAAATTTGCTTCGAAATTTTTTCACAGTTGCTATTGCTAATTGTATTTCCCTCCATCCTACACCCCACCCTCAATTTATTCTATTCTCTTTCTCCTTTCACCCTGTCCCTCCTCAAAAGTATTTTGCTTCTGACTACTCCCTCCTCCAATCTGCCCTCCCTTCTATCAGCCCCTCCCATTCTTTTATCCCCTTTCCCTCCTACTTTCCTGCAGGGTAAGATAGATTTCTATATCCAATTGGGGGTATATTGCCTCTCTGAGCCAATTCTGATGTGAGAATGGTTCATTCACTCCCCCTCACCTTCCCATCTTTCCCTCCACTTTAAAAGCTTTTTCTTGCCCCTTTTAGGGATAATTTATCCCATTCCACCTCTCCCTTTCCCTATCTTCCAGTGCATTCCTCTCTATTCTTCTTTCACCCTTTAATTTTATTTTTTAGTTATCATCCCTTCATATCTAACTCATACCTGTGCCCTCTGTCTGTATATACTCTTTCTAACTGCTCTACATTTTTATCCCTAGTACTTCATTTTTATTTAGGATTTTATTTTCCCAAATTACATGTAAAATACAAATTTTGACATCAATTTTTTTAAAACTTTGTGTTCTAAATTCTCTTCCTCCCTCTCTCCCCACCCCCCCCCAAAAAAAACCTCAAGCAATTCAATATAAGCTATACATAAGCAGTCATGCAAAGCATTTCCACATTAACCAGGTTGTGAAAGAAAACGACAAAAACAAAACTTCAGATAAAGGAACTAACTGTGACAAGTAAAACTAAAAGTGTGGTTTCCTTATTCCTGTCCCCAGTGTAGAGAAAACTAGCTAGGGTTTACTTATAAATTAGAAGCTTTAGCACCAGTTTTTGGACATTAAACATTTATTAAAGAGTAAAGAGAGAACACGTAGAGTTTAGAAATTTAAGAAACTTATCTACCCTAGAGGAGAGATAAAAGTTCAGCCTGGCCTACTTCTTCTCCCAAGTTCTCCTCCACGAGCTTGTTTGAGCAACGAACTGCCTGTCCAAAGTCCCTCTGCTTCTGGAGGAGAGGCGGTCCATACACACTGCTTCAATCTGATTGGCTAGCATCACCCAAATCCATTGGTTCACTGGACTTGAGGGTGGTCCCATGTTGATGTCATACTCCACAGCCTCTGAGAATACCCCATCTTGGGAGTCAGGCAGGTGGAGTTTTAATCAAGTCAACTTAAAGTGAGTTAATCAGCAGAGTCAGTCAGTCTCAATTCAATCAATCCAAATCAATCTCCTCTGGTTGGGGCCTTTGGGCATTGGCAAAAAGCCCATTATTTCTTTCTTTCTTTCTTTTTTTTTTTTGGTGAGGCAGTTGGGGTTAAGTGACTTGCCCAGGGTCACACAGCTAGTAAGTGTTAAGTGTCTGAGGTTGGATTTGAACTCAGGTCTTCCTGAATCCAGAGCCAGTGCTCTATCCACTGTGCCACCTAGCTGCCCCCTATTATTTCTTACATAACAAAAAAATTAAGCTTCAATCTATACTCAGATACCATCAGTTCTCTCTCTGTAGATGGATTGCATGTTTCATAAGAGTTGTCTTGGATCATTGCATTGCTGAAAATAACCAAGTCATTCACAGCAGATTATCTCACAATATTGCTGTTATTTTGTATATAGTACATTTCACTTTACATCGGCTCATGCAGGTCCTTCCAGGTCTTTCTGATAGCATCCTGCTCATCATTTTTTTATAGTAAATTACATTTATATAGTACTTTAAAGAGAGACTTCTTTATAAGAAACCCATGAGATTGATTATTGCAACAACAGTAATAGATAACATTTATATAGTATCTTATACCTGACAAAGAATTTTCTTAACAATAGCCCAGAAAAGTAAGTACCATATGCTTTGTCATTATCATCATCAACCAATTAGCATCAATCAATCATCATCCATCAATCCTCATTATCATCAATTGATCCTCATCTTCATCATCAGTCTTTATCATCAATCAACCTTCATCTTCCTCCAATCATCATCTTGCCTCTGCTTCAAAATTTTTTTCACAGGGGCAGCTAGGTGGTGCAGTGGATAGAACACCGGCCTTGGAGTCAGGAGTACCTGAGTTCAAATCTGGCCTCAGACACTTAACACTTACTAGCTGTGTGACCCTGGGCAAGTCACTTAACCCCAATTGCCTCACTAAAAAAAAAAAATTTTTTTTCACAGTTACTATTGCTTTTTAGCTCCATCCTATTCCCTCCCCATGATATGTATTCTATTTTCTATCTTCTTTTACACTATCCCTCCTCAAAAGTGTTTTGCTTCTGAGTGCCCCTTCCCCCATTCTGCCCTCCTTTCCTTCACTCCTCCCTCTTTATCCCCTTCCCTTCCTACTTTCCTGCAGGGTTAGATATATTACTCCACCCAACTGAGTGTGTATGTTATTCCCTCCTTGAGCCAACTCTGAAGAGATTAAGGTCTTTGAGCCAATTCTGATGAGTGTAAGGCTCATTCACTGAATCACTCCTCCCCCATTTTTCCCCCACTCCAAAAGCCCTTTCCTGCTTCTTTCATGTGAGATTTCACTCCATTATACCTCTCCCCTTGCCCCTCCCCTAGTGCAATCCTCTTACCCCTCAATTTTACCCTAAAGATGTCAGTATGGGGCATTTAGATGACACAGTGGACAAAATACCCATACTGGACCCAGGAAGACCTGAGCCCAAATCTGGCCTCAAACACAAGTCACTCACCAAATCAGCAACCCCAAGGATGCCACCCAAGCCTGACTGCCCTCCACAAAAAAATGATAAAAAATAAATGCTTTACAGATATCATCCCTTAATAATCAATTCCCACTTGTGCCCTCTGTCTAAATTTATTCCTAACATCTGCCCTAATACTGAGAAAGTTCTTATGAGTAAGATGTATCCTCTTCCCATGTAGGAATGTAAACAGTTTAGCCTTTTAACATCCCTCATAATTTCTTTTTGCTGTTTACCTTTTTTTTTTTTTTTTTTGCTTCTCTATGGTCTTATATTTGAAAGTCAAATTTTTTATTCAGTTCAGGTCTTTTCATCACAAATACCTGAAAGTCCTCTTTTTCAATGAAGTTGCATTTTTCCCCGTGAAAGATTATACTCAGTTTTGCTGGGTAGGTGATTTTTGGTTGTAATCCCAATTCCTTTGCCCTCTGGAATATCATATTCCATGTCTTCTGATCCTTTAATGTAGAAGCTGATAGATCTTGTGCTATCCTGACTGTGGCTCCATGGTACTTGAATTGTTTCTTTCTGGCTGCTTGAAATATTTTCTCCTTGACTTGAGAGCTCTGGAACTTGGCTATAATATTCCTGGGAGTTTTCATTTTGGGATCTCTTTCAGAAAGTGATTGGTGGATTCTTTCAATTTCTATTTTACCTTCTGCTTCTACAATATCAGGGCAATTTTTCTGACAATCTCTTGGAAGATGATATCTAAGCTCTTTTTTGGATCATGGTTTTCAGGTAGTCTAATAATTTTCAAATTATCTCTCCTGGATCTATTTTCCAGGTCAGCTGTTTTTCCAAGAAGATATTTCACATTGGCCTCTATTTTTTTATTCATTTGGATTTGCTTTATTGTGTCTTGGTTTCTCATAAACTCATTAGCTTCCATTTGTTCAATCCTAATTCTTAGGCAATTATTTTCTTCAGAGAGCTTTCCCATTTGGCTTGACTTTTTTTTCATGACTTCCCTACATCACTCTTGCTTTTTCCTCTACCTCTCTTACTTTATCTTCAAAGTCCTTTTTGAGCACCTCTATGGCTTGAGACCAATTAATATTTTTCTTGGAAACTTTAGATGTAGGAACCCTGACATTGCTATCCTCTTCTGAGGGTATACCTGGATCCTTCTTGTCATCAAAGAAACTTTCTTTGGTCCATACTTTTTTCTGCCTACTAACCCTGCCAGCCTATTTCTTGACTTTTGGCTCCTTCTTAAGGGGGGCACTGTCCCCTGTCTACCTGGATGCACTATCCCAAGCTTCAGGGGGTCCAAGGTGGTCAGATTTAAGGAGAGGCATGTTCTCAGCTCACCTGGCCTGTGCCCTGGTCTGTAAGTAACCACAGGCTGCTTGCTCTTTAACCCAGAAAAAAATCTGGTTCACTTTGGTTGCAAGTGTGGATGGGCCTGCACCCCTTCCCCACCTGGCACTGCCACCCAAGACTGTGTCCTGTATACAAGCATGGGCAAAAGTCAGAGTTCCACCTCAGTGCCAACAGAGACCCCTATAACCTCCCCCCATGGCCAACCAGTCCATCTTCTTACCAGACTGTGAGCTGAGTTAGCTGCAGCTGCAGCTGCTTCAGAGGCTCTGGAATTCTCTTTCTTTGTCATGGCCTGGGGCTGGATCTGTGTCAGCATGGCTGCGGGGTTGGGATCCACTCCCTCCTCAGTACAGCAGACCCCTCCTGCTGAACTTCTAAGCCGTCTTTGGCTGGAAAATGCTCTCAGCCCATCTTTTTGTGGGTTCTGCTGCTCCAGGAATTGCCTTATGGCATTATTTGGAGTTTTTTTGGAGTGATTCTGTCAGGAGTTCTGAGCACTTACTGCCTTTCTTCTTCCATCTTGGCTCAGCCTCCCTAAATCCTAACTTCCCTAATAATGAGAAAGTTCTTATTAGTTACAGGTATCATCTTCCCATATAGTAATGTTTAACAGTTAAACAGTTAACCTTATTAATCCCATATGATTTCCTTTTCCTGTTTACCTTTTTATGCTTCTCTTGAATCTTGTATTTGAAAGTCAAATTTCCTATTCAGCTCTGGTCTTTTCATCAAGAATGCCTAATAGTCAGTGAGCTCCAAACTCATGACATGATCACTCCAAAAAACATCAAAATAATGCCAAAGGACAATGGCTGAAGCAGCAAAACCCACAGAGGAACATGCTGAAATCATTTTCTTTCTTTTTTTTTTTTTTTTTGGTGAGGCAATTGGGGTTAAGTGACTTGCCCAGGATCACACAGCTAGTAAGTGTGTAAAGTGTCTGAGGCCAGACCCGAACTCAGGTCCTCCTGAATCCAGGGCTGGTGCTCTATCCACTGTGCCACCTAGCTGCCCCAAAATCATTTTCTAACCACGAATGGCTTGGAAGGTCAGAAGGAGGGAGCTGCTATGCTGAGACAGGAGTGGAGCCCAACCCCACAGTCACCCTGACACAGACCCAGTCCCAGGAAGGCCTCACCAGAGAAGGAGACCCCTAGAGCCTCTGAATCAGCTGAAGTGCCAATGTCATCTGGAACTAAGCTCACAGTTTGGTGAGAGGACTGAGCCCTTGGCAGGGGGAAGACTACAGGGGTCTATGCTGGTGCTGAGGAAGAACTTGGGTTTTTCAACCCTGCTGGGAACCAGGAGGTAGGCTTGAGTAGCAGTGGCCCAGGTGGAGGAGGGGCACAGGCTTGTCAGAGCTGACAACCACAACACACAAAGCTGGTTGATTAGCAAGTTGGCCTGGGATCATCTAAGGACCAGGGAACAGGCCAAGTGAGTGAAGAACCTGATCCTCTTTAAATCATACTACCTGGGACTTCTGAAGCTTGGGATACTGCAGCCTGGAAACAGTGCCCCACTTTAAGGAGCTAAAATGCAAGTAAAAGAAAGGCAAGATAAGCAGACAGAGAAAGGTGAGGACCATAGAAAGTTTCTTCAGTGACAAGGAAGATCGAGATGCACCCTCAGAGAAAGATGTCAACATCATATACCTAAAGCTTCCAAGAAAAATATTAATGGGTCTCAGGCCATAGAGGTACTCAAAAAGGACTTTGAAGATAAAGTTAGAGAGGTATAGGAAAAAATGGAAAGAAAAATGAGGGTGATGCAGGAAAGACATGAGAAAAATGTCAAGAGCTTGAAAAGTCAAATTGGCCAAATGGAAAAGGAGGTACAAAAGCTCTCTGATGAAAATAATTGGCCAGGTTTTAGCTGGGATCCATCTGGGTCCAGGGTGGATGCTTTGTCCACTGTGTCACCTAGCTGCCCCATGATGACACCTTTATGGTTAAATTGAGAAGTGAGGGGAATGCACTGAGGGAGGAGGAAGGGCAGAGGTGAAATCCTACATGAAAGAAACAGGAAAAGGTTTATGGAGTGGGGAAAGAGATGGGAGAGGAGCAGGGCAGTAAATGAATTTTACACTCATCAGAAAAGGTTCAAAGACCTTAAACTCATCAGAGTTGCCTCAAGGAGGGATTAATACACACACCCAACTGGGTGGAGTAATCTATTTAATCTTGGCAGTAAATGAGCCTAACACTCATCAGAATTGGCTCAAAGACCTCAATCTCATCAGAATTGGCTCAAGGAGGGAATAATGTACACACTCAATTGGGTGGAGTAATCTCTCTAACCCTGCAGGAAAACAGGAGGGGAAGGGGATAAAGAGGGGCAAAAGAAGGGAGGGCAGATTGGGGGAGGGGACAGACAGAAGCAAATCCCTTTTGAAGAGGGATAGGATGAAAGAAGATGGATAATAGAATAAATATCATGGGGAAGGGAATAGGATGTAAGGGAAACAGTTAACAATAGTAATCATGAAAAAGAGAAACCGGGGGAAATTATACAAAAAATATTTATAGCCACTCTTTGTGGTAGCTAAGAATTGAGAATCAAGGGAATGTCCATCAATTGAGGAATGATGGAAGAACCTATGGTATATGAGTGTGGTGGAATGGTATTCTGCTATAGGAAATGACAAACAGGATGATCCCAGAAAAACCTGGAAAGATTCATGAACTGATGTATAGTGAAGTGAGCAGAGCTGGGAGGACATTGTGCATAATGACAGCAGTATTGTTCAATGAGCGATTTTGAATGACTTGACTACTCTCAGCAATGAAATGATCCAAGACAATCCCAAGGGACTAATGACAAAGCTTACTATCCACCCCCATAGAAAGAACTGATAAAAAGAGTACTTGTGGATTGTACATATATAACATGGTTGCTGTCTTGTGGGGGAGGGAGGAAAGGGAGTGAGCAAGGGAGAAAAATTTGGAACTCTAAATCTTGTGAAAATGAATTTTGAAAACGACTGTGGAAATTTATTTTGATTTGGGGACCCTACCTTTAGGCTGAGATTAGAAAGCCTTAGGCCCTCAGGGTCTCTCTCCCTCCTCCTCAGCTTCAGAGAAAAAGCCCCATGGGCTATACAAGACACCAGGTCAGACAGCTGGGGGGGGGGGGAGAAGCCCCCAGCTCCCTCCTACCTGAGCGGAGCTATCTGAAGGATAGCCTGTGCTGAGGCATGAGGCTTGAGAGCACACCCCCCACCCTCCACCAGCTGCAGCTCTGGCTGGTGGATTAGCTTGGTCTGTGGGGGCTAAGGAAGCCCCGAGATTTGAGTGGAGAGAAGAAAAGGTATATATAGACCTGGGAGTTAGACAGGAGGGGGGAGACGGACTAAAGAAGGAGTGAGGATGGACAAGATAGAGAGAAAAGATTAAGGAGAGGGGCTGACTAGAGAAGGACGGACTAGGAGAGAGGCTGACTAGAGGGGAGCCCGGACAAGGACGGAGGAGAGTTTGGTTCTGAAATGGAGAGACGGGTCTGACAAGGTTACAGGCCTTAATACAAACCAGGGAAAGTGTAACATGCCCTGAGGCCGGAGGCGGCTAAGGCCCTTATTGTATTCAAGAAGTTCGAAGTGCAGCAGGTGTGAAAGAGACGCAGTGGAAAGAGACCACAGGAAAGCAGTCAGGTTGTACACTTTATTTCCCTGTATTCCTAATTTTAAATAGTATCTCATAAATAAACTCTGCTTTGATTATTTGGTTAAGAGGCTTCTTAATCTTTAGTCTATCAGTTTGGGAACAGTGTGGTGGAACTTTATAAACGGCCCACATTAAATTAACGTAGTCAGATAGCCAAATAGTCAAAGGTCCCCAGTTTAGTCCTCCAGTCAGATTAGCCCCCCAAATTTAAGCTAGTCAATTTAAAATATTTTCACACTACCCTTACATGTAACTGGAAAAAATAAAATAAATGTTTGTTGTAAGAAAGAAGAAGAAGAAGAATGCCTAACAGTCCTCTCTTTCATTGAATATCCACATTTCCACCTGAAGGATTAAAATCAGTTTTGTTGGGTAGGTAATTCTTGTTTGCAATCCCAGTTCCTTTGCTCTCCAAAATATCATATTCCAAGCTTTTCTGATCCTTTAATATAGAAACTGCTAAATCTTGTGTTATCTTGACTACATGGTACTTAAATTGCTTCTTTCTATCTGCTTACAGTATTTTCTCCTTGGCCTGGGAGCTCTGGAATTTAGCTATAATATTCCTGAGAGTGTTCATTTTGGGATGTCTTTCAGGATGTGATTGGTGGATTCTTTCAGTTTCTATTTTACCCTTTGATTCTAGAATATCAAGGCAGTTTTCCTTGATAAATTCTTGAAAGATGATATCTAGGCTCTTTTCTTAAATCATAGCTTTCAGGTAGTTCAATAATTTTTAAATCATCTTTTGTGGTGGCAGCTAGGTGGCACAGTGGGTAAAGCACCGGCCCTGAATTCAGGAGGACCTGAGTTCAAATTGGGCCTCAGACACTTGACACTTACTAGTTGTGTGACCCTGGGCAAGTCACTTAACCCTCTTTGCTCCCCCCAAAAAAAATCATCTTTCCTGGAACTATTTTCCAGATTTTTTGTTTTTCAATATGTTTCACACTGTCTTCTATTTTTTTTCATTCTTGTGATTTTGTTTTATTGATTCTTGATTACTCATAAAGTCATTAGCTTTTATTTAATAAATTCTAATTTCTAAGAAATCATTGTCTTCAGTGAGCTTTTGTACATCCTTTTCCATTTGGCCAATTCTACTTTTTAAAGAGTTTTTCTTCAGTGGATTTTTGTTCCTTTTCCATTTGGCCAGTTCTGCTTTTCAAGACTTTCTTCTCCTCATTGTCTTTTTATACCTCTTTTACCATTTGGCCTAGTCTGTTTTTTAAAGTGTTATTTTCTTCAGTATGTTTTGGTGTCTTCTTTACCAAGGTGTTGAATTTTTTCATGATTTTCTCATATCACTCTCATTTCTCTTCCCAAATTTTCCTCTAACTCTCTTATTTGATTTTCAAAATCCTTTTTGAGCTCTTTCATGGCCTGAGACAAATTAAAACTTTTTCTTGAGGCTTTGGATGTAGGAGCTTTGACTTTGTTATCTTCTTCTGACGGTGTGTTTTGATCTTCCTTGTTACTATAGTAACTTCCTATGGTTAGAATTTTTTTCTGTTTGCTCATTTCCCCAACTTATTTCTTCATTTTAACTCTTTGTTAAGGTAGGGCTCTGCTTCCAGGGTGGAGGGCACACTGTCCCTAGCTTCAGGGGTATTGGCAACCATTTTCAGAGATACTTCTAGGGGCCTGTAAGTTTTCAGCTCTTCCAAAATGGTGTGATCTAAGGAGAGGTATAGTAACTACTCTTCTGGCCTGTGATCTGATTTGTGAGTGTCCACCATCCCTTTCTTCCCTGGAACCATGAAGAGGATGCCTGATCTGCTGTGGCTGTGATCTCTAATGTGCTAGTGTCCCTCATCAACCTGGGATTGCCACTCAAGACTGCAACCTGGATGCAAGTATGGGCAAAGCAACAGAGTCTTGCCTCAGTGCTAGCAAAGAGAACCCTGCAATCTCCTTCTGACCAGTTAGTTGCTTGACCCCTCTACTGTCTGTGGGCTGAGAGTTCCAGAAACAATCACTGAAGCTGCTGATTCAGTGTCTCCCAAGGCCTGATCTTCATTTACTTGGGCCTATGCTGTATTGTGTTTTTGTTGTTGTTGTTGTTTGATTTTTTTGTTGTTGTTGGGGTTTTTTGGGGGGTGAGGCAATGAGGGTTAAGTGACTTGCCTAGGGTCACACAGCTAGTAAGTGTCAAGTGTCTAAGGCTGAATTTGAACTCAGGTCCTCCTGAATCCAGGGCCAGTGCTTTATCCACTGCACCACCTAGCTGCCCTTCCTATGCTGTATTGTGTTGCACTCTTACCCAGATGTATCACACCTTTCCTTCTCACCTTCTAAGTTGTCTTTGGATGGAAAATTTATTTCACCCTGTCCTTTTGTGGGTTCTTCTGTTCCAGGAATTGTCTTAAGGCATTACTTAAAGGTATTTGGAGGGCTCCTAGAGAGAGCCCAGGCAAGTTGCTACCTTTCATCTATCATCTTGGCTCCCTGTTATCCCAATTTTTTTTTCAAAAGTTTTGGAGACGTTAGTGCAGAAAACCTTATAATATTTTCTGAATGAGAACATTAAATACATTTCTCAGTATCACATGATACCTCAGCAAAAGTAGGCCATGTACTGGGTCACAGAAAAATTATGAACAAATATTTTTAAAGCCACACCAGATATACTAAACATGTTCTTGACAAATGGCAATGCAATTTTTTTTTTTAGTGAGGCAATTGGGGTTAAGTGACTTGCCCAGGGTCACACAGCTAGTTAAGTATTAAGTGTCTGAGGCCGGATTTGAACTCAGGTACTCCTGACTCCAGGGCCGGTGCTCTATCCACTGCGCCATCTAGCTGCCCCGGCAATGCAATTTAAACAGTAATTAGTACATAGAACAGAAACAATGAGATAACTTAAATAGAAACTTAATAATGAATGGGTCAAAGAACAAATCATAGGAACAATTACTATGAAAGAGAAGGATAATGATGAAATAATACACTTAGTTCTCTAAGACACAGCTAAATGAGTCTTTAGAAGAAAAAGTATATTCTTGAAAATTGACATTGAGAAAATAGAAAAAATGAAGTAATTTTGCAATTTAAAAATTAGGAAAATGGTAAATAAATATAAATAAATAAGTAAAAATAGCCTGAAAAGTAAGGGAAAATAGATAAAATGGAAAATTAAATGACTATGGATATCACCAAACTGTTTCTTTGAAAAAACAAACAAAACTTTCCAAAAATATCACTTCCTGAAGAGAAGGCAGCCTTCATCATTCCAATATACCCACTCCATCAAAACCACGAAGTCTTAACTAAACCAAATAATGACCAAGACATCCAATAAGAAATAACAATAAGGTCTCCTGTTTTTCATGCTCAGCTCCCTTACTGCTGATACTCTTCCTTCTGTTCCCACCTTTGTCTTATTCCCCTTTTGTTGTCCCATCAAGTTATTTTATGAGAAACTGCCATTACCCACTCTCCTTCCACCACATGTGAATTTCAAGTTTTATTATTTCAGTAAAATGCTTGATGATGGCTTTTCTCAAAAAAGAAAAGGAAAAAACAACAATAAATGACTTGAATTTATGATGGTACCTTGGATCACCTCTTAGACAATTGGGAAATGGCTGACCAAATTGTAGCATATGAATGGAATGTTACTGTGACATAGGAAAAGATAAAAGAAACAATTCTAGAGAATCTTGGGTAATATGAACTGATGCAGAGTGAATTGAGCAGAATCATTTTTTACAAGGATGGCAAAGGAAAAAAATCTTTGAAATATGTAAGAACCCTGACCAATGCAATTAGAAATCATGTGTCCAGAGGACCTATGGTATATGGTACCCACCTCCTAATGGGGGGAATAATGGACATGGGTGCAAAAAGAGATGCACTTTTGGATATGACCAGTGCATGGATTTGTTTTGCATGTGTTATGCTTATTTTATTACAAGGATTATTTTTTTCTTCTGTATTTAATTGGGAAATGAGGTGATGCAAATGGAATTAAAAATAGTGATTTTAAAAAGAACCATTGTAACATTATTTTTAAAATTCACAGGGGACAAAGGATGTACAGATAATCAGAATAGTTTGGACAATGATTTATAGAATTTATCATATACCTTTCTATAAAGAAAGCAGTATGAAATGAGATTCATAATTTCATACAGAATCATATATTTTTCATTATTTTGTTGTGCATGTGAAAATGCTTTTTTGCTATTTAAGTTAAAAATAATTTTTAATTCAATAGATTGTATGACATACACAAATTAATAGAAAATGGCATAGAAAGAGCCTCAGAGTTTAGGAGAACTGGGGAATGAGGAGATCAGTGGCCAAGATGTATTTCTTGACTCTTTTTTCATCTCCTAAGTAGCTGCCATTAAGCTGAAATTATATATTTCACAGGAGACAAATTTAATCTCCCATGCCTGAGTCCTACCTAAGCCCCAAAGCTCTAGAACAAGTCCCACCCCCCCACCCCCACCCCTCCACCTCAGCCAGGCTCCCTGGGAGTCTCCACAACTGATAACAAAGACTTGATGTGAGAAGAATGAGAGAAGAAAAAGCCATATCTGATAAGGGCCCAGGCCATTGCAGGGAAGGAACTGTTGATCAGCCTCAAAATCAGAGATTTCATAAGCGTAGGTTCCTCACTAGGAGCCCTTTCCCCTCCTCACCCTTTAGAGTTGCATTTCTGCTCCCTCTACTTCCCCCAGCTCCCCTATAAGGACTCTCTCTCCCTCTTTCCTTAGTTCTTCTTCCTTCTCAGAGACTCAGTAATAGCAAAGGCAGATTCAGTGTCCTACCCCTCACACCACCTCCCCAGGCTTCAGACTGAGGAGGAGTGAGGTGGTACCCACAAATGCTTGAAGAGGTCCAAGATGACCAGAGAAATCCTCCTGCTGCTCTTCCTGCTGTCACTGGGGCATCTCAGGTGAGGAGGAAAGGCATGGAAGAAGAAGAGGGAATGAGAAGAGAAGAGAATAAGGTCAGGAAAGTCTGCAGATGGGTCAGGGGGTAGAGAGAAAAGCTCCCTGGGAAGGCTGGGCTGCTTCTTTGGAGCATGGTCTAGATGAAGGAGGCTCCCTGAGGAGACTAGGTTCCCCTTTATTCTCCAGTTAGGCCAGGGAAAGGGTACTGAGCCATAATCCAAACTCCTGCTGACCAGAACCTGTTCTCTCCAGGCTCCCAGGAACTCAAAGAATCTGATGAGAAGTACACGAGAGAAGAGGGGCAGATGTTGAATGTAAGCTGCTCATATCAGCCCAAGGACCTTAAGAAACAGTGGAAAGCCTGGTGTAAACTACAAGAGAATGGAAAGGATTGTAACAAATTCATGATCATAGAACAAAACTGGGTTTGGACTAAAGAAGGTAAATTCTCCTGTACTTTCCTTGATGATTCTAAGTCTGGCCACATCATCATCATCATCATGTCAGGGCTCAGGGAAAAGGACTCAGGACATTACAGGTGCATGGCCTTCAACAAAGACAACAAAGTCATTGTCCTAAAGAGCATCCACCCGTTGGTGTCTCCAGGTAAGACCATTTCAACTCAATCCAAATGAAATCAGGAAACTTGCATTAATCATCTTCCAAAAGCAAGGTCCTTGTATGGGGCAATTGAGACTCCTTGGGATTCCCAGATAGTGACAGCTTTCTAGTCCTTTATCATGATCTCCTCTACCCTACTCCCCTCAGCTTTCCACTGCTCACTACACTCTCAGACTAGAAAGAATTAGGCTACCTATCCTAGAGGTGAGTCACCTCCTTGTTTTTCTTTTTTCTTTCTTTCTTTCTTTCTTTTTTTTTTGGTGGGGCAATGAGGGTTAAGTGGCTTGCCCAGGGTCACACAGCTAGTAAGTGTCAAGTGTCTGAGGCTGGATTTGAACTCAGGTCCTCCTGACTCCAGGGCCAGTGCTCTATCCACTGAGCCACCTAGCTGCTCCCTCCTTGTTTTTCTAAAAAGAAAACCTGTGAGGCTAATCAGGGTCCAAGGAGACACACACACACACACACACACACACACACACACACACACATACACACTCATACGCACTTTGTATTCATGCAACATCAAACATGACTTAACAAATCTGTAATAGCTATTCTATTTTTTAGCTCTAAGGGAGAAGAATAATTTTTTAAACAAAAAAGGGTAAACAAACTTTTCAAGAAGCAAGGAAGAATTCCTCCCAAGTGCTAAAGAAGCATTAGGTTCTAAGGAGAATGGATTTGCCCTATTAGAAGAGGGAGTGAGAACAAGGAATGGGAAATGAAGCTGACTGGGATCAGTTTCTAATGTGAATGGAGTTTATCCATGAAGACTCTGCCCCCATGCAGTCTATGCATATTTCACCCACGTTGTCTTGGCTCTGGAATTCTGATCACTGAAGATTTCCCATCTGCTCCTCATGACAGCAGGTCCTTCATGGTGTCAGCTCCAGGTCCCAAAAGGATAAATCAAGGTTTTCTCCTCTGCTAGTCCCAAGGTCAAGGCAAAACTCTCTATGTTGAAGAAGAAGAAGAAGCTAGGAAATTTTTTGCTCAAAACTCACACATACACACACACACACACATATATATATACATATATATATATATATACATATATACACACACATATGAGAGAGAGAGTGTCCAGAAGGTAGAGTGAAGCAAGTTTATATATATATATATATATATATATATACGCACACATATATGTATATATATATATATATATATATATATATATATATATATATATATATATATATATATATATATATATATATACGTGTGTGTATGTATTTTTTTTCCTCTCTCTAAGAAGAAGTGAGGACACAGCTGGAACTGGAGGGGATACCAGCTTGTTTTCAGGACATCAGCTCCAGCCACCTTCTGAGGACAGGGAGAAAATCCCCAATGAAATCAATGGGCTCTGGGATGGCAGAACATGATGACAAGAACAAAATAATAAAATACTAGAAAATACACAAGGAATGGTACAGGATATAATAGAAAAGGAAACAATATAATAGGAAATACCATGCTTTGCTATAGTGCCTAGTGTTTTTTAAAAGAACCATGTATCCTGAGAAAGGACAGATGGAAATCAGGGAGGTGAGTGTCTCTACCACATGTTTCTCTCACTTCTCTCTTCTTTTTGTAGCCAAGAAGGCCACCAAATAGAATCAGATTACTTCAAAGGTCCCTTCCACCACTCCAGCCACTTGCAGGTACAACTACTTTCCTGTCACCCATAAGCCCCCTTTTCACTGTTCCATGTATTTCCCCAAGTTATTTGTTCATGTGTTACCCCAATCTGAATTTATCTAAACTCTAGTGTTTACTGGCCTATGCGCAGTCTTATTGACTACCTCTCTTCTCCATGGGAAGAAAGGAGAGACAGAAAGATCAGGGTAAGTCTGGGGGAATGTGTACTTAATATTTCCCCCATATTTAAGTTTCCTGTGACCTGAATTCATATTTTTTCCATGCCAGTCTGTTATGCTGGCCACAGTCCAGTGGACTTGATGTGATATGGAAAGTTCCTTTCCATATTTTCCATCTGCTTCATTCCCAATCCTCTGTTTAATCACACCTGTCTAATCTTGAGATAGTACAGACAAAATAGGTCAGAGTGAGGTCACCAGTTAGTAAGTAACCAAGAGCAAAGGAGCCAGACCTCTATTGTTGAGCCACTAGGGATGATCTAATCCAACATTTTTACTTTCAAGATGGTGAAACTGAGACCTAGTGAGGAACAAGTGAGTTTCCTAAGGTTCTACTTCCTTTCTGTATAAGTTACTAGTAGAACTAGAACTAAACCCCAGATATCCTATGTCCCAGTCCAGGATTTTGATTTTTTTTTATCAGAGTATATAATGTAAGCATATGCTGTGAGGACTTCTGAAAAGCCCACATGCCCTTAAAACATTTTACCTTGGACTCTGTCATGGTGCTTGGAATTCCAACATTAGACTCATTGCCTTAGGCCAGACAGGAGGAAGAGAGAGTTTCCCTATGAAATTCAGGCTTTGGGTTAAGGCAAGGGTTTAGAAGAACTCTGTGGGGGGCATGTGTTTATTGTCTTCAGGACCAATTATGATTCAACAATCTTTTATTAAATATCTAGCATGCCAGTCACTCTCCTAGGTACTAAAAGACACAAAAGAAAAAAAAGAAAAACAATTCCTACACTCTAGAAATTTCTGCTCAGTCATGAGAGACAACATCTATATGGTATGTGTATGTATATGCATGTAGATACATATATACACAGGTACACATAGACATGTGAATATGCATGTATGCATATGCATATTTAAGCATACACAGATTAAATATAAAATAAATGCTAGGTAATGAAATATACAAAATAATTGGGGAGAATGGACTCTAGCAGTTGTGGAAGTGACATTTGAGCGCCTTTTTAAAGACCATGAGGGATTTTCTGAGGTAGAGGTAAAAAGGGAATGCATTTCATCCATGGGAAATAGAATGCCCTAGGTAAGGATTAGAAAAATCAATGATAGTTTGACTGGATTATATAGTGTGGAAAGGGAAGTAATATAGGTTGAGAGGGGAAAGGCAGATTGAGACCAGGTTGTAAAAGGATTTAAAAATCAAATAAAGGGATTTATATGTTATCCTAGAGGTGATACAGAGTTACTGGTGTGGTAAAAAGTTTTAACAGTCGGTTAGCAATAATGGAGAGACGCCAGTTTTTTTAAGGACCACCCTTTCGGGGAGGAGACCAACGGCACGAGCTACTCATGCCAGTCCACCTGCTAAGCACTCCACTTCCAGGGTGCGAGCTTAAAAGCCAAGGAGAGAACGGAAGTGGGATCTCTTTCCTGCTCTGATGGTCCCTTCGTGGTCGCCAAACTGTGAGATTTAAAATTGGATATTAGATCATAAATCTCCCCTCTTTAACCTTTCCATTTACTAGTCTGGGAGATAAATTAAGGGAAAGGTTAAAGAGGGGAGATTTACGATCTAATATCCAATTTTAAATCTCACACTGGAATTTATTGAGTAGAGAAATGAAAGTCAAACCTGCACTTAAGGAAACTCACTTGGACAACATTATGGAAGATGGACTGGAGTAAACAGAGCCATGAGGCAGAGAAACTAAGTAGGAGGCCATTGTAATAGTCTAGGCAAATGGTAGGGGGTAGCTAGGTGGTATAGTGGATAGAGTACTGGGCGTAAAGTCAGAAAGACTCACCTTCATGAATTCAAATCCAGCTTCAGACACTAACAAGCTGTGTGACCTTGGGCAAATCACTTAACCCTGTTTGTCTCAGTTTCCTCATCTGTAAAATGAGCTATAAAAGGAAATGGCAGAGGCAGCTAAATGGCGCAGTGGATAAAGCACCAGCCCTGGATTCAGGAGGACCTGAGTTCAAATCCAGCCTCAGACACTTGACACTTACTAGCTGTGTGACCCTGGGCAAGTCACTTAACCCTCATTGCCCAGCCAAAAAACAAGCAAACAAAAAAAGGAAATGGCAAACCACTCCAGTATCTTTGCCAAGAAATCTCCAAATAGTTGTTATTTTGTCTGTTTTCTTTCACTACCTGACTAATGTGGAGATGTTTTGCATGACTGCACATGTATAACACATTGAATTGCTTAATTTCTTAGGGTGGGACAGGGAGGGAGGAAGAAAATTTGGAACACAAAGTTTTTTAAAAATTGATGTCAAAATTTGTTTTTACATATATTTTGGAAAATAAAATTCTTACGTTAAATTTTTAAATCAATGTGAAAAAATTTGGATTTTTTACATGTAACTTGGGGAAAATTCTAAATAAATAAATAAATCCTAAAAAAGTAACTCCAAATAGGGTTGGTCATAAAGAGTAAGACACAACTGAAAAATGACTGAACAAATGGGAAGGGGAGCTAGGAACTTAAAGTGTTTGAGAAAGCATCAATGTGAATGTTGAAATCTAGTATAAAGGGCAGGAGTTGGCGAGGAAAAGAAGACAATGAACCAAATACTGAATTCCTTGAGAAAAGAGAGAGAATGACTTGGGGGCTGGTAGACAATAGCCACTGAGACTCTGTCTCAATATTGGATGAAAATTTTTAATCACATAAACCTCAAAGGAGGGGAATTTGCTGAGTAATGTCAACAACAACAACAAAAAGAATCTGGAAGTGGCTGTGGGTAGCTAGGGTGTGTTCTGACTTCTTTTCAAGGATCAGTGTGATTAGCAGGGGTGGAGGGGTGGGAAAAGATGATATGGGAGAAGGTACAGTCAGTGCTGGAGAGGATGACCATGAGTCCTGTGTAATCTGGGGAAGCTATATCTAGAATGAAAGTTTATTCATCATGGTAGGAATTCCAGAGGCACAGTGGAAGGGGAGATCAGAGTTGGAGTGGCAGAGGAAGAGTTGAAGAAGGGAATGAGAAAAGAGGAAGTAGGAAGAAAAACCATTTACTCCTAGGCAGGCAGCAATTTATAAAAATAAAAAAGGTAGAGAGAGTTTACAAGGTATTAAAGTGAGCATATGGTGGCAGGTGAACTAAGTCTCTGGAGTTCTATGGTGGAGACCTTACTAAACTATCTCTATGACCCTGTGACAGTATATAGTGAGAGGAGGATACTGGTGAAGGTCTGGAACAAAAGACACTGCTTTGAACTAGGAGCTGAGCACTGAAATAGAGAGCTCTTTGCAGCCAAGGGCAGAAAGGAGGAATTTGAAAGCATTGGGAACCAGTGGGAAAGAAAATCACTAAAAGGTAGTAGGAGGCTCTTAAAGCCCGAACCCACCCACTCTTTTGCATTACAGAGTAATTTGGTTTCCCACAAATAATTTGGTTCTCTCTGTCTTTCTCGTGGTTTCTCTCTATCTCTTTGTATCTCTCTCTGTGTCTCTGTGTCTCTCTGTGTCTCTGTATGTCTCTCTGTCTCTTTGTCTCTCTGTCGCTGCCACTTTCTGTCTCTCTCTCTGTCTCTCTCTGTCTCTGTCTCTCTCTGTGTCTCTTTGTCTCTCTGTCTCTGTCTCTCTGTCTCTCTCTGTCTCTGTGTCTCTCTCTGTGTCTCTGTCTCTGTCTCTCTGTCACTGTCTCTCTGTCTCTCTCTGTTTCTGTGTCTCTCTCTGTGTCTCTGTATGTCTCTCTGTCTCTTTGTCTTTGTCTCTGCCTCTCTGTCTCTTTGTCTCTGTCTCTCTGTGTGTCTCTCTCTGTCTCTGTGTGTCTCTCTCTGTCTCTCTCTGTCTGTCTCTCTGTCTCTCTCCCTGCCACACCCCCATCTGACACACTTCTCTTTCCATAAGTTTCTTAGAAAAGGAAAAATTCATCCTTTTGAGTGTGGTCCTGACCATCCTGCTTCTATTGGGGGTTCTCATTATGGTAATTATGTACATCAAGAAACTCTACCAGAAAGCCAAGAAAGGTAAGTGAGATACAACTCTTACCTCCCTCTCATCTTCTGCCTTTCACTGACCTCATATCTTTGTAGCATTTCAGTCCTAGGGGATAAGGAAAGATGACCTAGGACAGGCTCTGTAGAGTCCCTGGGCTATCCTGCTGATCCCTTTATATTTCTCTCCCCCATGACACAGTTCATTCTATTCTATGTTATGGTTACTGTTTATTTACCCCTTTGGTGGACTGTGAGCTTCCTGGAGCCAAGGAACTCGACATATCATTCATCATTTTAACTTCCTTAGGGCTTGGTAACACAGGCCTTTTGTGTACATGTTCATAAATAGGGCAACTAGGTGGTACAGTAGATAGAGCACAGGCCTGGAATCAGGAATACTCATCTTCCTCTTGAGTTCGAATTTGATCTCAGAAACTTACTTACTAGCTGTGTGACCTTGGGCAAGTCACCTGTTTGTCTCAGTTTCCTCATCTATAAAATGAGCTGGAGAAGGAAATGGCAACCTTTTCCAGTATTTTTGCCAAGAAAACCCCAAATGGGGTCACAAAGAGTCAGACATAACTAAAACAACTGAACAACAACAAAATTTCATAAACATATCTAGAATCAATATACAGAGATCTCAAATCCAAAAGGTTTCCTCTATAATTCACCAAGTACGCCACATATATTTGCATGGATGTATAAAACATTGGATCTTTCTCCTTTCCCCCTCCCCACTTTCTTCAGGCCAGTCCTCACAATTCAAATAAATTGAACTCATTTAATTAAATTTAATTCTATAGATATTTACTAAGTGCCTTCCATGAGCATTGTGATTAGCACTGGGGCACATGAAAAGATATAATACAAACCTTATTTTCAGGGAACTTACAGTATAATGGGGGAAAGCCATGAACATGAATAATTTTCATACAAGTTCTTTATGAATAGGGATTGTTTCTTTGTGCTTATAACATCAGTGTCTGCCACATAGTAGATGTTTAATAAATATTTCTTGACTATATTTGTTTATATATTGTCTCCCCTATTAGATTGTAAGTTCCTTGAGACCAGGGACTGTCCTTTGCTTTTCATGTGTATCCCTGGTGCTTAGCATAGTGCTGGGCACATGGTAAGCTTTTAATAATTGCCTATTGATTGATTAGTTGATTGTCAATTGATACAGGGGAAAATGATAGGGCAAAAGATTGGTCCACTTATAATAAGTTGAGGAAATTAAAAAGAAGGAATCTCCAGGCAGCTAGGTGGCGCAGTGGATAGAGCACTGGCCCTGGAGTCAGGAGTACCCGGTTTCAAATCTGGCTTCAGACACTTTACACTTACTAGATGTGTGACCTTGGGCAAGTCACTTAACCCCAATTGCCTCACTTAAAAAAAAAAAGAAGAAAAAGAAGGAATCTCTCTTTCACCTGCTTTTGGTAAGGGGGAAAGTTGGAGAAGGGGGAGACAGAAAACTTCATGGAGGAAGTGTCACTTGACTTGGACCTTGAAGGAAGGGAGAGACTACACAACAGGTAGAAATGTGCCAGGGCCTGGGACTGGAGAGTGCTATTGTGGGCAGAGGGAAGAGAATGAGCAAAGGTCTGGAGACAGAAGAAGGCAGGATAAGAAAGGAGCAGAAAGTCCAGGCTGTTTGAAACATAAAATAAATGAAAAGGAGTAGTAGGCAATGAGGCTAAAAAGGTAGTTCAGAGTCAGATGGTGGAGAGTCTTACATGTCAGGTTTACATGTTATTCATTGACAATAGGGTTCCAGGAAGTAGAAGAATGGCAGAAACACCTGTAGATACTCTATTAATATTAATACTTTATTACTTTTAACAGGTTAAGATTAGTTAACTAATTAATTTTAATATTAAGTACTAATTAATAGATAACCTATTTGGGTTTTCTTGGCAGAGATACTGGAGCGGTTTGCCATTTCCTTCTCCAGCTCATTTTACAGATGAGGAAACTGAGGCAAACAGGGTTAAGTGACTTGCCCAGGATCACATAGCTATTAAATGTCTGATGCCAGATTTGAACCCAGATGAAGCGTCTTCCTGACTCCAGGCCCATCAGTCTATCCACTGTGCCACCTAGCTTCCATAGATAATCTGTTACTTTCCCTAGGTGGGTCCTCCTCACTTCTCCTGTACTTAACCATTTCAGGGAATGAAACACAGGAAAGTGAAGTTTCGAATGGATTGGAGGCAATAGTGAAAAGCAAGACAAAGGGTAGAAGGAAAGAAATAAGTATTTATTAAATATTTATCTGATAGACACTGTGTGAGCCTCTTTAAAAATATCTCATTTAATCCTTACAACAACTCCAAGAGACAGGTGCTATTATTGTTGTTGTTGTTGTTGTTACTATTATTATTATTATTATTTTGCAGGGCAACGAGGGTTAAGTGACTTACCCAGGGTCACATGACAGGTGCCATTATTAACTCCATTTAATAAGTGAGGAACTCGAGGCAGACAGATGTTCAGGATCACAAGGCCAATAAGTGTCTGAGACCAGATTTAAACTCAGGTCTTCCTGGCTGTAGCACTGATGCTCTATTTACTGCACCACCTACCATAGAAAACATCAATCACTAAACATTTATTAACCATCCATAAGTGTCAGGTACTAAATGTGACCTGGAACTGGAGAGTACTCTCCACCATCTGACTATAATGTGTCAGGGCTAAATGTGGCCCACTACCTGTGGTGTACAATCTTAAGAGGAGGGTGGAGAAAATTAGACCTAGGTAACCAGAGGAAGGGAAGGGGTAGAGCATCTTCCCTCAACTTCCCCATAACAGGTCAGGCTGCTAACAGTGTATGTTTTGGCAGGTGATGATTTCTGCCACATGAGTGGTGACTTTGAGAACAAGAGGCAGAAATCTAGGGTAAGTAAAGTTAACCATCTTTTTAACATGCCCACCTCCACGAGGCTTCCTCCCTTTTATTGTGTCCACCTTCTTCCCTTTCATCTTACCCACCCTAAAGCCCAGTACTGCAGGAAGGGTAGGAATTATCTCCACTTCTTAGGGTAGATCCTAAGGTCTTAGAATTTAAAGGTAGAAGGGATCAAAAAGATTTGCCTAATTCAACCGGTTCACTTTAGAAGGGAAGACTTTTTTTTAACTTTAGTTAAATATTTTAGTTTTTATTCCCAATTACACGTAAACATATTATTTCTTTTTTTTTTCATTTTGAGTTCCAAGTTCTCTACCTCCTTTCCTCCCCTCCCCCTTCCCTGAAGTGGTAAGCAAATTTATATAGGTTATAAATGTGCAATCATGAAAAACATATTTCCATATTAGTCATGTTGTCAAAGAAAACACAGACCAAAAAATAAACACACACGCAAACAAACGCAAAATAATAAAGTGAAAAATAATATGCCTTGATCTGCATTCAGACTCCGTCAATTCTTTCTCTGGGAGTGGATAGCATTTTTCATCATGAGCCCTTTGGAATTGTCTTGAATCAATATATTGCTGAGAATAACTGTCATTCACAATTGATCACCATATAATATTGCTGTTACTGTGTGCAATGTTCTCCTGGTTCTGCTCACATCACTTTGCATCAGTTCATGTAAATCTTTCCAGGTTTTTCTGAAATCATGCAGCTCATCATTTTTATAGCACAATATTACAATTATATACCACAATTTGTTTAGCCATTCCCTAATTAATGGATATTCCTCCAGTTTCCATTTTTTTGCCACCACAAAAGAACTGCTATAAATATTTTTTACATATAGGTCCTTCCCCCTCCCTTTTTTTAAATCTCTTTGAGATACTTAGTTAGCGGTATTGCTGGGTCAAAGGATAACCACAGTTTGATAGTCCTTTGGGCATAGTTCCAAATTGTTCACCAGAATAGCTGGATCAGTTCACAACTCCACCAATAGTGCATCAGTGTCCCAATGTTCTCCCATCCCCTGAAACATTTTTCATTTTCCTTTTCTGTCATATTGGCCAATCTGATAAGTGTGAAATGATATCCCAGAATTGTTTTAATTTGCATTTCTCCAATAGTCATTTAGAACACTTTTTCATATGATAATTGATAGCTTTGATTAGAAGGGAAGAATCTTGCTAGCAAGTATTTGAGGCCAGATTTGAACTCAAGAAGTTGAATTTCCTAACTTCAGATCCAGCACGGTTCCACCAACCTGCCCCCCATATAAATATTAGTGTTATTATTATTAATTACTATCCACAGCCAAAGAATTCATCACCTGGTAGACAATTTGCTGGTCAGGAGTTTCTGCAGACTTAAGTACTGGGTACTTGGGCAGGAGCCATGGTTTGTTTTCAGACCCATGCTCAAGGTCTTTTCTGAATTGGTAGAAGTGACCAGAGCTTGGTCTCCACTGGCATAGCCCAAGAGAGCCCAGGGTTAGTTATTTCCACACCACTAGGAGGCACCAGAGGAAGACTTTTGTGAATACTGAATCCAACGTAAAATTGGGACAATAGGTACTCGAGAGTTGTCCTTTATTACAACAGTGTCAGATCAGCAGCACCCGAGTCAGAAAATACTATAATATACAGGAATTGTGACAAGTCATCAATGAACAAGAATTTTGATTTTCAAAAATGCCTTAGACTCTTGAGGTCAGAATTGTGTAGAGGAAAGAGCACTATAATGGAAAGCAGGGGTCCTGAGTTCAAGTTCTTAGTTGCATGACCCCACTGGAATTATATTACCCCTTGAAGCCTGTTTCATCATCTTTAAAATTAGAATACATGTACTACCTATCTCATAGAATTGTTCTCAGGAAGAGCCTTGTAAACTTAAAGTGTTATTAAAATGTGAGTTATCAGTGTAAAGAAAGTTGATCCCCAGTGGAGTTCCATGATGCAAGCGATAAGCACTCCAATTATTTTAATGATCTCACAGGGCAGTATGGGAATCTCCCATGGAGAGTGTGAGTATGCCCATTGTTCCCTTGTTGAGAGAATAAGGAATGGTTTCTGATTGGGTGCTAGGGACTGAGCATCTCTCCAAGATGACTGGCTGAATAAGACTCTGAGGCAACCCCTCTTGTCTGATCTGAAAAAATTACCTGATCAAAACCTTTGAGGCTGCTTGGTACCTTGCCCTGGACAGAAGACCAGTAGGGGACTACTTTGCTGTGTAGTGATCTGTCTTCTGAATGGGAAAAGGATGTACACAGCAACTACAAAAATTCACTTTGGATTCCTTAATATTGTCTTTTTTTTTTTAACTGAGGCAATTGGGGTTAAGTGACTTGCCCAGGATCACACAGCTAGTAAGTGTAAAGTGTCTGAGGCCGGATTTGAACTCAGCTCCTCCTGACACCAGGGCCGGTGCTCTATCCACTGCGCCACCTAGCTGCCCCAATATTGTCTTGATATGAGTTCATTTGATTCTTACAGAAACCCTGGGAAATAGGTGGTGTTGTTATCCCCATTTTATGCAGATGAGGAAACTGAGAGATAGAAGTTAAGTGACTTGTTCAGAGTCACAGAGGTAGTAAATACCTGAGTCTGGATTTGAATTGAGGTCTTCCTGACTTCAGTTCTAGGGCTCTATGTACCGTACCACCTAGTTGCCCTTGGACTCCATGGTTTATGAGATTCCTTCTGAATCCAGAGCTGTAACCAGAAAATCAAATCATGTTTTCATTCAAGATACTAGGCATCTTTCAATATTCTGCTAATTACCAAGTACCATGAACTCTAAGGAAGCAGGACAGTGACTGGGAGTCCAGATACTCCCAGCATCTACCTACAGATGACTAACTCTCTCTATCTATCACTTCTAGATAGAGAGCTAGAATCAGCTTCGCCTCTAACTCGACTTGTGACCTTAGCAAGTGACTTCTCTTGACTTCAGTTTCCTCAATTCCTAAGTGAGAATGTTTCCGTAGATCAGTAGTTCTTAGTTGTTTTTTTTGGGGGGGGGGTGCCATATGGACTTCTTTGGAAACATGGGCAGCCAATTCTTCTCAGAATAATGTTTATTGCCTATATTTGTAATTTTAAAAATGCTCAATTTCAGTTAGTTTAGTGAAAATAAAGATGTAATTTTTATCCTATTGAGGGGGTCCATGGACATCTGTTTTAGGTGACCTCTAAGGGAACTTCTACCTCCCACATTCTATACATGAATACATAACATTCCTGGAGATGCTTCCTAGGCATATTTTCCTTTGTCATTGCAGCATTTCAAAGCCTCATAAGGTGAGCACCAAATTCGGCACTGGCAAAACCCCCATCCTCAATCTCTAATTTCTAGTTGATGTTCTTCTTCTATTAGAGTTTTACCATGGAGATGGACTATGAAGACAGTGCTGGAGACATCCAATATGCCTCATTGACCCATCTTGGCCCCAGAAAATTAATGCATACAAGCACACAGAAGGACTCCAGCTCTAAGATTATGCACACCCCTCTTGAGTCTGTTGAATATGCCACCATCAGAAAGACTGAATATCAGCATCCCAAATCAACTACCGTATATGAGTCAGTGGGCAAAGAGAGTTAGTCATCTGCAAGTGTTTCATAAATATATGTTGATTGTTAATATATAAATATGTTTTGCCTGTTTTCACATGCATAATTGATATCATATTGATTGCCTTCTCAATGGGTGGAGGAGGGACTAGAAGGAAGGAGAAAATCTATAACTCAATTTTTTAAAAAATGAGTGTTAAAAATAAGCAATTTATTTGTTTTAAAATAAAGTTATCCCAAATACTACAAAATACATGTTGATTTAATGATCAGAAATATATCAGGGGGTAGTTAGGTGGCACAGTGGGGCAGCTAGGTGGTACAGTGGATAAAGCACTGGCCCTGGACTCAGGAGGACCTGAGTTCCAATCTGACCTCAGACACTTGACACTTACTAGCTGTGTGACCCTGGGAAAGTCACTTATCCCCAATTGCCTCACCAAAAGAAAGAAAGCAACAAAGGAAGGAAGGAAGGAAGGAAGGAAGGAAGGAAGGAAGGAAGGAAGGAAGGAAGGAAGGAAGGAAGGAAGGAAGGAAGGAAGGAAGGAAGGAAGGAAGGAAGGAAGAAAAAGAAAGAAATATATCAGGGATACCCCTTGTTGTGAGTCCTGTAATAGACTCAGGGTCTGCTTTTCTGGGAGCAGGGAATTTGTAGGGGATGGAGGAAGACTGTGAAAAATTAACAGTTGGCAATTCAATCCTTGTCTTACATTTTCATTGGAGAGATGAAAACAAGAGACCATTTAAGAATAATTACAAAACAATATATTGGTGAGCTTATTTCTCCCAGTACATGTTTATGGTGTCTCCACCACCACAGCTGGGCCTTCACTGATGCACAGCAATTCTACTCAAACTACCCCCTCTTCCCTTGCTGTGGGGTTCTTGGTCAGCAGGTCTAGCCTTAACATTATGATTACACCTTCTGATTCTCTGGATCCACCTGATTCACAATAAATCTTCTGATTAAAATGTAATCATGAAATATTTAGCAAAATAAATAAAAACATAATAAAAACATAAATAATGTTAACATGTATTTTTTTTAAGTGAGGCAATTGGGGTTAAGCGACTTGCCCAGGGTCACACAGCTAGTAAGTGTTAAGTGTCTGAGGCCGGATTTGAACTCAGGTACTCCTGACTCAAGGGCAGGTGCTCTATCCACTGCGCCACCTAGCTGCCCCTAATGTATTTTTTAAGTCAGTATGTGTCCATGAGAATCCTTTATGTACAGTTTAATGGCCTCTGTTATCTATTTGAGTTTGACACCACTGCTCTATCCTATTCACCCCAGTGGTTCTTCTAAAGTTTATGTTCTTTCTTCTAACCTCTCATAGCATTTGCTTTCCCCACTTAAAAAAATGAGGCTATTTCTTGTGAGAACCCTCTTTTCCCCTGAGCCTCAGCTTTCTTGAAGGAAGCCAGGAGACTGCAGGGAGACCATTCTAAGAATAGGAAACAACCACTGGATGGACACAGTCACAGGATGGAGGTATAAACATAACAGGGAAAGCAAGAAACTGAGAATTGTTGGATCACTGAGTATGTAGATAGGATTTCAGTATAAAAATATTAGAAAGAGAGGAAAGGGCAAGGCTATAAAGGGCTTTAAATGGCAAAGGGAAGATTTTGTATATTACCCTGGAGGTAATAGGGAGTCACTGAAATTTATTGAACAGGGGAGTGAGATAGTCACTTTAGGAAAATCACTTTAGCATCTTAGTGGAGGTTGGATTGGAGTGAAGAGAGACTTGAGGCAGGGAGGCAAACCAGAAGACAATTACAATGGTCTGTTTATGAGGTAATGAGAACCCCAAGCAGGATGGTGGCTATGGAGAGAAGGGAACTTCTATAAGAGGTGCTGGGAAAGTAGAAATGACAAGACTTGGCAGCAGGTTGGATATGTATAGTGGGTTCGAAAAATGAGTCATGGGTGACAGAGGTTGGAAGTCTAGTTGACTGAGTGATGCCCTTAACAATAAAAAGAAAGTCATGGGGGCAGCTAGGTGGTGCAGTGGATAGAGCACTGGCCCTGGATTCAGGAGGACCTGAGTTCAAATCTGACCTCAGACACTTGACACTTACTAGCTGTGTGACCCTGGGGAAGTCACTTAACCCCAATTGCCCCACCCAAAAAAAAAAAAGAAAGAAAGTCAGAAGAAGGTAGGACTAGAGGGGGGACGAGATAATGAGTTCTGTTTTAAGACATGTTGAATTTAAGGCGCTTATGGAACATAGAGATATCTAACTAAATTTTGTAAAAATGAATGTTAAAAGTTGTCTTTACATATCATTGGAAAAAATAACATACTATTAAAAAAAACAAGAAGAACCAGAGAAGAACCTTAGACAGAGGAAAATGGCTGCTTATTTCAAAGAAGAGAAGAGGAGGAGTCAGAATAATTTGCCAAGTCCAGAGGACACTGAGCAGCTATTCTCTATTTCCAGAGAGAACAAATATAATGACTCAGGAGGAACTGAGACTAGACAAAAAGTATTGTTGCATACTAGACCAGACTTCTCCTAGAAGAGATCAACTCTCTTATCCTCTTAATACCTTTAACAGTGTAGTACCTGGGATCATCCACAGGTTTGGCTTCTCCAGGTTTTTTGTTCGTTGTTCAGTTGTTGTTCAGTCATGTCCAATTCTTCATGACCCCATTTGGGGTTTTCTTGGCAAATATACTGTAGTGGTTTGCCATGTCCTTCTCCAGCTTATTTTATAGATGAGGAAACTGAGGAGAACAGGGTGAAGTGATTTCTCAGACTTACACAGGCAGTAAGTATCTGAGGCCATATTTGAATTCAGGTCATCCTGACTTGAGACCCCACACTCTATCCACTGACCCACCTAGCTGTCCTCATAGCTCTTGGGTCCATCATCTCCTCAAATTCAGAGCTCTGGGTCAGACATTTTCATTGCATCTCTCCCCACCCGAATCCAAATGAAACCATTAATAAAACCAAGCAAAGGAGAGATTACTTAAGAAATTGTGTTTTTACCAGACTCATGATTTTAGCAATGTAGGGAACTCCTTCCACCAACAAAGACCTCTTTATTTACAATTTCTAGTCTTAAAGAGTTACTTGGGGCATTTAGAGGTCGAGTGATTTGCCCAGGATCACACAGCTAGTCAGAGATAGGAATTGAACCCAGGTTGTCCTATCTCTGAGGTGTGTTCTTTTTTTTTTTTTGGTGGGGCAATGAGGGTTAAGTGACTTGCCCAGGGTCACACAGCTAGTAAGTGTCAAGTGTCTGAGGTCAGATTTGAACTCAGGCCCTCCTGAATCCAGGGCTGGTGCTTTATCCACTGCACGACCTAGCTGCCCCCTGAGGTGTGTTCTTTATCAATTTACTGCCAAGACAGAAGATAAGTAAGAAGGAACACCCCCTAATATACTCAGGGGCAAGATTTCCCACTGATTCTCACACATAGGAGAGAGAATTCTCACATAGGAGAGAGAATTCCTACTTTCACCTTTCTTATTGTTGTGTCATGGGATTTTCTTGGCAAAGATACTAGAGGAGCAAAGACAAATGGAGTACCATTTCCTTTTCCAGCTCATTTTACAGATGGGGAAACTGAGTTATATGACTTGCCCAGGATCAGCAAGTGTCTGAGGCTGGCTTTGAACTCAGGATTCTATCCATTGCCCCACTTAGCTGCCCCCATTTCAGTCAAATGCTTCCACTGTTTTGGCTGATATCTACTTATGTCATCTGATGGGCTGCTTTTTCCACTTAATGTCAGCTGTTGATTTTCTGCTGAGTTGGGATTACCATATGCCAAGTCAGCTCTTTGGTGAATCTAGTTCATAACTTATGGGCTTTTCCCCCCTTTTATAGGTCTTTTGTGGCTATAGACAATTTCAAGACCTCATTTTCCCCATTTGTTCAATAAGAAGGTAGGACTAGATAGCTTCTGAGGTCCCTTCCAGATCTAAAGCTATATAAACCAGTCTACACAGAAAAATCCCTTAGATCAAATCTGTTTTAAGAATTACTCTGGGCAGCTGGGTGGAACAAGCCAGTTGGGCCTGAAATATGGAAGACCCTGAATTCAAATCCAGCCTCAAACTATTTACTACCTAAGTGATGCTAGACTAGTCTTTTAACCTCTGTCTGCCTCAGTATTTTCATTTATAAAATGGGGGTAATGATAACATCTCCTTAGGTTTGTTGTACAGATCAAATGAGATAATTATTTATCAAATGAGATATTTGTGAAGCACTTGGTACACAGTAGGCTATTAATAAATGCCTTTTTTTTCTTTCTTTCCTCAGTATGAAGTCTCACATTCTTACCTGATATTTGTGCTGGGTTAATGAATTCTGTGCTCTGGTTGAAGGATGTAGAGTGGAGCACTAAACTCCTCCCAAAATTTCCTTTAGAGAAGGCAGGATTTGGATTTTCATCTCACACTATTTTCCATTGGCATCTCTGCTTGGTTTCAGCTCCTCAGAAAGATGGAACAAGATGCGCCCCCCCCCCCAGCTTCCTTCTGTGTGTTGTCTTCCCCTATTAGATTGTAAACCCCTTATGGCCAAGGACTGTCCTTCTTTTTCTTAATTGTATCCCCAGGCACAGTGCCTGACACTTAGACAGTGCTTACTAAATGTTTATTGAATTCAATTCATTCATGACCCAGGATGCTAGACTTTGGCTAATTATGCTGGAGCATCATTCTGTAAGACTAGCAAGGACAAGATGGCGCTATTGACCTTTGTGCTATATTCCTGTAGCTACACCTAAATCACTGTTTTCCCCACAACCAAAGACAGACATATAGCTCTCTAGGATAGGTCTGGGAACATCCTTCCCGAAACAGAGAGAGTGATGGAATGCCTTCTGAAGCAGCCTGGAATTCTGGGATTTTCCAGTCAAAACTTATTTTATATGTGTGTATACACATACATACATATACACACATATATGTGTATGTAATACATATACACATATATGTATATACACACATACACACACATGTATCTACCCATCTTGTGGCTTTTCCTTTACTCTCTATGTCCCTTTCATCCATTTCTCTCTCTCTCTCCTTCCTTTCCCTTCCTCCCCTTTCCTAGGTCCCTTGATTCCTCCCTACTTATTTGACCCCCCCAATTCTCTGCATCACCAAGTCAGACTCCTATTCTGATTCTGTTGCCCAATCCCTGGGCAGCCCATTTCCTGTTCTCAGTGCCTGCCTCATCTCTTTCCTGCAGAGCAAAGGGAAAATTGTCCCTTTTTCAAGTTGCTCCTGCTTCTGGCTGGCTGGCTTTCTCCTTCCTTCCTTCCAGCACAAGGAGACATGTGGCTGCTAGGTGTCTTCATCCTGCTCTCTATCACAGGTAGGAGGAGTGCAAAGTTCCCCACCCCTTACCTTCTTCAATCCCTCCCTTTTCTCTGTTATTTCCTCTTTTCTCCCTCTCCTCCAATGGCAGTGAGAGAGGGTGAGAACCCAGGAGCTGGGGGAGGTGGGCTCAGCAAACTTATAAAGTAGGTGAGAATTTTGGTGTGCACAGAACCCCTGTTCTTCACACTTTCCCCTCTCTACAGCAGCCCTCCCCATCAACTTCCTGATACTCACCTTCTCACCTTCCTGGCAAAATATGCCTTCACCAGAAGTCGTACGTTGAATGTTAGGATGTTTAGATTCTAATCATGGCTATGACTCAAATTCATTCCTCTCTTTGGACCTCAGTTTCCTCTTCTGTAAAATGACAGTGGAAAGAGCACTGGATTCAAATCCTGTCTTTGAGATTGTGACCTTGGGCAAGTCACAGCCTTCCTGAATCTCAGTTCCCTCATCTGTAAAATGAGGTGGTTGGATTAGGTGGCGTCTGAGGTCCCTTTCAGCTTCAGGTCCCTGATTCTATGATTAGATGAGCTCTACAATTCCTTCTCAATATGAGAGTCCAGGATTCTAGGTCCTTTATTCACTCTGAAGTATAAATGCTTAATGTTGTACCCTCCCTGGTGGATCCTTTTCATTTTAACAGGGATGAAGTATTAATGATGGAGTTTACAGTTCCAGTCAGCACTAAGGGATCTTCTTGAGCATTTATGATGCCCCCAACCTCAACACCCAGACACACACACACACACACACACACACACATGAACACACACGTTTTGCTTTAATATAAGGTCAGTCTTAAGGGAGTGACAGAGGGAAGTGTATATAACAGATGGCAATAATAGGGCTGTCTGACATTATCTGGTCTTCTGAGCAGGCATTCCTGCCCTCAAGGCTTAGTAAGAAGAAAAATAATGGAGAAAAGAAAAAAATGTTCTTTGAGAAAGGATATTTTTAGCCCCTGAATCTTGTACTTACCACCAAGATGAAAATCAGCATTGACATCTCCTCTACCCATGAGGCACTGCCAGAACTTGAGTTAAGTGGGCCTTGCCTCAGAAAACTGACCATAACAGTGAAATCTCAAGTTCCTTTAGATCAGCCAGAATGATATAGATCATCTCTTTGGGTTGGGACTATGAGCTGGGTTATGGCTCTTTCTTTGTTGTTTGACTATTTTAAAATTGCATCTTATTATCATCACTATTTTTAATTAACAAAAATCCATTTTCCTCCTTCCCATCCCCCCCAATCCAGTACCACCATTGGGGATGGGATTTGAACCTTTGCAGCAAATATACATAGTAAAGCAAAACAAATTCCAGAATTTTTGGCCCTATCCAGAAGTATGTCTCATTCTGCATGCTAAGTTCACCACCTCTCCATCTAGAAGTAGGTAGCCTACTTCAACATGGGTCCTCTGGAATCATGGTTGGCCATTAATTTGATCTGAGTTCTTAGGGCTTTCAAAATTGTTTGTCTTGACAGTGTTGTTGTTATTGTATAAATTGTTCTCCTTGTTTGCTCTCATCATTTCACATAAGTTCATACAAATCTTTCCAGGACTCACTGAAAGCATCAGGGGCCTTTACATTACCACATTAGTTCATTACTTGTGACTAGCACCCTCCTGGGATGAGTCCCTTGCCTCTCTGGACAAGGTGGAGGGAAGGGGTGGAAGGGGAAGGCAGCCATCAAGAAGCAGGAACAGACACCTCACACCCATCAGATTGGCTAATATGACAAAAAAAGGAAAATAATAAATTTTGGAGAAGCTGTGGAAAAATTGGAACACTAATGCATTGTTGGTGGAGTTGTGAATTGATCCAACCATTCTGGACAGCAATTTGGAACTATGCCCAAAGGGCTATGGGACTGTTCATACCCTTTGACACAGTAATATACTACTAGGTCTGTATCCCAAAGAGATCACAGAAGAGGGAAAAGGACCCACATGTACAAAAATATTTATAGCCACTCTCTTTGTAGTGACAAAGAATTGGAAACTGAGGGAATGCCCATCAATTGGGGAACAGCTAAACAAGTTGTGGTATATGAATGTAATGGAATATTATTGTGCTGTAAGAAATGATGAGCAGGAGGATTTCAGAGAAACTTGGAAAGGCTTACACAAACTGATGCTGAACGAGATGAGCAGAACCAGGAGAACATTGTACACAGAAACAGCAGCATTGTGTGATGATCAGCTGTGATAGACTTGGCTCTTCTCAGCAGTGCAATGATCCAAAACAATTTCAAAGAACTCATGTGTTCTCCACATCCAGAAAAAAAAAAACACCATGGATTCTTAATGAAGATTGAATCATACCGTTTCTACTTTGGGGCTGGTTTTTTTTCCTTCTTCCTTGAGGTTTTTCCCTTACGCTCTGATTCCTCTTTCACAATATGACTAATACAAAGATATGTTTAATATGATTGCACATATGTAACCTATCTCAGGTTGCTTTCTGTCTTGGGGAGGAGGGAGAGAAGGGAGAGTGGGAGAAAATATTTGGAACTAAAAATCCAATGAAAACAAATGTTAAAAACTATCCTTACATGTAACTGGAAAATAATAAAATACTTAAAAAAAAAAAAAAGAAGCAGAAACAGGAGCAACTTGCACAAGAGACAATTTTCCCTTTGCTCTGCAGAAAGAAAAGGGTTCAGATTCTGCTGACAAAACCTGAGCTGTTGGGACATTGCATCAAACCTACTTTTAAGACATCTGTAATCTATAGGATGTGCAGGATAGAATCAGGGTACAGAGAGGATCATAGAGCATGGCAGCTAGAGTAGGGGAAGGGGGTCACAGAATGTCAGCACCAGAAGAAACCTTGAAGGTGATTGAGTCCAACCCCCTCATTTCACAGATTACTCCATCAACAAGCGTTTATTACATGCTTGCTTTGTGCTGGGCGAGTCCATACAAATATAAATAGAAAGACAGTGCATACAAATATAAGTAGAAAGATAGTCTCCACGCTCAAGGAACTTACATTCAAATGAGGAAAGACTTACACATTAGAAGGAAACACTGATGGGGCAACTAGGTGGCGCAGTGGGCTAAGCACCAGCCCTGGATTCAGGAGTACCTGAGTTCAAATCTGACCTCAGACACTTGACACTTACTAGCTGTGTGACTCTGGGCAAGTCACTTAGCCCCCATTGCCCCGCAAAAAAAAAAAAAAAAAAAAAAAGAAGGAAACACTGATGGAAAGGAGGACAGGTACTTGGTGTGATGGTGTGCAAGACAGAAAAAATCTGGAGGAAAGCCCGGAGAAAAAGGATGAGAAAATGCAAGTCCATTGAGGGGAATACCTTCTCTGGGCTATCTAGTTAGCTAATAACAAAGCCAAGACCAGAATCCAGGCTTCCTGATTATGCCAACTTCATGTTTTTCTCTCTCCAAAACAATCAGGACCCTATCAAAATGAAGGGCCAAGGAAGAAATTCAATTAAATTCAACAAAGGAGTCTGAGCATCTCCTACATGCAAAGCACTGGGACTTCAAATATGCAAATGTTATCTGTATCTCTATCTATACACAAAGTGACCATAGCATTGTATCTCTAGATCTAGAAAAGCCCTCAGAGGCCATCTAGCCTGACCCTTTCCTTTTATGGAAGATGAAACTGAGGCCCAGGGATCCCAGATGATTTGTAGGCCAGGCCACATAAGTTGGAGGCAGCAGAAGTAACATTTGAACCTAGGCCCTCTGACTCAAGAATCATGACTTGTTCCACTGTACTATGTCAAGGAGAATGATTCTTGCTTGTGGGTCCTCTGTCATTCCCACTAATGAGGAAATGAAGCATTAGTATGCTGGAGCCAGTAATTACTGGTTTGTGAGAGCTGATAGTTAAATTTTCAATGTGTGTTTTTATACCTTGGGACAGGTAGGTAACACAATGGATAGAGTGCCTAGCCTGAAGTAAGGAAAATGAATTCTCCTGAGTTCAAATCTGGTCTCAGATACTTCCTAGCTGTGTAACCCTGAGCTAGTCACATAATCCTATTTGCCTCAGTTTCCTCATCTGTCAAATGAGCTGGAGAAGAAAATGGCAAACCACTTCAGTATCTTTGCCAAGAAAACCCCAAATGATGTCACAAAGAGTCGGACATGACTAAACATCAGTTTATACATTAAAGTATTTATAATAAAATTTATACCTCAGATAGTGGTAAATGCTATAAACCAGGGTTTGGTTTGTTGTTTCATTCATTGTCTCTAGACTTAAGTGATGGAGAAAATATTAAGAATTCTGATTAAATGTAAAATTATGTTGTGCATATATGATATATGTAATATAGAAAATATATTTGCATATTATATTAAATATGATATATTATTACATTATATTAAATATATAATAAATAATAAAAACAGATATCTATTTGTTAAACATTTACCATCGCACTCCTAAATTAAAGTTTCTGAACTTAGTTATCCAACAACTGTCTCCCCATTTGCTCCCTCAGCCAAAGAGAGGGGCTCCCAAGTCAGGGATATATTTGTATATTTGTTGCCTAAAATAGCCCTGAAACAAGTCTGAGCTAAAAGGAGAACAATCTATGAAAAATGAGGAAGCAAAAAGAACAAGGCAGGAAAGAGTGGGATGCTGAAAAGTCACCAGTGAGACACTGGAAGGACAGCGGAGGACAGGCAGACTACTTGAAGCCTCTCAGACTGGGAAAGGATCTCAAAGGGCATCATCTCTTCCAACCTATACTGAACAAGCATCCCTTTCCCTTCATCCATGTGCAGCCAGACTCTGCTTGAAGACCTCCAGAAATAAGGAGTTCACTTTCCAGTTCAAACCTTATATCCCCCATTGTTGTTATTGTTCAGTTGTTTCAGTCATGTCTAACTCTTTATGATCCGATTTTGGGTTTTCTTGGCAAAGACACTGGAGTGGTTTGCCATTTCCTTCTCCACCTCATTTTACAGATGAGCTAACTGAGGAAAACAGGATTAAGTGACTTGCCCAGGGTCATACAGCTAGTAAGTGAGACCAGATTTGAACTAGGGTCTTCCTGACTTCTAGGCCCTGAGCTCAATCTACTTTGAGACCTAGATGTTCCAACTATATCTCCTACCCTCACCCCTATTCAGGCCTCCATATTTTGAGTCATTCCAAGGTGTCCCTCTGCCTGCAGGTCTTAAAGTTTATACCCTGATGAGTTCACATTAGTTCACATTAGATGGGGAAAGCATTTTGCCAGTCCAAGTCCCTCAGTGAGCAAAACTGGCACAAATAGAGCAAACTAGATAATCAATAATAATTGACAATAACCTTGAGCATGTTGCTAAATTAATCTTCCCATAGACCTCCCTATGCCCTCCCTCAATGCCCTCCAGTCTCTTTTTTCTCTTCCCAGTATGCCCCTAGGCCCCTCCCCAAGTATCTGCCAGCTTTCCTCCTTTTTCCCCAGTGCATCTCACCTCTCTATCCTGTTTCTGGGTCCTTCCAGTTCCTGCTGTGCTCAGTTGGGTTCCCAGAATCTCACCCAGTCATTTTTCACTCTTGTGTATTTCTATTTGTATTGATGCCTTTTTTTAAATCATAAAAGCATTTTATTATTTTCCAGTTATATGTAAAGATAGTTTTCAACATTCGTTTTCATAAAATTTTTAGTTGCAAATTTTTCTCCCTCTTTTCCTTCCCCCCTCCCCAAGACAGAAAGCAATCTAAGTTATATATGTACAATCACATTAAACATATTTCTGCATTAGTCATGCTTTGAAAGAAGAATCAGAATGAGAAAAACCTCAAAAAAGAAAGAAAAACAGAAAAAGTAGAAACAGCATGGTTCAATCTGTATTCAGAATCCACAGTTCTTTTTTCTGGATGAGGAATTGCTTTGAATCATTGTATTGCTGAGAAGAGCTAAGTCCATCACAGTTGATATTGATGTCTTTAAAAAGGAAAAAAGTTATTCCTTTTAAATTGCCTTTATTTAAAAAAAAATGAGGGGGAGGGGCAGAGCCAAGATGGCAGAGGAAAGACATTAAATGCACAGGGCTCCTGATACAATCACCCCAAAAATAGCAATAAAATAACCTTCGGGGCAGAAAAACACACAAAAATACTGGCTGAGAGTTTTCTCCAGCTATAGATAGATTCCAGGGGGCCGTGCTTAGCCATGAATAAAGCTTAACCCCGCAGTCAGGCCAACACACCAGACACCCGCCAGAGGAATTTGCCCCAGTGCCTCTGAATTGGCTGCAGCACCAGCATCTTCTGGAACCGAGCGCGCGGTCGGGCTGAACAGCTGGCCTGGGGGGTAAGTGCAGGGGTACCAGTGGACTGGGAGGAAGGATTCCACTGTCCCACCCCAGTGGGCAACCAGGAAGAAATCCTGAATGGTGGAAGACCCAGGTGGAGGAGGGGATCAGGGGAGCAGTCTCATTGGAAGCTGAGAACCACACCACAGAAAGCTTTGCTGGTTGGTTTCTTAGTAAATAGGCCTGAGATTATCTCTGGATCTGAGAACAGGCCAGGTGAGATTGAAACCTGCCCCTCCCCCCCCAACCCCAAACACCTGGGACCCTCTGAAGCTGAGAACAGGAGCTGAGCCAAGAAGCAGCACCACCCCCCAGTGAAGAGTTTAAAATCAAATGAAAGCAAGGCCAGGCAGGCTGAGAAGAAGCCCAACCATCACCTGGGCCACACTGTAGCTTGAACAGTGTGTCCTGGAAGCAGAGCCACACTTTAAGAAGGAGTTAAAAGCCAAGAAATAGTAAGCCAGGATGAGTAGGCAGAGAAAGCAGAAGACCATCGAAAACTTCTTTGGGGATAAGGTAGACCACAATACAACCTAAGAAAAAGAAGATAATAACAGGGTCAAACCTCCAACATCCAAAGCTTCCAAGAAAAATATGAACTGGTCTCAGGCCATGGAAGCTCTCAAAAGGGACTTTGAAGAGAAAGTAGGAGAAATAGAAAGAAGATGTAGAGAAAAGGAGGAAAGAATGGAAAGGGAAATGAGAGCGATGCAGGAGAGTCATGAGAAAAAAAGTCAACAGTTTGAAAAGTCAAATGGAAAAGGCGATCAAAAAACTGTCTGATGAAAATAACTGCCTAAGAATTAGGATTGAACAAATGGAAGCTAGTGGCCTTATGAGAAACCAAGACACAGTAAAGCAAATCCAACTGAATGAAAAAATAGAGGGCAATGTCAAATATCTCTTTGCAAAAACAGCTGACCTAGAAAATAAATCTAGAAGAGATAATTTGAAAATCATTGGACTACCTGAAAACCATGACCAAAACAAAAGCTTAGACATCATCCTCCAAGAGATCGTGAGAGAAAATTGCCCTGATATTCTGGAAGCAGAAGCTAAAAGAGAAATTGAAAGAATCCTCTGATCACCTCCTGAAAGAGATCCCCAAAAGAAAACCTCCAGGAATATTATAGCCAAATTCCAGAACTCCCAGGTGAAGGAGAAAATACTGCAAGAAGCTAGAAAAGAGGAATTCAAATACTGTGGAGCTCCAATAAGGATAAAGCAAGATCTAGCAGCTTCTATATTAAAGGACCGAAGGGCATGGAATATGATATTTCAGAGGGCGAAGGAACTGGGACTTCGGTCAAAACTCACATACCCAGCAAAACTGAGTATAATCTTTCAGAGGCAAAAATGGGATTTCAATGAGAAGGAGGTCTTTCAAGCATTTGTGATGAAAAGACCTGAACTGAATAGAAAATTTGACTTTCAAATACAAGACCCTGGAGAACCATAAAAAGGTAAATGGGAAAAAGACTTCATGAGGGATATTAAAAGATCAAACTGTTAACATTCCTATATGGGAAGATAATACTTTGAAATCATAAGAACTATCTCAGTAAGCAATTCACAGAAGACAGGGCTGAACTGAATATGAAGGGATTATATCTGTAAAGCATTTGTTTTGTTCTTTGTAGGGCAGACAGGGTGGAGTATCTTATGTCTAGGGCTGGATTTGGGTTTGGGGCCTCCTGGGTCCAGGGCTGGTGCTTTGTCCACTGTGCCACCTAACTAATCCATGATGACATCATTAAAATAGGATTGAGGTGTAGGAGGAATAAACTGGGGGAGGGAGAAGGGGGGAGATGGTCTGGGGAGAAGTAGTTCCCATGAAGTGAACAAGAAAAAAGATTATGGAGGAGAGTAGAAGAGGGGGAAGGAGTTGGGGAGTGAGTGAACCTTAATATCATTAGAATTGGCTCAAAGAAGGATTAACATACATACTCAAGTAGGTATAGTAATATATTTTTGCCCTGAGGAGGAGGGAGGGAGAAAAGGGGAGAGGGGAGAAGGGAAGGAGGAAAGGGCAGATTCGGAGAGAGAGCAGTAAAAAGCAAAACACTTTCAAGGAAGATGAAGATGTTCTACATTACTTCACCAGTATGACATATTGAATTGCTTGATCTCATAGGGTGGGTTGAGGAGGGAGGGAGGAAGGACAATTTAGAACAAAGAATTAGCTCAGGGACCCTGATCTCATTGGAGTGGGCTCATGGAGGGGATAGCTTTCATACCCAATTGGGAGGAGCAATCTATTTAATTTAATAGGAGGGGAAGAAGATAAGGAAGGAAGGGTGAAAAAAGGGAGTGCAGAGTGAGGGAGAGGATAGTCAGAAGTAAAACAATTCTGAGGAAGAATAGGTAAAAAGAAGAGAGAGTAAATGTCATGGGAAGGGAGTGGGATGGAGGGAAATAGTTATGATGATTGATTATAATGGCAAAACGTATGGTACCTACTTTGCTGGGCTTTTATGAAGAAAATTGTCTGTCAAGCTTAAGGTACTATATACAGGTTAGGATGAACAGGATTCTATCAGAAAAACCTGGAAAGACCTACATGAACTGAAGCAGAGTGAAATGTACTATATACAAAATAACAGCAATAGTGGGGGATGATCAGCTGGGAAGCATGTGGTTACTTTCAGCAAGGCAATGATCCAATATAACTCTGAAGGACTTATGAAGATTGTAGCCCATCTGCAGAGAAAGAACTGATAGTATCTGAAAACAGATGGAAACCCATTTAAAAATTTTTTTTCTTTTCCTCTTTGACAATTCCTTAATCTGAAGTTTTGGGTTTTTTTTTTACTGTTTTCTCTCACAACTAGCTAATATGGGAATTTTTCCATGACTACTCATGTATAACTTATTTTGAATTGCTTGAGTTCTTGTGGGTGGGTGGGGGTGTGAATGGAGGGGGGAAGGGAAGTTGGAACACAAAGTTTTTAAAAAATTGATGTTACATATATTTTGGAAAATAAATTTCTATTTAAAAAAATGAGGGGGGCAGCTAGGTGGCACAGTGGATAAAGCACCAGCCCTGGATTCAGGAGGACATGAGTTCAAATCCAGCCTCAAACACTTGACACTTACTAGCTGTGTGACCCTGGGCAAGTCACTTAACCCTCATTGCCCTGCAAAATTAAAAAAAAAAATGAGACAGAAAAGTAATTATGCAAAAAGCAATAAACTTGGGAATCATGATAGTGTAAACCACATTCTTTGTCCATAATCTACTATCTTGCTACTGAGTGGCTTGAGAGTAGACCTCTTTCTTTGTAAACTTGGGGCTTAGTGCAATACCTAGCACTTAATAAATGCTTATTGACTGACTGCTTAATCAAAAATTCTCCAGATCTAGGATTTTTCAGTACAATTAATGGGTTCTACAACCTTTTAGAGTTATTTTCATTTCCACTATTGACACAGTTGTGCAAATTTTTCTCAGGTTACTACTGATTTCACTGTTGTTTAGTTGACTCTCCATGACCCCATTTGGAGTTTTCTTGGCAAGGATACTGGAATAGCTTGTCATTTCCTTCTCCAGCTCATTTTACAGAAGAGAAAACTGAGGCAAACAGGGTGAAGTGACTTGCCCATGGTCACACAGCTAATAAGTGTCTGAGGCCAGATTTGAACTCAGAAAAATGAGTTTTCCTGACTCCATGCCCAGCACTATATGTACTATATGTGCCACCTAGCTGACCTGATTTCACTCTATATTAATTCATACAAGCCTTCCTATGTATTTCTAGTATTTTACTACCACAAAAATTGCTACTGTGAATCCTTTGGTGTATATGAGACCTTTCTGTCTTTGATCTCTTTGGGGCTCAGGCCCTGTAGCAGTCCTGCCTCCTCATTCATCCTGTGTTTCTCTCCCACAGAGCTCTCCCACACCCATAACACCACAGTACTGCAGGCTGTGGAGGGTCAGACCCTGTCTATCTCCTGCCCTTACAACCCTACAAAGTACTGGGGACAGCTAAAGTCCTGGTGCCGGCAGCATAACTGGGAGGGGCACTGCCAGCACGTGGTCAGTGCTCACCGCTCCTGGCTGCTAGCCTTCTTAAAGAAGTGGAATGGGAGCACGGCTATCAGGGATGATGCTCTGGCTGGCAGGCTGACCATCACCCTCAAAGACCTCCGGACCCACGACGCCGGACTCTATCAGTGCCAGAGCCACCAGAATGGGGTGGCAGACACTCTGCGGAAGGTCATGGTGGAGGTGCTGGAGGGTGAGTAGCCTCATCACTGGACCCTATTTAAGAATCACAGAACAAGGGGTCCCTAGGTGGTGCAGTGGAGAGAGCACCGGCGCTGGAGTCAGAAGGACCTGAGTTTAAATCTCACCTCAGACACTTACTAGCTGTGTGACCTTGGGAGAGTCACTTAACAGTCTATTGCCCCCCCCCCAAAAAAAAAAGAATCACAGAGGAAAAGAACTGAAAGGAGCCTTAGAGATCAGATCACCCAGTCCAATTCTACCATTCTATGCATTCAGAGACTGGTCCCAGACAAGTTTAGTGAATTAATATCAATGGCAGAGGCAAGGCTTGAATGGAGTTCTGATTCCAAGTCCAGGGCTCTTTCCAATGTACTATTCTACTGGGTTTCTGCTCCTGCTAATGTCCCCATCTCTCTGATGTTGGCAGCCTGGAGCTGTATCCCCAATACCCCTTATTCTCCCCCCCCCACCCCCCATTAGCACACTTACTCAATTCCAAGCCAAAATTTTTCTCCAGGTAAAAACTGGTTCAAAAAAATATCCAGGGTGGCCTAGAGTGGGAAAAGTACAAGAGGTGATATCACACAGGAAATACCCACTTTGAAGGGCCATGAGAAAGAGTGGAAAGGGTAGTAAATCATTGCTAATCAGCCCCAGTCCTGCAGGATAATGGGGGCAATGATGGAGGCAAGGACATTTTGGAGTCATCCTGAATCTGCTCTGGAGGGCTGGTTGTTAAATTTTCAATGAGAGCATTTTTAAAAGCCAGGTGGGGCTATCAGATTTGGCAACTGAGAGATCTTGGTGAGAGCAGTTTTAACTTAACGAGGTTGGAAGCCAGATAGCAAAGAAGAAGTGGAGGAACTACATGTAGATGGTTGTGAATGTCAGTAAGATATACTCTTTGAACAGAGTAGTATAAAGAAAAATTGCTGGATTTGGGATCCTGGGTACAAATCTTACCTCTGCTACTTAGTGCCTGTGTCACCTTGAGCAAGTCATTTCCCCAATCTGGGCCTATGATGTCTAACATCCACTCCCACTCTAAACCTATATGATTTTGAGTTTGTGTATTCAGAACCAGGGGTGAGCAGCATAGAATCTGCCATCTTTTTCCTTCGGTGACCCATGACCTATGACTTCAAGGTGTTGGGTCAAGTGTGAGAAGAGAATGGCACAGCACTGGCTATAGAGCAGAGAGAGAAGCTAACTGGTCCATGAGGGGATTGGACCTGAGATATTGGTCCCAGGATCTCCCATTATATCTCATTCAAACTCCTCAGCTGAGGGGCAGCTAGGTGGCGCAGTGGATAGAGCACCTAGCCCTGGAGTCAGGAGGACCTGAGTTCAAATCTGACCTCAGACACTTAACTTTTATGAGCTGTGTGACCCTGGACAAGTCACTTAACCCTAATTGCCTCACTTTAAAAAAAAATGTTCTCAAACTCCTCAGCTGAATTGGTGGGTTTTCTTCAGATACTTCACTCATCCTCACGCAAATCCCCTTCATCACATTTCATGTGATTTCCTTAACCAGAAGCAAAGCTTACTCCAGAACCATTATATTTCTTGAAATCCCTCTCCATTCAACAAATACACTGAAAAGGCAGATGACAATGAAGGAATCACAGTCCTCCTATCCCCTTCTCTGAGCCCTGAGGAAAGAAACATAAATGCTGGGTGGTGGGGGTTAACTAGAGCAGGGGTTGAGGGGGTAAGGGGAGTGGTATGCAATGGATGGTTAGAAAAGGAGAGAAGAGAAGCCATGGAAAAGAAAAACAATGCTTAGAGCACTATGGGGTGAGCCATGGATCTTAAGGACCTCTAGCTCACTGCCTGCATCAAAGAGGTGGAGAGAAAGAGGAACTGGAGGAACAAAATGAAACTATCTTCCATAGATCCCCTTGACCCTCAAAGCTCAGGAGAATCCTGGATCCCGGAAGAGCCCCAGATCTTAGAGGAGCCCCGGAGTTCTGAGGACCCTGAAGTCCAACCCAGCATCTCCAGGTACTACTCCCTAATTCTAACCCACTTTCCAGGAAATTCTGGACTGCTGTTAAACACCAAAAACTGAGCTAGTTGATGCTGTTTCTCCTTTAACCTTTGACCCCCTAGTAACTCCATTTGGGGACAAGGAAGAGACATTTTGAATTGAGAATTTCCTAGGATTTCTCTTGGTTGTAGTTTCCTGGAAGGGGGACAAGCAAACTCTATCTACTCTGTGCCCTCAATGCCAACATACCCTCCCTGATATCCTCCACTTTGTCTTGAAGCAAATTTTGAATTTTCATTTAATTTTATTCTCTGAAAGTGCTGCCCTGGGCAAAGAGGGCATTGGGTTTCCCCCCACGAGAAATTGTTAAGAAAAGACCAAATTGGGGGCAGCTAGGTGGCACAGTGGATAGAGTACCAGCCCTGGAGTCAGGAGTACCTAAGTTCAAATCTGGCCTCAGACACTTAACACTTACTAGCTGTGTGACCTTAGGCAAGTCACTTAACCCCAATTGCCTCAAAAAAAAGAAAAATGACTACTTGCTGGGTATATTGTGGAAGGGGTTCTTGTTCAGGTAGGGTTTGGACCACATGGCCCTGGGTTCCTTTCCACCTCTACAATTCTGTGCTACTATCTTCCCAAAGGAGCCTCTCAGAAACCAAGCACCCACTCCCCTCCACTGTCTTCTCCTTCCTGATCGCTGGACTCTTGGGCAGCAAACTCCTGGCTGTGGGATTCCTCTGGGCCATAGCCTGGCACAAGAGGAACCAGAAGATGGAACCAGAGAGTAGGCACAGCCACGGGTACCAGCTCCAACCCCTGCCAGGTGAGTGTGGACGGGGTTGATGGGGAAGGTGTGGGGAGATGATTTGGAGATGGAAAGAGAGGATATAGTATGATATAGTGGGAAAAACACTCGTCAAAAGACCCAGTTTCCAATCATGACTTGCCTACTTAATTTGCCCAAGGCCACACAGGTATTATCTCCTTTCTCTGGGCCTCGGTTTTCTCAGGGCTTGGACTGGCTACTAATAATAATAACTAACAATTATATAGTACATTGAGGTTTGCAAAGCACTATACATATATATCATCTCGTGTGATCCTCACAGTGACCCTGGGAAGTAGGTGCTGTCAATTATCCCCATTTTATAGAGGGGGAAATTGAGACAGAGCTTAAGTGACTTGCCCAGGGTCATGGATCTTCTAAGTGTCTGAGGCAGGATTCAAACTTGGGTCTTCCTGAGTCAAAGTCCAGCATTCTAACCACCGTGTCACCTATCTACCTCTGCAAGGCTGTGTCCAGCTGTGACTTTCCATAAGGTGAGGGGGAAAGCTACAATTGTAGATGTTAAATTGTTCTGTATTTTGCAGGGCAAGGCGAAGTCTGAAAGGAAATTCCACTCCTAAGGACAAGAGGAGGGAGAAGAGGAGCAATCTTACATGCCAGCTAATTTTCCACACTTTCCTCCACCCACCACATCTTTCATACCAATCTCTGAGCCTCCTGAGGCACCACACACTAGTCAAGCTACTAATATGCCCATTCACTGATTCCCATGGGCCAACATATGTGTTCTTCCTTAATGGAACGGGCATAGACCTGCTGCCTGCCTGCCTTGTGGAGGGTAGCAGCGGATCTCTCTTTCCTGAGTCCCCTCTCACTGCTCCCAGAAGCAGCTAAGGGAGGTGAGCAGGAACTTGTAAATGGAATCAAGCAGAATTCTGTATAATATGACATTAAAAGAATTTGTTGATAAAAAAAAATCAGTCTTTGTTATGTTTAAAGTTAGGGCAGTCTGGATAAGAGTCCAGGAGAAGAGGGAAGATTTTGAGAGGGAATGGAAGAAGTATCTGGCCCCTTGAGTTACCAGGGGTCATTCAGTGGTACCACCATTCTCTAGGAAGCTAGGAACCTTGGAGTCATTTCTGACTCTCCCCACTACAGATCCCCTTTATTTAATTAGTTATGCTGTAATATATGTATTAGCCAAAATATAAGAAATGTATGTCAACATGGATTATCTAAATGTTATAGATTGCCACTTGTGGGTGGCATGGGATAGATAGATATCTCTGGAATTTGGCACACCCTATTCCAAGGGAGACTGCAACTTCTACCTTGAGGGTAACAGGAGAAGGGTAATGGCTAGATGCTTTTTTTTCTCACCTATATGTATGAGGAGTGTAGAGCTAGAAGTATATCTGCCCCCTCAAATATTGATCATCTAAGTATACAAATGTAGTTCAGAAGAAAAGCCATCTGGTCATTATTTTTTCCATTTTTCCATTTTCCATTTAAAATATTCTTTTAGGGGCAGCTAGGTGGCGCAGTGGATAAAGCACCAGCCCTGGATTCAGGAGGACCTGAGTTCAAATCCGACCTCAGACACTTGACACTTACTAGCTGTGTGACCCTAGGCAAGTCACTTAACCCTCATTGCCCCGCAAAAAAAAAAAAATTAATTAATTAATTAAATATTATTTTAAAATTCTGAAACACCCCCCCAAAAAAGTATTTCCATATGTTCAGCAATACAAAAAGAATTGAATATAAAACCATGAATTTCCATTTCATACCAGCTGTATTTTTTAACTAGATAATAAAATCTAAACATTACTTTCAAAACTGCCCCGCTTATCTGTGCTTTCTTCTGAAATCTTTCTGTTCTCTTCTGTGTGTTTTTAAAAGTCTTTCTACAACCTCCCCACCACCACCCTTTGGGGGGGGGGGAAGCCGCGGGATATTGTTAGCCTCCTTCCTTCAATTCCCCCAATTAAAAAACTGAAGAAAAAAAACCCTTGTAACAAATAAGCATAATTGAGAAAAATAAAAATATATAAATAAAAACGTATCTAATAATTGAGAAAAATAAATTCATATGGTAGCTGTGTTCAAAAGTACACCATCTCTAGAGAGACAGGTGGATAACATGCTTCATTATAGATCCTCCAGAAACATAATTGCTTATTGAATCAATCAGAGTCTTTCAAAGTTGTTTTTCTTTACAATGTTGCCATTCTTGTATAAACTGTTCTTCTGGTTTTGTTTACTTCATTTTGTATAGTTTCTTACTACCCAGGATTCTCTGCAAACATCTTTTATTTTTTTAATGTCTTTTGTTGAAATAATATTCATTACAGTTATATACCTCAACTTTTTCAGATATTTAATAATTTAATTGATCGGGACTCTTAGGTTCTAGTTCTTTTCATCTCCCCGTCCCCACCCTCTACCCCCCCCACCCCCACCCCATTAAAAATCTCCTCTTCAGGATGAGGAAATTTGTTCTGCTTGCAACTACTCCCTCTTTCATATTATCTCCCTCCATTCCTGCTTGTTTCTATGTTGAGTTTGATGTATTTTTACACTAAACTGTCCATGCAACCCTTTGCCCATTTCAGATAAGAGGGAGGCTTATTTTATCATCATTCCCACCACCTCTTCCTCCATATATCTTACACACTGCAATTAGGAGAAACAGCAAATTCCACCTCCTTCTTCTTCCTTTCTGCAATACTGTCTTCCTCTTACTCTTCTTTCTCTTCCCCTTCTTAAAATCCTCAGAACAGAACTAATCTACCCCTACCTTTTCAGTTTTTCTTATTTAACTCCCTTAATACCCTTTGAAAACATTAAGGTTCAGACATAACACAATTCTTTTCTTTGTATTAAAATGTTAGCACTACTGGGACAGGTAGGTGGCTCAATGGATAGAGCACTGGCCCTGGATTCAGGAGGACCTGAGTTCAAATTCGGCCTCAGACACTTTACACTTACTAGCTGTGTGACCCTAGGCAAGTCACTTAACCCCAATTGCCTCACCAAAAAAAAAAAAAAATGTTAGCACTACTTTATCATATAGCCCCTTCCAAATACTCAAATTAATTTATCTGTCTAGGTTCATCTTAAGTCGTGTTTTCAGTTCAAAGTTTCTGCTCATCTCTGATATTTTTGTCAGGCATTCTTTAAAGTTCTCTATTCCATTAAAGATCCATTTTCCATCTGGTACAATTGCCAATGAGAACCGAGCAACCTTGTGTATCCCAACAACAATAATACAAACAAAACTTAATTTAGACGGAAAGAAAGAAAGAATGAATGAATGTGTAAGAATTGATCATACTTGGCTTTGCAGGGCAAGTTATTTTGAGTTATAAATCTATATCATTTGTCTTTGGAATGTGGTATTCCAAGATTTCTTATTTTAGTAGAAGCTAGTAGGTGTTATGTGATGTCAGCTATAATTCCTTTGTACTTGATCTGTTTCTTTCTTTGATGTGGGAATGCTGGATTTTGTTTATGACAGTCCTTTGATTTTTCCTTTAGGGCTTTCTTTCAGGAGGTGATATGATGCGCCCAGCCCTTCAGATCTGGGGAACAAAAAAGGGCGCAGAAGGGGAGATGAACAACAGGAGGCAGTTCTTTCTGCAGCAAGTTCTACTCTACTTTTTATTTCCCAGCTAGCAATTCTCTTATAGTAAAACAAAGCATGAGTACCTGATAACATTTTTTGAATAACAAAATCATTCATCAAATTATAATTGACAGTTACAGCATATTCCCAGGAATGGTTACAAGATAGTGAGACCACCTGGCTTCTTGTTTAATCTTATGGCCATGAGAACTTTTCCCCCTAGCATTTTGTTATTCTGTCTTCCTCACTCCCTGTCCTTGATTCTCCCAACACTTTAACAGATCCTTGACATGCCTAAATGTTTGGGCATCACACCGGGGAGGGGAACTTCAGAAAAGGCCTCTGTCCTTATGAGTTCTCTACATCTCCCCCTTTTGTTTTTGTTAAGGAGAGGTTATGCCTGGGAGGTGAACTTCAGAGGAGGCCTCTGGCCTTCTGAGTTCTTTATGGTGATACAGTAGATTCTTTCTATCTTTACCTTGCCTTTTGATTCTGATAGATCGGAGAAGTTATGATTTCATAAAATATAGTGTCCAGGCTTTTTTTTTTTAATTGTGGTTTTCATGGAGTCTAGTGACTCTTAAATTATCCCACTTTTACAAACCACTTGTTTTTAATACTAGATATATCATATTTTCTTTATTTTTTTCAATTTTTTCATTTTCTTCTAATTTTTTTTTCCTTTTTCACAGTCATTGATTTTTGTTTGTTCTATTTTGGTTTCCAGGGGGTTCATTTCTTGGGTAAGTTTACTACTTTGTCTTCTAAACTATTTATTTTCCTCCTAATTTATTCCTTCAGAGCTCTTTTTTCTTCTTCCTTTTTAATCTCTTACTTCACTCCCCTGGAAAATTCTTTTGTTTTTTAAATTTCAGTCTTTTCTTATGGGTGTTAACAGTTACTCCTTTGGGGGAGATCTTTAGATTTGTAATTTTTTTATCCTGGTTAAAGTCTTCTTGGATTTATTAATCTTTCCAGCTTTAGTTCCTGAATTAGGGCATTATGCCAAGGTTAGTCTCTACCCCATGTTGTGCTCTTGGGTGGGATGGTTAGCCTTGCTTAATCATGAACTGTATCCCCTGAGTTTCTGCCATGCTCACCTCCCAAGGCTACTTCTGCTCACCTCTCTGTAGCCCTCAGATCTTTGTGGTTAAGAATATTGAATCTTCAGGACCCTCTAAAGCAGGGATTATTCATTTTTTTGTGTTATTAACTCCCTTTAACAGTATAGTAAAACATATGGATCCCCTCTCAGAGTAACATTTTTAATCTAAAAAACAAAATACATGGGATTATAGAGGAAACCAATTATATCAAAATGCATTTATCAGAAATTTTTAAATGAACAGTTATAATGGGACTGGGGTTACACAAGCAAACAACAAACAGAAATAAGAAAAACTGTACAGATTAGGATATAACAAAGAATATTCAAAAGTGAATGAGGTAACAAGTTAAGGCATATGATTGTGATGGAATAATAAATATTGTGCTATAAGAAATGATGAGCAGGATGGTTCCAGAAAAACCCGGAAAGACTTATATGAACTGATAGAAAGTGAAGTGAGAAGAATCAGAAGAGCATTATGCACAGTAACAGAAATATTATATGATAAACTATGTATGACTTAGCTCCTTTGATCTTGGATAATTCCAAGATAATTCCAAAGGACCCATAATGAAAAAAGCTATCTACCTTGAGAGAGACTGATAAACTCTGAATACAGATTGAAACATACTTTTTTAACTTTCTTTTTTTGTTGTTTATGTGTGTATGTTTTCTTTTGCAATATGGCTAACATGGAAATATGTTTTGAATGATTTCACATGTATAATTGATATCATATTCCTTGCCTTCTCAAGGGGTAGGGGAAGGATGGGGGGGGTAGGGAAGGGAGAGAATTTGAAACTCAAAATTTTTTTAAATGAATGTTTAAAAATTTTCACATGTAATTAGAAAATAGTTAATGAAATAAATTTTAAATTTTAATTTTTTTTAAAAGAGTGAATGGAGTCTTTAATTGAAAGTGAGAAAAGATCTTAGCTCAAAACAAGAGGAAGTGCCCAATCTCACCCAAGGAGTTATACTGAAGAAATATCTAGTGAGGCAAGCTAGAAATCAGAGATCTATTGAAGAGTAAGTTTCCCCTGTACATTTGCTGTTTCTCTCTCCATGTGTATCTCTTGAAGAATCTCTGAAGCCACAGATATCTCTCTCCTAAAAATTCTGACCCAACTCCAACTCTTAAACTGGAGAAGTGTCACCTCAAAATTTTCACCAGCAATTAGGAGTCACATCTTCCTCTTTATGAAACACAGTACTGCCCTTCACCTTGCTTTACTTGGGTGGGATCCACATTACATGTCTCATATTTTTGTTGTTTTTTCTATTCTGAGCTCCATCCTAGTCCAGGCACTCATCACTTCGTTCCTGGATTACTGCAGCAGCCTCCTCTCTGACCTCCAATCTCTTCAAATCCTTCTTATCCTAAAGCCATTTTGCACACCACTGCTATATTAATCTTCCAAAAGCCTCAGTCTAGTTTCTATGTGAAACATGAAGGAGAGGGTCTCCTAGGAGGGAATGGTAGAAGAAATGAGGAAAAGACTATACTTAGAACCTGCTTTTGAGTGGGGAAGAAGAAGGCTGTGTTTGGTTTCAGGAAAAGGCAAAATAAGGGGGCAGCTAGGTGGTGCAGTGGATAGAGCACCGGCCCTGGATTCAGGAGGCCCTGAGTTCAAAACCAGCCTCAGGTACTTGACACTTACTGGCTGTGTGACCCTGGGCAAGTCACTTAACCCTCATTGCCCTGCAAAAATAAAATAAAATAAAATAAGGAAAAGGCAAAATAGTAAAGCATGGAAAAGGATTTTATTCTTTGGGGAAAGACTCTCTACTGACCATTGTAATCATATCACCTCCCTACTCAAGAACAAGGGCGTCTTATTGCCTGCCTCATCAAGTTACAGAACCATATAATTTTTGGAGCTAGGAGGGACTCTCAGAGATCAACAAATCTGATCCCTTCATATTACAAGGAAGGAAAGAAGGAAACAAATATTCATCAAGTGCCTTTTATGTGCTGAGCATTATGCTAAGCACTTTACAAATATTTTCTCATTTGATCTCCCTGACAATCTTGGGAGGTAGGTGCTATTATTATTTCCATTTTATAGTTTAGGAAATTAAGGCAAACTGAGGTTAAGTAACTTGACCAGGTTCACATAGCCAGGAAGTGTCTGAGGCTGGATTTGAACTCAGGTCTTCCTGACTCCAGACCCAGTACTCTATTCATTGTGTCACCTAGCTGCCACCCCTGCAAATTAGGGAACTGAAACTCAGAAGGAAGAAGTGACTTGCCTAAGGTCACACAACTATTTAATGACTAAGTCCCCAAATTCATATCCCTTAGTCTGATATTTAAGATCATCTACTTTCAGATGGCTCTATTGTTTTATTTTTTTTTTCTTTAAGTAGAGCCAAAGTCTGCCTCTCCATAACTTTATCCAGATTTTCCCTTCCGGAGTCAGGCAGAACACATTTAATTTCTACATAACAGGCCATGGAGCATCTGAAGACAGCTATTACAATACCCTTAAGTCTTTTCTTCTTTAAGTTAAACATCTCCAGTTTTTTGGATTTAGGACATTTTCTCACTAGTCTTTTCACCAACTTGATCCAACTCCTACTGAACTTAACAATGGCTCTCCTAAAGTGGGGTGCTCAAAATAGAACCTTATCAGACCAGGGCAGAGTAAAGTGGGATTATCAATTCCTCAGATACCATAAGCTTGGGAAGCTTCTGTGTTACCCTGTTGACTCTAATGGTCCTTCCTTTGGTGTGCCTATCCCAGACCCAGGGTGCAACCCATCTAGGTCCATGAGTTCAAATGCTGCTGGTTTTATGACTTTGGGAAAGGAGCAGCCTCAGAAAGCTGTAGGTGCCCCTTCAGCCCCATCACCCAACCCATGACTCCCTTTCACCCCCAAATCAAAATCATAGGCCCCCAGTTCTTCCTTTCCCCTTTACTCCTTTGCTTACCCCCTATTCTAGTCTCTGAACCTTTTCTCTAATGCCTTCCTAACTAACCCTCAAATACTCCCCTGGACCTTGGTACTTGATTTCCTGCCTTGATTCTCTCCCCCTGAAACTTCTCCACAATCTTTCCCAGTCCTGAACCCCACTTTTTGTATTTCTCCTTGTCACACCCTGGTTTCCCACATTTCCTCCCAGACTCTAGCCAGCAGCCCTGTCTCCTTCCTTTCTCCCAAACTCTTTAGCTCTGCCTTTATTTCCTTCAAGATGCTGACCCTTCAGTCTCCCTCTTTACCACCACCACCACTACCACCTTCCTCTAATAACGATTTTGGTCTAGATCTGACTCTGCTTTGATGACTCAGTAGCATGTGGAGTTGCCTTATTTGAGCTAAAGGACAAGTCACTTTCCTCTCATGGAATAGAGGAAGAGAAACAGTCATCCAAAGGACAGGGCTGGGAACTGAGCCTGGGACTAAAGGTCTGTGACTTAGCCTCCCCAGGACTCAGTCTCCTCATCTGTAAAAGGAAGGGGTTGGACTTGGTGGCCTTTGAGGTCCCTCCCCCCCACTAAATTTATGGTCTTATGATCTCCTAATCTTATTTCCTGCTTCTAATACTTGTACTCAAACAGATACACACAGAATACAAGCACAAACACACTTCATAATAAGCTTACATGAAAATACATATACTGGGTCATTTTTCCTTTTGCTTCCCTTTCTCTACCCTCATACATGTCCATCTGTGTGGCCCTTTTACCCCCACCCCACCTCCGTTTCAAGAAATTAATATTTTAAATGAAAAAAAATTAGTTTAAGAATAGTGAGCTAAAAACATCAGACAAAGGGCAGCTAGGTGACACAGTGGATAAAGCACCAGCCCTGGATTCAGGAGGACCTGAGTTCAAATCTGGCCTCAGACACTTGACACTTACTAGCTGTGTGACCCTGAGCAAGTCACTTCACCCTCATTGCCCTGCAAAAAAAAAAAAAAATCGGACATTTGAAAAACTCGGGGCTTTGAGGGAAGTATAAGCAACATGAGACAGCAGCCAAAAATGCTTTGACTGCATTAAAGAAATGCTGATGTTCAGGATAAAGGAGATAATAACATCATCCTGGCCAGACCACATGTGGTGCACTATATTCATTCTGACCACCACTGACACTAAATTGATGAGAATTCTGAAAGTCTTTTGATGCTGTTTTCCTTTACATTATTGTTGTCATCATATTAATTGTTTGCCTGGTTCTGCTTGCAGCTTTTCACATCAGTTCACATATGTCTTTCTCTGATTTTTTCAGAGTAGCAAAATGATGTAGTGGTTAGAGAGCTGGATTTGGAGTAAGATCTGGGTTCAAATCCTGCTCTTGTGATTACCGCCAATGTGACCCTGAGCAAGTCAATTTACTTCATTGGGCTTCAGTTTTCTCATCTATAAAGTGAGTGGTAGATAGACTTTATAGCATGTAAAAGTCCTTCCAACTCTAAGGCTATTATGATTCATATTTATTTCTTAATGTATGATAATTTTTTGTTACAGTCATATATCACAATTTTTTCAAACAATGGACACCTGCATTCCTTCAAATTCTTTGCTGTTACAAAAAAGTATTGCTATAAATACTATTTTTTTTATCCATAGGAATTTTTCCTCCATTTTGATCTCCATGTAAAGGTCAGTGCCATCATCTTCCCAGTCACCCAGGTTCAAACAAAATATATACAGGATAAATTGAAGATAATCAATAGAAGGAAGACACTAGTATTAAGGAGGATTAGGAAAAGCTTCTCAATGAGGATGAGATTTTAACTGGAATTTGAAGGAAGCCATTAAAGCCAAGAGACAGAGATGAGTAGGGTAAAAAATGCCTGGATTTGAGAGATGGAATGTATTATGCAAGGAGCTTCAAGGAGTCCAGTGTTACTAGATCACAGAGTGCATGGGATGGGGAATAAAATGTAAGAAGATTAAAAAGGGAGCCAGCTAGGTGGCACAGTGGATAAAGTACCAGCCCTGGATTCAGGCAGACCTGAGTTCAAATCTGCATTCAGACACTTGACCCTTACTAGCTGTGTGACCCTGTGCAAGTCACTTAACCATCATTGTCCTGAAAAAAAAAACTAGAAAGATGGGAAGAGGCCAAGTTGTGAAGGGCTTTTTTTCTAGAATGCATGGCATGGACCAGTCTCCTCCTTCTTCAACACAGCATTATTATTGTCTCTGTATTCCCATAGCCCTTCCAACATTTATCGTTTTCTAACCATCCTTTTCAAAGTGACATTGGGGATGAGAGGAGACCATAGATCTGCTGGGTATTGGGGGGAGAAAAGGAAGGAATGCCAGGGTCTCTGAAAGGAACAGTAGCCAACTCTCCTCCTCTATCTCCTCATATCTCCCCAGTTTTCTGTTTCCTTGACTGGAGAGAGGGTAGTGGGACTTGTGGACGTTGTTAAAGAAGTGACTGAGGCTATCACCTCCCCTCTGAGATACTGACAAACAAGACCTACATAGGATCCATGAAAAAGAACAGCCAAAACTGGAATCAGCTTGACAACCACCAGGCCACCTATTCATCTGCCTAAGGAGGACAATTAGATATTACTATTTCCTGCCAGGAAATTTAAAAAAGCATCCAAAAGGCACTTACTATGTACCAAGCACTATGCTAGGGGCTGGGGGTATTAATATAAAAGAATAGGCAGTTTTTTTCCTCAAGAAGCTGGTATTCAAATGGAAGAAACAATACACATAAGGGAATCGTGACCTAGGACAGGCACTCTGGCCAACAAAATTACAAGGATGATGAATGGTGCCCTAAGGTGGTGGATTGACATGCCTCATCCAGGAACAATAGAAGAGCTAATTTGATCATGGTCCATCGTTCTAGAATTATGGAGGTCCAGGGAGTAAAGGATATGAATTTAACAGCAAGGTGCTTGGCAAGAAGGCTACTAAAGAGGTGGGCTGGAGAGAAGAGAGTAAAGTGAAGCATGGTTGGAACAAGAGGGTTAGGAATAAAAGTAATACTAATATTGGTTCCCATTTAAGTAAAACTTCCTTCAACAATCCTATAAGCTAGATAGTATTAAGTATTATTGTGTAAATATGTATTATTATGTCTGTTTTAAAGATATAGAAAATAAGACTCCAAGAGGTTAAGTGACATTGCAGTGAATTGGATTTAAGTGAGGGAGGCTGTGCAAAGTCACCACCCTCACTCTCTCCTCCAGTGCCATCTGGGTCCAGTGGTAAGATATTTATCAGGATGGCTGGAGATGGTCCCAGTTGTTTGAGGCAATCAGGAATAAGTGACTTGCCCAGAGTCACATAGCTAGTTTCTGGGGTCAGATTTGAACTCATGTTCCAACTTCAGGGCCAGTGCTATATCCACTGTGCCACCTAGCTACCCCACAATAGATTGTACATAGGGGATAAGGAAAAGTGAAGAGTCAAGAATAATGCTAATGTTAAGGAACCTGGGATATTAGAAGAAAGGTGGTACCTTAACAGAAATAAGGAAGTTCGAAGAACAATGGGTTGGGGGTGGAGGGCATGGAGAAAATAATTTCATTCATGGACATATTAAATTTAAGATATCTCCAGGGCACCTAGCTTGAAATGTCCAATAGGTTATCAAGGGAAAGAGAGTAGAGAAAGAAGAGATGAGAACCCAGGACAGAGCCTAAAAGGACAACCATACTTAGAGGACATGATATGCACAGTGAAGTAGCAAAAGACACTACAGAGGTGAGGTCAGCAAACATGGCTCAAGGGGGCTGTTGATAAAACATGCTAGCCACCTCCTAACAGAGGAGTGATGGAATAAAGATGCAGAATGAGACATATATTTTTGGATGTTGAAAATGTATAGATTTATTTTGCTTGACTACATTTATTTGCTGGAAGAATTGTGTTTTCTTTTTTTTGGAGTGGGAGGTTTGAATGGAAAGCTAATCATGTCTTGCCACCTCCCCCTCAATGGAAAAAAAACAAAGAAAACAATTGAAGCATTTTTAATGCATAGAAGAATTGAGAAGAAAACACAACAAACAAAAAACAAAACAAAGAAGGAAACACATACAAGCAGGATAACTGGAGGGAACTGTTGAATTTATTTAAAAAGCACAGTGTATAATAGAAATTTATTGTTTCACATATAAATCTTTTTCTATCCTAATTTGTATATGGAAATGGTCTTTTTGTGTTCACTAAATTTAGAATTTGTTTTTTAAAAGAAAGATCATGAAGGTAGAAAAAAACAAGAGATAACAGTGACATAGAACTTAAGAAAGAGCATAATATTCAGAAGGAGAGGTAGTTGTCACATGTTAAAAACTGCAAAGAAAACTGAGAAAAGACATGAATTTGGTAGTTAAGGTTTGACAAAGCAGTATGAATACAGTGGTGGGTCAGAAGCTTGGTATAATGGGGAGAAGTAAATGAGTGTTGATGAAATAGAGGCAAGAGGTAAGAACAGAACTTGACAGTAAAATGTTTGTTAATTTTTAAATATTAATTTTGGTTAAAAACACATAAAAGTAAGAGTCCTAATAAGAGAATCCCTACATCAAAGTGTATGATCCATGTTTATATTTTTATTAAATATTGTCATATTTTGCACTAGTCTATAGTTTCATGAATAATGTGTTAGAATATGTTTTCTCACAACTCTGACAACACTGGATTTTATTTTTATTCTTCCTTCCTTCCTTCCTACTTTCCTTCCTTCCTTTTTCTCTTTCTCTCTCTTATTTCTTTTTCTATTTTCACCATTCCAGTGGGGTGACAAATTAAAGTTTTCTTCATCTGCATTTCTCTGATTATTTGGAAATTTATAATTACATCATTATTACTGGAGATTTCTCCTTGATTTAAGTTATCCCATTTTCTATTATAGTCTCTTTTATAATTATTAATTTCTTTAGTCTCTATTGTATTTTTCAGGCAAATTTTCTTTACGAATATTTTTTCTTTTCTCTATTTCTTTTCAATTGTTCTTTTTTTTTTTTAAGTGAGGCAATTAGGGTTAAGTGACTTGTCCAGGGTCACACAGCTAGTAAGTGTTGTCTGAGGCCGGATTTGAACCCAGGTACTCCTGACTCTAGGGCCGGTACTCTATCCACTGTGCCACCTAGCTGCCCCCAATTGTTCTTTTAAGCTGGCATATTTCTTACTCTTTTGGCTAGGCCACGACACAACCACTCATTGAGCTATCTTTTTTTTTTTTTTAGTGAGGCAATTGGGGTTAAGTGACTTGCCCAGGGTCACACAGCTAGTAAGTGTTAAGTGTCTGAGGCTGGATTTGAACCTGACCCCAGGGCCAATGCTCTATCCACTGCACCACCTAGCTGCCCCTCACTCAGCTATCTTAATAGAAGTCTTACAATGTTCTTTACATACTATAAATTCTAGTAAAACTGGCTTACTAGTTGAACCATGTAGCAAATATTCCATCTCACCTCCCAAGTTGGAAAGGAAACTCCTTGATAACTACATATATATATATATGAAAGACCAGAAAAGCTGATTAATACAGGAAAGAAATAGTGGCCTTACCTTGTGAGCTGAGATTTTATATTTGCTAAGATTCATTTGATTGATTGATAGATAGATGGATGATAGATAGATAGGCAGGCAGACAGACAAATAGATAGGTGATAGATGCATAGATACATAGACACTTGGATACATAAATACAAATATACATAGACACATAGATGCATAGATAGATACATAGAGCATTTATTAAGAATTTCCTTTGTGCTAGATATTACAAATACAAGGAAACATAATTCCCCCTAGCCTTAAGAAGTTTACCTTCTAATGAGGTAAGAAAACAGAGAAGAGTTGGAAAGGGGAGAGGGGAGAGAAGGAACAGAATTCCTATGTAATAGACTCAGAACATTTGGGGACTAGTGATAAAACTGCAGTCAACCTCACAAACCTCTGAAGAGTTTTTTGTTTTGTTTTGTTTGCTTGCTTGCTTTTGTTATCGACCTCTTGAACTGATTTGGGGATGGCATGATTCCCATTTTTAAAAAAAATATGAAAGGTATTATGTAAATTTTCTGACCCTAAGTCAGAGTGAGACTTTTGACAGAAGCATTGCCCTTAGTGACCAGAAAAAAAAAAGGAATACATATATAGTTTAACCTGAAGATAGTTAGCTCACACAGTTCTGGTTCTATGTTCCAGAGAGCTTGGTTTCTGAGGTAAGAGATCTCCTTCTGGAGAGGAAATGCCTATTCTATTCAAGGTTCTGAGAAACAGATGGAACTTCCCTTATAGGAAACAAATCACTAATAATCTCTCGATAGTTTTATGTGACAATATGTGTTAGGGACTTGCCTTCTAAAAGAAATTTAGCAAAAAATCCCTATGTTTTAAATTAAGAGAGTGATGGAAGAGTCTACTCCTCCTGTGACTTGGAAAAGGTAACATCTAAGATGAAGATTCTAGTTGAAGGTGGAAGCAAAAAGAAGCCCTATGTCTTCATGTCCAAAAAAGCTATACTTAAGAGCAACCATGGAACAAGCACAGCAATACTGAGTAATGACCATGAGAGACCATAAGGAAATGATCTTCCACAGACCATATAGTATCATAAATATATATTGCCCCTTCCTGTGTGACCTTCTACTTTTATGCCTTAGCCACACATGTTTTCTATGTGTTTTAACTTTTCTTACTCATGATGAAAGCGTGTATCCCAGTATCATGGAGGGAATATTTTATTGATATATTTTTCATTATATTACTTCACTAAATTCCATTTATTTGAATTAATTGCATCCTCTGGCTTACTAGAAAAAAAATAAACACATTGGTGGGGGCTTGTGAGATATGGTTTTAAGTATATTCAGATCCACAGAGCTCCTTGAGCCCAGGATAGTCTTATCTGGGAGGGCCTATTTGTGAATTGAAGCACATTTATACAGTCTGTTCCCCATAAAGCACTCCCTCCTCACCTCTGTTTCCTAGAATTCTTCAAGGTTCAACTCATATGTTACCTCTTTCATGAAGCCTTCCCTTATCTTCCAAGTTATTAATGCTCTTTAATTGTATTCTCTATATTCATTTGACAAATGCAGAAACTGAGGCAAATGGAGGTGACTTGCCAGGGTCACACACCAGGAAGTTTCTGAGACCAGATTTAAACTCAGGAGGAGGAGTCTTCCTGATTCCAGCCAGACACTCTATCCATTGCATTACCTAGTTGCCCCAAAGTATACAAACTCACACTGAAAATTTAACAATCAGCTCTCACAAACCAGTAATTACTGGCTCCATCATACTAACAAATTTTGTGCTTTCTTCTCCCCATCCTTTGCCATTCCTAGTAGACTGTAATTGCATAGGCTCCTTTTGAGGACAGGGACTGTGGGATAGATGGATAGATGGATAGATAGATAGGTAGGTAGGTAGATTGATAGATAGATAGATAGATAGATAGATAGATAGATAGATAGATAGATAGATAGATAGATAGATAGATAGATAGATAGATGGATGGGGGCAGCTAGGTGGCGCAGTGGATAAAGCACCGGCCCTGGAGTCAGGAGCACCTGAGTTCAAATCTGGCCTCAGACACTTGACACTTACTAGCTGTGTGACCCTGGGCAAGTCACTTAACCCCAATTGCCTCACCAAAATAAATAAATAAATAGATGGATGGATGGATAGATGGATAGGGATAGAGACAGAGATGATAGAGATAGTGATAGAGACAGAGACAGAGATAGATAGATATAAATACAGATAAAGATGTAGATATATTTTCATGTCTGGAGTCCCAGTGCCTTTCATGTAGAAGACCCTCAATACATGTTTGTTGAGTTGAATATATATGGAGGGGGAAAAGAATATATATGGAGGGAGGGGGAGAAAGGGGGAGAGAGAGAGAAGAAGGGAGGGAAGGAAGGAGGAAGAGAGAAAAAGATCAGTCTCAAAGAAGGAAGGAAAAAACAAACATTTGTTAATCACCTACTATGTGCCAGGCACTGTGCTAATTGCTTTATGAACATCTCATTGATGCCCACAACAACCTGGGAGGTAGGTCCCATGGTTATACCCATTATATCATTGAGGAAACAAAAGATAGAGGTTAAGTGACATATCCAAGGTCACACAGCTAAAGTTTTGAGCCTGGAGTCAGGAATACCTGAGTCAAACTCCAGCCTAATTGGGCAGCTAGGTGGCACAGTGGATAAAGCACCAGCCCTGGATTCAGGAGGACCTGAGTTCAAATATGACCTCAGACACTTGACACTTACTAGCTGTGTGGCCCTGGGCAAGTCACTTGTGTGTGTGTGTGTGTGTGTGTGTGTGTGTGTGTGTGTGTGTGGCAATTGGGGTTAAGTGACTTGCCCAGGGTCACACAGCTAGTAAGTGTTAAGTGTCTGATGCCGGAATTGAACTCAGGTCCTTCTGAATCCAGGGCCGGTGCTCTATCCACTGTGCCACCTAGCTTCCCCGCCCCCCCGGGCAAGTCACTTAACCCTCATTGCCCCTCAAAATTAAATCCAGCCTAATTTACTATAGTTATTAACTGTATGACCCTGGCCAAGTCACTTAACCTCTGTCTGCCTGTTTCTTCATAGTCACATTTAAAATAAGGCTAATAATAGCACCTACCTCCTTAGGATTTTGTGAGAATCAAATGAAATCATATGTAAAGCAGTTAGCATTTACTACCTATGTGACCTTCAACAAGTCACTTAACCCTTCTTGCCTCAGTTTCCTCATCTGTTAAATGAGCTAGAGAAGGAAATGGCAAATCATTCCAGTATCTTTGCCAAAAAAGTCTCAAATAGAGTCATGAAGAGTCTAATACAACTGAGCAATAATAACAACTGATAGTACTAGATATCTGAGGTCACATTTTGAACTCAAGCCTTCCTAACTCGAGGTCTGGAGCTCTACCACTTAGCTGACTCTAATTAGTTTCTGTGATGAGGAACAAGTGATATCCCCATCCTTGTCAAAGTTTCATCTTTTGTAATATGAAGAGATTAGACATGGCCCCGAAGGTATCTCTGAGCACTGATATTCTAGAAGTCTATGGTCTTAAGACCTTCATCCTCTATTCTTAAGTTGCCACAAATCTCTTCATTTACTTGGCCAGAACCCAGCTCTATAGTGTGCTAGGATTTCCCAAAGTCCCCATGTCCCATCTCTTTGGCAATAGTGGAAAGAATACTAAAAGGGGAATGGAAGGGTCAGAAGACCTGGGTTCTCATCCCAGCTTTGCCACCAGTTTACTGAAGTAGCTAAAAGGACCAACTTTGATTCAGACCTTTCCTTTCTCTGAGGTGGGGAGAGGGGGAGGAAAGGGGGCATGGAACTGAAGGAGGGGTTGTATTAGATGATTTCTGAGAGTCTTAACTCTTTTATTTTAGGATTTTTTCATCATATCAAAAAGTTCTGTACTTAGAAGAATCCTCAACCAAGCAAAGAGAATTTATTGATTATATACTATGCTCCAATGACCGTGCAGGGCACTGGAGGTACAAAGACAGAAGCAAGGTAGTCTGGAGTTCTCAAAGAAGCTTCCATTTCACTGCAGGTTTGGTGGGATGGGCAGGGGAGGGAATGCTACAACATGTACATTGATAAGTAATTACAAGATGGGATTTGAGAGTTGATAATAACCGTGGAAATCAAGAACACCTCATAGAGTGGGTGGAATTTGAGCAGAATTTTGAAGGGTGATAACAGCTCCAAGAGGTGGAGGTGAGGAAAGACATCATTCTTGCCATAGAATGTGAAAAGTCACCAAGGCGGGAAATGAAATGTGATACAGTATAGGAAAAGCAATTGGGTCAACATGGCTAGAATATGGAATGAAGGAGAGTAATGTACAATGAACCAAGAAAGGTAGACTGGAGCTAGATTGTGAAGGGCTTTAAATGCCAGATGGAAGTTTGTATTTGATCTTAGAAACAATAGGGAGCCACTGGGGGCTTCTTGAGTAGGGGAGCAACATGGTCAGACTTGTGCTTTAGGAATATCAATTTGACAAGATGGCCTGGCAATGCTAGAAGTGGAGAAAAAAGGGAGGCTATTACAAGAGTCCAGGTAGGAGGTGATGAAGGCCTGAACTAGTATAGTCTCAGAAATGATGTGGGAGTAGAATTGATGAGAGTTAGCAAACTGATATGGCACCTTCTCCACTCCTGCCCCCATTTCAAGTCGATGGAAATGCCTATCAGCCTCTTGCCTCTTCTCTTTGCTATAGTCTACTGAGCTGCCCTTACTTTGGTCACTGGGAGACCCATGTGACTGCACCCTGAGGAAGCATTTCCTGCATCTGGGAGGGCCCTTTATCATTCCCTGGACTGAGTCTCTGAGCTGTGGTGTTCCCTGGACGGCAGAGCTTCCAGCCTGTCCCACTATGGGCTTCACCCCACTCTTACTCTTTCTCCTGGGTATGACAGGTAAGTCCCAAAGAAGACTGATAATTCTCTCAATGGAAGGGGTACCTTCTAGGTCCTGGGCACTGAGATACCCCCTTGGGACTGTTTGACACTGAGGCTATAGGAAGCCCTCTGTTCCCTTTTATCTCCTTAGATCAGGGGTTCTTAATATGGGGCCCTTGAAGCAGATTTCAGGGGAACCATGAAGTTAGATGGGGAAAATTATCTCTTCATTTTAATATAATTGTTTTCCTTTGTAATCCTCTATATTTTATTTTATGCATTTAAAAACACTATTCTAAGAATGGATCTCTCACACACAACACATAACTCCTGCATTAGATATCTCTAATGTCCCTTCCAATCATAGTCTGTGATCCATTCAACCTCCTTAAGAAGGGAGGATAGACCAATATTGTATTCCCCTATTACCATCGTGACTGTGGGTACCAGCTACACATGCACCACCTGCCACACCATGCCTTCTCTTTCTTCCCCAGGTTGTATTGCTGAAGGTGTTCCCAAAGTCATAAATGCCACAGCTGGAGAGCCAATCTCCCTGAAGTGTCACTATGCCCTAGAGGATGTCCGGGCCCGAAAAGTGTGGTGTCAATTCTTGACCACAGGGTGCCAACCCCTTGTCACCTCAGTCGTGGACAGGAGAACCCCAGGCAGTGAAAAGGCCCACCTCACTGACCTGGGAGAAGGTTTACTAGAAGTGGTGATAGATGAAGTGCAGCTGGAGGATGCTGGCAAATACGGCTGTATGGTGGAGACAACCACAGGGCTCCAGATTCTGCACACGTTCATTCTGAAAGTATCCCCTGCAGGTGAGTATTGGGGAGAAACCTTTAGTTCAGTAACCAGGACTCTTGAATCCCAGCAAAGTCCCTCTCTGAGGGTGCCTTCCAAGAGCGAGCCACAGGAAGATGACATTAATATCCTTTCCTGTCTCTCTATGGGGAGGAAGCTGCTTTGGATGGTGAGGCCAAGATAAGTTGTCTGTCTCCTGACGAGGGCCCTACCATTCCTGACTTTTAGCTGGGTTCCCAGTCATCTGAACACAAGAAAATGGGCTCTCCTCCCCAGCCTCTCCCCTCAAACCCAACCCCCCTTCACATCCTTCCTCTATTCGGTCAAAATTTTCAACATAGCACAATTTTTCTTTTTAAATTCAGTAATTCTTTTTAAAAAGCAGCATTATATAGTATACTGAGCACCTGCTCTGGAGTGAGATGGCCTGGCTTTAAATCCTTACTCTGCTATTTACTGCTTGGTGACCTTGAAAGTCATTTTACTTTTCTAGGCCTCAGTTTTCTTATCTACAAAATAGAGTTGGGTTAGGTGACCTCTGAGGTCCCTTCTAAGCCTTGATTCTGAGACCCTCATTTAATCTTTTTTTATTATTATTTTGCTTTGTTTTGGTGAGGCAATTGGGATTAAGTGACTTGCCCAGGGTCACACAGCTAGTAAGTGTTAAGTGTCTGAGGCCGGATTTGAACTCAGGTCGTCCTGAATCCAGGGCCGGTGCTTTATCCACTGCGCCACCTAGCTGCCCCATTTCATCTTCTTTTAATCTTAGGTGGCCTAGTGTAGTTGACAGAGAATTGCCCTTGAACCCAGGAAGAGCTGGGTTCAAGGCTCGCCTCTGACACATGCTTACTGAGTGACCCTGGGCAAATCAACTCTCAGTGCTCTAGGTCAGAGGTAGCAAACATGCTGGCTGCAAGGGTGCTATGCAAACCACTTTAAAATGTAAATGGAAAATATTTAAGAAAATGAATCAAAATACAATCAAAATACATAATATTGAATTTTAAGACTAAGTCAATATGCTACCCAAAGGGAGCCTTATGTATGTATCGCTGGTCCCCATTTCTGTGTGTTCTAGGCACCTCTATGAAACTATAAGGGAAAAGAACAAATATTTATATAGTGCCTACTGTGGGCTAAGTGCTATGCAAAGTGTTTGACAAATATTATCCCAGATGATCTTCACAACGACTCAGAGAGTAAGGTGCTGGAAATATCATCATTTTATAGTTGAGAAACTGAGGCAAATAGAGCTTAAGTGACTTAGTTCCTTTACCTGCACTGATAGAGGAAGGAAGTTCCCAATGCCAATGAAACCATAGGTTCTTTAATTTTTATTAATATCAGGGGATAAAGACTGGACCTCACTTTATATCTTTTGTTTTCACATCCCCTTCCCCTCTGATTATATTCCTATCCCCACTGCTAGCCAGGGAGTCTTTCCATATGGCAAAGAAAAATAAAGATAAATAACACAATTCAGCAAAACCAACCACCACATCAACCATGTCTGACAGTATTTTCAGTAGTCCATACCTGTAGTCCCCCACCTGTGCAAAGAAAGGAGGGATATAAATTTTCCCAACTCATCTCTAGGGCCAAGTTTGAAGTGCTAGTTTTAATTGTTTTTTTTTCTTTAAAATGTACAACTTCATCTTTTAGAAATGAATTTGTGTGTATTTGTGTAGGATCTATGTGTACATAAAGGTCATGATGAATTCAGAATCTGAAAAAAATGCTGAATTGGCAAATCCTCAGTAAATTGTCCTTGAGGCAGCCAAATGGTGAAGAGTGGATTCCACTGGACGTGGAATCAGGAAGACTAGTTCAAATCTGGCCTCAGACACTTACTAGCTGTGTGACCCTGGGCAAGTCACTTAACTTTGCCTCAGTTTCCTCATCTGTAAAATGAACTGGAGAATGAAATGGCAAATCATTCCAGTATCTCTGCTGAGAAAAGCCTAAATGGAGTCATGAAGAGTTGGACATGACTGAAACAATTTAACAACAATAAAGAAGTGTCCTGCATATAGACAGGAAATATTGAAATCACACATATTTTTATGGTGGAATCAGGTTGGATCAAGAACTAGGTGGGTGGGGTCTGGAGGTTAGGCTGCTGTTGGGTACATTTAGTGTGCCCTCCATTCTCAGGGGGAGGGGCAGTGTAGAGTGGAGACAAATGTGGTATATTTCATAGGACTGAAGATGAATAGAATTCAGTATCCTGGGGAAAAGGGCTAGGATTATGGGTTTGGGAACCCTAAGGGTGGAGATCAAGAGACAAGGTGGTTGAAACTTTAGGATTAGAAGGGGAGGGGTATTAGAATATATTCAGTTTATATTATTGTTTTTGTAAGTTTTTCAAATCTTATTTGCTGCTCTGAGCCCTCTTTGCTAAAAGGGAAGAGAGATCACTAGCATCTACTTAAGGCTAAGACCCCCAAAAGACAGTGCGTTCCATTGGAAATGGCAATGGTTCGAGAGGCACAGGACCTGGATTCAAATTCTTATGTCTCCTTAACCATGCTAGACCTCAGTTTCCTCAAGGGTAAAATGAAAAGATTCAACTAGTGCTTAGCCTTTGAGGTGTCTTACAGCTCTCAATTTATCATTCTAAGAACTGAGATATTGTTGAAGAGGAAGGTTGGAGAGAAAGTGGGCATCTTCTCTGTAGAATTTGGTACATAGATAGACTGGTTATGGTCACAGGGGTTTCCAGAATTTATGCCATGGGCATGGGAGAGGATTCTTGTATTTTTAAAAACTTCTTAGAAATGAAATAAACATGTTGTTCAGTTGTGCCCAACTCTTCATGACTCCAGGGACCATACTGTCCCTGGGATTTTCTTGGCAAGGATACTAGAATGTTTCACCATTTTCTTCTTCAGTGGATTAAGGCAAACAGAGGTTAAGTGACTTGCTCAGGGTCACACATCTAGTAAGTATCTAAAGTCATATTTGAATTCAGGTCTTCCTGGCTCCAGGTCCAGTGCTCTGAGCTAGAAGGCCATTTAGCTGCCCCTAAAATGAACATGACCACCCCATAAAACTGTTCGTATGATGTAGGGACTTGGGAGAACAAACCATTTTCCTTTCTCTGAATATTGTTTTTTTATCTGTAAAATAAGGAAGTTAGGTTTAGGTGACATCTAAGATTTCTTAAAATTTGAGCATTCTACGATTTCATTGTCATAAATTTGACTACTTTCCATTCTTGCCTTATCCATCCCTCTTCCTTAATATTCTAGGGTTTTGTGCCTCAGTCTGTTGAGGACACTGCTTCCTTCCCCCACCAGAGCTCACAGTCTCTTTTCTGACTCCAGAAAAAGAGATGGCAATATTATAATGAGGATCATCATAGATTTAGAGCTCAAATTTCAACTCCTTATTTTACAGATAAGAAAACTGAGGCACACAGTAGGTCTCAAAGTTGAAGTTTGATCTGACTCCTAAAACCACACTTTTCTTACTTCACTAACAATTCAGGTTGAACTTCTATGGGGTGGGGGTGGGGGAAGAGGGATTGGGAATAAGGCGAAGAGCAGCCCAAGGTAGCCTCAATTAGATTCCAACATGTGGAATAGAGACTTGATTGATGTATTTTTAAATTCTTTGGGTATTGTGTCTATCTTTTATGTGATGTATCTGTATATCTAAGTGATATTTAAGTTCACTGATCCACATATACATGCAAAATTAGCATGACATAATGAATAAAGAGCTAGGCTCAAAGTTAAAAGAATTGTTTTCAAGCCCCACCTTGAACACATCCTCACTGTGTAACTCTGGAAAAGTCACTTACCTCTCAGTGTCCCAGGTAAGTCTTTAAGGCTCTAAGTTGTAGGCAGTTGCAGATCTCCATCAGTGGAAGGGGGTTCCTGACCCAGAGTTTCCTATACCATGAAATTACAAGCCTAGTACAAAATCTAAATCTGTTTTATCTGACGAATGTGTGTGCATGTGCTGGTGTCAAGTGTCCAGACTTATGACTCTATCAATATATAGGATTCCCAGTCAGGCAACTGCTTTTACTAATGTAGGTATATATATATATGTATACATGCATATATGTGTGCAAATAGGTATACATGTGCACTGTGTATATACACATATGTATATGTGTGCATATTTATATATGTATGTGCATGTATAGAGTAGATATACACATATACCCTATATTGTGTGTATTTGTATACTATATATGTGTACATACATGAATTCCTGTATAGATATGCATATATGTATATATACAGAATTGCCCCTAAATCCACAGGTTACAGAATGTTTGCTGATCTTTATGGGTAGAAAAAATTTTCTTCTTAGGCATTAAGGATCCTATTGAAATCACAGATCTGGACCACCTCCTCTCTCCCTCCTATACGCACACACACACTCAATAAAAGAGCTTTGTTATAGTCAATAACAGGCCTTAGCTGCAGTTTTCATTCAACAAAATTTTAAATGATAATATTTTTCATAGGCTTTTTGTTCTCACTGGACACACTGCCAACCATGTGATAATTCAGCCCTGCTCAAGCTATCCTCATCTTCTTATCCAGCTTCCCCACCTCTGAATTTACCATCTTTCTACCTGCCCACCTCTGTCCTTATCATCTCCATTTTCTCATAGTCATACCTGGGATAAGGCAACTGGAGCTTTGTCCCAGGGCATGATAATTTAGAGTATTTAGATATCCTTTTGCAGTCCACCAACAGCAGCTAAATCAACTGAGCCTAGCATTTCATTAACAGAGTAATTGCCTCAATTAGGAATACCTCAGATTTTGAATTTCAGCTCCACCACAGCCCAACCCTGTCCATCACCTCCATTCCTATCCTGTCCTCTCCAGTAGCATGAGGAATCCCCAGCAGCCTATGGAGGCTTATATACCAGCATCTCCTCCTACCGACTCAATTGAATTTGTCTTTAAAAGTCCGACTGAGAATGTTTTATACATCTCACCTAAGGCACAAGATTTGCTAGTTATAGTTCTGTACCTTCCGACCTTAAACCTTACTATTTCCTTAATTCTGAATTCCCTACCTCACTACCTCCCCATTTCCCCACCATTGGCCCCCCCAGACCTGTTCAGGTTGTAGGGTCCTCATATATTCAATGGATGTTTCTAACTAGCTAACCAAGTTCCCCTCTTTTTTTGGGGGGGGGGTGTCTCTTCAGTGTCAAGGAAGGATAAGGAAGACAAAGAAGACTATTTGGGAGAAACCTTGACTTTGGCTACTGTGGGATATACTGCAAGCAGCCTGAGCTTCAGCTCCGTGAAGCCCAACCAAGAAGACTGGAGGTACCACTGTGTGCTAGGCTAGATTCTGGGAATGCAAAGACAAAGAATGAGACACTCCAGACCCTCAAGGAGCTTACATTATACCAGGGTCTAGAGTCTATTCTATGGACAGAATTAATACAAAATAGTTAAACATAAGGTAGTTAAGGAGAGAATGCACTAACTTCAGGGGGAGTGCAGGAGAGAGATCAAGAAAGTCTTCCTATAGAAGGTGGTGGTTAAGCTGCATCCTGAAGGAAGGAAGGGATTCTGTAAGGCAAAGGCAAAGGAAGGCATGCACTCCAGGCAAAGGAGTGTAGTCTATATAAATCCTATATAAAGAACGGTTCAGAGAGAATAGAGATGGAATAGTGTGTTGAGTAGCAGAGAAAGCCAATTGGGCTGAACAGTAGAGTGTGGAAAAGGGAGTGATTGATGATGGTGGTGGTGGTGGTGGTGATGACAAACAACTAGAATTATAATAATAAAAACCACCCACCATGTACCAGGCACTGTATAAATATAATCACATTTGACCACAACAACCCTGTGAGGTAGGTGCTATTATAATCCCCACTTTACTGATGAGCAAACTGAGGCAAGCAGAGGTTAAATGACTTGCCCAGGGACCTGCTAGTAAGTGTCTGAGGCTGGATTTGACCTCAGGTCTTCCTGCTTCTCCCATTGTATCACTTAGCTGTCTACTACAGTAAGATACAATAAGTAATGTATAATGAGATTGGAAGGATAGGCGGGGACAAGGTTGTGAAGGGCTTTAAAAGTGAAATATATATTTTATCATATAGCCAAGAGTTAATAAGCCACTGGAGCTAATTGAGTAGGGAACGGACATGGTTGGATCTGCTCTTAAGAAAAAAATCACTTTAGCAGCTAAATATAGGGTGAATTAGAGTGTTGAGAGATTTAAAAGAGGGAGATCAATTAAGAGGCTATCACAATCAGAGGTGTGCAGAAGCCAGCTCATACAGGCTGTAGAGAGAACCAACTGTTAAGTTTTCAGTGTGAGCATCTGTGCCTCAGAAATTGGCAAAAGTGACAAATCACGGCTTGATTTATCATTTTGTTGGTTGTCTAGACTTAAGAAAGTAATGGAGAAAATGTTATAAAGCAGATTAAACTTAAAAGTCTGTTTCTTGCAACTATTTTCTTTCTTGAGAGGTGGTTGTTAACAATTTCAATAGTCTCAACAAAAGATGATGGGGGAGGGGCAGCTAGGTGGCGCAATGGATAAAGCACCAACCCTGGATTCAGGAGGACCTGAGTTTAAATCTGACCTCAGACACTTGACACTTACTAGCTGTGACCCTGGGCAAGTCACTTAACTCTCATTGCCCCAAGAAAAAAACAAAAGAACTGGCCTTCCAGCCAGGAAGACCAGGGGCCAAAAGATGATGGGGGGGGGGGGGCGGGGAGGGCACTTAAAGTAAGTGGTGGCTGGGTGAATAGAAAGATAATGAGTTCAATTTTGGTTGTTTCTGGTTTGAAATGACCAGACTATCCAATCTGAGCTGGTGTCCAGGGAGTAAAGCTTGCTAAAACAATGGGATGGTAGAAGATGTGGAATGGCTGAGTCATACAGTAACCATGTCCCTTGTTCCCTAAAGACCCAATAAATTTTTTTTAAAAGAGACATCATTCTCTCCTGGGGCTAAATCTGGTAGATCAGACTGAGACAGATGCCCTTCTCCCAGTTGACTAATGAATACAAAGAAGTGTTGATGAAGTCAACAATTCAGCTAAGAAACATTGATAAAGCACCTACTATGTACCAGATTCTGAACTAATTGTTGGGGATACAAAGAAAGGCATAAGATAGTCCCTATTCTCAAGGAATCCACAACATGCAAACAACTATGTACAAAAATGCTATCTACAGGATAAAGTGTAGGTAGCCAACAGAAAGAAGACATGAGAATTAAAGAGTGGGGGTGTGAGGAAAGGCTTCCTTTTGGACTTTTAGGTGGGATTTGACAGAAACCAGGGGAGCTGAGAGGCTGAGATGAGGAAGAAGAGTATTCCAAGCATGGGGAAAAGACAGGGGAAATGCCAGGAGTTAGGAGATGGAGCTTCTTGTTTGAGAAACGGCAAAGGCCAATGTCACTGGATTAAAAAGAACACAGGGGCTATAAAGTATAAGAAGCCTCAAAAACCCCTCAATCTGGAGACTCTGTGAATGTCCCAAGGTACAACCTTCCTTCTCACCCACCTCTTTGTTGAGTTCTAAGCTACCACTAAGAGCCCTCCAAAGACTCCCCTATCGTCTTTGTCTTGCAGAAGTCACTGATATTAGAGGGAGGGCTTCCCCTAGCCCCCCACACCCACCCCAGTTCATCTCTTCCCACCATTAGATTCAAAGGCTGAACTCACCATATTCTTGTCCTTTAGCATTCCCTTGGTCTGGGGTTCTGTGCTTCTCCTGAGCCTACTACTTGTGGCTGCTGTGGTATTGGCTGTGATAGCTGCAAAGAGGGGTAAGTGACTGCCCATCTTTATTTCATTCTGACCTTACTAATTCATTAGTTATCTTCCCCAGACAAATACAGACCAGGCCTCTAGGTGGGCCTTCGCTCCTCTCCATCATCAGAAAGCTGCCCAACTGGGCTTTTTTCTTTATGTCCCCCATTCTATGATGTACAGAACTTTTGGAGGGGTGGGGAGCAGAAAATTTGAGAGAGGGTGGTGATAGGACTAAGGGTTGGTCAACAAGTGGAGTAGGTGGGGCAGCTAGGTAGCAGTGGATAAAGCACTGGCCCTGGATTCAGGAGTACCTGAGTTCAAATCCGGCCTCAAACACTTAACACTTACTAGCTGTGTGACCCTGGGCAAGTCACTTAACCCTCATTGCCCTGCAAAAAAGAAAAAAACCAAAAAACCAAAAACAAGTAGAGTAGGTAAAGTTGAAGGAGGGGGGTGGAAGAGGGAATGAGGGGGGGTTAAAGGAAAAGGATTGATAGATGTGAGGAAGGTTGTGGAAGGGCTGGGAAAAAAGGATTGGGGTGGTCAGTGATATAGGCTTGGGGAAGGAGTTTATAGAGGGTAAAGGGATTGGGGTTTGAGGGATTTTGAGTGGATCTGAAAGAAAGGGTTCATAGTCCAGGACCAGGAGAAAAATGTGTAATTATCTGTCCTGCCAGGGGGCAAGCTGGACATTTGTGGGCGATCCCAAAGCAGTGAAGCACCAGCCTTGGTAAGAGGCCCCTCTGCAGCCACAGCACCACGTGTTCCCTATGGCCCTACCATTGAGTGAAACCAGGAGCTAGGAGAGTGAAGAAAGGACCTGGTGTGCAGGACTCACCAGTACCATACCCAAATTCACAGGCTTGGGCAATGATTATCTGCTCTGTTCCGGTTCAATCCCACCCCCAGGCAGCTGTTATGCACCAACACCCCTCCCCAATATTATATCCTGTCTACTTCCCAAGGCCTAGAAGGGGTAGCATGCAATTTGATTGACCAAAAGGGATGAGGTGCTCCTGGCTATATCTCCAAGACTAATCCAGTCTTGGTATCCCCTTTCACTCCCACGTGTGGGATAGGTGAAAAACTGTATAATTTTTCTCTCTGTCTACTGCCATTACAGGATGCCAGCGTGCCTGAAGAAACTTCAAATGTGCCTTATGTCAAGCTGGAGACCCCACCCTCCTTAGACAACACTACCTACACCAACCTCCCTCTAGGTCCTCCAACAGGAAAGCCACCACCTCCCCCTCCCCCGACTGAATCAGAGCCCCAGGTCCATTTCAGCTCTAAGCCTGTGACATATGCGACTGTGATCTTCCCCCCAGGGACTGAGGCTGGAGAGGTCCCCACTCACCCTACTCAGGAACAAACTGACCTCCAAAACCCACCAATCTAATTCATTACCCATCCTCACTCCACCATGAAAGTATGTGCATAGGAGTGTCATTCCTGTTGTCTGGCTCTGTCCACCTCATATCATAGAACCAAAGAATATTTAGAACTCAGAGATCTTGCTTCCCTGTTAAAATGTAAGCTCCTTGAGGGGAGGCCATATCTTTATATTCCCAGTTCAATGCCTGGCATATAGTACAGGCTTAATAAATTCTTGTTGATCATCTATTCTGATCCCCTCATTTCAGAAACAGGAAAATTCAGGCCCAGAGATGACTGGTGACCCACAGAAATGCCTTTCTATAGTGCTTTGATTCCAAAAACTTTTTCCTCACAACAACGCTGTGAGGTAGGTAACACAGGATTTTTTATTATTACATGGGGAAACTGAAGCTGGGAGAAGCTCAGAACTTTGAGTAAAAGACCCAAATTTGATTCCTAGTCAAGTAACTTACAATGAGTAGCATAGCTCTCCAGTGTCTGTGCTGGGGATCAGACTCAAGTCTCCTCACCACAAGTCTAACGTTCCTTACACTGAACTCTTCTGCACCATTCCAGTGCTTCCTTTGATGTCTGTGTGCAAAGAAGTAGCTGATCTAAGACTGAGTAAAACAGAATTGAATGTAAATCTGTGGCTGTCCTAAGACCACTTGGCACACACCAAAAAGAAACAGAAATGACTGCGGAATTATCTGCTACTCTGGATCATCCCTTTACATTAGCATGAGTTGGATAATCTCTTCAAAGTAGGCCAAGCGAATCCTCATGTTGTTAGGACATTTGTTTATTTGTTCATTCAACAATTATTAAGTTTCTATGTCCTCTGGAACCCTGATTTGGTGACTGTCATCACGGCAACTTTTTTTTGTAGAAATAGGTATCTACTATTCAGCGGTGAAGGGGCTGAAAGGCCTCCTTACCCAAATTATCTCCCTTCATTAGCTTGGAATGCCTACTAGTAAAGTCATTCATGAGCTTTACCAGAAAAGAGGACAGCATCCTCAGAAGGCAGCAAATTAACTGACCAGATGTGTCAGTAGACTTTTTGGGTCTGAGACTAAAAGCAAAGGTAAATATCAGTGAAGAGATCATGGTATCAAGCCCTGGGTATGGAGTGTTAGCATGAACCCTGGCGATATGGTGAGTGTAGGGTGACAAACTGAATGAAGGCAGCAACTGATAGAGGTAGACCCAATTCATTGAACCTAGACTTTACTTGCCTGTGCTGACTGATGATATGCTACTAGGACCATGTCTTTATTCTTGGTAAAATTTAGAATGAGTTATAAACAGAAAAGAATCCAGTTTTGTGAGGCCTTGAAAATGAGGTGATTACTAAGAGCTAGGACAAGTTTATTTTAAAAAGTTATGCCAGGGGCAGCTAGGTGGCACAGTGGATAAAGCACCAGCCCTGGATGCAGGAGGACCTGAGTTCAAATCCACCCTCAGACACTTGACACTTACTAGCTGTGTGACCCTGGGCAAGTCACTTCGCCCTCATTGCCCTGCAAAAAAAAAAAAAAAAAGTTATGCCAGCGTACTCCATTTCCTTTTTAAAGAGGGTAACCCATACTAGTTGATCATGGAACTGAGCCTAATTCTCTTTGTCCTCCCCAGAGACTAAAGTAGTGCAAGGAGGGGGAGGGGAGGATTATGCTTCCCATATAGTAGAATAATATCTGAATATTTGTGATTATACCTTCTGAAGTAAACATTTATGTGTAAAAGCTAACCTGTTAGTGTCGAAATGGAACTAGGGTTCAATGGGATTGTAGGGGCCTAATCTCTACAACTGAGGGAATACCATTGGTGGGGGATAGAGCCATTTGCAGAGGGTATAGACACTTCCCCAACCCCCTTCAAGGGTGTCAGGGAATTCTGGGGTAGAAATAAAAGGTAACATAGCTAACCTCTTCAGGCACCAGGGGCCAGGGTGTTACATATGGGGAGTTGTCTAGATATGTAACCTGGGATCCTCTAGGTGGGAATACCCATATCACCCATGTTACAGCGGGGGAAAGGTTTTGGCATTTTTTTATGTAAACAAGTTTATGAGAGCCATTCTTTTTTTCAATTTTATTCAATTTTGTTTTCAGCTCTAAATTCTCTCTCCTCTCCCGCACTTTGAGAAGTCAAAAAAAACCCAAATCTATTGCAAATATGTATAGTCAAGCAAAACAAATTCCCTCATTAGCCATGTCAAGGAAATGAAAAGAAAAAGGGGAAAGGGAAGGGAAGGGGAGGGGGAGGGAGAGGGAAAGGAAAAAAATGAGGAAGGGGAAAGGGAAGAAAGGAGGCTTCAATTTGCACTGAGTCCATCAGTTCTCTCTCTGGACATAGAAAGCAACTGTGGTTGTTCATTATAGTGGTCAGAGTCCCTAAGTGTTTCAAAGTGTTTATCTTTACAATATTGTTGCTATTGTATAAATTGGTTCTACTCACTCCACTTAGTATCTGAAACCTTCTCCATCATTTCACCACAACTGTATTCCTTCACCTTCACGTAGAAAAAAATTGTTCAGCTATTCTCCAATTGATGAGTACTCCCTCAATTTCCACAAAAAGAGATACATAGATATCTGTGTTCTAATGGTTCATTTTCCCTGTTCTTTGATCTTGCTTGGGTATAGACCCAGTATGGATAATGCTAGGTCAAAGGGTATATATAATTTCATAACTTTTAGAGCATAGTTCCAAATTGTTTTCCAGAATGGCTGGACCAGTTCACAGATCCAAGAGTACATTAATATACCTGTTTTCCTATAGCCTCCCCAGCATTTGTCATTCTCCTTTTCTGTTACTTCTGTCAATATGATGGGTGTGAGGTGGCATCTTAGAGTTGTTTTATGTGCATTTCTCTAGTAATTAGTGATTTTGAGCATTTTTTCATAGCTGGGCAGGTTAGTGGCACCACAAAGAGAGTGATGGGCCTGGAGTAGGGAAAACTCATCTTCCTGAGTTCAAATCAGGCTTCAGACACTTACTAGCTGTGTGACCTGGGCAAGTTTGCCTCAGTTTCCTCATCTGTAAAATGAACTGAAGAAGGAAATGGCAAACTACTCCAGTATTTTTTGCCAAGAATACCCCAAATGGGGTCACAAAGACTGAGACATGACTGAAAAACATCTTAATGACAACAGTGATAGTTTGAATTTCTTCTGAAAACTGCCTAGTCATATACTTTGATTATTGATCAATTTGGGAAACAGAGCCATTCTCTAATGAATATATGGCTAAAGAATATAAACAAGCAGTTCTCAAAGGAAGAAATACAATTTATCAATAACCACAGAGTGGTCAACCTTTCCAATAATTAGCGAAACGCAAATTAAGTCAACTCTGCACCAATAACTTATAAACATCAAAATGGCAATGATAGTAAAAGATTATAAAATTTAATGCTCAGTATGAACCATGGCCCAGGTAGCATGGGGTTCTGGGCCAAATCTTGGGGGAAGTTCTCCGAATCATTCTTTGATTTAGTTTTCCCTCATTTAGGGTATCCTCTGAGAAGTCTCAAAGTAGAGCTCAAATATCATCACTGTCTTGGTCTCCAATCTTGTGTGTAAAAGGGTCCTCAGCTCCAGGCAAAAGTACTCAAGGTACTTTTGATACATGACATATATAAAACTACATTCTGTGTTCAGAAAAGAAAAATCATAGGAACCCATGAAAAATTTCCATAATTCCTTTCCCTCTTAGATGATGACCATCTTTCCCCAGGCCTATATAGTACTCTAGACCCAGTACCAGTTCGTGGTTTTCATTCACTTTGGAAGGGAAAAAAGTTTGGGTTGCTAGCTAAGCAATCTTCAACATTCTGGTGAGAACCTATCTCAACCTAGGAATTCAGGCAGGTATCCAACCTTTAGGATGTTATGGCTTAAGACTACTTCCATAAGAGAAATGCATCTGGGATTACTAGAGAGGTAGTGTCCCTGGATCTTCAATGTCAGAATGTCACAGTAATAGCAAAGGGCAAAATTCAAGTTTCGGTTTTCTCCCATATTACTTCCTCCTTGATCCAATTTCAAAGAAGGAGGAGGGACACATGCATCCCATTCTCTCTCCATGAGTCTAGTACTACTGAGGAATTCTTTCCCTCTTTAGAAGGCTGAATTCTAGGATCCTTTTATTTCTCCAAGAGAACAGTGATACCCAGGAACTCATCTTTCTTTCTCCAGAAGGAAACCTCCACACTGACTTTTCCTAGAAGGCTTGTTTCTGGAGTTTTTCTGTCAGGAATTGCCCCCTTCCTCTCTACAGGAGGCTGGAGTTCAGGAATACCTACCACTTAGACCATGTAGTTCTCTCCATTGCTGCCATGTTGTTGAAAGCATCCATGCCTTTGCTACTTCCTCTCCAGGGCTTAATCCAGGAACCAGAGACCAAGAACTTGAGGTCTAGGAACTCACAGGCCACATGGGAGCAACCTGTGCCTTTGCCCCATGGCAGCCATTCACAATCCCCAACAACCACCATTTCCACCCCTAGGCCCAGATCTACCCTTAGATCTGCTTATTGATGATCTGTTCTCTGAAAAGGAAAAAGGCAAAAAGGGCAAAGTCACCAAAATGCCAAATGTGAAATGAAGGCTCTCTTCTACAGACTAGCAAAAGGAGGCTGGTCTTCCCACAATAGTTCTTCAAGCAATAATCTGAGCCATCTAGTTCAACTGCAATCGATCCATAATGAATCCAAAAATGACTCAAAAGGGTTGTCTATACACTTCATAGGGAGAAATAAGCAAAGTCCAAAACAAATTCTCATTACCTTCTAAGTTAATGAAAGTTGAGAATTCCCCTAATTGTGGGAAATCAGGAATACTGTCACATTGCTGGTGAATTTGTGAATTGGTTCTTTCTTTTCAGAAAGAAACTCAGAATTATATAATAATTTATTAAAAAACATCAATTCCCTTGGAACTGGTGATATCAGCACTACAATTATGATCTGAAGTTATTAATAGGAAAAAACCTGATTCATCTGTGCAAAAATGTTCTTAGAAGATCCAATATGATTGTAATAAAGTGGGAAAGAGACTGTCTGATTGACAGGAATAATTAAACAAATTTTAATAAATGTGCTGTAAGAAATAAACATGAAGACTACAAAGAAATACAAAAACGTACATGAAATGACATAGAGTGGAAAAAGCACAACAATTAAAAAAACCCAAAAGTCCTATATAGTACAAAAAGAAAGTTCAGAAAGGGTTACAGAAACAAATAATAGTTTTTTTACTATCTTTTTTATTTCTGAAGACACAATACAACTTTATTAAAGGATTTAGCCATCACACATACAATTTACACAGACACCCCACATCTGATAACAAAGCTGGAGCTTTACTCTCAGCTGCATCTATTTGTTAGGTCCAAAGGTGGGACCCATTACTGAATCTTCTTTCGGGTAGTAGAATAGGGAACATACTGTTCAGGAGCGCCACTCAGGTTGAATTTGTGGTTCTTCCAAATGAACTTATGTATGAGCAGTTGGCGGGACAGTTGTTGGAGGGTCATCAGTCATGCAAGTGGAGCCAACGATGACATTCAGGGGGCACCATGCTTCCATCCACACCCCAGAATGTGTTTTTGCCATTCATTTCAGTGGTGTAGATAACCCGTCGATGTAGACCAAAAAACTGTCTGTTGTCTTCATAGTGATGTGGGATGGAATTTGGGTCAAATTAATAGTGAGTCGTCCCAAAACAATTACAAGACTCAGTGACTCAGTTTCCCAAGTTTTATTGCAATACTGTGGGTGACCACAGGGAGAGAACCAGAATATTGGAAAGGTATCTCTCAAATAGTGAAAGAAAAGACAGTTATATTTATAGTATAGATAAATTGATTATCAGTCTCATTATAATAATCTCCACCTTGGGGAGGTACAGGGGAGGACCTGTCCTACTCATTATAATATTCTCCATCTAGGGGTGTTACAAGGGAGGGCTTATCCTAATTTGGAGTTCCTGGAGGTCCTAAGCCAACCCCCGAGGCGGGTACCTTTTTCAGTGGAGGTGTGTTTTGGGGGTTTACAGGTCATAAGGTGAATCTGGGGACAAATTTGGCCTTTTCTGCGCATGTCTCTCTGATTCCCATGGCTAGTTTCAAAATATAATCATTTTTTATTAGAATTTCTACAGGTTGTCTTTTTCCTTTATTGTTATTTTGACCTGACCCCTTCTGGTCTGTTATGGATGTTGATCACTATGGGTACAAGAACCTAACATAAGTTATCCATTAACTGGGATCTGAATCCCTTTTAGAGCTAGTATCTATATTAGAGCTTGGGTCTTAGGTTTTTCTATTAACCCTTTTTTGCCTCCTATATCAATGGTATTTGTTTCCATATTTGTCTTCACCCACTAACGTGCCAACCCTCACATCGTTTACCCTGAAGAGCTGGAGCACTTGGCCAAAGATGCCTCCATGCCCACTCACCAGCCTGAGCCCCCGGCCCAGCACCCGAAGGTACTCCATCTAGCACTTACCTTCGCCTCCTCCTCACTGGAAGCCCTGGTGCACTCTGAAAAACTGGTTTTCTTGTTTTGTTTTTGTTTGTTTGTTTGTTCTTTTTGTTTGTTTTGCAGGGCATGAGGATTAAGTGACTTGCCCAGGGTCACATAGCTAGTGAATGTCAAGTTCAGGTCCTCCTGAATCCAGGGCCTGTGCCTTATCCATTGTGACACCTACCTGCCCCCAAAACTGTTGTTGTTTTTTTCTTGTTGGTGGTGGTGGGTTTATTTTGTTTGGGGGTTTGTTTGTTTGCAGGGCAATGAGGATTAAGTGACTTGCCCAGAGTCACACAGCTAATGTCAAGTGTCTGAGACTGGATTTGAACTCAGGTCCTCCTGAATCCAGGGCCAGTGCTTTGTTCACTGCGCTACCTAGGTGCCCCCGGTTTCTTGCTATCTTGCCAAAGTTAATATATACTTTGGAAATCTATTTAAAATTTTTTTTCATTTACATTCTGAGTAAAAAAAAATTAACTTATCCTAATCTGTAAATTTTATAACTATGGGCTATATGAAAAATTATATCTGGGCTGTAAGTCCCATTTGGGTCACCATTCAAATGTAAAAATATTTTAACTAGGCCTAATCTGTGGACTTTTGACTGGCTGGCTATCTGACTGCTATTAATTGCCTAAGCCAGTCTCTTAGGGCCCTTTAAAAATTCCCACAACTGCTTCTCCCAAATTGATAAGCAAACAGCCTCTTTCCATTTAACAGCAAAGGATTTATTTAGGTGAATAAACTTAGGGATAAAGACAACAAAAGTAAAATATGACCTCTCAGTGTCTCTGTAACGTCCTCCTCCACCGTCTAACTGCAAGGCCCCTCTCTTTCCGTACTGTTTCTCTGGTGTCCTTTCCTGTGTCTCCTTAGCCTCCTCTGTACCAACCGACCTTCTTCTAGCATCTCCCCTGACCGTCTAACTTCCCCTGGTATATAAAAGGCCTTGGGAGGGGCAGCTAGGTGGCACAGTGGATAGAACACTTACTAGCTGTGTGACCCTGGGCAAGTCACTTAACCCCAATTGCCTCACCAAAAATAAAAAATAAATAAATAAATGAATGAATGAATGAATGAATGAATAAATAAATAAATAAATGGATGGATGGATGGGTGGCCGGCCTTGGGAACCCTGGGGCCAAGCCCGTACACACATCAAGCTAATTGGTTAGCTGCCCTAGGGCCTCGGCCGGAGTCTCAAGGGGCCCCTGCATACCTCGCCCAAGACTCCCTTCCGTGCCCCTCACTGTGTACCCAGGGCCTCCGCACAGCAGTGCCAGGGGCCAGCAGGGGCAAGCCTGGGATCTTGGGGGTAAATCCCCTCAGGGGGGAGGGAGCTGGGGCTTTTTAGTGTCCAGCCAGGCCCGCACCCCCTAAGGCTCCAAGGCCTGTGGGGCTTCTCAGCTCTACTGCTGAAGTGGAGCAGGAGGGGCACCAGCCCATCTCACACAGAGAAAAACCCTGAGGGCCTAAGGCTTTTTCATCTCAGCCCAAAGGCAGGGTCCCCAAATCACAATAAATTCTCACAATTCACTTCTTTATTCTTTCTTTTGTTATTTTATATATGAATACTTGTGTTAATTTATAGGTATATATTCACTTATACATATATGTATGTTATGTAAGTATATTATATGTGTATTCTGTTACAGAATAGGAAGGGATAGAAAAGCTGGAAAGCAGGTCATGCAGAAAAGGCCTATGAAACAGGATATGGCAACATAATTTATTTTTTAAAATTATATACTATGAGAAGGAGGGATTTATACCAAGAATTAAGGCTAAGTTCAATTTTAAGAAAGCAATAAACAGGGGCAGCTAGGTGGCACAGTGGATAAAGCACCAGCCCTGGATTCAGGAGGTCCTGAGTTCAAATCTGGCCTCAGACACTTGACACGTACTAGCTGTGTGACCTTGGGTAAGTCACTTAACCCTCATTGCCCCACCCACCCCAAAAAAAGCATTAAACATAAAGGATTATACTAGCAACAAAAATAATTAAAATTACATGAATATGGCAAAATTAAAAAAAAACACTGAAAAGGAATAGGAACACTAAATAAGAACAAATGGATCTTTCTTTAATGTGGCAAATAGTATCTATCTAAAACTTATTGTGAAAATTATCTAAAATGGAAAAATATTAGAGGCTTTTCTCATAAGATCAGGGATAAAGCAAGGATATACACTGTCACCACTATTATTTTATATCTTATATAGTCTAGGAACGCTAGTTATTTTCATGTCAAGTAAAAGAATTTAAAATAGTAAACATAATCAAAAGGGAGACAAAATGATCACTTTTCAGACATAATAGTTTATTTAGAGAATCTGGAGATGCAACTAAAAAATTTTGATAAAATAACTTAAATAAAGCAAAAAGTCATAAGATAAACCTATCAAAATAATCAGCTTTTCTGCATATTATTAACAAATTACAGGCAGAAGAAATGCAAAAAGAAATTACATTCAAAATAACTACAGAACATATCTTTTCCCTCAAAGCCCCCCTCTTCTGAACTTGGCTATTCTTGTGAAGGGTACTACCATCTTTCCCAGTCATAACTTAGATGCCATCCCAGACTCCTCATTCTCTTAATCCCCATATCCAACTAGTTGCCAAGTCCTATCATTTTTTTGTTTGTTTGTTTGTTGCAGGGCAATGGGGGTTAAGTGACTTGCCCAGGGTCACACAGCTAGTGTCGTGTCTGTGTCTGAGGCCAGATTTGAACTCAGGTACTCCTGAATCCAGGGCCAGTGCTTTATCCACTGCGCCACCTAGCCGCCCCAAGTCCTATCATTTTTACCTTTGTAATGCCTCTCATAATAAGCACCATAAACACTCTCATAACCCTGGCACAAGTTCCTCATTACTTTACACCTGGATTATTATAACATCCTGCTGGTTGGTCTGTCTGCCACAAATCTCTCCCAATTCTAGTCTACTCGGCTTTCAGAGTGATACTCTTAGAGCACAAGTCTATGTCTGTCTTGCTGCTTTTCAATAAACTCCCATGGCTTCCCACGGCCCCAAGAGCAAATACAAAATCTTCTGACTTTTAAAGCCCTTTGTAACCCAGCCCCTGCCAACTTTTCCTGACTTTTCATATAGTATTCACTCCCATGTAGTCTGTGATCCAGTGACACTGGCCTCTTTGCTGTTCCTTGCATAAGACACTCCATTTCCCAACTCTGGGAATTTTCACTGGCTGTCTCCCATGCCTGGCATTTTCATCATCATCCTCACCTCCTGGCTTCTTTTGGGTCTCAGTTGAAGTCCCACTTCTACAAAATTTTCCCAATCCTCCTTAATCCTAATGCTTTCCCTTGGAGATTTTCTCTAATTTGTCCCTTATAAAGGTGTCCCAAAGTCTTAGAGCGGTTTTAAGCTATTAAAGCTTAAGACTTAATTCATATTCACCAAAACAAGGGTAGAAGCTGAATCATACAAATCTGCATCACCTTTTAAGCTTTCTATTTGAAGAACTATTTTCCTTTCATCAAATCATGGCCACAAATGGTTTGATTTCCAGCTCCAATCTGACCCTGGACTATGTGCATGAGAATCCATTCTTCTTGTACTTCCTCCTCCTGAATACTACTCACTGAAGACAGTCCTTGGGATCTTAGAAGCTACTAAAACTTCTGTAGTTAAGTCGTCAAAGCTTAAAACTACACTAAGACTTTTGAAACACCCTGTGTGTCTTATTTGTACATAGTTGTTTGCATGTTGTCTCCCCCACGAGGCAGAAAGTTACTTGTTAGCAGGGGCTACTTTTTGACTTCATATTTCCAGTGTTTATTGGTGGTGCCTGGCACATAGTAGGCACTTAATAAATGCTTATTAACTAACATTTTCTCCAAAGAGATCAAAGACACAGGACAAAGAACTATATGCATAAAATAGTTAGAGTAATACTGTTGTAAAAAAGAACTAGAAACAAAGTGGGTACCTGCCAACTAGGGAATGGCTGAACAAATTTTGGTATACGAATGCAATAACATTTGAAATGAAGACTATGACAGATTCAGAGAAACCTGGGAAAATGCACTGATAGGGAACAGAACCAGGAAAACAACTTCTATCACCACAATCATGTAAAGGAAAACAACCCTGAAAAACTTCAAAATGCTGATCAGTGTTCAGTTACCAACCATTTATTTTTTTTCCTTATCTTGAATTTTTCTTTTTTATATATAAATATTTTATTATTTTCCAATTACATTTAGAGATAGTTTGCAACATTTGTTTTTATAAGACTTCTAGTTTTAAATTTTTCTCCCTCCCTCCCCTCCCCAAGACAAGAAGTAATCTGATATAGGTTATATATGTACAATCACATTAAACATATTTCTGTGGGTTATAGACAGTATTATTTGGGTAGGAGTTAGACTTGATGAACTCAGAGGTATCTTTCACCTGTAAGTTTCTATGACTTGATACCCCTCTGAGATCTTAAAGGGTAGGGTTGGTTTGGCTAAAAATCAGCCAAGAAAAAAAAATCAGCCAAGGAAAGCCTCTAACTTTTTGTCCGGTTATACTGATATCTATCAGGAGCTAATAAACACCAATGCTATTTCTTGGAAACAGGCTTTTATTGAAATTTTATAAATACATAGTAGGGACTGAGAAATCTAATATATACACTATACAATAAAAATCGTAGAGCAGTGTTTTTAAAAAAAAAACAGAACTCAACTAGTTTCTTTGTGTCATCTATAACAACTGGATATTATCATTTCATATAGCTGTATGTTTTAACATATGTCTTGTACTTCCTTCTCATCCTTGTTTAGTATATATTCTAGAGTTCTTAATTTAGTCTTCTATTCCTTAGCACCATCCGTTTTGCCAAATTCTGAAAGTAGGTACACAAAGAATATCAATATCATTTGGCAAATGTAAAACTCAGAGCCTTGGGAGTGAGAGAAATGTAAGACGCTATAATAAAGAGGACACAAAAACATGAACACAATAGAGATTCTGACCCTTCTCTTCTTTCTTGAGTCCACACCTCTCAATTAACCTTCCTGGAGACTAAAAAACCATCCCCTAGCCCTTCAGTGCTCCTTGTCACTCAGTAAATAATAGCCAGTCTCCATTTTCCCTATGACAAAGGACAAACTATGATACAGAAATTTTGTTGACCTCCAAGAATTTCATAATTCTTAATAATAATACTTGAGGGAGACTGTGGGTCTTTTGCTGTCAAAAGCAGAAGAGACTGTGTCCAGGTATACTGGATAAACATAATGCTTTTTGGAGGAAAGAGAAATTGCTGAATTTGTGCCCATCCTCAGCTCATCGGTACAATCTTTGTCTAATTTTCACTTGGAAAACTCAGACTCTTTAAAAGTTTCACTAGAAAGGAATTCTAGAAATGGGTTCTCACCATGTAGGCTTAAACTCCCTTGACTAGAGGTGCTCGAGTCCAGTCAGGCTTCTTTCACCTGGGTATTGGGCAGGTAGGTGTTGTCTAGTCTGAAGACAGTGGCCAGAGGGGCTGCTCCAGTCCCTCCATGCCCTGACAAACTGACAGCTGCCTTAAGTTTGTGGACCCATGAGTGATACACAGGGCTGGTGGAGCAGCGAGAGAAGAACTCCTTAAAGTACTACAAGAAAAAGGATTGGGTCATTATTTCAAGGCTAGACATCCCCTTTCCTATTCCCAACATTTATTTAATATGCTCAGATCCAGGGTAGGGGGCTAGAGGTGGTAGAGTAGGTTACCAAGTTAGATTTTAGACATGGAGGAGTTAGAATGGGACTGCAGCTTGAGGGATAGGGATATGAGAGGCTTGGTCAAGTATAGACTTGGTCAAAGGCTCCCTTAGGGGACAAGGAGCATGAGGTGTTTGGGGTTTGGGAGAGAAAAGAAGATAAGAACAGGAACTATTACGGAACAGGTGTTCAGGAACAAGATCGCCTACTGGAGAAGAAGAGCAAGAGAATGATGAATACAGAACCAGTGAGTTCAAGAGAAGGATGGATATGATTTGGTGGGAAGAAAGAATGGGGTATGAACAGTAGGAAGTGGGCACCTTAAGTGTTCGAATACGTGTCTTTGGGATGTGCTTAGATGCATCTTCGGTGACTTTTTGTAATGCCATCACCTGGCACTCTAAGAATCGGACAAAACCATGGGTACCAAACAGGGAGGCATTTGTCCTGTCCACTAGCCGGCGGGCTTTAGAGAAGCTATGCTCAAATAGGTCCCACTGATGGTGCCGAGCAAACCTACAGAGAGAATGCTACTGTTATCAGCTTTTCCTATGTCCTCCACAGCTCTCAAAAAAAAACATTGAACCTGTCCTTAAGCTTCTAAGACATCTTTCAGGGACCAACTGGTGCTTAGTCCCATTTCCCCAGTGCAAAACTGTTGGATCTGAAGAGACCTGCAAAAGTTTTTCACACAGGGAAAGCTTAAAAAAGAAGGGGGAGGGGGCAGCTAGGTGGCGCAGTGGATAGAGCACCAGCCCTGGATTCAGGAGGACCTGAGTTCAAATCCGGCCTCAGACACTTGACACTTACTAGCTGTGTGACCCTGGGCAAGTCACTTAACCCCAATTGCCTCACCAAAAAAAAAGAGGGGGACAGGGGCAGGGGTGGGGGCCACGGTGGGGCAAGGCAGGGTGATTAGGACATTCATTTCTCCCTTTCCCAATCCTAAATTCTAACTACTAACCTCATCTAATAGTACCCTAATGCTTCCTCTGTCCCCCTCCCATGCTAATGGCATGTTAAATGTGTAAGAACCCTCCTGGTGAATATTTAGGAAATGAATTCATTTGTTTTCTTATTTAGTTTTGGAAGCCCCCTCTCCTTCCTCAATGGGAGCAGAGGAGTCCTGCCTGGAGCCATGGGGTGACTAACTCTCTCTAGAAGCCCCTTACATCTCCCAGCCCAGCTCTGACTGAGCTTCTGTTGCCCCACACTACCACATAGCCAGAGAAGAATGGACACCCAACATGACATTGCTCTGAGAAGACAGGATACAGCTGTGCTCATACTGCTGGATGAATCGGAGGCACTCGCCAAAGGGCCGACAAAGCAATCCTGTGGGAAGATACAGAACTCAAGCCATCTGAAGTGGATGATGTGGAGGGTGGTGGGAAGGAGGATCATCAACATTTAAGGAAAGGTAGGTATTCTTGAAGAACAACATGGTTTTCTCTTAAGTCTGAGAGTTCAGAAAGCTGTATTGAGCTTGAGAATAAGGTCTGGGACCTTCTTCATGTTTTATACCCAGAGCCCAGCCAGAAGCCTGATGACTCCCATGTTTGCCACAGACCCCAGGATGACACTCACCTTCACCATAGAGCAATAAATCTAAGCAGGAAGAATAGAAGCAGGCTAAACCCAGGACACTGTCACTCTGAGAAATGAGCCCCCATTGGCTTTCCAGCACATGGACACACAAGCCATATCTGTTGAAGACACAAATACTGGAACCACTTGGGGCATGGGAATAAGGTAGAAATGGGGCAAATATCAAACCAGAAGGACATCTGAACATTCCTCAGAAATCAAATATACTATTCTACTTATCAGGGATATCTGAACCCAAGATCAGATACTATGGTTCCCATTCCACACCCCACAAAACAAGTATTTTGGTAAAAATCTAATGCCCAAATCACTAGATTTTCAGAAGATTTGCAATTTCCTATCTCCTCCAGGAAAAACAAAAAGCAAAATACAACACAACAACAACAACAACAAAAAAAAACCAACCCACAAACATATACTTTACAAATACGCTGTGCTGAGTAATCTGAGACAGCCCTCACTGGGTCCTTAATTACTCACTCTCCATACTATGAAATCTCCTCAAGTGGCTAGGAAACTATCTCCTCACATCCACCTTCTAGGCCAGGAATTACTTCTTAGGGAGAACCCACCCTTCTCAGACAATGAATACAATAATGTAAAATAGTCTTAATACTTGTTTTTCAGAAATGCAGATCTGAAGAGAACCGAAAGGACCAAATACTCCAGGGTTGGTTTTCTAAGTTGTTTGAACATTGCTTGAGCCTGATAACCTGCAGGGGATTGGAAAACATAGACTGGGACCTAATTCTGTCTAACACTTGATCCTCTAAGATCCCTTCAACTACCTATCCCAAGCATCCATACCCAGGTGGATGGAGAGGTCAAGATGGCCAAGGCAGAGCTTGCTATAGGCCAAAGCCTGCATGAGCTGAGCTGTGACCAGCAGGCCCTCTCTGGAAACGGTACATTGTATACTCCTCTGGATAGCGATCAGTTCATAGTGCAGCCACTCATCCTTGTAGCCCATGCTTTGGGAGAACTGGGAGAAGTCCACATAGGCTGAGATAATCTGAGGGATAACAAACAAAGGTATAAAATGCTTTCAGCCTCAAAACACACATCTTCTTGTGTGCAGAAGCATCATGATGTGGCAGAAAAAACGTTAGATTTAGAATGAGGAGACTTTATTTAAAGTCCATTTCCAACATTTAGCAGCTGTGTAACCACAGACACGTCATTTAACCTTTATGAGTCCCAGCTTCCTCATATGTAACAGAGTAGTACTAATATTTGTTCTGTTTATGTCACAGGAGTATTATGAGTAAAGCAACATTATGTAAATGTGAATTATTATAGTGAAAAGAATATTAAATTTGGAGTTAGAAAGCCTGAGTTTGAATTCTGCCTCACTTTTCCTAGTTTGAGTGACCATGGGCAAGTGACTTGTTTCTTCATTTGTAAAACTGGTTTAACAATGTTTACTTCGCCTATTTCACAGGAAATGTGAGGAAATAGCAAAAGTTGTTCACTTTTGCTCATGCATATTTTAAACAATTCCATTCTTCAGTCTGGAATTCAAGGCATAACTACCACCCTGCCCTTCATCATACTAACTGCACTTGTCTATTATTTCTCAAGTTATCACTCCAGCCAACTTTGCCTTCTACCCCATTCAAAACTTGCTCCTTTCTCACTTCTATGTCTTTAGCCAGGCCATTTTCCTCAATTACTCTTCTTCCCCCCTTCACTGATTCCTAATGTTTTGCTTCAAAATTTGTCAAACCTCACCTTCTCTAATGAGACTGTGCTATTTAAACCCACCTGACTCACTACTCTTCTCCCCCCCCCCATAAACTTCAGCATCCAGCATGCTGCATTGTAACAAACTGAATGAATTAAACAGCACTGTTTCATTATAGTTTGAACTCAATTTCCACTGTTCATGTTACTTTCTAATTATTTTTTTCTTCTCTGTTATGTCCTATAGTTCTAAAGAGATGATGAGATTGCTTGGCACTTCACTCCCTTCAGCATTCCCACACATAGCCCAGTATAAGAGTCTACATACAGATTATTTCCCCAAGGCACTGATTGCCTGCCTCCTTAAAACCTAGAAGGAACTACCCCTCACTATTCACAGGTGCCACATACTCATATAGACTTCAAGAAAAAAGGGCCAAATTTAGTGAATCCCTCTTTTGTTGTTCTCTGGGTTTAAGCAGAAGCTGGACACGTGATTAGGTATGCTAAGCAGAGCTGAGGGAGGACATCAGGGAGATATGCAAAGAGCAGGAGCCTTCAGAGAATGGTCTCACCGGGTCCTCCCTCCCTCACTTCTTAGTTCCATAAACCCAGGTGAGGGGTAAAGGAGGAACCCACCTGAGATTGGTTCACAAACTCTTCAGCTGAGTTCATCTGCATTAGGGCTGCGAGCCAGGAAAACCTGCGACTGCTGGCTGTGGTTTCCAAGCTGTAGAGCTGCCAAAGCAAGGAGAGGCAGCGCACTCGCTGCTGCAGGACTGCCAACTTTTTCTCACTGTTGGGGGGTGGGGGTGGTTGGCACACCCTCCACCAGAAGAAATGTAAGTCTACTCAGCAAGGGGCGATCTCCAGAACCAACAAACCTGGAAGAGGCCCAGGCTTCCCACTGCTCCCGACCCTCCACTCCATTTAAAATTAACCCTCCTGACAAGCAGAGTAGTCAAAGAGAAAGCTTTTTTTAAAAAGGTACAATCTTTGAATTGCTATTATTTTGATTAAATGTGTTTTTCATTTACACTTGGGTCTAGAGGCTAACTAATTGTGGAGTTACAATTTAATAGTATCCTTCTCCCCCAAAATTTGGTGAACTCATCTGAAGATGTTATGACTCCAAAGTTTACTGAGGGAAAATGAGCTTTTACTCTATTACAACAGTGAACTAGTTGGAGGAAGAAGGAACATAATCACTTGGGTGACCAGGTTCAGTGCTGGCACCTTTCCAGTCCTAGAAATGCCCAAAATCCTGACCCTAGATTAGCTAGAGATGCCTTGTGACTGAAGAGGGAATCAGGGATACTGGGCCCCAGCGTCTCACTTGGTGCTGCAGTCTAGAGGGGCCTGCCTCTGAGAGCGGGAGTGCCGCCACTTTTCCAGGAAGGACTGGAAGATCAGCCCAAGCCAAGTCCGAGGGAAGTTCTTTTGCAGCAGCCGGAGAGCCTGCCTAGCCAGCTTCTTGGCCAAAGCAATCTGCCCCATGTGGAAACACACCTGCAAAACAGAAGATAGAGTAGGGGCATGGAGAGAAAACAGCACATGAAGCCTGGGGTCAGCGAATCCCAATGAAGCTTTTTTTTAGCGGAGGCGTAATTAGGACCAGTGGAAAGCTGGAGGGGACTCCTGGGACAAGAGCCACACCCATGACCAATCTCCAAGTGCATCTATGAGCAAAGGAGACAGAGCAAGCATGAGAAAGAGAAACCCAAGAAAGTGCGCTCCATTCTCCTCTCCTATGCATCTATCAGTAGGGCACAGATTGAGCTCTAGACTAGAATACACTCTCCAGGGCCAAGGCCAGTGGTGATTTAGATGGGAGCTGGAAGAAAACTGTTTGTGTGCCTCCAGAGTGCCTGGAAGTGGACTGGAGTCATCATCAAGCCCTGTCCTTACCTTTCTAGCAGTTGTCACTTCCAGAGATAATGACAAAAGGGGTGTACAGGAAGGACATTGGGCGGGGGGCTAGGAGAGGACTGAGGGGCAATATTGGTGGAGGGAACAACTAAAAAATGAAGAAGGTTATTTTAAGTTGTTTCAAAGATAGATGCTCCATAAGAAAGCTGTAAAATTAACTTGACTACAGAATATTCAGGAGGAGACATGACATAGTCATGCTCTTTATTCTCCAGACTAACTGAAAGGAACAAAACCACAGATAACCCAACAATAGTGGACAATTCAAAAACGATCCCTTAAGTTTTCAAATACACTGCACGTGTAAGATTTACTTATCCTCATTAGGTTTTAGAAGGCTAATCTAAAAATAACTTTGTGTTCCCCAACCACAAAGTGGAAGAAGGTAACTGAGAAATGGACTGAGTGACTACAAAAAGTCACACTGGAAGTAAAACACTGCCATGTATATAGCCCTGTACAACTAGGAACTGATAGTATACGAGAATTAAAGAGGCTTCAGAGGCAGATACACCTAGAGATAATTCCTAATAGAAGTAGACTTCAAAGAAATGATGAGAACTTCTCAGAGAACAATCAAAGCCTCAGAGAACTCTTCCCTACTCTCACCTCTGCCCGAAGACTGCAAAAAGTAGCTTCCTCAAATTGACTGATCTTCAGCTTAGGTTTCTTTAAGGAGAATGCTGAGGACTGTCCCAACAGGCTGGTTGCTTTCTTCAAGTAAAAAAATGCCTTCAAGCCAGGAAGATGAGATGGGGATAAGAGAATACAATTGGAATTGCTGGGTTCAGGGTTAAAGTAAAATATGGTAAATGTTAAGATTAGAATTAAAATTAGGTTTGGTTTAGAGTTAAAGGAGTGGAGTCTTTGGCTTACACCTCACATTTATTCTATCAAGTCCTAAAGGAAGAGTTAACTTTTGGGATAGTCTTACTTAATATGTTACATTCATTCCTACTAATTATTCACTAGCCTCTCTGATTTTCTGTTTGTTCCTAAGACCTTTTCATCTCCTCTCTCACTTCTACCTTTTTCTCTTTATCTCCCATTTGGAAATTTAAAAAAAAAATTCATTCAAATTCCCCTAAATCAAAGGACATAAAATGAGAGACATAGCAGGTGGAGGAAGGCAGAATTTTCTCACCATATAATTGTCTGACATGTACAAAGAAGCAGCTGCAGCCTCCAGCAAGTAGTAGAAAGCAATGGCATTATCTTCAATTATTATGCAATGTTGTGTCAGAGGTGAAAGAACTAATTCCAAGATAAGCCCACACTGACAGGGCTCTATATTCAGCACTTCCTTCTTATTGCTGGCCTGGGCTTTCATTCTGTTCACATGATCCAGAAACTCCTGCTCTGTTCTATTTGGAGTGAAGATAGAGAACTGAGAAGGGCAACTTTCATTAATTCAATAAACAATTATTAAATGCCTGTTGCGTACAGAGAACCATTCTAGATATTGGGAACACACAGTTTATATAAAACAAATTTGAATCATAGAATCCTGAAATGCTAGCGATGAAATGACCTCAAAAATCAACTAGCCCAGTCTCCTCTCATTTGACAGATAAGAAAACTTAGATGAATAGAGGTGGAATGATATGCCTGAAATCACACAGCAAGTTAGTGGAAAAATCAAAACTGGAACACAGGTCTCCTAACCCCTAGTCCAGTGATATTTCCAATAAACAACCCTGGCTTTCTCACCACCATAATTTACTCACTACCTTGACTTCCTCCTTTTAGCGCTGCAGTGAGACCAGGTTTCAAACTCAACTCTTTCATAAAATGTTTCTCTAACTCAGTGCATCTTCCAAAGTAAAAAAACAACCACTGCCTTTTACTATAATGCATGCCTATAATTTGGCAATGATCTTTTAATTCCCTGACTTCTCTATCACTGATATTGAAGGACAGGGACCAGGTACATTATTTAGCATGAATTAGCTAATATTCTTTGAGGCCCTATATTATGCATAAGGCACTGTGTATTAGGAAATTAAAAAATAAATAAATAAAAAGTCTTTCCTTAAAGGAACTTAACCTATTTGGAGAGGTGTATGTGTGTGTGTGTGTGTGTGTGTGTGTATGTGTGTGAGAAGAGCTACATAACAACATATTAGATTTCATAAGGGTACACATGACTAGTTGCCAAATGTATATTAAGAGACCTATTGTGGTCCAGGGAAGACACAGGAATTGAGGTGGGTATTGAACAACTGGTAGAATTTGTGTTATTGAACAGGATGGAGGAAGGCATTCCAGAGACAGAGACACACTGGTATATGAATAAGCACTACTGAGCACCACTAACCTGACTGGAACTTAGTACATTTTGGGTAGGAGTCTATTATAAGGTTGGATAGTTAAACTAGGAACAGATTATGGAGCATTTGAATGGCAAAGGATTTAGATTGGAAGAGGTGCTTGATAGGGAACCATCTAGTTAATTCTTGGGAAATACAAATTCTTTTTAAAATCACAAGGGGGGCAGCTAGGTGGTACAGTGGATAGAGCACTGGCCCTGGATTTAGGAGGATCTGAGTTCAAATCCGGCCTCAGACACTTGACACTTAGTAGCTGTGTGACCCTGGGCAAGTCACTTAACCTTCATTGCCCTTAAAAAAATAAATAAATAAATAAACAAAAAAAATATCACCACAAGGACCAGCTGGGTGGCACAATGGATAAAGCATCAGCCCTGAATTCAGGAGGACCTGAGTTCAAATCCGGCCTCAGACACTTGACACTACTAGCTGCATGACCCTGAGCAAGTCACTTAGTCCTCACTGCCCCGCAAAAAATCAAATCACCACGAGCCAAATATAATCGGAAAAGCAAATATATGTCATCAAAGACGCATTCCAAATCCAATTTACTTATAGAACATCTTAAGGTTACAAAGCACTCTCCCCACAACAACCTTGTAAAGCAATTATTATTATCTCCTATTGTACAGACCAGGAAATAAGCTGAAAATGAAGTGAGTTGCCAAAGATGAGGTTAGTGTTACAGCCAGATTCAAACTCAGGTCTCTTGCCTCTAAATACAGTGCTCTTTTTACTACACCATACCACTTCTCAATTTACATTTAGCTACTTGTAAATTAATTTTTGGATTACCTAGTCCTATGTATTCTCCACACTGATGACCCCCTCACTTAGGACAAAATATCAGAGTCTAACTCTCCCACTACTTTCAAAATTTTAATTTTGAATTAATTTCATTAAGCTCCATCACTCTGGTGTACCTGAGATGATCTTGATTCCTGAAACTTTTCTTATCGAACTGAAAACTCTCTGCAGAGAAAAAAAATAGAATATAGTTTACACTCAATTACCTGTAGGAATATTTGAGTTCCCCCAGACATTGAAACATTATGAACTGTCTTTCCCATTATAAACTAAAGTACAAGTGAATGTCAATAGTGCCATAAGCAATACAAAATTAGGAAGGTAAACATACAAAGAAACAGAAAAAAAATGTGCTAAAGCCAAATCTGTCTATACATTTGTAAGCACATGTCTTAAAAATTTGTAAGTCTTTAGCTTATGTATTGGGTTTCGATTATGTAGTCTATGGCTGCCTTCAGGTAGTGCAGATAATTAAGAGCTATCCAGATTAGTTCTGGAACCAGACCAGAATGGCTATTTGACTCTCAATGCTCAAAACATAAGACAAAGTTAATCATCAGAGGAACAACAGATCCTAGGTTTCCAAAAGCCAATAACATCTAAGGGTTTTGTCTTCTTGGCCTTGACTGAGTTTCACCCTCTGGGATTGATGATATAGGTGCCATTATTGCCTCTTCACAAATCAAAACAGGGAAGTCTGAAAATGACACCAACAGAAGAGATATTATCTGATTATGTGAAGATAATGTGGTTAGGGAGAAAACCCCTACGCACCCTTAGCCTCAACAGGGAGGATGGGAGAATAGTTCAAATTTACTTGAAGTAGATCCAAAGAGATTCAAGTTAAAATAAGAGAATAAACCTTCTGATACTGAAGAATGTTCCTATCATTGAGTGGGATAGCTGAGGGAGGCTGCTGAATCCCATCCCTAAAGATCTGCAACAGACAGCATTCCATCTGTGTAGGCTTGAGAAAAGCCTATATACTTCCTTAGGGAAGGGCAGTGATAAGATGACCTCAGGAAGATCCAGCAAATATAGAGAATCTGTGATTCTATGTGAAAACCTACATGAACTCCATGGGAGCTAGGGAAGTTCTCGGACAAGAAGAATATTTCCTTCTCCTTGATCCTTTCCACTAAAGGACTCCATCCTATAGCTATTCAGACAGCTTTAGATAGTTTTCTGTACTTAAACAGAATCTTTACAAATGGAATCTCATTTTCACTCTGATAATTTCAGAGCTATTCTAACTTAATTTCTGGCTGTTCTTCAATGGTGAGAGCCTTATAAGTCAAATCAATTTAATAAACTCCCTCTGTTTTGTCTATTTTTCCTTATTTTTCTATCAAGTTGCTAATGACCTATAGAGGGCCAGAACAAACTTAAGGGAAAGGAATCTTCTGCTTCAGGTTTTCAGTGGAGGAGCTAGTCTTTGGAAATTCTATCTCGGTCATTTGTGTTTTTATATATTTATCTGAACCCCTGAAAGTTCGTGGAAGACAAGACTAGTCTCCTCTCTTGATATCACATATTCCAATATGTGGTATTACATGGCATGAGTGTCCAATCAATGTGATGGACTAATTTCCATTTAGACTGTTGATCTGTCTCTTTAACATGGAGAACATAAGGAAAATACCTTGACTTGGGCCCTGGGAAGTTTTCACTGAATATTTTTTTACTGAGAAGGTATTCATTATTTCTTCATCATCTTGTGAATATGCAACTGTCTGATCTAAAATAGAAATGGAAAGGTAGCTTAGCAGTCAGTACCCATAGCAGAAGTCAGGACAGGAGATTAGGGACAGAAGAATGGAGCCTGCCAAGAAAAAAAAATGATAAAACATTTTTATGATATCAAGCCAGAAAGCAGTGTTTCCAAGCATGGTCACTGGTTTCCTCTTATTTTAACTCTGCATTCATCCCACAATTCATTCCATAATTCCTCCTCTATCATAACTGTTGTTTATCTCTAAAGAAAAAATGGTTTCTCTCACTTGTACGTTCTTTCCATCCTTTTTCTCTTCCTTCGTTATTTGATTATAGTCTTTTGAAAAAGAGGAGCACAAATATGATGACCATCAGGTGTCAGTGAGATACTACAGTAATGTGCCCTCTATATCACCCCATAATTACCTTGTTCAGAGGGCTTCTGCAACTTAGTCAGAATCCTCTCTCTGAGCTGAGACATGTTATTCTGGGCTTTGTGAAACCAGGACATTTCAAAGGAACTTTGGACAGGACCGATGGCAAAACGGTGGAAGGGGACAAAGTCCCCTCCACTGCAACTCCCACATCGGCAGGCCCAATCCTGGAGGAATCGTGCACATTCGAGGTGCAAGTTTGCTTGTCTCTCCTTGGGCCACAGCTCCCACGCTGCTTCTCGAAGTAGAGGTACTCTAAATTGTAGTATTGCTAATGGAGGAGAGAGCAGCTCCTCTTGCATTCTGAGAGCAACAGTTGGATTTGTGTCTGCAATAGGAAAGGATCAGAATAAAACTCTTTAAAGCATCTGTTCTCCACACTGTAGAAACTTTTACATTAAATATATGGCAGCTTATATAAGATCTTAGGCTTTAGAGCTGGAAGGAGAAAGAACATTATAGATTACTGGATCCAGCCATTTCCTCTTACAGTTGATGAATTGCATTGCTCAAGGACAAAGAGGTAGTAAACAGCAGAGCCTGGATTTAAACCCCCATTTTCTGACTCCAAATCACTAGGTTTGAATTCCTACCCACTTTGTTAAAGAGCAAATCAAATGTAACCTCCTTGAAACATTCAATGATCTAGTTAACAACAGCCTTCCTTCCTCTAGCACTTTGTTTTATACTCCTCTATGAAAAACTTTACCTTGTATTTTATTATCTGTATGTTTCTTCCTTTTGCTAGAATGTAAAACCCATGAGGACAGATAACTTGTCTAATTTTACCTTTGCAGCTTCTCTACCCAAACCTAGCTCTGTTTTGTCTATTATGTGCACTTAATGAAAATTTAATTGACAAGAATCAAAGCTGCAGATCAGTAGTACCAAGGTCAATGCAAAGCAATGTACTGTCCAAAAGCCTTTTTAAAAAAACTTTAAAATAAAAACTCCATGACGACTTTGTGGTTTTGAAGAGCACAAAATACCAACCAGGCTCACGGAGGTGATTCTCACCAAGTTTCCAGCCTTTTGCTCAATTCAGTGTTCTGTTCATTAAAACATGTTCCTCTTTTCATCCACAGAAAATGGTGTTTTCAACTTCTCACTGACATCATCACTACTCTGGAAGGAGAGTCAATGAGGCTAGAGTTTTGCATTCATCTCAAAGTGATGCTGCCCATTCCTAACAAAAAGGAGAGTACAGGAAAAAGTAGACAAAGAGAATACTCCAAAGAGTTCCTAAAAAAGGAGGATTATGTTGTGAAAAACCTGACTGGTATACATACGAGTTGTATGACCTTGGGTAGGTCACTTATTTCCACAAACCTGTTTCTTCACAGCACTACTTGCTCACACATATGAGGAACATGCTTTTAAAACAAAAGGCTATACACATGTAAGGTGATATTATTTGATTTTTCTAATTCATTATACATATACATATTAAAATTTAAGCCTCCCAATATTTTACATTCTAGCAGGGGGAAGTGACATATGCAGATAATGTAATATAAAATAATCCTTAAATTTTTTGGATTAACCAACAAAATGTCACTAGACATTAAAGGAAGGCTGCTGTTCACAGGGGTCACTGAACCCTTCCTAGAGGATACATTTGAGTTGTGTTTTTTTAAAAACTGGCTAGTAATTCAACAGCAAAAAGGGGCAGCAAGGGCAGTCCAGGAATGGGACACATCGGGAACAACTTAAATCTGATTAAATATTAGTTTGGATTATAGGACGTCCTACCTAATATGCTTAATCAGTTTTTTAAAAATATGTCATTAGGTAAACAATAATGAAGGGGTAACGTGGGGTGGGCCTATGAATGTTTTCTTGCCTGCATTCATACCTCTTTCCCTTTGTTTTCTGTCTTCCCTCTGAAACACCTTTATGGATTGGTGTCTCCTTCTTTAATATTTCCATCCAATACCTAGCCTAAGGCTTTGACCTCCCAAGTCATTTGAAACTGTTTCCAAGGCTGAGAATCAAGCAGTAGCCTTTGCTCACCCAATTCCCCCTTCTGCTTTTCTGCTTGGGTTATTAGCGGGATTGAACAGGGAGTCAGAGCTGACCCACGTGTAGTCTCTTGGCTTTTGCTGACCCAGCAAAGCAACTCTAACTCCATAAGAGACCTTAACACCTGTTGCGTCTTCTTCTTGGTCCATCCAGGCAGGAGGCATTGCAGAAGGTCTGTGGGAAATGTATGTCCAATGACTGCTGCACACTTGATTAACATTTGTTGTGCAGGCTTTAGCTCATCCAACTGGATTACTCCTATTTCTATAGAAAAATAATCAATAAGAATACATTTAGCCAATTTCATTAATTATTTCTCTTATAAGTGAGATTCCTCTCTCAGCTTAGTGAAGATAAAAAAGTAAAGATATAAGATTTCAAATGAACTGCCTTCAGCCACACAACAAGCAAGTGATAGACAAAGACCTCTGAAATCAACATATTTGGGGTCTACAAGGACTCACCTTTTAACAAAGGTGGAAGAAAGAGTGTATCCAGATTCACACCCTCTTTTACTGTACAAATGTAAAGCTCTTCTTCAGAAGTGGTGGGGGAAACCTTATATATTGTTGATTTGGTGGCATTGGCTATGGAGAGAGAAGACAGACTATGGAAAATATCATTGCTCAGTAATTTGGGTTTCAAATCAAGAGACAGGAGTTAAAGAGATAAAAAGGATGAAGATAAAGTGAATCTAAGTTAAAATGAATTAGCTTCACCTTCTCTGTCTGTTACTTGCTAATAATAACAAATACATTATCTTTGCCAAACACAATGACATTTTATAGCTCCTCCAGATAGTTCCTTATTCTTTTGCCTCCCAGCCTTTGGTTATCATTCATCCACACACATCCATACACACACACACACACACACACACACAATACACATATGTGTATATAATCCATATATACATGTATGTATTGTATATGTGTGTATACATATATAGATTTATAGGCTGTTTTGTGTGTGCGTATATAAGATATATGTAAATATATATATGGAACAGCCTCCCACCTTCTGTCCACCTTACTATATTCCTCCATTCCTTTATATCATGGTTCTAATAAATATTCCTAAATTTACTCAACATAAACTCTGACCCTGCAAAATCTGTGTGTCACCTTTTATGTCAGTTCTTTGCTTTAATTACATACTGCCAATATTTTTGTTGATTTTATGTTTTTATATATTGTACCCATTGTTGTGTGGCCAAACTAAGTCACTGGTATTAGGTGCTGCCATCAGCTTAATTTAAAAATACTTTGATTGAGGGCATTGGTAAAAGGCCAGGGAAGAAACAGCCTATCATTCTATAAAAGAAACCTTAATTAACAGTAGGAAAAAGCATATGCCTCATAGGGCAAGAGTGGTAAAATGGTCTACTCCTGAGAAAGTGATTCTAGCAGACTGGGCATGCCAAGAACCTATAGGAGTAACTAAGCTTACTGATAAGTGTCTCCCATTTGCTGTCCTCCTCCTCCTCCTTCTGTAGGACATGAAAGATCAGCACCTCCCAGGAAAGGAGGCTCTGGCACAGGACCTCACAGTAGAGGGGTACCCCAAAGCACCTGTGGAGAAAGTAGCTGCAAAAAGAGATATGTGAGGAGGCTGATTAAGGAAGACCATTTGAAGGGGACTTAAGGCTACTTCACAGTTGGTTCCTAATCTTCCTTTGTTAGAGTCACATCTATATGACCAGCACTGACAAAAGCAATTGCAAAGGGATATAGAATAGTAATAATTTATAAGAAATAATGTATTTTTAGCTTTGCAATCATTATATGACTTTCTAAAGCCTAAGGACTATATAAATGTTAAGCAATGTTATGAGCAGATTGATTTTCCTAATTTTGTCTGCTTTTTATTATTAATGAAGTAGGAGTCCCTAAAAAGGGGTCCTGGGGTCAGGGGAAGCTGGCCTGGCTACAGACAACTCACAAAGTAATCCCACACATCTATCAAAAGTTGATATAGATAGATAGATGATAGATAGAAAGATAGAGAGACAGACAGATAGACAGAAGCTTTTCTTTAGACAGGCCATGATAGTTTCCTTGTGGATCAAGTACTAATTTGTCATTAAACCCACTACCATTACCAGTACCCTTCCCATTCCCTGTGTAAGAGAGACCTGGGCCTGCTCCCTTAGATTATGGTTTTGACCACTCACATCTGCAGCTCTCGGGGGATGCTCACCACCCCCAGATCCTGACACACCATTTCCAGCAGTGTGGGATTTTCGAGTACTGGAAGAGTCATGTAGGCAGCTCGGGGGCTTTGTATGAACCTCTGTGCCAAATTACATAGGGCAGGGGTGGAGGATAGGGCCATCACCATGACAACAGGAACACTGGAGAGCAACGTCACCAAAAACTGCCAAGAGGCTGTGTCTATGTACTGGGCCTCATCAATGAGGAAAATCAGTGATTCTTCCTTAACTGCCTTAAAACAACAGCAAAGAAAGAACAAATATTCCTAAATTAGACACAAAAGCTCTAAATTTCTAAGCCTATTAGGAATTTCATATAATTAACTTAATTGAAAACCACTATTTTTAAAGTTGGGAAAGTCAACAGATTCATCCATCCATCACCAATGGGACTTAAGGTGATTTCAGTACAAGGCAGGGCTCTTAGAAATGTATTCTAGGTTCTGCTAATATTTCACTTAACATTTTTTTACAAGAACCATGACTTAATTGGTATAGGGAACTTCTGGTGAGTACATCAGCAACTACTCTGCAAATAAGAATCTAAGAGAACTGTGTCAGAAAACTGGGCCTAAGGTTACATAGCTAGTACAAGACAACAGTAGGACTTAAAACCAGGTCTTCGTGACTCTAAGGTAAGCTTTCTACTTCTCCTGGCTGCCTCTACATATAGCTCCCATAGGTACTTGCTAAAGAAATTTTTGGAATGAAAACAAATGAATATGAAATAAGTTTTTTACTTTTGAGTGGCAAATGTAAATAATTTGTCTAAGATGTCTGAAAAAAACTAGAAAGATGTGTTATCTATTAAGACATTGCAAATGTTTTGAAAACATTTTCTGATCTACCAAAAATTTAAGTTTATTCCAAAGCAGAGTCTCACATATACCTGCTGCTTGGGTTGTCACATCTAATGGGTATGCAAAAAAGGAGTTCTTTTGCAAATAGAAAACTTGGCCTGTGAACTACCTAAGATCTCTCAATTTTCTGCAATAATGGAAGTGGGACACAAATGTGTAGATAAATCAAAATAACAAGCAACACCAAAACAACTTTTCTGTCTCTGCAAGGTGTGTTTTTGTACTCATACTGTAATACACAGGAATTTGAACAGGAAAAAAAAAAACTGGAAAGAACTGCTCTGATTTGCTAAACCTTATGTGGAATTCAATCTGAATATTAATTTTCTATTAGCACTAAGACCAAAGTTATTTAAAAACCAAAGTAAATTAAACTATCTAGAGAACTAATTCAAATTGGAAAACCTAGGGAAAGGCAATCTCCAACTTTTAGAGAGTTCTGCTGCTGTCTTTTGTTTTTTAGTTATTTCCTGACTTACTGCCCTACACCTGTATCACCAACGGTTTTCACCTTTCAAACAAGTAGCATTCTGAAAAGCTTGATGAAATGATTGTTGGAACTAGGAATACTTTCCCCCATTGACACAATGCTTAAAATGATGATTCTGTTCCCAAGCTAGTCCAAGATATTTAACTCATATTGAACATTTGCAACGAAATGAGTAGAAAACAGTGCTGCTATTTACTAGCAATCAAACAAAAAACCCACAATAAAACTGAATGATTCTATGCCCTGCTCACCCGCGTCTCATAAAATTGTTAGCTTCCTTCTCACCATAACCCAGGTGACATCTTCTCCATGAAGGCTTTCCTGATGCCCCAGTTATTCAGATTCCCTCTTTTTTGAAACTCCTTCTTTATGTATTTGTGTTTATGTTGTATCCTCCCCATACAATGTAGGCTTCACACAATGACTATATTGTTTTTGTCTTTGCAGTCACAAGGCCCTACCAGGGTGCCTTGAACATTCTAAGGGTTTAAATGTTCGTTGGATTAAGTAGTTTTTAAAACCTTATTTGGAATCCTGGTTTGTGAGAAAAATAATGTTTAACACATTTCCCTCATCTCAGTAGGAAGTCAGGTGGCTGCTGATGTGAATGTTGCATACAGTATCAGACATGAACACAGGGTCAATTGGTTTTGTGTTAAGGGAGAGGAGATAGGGATTGTGATAAAGATACAGTAGGTCACTTTCAGGGGTCTTAGGAGTTGATGTCAAAGGTTCTTTATTATGTTTAATTTAATTCCAAAATTTATGGCTTAGCTTACTACTTATTGCCACAATTAGGGAAATTTTGTGTGCTTACAAAAAACAGGAATGTAATGGGAATGAACAATGTTTCTCAAAATGAAGCAAATAACACTCTAAGTAAGCAAAGTGGCTGTCTCTTTAAGTTCCCTGTCTTTCTGCCTCCCATTCCCTTGGGGTAGGTGAAGTAATGAAGTGTTTTACTTTTCATGCATATTCTGAGTTCCTATGGGGCTTCCATTGATACTTAAAATTAATATTAGAGACAGTAGTGTCAGCAGAGAAAGTAAACAAAGTAGGTGACAATATTTGTGAGGAACTTAAAGCATTTTTTGTCATGATTAAGATGAAATGCAGATAAATGTAGACAGAATTCTTTGCATATAACAAAAGTACCCACCTCCTGAAGCAACTGGATCAAACAGGTTTTAACTTTCTTCTGTCTGTCTAGGTCATCCATGTGGGAAACTATGAAGGACAAGGGAAACTGGCCAGAAAGATAATCCAAGAGTTACCATTTAAAGCACCTATCCAATCAGTAATATTCAAACACGGAGACTACTCAAAGGGAACTATCCACTGAGGAATGTTCAGTTATGATAGGTAACAGACAGGAGAGATGGAACTCCTTTATAGAGTTCATAGGATTTTAGAATTAGAAAAGGCATGTGATTACCTAATATGGCCCCTTTCAGTCTAAACAGGAGGAAACTAAAGTCAAAACAACTTCAGCTGACTTGGCCAAGGTCACACAGCACTTACGTACCAAAGCTAGGATTGAAAGCAAGCCTTCTGATTCTAAATCCCATGTTCTTTCCACCACTAATGTGCAAGCTTTAAATTTGTCAGATCATTCCTAATGGAATGGACCACTACATACTCAAGATTCTGTCTTAAGCATACAACTCAGGGTCCAGTACAGCAGAGAAATTTTGGCAATGTCTCTTTGGGCAGTTCTAGTGCTAAGGAAAAAAAACAACAACTACTACTATTGGCATTTCCTGGCACAGGCTTCTGAGTAATGCTATGAAGCCAAGATGGAGTTCTACCTCTATATCTTTAGTATAAGTCAGTGCCCCTGGCTGATTGGCCAACCCTCTGATGAATGATTAGTCAGTATCCATGATAAAACATTAGCTATGAATGCAGGGCAAGACAGGCTGGTAAAAGTGGTAAAGTCTGGGCAGGAAAAGAAATGGGTTTGTAGACTAAAGAATTGTACTTCTGAGTCCAGTTGCTAAAAGGAGCTACATGTGCTGGTCAGGGTTGAGACAAGATCATGAAAGGAACAGTGTTTTAAAAATCACCATGGCCTAAGAATACTAGATTAGGAGATAAAGTCCAAAAAAGGAGAACTCTATCCTAAATTCTGTCTGTTAATAAGAACCAACATCAGACAACCAATCAATTTAGAAAGAAAAGTCACTGCCTCCATCACCTTTACAAAGAACAGGTCATTGAAAATGCAGTGAAGTGGTTCTTCTACTATCCCACAGAGGTGGCTACGGAGGAGACGTTGCCGGTCAAGGGGTGGGCACAGGTCAATCTCAAAGAAGATAGCCATAAGTGTCTGCATGGCATAGAAGCTCTGGCCAGCATCTGTTTTCTTCAGTTCCATTGCCAAAACCCTATTGAGTGACATAGCAGTTTACCACAGTATTCCATATTACAGAAAAACATTCAGTAAATTGCCCAGGAGGGAGGAAGGAGGGGAGAGGGAGAGGGAGAAGGTTTTCACCTGTGCCCCTCCTTCTGAGCCAGGTAGTCTATTTCTGCTAACAGCTGACTTTTCCCATAGCCCTTTGCACCTTCATATAGAACTGCTTGCCCTTCCTTTTGCTGCACACATTTCTGCAATGCCATCCGAAAGGCTTCTAGCTCTTTTTCCCGGCCTGAAAGAGAAAGAGCCCTTAGCATTTCTGCCTTACACACAAAAAAAAAATGCTCACTTAATATTTAATAATATAAATTGAGGAGTAGAGTCTTAGGATGTCTTTATAATGGTCCTTGGAAAACCTGTAGAGGACTTAAAAATGCAAACTATTTTTATTTGTCTGCTCTAAACTTACTTTGTATTAGGATTTGCAGTGGCTTGAAGGGTTACTCTAGAACAGGGGTTCTTAACATTTTTGCATCATGGACCTCTGTGGCAGTCTAGAGAAGTCTATGGATCTCTTCTCAGAATGTTTTAAAAACACAAAATAAAATGCACATGCTTGCAAAGGAAACTATACTGAGGTAGAATTTTATATATATATATATATATATACATACATACATACATATATACATATATGCACACACATATATACTTATTTATTTGTTTGTTTATTTAATTGAAGTTCATGGACTCCCAGGTTAAGAATTACTGCTCTAAGAATCCACAACACACAAATTAATATCCTTTGGTTAGCAAGGAGAGGGACAGAAGTGGCTGGGAAATACTCTTAGTTGGTATGGGGGGAAGGTGAACTTGGTTTATGCCACAAAGTGCTGAAAAACTCATCAAGTCTGTTTCCCTAATGTCCTGCCCAAGTTAGGGGTGGAGAGTGCAGAGACAAGGTAGGGGTCTTGGGAAATGGCAGAGGTCCCAGGAAGAAGCAGAGAGAGGCTAATAGTTCAATTTAAGAAACAGATATAGGATTAGGTTTATATTCCTTTGTTCTTGTGGAATTTCCAAAATAATCTTTCCAACACTTCCTACTGTTACAGCCACATAAGAATCAAAGTTGGATGTGTACAGCTAATTCAATTCAATAATTGTTTTTTTAAATATCTATTATGTGCCAAACACTATATCCCTAGCATAAAGGCAAAACTGAAACAGTCCTTATTCTCAAGGAGTTCACATTCTACTAAAGTGAAACAATAAGCATACATATAAGCGAATACAAAATAGACAAAATAAATACAAAGTAGCTCTGTGGGAGAAGGGCAAACACTAAAAACCGATGAGATTGAGAAAAGTTTCATGTAGGAGGTGACAGTTGGACTGACACCTGAAGGAATCTTGGGTCTCCTAAGTCTGTGCCAAGGTATGGAAGGGGGAGATGGTATATGGCATAATATCCTAACCTATGTCCCATGAAGGTAGGTTGCTGAATGAAAAAAGTATAGGGACTGGTACAATAAAAGGTCAATCGACTGGATTTTACAGAATTTGAGAATTGGAAGCAACCTAAGTAGCCATTTAGCCCAAACTATACTTGAATCTCCACTATAACCTACCCAACAAGTGGTTATTTAGCTTTCACTTGAATGCCTCCTCCAAAAAGAGGGAACTCATCACCTCCCAAGAAGCCTTTCTTCCCCTTTGGACAGATCTTAAGTGTTAGCATGCTTTTCCTGACATCTAACCTAAAACAGTTTCTTTGTAATTTCCATACATTTTGTGCCTAGTTCTGCTTTCTGAGAACAAATCTAATCTCTCTGCCACAGGACGCCTCCTCAAATACTTAAAGACGGCCTGGATCATGGATCCCTCCTCCACAGGTTTTCTCTTTTCCACGGTAAAAATGGCCAGTTCTGGGCAGCTAGATGGCGCAGTGGATAAAGCACCGGCCCTGGATTCAGGAATACCTGAGTTCAAATCCGGCCTCAGACACTTGACACTTACTAGCTGTGTGACCCTGGGCAAGTCACTTAACCCCCATTGCCCTGCCAAAAAAACAAAAAACAAAAAAAATGCCCAGTTCCTTCAACTAATCCTCATGATAACAGCTCAAGGCCCTTCACCATCCCTGGTTGCCTTCCTCTGAGCATCTTCCAACTTATCAATGCCATTCTTAAACTGTGTTGCCTAGAACTGAATGCAATCCACCAGCTGAGGTCCAACCAAGGAAGAATATGGTATGACCACCTCCCTATTTCCTGAAAGATATGCTGCTGTTATTGCAGTCCAAGGTCACATTCGCTATTTTGGCTTTCATACCATATACTGAGCTTGCAATCCACTAAAAGCCCCCAAATTTTTTTCAGAACAATTGCTAACTATTCCTCCCTTATCTTATATTTGTGAAGTTGATTTTTTTTTAAACAAGTGAAAGACAATGAATTTATTCCTACTGAATTTCATCTCAAATGATTTAACCCAATGTTTTAGCCTATCAAGATTCCCCCTGGATCCTGACTGTCATCCATTATGTTAGCTATCCCCAGCTTTGTGTCACCTACAAATCTGATGAGAATATCTACACCCATATGCAAATCATTGATGAAAATGTTAAAAGATCACAGGGCCAAGCATAGATCCCTGGGCAAGTCTACTGGAGATTTCCTGCCACGCTGACTTGGAGTCTGGCCATCAAGCCAGTTCTGAATCCATCTGACTGTATTATTATCCAATCGATATCTCTTCAGCTTCTCCACAATTATAGTATGAGATTTTTTTACCAAAAGTTTGGCAAGAATCTATGTCTACAGCATTCCCCTTTTCTACTAATTTAGTAATTCTGTCAAAAACAAAAAACAAAAACCCTGCCATCCTAATGCAGATAGACACAAGCTGTCTTTCTAAGAATATAAAAGTGCCACTTTCAAGCTTTGTTCAGGAAGAATTTATTAGCGCATCCTCCCATAGATTCATATGATTTTGTGTCTGTACATTTGAATAAAAACTTTTGGGGGCAGCTAGGTGGCGCAGTGGATAGAGCACCGGCCCTGGAGTCAGAGTACCTGAGTTCAAATCCGGCCTCAGACACTTAACACTTACTAGCTGTGTGACCTTGGGCAAGTCACTTAACGCCAATTGCCTCACTAAAAAAACATAAACTAAACAAAAAACAAAAACAAAAACTTTTGCTGATCTTTCCTTAAGAGTGCAAGTTATGGTCATTATTGCCATGACAGTTCTTTGTGAGCTGGTTGGGAATCCAATGGCGAAGATCTGTGGATTTCATCCCTCTCAGCAACAAATGACCACTGAATGAAGGTAAGGGTTCCTTTTACAATCTGTTGGAACCTTGCAGGGGGACAACCTGAAGAGTCCATGCCTGAACTCAAGGGATTGGGTTTTCTTTTTTTCTGATAGATCAAAGAAAAGTTTTTTCCTTTCCCTTTTGTTACAGTTCTTTGATATTTTGATAGCTTGTTCTTGAGTGGAACTCAATAGGAAGAAACTTTTTAAGCACCTATATGCCACATAACACACTAGATAGACCTAAGTTTAGGAAGAAAAGAAAGCTGTTGGGGAAGGGAAGATGTGAATTGCTTGTCTGTGCTCTCTGTACTGTTTGCACTCCCAAGGGGTGGGGGGGCTGTAGTGAGTGTGTGTGTGTGTGTGTGTGCGCGCGCGCGCGCGCGCGCACGTGCACGCTAGCAAAGGCTTGGGACTTCAGCAAGAGGGCCTCCAGCCACAAATACTGCCTGCTGGCACAGCTGTCACAACTAGAGGAATTTCAAGTAGGAAGTGCTGCAGATCAATGTGATTATCTGGTAGTTTATGGCTGTTTGCCTAAAGGGCTTAGCAAAGAGCTTGGGGACTTCTCCAAGTTACAACTGTTAGAGCATTTGTCAACTAGTCAGACTGTAAAACTACAAATACTGTCACAGCCAGTGGGTGAAGTCTCAGGTAGTGAAATGTTATAGATTTATATGTTATATTCATTGAATGTCCCCCAGAGTATCTCTGATTTATGAGCTACTAGTCACTTTGGCAACAAAACTCATTTCAACAAAGGCTTTCTGTGGGCAGACTCACTTTAGCAGGCATTTCCCCTGGGCTGAGCCTCTCTTCCATGAGGTGGTTTAAAGAGAGAGATCCCACTTCAGCATAAGGTTTTCCCCCCATGGGCAGAGAGTCACACTCGTGGGCATTTCCCACAGGCCAAACCTCTCTTCTATGAGGTAACTTGCTAGCTGGGAAAGTAGTAACAGTTGATACCTTGATTAAGCCTTTCTTGTCTGCCTGTGTGATTGAGATAGGGCAGAGTCAGTCTAAATAAGTTCCAGCTCTCCTCAAGGAAAATCGAGAGTTATATGGATAATCATTATTCTCCTCAAACATGTAAGTTCAGGACAAGTGGAACTATTACACCAGGGATGAAACTTCAAAGCAGTTCCCTGAGGAAGGATCATTTGATCTTGATCAACTGACCCATTTATGGAAAGCTCTCCAATTCCTTGGATACAAGAGACTAAACCCAATAAGATGACTTTTTTTGTTTTGTTTTGTTTTGGTTTTTTTGCTGGGCAATGGGGGTTAAGTGACTTGCCCAGGGTCACACAGCTAGTAAGTCAAGTGTCTGAGGCCGGACCTGAACTCAGGTACTCCTGAATCCAAGGCCGGTGCTTTATCCACTGCGCCACCTAGCCACCCCCGAGATGACTTTTTTTAAAGCTTCTTCTAAACACAAAACTGAGTCTGTGGCCAAGAGCCAGCCACAAAAACTCACAGGGGAAATGTATCACAATTAGAACATGTAAAAGGGATATTGATTATCCCCACAAATTGTTCACAGTCCTTCATCTCTAATCCTCCAGAGCAATATAAATCCAAAGATAAATTGGAAGACATCCTAGATTGGGTAACTCAATCCACATGCACTCAACTCTGCCTGACTTCATGCAAACAATTCAGCCCTTCTACACTACTGCTATTAACCCTCCTACCCTCATGTGTCTCCTGGCCCTAAGTATCCCACTGAGTAGAAGGAGTACTGGCTGGCTGTAGCTGTTATTTCCCCAATTCCTATATTTCTAACCCCATGGTTTTCCCCTTTTGCCCCCCACCCCACCTCTGTCCCAGGGCTAGAAACAGAATGTTTCTCCTCTCCCTCTCCATCCTGAACCAAGTTCAATTCCCCAAATCTCCCTTTCCACTCTTAAAACTGTTCTCACATTGAGGCAGCTAGGTGGCACAGTGGATAGAGCACTGGTTCTGGAGTCAGGAGGACCTGAGTTCAAATCCAGCCTCAGACACTTAACACTTACTAGCTGTGTGACCCTGGGCAAGTCACTTAACCCCAATTACCTCACCAAAACCAAAACGAAACAAAAAAAACCCAACTGTCCTCACGTCAAGGCAAAGATTTTAATCCTTCCAAGGGCAATGTCATTACTATTCATATCTGCTAGCACCCAGGAATCTTTATAATTTGACCCAAGAGTTCCCAAAAGGGGAAACCCAAAAAATTCCAGGAAGAATTGTAGAAATTGTTATTACCTAACTTGATAACCCATTAATGAGGTCTTATTATGCCTAGAGAAATCTTGCAATATCAGTTTGTAGCCTGTGTGTGGCTCCCAATGACCTAACCTTTACTCAAAAATTCTTTGATAAGTAAGAGGAATTAGTAAAGGCTTCTCCAGGCCATAGTGATTCTAATCATTTTCTCCCAGATCACAAAAAGAACCTGTTCTATTACTCTCCATGGTCCACCTCTAACCAATATGGACCCTAGAAGCACATAAACAGAACATCTTAGTCCTTCTCAACAACTTGGTTGGCAGACATAAAACCTCTAAAAGTAAGCTACAGCTTTATATCCCCCCACCAATGCTATTTATTTTTGCCACGATATTTTAGCTGAGGAAAAACTGCTTTCCACTGACAAAGTTCAAGCCATCTTTAAAATTTACTACTTGACTCTCAAAAGACAGATACCAGGATTGGGGGATATAGCTGGCTACTGTAGACAATGAGTTTTAAGCAATGAACCCTAGATAAATTCCTACAGGACAATACTTATGACACCACTTGTAAGTCTTTACTATTGTTCAAAGAAAGTGAGGCAGCATTTATTACCTTGAAACCAGCTCTGCCACTACTCCTTGCCCCAAGCCTCCATTCCCCTTATTTTGTCATGAGGAAAGTATTGCCCTGGGTCCTGATTCTAATTCATGGAAAAAACCATCAGCCCACTGCTTATATAGCTCCAATTAGGACTCTGTGTCATCTGGTTTGCCTCCATGTCCCAGATCTGTTGCAGCCACTGTCTTGTTGCCAAGAAGGTGGCTGACTGGTGTGGTAAAAATTATGTGTGGTAAAGATTAATATTGAAAGTTTTAGCTGAATCATTTGGGAGAGGCCACACCTGGCCCACCCTGAAATTACATATGCTACTGAGAAGGACCTCCCCTTTTGGGGGAGGAAAAATGGGACACCAGGTCTCCCTTTTTGGAGGAGGAAAAAAAAAACCGGAAAGCAACCGGAAGGGAGAGAACTTCCAGGAGGCAGGGCGTGTTCAAAGAGTTCGCATTCTTTTGGCCTGGAAATCAGTCTGGTGGTATTCAGGGACCTGGTGGAGGCACGCGTATTGCTCTGTTTGGGTGACTGCATTTCTTACAAGCAACAGTAAACTGACTGGGGTTGGTGAGTTTAATCCTAAATTCCTTTGAACTAGTTTAATTGGGAATACTCTGGGATTGCATGAACTAATCTTAGAGTTAAGACTATCTATTTGTATTTCTACTTCCTTATTTCCTTAATTGGTTTCACCTTTGTGGTTTAATTAATTCCCAAGTAATAAAACCTGATCCTTTATGAACTACAGCTCCTTTTCTTATTGGCCTGGGAGGAATATATAAAAAGGAAAGTTCAAAGGGGAGATTAAACCTAAAAGAGCCCCTCATATTTCTGGGACCCCAATATTAAGGCGAGTCACCCTAATACGCTTCGTATATCAAATTTTGGCCCTCACACTGGTGACCATCCCTCATTCATTCCTGGGACTCCTTCTAAAAAAGCAAAGCCAGCAGATCTCCAACTCTAGACTAAATATAAAAACTTTTTGCTATCAAAGGCCAATATGACCCTAACGAGCTGCCCTCGACTTAATCTTGATTCTCTGTTAACTACACCTTCTGCTGGCAAATCACAGAACTGTATTTTTGATACTGCACAACTGTTGATTCTCAGGCTTGACTTGAAGGCTTGTTCTCTGTAGGATCCTTACCTCTTCCTCCTTATGGCCGACCGCTCCTACCTTTGAGGTATACTCTAGGACAACTGGATATAGAATACTCTGCTACATCCAACACTTTGTATAGAAACAGTTTTACTCCCTTATGATTATTCTATCAAAGTGTTAAACCTATTGTACTGTAACGATTAGAATGACGCCACCTGCTGGAGACTTACTGTAGAAGAGTTCCACCCATGAAGTGAAGGTCTTTGAGGGCAAGACCAGGAGTCTTTTCTTTGGCATCAGGAAGTGACGTCTGCTTGTGGGAGGAAGAAGGAAGAGACGGGGGCTCTTTCTGGGACTCTTTCCTTTGGACTCTGGTGGAGAGCGAAGCTAGAAATGTGCTCTCCCTTTAATAGATAGGAATCTAGGCCTTTCTCTCTCTCTTTACCAAATTCTTATTCTCCTTAATAAACACTTAAAAGTCTAACTCTTGCTAAAGCTTATAATTTATTGGCGACCACTCATTGGATATTTTAGACAGACTAGCTAGAATTTTAGCCCTTAACAGTACTTTCCTCTTGCCTGTTGTAACTTTAAAAAAAGAAAAGAAATCAAAAGAACAAAAAGACTGTGACACTGATTCCGAATATGCTTTTGGTCAAATATGGAAATAAAGAGTGTTCCTCAATTTGTCTAGTGCCTATCTCAATAACGGCAAAGGTGCCTCATCTATTGCTGTTGTACAATGTAAAATTCATGTGACCCCCTCCCTGCCCCCAACCAAACTTCATTAGAAGAAACATTCTAGTGTTCCCTTATGGAGCACATGGTCCTTTCTGCACCTGAAGCTTCTAACTCTGTTCTCATTTCAGTCATCACTAGCCAGGGATCAAAAAATTAAAATGTGATTAGTGACAGACACACTGGAAGACAGTTTTCTGCAGAAAGACTCTCTTTGGTATTTCTCACTAGGTGACTTGGGGGCACTAGAGGGCTAATTCCACATTCTCTCCTCTTCTGACCTGCTCTGAAGATCATCTAAATTAAGAGTATTGGGGTGAGGGGTGGGGGTAGAAATGATCACAACAGAACTTCTGAATGATTCATGTGGCCCACAAATTTTGCAATAAGGAAAAACCATACTGGCTGCCTGTCCCCCATCATTCTGAGCCTTTGTACACTTGCAGATTGCTTTCGTTCAGTTACCAATGTGTTCGTTCGCATACTAGTATTGCCAAGAAACTCCTTAAGGAACTCATTACCAGATTTAGATTGCCACTTATTATAGTGATAGGGGCATACACTTCACAGGTTGGATCATTAAAGATAGATATAAGGCACTTAATGTAAAACAACTACTCTGTAGCCTTCCAATCCAATGGAGCTGCAAAACATAAAAACGTGCTTGGCCATAATTTGCACAGAAACTTTGCTCAAGTGACCCGATAATCCCATCACTCTTATGAAGATTAGAAACACTGTGAACATAACCTTATACCATGTGAAATTCTCCTGACATACCCTTTGCAAATGTCAGGTAGACCTCTGTATGTCTCATATCACTCAGACTTCCAGTTAACAAATGAAATAGTGCTAAATTATTTTAAGGCACTAATGAAATGTTAGGTCTATTCATCAACAAGTGTTGATTGTTTTACTCTTTGATTCACCATGTTACAACTTTCACCTGAGAGGCTGTGCCTATGTAAAGATCCATTAACAGAAAAATGCCCTCCAACCTTGCTGGAAGGGTCTATTTTCCATCTTGCTTAACAGCAATGCCACCCACAGTCTATTGCCAAGGCCACCAAATGTAGCCCATGAATCACACTGGCATCCCTGTTTCCTTCCCTACACTGCATGTCCAAAGAAAGGAAGCCCCAGAACAGTACTTATAATCTGTTTTCCCCTTGTTATGCCTCAGTCCCAAAACCTGACTGGAGGATACATGTTTAGACGTATTTTTACTGACCAGGTTATCATTATTTACTATAGTTTTATCAATACTCTCTAGAACAGATCCTAGATTAAAGTACAATCTCATTTGACTCTTAACTCTACAGACCTATACTACTATGTTAAGACATAGCTCTGGTTAATGTTCTCTCTCTCTTTTGAATTTTAGCCCCTGCCATGTGACCATGTCTGTAGAATGAACTGATGACCCTTTCTTGACCTAGGTATACGATTCAGAAATCAATCTCATGTCCTTCTAGGGATGTTAGCGTGGGCTCACATACTGTATAGAAGGGCTCCTGCTAATCAGCATAGCAGAAGTCAACAAAGCTCCTCCTTTTTATCACCATATTAGTGATGGTGTTTTGAAAACCCTGGCAATATATGTAATAGTTCTCCCTCTATTTTCTTCAGCTTACTCAGTGTGCCATGCTATGCAGGAAGGCAGCTGGGCCATTTCCTTAAGACTTGCTCCAAAAACCTTAATCTCTAACAAGCCTATGGAAGAAGGTATCTTGAGTGCAGGGGAGAGCAGCCCAATGTGACACACTGATGTGTAACTACAGTGTGACTTCACCCTTCCTCTGATCCCTTGGCCACCTCTGACCTTGTTGAATGTTGCCATGGTGCACACTCTCTATACTCCTGTATAGTCTTCTTCCAGGATGCAGATACAAAATAAGTCAATTGTTCCAAGAGGAGTCATATTCTATATACTACTCACCTGTCACTGTCCTCCTAGGATCAGATTTAGAGCTTGAAGGAACCTTAGGGATCATCAAGTTCTCTATTCTGAAGCTAGAGAGACTAAATGACTTGCCTAGGATGATAAAGTTGTTAATGTTCAAGGTGGGATTTGAACCCAAGTCTTTCTGACTCCCAGTGCAACACTCTATCTACTGTGCCACACTGCCTCTCCTCATGGTTCCAATTACAAGGGTCAAGATTATGACTCCCAGCCCAGCCCATGCCTAACCTGACCTTTCCCCTCTCACTAGCTAAAACAGATAACACTGTCCCCTTGGGAGTCTTGTTTCCTTATCCAGTGTCTGCCCAGTACTTAGGTAATGGGGTATGTCTCTCTTCAATATGCCATATAAGGAAAGTCTTATAGCCTTCATTTCTCATTAGAGCATGAAGAAATTCCATTGAGAATGTACTGGCCACACACAACTCTGGTTTTCCTAAAACGCTGTGTACCAGGATACAAAACCTTGGTTTATTCAAACATCAGAAAGTTCGAATCTCTCTACTTCCCTGAAAATGACTTGTAATACCATTGCCAACTCTGCGAACACTCTAGAATAAAATGCTTTTATCCAAACAACTCTTTTGTTCAAACAACTTCTCAAGGTGTAATCTGGAGTCTGGTGTATACCACCTACATCAACCAGTTCAGAATTCAATTTAAATATCATCCAGGGCTTTTTCTTTTCCTTGCACTTTGTAGCAGCAAAAGATACAAACTGGACCCTGTTCCCCAGATTCCCCAACTTAGGGATTTTATACTGGGTTGCTCTTTTAGTACTTTTTCTTTTACTATAGGTCTCCAAGTGCAGATTCAACCCCTTTTCATATGAGGACTAACATTGTTCACCCCCACCTCCTGCTCTGAAGACTCCAAGAACTGATGGACACGGATCTCCTTGAATGAAACTATTATAGCTTCAAAGTGGGAAGAGTGAAAGTAAAGAGAAAGGGGCCAGGAGTTTCCTTTCCTCCCTTCCACTGACATGTGTAGTGTTGTAAACAGATCTCCACATTCTAGAGTATGGGGTCATATATTTCTTTTTTTGTGCTTCCCACTCAAAAACACACTACTCTGGGTTCCTGTTAGCAGGTGGATAAACAGACAATCTTTTTGCAATGCTGAAGAATGAGCTAAGTTCTAGATGGAGATCAGTCTGACTGCAAGGCTATTGGGAATTGCTTTCTTAAAGAGTCTTCCTATACATCTGTATGTCTGTGTTTCTTTACTCTTGAATAAAAGCTTCTGATGACCTATTCTCAAGAGTATGAATGGGGTTATTATTATGACATGTACAAACTGATGAAGTAAGTAAGCACAATCAGGAAAACAATATATACTCAATGACAACAATGTAAAAGGAAGAACAACAAAACAACTGAAACTGAATACTGTGAGATTAGGAGCAAATTTGACCACAAAGAGGACATATAAGGATGTATTTCCCCCCTTTTTTGATGAAGTGGAGAACTATGAGTATAGAACACTGGACATAATGTCAGACTTGGTTGATATACTCATTAGTTTTGCTGATTTTTTTTCATCTCTTTTATCCTTCGTTATAAGGAATAGCTCTCTGAAATCAGAAGGAAAGATCTATATTGGGGAAGTATAAATGAAATCAAAACAAAAACTATCAAAAAAATTTATTTTTTTTAAATCAAATGAAACTTCCCAAAAGAAATTACTGAAGATTCTTGATCAGTGATGCGGCATGGTCAGACCTGTTCTTTAGGAATATTACTGTAATCGTTGTGTGGTGGATAGAGGGGAGCATGACTGAAAGCATACGGATCAATTTGGTGGTTATTGCAATAGTCTAGGTGAGAAATGCTAAAGGCTTAAACCAGGGTAGCAGTTGTGAATGGAGAGAAAATGGCCACAAGAGATGTTGTAGAAGTAAAATCGACGAGACTTGGCAACTAACTGGATAGGGGGTGGGGGGAGGTCGAAAGTGAAAGGTCAAAAATAAGTAGCAGGTTCTGAACCTGAGTCACAAGATTTAAGGACGTAAGAAAGAGGGGTGGATTGTCAGGAAAAGATAGTGAAGTCCATTTTAGACAAGTTGAGTTTTGGGTACCTGTGGGATATGAAAGTGAAAGATGTCCACAGGCAGTTGGTGATATGGGACTGGAGTTCAGATGACATATGAGGGCTGGAAATGTAGATTTGGGAATCATCTGCACAGACATAATATTTGAATCTATAGGAGCTGATGAGATTACCAAGAGAGTACAGAGAGAAGAAAGCCCAGGACTGAGCAAGAGATTAAGATGTAAAGAAACAGAGGCAATAACTATAGACAACCTTTTCTAGGAGTTTGGCTATGAAAGGGAAGAGAGCTATTAAAAAAAGGTTAAAGAGATGGCAGAATCAAGTGAAAGTTGTTAAGGGAGGGGGAGAGCTGAGCACGTCTTTAGGCGGTGTGACAGTAAAAAAGGTACTGGCTCTGGAGTCAGAGGTCCAGCTCTAGATCGATGATCCTAGATTGAAGATTAGAAGTAGAATGGGGATGACTGAAGGAGTAAACCCTCAAAACAGGCAGAAGGGGATGAGATCAAGGACACAAATAGACAGCCTGGCCTTGACAAGGACAAAGCTGACTCTTCTAAAACTGGAGAAAATGGGGAAAGATGGAAAGGAAATATGATGTACAGAATTGAGAAGATGGTATTCACAACAGATGGCCTCAGTTTTTTAGCAGAGTATGGATAGAGGTCCTTTGATGAGAGAAGGGAAGGGGTAATATTCACTACAGTCATATGAAAAAATGTTCTCAATCACAACTAATTAGAAAACTGCAAATTAAAGCTACTCTAAGGTAAAACTCCAGACATATCAGACTTGCTAATATGACAAAAAATGTTGGAGATGTGGAAAAATTGGAAAATTAATGTATTATTGGTGGAGTTGTGGACTGATCCAACTATTCTGGCAAACAGTTTGGAATGATGCCCAAAGGGCTATAAAACTGTGCATACCCTTTGACCCAGCAAATACCACTACATCTATATCCCAAAGAGACCATAGGAAAGAGAAAAGAACCCACATATACAAGAATATTTATAGCTGCTCTTTTTGTGGTGGCAAAGAATTGGAAATTGAGGGGATGCCCATCAATTGGAGAATGGCTAAACAAGTTTTGGTATATGAATGTAACAGAATACTAATGCGCTTTAAGAAATGATGAGCAGACAGATTTCAGAAAAACCTAGACTTACATAAACTGATGCTGAATGAAGTGAGCAGAACCAGGAGAACATTATATACAGTAACCGCAACATTGTGTGATCAACTATGAAAGACTTAGCTCTTCTTAGAAATACAATGATCCAAGACTCAAAAGACTCATGATGGAAAATGTTCTCCACATCCAGAAAAAGAGCTATGCAGTCTGAATACAGATTGACGCATAAGATTTTCACGTTTGTTGGGATTTTTTTTTTGTTTCTTCTTTCTTCTGATTTTCCCTTTTGTTCTTATTCTTCTCTTACAACATGACTAATGTGGAAATGTGTTTAATATGATTGTATTGTATAACCCATATCAGACTGTCTGGGGGAGGGCAGGGCAGAAGAGAGGGAGGGAGAAAAATATGGAACTCGAAAACTTACAAAAATAAATTTTGAAAGCTATCTTTACATGTAATTGGAAAAAATAAAATAAAATATTATTTAACAAAAAAAATGGATTCGTAATATAAGGTCTGGAACAGACTTTACAGGGAATGTGATTGGAAGTCAATCAGGAAAGAGTAAAAGGATTGAGGTGTAGCACTGAGGACCCAGCTCAGATTAGATAACAAAAATCTGTAGTAGACTGAGCCAGGGTAGTTGTATGACTTCCTCCAGAGGCAGTCAGGAGGGAATGGGAAATGGAATAAGCATTTATATAGTGCCTACTATATGCTGGGCATTCAAATAGGACAGGGGAAAGTGGATGGAAGGGATAATCCAGGGTTGACATCTGGAAAGAGATGAACAGCTAAAGGACAGAAGGTAAAGTGATTCAAAGAGAAAGAATAGCACACTATGGGGACAGCTAGGTGGAAGAGTAGATAGAGTGCCAGGTTGAAGTCAGGAAGACTCATCTCCTGGAGTTTAAATCCAGCCTGTGTGACCCTAGGGAAATCACTTAACCCTGTCTGTCTCAGATCCTCATCTGTAAAGTGAGCTGGAGAAGAAAATGGCAAACCACTCGAGTATCGTTGCCAAGAAAACACCAAATGGGATCATGAAGAATCAGACACGACTGAAAGGACTGAACAACAACAAAATTAAACTAGTTAAGCTATTTTCATCATACAGGAAGTGAGCAATATTGCTTCCATAATATTTCACCCTAAGGTAGTTTATGAGCTAAGTGTTTATGAGCTACATTCTGTTCCTCACACACAGTCTGACTTTTAAGTTTGGTTCTTTTGATCAATAACAGAGCTAACCCTGGAGTCTGTGCTGTCAATGTGAAGAAATGGCAGATCCTTTCTAGGTTAACATAAATTAGCCAAAAATATTGCTTTTTTATTACTGACTTCAAGTTTAAAACTAAACAAACCATTTTTCTGTCTTTTTCCACATTTAGCCATTTAGTGTATATATATACATACACATACATATACACATATATGAATGATTTGGGTTTGAACAATATAGTTCTCCAAACTTACCCAACAAAGGGTGATGTTCAGATCGATTTCTAACCAGGTGTCTCTTCCCAAACATTCTGGAAAAGGGAAGAAAGTAAATGGATTCAGGAATGATATCATCTTCTTCATCAGGTATCTATGGGGAACCCAAGAGGTTCCCAGAACCCTATACTAGAGTTAAAAAATTGAGTTATTTTCCCTTCAGGATCAGGAAAGTTAAGGGGATGGTAAAAGCTGGTGTCACAGTAGGAGACAGAAATATTCTTCCTACAGTCACTGTTTCTCTCAGAATAGGAAGATAAAAAATCACTACATGTTACACTGAAGTCAAAGATCTCAGACAATGTTATTTCTCTACCTGCCCTCTGACCAGAATAACTATGACATAAATTCTGTTATTTAACTGGGATTTAGATAGTATTTATCACTCATACTCTGGTTTGGAGGGGAAAGGGTATGAACTGAAACTTATGAATGGCACTTAGACATGGTACTCACAGATGGCACTTACACACATGACCTGTGGCCAAGGTATTCATAGATCTTCCCTGGGTTGGTGATATTTTTCATCTTCTTCTCTGGAAGCTTCTTAAAATTGTTATTAGGTAACATGGACCTCAGATACGTTACTTCATCACAAGATACCAACCCTGGATAAGCAGTCACCATTCTGGCCACAAGACTCACCTTTGGGCCAATAACTGTCAGGAGACAGCAAGGAGAGAGAGAGTTAATGAACCCCACCCCATTAACCACAATGCTAAAAGTCCAAAGACCAACTATACCTGTATATTCATGCCTGGCTAGTGCACCAACAACTCCACAAAACACTGGACCATTGGTGATGCCGATAGAAACAAGCCTAGGAGACAGAAAGAACAACATGGATAAATCCCCATTCAAGAGCTACTATTTATGAAAATAAAAGTCATAAAGTCTAAATGGGACTCCAGCTCTTGGAATTTTGTTACATGACTTGGGGCAAACACTCCCCAAGCATTCCCTATTAACTACTAGAGGGATTTTCCTGTAGGTGAGTAGACTAATATCTGATAATAAACCTGGGTTAGCAAATAAATCAACATGCAGAAGTGATGTTTCACTATGTACAGAACCCTGTAATAGACATTCTTCAGAACTACATTCAGATTATATTCTGGTTCAAGAAGTGGAAAAAATAATGGATTTAAGAGAAGTGAACAAGCATTTATTAAATATATATTATATATCAAATATTGTGCTAAACACTTTACAAATATCCTCACAATAACCTTGTGAGATAGGTGGTGTTATTACCCCCATTCTACAGTTGAGGAAACTGAGGCAGGCAGCAGTTAAGTGACTTGCTCAGGGTCACACAGCAAATAAGTGTTTGAAGCCATATTTAAACTCAGGTCTTCTTGACTCCAGGCTCAGGATACAATGTACTATGCCACCTAGATGCATCTGACTTAAGATTCTGAAAGGCCCAAGTTGCAATCTTAGACAAGTCAAATTCTTTCCAAACCCTTCTTTGAGGAAATTAGGTTTAAAAGTATATTTTAAATGCTTATATCATAAAAATATAAATTTAATAGGATTCTGGAATTCTACAGATTACAATGATTAAATAAGAAAATATGTGTGACAGCACATTGTAATCTGTAAAATACTATATAAACAGAGCCAATTGTTACTGGGAGTTAAAAGAATTATTTTAAAAAGTGGATGCAAGGGGCAGCTAGGTAGCACAGTGGATAGGGCAGAGGCCCTGGGTTCAAGAGGACCTGAGTTCAAATCCGGCCCCAGACACTTGACACGTACTAGCTGTGTGACCCTGGGCAAGTCACTTAACCCCAAGTGCCTCACCAAAAAAAAAAAAGCGGATGCATAAATTTTTATTAAGTGCTTACTATATGCCAAGCATTTAATATGCTAATTAATATGCCATGCAACAAGACAAATTATTCCTTGTTTGACTATGCCTTTCAAATCTTTTTCACATACATTATATTATTTCTCACAATGACCCTGTGAAGTACATAGGCTCTAACTACTGTTAATTAGACAAATTAGTAAATGCAGTTTAAAAGGAGTCAAAGGAACTTGCTCTGCTAATTACTGGTAAAGCCAGTAGTAGACTCTAGGTCTCATGGTAACAGACGGCAAGGTGCTAACAAATAAGTTAGCTTTTCCCACCTGGCCAACTTTTTCTCTATTTTACTTTGCTCAGCATCTTCCCTACTCTACTAGCTCATGTTCCCCCTTATTTTAAAACCCTTCTCTGAGGGAACAGTCCTTCTCTTCTGGTTGGAACTAAACCTGTCATTCAATATATGTTTAAATTATTTTGATACTCTAACACTGAAAACTCAATAGGGATTCTGGAAAACATCTGAGTGAAGAAACAACAAAGAAAACCTAGGGAAGTGGAGTAGAACTGATAATCAGAATCCAGAAAAGGTTTGGATCACCCACCAGTATCAGGGTAAGTCATTTCTGTCATGCAAATAAGCTAAGAAAAGGTGCCCTTAAAGAGGAAATGGGAATTCAGTGGGTGGGGAGGAGGGCTGACTACTGAAACAAACTTTTTTGGATTTTTTAGGTAGCTGAATGAAGTATACAGACTATGAAGAAGGGCCTGCCATCAAAACCAAAAGTTTACCAAGACCAGGCCCAGATGCTTAGCTTTCAAGTCAAACATTAACCATATCTTTCCTTTCTTCTATATTTTCTCCAAAGCATAATTCTGCATGTAGTGGATATTCAATAAATACTACTGACTGATTTCACTTGGAATTTTTTCTCTTTCCCCTTCAATGTGGCTCTGCATCCAAGCAATACCTGCCACCTTCCTCCCACTGCCCTGAGAGCCCCCTGGGGCCTGAGAGGCTCATCTCTGCCCCACCTTCCTCCTCACTTGGTCTCAGAAAGATTTTCCCAGCAGAAACTAAAGATGCTGAAGGAGCTCTCCAAGGCATGGGCACACTCATCTGGCTTCTTATCACCTGGAAGGCCAAATACACTGAAGAAAGTACAGCCCTGAAAAGAAAGAATGTTGGAGACATAAAAAAAATATATGTCTGGAAAGCAATATAACTCTTCATATTTAGATGAGCTTGTAAAAGTGGTACCTTCCCCTTTCTGATCTCATGTTTCTATGATATGAAAAACAAAGACATTCCTGGCTCTAACACCACTGTGGATGAACATGAAGATCTCATTTAACTGGAACTCCGCTAAATAGAACCTTAAAAAAAACCAGAATGATTTTTACTTAGGAGAAAGGGCCAATTTGTAAGAGGGGAAAGCTAATATACAAAATTTATTCAAAAAATGAACTTCTAGAGTGTATCTATGCCAGGGTAAGTAATAATAAGTCATCCCAATCTCCTATTTCTTCAACCCCAGTCAAATAAGAATTGTTGCTCAGATTGATGACCCTGGTACATCATCAGAAAAAGATTCAACTCCATTAATTAAACAGAACACTTGAATGAATTTAATTTAGAAAGTTTTTTAAGGTCTGTTGTATTTAAATGTCCATTGCACAGCAGCAGACAGCCACATCCATCCTTCAGGCAAACTCTTCTCTCATCTCTAATAATGGTGGATCTGGATTCCTTCTCACTCACTTTGTCAAACATAAATATCTGACTGAGCTGGCCACCTCCATTCTTGATAGCTGTTGAAATATACAAGGCAGCTTCATGAATCAGCTGACATAAATGCAACATCCAAGCTTTCTTGTGGAATTCTAGATTGATCAACACCATGGTCACAGTGCGAAGTTCAGATAAATACTCCACAGGTTGGCCTTCACTCATCTGTAAAGCAACCATTAATTTAGCATCACATTGCAGGAATTTTAACCCCATTCCCCATGAAATATACTAGTGAATAGGAAGGAATAACAGCACATAGGTATTGGGCACAGTCTTTTGGGGGTGGGGGGCGCAAGGATGGTTAAGTGACTTGCCCACGCAACTAGTAAGTGTAAAGTGTTTTGATGCTGGATTTGAACTCAGGTCCTCGTGAATCCAGGGCTGGTGCTTTATCCTCTGCACCACCTAGCTGCCCCTGGGCACAGTCTTAATGGGAAAACTAGCACAAAGTAAATTATGTACAATTGGCCTATTTATAGCCAGACTGTATTTCTTTTCTTTTGGACCTCATCCTACTTTAAGTATTTGAAAATAGTACTTAATGTCTTTGTGTAGTAAATGCTATATTAAGTCCCTTTTCTATTTCCATTATATAAGATTACACTGGACAGCTAGGTGGCATAGTAAATAGAACATCAGTCCTGGAGTCAGGAAGACTCATCTTTCTGAGTTTGAATCTGGCTTCAGACACTTATTAGCTGTGTGACCTTGGGCAAGTCACTTAACCCAGTTTGCCTCAGTTCCTCATCTATAAAATGAACTGGAGAAGAAAATGGCAAATCACTCCAGTATCTTTCCTAAGAAAACTCGAAATGGGTCACAGAGTCAGACACCACTGGAACAACTAACCAAGGATTACGTTTGATAACATTAATTTATTATCACCAATTTTCAAAAATCGATTCTGCAGATATGCATATATATGTTCAGTCAACAATTCAACAGGTATTTAAGATTAAATATTTAGAGCTGAAAGGGACCTTAGAGATCATACTGACCAGCTCCATTACTTTATCAATGAGGAAACTATGGCTTTGAGAGTATAAGAATTCAATCAGGCTTTTTAGACACAAAATAAAGAGCAGACGAGGTTTTTGCTCTTAGGGTTTGAAAAATATGAGACGATAATACATACAGTCAACAGAAACATATGATCACAATAATCATATAAGTGCTAAGAGGAATGTGGATATTTATTAGGAATTATAGTGGTGAGTTGGAGAATGGGTTGGAAAAGTTCACATATATACACACATATATACACATGACATCCCTAAGTAAAGAATCAAGGTTTAGGAAATACCTTCTTTAGGAAGTTTCCCATTATGTGCCTCTGCAAGGTTTGCTCAAGTTTGGGGTTTGGATCCAAAGCCACAGCATTTCTCAGAGAGACTAATGAAGAAAAGGAAAGGGCTCAGTCCACAAAGACAATCTCTCCTGAGCTTTAGTTCTCAAGCAGAATGGGCAAAGCAGCTCACCATTATTTGTAGGATAATGTGGAAGGTAATCGATGCACTTTTCAAAATGCTCATCAAAATCAAAGGGGTCTATGATCCGCATATCTCTTAGCTAAAGAACAGGAAGAAAATTCTTCAATCCCAAGACTAACCACCATTCTTGCTCCTTCAATGGAGACTCTAAGAACTAAAAAGAGTGTTCAAGTACTCCCCTTATTCTACTTATCTCATAGTTCTGTCACTACCACCCTGAGACTTATAAATGATTAATAGCTTCTTTATTTAAAATATAAAGTTCCACAACTGGTGGTTTATCTTTTATTGTATTCCTAACTTGCCCCATAAATCTATCAGAATGTACCTTGTAGGCTACACTAGAGCTTAGATAGGAAGGGAGCCTACTACCTTTACAACTTTAGGCTCCATCATGATTTCCACTTCAAACAGGTACTGCTCACAAAGCTTCCAGCAGTTCCAGGACAAGATGATCTCATTTGCCTGAGCCAAGTGCTGGGCTACCTGGACATCATCTACATTTCGTCCAATTACCAGGAGGTATTGTCGCTGCTCATCTCCAACTACAACCTGAGAGATGTGACCTGCAGACAGGCCTATTAGGAGAAAAAAAGGCAGGTGAAGAACATCAAGGCTCGGTTCGTTTCCCCCTCCCCCCTAAAAATATAAGACATTGGTTAAGTAGATAAATCTTCCTAGACCTCAATTTCCTGTTTGTCAAATAGTGCAAACCACTGGACCCATTACTCAGTGCTATTTGGGACCACCAAAGTTCAAGTTCATACGATCCTTTCTCATTGTCTGCTAGAATTTCTATACATAGAGTAATCCTACATTAAAGCTTGAAAAATCTATCATGCCCATACATTAAACATACATATGAGTCTTAAATAAATTCATATTCAACAATGACATCCTGAGAAGGACTTTCCTCTGCTATAAGAATACCTAAAGGTAGGAAGTCCTTTAGTGCAAGAACTCCAGACTGGCAAGGGGGAAATAATAGGAAACAGTTTAGTTTAAACTAAACAGTTATTTAGCTACTAAACTCCCAGGTAGTTTTGGTAAAAATGAATTCTTTGCTCTCTCAATGGGCATCTTGGACGTGAATAAGGAAAGAGGAGCAGAGTGTCTGATTCAGAAGCTGCTGTAATATTCTTAGGGCAAGAGAGCTACACAAAACATTCCCTTTCCTCTTGTCCAACACAGCAACAAGTGCTAAATGAACTTAACAGGTAGACATTTAGCAACATCCAACATTATGTTTGCTTTGCCCATGCCGAGTGCTGTCTGCCTCTGGCTCCAGAAGCTTTATGTTATTTATAGTTCAAAAATTGACTAAAGTTTGTTGACTTGGGTCTGGTTGAAGAAGCATATGCTAATTAACTAAACTATTCAGTCTAAACTTGAAGCTAGGAAAGGAAGAAGGGAGAACAAGGAATTGAGGTTTGAATACTACAGGCAGCAATAGAATATTATTGTTCTTCATTATCTGCTGTAATCGCTATATATGCAATAATCCTACATTAAAGCTTGAAAGATCTATATACAGAAATCCCAAACACCAACACTTCCCTTACATTTAGAACTCCTGCTAAGATGTTGTCCAAAGGGTCTTGATATGTATTTTCCCCACCCACTCCATTTCTATTCTTCCATAGGGGGGATTTGGGCACTTATGGGTAGCTCTTCCAGATGGAAGTTGCTACCTATCCTTATCTGAAGATCCTGGCCTTCCTTGGTAGGGCAGACTCCAAACTTCTCCTGTATTTCCAGGCTGCATTTCACCACTAGGGTAATGATGTCACTTAGCTGGTTCTGTTCCACTGTCCAGAGTGCCAGGAGCACATTCCCTGTAAGGCCAAGATAAATCAGTGTAGGGTATTGGGGAGTGGTTAGCAAAACTCTTGGTCTTTTCCCTTGAACTATCTTTTTCTAGATTAGGGAGCTGTTTTGTTTTGTTTCCCCAGGAATCATTTAATAGATTAAAAGCAAAATTAATCAAGTAGAATTCTCAATGCCCCCAAACTAGAAGAATCCAAGAGCTTAGATTAAGATCATTCCTTTTTCTATTAGGTATCACCAGATGGAGGGAAAAGGAATGATGGAAGGTGATGTGGAAAATGTGCTCTTAAACACATTGCTGATAACTATGTTTCACCCCAATCTTGTGGTTGGTTCATCCAAATAAATCTGAGAAAGTCTGCTGGTTCTGGGCACTGTAGAAAGTAATAATGATACTGATATTTTCCTCAGCCTGAATACTCTCCAATTTTTCACATCTAACTGTTAGTGTTGGGAGCCAAATCTCCTGTCAGTTTTCTAAATACATCTCCAGAGGCTCTCATCCTGCATGATTTATAAATAATTTTAAATTCTATGTAGGAAAAAATAAAATTTAAGCAGGCATAATTTAGAAAGGGTTTTCCTTTTGAAAGCCAAATTCCACCTGGTGTGTATGTATGTATGTATGTATGTATGTATGTATGTATGTATATATACACACACAGAGATACATATATATATCTTGAATCCATTCAGATGTATAATCAAGAAATACCTGTGATATTGAGTATATCTCCTCCAAAGCAGAGTACATCTGAGACACACACACACACAAAAAGGAGCAGAGAAAAATGGGCTACAGTTAGGGGTTCAGCTAATAATAACAGAGGACAATAATGCTATGGGAAGAATGCCTCCCCTCTGGGTCCTGTCCTCCCATCCAAAAAAGCCAAGAAATACCTGAATGATAACATGCAAATATACTTCTCATTTTTCTACTTCAACCCTAAATTCCATAGCCAGAAAAAAAGTAGAAGGCTATTAATGCTAGCTCCTAAAAGAGTATAGCATATTATTGCACTTTCCAATTAAAGTCCTTGAGTAGATGCCACATGGCATCTTAGTCACAGTAGCACAGGGGGAGCAAGCCAGGGCATGGTCAATCAGTGAAAAAGAATTTATTAAGTCTTCCTATATGCCAGGCACTGCACTAAGCACTGAAGCTACAAAAGAACTGAAAATACATCATCCCTGCCCTCAAGGAGCTCATATTCTAGTGAGGGAGATAGCACGTAAATAACCACATATATACAAGATATATATAGAATAGATGAAAAGTAATCTCAAAGGACAGGAAAAGGCCTCCTACAGAAGGCAGGATCTGAACTGAGTCTTGAAAGGAAGCCAGGCAGTCTAGAAAGAAGGGAAAAGTGCAATGGGTAACAAAAGGTACTAGACACAAAAGAACCAAGAACTCTAAGGAGTCTTTCTATGTATACTATTTTCTTGTGCTACTAGTCTAACATACTGCTGAAAACAGTACTTAATTAGTATTGGTTGACACATCATACCAGGGTCTATAGATACTGGACTTTGAGAAGTAGGATCTGGGGACAGCAGGAAAAAGGAACAGGAGCAAAAATCTGTATTTTAATAATGATTAGCATGTAATTTTTCTGTGTTAAGACCTTAAGTATTGCAATTACATTGTAGAATTGTCACAGCTGAATCACCTTATCTAACTCATGTTACAGTTGATCAAACTAATCAGGGATCAGGAAAATTACTGGTAAGAAAATGACTAGTTCAGTAAGGCTTTTAAGAAACCAAAAGACGGACAGACGGACGGATGGAAGGAAGGAAGGAAGGAAGGAAGGAAGGAAGGAAGGAAGGAAGGAAGGAAGGAAGGAAGGAAGGAAGGAAGGAAGGAAGGAAGGAAGGAAGAAACCAAAAGTAGGGACTGTTAATTGACTGTCTTTTCAGGGAAGTGGGGTTTATCTTCTATCAAAATATCCTTTCCTTTCAACCTCCTTGGGCCTCGAAACCTCCCACCCACCCTACAGTGGCCACTCACGCTCCACAATGTCACCAAGGTAACAACTGAAGATGTGGGCCATCTTGTCCATGTTCTGCTCTGCATTGCAAGTGAGGCTGAACTTGTCCATCAATGCTGTAAATCCTATCCAACAAGCAAAAGTCACTCAGCCTATTAATCAATGCAGTGATGGTTTGGGGGCTTTTTATTTTCCCTTCTCCCATCCCCAAGAACAGGCGCCAGGCCAAAAGAACCAGGACTTGGCTAAATATAATCATTCCTTTAACATGTTGGTTACTTGGGCTGTAAGGGACGAAGAAAGAATACTTTTTGGCTGTTTGGGCTGACAACCTCTTACCAGTAAATCTTCTAATATTATACCAGGAGCTGCAACCACTGCCAAGATTGACTCTCACTCAGAAAGCTATGTTTCCCTTCCTTCAACAAGCTGCATTCTTGGGGTCAGCTAGGTGGCACAGTGTATAAATATAAAGCACCCGACCTGGATTCAGGAGGACCTGAGTTCAAATCCGGATTCGGACACCTGACACTTACTAGCTGTGTGACCCTGGGAAAGTCACTTAAGCCTCATTGCCCTGCAAAAACAAAACAAACAAACAAGAACAACCCTGCATTCTTCTTTAGGAGAGGAAGAATGAGTGGAGATAAAGAAAAGTTCCCAGGAGTAAAATAAATGTTTGTGGAACTGATATAACAAGTAGATAACTAAAGTCGAGAAGTATTTATTAAGCACCTGTGCCAGGAGTTGTGCTAAACAATTTTTTTTAATCTATGTTGTCCTTTGCTCCTGTAAAGAGATCAGCTTCCCAAGGTGAAGGAGGAATTCAAGTGACAACACTGATTATGGTTTCCTGCTCACTGTCCAGACCTCAGTTGTTGTTGGCTGTCCTTAGTTCTCAAAGTTAGTTCTCATCGTCTGGAAGATGTCATGACTTGCAGCGAATTGGATTTAAGTGAGGGAACCACCTGAGTCCCGGACGACAGATGGCCCCGATGCTATAAGGCAGTTGGGGTTAAGTGACTTGCCCAGAGTCACACAGCTAGTCTGAGGTGAGCTTTGAACTCAGGTCTTCCTGACTCCAGGACCAGTGCTTTATCCACTGTGCCATCTAGGTGCCCTGCGTAATAGTGGTGGGAAGGGTGAAGGTGGGGGGGAGGGGGTTGGGGGTTGTCTGTAGTAAGTGTTAAGTGTCTGAGGCCGAATTTGAAGTCAGGTTCTCCTGAATCCGGGGCCGATGCTCTATCCACTGCGCCACCTAGCTACCCCAGAGAGGTTTCTTTTTGAAAGAGAACTACTCTTTCTGCTCCTTCAATTTCCCTCGTTTCGAACATCCTCCTTTAGAACTCTTATTTAAAAGTCCAATTAACATGACACCGGCTCCTTCCCTGGAGCTATCCTTTCTCGGTCTTCAAACAAGCTTCTCCCTCTCATATTTAAATTTTATACCTCTCAAAGGGAATTATGCACAGTACACCCGGGTTATTCATGCCTCGCCGGCCTACTGGAGAGTACGCTCCGGGAGGGCTGGGATGGGGCTTTAATCTACGTTCGGTGCGGCTCGCCCCCCCACCCCCGCCCCCAGCCCACTCAGTGCTCGGAATGCGGTAAGCGCTTAATAAATAAATGCACGTGGTCAAGTGCCTCGCCTCTCTTCCCAAGGGATGGACGTGTATATGAAATGCAGGGGGTTAAGAAACGAGGGGCGGGCCACAGTCTAGTGGGGTCCTGGAGCTCTGCAACCGTCACCCCGGGGCCCAACGGCCGCCCGGTCGCCTCTCGTTCCCACTCTCACCGGTCACATGGACGCCAAGCAGGACCCCCTGCACTGTAGTGAGCTCTGGCCCCGGGCCCCGGGCCTTCCCGAACACCAGCAGGTCGGGCAGCAGCGCCGCCAGCCGGGCCTGGAGGGACCATGAGGAGGAAGCCAAACGCCAGTCCCCACTAGCCATGGCCGCAGAAAGCCGACTGATTCCGAAACTCGATTCTGCCGCGGCCCCGCCTTCCCCCAAGCCGCTACCCGGATCAACCAATGGGCATTCACTTTTCCATCCCCTTCGATGGCCGCCTCCAATCGAAAGCGGTAGGAGGGACTGTTCCCGCCCCCTTGCTCACGAGCCCACGTGCTGTCCTTAAGGGCACACAGTCCAGGAGTCCGACGAAGAGCATAGAGTCGGCTCGGGTTCCGAGTTCCTAGGGTACCAGTCTCAGGACGCATGCGCATCCTCCTTCTGCGCGCGCTCTTCACTGAAGTCGTTCTTCTAAAAGTGAACTATCTATCTGCACTTGTCCACGAAAGCCGATTTAGGCTCCCTTTTTATACCTTTATCAAACGCTGGCATTGTCTTTCGCCAGATGTTACTAAAATCTTGTCTGTTTTTTGGTGTTTGGAAGGAGGGCTCAGAATAAAGGCAATTACAGAAGGCGCCCCTTTCCCTAGCAACCCTGATGGCGAAAACTCCTGGCATCTTGGGATGGTTTTGTGTCGGCCTAGTGCTGCACATGGCGGCAGGGGGCCGGCAAGATTTCGCCTCTGTGAATCAGCCACAGTCCGAAAGTTATTCTGGTTTTTCTGCTTTCGATCCCTTCTGCATTTTATAGAGGTGCCCACGTTGTTGATGTGTTTTAAGGGAAAGGCTGATTTGGGGGATAACTTAATTAATATTCACATGATATGAAAAAAATAAATCCCAAAGTGAACACATTTAGAATTTAGACAAAAGACACAGGTGAACCGTTGGAAAAAGGGAAAGATGCTTAGTACAGAGCCTGGCACGGGAAAGGGGCAGTGTGATTTCATTGCTACAGGAAACTTCCCAGGTGAGGAAGTGTTGCCTACCAATGCAGGTGGGCAGGCACTTTCTTTGAAACTTGAGAGTTGCTCAAAACAATGAGAGGTTAAGTGAGAGTCACAGAGTCATTTATGTCAGAGGAAGGATTTGAATTCTAGTGGTTCAAGAGACCAACTCTCTATTCTGCCAAGGGTGCCTTCAGGTGGCACATAGTAGGCGCTTAATAAATGCTATTTGATTGGCGAAGGCCAAAGAAAGGAAGAGGGAAATTAGAGACAGAACTGTTGCTTTGTTTTTATCTTTATAAATATGTTGAGCAATGGTTTCATTGAAAATATATTTGAGGGTTAAAAGTTAAAATTGACCCATAGCTATGACTTAGGGATCTCAGGAGCCCTACCTGTTTATTCAGAAGGATCTAATGCAAAGGTTTTTCACCATTTTTGTGTTATGTATCCCTTTAACAGTCTGGTGAGGCTTAGGGACCCATTCTCAGAATGTTTTTTAATGCATAAAGTAAAATAAATAAATTTACAGAGGAAACCAATTGTATTTTTAAATTTTATTTATTTTTGGTTACATTTGTTACATTTATATTGTTACATTGCATTTTTGTTACAAGTCCCAAATTGTCTCCGTCCCTCCCCACCCCACCCCCTGCTAGAGAAGGCTGCCATTTGACACAGATATATATATATATATATATATATAAAACCATACTATGCATACTTCTATTTTATCAGTTCTTTCTCTGGAGGTGGATAGCATCTTCTTTCATAGGCTTTTACAGATTGTTTGAATGTAGTATTCTGGATAACTTTGTTGTTCATAGTTATTCTTTGAACAATCTTGCTGTTACTGCAGTACAGTGTTCACTTGGTTCTCTGCTCATTTCACTTTTCATTATTTCATCCAAGGCTTTCCATGTTTTTTCTAAAATCAACCAGCTCATCATTTCTTACAGTACAGTAGTATTCCATCTCAATCATATGCCACAACCTGTTTAGCCATTCCCCAATTGATGAGCATCCCCTCAATTTTCAGTTCTTTGCCATCACAATGAGAACTGCTATAAATATTTTAGAATATGTAGGTTCTTTTCCTTTTTCCCTGATCACCTCGGAAAACAGACCTAATAGTGGTGTTGCTAGGTCAAATAGTATACAGAGTTTTATAACTTTGGGGGCATAATTCCAGATTGCTCTTCAAAATTGTTGGAACAGTTCACAGTTTTTTTTTTTCCCCACATCCCCTCCAATATTTGCATTTCCCCTTCTAACATCTTAGCCAATCTAATAGGTGTGAGATATCTCAAATTTGTTTCAATTTGCATTTCTCTAGTCAATAATGATTTAAACCATTTTTTCATATGACTATATATAGTTTTGATTTCACCAAAAAACTGCCTGTTCGTATCTTTTGACCATTTATCAATTGGGGAAATGACTTATATTCTTATAAATTTGACTAAGTTTCTTATATATTTGAGATATGAGTTGTTTACCCTAGAAACTGTCTATAAAAAAATTACCCCGGGGCAGCTAGATGGCACAGTGGTAAAGCACCGGCCCTGGATTCAGGAGGACCTGACTTCAAATCCGGCCTCAGACACTTGACATTTACTAGCTGTGTGACCCTGGGCAAGTCACTTAACCCTCATTGCCCTGCAAAAAAAAAATTTCCCCCCAATTTTCTGCTTTCATTCTAGTTTTGGCTACATTGGTTTTACTTGTGCAAAACCTTTTCAATTTAATGTAATCAAAATTATCCATTTTAACATCTTACTTGCCTGTAGCTCCCTCTTTCCCCCTCTATTCCTCTCCAAACTCCTGGACATTATTCCCCACTCCCCTCCTTTCCCCAGATATCAGAGGAAGAGGTTGGACTTTCTCCTGGTCAGGCTAATCCTTCATTAACATGTGTCCTTAATCCCGTTCCCTCTTCTTTTCTCCAACAGATTGCAACTCCAATCATTCCCTCTCCTATTAATCTTCAACCTTCTACCTACCTATTCCTTCCTTATTGCCTTCAAATATGCCCATTTTCCCTATCCTTAAAAAAACTTTTACTGGACCCTACCATTCTTTCAGGCAGTTTTCATCCTCTATCTCTCCTCCCTTTCTCAACCAAACTCCTAGTAAAAACAAAACCGTATATTCCTTTGGGGGGGGGGGGCAATGAGGGTTAAGTGACTTGCCCAAGGTCACACAGCTAGTAAGTGTCAAGTGTCTGATGTATATTCCTTTCTTCAACTTCCTTTCTTCTCACTCCTCAACATCCTGAAATCTGACTTCTGACCTCATCATTCAACTGAAACTAATTTCTTGTCAACCAGATCAGAACTGGACTCTAACTTGTAAATGACCAGAGCCAAGAGCAGAGCATGTCAACAATAGGAAAGTCAGGAATTGAATTAAGTTTTATTTTCAAAGGAAGAAAAGGCTTGCAAGCAAGGAGGAACTATGTGGTAGGGCCCCACCCCTAGTGTGTGTGTGTGTGTGTGTGTGTGTGTGTGTTGGGGGGCAAGGCAGTGTGGGGAGATCTCAATTTTTTTTTTTGTGAGGCAATTGGGGTTAAGTGACTTGCCCAGGTTCACACAGCTAGTAAGTGTCAAGTGTCTGAGGTCGGATTTGAACTCAGGTCCTCCTGACTCCAGGGCCTGTGCTCTATCCACTGCACCACCTAGCTGCCCTCAATTCTTATACTAGTAGCTGCCCAGTGAGCTGTAGCCCTGAAAATGAGGGAGCAGAATTATGAGACAAGTTTGATTCATTGAAGGATGTTCCGATTTTGTCCAGTGCTTGTCTTTGATCAGAGAACACCTGTTGGATTGTGTGACTAGCCTAGAGGGCAAGATCATCCAGAGGGTGATTGCAAAGGATTATTGTCCTGCCAAGCTCAGGGCACAACTTGCTTGCTGGGCCTTAGCTCTGGAAAACAAGGGGTCTACGTTTTATTTTGTCATTCTCCAAAGTTAGTATTGTTTTGTTGGACCTAATGATGTTTTCTTAGTCCTCATCTTTCTCAACCTATTCCCTTTTTTTTTTAAAACATTTTGGACTACCCCTCCCTTTCTTGCTGGATTGGTTCCTCTGTGTTCTCAATATACTTTACTTTTCTCTCCTGATTCTTCTCCTACCTTCCTTACAATGCCTTGGCAATCTCCTCTGTTGGTTCATAATCCACAGCATGCCCTCTGGCGACATTTCTAAAGGCTGTGTTGAGCCTTCTTTTCTTCTTGCTTGATTTTACATTCTCTTTCTTTTGATCTACATTTTCCATTAACTTCATCAGTGAAATCATCCCTATCGATGCAGATGACTCACAGATCTCTAAATTCAGCCTTTGTCTCTTCAGTCCCACATCACCATAGTTAGAAAAGTCCTGGAGACCTCTCACACTCAACATGTTTGAAATTGCACTCATTATCTTCTCCCCCTCCCAAACTTCCCTATAAAAGTAGGGAAAGCACCACCTTTCTTCTGGGTTCCTGAATTTGGAGCCTTCGCATTTATGCTCAACTACTCATTCTTCCTCACCCCATGTATCCAATTTGTGGCCAAATCCTCCCATCTCAAGTTGTTCTCAGTTGTGTCTGACTCTTTGCTCTTGGCAGAAATACTGCAGTGGTTTGCCATTCCTTTTCCAGCTCATTTTATAGATTAGGAAACTGAGGCAAACAGGAAGAAGTGACTTGCTCAGGGTCACACGGCTAGGAAGTGTCTGAGTCTGGATTTGAACTCAAGAAGATGAGTCTTCCTGACTTCAGGCCCAGTGCTCTATCCACTGTACCACCTAGCTGCCCCAAACCTCCACAAATTCTCTTGTATCTGACCCCTTTTCACCATCTTGGTTTAGGTCCTAATTACCTTTCACCTAGATTGTTCCAATAGCCTCCTAATTGGTCTACTTGACTTGTGTTTTTCACTTTTTCCCAATCCAGTCCATCCTCCATATTGTTGCAATATGATTTTCTTTAAACACAGGCTTAAAAAGTAGTGTCTGCTACTCAATAAACTACAGGTGTCCCCACAGCCTCTAGGAACAAATAGAAATTGCTTGAACTTTTAAAGCCCTTCAAAACCTCCCCCACTGAACTTTCCAGTTTTATTGTACATTCCTCCTTTTCCCACTCTACTGCCCAGCCAAACTATTTCTCATACATCATTCATCTCATTTGTCTTGTCTTTGCACCTGCTGTCCCTCACTCATGTTAGGCATTCTTTCCTCACCTCTGCCTCCTCAAAGATCCTTCTTCTTTTAAGGCATAGCTCAAGCACTCCTTCTACAAGAAGCCATCCCTGAACCCTTCCTGCCCATAGCTGCTAGTACCCTTCTTCTGAAACTACCTTGATCCTAGTTATTTTGTATTTATTCTCTTTATTTTTATGCATGTACTTCTTGTCTCCATTTTTACACTGTTAAAAGATTGTTTCATTCTTTGCATTCCCAGTGTCTGAAAGATATTAGACTCAACTTCTTGGTTTGTTGGTTCTCGATATAATTTTAAACTTACCACTTTTAAAAATTTTACATTTTATTATTTAAGCACATATGAAAGTCAGTGTCTTGGGGTGGCAAAAAGGATGCCCCTTGTTAAAGGCCAGACAGTCTAGGGGTTTGGAGGAGATGGGGCTTGAGGCCAGAAAGAACTGGGTCAGGTTGTAGAAAGGAGAAGCTGCTGCTCAGAGATTCACATATAGTATTGTGACACAGTTACACAGAACAGCATGCTGAGAGATGAGCCCACCCAGGGACAGCTTAGCTCAGACACACAAAAGGACCCTTGTAGCTACTCCCAGAGCCATAACTTCATAGAACCACTTAGCTTCATAGGAACACAGAAAGCTAAATCCCCAGGGACCACTAGAGAGACCTACCTAGCCTCCCAAAGACCCTAGCAAATGGAAAAAGAAAAAACAGCCATACCCAGAGACAGACTCTTATGGACACGCACCCACAGACAAGCCCTCAAAACTTCCCTGAGGAAACCTGGCCTTCTCAGCCTTCAGATAGCAACAGTAAGGAGGGCAATGAATAGTGGCCTTTTCACATGTCTGCTTTCTACCATACCTTCCCCCCAGCTCTATCCTACCTTCCAAAGACAAGCCAGAGAAGGGATCATTCGATACAGCCAACACCTTCGCACTACCCAAGCCAGAATACTAAAGTATAAGAAGGGGCAGGGACTTTCAAAAAGGTACTCAAAGGCCATTCTCCAAAGTAGGTCTGTGGAGGTCCCCTGGGGGGCTGTGTGGGGGATGGTTGAGTACTTTGGAGGGTGGTAATAGATAAGATCAGTTCTCCTTTGTTAGAGTTGTCAAGGCTGTCATAGGTTGAGGGCTTTGACACTGTAGGATGTCAGTCCTACCCTACCAACTGCTGGAATCTAGAAGGCACCCAGGGCCTGTAGGCCTTCTTCAAATATGTGCTGTCAGGGGGCAGCTAGGTGGCACAATGGATAAAGCACTGGCCCTGGATTCAGGAGTACTTGAGTTCAAATCCGATCTCAGACACTTACTAGCTGTGTGACCCTGGGCAAGTCACTTAACCCCCATTGCCCTGCAACCCCCCCCCAAAACAAAACAAAACAAAAACATAAACAAAAAAACTATTTGCTGTTAGCCATCCAGGACCTGGAACACCTGTCAGTAGAGGATAGATACCAGGCATCCTGATCCAGACAGAGGCACCATATAAGCCATCTGGGTTGAAGCAGGATAGACAAACAAGGGCCCAGATGTCACCTGCCTGGAGGGCAGAAGATCCCAACAAATTCAGCAGCAAATAGAAATTGGCCTGGTCATGGCCAGCAGTCTTCCAGGATAGCCTCTCTTGCGCTGCAGTTACTAGATGGTGGCCAGCCACCAGGGTAGATAGAGAAGGCCAGGCTGGGTGTCATGGCCCACTGCAGGAGGGCCCCCAGGCTGTATCATAATGGGGCAGGTAGCACCCAGCAGGAAACCCAGCCCACTCCATCTGTCGAAGATCAGCTCTGAGCAGGCCAGCAGCTGCTCTGATTCACAGCTTTTCTGGAACTCAAACTCCTGAGCCACACCTGCTTACATCACCATCTGGGCAGGCACGCCCAGGGGCTCATGACACAGTTGTGCTAAGACTGGAGAGTCCAGGACAGTGCCAGGCCGTGCTGCAGGAAGTGTGATCATCTGATTAGATGGAACAGATGGCACTGTCCCTACTCTGAATCAATGAAGCCAAGGCCAACATCACATGCATGGTGGCACACAGTGGCTCCTCGTAGTGGAGATAGGCTTTCCAGCCTTATTCAGCATGAACATAACTACTTGAACCCTCTTTGAACTGTCAATTCAAGCTAACTCCTGGCTTTTGGGGTCACTAATGGTTCCCTGTCATTAATAACCCTGAAAGATCCCACTGAGTCACTATGGGCTCTCAGGGCTAGAGCAGAACCAACAGACTCCTCCAGTCCCCATTTTCATGTCCTGTTGGGCTTTGAGGCCACTTCCTAAGAAAAAAAAATGCCACTTTTCTATGGAAGCTGCAGAGGAGGGCTGTTGTACCAGGGTAAGCTAACTCTTGTCCTGGGAAACACTGTAGCAGTTGTATGGCCAGTGGCTAAAGGAAGCCTTTAGCAATGAAAGAATGGTCCTCCATAGATGGTGAATCTGGAGTGTTTGTCTTTTTTCCCTTTCTTATTCTGGAACTTTAACCACTCAGTGGCCAGATCTCCTATGTTGTTCAGTTGCTTTTGGTCATGTCCAACTTTTCATGCCCTCATTTGGGGTTTTCTTGGCAAAGATGGTTTGCCATTTCCTTCTCTAGCTCATTTTACAGATGAAGAGACCAGCAAACTGGGTTAAGCGACTTGCTCAGGGTTACACAGCTACCCAGTCTCTGAGACCAAATTTGAACTCAGGATGAACTCATGGGTTCATAGATTAAAGCTGGAACGTACCTTCAGATCATCTTGTCCAAACTCATTTCAGAGTTGTGGAAAACTGAGCCTCAGATTATGACTTTCCAAACAGCACACAAGTAGTGACAGATCCAGGATTTAAATCTAGGTCCTGATTCCAAATCCAGCATTTTATCAACTGTACCATTCTACTTCCCCTTAGGAAGAGAACAATTATTGAGCACCAATTCTGTGCCAGGGACCATGCTGTTTTACAAATATTATTTCATTTGATTGATCCCCAGAAAAACCTTGGGTCATGGGTAGTACTGTTATTCCAATTTTACAGTTGAGGAAACTGAAGCAGAGTTAAGTTACTTACCCAAGGTCACACAAATAGCGTCTAGAGGTCCAAATGAAAGTATTCTATCCACTGTACCACCTAGCTGGCCCTTAGAATATTTAAATAAAACCTTCCAACTGAATAAAAATCCAAGTTCTATATTATCCCCTAGAAAGGCAAATTTACTACTTCTATGATAAGAGTGCAAGGAAAACCCTACATCTTACAAAATTGATTACTGCCATCTCAGACAACTATAACAACACAGTGATGCTGAAAAAGAACATATCATACAAACTAGATTTATGAACACAAAACAGAAGTAGTCAAAAGAATAAAGGTGCTTCCCTAAAACGCAAACTTTTATTTTAATATTTTTATAAATTTCTTTTAAAAAATAACAATGGGAAATTCCTCTGAATTACAATGTCACCAATGATCACCTGTACTCCCCTCTCCCCTGGGGGAAAAACCTTCATATAGCTTAAGGTCACAAATGAAAGCCAAGACATTATTAACAGGCACCCACAACCCAGAAAACGTTCCCCTGGTCCAGCGGTATAGACATGGACATGTTATGTGTAACAATGCACTTAAAAATATAATATATATTTATATATACATACACACAATTATCCTGCAAAAAAAAAGTACTCAAATGAAATTTAACACTATACATTATGCCAATTATTCATTCATCCAGTCACCCACTTTTTCAATTGTAAGGTCATTAGAACAGTCATACCTACAAACAAGGAAAGGATTTCCTAGGAGCAAATAAACAAAAAAAGATTTCCCAAACCCCAAACTTTCCTTGCAAAGTCATGGTGTTTCAAGATAACAAAAAAAGGGACCTGATACTCTTAAATGCCAAAGTCAAACTGAAAACTGAAGCATTTTCCTCCCTTCTCCAAGCCCCCAAATAACAAAAAACCCTAAAAGAACCTAAAAGATGTAAAATTGAGTAACAGAACATTTGCAGGGTTGTTACTATGTACAAGTTTACAAACATAAATAAATACAGTTTAAAAAATGTTTTTCTTAATGAGCTTGAGCTTTAGAGATCAGATTTGAGGGGCTTCCTTCTTTTAATACTGGATCCTAAAGATAAACCAGGAATCTAAACCCCTTCTGTTTTATCTTATCATCATACAAACTTTGTTCTTAGCAAGTAAGACTGAGCCTCTGAAACTACAGAATAACAAATCAGTTCCCAAGGGAGTATCTGAAAGGGACATCTGGAAGCCACACTGGGTACATGGATTCCAGAACCTGTTAGTCCTGGAATGAGGGAGATGTACCCATCTATATCTCTGCCACTGTCCCCATAACAGCCCTTATTTTTGGATTCATTTTCTTCTAAAGATTTTATTTTCCCTTCCCTTTTTCATGCAACATTTTTACAGGGAAGACAAAAATGAAAATGCATCCCCTCCCCCTTATTTAGACTTAGCTCCAGTTTTTCAGTATAAGTACTGAATATTTTAAACCACTTTTGTTCAATAGACAGCAATTCTTCTAAAACAATCGCCATAATTCTCTGAACCACAGGAGCCAAGAGATGGAAGCTTGATTTCTGATGGGCACTAAGAAATGGTAACCCTGCTCCGTTCCTAATGTTTCGACGGCTCCAGAATTGATTTCCAGTTTGGTCCCACAGTCAAGATACAATGTGAAAGCCTTTCTGTACAAGACCCCTAAACCACAGCATAAGGGTTACATCTTAAGTGGGGAAAGCAAGTGGAAATAGGTGTCCATACACCAGCTGCCAAGGGGATTTAAAAAACACAAACTGCTGTAGCAACAGAATTTCATTACTGGCTCCAATAAGTAACACGGAATAACCATGGCACCTGGGTAAAATAAAGCAATGGTTTTTGTAAATCTCAGACTAAAGACAGTAAGTGCATTTCTATTCCCTTGCTAGGTTAGGTCTTAGGATGAATCTGTTCCTCACTCTTCACTTTCTAAGGATCTCCAGGTCTCCACTGAGTCATGTTACAACACACACACACACACACACACACACACACACACAGACAACACATTATTCAAAATAACAAATCATTGCATTCTCCCTTCTATTCCTGAAGTGCTGTCAAAGGAGGACAGTTTTATAGAAAGTCTGTGATCAGCAACCTGCACTTTTTGTCTCTTGCCATTTTACTGACTGCAAATGTTCTCAGCACTTGAACACAAAAAAAAGGATTTAAATTGTTTTGTTTTCTGCTCCAGGGATGGCAACTTCTAGGACTGGCCATCCCTAGAACCTTTGGGGGGAGGGGGGAAAGAAAATCTGTGATCCAGCTGATCTCAATATAATCAGTTACATTTTCAGTGGAAAGGCAGGTAAGACTGAGAAGAGAAGCATTTTAAAATGCTAGGGAGTCTTTGATTCTTTTACTCCAGAGGTGTATTTCCCACCATGGCATTAAATCAAACAGATGGATTCAGGTTCTTGCTGTAGTTATAGGCCGATTGAACCTTATTCTTAGGGAACAGTATGTTCTTTACACATAGAAATTTCCTCTGCCTGAAAGTCATCTCCGCATGCAACATGTCCATTCTGTTGGTCACACATAAAATCTCAAACTTCGTGGATGGGTGAGACTAAGCAAACTCCAAGTGGAAGAAGTAGGCTGTGGTTTCCTGGATTGCAGTCTTGCTAAATTATCAAACAGCATCTCTCCCTTGGGATGGCCCTGCTTCACCAGCTGAATTAAGTGCCACTTGTCGTACTGTCTCGTTGGCTTTTTGTCTCTTGTACCATCCAAATACATGAAATACTAATGTCATTAATAGTCTGAAGTCCTGACTGAGAGGAGTGGGACAGAGTCCTTGGAATTTCAATTCGCCAGAGATCACTGTAATTATAATACCAAACCACTTATTAAAAATTAAGTGGTTTCTGTTTTGTAGAAAAGGGCAGAATGTGATCATGAGTGTCCCACTGGAAGGTCTGCTCAATTTCCTGGGATAATGGGACACAGTGGAGAGGAACCTGGATCAGCTCGCTCTCTCTGCTTTTGGTTAGGATACTCGAATCATTTGTGCCATTGCTTCTTCATCTGCTTGATTTGGATCCTGTAGACAGACAAACAATAAAAACCATCATTTTTCTCCCTCCAGTTAAATACTCCTGATTTTCACAACCAGTCTTCATAGAAAAAAATCAGCTATATCAAAAACAAAATACAGCATACAAAGTTTATGCAGTTTTCTAAGTATAAAGAACAGATAGGGGGCAGCTAGGTGGCGCAATGGATAGGGCACCAGCCCTGGATTCAGGAGTACCTGAGTTCGGATCCGGCCTCAGACACCTGACACTTCCTGGCCATGTGACCCTGGGCAAGTCACTTAACCGCAAAAAAACAAAAAACAAAACAAAACAAAAAAACAACCGAAAGAACAGATAGCACTGCCTAAAAATTCCCTTTTTTAAGGGAAGAAGAGACGGGGCTAACACATTCCATTTTCAATATATAGGTTCTCATAAGTGCCAAATATGTCCCTAATAGGAATTACAAGAGAAATAAAAAACAGTCCTTGACTTATGTAGTTTGTGGAAGGAATATCTATGAGGGTCCCTGGCAGGTGGGTTGTTTGCTTTCCCTTAAAAGAGAATGAAACGGGTGTAAAGAATTGTTATTTGAGGTTTTTATGACCCCATCTTTTGGCTATAATTAAAAAAAAAAAACCCTCGGTGCGCACTGGTCTCTGGGGCTCCACAAACGGCATGGGTCTCCACCCACTGATTGTAGCCGTTGCCATAGTGCTGGCACCTCATGTCATCACCACTTGCCGACGCCTACATGGGCCTGGCAAAATTATGATTGGAAGCCCAGTGAGGGCAGTCACGTGACTGTCAGAGTGGCCAGCCAATTGGCTGGGGGCTGTGTGTGGTCAGCCTGGGGTCTGCTGAGAAGAAGGGAGGTTTTTTGCCATTCTAGCTTGAAGCTGGAAGGTGACAGGACGCTGCTGTGTGTTCTCAGCTGATTCCTGGGTGGTGTTGTTCAGGTTGTATAATTTCCCTTTCCCTTGATCCTACTGATCCTGTTTGTGTTTTTTAAGTTTGTTCTTGTTAAACAAATCCTGCTCTGTTTTGAGAGAGGCTGTCTGTCTCCTTCCTTGCCCCAATATTGTGGCGAGCCACTTAGCTAACGCTCCCCAATTAAAAACTGGTCCCCACGTAGGGCAGCTGGGTGGCGCAGTGGATAAAGCACTAGCCCTGGATTCAGGAGGATCTAAGTTCAAATCCAGCCTCAGACACTTGACACTTACTAGCTGTGTGACCCTGTGCAAGTCACTTAATCCTCATTGCCCAGAGAGAGAGAGAGAGAGAGAGAGAGAAAATGAAAGCATCTTCAAGACTTAATTGGTTCAGAAGACTATGGCTTCCACTACTGATATAATTTTCTCTTCACCTAAGTACAAAAAGCCAGCAACATGAGGAATCTGGAGCTCCTCAGTTTGACATGCTTTTGACCAAGAGTGCCATCGTAGCAAATTTGGGGGCAAGGGAGCTATTCTATCTTTGCTAAATATCCTCCACATGCCACTGCTCAGTAAAACTCCTTTTGTTAAATGTCATCTGTAACTTTACTTTGGCAGTTGGCAGGACTTAATCAGTGTGACCTCTCATTTGAAAGGGACATGCACAGAAGTTGATGGCTAACGTGGGGGTAGGGGGAGCTTCACTCAACTGTATCAAGGTTGTATCCTTGCTGAAAATCCTCTCCATGCTATTAAGTAAGCTTCCTTTTGTTAAGTATTAGATGATCTATGAGTGTCTCATTTCCTTCCAATCCACCAGACTGGACCGAGTCAGGCCTGGCTCACAAAAGACAGCTACAATCTACTTAGAGATGAAAATAACAATGATTTTTAAATATATTCTTTTTAAAATGATCAATCCGACAATCAACAAACATGAGCATTTCCATATACAAAAAAAGAAAATTGTATATGGAACTGTGTAACTCTATTATATAACCTTGTTTTAAGTATATCATATGTTAACACTGTAGTACCAACACTGACTTGCTTCCTCTGCTCTCTTCTGTGTATTAAAAAACAAAAAACAGGGGGCAGCTAGGTGGTGCAGTGGATAAAGCACCAGATAAAGCACGGGCCCTGGATTCAGGAAAACCTGAGTTCAAATCCAGCCTCAGACACTTGACACTTACTAGGTGTGACCTTGGGCAAGTCACTTAACCCTCATTGCCCAACAACAACAACAACAACAACAACAAAACAAAACAAACAAAAAACCCTTTCTTTTCTATCTTTTCTTTTCTTAGCCTAAGTCTCATAACCCTTCCTCACAACCCCATAAAAAATTAAAGCCTTCTCTGGTAACCTATAAGTATAGTTGAGCAAAGAAATGCAGACACATTTGCTAAGCCCCCAAATGAATGACTCATAATGCACCAGGAGGCTATCATCTTTGCCAAGAGGTAGGAAGGACTGATTCATCGTCTGACTTCTGGAGTCCTGATTAGTCATTGCATTGATCATAGTTCTTAAATCTTTCAGAGTTATTTTCCTTTTTAATGCCATAGCCATCTTATACATTGTTCTCTTGGTTCTACTCACTTCTCCCTGCATCAGTTCAAATAAGACCTTCTTCCCAGGTTTCTCTGACTCTATTCCTATTGTCATTTCTTATAGTGCAATAATATTCTAATAAATTCACCTTCCAAAATTGGTCCATTCATTTCATAATTGAGGAGCACCCACTAGGTTTCTAATTCTTTGCCACAACAATAATATTGCTATAAATATTTTATTTTCCTAATGTTTGTTACCTCCTTGAGGTATACTCTTATTATTGGTATTGCCAAGTTATAAGGCATACAGTTTAGCAACATTTTAGGTATAGATCCAAATCACTTTTTATAATGATTGATCAGTTCATAGCTCTACCACCAATGAACTGGTGTGTCTGTGCTCCCATAGCACTTCCAACAATTGTCATTTTCTACTTTTATCATATTTGCCAATCTAATACGAGATGGAACCCCAGAATTGTTTCAAAATGCATTTCTATTATTATTAGAGATTTGGAGTATTAGTTCTGGTTCTAGTGTATTTCACCAGGCCATAGCCCCTTAGTCTTAGACAGGGAAGATATAACCTCCAGCATCCTTGGGAGAGTCAAGGGCTAGTAAGATGGCAGCCCTAGAAGGGTTGCAGAGGCCTTGCCTGAGACAGCACTGTCCCCAGAAAAGTATATTTGATCCTTTTTTTTTTTTTGGGGGGGGGGGGGGGATGTCAGGGCAATGAGGGTTAAGTGACTTGCCCAGGGTCACACAGCTAGTAAAGGGTCAGGTGTCTGAGGCTGGATTTGAATTCAGGTCCTCCTGAATCCAAGGCCGGTGCTTTATCCACTGCACCACCTAACTTCCCCTCCCAGAAGAGTATATATAGCTGGCAGCATTCCTGGGAAGACCTAACCAGTTCCAGTGTGTCATGAGCACTGCGTGAAAGCACAGTCTCAAAGTTTGATCCATCTCTTGAAAAAGCCTTTATTATATAATTTTTACTGCACTCTACTATAGCCCTGGCATACCCCAGTATTAAATCCAAGATAATTCTAGGTCACTTTTATGTTCACTAGATTGCTGATGTAACCTAATCTCTTGCTGGGTTTCTAGGGACTCTCCTCATCCTATTTTCCTGCTATTTTGAGAAGACAAGCCCAGGATAATCAGGTTTCAGATTGATTCCCCAAACTTGGGCAATGATGGATCCTGTACCTACAGGCTTGAGATTTTGACCAGCTGTAGTATCTCTTTTTTAGGTGGGTGAGGCAATTGGGGTTAAGTGACTTGCCCAGGGTCACACTGCTAGTAAGTGTCAAGTGTCTGAGACCAGATTTGAACTTAGGTCCTCTTGATTCCAGGGCCCATGCTCTATCCACTGCATCATCTAGGTGTCCCCCTAAGGCTTGTTTACAGAAATTCAGACTGGCTTCCACTCTCCATAACTCCCAGAAGTTCCTTTTTTAACTACAGGCTGGCTGGAACAGCTTTCTACAGTTACTGATCGATCACTGCTTAATCTGGCACCCTTTGAGTTATATTTGCTGGGGAGTATGTGAGAGAGCTGGGCTACTCTACAACCTTTTACAGACCCAGGCAAATTGATAAATAATACCTGCCCCAGTTCAGGACAAAAATAATAATAGCTAATAATTGTAAAGTGTTTAACAATTACAAAGCATTTTACATATATCATCTTATTTAATACTGGTGATAACCCTGGGAGATACTCCTTACTGATATTAGGCTCGTTTTGTACAATACAAAATGATCAAGACAGCAATAAACATATAATCAAATAAGAAGTATGGTACAGAAGAGTGCAATAATCATCATGACCTAATCTAACCCCTTTATTTTACAGAGAAGGAAATGTGAGGCACAGAAAGGGGTAATCGACAGACTTCACTAAATTAAAAAACAGCTACCTGGAGGTAGTCAAAGCTAAAAATGAAACCACCTGATTTCTAGTACAGTGTTCTTTCCACATAATACTGAACCTGACTAACAGTTGAAGTTGTGAGCACAACCTTGTGAGGAGCCTTTGGAAACGGGTAGCAATTCCTCTCAAAATCTTCACTCCATGAGATTCTAAGGCCAGGCTTGGAAGGTGAGGACTTATTCAGGAGAATGAGAATTTAGCTGGACTAATAACAACATGTGGTGATCAACTATTATGGTCAGACACAGAACTGGGGGAGGTGGAAATCAAAGTACTTGGGGAAATCATCATGCTGGAGATAAAACTTGGGTATGTGAAGAGGAGGAGGGCACAAGGCATTCCAGAATGGAGAAGCAGCAAAAGCCACAGCAAAAAAGCAGGATTTGTAACTTGTACAGAGGCAGTGAAGTGTGAAACCTGATTGAAATTGATCTTCTTGAGAGAAGGGATCATTACATTTTTTATCTTTTAGCACCTGGCACATAGAAATAGGTGCAGTTGTCACCCGCATTTTGCAGATGAAGAAAACTGAGGCAAACAGGTTAAATGACTTGTCCAGGGTCACTCAACTAGCAAGTGAGGTCATATTTGAATTCATGTCCTCCTGACTCCAGACCTAGTACTCTATTCGCTGTATCACCTTTATTGTTCTTCAGTCATTTTTCAGTCATGTCTGACTCTTCATGACCCCATTTGGGGTTTTCTTGGGTCCAACTCTTTTTAGCAGCCTACCTCTCGAGCCTTTTTATATGCAATTCCCCTCCACATGCTCTGCAGTCAAGCTAAACTAGTCTTCTATTCCTCCCCTTCAAGCCTCCACTTCTGTGCCCTGGCATTGGCTGTACCCCTCAGTAGAATGCATTCCCTCCTCACAGCCAACTCTCAGAATATTACTAAGTTTCCTTCAAAGCTCAGTGCAAATGCCATCTTCTGTAAGAAGTCTTTACCAGGGCGGCTAGGGGGCGCAGTGGATAAAGCACCAGCCCTGGATTCAGGAGTACCTGAGTTCAAATCCGGCCTCAGACACTTGACACTTACTAGCTGTGCGACCCTGGGCAAGTCACTTAACCCTCACTACCCCACCAAAAAAAAAAAAAAAGAAGTCTTTACCAACTCCCCCAAGATGTTTGGTGCCTTCCTTCAAAATATTATTTTTTTATTTACTTTGCAAATACATATGTGTAGGTCTTGAGTTAAAATCCCACTTTCTGCAAGAAACCTTTCTTGCTCCGTATCCCTTTATACTAATACCCTCCCTCTCAGTTTACCTCTAATTTGCCCTATACAATCTTGAATATACATAGTAGCTCACATACTGTCTCCCCAGTTAGAATGTGAGTTTCTTGAGGGCAGGGACTATTTCTGCCCTTTTTGAGGGGGTATTCCCAGGGCACTGCCAGGCACAGAATAAGCACTTAATAACTGTTGACCACTGACTGACTACATGTTTTCTCCTCCAATAAAGGCTGGGGGTAGGGACAGTTTTATTTTTCCCTCTTTAGCACCTAGCACAGGGCCGGGCACATAGCAGGTGCTTAATTAATGCTTTTTGATTAATGGGTGGACCTACCTCACGGGGTTGTTATGAGGGTTAAATGAGATAATGTATGTGTAAAGTGTGTTATAACTCCTAAAATGTTAGATGTATGTCAGTAGTTGTTCTTATTACTATTATCATTACCTGCATGTGAGGACTATCCTTTTCCTTTGGAGAGAAAAAGCGACCACCTTCTCCACGCTTCCTTGCCATGGCGTGACGATGCCTAGACTCATGTAAATATTTCTGCAATGATAAAGAGAGATCCTTCTATTTAGCTATTAACTTAACAGAGACCTCAACTATTTAAGTATAATCTTTCCCCTCAAAAGAGCTTGAGCATATATAGTTTCAATTCAATGAACCTTTTTAAGTATCCTATAATACATGCAAGGCACTATGTTTGGCAATGTAAAAGAGATAAATAATTTTAATTCGGTGGGAAGAGCAGAGAATGATTGGGAGGAAAATCTGACAAGTCGCTGAGTACAGTAAACAAATAAAACTTGTCTGAAATAAAAATCTGGTTCTAACTATATGATCCCAAACATCCAAGACCTACTCATATCCAAAATAACCTTCCTGCCTCCCTTCTTATCATCCACATAAACATGGAAGATGATGCTCATACCAAATTGGGTCTCTTGACTACTTATTAGCAATAATTAATTAATAATTAACCAAAGAAGACACAAAAAAGTACTATACATAAATTTCCAGAAAAGTCAGAGGGGAAACAGATTGACAACAACAACAAAAAGACCTAAATGTTCTTCTTCTATACTGTCTGCAATTATATACTGACCCTCCTTTCCTTGGGGATTTTCCCTTCTGCCTCTAGTTTGGCCCGAGCCTGTCTCCTCTTAAGAATCCGGTGATACTGCTTAGCATTCACATAGAGGGGTTCCTCTTCAAGCATTTCTGCTCCAGGCAAGGGGATTCTCTGGATAGCAGGCACAGAACCAGCCCCTGGTACCATCTGAGTAAGAAAGAAGACAGAACTGATTAATTAGCAGCATAAAGGCCCTGATAAAGCAGAGTTGCTGGATCCCTGCTTAACCCCTTTTTTTTCTTCTGTGGCAAGAAACACAAAGATGGCTTTAAAATATCTCAAAACAAACCATGTCCACTGCTTGCTTCATTTGCTATGAAAACCTGCTGCCATCTAATGGCTATTATTGTAATTACTAACACCGGCAGTAATAGCAGTCAGGTATGTGTACGTACACACACACACACACACACACACACACACACACACACGTAGAATATACCAATCTCATTTTACTCAACATTTTTTTTCCTGATGCAACAAAACTAACCCTCGATAGAGGGCCTTGTTCTACTAAGTTTTTGGTGTCCTGGATAGCTGACTGTGGTCCATGAGACCCAGTCTACAAATCATTTGATTATTCGTATTCTGTCATGTTTGCAAAGCAACTATCCCAATAAAACTGCCCTCAAAACCTGAGGACTTTTCCATGTAGGAAGATTCTATATATTCTTTCCACTGCAAGCAGAACCTGCAAAACTCAAGTCTTCAGTTTGTTATGGGTTAACTTATTTATGTAGATTACTATAAACCCACAATCATTGTGGGATCCAATATTTCTTCCCTAATCTCTGAGGGCATCTCACAGTTAGTAACTATTGTATGCTGTTTAACTAAAATGTCCCTCCCTGATAAAATTTTATGTAAATCAAATAACTTAATATATTTTGCTGTTTTTAAGGGGCTTCCTTAGCAAAAATCTTCAATAACTCAAAAGATCCTTTGTTAAAACGATTAATCACTCTAAATTATTTACTAACATACAGATTCTCACCTACTAATAGAATGTAAGCTCCTTGCCAGCAGGGAATGTTTTGTTTTCATCTTTGTGTTCCCAGTGCTTGGCACAGAGCCATGCACATAGTAGGGGCTTAATAAATGCTTGGTGAATACCTGAAATGAAGGGCAGGGGGAAGGAGAAGGGCAGCATGAGTGGAGGCACAAAATGGGCTCCCCCACCCCCACCCCAACACACATATTTCTCTACTAGTGAAGGTTCCAATGGCACTTCAAAATCAAATCCTTAATTTAAAGGTATTATAGACCTTCATAAGTCATGTGTATAAAAACAAGTCTCATGCAGGTTTTCATAGGATCTTTGTAACAAAATAAAGACCAGAGTTGTGCTACACAGCTTTCGTAAATGAAATCAGCTCTAGAAGGTATAAATTGAGATCTTAAAGAATCACCAAAGACAAAAATCTATATTGTGTCACAGCATCATCTTAATATCAAGCTGCAAAGGACCTCAGAGAGCACCTTGTTCAAACTCCTCATTTTACAGATGAGGAAACAGGCCCAGGAAGGTTCGGTGACTTGCCCAAGATATACAGGTGGTATCAGATAGAGGGGACTGAATCTAGGTCCTGATTCCAGAACCAGCGTTCTTTCCATTTTAATTATTGTAATTATAAGACCAGACATTACCTTAGAAATGACATGGCCTAATTGCCCTCATTTTATATAAAAGAGGAAACAGAGTTTAAAAACCTGTAGAGAAGAGGAGGCAAAAGGATCAATTACTCACCATGACCATTCCTCCTGAATTGACCACATTCCCAGCAACTGGTAGTGTCACAGTAACAGTCCCCTGTCCACTGCTAGTTGTATTGGTATTGGCTCCTGTCTGGACAATCTGTGCTCCTGCCAGACTGGCTGCTGGAATGGTGATCATGCCGGAAACAGGGACTGTAACTTTAAGAAAATAAAACATTTATAAAGAGCACAAATAAAACAAGGGAAATTAGTCTCTCTTCTACTGAGCTCATACTCACTGACCCAGGGTAGCCATACAGCTAAAGAAGGAAAGAACACTGGCAGTTATCACTTCATCTTACCATCTTTCTGGTTCTAGGTAGAGTCCAAGAGGATCAGTGTGGGCCCCCAGTACTATGGAAACTGTACCCACCATACCTTCATGGCAACTGGAATGACTCAAAGTATTTACATGAACATTTCCCATATTTGAAGGCAGGACTTTTTGAAAAAAGGATTTGTATCGGTAGAACCCCTTCACAAGTTGGCCTCACCATAGTCATATGTATTTTTTTATGCAAGATCTCAGGATCAACGAGACAATATGTATATAAAGACCTTTTCAAACCTTTACATGCTGAACAAAAGTTAGCTATAATCATTAATAGAACTTATCCAAAGATAAAGGTTGATTCTATTTATTAACTTTAAAAGTTGCTCCCCTTAAACCACCAATAAAAGTAGCCCTTGTAACAAACTATATTTTTAAATGATTCTAGTAGCCAAATGATTCAGAAGCCAAAAAGGACCTAGAGATCAGAATATTCATATTAAATATTTTTAAATGATAGAATATTAGATCTGAAAAGGTTGTTAGAGGTTATCTAGTTGACTGCAGGAACCCTATCTCTACAACATTCTGGCCTTGTATGAACATTCAGTGCTGAGAAGCTCAATACTTCACAAAGCAGCCTATTCTACTTTTGGGTAGTTCGTGCTAATACAAATTCCTTTCTAGTGAGCTGAAATCTACTTTCCCTACAACTTCTACCTATTGGTCCCAATTCTGACCACTGAAATGACAAAGAGTAGTATCTCCCTCTTCCATGACAGTCCTACAAATATCTGAAGATAACGTATTTCTTCCCTAAAGACTTATTTTCTCCAGGCTAAATGTTCAGTTCACAATTCAGTTTAGCCATACTTCCTTAGATCCTTAAACTGTGGGTCACAACCCCATATGGGGTTGCATAACTGAATGTGGGGGTCGTGAAAAATTTGGCAACAGTAAAAGGTTAAGTATAGCTATTTTATATACCTGGGCTTGCATAAAAATTTCTTGGGCAAAAAAAGAGTGGAAAAAGTTTTAAAAGCCCTGCCTTAGACATTGAGAATTTCTATAATTCCTGGTTACTTTCTCTTTCTTTTTTTTTTTTTTTAGTGAGGCAATTGGGGTTAAGTGACTTGCCCAGGATCACACAGCTAGTAAGTGTCAAGTGTCTGAGGCCAGATTTGAACTCAAGGACACCTGACTCCAGGGCTGGTACTCTAACCACTGCGCCACCTAGCCACCCCTTGGTCACTTTCTTCTAGACTATTTGTCAATTCCACCCACTTCCCCTTATATTTAAGGGCCTAGAATTAGATGAGACTTCAGATGCATTCTGCCCTGTGCAATTTACAATAGGACTATTACCTTTCTGGACATAACACTTTTGTTTAATGCGGCCTAAAATTGCATTTGGTTTTTTAATACATCTAAAATCTAATAAAAATTTGTTGAATTGAAAGCTGTATTATACTACTGAGGGGGGTAGCTAGGTGGCACAGTGGATAAATCACCAGCCCTGGATTCAGGAGGACCTGAGTTCAAATCCAGCCTAAGACACTTGATACAACCCTGGGCAAGTCACTTAACCCTCATTGACCTGCCCCCCCCCCCCCCCAATTGCATTGAGCATATTATACTACTGAGGGCAGCTAGGCGGCACAGTGGAGAGAATACCAGTACTGGAGTCAAGAGGACCCGAGTTCAAATCCGGCTTCAGCCACTTACTAGCTGTATGATCCTGGGCAAGTCACTTAACTGTCTGCCTCAGTTTACTCATGCGTAAAATGAGATGGAGAAGGAAATGGCAAACCATTCCAGTGTCATGGAGTCAAACATGACTGATATGTACTATTAGCTTGCAATGAGACTAAATAATCAATAATAATGTGTTTTTATCCGTGTCCCCCCAACCCTATCTTTTTGTTTTAACCAGAACTGTGAATTCACTGTTAGAAGAAATTCTCTCTCCAATACAGTTCAGCACCTGTTCTGCAACTTATTATATTAAAGAGTTGCCTGGGGAGACTGAAGGGTTAGCTTAAGTTATTTGCCCATGTTGCCAATCTTAGATTATATTAACAGAAACATTAAGTTCACACCAAGGGAGGTAGTAATAATTCTATCCTACTCTGCATCCAAAGTAGTGGATTCCCCTCTGAAATAAGTATTCATGCTTTTTTACTGGCAGTGAATTTGAGACTCAGCCATACACAGTCCAAGGTCAAAAGTCAGCTGCAAAACGTAAATGAAAATTCAGATTCCCAGTTCCTTGAACAGATGACAAAGTATCCTAGGATCGGTCATACTAGCTACACTTCCTCATGCTAAATCAATCCCTCCTCACAACCTTCTCTCTCCCAATGCCCAAAAGTTTCTACTTTTAAAACTGACCACTTTCAATTTTTAAATTCCAATGTTTGGAAACATTTTCACACTTGCTCTCAAAGAGCTTTCAAAATCTGATCCAGCAGGATTCCTGAGACCAAGACTTAATAAGTTTCTTGTGAGGAAAACCTTTTTGCATTTGGAAAAGTGACTGTCATATTTTGGTGAAAGAAAACTAGCAACAACCCAAATCTGAGACTAAAAGGAAGAAATGAAAGAACAAAAACTGGTATTTCTTGGAAGCCAGATGCCCCTTCTTCAAGAGTGAGCCAGCCACCCAAGAGAAACACAATACACCTGAAAGAAACAGTGACTCGAAGGCATACATACTGTCCATACCTTGCTGCAGGATAGTGCCATCTGCATTGACTGGTTGATAGACAATGGTCTGACCTTCTGCTGTCTGTGCCACCTGCTGCCCTTGGACAGCTATCTGCTGCTGAGTCTGTAAGGACCAACAATAAATACCATCAATAGACAACATATAGCCTCCTAAAAGTATCCTGAAATTAAAAGAGGGGATGCCACATAGGTCCACATACTTTTCATAAACATTTTATTGAAAAAGGATAAGTTTAATCCAAAAAGCAACTTCAAGAGAAAGAAGTTGCTTACCGGGGCAAAGAACTGAGCTATCACAAAAAGGGCTAAATGTAGCCAAGACAGAAACAGAATAGAAGTTGAAGAACTCTTGTTCCTTCTAAATTGGATACTTGTTTCAAGTCTTTAGATTCTTTAGTTACAACATCCCCTTAAAAAATAAAGATGAGGTTTAGATCTGTTATTCAAATTCTTCATCTTTTGGAAGCTTATGCAAACATTAACATCCCAAATTATGAAATGTCTTGGCTCAGCATCTCAATACTTTCAAATGAACCATTTTACTGTCTTATAGGGGAGAGCAGTTACCTGAGTCTGTCCAGCAGTGACGGCAGTCTGGGGCTGCTGAATGATGATTTGCTGGGTTTGGCCTTGTTGACCCTGCACTTGCACAGCCTGACCACCTTGAATCTGAATCTGTCCTGGCTGTACCAACTGGATCTATAGAAGTTAAAAAGACACACACACACACACACACACACACAAGAATTATCTCATCTTGAAACTTCCCTCATTTGGTCTTCTCATAAAAGTGGTGTATAAGAAAGAACAGTATTACCTTTATCCTCATCATTCTGAATCAAGAATGATTTATTATTTATTTCAGTTTAGTTCAAGAGGCAGTGGATAGCTCTTGAAATAGGATGGATTTCATAGAGCTGGAAGAGATACGTACTAAAGAAAAGCCAACTACAGTGGCTGAGAAAATGCTAGAACAAATTTCCGAGGTAAGGTGTAGGATCTCTTCTAGAACACTGAGATCATGGGAAATAATTAGCTTTCCAAGATGTTAAGTGTAAATCCCCTTCTGGATGAAAGGGAAAGAAATAAATTGCTATCTCAAGGTCTCTTACAGATTGAAGAGTTTGTTATTCTTAAACAAGAAAAAAAGGGAAGAACTAAAACTTTTTTTTTTTTGCGGGGCAATGGGGGTTAAGTGACTTGCCCAGAGTCACACAGCTAGTAAGTGTTAAGTGTCTGAGGCTGGATTTGAACTCAGGTACTCCTGAATCCAGGGCCAGCGCTTTAACCACTGCGCCATCTAGCTGCCCCCAAACTAAAACATTTTTAACATTCATTTTTTAGATTTTGAATTCCAAATTCTTTCCCTCCCCCTTCCATTGAGAAGGCAAGCAATTTGATACCCATTATACATGTGAAGTCATGCAAAACACATTTCCATATTGGTTATGTTGCCAAAAAAGAAAAAGGCAAGAAAAATAAACTTTGAAAATATGCTTCAATCTGTACTCAATGTTCATCCGTTTTCTCTCTCTCCAGGTGAACAGTTTTCATCCTGAGTCTTTTGGAGTTGTCATGGATCATTACTTTGATCAAAGTAGAAAAGTCTTTCACAGTTGATTACCATTATAGTATTGCTATTACTGCATACAATGATCTCCTAGTTCTTCACCTTTCACTTTGCTATCAGTTCATAAGTCTTCCCAGATTTTTCTGAAACAATACTCCTCAGTACTTCTTATAGCACAATAGTATTCCATTGCAATTATATAACAAATCTTGTTTAGCCATTCTCCAAGTGACAGGCATTCCCTCAATTTCCAATTCTTTGCCACCACAAAAAAAGCAGCTGTAAATATTTTTGTATGTATTAGTCCTTTTCCTTTTTCCTTGATCTCTTTGGAATACAGACCTAGTAATGGTATTGCTGGGGAAAAGGGTATACATAGTTTTACAGACCTGTGGATATAGTTCCAAATTGGAAGAACTAAATATTAATGGGAAATTGGAGAAGGTAATAAAACCTAGAACAATATTTCAACTACTGATATATTTATCCTATCTACAAGGAACAGAATAACTAAGAAACATTATCCAAATTAAGTTTTAAGAAAGTAAAAGATTCTTCTAGATCCCTGGATACCTTGCTTAATTTCTACAGTAATCAGTTTTGATTCCCTCTCAAAGTTTCCTTATACTCTATAACAAAGATTCCTAAACTGTGGGTCTTGATTCCATATGGGGTTATGTAACTGAATGGGGAAGGGGGGTGGTCATGAAAAATCTGGCAGTAAATGTTTGATTTCTACACCTATTTTGTATACCTATATATCTGAGGTCAAGTAAAAATTTCTTGGGCAAAAAAGGGTCATGAGTAGAAAAAGTTTAAGCCCTGGTCTATATGACACTTGCAACCCACATAGGGAAATTATATCAAAAAGCATATATTCCATTTAACAACTTAAGACAGAAAATTTCTAAATCACACTTCTAAGCCTGTCTTCTATACATTACTTAAAAGAATTTTTTCTTGCTTTCTATTCTATCCAGCTGTCCAACTCAGTCATCTTCTGGCCATCCACTCTGCCAATGAGCCTGCCAGATCACTAGGGGGCCAAAAAGACCATGCCCTACATCCAACCAACTCAGCATCCTGGGCTAAAACTAACTCACATGACCCATTGTATATAGCTGGCCAAAAGCCAGACAAGAACAGACCGCCTATGCTTCACAGCCCCTCCAGTCACTTATCCCATTCATCTTACTGCCATGAGCTCTTCTGGTATGTATGAGTACATCCCTTCCTCACCCTCCCTCACCCATTTCTTGTTCTATGAACTAAAATCAAATCGGCATATTGCCATTGCTTCTGGAAAGGCCGTGTAGAGATTCTTCTAAGATTTTACTGGCATCTCTTTGCCAGACCAAAATACCCCTCCCTCATTTCTACGCCCTTTTTTATGCTCTCTCCCGTTAGACTATAAGATTTTTTAGGGTGGAGACAATCTTACTTCTGTATTTGTATCACCAGTGCTTAGGATACTGTTTGGTACACAGCACTTAACCAGGGAAGCTAGGTGGCACAGTGCACAGAGTGCTGGGCCTGGAGTCACGAAGACTCATTTTCCTGAGTTTAAATCCGGCTTCAGACACGTTCAAGCTCTGTGACCCTGGGCAAGTCACTTAACCCTTTTGTCTCAGATTCCCCATCCATAAAATAAGCTGAAGAAATGGCAAACCTCTTTAAAATCTTTGCCAAGAAAACCTCAAATGGGGTCACAGCCAGATACAACTGAAAAATGACTGAACAACAACAAAACACAACCCATTTACAAATTCTTTCCAATTATTTCAATTAAATTTACACCAATTCTTTCTGCCGAAGGTCCACCTTACTTCTCCTTTAAAACATATTTCTAAAATCCTTTTCCTTATCCTATATATCCAACATTAGAATAATTCTATTTCAGTTTCGAATAAGAAAAACCAGATGGGTATGGGGAAACAAGGACTATTAAAATAATTTAGTGCAATCAGAACTGTTACCTAATTTCGTAACCTCAAAATTATCACTCTTTTCCTCTCCTCCACAACCAATCAGTTATTAAGGCCTGTCAATCAACTCCTACAACATACACATCAATCCTCCAATCCGTTCAAAGAACCACCAGAATAATCTAGGCCCTCATCACCTCCAACACAGACTATTATAACAGACTCCCAATTGATCTCCCTGATTCAGGCTCCTCTCTTTAATCCACTGTTTACACAGTTGCCCAAACCATCTTCCTGAGGCACAAATATGACTGTGTCACTCCTCTACTCAGAAATCTTCAGTGGTTCCACAATGCCTCTAATATAAAACATGGACCCCTCAGACTGGCATTAAGGGCCTCAACAGTACAGCTTCCACCTACCATTCCAGCATTGTTTTATATTAGTTCCTTAAACTATGTTCTAATAGGAACTGGAACAGTAGACATTCTCCTAATTTAATACATGGTCTCTTCTGTAATGATTGGAATGATGCCACCTGCTAGAGACTTACTGTAGAAAAGCTCTGCCATGAGGTGAAGGTCTCTGAAGGTAAGACCGTGAGTCTTTTCTTTGGTGTCAGGAAGTGATGTTTGCTTGTGGGAAGGAGAAGGGGGAGCCTGGTGCTCTGCCTCGCGCTCTTTCCTGTGGGCTCTGGCGGAGAGCAGCGCTACAAATGCGCTCTCCCTTTAATAGATGAATGTAGGCCTTTCTCTCTCTTTACCAAATTCTCCTTAATAAATGCTTAAAAGCCTAACTCTTGCTAAAGCTTGTAATTTATTGGCGACCACCCATTAAATATTTTAGACAGACTAGCTAGAATTTTAGCCTTAACACTTCTCTATGTATTCACTCAATCCATTAGTAATGGCTAGAATGGATTCTCTCTTTATCTCAACCCCTCAAAAACATTTGTCTTCTTTTAAGCCACAAGTCAGTTATTACTACCTCACCTCTTTTATAAAGACTTCCCTGGTCCCACTGCCAACCCCCCAATGCCTCCTGTTATTAGTATTCTATCTTTCTCTTCAATTTTTCTTTTGTGTACATGTTGTACTCCCCCAGTAAAATGTAAACTTTTGGATGGTGGGAACTGCTTTCTCTTTTTAACTCCAGGACCTCACAGAGTACTACTTAGTGGTAAAAGTTTGGTGAACTGAATCAACAAATGGTTGGTAGCAATGTGTATTCAGTTCATCTGAAGAACAAGTTAAATAAAGACTTACTAAACGTAAAGTCCACTGTGCTAGGTGTTGAGGCAAGACACAAAAATAAAGATAGGGTAATTAAAAAATTATAACATCAATTTACATCCTAATGAATTGTTCATACAATTACATGAAAATACTTACCTGCTGCAATCCTTGTGTTCCAGACACAGGTACTTGCATGATGGTCTGACCTTGGCCACCAGGAACAGCCTGGACCATAATGGGCTGGCCAGCTGATGTGATTAGTTGACCTCCACTCACTTGTACCATCAAAGGCTGACCCTGGACCTAGAGATCAACAGAATGAGAACAATGAAATAAAGCTACACAGAGAAAGAATGTAACTACAATCCAGTCATTGGGTCTACCTACTAACTTTTTTTGTCACTTGGGACAAAACTTTGCTGGGAATTGGGAGGAAGAAAAATGAGTGTATGAGAAATTCCATCAGTGATTTTCAGTGTAAGATATTTGAGATTAAATGCCAAGGCAGCTTAAAGTTAAAATGGAACACAAGTCCAATCCTTTGAATTCTCAACAGATTTACTAAAAAACAAGATTTTTATCAACAAGCATGAATAAGTCCTTAGCAGCTGAAAAGAAACCAGTAAACCAATTTCCAGGAATGGTATTTATCAAAGAGGACAGTGAGGATTCTAGGTAATGTGGAGAGAGAGGAGTAGTAGAACAATACAAGAAGCCTATGTGGAAAAGCAGCTCCACGTCTTTAGAAGCAAGCTCCTCTCTCCATTGTCTCTCAACTCCAATTCACTCTTCCAAACTCACCTTGAGGATTCCAAGTAATTTTCATTATTTAATACTTACTGCCTTAAATTATAGATTAATCTTAAACTGATGTACTCTGCATGCTGTTCCAACCAATATGCAATGTTTGGATTCCCCTACATGTTCCTTATAACAGCAATGTTTGGATTACCATAAATGTTCCTTTTAACAACCACATTGATTTTAATTTCAGTAGAATGAGGAATGTGGAAATTATATAGATGCAGGTGATATGAATAGAATTCCTATTTTTCAAGTTTCTAAGAAGAACCCACTATAAGCCTATAAGTCTGGAAGCTACAAGTGGTATGTAACATCTTGATTCTTAAAATGAACTGTTCTTTCCCCAGAACTCCTTCTGGAAGCTACAATGCAAAACACTTCATTGAAATAAGAAAGATGATGAAGGGCTCCCACAAGTAGTTTGGGCCTTCTGTTCTCAGGGTCCATCATGATTTTAGGATGGTAGTTCTTCCAAACCAAAAAAGGAAACTCTTTCGAAAAACAAAAGAACTTTGTACTTTAAGCCATTAAAATCATTCCCCAGTAATTAAAAAAAAAAGTTGTAGCTGACCAGAAATATGCTAAGGATGGGCCAATTTATACTTTTAGAGACTACAAAGTTAGGAATTATTTTCTCCACTATATAAACAGATGAGAGAGTAAAAGAAAATTATTAAGAAATTAAAATTCTAGATTTTGTCATTCTGTCCCTTAGAACAATTCCATATTTAATATCTATGAATTTTACTGTCAGATTCTCATATACCTGGTTCCTCTTCCTTCTCACTCCAAAATGGATTCCTTTTGAGATACACAGTGCATGTAAAATTGGATATGTGGTAGGTTTTCAGAATATTTATTGCATGAATACCTAAAAGAGCAATTCACAATTCTCTAAAATAACGAGATCCCTAGAGAAAAAGGCTGCTACTTATTTCCATCAAGAACTTCCTTTTCTTAAAAAAAAAAGTCTGAAGAACTTAAGATAAGCTTTAAGTATGGCACACCCATTTATCTAGCCATCTACCACCTCTCAATCCTTTTCCAGATCACTGCTTATATACTCAAAAATGAACCCTGACCAACGAGAATTCTTTGACATATATACAGTTAAAAAAGTACATGCATTAAGATGGGCAGCAACAGTTAAGTAGCATGTTATTATGTTCCCATTCCACAGGCAGTTAATGACAATTCACAATACTTACAGACAGTTCTGGCTTTGTGTAAATTGGCAAGACACAAATTTACACAAATTTGACTTAACAAATTCCAAAAGAAATTGGCGTTCCAAAAATACACCTTTCTTAACTTTACTATACAATCCTGTGTGCTCTCTCTCTGCTCTCCAGGACTTGAGGCCTCCCTCCCACCTTCAAAAAGCTCCCCAAAACAAATCCCCCAAGCCTCCAGGTGAAAGGAAAGTGAAAGCTTGGAGAGACCAGTCGGGGCTTGGCTTGAGACCTCAGCAAAAAAGACCTTTGTTCCACCCTCACCAGCAGGTCTGTCTGTGCTTGGGTATGGAGTGTTTGTGATCGTGTACAGCTCTGATGTGGCTGGCCAGGCCCCTTTGTGTTCCTCCTCCTGCTCGTTTCTCTGTCCTGGCCCCTGTCCTTGAACCAGGGGATTGCATGCCTGTTCCTTCCTCCCTCATATCTTCAGGCAAAATCACATTACATAAAAATCACTTTACATAGAGGTCTGCAGAATGGTCCATTTACTTAAAGCAAGAACTGTCTGTATTTATATATTAAAACTAAGACAAAGCAAGCAGAAAGATGGACAAGCCACTTAACCTTGGAACAACTTCTAGGATACAACAGCTATAGATACATCATTCCACAACTACTCTTTTCTGACAACCTGGCATGAGAAGGAAAACCAGTACCAGTCCACTGTGGAGCAAAATGTAGTGCACAGCACTAAGCAGTAAAGATATAAGCCAGGTACCCTAACTTTTGCTTTGAAGAATTTCCAATCTTTATGAAACAAATGAAATGGGCCGCACAAATCAGGGTTTGAAATAACTTACCTTCTGTCCTCATTGTTCAATTAGGTAAATCAGGGAGATACAATCTCCAGGTTCATAGACTATTAAACTAGCCAATCCCAAAGTTTTAGATTGATCACTGCCCAATTCCAAGACCTCAGACTTCAAGAAACAGAGTCCCAATTTTCCTAGTAAAAGCCAAAGCTCTTCTTTACCAGTTTATCTAGCACACTGGGAAATACTGGTTGGTTAATTAATTTAAGTTGCCCTAAAGTACCTTCTTCTAAAACTCACAAATGGGACTACTGGGCTTGGTCCCTAAAAGGGAAGGAACCTCACCCTAAATCCAACAGTAAAATAACTCTCATCTTGTCAGAAAAGGGAAAGAAGGTAATGGTTTACACATATAAGTCTGATGAGCTCATGTGTATGTCACCAATATCTACTTATGGGGTGCTCCAGTGGGGTTTCTAGCATAGGAAAAGTTTCTTAATTTAACTAGATAAAGAACTCCTCTAGGGAACAATGCAATATGCTAGTTTCTAAAGTTTTCTATTGGTAAAGTGCCTTATATGCTGCTTCCATATGTCACTGATAATACTTTAATCAACTTAGCTTTTCTATTGCCTACTTTGTACATCTAATAATGTACTTTCTTCTATGAGAATTCATTCGTATTGTCAGCCTATTACTACTACATTAGTTTCTTCAAAATAATACATAATATTAAGTTTGCTATTTCCTAGCCATTTAGTTCATTAATAAAAAATAATGGCTAACCCAAGTCTTGTTAATTCAATTTTTTTCTTGTTTCCTTTTATCTCAAATTATTGACATTCAGTACATGAGTAAAGATCAAACTCCTAATTAAATCTCTAAGTTAATTTAAAATTCCTACTGCTGAGAATTGCTTCTAGTTACTCATCAATCATTCGCTTTCTATTAATTCCAAAAATAGAGATATGTATGGTTTCAGAACTGCATGACAACAGTTCCTCTATGCTTTCTAGGAAACATTAAGAAACTCAGCAAGAATTTTTATGGGTCTCAAATGAAAACTAGCATCATCAAATAGAGGAAAAGATCACATGCCACTCACTTTACCATTCGAATTTCAAACCCTGATAAAACAGCATCAGACATGAAGTGGAGGGGAAGTTCATGCAGTGCTCACATAGATACAATTAGAGAGATCACCACTACCTGGAGTGTCTGGACTTGCTGGCCTGAGGCGGATGCCACCTGGGCCTCTGTCTGCAACTGGACAGCAGTGACACCACCCTGCTGCTGGGAACAGGAACAGGAATAGCTTGAAACTTGACAAGGAAATGCACAGCTCAAGACAAGAGATCAACCTTACCTCCTGAAGGGACAGAGAGATTCTCTCCTCAAAAGCCCCTTTTCCTGGACTCTCAGACTGAAAAAACAGACCCAAGTTGCTACTGTCACCAACTGGAACAATGATGGGGAGGTAAGTATCTGTCCCCTTTCTGAGACTCAAAATTCTGCTCTTTAATATGACATGGTCAAAGTTATTTTTCATCATGTTTAAAACCAAACTAAGGTAGCCTTCAGAAACAGGCATTTTCAATCCATTTCTTTATGGAAGCATTATAAGGCTCCTCTGTATTACAGCACTCATTTGTTATTCAACTGCATTTAGAAAGCAAAGTTATTTTTTAGTGGAATTGCAGCTTTTTCAAAAGGAAAATGTTCATTTGAAGAATTTCACAAGCATTTGAATACAACCAGTTCAAGTCACATAATGCGTGCCTACTACAAAGCAAAGTACTGTTCTGGACTGAGAAGGATATAAATCGAAGACTAATATCTATGGGGGCAGCTAAGTGGCGCAGTGGATAAAGCACGGGCCCTGAATTCACGAGTACCTGAGTTCAAATCTGGCCTCAAACACTTGACACTTACTAGCTGTGTGACCTTGGGCAAGTTACTTAACTCCCACTGCTCCACAAAACAAAAACAAACAAAAAAATCTATGATGCAATGGGGACAAATCATTAAAGACTAATCATCTTTACAAATTCACAACTTTTATAACCTCAAACTAAAACTATTTCTACTGAACTCAACTACCTTACAGGCAATAAATCAGTAAATTAATCTAATGGCTTTCACATAGTTATGTCTACTTTAATGGTTATTCCTGACAAAAAAAATGTTTTAATCGATTAGCATACTATCTAGATAGTGAAGCTTTTGTAGAAACTCCTCATTTGGAAGGGGTGATCTCAGTGAACTGAAAATAATTTTGATTCGAATTGACTTCTTCCTTTGGCCACTAATCAGGAACAACTTTCTGTTATGACCTCTGGACAGCCCAATTTTCTAAGGACTATATGTTAGAGTTTGGAAACAATGCCAAACTCAACAAAAAGTTAATTCCCTTTTCATTTATACCTGGTCTATCTGAAATTCTATCTGAAGTCAGACTGAAGTACAATGAATGATGTCTCTTTCCTGAAAAAAAAGTGTGGAAGCTTATCCAAAAATAAAGTAAAACTGGGCAAGAAACATCAGAAAGTGTCATCTGTATACATCTCACAATACCCTACCTGGATTTGGGATTAATTTAAAAACCAGCAGCGGAGCAGCTAGGTGGTGCAGTGGATAAAGCACCGGCTCTGTATTTAGGAGTACCTGAGTTCAAATCCTGGCTCAGACACTTGACACTTACTAGCTGTGTGACCCTGGGCAAGTCACTTAACCCTCATTGCCCTGCAAAAAAACAAAAACCAGCAGCTTCTAATCCCTTACCAATGCATCTATATTTGCAAATGCAACTGTCTAAATATTATCCTAATGCTAAATTAGAAATTAACTTTCCAAAATAATCATCTTGTTCAAAGCAGATCTATTTGAATCTAAGTGTTTTGTTTTCATCTACTGTAGAAAGCCAATGTCCATACATCAATTCCATCAGGAAAAGAAACAGAACAGAGTCAGTTCAATATATTCACAGGAAGACAAACTCAACAATTCCAAAGTTCAACATGAAAGTAGCCTGATATTTTGAACTTTAATAATGTCAGGAGACCTGGGTCAACTAATAAGGAAGTCAGATTGTTCAGGTAATACGAAGAAACAATTCTACTGGGCTGTGGATAGAATAGAAGGTGCAAAGAAACCTGAATACAGAGTTTGAGATACTGAGTCCAAATATAAGGAAATATTACCAGGCAAATTTCTAGATGTTTCCATCTCACCAAACCTAGAACACTATAATTTTCAATTCTAGTACAGCTCTCCAACTTATAGCCATTTCTGTTACTTTGGTACTCAAAGGTTAGTCATTTTCATACCTGCTGCTGAATCTGTCCAGCCTGCACAACGATCTGTTCTGTAGAACTATTGCTGTTTGCTGTATACTGCTCCATGTCTCATCTAGGTTGCAATCCCACTGGATATCCTGGGAAATGCCTAAGAGTGTGCTCCTATTATTAAAAAGGTTAAGAAAGAAATGTTACTAGGGGATTATAATCAATAGGTATATAGATCACTATAATAAGTTATATAACAAACCAATGTCAGCATTAAAATCATAAGTACACAGTTGAATTATAATTACAATAAGCTTATTCTTCAACACTTTAAAAGATAATTTCAAGGCAGGAGGCACATTTGTAAGGCCTGACTTCAAAGTGTTACGGTACATATGCACTATTTTAATCAATTAGGTAGGTTAACGGGCAGCTAGGTGGCAAAGCGGATAGAGCACCGGCCCTGGAGTTAAGAGGGGACCTGAGTTCAAATCCAGCCTCAGACACTTGACACTTACTAGCTGTGTGAGCCTGGACAAGTCACTTAATCCCATTTGCCTCACCCAAACCAAAAAAAAAAAACCAACAACCCCAAAACCATAAATAATTAGGTAGGTTATATTGGCCTGAGATCAAATTCAGTATTATTCAAATAGCCATTAAATGTCTGTAAGTAGGAAAGGACTACCCAATCAGAATCAAGAGGGTTCTGAAGTTTGCATGTGATCCCAATGAATGAAAGGAAATGCATTTAACTACTGAATGTATCTTAGATTTCTTTTAAATTTCTAAACTCCTCTATACTTTCCCCAGTTAAATCCCTGCCCGCACCACCACCAATGATTTCACAATTCCAGAAATTTTATTTTTCTTCTTTTTTCAGTAGGGCAATGAGGGTTAAGTGACTTGCCTAGGGTCACACAGCTAGTGTCAAATGTCTTAGGCTGGATTTGAACTCAGGTACTCCTGAATCCAGGGCTGGTGTTTTATAGAAATTTTATTTCTAATCTTCCCTGAAAGTCAATACATGTTGGTTAATGTGGAAGAATAAACTGGAGTATAAAACAGAGTTGAAAGGCAGCCCTGGGCAGCTTTTACCTCCCAAGGTAGAAAGCTGGTGTCTTGCCCCTTCCATTGAGAGTGCATATATGAAATAGGTGAAGCTCACATGGAGACACATTAAGTACATACATACAGAGCTCATGCAATCTTAGCATGCTCTATTCATTTCTCCATACTGCCTTTGAATAGTTCACTTCTTGCTGTCATTTGGCCAAAGGGCAACTGTATTTCAGTTTTGCCTCAAAAATATCCTTCTTCCATACCAAGAGTTGTCAATCGTGACAGAGAATAGTATGCCCTTTTTTTGGTGGGGCAATGAGGGTTAAGTGACTTACATAGGACACAGCTAGTAAGTGTCAATTATCTGAAGGCGTATTTGAACTCAGGTCCTCCTGAATCCAGGGCTGGTGCTTTATCCACCTCGCCACCTAGCTGCCCCCATAATATGTCTTTTTGGCTCTTATTTCCCCTCTCCCCACCCCCACCCCTAGCCCCAATGATGAATGTAAAAATGTAAAATCCATGAGAAAATAAAGTTTACATAAAAAAACTATTTTCCTAAAGTATCTCAAGGAAACAGCAAAACCCAAAATTCAGAGATCCTCTAGTGAACACATTGTGTACTTTCAGGACACAATTTTGAGAATGATGTTTTTAAGTTCCCCAAATTCCAATGCACACTCACACGGATATAATACATGTGCACTCTCCAGCAGAGCAGAAAGAGCCTGAATAGTTTCCATATTGGATTCTCTTTATCGAATTTTCAGAATGTGGCTTTCAATTTTGTTAAGAGAATTTAAAAACATCAGATACACATGTAAAAAACACATTCCAAAGGCAAATGTTATTTTAAAATTATCCATGCCATGGAATTCATTAATGTAACAACTAAGAGTTTATTACTTTTGTCAAAGGAAATTGAATTCTAAGAAACAAAGCAGATGGAAAAAAAGTTTCTTGAGGTTTATTACCTAATAGGACCAAGAAGCCGACTTGGGACAAAAATGTTCCCTTATGTCCAAAAGAAATTAATCTTAGTAATAAATAAGCAGAACCTCTCAGAAAATTGGGTGACTTTTCTAAAGCACAGGTCTGACCATGTCAATTCCTCCTTCATTTAACAAATTCCAGTGCATCCCTATTACTCTAGGATCAAATAAAAAAAAATCCTGCTTGTCTTTTAAAGCTCTTCATAACCTTCCTACCTTTCCAGTCTTCTTTCACTTTACTCCCTTCTAACTATTTTTCTATAGTGACACTGGCCTCCTTGCTATTCCTCTAACATGACAACTCTCCGTTTTATCTGGCTGTCTCCATACCTGGAATTCTTTCTCATCTCTGCCTCCAGGCCTCTTCCAAGTTTCAGCTAAAACTCCACATGCCTTTGAGTCCTGGTTAATGCCAGTGCCTACTCAAGGTTATTTCCAATTTGTCCTATATACATCTTGTTAGTACATAATTGTGTGCTTATGTTCACAAAATTTTAAGTTACTGGAACAGTTTTTGTCTTCCTTTTCATTCACAGTGCATAGTACTTACTAAGTAGATGCTTAATTACTTGTTAATTAGACTTAAATATGGTCAGGAACATATTTTTTGATCTTTTTCACCTGAATCCCAGTACTGTACAACTGTACTGATAAGTCACCATTTGCTAAATAAAACTTTGCTGCAGCCAGAATCATAGGATTTAAAGTTAAACAGACAGACGCTCTCATTTTTAAAAGAAAAGTTAGCTTGGTCCTAACGTGAAGATAAACATGAAAAAATGATTTTTTTAAAACAAACTTAAAATGCAAAACATTTTATAAATAGGAACCTAACTATACACTATAAAATAGGAGAAAAATAAATCGAAAGAGCCTGAGGCTGCTGCAAGTCAGGTAAGAAAGATAGTGGTAGGGGAAAATTAACTCCATGTTTTCTGGATAAAAAAAAAAACTTCAAGATTAGAAAATGAGGGCTTGCTTGTGCAGTTTGTCTTCCGAGGGAGAACAAATTAGTACAGGGAGCTTCCAGGAGCCAAATGGACATGCAGCCTGAGAAAAGGAGGCAACTTGGTTTGGCACCAAGTCTGGAGGGGGCTGCTGTTCTGCCCCAGTAAGAGAGAGGAGGAAATGACGAGCCAAAAGGGGGTGGTAACAGTAACGGGACAGGAGACACAGGGAATGTTGGCTGGAAGGAGGGGCATGGTCTGGCCAGGGGAGTGGGGGGTGGGAGAAGTGGAGGGGGGCCACTGGCCTCCCGGATCCAGGAACCAGGCGGACAAGGGAAGTCAGACAGTAGAGGAACCAAGAGGAAGGGCATGGGGGTGGGGGTAGGGGGAAACCACAGCAGGGGGCTTTTGTACCATGTTTGCCAGGCTGCCCGTTCTGGGTTGAAAGGGGGAATGGCCCGGGGACTAAGCAGACCCCGCTCACAGAGGATGGGGGAGGGGTGGGAGGGAGAAGGAGCAGGCGGGGTTTTAGGGTCCAGGTGATCGAATGGTTGAAAGGGTACAAATGAGTGAGTATGTGTACACACATACACCAACACACACGTACAAAAGGCACGGACGGGGACCACAGAGGGGAACAAGAAAGGAGTACTCAGTGGTCAGTAAGGTCAACAAGGGTTTGGAAGGATGCCTTTAACTAGAGACCCGCTCCCTCCCGCCCCGGCCCCTGGAGCCTGTGGGCCAAGTATGTGGCGCCCAGATCCCAGGGAGATGGACGTAGCGTCCGGAGCAGTGGCCGAGCGAGGGATCCGGGCCCCATCTGGGGGGTCGGGACCCCTGGGTCAAGGCGCCGCGCCCGGAGAGGCCCCGGACATTCTCGCACGGGCGGGGCGGCCCCCTGCAGGCCTTGGCCGGGAGTGGCGGGAGGTCCCCGGTACAGCCACACCACGCCAGGGCCCGGTTCCAGGCGGGCCCGCCCCGCAGGCTCCGCTGCTGCCGCCGCCGCCGCCGCCACCCGCCCCGCTCCCCGGGCTCGGCGGGCGCCTGGGCCTCTCCTGAGTGGTCAGCGAGACCCGCCAATCGGGGCGCTGGGGCCGGCTCTGGGCCGCTGGATATTGGCTCCTCACACTCACCGTGCCTCGCTCCCCCGGTTCGCTGCCCGCGCTGATTGGCTCCAGTACCGGACCCCGAAACCCAATCAGAGGCTCCAGCCGCCGCTGCCGCCGCCACTGCCGCTGCCTGGCAAAATGGCGAACGCGAACAAAGGAGACCCGGGCCCCCCTCCAACCGCCTCAGCGCAGGCGCCTATAAGCCACGCCCCTCTCCCCGCCCCCACCCCCCTCCCCAGCTGCGGACTTGCCCCGCCCCGCGCTGGGTGCGTACGGCGCACGCGTCCCCTAGACCCAGTCCGGGCCCCACCCCCCCATCTCCGGAAGAAAGTGCAGGCTCTTCCAGGCCATGTTGGCCCACCCTTTCAACCCAAGCTCCACCTTGGAGATGCTATTGCGCAAGCGTTCACCGGCCCCTTCCTTCACTCTCCCCCAATGTCCGCCACAGATCCTTGAAAACACACCCCAGTGCTTGGCGCGCAAGCGCCAATTCGTCCCGCGCGTGTTCCCATTCTTCTCAGTACGCATGCTTAGCCTGGCGGCGGGAGAAATCTCCCGCCGGAAGTTCTCGAAGGGGCGCCACCATAGAGCGCAGCCCTCCCTCCGGTCTGGCTAGAGGTGCCCCGTTTCCGCTCCCCCGGCGGATCGTGGGAGGCCATTTTAGGTCCCTTTGGGGGCAGCCGCGAGTCCGATTTGGCTCGGTCACGAGCACCCGGGCTGAATCGGGAGCAGCTGCCTTCTGGGGCCGAGGCCTGGGTTTCCCGGCAGCTGGCCCGTTCCCGGGACCCCGGGTATGTTGGGGGCGCGGACACCCCCTCCCCCCGCGGCGCCCCTGGGTTAGGTGGGTGGGGGGGCGGGGCAGACGCCATCTGTCCATGGGCTCAGGCCGGGCTCCGCATGAAAAGCTTCTACCCGGCTCCCACCATCGTCCCCCGGAGCGGGAGCCAGAGAGGAGCTAGACTGCACACTCCTCCCCTCGGGTCGAGGGGGAGGGGAAGCCACGGATAGGGGGCGGGGGCACGAGGAAAACAAAGAACCCTACTGGAGGGGTCAAGCCGTCCCGCCCCCTGTCCCAGGGCCGGGTCGGGCGGGGCTCTCGATGAACCCTATGAGGCCTGTGCTACTCTCTTCCTAACCCTGTATGAGTTGGACCGTATCTGCCAATCTTAACCCGAGGACCGTGGATAAATTTACGGGGGTCCTTGAACTGGGATGGGGCGGGGGAGGGGGAGGGGGAGAGCGAGCCAATTACATCTTTATTTCGATATATTTGTTTCGCTTTGTAACACTGTGCATTTAGAAACATTTTAAGAAGGGGTCCCGAGGCTTCACCAGACTGCCCAAGGGATCCTTGGCACAAATATAAATGGGTTAAGCACCCAGCCTTGGAGGATCTCTGAAATCTCTATCAGACATGATTGTGGGGAGGAGCCAGAAGCATAGAAATGGAGCTGGAAGCGGACTTTACGTCTCTCATTTTGCAGTTGAGGAAACTGAGGCCCAAAGAGGGGAAATAATTTGCTTAAGGTCACTCTACCGTGATTTGAACTGGATATTGGAGCCTGGGTCGAAAGGAAGGGAGCAACTAAGGCAAGTGGGGGGGGGGTCAAGGGTGCTGTTGGGGGCAGGGCTGGGGTAGAGTAGTGCCTTCACCTACAGTTTTTGCACTGGTTTTTTTGTTGTTGTTGTTGGGGGTTTTTTTTGTTGTTTGCTTGTTTGTTTTTGCCACTTCTGGATGAGAATACTGAAATAGTTCAGATTTTGTAAATAGGGAGAGCGGGGTCAGGGAATGTGTGTTTAACCCTAAGCAAATTGGTTTCCTTTTCCATTTTCCTAGCTGAAGAAATACTGTTAAGTCTTGGAAATAGCAGCTCCTTATCATGGCCAGCAGCCCTGATGAAGATCCAGGAGAGAACAGAGTGCGTAAAAAATTGTTGACTTATTGGCAAATAAAAATCCGGAATAATTGAGGTCATAGGCATTAAGCACTGTTTTTAATTAAGCAACATAACTGAATTATCTTTTCTTAGCTCATTTACTTCAAAGAAGCTAGTGCAATCTTAGGCAGGGATCATCACTTCCATCTTATTCATGGTTCAGGTTACATTCAGCTCTTTGAATTAGTCTCTTGGGGTTTTCTCTGTGAAAGATTTTGCTTGATTCCAGTAAGAATAAAACTGCTCCCTGTAAGAGGAGAAAAGTGGCCAAAAGAAACAGCCAAGCATTTCTACATATCTGTTAAACCATTTTCTCTCACTTCCCCTCTTTATATGTTCCAGATTGTGTATGTGAAAGGGGACCTTTTTGCATGCCCCCAAACAGACTCATTGGCCCACTGCATCAGTGAGGATTGTCGAATGGGTGCTGGGATAGCTGTTCTCTTCAAAAAGAAGTTTGGAGGGGTGCAGGAGCTCTTGAATCAACGTGAGTTTGCATAGAGTTTAGGCCTTACCTTGTGGTTTCTCTTGACTAGAAACATTTGTTAAATTACTATGGCCAAGTCTCCAAAATAGGATCACAAGGATGTCCTTCATCACTGGGAGTTCAGAAGATGGTTATTCACAGCCCTCCAGACTCCTGTCCATCCCTTTATTTTGAATGTTAACCACCCTAGTTATACTACTAGAATAGCTTTTTTATTGTATCTTTACCTCTGGTCTTGCCCTTCACCAGATGCATGTGCAGCAACTTTAAGTAGTTCCCAATTGCCGACCTACCACACAAAATCTATGTGTGTTCGAGGCTTTCCACACTCTGGCCCCTACTACCTTTACATATTCTTTTTTTTAGAGAATTGTTTGGGGATACTAAACAGGTAAACAAACTTGTTCATAACCATATAGCTAGTGTGTGTTAGAAACAGGACTTGAAACTAATATTAATTGTACTCCACAGTTGGCCATTAACTATACCATGTTGCATATCCCATTCTTCCCCTGGGAAAACTCTTATTTGACCCCAGTTGTCTATTTTCTGTTCGTTGAACATGCCTTGCATTTTTCTGACACTGCATCTTTGCTCATGCCATTTCCTTTGCCTGGTGAAATCCTTCTGGTCTTTCAAGACCCAGCTCAAATCCCAACCTTTCTGTGAAGCTTTCCTAGCCAAAAGTGAACTTCTTTCCCCTGATCTATAGATGTTTTATCTCTAGAACATAGCGTAACTACACTTCTGACATAGTTATTTATGTTCATGTCAGTTTCCTTAATAGACTTTTAAATTCCTACAGAGGATTTTGTATATACATCATTGTATCCCTTTATAGCGTCCAAAGCACTTAGTGCCTTGACTGTTATGGATACTTACTTGTTGAGTGAATGTGTAAATGTTAAATGATAAAGGATAATGTTTTTGAAAAATGAAAAATTTTATACAAATATGTAGGTAGGGGTTTTTTAGCTGACAGATTTATTAAGTCTTTTGATCTTGTTTTTTTGAAACTTGGGTTTGTAAAGCATTAAAGAGGAAGAATAAGGAATCTTCAGTATTGGCAAATTGATAATAGGGTAGAGCTATTAAAGTAGATCCTATTAGGGGTATGAACACCTAGTGTTCACAAAATGGAGAAGGAATGAAATTCTACTTGGCATTCACATTTTTAGTTAGAAAGCCTTCCTAACTCATTTCTAGAAAGAGAACTAACATTAGTAAACTTAAGTGTTTTGGTTTTCTTTTCCTATATTTAATACTTGCACCCCCCCCTTTTTTTTTTTAAGAAAAGAAATCTGGAGAAGTGGCAGTGTTAAAGAGAGATGAAAGATATGTATACTACCTGGTAAGAGAAAATTTGCCTTTTAGTATACTTTTTTTTTTTGTGTGTGTGGGGCTATGGGGGTTAAGTAACTTGCTCAGAGTCACACAGCTAGTAAGTGTCAAGTGTCTGAGGCCGGATTTGAACTCAGGCACTCCTGAATCCAGGGCTGGTGCTTTATCTACTGTGTCACCAGCTGCCCCCTTTTAGTATACTTTTTTTTTTGTGGGGCAATGAGGGTTAAATGACTTGCCCAGGGTCACACAGCTAGTTAAGTGTCAAGTGTCTGAGGCTGGATTTGAACTCAGGTCCTCTTGAATTCAAGGCCAGTGCTTTATCCACTTCGCCACCTAGCTGCCCGCTTTTAGTATACTTTTAGGGTTGATTACAAATGTGATGTGTGGTGGGCTTTTTAGAGGGGAAAATTTCTAGTTGATAATAATGGAAAAGTTAACACCCTGGCTAATGGAACCTTGCATATAATGATTTTAATAAGTTTTTAAAACCACACATCTGCAAAAACTACCAGCTCAGAAGAATATTATACCGACCTATTGTACAGACAGTATTTACCTGACAGATGACCCTGTCAGGTAAAACCAACACTTTATTCCTGGGTGATTATAATATGTTGTTGACCTTTAACTCCATATCATTTTGTCTAATAAGAGTCTAAATCTTCTTTTTGTTTTCAGATTACAAAGAAGAGAGCTTCTCATAAGCCGACTTATGAAAACTTGCAAAAGAGTCTAGAGGCCATGAAAACCCATTGTCTGAAGAATGGGGTTACTGACCTCTCCATGCCTAGGTAAGGAATTCTGGGGTCCGGAATGAAAATGTCATTAATTTGGAGACATAAAGGATATTAATGTATTATACTGCCTGAAGTATTATAGTGTAAATGGTCTAACTGTCCACATAATTAATATAGATTATCTTATTTTCAGTCTTCAAATCAGAAGTGAGAATTTGGCTTAAGTGTAAGCCATTCCCATTGTCCAGCTTATTCACACTGAATAATCAGTACTGTTCACGATAATGGGTAATGTAGAGAAGCACTGAGATCTAGTGAAAAGGAAGCTGGGGGAGCAGCTAGGTGGCGAGGTGGATAAAGCACCAGCCCTGGATTCCGGAGTTCCTGAGTTCAAATCTGGCCTCGGACACTTGACGCTTACTAGCTGTGTGACCCTGGGCAAGTCACTTAACCCCCATTGCCCTGCAAAAAAAAATAATAAATTTAAATAAAAGAAAGAAAAGGAAGCTGGCCTCAAAGCCAGGACAACCTGGGTTTAAGTTTCACCTCTGGTTTGTGGGATGCCAGGCAAGTCAGTTAGCTTCTCTGTGCATTAGGCCACTCTCAGAACTATAAATTACAGAGTTAAGAAGTCCATTCCCTATCCCTAGATAATGGTGCTGAAAAAGGGCTCTACCCCATACTACACAATGAAAGTGGAACAGTTCACTCAGTTGTATTTGTCAAATATCTGCTTCATACACATTTTAAGGCTGAAGTTTGGCTTCAACTCCTAAAGTCATATGAGCTTAGGAAATAAATCTGGGCTATTCGGACTTCTCCATGCCCCATCCAGGTCTCCCAAAGATGTTAAGCACAAAGTGGTAAAATGATCGCTTTCCTTTATACTGAAAATTGAACTGCAGCAGTTAATAACCAGAAGAAAGACCATCATAAATTCAGTTTGAAAATTCGTTGGCATGCTGGAACTGTGATTCTATTAACTGTTCCAATGCAGGTGGGACCTATGGGAGTCACATTGGGCTTCTAGTCTACCTCTTCCTTTAAATTCCTTCCATCTCTTGGGAAGTACTTACTAATTGATTCTTGCTCATATCACTTGGGAATATGACTAGAGTGATTATGTCTCTTCGTTTTTTCTTCTAGTAGCAGTTTGGTCTAGTTACTGAAGGGCCTGGACTGAATTAAGCCCTTAGCATTTAGTTTTTTCTCTTTTTGCAAAATGGTATTGATGATGCCATATGTCTTCCTGCCTCCAGGGTTGATAAGAGTCAATAAAGTAGAGAATGCTTGCTTCGAAGTGGAAGGAAAGTATTAAAATGATAGAGGGTATGGTTTGTCAACAAATGCAAATGTCTCCTTAGAGAATAATATCCTTTTCTGACTTCCCCAGCCACTTGTACTGAAGCTATTGACTTATACTAATATAACATTTAGATAGCACTTTGAAGCTTTTCAGAGTGCTTTTCTCTCAACAGCTTTGTGAAGTAGGTAATAGAAGCATTTTATTCATTTCATAGATGAAACTAAGGCTTGTAGTTGTAAATACCAGGTAAATACCAGGTTTCTGACCATAAACCCCATGTTTCCCCTACACACGTTTGTGGACTTGAGTACAAATTGAATTAATAATGTATTCAAGGCAGAACGATTGTACAAAGGAATGTTACTTACACAAAAGATATTACTGTGTTTTAGTAAAATGTACTTTGTACCAGAAGAGACCCTAGTTCATACTCTTTTCATTCTTTTTCCTACACCTTCATCTGGAATCCATTGTCATAGGAATTGTTATTTTAGAGGCCTTACGTTGCATTTTGCTGCTAGGCAGTTTTCATTAGAAGGTATAGTGAAGATCTCTATTCCTCTCCCCTGCCCCCTTAACTTTTTGGAGTATACTATGAAAACAATAGACTTTTCTAAAAGTTTGCTTTGAAATGGAAAAGATTGAGATGCCATATTCTATGGGGAAAAGAGTTGTAGATTTAAATTCGCCTTTGGGACTAACCAGGGATAGCCTCAGGTGATTCATGGCAACTTGAACTGTACAATTTTTTACCTAAAACAAAGGCAATCAGAGTGAGAGTAGCCACCATGAAAAACCTTTTTCTTTTGGTTATTTGCTGTGCAGTATAACCTTCATGAAGAGAGTTGGGGGGAGGGAGTAAGGAGAAGTAGTCTGAGCACCTCATTTCCACACAACAAGGATGTTTTTGTTTTTTCCAGGATTGGATGTGGTCTTGACCGGCTACAGTGGGAGAAAGTCTCGGCAATGATTGAAGAGGTGTTTGAGGGCACAGACATCAGGATTACTGTATATACTCTCTGAACAGATGGACCTTGTGGATGTGTCCATGTCTCTCATCTCACCCCCACCAAGCCCAGAGAACTGGGACAGGAGATCTTAAATTGATCAGGGAAATGTTTTATTTGAAGTAGTCTCTCTCAACACCGGCCAAATTCAAGATGCTGTTGTTTGGATGGGCTATGGAGGCTAGGGTGTTTCAGATATGTTGCTGTTTTGTTCAAATGAGGGTGAAAAGCTGATAGTCTGTTGGACGGGGAAATGCCGGGTGATGGTTTGTTTAACAGGACGAACAACCCTTGGTGAGTATCATTGATTTGTTCAGCTGGCCACTAAGTGGCAGCATTTACTCTGCTTCTCTTTAAGGAGAGCACTTTCAGGGAGGATGAAAGTTTCAATTGGTTTGGCATTTCTTTTTGTATTTTTGCCCCCCCTGAAATCATGATTTGTGCACTTGTTCGGTGTTGTCTTTGTGTTGCCAGAGCCATTCTAGGACAGGTGGATTAAGGTGTTTTTAAAAAAAAAATTTGTACAACTAAGCTTTATGTTTTTGACAGGGGGAGTTCTCTTCTGTTGAATAAAGTGGAAAAAAATTAAAGAACTTGCTCTTGAGTTTTGTAAAATGAGGTTTTGTGCTCATGGACTGTAGCCTAATCTCGATTTAGAGTAAAGCAGTTGCAAGAGTTTTCAGTTATGTTTGACTGGAGTACCTTATTCCAAAGCTATTTTAAGGATCCATACTCTCACTTTCATGAGAAATTAAATAATTGGAATTAATGACAAGTCAGGAGCCCTCTCCGTGACTGACTTAACAGCTTTCATATCTTTTCACATCTGCTTCAGATTGTAGACTCAGAAATAGCTTTACAGTGACATGAGCAAAATTAACTTCCTCCATGTGGTAGTTTTTTCCCTCCTTTCTTACATATTACCAGCCAGATATATCTTATCACCACTGGTGGAAGACCATCTATGATTGCTATCTGTTACCTGAAGTAAATGCTAGCTAGCCTCAGGTATCATAGCCCACTCCCAGGAAGGACCAACACACCTGACTATAAATAGTCTTATATGAGAGATGATTCCCAGATAGTCCAGTGGTAGTCTTTGTTCCCTTCACTAGCTTTATCTTATATTACCAAACCTACCTGTGACAAACTAAGGGAGTAGTGTGGCATCCATTTTATCTATTTCATTTTTAGACTAGCAGTACAAGGCTTGTGACATTTAGGATGAGTAACTTTATATCAGAGCTCTGGTACATAAACTAGAAGTACACATTTTCTTTCTATATCTATGTTAAGAATTAGAACAGCCAGATGAGTTATTGATTTTTTTCCTATAGTGAATTCTCAACACAAGACTTCTTTAGTTATTCTTACAAGTGGAAAAAAATGTGAATGTTAGAAGGGTTATGTATCTTGGTAAAGCACTTTAAAACTGCTTTTGATTGTAACCTTTGTACTTCAGACCTGTGTCTGGCTTATCACATCATTCAGATAAGAAAAAGCAGTTTCAATAACTACTTAACTTCATTTGTTAGTGCTCCCCTGTGTAATGTGTCTACATTAGACTTCTTGCCTTGAAAGCCAGAGAGGCCCAAAGTTGCACATAGCTGTTGTACTCAGCACTATTAAGTCCAAGATTTTCCCCTCAAGTCCTAGCTCCTTCATTTTTAGAGTTCAGGGTTGATTTTGCATTTGGAAAAGCCTCATTGGTTTTTGCAGTGAGATCTACATTTGCCTCAACCAGTATGGCCTGGGGATGAATTGGGGTTAAGAGTGGTGATATGATAAAATGCTTTGCCATTTACAAATACTACTTGGGTCAAATTCCTATGGCTTATCACACTGGAAGAATGGAGAAAGGAGCCAGGACCCTGGTTTCAAAATGAGGGATGTTATTCCTGGAAACCTGAACAAGGTTTAGGAAAACACCAAGAATTCACACGTAGTTTATTTTTACGGGTTTCATGTCCTTAAGAAATGGGAATTGTGACTGATTTTCACATGTTAGCTTCGAGTCTGCAAATGATTTAATTTGCATCTCACTGTGTGGAAATTCCTGCCCTCTTTAAAGTTAGGAAGTCAGCTGCTCAATCATGGTAATTAGGCTTTGGACTCCTCCTTGGGGATGAAGGTTTTACTTTTCTTTTGTTCCATACCTGACTTTGGTTTTCTGAGAAGTTTGAGGGAGCAAGAGAATTTAATAAGATAATCAAATCCAGAAGCCAGCCTGAATATGGGGCAAAATTAGGGGAAAAAACCCAAACAAACAAACCCCAAAGCTTTTTATGGAGATTAAAGACATCAGTAGAAAATCTGTGTAAGGAGTTGTTTTTGCTGAAGCAATTAACAACTTAAGCCTCCTGTTATTTTTTTGGTATGAACTGATTCAGAGGCAATGATATAGTGGAGAAAGGGCCTACCTTAGACTCAGAAAGACCTGGATTCAAGTCCTGCTTCTCACAAATACTAATTTTATGACCATGTATAATTCACTTAACCTCAGTTATCACAGACTACTACTCTCTAATAACTATAAAATACATAAATGGCTGAGCTACCTTTGTGGAAGGAATTTCTGCACCAATGAAATCACCGGTTGAGACAAAAAAATTCAGTTCACATCTTCTGACTTAAAATTCTATCCTGTGGAGTATCATGTCCTGCTGTTTATAACTCCCTAATGCTAGGTTTCTTGAAAACCTAGCATCTATCAGTTTGTATGAGAAATAAAAACCACAACATTAGTCTCTTTTGGTAATCATCCCTGTTTTTTTCTTTTAAAAAAGGTTCTTAACATTACAAAACACATTGCTGGACATATTTTTATGACTTGCACTTTGGATCTGAGGATATTTGAATTATGATGCAGCCTGTTGGGAGGTGACTATAACCTGTCGCCTAAACACTTAAGTTTTCACTGTTGTCCCCACCACCCCGGCTTATTTTAACTTTCCCCCACCCCCACCCTCCATGAGCAACTTTAACAAAGAGGGGCACAGCTTAAATTAATTAAAGCACAGGGAGTATATTTTTAGTCCATTGGGGCCTGTCTGATGAGGTTGACTTAGATATTCTGGCTCCAAGTGGTATTAGGAAGCCACAGGCATGTCCCAGATGGCTGTGTATGTCACTGATGTCTCTTAGAGGTGACAGGCTAGCCCTAGGGAAAAGATAGAGAAAAAAATGTTATTAGAGGCTAACTGCTGGTCCAAAATAAGAATTTCTTTCAGAGTTAACAATACCACTCACATGGTTAGCTAGTGCCCCAAATCTCCCTCATCAATGTCTTGGGATTTCTGGTTTGCTTTTTGGCTAAACTCTATTTCCCCTCTCATATTTATGATAGAAAATGCAGAGAAAACTAGTCTTAGCCTTTTCTCTTCTTGAATGAAAAGTTTTGTTGTGCTTTTCAAAATCAAGTAAAAAATGTACAACAAATCCATGGTAAAACACATGCTTGTTCTCCAGAACTGTTGGTTCAGCCATGTTTAATTATGATCACCCTTTCAGTAACAGGATAGACTCAAAAGAAGGAAGCATTTTTAACCAATATAGATAATACTGCTGGGGGTACCAGGTGGCGCAGTGGATAAAGCAACTGCCCTGGATTCAGGCGGACCTGAGTTCAAATTCGACCTCAGATACTTGATACTTACTAGCTGGGCAAGTCATTTAACCCTCATTGCCCCACCAAAAAAAAAAATCAATAAATATAGATAATGCTGTTATGCCTACCAATTACTAAATGTTCAGTAACATGAATAACCTCCAACTACTCTGAATTCAAAAATCATTTCTCTCTGACCTAGGAATAATTACTTCTATTTCCCTAGACCTCCCCAAAAGACCTATTTTCTATATGGTTGCACCAATAAACAAAACTCTAATCTCAAAATCAATTTTGACATGCTTTTAGGGATTATTTTTGAGGCAAAGCTAGCTGTTTTGCTTGGGTGATAATAATAAATTAATAATAATAATAATAATAATAAATTAGCATGTATTCCCTGAACATATAACAATTGGGCAGCAGGAGGCAGTAGTTCAGGAAACTAGAATGGCAAAGGCAGACGCATCCAGGGTTTTTAAATTTGTAAACAAATAATCCATGTGTGCAATGTCACACCTATGGAGACATATGCCAAAACATTAACTTTGTGGATAAGCATATTTTTAAAAGGCCCAATAATGGGGCAGCATGGCATAGTGCATAGGATGCTGGGCTTGGCCTCAGACACTTAATAGCTGTGTGACCCAGGACAAAGTCATTGAGCTCAGAATCTCAGTTTCCTCATCTTTGGAAGGGAATTGGACTAGCGTCTCTTCAAGATCTCCAACTGGGATCTGATGAATATTAACCAAACTCTTCAGCCTTCACAGAAAGGAAAATGTACTGCTACTCGGCCACCAGGGCACATGATTTATTTGTCTAATTACCTGGGTGGTAGACTCAAGGGCACCATCTAAAACCAATGGACTTTTGTGTATTGTTTTAAACTTGAAATCAAGTGAAAGGGTCCAATTCCTGGTGAAGAGAGCAAGGTGGAAAGGCCAGGCTATGGATTCAATACAGTTCAATTTGAACACCCTCTCCCAGTTTTCTAAAAGACCCTTTAACTGTTTTATTTAGTGACCAGGTCCCTCTCCATCTGCATTTCCTACTAAAGTCAGGCAGATTCAAGATTTTTTAAAATGTCATTTGAAAGAGCATTTCATTATTGAGGTATGGATCATGTACACAGAAAACATGGAATCTTGGGCACTGAAACATCCTCATGGGGAGCATCCTAAAAGCAAACTGGTCCCACATCTTATCATAAACTAAAATGAATGCCACAGGGCAGAGGACTGCTGATGAATACCTAAGGTGGTTGTTGTTTAGCCTTTGTTCTCTTTTCTTTTTCCCCCCCTTTTTTTTGCAGGGCAGTGAGGGTTAAGTGACTTGTCCAATGTCACACAGCTAGTAAGTGTAAAGTGTCTGAGGCTGGATTTGAACTCAGGTCATCCTGACTCCAGGGCCAGTACTCTATCCACTGCACCACCTAGCTGCCCTAACCTTTGTTCTCAAAGAGGACAGTGACATCAGGAGGTGATGTCATGATTTGCAGTGAATTGGATTTAAGGGAGGGAGAGCTGTGCAAAGTCACCAACTTCGATTTCTCCTTCAGAGCCATCTGGGTCCAGTAGCAAGATAGATGATAGATAGGTAGATAGGTAGATGGGTAGATTAGATAGATAGATAGATAGGTAGATAGATAGATAGATAGAGAGATAGATAGAGAGATAGAGAGAGAGAGAGAGATAGATAGATAGATAGATAGATAGATAGATAGATAGATAGATAGATAGATAGATAGATAGATAGATATAGATTAGATTGATAGATCTGATATGTATATGTGTACACACACACACACACACACCTCAGGACAACTGGAAATGTTCCCAGATGTTTGAGGCAATTTGGGGTTGTGACTTGCCCAGGGTCACATAGCTAATAAGTGTCTGAGGTCACATTCGAACTCAGGTCCTCCCAACTTCAGGGCCTGTGCTCTATCCTCTGCACCACCTAACTGCTACATACAAATACACATACACATACATACATACACACGTATATATACATATGTGTGTATATACATATATAAATAAGTACCTAAAGTAAAGTAGTGTAAAAGTCAGGAAGACTTCCAAGACCTTTCTTGGTGGTTGGATATTTGGGACTGCCCACCCTGGGGCCTAACAAAGGGATTCAGTGAGTATTACATAGAATTCCTGAGGATGAAAATTAGAGCAGAACAAACCCAAAAATGTGTAGAAAAGGATCCATTAATCTCCCAGAGGGTACTCAGTCTGTTTTTGTTAAGGATCTAATTCACCCTCAGCAAGAGGCCAAGTTGGCCTTAATTGTGTCCTAATTGGCTGTTTAAATAGCTAATCCTCACTAACACAACTACTCTTCCAGTGTTCTTTATCTCCTCTCGACAACTGTAGGGGTCTGACTGGATGCTGCAACTAGTTTGATAAACACATCATCTTAAACTACCACATTTCCTGCAGAGTGTGGCTCATTGCCATCCCAGGGTCTTTTCCTTTCAGCACATTTTCATGGGCTTTTACTGAGGTGCTTTTCAACAAAAGGTGAACGGTTCTTGAATTACACATCTAAATGCCAACCATAGATCTCCTTTAAAATAATTGTATAATTGTTTGTGTAGAAACACCAAAGCCAAAGAAACATTAAATTCAAACCTCTTGTGGGACTCGAAAAATTATTTAGAAATTAAAACATGACGCTTTGAAGACAGAAACCTGCAAAAAAGGAGTGAGGATGATGGGAGGGTAGCAACAACAATGTGCTTTCAAGGGGTTCAAGCCTTTAGTAGGCAGGAGACAAAGAAGAAGGCAGTCTGTGGATTGAAATGACTTCTCTGATATTTGCTCTAATAACAGAATTTAGCCCAGGTACCCTCATATCCCATTTTTGGGGATGGCATAGAAAATACAATTCTCACCCTATCAGGGCTTTGGGTCCCAATTCTAGAATCCCTGGTCAATTTTAGCTATATCTCTTTCCTGGGGTGTGGGGAAATTATTTTGATTATGAGATCATAGATTTAGAGAAGGAAAAGTTCTTAGAGGTTATTTAATCCTCATCCTCTCATCAAGAAGGAGGAAATGAGTCCTTAGAGAGAAGCCAGATTTGTGGATCTATTTGTGGAATAAAACCAGTTTTCATAAGATCGATCAAGGCATACCTACACCATCAGGCCTAGTAGTGCTTTTGTAGGCTAAAGGACCAAGAGGCCTGAATTAGGAATTTGTGAATTTCTAACATCGAGAATAGTTTTCCCTGACCAATGGGAAGGAAGGGAAAGCAGAGCCAAGGCTGAAACAAAACAGGTTTAGAACTTTTTCTGAATGATGTCATTGTTGGTGGTGGTGATGATGGTTTTTATTGAGTGCTTTAAGGTTTGCAAAGCACTTTACCTACATTAACTCACTTAGGTTTCACAGTAATCCAGTGAGGTAGGGCCTGTTATCCTCATTTTACAGACGAAGAAATTGAGGGTGAAACAGGTTAAGTGACTTGCCCATTGGCACACGGCTGCTAAGTGTCTGAAGCAGGTCTTGAACTTGTCTTTCTGTCTTCAGATTCATCACTCTATCCACTGCATACCAGAGTTAAAGCCCTCCATAGGAGAACTGGAACTCCCTTCCTACTCGTTCATTCATTCATTCATTCATTCATTCATTCATTCATTCATTCATTCATTCACTCAATAAACATTTGTTAAGCACCTTGTATGTTCCAGGCTTTGTGCTACGTGCAGGAGATACAAAAAGAGGTAAAAGATAGTCCCTGCCCTCAAGCAGCTTGAAATTTAATGCAAACAAATATATACAAAGCAAGCTATAAATAGGAAATAATGTAACAATATATAATATGAATAGGAAATAATTAAGAGAGGGGAAGGCACTAGAATTAAGAGGGGCTGAGGAAGACTTCTTGTAGAAGTTAGTTGGGACTTAAAGGAAGCCAGGGAAGTCAGTTGTTGTAAAGGAGAAGGGAAGTCATCCCAGGGTGGGTCACAGCCAGAAGAATGGCCACAGCTGAGAGATGACATGTCTTATGTGTGAAACAGCCAGGAGGCCAGTGCCACTGGATTGAAGACTACATTTTGGGGGGGCAGGAAGAAGACTGGAAAGGTAAGAGGTTGTAGGTTATAGGTTATATGTTATGGACCCAGCCCAGGTAGGTATAAGGGAGAAGGCAGACTCACATGTAAAGGCAGATCAGTGCAGGACCTCAGCCAGCTTCTCCTCATAGTAAAGGAAGTTCTCCTGAATGTCCTCCCAGGGCACAAAGGCCTTCGACTCTCCCTCTTCTTGCTCCACGAAATTCTGCCACACATACTCGAAGTCCTGGGGCTTCATGATCCGTAGCTTGCATCCTGCTTCCTTCAACTTCTTCAAGGCAGCCTTGATCTCAGGCTCTTCCCACATGAAGAGCCGACCCACCAAAAGGAGCATCCTAAGGTTTTTGTTTTTGCTCAGGGTGCTTGAGATACGGTCTGCACAGGCTGCACAAGGGCTGGAGGAGACGTACCAAGTGACATTGTAGCGAAGGGCAGGGTCAAAGGTGGGCAGGATGGTTTTGAAAAAGGCCTCTTCTGCATGGGCTCCTGCATGCTCATCCTCCAGGTAGCCCCGGGACATCTGGCCTTGGCCGTCCTTGCCCTGGACTTCCACCACATAGCACAGGAAGGTCTTGTTCCGTCCAGAGCTGTATTCCACATTCCTGAACTGAAACTTAAAATAATTGACAGGAAGCCGTTCCCTAAAAGTGAGGGAGAGAGGGAGGAAAAGAAGAGAAGGTGTCTTTCAGGTGAGATTTTGTTCCAAGGAACAGCCAGCTAGATTAATACCATAATGGAAAGCCTGGCAAAGCAACCAAGATACAAATCAGGAATTATAGGATTTCAGAGTTGGGAGGAACTTGTGAGAGATCACATATTACAACTTTTTCAAATCAGGCAAAGAAACTATAAAGTTACACATTTATGTGGTATTTTTTAAAAAGGTTTACAAGACATTTTCCTCATACCAGCCCTATGAGGTGAGTCGTACACATATTAAACTATGATTTTACAGGTCACAATACTAAGGCATAAATGTTACACAATCTATCCCAAGTCACACAGCTCATGTGTGTGTCAAATCTGAGACTCAAACCCAGGCCTTCTGACTTTAAGACCCTATTCACTAATCTAAGCTGCCTCCCAACTTTCAGAAGATTTTATACTAATGGGACATAGGCCTGCCCTCACTAAAATGCCAACTAATGAGAAAAGCAGCAAGGATGACCCCGGGGTGAGAGGACTCAATGAGTGCAGGGTATACAGTTTTATCCCACTCAGAAGACAGACAAACTACCATCCCAAGCCATTTGGGACTAATTTCTAATTTCTCACTTTCTCTTGACTTTGGTGAATCCTGGGCAAATAATACTTTTGAAATACACAAAACTGCATTTTCATTTTACCTTATTAGTACTCATTTATCTGCCTTTCATCTATTTACTCAAATTGTCCATTTTCCCCCCAAATTCCATCCTTTTCCCACCACAGACATTTCTTTTCATACATGGTAGAGAAGAAAATGAAGTGACTTTTGATGAGCTATGCAGATAAACTTTCAAGAATTCTCCTTAACTATCTTTCCCTTCTCCTTGCTGTTATCCTAATTACCATCACTTAATCATTTTGATGAATGGAAGCAATCCAAATTAAAGTCTATTATGATCATCATCATTATTAATAAATATTAATTATTATGAAAGATAGAAATAATACCTTGGATTCATATACCATAATGCTTTACATTGTTTGTATGTGTGGGGGCAGATAGGAACTACAATTATTTTGCAATATTTTGATGAACTAATCCTCCGACTACCTGGTGGCCAAATATTATAAAGTTCATAACTCCTATTGAAAGAGAAATTAAATATGATATATATATAATATAATAAACTATGAAAGGATATAGTAAAGTGGATGCTCTCATCTGCAGTTTTTTTCTAAAAGGACTTCTTTCACAATTATAAAAGTATTTGGTCACTTCCACTTGTCTCCTTCCCTTGAAAAGGGAATGTTTACTTACAACCAATCCTGATAGTTACATTCCAACTATTCCCCTTTCCCCCCATAGCAGACCCTTCTCTTTTTCTAACCCTCCCCTTGTGAAATGCTTTTCTTGTCTATCCTAAGTTATCACAAAATGCTGCTGATTGTGTCCAGGCCTGAAAGGTTATAAAAACCAAACCTATACCCTAACAAGTAGAAGCTGAGCAGTCTTCCTTAGCATGCTAATAAATTTCTTTCTTTTCAGTTTGGCTTCCTATCTTTGACCCACAGTCATTGGACTCTCCATTTACTGGTACACCTCTCCTAATAGGTCGCCTTCTTCCTAGTCAAGAGAATTCCCTGACAATATACATGATCTCACTTGTACTTTCCAACAACTTTGTGGGAGACTTACCCAGACTCAAACAGCTGCTTCTCTAATAAAACATTTATTGAGGAAGTACCTACAGTATGCCCAGTACTGTCCTAGGTGCAATGAAGTTTGCAAAAGAAGAATGGAAAATAATTCCTGCCTTCAAGGAGTTTATAATCTAATCAGGAAGATAAGACATAAGTGAAACAGAATAATATGAGATGGTATTTAAATAAGGGCTAAATTGTTTGGACTACAGAAAGTAGTGTGGAAAGAGTCTTGGATTTGCTATTTAGAAAATCTGGGTTCAAGTCCCAGCACTGCTGCTAACTAGTTGTCACTCATTAGTGTACAAGTCATTTCTATTTGGGCTTCAGTTTCTTCCTTTGTAAAATGAGGGGGTTGAACTAAGATGACCTCTAAGGTCCTTTCCAATTTGAAATCCATGATCCTACTTTTACCTAAGTTGAGGTAGCAGTTACTCAAACCATTGGCAAGCCAGTAGGGGGAGTATTGGATACTCCCAGACACTGATGACCTAAAGGATCAGCCATAGATGCCAAAGCATGGGGTGAATGCTAAGTAATCCCCTGTAGAATCCATGGCCTCCCTTCCCCCACTGAAACTCAAGTTTCCATGTTCCCTCACGTCAAGGTAATTTTCCACTATGGAGATGAATGGCTGTGGGGGCACAGCCCCTGGGATTCCTCAGTACACTATACTTAGCTCCCTAAGCCCCTCTGTCCCTGAACACAGGTGTTTATTATTTACTTAACATTTCAAAAGAATGGGGACTCTGATGAGGTCCCAGAGCCCACCCTTTACCACAGCACAAGGTCACACTCACCCCAAGCTACCAACCCTTTAGTACAATAAGAGGAATCATCAGGCTTGGCAGCTAAGCACAAGGACTTTGGAACAATAGAGAGAGAGAGAGAGAGAGAGAGAGAGAGAGAGAGAGAGAGAGAGAGAGAGAGAGAGAGAGCCAGCGAGCCAGCGAGCTGGGGTCAGAGGGCCTGAGTTTTAATCTTTACCACTTACAACCAGCAAGGCTTTAGGCAAGTCACTGAATTCTCTAGACCTCAGTTCCTCACAGAGCTAAACTTAAGAGCTGAAATGGACCACAGATGACCATAGAGGTCATCTAATCCAGGGCTTCTTAAACTTTTTCCTCTCATGACCCCTTTTCACCCAAGAACTTTTTATATGGGTATATAGGCATACCAATCAAACATTAACTGCCAAATTTTTCATGACCCCCACATTCAGTTATGCAACCCCATATTGGGTCTGGACCTACAGTTTAAGAAGCTTTGATATAATCCAACCCCCTATTTTTTTCAGATGAGGAAATAGACCCAGAAAGGCTATTAACCAGTGTCACACAGGTGGTAAGTGCCAGGGCTAAGATTTGAACCCAGGCCCTCTGACTCCAGATCTCTTACCTTTCCTCTTTCTCTCTTTATCATTTAGCTGCTTGATTGGACAATATTCATTTGCAGCCACTTCCAAGTTGCTTATCTTAAGTATGTTTTCTGATTATGAGTCTTTTCCCCCTCAAGCTGAGAGTTTTCCATAAAAACAAAAACAAAAACAAAAACAAAAAACCCTTGTCTCCTCAGTGGCTTTTATAGGACTTTTCTCCACACAGAGGATATGCAATAATTATTGACTCACTATCCCATGTAGCAGAACACACAGACTGTTTGGGTCCCCAAGGAAAAATTTCCCTGGGAGGTTCTATAACACAAATGTTTTCTTAAATATCAAGTAAGGCAATCTCCAAACTAACTCTGAAAGGCATTAAAATCTCTCTTACTTCTCTACTTTCTATTCACTACCACCACCTTAGTCCCTCATTACCTCCCAACTGGCCGATAATAATAGTTTCCTTACAGAACTGCACATTTCAACTCTCCCTCCTTTCTGCTCCTTCTCCCTCCCATCAATCTGGTGCTGCTGTCAGGTTAACTTATGGACAAATCTAATGATATCATTCCTCCTCAAAATCCATCAGTGACTCCCTACACAGATAAAATAGAATCTGCTTAGCCTCCCACTCAGTGCTCTCCATAAGCAGGCACCAGCCTATTTTTTCTATCCTTATGTTCTTTACCTTCTGTGTAAGCTACTCGCTAGCTCAGTCTCCTTGTGCTGTCCTGCCTCTGCACCTATGTTCATACCCTGTTCCTCTTTTTCCACCTCCCTCTGTTGAAATCAGAATCCAATTTTTCCTTGAAACTTTCCCTGATCCCCACTGGAAACTAGCAATCCTTTTCTTTTTAGAACTTAAATAGAGTTCTTTTAGGCATTTTCTGTGGTAATTATATGATGTGGTTTAATGACCAGAGCACTAGACTTGGAGTCCGGAAAGAACTGGGTTCCAATCCTGCCTTTGACATTAGCCTTATGACTGTGGGCAAGTCACAACTCCTCTGAACTTTAATTTCCTCATCTGTAAGATGGGGACATTGACACCTATAATGCCACAGTAGAGATCAAATGAGATAATGTATGTAGGGTGCTTTGTAAATCTTTTTTTGTTGTTGTTTTTGTTTTTGATTTTGCAGGGCAATGGGGGTTAAGTGACTTGCCCAGGGTCACACAGCTAGTAAGTGTCAAGTGTCTGAGGCCGGATTTGAACTCAGGTACTTCTGACTCCAGAGCCGGTGCTTTATCCACTGTGCCACCTAGCTGCCCCTGTAAATCTTAAAACAATACATAAATGTTAATGAGACTTTTTATAATTTGGGTGTTATCTACGCAAGAGACAGCATGGCAAAGATCACTAAAACTATCACTCAATAAGCATTTATAAATTGTTTACTGTGTGTCAGTTGAGGTGCTAAGTGCTTAAGGGTGAGGAGAGTGCAAAGAAAAAGCAAAAATAGTCTCTGCCTTCTTGAAGCTTACTAATATTATAATGGGAGAGACAATATATATAAATGGGGGGGGGAGAAGCTAGGTGGTGCAGTGGATAGAGCACCAGCCCTGGATTCAGGAGGACCTGAATCCAAATCTGGCCTCAGACACTTGACACTTACTAGCTGTGTGACCCTGGGCAAGTCACTTAACTTTCATTACCCTGAAAAAAAAACCAAACCCAAAACCCAAATATACAAATCAGTTCATACAAGATGTATGCAGAGTTGATGTAAGGTAGCTTTAAAGCAGAGAGGTCACTAATATCTGGAGACCAGAAAAGACTTCCCAGAGAAGGTGGCATGTAAACTGAGTCCTAAGGAAAGCCAGGGAATCTAAGAATCATAGGTTAGGAGATAGAACATTTCTAGCAGGGGGCACAGCCGGGGCAAAGGAGTGGAAATGGGGGATGGGATGAATGGCCCATAGGCCAGTGTGTCTTGACTATGGAGTTCATAGACTAAGTAATGAGTTAAAAGACTGGAAAGACAGGAAGGGGTCAGCTAGGCTGTGAAGACCTTTAAGTTCCCAAACAGCAGAGTTTACATGTAATCTTAGAGAAAATGGAGAGCCACTGGAATTTCCTCTGTGGGAGTGGGTCAGTGTGGGGGTGGGGGGGGTGAGGTGACATGGTCAGATGAGCTTTAGGCAGATCACTTTGATGGAAGTGTGAAGTACTGGTATCAAGCTCTAATAGAAATGGAGATCACTAAATTATACATAAGGATCCCTGTGGGCTGCACATTGACATAGTTTTAAAATGTAATATTATTTGTATTTCATTGATTTTTATTTATTTTGTTAAATATCTCTCAATTACACTTTAGTCTGGTTTGGACATTTGAGTGTATTTTGGGCAGCATGAAGTTCACAAGTAGAATGTTTGACACTATTGGTATGGAGAATGGATTGGAGTAGGGAGAGACTTGAGGCAGGGTGTCCCAATTAACAGGGCTTTGTCTAGGTAAGAAGTGATGAGGGTGTGAACTAAGGTGATGGCTATGTGAATGGAGGAGAGAAGATATAAATGAGAAATGAAGAGAAAGAAATTACAAGATTTGATAACTGATCAGGTATGTGAGATGAAGAGAACTGAGTTAAGATTTACTCTTAGGGGGGCAGTTAGGTAGCACAGTGGATAAAGCACCAGCCCTGGGTACAGGAGGACCTGAGCTTAAATTCAGCCTCAGACACTTGACACTTACTAGCTGTATGACCCTGGGCAAGTCACTTGACCCTCACTGCCCTGCAAAAACAAACAAACAAAAACAAACAAAAAATATTTACTCTGAGATTATTGAATTTGACTGGCTAAAAAAGTAGTGGAGCCCTGGACAGTAGTAAGAAAGCTTGGAAGAAGGATGGGTTTGTGGGAAGAGAGAAAATGACCTAGGTCTAAGCCCTGGTATTAATGTTTACAGTGTTAATTGTAGAATTATGGACAAGTTAATTCACCACCTTATTATCATCATCTGTAAAATGGAGGAAATAATATTTTCACTACCTTACCTAATAGGGGTATTGTGGGAGGTCACTTTGTAAACCTTATAACAGTACAGAAATGTGAGCTGTTTACATACATACACATGCATGCACATACACACTACATATATGTTAGTAGATATTATACTTATTATATACTCTATAATTAACACGTGCATATAATGTTAATTATAAAGAGTATATAATTGTATATTTTCTATAATATGTAATTTGAGCAGAAGTTGGGAAATGCTGCTATTTCTTATTCTTCATCACATCATTTATTTATTACTTCCCCCCCCCAAAAAAAAGCTAGGACAATTTACTTTTTCTCCTGAGTGGTTTTCATTTTTGATTTCTTGAAATATAGCTCTGGAAAGACAGACTTTTAAAAGCCCGCTGTGATTTAAATGGATCCATTTGACTGCACCTTAAAACCCAAATGACCCTGGCTTTCATTGAATGGCCCAATAATAGCCCCAACTGAAGCCTCTCTGGCTTATTATTTAGGTTTTGATGGCTTAGAATGAGTGTAAATAGCAATTATTTTCTGTTCTGGCCCCAAACTCCAAGGGTCTTTCCCTCCCAGGTTGATATATTTGTGATGGTAAATTGAGTCATCTTTTGACTCTTATCCAGCTCTTAGTCATTGAATGGGTATGGCCTCTGACAAACCGAGACCTGAGAAAGACTTTAATTTAGGAAAGCCAAGGTTACTCACTGAATCCCGGGCTATCACCAGTTGTCTTGCCACTAGATTTTGATGACTCTGTAAGAGACAGTGAAGCTGATGACTTTGCTCAGCTCTGCCCCACTCACATCCAATTCACTAGCAAATTAAGATATCACTCTCTTGATGTCATTGGTCCTTTTGAAAAATGAAGGATGAACAAGAACAACATACATATGATGTTTATGGAACATATCTACCCTATAGTATATACACTATATTTACTATACATATAACATATCTGTGTGTATATGATAGATAGATGATCGATAGATAGGTAGATAGAAAGATAAATAGGCATATGGAGAGAGGAAAATATATTTTTTGCTTTAACTCTAGCTTACTCTTTATTTGCATTTTGCTTCTCCTTTGCTACCATTTTCCTTTACCCCACCCTGCAGTGCAGACCAAAGCAACCTCAGTAATTGGGTAAATCCCTTAACAGAATGAGTAACAACTGCTCTTCTGCAGGTGATACAGGTATTTCCTGAAGGGTTTGGAGGATTTAGTCAAAAGCAAATGTCAAATGCACAATTTGTCAACTATTCCTGACTAAATTAGTAGAACTTGCAGACGGCCCTGTCACTACGACTTCTGAATAGGCTTTCTTCCGTTCCAAAGATTTTGCCAGATAGACTCCCAAGCAGAGAAAACTAGTTTGTTCTAGCCTGGTAGTGGGTGCTAGATTCAGAGATGAAGTGCTCAGCTTGAAAAAAGTCCTCATCTCTACTGGAATGCTGCAACCCAGCTTCTCTGAGCACAAGGAAGGAACCCAGAGAAACCAGAAACCAGAGGAGAGAAGAAAAGGTCAGCCCTCTATTAATACCCAGTTTACTCCTCCCTCCAGGATCAGACTCCTCTCCTGCTCAGTGAGGGGGTGCACTATACCACATTTTGCCACAGGGGAAACTATTTCAATAGAAGAACAAAGGCAGGGAAAGTTTTGAAAGTCTTGATCCTCCAGTGGTCTGGGAAGCTAGGACTGCTTGGCTTTTCCTGGGGCACCTTGATCAGAAGGAAAATAGAGGGTGAGAGAGATGCTGTCTCACAGTCAGTATGCATTAAGTATATATCATGTGCCAGGCACTGTGCTCCATGCTAATGACATAAAGAAAGCTCACCATCTAATTAGGGGCTTCTCTTGAAACCAATAGCATCTAGGTTCTGGAGGTCAACACTGGGGAGATGGAAACAGGTCAGGAAGGCAGCTAAAATATCTGAAGGGGCTACTCAAGTTTCTCTACAAAAGGGGTTCTTAACCTGGGGTCCATAGACCCATAAGAGGTCTTGTGGTTTGATTTCAAGGGGTCTATGATCTTGAATGGGGGAATAAATTTCATCTTTATTTCAATGTAATTGGTTTCCCAGGTAATTCTATGTACTTTATTTTATTCACTTAAAAATATTATTCTGAGTAAAGTTTCATCGGTTTCATCAAATTACCGGGAAACACATGATATAACAAAAGGTTAAGGAGCTCTTCCCCACTGGGCAAGGTTTTTTTAGTCATATTATAGTGATCTCAATTATTGTCTCCTAACAGAAGCAAGCAGTGACACAGATTATCTAACAGTAAGTATTTCTTTCTTTGCAACTGTAGTGGAATTTTCTTCCTACTTATCATGTTTACTTGTGCAAACCCTTTCAGCACATATTTTATTACTAAAATATTGAGTGCCGTGGAGGAGGACATGAGTATAAGAGAGGGAGAAGGAAGGTATAAAGGAATTGTTCTGAGAAACTTTTCCAGCTGCCAATGATGATGTTATGCACTTGGATTCCTAAGGTGCTGCAAATAAGAGTATTGTAGTTGTTGAATCATGTCTGACTCTCTTTGAACCCATTTGGGGTTTTCTTGGTAGAGACACTGGAGTGGTTCACCATTTCCTTCTCCAGCTCATTTTACAGATGAGGAAACTGAGGCAAACAGGGTGAAGTGATTTGCCCAGGGTCACACAGCTAGTAAGTATCTGAGATCAGATTGGAACTCAGGAAAATGAGTTTTCCTGATTCCAAGCCCAGTGCTTTGTGCACTATGGCTCCAACTAGCTGCCAAGTAAAACCTTCTTTAGCCACTTGTGTTTACTTTCAACAAATAGAGTCCAGGCTGGAAAGCTGGATGGCTACTTGTCAGATATTTTATAAAAGAGGCTAGTGGGTCAGATATGGGCCAAACTAAATGATTTCTTTTGTCCCTTTTAATTCTGAGATTCTGTGATATAGACAGGCTAGTGTTCTGATGTGGGGCGGTGAGGTGGTATGGTGGATAGCACTGGGCTGGGAGTCAGGAAGACCTGAGTTAAAAAGACCTTACTCATTTCAGTTTCCCCTTTTCTCTCTTCTCCTGTCCCTCCCCATCAACAAGGGAAGATGTTTGGGAGAGGTTTAAAGAACTTGTACGTATTTGTAAGATTGTATGTTGTGTCCTAAACGGGAGCCTGCGAGACATTTGCAGCTTGCTTTCTTTCCTTGTAAAGGGCCATCTCTGCCATCTGCTCTTTTAGATGAGCCATGGAGGGAAGGAGGAGGCTTGTCCTAAGAAATAGATCGCCATTATCTCGTGGTGTGGAGAAAATAAGATAGATTCATCTTTGGCAATTATCTGAGCCCTTTGAGTAAGATTGGGAGAGGGTTCTGCCTCAAGTCTTTCCCCACTCACCTCATTTGTCAAAATGACCTCCCTAAAACTCAGGGTTTACCATGTCACGGTCGCTGCTCGATAAATTCTAGTGGTTCCCTGTCACCTTCAGAATGGATTGTAAAATACTCTGTCATTCAAAACCCAAAGCCCTTCATTACCTGCCTGTCCCTTCCAGTCTTCTTCTTCTTCCTCTTCTTCTTCTTTTTTTTTTTGCGTGGCAAAGCTAGTAAGTGTCAAGTGTCTGAGGCTGAATTTGAACTCAGGTCATCCTGAATCCAGGTGCTTTATCCACAGCACCACCTAGCTGCCCTACCTTCCAGCCTTCTTAGACCTTCTTATACCTCTCTCCTTCTAGGTACGCTTTGATCCAGTGACCCTGCCCTTCTTGCTGTTATTTGAATAAGACATTCTATCTTCCAGCTCTGGACATTTTCATTGGCTATTCCCATTTGTGGAATATTCTTCTTCCTCATCTCTGCCTCTTGGCTTCCTTCATGTCACAGCTAAATTCCCACCTTCTACAAGAAAGTCTTTCCTAATTCCCCTTCAATTCTGTTGGTTATTTCCAAATTATATATACTTTGATTGTATATGGTTGTTTGCATATTGTCTCCCCCATTAGACTGAGAATCTTAAGAACAGGCATTATCAGGGGGCAGCTAGGTGGTGCAGTGGATAAAACACCTGCCCTGGATTCAAGAGGACCTGAGTTCAAATCTAACCTCAGATACTTTGACACTTATTAGCTGTGTGATTCTGAGCAAGTCACTTAACCCTCATTGCCCCGCAAACAAAAACAAAAAACCACAAGAAAACAAGAATGGGAATTGTATCCCTAGTGCTTAGCACAGTGCCCAGTATGTAATAGGTGCTTAATAAATGTTTATTGACTGACTACTCAGGAAAATTCTGCCAATGGAAGTTTAGGAAACACTAGAGACCTCAGAGACCAGGAATTAGAAGGAGTACAGAAGAGAGAGGGAATAAGCATTTCTTAAGTGCCCATTATATATACCAGGCACTGTGCTAAGTAAATTTACAAATATCTCATTTTAGCCTCACAATACTTGCGAGGTGGGGGTTAGTATTATCCCTTGAATCCAGAATACTGGATTTAGAAGCTGGAAGTTTTGGGTTTAACTCCTAGCTCTATCACTTATTACTGATTATGACCTTATTCAAGTCACTTCCCTTCTATGGGACTCAGTTTCCTCATTTGTAAAAGGAGTAGGTTGGACTAGATAATCTCTAAAGTTTCTGAGGTCTTTTTCAACTCTAAAATCCCATGATCCCTTGACCTTTCCTTGGAGAAAGTGAGTTTTGCTATGGAGGGAAGGGCCCTGACCCATCCATGCTTTCCAGTGGCCTCTTGTCCCAGTGCCTGCTTGACTGCCTCTCTGGGGGATGTGAAGGGCAGATGTTAGTGTCTGGTACTGGAGGTGAGATATCCTTGTATTACAATGAAGGTAAATGCCCATCTCCTCTACTTTTCTACTGCTCTAAGTCCCTTGCCTCTGCTCTGTAATCTTCCCATAGAAGAGGCCAAACAATCAGTCTAAGAGGGAAAAAGAATCAGGACTCCTGTCACTGAGCGGCCCAGTTCCTTTTATCAGGGATAACTCACGCTCCTTCCTCATCACCTAAGGGTACTAAAAAAATGTAGATTCATCCCTAACTACTCCTATCCAGAGCAAAACAGAACATGGGAAGGTTCTTTTAGTGGGGTAGGTGTACTCCTTGACCTTGTGAAGTCAGCATAGCATAGTAGAATTTAGATTTAGAAGGAGCTTTAGTAATCACGTAGTCAATCAAACAGCCTGGTGCTTTGATGTCAAGATCATCTCCTGTTAGAGGCAATTGGTAGGGCAGTAGGCCTGGAGTCAGAAAGACCTGAGTTCAAATCCAGTCTCAGGCACTTAGCTGAAATCACTTTACCTCTGTCTACCTCAGTTTCCTCAACTATAAAATGGGAATAATAATAGCACCCACCTCACAGGGTCGTTGTGAGGGTCAAATGAGGTAATATTTGGGAAAAGCTCTTAGCACAGTGTCATAAATGCATATTTCTTCCCCTTTCCCCAACTCTTGCAACATCACTTCATTCACAGGCCCTCCTTCCTGAGAAGGGAATCTCTCTGGTGTCCCTCATCAAGAAGATGGGAGTTCCACACCTCCTGTATGTCTATGTTCCTTCCCAGAAAGCTTTCCAACTATCTGTCACCACTTTTCTAGCTATGTGTCGCCTCCTTTTAGATCCAAAGGCCCAGGACTTTGCCATAGAATCAAGGCTGTTTGAACTCAGCTGGATAGCTTCTCTTTCTTCTGGGCCAGCCCTTTAAAATGCTCCAGGACTCCAAAGGGTATTTGGAATTCGTGATTATGGCCAGGATTGGCTTCCTTTCTACCCTTTCATTCATCATGACTAAGGAGATTCCTAAGGTTGCCGCTTTCATTTGCTGATGTCAGCTTCCTTCAAGTATACACACACACACACACACACACACACACACACACACACACACACACACATACCTTCAAAGTCATATCATGTACATTGTTTTAGGGTGAAAGTTGTGGTGAGGCATGCCTACCAATCATGTAACCAATGGAAGGGGAATGCAGCCACAGACTTTATCTCTGACACTTCTCTCAGTTGTACTGTATCCAGTGGTTTCAGTCAAATCCAACTTTTTGTGGCCCCATTTGGTTTTTTTCTTGGCAAAGATTGAAGTGATTTGCTATTTCCTTCTCTACCTCATTTTACAGATGAGGAAACTGATGCAAATGGGGTGAAGTGACTTTTCCAGGGTCACACAGCTAGTAAGTATCCTGACTCCAGCACTCTATCCACTATACTACCTAGCTGCCCCACTGTGTTCAGAGGCTACAGCAAAACTCAGTGGCCTAGGTAGAGATTCTCTTCCAAGCCCTGGTTTTCCAGAAGCCCAAAGCTTTACAGGGCTCAAGTCTGCAGCACCACCTCCCTACCCCCAAGGGAACTCTTCAATTCTCCAAAGCATGCCTGTGTTTCTAGCCTTCTGTTTTCGAGGTTGCATACTTGCTACCCTCTGATTCATCTGGCTCAGGGGCTGAGAAGGTGGTGGGGGCTTATGGGATGAGCATCAAAAGGCAGGTTCTCCAATTTCTGGAAGCATCATCTAATCTGCAAATACACCTAATCTTTCCTCTACCCTGCCTCTTCTCAGTATTCTTCTTTTGCACCCCTGCATGGTGGTCCTCAAAATTTTTTAAAAATTATTTTATACAAGTTCTTAGTCTGTGTCTTTTGTATGCATCCTGTCAATCTCTAGATTGAAGACAGGAACTCTGAAGGCAAAAAAAGTGTTGGTTTTTTCTCTCTTTTGTCTGCATCTTCCTTCCTATACTCTTTTCCTTCCCTACCTTCTTTTCTTTCCCTCTCCCCCTTCTTCTGCCACCAAGAAGTCGAAGAATATGAACCTCCGAGCTAATTTGCCAAATCAAGGCCCAAATCCCCGAGGCCCCCTAAAAGTGGTCTGACCTGAAAAATCACCTTTGACTTGAAAACTTGTTGACCTCAGTGACCCAGAAGTCAACAAGTGAGGAGGGATACAAACAAACATCCTTTCTTCCCACCTCCCAGGACAGATGGACAGTGACACCTACAGGCTATCTCAGATGTGGCTATTTACCCAGAGGGGCCCCAGGGAACAAATTCCTGCATCTGTTGCTTGTTTCTCTGAAGTGTGGAAGGGAAACACTAGGGCTTCTTGCTGTTCATTTCAGAACTCTCTGTTGGCTGTGCTACAGATTTCTAGCTTTTCATTACTGCAAGTCCTCAACAACACCCTCCCTTTCCCCCTAGATTGAGGGTGTGGGGTGTGGAAATGGAGGGAGGTGGTTTTTGCTTATTTTCCCAATTGGGAACATTGGGGTTACACAAAGGTTACACTTGTTTGTCACTAGGAATCATTCTATCTTTGGCGTCCTCAAATCACAGAAGAACCTTCAGTGCCTGGTCATATCCATAGGCTAAGAAACTTCTCTCCATTGCAATAGCAGAGGTATATGTGCGTATGGCCCAGGACAGTATACACTAGGGTCCTTGTATTGTAGGAAAGCCTCTTAATGTCCTCTCCCCACCATGACCCTTAGCAATTCTTTCTATTCCTTTCATTCAGGGATATCAGTGGTAGAGGAAGGCTCAACTAAAGATCTAAGGGGGGGGGGGAGCGGGAGCTAGGTGGTGCAGTGGATAAAGTGGAAAAAGCACTGGCTCTGGATTCAGGAGGACCTGAGTTCAAATTTGACCTCAGACACTTGACACTTACTAGCTGTGTGACCTTGGGCAAGTCACTTCACCCTCTTTGCCTCATAGAAAAAAAAAGAAAAGATCTAAGCGGGGCAGAGTGGGAATCTCTTCTCTTGGCCAGGCTATACCAAAGCTTTCCCTATCCCTAGACCTATCTGGCTCCAGCTGCTCCCCTAATCCCGGGATAAGGGTGAGATTATGTGAGTGGGCATAGAGCAGCACAAACTTGGGAGCTATTCTTCCTCCAAGGATTCATCCTGAATCCTGAGTAAGGTTTTCCTGCCCCTGGAAGCTACTGTGCTCTCTGAGAATGTGGTCCCCACCCATCTTTGAGCACTGCTGTTCTCCCTAAATCTCAGAGGGTGACTCTGAGGAGGGGGGAAAGATTTAAGGATCAGGTAGAGAGCTCACTGCTGTTTTACCCAGGGGACAGTGGGAGATATTGAAGCATGGGGAAGGATTTGGGAGTCCTGTACAGCTGAGCTCAGCCCCATAAAGACCTTCATCTCTCTCTGTCTAGCAATTTGTCAGTAGCTATGGCTAAAGGGATAAGGAAGAGAGACAATCATGGGAATTTCTTGGAGTTATGTCTGGAGTAGGCATGTTCTAGACAAGTTAGTGGCACCCAAATAGATGCCCAACACAACCCCTCTCTTGCCCTGTTACTTTCACTTGAACCTACTTCCTCTTGTCCAGGAAGCCCACTTTGCTTTGGTAGAATTGGATCCAATACCCTCCACTTCCTACCTGACCAGAATGTCCCTGTGCTTCATACTGGATGGATTTATCTCACTGTCCTGCCTTCTCTGACTTGGGTTAAATATGAGCTCTTTGCTCATGGGGCTCTTGGATCACTTCTGCTTCTCTCCCCTGGGGAAATTCACAAAAGATTTGTAGGAAGAAACTACCTCTCATTTAACTTCTATTGTGGAATCTTCTCTTCAGAGATTAGAGACCAGCAAATAGGGAAGGGAACAACTTTAACTGGGGTCCTGCTGAAATCTCTCTCTGTCTCTCTCTGTCTCTCTGTCTCTGTCTCTCTGTCTCTTTGTCTCTGTCTCTCTCTGTCTCTCTCTCTCTATCCCTCCCTCCCACTGCCCCACCTCACTGCCAATTTCTCCAGGATAAGAGATAGCAGTTTCCAGACCTCTGCTGTTCCTTTCCCTCTTGAACCCTTTAAAAGGATTAAAAATAAAACAAACCAAACCCCACCCCACCCCCAAACCTTACCCCCAACAAATGGCTCTCTGGAGGAGGCTTATCTGATTTGAGACTGCCACCTCAGAGATTTTTACTGTGAGATCAATTCTTTGTAAACCTTGAAGACTATATAAATGTGCAATTATTATAGTTATTGACGTCAGTCTCGACTATGCAAAGAAGCCCCTTCCGTTTCAAGACTGATACCGTGATATCCCCAGATTCACGTATTTAAAAACAAGTAGACATTAGTCTGGATTTAATGTCTGTATCCCAACCATAATCTCAGGGCACAGTCCAGCCAATTCCTCCCTAATTCTCCCCTGCCCAACTGTGGTCAGCCTCCACCAGCTTTCCCAAGGCACTGGAACCCAAGTCCTCACTCATAATCCTCCTCTAGACCTCACACTCCTGAAAACCTCCCTCCTACCTCACCCAGAGAAGAGCGGCCAGCAACCTATCTCTTACCCTGTGACGATCTCAAAGGGCGGTAACTCAATCAGCTCCTTCAGTTTCTCCGGGTCATCCAGGTTGTCAGAGTCCCCCTCTCCATTTTGAGGAGCAGCAGCAGCAGCAGCAGCAGCAGCTTCTTCTTTCTCAGCCATTTTGGGGATAGCTATAGGAGTCACAGGAACGAAGGGTCTGGGGCTTGGGGGCTGGCTAGGCCACAGGCAGGCAGCTAGCTGGGCTGCTGAGCAGCAGCTGTCAACAGCTAAATCAGGCTGAGAGTAGCAGGAGAGAGCTGGGACTCTCGGAGCTCAATGTCCCCTGCCCCTTCGTGGTACAGGCCTTATAACCAGTGCCTTCCCTCCCCCACTCTTTTTTTAATTGAGTGACGAATATGTTGGAGTGGGGGAAGTGGAAAATCTTGGCCATTGGAATCCCCTATTTATCAGTAGGTAGAGACAGAAAGTTGGCAGGTCAGATGTCCTGGCCTCCCTCTTTCCAATGCCTCCCTTAACTCACTCACTACTCCCTTGCTCTACTCCAGCCTAGTATTTATGCTCATCAACTCTCCGCTCCCTCAACCTTATCTAGGGTAGGTCGCGGTGATGGAAGAGCGACCAGTGTCTCCTGAAAATTTAGTTTGGGGTCACCGGGGACTCTAAAAAGGGATAAAAGGTCTTTTGGAAGGGGAGTTGGGAAGGGTCAGGATGGGGGAAATGTGGGAATAGACTAGGTCAAAGTTCAGTAAATCAGGTTGGAATGGGAGCTGCAGAATGGGAAAAAGGCAAGGCCTGAGCTGTTGGTCCAGAATTAACGAATGCTAATTTGTCCATGTTTATTTAATTGCAAGCCATATAGTCATTCCATCTCCCCACAGTGCCATGCCCCCTTGCTCCTAAAACCGGAGGAAAGTCCTCAGAGTGCCAGACTTTCAAATATGGCTGAAATGCTCAGTGTCCAGCAAGGGAATCCCAAGCTGACCTAAGCTGGGTTGGGTGTGACTGGTCAGGGACATTTTAGAGTGGTCCCAGGCCAGTGAGGCAAGAGGGCTCTAGGTGACTATGCAGGCTTACTTGGCCAGGAACATCTGCAAACATTCATGTGCAGCTGGAAAATACATTCGGGGATAAATGGGAACACAACCTCGGGTGTCTATGTATAAGTGGCTCAAGGGTATCATGGGGAATGCACTAGGGGCAGGGTGTACATACATGTCACAGAGGTGCTTACAGTGACAGAGTTAATTGGTTGGTGGGTGGTGGCTATGGACCAAGGATGGGCAAATAGAAAGCAGCAAGAAAACAAAATATATAACAAAGTCTGCCTTTATCATGGCCAAGTAGATAGAATACATTTACATACAAGGCATCTCAAAAGTCTTAGTACAGTTTTAAGCTATTAAAGCTAAACACTGCACCAAGGCTTTTGGGACATCTTGTAAAATGAATTTTAATTTGCCTTGAATATGACATTTCTAAAGAATTGTGGAAACAGATCCCATGCTTGCACTCTGCACTGCCCCTCCCCCCCAACTTTGCCTGGTATGAGATCTTCAAGCCCTTTTTTATTATTAATAATAATGATGTCACAACAATAATTCATGTTTTTAAAAAATTTTTAAAGAATATTTTTGTCTTTGTTTTTGGAAGAAGTGGAGTAGGCAATAAAGATGTCTGCATTTGTGTGGCCACAGTGTTATTTATATTTGAGATTAATTTCAATTCTCAGAGAGGCACAGCGGGCCAGATCTGGATTCAAACCCAATCTCAGACACTTACTAGCTGCCTGACCCTGGAGAAGTCACAACATCTGTGAATGAGCCTCAGCAACCTCCTAAGACTTAGCTTCTAAAATGCCTGGATTCAGTTCACCACTTCTGACTTTTCACTTTGGGGGAATCTTTTTCCTTTTATCATAGCTTCCTGTGTTTTGACTACATGCATGTAATTATGGTTTAAAAGTGGGAACATCAGGGTTCATGTTTTTACCTCAACCTCTGACACAATATGGATCTCAAACCAATTGTTTAACCAATCTTGGCTTTAGTTTTCCCACCTCTGATGTGTATAGAGTTCTTCCTACTCTTACAAGGAGTGGTCTCAAGGGGAAGAGATGAGAAGGCATTAAGAGGTTCCCCTGTCCACTCTCCACCTCCCCACCACCTTCTTCCAGGCTCTGGTTACTGACAGTTTGGTCAATATTTCCAATATCCTCACCCTTTGACTTAGAGTGAGTTGAGGGGCAACGGTGGGATGGTGGTAGAGGAATCTTTTTTTATACCTCCTGGGCCTCTGAAAGCCCTCTGCAAGTAACCCAGTCTAGGCTCTCTGTCCCTCTGCTTCCAATGCTCCCTCTGACATTTAGGAGAGTGGTTTTGTGCCAAGTGCCCTCTCCCGATGAGTGATAGCTTCCTTTACCACCATATTCTCCTCCTCCCTTCCCTAGATCCATCCCTGGAGGTCCCTTTGACCCTCACTGGTTATTTTTGACTCCCCTTGGGGGCGGGAGTGGGGGAGGCTAGATTCCCTTGCTTTCATGCCCAACCCAGGGCATTTTCCCCAACCCCCACCGCTCCTCAAAGCGCTCCAGTTAATCTGGGGAATTCAGTGCCAGAGACCTGGCTCCTCCCCGTCCAGCTGCTACTGAGCTCCTTCTAGGGCAGTGAACTACCCTCTAGGGCCCCCTCCCCAATTCTCAGTGGATTTAAAGAGCTCACAGTAACATCCTTGGCTAAGAGAATCCTCAGACATATTTTAGCTCTTGCCTTCCTGCAACTTATATTCATCCACTCTATCAGGGAAGGGATGAGAAAGATCCAGTGAAAGGCTTCAGAGAGGGAGGAATTCAAAATAAACATCTTTTTGGCACCCACTGTGTACAAGACACTGAGGAAAATGAAATAGTTTAGAAAGCACATATCCCTGTCCTCTTTTGGCTTGTGGTCTCATGAAAGCTTTAGCACAAAAGTTAATCTACAAAATAGTGTATGATATGTGAATCAGGGAAAGCAACAAATGTGAAGTAGCCAGAATAACCAATTACCAAGCAGGAATTAGGAAGACTTCTTGGAAGAAATAACATTTTAATAGTGATGATAGTCTTTATAATGATCATAGCTAGCACTTTAAGGCTTGCAAAGTGTTTTACAAACATAATTTCCCTCCTCAAAACAACGCAGGGAGGTAAGCGCTATTATCATTCCCATTTTATAGGTGAGAAAACTGAAGTACATAGAGATTAAGTGACTTGCCCAGGGTCACACAGCTAGGAATCGTTGGAGGCTGATTTGAAATTAGGTTTTTCTGACTCCAAGACCAGTAATCTATCCATTATATGATCTAACTGCCTAGCTGGGATATAAAGGTAAAGGTATACTTTAAACAGGCAGGGGTGAGGGCATTCAGGGGAGGAACAGTATGAGCAGAGGCACAGAGGTGGGGAATGTGAACATGCATATATATATATATATATATATATATATATATATATATATATATATATATATATATATATATACACACACACATACATGCATACATGTATGTATGTATATTTATATGTGAGATGTCAAGTGGTCCAATTTGGCCAGATTGTAGATTAGGTGAGTGGGAATAGTATGAGAAAAAGTTGGGAGAAGTGGGATGGTACCAGATAGTGAGGGGCCTTGAATAACGGGCAAAGAAGCTTAAGTTTTACTGCATAAATAATAAATTTTGCAGGGGTTTTGATCAGAAGAGTCACATGACTCTAGTTATCCCTTGAGAAGAGGAGAGATTCTCACAATGAACCAGTGAATTGAGAGAAAGACAGAGACAGATAGAGACAGAGACACACACAGAGACATACACAGACACAGAGAGAGACAGACTGAGACTATTCCAGGAGCCTGGGTGCTTTTGACTGTGAACCTGAGGGAAACAAAGTCTAGGAGGATATGGGAAGGAATGGGATCACAACCCATGGGGAATAGGCCCTGCAAAGGTGAATGAACCTTAGAACACTGGCTCACAGAAAGAAATTAGGATGCAAAGGGGATAGAGAATAGGAAGGAAGGAAATAAGCATTCTTTAACCACCTACTGCTAGGCACCCCTACTTGCTTTGCAAGTATGATTTCATTTTATCTTCACAATAACCCTGGAAGGTAGGTATTGTTATTTTTTTTGTTTTGTTTTGTTGGAGGCAATCTCAATTAAATGACTTGCCCAGGGTCTTGCAGCTAGTAAGTGTCTGAGACCAAATTTGAACTCAGAAAGATGAGCCTTTCTGACTTCAGGCCCAGTGCTCTATCCACTCTACCACCTAGCTGTTCCTGCTATTGTTATAGTCATTTTATAAGTGAAGAAACTGAGGCAGACAGAGGTTGTGACTTGCCCAGGGTTGCTGTTAGTAAGTGTCTGAGGCTGGATGATGATAATAATAATTTATTTTAACATTTATATAGTGCTTACTATGTGCTGGGCACTGTGCTAACTGCTTTACAATTATTATCTCATTTGATCCTCACATCAATCCTGGGAGGGAGGTACTATTATTATCCTCATTTTACAGATGAGGACCTGAGACAGACTGCGGTGGAGTGACTTGTCCAGGGTCACATAGCTAGTGAACATTTGAGGCTGCATTTGAACTCAGGTCTTCCTGACTCCAGGCCCAACACTTTATCCACTGAGGAATAAAAACAAGGAACAAATCATTCCCTCCTGGACATGGCTCCATCATTCTTCAAGTTTTTGCCTCCCCTCAGTAATATTGAGGTGGCATTTAATGGGCAAGACTACATTAAGTTAGTTAAAAAAAAAAAAAGATTTTCAAAATAGAAGGGACCTCAGAGACCATCTAGAGTCCAGTCTCTTGATTTGAAAGATAAGGAAACTAAGGCCCAGGGTTACTCAACAAGAACCTACAACATGTTATGGAGGCAAAAGGCCTGCAACTGGATTCAGAGGATCTGGGTTGGAATCCTGTCTCTATCACTACTGTTGCATTGTTGTCGTCTGTCCTTTGTTCTCAAAGAAAACCATGACATTAGGAGGTGATGTCATGACTTGCACTGAATTGGATTTAAGTGATGGAGGGCTGTGCAAGGTCACCAACCTCACGCTCTCCTCCAGAGCCATCTGGATACAGTGGCAAGATATGAATCAGGATAACTGGAGATGGCTCCAGACATTTAAGGCAATTTCGGTTAAGTGACTTGCCCAGGATCACACAGCTAGTATCGATATTTGAACTCAGGTCCTCTTGACTCTTAGGTCAGTGAGAACTGTGCCACCTAGCTATCCCTACTACTGTTAGAACCTTGAACAAATCACTTAGCTTGTTTCCTCATCTGTTAAATGAGAAAGTTGGACTAATTAATTAGCTTCTGAGGTCCCTTCTAGATCTTAATCTAACATCTTATGAACAATTGCATTTTCTCTTCTCTTCCCACCGCCATTTAAATGCTCCCACTCTGGAGCATTTGTTGCCTTTTTCTATGAAGTGGAGACTGAAGGCAAAGCCTGCCTCAGTGGAGGCAGAGGGTTAATTCTCCTGGTAGGACTGGGTAACTGCCTGCCCAGGGGAAGGGAACAGAGTTGGCCTGGAGACAGGGGGAAAGAGAGGTTCGACTAGGGGAAGGTTTAAATTCTCAGAGTGATGAAAGGAGACACCTCCTAAGGCTCTTTGAAGGGACGGCTACTTTATGTGCAGGGACAGCTGGGGTCCGGATAGCATGTTGCCTCTCAGACTCAGCCCACAGTGACCTCTCTGTTCCCCCCACTCCTCCAGTTGTCACTACCCAGGCTAGATGTGGTACACAAACACAGGTCAACACACAGATGCTCCGTGGTGGGCACAACCCAACCCCTAAGGCAACAGGCTTTGTTGACATAAACAGTGTGTAGGAAGGTTGGGGAGGGGCTGGAGGCAGCCTGCACCCTTTGCAAAGGGAAAATGATTCTCTAGTGCCCCATTACCTTCAAAGGATCCTGGGTTCCTGGCTCAGCTTGGGCAAATTGTAAAGTTAAGTATAATGTGGCTTCTGTGTCTCTCCCTTCTTTCCCTCTCCTCCTTCTTTTTGTGCTTCTCTTTCAGGGCCCCATTCCAGCAGCCTATAGCTGCCATCTTACTTAGCCTGTCCCAGTAACGGGAGAAAGGGTATCTGATCAACTCACACCAAAGTGTCAGGGAATCTTCATGGCTGTGGCCCTTTCCAGATGTATTTGCATAGATAGGTAGATAGGTAGATGAAGAATGATAGATAGAGTACATTTTTGTTTTTATTGCCTGTCTCCTACAAAAAACAAAACAAAACAGATCAGAGAAATTATTTTTATGTCTCCTACAGGAAAAACCAGATCAGAGACAGACAGTAATAACATAGTACCAATTTATTTGTCCCAAGAACAAGCAGCATGAATCATGCGGAGACCCCTCCCAAAGAAGTTTCAAAAAAAGTTTCTCCTTTTTTGACAGTATATAAACCTTTTTTTTCTCTTTCACTGGTTACAGGATAACATCAGTTTTATAGCATGATAGAAATCCACCTAAAACAAATACTATAAGAGGCAACTTAAAGAAACAGGAAGGGTTTACCAAGGACAAAGATGCCTAGATATTTGATAAAGAGAACAATAAGATTTATTTACTCTCTTGGGGAAAGTTTAGTCAAAGGGCATTTTGCTTCAATTAATCCAGGGTTTCATAAAATCTGTTTGGATAACAAGGCAGTTCCATTAAATCCAGGTGGTCCATAAATTCTTATTAACAATAGATAGGAAAAAAAATGATATTTGGGGCAGCTAGATGGCACAGTGGATAGAGCAACATCCCTGGAGTCAGGAGGACCTGAGTTCAAGTCCGGGCCTCAGACACTTAATACTTACTAGCTGTGTGATCCTGGGCAAGTCACTTAACCCCAATTGCCTCACCAAAAAAACAAAAACCAAAACCAAAAAACAATAGACAGGTTGATAGATAGACATATACATACATACATATACATTTACATATAGATAGATGAATAGATAGATACATAGTTGGATACATAGATAGATACAAAGATACATTGATAGATAGATGGAGGATGAATTAAGTGCTTACTATGTGCCAGGCACTGTGCTGTCTTAAAATAGAATCTCATGGGAGAAGACAAGGTTTAACTCCAAAGGAATTAATCAGGGATGGTGAAATTTAGGATTTCAGTGGGCAATATTGGGAAAGGTTCCCCTCAAGTCATACCAAGTATATCTAGACAGTCTGAGCAATGCCATATAGTGGAGGAAGGTTTTATTGCTTCTCCACTACACAGACATACAGACACACACAGACACAGACACAGACACAGACACACAGACACACACAGACATACACATACCCCTTCCAGACATCTTCCAATGTCTGTTTACGTCCCCTACACCCAACTAAATTATGCATGTATAAATATACCAATGCCATCTCCTTCCTTTATCCAACATGGTCAGCACCCCCTTTTCAAAGCCCCTGTTCTGCCCTATATTTCTCTCCCATCTCAGACTCCTCCTGGGGTATGGGTATGAAATCAGGGCAGATTTACTACCTGGTAGTTTGGTCCTCCAGCTTCCCATTCCTACTATAATGAATCACCAAAACACTGTGTACACAAACTGAGGTGCTCATCAGTTATTTGGAAAAAACACACTCACAAAAACACCATGTACACACACTGAGGTACTTGGACACATGGAAAAACACTCTCACCACAGGACAAAAAGATATGTGCACACATATATACTCAAGCATGCTTTGGATGGTGGAATCCTGAGATATATCTGGCTCTGGCTAGAGGTAGCTTCTGATTTTATTTATACACAACTCAGGGGTAACTAGCAACAAGGGGGGGGGGAAGTGGAGGAAATGCTTCCTGCATGGGACTGGGGGCTGGAAATTGGTGTTGGAGGAGGGGAGAAGGTTGAACAGGTGAGGCAATGTAAGTTTAGGGACTATGAATCAAGGGACTGGGGTTGGAGGGGATGTGTTTTAGTAGATCAGAGACTAAGTTCTAGAAAGTACTGAGGAGACCTCTTGGACAACCTTATGTCTTCAGATTAAGATAGTCCTTGGTTTTCTGGAAGTGTGAGGAATGAGGTCTATACTATCTCTGCCAGTCCATACCACTTACCATAAACCGAAGCACAGGTATCTCTGACACTAACCCCTATGGAAGGTGTGACCTTAGGAAGGAGCCTGCCAACACAGTTCCTCCTTGGGCATGAACCCTAGTTTAGGACTTGAAATCAGGTTTTCTTGACTCCAAATCCAGCATTCTATCTAGTGTGCTTTCATAGCTGCCTAAATGGGATTTTTTTTTTTTTGTGGGGCAATGAGGGTTAAGTGACTTGCCCAGGGTCACACAGCTAGTAAGAGTCAAGTGTCTGAGACTGGATTTGAACTTAGGTTCTCCTGAATTCAGGGGTGGTGCTTTATCCACTGTGTCACCTAGCTGCTCCCCTAACTGGGATGTAAAGAATGAGTAGGCATTAAACAAATAGAGTGCAGGGATGAAGGCATTCATGTAGGGAACAGTGTGATCAAAGGCACGGAGATGGGAAATGTGGGCATGCATCTATACACATGCATGCATACAAGTGTATATATTTATGTGTATGTGTATATATAGGTATATATCAAACCATTCATCTATCAATAAACATTTATTAAGTACCTACTGTATGCCAGGCACTATGATAAACAGTGGGGATACAAAAAGAAGCAAAAGAAAGCCCCTGATCCCAAGGAGTTTACAGTCTAAAGCAGGGGGGTGGGGGTGGGGGTGGGGACACTATGCTATATACAAGATATGTATATGCTATATACAAGATAAATAGGAAATAACTAAAAGAGGGAAAGCCCTGGAATTAAGATGGATTGGGAAAGGTTTCCTGTAAAAGTTGGGATTTTAGTGGGGACTCAAAGGGAGTCAGAGAGGTCAATAGCTGGAGTGGAGGAAGGAGAAGATTCCAGGCATGGGGGACAGCTAGAAAAAATGACCAGAGTCAAAAGATGGAGAGTTTTGTTCATTCTTGTTCATAGAACAACATGGAGGCCAATGTCAGTGGATTGAAGCATATTGTTGAGGAATAGTGTAAGAAGACTGGAGGGGCAGCTAGATGGCGCAGTGAACAGAGCACCGGCCCTGGAGTCAGGAGTACCTGAGTTCAATTCCGGCCTCAGACACTTAACACTTACTAGCTGTGTGACCCTGGGCAAGTCACTTAACCCCAACTCCCTCACTAAAAAAAAAAAAAAAGACTGGAAAGGCAGGAAGAATCTAGGTTATGAAGGGCTTTGAATGCCATAAAGAACATTTTCTATTTGGTCCAGGAGGCAATAGGGAGCCACCGAAGTTTATTGCATAGGGGGGAGTGGTGACGTGATCAGACCTTCATTTTAGGAAAAGCATTTTAGTGGCTGAATGGAGAATGGATTGGAGTGGGGAGAGACTTGAGACAGGTGGACCCATCCTCAGGCTATTGCAATAATACAGGTGTAAGGTGATGAGGGCCTGCACTAGAGTGGTGACTGGGTCAGAGGAGAGGAGATGTATTGAAGAGATGTTGCAAAGGTGAAATCCACAGGCCTTAGCAACAACTTGGATATGGGGTGTAAGATATAGTGAGGAGTCCAGGATGATTCCTAGATTGCAGGCCTGGGGGAGTGGAAGAGTGGTGTTGCCCTCTACAGTAATAAGGAAGGTAGAGGATGGGGCAGCTAGGTGGCACAATGGATAAAGCACTGGCCCTGGATTCAGGAGTACCTGAGTTCAAATCTGACCTCAGACACTTGACACTTACTAACTGTGTGACCCTGGGCAAGTCAATTAACCCCCATTGCCCCGCAAAAAAAAAAAAAAAAAAAGAGGAAGGTAGGGGAAGGTTTAGGAGAAAAGGTAATGAGTTCCATTTGGGAAATATGGAATTTAAGATGTCTACCAAACATCTAATTTGAATATCTCTTAAAGGAAGTTGGAGACATGAGATTGGAGGCCAGTTAGAGAGATTAGGGCAGGAAAGGTGGATTTGAGAATCATCAGCATGGGGATGGTAATCAAATCCATGGGGGCTGAAGAGATCACCAAGTGAAGTAGTATGGTGAGAGAAGAGAAAAGAGTGCAGGACAGAACTCTAGAGATAGTTCCAGCAAAGGAGACAGAGAAGGACTGGTCAGATAGGTAGGAGAAAAAATAGGAGAAAGAGGTGTCCTGGATACCTAGAGAGAAGAAAGTATCAAAGAGGAAAAGAGTGATCAACAGTGTCAAAAGCTGTAGAGAGGTCAAGGAGAATGATGATTGAGAAAAGGCCATTGGATTTTTTTGGGGGGGGCAGGGCAATGAGGGTTAAATGACTTGCCCAGGGTCACACAGCTAGTAAATGTCAAGTGTCTGAGGCTGGATTTGAACTCAGGTCTTCCTGAATCCAGGGCCAGTGCTTTATCCACTGTGCCACCTAGCTGCTCCAAAGCCATTGGATTTGATTTTTTTATCTTTTAAATAGAATTTTATTTTCCAAAATATATGAAAAACAAATTTTAACATCAATTTTTAAAAAAACTTTTTGTTCCAACTTCTCTTCCTCCCTCCATTGGATTTGGAAACTAAGAGGTCATTAGTAACATTGGAGAGAACAATTTCAGTGGAATGATAAGATTAGAAACCAGATTGCAAGGGGTTAAGAAGAGAGTAATAGTGATGTGGGTTGAAAAAGTAGAGGCATCTATTTCAGACAGCCGTTTCAAGGAGTTTAGCTACAAAGGTCAGGAGAGATATAGGACCATAGTAGGGATGGAAAGATCAAGTGAGTATTTTTTCAGGATGGGGGAGACAAGGAGATGTTTATAGGCAATAGACAGGGAGAGTTCCAAAAGAGTGGGGATGACAGAAGGGGCAATCTATTGGAAGAGATGGGATTGAATGGGATCATTTGAATAATTCGAAAGGTTAGCCTTGGTAAGGAATAAGGCCATTTCATCATGTGAGACAGAGGAAAGAGTGGCAGAAAGCATCTGAGTGACAGGAGGATGAGGAAAAGGGTATAGGAAGGAGTTCGTGGTGAATGGCCTCAGTCTTTTCTGTAAAATATGAGACAAAGTTTTCAGCTGAGAGGATGGGGAGCCATGGGAGGTTAGAGGAGGGATGAAAAGGTTAGGAAGAGCTACCGTGGGGAGTGGAATAGTGAGTTAATAAGGCAGTTATAGTGGGATTGCCTAGCAACATTGAGGGGCCAGTTGAACTTGTGTAACACAAATTTGTAGTGGACCGAGTCAGAGTGGTTGTGTGATTTTCTTGGCCTTCATTCAGCTGCATGTATGTAGGTACAAAAGTGATGAATGGTAGGAGTGATCCTAGGCTGAAGCTTGGCTAGGCAAAATTGGTGATATGATAAGGGGGTGACTAGGGATTCAAGAGAGGAGGTCAGGGCAGAGTTGAATTGGTTCACCAAGGAGTCAAGATGAGGGGAAGAGTAGAGAAGGGCTTCTGCAAGGGAGACGGCCTGGGATAGAATTGAGGGGTCAAGGAATTGAAGGGCACAATAGGGATGAAAAGTGAGGTTATGTAAAGGAAGGCAGAGGGAGAGTTGAAAAACCAAATAGTTTGGCTTTTATGGTCAGTATATGGTCAGATAAAGGAATTTCAGAATTCTTGAATATGGGGGTGATACATTTGTGGATGATGGCAATATGGCAACATCTTTGTGTGTGGCTGAGGTATGTTGGAGTAGCTCATGGGAGGGTGAGTAGGTTAAGGAAGTGAATGGTTAGGACATTTGAGGGAGAATCAGTATGTATGTTGGAGTCCCCTAGTATGAGAACAGGAGTTGGAGAGGAAAGAAAAGTTGTAAGCCAAGTGTTGAACTCATTGAGGAAGGAAGGGGAGTGATGGGGATGGGTGAGTATGGTTTTCTGTAGACAACAGCTACCAGGATTTTGATAGGGTAGTAGATATAAATCACATGAACCTCAAAGGAAGAGAGGTCTTAGAGGAAGGAAGAGATCCTGAAGGGGCAATGGGAAGCAAGGAGTATTTTAACTCTCCCACCTTGATCAGTGAGCTAAGGAGAATGAATGAAGGTCTAGCCAGTATTAGTATATATAGTTTAGACCTAACCCCTCAGGGCTGTAGAAGGAACTCAAACTTTTCAACAACTGAATTTTGAATAGTGTATAAGGAAGAAAAAAGAGCAAGATGGTGAGACAGACATTCACAGATCATAGGATTGCAGATTTAAAGCTGAGAAAGAACTCAGAAGTCATTTAGTATAAACTCCTTGTTTTATAAATGAGAAAAATGAACCAAGGTCACAAATGGGTAGATCTTGAATTCATACCCAGGGACTCTGATTTCCGTAGCCCTGCTCTTGTTATCAAACTAGGGAGAGTGAAAGGGAAACATGCTTGAGGGAATGCCTTGGGGGCAGGCACAGGGATTTTTAACCTTAATACTTTATGGGAGGAGGCATTGGACCTGGGGTTCCACAGGTTTACCTAGAATAGAAAAATGATTGGCCTTGGAGTCAAAAGACCTTGAACAACTTGTATTTGATAGGTTCCTCCTTCCTTTTGTGATAGTACTGAGTGAAACTGCCCCACCCACCACTTTAGACTAGAAAGGAGACAACCCAAGATCCTGAGCTCAAGAGCCCTGGGATTAAGAACACCCTCCTTTTCCTGGACTACTGACCCCACTCCCAGGGAGCAGGCCCTGGGGAGATGAAACCTGGCAACTGCTTCTTCTTCTGACATTTTAGTTCTAGCTCAGTCACTCTTGCGCGCACACACACACACACAAACACACACACACACACACACACAAACACCCCTATGTGGAAATGCCTTTACCCCTCAGGGGGTTTCTCCCATTAGGCCATTATGGCATCAGTACAGCTCATTTTAATTTGGACCACCCTCAAGTCACGTCAACCAATGGAATTGAATTATCCTCGTCAATTAGCTTTGATCAATGTATGGTGACCTGCCTCTATCAAAAGAGGATAAAAGCCTTGACCACTTGAGGTTGTCTACAGCTTGGCACTTGTCTCACTCTTGGCTCAGAATGGTATTCCTTGGGGAGCACTTGCTTCTTAGGACAGTGTAGGTTGGTAGGCCATGATAGATAACGTGGCATTGGGGCTTTTATGCTTGTGTTAACTGCCACGTGGTCAATCCTTTACTAATATATAATATTACCTAATAATAAATGATTACTGCCAAAATGAGTGCAATAGCTATTATTATATAAATAGCCATTAATATTATAAATGGTAGAAATAATTTTATAAAGCACAGTTTAGCCCCAATAATTTAGAAAACACAAGGCTAACACAGGAGAAAGTGTTTTGAAACGAGCAAACCTAGGGGTAGTTAGGTGGCACAGTGGATAAAGCACCAACCCTGGATTCAGGAGGACCTGAGTTCAAATCTGGCCTCAGACACTTGACACTTACTAGCTGTGTGACCCTGGGCAAGTCACTTAACCCTCATTGCCCTTCCCCCCCCCAATAGCAAACCTTTATAAATGTCAAGGTTTGATTTGGTTTTATAGGGACTATAATTTCATCCCCATAGGGTGCTCCTAGTAAGAGTAGCCTGGGGCACTAAGAAGTTAATGGCTTACCTAGGGTAACCTGTTGCTAATTTTTGAAGAGGACCAGTGATATCACTAGGCAACCTTGAGTTGCTAGTGAATTGGATGTAAGTGAGGTAGAATTGCACTAAATCCTCAGCCTTACTCTCTCTCCCAGAGTCATGGCAGTTCAGTTACAAGACAAAAGTCAAGATGACTGGTGATAACTGGGGATGCAGTGGATTATCTCGGCATCTTTGATGTCTGACCAAACTCTAAGCCCTCCATAGCACCAGATTCAGCCACCTTTATGGCCTTTGGAACAAATTGTTCTCATCCCCCCTTTCTGCTGGGGGGGGGCAGTCTTCTCATGCTTGGGGTAGCCATCCCCCTAACTCACCAATGGGTTGGAGGCCTGTCAGTTACCCTCCACCTAGATTAGCCTGTTTGCCGAGATAGTTTTACTGGGGAGTGGATACAGTTTCTTGGAGCCACAGGTGAAAGTTGGGTGTCAGGTAGACACCAAAGATAGATGACCATCCCTGAAAAGGGCTTGGCAAGCCCTCACACCAGAGGTGCTAGTCTTCCCTGAACACCCCATACACTCCAAGGTCACATGGATAATTATGTAAGAAACCAGGACTTGGCCAGGTCTTCCTGACTTCAGGGCCAGAGCTCCACCCACAAGCCCTAATGGCTCTCACTATTACTATTGCTATTATATTATTTATAGACATTTATACTTATGCATTCACATGTATTAATATTGAGGTTTTCAAATAGACATGTTTATACATAACATTCATCAATTTCTCAGAACCAATAAAATTTTTATTTTAACTATAAAATAAGCTTCTTTTAAACAAAATCCTCTTCATTTTAATAAGCAAATGATGATAAAGTAGGAATGGGGTAGCTTGGAATTAGAGAGGAGGTCCAAGATCAGCGTTGTTTATTAGGAAGGGTATGGGAATATTGATCAGAGACTATGTTTGGGGATTCCTTGTCCCTCCCCCCTTTTCCCTCCCTCATTCCTCAGTCCCTTCCCTTAGCTTTCTCAGTCCCAACCCTTGACATTTCTCCCCTTTTTTCCCTCCTCAAATTTTCCTTATCTCAGTCTATCTTCTCTCCGGTGGATTGAAGCTGGGGTTGTGAAGATAGCTGTGGTTCTGAACTGGAGTTGTCCATCCATAGATGATAGGCCAATGAAGTTGTCAGTGTAAGCCAGGCCAGGTAGGGCAGCAGGAGCAGGACAGCTAGGCCATTGATGGAGTGCCAGCTCAAGGCCATGCCCAATACCAGTCCATAGAGCAGGAATAGGTGGCATAGGACCTGGAGAGAGAGAGGGATGGACAGTGATATGGGGAATAGGGGTGGGGTGGAGGTGCAATTAGGCCAGGGAAATAGAAGGGATAATCCTGGTATCAGTAAGAGTTTCCTTTCTATAGTATTCCTTCTCCCCTACTTTAGCCCCCTACTTGTTCCACAGACTGTATATTCTGGGACTTCCTCAATAAATGCTCACTGAATGAATGAATGAATGAATGGTCCATTTTGTGGATCTTAAGGTATGGTCTCTTTCCCCTCCCTTCTTTCTCCAAGACAGTCCCATCCCATCAATGCACAAACCCAACCCCATTCCTGAATACCTCCACCCTTACCAGACTAAGGTTGTGGGTTCCGAAGAAGAGGAACAGTATGATCCAGTTGAGGATGAGCTGAGTAGCATAGAGTCCAAGGGGCAGGGCCAGAGGAAGACTGAAGCCCCCACCCAGATCCTTCCACACCAGATAGGAGGCATATCTTTGGGGAGGAAGTAAAGAATGTACTTTAGTGGGGAAGGGTTGGAGGGAATGGACAGTGGATGGGAAGGGCAGGAATGGAGAAGGGGTCATTGGAGGGGCAGCCCTAGGACAACCAGGGTAGGAAGTGTGGCACAAGAAGAAGTCTTAGGGGGGGGCAGCTAGATGGCGCAGTGGATAAAGCACCGGCCCTGGATTCAGGGGGACCTGAGTTCAAATCCGACCTCAGATTCTTGACACTTACTAGCTGTGTGACCCTGGGCAAGTCACTTAACCCTCATTGCCCCGAAAAAAAAAAAAAGAGGAAGTCCTAGATCCCCACTGAAGCAGGAGGGTACAGGTGTCAGAGTACAGGCCTGAGGGAAAATTACTGTAAGAAGAGACTGGGGACCTGATAACAATGAATGTTTCTAATAGCACTTTAAGCTTGAGGAAATGCTTTCCTTACAACAATTCTGTGAGGGTAGTTCAGGCCCATTAAATATGCATTTTACAGAAGCAAACATAGACTTAATTAAAGTAACTTGCCTGTGTCCACACAACTATTAAAGTATGGGAACTAGGTAGGATCTGAACCCAGATCTTGTGACTTTCAGTCCAATGCCCTTTCCTTTATATGACACTCCCCTTTGAGAGACAGAGGGTATCCTGAAGTAGGGTGAGGAGGTATAGCTGAGAAGTAACAAAGTTGTTCTTTAATTGACTAGTTGAGTCCGACCCTATTTGGGGTTTTCTTGGCAAAGATACTGGAATGGTTTGCTATTTCCTTCTCCAGCTTATCTTGTAGATAAAGAAACTGAGGTAAATGGGTTTAAGTGACTTGCCCAAGGTCACACAGCTAATAAGTATCAGAGAGGCTGGATTTGAACTCAGGTTTCCCTGATCCCTGGGTCAACATTCTCCACTTTGCACCCAGTTAAGAGCTGGAGACAATTTGGGATGGAGAATCATCCCTGGTGGAACAGACATGGGTCTCTGGAAAGTTGCAGAGTTTTTAATGAAATGGTAGACCTTTCTTCAGTAAAAGAAAAGATAGGGATAGGAACTAGGTAACTGGGGGCATGGTGAATAGAGAGTTTCTGGAATCAGGAAGACCTGAATTCAGATTTAACCTCAAACACTTACTAGATGTATGACCCTGGACAAGTCCCTTAACCTCAGTTTCTTCAGTTGTAAAATGGGAATGATAATTGTATCCAGCTTGCAGGATTGTTGGGAAAAGTAAATGAAGTAAGATTTGAAAAAACACTAAACACAGTGCCTGGCACATAGTAGTCACTATCTAAATGCTTATTCCATTTTCTTCTTCCTTCTCCCTCTTCATATCTCTAGAGTGGGGCTTGTTACAGAAGGTATAGGCCCTGAGGTGCTTTATTCTTATTCTAGCACTAGGAAACAATGGGGCTGGGGCCTGGAAGTTGGGGAAAGGATTACATTTAGGGCCTCACCCCATGGTGGAGTAGATGACAGTCCATATGGTTAGGAAAAGCTTGTTGGGTGGCCACCAGGGTGGCTTTTTCAGGGTGTCATACCAGGTGGGCATGTGCTGTCGAGCAAACAACCAGCCCACAATGGGCCCCACGTGGGGCAAAGCCATGAAGAAGGTGCTCTGAGGCCACATTGTCCAGTGGGGCTGAGCCTGGAGAAGAAGAGGAGAAGCCAATGATCAGGGTGGCCCTGAGTTCTACCCCTTCTCCCAGCCCTTTGCTCCCTTCCCAAAACTCTTCCTTTCAGTTCTCACTTCCTTTCCCATGACTGTCCTTTTGAAAAACAATAGACTAATCATACACTGGTTCTGTGACAACTAGAAACCAACATCCAGAGTGTTGGACTTGTAGTCAGGAAGACTTGTGTTCAAATCCTGCTTCTTATACTTACAGCACTGGGAGCAACCTCAGTTTTCTTATCTGTAAAATGAGGAAAATAATAAATAGCACTTATATCATGGGGTTATTGTAAGGATCAGATGAGATGACATATAAGATGCTTTAACAACCTTAAATCACCTAGTTCATCTTTCTGTTTTTCTAAACCGCATGAAAAAACTTGAGGACCTGACTCAAATCCCATCTCTGCTTGGAAACTTCTAGTGCTGTTCTGGCCCATAGAATAAACTATGTCTTCTCTCACCCTTGTAGCACTTAGTGTCTTTACCACTCATGGAGCATGTAGTGTATGTAGACTGCCTCATTGTTTAATGTGTGCTCTTCTCTTCTCCCCAACAAGACTGTGAGCCATCTGATGTTGAGTCTTGTATGTCCCTCAAAGAACTTGCCAGAGGGCTGCACACATAGACGACTCTCATTGAATTGAAATGAACAAAGCACCACTGAACTCAACCAGAGGCATGATGGGTATGATGCTCAAAGGGTCAAAAGAACTGAATTTGAATCCTGCTCTGCTATGAGATAACCTGGGTGAGGAGGAGGGACACTATGCCAGGTACTGTGTGAAGCACTTTGCAAATATCTAATCCTCACAACAACCCTGGGAGGTAGTAGTTATTATCCCCACTTTACAGTTGAGGAAACTGAGGCAGGCAGTGGTTAAATAACCTACCTAGGATCATATAGCTAGTAAGCATCTCAGGTCAGCTCTGAATTCAGGTCTTCCTGACTCCAGATCTACCCACTAGCTACCATATTGGGCAAATTACTTCTCTAAGGCCTCTGTGGGTTTCAGGTTCTTCCTCAATAAAATGATATAGCTGGATTATGATACTAAAGATCCCCTTTCAGTGTGAAATCCTATGAATCCCCTTGCACCTGCCCTTGGACTACATTTCAATCTCTTGTTTAAGTATCTAGTCACAGCCAGGAATGGTGGGGTTTCTTTTGAGTAAATATCTGACCTTCCCCATTCTGCTTCAGGAGTTATCTACCTTCCACAGGCATTCTGCCCCAGGGATCCCAAAGCCTGGAGGTACCAGTTCCTTCCCGCCCAAATTCAAACTCCACTGTTTGGCAGTCTGTTTACCTCCTTTAAGGAGAGGTTTAGCTTCATTTAGCATCTGAGACCTCAAGGGGCTGGAGATTTTCCCTAAGCTTCCCCACTTCCCAAGAGTAAGGTAGGGAACCTAAATTCAGACTGGGAAGCGCCTTGGTGAAAAAAAGAAAGACCAGACCCCAAAGCCACTCAGCTAGTAAGTGTATGAAACAGGATTCAAACACAAGTCTTTTGGACTGCAGGTTCACACTAGTATTTCTGCTTATTTGCATGAAATGCACATGTTGAGGATTCAGAATCCCCTAGTTCAGCCCCTCAATCTCACATATATTCTGTCCTCACATATATTCTAGACCCTGTTGATTGAAATTAAGCTGACTGGACCAAATCATACACAGCTCACCTAACTAGGTCCTGACCCAACTGGTTTCAAGGACCCCCTATTCTGACTGGCCTATTCTTTTTAGTCTGTGCCTTTCTGCTTGTTTTTTTGTTTATTTACTAGGTTCCTCATCTATAAATTGGAAATAATAACAATCTCTACCTCACAGAGTTGTCGTGAGGACCAAATGAGACAATATCTGTAAAGTGCTTTGCAAACCTTAAAGCCAGACACTTAGTCAGCAAGTGTTTATTAGGCATCTACTATGTGCCAGGCACTGTGCTAAGCACTAGAGATTCAAAGAAAGGCAAGAGACAGTCCCCTCCCTCAATAAATTCCTAATCTACTAGGATTAAAGTACTATACAAATCTGAGTTCTTATTGTAACCTCTCTGGATGCCTGACACTCTATCTGTCTTGCAGTCTGCATCTCTTTCTTTCTGTCTATCCTAAAGGAGTACCGTGTGGCCACATCTTTTTCTTTCTGTCTCATTCTCACCATTCCTACCCCCCACCCCCCACTCCGTATTGAATGTGCCCTCCTCTCCTTACCTCAGTCAGTTGACTTCCTTGACTCTATGCCTGCTGAACTATGTGGGGGAAGCAGAGAAGAGCATGAAGATGGGGTGTGAGGAGGTAGGGTGGGGCTCACTACCTTCCTTACCCAGATGTCTAGGGTGGTATCAAGTAGCCACAGGAGTTATGGGTGAGGAGGTGACTCAATTGTTAGTCATTTTCATTTTCTGAGCCAACCCCTTCAAGCTCCCCTCACTCAGGGTTTCCTTAAACCTTCTTGACTCTTTCCTACTGTCCATTCCATCCTCTTTAGGGAGTTGTCTTATGTAAGGACAGGAGAGCCTTCTAGAAGGTCCCAGTTGTTACCCATTTCTGGCTCCACTACTCCTGAGCTTTTTGTCCCCAGGTAAGCTTCTGTCACTCTCTGATCACAGGTAGACCCAACAGGATTCCTGGTGGGTGGAAATGATATCAGACTGACAAGGGATAAGAGTTAAAAAAAAGTCCCAGGGGACAGCTAGGTGGTGCAGTGGATAAAGCACCTGCCCTGGATTCAGGAGGACCTGAGTTCAAATTCAGCCTCAGACACTTGACACTTACTAGCTGTGTGACCCTGGGCAAGTCACTTTATCCTCGTTACCCTGCCAAAAAGGAAAAAGAAAAGAAAAAGAAAGTCTCGGGATTGGGACTGCTTTGCAATACATGAAACAAAAAGAGAGATCAGCAGTTTTTAATTTTATTGTATTTTTGAGGCAATTGGGGTTAAGTGACTTGCCCAGGGTCACACAGCTAGTTAAGTGTTAAGTGTCTGAGGCAGGATTTGAACTCAGGTCCTCCTGAATCCAGGACCGGTGCTCTATCCACTGCTCCACCTAGCTGCCCCTATTTTTTGTTTTTTAACTCTGCTTTTTAACTGGAATGACCCATCCAGGTAGCCAGGTCCTACATTGCTTGTTAGTGTGATGGGCTTTTCCCTAATGATAAGGAGTTCAGTGAGAGAGGAAGGAAGCCCACCTAGTGACTGACTAAAGCAGAGAGCTCAATTTCCATGGGTTAACATCTTCCTTCTTAGCCACAAGTAACCCAGTTCTCTGATTCTCTAACCCCTGCAGCCAACTCTTTGGGGTTTGGCCTCACTAAATCCCTTGCCTCCTCCTTCAAGGGTGTCTTCCACATATGGGGGTGGGGAGTATAGTCTGACCTACTCTTACTCTGGGTTGGGTTTGGGGGAGGGCAGCAGGGGAGAAGAGGGGAACGAGAGGCACACAGGTGTGTCAGAAGGCAGGAGAATAATTAACTGAGACTAGAAGAGGAAAAGTAATTTCCTTCCTAAGGGGGATGACAGCTGGGGGATTGGGAAGGCTCCTAGGGGCCTCTCAATTAGAATCCAGCCAGAAGGTGAGGATCAGTAGTGCAGTGAAAAGAGAAAGTGGCTTGGAATCAGAAGACCTGGGCTCAAACCCTAGCTTGAACATAGACAAATCTATGGGGATTTGGGCAAGTTGATTGGTCTCTTTGGTCTCAGGCAGCTGGGTGGCACAATGAATAGAGCACTAGGCCTGGAGACTGCAAGACCTGAGATCAAATTTGGCCTCATACTGCTAGCCATGTGATCTTGGGCAAGTCATAGAACCTCTGCCTCATTTTCCCCAACTATGAAAGGGGCATAAGTAGCACCTAATTTTTCAGGGTTGTTGTGAGCATCAAATCAGATAACATTTATAAAGAGCTCAGAGCAGTGTCTGACACATAGTAAGTACCTAATAAAAGCTTCTTTCCTTCCTTAGTTTTTTCATTTGTAAAAGGAGGAAAGTGTACTGAATGATTGATCTCAAAGGTCCCTTTTAGCTCTGGGTGAGATTCTAGCACCTCTACAAGCTGAACCCACCCCTAGGAAATCAAGGTATCTGAAGATCCCAGTTGTTCTGTTTCCTCCCAACCTCAGAAGTATAAAAGGATGTAAATTTATTCTACTTGAGAATGGGCATCAACACCATTTTGCCCTGTGGCATTCTGGAGTGTCAGCAAAGAGGGAGATCCATGCAAGGTTGAATAATAATTCAACCATGGACCACTAGAGGGGGTAGAAGGGCAAGGTTTTTAGCTGATTCACCTGAGCAGATTTCTTCCTCCTCTTTCTTTCCCCCTCCCCAAACCACAGGACCACCCAAGATTATGTGGACAGGCAAGACCATGGGCTTTTGGCATTCTTGGCCATCCTCTGGGTCTCTCTGCTTCAATGTTACTGAACTCTGAGACTGTTCTTTTCCCTAAAAAATAAGATTTGCTCCTACTTTCCTTTTAAGGGATTATGGAGGAGGAACCAGGGACTATGCCAGGAAGCCTCAGGCCACACCCTCAGTCTAGATTCCACTTCCCTACTTCATTCCATTTTTACTTTTCTTGTAGCTACTGCTTTAACTCCTTGAAGACCCAGGTGAACTCCGGTCTTCAGAATAATTAGGTAAGTGTGGGGTTGGGGCATATATGGCTGATGAGTATGCCAATATAGACTCAACAGGGCACAGGTAAATAGAGGGACCCATGTTGGTATGACCAAGAAAGGGGGAGAAGGGCAAAGGCAGAAAGGGTTAGGTGGGGACTGGGCAGGTCGGCAGAGTCTAGACAGATGTCTGGATATTTTGACCTGAAATTTCTATTCTGTATTCACTGGCAACATGTAGGCTCCTAGGTATTATTTTGGCATCTTATAGTCTGGGCACTTTTTCTAAGGCAGGGCTGCAATCTTGGGTTGGGGGTCATGAGCATGTCTACTCAATAGGGGTGCCTAATTGGGGAAGGAGTGATGAGGAAGGTAGGGAGAGGCTTTCAAGTTCCCAGCAACTTCTAGGTAAATTGCTCTGGGGAGATAGGGAAGGAAAAGGGACTGGACCTGTGATTTCATTGATATGTAGGTGAAGAAACTTCCTGTATCGGTTCAGGTTAGCACCTTTGCTACAAATAATCTTAGAGAGTTGCCTAGAGTGGGGCTTCTTAAACTTTTTCCACTACTCATGACCCTTTTGCACCCCAGAAATTTTTACACAACCTCAGGGATATAGGTATATAAAATAGGTATATATAATATATACATACATATAGGTAAATGATAGGTGTGTATAACCTTTTTCTGTCGCCAAATTTTTCATGACGCCCCACATTTGGTTTTGCTACCCAGAGACCCACAGTTTAGGAAGCTAGGATCTAGAGCAACGGGAGGTTCATGCATCCAGGGTGTATCGGATTCAGTACTTGAGCTCAGGTTTTCTTGGCTTTGAGGCTCTCCCTCTGTTTACTATGCCACAATGGCTGGGGAGGAGAGGCAGTAAAAAGTGGTAGGAAGAATTCAAATCCATCCTCAACTTGGGGGGTGGAGGTGGGGATGGGTGGAATTTCCAACTCAGATTGAGTTGTAGACTTTGGGCTTCTGAATGAGAACAGGAAAGGTTATAAAATGAGTTTGGGGTGTCTGGCCATCATCAGGCCAGAGTTTTTTCTCCATATCTAAAGTATCCACATTTAGTTGGAGCTAAGTAATTTCTCAAAGATTGAAATGAAGGGGGAGTGAGCTTTTGTAGGTGATGATGGGAAGGGGATGTCTCCATCTTTTAAACTTCTAGACTAGGATGAAGTGGGGAATAGATGGGATGACTTCTCTACTCCATCACCCCACCCTCATCCTTCTTCCTCCATATTGAAGCTTTATTTTAGGGAGGAGAGAAGGAGATGGTAGAGAATCACAGGGTTATTGCTTTAGAAACCTTGTAGTCCAACCCTGTCATTTTATAGATGAGGAAACTGATGCCTAGACGGGGAAGTGATTTGCCCAGTATCTCACAAGTCTAAGTAGCAGGGACCAAGATTCAAACTCCAATTCTCTGACAAGAGGCCCTATTTATCTAAGGGCTGATAGATTGGGAAAGGGGACACTCCCTTGCATAATGCCTACACATCCCTTTGACAATCTCTTGGCATAAAGGGGATTTGGACTCTGATCTTGTGAGGCCCCAGGAAGTTTGCTGCAATGGAAACAACACAGACCACACGTGCTTTCCTTCTCCAAACTAAACCCTAACCCACTATAAGTCCCTGGCCCTTTGCCGATGATAGCGAAGAGATGGGAATGCCCTCAACCACAGAGCTAAGGAGTCTTTCCTCTTCTTTTGTTGGTTAATTCCATTTAATATTTATGGTTTTTTGTTTTGTTTTGTTCTGCAAGGCAATGAGGGTTAAGTGACTTGCCCAGGGTCACACGGCTAGTAAGTGTCTAGTGTCAGAGGCCGGATTTGAACTCAGGTACTCCTGAATCCAGGACCAGTGTTTTATCCACTGCGCCACCTAGCTGCCCCTAATATTTATGTTTTTTTTTTTAAATATTTACTTCTACTTATGTTTCTAAGGTGTTTGTTTTTCTTAGATAGGGAGGAGAGAGCCTCAGGGTGAGGAAGAAGATTCTTGGAGAGCCACTAACATCCCTACTACCCACTCTTTCTTTGGCCTGGAAGCCTCCTTCCTCATTTATTTCTCCATTTCTCAATTCAACAAACACATGTTAAGTTCCTACTATGTAGAATACACTGTACTTGATACTTGGGGTGCAAAGATATAAAGGAAACAATCTGCCTTCAGGGAATACATGTTATCCTTAAGGAGGAGGAGTGGTTTATAAAAACATGTACAAAGATAAGTAAATTCAAAGTAATTTCAAGAGGGAGAGAATTCTTACTTTTCTTACTTAGTTACTTACTAACCTTTATGGGAATCAGGAAAAGTCGCATCTAGGAAGTAGTACCTAAACTGTACTCTACAGGAAGCAATATATTTGTAGCACTAGGGAGCCATTGATGATTTTTGAATTGGTGGGGAAGTGACATAATCAGATCCGTGTTGTTGAAATATCAGTTTGGGGGCAGCTAGATGGCGCGGTGGATAAAGCACTGGCCCTGGAGTCAGGAGGACCTGAGTTCAAATCCGGCCTCAGACACTTGACACTTACTAGCTGTGTGACCCTGGGCAAGTCACTTAACCCCAATTGCCTCACTAAAAAAAAAAAAAAAAAGAAATATCAGTTTGGAAGAGGTTATATTTGGAAGGGGTGGGGGTTTAAAAGCAAAGAGACCAATTAGGAAGTGAATGAAGGAGTCCAGATGAAAGATGATGAGAATCTGAACTAAGGTAATGGGCATATCTGTGGAGAAAAGGGGGCATGTAAGAAATGTTGCAGAGGTAGAATCTATGAGACTTATTGACTGATTGGATATGAGAAAAAAGGGGGAGAGAAGAGCCAAGGATATAAATTTGTGAACGTAAGTGATTAGAATAATGGTGTTTTTCACCTTTCCTGTTTCTTCTTCCCCTGTCCCCCTGAAGAATTGGAGGAGAGATGGCTTAGGGGCAAAAATGAGTTTTATTTTGGACATGTTAAGTTTCATATATGTATATAAGTTTGGGACTGGATATATAGGTTTCAGAGTCATTGGCAGAGTTAATCATTGAATCCATGGGAGCTGATGAGATTGCTAAGGAGGAGAGTGTAGGAATTGATGAGTAAGGGATCCAAAACAGAACCTTGGAATATGCCTGTATTTAGTGTTTTGAGAGAAGAATGCTGCTCCAGAGAAGGAAATTGAGATGGAATGGCCAGATAGGTTGGGAGGAGAACCAAGAAAGAGCAGTGTCACAGCATCCAAGAGAGAAATGAATATGCGGGAGACTGGGGTTGTTGAAAGCTTTAAAACCTGCAAAGGCTATAATGAAAGCTGAGAAATAGCTATTGGATTTGGCTGTTAAAAATCATTTATAACCCTGGTGAGAACACTTTCAGTTGAGAGATGGGGCTGGAAGTGAGATTGTAAGAGAGTAACAGGTTAAGTCAGTCAGTCCATAAGCATTTAAGTGCCTACTATGTGGCAGGCATTATGCTAAACACTGGGGACAAAGTCCAAAGACCGTCTTTTCTCTTTAAGAGTTCACAGTCTAATAGGGAAGACAACATGCAAACAATTATGTACAAACTATGTACAGGAGAAATTGGAAATGATCAACAGAAGAATGCATTAGAATGAAGAGGAACCAGAAAAGATTTCTTTTTCTTCTTCTTTGGCAATTAGGGTTAAGTGACTTGCCCAGGGTCATACAGTTAGTGTCAAGTGTCTGAGGCCGAATTTGAACTCAGGTCCTCCTGAATCCAGGGCCAGTGCTTTATCCACTGTGCCACCTAGCTGCACCAAAGGTTTCTTATAGAAGGTGAGATTTTAGCTGGTACTTTTGAAAGAAGACAGGGAAGCAGGAAAGCAGGGAAGACAGGGTTAAAGGATAATCACTTGAGGGGACATCAGGGTCAAGGGAAAGTTTTTTTGTTTAAGGATGGGGGAGTCCTGGGATTGTTTGTGGGTGACAGAGATGGAGCCAGTGAAAAAGGAGAGATTAAAGATAAAAGAATGAACAAAGGGAGCAGGTCCCAGAGGAGCACAAGTAAAGTAATTAATCTTGTCAAGGAGAAGGTCCATTTCATCAGTACCTGGAAGAAAGGAGGAAAGAAAGGGTGGTGCTGGGGCTGATGCTGAAGGGGGATTTTGATATGTGGCATAGGAGGAAAGAGAAAGCCTATGACAGCTGACCTTTCTCCCCCCAACAAAGATGGAGACAAGGTCCTTAACTTGAGGCAGGGGGATTGGTGGGTAGTTGGGTAAATAGTGCTTTACATTGAGGAAAATGTTCCAAATAACAAGGGAAAGTGTGATAGAGAGTCCATTGAGAAAGAATAAAAAACAATTGTGTGCAGAAGTGAGGGCCTAGTTGAGATTAGATAACATACATTTTTACTGATTCCAGCAGCATCTGAATGAATAGGAGCGGAGAAGATGAATGGTGGCAGGTTGGGGTTAGGTAAGGTATAATTGGCAATGGGACAGGGGATCAAAAGAATCAAAAGTAACTAAGATGATAGTATGACTGAACTGGTTGACCAGAGGGCCAAGATTATGAAGGGAGGGAATAGAGGTCAGATCAAGGGTGATACACTTGTAGAACATGAAGAACTGGAGGTTACAGTGAGGATGAGGGCTAAATTTAAGAGAAAGGAGACAGAGGAAGATCAAAAAGATACACACTCTTCCTAAATATATGAAATTTCACCTATTCCATGATGTAGTGATGCTGTAACACAAAAAGAGATGGAAGTCTGAGAGAAATTTCAGATATTAAAATTATGAAAGTAGAAAAAGTATAGGCAATGGTCAAAGGCACTTAGGTGGCCCAGTGAATAGAATGCCACCTGGAGTCAGGAAGACCAGAATTCAAATCCAGCCTCATGCACTTACCACCTGTATGACTTTGGATAAGTCACTTGACCTCTGTCTGCCTCACTTTCCTCATCTGTAAAGTGGGGATAATAACAGTATCTCCCTCCCAGAGTGGTCATGAGGATCAAATGAGATATTTACAAAGTGATTTACAAAACTTTAACAGGCTATCATTAATTATTATTACCTCTACTATGACTAAAACAAAGACAAGGAAATTACAAAAACTCAGAAAGTTGATGAACTGGGAGGTCAGGGTGATTGAGGATACGTCAACATGTATATTAAAGTCCCTGAGAAGGCTAAGAGCAAACTACTGAATTCCCTGAGAAAGGAGGGGAAATGCACCTAGAGAGCATGGTAGATCACTGTGACAAGAGTTCCACTGAGTGATAAAGATGGATGGAGTGAACTTCAAAAGGAGAACTTGCTGAGTAAGAGTGGCAAAGTGACAGCAGCAAAAAGTCAGCCTACTTCTCCTTTCTGCTCAGTGATTTAAGGACCATAAGAAAACCATCACTCAGTGCCATGGGAGTGGTCTGTAGTGCAAAAAGTTGGAAAGAGTAGGGAGAAGGTTTAGATTAGAGCCCCTATTAGTAGAGGTCCCATTTATTCAGGACCAATAAATAGGAAAAAGAATTAATAAGCATTTATTTCTTGTACCTACTATGAGCTCTATACAGTCGATTAAAACAAGACCTGGAACTGACCATGGCTCAGATCATAAGCTTCTTGTTACAAAATACAGATTTAAATTGAAGAAAGTAGGGAAAACCATCAGATCATATAGGTATGACCTAAATAATATCCTTCATGAATATAAAGTAGAAGTGATGAATAGATTTAAAGGATTAGATCTGGTAGATACAGTGCCTGAAGAACTATTCACAGAAGTTTGAAATATTGTACAGGAAGCAGCAACCCCAAAAAAAATTCCAAAAAAAAGAACAAGAAAGTAAAATGGCTGTCTGGTGAGGCTTTAGAAATAGCTGGGGAGTGGGCTGATGATGAGTGAGAGGAGCAGAACCAGAAGAACATTGTACACAGTATCATCAACATTGTGTGGTGATCTACTGTGATGGACTATATTCTTCTCACCAGTGCAATGGTACAGAAGAGTTCCAGGGAACCCATGATAGAAGAGGATCTCCAAATCCAGGGAAAAAAAAAGAACTGTGGCGTATAGATGCTGAATGAACCATACTATTTCTTTTGTTTTTGATGCTGTTGTTTTTCTATTTTGAGGTTTTTCCTCATTGCTCTGATTTTTCTCTTATAACATGACTAATGCAGAAATATGTTTAATGTTATTTTATATATATATAAAACCTATATCAGATTACCTGCTGTTTAGGGGAGGGGGCAGGGAGGGGAGGGAGGGAGAAAATAATCTGAAATTGGAAAGCTTGTATAAACAAAAGTTGAGAACTATCTTTACATGTAAGGAGAAAAAAATAAATAAAATACTTTATTAAAAGAAAAAAGAAATAGCTGAGGAAAGAAGGAAAGCAAAAAATAAGGGGGCAATTAGGTGGAGCAATGTCTAAAGCACCAGCCCTGCATTCAGGAGGACCTGAGTTCAAATCTGGACATCAGCCACTTGACACCTATTAGCTGTGTAACTCTGGGCAAGTCACTTAACTCTCATTGTCCAGCCAAAAAAACCAAAAAACAAAAAGAGAAAGTGAAAGATATACCTAATTGAATGCATAATTCCAGAGAATAACAAGGACAGATAAAGTTTTCTTAAATCATCAAAGTAAATAAATAAAACAATAGACTGGGAAAGGCGAGCTCTCTTTAAGAAAATTGCAGGGGCAGCTAGGTGGCCCAGTGGATGGAGCATCGGCCCTGGAGTCAGGAGTACCTGAGTTCGGATCTGGCCTCAGACACTTAACACTTAACTAGCTGTGTGACCCTGGTCAAGTCACTTAACCCCAATTGCCTCACCAAAAAAAAAAAGAAAAAAAAAAGAAAATTACAGATATCAAGGGAATGTTTCATGCAAAAATGGACATGAAAAAGACAAAAATAGTAGGGACTTAACAGAAATAGAAGAGATTAAGAAGAGACAGGAAGGGGGTAACTAGGTGATGCAGTGGATAAAGCACCAACCCTGGATTCAGGAGAACCTGAGTTCAAATCTGGCCTCAGACACTTGACACCTACTAGCTGTGTGACCCTGGGCAAGTCACTTAACCCTCATTGCCCCACAAAAGAAAAAAAAAGAAGAGATAGGAAGAATATACAGAAGAACTCTACAAGAAAAATCTTAATATCATTGATAACCACTGATTGAGAGCCAGATATCCTGGAGAATGAAGTCAAGTGGGCCTTAGGAAGTATTGCTAACTATAAGGCTAGTGGAGATGATGGAATTCCAGCTGAGTTATTTAAAACCCTAAAAGAGGGGCAGCTAGGTGGCGCAGTGGATAGAGCACCGGCCCTGCATTCAGGAGGACCTGAGTTCAAATCTGGTCTCAGACACTTAACACTTACTAGTTGTGTGACTCTGGGCAAGTCACTTAACCCCAACTGCCTCACCCTAAAACCCTAAAAGATGATGCTATTATAGTGCTACTACTTAATATGCCAGCAAATTTGGAAAACTCAGCAGTGGCCACTGGATTTGAAAAGATCAGTTTACATCCCAAACCTACAGAAGGGTAATGCCAAAGAATGTTCAAATTATTGAACAATTACTCTCATTTCATCTCCCAGCAAGTTTAAGCTTAAGATTCTGCAAGATGGGCTTCAGCAATATGTGAATTGAGAATTACCAGAGCGCCAGGCTGGTTTTCAAAGAGGCAGAGAAAGTAGAGACCAAATTGCCAACATTCACTGTATTATGGAGAAAGCAATGGAGTTCCAGGAAAAAAAAATAACATTTATTTCTGCTTCATTGGCTATAGTAAAGCTGTTGACTGTGTGGATCACAACAAAATGTGGCAAGTCCTCACAGAGGTGGGAGTACCAGCTCATCTTACATGTCTGTGATGAAATAATGGGATTTAGCAGATACTCAAAGACCCACCTGGAGATTAATATAGACTGATTGAATCAAGTGAGAGTGATTGACTGCTGATTAGTTAACTGGATTGTAATCACACCTGACTATCCCTTAAGAAGGTATTGTTCTCAGAAGCTAGACTGTGAATTCAACTTGAGAACACCTTCAAAACCAATGGATTTGGAGGACAGCAACCAATCACCTTGAAGCAGTGTGTAAGGACTGCCTCTGTTCCAGACCTATAAAAAGCTTCCACAATCAGCTTGCTGAGGAGTTCCTGATTAAAGCAGGCTTGTGGAGGAGGACTTGAGGAAGAACCCAACCAGGCTGGAACTGTAGGCTAGGTAGGACTTCTTTTTTCTTAACTTTCTGAACTCCTTGTGAATATCTGTATGCTTTAATAAATGTTTAATGCCCAAAGACTGGTGCTGAACCTTCTAATTTAAGGTGATCACACAATCTAGATTTTAAATATCACATATCTTCTGAGGAACTTGTATGTGGACCAAGAAACAACACTTAGAACCAAACATGGGACAACTGATTGTTTTAAGATTGGGATTTGTCAGCTTATTTATTTAATTTATAAGCAGAGGCCATCTTGCTAAATGCCAGGATGGATGAATAAAAAACCAGAATTAAGATTGGCAGGAAAAATATAAACCATTTCACATATACAGATGATGTCATTCTTATGGCAAAAAATAAAGAAGAATTAAGAAGCATCTTGATAAGGGTGAAAGAGGAGAGTGTAAAAGCTGGCTTGAAGCTTAACATTAAAAGACTCCCTAAGAGCTCGGCAACTGGTTCCATCACTTCCTGATAAATAGAAGAAGAAGAAATGGAAGCAGCTTTGGATTTTATATTCTTGGGCTCAATGATCATTGTAGACAACAACTGGAGCCATGAAATGAAAAGATGCTTGCTCCTTGGAAGGAAAGCTATGGCAAATATGGACAGCAAAGTAAAAAGCAGAGACATCACCTTGCTGACAAAGGTCCATATAGTCAAAGCTATGGTTTTTCCAGTAACAATGTATGACTGTGAGAGTTGGACTATAACGAGAGCTGTGTCACAGAATCAATATTATCAAATTGTGGTGGAGAAGACTTTTGAAAGTGCCCTAGACAGCAAGGATATCATATCAGTCAATATTTAAAGAAATTATTTCAGATTATTCACTGGAAGGTCAAATACTGAAGCTGAAGCTTAAATACTTTGACCATGTAATGAAGAGACAGGACTCATTATGATGTTGGGAAAGCTTGAAGTCAAAAGGAGAAGAGGATAGCAGAGGATGAGATAGATAGTCATGGAAATATTGGACAGACTTTGGGAGATAGGGGAGGATAGGAGGGCCTGGTGTGCTATAATCCATGGGGTCACAATGAGTTGGACATGATTGAAAAATAACAGCCATGAGTTGGACACTATGCTAGGCACTGGGGACATAAATACAAAGAGTAAAACAATTTTTACTCTCAGGGGGCTTACATTCTTTTTTTTTGGGGGGGGTGAGGCAATTGGGGTCAAGTGACTTGCCCAGGGTCACACAGCTAGTAGGTATCAAGTGTCTGAGGCTGGATTTGAACTCAGGTCCTCCTGAATCCAGGGCTTGTGCTTTATCCACTGCACCACCTAGCTGCCCCTTACATTCTTTTAAACAAAACCTCAAATTAAAAAAAAAATAATAAGCATTTTTATTTAAAGTTTTGAGTTTCAAATTTTATTCCTCCTTCATTTTCTGTTCCAGATTCTTTCCTTCCTCTACCCACTTTCCTACGCATTGAGAAGGCAAGAGATAGAAAATCCATTACAAATATGAAGTTATGTAAAACACACACACACACACACACACACAGAGGTTTCAATCTATACTCTAGGTCTATCAGCTTTCTATCTGGGGGTGGTGGACCCTTTGGAATGGTGGTGGGTTCATAGTATTGATCAAAGTTATCAAGTTTTTCCACAGTTGATTTTCTTTATAATATTGCTATTACAGTATAAATTATTTTTCTGGTTTTGCCCACTTTACTTTGCATCAGTTCATGTAAAATTTCTTAGGTCTTTCTGAAACCATCTCTTGCATAATTTCTTATAGCACAGTAATATTCTATCACATTCATATACCATAGCTTGTTTAACCATTCCCCAACTAATGGGCATCATCTAAGTTTCCAATTCTTTGTCACTTCAAAAAGAGTTACTATAAATATTTTTGTACATATGAGTCCTTTTTCTTTTTGCTTTGGTCTTTTTGGAGTAGTATGGCTGGGTTAAAGGGTATGCACTTTGGACTTAGCTCCAAATTGTTCTCCATAATGATTAGAGTGGTTCACTAGTCCACCAATAATTCATTAGTGTACCTTTTTCCCCCTCATCCCCTCCAGCATTTGTCATTTCTGAGAGGTGTGAGGTGGTACCTCACAGTTGCTTTAATTTGCCTTTCTTTAATCCATAGTGATTTAGAGCACTTTTATATAAATATGGAGAGCTTTGATTTCTTCTTCTGAAAACTGCCTGTTTATATCCGTTTTAAGTCCCTTATGATTTTTCACTCATGTTTACCTTTTATGCTTCTCTTGATTGTTGTGTTGGAATGTCAATTTACTAGTCACCTCTGTTTTTTTCATTTGGATTTTTGAAAGTCCTCCATTTCATTAAATTTCCATTTCCTCCCCACCCTGTAGAATTATAGGTAGTTTTGCTGGGTAGTTTATTTTGGGTTGTGATCCTAAATGCTTTGCCTTACAGTATATCATATTTTAAGCCCTCTGCTTTGTTATTGTGGTAGCTGTTATATTTTGTGTGATTCTGACTGTGGCTCCATGATATTTAAATGTACATTTCTTCCTACTTACAGTATTTTCTCCCTGACCTGGAAGCTTTGGATTTGGCCTATAATATTCCTGTGAGTTTTAATTTTGGGATCTTTTTCAGGAGGCAATTGATAGAATCTTTCAATTTCTACTTTGCCCTTTATTTCCAACATATCTGGATAATTTTTCTTATCACTTCTTGATATATATTTGACATGGCTTTTTGGGTTAAGGTCTTTTTAAAATCATGGCTTTTAAGTAAGTCTAATACTTTTAAAATTATCTCTCATAGGGGCAGCTAGGTGGCACAGTGTAAAGAGCACTAGCCCTGGAGTCAGGAGGACCTGACTTCAAATCCAGCCTCAGACACTTAACACTTAACTCTGTGACCCTAGGCACTTAACCCTGATTGCCTCCAAAAACCAAAATAAAAACAAACAAAAATTATCTTTCATAAATCAATTTTCTAGGTCAATTATTTTTCTAAGAGATATTTTACATATTCTATTTTTTAATAATTTGACTTTGTTTTATTGTTTCTTGATGTCTCATGGAATTATTAGCTTCCATTTGGTGCTAATTTTTAATACATTATTTGCTTCATTAGGGTTTTATACCTCTTTTTACCATTTGGCCAATTTTTATTTTTAAGGAGTTATTTTCTTTAGTGTTTTTGGTACCTCTTTCTCCAGGTGTTAAATCTTTTCTCATAATTTTTTTGTTGTAACTCTCATTCCCTGCCCCACCCCCTCCACTTATCTATTTTTGCTCCCTTTAAAAAATCTCTTTAATTCTTCTAGGAATCTTTTCTTTAAGGCTTTGCTTGTACATATTTTTAAGTCATTATCTTCTGAATTTGTGTCTTGAGCTTCCCCATCACAGTATTGGTTTTTTATGGTTAAGTTCTTTTTTCGTTGTTTGCACATTTTTTCCAATCTATTTCTTGACTTTAGACTTTATATTAGAGTTAAGCTCAGCTCACCTTTTTAGGGAATGTCTGGCCTGAGCTTCTGTCTTTAATGTTCTTCTGCTGTTTTCACAGCTCAGTCTGGGGCCCTGTAAGTTTTCAGTGCTTCCAAAGTGGTCTGATCCAGGGAGAGGTCTGTTCATTGCCCATCTGGTCTGTGTTTTTGCAAATTCCTGACCCAGTTTGAGTCTGTTGGCTTTTCCTTGGTTGAATTTCTATTGTCTACTGCTAGACTCCATCATAGCTTGTGGGTATATTATTTAGGTTCAGTACAGTTGAATTCCTGGTTTGTCCTTGGTTTTGGTCTCTTGCCACAGTTTAATCCTCTGAAGGTTTATGTTCAGGTCTAAAGGTTAGAACTGAGTCCCCACTCTGTTCTTGGTCTCAAAGCCATATAGCTATGGTTCCTTACACAGATAGGGCCCATGTGATTGGGCCTGTTCCTCCTCGCCCTAGAACTATGACCTGTAACAGGGCAAAGGAGAACAAAATTTCTAAATGACACCCATCCCTGTGCCAAGTAGCAATTCAGGGGATCCCTGGGATCCCCTTCTGTCTAGTCTGGGCACTAGGCTGCTCCTTACCACTGTTGCCAACAGTTGCCATTTCCTCTGAAGCTATGACCTGTTGTCATTACTGCACCCCTGCCACCTCCCCCCGCCTCCCAGCATCCGAATACCTCTCTGTCTATCTACTTAAGTATGCTGGACTGGGAAAATGACTCATTGTGACTTATTCTTATTTTCCCCAAACAGAATTCAATTTGGTGCATCTAGGTTTCTGGAAATGGGGGTGGGGGGTGGGAGAGAAGGTGATGTTGGGAGAAAGAGACAAAAATGCTGCTTTTCACTTTCGCATCTTGACTCCATTACTCCTGTCTAAGGTTACATTCTAATAGAGGAGACAACAAGTATATATAAAATATAGGTAGCAAAAATATAAAGTTACCAGATACATACCAAGTAGCTTTAAGAGCTAAAATTGCACCAAGACTTTTGGGACAACCTGTACAATTTGCCTCTTTGGGAAGGAGAGAATCAGCATATGTCAGGGAAAAAGGGAGAGAATCAGGAAAGACTTCCTGTAGAAGGTAGGTTTTAGTTGGAACCTAAAGGAAGCCTGGGAGGTCAGTAACTACATCTTTTTTTTGGTTGTTGCTTTGTTGTTGTTATTTTTTGGTTTTGGTTTTTGTTTCTTTTTGGCAGGGCAATGGGGGTTAAGTGACTTGCCCAGGGTCACACAGCTAGTAAGTATCAAGTGTCTGAGGCCAGATTTGAACTCAAGTCCTCCTGACTCCAGGACCAGTGCATTATCCACTGTGCCACCTAGCTGCCCCAATAACTGCATCTTAATATGGGAGAGGCACTCTAGGAAACAGAGGTCAAACCTTAAAGCATCGACTATATAAATACTGGCTCTTCTTGTTCTTTTGTTATTTTTACTCTTATTCTTGTACTTACTCCACACCCTCCATCTCTTCCCTCCATGCCTTTGTGCTACCCAACCCCCTATGCCTGGAATGAACTCTGAGCTGGGAGGAGAGGAATAGAAGGGGAGGTGATTCTGCTGTCACTTGAAATCATACTCATCCTTCAAGGCCCATCTCATATAGACTTTCCTCCTCTATGCACCTCACATCCCTCTTCCCTCCCAGTCAGATTGGGGTCTTCTTCCATCTTCTGAGGGCATATTGTTTGAACCACTTAATAGGATCTTAGATTTAGAGCTGCAAGGAACTGAGATTGTCTAGTCCAACTCCCTCAGCTTTTGAATGGAGAAACTTAGGCTTGGAGAAGTTAAATGACTCACACAGGTAGTAACTTACTTATGCCAGTTTAGATCCCAGGCCCTCTCTCTTCAAATCCAGGGCTCTTTCCATTGTACCTTCCTGACTCCTGAGAGGGTCAAATGAGAGGTTATTTGTTTTTTGTTTGTTTGTTTGTTTGTTTTTTAGTGAGGCAATTGGGGTTAAGTGACTTGCCCAGGGTCACAGAGCTAGTAAGTGTTAAGTGTCTAAGGCTGGATTTGAACTCAGGTACTCCTGACTCCAGGGCCGGTGCTCTATCCACTGCACCATCTAGCTGCCCCAACGTTATTTGTAAAGCACTTAACACAGTGCCTGGTACATAGTAGGTGTCTAATAAACGTTTGTTCCCCTCTCCTTTCCTCCTGTTATATGCTCTGTGGTGTGCTTGTCTTATTTTCTCTGCTTTGTAAGCTGCTCAAGGACAAGGAGACCATATCTTTCTTTACCCCTCCCCCAAATGCCTGCTCAGAGTGGGCACTAAACGTTTGAATGAAATGAAGTGGGGCTGATGCCTTCATAGATTCCCCTCCCCTGGACTGACTCCCTCCTCAGGACCTCTTCCCCAAGGAGACTGGCACGTGTGTGTGTGTGTGTGTGTGTGTGTGTGTGTGTGTGTATGTATAAGAACACAGAGAAGCATAGGCAGCTGTTTGTAAAGGGAGAAGCTTAAAAGTGAGGAACCTCCTTGTCTGTGCATCAGTGGGGACCATTGTAGTACAGTGCAGTTTCTAAGACCTCTTGGTTTCTTTACCAGTAAGCAATCCATCTCTCTTTACCCCAGTTCTCTTTAGCTTTCCCCTCAGGTTCCAGATCTTCCAGTGCTCCCCCACTCATGGTCTCTTCTGGGTTGCCTAGGTTTTTTTTTTTGTTGTTGTTGTTGTTTTTGTTGTTACTACAGCTCCCCTAGTTCTACTAAATTCTTTTCCACTCTCAAATCCTGCCCAATCTCTTTTCTCTCTGTTTCCACTTGTTTATTTCATCCTTCTTCTCTGGATCTCAGGCCCTTAGATGCAGAGAAAGCCCTGATTTTATCAGGTTTGTTCCTTCCTCAGGGATCTAAATTTCTAAGCAAAAGTAACCAAGACATTCCCCTCTCCCTTTTGCATCCCCCCCTCTTTCTTCCTCTATATATCACCAGTGACCAGTGTCAGGGGCCAGGGTAGGGATGAGTGGGATGCCACTAGTAGAGAGAATTGAAGAAGTCCTTCAGAGGGGTTTAGCAGTCTCTTTCTCTCTCTCTCCCTCTCTCTCACAGGCTCTTTTAAAAATGCAAAAATTCTGTCTCCAGCTCTGAGGGTTGGAGACAAGATTTTTCAAAAGGGCCAGGGGTCTGGGTAGTGGAGAACAAGATGTGACAGATCATGGGGAAAGAGGATTGTGGAGGAAGTGGAGTTGTTGTGGGAGAAGGTCTAGGAACCTGGAACTGGGTGGGGCCAGAGATAGGGCCTGCTGGGAAGGGTTGAGGAGGTGTGGTTTGGGGAGAGGGCAGAGCCCAGAGCTCTAGGCTGATAAAGTGAGATAGGGTGGAGGGGGAGAGCTGAGGGAGGCTGCTTCCTGGAAGACTCCTCCTCCAGCTATTGTGCCAGTGTGTCTGGTCTGTGCTACATATGATGGGTGATGAAAAAGAAATTTAGAGGCACGAAAAGGTAGCAATCTAATTGGGGAGACAAGATGAACAAACATATAAGACACATGAAGAACAAAGTACTGAGTGGTGCATTGTGTGAATTCATAGAAGGGAATGATTGCTACAGGTTGAAGAAATCCTGGAAAATTTCATGGATAATTCGGGATTTGAACTGGACTTTTAAAGTTTGGGGAGTCTGGGGGATTAGGGTAGAAAGGGATTAGAGGTGTAGAAGGTATGCCAGAGTGAGACGAAGGAAGGAAACAAGTATTTTAAAGTGCCTACTATGTGCCAGCCACTGCACTACACTAAGCACTACACAAATATATCATTTGATCTTCACAAAAACCTTGGGAGGTAGGTGCTGTTATTATGTCCATTTTACGATTGAGAAAACTGAGGCAGACAGAGGTGAGGTGACCTGCCTGGGGTCACTCAGCAAGTAAGCATCTGAGGTCGGATTTGAACTCGGGTCTTCCTGACTCCAGGTGCAGTGCTGTATCCACTTCGCCACCAGCTGCTTCAGCACCAGCTAAGGCAGAGAAACAGCATATAAAGCAGCTAGCATGTTTAGGGATTGGGGTTAGGGCTAGTGAGGAGCCTGTTCTGGCCAGAGCAGAGTGTGTCCACTGGGGTGAAGCAGGAGGTTAGCTGGGGTGGAACTAGGTTATAGAGGACCTCGAAAGCCACATCCACAAATTTAGACTTAATTGGTGGGCTATTTAGCAGGGAAGTGATAATCATTCAACAAATATTTTTGATTGCCCAGTTCTTTATTTTTCCATTTAAAAAAATTAAATTCATTTAAAAAAATGAACAAAAGCCCATTTGCCCCTCTCCCTTCCATACTCTCCCCAGCTGGAAAGAAACAAAATTCTTGTAACAAATATGCATAGTCCAGCAAAACAAGTTCCAGTACTGACTACATCTAAAAATATATCTCACTTTGCACTCTGAGTCAGTCACCTCTCTGTCAAGAGGTGGGGAACATGTGTCATTGTAGGGCTTTTGCAGTCACTGTTGGTCATTGTATTGATCTGAGATATTAAGTCTTTCTAAATTGTTTGTCTTTATGATATTGATGTTAGGGGGGGAAATTGTTTCCCTTCACTCTGCATCCCTTTGACTGGGTCTTCCCAGGCTTCTCAGAAACTGTCCCCTTCACCATTAGTTACAGCCCAACAGTATACCATCACAATCATATACCATGCTTTGTTCACCCTTCTCCCCATAGAATGCCTAGTTCTTACAAAGCAGGACCTAATAAAAGCAATATTTTAAGTGAATTCATAAAATAGTCATATACATAACCTGTGTGACCCTGAGAAAGTCACTTTACCTTGGACTTAATTTTCCTTATCTTCAATAAGAGGGTGTTGGTGTAGATCACCTCCAGGGCCCTTCTAGGTCTAAATCAGTGTTGATCCCTACTCCATCAGCACAGAAACCAGAGCTTGAGGGAAAATGCTGCTTCTTGGAGTCTAGGAGTAACCCCTTCTCTCTGCCAACAGGCCCTTGGCTCCTGCCAACCTCCTTTCCTCTATAGGGGTGCAGGAGAGCTGATACTCACTGATTGGCTGTGCTGATGTGTTTTCTTGGGAGCTTCATCCAGCAAAGCTTGCCCCTCCAGCTCCTCCTGCTGGTGGGGGTACCTGTGGCCACTGTGCTCCTGCTAGTCCAGTGCCTTCGCTGGATCTGCCCCCCCAGCAGGCACCAAGGGAGGTCAGAGGCCCCACGGGCCTCAAAGGAACCAGTCCCTGAGCCCTTCTCCTTTCCGGAGGATGATGCTCCAAGGCAGTGTCCACCAGCCACCCTGACAGAGATGGCCAACTTCTACCAGGAGCTGCACACCCCTGCTGAGGGCCGAACTGTGGTCCGACAACTGCTGAACAAGCTCTTGGTGTTTGCGTGGCGTAATGTGGATCACCAGGGGGGCTGTCTGCTGCTCAAGGACATGGGCATCTCTCTGTTCATCCCACCAGGTAAGGGACCCATGCCTACCCTGGAATACTGGCTCTGCTCTGTTCTTTTCTCTTCTCCTTTCTCTGCCCTCTCTTGGTTTCCCTTCTTGGCTTTCACTTTGCCTCTTACCTCCCTTGGGGATGGAACGAGTTGACTGATAAGCTTTGGCTATACTGGACACCACCCCTTGCTATTCTTCCTACCCCATTTCCCGCTATGCATCTTCCAACACTAACTACTACCCCCGGCCATGTTGTCCCTTTAGCCTGTCCCTATCTCCTGATGCCCACAGAAACATAGGATGTTTGACCTGGAAGAGACCTTAGAGGTCATCTGAAGAAGTAGTGTGGCCTGGTGGACAGAGTGCTGGAATTGGAATCTGGAAGATTTGGGTTCAAATCCCATCTCAGGGAGTTATTGGCTGTGGGGTCTCTGGCAAATCATTTAACCTCTGTTTGCCCCAGGTTTCCCATCTGTAAAACGGCATTGTAAAACCTTATGGGGTCATTGTGAGGCTCTGGTGAGATTATGTCTGGACAGTGTTCTGCAAACTTTGAAGCACTATATAAATGATAGTTAATACTATTATTATCAATTCTCTATTTCAACCTGTTCATTGTACAGAGGAGGAAACAGGCTTAAAAAATGGGCAAGAGACTTGCTCAAAGTCACACACCTGGTGAAGGGCAGAGTGTTAGAACCCTAGTGTAAACCTAAATCTTCTGAGATCAGCCCAGTGTTCTTTCTTCCAGACCATAGGTAACTGGGTGGCACAGTGGATGGAGCACAGTTTTGAAGTTAGGAAGTCAATCAGTCAGTCAGTCAGTCAGTCAATCAGTCAACAAACATTTATTAAGTGCCTATTACATACCAGGTACCATGCTTAAACACTAAGGATATGAAGAAAGGGCAAAGTCGGTCCCTGCTCACAAGTTCACAATCTAATAGAGGAGAAAACATGTCAAGAACGATGTGCAGACAAACTATATGCAGGATAAATTGAAGATAATGAATAGGGGGGAGGTATTAGAATTAAGATGGATTGAGAAAGACTTCCTGTAGAAAATGAAATTTTTGCTGGGACTTGGAGGAAGGCAGGAGGCAGAGATGAGGAGAGAGAGAATTCCAGATGTGGGGGATAGTTAATGAAAATGCTCAGAGCCAAGAGGAGGGACTTGTTGGAGGAACAGCCATATCATTGAATCAAAGATTAGGTGGGGGAATGTCAGATATAAAAAGATTGGAAAGGTAGTGAGGGGTAGATTATAAAGGGCTTTGAATGCCAGACAGAGGATATTATATTTGAGCCTGGAGGTGATAGGGAGCCACCGGAATTTATTGTATAGTGGGGGAGATCTGATCAGACTTGCTCTTTTTTTTTTTTTTCTTAAATGTGTGGGGCAATGAGTGTTAAGTGACTTGCCCAGGGTCACACAGCTAGTAAGTGTCAAATGTCTTAGGCCACATTTGAACTCAGGTATTCCTGACCCCAGGGCTGGTACTTTTTCCATTGTGCCACCTAGCTGCCCAGACTTGCTCTTTAGGAAGATCACTTTGACAGATAAGTGGAGGACAGGCTGTGGTGGGGAGAGGCTTGTGGCAGGAAGGCTGATCAGCAGGTTCTTACAATGGTCAAGATGTGAGGTGATAAAGGCCTACAACAAAGTTGTAGCAGTGTCAGAGGAGAGAAGGGGGCTTAGCAACTGATTAGATAAGGGAAAGTGAGAGAGAGTGAGGAATTGAGGGTGATACCTAGGCTGTGAGCCTGGTTGACAGTAATAGGGAAATTTGGAGAGGTGGGGAGGGTTTGGGGGAGAGCTACCGAGTTCAGTTTTGGATATTTTGAGTTTAAGGTATTTATGGGACATCTAACTTGAGATGTCCAATAGGCAGTTGGAGATGTGAGACTGGAGAGAGGTTAAGGCTAGATAAGTAGATAGAAATGATCTACTTAGAAATGATCATTCAATCCATGGGAGTATATGAGAGATGTCTACTAGCTATGTGACCTTGGGTAAGTCACTTACTCTCTCTGTGTATCAGTTTCCTTGTTTGTAAAAAGGGGATAATAATATCATCTACTTCTCAGTTGTTTTCCTGAGTTTGAATCTAGCCTCAGACACTTGCTAGCTATGTCATTTAACCTCTGCCTCAGTATCCTCGTTTCTAAAATGAAGATAACAATAACACTTGCCTTCCAGGGTTGTTATGAGGATAAAATGACATAAATGTTTGTAAAGGGTGTTGTAAACTTTAAAGCTCTATACAAATGCTAGCTGCTCATCATCATCATCACCATCATCATCACCACCACCATCACCACCACCACCACCACCACCACCATCATCATCACCACCACCACCACCATCACCACCACCACCACCATCACCATCACCACCATCATCACCACCACCATCACCATCACCACCATCATCACCATCATCACCATCACCATCACCACCATCATCACCATCATCATCACCACCATCATCACCATCATTACCACCATCATCATCATCATCATCATCATCATCATCATCATCGCTGATACCTCCTCTCCCCCAGCACATGCATGTACACACACATGAACCTGGGCTCATATACACCCATTTTCCTACTGTTGTTGCTTGGCTTCTTTTTTTTTTTTTTTTTTTGTTGTTGTTTTTTGCAGGGCAATTGGGGTTAAGTGACTTGCCCAGGGTCACACAGCTAGTAAGTATTAAGTGTCTGAGTCTAGATTTGAACTCAGGTCCTCCTGACTCCAGGGCCGGTGCTCTATCCACTGCGACACCTAGCTGCCTGTTGCCTGGCTTCTTAACTACTGGTGTAACTGAGCCCCACCTTGATTCCATCTGCCTTTAACTTTGCCCTCTGATTCTGCCCTTGCCTGATTCTTCTCCTCCATACATTCCTTTTCCTAGGTGCAGTAGCTCTGGGACGCCGGGAGCGGGTGTCCCTGGCCCTGGTGTGGGACCTGTCTGATGCCCCATCACTGTTGAGTAGCCAGGCCTTGGTGAGCCCTGTCGTGGCCTGCAACCCCCACGGAGCCTCCTTCCTGAAGCCCTGCACTCTTACCTTCAAACACTGTGCCCAGAATCCCAGCGATGCCCGTACCTATTCCAGCAACACTCCCCTGCTAGATGCCAAGATATGGAAGCCACTGGGAGAGCCTGGGGCTCACACTTCAAGGGATGAGTGCAGAATCCCCATCTCCCACTTCAGGTAGGGCTGGTCATCTGCTCTATCTATTCCCTGCATTTCCTCCCCCCCCCCAAATCAACTCTACCCCCCACAATTTGGCCAGCGCAATTCAATAGACAGTATCCTAAAAGTCTTAGTGTTCTTTTTTGCTATTAAACTTTAGTTCTGAAGGATGACTTTTGGTATAAGTTTGGAGAAGGGAGAGGTTAGGATAAACTATTGATAGATTCAGAATTTGAACTTATAAAGATTTATTCTCTAATACGGATCAGCCACTCAATAGACATTTATTAGGTGTCTACCATGTACCAGGCATTGTGCTAAGTGCTGAGGATAATTTTCCACAGGTCCCAACAATTTACAATATCCAAGGCCTTGGTCAGATGGATGAATGTTGTGTACAGACCTCTGTTCTACTCCCGGTATTTCTCCTGGAGCAGTTGAGCAGCAAACACATTAGCCATTCCTCTGCCTTTTCTGAAGTCACACTGGCTCTTGGGTAGATGACCATTTTCTAGGTGACCGATTAGCCCAACAACTTCAGAAGAAATTCCAGAAGCAGGTCTGTACACTACATTTGTTGATCTGACCAAGACCTTTGATATTGTCCGTCATGAGGGTATCAGAGAAGTTCATCAGTATTAGATGTCAGTGTCATGATGGCATGCTTGCCTGGGTTCTGAATAATGGGCAATACCTTTATGCTTTTCCGCTTACCAGTGGAGTGAAGCAGGGTTGTGTGCTTGCTCCCATGCTTTTTAACATGGTGTTTTCTGTCATGTTGTCGGAAATCTTCACTGAGGATGAAAACGGCATGAAGAGCAGCTACTGCACTGACAGTACATTATTTAACTTGAAAAAGCTACAAGTCAAGGCTAAAGTGGAGGGAGAGTTGGTGTGTGACTTTTTGTTTGCAGATTTTGTTTGCATTCGATGTAACCTTTGAGGCTGAGATGCCACAAAGTATGGATCATTTTCTGCTGCCTAATTTTGGCCTAACAATTAGCACCTAGAAAACAGAGGTTCTTCACCAGCCATCACTATACCATCTCTGTGGGGAACCATCAGATAAAGCAAATGGAAAAAATGTGAATGCTGTGGATATATTCACTTATCTTGGCAGTATACTTCCCAGGGATATCCATATAAAAGATAAGGTTTACCCATGCATTGCCAGAGCTAGCTCAGTACTTGGGAGGCTCCAAAGAAAAGTATGGAGAGAAGAGGTATTTGGTAGGTAGATCTACCAAACTGAAGGTCTACAGAGCCGTTGTGCTGGCCTCATTGTTGTATGCTTGTGAAACCTGGACAGTGTACCAGCGCCATTCCAGGAAACAGAATTGCTTCCTTTTGAATTGTCTTAGGAAGATTCTGAAGATAGTGATCAAGTACTAGACACTGAGGTCCTTTCTTGAGCTGAAATGCCAAGCATTCAAACTCTACTACAGAGAGTGCAACTCCAATGGGCTGGTCCTGTTATCTGAATGCCAAAAATATGTTTGCCTAAAAGATTATTTTATGGAGAACTTATACAAAGGAAGAGCTCACATGGAGGTCAGAAGAAGTGATACAAGGACATTTTCAAGGTCTCTCTGAAGAACTTGGGAATCAATTGTAAGAAATGGGAGATGCTGGCCCAGGAATACCCAGAATCATGCATTGGTATCAAAGAAGGAATTATGCTCTATGAGCAAAGCAGAATTGCAATAGCTCAAAAGAAACACAAGATGTGCACATTTAGAGACATCTCCACTCCAAATGTTCATATGGACTATTTTGTACTTGACCTGTGATAGAGCTTTCTGAGCTCATGTTGTTCTGATCACTCACAGTTGGACACAATGAAGTCAAAGAGTTGCCTCCCACATAGTAATGTCATTTTGTTACTCTTTGAGAATGAAGAGAATGAAGAACAACAACAGAATATATAACATGAATCTATATAATATATGTGCATTTATTATAAAACATAGATTATCCATATTTGCTTGTAGTTATTATTTACAAACATAAATGGCATTTATATTGTGTTCTAAGGTTCTAGAAAGCCCTTTAAAACATCTGTTATCCCATTTGGTTCTCAAATAGCAGTGTGAGGTGAATGACACAGGAATTATTCTCATTTTACAGATGAGGAAACAAGCTCAGAAAGGTTGAACAAGTTGTCTGTAGTTACACAGTTAGTTGGAATTCAAACCCATTTGTCTTCTGATTCCAAGCCCAATGCTGCTGTGTCGCACTAACTCTCTGGTGACTTGCTTGTTGTGTTAACATGATTAACTATTGCCATTATAGAAAATAACTCATAATTCAGTGTTGATTCATTAAAGCAATGCTGATTTTTTAGTTGACTCTAATTATCAAATAGATTAATATATTTGGCTTTTGCCTATTTATGCCCACAATCCCTCCCTATGTGCTCGCCCATCCCCCATCTCTCATCCTTATCTGTCCTGTTTTCCTGGTTCTGTCTTTCCCCTGTTTCTAATCTTTCTGTCTTTCTGTCCAGAAGTATCTACCTCCTCACCCCTCTTTGCCTGACTTATTCTCTCTCTGGTTCCTCCTTCTCTCCCTTTTGTCACCTTCTAATCAACATAGTGACCTAGTGCTGTTGTTCTCCACCTTGCTGAAGGGATTAGCTATGTGTACATGTCCCTCCCCTCACCATATGGATGAACTGACTTCCAGATGTTCATGAATTACTCCTCTCTAGCACTGTCATTCCTGACCCTCACTTTTCCTCTTTGGTCTCCTCAGCACCTCATTTCCTTTTTCCCATTCTTTCCCAACATTCACAGCCATGGCAGGGTGGAACTCTATGACAAGTGCAGAATACTAGATCTGGAAATGACCTTAGAGATCATATAGTCTAACCCCATCACATTACAGAAGAGGAAATTGAGGTTGAGTTTCTTTTCGAGGTCACATGACTATTTAGTGGCTGATGTGGGCCTCAAACTTTCAATGTAGATTCCATATCCAGAGACAATTCCACCAATCTCTTTGTTTCTTTCACCAATTGGAGTTAGGTCTGAGATTTGCTGCCTCCAGCCTATGATCTTTTGCCAGCATCCCTTGTCACAGATGCCCACTTCTTCACCTGTCCCCAACACTCCTCCTCACCTCCCCCCACCCAGCCCCTCCATGGCCACTGCTATCCAAGGTAGCAACAAAGATGTAACCATATTTTCCCTTTCCTCTTTAGTCTCTACACCTGTGTGCTGGAGGCTCCCAATGTGCATGATGCCCGAAAGTGGTTGCAGCTAGCTGTATTCTGCTCAGCCTTGGTACCAGGACAGTCACACCTGCAGCTGCGTGTCTACTTCCTCAACAACACACCTTGTGCCCTGCAGTGGGCAGTGACCAATGAAGAGCCCTATGGTGGGCGCCTCCGTGGGCCCTGCCAACTCTTTGACTTCATGGGGACTCGGGGGGACCAGTATCTGAAGCTCAAGTATATCTCTGAAGGTAAAGTGGGACAGAAAGAAGAGGGCAGTGATGTGAAGCCAGACAGCACAGACAGGGGGAGCCAGTGAGGGAGGCAGCCCTGGAATAGTATATTTAATTTTTTTTTTTTTTTTTTGCAGTGCTGCAATGAGGGTTAAGTGACTTGCACCGGGTTACACAACTAGTATCAAGTATCTGAGGCTGGATCTGAACTCAGGTCCTCCTGAATCCAGGGCTGGTGCTTTATCCACTGCACCACCTAGCTGCCCCATGCCCTGGGATAGTATAAAGTGCTCTGGATTCAAACTTAAGGTCCCAGGGTTCTGATACTGACTCTGCTACTTACTAACACTGTGACCTTGGGCAAGCTGGTTTACCTTTCTCAGGTTCCCTCTGTAAAATGAAGGGGCTAGATTAGATTATCACTAAGATTGTCGTGTTACATTATTAGAGAACCTCTCAGTTCTATGCTCCTTTGAGGGTACTGTGGATACTAAGTGTGGGGTGGAAGTAGGGAGACTGATTCATGGGACTGTGGAGATAGAGGGGTAGACACTGGAGGAGAGCTAGAGAGACCAGGAGAGAGATGAGTATATGTTGCCTCCTGACTCCCTCATTCCCCTTTTGCCCCCAAAAGAGGGGGTCTAGGGCAAAGAGGTCTGTTATAAGGAAATCTGATTTTGGGGCATGAAAACCCCCCTGATGGGAACCCCTGATGGGAACCTTCATTTCCAGGATATACTTCTGACTCTTAGAAGGTAGCAACTTCAAGAAGGTCCAACCAACCTTTGTTCTTAGTTGTCACTGAATTTTACCTACTTCTCCCTGCTACTGTCTCCCCTCATTATTTCTCTTGACTTTGGTGAAAAAGAAATTGGAAGGATCAGCTTGAAAAGTGTTAAGGGCTAAAATTCTAGCTAGACTGTCTAAAATCTAATGAGTGGTTGCCAATATATTATAAGCTTTAGCAAGAGTTAGACTTTTAAGCATTTATTAAGGAGAATAAGAATTTGGTAGAGAAAGAAAGGCCTACATTCATCTATCTATTAAAGAGAGAGCGCATTTCTAGCTCCCTTCTCCACCAGAGTCCTCAGGAAAAAGCCCCAGTCAGAGTGCCAGGCTCCCCCTTCTGCCTCCCACTAGCAAATGTCACTTCCTGAAGCCAAAGAAGACACATATTCTTGCCCACAAAGACCTTCACCTCATGGGTGGAGCTCTTCTACAGTAAGTCTCCAGCAGGTGGCGTCATTCAAATCGTTACAAAAGAATGATATAGGGGTCAACTGGCTCTGTATGCGTGTGTGTATGTGTATGTGTATGTGTGTGTGTGTGTGTGTGTGTGTGTGTGTGTGTGTGTGTGTGTGTATGTGTGCATACAGGTACACATGTCCTTCTTCCCATCTCGACCCTTCCCCACAGAGTGACCTGCTCTCCTCTGCATCCCCAAACCCAGGCTGGGAAAATGTGGATGACAGCAGCTGCCAGATGGTACCCTACCTTCACATCTGGCATGGAAAGTGCCCCTTCCGCTCCTTTTGCTTCAGGAAAAAAGCAGGTAATCCAAGAGCCCATCTCTTTTTCTTCTTCATCATTTCTAGTAGCAGTGAAAGGATCTGGAAGCCCCCAAGAAGCCCCATTGTAACAGCAGAGAAAAACAACAGGACTTTGTAAGGCAGAAAAATAGACAGGCCCATGCATTCTCTTCGTCCCCAGGTCCCTAGAAGAAACCCTTCAGAACCCAGTCCTCCTGGGAGGTGGAGAGCAAGACTAGAGGAGGGTAGGGAGGGTAAGGAAGGTAGGGTCTTCTGCTAACCTTCTCATTCACTCACTTTGGCCCTATCAATTTCCTTACCTGTTGCTTCCTCTGTTCCCTTAGGAACCAGTGAGGATGAAGATAATTCAGCATTGACCAATGAGATTATTGTCACTATGCACACCTTCCAGAATGTGAGTACCAGGGAAATAGTGTTGTCAGGGAAAAGGAAATGGGAAACCTATGGGACTAAGGGATTTGAGGAAATAGAGGGCAGAGTGAATATGGTTTTGTTAACATAATTAAGCAAATGGAGATAAAGTCCTTTAATGATTTCTTGTCCACAAGCCCTGAAGACCAGCAAGAGAATTCGTAAAACATTTAATTACCCCTACCAAGCCATAGGGTGGGATTACACTTCCTTTCCAGGTTGACTTTTTAAGTCAAGGGGAAGATATTGCTCATCTTCAGAATAAAGAGTGTGAAGAGATTGGGGAGACACAATGGTAGTAGCTATTAGAAACACTGAGTGGGATTTTGACAGAAGATGTTAAGTGAGTGGGAGCAGGGCCAGATTTTAAGCCAAGCTAAACAAGGTGTAGTGTAGGGCCTCACATTTTGAGGGGCCTCTAAGTCCATCAGACATAATGGTATGAGTTTCTACATTTTTTAAATTGGTTAGGACCTCAGCCAGGAGTTTAATCTGTATGTGAGTGGGAAATAGGAATAATCAGGAAAAAGCAGGGAGGATGTTAGCGATTGTCCTAAGAGCACCTTGAGACAGGGGATGGAGGGGTGTGTGTGTGTGTGTGTGTGTGTGTGTGTGTGTGTGTGTGTGTGTGAGAGAGAGAGAGAGAGAGAGAGAGAGAGAGAGAAAGGAATTTGAGTTCCCTTCCCTCAGACTTTCATTCACTGGCTCCCACTTGATTCTTTCCTTGGTTTCTTGAGGTCTACATATCGGGCTTGTCTTTCACACCATATATGGGCAATGAACAAACTTGAGGACCTTCCAGCTCTCAGAGGATCCTCCTCTCCCCTACATGCCCAATGTCCTAGGAAGAAGAAAGCACAGGGGAAGAGGTTTGGAGCTGCTTGCCTCTTTTGGCATAGTGGCACCAGAACTGGGGAAAGGGAGGAATGAGCATGGGAATTCTATCAGGGTGTTCTATCAGGAGGTTCTTCATCAAGATTTCTAAGTCCTGTTTCCCCATGTTTTCTATCCCTTTCCTGACACAGGGCTTGGAGACCAAGTACATGGAAATCCTACGGTTTCAGGCATCAGAGGAGGAATGCTGGGCAGTGCCACCTCCAGTCTCCCGACCTGCCCCATGCAACAGGTGAGGCAGGAGATTGGTGGGAAATAGACAGGATGCCAGTTTGGGGCCCCTGTCTTAGCCTAGCCCTTAAAACTTCTCCAGGAGCAATGAGGAGAAGTGCTGGGATAATTATGGAGAAGAAGCCAACAACTTGATCTAGGTTTTTTCCCCATCCCGCACCACCAACCACTTAATGTCTTGTTCCCTCAGGCTACCTCCAGAGCTCTTTGAACAGCTGCAGATGCTACTGGAGCCAAACAGTATCACAGGCAATGACTGGCGCAAGCTGGCATCCCATCTAGGGCTGTGTGGCATGAAGATCAGGTAGAGTAAAGGCTGTGGAAGCAGGTTGGCATCTAGGAATGAAAATGAGGACGTAGCTGGGGCAGGATGGAACATACCTGGAGTGTAGGCACAGCACATGGAGGCTTGATAGGTCACTGATGTTTCCCCTCCTTTCCCCTATCTACCCACCTTCTCCACGAAAGAGCAAATCAGTTCGCCAATCCCCAAAGCTGAATTGAGCATCTAACACATTCATCCTTGGGCCAGGCACCTTTGAGGCAGTGTGTTCAGAGGGGAGAATACTGACTCTGGGGTAAGAGAATCTGGATTTAAATGCCAGCTCTGACAAATTACTTAAGCTCCTTGGGTCTCAATTTCCTCAACCATAAAATGAAAGGTTGGGGTTATTTGGCTTCTGTAGTTCCTTTTAGCTCTAGATCTGTGGGTCTTTGAATACACATACACATACATCCAATGACTCATTTATATATATATGATATAATATATGATATTATATATACATACATATACACATATATACACAGTATACATACACAGCACATGTGCATACAAACACACACACACACACACACACACACACACAATGGCCCTGTCCTCTGGGAACTTATAATCAAATTGGGGTGACAGTTGAGTTCCAGGTCCAGGTTGAGGGCATTTCTTTTCTAGGAATGAGACAGTTTATGAGCAAGAACCCTCATTTATAGGCTCTATGGTCAGAGTTGGATGAGACAGTCCCCAGATCATCTCTTCCAATTCTGATACACAGAAGAGGGGGCAGCTAGGTGGCACAGTGGATAGAGCACTGGTCCTGGATTCAGGAGGACCTGAGTTCAAATCTGGCCTCAGAAACTTGACACTTACTAGCTGTGTGACCCTGGGAAAGTCATTTAACCCTCACTGCCCTGCAAAAAACCCAAAACAAACCAAAACAAAAAAACAAAAAAACAAAACCAACAACAAAAAAAAACAAAACCAAATACACAGAAGAATTAAGTGCTAAATCACAAGGGCCTACTCATAATCATACTGCAAGGTCAAAGAGTCAAGAGAACATTGTAAACTCAAGTCCTCAGGGAGAGGTGCTTGAATGAGGTCTTGAACATGGGTGATAACATTCATATCGTCCATGTGAAAGTTCTTCATAAGTCTTATGTTCTCTCAGGACATCCTCACAGCAGCCCATAATGTGGGTGCTATGGTTATCATTTTCCCCATTTTACAGATGGGAAACTGAGACTCTTAGAGTTTAGGTGACTTATATGTGATAGTCTAGCTAGTAAGTGTCTGAGGCAGTAGAGCCCTGGGTTCAAATCCTGACTCAAAGTCCATTCCTCCACTTACCACATTACATTAGATAAGCAGTACAAACAAAAGAATTGAAGTCAGGATGAACCTGGCATATGTAAGGACAGTGATGAGACCAGTCCTAGAAAAGAAAAAAAACATTAAGGCACAGTTGGGGATCATGATGCTATTGAATTCCAGACAGAAGACTTGATCTAGTAGTAAAATAGGGAACCATTGAGGAATGTGAGCAAGAGAGTGATATAATGAAAAAAAAAAATATATATATATATATATATATATATATATTTAGGAAGTAGTTTTCCTAAAAAAATGACTTTTCGTAGTCTATCTGATGGCTCTTTTGAAGGAACTGAGAAAGACAGGGAAATCACTATAATAGTCCAGCCATTATCTTTGTAACCTTGGAAAAGTCACTCCCCATCTTTGGCCTTCATCCATAAAATGAGGGAATTGGTTTAGACAAATTTTTATGGTCCCTTTCAATTCTATGTGATCACCTGAGGATCTGGACCAATGTTGTGGCAGTGGGAATGGAGAAGGAATAGATACAAGAGGCAGATAGGTGGCCAGTGGATAGAGCACTGCTGGGCTTAGATTCAGAAGGATCTGAATTCAAATCTAGCCTTGGACACTTACTAGCTGTTTAAGTCATGCAACCTTGCTGTGCCTTTGTTTCCTCATCTGTAAAATGGGGGTGGTTATAGCACCTACCTCCCAGGTTTGTTATGAGGATCAAACGAGATAATATTCATGAAGGGTTTAGCAATGTGCTATGTAAATGTTAGCTGTTATAATATTTAATATAATAATAGAATTTTAGAACTGGAAGGATATTTGGAGGAATTATAGGTAATAGCCCTCATTTTACAGAATGGGAAACTGAGGGAAAACAAAGACCAGAGAAGAGATGTGACTTGTCCAAAGTCACACAGCTACTCAGTGGCAGACTCTGGTTTATGTCCCAGTTCTCTTGACTGCCAGTCCAGCGTCTCTTCCACTCTATGACACTAGCTCAAAGGGTGAAATGTCATATTATAGATGAGGAAACTGAGGCCTTGAGGGGTTAAGTGACTTGCCCAGGGTCACACAGATAGTGTCAGAGGTAGGATTCCACTATAGCATCAGCACAGAGTTAAATCTGGGAGACACTCACTTCTTTGAGAAGGAATAGAGAGAGGAAGAACAAGGGACTGGGATCAAGACTTGAAACCTTCTCCCGGCATTTCCCTGACTCCTGTTCTCCTTGGCAGGTTCCTGTCTTGCCAGCGAAGCCCAGCAGCTGCTGTCCTGGAGCTCTTTGAGGAGCAGAATGGGAGCCTCCAGGAGCTTCACTACCTCATGACTTCCATGGAGCGGCTGGACTGTGCCTCGGCCATCCAAGTTTACCTTAACAGCAATCAGGCCCAGACTCCAACAATGACAGGTTCTCCTGTCATAGCCCACAAAACCTGGGACAATGAAGACCTGGAGCTGGATGTGAAACTTTGAGCTGAGGTGGTAGCTGCATCACCTCCCCAAGGCTAGCAGGGCTGGGCAAGGCTAGGGAAGGGGCTCTGCTTCCAGGTTCTCCTTCTCCAGGGGCTTTAGGTTGGACACCTGGGCAGTTTTTCCTTTGGACATGATGGAGTAAGTGAGACGTCTGCCACCAATGGGTTGGGCCTGGGGCTAGCACCAGTACAGTCTTGGCAGGAGGTACCAGCCCTTTCATAGTCACTTGCTGACTGCCTACTGGCCCCAGCAGAGGTCTGCAAAGTAGAAGCAGGGAAAGGCACCCTCCTTGTACCCTACCCCTCACCTTACATTTCATCGTCTCTGGATAGATAACCACCAAACTCAGGGAAGGATCGGAGGGACCAACAACAAACGGGGCATAAAGATCCTTTCTGGCATGACCAAGTTCTTCTCTGCTGACTTTATCTCCTCCTCAGCAGCAGGGTGCAGGTAATGCAAGCCTGCTCAGAATCCTCCAAGCCTCATTGGCCCCTGGACTATTAGGGGTGGAAGGCACCTTCGAGATCACCTCATCCTACTCTACCATTTTGCAGAAACTGAGATCTGAAGAGTTTATAGAACTGGTCCAGGCGATGGCCTTTTGAGAGGACTGCAAGCAATGGCATTTTTTCAGTATTTACTATCTATTCAACATTGTTCCAGGCACTGTCATGGCACGTAATAAAAATAGAAAAATAAGTCTCTGCCCTTCCGGAGCTCATGATTTTAGTTGAGGTGGTGAAGCTAACAGGATTAGCACCACAGCAAACACCAAGGGTGCAGACAATTAATACTCTGCAATATGAGGACTAGTTAGTGAGGGATGAAGTGGTCCATGAAGGCTTCCTGGAGGAGGTGGGATTTGAGCCAGGCTTTGAAAAGGCATGGGGCAGGCTGAGAACAGGGGGAAAGGGGGCAGCTAGGGGGAGCAGTGGATAGAGCACTGGCCTTGGATTCAGGAAGACCTGAGTTCAAATCTGGCCTCAGACACTTAATACTTACTAGCTGTGTGACCCTGGGCAAGTCACTTAACCCCAATTGCCTCACTAAAAAAAAGAAAAAGAAAAAAGGGTAGGATAAAAAGATATATCTCTGCCTATGGAATGAGTCCAATCTAGTACTGGTAATTTTTACATCCTAACGGGTGCTGAGTTGGCCAAGGACAGGCAAAGTATCTATCTGGTAACAAATAGTTTGGCTTTTCTTTGTACTTGAATGAAATAAAGTTTTCACATCAAATGTGGTACTGTGTAAAGTAGAATTGGGCAGCCCATTTGTAAAATGAATATACAGATTGAAGTGGAATGCCCTATCCCCAAGGTTTGGGGAGATTAAAGTTCCACCTTTGTGGGAACCAGGAACTCATCTGCGCCTAGAAATCACATCTAGTCATTACCTATAAGACTTTTGAAGTCTAGAGGTGAGATTCTTTTTTTGAGGGGGTGAGGGAGGGTAAGAACAAAAGCCATTTTCTCTCTTTGTTCCAGGGGGGAAGTAGTTTCCCCCAAGACCTGGAGAGTAACAGTTAAGGTAACCTCAGCAGACTTAGCTTCCTCTCTCCACCTAACTTTTATTCCACAGAAGTTAATCACAAATATGGAATAAACATATTTAGCAAAGTAAACAGTAAAACAGGAAGGGGAAGCCATATAGATTAGTTTAGGTGACAGAAACATACAAGAATATAGGGGCTCAGCAACTCAGGAGTAAGAAGAAATCTCAGCTCGCCTGGACAGAAGACCATTACACTGGAGTAGTCAGCTCTTAGCAGTCTCTGGGGATTTAGGGGCTGGGAACCAAGGGATGTTTTGGGTTGCAGGTTCCTTCCCACAGGCTTATGGCTCTGGGATTCCCTTAGTCATCATTCAAAGTCTGCCTTTTTCCTTCATTCCCTTTTCTCTTTTTTCTCAGAAGTCTCTCAGCCAATCAAGAGTCATGTCACAGGGCTGTCCTGCCAGAGACTTTCAAGCCCACCTAGGTGTTTGGACTACATTTTGTTGGACAGATTAATTTGCATGGGAGTATTTTTACCTTACGTGGAGCAAAATTGGAAGTATAAAAATTCTTTGCTACTCTGGTGATGTCCTTCAAGAAAAATCAATCTCTCTTTCCTTCCCTTTCTCTCTATATGGAGATCTCCCTGAGAAGTGAGGAGCAGCTTCTTTGCCACTCCCGGAGTCTGTTTGGGTCATTGTTGGGTACACAGAGATTTATAAACTCTTATCAGCTCCTCTCCTTTAGAAAGGGTAGACCCTTTGCTTTACCACCTACCAGAATCAGCTATTACTCAGTGTTTGTTCCTCCACCCTCTCTATGACTGATTATTATCATAGAATATGGTTGATTAAATTTCCAGAGAGGAAGGCAGGGAAGGGAAGAAGAGGTGATGACTGAAAAAGAAAAATCACAAACCACCTTCCAGGGAGAAGCTAGGCAAGATGCCCAAGGAAGGCTGAGACTCCATCCTTCTCCTTCCCTGGCTGCCAGCCCCCCAATTCTCCAAGCCAGTCAAAGCATTTCCATACATGTTTCCTCAGTTTTCTGAATCAAATTCTCTTTTCATGATCTTGCTGAGGTCACTAAGTGGATCCTCTGGGAGTGTTTGAGAGAAGGTTGAGATCCCCCTGAGCTCACCCTGAAGCTCCAAAGCAGGTTCTGAAGTGCTCTGGAAGAGAGGCGTGGGAGCCTGGTGGAGTCACTGTACAGTAAGAGGGCCTTTGAGGTTTAGCCTTAGAGGATCCATACTTGCACAGTTAGATGGTGGGGGAGAGACAAAGCAGGGTGTGGCAGAGTCAGACCTGATTTCATGTCTTGCCTCTTGACACTAATAAACTGTGTGACCCTGGCCAAGTCACTTAATCTCTTAGTTTCCTCATCTGCAAATTTGGAATAATAGCACCCACCTCATAGGGTTTTTGTGAGGATTAAATTAGCTAATAAATGTAGAAAGCTTTGAAATTTTTAAAGGGCTATATAAATACTAACTATGATTTATCCTCATTATAAAAAGACAATAACAGTGATTCTACCACTGCATTTTTTTGGTTACTGTGGACAAAAAAGCTAAAAGGATTTGCCTAGGGTTCTAATATGGCTTTGAGCATGCCACATCCTTCCTCTGGTCCTAGATTCCTCTCATTTTTCCAATCTGTAAAATGAATTAATGATGAATAATATATTAATGCTCTTACTCTGTATCAAGTGCTGGGGCTATACATACAAAACCAATGACAGTCCCTGCTTTCAGGGACCTTAAATTATAATGGAATTAGAATTGGAGACAATTCTCTTTTAAATTGAAGACAACACGGGGCCAGCTAGGTGGTACAGTGGATAAAGCACCAGCCCTGGATTTAGGAGGACCTGAATTCAAATCCAGCCTCAGACAATTGATACTTACTAGCTGTGTTACCCTGGGCAAGTCACTTAACCCTCACTGTCCTGCAAACAAACAAACAAACAAATAAATTGAAGACAACACACACACACACACACACACACAAGGGTGTGGGGGACAACAACAGTCACTTTGGTCTGGAAAATTATAGGGATGGTGAGTGGGTATAAGGAAGTAGATTGATATATTCCATCCAGGAGTAAATTGTAGTTAATTTGATCATGTTTCATGGTCACAGAACCTGGGGTAGAGTAAGAGGGTCAAATGTGAGGAAGGACACACATTTGGTAGCAAGGCAATTGGAGAGGCTGAGGAAGAGGTGGACAAAGAATAGGGAGTCAAGTGAAACAGTGGTCCAGCAGAGGAGACCACTAATTTGGATTTTAGAGCACCAAAGCAGTAGTAACCATAGAGGAAAACCAGGGTCTTCCAGGGTATGGTCTCTGGTGTGGGCAACAAGATAGTAGACAGAAGGGGTCCACAGAATAGGGAGTTGGATCAGTTCTCTAAGTTGCCTACTAATCCTAAAATGTTATGATTATGTGAAATACCTCATATCTATCCCTTCACCAACCATGCACTTCATTAGCTGCCATAGGCAAAAGAAAATTGCCAACCTGGTGACGTACTTATCCAAGTAGGTCCTCGGGGAGGCTAGGTGGGCACAGTGCATAGACTTATCTTCCGGACCTCAAATCTGTCCTCAGATACTTTCTAGCTTTGTGACCCTGGGTAAATCCCTTAACGCTGTTTGCCTGGGTTCCTCCTCTGTAAAGTTAGCTGGAGAAGGAAATGGCAAACCACTTCAAGATCTTTGCCAAGAAAACCCCAAATGGGGTCATGAAAAATTGGATATGAACGAAATGACTAAACAACCATAAAAGTAGGGCCTAGGATAAAAGACATATAGCCCTCTATGGGACTGTAGATAAAGATATTGGGGCCCGCTAGGATCTTCAAGAACTGCCCACACCATATCCTTTTACAACAGAAGGTCCCTTTTATACCATGAAGAGGCATCAGGGTAGGAATTAGTAGAGTGAGAGCATTCCTTATCAAGTACAGTTTTTAGAAAATCAATGACAGTTTTATATCAGCACAGCCATTGGTAGTAATTACAAGGTACGGTGTAAATAATATAACATAATGACAGATATTTGCGAGGTATCACTGTGTGATCCTGGGCAAGTTACCCCATTTATCAGGGCTCTGGATAATTCTCTACGACTGTAGGTTATGGGGAAGGTGCCAACTTGCCTGGATAGGAGGAGTTTTCTTATCTGGCATTTCCATATACCAAGGAAATCCTGAATCTAGTCTGCATCCTAACAGATACTGATAGAGTACTTAAACAGTTTCCATAGTTTATCCCATAACTGTAGCAGATAGGGCTCTGAAGTGGGAGTCTGGAGACAGAAAGTTCTAATTCAGATTCTCTCATTAACAAGACATGCAATCTTGGCCAAATTATTTCACTTCCCTGGGCCTCAGTTGCTTCATCTGCAAAATGACAGGATTGGATTAGATCACCTCTATGGTCCCTACTGATATCAACATGGGTCTGTGTGTCCCTTGTACAAAGTGCAGCTAGGTGGCACAGTGGATAAAGCAAGAGCCCTGGATTCAGGAGGACCTGAGTTCAAATCCAGCCTCAGACACTGGCTAGTTCTGTGACCCTGGGCAAGTTTCCTCGACTGTAAATTAGGCATCATGATACCACCTGCCTTAGAGTTGTTGTCAGGATTGAATGAGACAATATTTGTATGGCACTTATTACCATGCCTGGCATTTAGTAGGTGCTTAATAAGTTCTTGTTCCAGGGGCAGCTAAGTTGCACAGTGGATAAAGCAAGAGCCCTGGATTCAGGAGGACCTGAGTTCAAATCCAGCCTCAGACACTTGATACTTACTAGCTGTGTGACCCTGGGCAAGTCACTTAACCCTCATTGCCCTGCAAAAAGAAAAAAAGTTCTTGTTCCCTTCTCCTTTCTTTCCTTATCTAAACTGGGCCTCTATCTGACTGAATTGAGGCAGTCAGACAATGTGAGAAGGATGCCTTGAGGAGTTAGGGACTTTAGAGCCAAGGAAACATATAGTTACTGTTTTCCCCAGCTTTCTCCCCTCCCCCTTCAGTTATCTGACATCCACAGCAATTTCCAGAAACTCAACCAGCTGGGCAAAGTCTATAACATCAGAGCCAGACAGGAGGGGGAGACTAAGCAGCTTGCCCCTCCTGAGGTCCCCACTGATGTGCTGACACTGTGAATTTAGAATTGCCTTTCCCTGATCTATGCTGAGTTTCCATGGAAAGAGACACTGTGTAAGATGCTCCCTTTTAAATATCAGTAACCTTTATGAATGCCTATGATCTATTACTCACCTATGCTGTTTTTTTCCCAATTAAATGGCAGCTGTAGACTTCCCCCTATAAGTATATCCCTCAGAGTAGCTGCCAAAACCTTTTTTTTTTTTCCCCTGGGTCTTCTATTTATTTTTCCATTCATCCTCATTCATCATCTACACCACTTTATTCAGGTGTACTCATTTATTCAACAGATGTTGACTGAGCACCTATTATGTGCATTTGTTTATTCATCCAATCGACATTTTTTCAGGGTATCGAATGACACATTGTCCTCTTTAAAAAATTTTTTTTATGATCTTTGCAATCTTTTCTTTCCATTTTAAAAAAGTCTTCCAATTCCTTTTATTCCCCTTACAATTGTGGTGCATCGTTTTCAAAAAGAGGTTAATATCAACATTAGCTAGAGAGTCTGGGTACTGCTGAATAGGCTAATTTGCCAAGCTAATCAGGAAACCTAAGCTGGATTCATATATCAAGTGGATGTTTCAAGGATATTAGCTTATTGTGAATATTTCATTTTAGCCACATTGGTTAATGCTGAACATTAGTCCAACATTGAACATTGGCTTTAAGTCATTCAAAATAATACTACTTTAGATTTTGCCATTCCCAAAACAACTATCAGGGGCATGTTTCTTGATCTTGTCACCTTCCATTTCCATTCTTCACACCTTTCCAGTATCGTTGCACACTTTCTCCTCCGGTTGTCATAAAGAATATTTTTTCCACCTAGACCCTTCCCTCTGATTTCCTTTATCACTGGGCCCACATTTGATGGTACTTTTCTATTTCCCCTCCTTTCACACTTGATTGATCAATTGATATTTATGGAATATCCACCATGTGTAAAACAATGTGTGAGATCTGTACTGTATAGTTCCTTCTTTCGATGAGTCTGCAGCCTGGTCAAGTGGACAAGACACAAAGAGCAGAACAAGCTAGCATACAAAATGGTGTGCTAAGATCCCAGGAAGTGATATACACAGTCAATGCTATAGAAACGATCCCTAAGGATGAGGCAGGTTTCAGAGAAGTCAGATGAGATGATACTTGAAGGAGACTGGAAATAACAAAGGATAGTGGACAACTAGGCAGTTTGGGGGACTGACTGGAATACGATTGCAAGGGAGGAGACTAGGTGTTCCAGATGAAGGCAGTGTGCTTCATAATATTAGTTACCAGTTAACATCTCTCCAATATTGATTACCAAATAACTAGGTTTTTTTTAAAGGAATATTTACTGAGAAGGTATACAAGAACCAAAGTACAACAACATTTCCCCAAACTGGGAAGTGTATACGGAATCCAGGGGAAAGTAGCCTCAAGCTTAGAGAACACATGTGTCAAATGGGGGAGGGGTCTCACAATTCATTGTTGGATGTTAATTCATTTCTCTTGGGGAGTCCTCATAAAACTCTCTTTAGGTGTATATAATTACTGCCTGGGCCCTTGGAGAATCCTGAAGCTGCACTTTATATTGTTTCTAGTCAGTCCTTTCTCAGCTCCTGGCTGAATACATTGTTATTGGTCTTATCTCTCCAAAGAGACATTCAGTGGGGGGGAGGGGAGGGGAATATATCCTCTGGACTTGCTCCCTAGTCTCTCCTTGTTGCTCTCTGGCAGAGCCTCAAGGAGGTCTGCCTTCTTAAAGCACTTCCAAAGCAATTGGTGTAATTTTCAATGCAGGAATCGCCTCTTATATAACTAGGCCCAGGTGTGTATGGGCAGTTGTTTCAACCAACATTTCTTTCAACATTTTGTCATATGATTTAATCTAATGATTTAAAGCACTTAACTCCTTGCTAACTTGACGAACTACATTGTTCTGACCTGGTTTGTGCTTTTGATTGATGGATTCAATAAAGTTATCTAGAAGTGTTCATACCTATTTTATACTTTTGATTGATTGTATCATGCAATCAAGTTGATGTTCTCATCTGATAAAGGTATGAGGCCATAGAGCATCTTGTTAGTGATGGTTAATTGGGGTTTGAAGGTGTGAGAAACTTCCCTCTTACAAAGGCATTGAGTAGAGAGCAGGAAATGGAAACACTGGGTATAGAGAACTTAGTTGAGAAGAAGATCAATGAAGGAGAGGAAAGGATGGAATGATAGCAGGATTTTTCTTTATTTTCAAGAATTGTAAATCTTTAAGTTTTCTTGTATTCAGAGATGGTTTTATTTTGTTTGGATGCTCTAAGTCTCGACATCTTGATGAGAAAAATGGAAGGTACCATTGGCAAAGGAAATAATAATAACTGACATTTATACAGCATTTACTGTGTGCCAGGGACTCTGCTAAGGACTTATAATTATTATCTCATTTGATCCTTACGACAACCTTAGGAGATAGGTGCTATTATTATTTCCATTTTATAGATGGTAAAACTGAAGCAAATAGATATTAAGTGACATGCCCAGGGTCACACAGCTAGTAAGTGTCTGAGGTCAAATTTGAACTTACTCCAAGCCCAGTTCCTTATCTGGTGGGCCACCTAGCTGCCTTTAAAAGCAAGATCAAGATACTCAAGAAAGAGGGGATACTTGCTAGAGCAAGGTCTTGGAGGGACTGACAGGGAAAGGGATCAAGGGCTCAGGGAGACGATTAACTTTTGTGGAGAGAGCAAACAGGAGAAAATGAGGAATGAGGCTGAAAAGGTGTGAGGAATGGTGCCAGATGTCCTCAGTCTTCTTGATGAAATTGAAAACCAAATCATCTGCTATAGGCATGGGGGAGTGGCATGCAGCTGAGGTTGGGGGAGCTGTAAATTGAACTTCAACTCTAGCAAACATTTATTAAGTTCCTACTATGGACAAAATCCTTTGCTATGTACATAAATAACAATTTAAGGAAGACACAGTACCTGTCCTTAGGGAATTTATAGTCTCTTAGGGGATTAGGACACATATAACAGAAATTATAATATGAAATGATGCATAAAAGCCTGCTGGTACAAACCAAGTATTCTAGTAGACCCAGCAAGGGAAAGATTATCACGGGTTGGGGAGATAGTGGAAGTTTTATAGAGGAGTCATTCAAGATGTTTTTTAGTGAACTGATTTTAAATATGCTTTCCCTTTATTTATTGCCTTTCCTCAGTCTACATTCTGTTGATCCATTCTAACCCAATGAAGTTCAATGTCCTTGGACCATAGCAAGGATCCTAATGGGTGTGGGATAGAGATGGGTTCAAAACTGAGAAGGAATAAATCCTAAGTTCAAAGGTAAGCATAATATCTATTGATTTGTAGTCCATGTTACTTGAAGTAGTGGAGAGACCAAGGAGATTCATGGGCCCAGCAGAAGGGGAAAAATCACTGCCTGAAATATTTACATATAAATCATGGGGTAACGATAGAACCATACAACACCAGAATGGGAAGAGACCTGCTCTGCTGGGAACTCCCATAAATTGTGATGAAAGGGCCTAGTGATGACAGATGACTTCAAGATTTACCAATGGATCTCATCCTACTGAATAAGGGACCTCCTGCTCTATCCTAACTAGGTCTATTTTGATTTACTGTGGACTTAATGAAAACGTATCCTGGGCTTTTGTCATTTCTGCGACTGAGAAACTTTGCCACTAGGTGGCAGCGTTTGATCATTTATTCTTAGAATTGACCTCTGGTGCTAAATGGTGAGTTGTCGCCTGAACCCAAAGAAAACCTCGATTTTTTTTGCAAGTCTTTGACTCTACCTTCTTATCTCTTTGTGTCTATCATTTGCTTTTTGCATCTACCCTGTTATTTCTCATCTCTACTCTTTTCTGATTACCCTTCTCTATGTTAATCTTTCTGTATCTACAGTTTTCTTTTCTTTTTTTCCCCCATTTTGTTTTTTATGTTTCTCTCTTTAGTCTATGTTTGGGAGAGGCAGCATAGTAGAAGGGGAAGAGTTGGATTTGCAACCAGACAATCGGTTTTCACACCCCAGTTTGGCTATTTATTACCAGTGTGACCTTGAGCAAGTCACATCTCAGAGTGTGATTTTCCTCATCTCTAAAATGAGGACCTAGTCTCCTGTGGTGCTATAATTCTCTTCTCTCCATCTATATTGACAGAAGTCTTCTATGTATTTGCCTTCCCCCCTTCATACTCTGTCCTTTTAATCTCTAACTGTCCTCTTCTCTATCTATATTGTCTTTCCTTCTCAAGTCTATCCTCTGTTCTCTGTCTCTAGTCTTCTCTCCCCTCTGTATATACCCTTTTCTCTCTCTGGATCTATCATTCTCCCTCTTTGTATCTTCTATCTCCACTGTCTGATCTGCCCCAACCAGAAGCCGTTCTTTAAAAAAATTTTTTATGTCTACTTAAAAAGACTTGAACACATAATTGCTGGGAAACAGGTACAGGTTATCAATGCTGACTTCCTTTGCTGATGGATCCTTTATCTCTTAGAAATTCAGAGGCCTGGGGCAGCTAGGTGGTGCAGTGGATAAAGCACTGGCCCTGGATTCAGGAATACCCGAGTTCAAATCTGGCCTCAGACACTTGACACTTGACACTTACTAGCTGTGTGACCCTGGGCAAGTCACTTAACCCCCATTGCCCTGCAAAAAAAAAAAAAATTAAGAAAAGGAAAAAAAAAAAAGAATACCAGTAGGTATCCCTATGCAGGGTAGAGTTGGATCACTCCCTCCTCCCTGCTGGAAAGGGGCGGGGCTAAATCCTTCCCAGGATCTTCCTAGCTTCTCCCTGGAGGTGGTGTGTGATGTTCTTTTCTTCATTCACTAGCTCCTTTTCCTTGCCTTCCTCTCTGGAGATTTAATCAGCCATATCCTGGGACAATAATCAGTTCACTCTTAACCTAGGAAGACTATCATGAACCTCAAGTTGATGTGGTCCCCTTTTTTGCTAATTTATGGAGTTTATATCAAACATAAAGTTACTAATATGACAATAGCTTAGAGATCCCAGTTAGGAAAATGCCTAACATTTGCACAGAGGTTGGATCTTTGCTGTAATTTAAATTGTGTCTATTTCCAGTGAATGTTAGCTTCCTCCATTCCCTCTTTTCTCAGCATATACTAAATATACAGCACAAATCTTCATGACCAACCACAGATCTCTTTATATATGAAGCAAAATCAGGATATAGGGTACAGATAGGTGGACCAATGGAAGGAGTGCTGAATTTGGAGTCAAGAAGACTTGAATTCATACCCTGCCTCAGATGCTTACTAACTATGTGACTCTGGGCCAGTCACCCTCTCTCAGCTTCAGTTTTCATATCTATGAAATGGGGATAATAATATCATCTATCTCACAGGGTTGTGTTGAAGATCTATTGAGATAACACATAAGATACTTTACAAACTTTAAGGTTCTATATCAAATGCCAGCTATTATTATTATACAGGAAAAAAATAGATAAAAGAAGAGAAATATATTACATGGCCTGTTATTGGACTGGAGTGTTAGAGGAAAGAATACGTCTTTTGGAACTTTTCTTAGTTCTTGATGATGCGATGACAACTAGCCACTTGTCAGGATTATAGGTAGTTTCCTACTTCTACCAGTAGAGCTGGAATTTGAACCCAGGTCCTTGCTTAACCTCTATGTGCTTTGGGCAACTCTCTAGGACTTACCTATTTAATATCTATGGATAAGCTGTGATCTCTGTTGATGGAGGAATTCCCAAGCTGAATATTTCTCACCTTTGTGCTATGTATTATCCTTGCTATATTAGGTTCTACAGTTTTAAAGACAACAATGAAATGAATTTTACTCTCAAAGCATTTATGTTCTAGTAAGGGGAGGAAACAGCTATGCATACACACATATGTGTGTGTCTATATATGTATATTATATATACGTGTATGTAGAAATGTAAGATAGTTTTTTGGAGGGAGAGAACACTCAAAATGGATGATGAAGATAGGTCTAAAAGGAAGCTGAGGATTCTATGAGGTAGATGTGAGGATGGCAGGCAACCTCTACAAAGGTATGGAGGCAGATGATGAACTGTTAAGTTCAGGGAGCCTATAATAATCCAATCTGATAATGGCATAGAATAATTGAAAAGGAATAATAGGAAATATGTTTGAAATGATAGGTCAGAGTAAAAAGTGGAGAACTTTAAATGTCAGGCTAAGGAGTTTATATCTCATTCTAGAGGTAATAGCAAGTCACTGGTGATGTTTGATCACGGGACTTGGGCTGGAATTCTATCCCCCATCCCACCTTCAGTAGCTACTGAGTCAGCTGCATCCTCAGCTTTATTGGGGTGCCAATATGCCCTGGATCTTTTGGCCTTGTTCTTAGTAACTTTGAAACCTACAAAATCACTGCTTGATTTTGTTTTTGAGCAGGTTTTTCAACCTAAGGTCCATGAATTACTCTCTCCCCTCCTCCAGTAGTCCATAGATGGATTTCAAGGATTTGTGAATTTGAATGGGAAAAATTACACCTTCATTTTCACTAACCTCAAACTGAAATTTAGTATTCTTTGAATTATTCAAAAACATTATTCTTCAAAAAGGTCCAATAGGCTTCATCAGACTGCCAAAAGGGTCTGTGACACAAAAGAAGGTTAAGAACCCCTGGGCTAAAGAAAGATATTTAGTGAGGATGATCAGAATATAGACCATAAGGCAATTCTTAGCTCAATAATGAACATACCAATCTAGTATAAGTTGAATCACCAAGTACATGGATTCTCAGGGGAATTATCAGCTCAACAATATACAAATCCATCAATAACAACTTCTATATAATAAAAATATAATCCTTTACGATAGTCCTAGAAATATATCACATAATTATTCTTATAAAGAAGATTATAATGGATTTACAATCGATACCTGTCCTAAGCACAATAGGTGTTGCCTATACCTGGGAGAGACTTTTCAATGAGAGAGTGAGAGTGAAAGGAGAAGCAGAGGGAGAAAAAGAGGGAGAGCGAGAGGAAGGGTCTCTGCTACTGGGCTCTCTATACCAGTTCAGAGCAGATGATAGGCTAGGAGGAATGGAGGTCCAGGTAGACTCCTGTACTACTTGCAGAAAGGGAATAAAAGGAGGAGCAGGGCTGCTAGACTTATGTTTCATTAATAATAGGAGAGAGAGACAGAGACACACACAGAAACAGAGAGAGAGACAGAGGGAGAGAGACAGGAAGACAGAGAAAGAGACAGAGGAAACAGACAGAAACAGACACAGAGGCACAAACGCAGAGAAAGACAGAGATAAAAAAAATAGAGACAGAGAGAAAGAGACAGACACACAGAAAGACAGAGACAGAACGAGAGAGAGAAAAAACAAGGTCAAGGTGCAAACTCTAGAAACCCTACCTACTACTTCTGTTTAGACTAGGTTACCTGTTACCAATCACTTTGTCTTCTTAGTTCAACCTCCTTGGAAGTGATACAGTTTCTACCCATATTGGAAACCTGTGCTTTTCCATGCTGGAAGCTCTGCTGGGAAGAAGCCATTTTGGAAAAGAGTCTGACCCCTATTAAGTAAACTGAGATTCATTTCTCTCCTCAGGGTCTGCAATATGAACCAAGAGGGTCCAGTCTCATGTCTGTGCTAGGAAGCTGCCCCTTTAGTTCATGACTCTTTTGGGGATCATATCCACAGGCAGGAGCTGGGGAGGGGGAGTGGTGATGGTGGTGGAATGAAAGGGCTCTTCTCCTGCTTCTCTTCCTCCATTCAAATACCCTGAAGGTAAAAGCTGTCAACTCTGACACTGCAAAGGACAGTGGAACTGTGGACATCTTGCAACACTACCCTGGTTGATGGATCAATGAGATCCATCGTCACCAAGAACTGAAGACATAGCTATAAAGTAGCACTTATTAATAATGGTATTACCAAGGAAAGTGGGGAGTGAGGGAAACTTCATAAGCTATTTGGCAGCTGTGTGGAGGATGAATCAGAGAAGATGGGAGAGAGTGGGAGTACAGAGACTAATTAGGAGGGCTATTATAGCAGTCCAGGCCTGAACTAGGGTAGTGGCCCTTTGAATGAAGAAATGGAAAAAAAAATAGAGAGAAAGAGAGAGATGCTGTGAAGAGGGACCAAGATTTGGCTGCTGATTGGATGGTTACTTATGTAATTCTCACACTTCCTCCCTACCCCCCATTTTAAGTTTCTCAGTGCCTAACTACATTTGTGCGGCTTCTTCCTTGCTCTCTTCACCCTTTCCCCATCCCCCCACATGGCTAAAGGAAAAAAAAATCCTTCCCTTCTCAAATTCTTTCTGAAGAGAGAGGATCTGGGTGGGCTGAACATAGCAGTTCAAGGCCTTCATTTGAGAATATGGTATTAAAAATAGTTATGAGGCCAATAGAAAGGGAGAATAGAGAAGCCTCCTTCTCTAACTCTTCTTCAAAGTCAGTAGCTGGATGAACTGTCTGTCAATCCACATGAACTCAGCCTGTCATGCTTTATTTTTCATTCTTATGCCATTGAGGGCCATCTTGGTGCTGTTTGGTAGTTCAGGAGCCAGTGAGAGTGGTAGTAAGAACACTTAAGGGGATCTTGCACCCTTTTCTTGCTTGATTGAATACAAAAAGGTTCCAGGCAGCGGTAAGGCTGGCTGCTCCCTTAGAAATAGCAGAGCAGCAACAGATGCTACAGAATCCTTAGACCAATGGTTCCCCAAAGTTTTTCCGCAGTGTAGGACCCTTTAGTTTAAATTAAATACTCACAGCATCCATGTGGTAAAATCTAATATTATCATTTTTAATGACTATAAAAAACAACATAAGGTTCATAAATAATGACAACACAACCTTGGGGGGTACTTCAAGGTTCCTTTTAGAACAGCTTGAGATATACTGCCTCATAGCTTAGTCATCCTAAGGAGAGGTAGGGAGTAAACAGGGGGACCACAGCTGTTGCTCCCATCCCTCTCCCGCCCAACCCCAATGTGTTTATGGTCAGTTTCTGCCCTGACACTGAAACTATCCAAAGACTGAATCTCTTGATCTTTCAAAGACTCTTGTTTCTGAGGCCATGAAGACACTCAAAAGAATGGTTTGGTGAATGGTTTTCATTTAGCTGAGTTGTTAAAACTAATGATCATTTATACTTTTTTTCTTAGAAACTGGTATTATGGAAGAAGTACGCTGCAGACTTGAAGTCTGGAGACTTGAGTTTGAATACTGGCTCTGACACTTAGTCATTTAGCTGTGTGATCATGGGCAACTCAGCCTTTCTGAGACCCAGTAACAGCAGTAACTCTCACAAGCTAGCTTACAGGGAAGAAAGGCCCTTTGTAAACTATAAGGCATACATAAATGGGAGTTGTTCCACTTCTACATCTAGGTGGTGAGGTGAATAGAGCACGGGGCCTGGAATTAGGAAGGCCTGAGTTCAAGTGTGGCCTCAAACAGGTAATTATTGTAACCCTGGGGAAGTCACTTAACTGTTGCCTGCCTCAGTTTCCTCAAGAGTAAAATGGAGATGGGGCAGCTAGGTGGTGCAGTGGATAAAGCACTGACCCTGGATTCAGGAGGACCTGAGTTCAAATCCAGCCTCAGACACTTGACACTTACTAGCTGTGTGACCCTGGGCAAGTCATTTAACCCTCAGTGCCCTGCCCCCCCCCAAAAAAAGAGTAAACTGGAGATAATAATAGGACCTTCCTTTCAGGTTGTGAGGATCAAATGAGATAATATTTGTAAAGTATCTGGCACAAGATAGGTCTTATATAAATACTTATTTCCTTCTTTCTGGCTTTATATTGTTATTACAATTTTTGACTGATGAAAATTAATCTATATATAATTTCTTGATTCAAGTGATTTATAGCAGAGGTGTCTGCTTTTATTGGTGTGAGTTTCTGGTCCTCAGTTCCCTCATCTTCAGAATGAGGTGATCAATACATTACATCATGAAGACTGAGGATTTCCAGCATCATTCAGTTTAACTTTCTCATTTAACAAATGAAGAACCTAGGGTGGCACCATTAGATAGAGCACTGGACTTGGAGTCAGGAAGACCTGAATTCAAATCCAACCTCAGATACATCTACTAGCTATATGACTCTGGTCAAGTCATTTAATGTCTGCCTGCCTGAGTTTTCTCAACTGCAAAATTGGAATAATAATAGCATTTAGCTCCCAAGGTTGTTGGGAGAATCAAATGAGATATTTGTAGTGTTTAGCATAGTGCCTGGCACCCAATAGGCAATTAACAAATGCTTGTTTCCTTCCTAAGACACAGAAAGGCAAAGTGACTTCCTCAAATTTATAAAGCTAGGCACTGGCAGAGTCAGGACTATAATTCAGGTTGTCTGACTCCTAGCCAAGCGCTCTTTCCACTATTCATGTGCCATTAGAGTCATTCTGTTAAAATACTTGTGTATCACCTGGGAGGGGGAACCCACTAACCTACTAGAATAGGTTTGTTCATTCATTCTTTTCATCCAACATACATTTATCTTATTTTCTAAAGTCTTATTATTTTTGTCTCTGTCTATATTTTGCATCATATTCATCTTTAATAATAACAATAACAGAAATAGCCACCATTTATACAGTGCTTTATTGTTTGTAAAGAACTTTAGAAATATTCTCATTTGATCCTCACAATAACCATGGGAGTTAGGTGCTAGTCCACCCCCCCTCCCCAATTTATAGATTAGGAAACTGAGGCTATGATAAGTTACATGACTTGCCCAGGGTCACAAAACTAAGTGTCAGGCAGGATTTGAACTTGGGTCTCCCTGACTACAAATCTAGCACTCAGTTCTTTCTGAGCATCAAACTGTATGTAGTAACAAAGATGAAAAAGAAATAGAAAACAGAGATTGGCAAAACTAACCTATACATAAATTCTGCCTGATTACAGATATGTTAGTGTAAGGGACTAAAATTCTAGCTATGATGTCTAAAATCTAATGAGTGGTTGCCTTAAATTAGAAACTTTAGCAAGAGTTTAGATGTTTAAGTATTTATTAAAGTGCATTAGAAGTTAGTGAATAGAGAGAGAGAGAGAGAGAGAGAGAGAGAGAGAGAGAGAGGTAGAAGGCAAACTTCCTCTAACTTTCTAATATATCCCAGCATCTGATCCCCCAAGCCGAGGTCAGGAACCCAAAGGACCAGCTCTTCAGTTGCTACTCCCAGAACCTCCTGTGAAACAGGAAAAAGGGCTGTCCATACACACACACACACACACACACACACACACACACACACACAGCTCCAAGCTAATTGGCTGGTAACTTTGATTGACAGAACCCATGAGCAAACATCACTTCCTGACTATGAACTGACCTTGGAAACCCCAGAAAAGATCAGGCCGGAGCTCACAATGTTCCTACCAGCAGGGGGTGTCATTCCAATTCTCACATTAGTCCATATTCACAGTCTCTCATCTCCTTAATAAAGGTTGAGGGGGGGGAGAGTGCATTTTAATAATAACTAGCATTTATATAGCACCTTACAAGGTGCTTTACAAATATCTCACATGATCCTCACTATGGACTCCCCCCCCCCAGAAGGTAGGTGCTATTTATTATCTCTATTTTACAGATAAGGAAACTGAGGCAGAGAGCAGTTAAGTGACTTGCCCAAGTTCATGCCAGCTAAGTCACTGTCTGGGGCTGGATTGGAACTCGGGTATTCCTGACTCCAGGCCCAGTGCTCTTTCCACTAAGCTACCTAATTGTTCTTTTCTGGAGTCAAGATCAACAAGAACTAATGAATCACCTACTTTGATGTCAGATACCACAATAGGTGCTAGGGATACAAAAACAAAAGAGGGGGCAGTTCTTCCCCTGGTGGAGTTTCTATTCTATTCAATTTATCTTATCTGTGTGTAGAGAGAAATTATCATATCACCTTATAGAGAGCACTCATTCATTTACTTCTTTAATCATTTAACATGGATTTATTGGGGCTTCTTATGTTTACAGATATAAGGGACCAGATATCCATGACCCCGTCTCCTTCTGTAGGAAGCCACAGAACATAATTATGCCTCAGGAGCTAAAGGATTTTTCCATTTTTTTTTGGTAGCCTGGGCATGTAGCACATCACTGGGCACAGAACAGGCATTTTAATAGATAGGTTTATTGAATTGAACTAAATTGAATTAAATAGTTACCAATGGAAGGCAGTTTACAATTAAATACTGGAATGAATGAGACAAACAGTAGTACCAGAAGTGTTCAGAGAAAGTAGGGATCAATGTAGACTGGAGTAATTCAATTCAGTTCAGCTCAATTCAATTCAACAGCATTTATTACACAGCTGTTATGTGCAAGACAAGCTGTATGTGCTTTCAAGAGAAGTATAAAAGATGCCATTGGAGAGTTGGAGGACCAGTAAGGAATAAAAGCCTGCCAAGTGGTGTCAAGGGAACTAGAGGAAGGTCCCCAGCCCTTTGGTTCTATCGCTAGTGGAGAACTTATGGGAAAACATGGTCATGTAAGTGCTTATTAATTTAAAGCCTGACGGGAGCTTAAATAACATCTAGTCTGATCCCCTCTGCTTTTGAGATGAAGAAACTGAGGCCCAGAGAGGTTGTCATCCCATTCCTTTCTAAACTCATTGAGCTCATAATTCCTTATAGCACAATAGTATTCCATCACAATCACATCCCACAATTTGTTCAGTCATTCCCAATTGATGGCATTTTTGCAATTTCCAGTTCTTTGCCAAAGAGAGCTGCTATAAACATTTTAGAACACATAGGTTCTTTTTCTTTTTTCCTAATCATCTTTGGAAATAGACCTAGTAGTGGTAATGCTGGGTTAAAGAGTATAAGCAGTTTAATAACTCTTTGGACATAATTCCAGATTGCTCTACAAATGGTTGGATCAGTTCACAATTCTACCAATAATGAATTAGTGTCCCAATTCTTCCACATCCCCTCCAGCATTTGTTGCTTTCCTCTTCGATCATTTTAGCCAATCTGGTAGGTGTAAAATGATATTTCAAGGTTGTTTTAATTTGTGTTTCTCTAATCAATAATGTTTTAGAGCATTTTTTTGTATGATTTTAAATTGTTTTGATTTCTTCATCAGAAAACTGCCTGTTTATATCCTTTGACCCTTTGGAGACAGAACTGCATTCTAAGCATGGCAGATGTCTTGAGTGAATGCACAGACATTGGAGATAGCCAATCAAGTTTAGGAAACAGCTAGTAATTCATTTTGATTAGACTATAGAGTGCGTAATACAAAAAATGGCTAGAAAGGGAGATTGGTGTAAGACTATGAAAGATCTTTAATGTCATGCTAAGGAGTTTGTATTTTATTTAGAGGGTGTTGATAGATGCTTAAAAACCAGCTCTCTAAAACCCCCCCCCCCCCAACAACAATAAAAGACAAAGCAATGGAATGACACACTTTTAAGTTGAACTTGAATTGTTGCATTTTCTCCATTATTTTTTGAGGTCTAAACAATCAACATAACAATAAATCAAGTGATAATTTGTAGCATTTGCTGATCTCTGAGGTGTAAATGCTCTTGAAAAAAGTTTAACAATGGATACTCATGAGCTTGTGTGAGGCAGCTCCAGTAAACCACTGATTTTAATAAAGTGGTGTATCTGTTATCAAGATTTTACCAATAAGAAAAAAGGAGTCATCATTGGTTTCTGAGCAGGGAAGTGTAGTGACAATATATTTTATTATCTTATTAAGAAAGGAATATGTTTCTTAGTTTAGCATGACTTACTTCATTTTGTTTTAGGCTTTCATTTTGTGATTGAATTGTTTTGAGTAAATTGTGTTTCAATAAGATAAGCACTTGTGTGGTATGATATAGCACACAACATGCGTGTGTTCTTAAATAACTGATAAACATATGTGGACTCTCTGATAAGAGAGACCACCAACAGGAAAATATTAAAATCAACTTTATCAGTAATTTAAGTAGTAAACTACCAATAAAATTTTGTTGTAAACAACTTAGGACCACCCATAGCCGGAACTATAAAAAACTGAATGGAAGCCCTAGTCTACTCTTAGATGGTGCCTGGGACTGGCTCCTGTACTCTCTGCTCAATTGAGGATTATGCTGATTGGCTGATTGATGGAGATTTGCCAGATGACCAAATTAGAGGGAGACACAGCCTTTGGCTGAGCAGAGAGGTGACCTTGTCATGAATCCAGTATGGAGGAAGTTTACCAGAACCTTTAAGACAAAGGTTGATGGTTTATTTTTTAGAGGACTGTATCATTTGTATTGTTTGTACATTTTGACTAATAAAGTTTGAGTGCATGCATTGAGAAATATAAGCCTAATTAGTGTTCCCATTACACTAGTTAGCATATGTAATGGTAAGCTGGCTATAAGCATTCAAACCTGTGTTATAGGGAATGACACAGTCAGGATTCTGCATTAGAAAGATTATTTTGGCAGATGTGTGGAGGTTAGATTGAAGAAGGGAGAGAGTGAAGAACAGGAGGGCAGTTAGGAAACTATCAGAGTATCCCTAGGTAACTGACAAATGTAGGCCTGAGTTAGAGTTAAGGTAGTGTTATTAGAGAAGAGAAAGGGACATTCTGGAGGTGCTGGGGAACTAGACAATTTGGAAACTCATTCAGAAGGGGAGGGAGGGGGTGAGATGGAAGGAGGAAGATTGAAAGATGGCTACAAGATCAATCTTGTGTGACTGAAAAGATGGAAGGATATTGATAGCCTCAACAGTTATAAGGCATTTGAGAAGACTCTGGCCAAATTTTGGAAGAAGGATGATGGGTTGCTTGGGACACTGTGAGTTTGAGGTATTGGTAGGAACTTAGGAAGAGAAGTTCAGTAGGCAGCTGGAGACTTGGGACTGAAAACATGGGGAGAGATTGGAATTGGATATGTAGATCTGGGACATGTATATGTATATGTATGTATATATGAATATATAACACATATACATGTTATATATATACCTTGTTGTCAGGGCCATTTGGTCCTATGATATGTAAATCTCGACTAAGTTTCAGATATCTGCAGTAAGACTGGCAGAACTCCCAATGGTGCTGTAGCTTTTGAGATGATGTGAGTTAACATTCAAGTTTGAGATGATTTGGATATATTAATGAGCTAACCCCAAACAGATGAGTCTGATTTCTACCAAAACCCTATAAAAATGAGACCTTAAATTCCTCCCTCTCCCCCCAGCCCCAGCCCTCTTCCATCTCTATGGGGTCCATGCTGTCTAGTGCTCCCAACTCTAATCCATGGTAATATGAGTTACTCCCTGTAGCTTCCCCCTCCCCATTCTCTTCCCCAGCCTACCTGGCATCCTCCACTCTCCCATCCCTTTCCCATGCCATCTACTTCTGCACCCTCCTCCCCTTTCACCACTTGTCTCTGTACCTTCTGTGCCTGTTCATCCCTGCACTCCCTGTGCTTTCTTTAAGCGTGATTGAAGCCATACTTCCTACTGCCATTGTGATCTTTCCCAGTGAGTACCCAAAGAACCAGATATTCCAGCCCCCATTTCATAATTCCATAAATTAATCAGCAATTCAAAGGTGGACAATCAGGACAAGATAGTGTCATGGAAACCAAGAGTGGGGATGAGGTGGAGTGGTCAGTGGTGATAGATAATTTAGAAAGGCTGAGGAGAATAAGGACTAAGAAAAATCCATCCACTTGTCCCCCCCCCCCCCAATTAAGAAGCCATTGATCATACAGAGAACTTCAGTAAAGTGCTGGGATCAGAAAACCAGAATCCAGGGGTTGAGTAACAAATGGGTGGTGAGGTGGAGATGAATGTGAGCCAGGAACTTTGACAGTGAACAAATCTGCTAGGTAAGATCATTGTCCCATTCCCTGACTCTAAAGGATTCCTTGGCTACCAATTTTGTGGACTCTGAACTACCACCTCTTCTTTGCCCTTATTTGATAATAACCTAGGATCCCATTCTGGATTTGTTTATAGCTGGGAGCATAGTGGAAGGAACACAACATTTTTGGTTCAGATGACTTGGGTTCAAATCCCACTTCTGTTATCTGTATGACCTTGGACAAGGTCACTTTTCTGCTCTGGGTGTCAGTTTCCTATTCTGTAAAGTGAAGGAGTTGAAATGGATGATATCTTGGGCCCTTTACAGCTCACAATTTCAATATGTCTATAGATCAGAAGTCAAGAAATTGTGACCCACTGGCCAGATCTGGCCTGCTGCCTATTTTTGTACAACTCACAAGTTAGTTCTACCATTCTTAGCCCCCAGACCATTTAAAACCAGGTGGAGTGCTGAATTTGGCTCACAGGTCATAATTTGTTGAACCTTGCGATAGCCTGTCCAGAATGCATTCTCTAAGAATTCTACCTCTGATAGGAGAGACAGAAGGTTAGGAATTAGGGTATTGAAGCTGAAGACAGGAGCAAGTTCCCCTTTTAAACAGTCTCAGAAAGGGGAAATAATATGGGTTGGAAAGAATAGAGGCAAGACTCAAAACCCAAATTATACAACACTAACTCTCTGAGGACTCCCACATTGCCCCTCCAGACAACATCCCATCTGTACCAGATGAGAGAGACAGTAATTGTGATTCATCACAATAGCTATAGGGCTTTAAGATTCACAAAGCACTTTATACAAATTCATCCTCATGACAATCATGGGAGGTAGGTGCTATTATTATTCCCATTTTACAAATGAAGATATAGAGTCTGAAAGAGGTTGTGAAATTTTCCCAGCATCATTCAGTTAGTTAAGTGTTTGATTCTGGATTTGAACTCAGATCTTCCTGATTCAAAGTCTAGCACTCTATCTGCTATGCCATGCAGTTGCCAGATAGAAGAGTGGACTTCAGAATAAGGAAGTTGTTGTTTAGTCATTTTTCTATCTGATTTTTAGTGAACCTATTTGGGGTCATTCTTGGCAAAGATACTGCAGTGTTTGGTCATTTCCTTCTCCAGCTCATTTTATAGATGAGAAAATGGAGGCAGACAGGGTTAAGTGACTTGTCCAGGATCACACAGCTAGTAAGTGTCTGAGACCAGATTAGAACTCAGGAAGAACAGTCTTCCTGACTTTAAAGCCTGGTACTTTATGCACTGTGACATCACTAAGCTGCCCAGAGTTAGGAAGACATGGCTTTAAGTTCTGCTTCTGACAAACACTAGCTGTGTGATCATGGACAACTCATTTAACCACTTAGTGGCTCAGTCAATCAGTTGCAGAGTTGATGATTTGTATTGGTTGAGGGAATTTCTGATCTCAAAGCTCCTTCTGCTAGTGAATTAAAATTCTGATCAGCAATAACAACAAAACCCCAAATCCATTGGTAGTGATAGAATATGTTACCCCTCCTGGGTTAGAAATCTGCATTTTAAAGGGAGTCTTCTGGAGCCTTAATACAAAGAAGGGACTTAAGCCTGAAAATTTCATGTACTAGTGGCAGGTGGAGCCTTTTAAGAAGGCAGTGGGACCTTTTCCCCCCAAGTCATATCATAAAGATTGCCATGTCCTCTGTTTAAGGTGTAGCACTGGCCCTGTTCCTAGGACTCTACAAAAGCATGATGTCTACAGATCTCCTTGGAAGCAGTAAGATTGACAGATGAGAGCTGCCATACAGAGAGATGTGTTGACTTCCCCCCCCCCCATGGTATTTCATGCTTGTTGGGCCTATCTATCATCTTCTGAAATCACTTTCTTTGCTCATCATTTCCTCTATGCATGAAAACTGGGCTTTTTGCAAAGTACTATTTGCTGTAAGCCTGGGAAAGCTCTCTTATTTGCAACTCCTGGTCGGTTCTATCTTCATTGTCTCCTTCCTCTTCACCTCCATAACTCTGTCCTATTATATATTTGCTACATTCTTTCTGAGGTCCCGAGTACTAGTACTAATAGGACATTAATAAAATGGGAAGAGTACTGGACTTGAATTCATAAAACTTGGGTCTGGGTCTTGGAACCTGCAGTTTAACAGCAGTGTGACCTTGGAAAAGTCACTAAATCTTTGATTCTCACTTTCCTCATTGATAAAATGGTGATACTAATCATTGTATTATTCCAATCCTTTTCCGGGTTGTTGTAAGTAACATGCCTGAGTAAGTCATAAAGGGCAGATGAAATAGAGTGATAGGGGTTGTTGTCATCATTATGCATTTGCTTTTTTAAGCTGATCCACTTAATATACAACTTATTTCCTCCTTCTGACCTTGTCTGAATTTTGGATGTGTGACTATTAAGTGACCAGTGGTGTTTTGATTATAGTTTTGTGGTCCATGTAGTTTGGCTTTAGTCATAGATGTAGCTGAGAAAGTTGTTTGGTTGTTTCTGATTCTTCATGATCCCATTTGTGGTTTTCTTGACAAAGATACTGAGATAGTTTGTTATTTCCTTCTCCGGTTCATTTTACAGATTAGGGAAATGAGGCAAAAAGGGTTAAATGACTTGCCCAGTCTTCCTGACTCCAGGCCTGGCACTCTATCCATTGTGCCACCCACCTGCCCCAGTTGAGAAAGAGATGTACAAAAAGCAAATGATTAAAACAGTAGAACATAATCATTGTTACTGACTATATTCTTTAAAAGTGATGCCTACAGGGGCAGCTAGGTGGTGCAGTGGATAGAGCACTGGCCCTGGATTCAGGAGGACCTGAGTTCAAATCTAACCTCAGATGGTTAACACTGACTAGCTGTGTGACCCTGGGCAAGTCACTTAACCCCAACTGCCTCATCAAAAAAAAGTGATGCCTACATGATGATGATGATGATGATGATGACAATAATGTCCTCATACCTCATAAACAGAGACAGAGAGAGACAGAGAGACAGAGCAAGACAGAGAATGAGACAGAGAGAGAGAGAGAGACAGGGAGGCAGAGACAGAAACAGAGAAATAGAGAAAGAGGCAGAGACAGACAGACAGACAGACAGACAGACAGACAGACAGACAGACACACACACACACACACACACACACACACACACACAGAGTACCAGAAGCAGTAGAGCAGTAAAGGAGGATGCTTTGAATGTGGACTGACAATGATCTAGATTGACAATGAGTCTTGAGTGACTGGGGCAGTCTCCCTTTGTTTGCCCTTCTACTTGTGGGAATAAAAAACACTGAAAAATGACAGGACTGTTTTCCCCAAGAAAATCCAGGCAGCTGGTGATTTGCTTCTTTCACCTTTCTCCCCACTCTCTTTTCCTTCTGAAAAGGCGAATGTTTAAACCCGAAGTTCTCTGTTTATTTTAAGCTGGTCATTTGCTATTTTCACTAGGACTTTAAATCTGGCATTCTCTAAATAGAGATAAGATCAGACCTTAATTGTTTTTGTGAGTGTGAGTCCAAAAGAGGAAATGGAAGGGCTAGCTAGTTTGATTTCACGAAGATTTAAATAGTTCAGGAACTAACTCTGTCCTGGTGATCAGATATGATTCTGATCTGGGGGCTACAGGCTTTTTATGATTCTTCTTATTTTTATTTCTTTTGATCACTTATCTATTGAAGAATGGCTTTTGGTCATATATTTTTGTTAGTTGTCTACATATCTTGGATTCCATAATCCTTATCAGAGAAATTTCATAAGAAGAGTTGTTCCCAGTCAACAGCTTCTCCTCTTATCCTACCCACATTAATTTTGATTTTACAGAAACATTTCAATTTTTTGTAATAAATTTATTTATTTTATCTTTTGTAGTTGCCTATATCCCTTGTTTAGTAGAAAATTCACCCCCTAACCTTAGCTGTGAAAAGTATATGATCTGCTCTTTTTTAATGGTATCATCTTTAATATTTAGCACAAGTATCAATTTTGAATTTATTATAGAATATGCCATAAGATAGGGCAGCTAGGTGGCATAGTGAATAGAGTGCTAGGTCTCAATTCAAGAAGATCTGAGTTCAAATATGACCTCAGACACTAGCTGTGTGCCCTGGACAAGTCACATAACCCTGTTTGCTTCAGTTTCCTCATCTGTCAAATGAGCTGGAGAAGGAAATGGCAAACCATATAACAACAACATGGCATAAGCTATTGATATAAGCCTAATTTATGACACATTGACTTCTAGTTTTCCACATAGTTTTTATCAAATAGGGATTGTAAAGGTTTAAAAAATATTAATGATGTTGATAAAGTTCCAGAAAGGCAGAATTTAGAAGAGATTTGAGGTTTTTCTTTCACTTCTATGTATAAAGAGTTCATTGTTCTAACAAGGTGTGGCTGATCAGTTCTCAGGAGACTTAGGCAATGTTTACCCTCTAATGAGAGAAAGAAGGAGAGGGAGAGAGAAAGGGAGAAGGCGGGGGAGAGACAGAAAGAGAGAGAGAGAGAAAGAGAGAGAGAGAGAGAGAGAGAGAGAGAGAGAGAGAGACAGAGAGAGAGAGACAGAGACAGAGAGAGACAGAGAGAGAGAGAGAGACAGAGAGAGATGATGACCAAAGAGGGAGGTCATAACCAAAATTTGTCCCATGGAGGATATGGGTGTGTTCTGAGAGGAAGCAGCCCTTCCCCTTTCCAGAAGGGAGGAGGGAAGTTCTTCTCAGTGAAACTTCACAGTGACACCTTCTGGTTAAATATAAAATGTTTTACAGTTTGCATAGCACTTTACTCAAAAAAAACCCTGTTAAATATCTAGAATAAATATTGATTTTTTAAATGAGGGACCAGAGGTTCAGAAAAATTAAGTAATTTGACCATGTAATTAGCAATATGAGAAGGTGATACTTAAAATCAGGCCTTCTGACTTCAAGGCTACTGTTCTTTCTGCTACAACACACTACTGTTTTAGAGAAAGAAACATAGAACAACTGCACATTCTCACTCAACTTTAATGATCACAAAAATCTTGTTTAATTGAATTATTATTTTCTCCCTAGACTTGGATTCTAAAAAAATTCTTTTAGAACTTTTTTTAGTATTGATGTCATTTCTTACCTTGAAGTCTCCTGAAACAGCTTTGGGATAGCCGGCTTGGTGTAAAACAACAACAAAACCCAAAACTTTCCTAGCAGGGAAGAGTTTTTCCTCAACTACTAAGGACTTTTTAGTGCCTCAGCCACAGGTAGACTATTTACTTTACTACTGCAATTATTAAACAGACAGGTTATTTTTACCAAATTTCCTAGAATAGGAAGTTTAACTGTCCTTTTGGCTGCCTCAGCTCTCTTCTCAACATGGCAGAAACAAAAAAGAAAGAGTACTATCACATACCACATCATCTCATTTCAGTAGGAAAATCATGTCTTTCCCAGGTAGAAAGTTTCTCAAAGTGTTTGCCTTCTGGGGAAGTAGAATGATGTTTATCCTACCTCCCTTGACTTTTCCCCATTATTAGATGGATAGTGTATGAACTGACTATTTAAATAGTGGAATCATAAAATCCTAGAGATAAAGAGGACTTCAGATGTCATCTAAGGTCATCCATTCCTGAAGCATGAAGTAGTTATCCAGGCTCAACTTGAAGATCTTTGATAATAAAGGGATACCCTATTCCATCCTCAGGTACTTCCAATAGGCAGGAGGAAAGTTCTTCATAATATTGAGCTGGAATCTGCCTCTAACTTCTCCATTTGATTACTGGTTATGCCCTCTAGGGCCAACCAGAACAAATTGAACTCCTCTTTCACAGGACATCCCATCCAGTATTTGAAGAGGCCAGGATCCTGTGGAAAGAATATCAACTGTGAAATCAAAGGAGCCAGGTTATAATCCCATCTCTGATGCTTAGTACCTATGTGAGCATGGGCAAGTCATTTAATCTCCCTCATCCCCATTTTGGAATGTACTAGATGGCTTTTAAGGTTCCTTCCATCTCCAGTCTAGGAGCCTATGAGTTGTCTTCTAAGTCTTCTGTATGATAAACATCCCCTAATTCATATATTTAGAGCTAATAGCATCTAATCCAACATTCTTATTTTACAGGAGAATAAACATGACCTGGACGTGACTAAGGATGGTACCTGGTAGGTCAGATCTGAAATTGGAACCAAATGAGGCATCCCTAATCCATTTTACAGGAGTTAACAAAAGTAGCCTTACTTAGCCAAATCAGGGAGAAGGACATTCAGAGAAGTGAAAAGTGTTCATTTAGGATAAAGCATGATTCCTGCTGCTGCTCTGTGATCAACAAACCAGAGGGAGAAGCTCCAGCCCCTTAGGTCCTTGATGTTTTGTATGCAGGTGAACAGGAAGCTCTCAGTGACTGGAACCTTAGCACCCTCAACCAATTAAAATTTAAACCAACCTCAATACTTTTTTTTTGGGTGATACAATTGGGGTTAAGTGACTTGCCCAAGGTCACACAGCTAGTAAGTGTCAAGTGTCTGTAGTACCAGGTCTTTTTTTTTTTTTTTTGAAGCAATTGGGATTAAGTGACTTGCCCAGGGTCACATAGCTAGTGTTAAGTATTTGAGGCCAGATTTGAACTTAGGTCCTCCTGAATCCAGGGCCGGTGCTTTATCCACTGCGCCACCTACCTGCCCCCCCCCCCTTTTTAAACATTTATTTATTTAGCAGAGCAATGTGGGCTAAGTGACTTGCCCAGGGTCACACAGCCAGTATGTGTCAAATGTCTGAGGCTGGATTTGAACTCAGGTCCTCCTGGCTCCAGGCCCAGCACTTCATACACTGCACCACCTAGCTGCCCCAAGTGTCAAGTATCTGAAACCAGATTTGAACTCAGGTCCTCCTGACTCCAGGGCTGGTGCTCTATCTACTGTGCCACCTAGCTGTCCCAGCCTTGATACTTCTTTCTTTTCTTTTTTTTTTTTTTGGTGAGGCATTTGGGGTTAAGTGACTTGCCCAGGGTCACACAGCTAGCAAGTGTCAAGTGTCTGAGGCTGGATTTGAACTCAGGTCCTCCTGAATCCAGGGCTGGTGCTTTATCCACTGCACCACCTAACTGCCCCAGCCTCAATACTTTTTAAGGAAAAACTTGCCCCTCTTGTAATGGGAGGGAGACAGCCAAAGCTATTGTTCCCATTAGAGACCCAGAGAATTTAAGTGACTTGTCCTCTCATCTCTGCCTTTTAGTTTCCCTCAATTCCTTCACAATTCAGCTCAAATTCAACCTTCCGCAGAAAGCCTTCCCTGATCCTTCAATTCTAATTCTCTACCTCTACTTCTCTCTCTCCAAATATGTACATGTGCATATATGTGTGTGTATATGTGCATATGTATTTTCTATGTATCTAGTTATTTACATATTGTTTCCCCCATTAGGATATAAGCTTTTTAAGGCAGAGACTTTTTTTTTTTTTGCTGTTGTCATTACAGTGATTAACAGAGAACCTGGCACATAGTTAGTACTTAATGTTATTTCTCTTTCATTTTTCAAAAAGTACTAAGGACATCACCCATAACTTGCTCATGAATTGGATTTTTAAAAAATTATTTTTAAATTTTCTTCAATTATATGTAAAGATATTTTTTTGAGTTCCGAACTTTTCTTCCTCCCCTTCCCTCCCCCCTCCAGAGGACAGCAAGAAATTTGTTATACATTACTATCTTGTTAAACATTATTTCCACATTAATCAGAACAAAAGGAAAAAATGCAAGAAAGAATAGACAAGAACAATAACAAAAAAGCAACAACAAAAGTGAAAATCGTATGCTTCAGTCTGCATTCAGGCTCCATAGTTCTTTTTCTGAATGTGGAGAGCATTTTCCATCATGTCTTTTGTCATCGTCTTAGATCATTGTATTGCTGAGAAGAGTTAAGTCTATCACAGTTGATCATCACAAAATGTTGTTGATACTAAGTACAATGTTCTCTCGGTTTTGCTCATTTCACTTGGCATCATCATGAATTGGATTTAAGTGAGATGAAGTGGCTCAAAGCCTCCAATCTCTCTTCCTGAGTCATCAAGTGCAGTGGCAAGACAAGAGTCAAGATGGCTTGGATGACTTGGATTGTAGTGGATGACCTTGGCATCTCTGTTGTCCGACCAGCTCTCCGGAGCTCTTGCTTCAGCTGCCTCCATGGCCATTGGAACAAATTGTTCTCATCTGCTTATTCTGCTAGGGAAAGTCTTCACATGCTTGGGATAGACACCCCCCTAATCCACCAACAGGCTTGAGGCCCATTGGTTACCCTCCACCTGGTTTAGCCCATCTGCTTAGATGGAGTGTTTCCACTGCCCGTGCTCCAGCTTCTTGGAGCCACAGGTGAGATATAAGTGACAGGTGGACCTCAAAGGTGGATGAGCAGCCCTGAAAAGGGCTCAGCAAGCCCCTCGTGCCAGAGGCGCTGGTCCTCCCTGACACCCCTAAGTTTAATAAATGCTTGATAACTGAAGTGTCCAAAGCCATAGATTTCTTTCAGCTTAACCTCGAAAGTCATGACTTAATGATTCTCTCATCATCATGATCATCCTCCAGCTTGCGATGACCTTTCTAAAATGCAGCACCCAGAACTGAACTCAATACTTCAGATGTGGTCTGACCAAGGCCTGGGCAATGGGACCATCTCTCATTTAATTTTCATTCACTTCAACAAAACATTTATCCAACTTCTTCTATGTTCAAGGCAGTCACTGTGCTATATGTTGAGGACATAACTGTCACCTGTGCCCCAAGGGAACTCTAGTTCTGGTTAATATGTACTCATCTTGGGGATAAGTCTGTCCCCAAAGACAGGTTTTTTTTTTTTTAAACTCTTACTGGCTCATTGACCCCACTGATGAATAAGTCCAGGGAAAATCTCTAAAGCAAAGCTAGGTATTTTTCATGACCAGCATCTTCCCTAAAAAAAGATTTAACAGTTAGGTCGGGGCAGTGGATTGAGTGCTGGGCCTGGTATTAGGAAGACTTGAGTTTAAATCCAGTCTTAGACATTTATGAGCCAAGCCATGTGACCCTGGGCAAGTTACTTAACTGCTATCTGCCTCAGTTTTCTCAACAGTAAGGATAAGAAAAGCACCTACCTTCCAGGGTTGTTGTACAGATCAAATGAGATGAGTTGTAAAGCACTTAGCACAGTGCCTGGCAAATAATAAATTCTTGTTTCCTTCCTTCTATGCAGTACATACATCAAGTATAAAGCAGTTGTTTATTTTCTCCCTCAGAGAAAATATTAAAGACTTAAAGATTCCTAGATTAAAAACAACCACAACATCACATGCATGATACTTCCCTGAAAGGTAGAGATACTTTTGTGGGATTTTTGAAATAGACTTTCATACCTCAGGATTCCATTGCCCCAGCACCTCACAAGGTCCAGCTCCCCTGACCATATGGACATAGCTTTGACATTTTTTGTTTTTGGTGGGGCAATGAGGGTTAAGTGACTTGCCCAGGGTCACACAGCTAGTAAGTGTCAAGAGTCTGAGGTCAGATTTGAACTCAGGTCCTCCTGAATCCAGGGCCGGTGCTTTATCCACTGTGCCACCTACCTGCCCATAGCTTTGACTTTTGTCCTTCAAGGGACTGTGATTCTGGACTTATAGACTGGATGCATCTTGAATGAGGCCTGACCCAAAAAGCTAGGGATGGGGCAGGTTTCCCTCTTTCTCTGGCTTATCTCCCGTATCCCAAGGCAGCTCTGGAGGACATCTCTAAAACAAAGCTTAGGTGTGGCTCTCAACCCCCCCTCCCCCAAAGGGGGAAAATAGTCCCTTCTAGAAAAGGGACTTCTGTGTACAATATGAGAATCAGGTACAAGGAAACAATTTATTTCCTCTACACTGAAATGTTTAAAACAGAAAAGACTGATAATTATGTATTAACAACTATGTAAATATATTTAAAAAAAATCTATCCTAGTTTCTCTCTCCTGAAGCCAAAATAGATATTTCCCTTTTATCTCAGACATGTACCATTTGAGCAAGTCCTGAGGTTCAGATCTCTTGGCCAGCCAGGGCTGGGCTGGAGCTTTCTAAGTTTGCTCAGCAGCTGCATCATTCAGTGGTGAGCTCCTTGTGAAGAAAGACTGTTTTTTACCTTTCTCTGTAACCCCAGCCCTTAGTGCAGCACCTGGCAAATAGTAGCACTTAATAGAGGCTGCAGCATCCTCCTGGTAGTGATGGTGGTGGTGGTACTTCTCCAAGAACCAGTGCTATTATAAGAGTCACCTCCCTCTTCAAACAAAAGTGAAGGCAAGCTGAGAATGAGAGAGAGGCTACTCTAGTTGGGTTGAATTATTCCTTCCTCTGGACACCAGGTTGCTATTGGTAGAGCCGAAGATTGCTTTAATGTTTCTGTATCCAATGGTTTCGGGCAGCCAAGACAGCTTACAACTTGTCACCAGCCTCAGAGCTTGGAATAACAAAACTCACACCAGAACCTGTTTACTAAAAGGGCCAGAATCTCTTCCAGAGGCTATGATTAAAACACACCAAAACCCAATTCTTAAACAGAACACTTAGCAAGGTTTCAAAGTGGTTTTGTGACAAGTACATTCATAAAACCCAACAACCAATAAACCCCACTTCCTGGCCCCCAACTGGTTTCATTTGCTCTTGCTGCCTGTCACAGCTCAGCTCTCTCTCACTTTCTCTGTTCCTTGCCATCCAGGCCTCTCTCCCTCCCCGGCTCTTCAGCTGATGGGCAGCAAATATAGTTGGTAGAATGCCAAAGGACTGTTCAAAGACTGTCCAGAGCCCTGCACAAAGGAGAGCAGCAGGGAAATGGATTTCAACAATCGACACCCTACAAACACCCATTGCAGAAATGGCTTTTAGGCAATAACTACCTAGGCAGCTGTTGGCAGGCTTTGAAAAGCTGTAAGCCAAGGTTCTGACCCTTGGCTTTCCCAGCATGCTGGGGCGAGAGGGAAGGAGCGCTGCTCATTTCCCTAGATTTGGGGTGTGTGTGTATGTGTGTGCATGTGCTTGCTTGACTGTATAGGGCAGGAGGGTTGGAAAGGTGGGGAAGAGAATGAGTGTAAAACATATTGTTTTGTAAACTGTAAAGTGCTACAAATGAATGTTTTATATAAATGTGACAGTTCTTCATAAGCTGTAAAGCCCCATATAAATGCGAAAACTTCTTGTAAACTGTAAAGTGATATATAAATGTCAGTGTTGTATATAAATGGGAAAGTCCTTCATGAATTGGAAAGTGCTACATTAAAGCGAGTCTTTTAAATAAATGTGAAAGCTCTTACAAACTGTAAAGTGCTATATAAATGTAAGTGATTTATATAAATGTGGAAATAAAGCTATAAAGCACAATATAAAAGTCAGCTGTTATTATCACCTGCCAATTGCTGACTTGGAAAGATGAGCCAGCCATGTGCTACAGTCATTTCTTGTGGCCAGGACACTCATGGGCTGCAGGAAGGGGCAGTTATGGTAGCAAATAGTCACATGGACTTATTTTGTGCTATGTGACACCCTTTGCTCCACCCTGCACCACCCTTGGACCACATCCAGTTGGCATTCTAGTCAAGTAGGAGGAAGCTTGGAGGGTTTTGCTTCTGGACATGGGTGATAGAAGTACCCTTCTTTCTGCCTCCTCCCAGGCCATCCTGATCCATTTGAGAGAGTTAGCAGATATCCTCAGATTGCTTTCTGTTGGCCATGATGACCAAGGGGATCATACTGTGTAGTGAGGGTTTTTAATTGGCTGCTGAACCAACACTCCTTGGATAGTCCAAAAAGACTGAGGAGTCCTTGGGCCTCTTCTTCCTGGTGCCCTTGAAGTGTCAGGATGACTCCCTGTGCTCTGGAGAGGCAGATGGGATGAGATGCTCTCTTCCTCCTATTGATCACAAGCCATAAGTTCATAGCCTCCTAGGCACTTAAGTCTATGTCTAGTGTGGAGCCACTTCCAGTGTGAGTTTTCTTTCCTTCAGTACAAAACATTGTGAGATCTCCAAAGGCAATTGGCATCTTCTTTCAGGCACCCAAGCAGCTAGGTAATGGCCACCAGAGCAGTAACAGCAACAAAGCCAGACCTGCCAAGAGGAGAGTCACCTACAGACAGAGAGACCACTGAAGGGAAAAAAAGAGCCCACCTGGCATGGATCAGGCTCTGCTCAGAGGAGGTGAAATATAAAATGACATAATAGCAGAAACCTCACAAGCCTTTCAAGTGAGGTATGGATATTATTAGCCTCTCAACTGATTGTAATTACCCTATGGCTCTCTATTGACTAACATACCTTTTCTGTATGAGAAGGAAACTACCTGTTCCATACTTGATTCATATTTATACTCTGGATACCTTTTCTTGCCTCCTCCTCTCACCTCCCTTTCTCTGGGGGTCCCCTTAGATTAGAGAAAAAAATAGAATTAGTCCTTAAGAGTCCGAAGTAGGGGTTGAATTGAAGCTGCTAGAGAAGGTTGTTCCTCTTTTAAGAAGATAGGCAACCCCAGGGGCACAGTGGATAAAGCACAGGCCCTAGATTCAGGAGGATCTGAGTTAAAATCTGGCCTCAGACTCTTGACATTTATTAGCTGTGTGAACTTGTGTAAATCACTTAACCTTCATTGCCCAGCCGAAAATAAATAAATAAATAAATAAAAGAAGATAGACAACCCCAGAGCAATAAACCAAGGGACACCCTTAAAGGCAGGTAAAGGTCAGAGATTGACAAAGGTTGCCAGCCCTTGTGACTTCAGCCCATTAGTGCCTGGATAGCCACTGTGCTATGTATATATATATATATATATTTAAGGACCATGGGCTACTGGCATTGGTGGGCCAGTCCTGAAATATTCAATTCCCAACCTGTGTAAGAGTTATTGAGTCAGTCCAGTCTAGGAAAAAGGTGTGTCTCTTCGTCATTTTTGTGAGAAGGCACTCTTTGGGTCTCAATTTCTTCAATATAAGATGAGGTGATTGTGTTTAAAGAGATTGGAATTTTGAGGGAGCTAGGTGGCATGGTAGACAGAGCAGTGATCCTACTATTTAGAGTCAGGAAGACCTGAATTCAAATCCAGTCAGACTCTTATTACCTATATGACTTTGGGCAAGTCACATAGCTATTTCAATTTTTTCACTTGTAAAATGGGGCTAATGTTAGCATCTACCTCCCAGGGTCATTGGGAGCATAAAATGATATAATATTTATTAAGTATTTTTGCATACCTTAAAATGCCATATAAATGCTGCTGCTGCTGCTGCTACTACTACTACTACTACTTACTAGTGTTGTCCAGTCATTTTCAGTTGTATCCAACTTTTCATGACCCCATTGGGTTTTTCTTAGCAAAGATACTGGAGTGGCTTTCCAGTTTCTTCTACAGCTCATTTTACAGATGAGGAAACTGAGGTGGAGTTAAGTGACTTACCTAGGGTCTCACAGGTAGTATCCAAGGCCAGATTTGATCTCACAAAAATGAGTCTTCCTGACTCCAGGCCCAGCACTCTATCCATTGCACCACCTAGCTGCCACTGCCACCACTACTTTCTCCTTTTCCTCCTCTTCCTCGTCCTCGTCCTCCTCCTCCTCCTCCTCCATCCCCTCCTATTACTACTACCATTACTATGACTACTACTGCTACTACTACATGGGCTTTGGAGAAAATACCATCCATATTCTTCCACTAGAAATGAGAAGAGTTCTCTGAACTTTAAAATTTTATGGCTGGGGGTGGGGGGGCAGCTAGATGGCACAGTGGATAAAGCACTGGCCCTGGATTCAGGAGGACCTGAGTTCAAATCCAGACTCAGACACTTAACACTTACTAGCTGCATGACCCTGGGCAAGTCACTTAACCCCTATTGCCCCCCCCCAAAAAAAACCCCAAACCCCAAACCCAAAAAAACTTTATGGCCGCTTAAAGACAAAAAGGATCATATATAGCAAAATATTCTTGACAACACTTTTTGTAATAGCAAAGAACTAGAAACAATGTAGATTTTTATTGACCAGAGAATGGCTAAACAAATTGTGGTACAAAGATATAATGTAATATCACTGTGCTATAAGAAATGTTGTATATGAAGAATACAGAGCAAGATGGGAAGAGTTACATGAATTGATATGGAGCAAAATAAGTAGAACAATGAAAATAAAGTGGACAATGATTACAACAATGTAAAGGCAAGAATAAGAATGAAATCTGAAAGTAAAGTAAAGTTGACCAAGTTTGGTTAATAAGAAATGGATGAGAAAATATGCTTTATTTACTCAGAAAAGGTAAGGGACTATGGGTATGGACCATCATATGCACTATCAGACTATATTAATGCGTTGTTTGTTTATTTGCAAAACTACCTTCCTCCTTTCCTGACCCCTTTCTTTTTTATTGTTTGCAAAAAGGAGAGATGAAGGTAACATAAAAATAAAAGATATTCATATGTGTGTGTATTCTCTCTGTCTCTCTGTCTCTATACATACATACATACATACACACATACATTTCCTCCCCTTATTACAGACTAGTGTTTTCAAGATCTTTCTGGCAATGAACAGTGGGATGCTTGGTGGGCTAAATTCCACTCAGTAAATAGACAGTTTTGTTCAAAGGAGAGAAAGAGAGAAATTTAATGAGACTAGCAAGCATGTGGACTACAAGGGAACATTCTTACTCAGCATCAAACATTAAACCCATCCAAGTGGTTTCTCTGAATTATGAATGTAATTCTGAGTAGTAACCCTAAAAACACAAGGTATACAAACATCCCTGAAAACAGGATACTCCTAACTTACATCTTACTTGGACATGAGACCATATCGATTTGAGCAGCAGCACAATATTGTGGAAATAGCACTGAATCTGGAATCAGAAGCCCAGGGTTCAAATTTCTCTTCTGATGATTACTGCCTGTGTGACCTTGGGCAATTTTAGTCCTCCTTGGACTTTAATTTTTTCATCTGTAAAAGAAGGGAGCTGGGTAAGATGGCCTTTGAGGTCTTTTTATGGTTCAAATCTGTGATTCCTTGGTTTTCCAACTTCTAGGACAGAGGGAGAGATAGTAAAATTAACAGAGATGCTGGTTGTTCTTCTGCCCACTGGGAAAAGAGAACCGCATTCCTACCTGGGGCTGAGCTGCCTGGGAAAACCTCCCATGTTCACCTGTGCATTCGTGTGATAGACCACTTTATTTGTTTTTTGGTTTTTTTAGTGAGGCAATTGGGGTTAAGTGACTTGCCCAGAGTCACACAGCTAGTAAGTGTTAAGTGTCTGAGGCCGGATTTGAACTCAGGTACTCCTGACTCCAGGGCCGGTGCTCTATCCACTGTGCCACCTAGCTGCCCCATGATAGACCACTTTAACAATCTGATGAAACTTATGAGACCTTTCTTAGAATAATGTTTTAAATGCATAGAATCACAAAGAAAAAATATATGAAATAAAGAGGTAATTTCCCCACCCCATGCAAAATTCATGGGCTCCTTGAGGGACTGGATTCCAGGTTAAGATTCTCTGCTTTAAGAGAATAGAGGAGATAAAGAAAGAAGAGAGGGGGCAGGTAGGTGGCACAGTGGATAAAGCACCAGCCCTGGATTCAGGAGGACCTGAGTTCAAATCCAGCCTCAGACACTTGACACTTACTGTGTGACCCTGGGCAAGTCACTTAACCCTTATTGCCCTGCAAAAAACAAAACAAAACAAAACATAAAGAAAGAAGAGAACAAAAGAACACAACTTTCCTCTGATGATCAAGAAGAGAGAGTGTGGAGAAAAGATACTTAGGAGACCTGTATAGTTTAGCCCCGTCTCATTTCTGGTCAGCTCTGTGGGGGCAGACACTTACTTTTGCTTCTTTTTATAATCTCTTGCCCTTAGCACAATGCCCAACACATAGTAGGCTCTTAATAAATGCTTATTGACTGATTGACTGGTAAGATCATAGGTTCCTTCTTGCTAAGATTGCTCCTCATCTACCTTGAAGGTTGAAGACATATCTTCTGCATTCCAACGTCTGAAGTCCAATGGTTAAACCCTAGTTTTTCCCATTTTTTCAACTTAGTTAGGTAGGGATGTTCAAAGCTTCCATAGTCTGGCCATTCTCTAGCCTTTTCTCATTCATGTCTCTCCCCCAATACCTCCTTGCTTATTCCTACTTCCATGACTTTATTTGGGATATTTTCCTGCCTGGAATGTTTCCTCCCCTCCCTGCTCCTTCCTTATGGTCTTTTCAAATTTCATCTTTTGTGATCCGAATTTGGTTCAATCATCTTAATGAGGATTACTCAAACTACTCTGTTCCACATTGATGTCTCCCTTCCTCTGAGCTCCTAGGGGTCCTTAATGCCTATACTACAATTTGGATCCATCTCAAAAATACATTATCTTGCTTTGTTCTAACACTGTTTCATGTGTGTATGTTTTTTTCTTCCCAATAAGACAGTAAACTTGTAAGAGGCAGGGATCATGTTTCCTACTTCTCTAGTATAGTGCCAGGCAGTGGTATGCTGGAGGCTCTAGAGAAAAGATTATTAAATTTTCTGGGTGAGGATTTACACCTTGGAAAGTTGCAAACACTACAAATCAGGACTTGGAATTATTCTTTTGTTGATTGTCTAGACCAAAGAAAGTGATGAAGAAAATGTTCATAATGCAAATTAAACTTAAAAGGCTGTCATGTGTTTTTTTTTTTTCCTGGAGAGATGGTTGTTAAACATTTACCAGCACACCACCAGTTCTGGGCATGTGGAAGGTACTCTATCAAAGCAGAATAGAATTTAATTTGCCTAAAACAAAAAGAACCTATTTTAACTTAACTGCATGATATTGAAATGCATTTACTGCAGGAATGTCTCTCCAATATAAAAAAATTGGGTAAATGAGAAAACAAGATTTTCTAGAATCATAGAATATCAGAACTGGAGGGGCCCTTAGAGATGGTTTTGTCCGACTCCCTCATTTTACAGGCACACCCTTGGCGGGGGGGGGGGGGGAGTGTTTTATCCAAATTTACATAACTAACGACCAGCAGAGCCAATACTTAACTCAAAGTGCAAAGCTCTTTCTACCTCCCCATGTTGGATTTGACATGTGCAATTTCATTTAAATACAAATTTTTAGGAATTCAGAAAAGTGTCTCCTTTAAAAGAGAAAGGATATCAGGCTAGCAATTGAAAATTTTTCCATCCAGGCTGACCTCTAGAGTTATTAATCACCCAAGAGGTTCATTGGCTGAATTTTGCCTTCACCGGGGCCCACAGTGAGAACAGAATGACAATAGAGGTATCATGTATGGAGGGAGAGGTTGATCTGGCTTTGATCTGGGTCCTAATTTCCTATACAAACCATAATCCAAAATGGTTCCTCTGCATAAATAATACAGCTATGGATTTAAATAATGAATGACAAGAGAGGGCAGGGGAAATGGAAAGGCGCAGGCAAAAGTGTAAAGGTCTGATTTCAGATGAAATTGGAAACGACACTGTGAGCTGATGAGACAGAGAAACGGGAGGGCTATAGGGCCAGGTGGGAGCTGGCATGAAAGGAATACTGGCAAAATGTTTCAGTTGGTTAGTTATAGTCCTGGGAAAAGCTGCACCCAGACCAACTGTAGAATCAATATAGGAACAGGTCATTGGATGACTGGCAAACTGAGAGATTGTGGAATGGTTCAGGTGGTGGGGGAAAATAGAAGGTGAACTATCTCACCCTTCCCCCTACCCCCAAATCACATCATGGTAGATCTAGTCTCTTCAGCCAAAGCAAAGAACAGATGTGACTCAATATAACATGATCCATTGGGCCCCCCAATTCTGATATTATCAGTTATACACAACTGATTCAGTCTTGGTATATAGACCAAGCAGCACCTGTACAAAGCAGTTATGGAACTGAGTACGGTCCTAATGGAGGTGAAGGGAGTCATAAGGAAGGAAAATAAGCATGTCAGAATTGAGGAGGGCTTCCTTGGATAAGACAGCTCTACCTTCTAATGAACATGCTTGCCAAAGTGGGCAGTGAGCAATCCAGTCCTGTTACATTTTATTCCATCCTATCCCCATTCTTCTTCCATACTATCCTAATCCACCCCATCCTAATATACTCCCATTTTTATGCATCTCATCCCAATCACATTTCACCCCTCCCTTCTTTAACCTGTACCATCTCTCCATTCTAAAGAATCCTAACCTATCCTATTTAGAGCACCCCATTTTATTCCTATTCTCATCCCATCCCATGCTATCTCATCCCTTTTCAAGACCCTAATACTCAATACCTCAATGCCAATCAGCATAATATCCAAGGGTTTCACATGATTATGCCTTCAAAACATTGGATACTAGATTATAGCAAGAGTTCATAGGGAAGGGGGGACCACCTTGGCTGCCTGGGAAATCTGTGGGTAATCAAATATTTCTTAGAGTGGGGACTTTGTTAAAAAAAGATCCCAACTGTAAGATAGGCCCTATTTAAAGCTAAATAACAGATCATTCTACTTGAGGTTTGCCTCATTCCCTATGAGGCAGCTAGGTGATGTAGTGGATAGAGCACTGGGCTTGGAACCAGGAAGACTCATCTTCATGAGTTCAAATCCAGCCTTGGATACTTAGTAGCTGTGGGACCTTGGGCAAGTCACTTAATTCAGTTTGCCTCAGTTTCCCCATATGTAAAATGATCTGGAGAAGGAAACGGCAAACCACTCCAGTTTCTTTGCCAAGAAAGTCCCAAATGGGGCCACAAAGAATTAGACATGAGTGAACAACAGTAAAAGAGGCCTACATCTTAAAACTTTTGGGGTGTTCTCTTTATTTTTATTTATCTATATTTCTGTACTATCTGTAAGATATTATAGTTTCTTTTGATTGCATATAGTGTGAGCACAAGCCCTTTATTTTATTTCAGCTCAGGCAAAAGTTATGCTTCTTTTTTTAAAGAAACTTTTGTAGCATGTAAGAAAAAAATTATACAGGATTCATAGAATTGATGAATTTGTAGCACACATAATTTGACCTTAAGACATCTATAATCTAGCCCCAAAGTGGTTTACTGACCACTGTCTCTCATAGAGTTATATGAAGAGACCCTAGATGTCTTTTCAACTGACCTCCTCACTTTATCAATAGAGAAAATGAGGCCAACTTTTTAGGTTAAGTGACTTACTTGTAAGTAGCAAAGGAGAGAATTGAACCCAAATGTTCTGACTTCAAAGTCATTATTCTTTCCCAGGTATTTCCCCTTCTCTCCTCATCCTCACTCCTATCAAGGTAAGACCCTCCTCCCCAAGCTCCTTTTACATAATATTTAAATGCATGGAAGGAATATTATATTTGGAGCCAGAAGATCTGGATTTGAATCTGGGCTCTGTAATTTATTACTTGTACAACTTTGAGCCAGTCCCTTTATAGCTCTGGTCTCAGTTTCTTCATCCATAAAATGACCATATTGGAAAAAATAATCTCTAAGATGATTTCCAGTTCTGAATCTCAGAGGACTTTGCCCAAGCAGCTATTGTAGACAATCTCCTCTAAAAATACAGGAAAGATTGTTGCTTCACAGTGCCAGGAGCTACAGATACATATTAGTGGCAGGTCCAGCATGAGAGAGTGAAATGAAGAAGGAAAAGTCTTGTCTTTGATCCACTGGATGTGCTGAATCAGCTTTGGTCACGTGAGTCACGTGGATAAATTAAATCGAGGTTCAGTCCCTGTTAATACAGGAGGGCAGTAAATTGGAGTTAGACTGCAGGGCATGTAGTTCACAATGGCTCTGGGTATTCATCCTTGAAAAGGAGTCACTGGGTTTTAGGTAGAATATTCTATCTGATTCTGAGACTACCTAGAGTTGCAGAGGTCAGCCCCACTAGCTTTGCCTCCAGGTCAACTGTCAGCAGAACAGTAACTTGGAGTTTTTATGCTTTGGCCAACGTGGGTAAAGGACTGCTGCTGCTGCTACTGGAGAGGTAGAGAGGCAAGGTTAGTTTGCTAAGGGAAGGAAGTGTGCCCCAGGAGAGTGTGATTTTTGGCATCCTAAGGCAAAGCCCTTGCCCCCACCCCCCTTGGCTATGGCTCAAATTCATGGGTATTTTGTTGTTTTATGACAGTGGGCATGTTTGTTTGTTTTGTTTTTATTTGTGAAATAGGGATATGAATATATGACTACTTTCATAGAGCTGGTATAATAGATACAACACTGGACTCAAAGTCAAGAAGACCTGACTTCAAATCATGTCTCAGATCCTTAATAGTTGTATGAACCTGGACAAGTCACTTAACCACTCTCAGTCTCTGCTTCCTCGACTGTAAAATGGGGATGTTAATAGCACCTATCTCACAGGGTTGTTATAAGTATCAAAAGAAAAAAGATGGGTAAAGCATTTTGCTACCTTTAGAGCACCATGTAAAGGATACTCCTCCTCCTCCTCCTCCTCCTTCTTTCTCCTTCTTCTCCTCCTCCTCCTCCTTCTTCCTCTTCTTCTTCTTCTTCTCCTCCTCTTCTTCCTTCTCCTCCTTTTCCTCCTCCTCTTCCTTCTCCTCCTTTGTCTTCTTATTATTATATCTTATATTGCTGTAGGCATATAAATACTAAAAATAACAACTAAAACAACAATGCTAATGATGAGATTCAGTTATGTTTTGGAGCAACGTCAATGACTAGGCTAGTGTTTCCTTAAAAATATTTGAAACTGTCTTTGAGATTTAATTGGTCTAGAGCACTAAAGTAAAGACCCACTGATTCAAGTACAAAAGCCAGAACAGGGGCCTCAGGGGCTCCTTGTTTAGGCTCGACACTCAATTCACTGCCATGACAAATACAGAAACAGAGAAACCGCTCATGATGGATTCTCATTGGATACCTCTTCCATGCTATGACTATAAAGACTTCCTTTTGTCAGGTCCATGTCCTTGAGTGTCTTACTCCAGTACAATACTGAATCTGAGTCACTGAACCACTTGAACCGGCATAGCTCACAGCATATGGAATGAGTGAGGAATATTGCATTGCAATGTCCTCATTTAAGTGGAGGATAAGGCATTGTGAAGGAAGATGAACCCTAGGTAATCAGAGGCTGGAATGGAGGAGCCCTTAACATTGTGACCTCTCTAGTTCTGCCAGTGCTCTTCATGGCAATCTGGGGAAATTAGAAGTAAACTGTCTGTGGGCATTCAGCTACCAGAGACAGATGTGAATGTATTCTGTGTTTTGAAGAAACATGCCCTGAAGATAAACATGTTGTAAAATCTTTATTGGATTTGCATAACTTTTCTATATGGGAGTAATAGAGGTTTCCAGGTCTACCAGCTGTGGTAGACTTGGATGACTCCTAAGGACTGCAGTTTCAGGATTATCTATGCATCATCTCAGAATGGACTGTTTGGGACTTTTTGTCTGGCACTTAGGAGGTCTTTGGGAACTTTTCTATGTGAACTTTGTTGGTTCTTTGCACTTGTATAAATCACTGAGGAAGGCACTTGATACTCTCCAGGGACACAGATTTTTCTAGAATTGAGAATAGAAACAAATGTGCCAAATACATCTCTGTTGATTTTCTGAGCGAAATTGGATGGTGTCGATTAAAGGGAGAGCTTTGGTTCTCACTCTTGAACTGTAACACTCTTTTGTTTCTGGGATTTCCAGTGAGATATGGGTGAGGGGGCTCCTGGAATGGGTCCTGGCAAGGGCCCTAAATACCTCTCTTACTTTGAGGAAAAATGACTATTGCTTATACTTGGCTGATAGAACAGATATACTGGTCTGGACAAGTTTCTGGAAGCTTCTTCTGTTTTGCATTTCTGTCTCTTAATATTGGTGAATGAATAATGATTTTGAGATGTTAAGTACTCTGACCTCAGAATAGAGTGACAGTGGTAGTGCCCAAGGTAGCACTCAGCCCTAGCATGTGAGACATTGGTCAGATCTTGACAAAGGGTGGTAGCACTTTTTCTTGGAATAGAGGGGAAGCAGTAGAAGCACCTGTCCTGGCACAAGATGGCAATGCTTTACCCTGGTTTGATATGAAGCTGTGTAGACTTCAGAAGCAATAAATAGTAATGCAGTCCCTACTGGTGGAAGGATTGTCATCAGTGTAGACTGGTCCATAGTGAAACAGGAACTGGCATGGGAAAGACTACAGGCAGGTCCAGCACAGAGCTTTGTTTACGGCAGGAATTTTCAAGTTGGGGCTCTATAGACTTCCTCATGGATAGACATCAGTGAGGTTCATGAACTTGGATGGAAAAGGAATGACATCTTTATCTCAATATAATTGGTTTCCTTTATAATTCTGTTTTTATATTATAAATTTCAAAACATTATTCTGAGAAGGGATCCATAGGCTTCATAATAGAAGGGGTCCCTAGGCTTAATATGATTTGAAACTCATATCCCCTTTCCCACCCTTCCACCCCCACTGCTTCCATTTTTTTTGCCCAGTTGTCATTGGACAACTTCTTCTTCTTTTGGTGGGGCAATGAGCGTTAAGTGACTTGCCCAGGGTCACAAAGCTAGTAAGTGTCAAGTGTCTGAGGCTGGATAATCCAGGGCTGGTGCTTTATCCCACTGTGCCTCCTAGCTTCCTGCCCGCCCCCCAAATGGACAACTTCTTCTCATAAAGACCTTGAAGACTGGGTTTTTATTTTGACAAAAGGAAAGGGCCAAAACTGCATTTGATCCCCCAAGGGAAGGAGGGGCAGTAGTTAAATAGAAGCCTCTGAAATGGAAATAATTTGGTATCCCATTCCTGCCCTATCCATGATGGGGATCCCAGGGAGAAGGAGGTCCTGGCTGGTGGATATAAAAATATATATATTAACTGGCTCCTAATCTCTGTAAAAAATTTTAATAGCTGGGTTGTAAGTCCCTTCGTGGTTGCCATATGTAAAATTATAATTGCTTTAGCTATAATTATTTGGCTGGCTGGCTATCTGTAAAACTATAGCTGGCTATTAGCTGCCTAAGCCAGTCTGTAAGGGCCATTTAAAAAATTCCCCAATTGCTTCTCCCAGACTTATAAGGAAAAGCCTTTTTTCAATTAAAGCAAATACCAGGGTTTATTGAGGTGAATAAACTTAGAAATAAGTGTAGAAACAAGGACAAAGAAAAGAAATATATGACCTGACTGTGTTTTAACTTTCTCCCTGCTGCAGTGAAATCTCCTCCCACATCTCTCGCCTGTGGATATGCTGGCCGCTCCACTGCTGCAGCCACTCCTCACTCTACGTCTCTCTTTTAGTCCTCTGCAAATGCCTCCTTTCTCAGTCTTCCCTTTCCCTGTCAGCTGTGACCGCTCTCTGTAGCCCTTTCTTCACTCCTCCACTTTCTCCTTCACTCTTCCTCCTTTCACTCTTTCACTCTTCCTCTGCAACTGCCACACCTCCCTTCTCTGTTCCCCTGCGCTTCTTCTCCTACCGACCAACCCCCTTGTGTCTCTACCCCCAGGCTATATATCTCTTCTCTCCCTTCAAACCTTGGGCCCAGCCACACCCATGCGCACCAAGTTAATTCGCTGGCATCCCCAGGGCAGGTGTCCAAGGCACAAAGCCCCTGTGCCGGGTGCACCCGAAGCCAGGAGCTGAGTGGAGAAAGCTGGGGCATTCCTGAGGCCCTATGTGCACCTCCCTGCTGAGCTGGGCATGGGCTGGGTGTGGTGTCCAAGGTTTATGTGCCTGGGGCAGTTTTGGGGAGAGCAATTGCGCTGGGGGAGGGGTGGCCCATTTGGGGCACCTGAGGCTAATTTTAGCCGCTTACAGTCCCCCCTTTGCTTCGACAAGAAACATGGGTTGTTTCCATGATGAAGCAGCAAAATGATAGAATATCATAACCTATGTTAACAAACAATATGCTAATAACAATATAGGAAAGGAAGATTTTGTCCAGAGGGGCAATACCTCATGGATTTGTGCTTTGACAATGTCTACAGAGGGAAGGCCTCTGCAGAAAATACACATTACAGAAGATGTATATAGGAAGAAACAAAAATGTCCATTTAAAGTCCTTGAAATATTGTTTTGAAGGAGTGTTGAGATGTCATCACGGGGACTGGATTCTGGTCTGGATTTTGGTTGTCTCTGGATACTTTTACTTCTTCAGCTGTTGAACTGCTGAATTTTCACTAATTTTTAGCATAGCATTGTCAGAACATTCAAATTAAACAATGAAAGTTCTTCAAAATGTCACTCATATAGAACAAATTTAAACTTGATACATACAGCATATTACAGTCCCCCCTTTGGAGGATACTTATATCCATAAGCAATACAGAGTTGAGGCACTTAAGACATCAATAACACATTTTACCACTATGTGTCTGGATCAAGGCCAAATTTAGTAATGTGTCCATGATGACACCTGAAAATGTTATGGAAAGGTTACCATACCACATCTCGTGGTGCATAGATATCCAGTAATTGTGCTAGGCCTCAGGTGGATGGATTCTGACCATGCCACTAGACTGAATGAAAAAAAAAAAGTTAAGTTAAACCAGGTGCATGTGCTGGAGCTTCCATGACACCAGGCCATTTTTGGAGTGAGAGAGGAATAAATTGGACTATGTCCCACGATTGAGCTCTACATAGCTGCTATCATAAGCAAACCAATTGCTGTTAAGCTCAGTGTAAGAGCAATTAGTCTCTGAAATGGTAAGTTTCCATAATTCATAAATCTCTTATTAATTTCTCCCTCAGACCGGTTTGCCTCTCTCTCTGTACGTCACTCCCCTCTTAGCCAAAACCTACCCTCATTCAACTCACGGGAAACCCTTTCTTCTTTTCTCATCAGCAGCCTCTTTCCTTCTCTGCTCCTCTGCTTCACTCTTCCTCTCTTTCACTCTAGCTGTTTCCTTTCTCCCTCTGTCTCTGTAGCATCCCTCTAGCATCTCTACCCCCCCAGGCTATAAAACCCTTTTCTCCCCCATGAACCACGGGCCTGAGGGAGCTGGTGCATGAAGTTTTTCATGCATATCCCAGCTGGACAGAGGAAGCTGTGCATATCCCCACTGAGTGGGGCCTCGGTGCCTGAGGCCTCTGTGCGGAGTGTGCCGTGCCCCAGAGGTGGTTTTGGGGAGAGCAGTCGCGCTGGGGAAGGGGCGCCCGAGGCTAATTTTTGCCACTTACATGGACTAGAGATCCCTAAATGGGTGGTACTGTGAGATTATTCTGAGTAGCACTAATACAGTGCCTGCAAGAGCATGGATCTTTCAGTTACCTTACCATAGATAACTCTGTCGTATAATGTGGATTGGTGAACATGTCAGAAATGGTGTCCTCTATAGTATTTTCCTGATGTTCCTGGTGCTGGCACTATTCATTATCACATTTTTATAGGAGGAGCCTCACTATGGCCTGCAAAGATTTGGCATCACATACTACACAGAAAAGATTGTCAACATTGAGGACATGGTTCTCCTTAAGCAGAGAGGTGAGGCCTAGGATTTCTCAGCTTTATTTTCCATATCCTGGTATTCCTTCAGGGCACCATATCATTGCTTATTGCTTCCTGCCACCCCCACCCCATTTTTCTCTTTTAGTTTTTCTTTCCCTCCTCTAGTACTGCCTATGGCAAGCTTCTTATAGCTCTAAGGCTATCCATCCATTATTCACTCATTCATTCATTGATTTATTCATTTATCTATCTATTCATTCATTAATTTATCTATATATTATTTATCTATCTATTTATTTTTTTATTCATTCATTCATTCATTCATTCATCTTTCTATCATTTAACTATTTATTATCTATACATTCATTCATCTATTTATTTATTTATCTATTATCTATTTATTTATTAATTAATTCATTTATTCATTTATCTATTTATTTACCCACGCATTTATTTATCTATTCATTCATTCATCCATTTATTTATTTATCCATTTATCCATTCATTCATCTATCTATCCATCCATTTATCTTTCTATCTATTTATTTATTTTTGTGGGGCAGTGAGGGTTAAGTGACTTGCCTAAGGCCACACAGCTAGTAAGTGTTATGTGTCTGAGACCGAATTTTAACTCAGGTCCTCCTGCTCAGAGCCCCCAGCTCTAAGGCCATTTAAGAGTGGAAGATCCTAGGGGGCAGCTAGGTGGTGCAGTGGATAAAGCACTGGCTTTGGATTCAGGAAGACCTGAGTTCGAATCTGGCCTCAGACACTTGACACTTACTAGGTGTGTGACCCTGGGCAAGTCACTTAATCCCCATTGCTCTGCAAAAAAAAAAAAATAGAGCAGAAGATCCTGTAGAAGACATTTAGGACTTTACCACCAAGGGATGACATGCTATAGTAACTAAATCCACTCCACAATGAATTATAACAAGAATTTATGAAACCATACTAAGTGCTGGAGCTCCAAAGAAAGGCAAAACAATTATTGCCTTTAAGGAGCTTATATTGTAGTGAGGGAGGCATAATATTTAGTTACATGCAAGATACATAGAGAATAAATGAAAAAAAATAGACTGGCCTAGTTTTTCTCTAAAAGCTATTGAGGCTACATTTGATACCCAGCTCGTTCAGGGCACTAAGTCTTCCTGGTGTCTCAAGTACAAAACCAGCACAGGATGACTCAGAAGCTTCTTTCTCGCAAGATGTTCCACTGTGGCAAATGTAGATTCATTTATGTCCAAATGAATCAATGCAATGTCTCAGCTTACTATTCTTTCTATGCTATGAATAGGTAAATCTCCTTTTACTGTTAGGTGGACTGAGTGTCTCATTCCTTCCAAGCCCCAAAAGTTGCACTGGACAGGTCTGAGTCAGATTTGGCATTCAATAAGTTGTTCACTTACTGAGGAGGGTCCAGAAGATGTGTGTGATGAATTAAAACATGTGGCCTGAGAAAACCAGGGAGAGGAGAGGGCAAAAGGAGCATCCGTAAAAGCACAGTGAGAGCTATCCTCCAATATTATCATGGGGGTGTCATTGTGTGGCTTGAAGGGAGGCAGAATAGTGTCTTCACCCCACTCTCCCCTTTCTCCCAGGAAACTTTAATTTCCTCTTTCTTTCCTTCTTTTTCTTTTTCTTTTTCTTGTGTGTGTGGGGCAATGAGGATTAAGTGACTTGCCCAGGGTCACACAACTAGTAAGTGTCAAGTGTCTAAAGACAGATTTGAACTCAGGTCCTCCTGAATACAGGGCTGGTGCTTTTATCCACTGCACCACCTAGCTGCCCCCAGAAACTTTAATTTCTGCTAGGAGGAGAAGCAGGAAGTTGGCAGGCAGAGGACTGACTACTCTGTTCTATTTATAGAGAAATCCTGGGCTAGAATTACATCTATCTTCTCTTTTCATAAGTCTAGGGGATGTGGTTTTCAGGTTCAAGCTAACTTCTGGTTACTGTTTCACTAATTAGAGGGAACAGGACCCCAAGCTTTATGTCCAAGGCTTGACACCTTCCACCAAATACCAGATCCCAAATGAACACAATATAGCAATTATCACAAAGGCCCATTTATTCAATTCAATAGCAAAACAGAAATCAGAGAAAGTAGACACAAGAGAAGATGTGTCAGATATTGCAGTGATTGTGGTGCCCAAAGAGATTTGAAGAAAACTCAAAGAAAATTGAAGAGTTCTCCCCCCTCCCACTTTTGACAACTGCATGCTGATCCTCACATAGGTGCTGGGTATTTATCTCTACCAATGAGGGAAGAGTCCCATCAATGGACTTTGGGACTAGGGTTACATAGGGAATCCTAATTGCTACAAACACCAACCAGCAAATGTCCTGAGTATCAAGGCCAACCTTAAGCATCAGTATATGTACCCAATTCTTTGCACATCTTTGAGGGGTATAAGAAAGGCCTTTGTGCCCTAAAATATCTCTTCCAATCAACCTAGTAAGGGTTTTGGAGGCAACCTTGTGATGGGGAATACTTCATACTATCCCTCTTCTTAATCTTTGGTGATAATAAGTATATTTGATTTTTTCATTGTTCGCATGGTGAAGATATGATTTTCATAGTATTAAGATAGATCTGGCTTCACTCCATTCATTTATTCATTCACTAATGATTTATTAAGTGCCTGCTGTATGTGAAGTTCTGATGAGGATGATCAAGCCTGAGTGTCAGCTAGGGTTCGGCACCAGGACCCTGGGGGGGATCATAGGATGTTACTCCCAAACCTCTGCTTAGATCCCCTGGCTTCTAGATTTCAGGCCAGTTCCCTATTCCAGCAACAACAGAATCCCTTAACTCTTGCCCAAAATTTAGGAATATAGTTTATATACTTCTGCTTAAGCTAGTACCAATGGTGTACTCATATTCAGCACACAGTAAGCATTGAATAAATGAGAAGGGGATTGGGAAAAGAAGGGGGAAAGGCAAACTTCCAAGAGTTTTGCCTGTTCTGTCTTGGGGAGATGGAGACTTGGCCAAATGAATAGTTAATGGATCCATGGTAAAAGCCAGAGGCAACCTAGATGTCCTCAACTGGCCTGTGCTTGTTAGGCTTTGGAACTGAATGGAGCTTTCTTGGCATGTACATCTGCATGTGTGAGGTGGGAGTGATGGAGAGGGCATGAATAAAACATGACACTGATGAGTTTTGTTGGTGTTGTGACTGACAGGAGTCTGATCATAGGGGCTGTCAGTGCCAGGAGAGACATTGATCTCATTACTGAGAGTGAGTGAAGAGACAGTCATTGCCTCCCAGGCCTTTGCCCGATGTGACAGCCGTGAGTCGTCAACTTGGCTTTCTGATGTGGGCATCACCCATGCTTTCCCGAAGGCAGAGGACAAATTATCCAATGATTCATCACAGAAGAGAGCATGTGCATTCAGGCAGCTTTGGATACAGGTTTTTTTGGGATTCATGTGACATCGTTCTCCCTCCCCCAAATAGTTCTACAACACAAAAAGATTTGGGGGGAGGGGAAGACCTTCCCTTCACCCTCATTCCATTCATGTCACTGGCTGATTGAACCATCCAATTGTCATCGCTACGGGAAGTAATGGTTTGAATTGGTTGTTATTGGTTTACTTGATGCAGATGGACAGCTCAGACAGCCAATGACACAGGAGTCAGAAAAACCGGAGAGTGTTGTATTCATCTCTCTCCAGCCTTCTGCTCATTTAACATAAGAAGACCAGCAGTCTGGGGATGCAGTAACTACTGCTGCTGCTCAAGAGGAACATCTAAACAGCTGTGCAATGGGATGCCATTGCATCCTAGGGTTATTGCTTGGGGTCTCTTTGTGGCTGATATATATGTAACTAAGGAGAAGGAAGGAGGCAAATGGACTTTCAAGCTGGGGCCCAAGTGTTCCCAAATGGGACATTGTCTGCAAATATCTAAGAGCAACTGCTTATAGCCCAATATTCAAGGATTAAGCTTTTCTGATTTTAATGCCTAATTATATTGTGTTGTAGGATCTACTATTTCTTTTTTAAAAAATAATTTATGGTGGTGCAGTGGATAAAGCATAGGTCCTGGATTCAGGAGGACCTGCATTCAAATCTGGCCTCAGACAGTTGACACTTGCTAGCTGTGTGACCCTGGGCAAGTCACTTAACTGTCATTGCCCTGCAAAAAAATAAAAATAAAAAAATTACATTTCTAGTCAGCAAAAAGCTGCCTTTTCTCTCTCTCACCTCAACTCCTTCTCTCCCCCCAGTTAGAATGAAAGAACCCTTCCTCACTTAGAAACATTTATGGTCAAATTTCTTAATTGGCTATGTTTAAAAAGTCTTCTTTTGTACCCTAAATCCTTTATCTATCTATCAGGATGTGGCTATAAGCTCTGCTGTTTCATATATTATTAGTCTTTATCTTGCCAACTAGACTGTATGTTCTTTGAAGGCAAAGGGCCTGCCTTATTAAATATATATGTATTTATTTAGATCCATGATCACTTAGCACAATGAGAATGAATACCCACTGGATTTCTAATCGAGAAACCACAAGAGAATATTAAAGGAATAATTGTATCAAAATGAATGGATCAAAATTAAAAAGTACTGCATAATTTTCAAAGAGAGATTCCTTTGGCCAAGTTGTGGTGGTCAGGGAAGGTCTCGTGACTTCATGGAATAAGAGGGACTTAGGCTGGGTTTTTTTTCTTTTTCTTTTTTTGCAGGGCAATGAGGGTGAAGTGACTTGCCCAGGGTCACACAGCTAGTAAGAGTCAAGTATCTGAGGGTGGATTTGAACTCAGGTCTTCCTGAATCCAGGGCCAGTGCTTTATCCACTGTGCCACCTAGCTGCCCCACCTTGGGCTGGGCTTTTAACACTAAGAAAGGTCTGGCTTAGGACCTGGGGCAGCTAGGTGGTGCAATCGATAGAGAGCTGGCCTGGAGTCAGGAAGATCTGACTTCAAATCCAGACAGATTCAGATTTACTAGCTCTGTGACCCAAGGCAAACCACTTAACCCCTATTTGCCTCAGTTCCTCATCTTTAAAATGGGGACACACTGGAGAAGGTAATGGCAAACCACTGTAGTATATTTGCCAAGAAAACCCCAATGGACAAAATCTATGGGGGTCACATAGAGTTGGACACAATTGAACCACAACAGTAGCAGCAACAATAACAACAAGGACTTAGAAAAATAGTAAAGTGCAGTGGGAAGGTTGTTTTTAGGAGAGAGTAATAGTGTGTGCAGAGGTTTGGTGGCCAGTAAGTCAAGAATAATGCTACATTGGCATTATATTCTGTCTGTTTGCCTTCTGAAGGATGTGGTGATCTTGATCTGGGATTGTAGCTTCATTGTTAATCAGTTCATTGTTGGATTGCCAAGGAGCACCATTTGGGGATGACTTCCAGCACTGTATTGCTGATGGAAATTTTTGGCTGGGAATAGAGCTTTCCTAAAGCATGCTAATGCAGTGTCAGTTCTCTTTAGGAAAACTGGCCTCCCATAGTATATGTGTCTGCAATTCAGGAATACTATTGCTATCATTGAGCAATTTTAGAATGACCATTTCACTCCATGTAGACAGAACTCTTGTACCCCTTATTCCAGCTAGGATCAGAAAGCAACCATGGCCATAGGAATTTTAGTAGTTGCAAGCATTTTCCACAAGTGGAAAGGGCTGTCCATGCTCTGTCAGCATTCTCCAATCCTGTTCTTGGCCTCTGAGATTTATCCAGAGATAGCATGGCATAGTTGAAGAACACTGGATTTGCAGTTACAACACCTGGATTTGAATTGTGTTCCTGTGTGACTTTGGGCAAATCACTTGATCTCTGTGGACCTCGGTTTCTTCATCTGCAAAGTAAGCAACTGAGATCTCTCGTTTCATCCAGCCCTAAAGTCAAGGGTATTTGCATTTTATCCTTAGCCTATATTTGATTTCCTGGATTCTAAACTTTTCACTTGCTTCTAACCACTGAGAACTACAAACTCCTTGGCTTCTGTCAGTCCCAACTTCATACAGTAAGTAAAAAAAGCATTTATTAAACACCTACCATGTGCCAGGTTCTGTGCCAAGTGTTAGGGATACAAAGAAAGGCAAAAAAACAGCTCTCGCCCTCAAGGAGCTCTCTGTCTAATGCGGGAGACAACATGCAAAAACTATGTACAAACAAGACATATACAGGATAAATTGAGAGTCATCTCAGAGGATGTAGGGTGTTCAGGGAAGACTAGTACCTCCGGTGTGAGGACTGTTGAGCCCTTTTCAGTGCTGCTCATTTACCTTGGGGTCCACCTGATTCACCCAACTCTCACTTGTGGCTCCAAGAAGCTGCAGCATGTACAGTGACCGCATGCTGGTAAACCATTTTGGCAGACATCCATGGGATCAAGTTCATTGAATGGAAGGGGAAAGAGTAATATGGTTATACTTGTGTTTTAGGAAGAATAAAATAATAGCTAAGTGGAGGATAGACTAGACTGGGGAGAGACTTGAGGCAGGCAGAACCACCAGCAGGCCAATGTAATAGACCAGGAATAAGATGATGAGAGAGCCTGCATCAGGATGGTGGCAATGACAGAGGAGAGAAGGGGCTTATTCAAGAGCTGTCACAAGCATAGAAATGATAAGACTCGACAACAGATTGGATATTGGGATAGAGGTGAAAGAGAGTAAGGAGTGGAGAATGACCCTTAGGTTGTCACCTGGGAGCATTAGCACAAAATGATGATTCTTGGTCTTCCATCCTTAGCTTGAAAAATGTTCTGTATATCTGCAGCAAGCCGCGTATCATCAGTCTTTTCTGATACTGCAGCCATTGGTTAGTCTCAGCTCCTGGTTCCTGCAAATTGCTGCTAGAAGAATAAAAGAAATATATTTCTCTAGATGAAAAAAGACAGTTGGTAGATGGCAACCTCTATGCTATCTGTCGTCATGTCCAGAATCCTAGAATCTCAAAGTTGGAGGAGACCTTAGAGCCCATCATATCTAACCAACACAGGACCCAGGACTCTTTTATGATATCCTCACCTGACAAGTCATGACTTAGCATTTACTTGCAGATTTCTAGTAAGGGGAATCCAGCATCTATGGAGGCAACCCACTCAACATTGGGATGGCTCCAGTTAGCAGGCTTATATTAAGTTTAAATCTCTTATCTATTGCTTCTAGTTTTAACCTCTGGGGTCAAGCAGAACAAGTTTAATCCCTCTTCCATGTGATGGGTCTTTAATAAAGACAGCTAAAATGACACCCAAGCCTTCTTTTCTCCAAGCTCATCCTTTTCAATGATTGTGTGTATGTTATTTGCATACATGTGTGTGTGTGTGTGTGTGTGTAATGGTTTTTAGTCTTTAACCATACTGGTTGCCCTTTTCAATTAAAAAAAAATTTTTTTTTCCGCAGTAACTTGCCCAGGGTCACACAGCTAGTAAGTGTCAAATGTCTGAGGCTGGATTTGAACTCAGGTTCTCTTAAATCCAGGGCTGGTGCTTTATCTACTTTGCCACCTAGCTCCCACTTGGTTAATCTTTTAAAAAAAAGATTCTAGGGAGGGGGTTCAGAATAATCCAAGAATGAGTGAGTGAAAAAGTAGCGAGTGAATCTTGTGGTGGTGGTCTGGGCATAATACCCACCCCTACTCTCCCAACCATGCCACGTTATTTCAGAGATGAAAGTAGGTACAAGTCCAAAGATCAAAACTGGAAATTCATGAGACACTTGATCCATGAAAACATGATCATGGATAGATTTAAGGTGGGTAAATGGATGTGGCACCCACACATAGCCAGGACAGAAGACTCTCCTAGAGGGAAGACAATGACTGAGATGTTAATCTGACATTTTTGTGTAAAGTACTGCAATAGACCTCTGGGATGCAAAGACAAAAAGTATAGTCTATGCCCTTATGTAGCTTAACTTCTTTACAGAGGATATTACAGGTGTGTGGATAAACATGAGACAACAAAAATGTGTCATGAAGAAATACAAGGCAGCTGAGTGGTACAGGAGATAGATTGCGCATCTTAGAGTCAGGAAGACCTGAGTTTGAATCCTACTTTAGACACTTACTAACCGTGTGCCCCTAGGCAAGTTGATTAACCTCTTTTTGCCTTAGTTTTCTCATCTGTAAAATGGGGATTGTAATATGACATATTATAATAAATATAAAATAATAAATAAATGAAATAATAAAATACAATATGATATGGATCTGGGGTAAACCGACTTGAGAAGCTAAACTAAAGGAGGGACACATCTAAGAAGTAAGGGACATAAGCCTATTAGGAATGGCTGCTGCCAGAGCAGCGCCAGGGGACAGAGATAACCCTAGAAGTCAGGATCATCACCCCTCATTCCAGCCTCTCCCATCCCACCCCTTATTCAAGTTTTCTCCACCCCCAAAAGAGAACTTTCTATAGCCAGGTGGTTGGTCACCCCATCCACCCTCTATAAAAGCTTTTGCCTCCCATCCATTGGGGGGAGGAGAAAAGATGTCTGTCTCTAAGCCAAGAGGCAAATCTTCTCTCTTAGTCACTTCTATCATCCAAATAAAAGACAATTTTATTCTAATTGGATTGTGTTCGAGAGGTGTATTATTATTATTATTATTATATTATTATTTTTGCAGGGCAATGGGGGTTAAGTGACTTGCCCAGGGTCACACAGCTAGTAAGTGTCAAGTGTCTGAGCCTGGCTTTGAACTCAGGTCCTTCTGAATCCAGGGCCAGTGCTTTATCCACTGCGCCACCTAGCCACCCCTATTATTATTGTTATTATTGTGGGGCAGTGAGGGTTAAGTGACTTGCCCAGGGTCAGACAACTAATAAGTGTCAACTGTCTGAGGCTGGATTTGAACTCAGGTCCTCCTGAATCCAGGGCCAGTGCCACCTAGCTGACCCCCACACCACCTATTTCCCCCATGATACAATATAAAACCTACCTTACAGGGTTGTTGTAAGGATAAGATGAAATAGCATATGTAAAGCATTTTACAAATCTTAAAGTGCTATATAAATGCTTGCTATTATTAAAACTGAGCAGCCCTAACAACTTCTCAGGAAAGATTTCTTAGGGAAGTGACATTGGAACAGAACCCTCAAATAGTGACAATTTGTTTCATGCAAAGAATCAGCCTAGGCCACACCATTTTATAATAACATTGTGTTCACCATTCTTTTTTTTCTGCAGCCAGGAAGACAATACAGTGATTGGGGTAGGGTGGGGTAGGCTGCCTCTCTTGGGCTGAGGAGGGGAGATATAGAAGTGAGCAGCAACTTTCCACAGTAGTGATTCATTATAGTGCTACTGGGTGGGACTATTCCCTTGATTTAGCAAGCACACCAGTCCTCCCAGTTTATAGATTAGAAGGAATTGTGACTAGCCCTTTGTACAGCTCAAGCCCTTCCTTCCACTTGCCCTGTTGCCAGTTTTGCTGAGCCTTGCTTTGGTTCTGGATTGTCAACCTGTATCTGTTCTTGGAATCCCTGGCTTCCTCACTTCTGGCTCCTTTTCTCTGGTCTGTCTTTGCCTTTGGTCCTTCTCAGCCTCTCTGTTGAATCCTGCTCTTGATTTAATCTACATCATACACCACCACACCCTTTGCTTTTGGGCCTCTATGGGCTGCATTACCATTAACACACTGCTGGTTGTCCCATCAGACCTTGGCTCCCACCCCTGGTCCTTCCCTTGGGTGGGGACCAGTGAGAATAGAATAAGCATATGACCAAAGGCAAGCTAACCCGTTTTTTTTGTTACAACATAACAACACAAAGATTCTAAGCATTCCCATTCAAGATCAAACACTGGGAGAATAGTTTGATCGATACAAGTCGGCTTAACTCTTCCTCTTTTCTTCTAGCCTGGAACAATGGCTGGGAAAGAGCCCTCCCTTTCACAGAGATATCTTTTCAGCTGTAACATTTGAAGAACAGTATCGAGGTTACTTCCCCAAGACAAAAGAAACATATTCACCAAGTTTCCAATTCACCTTTCTATTTCAAAGGAGGAGGGGGAGGATGGAATATGTTTGAAGCTTCCAACTTGAAATCAGAATTGAGCTTGTACTATTTCAATTAAAGCTCCCGGATCTATCGGCTTAATGATACTTTCTGCAGGGCTCAAGTTGGCTGTTCCATGCTTCCCTTCCTGCCCTCATGCTTTTCTTTGCAGCAGAAAGCTGATTGTCATTCACAGGGTATAACAGCAGGAGCTTGCTGGTGATTGAACTAGCCCTATCCTGTAGGGAGGGGAAATTTTTACCTCAAGGGAGACTTTTGCCCTAGGAAAGGGTCAGCCTATATTTTGCAGCAGTCCAGACCTCCTTCTTTCCCCCATTCTATAAGAATCTCAAACCAAAGCTTAACATTTACCCTCTGATTTTTGTCTCTGAGGACATTTTTAGTTCCAGAGACTATCTTTAATCCTATACTTGTGTTTTGAGAATGTCTAGGAGTAAGTTGATAAGATCATAAAACTAAAGCTGAAAAGTCTCTCTAAAACTATTTAAAGTCCATCCTTGGGGGGCAACTAGGTGGCACAGTGGATAGAGCACTGGCCTTGGATTCAGGAGGACCTGAGTTCAAATCCAGCCTCAGACACTTGACACTTATTAGTTGTGTGACCCTGGGCAAGTCACTTAACCCTCATTGCCCTGTAAAAAAAAAAGTCTAAAAAAAAAAGAAAAGAAAAAAAAAGGGGCAGCTAGATGGCTCAGTGGATAGAGCACTGGCCCTGGAGTCAGGAGGACCTGAGTTCAAATACGGCCTCAGATGCTTAACACTTACTGGCTGTGTGATCCTGGGCAAGTCACTTAACTCCAATTGCCTCACAGGAAAAAAAAATAAAGTCTATCCTTTATCTTTTTTTTTCAGATGAGGAAACTGAGGCCCAGGAAGGTTAGGTGAAGTCACAGAGATGGTAACAGAGTCTGTATTTGAACCAATGTCCTCTAATCACAGAGACCAGTCTTCGGTCAATTGTAGCAGGTTCCTTCCTTATCTTCCTGCATGGCTGTGGATGGGTCTTGTACTTCCCTCACTCTATTTCCTGCCACCTATTCAGCTAGATGAAATTCCACCAAGTTCCTTGGGTATTTCCCATGTGCTTCTCCATCTTTGAGTCCTTGGGGGGCTTTTGGACAGTCCATTTGTCTGTGCCTATAGCTCCTTAAAGGATTATTGTTGTTCAATCATTTATAACTTCTATATTTGCTAAAAGCTTTGAACCCCAAGTGAAGGACAATGCTTTGGCAAAACACCTCAGTGTAAAATCTCCTCTTTGGAGTTTTGTTGTTGTTAAGTCATTTTTCAGTTGTGTCCAACACTTTGTGACCCCATTCAGAGTTTTTTTTTTGTTTTTTTTTTTGTTTTTTTTAGCAAAGATACTGGAGTGGTTTTCCATTTTCTTTTCTAGCTCATTTTACAGAGGAGGAAACTGAGGCAAACAGTGTTAAGTGACTTCCCTATGGTCACACAGGTAGTAAGTGTCTGAGGCCAGATTTGAACTTAGGAAAAGGAAGGAGCCTTCCTGACTTCAGGACTGGTACTCTATCCACTGTGCCACCTGGCTGTGGCCTAGTATTCCCCTAAATCCTTAAAAGATTTGCTGACTGATAAGGGTCCTGCAACATAATCTTGTCTGAGAGAATATGGAAGGGGAGGGCTATCTCTGAATTTATCACACAGCGTTATCATTAACCAGGCTTTTGATTACTCTGAACCTAATGTCAGATAGCTTATGGCACAACAATTGCAAACAATTTCCCCAGGAACAAACACAACCCAGAGGAACACAAACAATCTCACAAGGAAAGTACCCAGGTAATCAGAATGCCTTGAGCCACACTGTTCTGCCACAAAGAAATCTTTTTTATTTTTTTTGGCTCTCTTATTCTCTCTTTTTCTAATACAATCAGCTGCACAACTACAATATGAAGGCCAAGTTAGGAACACCAGTCTAACAGTTCCAATTTTCCTTGCTGTTAAATGGTACCTGCAGATAGGCTTAACAACAAACATTTATTTTATTTAATTTTTTTCCAGTTACATGTAAGGGTAGTTTTCAACATTAATTTTCATAAGATTTAGAGTTCCAAATTTTTCTTCCTTCCTCCCTTTCCTCCCCCCTCCACAAGACAGCAACCAATCTTGTTATATATGTTCAATCCACAAGTGCTCTTTTTATCAGTTCTTTCTATGGAAGTTGCAAATAGGCTTAGAATGAGAGCATCTACAGCTCAACTCCCTTATCTCACTCACTGGTTGTGGCAATACTTTGTGATCTATGTTGCAGCTGCTGTCCCTGGGGATTGGAAATGGAACGCATCAGTTCAGGGATGCCCCTACAGTGAAAATCTTGAAGAATGGGGTCTGCATGCATATCATCAGTAAACTCCTTTTGGTAAATACTGATATCTGAACTTTCTCTGCACAATTACTTCTCTAATTCTAGACCGATGTAACCAGTGCCAGTCCCTGGCTGTGACCCAGGAGAAAAGGAGGCATTTACATGCCCTCTACAAGTGAGTTGACCAAACCCTGAAGAATGCTATAGAAAACAGTGAGGCATCCAGGACTTTTTGACCACTTGCTCACATAACTGACTTTTCTCATGCTCCAGAACCACCTGAAATTATGGGTGGGTATAGGAGGGGAAGGCTATTTTAATACCAACAATCATTTGCTGTTGAGTCTTCTGTTAGCCTCTATCTTCAAATCCCACCTCAGACGCTGACTAGCTGTGTGATCCTGGGCAAGTCACCTAACTTCTATCTGACTCAATTTCTGCACCTGTAAAACAGATGGATAATGGTTGTATGGAGCAGGTTGAAGGGAAGACTAGTTCAGCCACCTATAACTCTCTACTGTTGAGTCTTCTGTAAACAATTCCTGTCCCAAATCTATGCTCAGATATATAGCTGTGAGGGGCAGATAGGTGGTGCAGTGGATAAAGCAGTGGCCCTGGATTCAGGAGGACCCGAGTTCAAATCCGGTCTCTGACACTTGACACTTACTAGCTGTGTGACCCCGGGCAAGTCAGTTAACCCCAATTGCCTTACCAAAAAAAGATATATAACTGTGTGACTCTGGGCAAATCACTTAACCTCTATCTACTTTAATTTCCTAATCTCTAAAATGAAGAGTATCTACTTCTCAGGGTTATTGTGAAAACAAAATGAGATAATGTTTATAAAACACTTTGTAAACCTTAAAGCACTGTCCAAATGCTAGCTGTCACTGTCATCATGATCATCATCTTCATTGTCACTATCTTCATCATTTTTCAGCTACCAAGCCCCATGTGCTGGAAATATAGAAGGTATGGGACTAATAATGCTAGGGGTGGATGGTAATCTGAGAAGCATGAGTAATAAGGAGAAATCAAATATTGCCATCTGCATTATTACTGTGCCCTGCAGGTTCCAGGGACTTGTGATCTGCCTCAATAGCTGCCGTACCTTGATCTCTGACCTTGCCATCCATCCTGCAGCTGAAATCTCCTGTATGTTTTGTCTCTATTAGATGTGATCTCATTTAGAGCAGGTTGTCTTGGTTTTCTATTTGTTTTCTTAATGTCTAGTATGGTCTTTGCCACATAGCAGGTGCTTAATAAGTGCTTGATCACTCATTAATAGGAACATATGACCTGTTGTTGTTTAGTTGTTTCAGTAGCGTTTGACTATGACCTCATTTGGAGTTTTCTTGGAAAAGATACTGGAGTGGTCTGCCATTTCCTTTTCCAGTTTATTTTACAGATGAGGAAACTGAGGCAAATAGGGTTAAGTTATTTGCCAGGGTCATCCAGCTAGGGAGTGTCTGAGCATGGATTTGAACTCAGGTCTTCCTGAATTTAAGTCCTATACTCTATCTACTGCTCCACCTCACTGCCCAAATATGACCTGACTTGACTGGAAGTCAAGAGTAGAGCTTAAATACAGGTCAAAACAAATCAAGTCAAATCCACAGGAAATCATTAAGCTCTTACCACATGCCAGGGACTGTAGTAAGCATTGGCAACATAAATAAAAACAACAAAAAAAAAGATAGTTTTTGACCCCAAGGAGCTAATATTCTAATGGGGGAAGGCAATACCTAAAAGGAAGCAGAAAAGCAGGGGTCGAGGTGGAGGAAGAAGTCTGGAGAGTCAGAAGTGGAGCCTAGAGAGGAATTAAGGGGCAAACATGGCAGCCTTGGATACTTTCCCTAAAATAGATGTTCTGGGAGGAACTGACCAATCAGAAGAAGAGACTGCAGAGGCAGTGTGATCTTCTAGGGTGAGAAGGCTGCTTGCTATGGCATGGCGGAAAAAGAAGTATGGGTAGTCAGGATTAGAACACAGAGAAGAATCATGTCTATTTGCTATTTGTGTCTAATGGTAACCATCTCTAGGGCAGGGGTGGGGGGTGGGGAGGGAAAAAAAAGAAAAAAAAAGGAATTTACATGATAACTTTATTATATATTTAAAAGGAATAGAAAGTTGTACGTAATAGATTTGTAGTTTCATGTGAAGACATTTTTTTAAATTATACTATGTTATGGAAATGTTTGTTTTATTCCATAAAATAAAATAAATAATTAAAGAAAAATAACAGAGAGGAATAAAAAAAAGTTAACACAGCTTCTTAGGAACCCTATTGTCCTGTTTTGATTCTTCTTTTTTTCCTTCTCCTGTGTGCCAGAGCATCAGAACCCTCCTTGGCTCTTCCACCCCTCTCTAGTGGTTGCACTGGGTATTGATTGGTAATCCATTCCTAAGTAATGCATTCTTTTTCTCTTTTTAGGAAGGTGTATTTGTATTGTACTTTTTATCTCTGGATTTGTGATATTATGTGAGTAGCTTCTCTGCAACTTAAAGTCTGGGAGAGTTGCCTTAAGTCACACAGTCAGCATGTATTAGAGGCATTTAGAGCCTAAACTTAGGAATTTGAACCCAAGTCTTTCTGATTCCAAGGCCATCTCTCTATCTATTTATGCTATGCTGCTTCTTGTGCCTTGTATGTTTAAGGTTACCATTAGTTAGTTACCACTAAGAACTATGTTATCAGGTAATATAAGTCATGGATTTGTGTTTTTATACTGAGTTAGAAATTTCCTTCAAACTAATATGCTTGTTGGGGCAGCTAGGTGGCACAGTGGATAAAGCACTGGCCCTGAATTCAGAAAGACCTGAGTTCAAATCCGGCCTCAGACACTTGATACTTACTAGCTGTGTGACCTTGGACAAGTCACTTAACCCTCATTGCCCTGAAACAAACAAACTAATATGCTTGTAGTCCCCATTAAACTTTCCTCTTTCTCTCAAATATTCAAGTGGACCTGCAATCACACAGATTTGGCTATTTACCTCTAGAGATGCAAGTTTCAAACCATCTATGCTTCCCAATATTGGATAACTTTTGGCCATGTCCTCTCATAGGATTACTATTGGAGCGTTCCTTAAATGAAGCTTCTGCAAACTGATACCTTCCTCAAGTTTTTCCAACATTAGGAGAATTCCAGTAGAGCACTCAGGCCATCTACCTGGTATCCCTCACCCTTGTTTTATGACCACTCCGTCTTCTCTTCCTACCCTAGTTTTCCTGGATGACATCTTTTCCTCTTTTTTTCAGAAGTCCTTCCTTGGTTCTATGTTGCAGCTTGCTCACCCCCCCCCCCCTTTGTGATGTCCATTTTCAAATTCATGGAGACTCCATGTGTTATGACTGTACAACACCACCAACGAAATATTGGAATTACGAAGATGGACCTTTGTTTCTAGGAGAGGATTGAGGTCATTAAAGAAGCTTTTATGATTTCCCAAGTCAATCAGATCTGAGCTCCTCTATGTGTTTAATTCTGGGCCCAGTTCATTGTCCATTTTTCTCACAGGAATAAAGTTGTCATTGCCGGAAAGGTCCTGTGATATAGGGAGCAATGGCCTTTAACATTCTGAGGATGTTGTAGTCTCATTAACACTCTTGGATATTGATCTGGTTTTTGTCCCCATCAGTGAGGAAGGCTCTTTCTACTCTGGCCACAAAGACGCCTCTCCTGGGTTTCAGGTCATTATGCACTTGCTTTACAGTTACTTCCTTGACCCCTCTTCTGGAGGTCTCTGTAGCTCCCTAGAAGTTCTGTGCTTGTCCTTGACTCATTTTTCTCTGTTATCTTCAGTTTGCCTGAAGCGTGTTCATCTACTGCTTGTTAAAACTGGTCCCACCCTTTAGTAAAGATTGGCTTCTTCACCTCTGGTGCAGATACACAATGGTTGTATATTGAATATGGAGAGTAGGTTTGTAGGATAAAATTTCCTAGTTTGTTTCCAATGTGTTTTCTGATAATGCCCTGGATTTTTCTTTTACTCAGCAATCTTGCTTCTAATAGCAATAGCAATTTCTCCAAGGAAGAAGACCACAATGTTTCCTAGATCCCTAGTCCTTTTTTGGGTTGGTGAAAGTGGTGGTGGCTTTTAATTGCATTCTCAATGCCCATTGTATCACAAATGCATTTTGCATTTTTTCCTCCCTTAGCTTCATTATCTTATCAACCTTGTATAAGAGAAAGATCTCTGGACTTAGAATTAATAAATTTGGGTTCAAAGCCCAACTCACATACTTACTAGCTGCTGTACTTAGATGCAGTTAGGTAGTGAAGTAGATAGAGCCCTGGGTCTAGAATTAAGATAGACCTGGGTTCAAATGTGGCCTTAGACACTTATTTACTAACTATATGACCCAGGACAAGTGACTTAACTTCTGTTTGTTTCAGTTTCCTCATCTGTAAAATGGGGATAATAAGAGCACCTACTTCTCAGGGTTCTTGTGAGGATCATACTAGATAATAATAATAAAGTGCTTAGCAAAGTTCCGGAACATAGTAGGCACTTAATAAATGCTTGTTTCTTTCCAGTATCAATCTCTACCTCAATATTGATTTTTCCTCTCTTCGGTTGCTCTCAATTTCAATTAACCAATTAATATCAATTAGTTTTTAAATAGGGATCAAGAAGTTCACTCCTTCAGGTCGTCTTCTCATTGGACTCAGCTGCTTTGGCTAACAACAGACTCTTCTTTGGATTCTCGAACTTTTGTGACCCTTCCTTTTGAAGGTCCCTGGGTAATAATCTGTTCTCTGATACTCATTTACCTAAAATCAGGAAAGAATTCCTACAATAGAGATTGAAAGATCAGCACCATTCATTCACAACCATGTAGCAAACCAGATGGGGAGAAAAGCACCAGCTTCTTCCTCTCCCCTACACCCAGGGGTACATGGATATTTCTTTTTCCTCTTTTTTTTTTAATGAGGCAATTGGGGTTAAGTGACTTGCCCAGGGTCACACAGCTAGTAAGTGTTAAGTATCTGAGGCTGGATTTGAACTCAGGTACTCCTGACTCCAGGGCCAGTGCTCTATCCACTGCGTCTTTTTTCTCTTAATTTGGGAAGAGAAGGTTCTTCCCTCTTTCTGGACTTTTGGAGGCATACTCAGTTCCAGCCAGTTCAGCAGCCAATGACTTCCTTTTGCCATCACTCAGCATACCCAATCCACATTCTATATTAGGGAGAGAAAGGCTCTGGTTCCTCTGTTGTACATTTCATCTTTGGCACACTTGGCAAACTTTTGTGTGGGTTGAGCATATTGCAAATAGGGCAGCTAGGTGGTGCAGTAGAGTGCTGATCAGGTCTGGATCCAGGAAGACCTGAGTAAAAATCCAGCCTCAGTTACTTTCTACCTGTGTGACCCTGGGTAAGTTAAATGGAGGGAACACATGTGGCCAAGATGTTTGGGGTGGAGAGGTGATTCATGTTTCTGACAATGCAGAATCACTAATGTCATCACATTCCCTCCAGGTCTCCTTTATTTGGCTCATAATCTCCTCTAGGTGCTTACAAATTACAAAAATGCTGCCCTTGGGAGGGTTCCTGTTTGACTCAGTTTCCTCATCTGTAAAATGAGCTGGAGAAGGAAATGGCAAACCACTTCAGTATCTTTCCCAAGAAACCCCAAAATGGGATCAATGAAGACACAGCTAAAACAACTTAACAACAACAATATCACAACTGCTCTGTAGACTTGGCTCTCATTGGCTAGATTCTTACTCTCACCCCCTTTTATAAACATATAAAAGTAAGATTGGTCTCTTTGCCATGCTGAAAACATTTCCATTCATGGTGGTATTTGTTTTTCTCACTCCTTGTATCCTAAGACAAAGACAAAGCCTAGCACCTACATTACAATGTAAAGGACACTGATTTTGGAGTCAGAGGACTTGAATTCAAATCTCACCAGACAATCATTGCGTGTGTGACTTTGGGTAAGTCACTCAACTTCTTTGTGCCTCAGTTTCCTCATCTGTACAATGAGGCATTTTGGCTAGATTGACTCTGAGTTCTCTTTCATCTCTAGATCTAGGAAACTTTACTTGCCTCATCATAATTTACTCTTTTCATAATCTTTGTGATGAAATATGGTAAATCTTCTTGAAAATTTGAATATTGAACACTGGTTTACCTTTTCCATATGTTGATTTGTCCCTTGAAGAAGAGTAGTTTATATTTATATAGCTTTAAGAATAATTTTTATACATTGTCTCATTTGATTCTCAATCTATCCAGCAAGCAGCAAACATTTCTTAAATGCCTACAATGTATCAAGTACTGCATTAGAACCTGGGGTTGCAAAGGCAAGAATGCAACAATCCCTTCATTCAAAGACTTACAAATTCTACTAGGGTGAAATAGCATGTACACAAATAAGTAAATACAAAGTGTATAGAAAGTAATTTGTGGGTGGGTAGGGTACTCAGGATAAACCTCATGTAGGAGATACATTTCATGTGAGTGTTGAATGAAACCAAGGGGCCAGAGGATGAAGTGCATTCCAGGCTTGGGACAACTTGTGACAGGGCATGGGGATGGAATGTCATGTGTGAGGAACAGCAAGGAGACTATGACCAGAGTGTAGAGGATGTGAAGTATAGTAATTCATAATAAGTCAGGAAAGGAAGTTTGAAGGTAAACTGCAAACAATTTACCTTTTTATGTAGAGGGTACCATCATCTATCCACTCAGCAGGTTCATAACTGTGGAGTCAACATCAATACAGCTGCCAAAGGAACACTGTATATTATAATCATGCATATGTGTCTTATTCCCTTGCTAGACTGTAATTTCTTTGAGAAGGACCATTTCTTATCTAAGCATCGAATCTTCCTCAGGGCCTATCACAATACTTTATATACAGTAAGTTCTTGAAAAAGTTGGCTGAATAACTGAATGAAAGGAAAGGGAAGGTCACATAGAGACAGAAGGAGACAGAGAGAGACACACAGAGACAAAGATAAGGAGAGAGGGAGAGAATGGAAGAAAGAACTAGAGATAGACAAATAGACAGAGAGAAGAGGGAGGGAGAAAGAGAGAGAGGGACAGGGGAGAGAAAGAAACAGAGAGAGACAGACAAAGAGAAAGAGAGACAGAGAGAGCTCTTTGAGAACAAGCACTTAATTGGAAAGATTAGGAGGAGTGCAGGTTAGAGAGTCCAAGCTAGCTCAGAACCTAGTAGCAGGCAAAACCAAAATAGAGCTGAGATGAAAGGAAGGGTTAAGAACTGGGACTGGAAAAGACAAGTAAGCATATTTAGGGTTGAGAGCTCAGGCTGTTAGGGAAAGTGATCATTTGCTATATTCTGTCTTTTTAATGGTGGGATAGTAAGATATGGACATGTCTCCTGCTGCTTGAAGGGGTAGATCCTTGAGAAGCTAGTATTAATACAATTTCATTTTTAGCAAAGGTTGGGTTTTTAAAGTGAGCAGTGAGAGAGACAGTGAAGAGCCTTAGTCTAGGAATCAGGAGAACTAAGAGCCAGTCCCAGCTCTGCTGCCAACTAGTTGTCAGGAGTTGATCTGGAGTGCTCTCTGATAAGCCTGATGACCTTATAGAGTAGTGAACCTTTGTTTAGGATATAATAGAGAGCTCCAAAGCTCAGAGGAGCTTGGACTCAGCTGTATCTGTATGTGAAAAAGCTAGGAATACAGTTAGGCAGATAGTAGAGGCAGTGTTCTCCATCTCTGAGCTGGCATCATCTCGGAACTTTTACCCTATGTGGGGAAGGAAAGAGGCTTAGGGCTTCAAACCTTTGGAGCTCTCAAATCTAGAGGTATTTGGAAGTTATTAGGTAAATAACTATTACCAAGTTTTTAGTCTGCCTCTTTGGGGATTAAAAGTTGGGAGGTAGATGGAATAACCACAAATTATGGGAAGTTCTATGATGAAGATATCCAAGCTTTTGGGTTAGGAGTTGGACCCCAAGAAAAAGACCAAGCCTAAGGGAGGACTATACTCCTTGTTCTAAAGAGTTTGGGATGTAGGGCTGAGAAATGTAGGGGAAACGAGAAGGTTCAGTAGACAAGATTCAGAATGAACAAGAGAGGGGTGGCATTTAAAAAAATATAGCATTTTATTGTTTTATTGATAAGTCATTCCCCAGTTGAAGGCCAGCCATAATTTTAATCAATATGATAGGTATAAGATGATATCTCAAAGTTGAATTAATTTGCATTTTTCTCATCAATAATGATTTATACCAGGGCTTCTTAAACTTTTCCCACTAGCGACCCCTTTTTGCCTGAGAAATTTTTATGTGACCCTGGGGTATAGAGGTATATAAAACCTTTTAGGTATATATAACCTTTTACTCTTGCCAATTTTTTTTACAACCCCCACATTCAGTTACACAACCCTATATGGGATTTCAACCCACAGTTTAAGAAACTAGGATTTAGAGCATTTTTCCATGACTATATGTAGTTTTGATTTCCTCACTGAAAAACTGCCTGTTCATATCTTTTGACCATTTATCAATTGAGGAATGACCCATATTCTTATGAATTTGACAAAGTTCTTTACATATTTGAGAAATAAGACCATTATGCTGTTGTTTTTCTATTTTGAGGTTTTTCATCATTGCTCTGATTTTTCTCTTATAACATGACTAATGCAGAAATGTGTTTAATGTTATTACGTGTGTGTGTGTGTGTGTGTGTATATATATATATACACAACCTATATCAGATTACCTGCTGTCTACGGGAGGGGGGGAGGAAGGGGAGGGAGGGAGAAAAATCTGAAATTGGAAAGCTTGTATAAACAAAAGTTGAGAACTATCTTTACATGTAATGGGGAAAAAATAAAATACTTTATTAAAAAAAAAAGAAATAAGACCAATAGAGATTATCTATGAAACATTTACGTCCAATTTTCTGCTTTCCTTTTAATCTTGGCTACATTGGTTTTATTTGCTGTGACATGTAAAATTTAATGTTTGGTTACCTTATTTATGTCCTAAGTTTAGGGAAAATTAGCTGGGGTTTCTAATATATTTGTTACTTATAAATTATAAGCTTTAGCACCAGTTTTCGGACATTAAGCATTTATTAAAGCATACCAAGTATTAGTAAAAAGAGAACACCTGTGTCAGAAAGTTAAGAAAAGGCCTATTTATCCTAGAGATCCAGCCTGACCTGCTTCTTCCTGCAAGTCCTCTACCACAAGCCTGTCTGAGAGACAAACTCAAAGTGGAAGCTCTCTCTGAATGGGGAAGAGAGGTGGTTCTTACACACTGCAGCAAGCTAATTGGTTAGCATCACCCAAATCCATTGGTTCATTAGACTCGAGGGTGGTCCATGACCAGAATGTGCTGAGGTCAGAGAACCCACCCCCCTGAGAGCTGGCATCTTGTAGTTTCTTTCTTTTTTTTGTTTAGAATTTTATTTTCCAAAATATATGTAAAAACAAATTTTGACATCAATTTTTTTTTAAAACTTTGTGTTCCAACTTCTCTTCTTCCCTCCCTTCCCACCCACCCCCCTATCCCCAAGAACTCAAGCAATTCGATATAAGATATACATGAGTAGTCATGGAAAACATCCCCATATTAACTAGGTTGTGAGAAAAAAACAGATAAAAAACAAAACTCCAGATTAAGGAATTGTAAAAAAAGATGTGTTTCAATCTGTTTTCAGATACAATCAGTTCTTTCTCTGCAGATGGACTGCAATTTTCATAAGTCCTTCAGGGTTATATTAGATCATTGCCTTGCTAAATATAACCACGTGCTTCCCAGCAGATCATCTTACACTATTGCTGTTATTTTGTATACAGTACATTTCACTCTTCTTCAGTTCATGTAGGTCTTTCCAGGCTTTTCTGATAGCATCCCGTTCATCATAACCTGTATATAGTACCTTAAACTTGACAAAGAATTTTCTTCACAATAGCCCAGAAAAGAAGGTATCATACGTTTTGCCATTATAATCAATCATCATAACTATTTCCCTCCATCCTATTCCCTTCCCATGTTATTTACTCTATTTTCTATCTTCTTATACCCTATTCCTCCTCAAAAGTGTTTTACTTCTGATTGTCCCCTCCCCCACTCTGCACTACCTCCTTTCACCCTTCCCTCTGTGGGGCCCAATTTTTAATTGGGGAGTGTTAGCTAAGCAGCTCGCCGCAATATCGGGCAAGGAAGGAGACCGGCAGCCTCCCTCAAAACAGAACAGGATTTATTTTAACAAGAACAAACTTAAAAAACAAACACAAACAGGATCAGTAGGATCAAGGGAAAGGAAATAAAATGGGGAAAGGGAAATTATACAACCTGAAAAATACCACCACCCAGGAATCAGCTGAGAATACACAGCAGAGCTCCTGTTGCCTTCCAGCTTTCAGCTAGAATGGTGAATTCTCCCCATTCCCAGAAACCCCACACAGCCCCCAACCAATTGTCTGGCCACTCTGACAGTCAAATGACTGCCCTCACTAGCCTTCCAATCATTATAATTTTGCCAGGCCCATGTAGGCGTCAGTGAGTGGTGATGACATGAGGTGCCAGTGCCATGGCAATGGCTACAACCAGTAGGTGGAACATCGTGCAGTTTGCAGAGCCCCAGGCCAGTGAGCACCCAAGGCATAAAAACTTCAAATAACAATTAATTCTTTACACCTACTTATCCTCTTCCACTCCTACTTTCCTGTAGGGTTAAATAGATTACTCCTCCCAATTCGGTGTGAATGTTATTCCCTTCTTGAGCCCACTCTGATGAGGTTGAGGTCTTTGAGCTAATTCTGTGTTCTAAATTTTTCTTCCTCCATCCTTCCTCAACCCTCCCCATGAAATGAAGCAATTCAATGTCATACTTGTGCAGTCATGTAGAACATCTTCACCTTCCTTGAAAGTGTTTTGCTTTTTATCAATCCCTCCCCCAATCTGCCCTTCCCTCCTTCCTCTCTTCTCCCCCTCCCCATCCTTCCTCTCCCACTTTCCCTCAGGGCAAAAATATATTATTATACCCACTCGAGTATGTATGTTATTCCCTCTTTGCGCCAATTCTGATGATAGTAAGGTTCACTCACTCCCCCACTACTTCCCCCTCTTCCCTTCCTCTCCATAGCTTTTTTCTTGTTTCCTTCATGTGAACTACCTCTTCTCCAGTCCACCTCTCCCTTCCCCCTCCCCCCAGTCCATTCCTCCTACCCCTCAACCCAATTTTAAAGATGTCATCATGGGTTAGCTAGGTGGCACAGTGGACAAAGTACCAGCCCAGGTGGCCCCGAGCCCAAATCTGGCTCCAGACTTGACAGCCCACCCTGTTTGCCCCCAAACGAACAAGGATAAACAAAAAAAAAAATGCTTTACAGATATCATCTCTTAATATTCAGTTCAGACCTGTGTCTTCTGTGTATTCCTTACTGGGAAAGTTCTTATGAGTTTGAAGTATTATCTTCCCATGTAGGAATGTAAACACTTTAATCTTTTAATATCTCTCATGATTTCTTTTTCCTGTTTACCTTTTCATTTGATTTTGGTTTTGTTTCCTGTTTACCTTTTTATGCTTTTCTAAGGTCTTATATTTGAAAGTCAAATTTTCTGTTCAGTTCAGGATTTTTCACTACAAATGCCTGAAAGTCCTCTTTTTCATTGAAGTCCAATTTTTTTCTTCTGAAAGATTATACTCAGTTTTGCTGCATACATGATTCTTGGCTATAGTCCCAGTTCCTTTGCCCTCTGGAATACCATATTCCATGCCCTCTGATCCTTCAATGTAGATTCTTCTAGATCTTGTTTTATCCTTACTGTAGCTCCACAGTATTTGAATTTCTTTTTTTTTTCCTAGCTGCTTGCAATATTTGAAATTTGGGAGCTCTGAAATTTGGCTATAATATTCCTGGACGTTTTCCTTTTGGAATCTCTTTCAGGAGGTGATCGGTAGATTCTTTCAATTTCTATTTTGCCTTCTGCTTCTAGCATACCAGGGCAATTTTCCCTTACTCTCTTGGAAGATGCTGTCTAAACTCTTGTTTTGGTCATGGTTTTCAGGTAGTCCAGTGATTTTCAAATGATCTCTCCTGGATCGATTTTCCATGTCAGCTGTTTTTCCAAGGAGATATTTCATGTTGCCTTCTATTTCTTTTTTTATTCATTTGGATTTGCTTTACTGTGTCTTGGTTTTTCATAAAGTCACTAGCTTCCATTTGTTCAATACTAATTCTTTGGCAATTATTTTCTTCAGAGAGCTTTTTTTTATCTCCTTTTCCATTTGGCTTTTCAAGTTGTTGACTTTTTTCTCATGACTCTCCTGCATTGCTCTCATTTCTCTTTCCATTCTTTCCTCCACCTCTCTAACTCTTCCTTCTATCTCTCCTACTTTCTCTTCAAAGTCTCTTTTGCACACTTCCATGGCCTGAGACCAATTCATATTTTTCTTAGAAGTTTTGGATGTAGGGGCCCTGAGGTTGCTATCTTTTTCTGAGGGTGCACCTCAATCTTCCTTCTTGTCACTAAAGAAACTTTTGATAGTTCTTAACTTTCTTTGTGTGTTCATCTTGCTGTCTTTTATTTGACTTTTAACTCCCTCTTACAGTGGGGCCCTACCTCCAAGGTACACTGTCCCAAGCTTCAGAGGGTCCCAGGTGTTTTGGTTTGAGGGAGGGCAGGTTTTTCTCTTGCCTGGCCTCTTCTGTGGTCTGAATATAACTTCAAGCCAACTTGCTAATTAACCAGCCAGCAGAACTATGTGTGCTGTGGCTCTTAGCTTCGATGAGCCTGCACCCCTCCCCAACCTGTGCCTCTTGCCACTCAGGATTTCTTCTTGGTTCCCTTCTGGGGTGGGATAGCCAAATTCCTCCTTAGGTCCCGCAGATACCCCTGTATTCCCCCCGTCCCCCCGGCAAGCTGTTCAACCTCTCACCTGACCATAAGCTTAGTTCCAGAAGATGTTGGTGCTGCAGCTGATTTGGAAGCTCGGCATAAGTTCTTCTTGTGAAGCATGTCTGGAGTCTGTGTTGGTGTGATCATGGGGTTGGACTCTATTCACAGCCCAGTATGGCCCCATTTAATCTGGAAAATTATCGCAGCCTGTCTTTTTGTGGATTTTGCAGCTCCAGGGCTTATTTTATTGCTGTTTTGGGGGTTATTGTGTCAAGAGCTCTGTGCATTTAATGTCTTTCCTCTGCCATCTTGGCTCCAACCCCAGCGAAACACTTTTGAGTAAGGTTAAGATGTTCTGCACAACTGCACATGAATGACTTATATTGAATTACTTGATTCCATAGGGAGGGCTGAGGAGGGAGGGAGGAAGAAAAATTTGGGGTAGGTGTACTTTCAATTAAGTCAACTTCAAGTAAGTCAATCAGCAGAGTTAATCCAATCAATCTTAATCCAATCAATCCTCTCTGCTGGGACCTTTGGGTGTTCTAAAACCCATTATTTTTTTCAAATTATACAACATTCATTTAAAAAAAATGAGCTTCAAATTTTCTCCCTCCTCCCTCCCCTCCATCTTCTTCAATACCATAAGCAATTTGATATAGGATATATATGTAAACTTATGTAAAACATTTTTCCATATTAGTCATGTAAAAGAAGAAACAGACCAAAAAACATGAAAAAAGCAAAGTGAAAAATAGTATGCTTTGTTCTGGATTCAGACTCCTTCAGTTCTTTCTTTGGATGTGGATGACGTTTTTTCATTACGAACCCTTTGAAATTGTCTTGGACCATTGTATTGCTGAAAGGAGCAATCATCGTTGAAAGGAGTCTATCACAGTTGGTCATCACACAATATTACTGTGTACCATGTTCTCCTAGTTCTGCTCATTTCACTCAGCATCAATTCACACAAGTATTTCTAGGTTTTTCTGGAATTATCCTGCTTATCATTTCTTATAGCATTCTTATAGCAGTGTTCTATGACATTCTTATACCATAACTTGTTCAGCCATTCCACAATTGATGGGCATTCCCTTAACTTCCAATTCTTTGTCACCACAGAAAGAGCTGTTGTAAATATTTTTGTACAAAAAGGTCCTTCCCCCTACCTTTTTTCTCTTTGGGATACAGATCTAGTAGTGGTATTGGTGGATCAAAGGATATACACAATTTTATACCCCTTTAGGTATAGTTCCAAATTTTTCTTCAGATTGGATTGATCAGTCCACAACTCCACTAATAGTACACTAATGTTTCAATTTTATCACATCCCCTCCAACATTTATCATTGTCTTTTTCTATCATATTAGTCAATCTGAAAGATGTGAGGTGGTATCTCAGAGTTGTTTTAATGTGTATTTCTCTAAGTAATAGTTATTTAGAAGATTTTTATATGACTACAGTTAGTTTTGATTTCTTCATCTGAAAATTGCTTGTTCATTCCTTTGACCATTTATCAATTGGGGAATGACTTGTATTCTTTTAACTTTCACTCAGTTCTCTATATATTTGAGAAATGAGGCAAAAGGGAGGTGTTTTTACTAGGGCAAGACTTTTTTCTTTTTCCTTTTTAAAGCACTGGAAAAACCAATATGCTTTAAGCTAAGAAATCACGACCATACCCACTTTTTCCTTAGAAAGAGAGTCAAAGATTTCAGCCAAGCCAAAGACTTGGGGCTGTGCAGACTACAGCTGAATCATATTCAGCAAAGACTGTATCAGAGAAGAATGTCCAATGGAACAGCACCCAAAACCCATCTGGCTGAGTAGTACCTGGGGAGACTGTGAACCAAGCAAGGAGACCTGGAGGGAGTGTGACTCTGAATTGTCAGAAGCGTGAGTCACCTCTCCACCCATGCATCTTGGTCACATGTCTTCCCTACATTTGTCTACTCCTCCCATGCGTGTTATATAACTGCAGGGAGCAGAAGAGTGAGGGAAATATTCCCTTGCTACTTCTTAAACTATTCCATTTCATTAAATGCCTTTGCTCTGAACTAATTATTTCCCCTGATTGGCTAATAAGCAAACAAATTGATGGTGTCTTGTGAGCTATGGTTTCAGGGTATACTGACTCAATAAAGACCTTGAACCTGGGGGAATACTTCCCTGGAAAACCTACCCCATGAGTTAGGCAGTCCCCCCAGACTATATAGGGGAAGAAGTGGACATGTCCATTGAAAAACCTTTTGAAAAGATTGAGGAGCATCTACTGGGACTTGTTCTTTGATGCCTCATTGAGGTAGAGCTTTTTAATGGATGAATGGCAGATGACTTGGTTGGCTTGGACCACCACTTTCCTCTGGCCTAATTAAAAAGCAAAAATCACTTTCAGAGTGATTCTTGTTTCCCCTTTTGGAGAGACCTGAAAGTAGTAATATTAAGAGTGGATTTCCCCAATACTGGGAAGTGCTAATAGTAACCTTGGACTGGAGGAACATGAGAAAATTAGACTAAGAGAACCTAGACCACAAACACTAGGATCTAATCTCTGGAGATAGAAAGGGAATTCTTATGTGGTGACAGGCCCAATTTTGGTTGCCTCCAAACTACAAATTTGAGAATGATGGGAAATAGAAGGATTCAATCTTCTATTTAGAGAAGGCAAAGTTACTGGGCAGCACAAAGTTCTTGGGGAATAGAGGATCGCATGTTATCACCCTTGTATGCAGAGGAGAATCAAGGGACAGAGCCACAATACCGGGAAGCAAAATATTTGAACTTTGCTATCCTTTATGATTGTGAATTATTTTGATAATGCAGGTCCAATGGGAAGGGAGTTATCTCTCCAGGAACCCCAAGTTTATTTTCAGTGTAGTCCAAACCATAAGTGAAGTACCCTAAGACTACCTATAGATATGGATCTTTGAGATGAAAGTATAACTTATTAGGATGTTACGGGGCTGAGTCTTTGTTAAGAATAAAATACATTGTTAGAACTCGGTGTTAGAAAGTACCACAGGTTAGCAAATAATCATGGAACATCAGAACTCAGGTACTCCTGACTCCAGGGCCGGTGTTCTATCCACTGCGCCATCTAGCTGTCCCTAACCTCATTGTTTTAAAGATGAGAAACCTGGGATCCAGAAGGGGGACATGAGTGGTCACAAAACTATGTAATCAATATAACCCAATATACCAAGTTTTGACTTTAGATAACCTGAGCATTCCAGTCTTAGGGATAATTCATAGACATATTATATTTGATTTATTTTGGTTTCCACTGGGAAATCTGAGAAAGTTAATGTCTAAACTTCCCTAGATGTGGATGAAAGAACCCCAATTCCCATACAAACATTAAAGAAATTTGAAAGGCAATAGGGAGCCACTGAAAGTTTTGAGCAGAAGAGTAACACGGTAAGGCCACTTTTGGCAGCTTTGTTGGGGATGGAGTGGAAAAGAAAAGCTAGCTACTAGTTAATAAGGAGGCTGTTATAATAAAGAGGTGATGAGAGTCTGAACTAGGGTGCTGGCAATAAGAATACTGTTTGGTAAAGGCCACATGGTACCCATGATTTATTTGTATTTAATTTCCAAAATAGCTCTAGAATATCATGAGTTTACAATTCTTTCATCAAATAACTCTGTATCTGAGGTTGATCAGGGAAGTCCTTGATCAACTTGATGAATTCCCTAATTATCATCATGTAGTAATTATAGGACAATGCCCTTTGAAAGGATATAAAGGAAATATTGATCTCTCTTTCTCTCTGTGTTTCTCTGTGTTTCTATTTCTGTCTCTGTCTTCCTCTTCCTGTCCCTTGCCTTCTCCTCCCTTCCTTCATTTCCTTTTTTTTTGCTTCTCCCCTTCAGCTCAGAAGATATCAAACCTACAGTGTGTATGCATGTGTGTGTGCATGTGTATATGTGTGTGTGTGTGTTTGAAAACCTGTTCCTATGCAGTTTCCTTCTCCCAGATTTGCAGTGGAAACACATGGGAGAAGACATGTGCTTACCCTTGAAGCCCAAGAGGGTAAGTCATGGCAGTAATCTTGTACTCAAACTTTGTAGATGAGGGGGGATTTTAAATTCCCTAGGCAGAGAAATCCCAGAACATAACCTTTTAGCCGAGGAAGAGAGATTTTTCTGGGCTATATTGGCTGCTTTTAGGATAACCAAAAGTTCAATAGTCCCCAAGTTTGAGAGCTTAGGGATTAGATCTTTGAAAGAAAGAAAAGAATTTCTTGAAGCTATTTGCTCCTCAGAGAAGGAAAAGTGTATTATCTGGATAGTAAAGTCAGTGAGTTACTTAGGCAGTGCAGGTCAGATGGGAAGGGGATTGTTTGTTCAAAAGGCCCTACCTAATGTGTTTACATTCTTGGAAAAAGCTAAACCACAAGGTGGAATTGGATCTTGAGAGGATTGTTTAGATATCTGTAAAAATGTAATCTTCACTGGACTATTAAAGGTTTACCCTAATAGCAATTCCAGCTTAAGTTGCCTTCCAGGAGGAATTTATGGAAGATCTGAGTTCTTGATATTTTTCCATATCTGTTTATTTATTCTTATGAATCATATATCTTTTGCATTTTCTTTGGGGGTAGAATAAAGACCGTCCCAAATTTATTTGCATGAGTTAAGTTGTATGTTTATATAGAAGCAGAGATTCCTTTTACCTAATTTTGGGAAACAGAGACACTTTACCCTGTTTGTAGAATAGTAGATTTTCCAATAGGAAAAGAAATTGAGGAAGTAATGCAAACAGAGGTTAGGTTACTTGCCCTGGGTCACATATCTTTCTGTCTTTTAAGTCATATAAATTGGATTTAAGGGAGGCAGAGCTGCTCAGTCCTCAGCCTCATTCTCCCAGGGTCATGGAAGTCCAGTGGCAAGACAAAAGTCAAAATGATTGGTAATGGCTCAACATGCAGTAGATGACTATGGTGTCTTCAATGTTTGAACAATCTCTAAGCGCTCCATAGCATCTGCTTCAGCCATCTTCAGGGCCCTTGGAACAAATTGTTCTCATCTACCCATTCCATTGGGGGAAGTCTTCTCATGCTTGGGGTAGACATCCCTCTGACTCACTGATGGTTTTGAGGCCTATTGGCTACCTTCAACCTGCTTTAGTCCATCTGCCAAGATGGTTTTAGTTCATGCTACAGGTTCTTGAAACTACAGGTAAAAGTTGAGTGCCAGGTGGACCCCAAAGGTGGATGAGCAGCCCTGAGAAGAGCTCAGCAGCCCTTACATCAGAAGTACTACAACTCTTGAATACCCCATACACCCCATGTGAGTGCATAAGGTAAGATTTTGATTCATGACTTTCTGACTCTAGGAGGACTTTATTCACTGCTATGTAGCTGCCTCTAGGTAAGAACCATTTCCCACAATTGCTCATACATAAAATTGATCCATTAAAACCTAAGAACAGCATTTAAAAAAGAGATCACCATATCAAATGTTCATAATCTTCAAGTCACATGAAATAAAAAGCTTTTAAAAAATAGATACCATGCAGAAGAAATCAGAATCATATGGGAACAGGATGAAGTCCATCTCAGCCCCATCATTCTTTCTGCTACTAGGGTTCTACTGAAACTGCTTTCAGTAATACTGAGGATATGTTTTCATCTGAATACATTTATTCAACTACAAAAAGCAGTTATTTTATCCACCTATGCAATAGTTCACAGAACATTAAATTTAGATGACTAATAGCAAGAAAGTGACTTGTTCCAAAGCCATTTCTATCTGAATCCCACCAAACAATATTAGGGTGATGACTAAAACTAAATGTGGTCACCTATTTCTGTCCCAAGTGTAGGGAAAATTAGTTAAGGTTTCCAATATAGTTGTTACTTATAAATTAGAAGCTTTACAACCAGTTTTAGGGCATTAAGCATTTATTAAAGTATATTAGATAATAGTAAAGAGAGCGCACATGGCTCTGAAAGATAGGAAAGCCTAGCTAGGATCTAGGGAAGAGAGATAGAGAGAGAAAATGGCACCTTTACCTATGAGTCTTAGGCCAAAAAGAGGAAGTTCCTGTGCCTGTGAGAGCAGAAACTCCTTGTGTGTCCAGAAGACCCGCCTGGTCCCTACACACTGCTCCAAGCTAATTGGCTGGTAGCATTCAGGTCAATTGATTGACATGACTCAAAGGTGGTTTTTAGTTAGTTAACTGCCTTTAGTTAGTTAGGAAGATTGATCTACGTTTCCTTTGAAATTTTCCTGACTCTGGGCTGGCCCTGCAAAACCATCTAGAGTTCCTGTGTGTGTGTGTGTGTGTGGGGGGGGGTCTGAGTCCCCAAAACCCCATTATGTTCTCACATTAGAAAAATAGTAACAAGACCATGGGAGTTCCCAAAGAATGAATATTATTATGAAGGCAATGAAGGTATACATGGCTGATGTGAACATGCTGTAATAGACAGCAGATAAGGAACTATGAAGAAGAACCTGACTAATAGAAGGCAGGAAATGTATGATGGAAAATGATGATGGGCTGGTTACATGGTAAAGGTAGAAATAACTAACAGGTTGTCCATATGCTCCACTGGTATCCTAGCATTTTTTTTCTCTCTCTCTCCCTCTCTCTTTTTGTGGGGCAGTGAGGGTTAAGTGACTTGCCCAGGGTCACGCAGCTAGTAAGTGTCAAGTGTCTAAGTCCGGATTTGAACTCAGGTCCTCCTGAATCCAGGGCCAGTGCTTATTCCACTGCACCACCTAGCTGTCGCTATTTATTTCTCTTTTTTTTTTGTATCCTGGCATTATCAAGAGAAAGTAAGACCTTCAGAACATTGGGGAGTCCCCTTGTTGTGATCCTGCAGGAGGAAAAAGCTCTAGTTCTTGATTGGTTTTTAGTAGACTTTAAGCTCAGTGAGTCAACAGTGTGATACAGTGACCAAAAAAAAAAAAGAAAGAAAGAAAAGAAAAAAAGAATGCCATTTTGGCTTGCATTAAGAGAAGCAAAGCTTCCAGGAATAAGGCACTGATAGTCCTTCTTTATAATGCCCTAATCACATACCATCTGGGCTATCTGGTAACCACATTTTTGGAAGGTCATTGGCAAGCTTGAGAATGTCCAGAGACACTCACCAAGAATAGCAGAGAGCTTTGGGTTCTTCTAGTATTAGGAGTGGTGGAAAGAACTGGGGATTTTTACTTCTTTTGTGTGTGTGTGTATGTGTGTGTGTGAGGGCAATTGGAGTTAAGTGACTTGCCCAAAGTCACACAGCTAATAAGTGTTAAGTATCAGAGGCTGGATTTGAACTCAGGTTCTCCTGACTCCAGGGCTGGTACTCTATCCCCTGGGCTACCTGGTTGCCCCTAGAACTTGGGATTTTTAGCCCAGAGGCAAAAGACTCAGTGGGGATATGGTGACTGTTTTCAGTTATTTTCTGGGCTATCATGTAGAACAAGGATTAGAATTCTCCTCTTTAGTCCTAGGGAACAGAACTAGGAGCAATGGCCAGCAGTTATAATGAGATAAATTTAGGCTGGGTGTAAGGAAAACCTTCCTAAGAATTAGTTTTATCCCAAAGGTAGAATGGGCTGCCTGGGGTCCTTCTCCCTCCCAGCCCTGACATAGGAAAGTTTGCAAGTGAATGCTAGATTTCATGATGATGTTGCAGAGAGAATTCTATTCTCTTTTTTTAATTACAATTTTCTTTTTCATTATGAACTTAGCTGTGGCATAGTGGACTCCCTAGTCTTGAAGTCAGGAAGACCTATGTTCAAATCAGGCCTGAGACATTTGCTAGGTAGATGACTATAATCACTTCACCTCCATTTGCCTCAGTTTCCTCAGTTGTAAAATGGGGACAATAATAGCACCTACCTTGTAGGGTTGTTATGAGAATCAAATGAGATAATATCTGCAAAAAATGCTTAGTGCAGTTCTTGGCACATAGTAGGAGCTATAGTAATGTTAATTACCCTTCCCCCATCATTACTAAACATGAACATTTTAGTATACAAAGAAAAAAAAAGAATTGTATAGATCGGTGTGAACTCTTTATGATATAGTTTTTTTTTTACAAAGTGCATATTAAATTAAAAATGTTAGTAACAGAATGTCTCTGTGTCCCCTTGTGAACTTCTTTTCCTTTTCTTCTCTGTACTTCTAAAATGTTTTATTGATGCACTCTTCTTTTTTCTGCACCTATCACTGCCCAGTAACTCAGTGCCCTTCCCCTCCTTCCCTTCTCTCCTAAATGCCTTCATTGTAACACATAAGTATAGTCAACTGAAACAAATCAATACATTGACAGCATCTGAAAATGTATGTCATTTGTTACCTCTACTCCTCCATTTTTCTTTTTAAAGTAAATTTGTATCGCCTATATTTCCCAATACATCCAACCTCTCTTCTTCCAGAGATGTATCCTTTCCTTTTAACAAACAAATAAAAAAAGGAGATGGGAAAAGCTTAGCAAAACCAATAACATATTGAATATGTCTAGGGCAGCTAGGTGGCTCAGTGGATAAAGCACTGATCCTGGATTTGGGAGGACCTGAGTTCATATCCGACCTCAGACACTTGACACTTACCAGCTGTGTGATCCTGGGCAAATCACTTAACCCTCATTGCCCTGCAAAAAAAAAAAAGAAAAAAAAAAGAAAAAAAAAGAATATGTCTGACATTATGCAGTAACATTACACACTCTTATTTTGACTATTATGAATACTTAAATTAACTATAAAGGGCATATGAAGAAAGATGCTATCTGCAACCAGAGAAAGAACTGACAGAAGTATGTATAGAATAATTTACACACACACACACACACACACACACACACACACACACACACATGTATATTTATTTGTGTCTAATGGTAGCCATGGGAAAGGGGGGGGGAAATAAAGGGAAAAAAGGGAAATACACAATAACTTTGTTGTGTATTTAAAAGAAATAGCAAGTTGTACATAGTAGATTTGTGGTTTTCTGTGCATTCATCTTTTATTGTTGTACTGTGTTATGAAAATGCTTGTTTTATTTTATAAATTAAAAAAAAACTAAAAGAAAGGAGGTGGGGGAGATGCCATTTCGCATCCCTTCTTTGGGGCCAAGTTTGACCATTAATTGATGATGGTCACTAATACTCACTATTAAGCATAGTGAGTGCTTAATACCTGCTTTCTGAATAAATGGCATGGAAATTTCTCTCTGTGGTGAGGTGGGTAACTACATAGGATTCAGAATAAAAATGACCTGGTTTTTAGAAAATAGAATAGAACAGAAATAGAATAAAATAGAAAATAGAAAATGAGGCAGAGGTTAAGTGACTTACCTAGCATCACCCAGTCAATAAGCGTCTAAGGCAGAATTTGAACTCAGGTCTGTTATAATTCCAAGTCCAGTCCTCTTATCCACTGCATCACCTAGTTATCCATTCAAGTCTTCCTATCCTCCATGCTAGGAATTCATTGCCTCTTCACTTCTATCTAGATGAGCTTCAAGGTTCAGTTCAGTTTTATCTATGAGCTAAAACCTCTCTTTATCTTTCATATATTACTTTTTTTTTTAAGTGAGGCAATTGGGGTTAAGTGACTTGCCCAGGGTCACACAGCTAGTAAGTGTCAAGTGTCTGAGGTCGGATTTGAACTCAGGTACTCCTGACTCCAGGGCCGGTGCTCTATCCACTGTGCCACCTAGCTGCCCCCGCTCTTTATCTTTCTCATTGTTAAAACTCGACTCTTCAAGTGATATTATATTTATTTGCCTATGACTTTGTAGAAAATCTTAGTAGACTATAAGGTCTTTGAAGGCAGGAACTACTTTTCATTTTTTTTATCCTCAATGCCTTGCACATAGTAGGTACTTAATAAGTGCTTTATGCATAATGAGTGATTAATATCTACTTGCTGAATGAAAGGCATGGAAGTGTCTCTCAGTGTGTTGAGGTAGGTAGTACATTGGATCTGGAGTGAAAAGACCTCGATTTAGGTCCCAGCTTTACTACTGATTAGCTAGCTGGGTGACTATAGGCAAGTTACTTTTTGTTGTTGTGGTTGTTGTTTTTCTTGTGTGTGTGGTTTTTTTTTTTTTGCTGGTCTTCAGCTTCTTCATTATATAAACAGTCAGATTGGACTAGATGACTTTTAAGGTTCCTCCTAGACCTGACATTCTTTTGATCTTCTACATGAAGTCTTTCTTGATGCCCCTATTTGCTAATACTTCCCCTAGCAAAATTGCCTTGTCTATTTTTTCTGTCAGTATTGTCCAATCATTCCTATTTTCCCTTCCTATCCCATTAGTGACTCAGTGTCTATGTAGATTTCCTGAAATTACAACAAAAAGACATATAAATTCTGTATTTGTTAAAACCTCTAAACTCCCAGTCAGGGACAATACTTTGGCAAAATATCTCAGTATAAAATCTCCTCTTCAGGGACTTGTTGTAGTTCAGTCATTTTTCAGTTGTGTCCACCTCTTTGTGACCTCAATTTGGGGTTTTCTTGGCAAAGATACAGGAGTGGTTTGTCATTTCCTTCTCTAAGTCATTTTTTACTGATGAGGAAACTGAGGCAAACAAGGTTAAGTGACTTGCCCAGTGTCACACATCTAGTAAGTATCTGAGATCAGATTTGAACTCAGGAAGAGTGTCACAAGTAAGTGAATTTTAAATAGGAACTGAGGCTTGATACCTGCTGGAAGCTGAAATTCCATCGCACTTTAAATTTAGTCACCACTTCATTGTCACATATCGAGTAACAAAGAACTTCTAAAAGAAAAGCATATACTTCGTAAATGCTGTTGACAAGAGCAAAGAGGATTCCCTGTGGGAAGTAGGGAGTCAGAGGAATTGGCAGAGAGTGATGGAGATGGAACCAATATGTGTCTCTGCTGATTCCTCTTCCTCAGGAAGAACTGGTGAAATGTGAGAGGGTGAGTTCATTATAACTTTATTTACTCCATTGATTTCCATTGCTTTGATTAGGTGAAACAGCAAGCAGAAGATGCAAATGGCCTTGGGAAAGGCAGTTCATGCCAGGTCAGTCTTGATGATCTTCACTGTGACTGTTCAGCATTGCTGTTCTCCTGTATGGGGAGAGAGATAGGGAAGGAGGAAAAGAAGGGAAAAGGGAGAAAGGGAGGAATGAAGAAAGAGATATGAGGGAAAGACAGACAGACAGACAGATAGAGTCAGAGAGACAGAGAGAAGGACAGAGAGAGGACAGATATGATAGAAGAAAAGACAGGCTAAGCCAAGGTGCAAGCATAGGTATCACAGTCTAACAAAAAGATGATGGCACACAGCCACAGAAGACATCTACAGCAATAAGGTCATATTTCTATGGGACCTGACCATCTCTAAGGCAATTTCATCTCACCAGCTCTGTGAGGTAGGAAATCCAAATATGATTAGCCCCATTTTACAAATGAGGTTCTAAGGTTCAGAGAGATGAATCATCTAATGTCACACAGCTAGCAATTGTGGAGCCGGGGATCAAACCCACATCCCCTGAAGCCTAGCCTGCCATGCTCCTGCTAATTTTGAGCTGATGCTCTGTGGAGTTTGAGAGACAAAGGAGTTGGTTGCTTGGTAGTGACTACTTTGGATGGAGCCCCAGCTCAGGAATTGTGTAAAGGAGAAGACAAAGAGGAGGAACATGCAACAAGTCTGGTGACTGAGTCCCATTCCCCCATGAAATAAATTAAGAAATGTCTAACAAACATGAAAAGGGCCAAAATTGGGCACAAGGCCTCAGTATATGCCAATGGGAACCAAAGGAAGAGTAGGAGCTGTATTTTTTTTTAATGTAGCTATTTGAGTGATGGGCCACTCAGTGGTGCCATAGTGCATAGAGTGCTGGGCCTGGAGTCAGGAAGACTATCAGTTCAAATCTGGCCTCAGACACTTACTGGCTGTATGAACCTGGGCAATATTTACCTCAGTTCTTCATCTGTCAAAGGATCTGGAGAAGGAAACGGTAAACCATTCCAGTATCTTTGCCAAGAAAACTCCAAAATAGTGTCACAAAGAGCTGGACACAACTGAAACAACTGAACAACTGCATAATTTGTGTGACTATCTTAGGCTGCTGTTCTGGTGTAGAGGACTGACACTGAAGTCAGGAAAATCTGCATTGCTTTCTCTGACACATACTGGTTGGTTTATCCTGGGATAAACCAACTCCCCAGGATAAACTTCCCAGGGATCTCTAAACTTACAAGTTGAAGAGAAAGTTCTGACTTGCATTGGAAGAGTTTCTTTACAATGGAATTTCCTAAGACAATGAAATCCCAAGTCCAGTCCTCATCTCTATCTTATCTAGACTGACTACTAGACTATAAGTTCTCTGAGGTCAGGGACTGTATCTTAGTCAATTACCTATATTCTGGCAGAAGTTAACATAGTACCCTGTATGCAATAGGTTTATATAAATGGTTATGGGAAGAAGGAAGGCTTTCTAGACTCATAAGCTCAAAATTAAGTTAAGAATATGTGGTGTTTCCATATTTATTCATCAAAAACTTCTTTCTATACTTTCAGAGGTCTTTTTTGTTTGTTTTTTGTTTTTTGGCGGGGCAATTGGGGTTAAGTGACTTGCCCAGGGTCACACAGCTACTGTTAAGTGTCTGAGGCTGGATTTGAACTCAGGTCCTTCTGAATCCAGGGCCGGTTTTCTATCCACTGCGCCACCTAGCTGTCCCCAGAGGCCTTTTGATTATGAGTTTGGTATTTTGTTTCTCTGTAGAGTGACCTATAGTTGTGGATAACCTTGCTATACAAGAGAGATTTTTTTTTTTTTGCCGGGCAATTGGGGTTAAGTGACTTGCCCAGGGTCACACAGCTGGTAAATGTTAAGTGTCTGAGGTTGGATTTGAACTCAGGTACTCCTGAATCCAGGGCCAGTGCTCTATCCACTATGCCATCTAGCTGCCCCAAGGGAGAATTTTTTAATAGAAAAGTGAAGTGGTGTGTGTGTGTGTATGCATAGGTACACAAAATATTTTATTCAAGTGTGATCATAAAAACTCATTTTGGACCTCCTCTTGTCTAATGGGTACATTTCAAGTGCTGACAGGATCATAGTGTACCATGCACTTAATGCAGTGAAAGCTTCTGCAAAGCCTTGCTTATTCACAAAGCACAAAAACTGTTTATTTATGGAGGGCTCCTGAGCTTATTTCAAGTAATGGTTTCCAGGTCCTTGCTAGAATTATTTGTGTTCATGCATACACAAATTGCAAAATGTTGCCGGATACTAAATTGGTTTTCAGTGACAGTAGGAAAGTAAGATAGGTTTCTTTGTTGCTGTTCATTCATTCACTCTTTCATTCAGTCAGACTCAACACTAGAAGGAACCTCAGAGGTCACCTACCTCAACCCGTATATGCCCAGGGATTTCTGGAAAGTCAGTCTGGTGCCATGGGAAGAGTTAGAGGGGCAGTCAGGACACCTTTATTTGAGCTGTCACAAACTTGTTATATAACCTCAAGCAAGTCACCCCTGCATTTTGAGTCTCAGTTTCCTTCTCTGTGAAATGAAAGGGTTGGATATGATGACCTCATAGGTTCTTTATAAATGTTGACTTTCTAGGATTCTGTAGCTTAATCTCAGATTTCTCACACTGTGTTCCATGGAACTTCGGTGTTCTGTAAGAACTGAATAAAGGATTCTACTAAGGAAACTTTGAGGTTCTATCCAATGGATCACTGATGGCTTCAAATCATTGGTAGCTTCATTTCAGAGATGGAGTAGAGCTGAGGGAACATCTGAGAAGTCAAAGCTTCATAACATTTACAATGGGAAGAACACCGGTCCTGGAGACAGATGACCCAGGTTCAAATCATACTTCTAAGTGCTTAACTCCCTGTGTACCTTGAAAAGTCTTTATTTTTCCTAGGTCTCTGTTTCCTCAGCTGCAAAATGAAAGGTCTGAACTAGACAGCTCCTGAGGGCCTGTCTAGTTTTAGAGATATGATTCTAATACATAGGAATGGAAGAAAGAGGTAAATTGAGGCACTAGGCCCCAATGTAAGGTCTAGAGTGGCAGTGTAAGTGCTCCCAAGCCTTCCATAAGGCAAGACAGGTTTTATCTCTGGATGGCGACAGTTATGGGCAAATCTGCAAACTGGATGGATCATAATCCTACTTGAGGTAAGTCCAAAGTACAGAAAGAAAGAACAGAAGAAGGTTTAGCTTTTTAGTGGGTAATTGTAGATAGCTGGTAAATGAATGAATGGAAAGTATTTATTAAGCATTGTCTACATGCCAAGCATTGTGTTCATCCAAGAGGAATACAAATACAAAAGAGATATAGTCCCTGTTCTCAAGAAGCTTACAGTCAAGTAGAGGAAGAATTCAATGCACAGTAGTGAGTGGTGGCCAGGGAAAAGAATGTTTTGGGAAGTCAGTGGAATGGTGAGTGGAGCCAAAAGAGACTCTGTTGACATACTCCTTTCCAGAAGCAATCGCAGAATTGATTTGATCAATGCTCCAAGAACTGCTAGGAGAAAAAGGAGGGAGAGTACAGTAGCAGGGTAGATGATATCAAGGTACTTTGCTGGCGGGGATGTGAAACATAGTTTGGTCAGCGACTGGCTAGATTTGGTGGATTATATCTTTGTGTTCGCTCACTCAGCAATCAGGAGAGCTGGATCCTAGACTAAGAGTTCCAAAGCTGAGTGGATTAAGCCCCCTAGGATGTAGCCTAAAGATGTCCACTAGTTCCCTGTCGCAATAGCAGGGATGATACCTAGTCAGCTAGGTGGGACAGTGTGTAAAGTACTGGACCTGGAGTCAAGAAGACCTGAGTTAAATCTGCCTTTAAGTTGTATTAGCCTGGTTAGGTCACTTAACTTCTCTGCCTCGGTTTTCTCATCTTCAAAATGGGGATAATAATATCACCTATCTCTCAGAGTTATGAGGACCAAATGAAATAATGGTTGTAAAGCACCTTGCAAATCTTAAAGAATTATATAAATGCTATTATTATTATTATTATTATTATTATCATTAGGCTGGGATAGATGACTGAATGGGCTATGAAGCATGGTCTTATTTGGTCTGGGGTCAGCTCTATATAGTTGATCAAGGAGTTTTCTCAATAGTTTAATGAGTTTATGGGGCTATGAGCTCCAGGATTTTGTTGGTATCTTTCTATGGAGGTATAGCCTACTTTTTGCCATGCCCATAGAAGCATTATTGTAGAAACATTGGGGTAACTAGATATTTGCCCACTGCTTGGACAGGCTACCCAGAATTCTCTTATGGCTTTGCACTTGTCCCAGAGTTCCCAGGTGACTGTGATGTTGAACTTGAGTTGAACTTGATGGCTGGACTGAGAAGTGGAAAGTCTATGCAGTGCTCCTGGAGAATCAGTCTGGGTCGTTTGAGTGGAACAGAATGATGGATGGGGGCAAAGGGATTTTGGAAGTTTTTAGAGTATGAGCTAAGTATAGACTAGGCCTATGTTGTTGAGCAGGCGAATGATGGGAGAAGTAGAAACTATGACCTGTGGTTCCTAGGATGATGAGGGACCTCAGCCTAGATTATAAAACCTTCCTGCCCTTTCCTCTGTTCACACAGATACAATTTCTCCTGTTGCTCTCACTAACTACCTATCTTCCTCTTCTTTTTCCTTGCTCTCCATGACAGCCAGACAAATTGATGTCAGACAGTGGGGAGGAATTTCAGTGTCTGTAATTATTTCATTTTCATTCTCTTGTTATCAGAAAATGCTTATATACATTTTGAAGAACATTAATACTGATCTCAGCTTGGATTGTGTAGTTTGAGAGAGAAAGAATTTTCCCTTGCAAAAATAGGAAATATTTTCTTTTCTTTCCTTCCTTCCTTCCTTCCTTCCTTCCTTCCTTCCTTCCTTCCTTCCTTCCTTCCTTCCTTCCTTCCTTCCTTCCTTCCTTCCTTCCTTCCTTCCTTCCTTCCTTCCTTCCTTCCTTCCTTTCCCTTCCCTTCCCTTCCCTTCTCTTTCCTTCTCTTCTCTTCCTCTCCTCCTTTTCTCCCTCACTCCCTCTCCTCAGTGAAGCTGAGCTGATGGAGGAGATGAAGAGATAGGACACCAATCATAGAGATTATTCTTAATTATTAATAAGCTTCTGATGTTGAACTTAAGCCCATATCAGCCTTGAGTTCTAGTTCTGGCTTGCAGGTTACATTCTGGGTGATTTTTGAGGAAGTTTTTAGATTAAGAAAAAGATTTATGGATGCCTTTTGTTTTTTGCACCACAATCACTCCCCAATATATCACCTTTGACACAGTACCTACCCTTGTAAGGAAGAAAAACAACTGAGTGAAACTAACCAACGCAGCAAACTGCGACTGTCAGGGCAAGAAACTGTATTTCATTAACTGTCCCCTGCACCCAATATTGGTTGTTTCATTTAATCTATGCTCATCTGCCTTTTGATGTTATTTTATTGACATTGTTGTAGAAATTATGTAGTTTGTTCTATTGATTCACTTTGTGTCGGTTCATGAAAGTTTCACTGGATTGCTCTTATTCATCATTTTTTTCTATTAAATTATATATTTTCTTCAGATCCTTATACTCTGCCTCCTCCTGCCTACCGAGACTGAAAGAAAAAACCCAAGAAAAACAAAACCCTTGTTACAAGTATATAATCTAGCCAAGGAAATACCCACATTGGCCATGTCCAAAAAACCAAACCAAAAGAAACAAAACAAAAAACCCTAACTCAATCTATATTCTGAGTCCATCAGTCATCTATTAGGAAATATTGTTGTCAGTCATTGTGTTTATCAGAGTCTTTAAAAATTTCTTTTTATGATACTGTGTTATTACATTAATTATTCTGACTCTGTTCACTTCACATTGAATTATTTCATATGTCTTCCTATATTTCTCTGAAACTACCCCCTTCATAATTTCTTTTTTTTTTTTTTTGGTGAGGCGATTGGGGTTAAGTGACTTGCCCAGGGTCACACAGCTGGTAAGTGTTAAGTGTCTGAGGCTGGATTTGAACTCAGGTACTCCTGACTCCAGGGCCGGTGCTCTATTCACCATACCACCTAGCTGCCCCCCCTTCATAATTTCTTAAAGAACAATAGTATTCCATCACATAAGTATACCATAACTTGTTTACACATTCTGCAATTGATGGGCACTACCTTAGTTTTAAAATTCTTTGCCACCACAAAAAGGCTGCTATAAATATTTTTGTACATAATGTTTTTTTATACTTTCTATTATGTCTTTGGGTTATAGAAAGGGATGTTTTGGAGCCAGCTTGAACCAGCTCAAAAAAGTCCATTGTTAAATTTTCAGTATGATAATTTACTCTTCTGAAATTGACAAATGATGAAATATAGAGCCTGATTTATTGTTTTGTTGATTATCTAGATATAATAAAGTTATGAGGAAAATGTTAATAATGCAGATTAAACTTAAAAATGTTTTAAGTATATATACTCACCCAAGCCAGTTGTTAAGCATTTTACTAGCACACTCCTGATTATAAAACTAGTAGTAGTATTACTCAGTCAAAGGTTATACATAGTTTAGTAGTTTTATGGACATAGTTCCAAATTGCCTTCTAGAATGACTGGACCAAGTTCACAGCTCCACCAACCATACAACATTAATGTACCTGTTTTCTCACAGCCCCAACTGCATTTGTTATTTTCCTTTTTTGTGGGGCTGGGGTCAACTCTGCCAATCTATGAGGTGGAACTTCAGAGTTATTTAAATTTACATTTCTCTAATTAATTGTTAATAACTCTCCAATGTTGAACTTAAGTCTATGCCAGCCTTGAGTTATAGTTCTGGGTGACAGGTTACATTCTGAAAGCTATTTCAGATTTTAGAGCATTCTTTCATATATTTATTGATAGCTTGGGCTTCTTCCTCTGAAAATTGTCTATTTAAATCCTTTGACCATTATCAATTTTTTTTTTTTTAGTGAGGCAATTGGGGTTAAGTGACTTGCCCAGGGTCACACAGCTAGTAAGTGTTAAGTATCTGAGGCTGGATTTGAACTCAGGAACTCCTGACTCCAGGTCTGGTGCTCTATCCACTGCGCCACCTAGCTGCCCCTGACCATTATCAATTATGGAATGACTATTAATTCCTATAAGTTTGAATCAATTGCTTACATATCTTGGAAATGAGAAACTTACTGCAAAGATCCCCCCTCACCATATACTTGCTTCTCTTTTAATTTTAGCTGCATTTGTTTGTACAAAATCTTTTTAATTTTATGTAATAAATATTGTCCATTTTATTGCAGATTCTTTCTGTCTCTCTATCCCAGTGAGGAAACTCTTGCTACCTAAGCAGATCAGCAACTGCTCTGTAGCTTATAGACTAGGAGGGTTTATGGGGATCACTGAGAATTTAAATGATTTGCCTTGGGTTATATAGCTAGAAGTAGGATGTAAACCTAGGATCCTTCCAACACCAAGGTTGATTGCCTTTTTTTTTTTTTTTGTAGGGCAATGAGGGTTAAGTGACTTGCCCAGGGTCACACAGCTAGTAAGTGTGAAGTGTCTGAGGCTGGATTTGAACTCAGGTCCTCCTGAATCCAGGGCCAGTGCTCTTTCCACTGTGCCACCTAGTTGCCCCCGATTGACTTTCTATTATACCACACTACCTTTCATCCCATTACCTCAACATACCATCAGCTGCTCAGTCATTCTCAAATGGATGTGGGCTCACCTGCTTTCTTTCCAGTTCTTGGCTAGGCTTGGATGTTTTCCATCTTTTTGTTCTGAGGTGGAGGCTACATGCTCTACATGCTTTTGAGGGGTGGGTGGTCTAGACTATATTGATGTGCTTCATAAACTGTATCATTAACATTGTCACACTCTGCTGCCAAAACTAGCATTGTTCCAGTCAGAAACAGTTCCCCCAAAAACCAAAGCAGGCTTGAGTTGTATAATGGTGTCTTGGGTTTGTGAGGAGCTGCCACAGCTGCCAAGTTATTGGAAGAATTAGTGCTCAATTGTGTGTATAGATCCTTATCAAGGACTGTTGGGTTTTGTGGGGCTTGTGGACTGTGACCAAAGTATTACTGAGAGGACTCTCTACATGGCTGTGAACTCTTAGGAGGGAGGTAAAGTATTTGAGAAAGTATTGAAGAGAGTCCTGAGGAGCCACTCCTTTTCATGAGCTGCCTGAAACTGTTGGGGTCTTCTCATGCCCTAGCAGAGACTCCTGCAAAAGGAGATATCTTTTTTTTTCTCTTTGTTTTTTCATTAAATCAGAAAAGTATTTTATTACTTTCCAGTTACATGTAGAGATAGTTTTCAAGATTTGTTTTCATAAGATTTTTAGTTCCAAATTTTTCTTCCTCCCTTCCCTCCCCCCTCCCCAAGACATAAAACAATCTGATATAGGTTGTATATGTACAATCACATATTTCTTCATTAGTTATATTGTGAAAGAAGAATCAGAACAAAAGGGAGAAACCTCAAAAAAGAAAAAAAACAAAAACAAAAACAAAAATAGGAACAGTATGGTTCAAAAGGAGATATCTTAATGTTAATTATGAAAGCCTCTATTTCTGGCCAGGTATTGCTAAACAAATGTTGGCCCATCCATCATAGAGAATGAAGGATGGATTATGGATAATGTGGGAATGCTTGTGGAAGACATCCTCCTCTTTGGGCAGTGATCCATTGCCATCACCCAACTATGGGTGCCAATAGGAAGATAGGCTGTTACTCAAGCAGATCAGTCAGAAGGGATTTGTGGTGGACAAATTATACTTATTTGGAGGGCCCTGTCCAATTCCCTAGAGAGGAAACCTTTGATAACTGGCTAGTACATGCCACAGAACTGTTTCAGGAGTGTTAGCAGACCAATGGAGAGAAGTATAGGCAATTACTACAATTATTAGATTTTGTCAGGAGCTTTTTGGGGGACATTATTTACATGTTGAAGAAGCAATACCTTGAAATCCCAGTACAGTAATGTTTGCACTTATTGGATAGGGGGAAAGAAGGAAGGAAAAAAGGAAAGAAACAAGTATTTCTCAAGCACATATTATGTGTGAGGCACTATTATAAGTGCTTTACAAATATCATCTCATTTTATTCTCACAACAACGATGGGAGGTAGGGGTTATTATCATTTTACAGTTAAGGAAACTGAGGCAGAGAGAGGTTAAATAGCTTGCCTGGGGCCATATATCTAGTAAATGTCTGAGGCTGAATATTAAATAAAACAATATTAAATATGCCTAATTAAATAACACAATTAAAATATTAAAAATTAAAATAAATATTAAACAAAATATTAAAATATCAAATAAAATCTTTGTCATTCCCTGCCCAGTGTTCAATCCACTGCAGCATCTAGCTACCTCATAGTCATTTTGGTGGCCCTTAGAACATGGAAGATATCTATGTGAATGTAATAGAATCATAACATTGAATTATATATATTACATCTCATGAAAGCTTTCCTGGAATATTTAAGGAGGACTCATACTCTGGTGTGAGGGCATGCTGAGCCCTTTTCAGGCCTGCTCATTCACTTTTGGTGTCCACCTGCACCCAACTCTCACTCTGAGCTCCAAGAAGCTGTAGCATGTACAGCAGCCACAACTTGGTAAAACTGTTTTCGAAAATGAGCTAAACCAGGTTGAAGGTAACTGACAGGCCTCAGACCCATAAGTGAGTTAGAGGGTTGTCTATCCCAAGCATGTGAAGACTTCCCCCAGCAGAGTGGGCAAACGAGAGCAATTTGTCCCAGTGGCCACGAAGGTGGCTGCCACAGGCACTATAGAGTACTTAGAGCTTGGTCCAACATCAGAGATGTTCCACTGTGTTCTGGGCCATGATCAGTTTTCTTGATTTTTGTCCTGTCACTGGACTTCAATGTCTCTGGAAGAGAGAGTGAGGTTGATGACTTTGTGCAGCTCTGCGTCACTTAATTTCAATTCATGCCCTAGTCAAGACATCACCCATGATGCCCCTGGTGCTCTTTGAAAACAAAGGACTAAACAACAGTCCCACTAATTCCTTGTGTCCTCTGGTCCATACCACGTTGTATTTAATTGCTTTTAATTTATCATTTATATTTATGCTGTATATTATGCTGAATGTGTACTTGTTTCCCCAGTTAGAATGTGTCTTGTGAGTAGGACTTATTTCATTATTTGTATTTGTATCTTTGGCACCTGGTGGAGGGCCTAACACACAGTAAGTGCTTAATAAATAATTGTGAATTTACTGATGGCCTTTGAAGGGATGGAAGGAATGTCAGAAGAGGACTTATTTCTTGTTCTTACTTCAGTGTTCAGAGACCTCTCTAAGGCCTTTTAAAGCTTCAAAACAATTTTGCATGTGATATGAATCAAAGGGATTAAAAAAGAAGCCTGTTTATCTTTCCTTTCAGAAATTCCCCTGTATAGAATGTTTAGAAAAGGGGTAGGTTAAAATAAAGAGGATGATTGACTTAGAAAACCACAGATTAACATTATCTATGTTGTATTGTCTTTCTTTCTTTCTCTCTCTTTCTTTTTTTTTTGTGGGCCAAAGTGGGTTAAGTGACTTGCCCAGGGTCACACAGCTAATGAGTGGCAAGTGTCTGGAACTGGATTTGAACTCAGGTCCTCCTGAATTCAGGGCCAATGCTTTGTCCACTGTGCCACCTAGCTGCCCTATTGTATTGTATTTTTATGTATTTTGTTAAACATTTCCTAATTAAATTTTTTTTTTTTGCAGGGCAATGAGGGTTAAGTGACTTGCCCAGGGTCACACGGCTGGTATGTGTCAAGTGTCTGAGGTTGGATTTGAACTCAAGTACTCCTGAATCCAGGGCCGGTGCTTTACCACTGCATCATCTATCTTCCCCCTCCTAATTACATTTTAATTTGGTTCCCTCATACTTGATCATCTGGCCCCAGTGAATTTGACACCTCTGGGTTAGTGTCAATTACAGAAGTAGAACATTGGTTGTTGAAGCATGTGATGGTTAGACAGTGGAGCTAGCCATGGTCTAGGATGGTGGTAAACTCTGAGGTACCACCTCACCACTGATCAGCTTGGATAAGTTGTCAGAAAAGAAAAATGACAAATGCTGTAGGACTTGTGGGAAACCAGGTTCTTTAATGCACTTTTGGTAGAGTCATGACTGTCCAACCATTCTGGAAAACAAGTTGGAACTATGCCTAAAAGGATATTACATTATTCATACCCATATGGTATAGCAATATCACTACTAGGTTAATATAACAAAGAGATCAATGAAAGGAAAATGACATATATGTACAGAAATATTTATAGTAGTTCTTTTTATGGTAGCAAAGAATTGGAAACTAAAGGGATACCTATCAAATAGGAAATGGATAAACAGGTTATGGTATGTGAATGTCATGGAATACTATTGTTCTGTAAGAAATGATGAAAGGGTGGTTTCAGAGAAACCAAGGAAGAACTTTATGAATTGATGCAAAGTAAAGTGAACAGAACCAGGAAAACAATCAGCACAATGACAATAATATTATAAGGACAATTGGCTTTGAAAGACTTAGTAACTGATCAAAAATTACTAATTCCAATTCCACAGGTTTCATGATGAAACATGCTATCCACATTTGATAGAGAAGTGATGGACCCAGAGTGTAGATCAAAGCATATTTTATCTTCCTTCCTTCCTTCCTTCCTTCCTTCCTTCCTTCCTTCCTTCCTTCCTTCCTTCCTTCCTTCCTTCCTTCCTTCCTTCCTTCCTTCCTTCCTTCCTTCCTTCCTTTTTTCCTTCCTTCCTTCTCTCTTGTCTTCTTTCCCTCTTTTTTTCCTTTCCCCCTTCTTAGTATATATTCAAATGTCCCTGACAAGGGTGTCTCTTTCTACAGTTGATGTCTTGGGACTGATGGTTCTTCTAAGTCCCTGGAACAGGTATGTAGGTGGACCATAAGAACCCCTGGAAAGGTATTATCTTCTTTCATCCTCTTGAGTACAAGCTTATATGGATGGAGAGTTAGATTTTTATTTTTATTTTTTGTTACAAGAGCTACAAGTTCCTGGGAAAAGTAGATTCATGTATTTAGTTTGAGCTAAAATTGTTCCTGAAGTAATTCAGTATTGCACTCCTTGCTATTCCTCACATGACATTCCATCTTCTATCTGTGCCTTTGTCCTCCATGATTGGAATGTTTTCCCTCCTCCCTCCCCCTCTTGGAATTTCTGTAGTACCATTCAAGGTTCAGCTCAGAGCCATGTCAATTGAAATCACAGAACCACTGAAGTGTGAAAGACTATATATAAGCATATATGTGTATAAACCTTCTTTAAATTCCTCACTTATAAGCGTTGGTAATGGTTTAATTAAAAGATGAAGATTAAAAATAAAGCCCTCATGAGTAGCTATGGTAATTCATGACTAAAGGCACAAGTCACTGGCTTCTAGTCACTGAACTTTAATTAATAATCATGTAATATAATTTAGCATTTATTAAGTTCTCACTATTAGACACTCCACAACTTCAGGGAATGTACAGAGTGGTGACCCTACCCCCACCCCTACACCCTTTGTCTTCCAGAAGTTTGCCTTGGGGAGCAGGATCTCCTGAGACCTCACCTCAGGTCTCCTGATTCTCAGGCTGGTACTTACCATAAGGCCATTGTTCACTGAAACACAGCTATGAGTATGGCCAGCAATGCCAGAGACTATTCCAGCCTTCCTTTCTACCCTACTCTCCCAATACCCCTGCCTGTACCTCTATCCCCTATACGGCCCCCCCCCCCAATGTCTTTTCTCTGAATTGGCCTTCTGACTATCCTGGGCCTCTGCTGAATGCTCTGTTAGCCCATGTTGTATCTTGGAGTCCCCTACCATTAAATTCAATGAGCATTTATTAAATGTCTACTGTGTGCTAGGCATTGGAGATATAAAGACAAAAAGGAAAACTTGTCCTCAGGGACCTTACATTCTCTTAAGGGTGTGTGGAGGGGGTAAAATACATCAATTATGCAAATCAGTAAATAGACAATATTGCCAAGTAATGAGATAGAGAGACAGACACAGAGCCAAGGCCTGCCTCTGACATACCATGAATGTCTTATCCTGAGCAAATTATTGAACCTCTCAATGTTTGAGGCAATTTGATAAGATGTTTTTTGTAGTTGTAAGGTAGATATTGATCTGCTCTAGTACAAGGGATTTCCATACTGGACGTTCCCTCTACCAATGAACTCTGATTGAAATAAAAGCATACACACAAACCTTAAGTAATACAAAAGCAATTTCTAGAGGAGGAGGGCACTAATAACTAGAAGAATCAGGTCAGGCTTCAAGTAAAAGGTGGTACCTGAGATATTCTTTGAAGGAAGCTAGAGATACTATGCAGGTGAAAGAGAGGAGAGTGCATTTCAGGCATTGGGAACCACTTGTGCAAAGACTGGGAGGTGTGAAATGGAATATCATGTATGGAAGGCAGCTAGGAAGACAGTTGGATTGGATAGAGAGTACATGAAGGTGAATGATATGAAATAAGACTAGACTGCAGAACTTATTTCTGTTCTCTTTACCTATCAGCACATTCTCATTGTAATTAAAATATTTAGTGGATGGGGTTCTACAGGCCACTTATGATCATAAGATTTACAACTGGAAGAGGCCAAGGTTTCCAGGAAACAATCTAGTCTGAGTCCTTCATTTTGTAAAATGGGAACCTGAGGCCTAGGGAGGGGAAGTTAACTTAAGATTTGTTTAAGTGGAGAAAGGACATATATTTGGAGCGTTATTTCTAGTTCTGGCCACTGCATTTTATGGAAGACCTTGAGAAGCTGCAACTCATCCAGAAAAGAGAAATCAGCAAAGTGGGGAGAGAATAATAAAGACGAACATTTCCATAGTCCTAAACAAGCCTGCTAGTTAGGTAGTATGAGCATTAAAGGAAAAAAAAAACTGACCCAGAGAGATTAAGTGACTTTTCCCGGAATCATTTGGCTAGTCTGTGTGGGAGCCAGGATTTGAACCCAGGTTGTCCAATTCCAAGTTCAATTCACTTTGTAGTAGACCACACTGTGCTTCTATTGACACTCAGGGCATAAATAGAGGTGAGAAATTGTCACCGAGAGCTGTGTTTGCTGGACCAGGTCTGATGGGTTTCCTCAAGGCTGTGGCTCTTAAGAGCAGTGAGGGAGGGGCTGACCAATGGCCACTGCTCCTCCCAGGGATGCATTGGCTCTGAAGGAAGAAGACTAAATGAATGGAGTTGGGGCAACTTTGGGCAAAGCCAGCCAGTCCTGGTCTGTGGATTTCAGGGAGAATGTGTAGGAACCAAATAAGAGTATGGTAGGGGTGGGGAGGTGGTACAGAATGGTCCTTGTGGTCTGGCATGTCCTGGGTATGTTTCTATTGAGTGTGCTTGTGTGTACTAATCATTGCCCTCACAGCAGAAATTGTAATCAGGGAAACCATCATGACCAAGTCAATAAGGAGTCCTGTGTGTCTTTGCCAAAGGCCTGTCCTGTGTGTATGTGTGTCTGTACTTGGGAGAAGGCAGTGAAGAAAGTAGTTACCAGAATCAAAGCAAGTTTTTCCCCTTAGAAAATTTCTTCTGAGAATCTTTTCCACCTTTCATAATAGTATACCCATTAGTCTTGGGACTATGGATGTTAGAATTCTCAGAGACTCTCATAAGGGCAACCAGGATGGCAAAAGCGACTTACAAAGATACCACGTGTTTGAAGGAGGAAAGGAACTAGGGGTGCTGAGCCTGAATGAGAATGCAATGATAATAATAACTAATATTTACATAGTGCTTTAAGGTATATAAAACACTCTGTGGATATGGATAGAAACACATATATCTATGTCTATATATACAGTTATTCTTCCACATTGCAGGGGTTAAGTATAGGACATCACTGAAATCTGGAAAATCCACATGAAATATTTTGGCCCTCCTTTCATACCAGAGAAGTCTGAATTATTATGGTATTAAAAGATAATATATGTTGCTATTATAGAATACTCTACATCTATTTTATGCATTTCTGAGTTTCTAAACCTTTTCTGTATTGTCTGCTGGTCTTTGCGGGTCACCAGCAGCTTCTGCAAAACTCCCCCGAAATTCCCATTTAATTTCTCGTGCTGACCCACAAAATAGCAAATCTATGATGGTGAAAGTTATGATGTAGAAAGGACAACTATAATGCACTTTATTGTTGTTGATCCATTTGTCATGTTTGGCTGTCAATGGCACCATTTGGATTTTTTTTGGGGGGGCAAATATCCTGGAGTGGTTTGCCATTTCCTTCTCTAGCTGTTTTTACAGATGAGGAACTAAGGCAAACAGGGTGAAGTGACTTGCCCAGGATCACATAGCTAGAAAGTATCTGACAATGTATTTGAACTCAGATCCTACTAACTCCAGGGCTGGCATTCTATCCACTGAGCCATTTAGTTGTCCCATATCATACATACATACACACATACACAATAGATACATATACATACACACATATAAACACACACACACATATATATATATACATATAATATATCATATAAGATATTATATTTATATATATGTAGCCTGGGTAAGAGAGTAATAACAAGAACTAATGTTGTTATGAGGCAGTTGCTACAATATTATTATTATGACCATGCCAAAGAAGCATCTGAGAGGCGCAGTGGATAGTGACAGGCCTGGGGTCAGGAAGACTCAAATGGGTTCAGGAAGAGTTGGACAGGCATGAACAACAATCACAACAAGCCACCAATGAAAACCTTGGCTGACACCCCCTCCCTCAGGCTCCTCTACTCTCTGACTGGAGGGCAAAGTACCAAACTCCTCCCAGTGCCAACATTTAGAGAGGTTAGTGATTAGACCCTCACCTCACTCCAGTTTACATCTGCTGCCCTGCCTGATTTTGACTCCAAGGAACAAATTCCACTTCATGTCCCCTCCCCACTCCCCATCCTCTGCTTTCCTTCTTCTTTTTGTGTGTCGTGCCTCCCTTGAGATCATAGGCTTGAGCGCTATACTGTCTTTACTCTTATCTTTTTATCTTTAGCATTTAGCATAGAGCCTGGTATATAGTAGGTGCTTAATAAATGCTTGTTGCTGAATTGGTTGATCCCTTGGTTTAGAAGTCTGGCACCAGGCATAAACCACAAGTGACACACTTTGAGGTCCTTAAGGAAAAACTTTTTCTATAAACTTGAGATGTTATCACTGTTAGCGATAATGACATCAATCTACCTCATCAGGACTCTGCTAGCGCTAAACTAAGAAAAATGCTTTTGTCACTTTGGGTAAATATAAAGTATTCCTGCTCAGTCAGAGTGAAACCCAAGAGGAGGGGAGTGTTGGCTCCAGTTGCTTTCTCCTCCCTGGGTGTTTGACTCCTTCCTCACAATCCCGCACTTTTATAAGGCACCATGTTTATTTTTATTGATGCTATAGCAGTTTGACAAATACATTTTTCTACGAAGAGAAACATAATTAACTTTAGTCATTTATATTAATCATTGTGGGGGGGATCATGCAAAACAGGGGGAATTTTGTACTGAACACAGCCCATTATGAAATGAATATAGATAATGCTGATTTATGTGTTTACTAGGAAGCCTGGGAGGAAATATACACACACCTACACCAACTCCCCCCTAAACCTCCTTTTTGCATCCCCTCCCCCGAAAAGGTCTGTTTAATGAAGCATGCTGGCTTTGGAAGCTTCTGGTCCACAAAGGGAAAAACCAAATGAAATGGCTTTGCAAGTGAAATGTTAGGTGAATTCTAATGGCCGAGTTTGAGGGGTTGTAAGGCATAATGAATAGAGCACCAGCCTGGAAGTTGGGAGGCCTGGATTTGAGTCCTAGTTCTGACCCTTGCTGGCTCTGTATAGTCCTGGGTAGAGACAGAATTAGGGGGCTAGAACATAAATATGTTCCTCATATGTAATACATGTTCTACACATGTAATACAAACCCAGAGGACAACATGACCATGTGGTAGAGAAAGGTGATCTGTTTCCTTCAAATGTCCTAGCTTCTTCTCTGAAGGGGCTGGGCTAGAAATGGGTCATAGGACCCAATGGGGGAGCAGGTTTGCACAGGTTGGCAAAGGAATGCTTTATAAAGGTACAGTTGAGGGTTTGAGTGCTGGAGCCAGCTCTAACTAGTCTGGGAGAGACACACAGAAATCAGCTACAAATCTGCACTTGATTTGTTGTTTTGTTAATTATGTGGACATATGAAAGTATTGATTCAGACTGACCTTAAAAGTGGGTGCACAGGGGCAGCTAGGTGGTATAGTGGATAAAGCACCAGCCCTGGATTCAGGAGGACCTGAGTTCAAATCCAGCCTCAGACACTTGACACTTACTAGCTGTGTGACCCTGGGCAAGTCACTGAACCCTCATTGCCCCACAAAATAAAATAACAAGGAAAAGTAGATGCACACATTTTCCCCTGGTCTGTTGTTAAACATTTACTAGTATACCCCTGCATACATTACTGAAGGGAGGGAGTACTCCTGACCCCTACACACACACACACACACACACACGTGCACACACACACACACACACTTACACATAATATATGTATGTATACACACATAACATATGTACACAAATACACACATGCCAGTGCCATGTGACACAGGCATAGCCACCCCACCCTGGTTATAGTTCTGGCCCTTGGTGAGTTTTACTTCTGTGAAAACCTCATTTTCTTGACCTGTAAAATGGGGAGATTGTGCTTCCTACTTCACAGAGGAAAAGTGAACTGAATACAGTCCCTTTCTGGGCCTGTGCTCTATAACTAGTACTGAGACCATAAGAATAAGTAGTTAAATCAGGAAGCTACCAGATGCGCTTTGTAAACTGTAAAGTTCTTTATAAATATTACTTATTATTAGCAAAGAGAAATGCTTTTTCAGTGGCAGGCAGACTCAGAACTACACTCATCTCCCCAAATCTGTACTCCCCAATTTTTTGTTTCTATTACCTTCTAGCCCTTCCCTTCAAATCTCATGCCAAGATCCTTTTTTTTTCTTTTTTTTTCCAGTGAAATTTGAGACCCATTGAAACTGCGTCTAGACAGTCAGCATCAGAATGGACCTAATACAAACCTCTGGCTCTATTGATACATGGCCTGTCCCTCCTGAAGTATGATGGGCAGACATATAGGAATAGCGGTTGCTGACATTTAGCTGGGACATAGACTAACAGCTGAGGTTGATTGGTTTGACTGGAAGTGACATTTGGAACAATTCTGCCATCCTGGATATTATCAATAATCCCACACATCTTTGTAATACTTTCTACTTGTCACAGGTATTCACATTCATTATTTCATCTGACCCTTTAAACAGCTCTTACTGAGGCAGTGTGGCTTAGTGGGAAGACAGCTTGGCTTAGTGAAGAGTGGAACTGGAAAATCTGGGTTTGCCTCTCAGCTCTGAGCTATCTGATTTGGGGTAAATCTCTTCACCGCTTTGGGCCTTGGTTTCTTCTTCTGTCAAATGAAGAGATCAGACCATTTGCCCTCTGAGGCCCCTTGCAACTTTAACATTCTATGATCCTTGTAGAGAGAGTATTGGAATTGGACTCAAATTTCAGCTCTTTCATTTTACCTCTCTTGGTCTTATCTACAAAATGAGGATAATTATACTTATTCTTCTCACTCCTCATGATGGTTGATAGGAACAAATGAGTAAAGGTTAGACATGATTGAGAAAAATGAAGGTGGCATCATGAAAGTCATTGTAGATCTAAAATTGACCGAAGGAAGCTGTGCTGAGGAGTTCCATACCCCAACCGCATGCACAATTGGATAATACAATCTTTGCATCCTTTCCAGAGAGTGGGTGAAGAAGAGACACAGCTGCATCAATGAATGGGGGAGAGAGTAAATGCCTGACCCTGGGGGTTCTACCATGCTTTCATGGGGTGTGTTGACTCTGGCCATGTCACCTCATCTGCATGCAGAAATGCACCAAACTTCTCCCTTCTGGTGACCAGGCTGCAATTTGTCTCTCCACCAGGTAGCCAGATCTCAGAGGAGGCTGGAGATGTACGTGTGGCAGAGCCTCCATTCATCCTCAGCATGTCTCTGATTATGGAGTTGGGTGAGATCATCTGTCACTGTCTCCCATGGCATGGATGACTGGAGTGTCATCTTTGACAAATGCTTTTGCTGGCTAGCTCTGCAGAGTTAGGGCTATACATAGATGCCGCAGAATTAAGGGATGTGGGTACAGGCGTTACACATTCTGAAGGGTAAATACAAGGGCTAGTTCTCTTGGAGTTCTGGACCCTTGACCACTCTCCTAGAGCCACCAGCGGCATTATATGATGTGGGTCTACTACGCAAGCTGTAGCTGAATGTGGAGTTCTCTGCCTTCACCACCATCAGAGGACTTAGGGATCCTTCTTTAGGTTATTGTTAGGGTATAGTGGAAAAGGCCATGGCTTTGAAATCAGAGGACCTCAGTCCAAATCATACTTCTGGTACTATCTGTGCCAGACAAGTCCCTTAACCATCCTGGACTGCAATTTCATAACTTGTAAAATAAAGGACTTAAACTGGATGACCACCGAGCTCTCCTCCAACTCTACATTTTTTTTTTGTAGGGCAATGAGGGTTAAGTGACTTGTCCAGGGTCACATAGCTAGTAAGTGTCAAGTGTCTGAGGTCTGATTTTAACTCAGGTCTTCCTGAATCCAGGGCCAGTGCTTTATCCACTGCACCACCTAGCTGCCCCCCCCTCTATATTTATTATTCTATGATCTCAGGCCTTTCTTCTACAATGTTGATGGGTTGGACTATATAATTTCTAAAGCCTTTTGCTTCATTTGATCCTCACAACAGTCCACGGGGAGATGGGTACTATTATTCCTGTTTTATGGTTGAGGAAATTAAGGCAAATAGTAGAGTGGCTTACTCAGGGTCACAATGCTATTATATGTCTGAGGCCATATTCAAACTCAGGTCTTCCTGACTCTAGTCCCAGGGTTCCATCCACTGTATCACTTAGCTGGAAAATGGAGTGTTACATATAAGGAACAGAAAGAAAGCCAATGTAGTTAGATAGTTGAGTATTGGAAAAGGAATAAAGTATAAGACATCTTAGGGGGAGGAGGTGGAGGTAGAAGGTTATACATATTAATTATGCACTGCAGAAAGTAAGATGCCCAAACTTGGTCAGCCTTAGATGACTTGATGGGTAAGTCACTTCGGATCATAGATCTACAACTAGAAACGACTTTAGGAGACATCTAACACAATCTCCTCATTTTTACAGATGAATAAATTGAGGTTGAGGAAGGTTAAGTGATTTGCCTAAAGTTATACAGGTAGTGTCAGAGGTGAGACTTGAATCCATTCATTGGATTAATAAGATCAGAGATTTAGAGCTAAAAATGACTACTGAACATAACCTCCACTTCCTTTTTTTATTATAAAGAAACTAAGAATCAGAGAAATTAAATTATATATCCAGCATCAAAGATCTAGGAAGTATTTGAGCAGCTAGGTGGCACAGTGGATAGAGTGCCAGGCCTGGAGTCAGGAACACATCTTCCTGAGTTAAAATCTGGCTTCAGCTATTTCCGAGCTGTGTGACACTGGGCAAGTCACTTAATCCTGTTTGCCTTAATTTCCTCATCTGTAAAATGAGCTGGAGAAGAAAATGCCAAACCTCTCTAGTATCTCTGCCAAGAAAACCCTAAATATGGTCATGGAACATCAGGCACTATCAAACAACAAAAGTGTTTTAGGCAGGATTTGAACTCATGTCTTCCTGACTCTAAGTTCCTTGCATTTTCCACTGAATTGTGCCATCTCTCTCACTTCTTCGTGCCATAGTTTCTTCTTCTATAAAATGATGATATTGAAATACATGGCTTCCTCAGTCCTTTTCAGCTCTAAATCTATGATCCCAAGTGTGTGGAGGAGGAGAGGAAAAGGGAGGAAAGGGAGGTAGGATAAGTGGCTATGTCTTTGTTCTTCCTTTCTGCTTTGGTTCCTCTGCTCTAAAACCTCTGAATCTTTTCATGGGTCATGCATACTTTTGGCTGTCTGCTGAAGCCTATGGCTTCTTGGAAGAATGTTTTCACATGCATAAGATAGCATACATTGGATTATAAGAAAACCAATTATACCGAAATACTATTATGAGAATATTAAAAAACAGCATACTAGGTCATGGACCTTAGGTACTGTAAGTCAGTTATCCAAAATCCCTTACTTTTTGGGGAGGCAATCAAGGTTAAATGACTTGCCCAGGGTCACACAGCTAGTAAGTGTCAAGGGTCTGAGTAAATATCTGAAGCTGGATTTGAACTCTGGTCCTCTTGACTTCAGAGCAAGTGCTCTATCTGCTGTGACACCTATTTGCCCTTAGCATCCCCTACTTTCTTTTTCTTTCTTTCTTTTTGTTTTTGGTGAGGCAATTGGGGTTAAGTGACTTGCCCAGAGTCACACAGCTAGTAAGTGTCAAGGGTCTGAGGCCAGATTTGAACTCAGGTCCTCCTGAATCCAGGGCCAGTGCTTTATCCACTGCACCACCTAGCTGCCCCAGCACCCTCCACTTTCAATGAATCACTACAGTCCTCTGACCTAAATGATGACTAAAGTCATCTCTTTTGATCAAGGTTTGCATATGGGAGACCATCCAGAATCTTCCTCTTTCTTTATTGGCTTTTTCTTTCTCATTACTGCTCTTTCTCTTTAGCTCCTCATTCTCTTTCCTTTCTTTAGTTTCTCTAAAATACCAACTGCACTCACCCCATGGGGGCTGATCCCTTAAGAGCAATACTTAATTTTAATGATGTTACTCACATGGAAAAAACAAGAAGAGAGGGTCATCCTATCACTTGCTAAAGAAACAAAAAACCAGAGGTCTTTGAGTTCCAGTAAAGCATTCTTTGTTTGCCCTAGTCCTTCTTCTTGCAAGTGTGAAGTTGTGGTGGAGACTCACTGGGGATTCATTGAATGAAATAATGTCCCACCCCCAGCCCACACCCTTCATGACTTTATAAGATCCACCCCATTCCATCTCTTCATTTTTTTATGCAGATGTCAGGGGTTCCTGCTTGGCAGCCTGCCAGCATGCAACAGCCCTTCCATCCTTTTGATCATTCCAGATTTTCGAGACAGGGAGGAAAATCAAAGCAGATCCCAAAACGTGCCATTTAAAGTGTCCAAAGGAACCCAGACTGATCCAAAAAAATGATTTATTTGGCAGCTAAATTCAGGCATGGATGCTGATAGACAACTAATGAGGTAATTTTTCTAAGTGCAAAGTAAAAATGAAATAACTGCATCACAGCTTCCAAATCTCCTGGAAGATGTACACATCAGGAAATGTTCCTACAAATTTGTCTCCTCCCACCTCTTTGCTTTCTACATCAATAATTCCTGCTCTTGGGGAGGGAAATAAATAAAGTAGGATGAAGGGAGAGGAGTAGCATGATGAAATACGAACTCTGTGACCTTGAGCAAGTCACTTCCTTCTGACCTCGGTTTCCTCATTTGTCAAATGGCAAATGGTAATGCACACTCCATCTACTTCACAGAGTTGTTATGACAAATGTCCTTTGTAAACCATGAAGTCCCACAAAACTCTGAGTTATACGGTTAGTTCATTCATTGAATAAGAATTTATTAAATGTCTACTGAGGGCCAGTGACCATGCTGGATGTTAGGGATGCAAACCAAAAACAAAAGTGGAGAGAGCACTGGAATGAGAGACATGGCTCTGTCACTTACCTGTGACCTCAGACAAAATCACTTCATTCCACTGGGTCTCAGTTTCTTCCTCTGTAAAATAAGGTGGTTGGACTAAATACTTTCTTTTTTTTAATCATAAAAGTATTTTATTATCTTCCAGTTTCATGTAGAGATAGTTTTCAACATTTTTTTTTTGGTGACGCAATTGGTGTTAAGTGACTTCCCCAGGGTCACACAGCTAGTAAATGTCAAGTGTCTGAGGCCGGATTTGAACTCAGGTCTTCCTGAATCCAGGGCTGGTGCTTTATCCACTGTGCCATCTAGCTGCCCCTTCTATCTCCCTCCTCTCCCTCCCCCTTCCCCAAGACAGCAAGCAATCCAATATAGGTTATATATGTACAGTCACATTAAACACATATTTGCATTAGTCATGTTGTGAAAGAAGAAACAGAACAAAAGGGAAAAACCTCTAAAAAGAAAAACAAAAAAAAGTAGAAACAGTATGGTTCAGTCTGCATCTAGATTCTGCAGTTCTTTTTTTCTGGATTTGGAGAGCATTTTCCATCATGAGTCCTTTGGAACTATCTTGGACCATTGTATTGTTGAGAAGAGTCATGTCTATCACAGTTGATCAATACACAGTGTTGTTGATACTGTGTACAATGTTCTCCTGGTTCTATTAATCTCACTCAGTGTCAGTTCATGTAAGTCCTTCCACGTTTCTCTGAAATTGGCCTGCTCATCGTTTCTTACAGCAAAATAGTATTCCATTACATTCATGTTCAGCCAACAACTTGTTCAGCCATTCAGACTAAATAATTTCCAAGGTCACTTCCACACCTATGCAGTTTGGGATTGATCAAAGGAGTTCTTTGATCAACCTTTTAAAGCTCACCAAGGTGAATTCTTCATGGGAACTCTCTTATGCTACTTATACGTAAAAGGATTTACTAGGTTAGCAGTGAGTTGGTCATTATGATCATTGCAGATAATGAATCACCCATTTTGCCTATATGATAACTTAGTTTTCTCCTGATTCCATTCTATTATTTTTATCATTGACTTACAGTGAGCTCTGAAGGCTATGGCCACAGCAAATCTCTTTCCTAGGAATATACTCAAAATCATAATCTCCACAGGCCCTAACCCACATAACCCATGAAAATGAACTTGGGCTAAAGTTATCATCATCATGATAATTTCCTTTTTCTCAGGCAAGAGATCTGGATGCAATCTAACATGCCCTCCAGATTTGGGAGAGGGTTTATTTTAAAGGGTTCTGAGAAAGAATAGACAAGATCTCAGTGACTAAAATTCTGGTAGGAATGTCCGCTTATCATGGGAGAAATGGATGGAGCACTGAATCACAGACATAAAGCTGGAAGGATCCTTTGAAGTCCACCTTCTTATTTTATGGATGAGGAAACTGAGGCTCAAAAGGGTGAAGTGATTTGACCAATCTCTTACAAGTAGTAAGTGACAGAACCAGGACTCAAATCCAAGTCTTCTTCATTCAAATCTATTACTTTATTCATTGTGCCATGCTGCCTCTCTACTTGGAAAGTTCTCAAGAAAAAAATTCTGAAGTTGAAAAAGAAAGTATTCTGATGAGGAAGAAAAGAAGGAGTTATTTAAAGACATCATGTAGGGAACTCATCAAATTAGGGTTTTAAAAGAGAAGATGGAAGGAAGGACAGGCAACTGAGAATGAAGATTATGGGGAGGAGTGGTTCAGTAAGAAGAGTTCCAAGAATGTTAGAGCTGGTGAAGTTGAAGTTGGTGAAGAAAATTCTTTTTTGTTTTCCGGGGCAGTGAGGGTTAAGTGACTTGCCCAGAGTCACACAGCTAGTAAGTGTCAAGTGTCTGAGGCTGGATTTGAACTCAAGTCCTCCTGAATCCAGGGCTGGTGCTTTATCCACTGTGCTACCTAGCTGTCCCTCAATGAGGAAAGTTAAGAACAAAAAAGAAGGGAGGGGATTTTTTTTTTTTTTTTAGAAAAGAGGAGGGTCAAAGAAGGGTTAAGACTTCTTGGTGTGGAGGGAATGATTATAATAACAGACAGAGAAAAAGATTACAGGCCTTCTCAAATCTTACTTTGTTTCTGTTTTGTCTGCCAAAAAGCATAATCTTTGATTTGGAAACATCAGAACAAAAATGTCTAATGGAGCTGAAACACAAAATAAGTAGAGAGACAGTAAAAGAATACTTAGCAATACTTGATGAATTCATCTCACCAGGCCCAGATGAACTAGATTCTAGGGTGCTGAAAGAACAGACAGATGTGACTCTTGAGAGATGGTCTTTAAAAGATCATGGAGTGGGGCAGCTAGGTGGCGCAGTGGATAGAGCACTGGCTCTGGATTCAGGAGGACCTGGGTTTAAATCCAGCCTCAGACAATTAACACTCAGTAGCTGTGTGACCCTGGGCAAGTCACTTAATCCTCATTGCCCTGCCAAAAAAAAAAAAAAAGATCATGGAGCATGGGAGAAGGGCTACAAGACTGTGGAAGAGCAAATATTGTCCCAAAATTTCCCAAATATAGGGAAGAGGGCAGGGACTTTGACTTTGTTTTCTAGTAGAATTCTAGAATTGATTAAAGGGGTACTTAGTGAGTATCTAGAAAAGAAATGAGGGTCAGCATGGCTTTGTGAAGAATGGGGCAAGTCAGACTATTCTTGTTCCCTCTCGTCTTGCCCATCTTTTTTTTTTTTTTGAAAGATTTACTAGTCTGGTAGATCAGAGGAAAGCTTTCAGAAGCAGTGGGAAATAATACTGAATTTGGAGATAAAGGATGTGGGTTCCAATCTCAGCACTGCCACTTATTACTTTATGACCTGCATCAAGTTACTTAATCTCTCTCTTGGTCGAAGTGTCTTCATATGTAAAATACAGGAGATTGGGTTACATGGCCTCTAAAGTCCTTTCCAACTCTAAATCTGCAAACTATAATTGTTATTGTTCAGTATTTTCAGTCACATCCAACTCTTTGTGACTTCATTTGGGTTTGTTTGTTTTTGGCAAAGATACTGGAATGGTTTGCCATTTTCTTTTCCAGCTCATTTCACAGATGAGGAAACTGAGGCAAACAGGGATAAGTGACTTGCCCAGGGTCACACAATGAGTAAGTGTCTGAGGATGGATTTGAAGTCAGAAAGAGGAGTTTTCCTGACTCCAGGCTTGGCATTCTATCCACTGTGCCACCCAATTGTCTCTATGAACTATAATAGTTAATTGAATATAGTTTATAAATTAATTGTTAATTAAATATTGTTAAAATTTACTATTATGGTTATATTATAATAGTTAACTATAAACTACAATAATTAACTATATAGTACAACTATGATAGATTTTTAGAGAAGAATTTGACAAAACGTATCATTTTATTTTTCAGGAAGAAAGATGGAGAAAAATGACTAGAACAACAACAGAGTTATGTAGCTATGGAATTGCACTGAATAACCAGACTGTAGTCTTTATAGTTTGATGTCAAGTTGGAAGACAATCTTTAGTGGAGGGCAGTGTAGTTCTGTCTTTAGTTCTGCACAATTCAACGTTTTATCAAATGATTTGGATAAAAGCATATTTAAGTTAATTACAAGTTGTCTCTTTCAGTAGACTGTGAGTTCTTTGAGGGCAGGGACTGGTTTGTTTTTTGCCTTTTTTTTTTTGAAAGGCAATGAGGATTAGATGACTTGCCTAGGGTCACACAGCTACCAAGCCTCAAGTGTCTGAGGCAGGATTTGAACTCAGGTCCTCCTGAATCCAGGGCCAATTCTTTATTTACTGCACCACCTAGCTGCCCCCTGCCTTTCTTTTTATCTCCAAAGTTTAGCACAGTAACTGACACATAGTAAATGCTTAATAAATGCTTGATGACTCCATGATTGTTATGTTCCATAAGACTTCTTTTCCTAGGTAAACATTCTTGGTTCCATCTAGATATTTCCCAAATTCTCAGTGTCTTTCCTTTTTTTCAGTGTTGGTTTTTGAAATTTTAAAAATTAATTTTGAACTCAAATACAAAAGGACAAAAATTCCATTTACACAGTACAACACAAAGAGAGGATTCAATTTGAAAACCATGAATCTCCATTTCATACTTTTTACTTAAAAAAAACCACTATGTAATAAAAGCTACATGTTGTTTTCAAAGTTACCCTGCTTTTCTGTGTTTCTTTCTAAGTTTTCTTTTGTTCTCTTCTGTGCACTTTTAATTTTTTCCTCCGCAAGTCTAGAGAAGACCACCATTTTAGTGAATTATCTAAAGTGCAGCAAACATAATACACAAATGGAGTTTGACCAGGGCAAAGAGTAGGATAATCATCTTTTTTTAATCTGGACATCTTGTTTCTATTGCTGCCACCTAAGATTGCTCACTTTTTTTGGCTCCCATGCCACATTGTTGACTTGTTTTAGAATTGTGGTCCACTAAAATACCCAGGGCTAGCTTTGCTGCTTCTGTACTGGCTCTATGACCTTGGGCAAGACATTCCCACCCCTAACCCCCTCTCTAATTTCACTTTCTTCCTTTGTAAAATAAAAGAGTTAGACTAGAGAGTCTTTGGGGTTTCTTTTGATTTTCATATTCTGTGACTGTGATTCTGATCATTCTTGTCTCTAGCTATTCCATATTGCCTGTCCACCCTTCTCACCATTAAAAACATGACTAGTCATTTTACTGTCATAGCTTCCTTCCTTTGGTTCCAGCCTCAGACATTTACTAGCTGTGTGACCCTGTGTAAGTCACTTAATCCTGATTGCCTTAAAAAAGAGAGAGAGGTTGGGGAGAGAGAGAAAAAATAATTTAGAAAATGAAGATTATGTCAAAACAAATATATCAGTAAAAATAGAGAGACAGCATGGGGTTGTGGGTAGAGAGCTAACCTTAGAGTCAGGAGAACTGGGGTTCTAGTTCTATCTTTGAGATCTGGGGCAAGCCATTGAAACTCTCAGTGCCTCAAGCAGCTCTCTTGGCTATACAATATGGAGGAAATCTATATTGGTAGAAGACATTCCTTTTAAAAAATATTTGTTTTAATTATTTTTCCAATTACATGTAAAGATATTTTTTGAGTTCCATATTTTTCTCCCCCCTTCCCTCCCCCTTCCCAAGGACAGCAAGCAATTTGATAAATGTTATTCATTACAATCATGTTAAACATTAGTCATGTTGTAAGAGAAGAATCAGAACAAAAGGAAAAAAACACAAGAAAAAAATAAATAAGAATAATAAAAATATAACAACAAAAGTGAAAATAGTATGCTTTTATTTGCATTCAGATCCATAGTTCTTTTCTGAATGTGGAGAGCATTTTTCCACCATAAGTCTTTTGGCATTGTCTTGGATCATTGCATTGCTGAGAAGATTTGAGTCTATCACAGTTGATCATCACACAATGTGTACAATGTTCTCTTGGTTCTGCTCATTTCACTCAGCATCAATTGATAAAAAGAAGACATTCCTTACCAAGATTCCTTGTACAGTTCTAGTTGAACAAAACCAATAAAATAAGTTATAAAACAAAGAAAGAAAAGAAGAAAAATAATGGAAGGAAGGAGAAGATGGAGGGAGAGGAGAAAGGAGGAAAAGACAGAGAGAAAAAACAGAAGGAAGGAAAGTTTCCTTTTAAAATTTAGATACACCTAGGATTAGTCACATCTTAGCAGGGACTTAAATGACAGTCAATTGAATGAGTAGGACACAAGACAGAAATGAGAAATAGTGGTGGTGGTGTTGGTAATAGGGAGGATGGTATATGGAAGGAGAGCAACAGGAAGGACAAAAGAAGTGCTAATAAGGGAGGCAAGAATTTTCGGAAAACAAAATTGATCATTTGTACAATTTTGTCAAGGTCTGGCAACACTAAATATAGATGGGGTCCAAATCCATTTGTGGTGCGGGGACCAATTTTTAATTGGGGAGTATTAGCTAAGCGGCTAGCCTCAATATTGTGGCAAGGAAGAACAGCAGCCTCCCTCAAAACAGAACAGGATTTATTTTAAAAGAACAAACTTAAAAAAACAAACACAAAAAGGATCAATAGGCTCAAGGGAAAGGAAATAAATGGGAAAGGGAAATTATACAACCTGAAAAAATACCACCGTCCAGAATCAGCTGAGAATACACAGCCCCACTCCTGTCACCTTCAGCTTCCAGCTACAATACCAGAGGAAAAAAAAAAAAACTCCCTTCTCTCAGCACCCCTACACAGTCCCCAGCCAACTGGACTGGCCGCTCGGACAGTCACATGACTGCCCTCACTAGGCTTCCAATCATTATATTTTGCCAGGCCATGTAGGTGTTAGCGTGAAGTAGGGGATGATTGACATGAGGTGCCGCACCATGGGAACTGGCTAACAATCAGTGGGTGGAGCACTGTGCGGTTTTCCGAGCCCAGGCCAGTGAGTGCTGAGGCATAAATCCTCAAATAACAATTAATTCTTTATAGTGGCCATGAATAATCTTTGCCCCTATCAGGGAAGCTGAACTGAGTTCCATTCCACTCTCTGGCCTTTTCTTTCCTATGTCTGCCTGCTCTTGACCCAGCATCTTAATTAGAAGTAGAGATAGGATTGCTGCCCCAAATCTCCACGTCCAGCTCTTTGGATAGTCACCTACTGCAGCTGCAGGGATCTAAGCCTATGAAATATGGTGATTGGCCATGGTAATTTTTTTTTTTTGTGGGGCAATGAGGGTTAAGTGACTTGCCCAGGGTCACACAGCTAGTAAGTGTCAAGTGTCTGAGGTTGGATTTGAACTCAGGTTGTCCTGAATCCAGGGCCGGTGCTCTATCCACTGCACCACCTAGCTGCCCCTGCCATGGTAATTTTGATGGGGAGGCTGAGATCCCAGGGAAAATTTCAGTTCAACTTGACCGGATCCTACTGGGTTCTTGCGTTCTAGGCAAAGGCTTGCATTCCACTTCATCAGAATCAGTCCTGGATCCTCCTTTGCACATTGATTCTCCTGGGAACAGTATACTGTAGATTGTCAGTGGCAGCAGATATATAGCAAGACTGGGCAGCTCTTTTGGTTATCCAACTGGAAGGCTGGAGCTGGGAACACCAAATGCAATTCTCTTCTTCCCAATTTACTACAGACCCAGTGCCTGCACTGAACTACTAAAACAGACTTTTCATATTTCCTGTGACTCAACCTTTTTTCATCTATTTGACTCCAGCCCAAGATCCTTTAGTACCCTCTTTCTATCTTCTTGTCTCTAAATATATCAGATACTTAAACTCTGAAGCTTGGCCATGGGAAAGTCCTGCAGTAATGTAGATAGTGGCAGAACCAGAATTCAAACCCAGGACTTCTGACTCTGATCCAGTGGTTTTGCCACCATGCACATGACTTCATGGAGTAGCCTTCCCAAAGTATTCATATAAAAACACAGGATCGTAGATTTTGAACTGGGAGAGGGTTAGAGTTTATTTAGTCTGATCCACTCATTTTATAAATGAGGACACTGAGGTACAACAATGTCAAGCCACTTGACTAAGGTTACACGGGTAGCAAGTGACTGGGGCAGGATTTGAACCCAAGCCCTTTGGCTTCAAATCCAATACTGCCTCTTATATGATGTGATTATATTGGCCATGATTCTGCATTGGAGTTCTCAAGTTGGGGGTGGGTTTTCTAGCTTTTCGACTACTGATCATGAGAGTGATGCCCCTCCACATAGAAAGAATATAGACAATAGTGGGAAGAGCAATTTGGTGTTGGCTATGTCTGGTCTCTTCTGTTTAGGCCCTTTGGTAAGTCATTATGGGGAGGCAAGTTTCCCTGGGGCCCATGACAAAGCACTCTGACCACAAATCATCTCTCAAACATTTTCAGACTATTAAGCAAGGGAAATGGATTTGAAATTGAGCACACATCAGTACAGCTTCGGAAAATTACTTTTATTAATCAACATTGAATTTTTTTTAAAAAGTTATATAATGGTGCCATAAGTTTTCCTGTTAAAGGAGGGTTGTGGGAAAATCTTCAGGACTAATGAATCTGTCTTGACATCATGTGCAGGACCCCAGGAGAAGTGCAATGACTTGTTTCATTACTGAGGTTCCTGGCTGACTCAACTCCCAGGGGAAAAGGAGCAGTGTAGTAAATGAAGGCTTTTTCTGGCTGGTACACATTTAGTACCTGATGGTTCTCCATCATGAGTGACTAGTGGATATAAGTTAAAAAGCCCTGGGGGCCACCATCCCTGTAGGTGCTGTCAGGAGTGAATGGGCTAAGAACCAAACCTCTGCAGCAGACTTTCCACTTTAGACTAAAAACATACTCTCCTTCCTATGGCAATGTAATGGATTGAACTCCATGTAATGCACTTAAAGGCACAATATCTTATATATGGGTATATTAATGGCTTGTGGAAAGACAACTTCCTGAGGTCTAGAAAAGAGAGGTAGGCAAACTTGAAAGGGAATATTTCTTGGCATTGAGGGAGGGAGGGAGGGAGGGAGAGAGAGAGAGAGAGAGAGAGAGAGGAGAGAGAGAGAGAGAGAGAGAGAGGAGCACTAGGTGACTCTTACTGTCCATAAAAGTTGTTTGATCAGCAGGACTATGGTTTTCTGGCCGATGGACCTCCCTTTGGCTCATGGGCAATTTAGGTAGTCAGCCAGTCAATCAATAAGCTTTATTAATCCCCTACTGTGTGCCAGGCAATACTGTGCCAAATACTGAAGGTATAAAGAAAGGCAAAAACCAGATAATCCCTGATCTCACGGAGCTTACTTCTAATGGGGGAGACAACATGCAAAAAAACTTTGTACAAACAATTATAAACAAGATAAACCAGAGATAAGCGACAAAGGAAAGGCATCTTATAGAAGGTAAGATTTTAGCTGGGATTTGAAGGAACCTAGCAGGCAGAGATGAGGAACAAGATCATTCCGTCATGGGGAAGAGCCAATGAAAATGCCCAAAGTCTGGAGGCATCTTGCATCATTGGATTGCAGAGTATATGGTAAGAGTAAGTTAAGAAGCTGGATCTAAGGAATCGATCAGGTTATGAAAGGCTTTGAATGCCAAAACAGACAATTTTATATTTGATCCTGGGGGTGATGGGGAGGCTCTGGAGTTGATTGAATAAGGCTGTGGCACACTATATCTGAGCTTTTGTTGTTGTTGTTCAGTCATTTCAGTCATGTCCAATTTCATGATCCCATTTGGGGTTTTCTTAGCAAAGATACTGGAGTGCTTTGCCATTTCCTTTTCAGCTTATTGTACATATGAATAAACTGGGGCAAATAGAGTTAAGTGACTTGCCCAGGGTCACATAGCTAGTAAGAGTCTAAGGCTGGATTTGAACTCAGATCTTCCTTACTCCAAGTCTAACACTCTATCTATCATGCCACCTAGCTGCCCATCTGATCTTTAGGAAGATCAATTTGACAGCTGAGCGGAGGATGGACTGCAGTGGGGAGAGACTTGAGACAGGGAAATCACCCATCAGGCTACTAAATAATGTAGATGTAAGGTGATGAAGGCCTGAACATGGGTAGTGGCAGTGCCTGAAGAAAGAAGGGGGTAAGGTCCTATAAAGGCAAAATTGACAGAGCTTGGCAAAAGATTGGATATAGAGTAGGAGACAAGGTTGGGAGTAATTAAACTTGAAATGCTGAAGATATTAGCTGACCTAGTCAACAGAAGGGAGGCAGGGGAGGGGAGTGACTGTTTACAGAAAGTGTGGGGACCCTGATCTAGGCTTAATGGGCCCTAAAAGCTACTTGCCAAGGGGACCTTGGAAGTCAGAGAGGAAAGGAAGAAGTAACCAGCAAAATTTTAAAGGAAAGGAGAATAGGTTCATTAGATTCAGCACTGAAACGTCCCACTTTGTCAGTATCTTTCCTAAAATGTGGTGTGCAGAACAGAACACAATAATCCATACCTGGCCTGGGCAGACTAGGAGAGCATTTCTTTGGGGGTCTTCCATGACACATGTTTGATCCATTTTGAGCTTACAGTCCATTCAACTTCTCAGGTCTTTCACAGATGAACAACAGCATAAGGATGTAAGAGAATGCAAGTTCCAAACATATCTAGGCTTCCCTCATCTTGTACTTTTTTTTTGGATGGGCAATGAGGGTTAAGTGACTTGCCCAGGTTCACACAGCTAGTAAGTGTCAAGTGTCTGGGGCTGGATTTGAACTCAGGTCCTCCTGAATCCAGGGCTGGTGCTTTATCCACTGTACCACATAGCTGCCCCCATCCTGTACTTTTAAAAGTGATCATTTGAGAGGCAGCTAGGTGGCACAGTAGATAGAGCACTGGCCCAGGATTCAGGAGGACCTGAGTTCAAATCTGTCCTCAAACACTTAAAATTATTAGCTGTGTGACCCTAGGCAAGTCCTTAACCCCAATTGCCTCACCAAAAAAAAGAAAAGTGATTATTTGAGCTAAAGAGGAGAGCTTTATATTTATCCCTATTAATTTCATATTTTAGGTCTGATCCATCATTGCAGCTGGTTAAGAACATTTTTGCATTGTGAGGAAGGTGGATTTGATGGCCTTCAAAGGTAATTTAATAGTTCTAAATCTATGAAACCCCAAATCTGGGCATGCTATAATTCCTGCTGCTGAGAGAGACTGAGGCTGGTTGATTTCTTGAGCTCAGGAGTTCTGATTTGCAGTAGGGAGAGAGCTGATCAAGTGTCTACACTAAGTCTGGAAGCAATATTGTGAGCCCCAGGGAGCAGAATGTCACCAGACTCTCTAATGAGAGATAAACTAAGGGGCAGGGGGTGGAGCACCAACCCTGGAGTCTGAAGGACCTGAGTTCAATTTGGCCTCAGACACTTACTAGCTGTGTGACCCTGGGCAAGTCACTTAACCCTTATTGCTTCTGAGAGAGAGAGAGAGAGAGAGAGAGAGAGGAGACGAGAGAGAGAGAGAGAGAGAGAGAGAGAGAGAGAGGGAGGGGGAGAGAAAGAGAGAGAGGGAGAGAGAGAAAGTGAAAATGAGAAAGTGTTAAGTTACCCAGGTTGGAAAAAAAAAGAGCAAGTTAAAAGTTCTGTGCTGGGGCAGCTAGGTGGCGCAGTGGATAGAGCACCTGCCCTGGAGTCAGAGTACCTGAGTTTCAAATCGACCTCAGACACTTAACACTTACTAGCTGTGTGACCGCTGGGCAAGTCACTTGACCCCAATTGCCTCACTAAAAAAAGTTCTGTGCTAATCAGTATTGAGATCGGACTTATAAGTAGTTGCTACATTTCCGGCCTTCATGAGAAGGTGAAACCCAATTATGAATTTTTTTTTTTGGAACATGTAATCTAATGTGTTAGCTATTCCTCCAAGGTTCGTGTCATCCACAAATTTGACAAACATGCCTTAATCTAAGTCATTAACAAAAATGTTGATGAGCATAAGGACCAAGGACAGCTTTCTGGCACACTCCATAGATTCCTTTTCCCAAGTCAACACCAATGACTATTTTTTAGGTCCTATCATTCAGCCCATTTGGAACCTACCTATTAATTCTATTATTTTGGCTATACAGGATTATATAATAATAGATCAATGCTAGAAGGGACCTTAGAGACCTTCCAATCCAATTTTCTCATGTTTAGGTGAGGAAATTGAGTTTCATTGAAGTTAAGTGAGTTGTCCTCATTTCACAGAGGTCATTGAGGGTTATGGTCATCTGGAGGCAGAATCCTGTGACCTTGGTGTTGTGATGTTTAAGATTAGGTGGTTCAGGGTTTACTCTGATTGGTTGTCCACACCTTTGTTCCTAAGACAGGCCTGAACTCAGGTCTAATAGCTGAACTTAATCTTTGGCTCATTTTCCTACAATGCCTATTATTTGGAAGGAGGGAAAATTCCAATGTCTCCATCTTGACTCCAAGGATAGTGTAAGAAATAAAAGTCTTTCCTGGCTTTTAATAGTTCCATTTCTAAATGTTCATAAGCCTTCTCTCTGATAATAAACCATCTTTCCAACTATAACCCTGGAAGTCTTTGGGATGTTTTAGAAGAGATTCATGAATTGTGACCAGATGATCTTTCAATGAGGATTTTAGATCACTTTTCCCTTTTCTTTCCTTTCTTCTTTCTTTGTTTGGTGGGGCAATAAGGGTTAAATGACTTGCCCAGGGTCACACAGCTAGTAAGTGTCAACTGTCTGAGCCCAGACTTGACTCAGGTCCTCCTGAATCCAGGGCCAGTGCTTTTCTCTACTTTTCCACTAGATCACTTTTATTTCTGGGTTTCTATGACTTATTCAAAATTACAACCTCTACCTGAAGTAGAATCCAGGGTTTTAAAGTCCCTATCTAGTTCTCTTCCCACTATGACATAATGTCCCCTCAGGAATTACCCTGGCAAACTATGACCACCAAGTCAGGTCATCAAGCATTTATTAAGTGCCCACTATGTGCCAAGCACTGTTCTATACACAGGGGATACAAAGAAAGACAAAAGTAGTCCTTTTTCTCAAGGAAAGCTCTCAATCTAATGTGGGAGGTAATATGCAAACAACTCTATCTATGTATACACACATGCACAGAAGAAATGTAGAGGATGGACTGGATATAATCACAGAGAGAAGCCAGTAGTATTAAAGGAGACTGGGAAAGGCTTCTTACAGAAGGTGAAAATTTTGCAGAGAAATAGAAGGAAGCCAAGAGGCAGAGATCAGGACTGAGAAAATTCCAGGCATAGGAGACAGCCAGTGAAAATGCAGGAAGTTGGGAGGACAGAGTGTTGTGTTGAGGAACAGCAAGGAGGGCCATCATCACTGAATTGTAGAATATATAGAGGTGTAAGAAGGCTGGAAAGAAGCAAGAAGGGAGGGGGAAGTGCTAAAAGGAGAGTTGGGAGGCACTGAGTATAAACTTCACTTATTTCACAGAAAATATAATTGAAAATGTTTTGAAAATGGGTTTCCCTTTTGAGCTAAAGCTTAGTGGTTACTGGCTCCCCAACTTAGTAAAGATATTTTATATTAAAAAGAAACCCTTGAGATTATCTAGACTCAGATTTTTTTTGACATTGAGTCTCTTTCTCTCACCCAGGCTACAAGTATAAAGACAACTTATGGTCTAACCCTTCTATTAATAGGCATGGGAGTTTTGACTTGCTCTGTTTTTGGCTGATTCACCCTTCATTAGGCAGCCTGGTGCCTCCCCACTTCTAGGGGCTCACTACACTGGTTACAGACAATGCAGACACCCCAAATACTTAGCCCATTGTAGGTTAGAACTTTGGAGCATAACAGATCATTAGCCTTATCTGTAATAGCAGAGATTAACTGACATCCACCACCACTCCTGGCTAGTCTCATATAACTTTATTTAAAAAAAATTTTTTAGTTTATATCACTTAAATCTAGGAGGGAAGCTAAAGAGTCAAGAAACCATATTTGACTTACAATTCCTACAACCCCTAGGTTTTGGAAGGCAATATTGGGTCCTATAGCAGCTAGGAGGAGCAATGGGTAGAGCACTGGGCTTGGAATCAGGAAGATTCATCTTTATGAGTTCAAGTCCAATCCTGGACACTTACTAGCTGTGTGACCCTGGGCAAGTCACTTAACCCCTGTTTGCTCAGTTCCCTATCTGTAAAATGAACTGGAGAGGAAATGGGAAACCATTCCAGTATCTTTGCCAAGAAATCCCCTAATGGGGTCATGAAGAGTCAGAAATGACTTAAAACAACTGAAATTGGTTCCGTACTTGGGCATGATTATTTCCAGGATCAAGAATGCTCCAACTTGCTCTGTACTCTTCATTTCAGTCATAATAATTGGCCAGGGCCCCTACAGCTGAGGCTAAAAAGGCAGGGCAGACCTAGAAAGCAGAGACAGTGACATTGAAGACAGAGCTAGATTAACATAATTGCAAAAAGAGACACTTTCCCCACAGCTCCTGGTTAAGGCTCTCATCTGTATTACAAATTACAGTGTAACTAGCAATATTAGGCTTAGACAGACCAGCTGGCTGACAGTGTTGCTCCACCTCTGATTTAGGCTGCCCCAGACTGGGTGGGAGGAAGAGAAGTAGGGTCTTGTCTCACTAAAATCAGAGATATCTAGGCATTTTTGGTCTTTCTACACTTTTTTTCCTTGGAGTTATTAAAAAAGAGAAGGTGAAGTAATACCTATTCCACATCCCCAGGGGCTTCCAATTTAAAATAGGAGATGCTCTTTTGGCCATCTGGTATACAGCTTCCATTTTAACACAGGAGTCAATGTGAACAGAGAGACCGAGATGCAGAGTCTGTTTTATAGCTGATTTGGCTGCAGTATAACCATTCTGGCTATAGGGAGGGGAGGATGTGGGAATGCCAAGTGCACCTGTCCCCCATGCCTAGAACTGAGCATGTAAGACCTAAAAGAGAGAAATTGTTTCAGAGCCTAGGATCCAAGAGTCAAGCTGGAATTTCATCCCATTCATATTTGGGGCTGTGATATGGCAGCCAAAAAAGCTAATCTGATGTTCAGTTGTGATAATAGTCCACAGGGTTCAGGAACAAGAGGGCCAATAGTCCTGCTTCCCTCTCTGCTGGTCAGATCCCATCTGCAGTGCTGTTTCCAGTTATGGCACCACATTTTAGAAGGGTGTGGTTGCACTTGTGCCTCTGCAAATAAAAAGCAACCAGGAAGGGGAGAGGGGTTGAGGCTAAGCCCTTACAAGGATCAGTTGAAGAAACTTGGGAGGTTAGCCTAGAGTAAAGGACTCCTGGGGGAAACATGATGGCTACATTGCAGTATTAAAAGGGCTGTTATTTGGCAGAGGGATTAATTTGTTCTGCTTGGCCTGGGAAGGCAGAACTAGAACAGTGGGTAGAAGTTAGAAGAAAGAGATTTCAGCTCAATAGAACTTCCTCGCAATTAGAGCTGTCTAACAGAGGAATGAGGATTCATGTGAGCTGGTGTGTTATCACTCTGACACATTCAAATGGAGGTCAAGTGACACACTGTGTTGGGGATGTTATAGATGGAATTCATCAGGTGAGATTGGCCTTTCTCTCTCCACCTCCCCTTGCCCTCACCCCTGTCCCAGATCTGTGAATATATTAAATACAGGTTTTCATTGATTAGGTCAATGAATTGTTTATCAAATACATATCACATAGTCAGGAATGTCCTAGGCACTTAAGGGAGGAAGGGACAGAAAAGAGGTGAGGACACACAGACATAGAGGGCAGGGTCTTTGCTTTCTTGTAGTTGATAATCTACCTGGTGAGCCATGACTAATATACATGAGAATTACAAAACAACATAGGGCCAATTGCAGGATCAATCAATCTGTGAATACTTATTGTCTATGGTGTCCAAAATGAAATAGTCCCTCCCTTCAAGAATCTCAGATTCTATTAGGGAAACAATGCAAAATAAATACAAAATATGAAATAAATGGGAGAGAAAGAAAATACTGAAGGGGAGGGATAAGAAAAAGGCTCATAGAAGGTGAAATTTAATCTTGGTTCCCTTGAAGGAAATGAGGCATTCAAAGAGGTAGAAAGGAGGAGAGACTGCATTCCCAGTTGTCATAGGAGTTGATTTGTGCTGTTGTTGTCTCACTCATTTTGTTTGCCTGCCTTTGGTGGCTATGCCCAGGATACACATTTAGTCAGGTATTGGGGACTAAAATGGTGGTAGCACCTCTATACCACTGAGGCACCAGAGAGTTCTTGCCTTCACACTGCTTCTGGGTCTAGGACTAGAGTCTCCTTTTCCTCCTCCTCTTCTTCATCCTCCTCTTCCTCCTTTTCTTCTTTCTTTTCTTCCTGTTTCTTCTTCATCATCCTTTTCCTTTCTTTTCCTCCTCCTCCTCCTCCTCCTTCTATTCCTCCTCTTCTTTCCTCCTCCACTTCTTCCTCTTCAAGTAGTGAAGAGGCATGCTCAGGGTCACATAACTGGTCACTGGAAGATCCTAAATTTGATTGTGTCTTCCTTCCCCAAGAATAGTGTTCTATACAGCTCACCACAAAGGGTTTGATTTACAAAGATCTTCAGGGATATGAGGCATATGAGCTATCAAAATGGTATCCAGTTAATCAAGAAAGACTTGGATTCATAGCATGTTGGTATTCTAAAAGACCTTAGAGATTATCTATTTTTATCCTTTCATTTTATGCAACTATACCTTTAACAGCAGTTGTGGCACAGTGGTTAGAGACCTAGATCTAGAGTTAGAAAAATCTGAGTTTCAATTTGGCCTTAGACACTTGCTAAGTGTGTGTGGCCATGAGCAGGTCACTGAACTTTGAATTGCCTCAACTATTAAATGGGAATAATAATAGCATTTGCCTACCAGGGATGTTGTTAGAAGCAAATATTTGTAACTGCTTAGCACAGAGCTTGGCATATGATATATGTTTAATAAATGTTTCCTTCCTTCCTTCTCTCTTCTCCTCCCCCTCCCACATATATGTGCTCTGATATATGTATAGATTATCAACCTGCCTTTCTGTCTCTCCTCTTTTTTTGAAATAAGTAATGGATATGGATTGGCACATGGAAGGGAGAGACTTTTCCAGTTGGAGAAAGAAAAGTCATTAAGACTGGAATTAGTAAGATTGAAGAGGGCCTGATAATAGAACGGCTTATTCAAAGTAGGGAGTCCAGGTCAATGGATGTGGGTTAGAAAGGTGTGGTGAGGGCAATAATGGAGCATCTTAAGTGATAGACTGAGGAATTCAGAGTCATTCCTTGAACAATAGGAATCCATTTAAGGTTCTTGAATAAGGTGATAGGGAATTACAACTATACTTTGAGTGGTAGTATAGAAGATGTAGTGGAGAGCATGGGCAGCCTAGTAATTGGAATTGTACTTAGGAGGCTATTACAACAATCCAGGGAATAATGGTCTGATAAAATATGATAACTAGCAGAATGGGGAGAAAGTGTCAAAATCGGGAGGGGATGAGAAGGGAGAATCTTCAGGACTTGGTGACTAATGAAATATGTCATATGTTTGGGGAGTGGCTATTGGAAAGTGAAGAAGGCTTTCTGTGTAGGGGGTGGGGGATAGTTGTGTTGGTTTATATATTTGTGGTTGTATAAGGGATTAAAAGGAAGAAGGAAAAACCATCCTTTAGTGGTAATAATGAGAATGGAGAGAAAGCTCTGGGGGCACTTTCAGCTGACTCAACAGTATCTAACCATTCTTCTCATCAGATACTCTAGGCCCAGTGATTATATGCTTGTTTTACTTAATCTATCTTCGTAAGAGGAGGGAAGCTAGAATCTCTGTTATTTTCTCCACAGTCTTCTCACAATAGGGTCTGAAGAACTGGATCTGAGAACAGAAGCTGGACTTAATGAACCTTAGTGGACAGAGGATTAGAGACTCAGGAGATGCAGTCCATCAATCAATCACTGCTGCACTTTGGCATATATATTCTTCCCTGAACATCCCTTGTTGAGTCCTTTATAGGGGCTACTTATGCACCTTTGGTAGGTGTCCACCTGGTGCTCAACTCTCACCTGTGGCTTCAAGAAGCTGTAGGACATACAGTGGCCACACTGTGGTAAAACCATCTCAGTAGATGGGTTAAACTAAGTTGAGGGTAACCAACAGGCTTCAAACCCATTGGTAATTTAGGGGAATGTCTACCCCAAGCATGTGAAGACTTCTTCCTGTGGAATGGGCTGATGAGAACAATTTTTTTCAGTGGCTATGATGGAGGCTGAAGCAGGTTCTGTGGAGCACTTAGATCTTGTTCAGATACTGAAGATGTCAAGATCATCCATTGCATTCTGGTCCATTGCCAAGTTCTGACTTTTGTCTTGCCACTGGACTTCGATGACTCTGGAGAGAGAGTGAGGCTGGTGGTTTTGTGTGATTCTGCTTCACTTAAATCCATTCACATGCAGGCCAAGACATCAGCCAGTGATGGCATTGGTTTGTCTTCTACAAAGAAGGATGAACAATAACAGCATCATATTTTTGGAGAATGCTTTATACAACCTACATACAGCCCCCTCCCTTTTCTTTATCTTTCTTTTCTTTTTTTTTTGGTTTGTTTTTTTGCAGGGCAATGGGGGTTAAGTGACTTGCCCAGGGTCACACAGCTAGTAAGTGTCAAGTGTCCTGAGGCTGGATTTGGAACTCAGGTCCTCCCGAATCCAGGCTGGTGCTTTATTCACTGTCCTACCTAGTTGCCCCCTCCCTTTTCTATGTTCCCCAGCTGCCTGCTTCTGAATAGTGACAGGTTGGGCAAATGGAAATCGGAGCCGCCACCTCAAAAAGGTAACCTTTTCTGTATGTGCCCAAGTGGCTGAGGATTGATGAGTCATCTGGCTTTTCTTTCTCAGCCAGACTTACACATACAAACAACAATAACCTGCCATAGCTGCCATCTTTGAATACAAAGGATACCAACTATAATAAACCCATCCTGGTAAAGATCCTTGCCCTTCCCTAAACTCTGCTCCCATACCCTCCTCATTCCACAGTCCAGTGCTAGAATGCCCTCCTCTACTCCTCTCTGCTTCTACACATTTTCTTTATCCTGCAAAATACACTTCAGCTCCCATCTCCAGGAAGTATTTGAATACTGCAGTCCATGGGATTATAAAATTTAACTATAAGACAGACACCTTAGATATCATGTAGCCAACTTATTTTACAAAAGAAAGAATTGAGTGCAAAGGCTCTAGTTCCATCTGCTGCTTTCTACCCATGTGACTTTGGCCACTCACTTCCCTTCTCTGTACCTTAGTTTCCTTGCATCTAAAATGATAGTTATTTAGTCAATAAACATAATTAAGCACTTACAATGTGCCTGGAACTGTGCTAAACACTGAAGATACAAAGTAAGACATATGTATGTATATATATATGTGTATATAATAATGTATATACACACACACACACATATATATAGTCCCTGCTTTCAAGGAGCTTACATTCTAATGAGTTGAACTTGCTGATATGAGTATTGAAAACCACATTCATGGGAAAAGGAATGAGTCATGACTGTGCTAAATGTGAATGACCATATAATAGTTTAGTCTTAGCTGTTTAAGCTTCAGGGGAGTGAACACAATAATATGGCAAAAGGTAATGTGTGAAGGACCTCCTAAAGGGGCTTAGCATTGGAACTTGTCTGTCTCTCTCCCAAACAACAAAAAAGTCATTCCATCATTTTTGTTGTTATCTGGATGGGTTGTGACATCAGGGACAAGATGATGTGTCTGCCTGTCTCTGATTCTACAAATTGCTTTTATTTGGAAATAGGAAGTGGAAATATCACTAATCTGGACCTGGAAGAAGAGAGGCATTACTAAACTCAGCATCACAGAATTAGAACTGGGAGGAACCTTAGTGGTCATCTAGTCCAACAGCCTCTTCTTCCAGATGAAGAAATAGGACCAGAGAGGTGAAATAATATGTGCCAGGTCACACAGCTAATAGGTGAGGAGAGTTGAGATTGGAACCTAGGACTTTCCTCCCAGCCCCTGCACAAACAAATTCAGCCAACCTTTTATAAAAAATCATTGTTTAATAAAATGTCTTCAGTTAAAATTCTTTCTAGCTCCAAAACCAAGCTGTAGTTCTATGATTTCTTCAGTCAATCTTTGTGCTTCCTTTTCCAAGCTGCTGATTTTTTTCATAATGTTCTTGTGTTGCTTTCATTTCTCTCAATTGATTTTGAAAATCCTTTTTGAGCTCTTCCAAGAAGTCTTTTTGTTCTTGAGACCAATTCATCTTCCCTCTGAGCTTCACATGTAGGCAATTTAGGAGTATTGTCCTCATGCCGGAGTTTGGTGTTTGCCTCTTCCCTGTAGATACAGAAGCTCTCAATGGTGAGAGCTCTTTTTTGTTTCTTACTCATACTACAGCTTATTTTTTTTAAAGTTGAAGTCTCCTCTGGGGCACCAGGGTCCTTGTTTCAAGCTTCTTGGTGCTGGGGTATAGGGGCTGTTTCACTGGCTTTCTACACTGAGGCCTCTATGGCTTATGGATTCTCACCACCCTGGGCTTCCTGTCACAGCACTCTGCGATCAGTAGGCCTGGTTGTGCTATCCTGTGGGTGCCCTCCAGTTGGCAACCTGTCCTCTCGAGCTAGGGCAGGTGGGTTTCGCCACTGTTCTGCTGTGCCACCAGCTTGTTGTGCAGGATCCAGGGGCCTCAGTTGCCCCGTCCCTCTCCCGCATGCTGTGCTGTGGGTGCCTGAGCCTCCCTTTTGCCTGAGTGAGACTGACCCTTTCCTGAAGTCCTTTAAATTATCTCTGGTTGGAAGACTGTGTCTCTCTGTCTTTTTGCAGGTTCTGTAGTTTCAGAATCCATCCAGAGGCTTGATTTAATGTTCTTTTTGAGGGAACAGAAGGAGAGCTTAGGAGTCATTGGCTTCTCTCTGCCATCTTGGCTCCACCCTCCCGGTTCTATGATTTCAATGATATACTTTGCCTGGTGCATTGCTTTGCTGAGGACATGCTCCCCTGTGCCAATACTACTACTACTACTACTACTACTACTACTACTACTACTACTATTACTATTACTATTACTACTACCAACACCAACACCAATAACAATAATAATAAATGAATGAATGAACAAATAAATGAATGAATGAATGAATAAATAAATGAATGGATAGATGAATGATTGAATAAACATTAATGTATCACCTACAATGTGTCAGGATCTGTGCTAAGTGCTTTATAATTATTATCTCATCTGACTCTCACAATAACTCTGGGAGGTACATGTTATAGACAATGAAAGTCAGACAGGAGCAGGTTAAGTGAATTTACCAGGGTCACATAGTAAGTGTCTTAGACTGGATTTGAACTCATGACTTACTGACTTGAGGATTCTAGCCACTATACCACTAGCCTACAATTAAAGTCAGCGGGCTTTCTGTACAGAATCACAGAATTTTAGAATTGTAAAGGGCCTCAGAGGTTATCTGGTCCAAGCACCCTAGTCCAGCCCAGCAACTGTGCCAGTTGAATTCTGGATTTAAAGAGAGACACAATTTCACATTCATAATGACCTTACTTGGTGGCAATTTGCTGATGTCAACCAAAAAGAGAGTGAGACATATATACCAGTCTGTGATATAAACTTCTAAATGAAGGAATGAGTGAATGAATGAATGGAGAAGCATTAAGTGCTTATGATATACAAAAGCACTAGGATAAACTTTGGGGATACAATCAGAAAAGCATGACAGTCCCTGCCCTCAAAGACTTCACATTTTAAAGGGGGAGCCCACACACCTATTATCCAGATTTCAGGACCCTGCCCCTGCCCACTGAAGTCCCAACCAGGATCTGACCTGCTGTGCTAGCAATGAATAGACTAGTAGACAGTGACTTAACAGTTCCTTCCTCCCTTGGCCTGTCAGGAGGAAAAAAAAAAGAAAGCTGGAACAGTTTTCAAAATGTATTAATCTAGGTAATCAAAGGGCAGGTAGGTGGTGCAGTGACTTGAGCATGACCTGGAGTCAGGAAGACCTGAGTTCAAATCCATTCTCACACACTTACTAGCTGTGTGATCCCTGGGCGAAAGTCACTAGCACTGTTTACCTAAGTTTCCTCATTTGTAAACATTAGTTAGAGAAGGAAATGGAAAACCACTCCAGTATCTCTGCCAAAAAACCACCCAAATGGGGTCCTAAGGAAACTGAAAGATTGAGCAACAACTACAAAAGGGTAAGTGAAGGCCTAGACAATTGAATACACTAATTATAAGTCATTCAGATAAGAAGCCACGTTAGGGTGGTACCTTTCCTTAGGTGCTCAGTGGCTGGGCTACACTATAGATTCATTCAGTGAATCTAGCTATTTCCCCTATTGTAGGGGAAGGGGTCAGCCTGTCATGTATTTCATGTAACAATTGTGTATGTATTGACCACCTTGGGAACAAGTTAATGAATTAATTCATGTTCAGGTAGAAAGGTTCACAATGTACTAAAATATCACCAAGAATGCTGCACTTGGCGTCAGATTCATACCCTGTCTTCACTATTTACTACTACCAGTGTAATCTCAGCAAGTCACTTATTTCTCTATGTCTCAGTTTTCTAATCTGTAAAAATGAAAAGATTAGACTATGTGATCACTTAGGCTCCCTGGGATTCCATCTGCATGATCCTTTGACTCCTCCACAATTAAAAAAAAATAAGAGGGGCAGCTAGATGGCGCGAGAGGTTAAAGCACCGGCCCTGGATTCAGGAGTAGCCTGAGTTCAAATCCTGGCTGAGACACTTGACACTTACTAGCTGTGTGACCCTGGGCAAGTCAGCTTAACCCCCCATTGCCTGCAAAAAAAGAAAAAAAAGAAAAAAAGAAAGGGGACAAGAGTTTCTGTTCTCAAGGGATTATATAGTCTAGTTGGGCAGATAGAGAACACCCAGAAAGAGATAGCTCAACATTTGTTGTTCAGTCACGTCTGACTCTTCATTACCCCATTGAGGTTTTCTTGGCTGGAATTGTTTTAGCCAATTCCCTTTTCCAGCTCATTTTATAATGAGGAAACTGAGGCAAAGCAGGTTAAGTGACTTGCCCAGGCTCCCATAGCTAGTAAGTGTCTGAGGTCAGATTTGAACTCAGGAAGAAGAGGCTTCCTGATTCCAAGCCCAGTGCTCTGTCCACTGCACCACCTAGCAATGTATGTTCAGTGCCCAATGAATGTTTTAGTTAGAGGAATTCAGAGGTGAGAGGGATTTCCCCTGGGCTATGGAGGTAAGGAAAATATGGAGGAAGTGGGATCTGGGTTAGGGCTTGAAGAATGTGCTGGATTCAGTTAGGTAGCGAAGACTAGAGTGTGGGAGTGAACAGATGGAAGTGGGAATGGATTGAACCAAAGCTGAAAACACTGTCTCCAAGGTACCATTACAAACAATGAATAGCATATAGACAACAGGACTTACATTGGATAATCAAGTAATTATATCAAATTGATCTACTTAGATAAGAATTAATCATAATTATCTTCCGTCCACTGTTGTAGAGATGTTATAATTATAAAGTGATACAACAACGCTTGTTTAGATAGTACTTTATGGTATTAAAGAACTTTCATATCCATTATCTTATCTGATCTCATCCAAAACTCTGTGAAGTGGTTGCCTGGTCAATATTTTATATCCAACTTAAAGATGAGGAAACTGATGTCCATGGAAGTGAAGTAAGTTGAATAAAGTCCAATACAGAAGAATTAATGGAAGACTTGGGACTAATAACCAATTATAAGTCCTTATTATTGTTGTTGTTGTTTTATCCTATTGCCTGTAAGAAATTAATTGTGATTCGGGGTTTCTATGACCCCATCTTTGGCTTCATTATGGTCAGACTGAAAAAGAATTCCTTACAGGCCTATGACCCAGAGAACCTCTTCCAGAGAGTGGCTCTAGTTCTGGACTAACATGAACTACATGGTTCAGTACTGAGGAGACTGACCCCAAAGAAAGGAGATCTTAGCTACTTTTTAATACTCTCTGACTCAATTTGCCCCCTCCCAGGAAATTCTAAGGTAAGGTCTTCACATCAAAGCAATAGATCATCAAAGCCCATGCCTAGGGGGCCTCTCCTAAAAGGACATTGTTCAAAGTAGATGTCAGTTCTAGGACAGTTTTTATTTCTTCCACTAAAAATACAAAAGATCAATAAGTGTATATTAATAAATAACTAAAAACATAAGACAATAGCCCATCCTTTACTGTACTCTTGGAAAAGGTAAAGGTATTGAACAGAAAATTCACTTTTGCCATTGACCTACTTGCTTGTACATTTCAAAAAATCTGTATCACCTGGCAAACCAGAGGCGTGCCTTGGACTTTCTTAGGTCTTTCACTTGCAATGTCGACCTGGCAGTTTCTGCTGGTGATGATGCCCATTCTCCTCTGAGGAGTGTAGTTATAGAAAGCACCTCATACACGATTGCCATTACCAACTCTGGTCAAGTCAAAAAGCATGTCTTAAGCATCTACTATAGTTAAGGCAGGTCATGTAATCTGTCTGATTCCCCTTTGTAGAATTCGGGAGCTTGATTAATTAATTGCTAAACTCCCTTGAACTCAGAGATTTATATATGTATATGGTGATTTGTTTTTTCTTTTCTGTGGAATTGCAAGTAATCTAGTTGGCTTTGTTAAGTGGGTCAGTAAATGAGATAAATGGACATCATTAAGGGATTCCAAAGTGCTGCTTGAACCAGTTGTCACTGACTTTTTCTTTTTTAACTCAAGTTCCTTATCAGAGTTCAAGAGAGGGATGAAAACGATGCACACTTTTCTAGGCTGTCTTTGGTACCCACCGGTAAGTACGTCTTTCCTGAAATTATAACCCTTTAGCAACTTTTCCCCAGGCTTGGAATAGATTAGCTGTCAGTTCTCAAACAATTGAGCAATTAGAAGGCCCATTCAGGAGCTCTTCTATTGAGCTAGCAGGTTTCCTGTGGCAGTGTTCTTCAGTCCCAGTGCCAATGTTGGTACCATCACAAAACAGCTGGATGAGTCATCTGTGGAATGCTAAAGAAATCATTTCGGGCAAGGATTTAGCAGAGAGTTCAGCAATTGCTACCAGTTCATAACTTAAAGAATAATGTTAATAATAGACCTGCAAGGACAGTATCTATGAGAATTTTTTTCCTCCTTTCTACCCAACATCCAGGCAAAGAAAGGTACCAGTTAATTCAGGTGTCTAGGCTTCATATAAGGGAGGAGAAATGAATCTCTGATTATCATATATGATTTTAGCCAATTAAGCTTGTGAAAAAATTCCTTAAACTCTTAAATGAACATTCAACAAGCATTTATTAAACACCTACTATGTATCAGACACTGTTAAGAGCTGGAGATACAAAGAAAGGGAAAAGACAGCCCCTGCTCTTGAAGAGCTATCTAAAGAGGAAACAACATGCAAACAATATTGTATAAACAAGCTATATGTAGGATAAATTGGAAATAATTAATAAAGGAATATTCTGGAATTAAAGGGGATTAGGAAAAGCTTCTAGTAGAAAGCAGGCTTTTAGGAACTTGAAGAGCAGCCAGGCAGGCAAAGATGAAAAGAAAGAATATTCCAGACAGGGAACAGACAGTGAGCATGTCCTTTGTCAAGAGATGGAGTGTCTTGTGTGATGAACAACAAATAGGCCAGTGTCACTGTGTTACTGTATCAGAGTACATGGGGAGGAGAAAGGTATAAAAAGACTAGTAAAGTAGGAGGGGGTCAGGTTATGAAGAGCTTTGATTGCTAAACGGAGGATTTTATATTTGATCCTAGAGGTGAGCAGAGCTACTAGAATTGATTGCTTAAAGGGTATGTGTGTGGTGATTTACATGGTTAGACCTATGTGTTAGGAAGATCAATTTGATCTGTGTGGAAGGTAGAATAAAGTGGGAAGATACTGGATTCAGAGAGCCCAACCGGAAGGCTCTTGCAATAGTCCAGGTGTGAGATGATGAAGGCCTGTACCAGGATTGTGCCATTTTTCAGAGGAAAAAAGGTGGGGGGACATATACAGGAGATGTTATAAAGCCAAAATCAACAGGGCTTGGCAACAGATTGGGGATAAGGGGTTAAAGAAGAATTTTTAAAAAGGGTTAAAAAGAATCATGTTTGTGAGCCTGGGTGACTGGGAGGAAGGTGGTACCCTTGACAATAATAAGGAAGTTCAGAAGAAGTGAGGATTTAGAGAAGAGATAATGAATTTACTTTTGGATGCATTGGGTTTAAGATGTCTACAAGACATCCAGTTCAAGATGTCCACTAGGGGCAGCTAGATGGCACAGTGGTTAAAGCACCGGCCCTGGATTCAGGAGTACCTGAGTTCAAATCCGGCCTCAGACACTTAACACTTACTAGCTGTGTGACCCTGGGCAAGTCACTTAACCCCCATTGCCCTGCAAAAAAAAAAAAAAAAAAAGATGTCCACTAGGTAGTTAGAGATGAGTCTAGAAGGAGGGATAGGTTAAGGTTGGATAAGTAGATTGGAGAATCTTTGGCATAGAGATGATAATTGAATGCCTGGGAACTGATGAGATCTCCAAGTGAAAGAGAGGAAGAAGAGAAGAAAACCCATGGTAATACGGGGGGGGGGGATACCAATGGTTAGTAGACATGCCCTGGATGAAGATTCAGCAGAAGAGACTGAGGGGTGGCCGCACAAGCAGGAGAACATTAACCATAAATTAATATGAACTAATAAACATTTACATTAACATAGCACTTGTTTATTGTTGTTCAGTCATTTCAGTGGTGTTCACAATCTTTATGACCCCATTTAGGAGATTTCTTGGCATAGGTAGTACTTAATAAATACTTGTTTGATTATATAGTTCTGTATTCCTCATAATAGCCCTGTGAGGTAGATAGTAAAAGTATTACTATTTCCATTTAAAGATGAGAAAACTGATGTTATGAGAGGTTAATTTGCCCATGATCACCTCAATAGGACAAATCTGAGACAGAATTTGAACTCAGATCTGTCTTAACTCCAATTCCAACCCTCCAACCACTCTACAATATTGCCTCTTGCTGAGAGATAAATAATTATTAATCTCAGTTCTGCTACCAATTACTTTTGTGATCTTGGAAGTGCTGTTTATTTCCTTTCTCTGGGTCTCAATTTCATGATTTAAAAATGAAAGTGTTGGGTTAGGGGGCAGCTGGGTGGCACAGTGGATAAAGCACCTGCCCTGGATTCAGGGGGACCTGAGTTCAAATCTGGCTTCAGACATCTGACACTTAATAGCTGTATGACCATGGGCAAGTCACTCAACCTTCATTGTCCCACAAAAAAAAAAAAGTATTGGGTTAGAGAGTCTTTAAGGCACATGCAACAGTTTGTTTGAGGAAAACAATCTCTGCCTTCCTAGAGTTTATACTTTAGTAGGGAGATAAGAAAAAAAATATAGAAAACTATGCTAAATAACATTAGAGGCTAAGAGGTATAAATAAAATCCTGGGGAAAATCATTGCAGGGAGAAGGATAATGGAAGATCATAAAGGAGAGGACATTTGATTTGGGCTTTGATGTATGGACAGGAATTCAACAGTCAAAGAGGGAGCAGGACATTCAAGGAATAGGAAACAGTGTGAACAAAAGCATGGAAGCAGTGGGGGAATATCATACATTTGAGGGGACAGAGTAAAGTGATTTGGCTGATATGCAAATGACTTATGATTAGGTGATTACTAAATTTTTTTTTATCTCTTACATCTCTCTAGTCTATGTTTCTGCTAACATTTATGTAGCATACTTAAAGAATTAGATACTCTAGAGTAGGACTTAAAATGCCTAGGCACATTATGGAACCTTTAAACCCATTTCAATTATTAACACCTTCTTCATTTGGGCAGCTAGGTGACCCAGCAGATAGAGTGCCAGACCTGGAGTCAGGAAGACCTGAGTTCAAATTGGGCCTCACACACTTACTATCAGTGTGACCCTGGGCAAGTCACTTAATCCTATTTGCTTCAGTTTCCTGAACTGAAGAAGGAATGACAAACCACTCAAGTATCTCTGCCAAGAAAAGCCCAAATGGGGTCATGAAGATTTAGACACAACTGAACAACAACTTTCTTCATTTAACCCTCACTTTTCTACTCTGATTTGAAGGAAAAAACCCCTTTAATTCTTCTTCTTACAATGTTTCAGGTGTCAAAAATTCCTAGACTTGTATAGGTTAACAGTGTATAGCTAATTTTGTCTGCATATATATGAAACATAAAGATTTAACTCATAATCTTGAGGATATCTCTAGTTCCACTGTCATCTTCAGTAGCAGCAACCAACCTGTATACTATGGTAACACTCTTCACAACATGCAATATATCTCTGCCTGAAATTATTTATTGAGTATCTTGAGAAGCAATTAATCTAAATGGTTCTTCTTCTTCTTCTTCTTTTTTTTTTTTGGTGAGGCAATTGGGGTTAAGTGACTTGCCCTGGGTCACACAGCTAGTAAGTGTCAAGTGTCTAAGGCTGGATTTGAACTCAGGTCCTCCTGAATCCAGGGCCAGTGCTCTATCCACTGTGCCATCTAGCTGCCCCTAAATGGTTCTTGATAGGAGCAACCACAGCACTGAGACCATAAATAATAGTGGAAATGAACACTAGGATAGGGAATCAGTACATTTGGTGGTTCAGCCACCAATTAGCTGGGTCTCTCCCCTCTCTGGACCTCAGTTTCCTCTGAAAAAACAGTGGGGTTGGATAGGATATCTAAGACTCCATTTAGCTCTGCCAGTCTGTTGTGCATTCTGACATTCTGTGGTGTCATCTCACATTGTACAGTCAAAAGGCCCTCCCATTGCCCAGAAAGGTCACACAGAGCATCTTTGACGAGGTGCTTTGGCCAACAGATGATGCGGGGGAAGGTCCTCACTTGGTTTGGGTCTTCCAGGCTTTACTCAATGCTATCCTGCTGGTCTGCCCTAGAAAATCTGACTGGGGGAAAATTATATGCTGTAAGCAAGAAATGAATGAGCAGCCTGGCATATATTTAGATCGCTTTACAGAAGTCTTTGAGGAGTACTCTGGCATCGATGACCCAGCCAACGGTGCCACCCAAGGGAAGGCAATGGCTTTCGTCCAAGGCCTTCTCCCCAAAGTTCAGGAACAGCTGTGTGCTTGTGTGGGATGGGAAGGAAAACGCTTACAAGAATTAGTAGCCTTAGCTAACTATCACTGGGAGCTGTGATGGAAGCACAGTGGTGGTTGGACCCTAGTCAGAGAGGTCCCAAGAGTCCCTTCCATTCTTCTGTATGCTTTTACTATAAGCAGCTTGGTCATTGGAAAAAGGAGTGTCCTTATTGCCAAAGTTGTCTGCTCCAGTGTGAACTCCAACTACCCTTCAGGCTCACTTGAGGGATAGTCATCCTTAAAGCCCAGACTGGATGGGAGCCTCCAGGCCCCTCCTCTTGATGTGGCAAGCCACTGCCACTGAGAAACAGTTTTTTAAAAAGCCAAAGCCTGGCTTCTTATCAGGAGATTTGTTTTGTAATTTCACCTTCTGCCTTCAGTTCCTAAATTGTGGGGAAGAGCTTTTCTATTCCAAGATTTTTTTTAAATACAAATTTTGGCATCAATTTTTTATTTTATTATTATTTGTTTTGCAGGGCAGTGAGGGTTAAGTGACTTGCCCAGGGTCACACAGCTAGTAAGTGTCGAAAAGCCCTCCCAGTCCTAACATTCTATGTTCTGTGTTCTTATATTCTAAGTTCTAAGGTCCATTTCCTCTCTGAAATCCTTTGTTCCATGATTCTAGGGTTGTTCTCTCCAGGGTCTCCAAATAAAGAGGCTAAACAAAAAGCAAAATATGTCACATGTTTGTATCAAGGTTGGACAGCTACCAATACTTTGCAGGATTAAAATGAAACACTAGAATGAGCACATCTAATTAACAGCTGCCTCTGGAGAAATAGATGAATTACCCCTGACAGCATGGCTTAAAGTATAACCCCCCTGGTCTCTGAACTTCTTGTCTTTTTTTATTGTGGTCTCTAGGTGAATGCCTTCCAATTTATTCTCTACCTTAGATGTCACCCCTTTATCGCCTATAATTTTCAAGTATCAATATTCTCTACTGTGTTTGCCATTTAAGATCCTACCTCTCCTTTAAGGCCCACATCAAATGCTACCTCCTTGAAGCCTGCACTGATGTTTCCAATCGTAAGTGGTCCCCCATATTCTTTGAATTCTTGTCACTTTACTCCTCTCATATACTTTGACAGCATCATGGGGGTGGAAAAAGCTCTTGATTTAGAGTCAAGAGAGCTGGAGACTTATGTCTCTGTTAGTTGTGGATTGTATGACCATTGCTAATTACATTGCTCATTTGAGCTTCAGTTTCTTCATCTGTAAAATGTGTATAATGATATTTGCACGATCTCCTTCAGAGTTGTCAAAGTGCTTTATAAACATTAAAGCACTACAGAGACACGAATGATGATAATAATAACTATTATCTTGTTTTGCTGTTATTACTCTACATTTATAATCTTCCCTACTAGACTGTGAACTTATTGAAGTCAGGAACTATGCCTTATTCACTTTTGTTTCTCCCTTAGCATTGTACCTTGTTAAAGTGACTGGCCCAACATAGATATACAATAGGTGACTGTCAACTTTGAATTTATTGAATTGGAACATTTTGTACTTTTTGTGGCCATGTGAATTTATTGTTTTTATTCATGTATTCCTCCATTAACCCTTTCCGTACATGTCATGCCCCACTCCCTTTTCCCTTTTACAAAAACTATTTTCAATTATAGACGTGGAGGACACCCTACCATTTTATGGGACAACTTTAGTCATACTTAAACTTCAGAAGGATAAAGCAAAGACAGAGAATAGTGCAGCAATATTACTATTGAATGCTGATGCAATAATGTTTTAATTGAGGGAAGAAGGGCAACAACACCATCTAAATATCCAAAAAATTATTATTTGTCACAAAATTGGATTTGTGTTTATGATACAAAGGAAACATTTATTGTAATTAATTATATAAATACAAAACCATAACCACTGAATTTGGAAATGGAAGTCCTGGGTTCAAATCTCAGCTTCACAACTTCTTGTTTGACTATGGACCGTTTTACCTCTTTGGGTCTCAGTTTCCTCATCTGTTAACAAGGGGATTGAAGTAGGTTACTTCTAAGCTCTTTTTAAGCTATTTTCCATCTTATAATCTTATCTGAACAAAAAATCAAGAAAACATTTTCCATGTTTACATTTTTTACCTTCCCCCCCTTATCTGAAATAGTAACAGATGAGTTTTCTGCAAAGAAGGAATTTATTCTAAGAGGATCAAACCAAGAGTAAAACATGAGTAATAACTTACTGGGGAGAGGGCAAAACAGTAGAGCACAGAGATATGAGAGAAGGGGAGAGCCAATTGCCACTAGGGATATGAAAGCCTAAAACACTATAGGAATCTGCTAAAGAATCATTTAGTTTTCTCAATGACTACTTTTTGAATAAATGTGGGTTATTAATTCTTTTTAAAGATGGTAATGGGGTGGGGCAGCTAGGTGGCACAGTAGATAAAGCACCAGCCCTGGATTCAGGAGGACCTGAATTCAAATCCGGCCTCTGACACTTGACACTTACTAGCTGTGTGACCCTGGGCAAGTCACTTAACCCTCATTGCCCTGCAGAAAAAAAAAAAAAAAGATGGTAATGGGGGCCTATGGTTGTCCCTCATGCCTGGAATGCTCTCTTCCCTCATCTCTATCTCCTGACTTCTCTCAAATCCCAACTAAAATCCCACTTTTTATAAGAAGCCTTTCCCAATCTCCCTCAGTTCCAATGTTTCCCACTATGATTATCTCCATCTTATTCTGTATGTTGCTTGGTTTTTTACATGGTTGCTTGCATGGGGGTTGTCAGCCCCATAAGACTGTGAGATCCTTGAGAGCAGGGCATATCTTTTACCATTTTTGTATCTCTATACTTAGCACAGTGCTTGGCATATAGTAGATACATAATCAACGTTTATTGACTGACTAACTGGTGGCAGAGGGAAAAAAAGAAGAATTAGGTTCACAAGTATCATAAGGGTTTAACTGATAGGACTTGTTTACTAATAAGAGAAGTGAGGAAGACGGAAGAGAAAAGATTCAAACATAATATTAATTGTGTCAGTGGTATAATGGAGCCAGAAAAGTGAGTTCATTTCAGATCACAGATTTAGAAATTTGAAGGCACCTTAGAAGTCACTTAACCCTGTTGGCCTCAGTTTCATTATCTGTAATATGAGCAGTAGAAGGAAAAGGCAAATGACTCCAGTATCTCTGACAGGAAAGCCCCAAATGGGGTCACAAAGAGTGGGATGTGACTGAAATGACTCAACAACAACAACAACAACAACAGAGGTCATCTATTCAAATTCCTTTATTTTATATAGAGAGAAACTGAGGCCCAGAAATGTTAAGTTACTTGCCCAAGATCACTCAGGTAGTTAGTATCAAGATTTGAATCCATGTTCTATTACTCTCAGTTCTTTATTTTTTGTTTTGTTTTGTTTTTTGTTTTGTTTGTTTTGTTTTACTCAGTTACTCTTGGTCAAGGTCACATGGCAATATGGAGACTAAAATTTGGGTCTCTAATATAGAGCCATTTTCCTTTCTCTTACCACACAGAGCTTCTCAGGGTATAAGCCATAATCAGTCAGATTCAAAACCCTTCTTTTTGCCCCCCTCATTTTTGTGAGAACATATCATGCTGGATAGTAGGGCCAGAAAACATCATAACTTTGTTTTTGAAAAATATTGTACCCAACCTCTTTAGAGGTTTCTCATAAGTAGGAAAAAATCAAAGAAGGCTAATTTCCTTAAAGTTCAACAACTTGGAGCTCAATTTTTTTTTAATCATAAAAGTATTTTATTATTTTCCAGTTACATGTAGAGATAGTTTTCAACATTTGTTTTTATAAGATTTTTAGTTCCAATTTTTTCCCTCCCTCCCCTCTCCCCAAGACAGCAAGCAATCTAATATAGGCTATATATGTACAATCACATTAAACATATTTCTACATTAGTTATCCTGTGAAAAAAGAATCAGAGTAAAAAGGAAAAATCTCAAAAAAGAAAAAGAAAAAATAGAAACAGTATGGTTAAATCTCTATCTATATTCCACAGTTCTTTTTTCTGGATTTGGAGAGCATTTTTCATCATGAGTCCTTTGGAATTATCTTGGACCATTGTATTGTTGAGAAGAATCAAGTATATCACAATTGATCACCACACAATGTTGTTGATATTGTGTACAATGTTCTCCTGGTCCTGCTCATTTCACTCAGCATTGGTTCATGTAAGTCCTTCCAGGTTTCTCTGAAATTCACCTGCTTGGAGCTCAATTTGTAACAAAAATTAAAAACACTGAAAAAAATTCAATGAATAAATTTATAATTATTGTTTGAATAAATTATACTTTTAAATTTAATGTAACTTAATGCCAATTTTATCAGTAAGCCTGAGTTTACATATTGCATATATATATATATAGATAGATATAGATACAGATGCACACATACATATATGTGTGTATACACACACACACACACACACACAAACTTATTGGTAAAGTATTGGGTATTTTCCATTTACCCCAATTTTTCCATTGTTTCAAGGGGGAATTTTTTTTCTCCCATGACTGACATTTTCCCTTTTCAATAAGTACTTACTTCTGTTTCCCACTCAACTGCTTGTGACACACTCTGTTTTTTTCTCCTCTTACCTTCTTTGAATTGGAGGCTGTAATTATACAAGTCTCTCTAAGAACTCCTAATTTTGTGGAGAGACTCAGACCTGATCCTTCCTCTTGTGGAACAAAATGCTTTGGGTAATGTGGTGTAGCAAGAAGTTAGTGGACAAAGTACTGGACTTAGATGCCTCAGATTTGAATCCTGGTTATACCACTTATTTCTTAGGTCACCTTGGGAAATTTAACTTTTTCTGTGCCTTGGTTCCCATATCAGTAAAGTAAGAACTAGATTAATGTCTCTTCGAATTTGACCATTCTTTGTTTCTGTAATCTGCAACTTCAAAGGAAAGGTATCCTTAATGAAAACATCACCTTGGCTACTTTGTAAATTATCTCTCCCTTTTAGACTTCTAGCACACACACACACACACATATACATACATATATGTGTATAATATGTGCATATATACAGACAGACAACCCTATAGTTCAGGGGACTATTTGCACAAGACTCTCCTCATTGTTGGAATTAATTATTTAATACCGTGTAAAGGGCAGAATTGGTGAGAGCTAGAGAGAAGAGAGATCCTATTCTTCTGGCTTCTAGTTTCAAGAGAGAAGCCACTTAATTCCAGACTCTCTTCAGGTTATTGAAGGGAGAGAAAGACTCTGGGAAGAAGTTGACATGTAAAAGATCCACCATATTTAGAGGATATTAAATATCACCATTTATTAAAATCTACTTTCACTGTTAAGATTTTGATTTTTGCTCACTTTTTCTACTTTTCTCTCTTCCTACCTCCTATGGAATGGGCAATGGAGCTGTCTGCATCTTGGTGTTAACCTTCTTTTATGTTTTTCCTGGTGAGAAATGATCTTGCTCTATTCTTTGTGCCTCTTTTTTTTTTTTTAGTGAGGCAATTGGGGTTAAGTGACTTGCCCAGGGTCACACAGCTAGTAAGTGTTAAGTGTCTGAGGCCGGATTTGAACCCAGGTACTCCTGACTCCAGGGCCGGTGCTCTATCCACTGCGCCACCTAGCTGCCCCCTTTGTGCCTCTTTAATCGGATTTTTATATTCTTCCTTGACTACACATTTTGTGTCACCTATTAGACTATAGACTCCACGTGGATAGAGGATGTATCTTATTCTTCTTTGTATCCCCCTCTAAAACCTAATATATCTTCAAATAGAGTAGGTGCTTGATAAAATGTTGTTGAATTAATAAGTGGTAAAATGAAACCACTTAAAACCATCTCTGTTTAAAAAACTCAGGATTTCTGTTTAAAAGTTGTTTTGAAAACCCAACTTTTATTATAACTCTGATTTTGTGCCTGGAAGTCATTGGAAAGAAGGCAGTCTGTAACCAAGGCAGGCTGTGAAAGTAAGAGCTGTTGCTAAGGGAACCAGCTGAGAAGTTTATAATGTTTAAACCTTACTATTGTATTTGAATTTCATGTAACACCTACTAGAGCAGAGAGCAGCTAGAGATTCCTGTTGGGAGGGGAACAATTCCTCTCTTCTTTAAATAGAGTGGAAAATTACTTCCTTCTTTTTGGAAAGGACAGCCACCCTAGGGGTTACACTGCTGGCATGGAGATACACCTAGGGTCTATAATCTTTCCTTCGGATTTTCTTGTTTAAGTTCAGAGACAGGAAATCTAGATATGGTGAATCACAGAATAGATGTCACTTTTTTCTTCCTTTTAGTATTTCTTTTTTAGTTGATAAAAGGAGATATAGCAGAGAATGCCTATATCTTAGAAAGGAGCTTCCAGGATTGGGGCTTTAATTCCAAAAGAAGCAACAGAATCAGGGAGTTGCATACAGGTCAGGACAGTGAAAGAAAAGAGCCCCAATTCTCTCTTTATAAGGAAGAAAAAAATAAATAACACTAGTGATCTTTGCTGTGGGTCTGATCAGCCTAGTATTCTGTCTCTGACAGGGATGGAAAGATATAAGCTGGAAGGGAATGCTTAGTTCTAATATTTTAGAGAGAATTTGATTAAGTAGTCCTATTCCTTTCTATCTATGTCCATTCTGACTTTCTAGACTTTAAGTTTCTTTTCTTTCACCTGTCATGGTGGTGAGGAGTGAGGAGGAAGAAATTTGATCTTTTTTTTTTCCTTTTCTTTTCTTTTAGTGAGGCGATTGGGATTAAGTGTCTTGCCCGGGGTCGCACAGCTAGTAAGTGTTAAATGTCTGAGGTCAGATTTGAACTCAGGTCCTCCTGACTCCAGGGCCAGTGCTCTATCCACTGCACCATTTAGCTGCCCCTGAAATCTGATCTTCTTAATCTGTTATGATATAGCTACCTTGACTCATCTTCTTGCTTATGTGAGTTGTCATTTTCTATGCTTCCTCTAGCTTCCTTTTGTCTCTTGAAGATGACCCATGTGTAGAAAGCCAGAGAGGTTTCAGGGGACCCTTGGACACAATAAAGAGATGCTCTTGGAGGAAGATATGGAAGGAAGAAGAGCAGTGACCTGAAACAAATTATCCCAATTTTAAACTATAATGCTTCAGGAGTGATGCAATGGAGAAAAATGAAGAACAAGTACTGGGCTCTTGAGGCAGACACCCAAAGCCACAGTGTAGAGCAATTTGGGTGGTGCCTACACTTCACAAGTAGGAGACAAGTGAGCCAAGGGTTCAACTTGGACCAAAAAGAATTCAGTACTACTTGCCAATCACTGTGCCATTTCCCCCACTATAAATTTGTTCACTTTGCCTTGGCATTTATGTAGCTGCAGGAGGCTATTATCTTGTCAACAATGTTCTACTGCATTGACATTATCTCTTAATTACACAATTACTTTATTATGTACTGTACTTGTAGTAATAAAATATCTAAAGTACTTCTAGCTCATTCTGGATTTTTTTAAAGGCTAGAGTCAAACCAATTCCTTTAGGCATAGAATATCTGAACTCGAATGAACCTTAGAATAATGACTATTAGAACTCAGGGCACCCAATATCAGAACTGGAAGGAATCTTAGAGCATGGAAGATAAAATATCAGAGCTGGAAGGGAACTGAGAGATCATGTAATCTAATCACTTCATTTTACAGGTGAGAAAACTGAGGCCCCCAAAGGGGAGACAACCTGCTCAAGGTAACATAGGCAGCAATGGGCAGAAACAAGACTAGAATTCAACCGTGACTGACTTCTTCATTCCTCTCCTAGTTTTGCCTCTGACCCTTCGCCAGTCCTCAGTGGTTTTCTCTTCCTGGAAGTTCCCTCAAGCTCTATGACCCTACAGTTCCTTTCTCCCGTTGGTGAAATTTTCCTGGTACCTTCATTTTGAGGAAGGGATCAGTACAGTGACCATTTATTCCTTTCCCAGCTTTGCTTTTGCCTTTCTGGAATTAGCCACCATGTGCCTGCATGGATACCTTCCTTCTTACTTTTTAGCTCCCTTTTATGTGTTATATTCCCTTACTAGAATGTAAACTCCTTGAGGGCAAGGACTATCATTCTTTTTTTCTTGCATTTGCATCCTCAATGCAGCCTTAGTATTATGCCTGACACATAGTAGCTACTTAATAAGTGTTTGTTGTCTTTCACTTACTAATCAAGTTCAATTTGTCTTTTTGACAGAGGAAATTAAACTTTCTCTGTTTTCTACATGTTGTCCATTGCAGTGAAACATGCTACTTCCCTATAAAAGAACAAATAAATACTCAGGAGGAGTGGTATTTTTATAGAATTACTTTTGATGCGGGAAAGGGTTGATCCAATCCATTAAGAATTTAAGTATTTACTATATACTGTGTCTTAGGTGCTGGAGATAAAAGACATCCACTAGAATCCTTGGGCAGCCAGAGCAATAGCATGAGAGTAGAGGGTGCATGGAGGAGAGGGAACAGAGGTATCAAAAGAGATAGGGTAGTAGTGTATCTTTATGTGTGTAATTATGTATGTATGTGAGTTGGTGTCTAGGTTCTTATGGATATTCATGGTTGTGTTTATGTGTTTTAGAGTCGTACAATGCTACAGAAAACCAACTCCTCTTACTTTGAAATGTTGTTGTTTGTCCTTTGTTCCTGAAGAGGACCATGACATCAGGGTGATGTCATAAACATGCAGTGAATTGGATTTAAATGAGGCAAGGCTGTGCAAGGTCACCCACCTCAGTCTTTCCTCCAGGGTCATCTGGGTCCAGTGGCAAGATATGCATCAGGATGACTGGAGATGGTTCTGGATATTTGAGGCAATCAGGGTTAAGTGACTTGTCCAGGGTCACACAGCTATTAAGTATCAAATATCTGAGGCTGGAAATGTAGAGGAAGATTTGCTACAAGGTCTTTTTTTTTTCTTTATCCATTTAAATAGGCTCAGTTTTATTATCGTTTTTTTTTTAAAACCACTACCTCCACCACCACAACCACCACATGTCTCTTTTTGACAATAGACTCTCTATTCCCACTCTTTAAGTTATCAGGGATCCTTTTCTAACACTACATGTGTAACCTCGGATAAGTGTCTTAGGGTTTGGACTAAATGCCCTATAAGACCTCTTCTAAATGTAGATCTATGATCTTCCAATCCAAGGAAGGTGGATTGTGAAAGAATGACACGTCTCCTGTCCCTAACTGACTCAGATCTGACTATGTCACTCCTCTCCTCAAGTAGCTACAGTGGTTCCTTTGGTCTTTGGGATCAAATTGATGAAATCCAAACTCCTCTTTTGTTTGTCAGTTACAGCCTTTCATTACCTGGTTCTACTCTTACATTCCTCTCTTTATGTCTTCTACATTTCAGCCAGAGTGGTTGACTTTGTGTTCCTCCTATATGATGTTCTAGCTCACATTCCTGTGCCTTTATACAGGGGGATTTTTGCAATTAAAGGATCCTTGAGTCAATCTAGTAGGTCCACTCTCCTCTCAACTAACTGGATATTACAGGATATGAATCTGTCTCAATGAGAACCTCCAGTTGAGAAATACATACACCTTAGCCCCTTACTGAGAGGACACAATAACCTCCTCTGATCGATTTCCAGTGATCCAGGCTATTTCCTGACAATTATTTGACCTCAGCCTAGAGGAATGAGCTCTTGTTAGAGGGACTGCCCTCCAAAGGCATGTCAGAGTGAGCTCTTACTTTTGCCTTTAGTCTTCACCAGAGTGAAGCTAGGAGAGGGATATTTTGTTCTCTTCCATTCCCCACCAGGAGCAACTTAAAACAGAAACACATGACAGTGGTAGGCACATGCTAGCACATGTCCTGAGAGGGGAGCTCTTGGACTCTCAGTCCTGGCTATCCTCTTCTATCTTTCTCTTTCCTTTTGTGAGCACAGATCAGAGAAGATGATGAGGCTTGGAGGCTACCTCATGGGTAATCCTGAGTTTAAGAGTTTTTAAGTTAGAGAGTTCTTGAATATAAAAAATGGTCACTGGCTACACAGAGAGAGAATTGTGGGGTAAAGGTCTGCCATTAGGAGGAACTACAGCTGAAGCCTCTTACTATAAGGGGCTAGGAGACCTCAATCTTACTCACTTTCAATGATAGAGGTCTAAGTCGCTCATTTGGTGAAGATACAAGATGAGTAAGAGAATTTGTTCAGTGTAAAATGTCTCTATTTTCTGGGTCAATATAATTAATGAGTGTAATGGTCTTTTGAGTGTTTTCTGTTTTCTGTATTTGTGTGCACTTATGAGTCCTTTTTATAGAAATGATAATAGCTAAAATTTATATAGCTCCTACTTTATGCCAACACTATGCTAAGCATTTTGCAAATATTATCTCACTTGATCCTCACAACAACCTAGGTGCTAGCTGCTTGTGGAGTGGGTGAATTAAAGGCTGTCTCATACTTGTACTCTATACTCAGCACCTTTTCAGGAAGAGAACCTTATTAACCACACATGATAAAACCCTAGACAAGAGATATAGCTAATGTGAATTTTAGAAAGGTTTGCTCTGAGTACAGAATCAAAGAGGGAACCTGAATAATCTGCAGTGAGGGCCCCACAATTGAACCCAGGTCTGTGTGAGCAAAGAGTCCTTTGGAGGCTCCTAGGACATGGTTGACAGTAACAGGAACTACCTGAAATGTTTTTCCTCCTCATCTTATGCTCTTAGAATTACGACCTTACTTCAAAGCTAAGCTCAGGTGCCACCGCTTACATTGAGGCTTTTCTGGATCCCCTGTTTTTAGCGTCCCCAAATTGTTTTGTATCTTATTTGGCATGCATTTTGTATATATGTTGGTTTTGTGGTCCACCTTCCCTTCTCCTTTCACTTTGTAGAATATAAAGTTCTTGAAGGCAGAGACTCTTTAATTTTTGTCCAGGGCCTGGAACATAATAGGAACTTAATAAATGCTTGTGGAAAGAAGGAAGGAAGGAAGGAGTGAAGAAGGAAGGAAGGGAGGGAGGAAGGAAGGAAAGGAGGAAGGAAAGAAGGCAGGAAAGAAGAAAGGGAGAGAGGAAGGGAGAGAGGAAGGGAGGAAGGAAAGGAAAGAAGGAGGAAGGAAAGAATAGAGAGAAGGGAGAGGATGAAAAAGAAAATGATGGTAGGAAGGAGGGAAGGAAGAAAGAAACAGAAGGGAGGAAGAAAGGAGGGAAATAAGGAAGGAAGAGAGGAAGGAAGAAAGATGTGCAGGGCTCTCATATCTCAAATCCTCGAGAATTTGGGAAAATGGTGATCCTCAATTCACAAGTTCACAAGGATAGCATAGAGTTATCTGGGATATCTAGGGATGGCTTTACCTCTACTTCAGAGTGGAACCTCAGTGAACTCTTGAAAACAAAGCTTAGGTATATTTCATATCTAGTTTTTTTGGGAACTGACCAATGAGAGCTCAGTCCTCAAGATCATAACCAATGAGAGGCCAGTGCTCAAGACCGTATATAGTATGTGCACTCTGCCTGAAACCCCCCCCCATGTGGGTGCTTGATAAGCCTACCTGCTCTCCACTTCAGGGGGTGCCCAGGTATGCTGAAAGTATATCCTGTCCACTTACAATGTATCCAAAAAGGGCTTTTGAGTTGGTTGCTGAGTCAGAGCTGAGTGTACATATGAAGGGTTCCAAAGACTGGACCTCTCCTCTTTCTTCCCTGGCTGCATTTAAGTGAGGAAGATAAACTTTCATGGGCTTCCACATAGAGTAGAAGCCTTTGGCCTTCTCTTACTCAGAGATGGTTTGAAGTTGGTGAGCACATAGCCTTCTGGGCAATCCTGTGTCTGGGATGGGGCTGACTTTTGTTTGTCTTCTTTCTGTTTTTACTGAGTCTGTGGGACTTTAGAAGTCTGAAGATTCACTAATAGGAGTCCTTTCCAGAGTTAGCTAGCAGCCAACCCAGTGGATAGGGGTGGCACAGTGGATAGAGTGCAGGACCTGAAGCCAAGAAGACTTATCTTCTTGAGTTCAAATCTGGCTTTAGACATTAATTAGCTGTGTGACTCTGGGCAAGTCACTTAACCCCATTTGCCTTGGTTTCCTCATCTGTAAAATGAGTTAGAGAGTAAATTGACAAATCACTCCAGTATCAAGAAAACTGCAAATGGGGTCACAAAGAATTGGACGTGACTGAAATGACTGCAACAATCCTGGTGAAGAATGACCTGTTTGACCCAGCCTATGCATTCATGGCAGCTAAGAAGCAAGAAAATGACTTGTCCATTCACTATACCACTTTCAAAAGAGAACTTAGTGGAGTGAATGCTTTGTAGCAACTACTTTAAGTATGAACCCAGTCTTCTCAGGGGCAGAAGAGGGCATACAAGAGAGTGTGCCTCCCTTAGAGGGATGTGTTTGTACCACTGTTGTCCCTTTTCAGTAAATATCCCTTTTGTAAGGCTAGTGATGTTAATTGATTGAATGATACTGGTGTATTTATCACTGGGTCAATCAATAATACAGGGGCCATACTAACTATAACTCGGGGTTAATATTGGGGAGATAGCATTAGAAAGACACCTCCAACTTCTGGGTGTGGTACTTTTAGACCACTGAGGGGAAAATGTTTTCTTGTCCTGGGAACTTGACTTGCCAGTAAGAATGGGAGTTGAGATTACAACCCCTAGAGTTTATATATAGCTACAATAGAATTCCCCTATATGTGAGTTACAGGGTTCTCTCTTGCTAGATATTTGGTCTACTGATGGACAATATGGAGATTTAGTTCAATTCAACAATCCAAAGGCATAATCTTTTCTTTAGGAATCTGTCCTAAAATATGAAAATGAAAATATTTTAAAAGCAGATGTTCAAAAAAGTAGATGTTTAATGTCCCCTTTCCCTCCTCAGTTTTGTGTTTCTAGGAAAATCAAAATTCACAGAAACTCAAATGCTACCTAGTCTTTCCTCTAAACCAAAAACCCCATGTTGCTGCAACTGGCATTTTCAGGCTGGACTTAGTCAGGGGAAGCTAGAGTTAGTTCACAGTTGGTGTCCTCCGAAACAGCACTCCTCGGCTTGAAGGTATGACCTTCAACAGTTTCATTGTATTGCCTCAAACACACAGGGAATCGTGTGCAGGCTCCCTCAGTGAGATATACACACACAGATCCACACACAGAAACAGGAACACAAAGACTTCTGAAGCACACAGACACACATCTCCCTATGATCCCACATATATGCACATACAGAAACATAGAGGCAAAAATTAATAGGTAGGCACACATGCATAAAGAGAGAAACACACACACACACACACATACAAACAGATAACATGGTACACAGGGTAATTTCAAACCATTTAGCTGAATTCTTTTCTCTTGGGACCCTTGATAGCTTCACCAGAAAATGAACAAAAGAGAGACCTCAAGCTGAGCTAATACCCAGAAAATCCTTGGCCAAACTCACTAGTACATCTTAATGTGGCTGTCTGCTTTAGGAAGAAGCAGACTATAATATGGCTAGTGAACTGATTTAGAGATAGAGGAAAGAGAGATTTAACTCAATACAACAAACATTAATTAGGTTCCCACTATGAGCCAGGGATTGTGCTAAGTGCTAGAGATGGAGAGACAAAACATAAAGAAGTTTACATTCTACTTGAAGGAATCTGGGTTGGTTTATTAGTGAACAGACATTGGCTTTAAGCCAAATGAAATTGTCCTGTCATGCCAGAGTCCTATTGATATGTATTAGATTGTAAGCTACATGAGGGCAGGTATAGTACTTTAACTTAAATATTTTTTAATGTACATCCTCTATTACCAAACGCCATGTTCTGCTCACGACAGATGATTAATAAATGCTTATTTTTATGATTCATTTCATGTTGGGTTGTATAGCACACTAATACCTGACTTTAAGTCAATATCAGCTCTATAGTAGCAAGGAGATTCCATAAAAGAAGACTCATCTAGCAAAGGCTGTCAAGAAAAGACACAAAGAGGAGGGAGGCCCTTTGAAAAACTAATACTAATGGTAAGGAAAAAGCTAAATAGGGGAGATAGGGGGTGTCAGAAACAAAGAGAACTGTTTAAATAGAACAAAGGGTATTAAAGAAAAGCAGACAGAGATTAGGGGAGGAAAAGCCCTGACAGAGAGAAAAAAGAATTTACATAATTAGGCAGGAGATTAAAAACAGAACCTCTGAGCACAGCTAAGTGGATGGAAATGCAGCTAAGTAGGTGAGAGCTGTCATATTTCCCAGCCACTGGAGGTTCAGCTATACTCCTTGGGGGAAGGGGCAATGATGATGGTAACTGGAGAAGCAGACGGAGGTATCCCAGTGTAGTAGACAGAGCATGATATTTGCCACCAGAGGCTATGGGTTCAAATTTCAACTCTGCTATGCACCAGCACATAAGCTATCTGAGTCTCAGTTTTCTTTTGAAATAAGAGAATTGGACTAGCTTCTCTCTGAGATCCTTCCTTTTTCTAGCTCTAAATCCCATGTGTAGTGTAACAATTGGAGTGATGCCACCTGCTGGAGAGTTACTGTAGGAAAGCTCCGCCTTGAGGAGAAGGCATCTGAGGGCAAGCCACATGGTTTAGAAGGTCAGTTCCTTGGTGCCAGGAAGTGACATTTGTTTGTGGGTACTGTCTATCAAAGCTACCAGCCAATTAGCTTGGAGCTGTGTGTGCACATGTGGATGGGATGTTCTGGGTTTCACAGGAGGCTTGTGGGACAAGGAAGGGGTGAAGCATATTCTCTCACACTCTCTTTTGTGAGGACCTCAGCGGGGAGCAGAGCAGGGGATGCTGGCTCCCTGAGATAGATGTAGGAATATAGGCCTCTTTCTCTCTCTCTTCATCAAATTCTTATTCTCCTTAATAAATGCTTTAAAGTCTAAACTTTTGCTAAAGCTTATAATTCATTGGCGACCACTCATTAGATATTTTAGATAATATAGATAGATAGCAACTTTACAGTAGGATCCCTTTGGTGCATTTGAAGGACCCACTTTCTCAAACTCCACTAACACTGGCAGGTTGAGTTACCAGGGAGTAGCTGACTATTCTTCCCCTCAAGATTCTAGGGGAAGGTTGGAGCTTCTAACATTATCACCATAAAGCCCCCATCTGGTGTGCTCTCCCAAAATTAAAGAAGCAGTTGACATCACCCCAATATCAATCTCCCAATTGACATCAATTAACTTATAAAGGAATAGTTACTGAGAAGGTATAGCAAGGACAGAAGTAAAAAATTGTTCCCATAAACTGGTGGGATGGGGGTGGAATATGCTTTCCCTTGCAGGGAATAGGCTAAAACTCAAAGCAGAAGGCACAAGACATTCCCCACCAACTTGAGGTACATTCTCCCTTCTTTACATTTACAAGGTCCCTGGGGAAAGCAGTCCCAAATATGGAGCAATCATGAGTCTTTTGGAATTGTCTTTGGATCACTGTATTGCCGAGAAGAGCTAAGTCTATCATAGTAGATCATCACACAATGTTGCTGTTACTGTGTACAATGTTCACTTCACTCAGCATCAGTTTATGTAAATCTTTCCAGGTTTTTCTGAAATCTGTCTGTTCATTCTTTTTTGTTTGTTTGTTTGTTTGTTTGTTTTTTGGTGAGGCAATTGGGGTTAAGTGACTTGCTCAGGGTCACACAGCCAGTAAGTGCCAAGTGTCTGAGGTCGGATTTGAACTCAGGTCCTCCTGAATCCAGGGCCGGTGCTCTATCCACTGCACCACCTAGCTGCCCCCTGTCTATTCATTCTTATAGCATAGTAGTATTCCATCATAGTCATATACCACAGAATGTTCAGCCATTCTCCATATCATGGGCATCCCCTCAATTTCCAATTCTTTGCCACCACAAAAAAGCTGCTATAAATATTTTTATACATGTAGGTCATTTCCCATTTTTTATTATTTCTTTGGGATCCAGCTCATTTTACAGATGAGGAAACAGAGGAAAACAGGTTTTTTTTTTCCAGGGAAATGGGAGTTAAGTGACTTGCCCAGGGTCACACAGCTAGTAAGTGTCAAGTGTCTGAGGCCAGATTTGAACTCAGGCACTCCTGAATTCAGGGCCGACTTGCCCAGGGTCACACAGCTACTATGTCTGGGATTGGATTTGAACTCAGGAAGATGAGTCTTCCTGACTCCAGGCTCTATACTCTATCCACTGCACCACCTAGAGACCCCTAAACATTTCCCAATTACATTAAAAAAAAAATTTTTTTTAAATGTCTTTTTTTGGGGGGCGGGGCAATGAGGGTTAAGTGACTTGCTCAGGGTCACGCAGCTAGTAAATGGCAAATGTCTGAGACTAGATTTGAACTCAGGTCCTCCTGAATTCAAGACCAGTCAATGCTTTATCCACTGTGCCATATAGCTGCCCCCCAATTACATTTTAAACTAGTCCAGGCTATACCTGCAAGTTTTATATCGTGCAGCCCAAGTTTCATATCTTTAAGCATCACCCACCATTACTTGGGCTCTAGGATCCTTTGGGTATCAGAGTCCTAGAATCCTCACACCAGGATGGCATACAGAAGTAATTTCATCTTGCTCTCTTGTCTTTCTGCCAATCTAGCAGGGAGGACATGGTCCAGATTTTGCGGAGTGATGGGCTGTGAAGATAAATATCATACTGACCAAATTTGACAATGATAAACAGCTGAAAGACACAATTAAAGTGTTGAATGACAAAATCTGGATTAAAAAAAATCTCAGGTAGAGCAGTGGATCAAATTCTAAGACAAGAGGTAAATATAAAAAAAATTATATATATATATATATGTAAATATATCTCTCTATATACACATACACATATATAGATAAAGAGATAAATATAAATATGAAATATTAAGAAATATATATATAAATATGCAATTGTGTTCAGAAAATTAATTACACAGATGCGAGAAAAAAAGCTTTAGAGGTTAAATGGAATATAAACTCAATATGAGTTAATGGGGTTACACTGCAGTTGAAAAAGTCAATGCAATCTTTAGCTACATTAGAAGAAACAGAATCTACAGTAAGGGAGATGACAACCTCGCTCTACCCTGGCTTTAACAGAATACATTCAGAGTATTGTGTTCAGTTTTGAGAGCCATGTTTTAATGTAAAGAATTAATTGTTATTTGAGGTTTTTATGCCTTGGTGTGCACTGGCCTGGGGCTCCGCAAACGGCACCGTGCTCCACCCACTGGTTGTAGCCATTGCCAGGGCTCTGGCACCTCATGTCATCACCACTTGCCCACGCCTACATGGGCCTGGCAAAATTATAATGATTGGAAGCCTAGTGAGGCCAGTCATGTGACTGTCAGAGTGGCCATCCCATTGGCTGGGGCTGTGTGGGGTGTTTCTAGGTTTGGGGGAGGAGAATTGGGCATTCTAGGTGGAAGCTGGAAAGCAACAGGCATTCTGCTGTGTATTTTCAGCTGATTCCTGGGTGGTGGTATTTTTTCAGGTATTATAATTTCCCTTTCCCCATTTTATTTCCTTTCCTTTGATCCTACTGATCCTGTTTGTGTTTTTTTTTTAAAGTTCATTCTTCTTAAAATAAATCTTATTTTGTTTTGAGGGAGGCTGCTGTTCTCCTTCCTTGCCCCAATATTGCAGCGAGCCGCTTACCTAGCACTCCCCAATTAAAAATTGGTCCCCACATTAGTAATGACCTTGAATAGCTGAATTGTGTTAAAAGGAAGATGAGAAGAAAGATAAAGGGATTGGCACTCATGGCATACTTCAGATTAAAGAAACTGAAGAGGAGGAACCTGTAGAAGTGAAGAGTGAGGGGCAGCTAGGTGGCGCAGTGGATAGAGCACCGGCCTGGATTCAGGAGTGCCTGAGTTCAGATCCGGCCTCCGACACTTAACACTTACTAGCTGTGTGACCCTGGGCAAGTCACTTAACCCCAGTTGCCTTACAAAAAAAAAAAAAAGAAGTGAAGAGTTAGGGAACATATGTTATGTTCTTCAGTTATTGGAAAAGTTGTCACATACAAGTCAATGAGCATTTATTTAGTGCTTACTGTATTGGGCTGGCATTGTTCAGTTGTGTCCAACTCTTTGTGACCCCCGTTTGGGGTTTTCTTGGCAGAGATACTGGAGTGGTTTGTCATTTCCTTCTCCAGCTTATTTTATAGATGAGGAAAATGAAGCAGATAGGGTCAAGTGACTTGCCTACGGTCACACAGTTAGTAAGTGACTGAGGCCAGATTTCAATTCAGGTCTTTCTGATTCCAGACCTGGCACTCTATTTACTGAGCCCCCTAACTGCCCATATTAATAATTTACATGTAAGTGTAATTTATATATAAATAATGAATTTAATAAATATAAATATTTATCTTCCCAAATTCTATATACTATTAGATGCACTCAGTCCTTTCAGAACGGATTGGATTACAGATTTATCTCATTTTATCCTCCCAATTACCCTGGGAGATAATGGAGATTATTATTCCCATTTTAGATCTTAAAAAACTGAGGTAGACAGAGGTTAAGCGACTTCTCAAGGTCATGCAGTAACTAAGTGTAGATGTAGATACTTAGTTCTTTCAGACCCCAAACCCAGCTCTATGCACTGTATCACCTAGCTGCCTATGTAAGCAAAGGTCACCTTCATCTTTCTTTTTCATACCCCCTCTCCCTTTTAGATAGGGAAATATATGATGAATGTACCCATACTAAGGTGATAGCAATCTAAGGAGAGATCTGTCTAGTTTATTGGAAAGGACCCTGGACTGGGAATTAGGAAAACCTGAGTTCTAAAACTGACTCTGCTATTAGTTTACTATATGATCTTCAGAAAGTCACCTCACATTTCTTCTGTTTCTTCATCAATAAAATAAGGTCATTGGATGAAATGTTCTTTCCCATATCTCTCAGCTCTAACATATTCTTTCCTGCTTCTAGAGGTGTGCAATTTTTCAAAAAAGGAAAATATTTAAAATAAAGTATAAACATCTAATGGTCAAAGTGTGTTTATTAGATGGTATTATTTTGGAGCAATGGAACTCTAACCTCACAAGCCAACCTTCTGGTGACTGATTAGCAATTAATTAATAATCCAAATGATGAATAATCCAGTGTTTAGCACAGTGCTTGGTACATAATAGACATTTAATAAATGTTTATTGACTATTGACTGCCTGACTAATTCAGTTTCCCAGGGGCCTTGATAAAGGAAAGGGGGGAAACTATAGATAATAGTGTGTACAAACATTTCTCCCTCTGTTGGAAAGGTATGCTCCTTATTACAAATTATCCAATTGGCATTCTGGTTTTAGTCAATTCTTGTGAATTGGGTTAATGTGGATCAATTTCCTAGAGCCTGATCATAATTGGATAAACAGATGAAATTGCATTCAGAACTTGCAAATCTTAGACCCACACTTAGGATGCTGAGTTAAGGTGCCAGTCTTGGACTTTGTCCCTTGCTTTTCTTCTTGATGGCTTCCAGAGCTGTAACTAGGGGTGAATGGAGTTTTTTCCCACAGTGTTGACAGTCCTGGGTTCCTATGCTTCCCCTTCATAGCCGTTGCCATTCCCCCAAATTGTGGGGAAATGACTGACCATGCCTGGCTGCTTGTCTTCACTTTAGTTTTCATCTTCTGTCTTTCTCCCAATCCCCTTGAAGGCAAGGCCTGGTCTTTCTGGGGTAGGCTGTCACTGCCTGGGAGAAGAGCATCTGTAGCTACAGTTATCCCTTCCACATTTCTGGGGTTAGGGGAATTGTACCTCCCCTAATTTGGCAAATCCACATAAAACTTTTTGTCCCTCCCTTTGTACCAGAGAAGGTCTGAATTATTATGGCATTAAAAGATAAAATATGTTATATTATACAATACCGTACATATATTTCATGCATTTTTGAGTTTCTAAACCTTTTCTGTGTTGTCTGTTGGCCTTCATGTGTGGTCTGTGGCTTCTGCAAAAATTTCCCCAAATTCCCATCTAATTTCTTATGTTGATATGTCTTATGTCAACATAGCAAAACCATGGTGGGGAAAGTCATGATGTAGAAGGATAACTGTAGTGTCCTCTACTAAGCTGCTCCATGTGTCTCAAGACATCACCCTCCTGATGTCATCGGTCCTCTTCGAGAACGAAGGACAGTAACAGAAGCAGCAACAGCAACAATAATCATACCTTCTACCAACTGTATTTGTCCCAAGCATAACATTTATTTGTTGTGGTTCTTCTGCCCTCCATTCCTTCTATTTCCGTATCTTATATCTCACCTTTCCTTTCTGCTTTCTCTCTCTTCATCTTACATCTTAGCACCAGTTGTTACATTATCCAGATTTGAAAGGCACAGAGGCAGAGGTTGACTCCTGTGAAAAAGGCAAAATAAAGCTGTCCCCCTCCTACCATAGGGTCATAGGATTTTGTATCTTTTTTTAAATCAGAAAAGTATCTTATTACTTTCCAGTTACATGGAAAGATAGTTTTCAACATTTGTTATCATAAGATTTTTAGTTACAAATTTTTTTCCCTCCCTCCTTCCCAAGACAGAAAACAATTTGATATGGGTTATATATGTACAATCACATTAAACATATTTCTTCATTAGTCATATTGTGAAAGAAGACTCAAAACACAAGGGAAAAACCTCAAAAAAAAGAAAAAAACAGCCAAAAAGTAGAAACAATATGGTTCAATCTACATTCAGAATCCACAGTTCTTTTTTCTGGATGTGGAGAACATTTTCCATCATGAGTCCTTTGGAATTGTCTTGGATCATTGTATTGCTGAGAAGAGCTAAGTCTATCACAGTTGCACTTGCTTTTTTCTTTTCCTTCTCAAATTTTAACTTTTCCTGGTGTAAAGATAAACCATTAGAAATTACTTCTTTTTAATAAGCAATCATTTATTTAATTTAATTTTTAATTTTTCTCCCATTAAATTTTATTCTCCCAAATTACATGTAAATACAAATTTTGAAATCAATTTTTTTTAAACTTTGTGTTCCAAATTCTCTTCCTCCCTCTCTTCCCCCAACCAAGAACTCAATCAATTCAATATAAGCTATACAGAAGCAGTTATAAAAAAACATTTCCACATTAGCCAGGTTGTAAAAGAAAACAGACAAAAACAAAACTTCAGATAAAGGAACTAACAAACAAATGAATAAAAATTATGCTTCAATCTATTCAGACACCATCAGTTCTCTCTCTGTAGATCAACTGAATTTTTCATAGGTACTTCAGAGTTGTCTTGGATCATTGCTGAAAATAAGCAAGCCATTCACAGCAGATCATCTTAAAGAATTGCTGTTATTTTGTATACAGTACATTTCACATTGCATCAGCTGATGTAGGTTTTTCTGGGTTTTTCTGATAGCATCCTGATCATTTTTTATAGTAAACTACATTTATATAGTACTTTAAAGAGATATTTCCTTACAATGAGGTTGATTCTTGCAACAACAGTAATAGATAGCATTTATATAGTACCTTATACCTGACAAAGAATTTTCTTCACAATAGTCCACCAAAGTAAGTATCATACATTTTGTCATCATAAATCAATTCTCATCATCATCAATCCATCCTCATTGTCACCAATCAACCCCAATCTTCATCCAATCATCAACAATCCATGAATCAATCAATCATTTTCATCATCATCTTACATTACTCTCGCTTCTGGTTCAAAAATTTTTTCACAGTTAATATTAACTGTTTCCCTCCATCCTAATCCCTTGTCCATGATACTTCAATATTTTCTAGCGTCTTTTACCCTATCCCTCCTCAAAAGTGATTTGCTTTTGACTGCCCCCTCCCCCAATCTGCCTTCCCTTCTTTCACCCCTCCTTCCTTATCCCCTTCCCTTCCTACTTTCCTGCAGGGTTAGATAGATTACCTAACCCAGTTGAGTGTGTATATTATTCCCTCCTTGAGCCAACTCTGATGAGATTAAGGTCTTTGAGCCAATTCTGATGAGTGTAAGTCTCATTCACTGCCCTGCTCCTCCCCCTTTCTTCCCCCCACTCCATAAGCCCATTTCTGCTTCTTTCATGTGGGATTTTACCCCATGCTACCTGTCCCCTTCCCCCTGCCCAGTTCATTCCTCTCACCCCTCAATTTTACCCTAAAGATGTCATCATGGGGTGGCTAGGTGACATAGTGCACAAAGTACCCACCCTGGACCCAGGTGGACCCGAGCCCAAATCTGGCCTCAGACACAAGATACCCACTGGATGACCCCAGGCAGGTCACCCACCTCTAACCACCCTACCAAAAAAAGATATAAAAAAAGGCATTACAAACATCATCCCTTCATAATCAATTCCCACCTGTGCCCTCTATCTAAATTTATTTCTATCCTTTGTCCTAATACTGAGAAATTTCTTATGAGTTAGACGTATCATCTTCCCATGTAGGAATGTAAACAATTTAACCTTTTAACACCCCTCTTAATTTCTTTTTCCTATTAACCTTTTTATGCTTCTCTAGGGTCTTGTATTTGAAAGTCAAATTTTCTATTTAGTTCAGTTCTTTTTATCACAAATACCTGAAAATCCTTTTTTTCCCTTTGAAGTCCCATTTTCCCCCCTGAAAGATTATACTCAGTTTTGCTGGATAGGTGATTCTTGGTTGTAATCCCAATACCTTTGCCTTCTGGAATATCATATTCCATGCCCTCTGATCCTTTAATCTAGAAACTTCTAGATCTTGTGCTTTTCTGACTGTGGCTTCACAGTACTTGAATGGTTTATTTTGGGCTGCTTGCAATATGTTCTCCTTGCCCTGGGAGCTCTGGAATTTGGCTATAATATTCCTGGGAGTTTTCATTTTGGGATCTCTTTCAGGAGGTGATAGGTGGATGCTTTCAATTTCTATTTTACCTTCTGCTTCTAGAATATCAGGGCAATTTCCCCTGAAAATATCTTGGAAGATGATGTCTAAGCTCTTTTTTTGATCATTGTTTTCAGGTAATCCAATAATTTTCAAATTATCTCTTCTGGATCTATTTTCCAGGTCAGCTGTTTTTCCAAGAAGATATATCACATTGCCCTCTATTTTTTTATTCATTTGGATTTGCTTTATTGTGTCTTGGTTTCTCATAAGGTGACTAGTTTATGTTTGTTCAATCATAATTCTTAGGCAATTATTTTCTTCAGAGAGCTTTTCCATTTGGCTTTTCAATCTGTTAACTTTTTTTCCATGACCCTCCTGCATCACTCTCATTTCTCTTTCCATTTTTTCCTCTCTTACTTTACCTTCAAAGTCATTTTTGAGTGCATCTTTGGTCTTAGACCAATTCATATTTTTCTTGGAAGCTTTGGATGTAAGAGCCCTGATGTTGCTGTCCTCTTCTGAGGGTGCACCTCGATCTTCCTTGCCACTACAGAAACTTTCTATGGTCCTCATCTTTTTTCTGTCTGCTCATATTGCCTGTCTTTTACTTGACTTTTAACTCCTTCTTAAAGTGGGGCACTATATCCAAGCTGCACTGTCCCAAGCTTCAGGGGGTCCCAGGTGGTAAGATTTAAGGAGGGGCCAGTTCTTCACTCATCTGGCCTGTTCTCTGGTCTGTAGATAAACCCAGGCCAACTTGCTAATTAACCAGGTGACAAAACTTTGTGTGCTGTGGTTGTTAGCTCTGATGAGCCCGCACCCCTCCCCTATCTGGGCCACCATCACTCAAGCCTACTTCCTGGTTCCCAGCAGAGGTGAAACACCCAAGTTCTTCCTCAGTGCCAGCAGAGACCCCTGTAATCTCCCCACAGTCAACTGCTCAGCCCTCTCACCAGACTGTGAGTTTAGTTCCAGAAGACACTGGTGCTGATTCAGAGGCTCTGGGCATCTTTTTCTCTGGTGAAGCCTGCCTGGGACTGGATCTGTGTCAGTGTGACCTTGGAGTTGGGTTCCACTCCCACCCTGGCACAACATCCCCCTCCTGCTGGCCTTCTAATCTGTCTTTGTCTGGAAAATGATCTCAGCCCATTCTTTTGTGGGTTCTGCTGCTCCAGGAATTGTCCTATGGAGTTATTTGGAGGGGTTTTTTTTTGGAAGTGATGGTGATGTGAGTTCTGAGAGCTTTATCAGGATTTTACATCTTTCAGGGACCTTTAGTCCAACTTCCTCACTTTTTTTAATGGACGAAGAACCTGAAGCCCAAAGAGGGGATGAGATACCCCTAGGTCCACACAGTAAGCTAATGGGCCAAACTCGAACTATGACTTCAATCGTATCACTTAGGAAAGAATTTTGACAGATATAGGCACAGTCAGGGACATTAGAAATACACACACACACAAACCACACACACACACAGCTTCTTGTTGTCTTGTCCATTGTGGCATAGATCTAAGAATGGCTACACACCACTGGGGGAAATATTACCTATCTAGAGAGAAAAAGTAACAAGGTTAAGGGTCCCAGCTGTCCTCAGAAACCAGGTAGTTCACAGCTATGTCATATACAGGGACCTAGCGCCTTCAGCCAGAGCTCCAGAGTAACTGAAGATCAAGGCACACCAAAAGTAAAGCCAATAAGGAGACTGAAAGGGACCCTGGAAGAAATGGCAGATTTAATTGCAGACCACTGCCAGGCAATGTCAGACCAATTACAAGGGACATATAGCCCAGGAGAATAAAACCTACAGACTATCTGCTGAGGGTTAGTGCAAAGGGCACAGAAATGATTAGAGGATTGTGAGGAACAGAGGAAAAGGTCTTGAGGTAGAGATATTAACCTGGGTTCCATGAACTTATTTTTTTAAAAAAGTGATTCGAGATAGTTTTTTTTCAAGATAGTTTTCCTTTGTAATCATTTATTTTATCCTAAACATTTAAATATATATATAGAATATATATTATATATGATCAGTATATATAAAATCAATATAGTTCTTCTGAGAAAGGATCTACAGGTTTCTACAATCTGCTAAAAGGGATTTGTGAAAAAGAGGAAGTGCTAGAGGAATGGACATATATCTCCAAACTGGAAAGTAGGGAGGGGGAATTAGAAAAGGGCAATGAACGAGGGAAGAAGTGCTTGTGCTTATGGATTTCCATTCTTATATGTCATCTCTTTTTCAAAAACAGTCAATCTCGGAGCTAGTAGGAGGGGACATTAGACCATCTACCCCAATTCCCTAAATCTAGAGATAGGAAGAGACGTATTCAAACTCTCTCCTCTGACACATCCTGCCTGGTATGAGCGTGGTCAAGTCACTTAAACTTTTTTTTAACTTAAAATTGTTTTTCACTTAACCTTTTAATACCTGAGACAACTTTTGTGTTTTTGTTTTTATTTGTTTGTTTGTGTTTTTGTGGGGCAATGAGGGTTAAGTGACTTGCCCATGGGTTCTCACAGCTAGTGTGTCAAGTGTCTGAGGCCAGATTTGAGCTCATGTCCACTGTACCACATTAGCTGCCCCAAGACAACTCTCTCTTAAGATAGATATTCTTTTAAAAGAAGTAATAATTGTTACTTAAAGTTTTGAGTTCCAAATTTTATCCTTCATTCCCTTTCTCCTGAGGGGTAAGCAATCAGATATAGGTTATAATATGCAATTATGTAAAAACATTACCATATTAGTAAATTTGCATAAGAAAATTTGATAAAAGAAAAATGAAAAAGTGAAAAATAGCACGCTTCAGTCTGTGTTCAATCAATATCAGTTCTTTCTTTGGAGGCAGATAGTAGGCTTCATCATTAGTCTTTTGGGATAGTCTTGATCATTGTATTGCTGAGGATAGTTAAGTCATTCACAATTCTTCATCAAAACAATGCTGTTGTCACTGTGCACACATTCTCCTGGTTCTGCTCACTTTATTATACATAGTTCATACAAGTCTTTATAGGTCTTTCTGATATCATTCCTGCTTGTCATTTCTTATAGCACAATCATATACCAGAGCTTGTTTAGCCTTTCCCCAACTGATGCGCATTCCTCTGATTTCCAATTTTTAGCCACCACAAAAAGCTGCTCTAAATATTTTTGTACAAATAGGTCTTTTTCTCTTTTTTGGGATGTCTTTGGGATATAAACCTAGCAATGGTATAAGACAGACATTCTTAACCAAGGATCTGTGATAAATATATATGTATATATATATAATATACATGTATATACACACACATATATGTATGCACACATACATATATAAATCTGTGTGTATATACACACATATACACATATAGACATACACAAATGTATTTGAATATAGTTTCCTTGTAATCCTATGAGTTTTATATTATGCATATAAAAAACTTTATTTTGGGGAAGCCTCTCACTAGATTAGTTCAATATTAACTCTTCTCCTTTAGACCATAATTACAAAGAGGATCATGGGTTATAGAATTAAAGTGCTTAGAAAGGATCTGGTCCAACAATCACTGAAGGCCTAGAGATGGGCAAGTGAGTCTGTCAAGGTCACCCAGAGAGTTGATAGAACCTACATATCTGGACTCCCAGACTGATAGTCTTTTCATTCCCTTCCTGAAAAATTGTTTGTTTTTTGTGGGGCAATGAGGGTTAAGTAACTTGCCCAGGGTCACACAGCTAGTGTGTCAAGTGTCTGAGGCCAGATTTGAGCTCAGGTCCACTGTACCACATAGCTGCCCCAAGACAAATTCTTAAGATAGATATTCTTTTAAAAGAAGTAATAATTTTTACTTAAAGTTTTGAGCTCTAAGAGGATGATAATAACAATAGATAGCATTGACATAGGGCTTCAGGTTTCAAACAGACTACACATGGATTCTCTTGGCAAGCCCAGTTTTTTTGTTTTGTTTTGTTTTTTGCCAGGCAATGAGGTTAAGTGATTTGCCCACTGTCACACAGCTAGTAAATCTCAAGTGTCTGAGGCTGGATTTGAACTCCTGAATCCAGGGGCAGTGCTTTATCCACTGTGCCACCTAGCTGCCCCTAGCAAGCCCAGTTTTAACAAGGAACCAGCCTTGAGGGAACTTTCAGCATGCCCAATTTGTCTACCATGTAGTTGGGGTAGCCTTCTTTGAATGGCTTGCCTGAATCTTTAAAACTGGTGACACAGCACCATTCGCTTTTTGCCAACATCTTTTTGGGCTGAGGTGCCTTTTCACGCAACTCATGTGCTGAGCCAGTGTGGATCCCAATTAATTGAATTGTTGGGAGGGGAGGGGCTGTCTTTCCTTTGCTAATCGATGACTATCCAAAGAAAATCTTACTTCACATTTTGTCAAGGAGATCCTGCCCATGCACATAAAATGCTGTTGCATTTGGAAGCAAAGGGAAGCTGCCAACTAGAATCTCCCCCATTCCATCAAAGTTCACCTCTCCTTTAATTTCCCAGTTATTGATGGGGGGGGTTAGTAGGCAGAGATCTGAAGATTCAGGGAGTACCCTGGGCTGCAGTACATGATTGATGCTAGGGTCCCTTTTTGTAGTGAATTAGCAGAAATGGGAGAGAGTTGGAACAAGAAGAAAAGTTTGGTCCTCTCCAGCCTTCTTGCCTTCCCAGTCTCTGGCCTGATGAGCTGTCAGTCAGCATCAGGCCATCCAGTGAGGGCAATAACAACAAATTAAAACTATCATTACTGATCTAATACTGATTGACAGCTTAGCCAAGATTAGCTATTCTCCAGGCAAGAGTGAGTCTGAGACATCTCAGATAGGCAGACTAGACAGGAGAGGGTGGATATAAGAGAAAAGACAATGGATATAGATAGGGATGAGGAGAATACACAGAGTTAACAGAGACAGAGGGGTTGGGGTACATGTACAGAATACTTAGCACATTGCAGGCAGCAAGATGGTACAGGGGATAGAAATCTGGAACTGAAGTCAGGAACACTTTTGTTCAGATATGGACATTTACCAACCATGTGACCCTGGGCAAACCTTTTAACCTCTGTCTGTCATAGTGTCTTCATCTGTAAAATACTACTTACCTCTCAGGGTTGTTGTGAGGATAAACTGAGACAATATTTGTAAAGTGCTTTCCAAATCTTAAAGTGCTATATAAATCCTAGCTATTAATATTAGTGTTGAATTGAGAAAGCAGAGTTAATATAAGTTACAAACTTCCTAAAAAATCTCCTGCCTTACCCACACACATTTAGACACAGAACCTAAGTAATTTTTCAAAGGACATTGAAAGGCAGGTCTAATCCTCTTATTTTTCAATAAGGAAATTAAGTCCCAGAGAGAGAAAGTGATTTGTCCAAGGTTACATAGGTAGTAACTAGCAGGGGTGGAAATTCGACCTTAATTTCTCCGACTTGAAATCCATGGCTCTTTCCAAGGCACTGTGCCAAGGCAGGTTTATTTTGTAATTCAGGTGTCCCAGTTGTTCTCTTCTCCTTATCCACCCCCACCATCCTCCTACATGCATGTCTTTTTAAGAGGAAAGTACAGGGATGGCTGGCACATAGCTATGCACACTAGCTAGGATGAATTGTCAGGTAGTGATGGCTCTCCAAGGTAGTGACTGCTGTTCTAAGCTCCTATTGCAGCTGGTTTTTCCCCAAATACTTTGCTTTCCTGGATCCCCATAAGCCCTGAACTTATGTGAACCCTCCCAGTTATCCTGATTCTGTCTGGACTTTCCAATTCCACTTAATCCATCTCTTGTGGCATGAAGAATCCTATTACTCTCTCTCCAATAGGAACTTGACTTCATACTAAGACCATGGTTTTGTTATCTCCCTCATAGAGATAGGCAGTTAGGTGGTGCAAAAGGACAGCAGGATGGCACAGTAGATAGAGTGCAGGGCTGGAGTCAGAAACATCATCTTCCTAGAGCTGAAATATGCCTTAGTACACTAACTAGCTATATGACCGCGACCCTAAATCACTTCATAACCCTGTTTGCCTCAGTTTCCATTCTCTGTCACATGCGCTGGAGAAGGAAACTGGCAAACCATTCTAGTATCTTTGCCACGAAATTCCAAAATGGATCATAAGAGTTGGAGAGAACTGAACAACACCCCTATGACCATTCAGCTCCACTCCCTTTGGAGCATGGCCCTTTTTGTCTCTTTAACTCCTCCCTGCCTGACAGTGGTTAATTAGATGCTCTGAGCATATTGTTTATAGCGGTGGCTTAGAAGAGTCAGGGTAGCCTTGGACCATGGTGGCTGTCAGCTTGGAGGAGAAAGTGGTTAGATGAGGGAGTTGTATGAGAACATGATGGCATTAAAGCAACAGCAGCAGCAACAATAGAAACAAGAGTTATGTGGTGGGTTGAGTTGTGCAACACCTCTGGCATCTTTCTGATTCAGTATTAATCACTTGGCTGATTTTCCATTCCATAAGCTAGCCAATAAACATGTATAAGCACTATATTGTGCCAAGTCCCTGTAAGTGCTGGGGATACAAAAAGAGGCAAAAGTCAGCCCTGACCTCAGGGAGCTTATAGTCTAATAACTAACTGGCTTTCTGCTCATATTATCGTCTTAGACTACTCTAATCTTGCAAAAATCCCTCAAAAGTCCAAAGGGCTATAAAAACTGTGCATATCCTTTGACCCAGTAATACCCACTATTAGGTCTATATCCCCAAAGAGATCATAAAAAGGGAAAAAGGGACCCACATGTACAAAAATATTTATAGCTGCTCTTCTTTGTGATATGCAAAGAATTGGAAATTGCAGAATTCCCATCAATTTGGGGAATGGCTAAACAATTTATGTTATATGAATGTAATGAAATATTATTTTGCTGTAAGAAATGATAAGCAGGTGGATTTCAGAAAAAACTTGGAAAGAATTATATGAATTGATGCTGAGTGAAATGAGCAGAACCAGGAGAACACTGTACACAGTATCAGCGGACTTAACTCTTCTCAGCAATACAATGATCTAAGATAATTCCAAAGGACTCATGACAGAACATGCTCTCCACATCCAGAAAAAAGAATTGTGGAATCAGGATGCAGATTAAACCATACTGTTTCCACTTTTTTTGTTTGTTTGTTTTTCTTTTTTGAGGTTTTTCCCTTTTGTTCTGATTTTTCTTTCACAACAAGACTAATGCAGAAATGTTTAATGTGATTGTACATATATAACCTATTTCAGATTGCTTGCTGTCTTGGGGAGGATGGAGGGAAGGAAGAGAGGGAGAAACATTTGGAACTAGAAATCTTATAAGAACAAATGTTGAAAACTATCTGGAAAATAATAAAATACTTTTATGATTAAAAAGACAATGAAAAAGCAAAAGATAGAAGTAAAAGTGTATTAATAAAAAGTCCCTTAAAAAATAAAACAGAAACATCTGATAGTGACCAATCCTGGGCTTTCAGTTTAAGTTTGTTGGGGGTCACTATCCAATTTATTCCACTTCTCCTCCAGACAGAGACAATGAAATTCTTTTTCTAGTGCTCTAAGTTTTACAAAGTACTTCTTATCCTGCCAACAACCAGATCTAGTTAACTGCTTGTATTATCTTACCATTGGATGCCACTAACACCCACCCACCTGAATTAGCTCAGAGGTTTGGGAGTGCAGGGGGAGAGGGGAAAGGGGAAATCTCAAGCTCACCCTAACAGTTATTCACAGGACCCAACTGGGTAGTTCTGAGTGAATGGGCAACTCTGGTTCTCAGAGTCTGTAAATGGACAACCCTAATTCTCAGAGTCAGTGACCTTCTAATCCTCATCCTTTACCTAGGATGATGTTCACTCCTTGCTAAAGGGTATAGGGACTTTTGGCTTAACCCAATCAGAATTCAGTTCTTGAGTCCCCATCCACTAGTGAACATCACTTACTTCTTTGAACTTTCTATATTTCACTGAATTCTCATCTTGATATTAAGGAGGATAACTTTACAGAAAACTGACCAATACACTTGGATATGACATATAGTTGTTCTTGCTCTTAGGATAGAATCAATAAGCAAAGAAATGGTACTTAATAATGACCACATAATGCATAATAAAATAATCAAGCATCTACCAAGAAGCCATGAGCCTGCCACTCTCAAGGAGTGGGTTGATCTGACCCCAAGAGTTCTAGGAAATGTATAGTTTGTGTTGATTTTGTTCCTCACAGCAGCAGTCCTGCAAGCAAGCAAATCAATGCTCATACAGGGAACATACTCATGCTTCCAGCAGGACCAGTCATCAGATGCTGAGGTAAAATCTCTGGAGGACCTCTCCACAATTGGGATAGGTCATGATCTGTGTAGATTCAGGTTCTCAGCTCTAGATATAGTTAGCTGATAATTTCCCCTAGATATAGTTAGCAAGTTAGCTAGATAAAGCATTTATTAAGACATTCTATGTTTCAAACACTATGCTATACACTGGGGATAAAAATAAAAGTAGATTAGACATCCCTACCATTAAGGAACTTAAGTTCAATTGGGTGAAGATAATACATAAAGAGGACTGAGGGGGGTAGGAGGAGGTGGTACACCCAGAAGAGCTGTGGAGGCCTGGAATCAAGTAAGATAAACCTGAAGTTGGCCAAGCAAGTACCCTTGCTGAATCTAGGTGAGGAATCCAGTTTTCTGGTGGGTTGGGAATGGAAATGATGGCTCAAGTGAAGCCAACATGGCTGAAGGTTTTTGGGAAATGCTGCAGAGGGCTGGAACTGAAGAAGATATATTTAGAGTGGACCTATCATAGCTTCACAGTAGTTCTAGGAGCTAGTCCAACATGGGGAAGGGTGAGTGAGCTCAGTGGCCATTCCTGGTAAGAAGTCTGCCACTAGCATTGGCTGACTTTTCCACTTAGGAAGAAGATAAGACCCTGAAGCTAGTTTTCTTACCACCACTCCTTATAAGGTTGGAAGATTTAGCAAGAAGAATGCTACATCCATGGACAGCAGAGTCAACAAATCTAGCACAGAAATCTTTCTCCAATGCACCAGCCTGCTTCTTGATCAAATCCCCTGGGGATATACTTTTCCTAGTAGTTATGGACTTATTTTCTTCAAGGCCCCTGGCCCTGGGGCAGTCATAGCTATTCACATGTCTTGTATGCCTTGGCTTTGAACAAAAAGAAGAGTTCCCTGTGCATCATTATGTTTGGGGAGCTGCATAATTTGTTCAGCATGTGGGTGGCAAGAGCCTCCTAAGTCAATGGCTTTATCATCATGGTCATAGTGACCCTGTCTGTCTATTCCCCTGACAGATTTTCATCTTCATTGTGGATCTCTATAGCTATTAGAGATGAAAACAATGATGCTTTAAAAATTGAGATTGCCAATTAACATGAAGTTGCCAACTTCAGTCCTTCCCATAAATGAAAGACAGAGGACTTACCCTCTGCCCTACAACTGGACCCTACGGACCATTGGTCTTATCATCTACTCTGCCTATGTGCTTTCCTGACTAATGGGACTTGCCATCTGCTCTGTAATCAAGCTTTCCTATAAGGATTGTCTCTTCCAATTAGAATGTTAGTTCCTCAAGGGTAGGATATCAAAAATTAAGTACTCTTCATTTTGGGCACTAATTTTGCAGAGATGAATTTATCACTTAGTAGTTTTTAATTCTGACCATCTTTGCTTGGACAGAGCAAAATGTGAAAGGGACATAGTTTTCCATGTCTTCGCAAATCTTTTTAACCAAGATATATTCTAGTATTTTGTAAGTTCAATAACAGAGACAATCTCCATAATTAATATTAAACAAGGAGACAAAGTATAGACAATTGTTTCTGGTTCATCAGACAAAATAATTAGTCAGCTGACTTTTGGGCAGGGGGAGAATCATTTTCCTAAAAATTCAATCCCTGTTTAACTACTCCCTTTAAGGATTCTTATTTCCACTTGGTCAAAGAAGACCTCAAGAGATACTGCTGTAATTGAATTAAATCAAAGACTTATTTTGGTCTGATTATTATCCTGCTCTATTCAAGGTTTGGGGAGAAAGAAGGAATTATTCAGGGGTATACTGGTAAATGTTTAATAATTGACTTTCCAGAAAGAAAAAGTCCACAGGACAAAGTTTTAAGTTTAATCTGTATAATTAACATTTTTTCCATGATTTTCTTAAGTCTAAATCAATTAAACCATAAATCAAGTCCTGATTTATAGCTATTTACCAGCTTCTGAATTATAAATGCTAACACTGAAAATTTAACAATCAATTCATGTGAGCAGGTTTGAGCTCACCTCCAGCACAACCACTGGAACTTTAAAGCAGAGTAATTGTTTACCTCCTGCCCTCATCTAGTCAGCACCCTAATTCTGTCTTCAAGGAGTATGGGATTTTCCCTGATCTCTGGCTTAGTACCCTTAGGAATAGCTTATACCTTTGAAAAGGGTGTTGCGAAATTTTCTACCAAGACGTTGATTAGTACTGATGTTTTTTTTTTATTTTATTTTTTTGGAACCAAGGACTTCAACTAAAGTATTATCCTAACATTATTCATTATACATAGCCTAAAAAGGGAACAAGCATGAGGAAGATTCTACAAAGGAATTGGCATATAATGGTTGTCGTCTTTTCATCTTCGAAGAGGACCAAAATGACATTATATTGGGGTCAATGTGCGTCTGACTGTGACTGATCAGACCAATATGAGCTCAGAAGACTCTACCACAGGGTGGGCTCAAATAGTCCATATGAACATTTCATAGGAGATGCATCTAAATTTGTATATCTTATGTTTCCTTTGAGCTGCCACCAATTTGCTTTGCTCACAGAGAACAGCATCTTCTTTGATGCGGGCATGCCATGCTTGGCAGTCCTGTGCCATTGTTTCCCCTGTCTCCAATTGGTTCCAAAGTTCTTCAGAGAGACCTTGAGATTGTCCTTGTATCATTTCTTTTATTTTTATTTTTTTAGTGAGGCAATTGGGGTTAAGTGACTTGCACAGGGGTCACACAGCATGTTAAGTGTTAAGTGTCTGAGGCCTGATTTGAACTCAGAACTCCTGACTCCAGTGCCTGTGCTCTATCCACTGCACCACCTAGCTTCCCCCCTTTATCATTTCTGACCTCCATATGAGCCCTCACCTTGTGTGAGTTCTCTGTAATTAGTATTTTAGGCAAAAGTACATTTGGTATTTGATGATGTGGCCAGCCCATTTAGAGTTGTGCTCGCTACAGTAGAGTAGAAATGGTTGAGAATTCAGCTTGAGAAAGGACCTTAGTGTCCATTGCCTTTTCTTGTCAGGTGATCTTTAGAATCTTTCTAAACAATTCAAATGGAAGTGATTCAGTCACCTGGTGTGGTGCTGGTATACTGTCCAGTTTTTACAGGTTATATAATGAGGTCAACACAACAGCCCTGTAGACTTCAGTTTGGTAGTCAGTCTAATACCCCTTCTCTCCCACACTTTCCTTCAGAGCCTACCAAACACTCAGCTAGCTCTGGCAATGTGCAATCAACCTCGTCATCTCTGTGGACATCCATGGAAAGTATACTTGCCAAGGTAAGTGAATTTATCCACAGTATTCAAAATTTCTTCGTTTTTCTGTAACAGTGGCTCCACATGTGGATGGTGTGGTGCTGACTGATGGAGAACCTCTGTTTTCCTGGTGTTGTCAGGCAAAATTTAAACACTGGTAGGCAGTGAAATCAATTGATACTCTGTTACATCTCTTCTTCAGAGGCTGCATTGAGTGTATGAGTATCAGTGAACAAAAAGTTTCATCCCAATCCTCCCTCCACTTTAGTTTTGGCTTGTAGCTTTTTTTTTTTTTTTTTCAAATTTACTTAATTTGTTGTCAGTGTGGTAGCTGACCTTGATTCCATTTTTGTACTTGTTGAAAGCATGTGACCTACATCACTGAAAAACTCATGCACATGGTAAGTGTTTAATAAATACTAATCCATTCCGTACTATTCCATGAGGAATGGGGTAGCCAGATGGCATAATGGCCAGAGCACTAGGCTTGATGTAGGAAGACTGAGTTCCTTGGCTTCCTTCGCATCTCAAGTATAATCCTATATTGCAAGATGACTTTGCCATTCTTCCTTTTTTTTTTAAAAGTGAGGCAATTGGGGTTAAGTGACTTGCCCAGGGTCACACAGCTAGTAAGTGTTAAGTGTCTGAGGCCGGATTTGAACTCAGGTACTCCTGACTCCAGGGCCGGTGCTCTATTCACTGCGTTACCTAGCTCCCCCTCAGATTATTTCCAAGTTAATCTGTATCTATAGGGACTGTACGGGATGGTTTGCATGTTGTATCCCCTGGTAGACTGAGCTTCTGAGGGTTGGAAGGATCTCCTTTGTGTGTATGTTTCCCCAACTCTTAGCTCGATGCCTTTCCCATTTGAAAACTTAATATACACTTGATGACTTGGTATAACGAGGTGGTATCCATATAATAGATCTTTGTGGGCTTCTAAATTTAGAACAAGGCTTTTTACGTTTTTTCCACTCGTGACCCCTTTTTGCCTGGAGAAATTTCTATGCAACCCTAGGTAAATAGGTATATAAAACAGTATACATATAACCTTTTAACTGTTGCCAAATTTTTTTCAACCCTCCCACATTCAGTTATGTGACCCCATATGGGGTTCTGACCCACAATATAAGATGCAAGGATTCAGAAATCCACAAATTAACACTCTGTTTTATTGTATTTATATTTATTTTGTTCAACCTGACCTGATGTTTATTTTTTTAATGCATCTATAAAGTCATCTTTTGTTATTCTTTCACTGCCTAAACGATTTCTTTAGGGAACTAGAAAATGTATTTCATGTATTTTTGGGGTAAAATCCTTTTTCACAGTGGTGCTTTCCAGGACAAGAGCACCATTTGAATTGTGTGAAAAATTTCTGAAAAGACCACAAAAAAGTTGAAACAAAACCCCTCTTATCGGTTAACTCCAGCCATTCCCAAAATGGGGGGCCTTTTTGATCAGCCTCCACAGGGTATTGTTCCCGGATCGAAATGTCATCCCACTCCCGAGAACAAGAATTTTTCCCTGTTCAAAGAAGGCAGAGGTCAAGAAGACCCGATATATTTCTTGTTTTCTTGGGGGTGGGGGGTGGGGCCATGAGAGTTAAGTTACTTGCTCAGGGTCACAGCAGCTAGTAAGTGGTCAAGTGTCTGAGGCTGGATTTGAACTCAGGTCCCCTTGAATCCAGGGCGGGTACTTTATCCACTGCACCACCTAGCCACCACTGCCCCAGTTTATATTTAACTTGGCTTGACTGCACTCAGCAGCACATGGCCCTCAGGTGTTTGGCACTTCTGGTGGACAAGTATGGTGGACCAAGAGCAGAAGAAATCTACACTGGAATCCTAACTCTGATACATCCTCCTTGTGTGGTGTGATCATGGGCACGTCACAGCTTTGCTTTTCTCATGAAAAAAAAATGTGTACAGTCCTTTCCAAACCTCAAGCTCTATGTAAATGTCAGCTGTTGTTATTATATGCGAACCTATTTCCACATGCCAGGCTCCTAACCCCCTTGCCTCACACAGCCCCAGCGGCAATATGATGGAGCTTGGGCTTTGTTGCTTCAGGTGGGTGCTAGGTTGTTTTTCATTGACTCCATAAATCTTGCAGTCAGTGGAAACAAAATTGCCTTTCTCTTCCAGTGTGGCTAAAAGAACAACCAGCCTATGGCTACCCTGTGATACATTGTGTGATAATTGAATACTAGGAGTCTCTGAAGGAGCTACGTGCTTTTTTTTTCCCCCAGAAGATTTCCTTTGCTCTGCTTCCCTCAAGAAAACACATGCATTCTGATTCAATCTGGCTCCAATCTTCCCCACCCTCCATCCTCCCTGTCACTCACCCCAACCCCCCCACAGATATTAACAAAACTCCTTCATGAAATGTGATTAGGAAATCACAGAGAAGTTAAGAGTTGTGGTTAGAGAAAAGAGGCAGCTTTCCCTCAGAAAGGACTAAAAGGTCAGGTAAAGGAAAGTTTATATATCAGTCTAAAGCAAAATTTAACAAAAGGAAATGTAGTTTCTCATGGCTCACGTTTTGTGAACCCACATGGGCTCTCCTTTCCTAAGTGTTTAATAAATGGCTTTAGGATTTTGATGGGGTAAAGAAATATTTTAACATACCTACCGGTATTTCTAGATGTATTATTGATTGATTTCAAAAGCAAGGCATTTGTCTACTTTCAGTCTTTCGAAACCTCCTGTTCACTATGCATTTCTAGAGGTTATTCAAATAGGATCATTGTAAGCTCATTTAGCAGTCCAGGAAATAATCATCTCAGCTGTTCAATTTTAAAAAGGACATTGATGAGCAAGAAGAGAAGCAGGTAGTAAGGATGGTAAGGTGTTTGAAAGCTGTGTCATTCAAGAAAACAGTTGTGGGGCAGCTAGGGGGCACAGCAGATAGAGCACTGGTCCAGGAATCAGGAGGATCTGAGTTTCAAAGTTTGACCTCAGTTAGTAACTGTGTGACCCCTGAGCAAGTCACTTACCCTGATTATCTTCCCCCCAAAAAGTGGATAAAAAAGAAACAGTTGAGAGAACTGGGGATTTTAGGCTGGAGAAGAAAAGACTTTTAAAAGGATATCATCACTCTTTTCAAATATTTGAAGGGGGGCCACATAGAAGAGAGTAAACTTATTATTTCCTGTGGTTTCAGAGGGCAGATCTAGGATCAATGAGTTCACTTCTACAGTGAAGATGTAAGCATTTAATAATAATGTTTTCCATTCATTCATTGGGGAGTGAGGTCAAGAAGTGATTCATTAGGGCATGAACATGTTTTTAAAAAAGAATAAAAGAAATTAAAGGATTTAGATTTGAAAGGAACCTCATACAGGGGAGGAAACTGAGTCCCATACAGGTGAAGTTGCTTGCTCAAGTTCATTTGGATAACAGAATCATAAATTTAAATTTTGGAGGGAGCATAGAGTTAATTTAGTCCAATCCCTTTATTTTACAGATAAGCAAACCAAGGCCCCAAGAAGTTAAGTGAGTTATCCAATGTCACATAAGTAAGAAGCAGATAAGCCAGAATTTGAACCCAAGTCCTCTGACTCCAACTCCATCTCTCTTTACACTCCATGTCCTCTCATCTCTCAAGTTCCACAAATGTGAGGGTCATTCCATTCCATTTTGATTTTTTAATTCCATTCCATTTTACCTTAACATTTACCTACTCTTTAAGGCATTGTACTATGCCTAGCATACAAAGATATATGAATAATCCCTTTCTGCAATAGAACACCTCCTAATTTAATTTGTCTACCTCATAAGGGTCATGAAGGGCAGAGGAAAGGAACTGTGAAAAAGATTACAACAATTAATAATTGCTCGAATTTGTTTATCTTTTTAAGCTTGGTATTCTACTGATGGCATCATAATGACATATTAACTTGCTATGTGACCTTAGGTGAGTCACTTCACTCATCTAGGTCTCAGTTTGCTACCTCTTATGATTAAGTCAAATTTAGAAATATGCTGTGCCCAGCATGTTAGACTAAGGAGATTCTGAAGTCCTTTCCATGACCTATATGCTTCTCCAGTGACCTTTGGTATACCCGTATGATGATGCTTTGGCGATTGTGGTGCTCTAATATTTGAAACCATGCCTTTACCCCCAGAAGAACATTTTTATTGCTATTAAAAAAAAAAGATGGGGTTCTGTGCCTGAAGAAACTTAGCTTCATTAAAAGCACTATATATTTTTCTCAATTCAGGTCTAATCCACTCTTTTCATCTTATTCGATTCTAGTACCTGCTCATTGTTCTTTTGAAGTTTCCTATCCATAGATATTCTCTATTTCTATCATCTCCATCTCTATCTTTGTCTCTGTCTCTACCTCTCTAACTCCAGATGTGTTAAATGTAGATATATCTATGTATTTATATATAGACATATTGATAGATTGTATATAGGAATATAGACAGATATAGATACACAGAGATCAATCTATATCTATATATTTATGTATCATATGTACATAGTATATATTATATGTAACATTTAATAGAATATATTCATCTACATATCTATTTTATATAATTGTGACAATTAAAAGTATGAGGACATAGTTCTGTGTAATTTAATAATTTCATTAATAAGCCCAAAATGTTATAAATAAAAGCATGGTCATTTGCCCATCTCTCTCAGACCAAAGACAATCATGTTGGTGGGGCACAGAGCTTATAATAACTAGTTGATCAATGGGGACAAGAATTGATCCTTACACAGATTATCTTAAGCTTTGGGCCATCAATTCAAAGAATTCCTCCTCTTCAATAGGGGGACCAAGTGGACACACCTTGAATGAAGAAGGATCTGTTCCACCCAAGCCTGAGTAGAACACAAAGAGTTTCCCTACCTTAAATTCCTTGAAAGCTTGGGATGAGTCTGACCACGATGAGAGAGATTCAATTTTATTATCACTCTTTTTTTTGTTTGTTTTGTTTTTGTCAGGATAATGAGGGTTAAGTGACTTGTCTAAGGGTCACACAGCTAGTGTCAAGTGTCTGAGGCCAAATTTGAAATCAGGTCCTCCTGAATCCAGGGTCAGTGCTTTATCCACTTTGCCACCTATCTTATTATCAAGGAGAAATTTGACCTCTAAAAAGTCAGGGCTTTGGTATAAGTGGGGAGCTCTTAATCTTCCCAAGATATTAGTTAAAAAAATCATTTCTCACATATAATATTTTCCATATGTTATGAATAAATATAATATTAATGTTGTATACCTTAAGTATAGTATGTTATTGTTTAGTTATTCAGTCATGTCTGACATTTTTGTGACCTCACTTGAGGTTTTTCTGGAGAAGATACTGGAGCGTTTGCTTCTCCAGCTCATTTTTAGAAGAAGAAACTTTGGCAAACAAAGTTAAGAGACTTAACCCAGGATCACAAAGCTAAGTAAGTGTCTGAGGCTGGATTGAACTCAGGTGTTCCTGACGTCAGGCCAGTGCTCTATGTACTGTACCATCTAGCTGCCCATATATAGTATATATTCATCCTGTATAATATATAAATAAATCTAATCTATATATGAATATAATCTATCTACCCATATAATCAATTTGTATATTTATGATAGAGACAGAGCTAGGTCTATCTATATATATTAAGTATAGCATATATTTGATATATGGTATGTATACATATAGTCCTATATATATTAGATATATATTTAGATGGTATAATTATATATTCATATATAGAGACAAAGTATATATGTATATATAGATATTTCTACCTCTATATAAATATATCTATCTTCTATATGTCTGTCCATATATCTTTATTACATACATTGATGTACTAACTTAGGTGCAGCTTGGTGGTTCTAGATGGAATGCTGGACTTGGAGTCAGGGACGCCTAAGTTTAAATCTTCCCTTAGACACTTATTAGATTTAAGATCCTGGGCAAGTCACTTAACTACTTTTAGCTTCAGATTCCTCATTTTAAAATGGAGATAATAACAATATGTAAATCCCTGGGTTATTTTAAGGATAAAATAAAATACTATATTAAGCACTTGGACTGACCCTCCAACTGTTTGGCATAGTCTGCATGCTGTACATTTTTCATCCATTTAATTTTCCTGTATGGATAGCTGGAACTTATGAGTCACCATGGTTCTTATGCCAGAGGTTCTGCAGTGTTCTGGGGCTTGATCCAATAAGCACAATGTTATATATACAGGAGTACCTAGAGAAATTAATCACCAGTAATATAGAATTGCTTTTTTCATTTATGCTCTGCGCAGGACATCTTCCATGACAGTGGCAAAACACCTTTTGTGAGCATATGTCTCCCAGTTTTTATGCCTGGCTTGACCTATTGTTGAACAGATGGTTGTTGAGAAGTTACATCTTTGGTTTCATTTATCATGAAATATTGAATGAACTTAATAGAGAAAGCCTCAAAGGATATGCCAGCAGGCTGTGTTTTGCTTTTTGATTTAAATTGTTTTTCTTCTTATTCTTTTTTGTAATTAACAACCAATAAGCACAGTGGGATCTTGTATTTTCTGCACCTTTCAGTCAATAGTGTGGACTATCAAGAAGTGGTTTGCTAAAGAAAATCATTTGCAAAAATCCATTTCTTTCTCATTTTTTCAATAACTATAATAACTGGGTACTTCTGGAGCACTTTTAAAGATTAAATAATATTTCACACACATCATTTAATTTTAAGCTTCACCATAAAATCCCTATGTATAGGTACAACAGACCTCATTGAATCCTTTCAGTTGTGCCTGAATCTTTGTGATCCCCATTTTTTTTTTGGGGGGGTTAGAGATATCAGAGTGGTTTACCATTTCCTTCTCCAGCTCATTTGACAGATGAGGAAACTGAGGCAAACTCGGTAAATGGACTTGCCTAGGGTCACACAGCTTGGAAGTCTATGAGACTTGATTTGAACTTATGCAGATGAGTCGATTCCCTGATTTTAAGTCCAGTGATCTCTCCACTGACTTTCCTAACTGCCCTACATCAAGCATTATCACCTTCATTTTTACAGATGGGGAATACTGAGACTGAGATGAATTATATTCATACCGAGGTCGGGCTTTTAGTAAATGACAGACAGGATTTTTTTTTCAGGGGAATATTGATAATCAAAATAAGTCTCTTTTCCAAAATTTCCTTTTGGATTTTTAAAGTATCTGAGGGCTCATTGAAAAAGCCAGGTTGAAGTTTCTGCAATTGTTTTCAGGGGTCTTTACATTATTGTTCTGTCTTCCAATTTGCTATTAATTTGAACTTTTTAATCCACTTAGTTGGTGGTCTGATTCCTGCAATAGTAACTAATTATTTTTTGTCTAAGATAGATCGATTGGGTGATGGTAATTTTTTAGTGCTTGTCAATTCTAGCACACTCAAAATTCTCTTGTGGGAGAAAATATGAATGATATTTATGCATATATGCATACATATATGTGTATATGATATATATGCACCATAGATCATACGTTCATAAATACACATACATTATGTCTTCAGAATGGTCTATAAGCCTTTGGCCTATAAGCCATTTTCCAGCATTTTTTTTTTGTGTGTGTTATCATCCTCTGTGATCACCTAAATTGTATTTATTTTCTCTAAACTTGCAGATTTATTTTCCCCTTAAAGTTGAAATTGTTTCTCGGTCAAATTATATACCATTTTTATTCTAGAATTTGATAGCAAATACCTCTCCATATGCATGATTGTATGGTAAACCAGCCTCTGTGTTTAGGAAAGGGAGATGGAGAGAAAGCAGAATGTAGAACTTATATATTCAAGTAAGATTTATTGAAAGATACAGCTCACAGGCGGGCTTTAGGCATAGCCAAGTCTGTATGCAGTACAATGCAGTAGGGCGGGCGTAGCTCTAATGAAGATCTGATGACCAGTCAGTCTTCCCCTTTTGGAAAGGAGAGGTCTCTTCTATGCCATGTGTTAGTCAGTTTCCCTCACAATAGTGGTTCTTAGGCAGAGATTTGGTGGGGAGGAAATATGAAGTGTGTTATCATTTCTTGCCTCTGCTCCCAGGTCACTTTTTGGATTCTTCAGTATTGTGATTAGTTAAATTGGATGAAGGTAGTGGGAGTAGTCTGAATCACTCCCATAGTTTGATTTTGGGCTTGTTAATTTCTTTTCTTTTTTCTTTCTTTTTTTTTTTTGGGGGGGGGGGCAATGAAGCTTACGATAACTTGCCCAGGGCCACACAGCTAGTAAAGTGTCAAGTATCTGAGGTCGAATTTGAACTCAGGTTCTCCCCAAATCCAGGGCTGGTCCTTTAGCCACACTGCCACCTAGCTGCCCCCAGGGCTTGTAATTTCTACACAGAAAAGCTGCTCTTTAGGACTTTGGCTGAGCTCTGGAAACATTCCAAAAGCCTGAGAGCTCATCCTTCTCCCAGGTGCCCATTAGTTCCCATAGGCCTCTTGGCAAAACAAGGAACAAAAGTACCAATAAGTCTATACATAGCCTGCAGTAATGACTTTAGCCCTTAACTGTCCTGAGTCTATCTCCGGACATTAAAATATAGTATAGGTACAATAAACTAGTTTTGTTCTCTAGGGCTTTTTGTCTAGAACTTCATATATTGTACTAATTGTACCTATGAATTTGGCCAATAGGTTAATTGCCAAGGTCTAGAGTAATCCCTTAAACACCCCTTTTGTCTCAATGTCACCCAGTATCAAAATTGTTGTTGACTATGTTTGGAGGCTCTTGTCATATTCTCATTAGCATTTCTCTACCTCTTCATGCTCTGAATAAATTTTAATGTGAAAGTTGTGATTATCTTCATGGTTCTTTTTTAATTTATAGTTTTCATGAGTACTACAAGATCACATGATCAAGCATCCCATGAAATATTTCTTATTAGTTTCCAGGAGAAGAAACTTAAGAACCATTGTTTTTTTAAAAAATTCAATTTATTTTATTTTCCCACTTTGCCATATGGACTTTCAAAAGACACAACATAAAAGTTTTTTAAAAATTAAATAAGAATAAAATAAGTGAGATGTAACTCAGACAGTATAAAAATCAAGGGACTAGAACCTGGAGGATGTGTATTTGAGCCCCTGCCTTGCCATTTACTATGCTTGGGCTTTTAATACTTGAAAACTATAAAAAAATACACTCACATAAATGTGAAGCATTTATATGGGAAATATGCATACTGTGTATCCCATTACTATATATATTACATATGGCAAAGCTTCTTAAATGTTGGTAACTGAATGTGGGAGTCACAAAAAATTTGGCAACAGTAAAAGGTTATGTATATCTATTTTATATATGTGGATTCATGTAAAAATTTCTAGGGCAAAAAGGGAAATTCTGAGTAGAAAAAGTTTAAGAAGCCACGCTATAAGGTAACTGACCAAAGCCATGGACCTGTCAGTGAGTTACTGAGGTGTCTACCTCAAGCATGTGAACGACCTTCCTGAGGGGAATAAATGATAAAAACAAACTTGTTTCAATGCTATGAAGGGGGCTGAAGTAGGCACTGTGGAGTGCTTAGGGCTTGGTTAGACATCAAAGATACCAAGATCATCCTCTGCATCCCAAGCCATCGCCAATACTCTTGACTTTTGTCTTGACACTGGACTTTGATGACTCTGGAAGAGAGAGGTGAAGTTTATGACTTTGTGAAATTCGCATCACTTAAATCCAGTTCTAAAACAAGTCAAGACTTCACCCATCATGCTATTTTCCTTTTTGAAAATGAAGGATAAACAACAAAAACTCTCTCTCTCTCTCTAATATATGTATATATATAATATATATGTGTTTTATGTGCCAGTCAATAAGTATTTATTAAGTAGCTATGTGTCACAGGCTGGCCAATCTAATTTAAGCTGCCACAACTGTGATGTAGGTATACAGATGTTATCATCCCCATTTTACAGATGAGGAAACTGAGATTGAAAAGAATTAATTCAGGAGGCAGCTAGGGTGGTGCAGTGGATAAAGCATTGGCCCTGGATTCAGGAGGACCTAAGTTCAAATCCAGCCTCAGACACTTGACACTAGCTTTGTGACCCTGGGCAAGTCACTTAACCCTCATTGCCCTGCAAAAACCCCCAAAACCAAACCAAAACAAATTAAAAAAAAAGAAAAGAATTAATTCATACACGTGGTGAAACCTCTCATAAATGATACAACAAGAATTTTTTCCCCCGCCAGGAATGTTGATAATCAAAGTATGTGTGTATAACATAAACACTCATACACATACATATTCACACATATGTTCATGATAGTACCTGGGATCTCTCAAGGCAATATCTTCATGATCAGTCACTCCATCAGAGGCACTCATGAGAACTAGAGAAAAGGTAGGATTAAAATACAATTTTCTTCCTGGAAACATAAGGGTACATAATCACAATGACAAAATCACATGGAGTTAATGGCACCAGACTCTTCCTGGAGACTAGGTTTAATAGTGCAAAAGGATGAAATCAGGATGGCTCTGAAAAGCTTTGAGGAGATAAGTAAAATTCTGGTGCTATGGTTGACTCATTGTACCTACAATTTGGAAGATACCTCCAGCCTTATCATTTTATAGAGAAAGAACCTGAGGGAAAAGTGCCCAAGGTCATAATCACAAAATCTCAGAGGGTATCTAATATTTCCTGGACTTGAACAAAGATCCTTGGCAAATCATTCAATACCCTCCCACCAGAATTCTAGTGGGTGACAGTGAGGAATGTTGGATGTGACTTGTCCTTAGTTTTCTAAAAGTAATACTTGTGGATGAATTGGATTTGAGTGAGGCGGAATTGCACAAAGTCATCAGCTTCACTATCTCTTTCAGTCATCAAAGATTAGTGCAAGACAAAAGTCAAGACAACTGACGATGACCTGGGATACAGTGGATGACTTTGGCATCTTCAATATCTGACCAAGCTGTAAATCTTCCACAGCACCTGCTTCAGCTGCCTTCATGGTCATTGGAACAAATTGTTCTCATCTACCCATTCCACTGGGGACATCTTCATGTGACCAGGGAATGTTGGATACATCACCTTCCAAGACAGAGCTTCCAGTTACACAGGTAGTAAGCAGTAGCTTCCTTCTCACACTGTCTGCCCCTCCCTGACTCAGACATAGAGCAAAAGCGACATGACATGACTAGATAGAGCTAGATAGGAAATGAAGAGAGATGATGCTTTAGTGGAGAGGTGCTATTTGCTGGGTCAGAGCAAGAAGGATTCCAGGACAATGGTGACTCTGCTCATCACTAGGTCTAAATGTTGAGTCAACCCATCCTGTTTAGCAATGTATTAACTGAGCTTGGAAGTGGTCATAGGTCCTTACCAGTGACCAGACAGTAGAGGCTAGTTGTTGTTGTTGTTTGGTTGTTTCAGTTGTGTCCGATTCTTTGTGACCCCATTTGGAGTTTTCTTGGAAAAGATACTAGAGCGGTTTGCTATTTCCTTATCCTGCTCATTTTACAGATGAGGAACTGGAGGCAAACAGGGTTAAGTAACTTGCTCAGGGTCACAGAGCTTGTAAGTATCTCAGGCCAGATTTAAACTCAGGTCTTCCTCACTCCAGGCTTGGAACTGTCCACTAAGCCATCTATCTCCACAGTAGAGGCTGGGGGGGAAAAACAAAATCCTCCTGATTTCCAGTTCATGCTATGTCCTGAATTCCATGTTCCCATGCTCTAACTCCCAGAACCAATCTTCATTTAGAGCAGGGGTTCTTAACCTGGGGTCTGTGAACTTTTTTTCCATAATATTTTGATAATTGTATTTTAATATGATTGATTTCTTTTGCAATACTTTGTATTTTACTTTTTTTTTAGTGGGGGCAATGAGGGTGTGATGAAATAATGGGATTTAGCAGATACTCAAAAGACCCACCTGGAGATTAATCTATACTGATTGAATCAAGTGAGAGTGATTGACTGCTGATTAAGCCTACTTCAAGTTAACTGGATTGTAATCACACCTGGCTAGCCTTTAAGAAGGTATTGTTCTCAGAAACTAGACTGTGAACTCAACTTGAGAACACCTTCAAAGCCAATGGATTTGGAGGACAGCAACCAATCACCCTGAAGCAGTGTGTAAGGGACCACCTCTGTTCCAGACCTATAAAAAGCTTCACAATCAGCTTGCTGGAGAGTTCCTGATTAAAGCAGCTCATGGAGGAGGACTTGAGGAAGAACCCAACCAGGCTGGAACTCTAGGCTAGTAGGACTTCTTTTTCTTAACTTTCTGAACTCCTTGTAAATATCTGTATGCTTTAATAAATGTTTAATGCCCAAAGACTGGTACTGAAGCTTTTAAATTTAAGGCGATCAGACAATATAGATTTTAAACATCACGAGGGGTTTAGTGACTTGCCCAGAGTCACACAGCTAGTGAGTGTCAAGTGTCTGAGGCCGGATCCTGAGGGGGGTCTCCTCAATCCGTGGACAGTGCTTTATCCACTGCACCACCTATCTGCCTCTGTATTTTACTTTATACATTATTCTGAGAAAGGTTGCATAGGCTTCATAAGATCGTTAAATGGTCCGTGGCACAAAAATATTAATAATTGTTGCTCTAGGGTTTCAACATAAGCACATGATGACCATTCATACTAGAAGTGTGAGTCAAACATCCTGAGGGTGATGTATAGTTTCAATGCTCTGCCTGGCCCAGGGATCATGTAAATTGCACATTTTTCTGGACCCCATGGGTCCAGATCAATTCTATATCTGTGGTACTTCCATGGTATAGGAGAGGTGGCAGGCTTATAGATGGCTGGTAGATGCTTTATGATGCATCATGCACTTGCTCTTATTTATTGTTTATTAGCTTATTTCCTCTTAAAAATGCTGCATATAATAGTCCAGCATGCTAATCTACTTCTGTGTAGAGTTGATCTTTATTATGCTAAAGTCATATGACTAACAATCATTGAAATATGGAAAGTGAAAAAAAAGAGTTTGGATTCATCAACAGTTGAAGGTTCTGACCTAAGTTCTAACTGGGTAGAGATATCAGTTGACAAATCCTTTCACAGGGTCAGTGCTGCCCCTTAAGGGGAGCTGAGAGAGGGAAGTTGGTTGCTGACTCTATGAGAAACCTTCGACAGCATGGCCCTTAAACAGCTGTTATGCCCAACTTGCAATGGGCAAATCACAGGGCATAGAAAGAATTTATTCTTTGACTTCACCTGTGCCCTCACTGCAACAAGGAAATATTTATATCTTTAGTAATTGATTTTCTATCTCATGGATCACAGAATCCTTTCCAAACTTTCTTTCTCCTCTCCCCCTTAATCCTCCATATATCCTCTTCCCCATCAATTTCACTTGAGGTCTTGGCCTCTTACTTCATTAAAAAAACTGAGCTGTTTATGGAGAGCTCCTTTATTTCCCTTCTCTTCACCTCCAACCCTTAACATCATCCACCACACTCGGTCTTTCCCCTATTCTCTGACTATGAGGTAGCCCTGCTCCTTCCCAAGGCCAATCCCCTGTCATGTATAAAAAGTTTGAGAGACTTAGTTTCTGGGTAATTAATAATTTTATTAATTATGATGAAAAAAATTATGGTGAGCAAATACTTAACAAAGAATGGTCATTTGCCTGTCTCTTATAAACCAAATGACCCATCTTGGAGTCCTCTTGATGCTTATATAGCCTTGGAAGAGTGGGTATTCCTGTGTAATCAACTCTGATTGGTTGACAATTAATGAGAGATAGATCTATTCTAATGAAGGACTGAGGATGTGACTTGGTTATGTCACTCTTACTCCCAGGTCCACCCCTATTCTAGACAAAGGATCAACCAACCCCCCCTCCCCACCTCCACCATGCTTGAGTAGAGTACAATGGGGCTGGGAATTCACCTTTGTTAGATTTTCCTTGTAAGGTTTGTCTAGTTATGATGGTCTAGGTGAGGTAAATTTGGGGGCAAGTTCAATAATCTCCTTGAGAAACTGGAATTTGAATGAGGAAATAGGAAGAAAAAAAGCTGGATTCCCTGATAATTGGTTATTAATATAAGAGAAATAACAATTTCTGCCACCAGAAGGACACATGTGTGTCTTTGAATCCATCCCTTCTATCTTTTCCAGAAGATTGCACCTCAATCATCCCTCCTGCCTCCTCCTCTCCCCTCTTTTCCTGTAGGGGGTGTCCTAATCTATGGACAATGCAAAAGTGTAGAGATTGGAGGTGGAATGTTGTGTGTGGATAACATAAAGAAAGCTAGTTTGGTTAGATGTTGGGAAGGGCTTTAAAAGCTAAACAGAGAAATTTATATTTCATTTTAGAGAAAACAGGGAGCCTTCGGAGTTGATTGAGAAAGGGAGTGAAACATTTAGAAGAAAATAAGGTTTAGCAGCATTGTAGAAGGATAGATTGGAGTGGGAAAATGTTGGGTCAGGGAAATCAATTTTAGAAAGGTTTTGCAATAATGAAAGTGAGAGGTAATGAGGGTCTAAACTAAGGTGGGAACTGTAGGAGAAGAGAGAAGGGTGTGAATGTGTAACAGTAAAATTTGGCAATTTATTGAATATAGGGAGTGAGGGACTGTGACACTTGGGAGGTGATGTCAATGTTATGAGCCTAGACTAGAAGAATTGATGGTGCTTTTAAGAGGAATTAAGGAAGTCCAGCAGAAGAGTAGCTTTTTGGGAAAAGATATGTTCTGTTTTAGACATACTAAATTTGAGAGGTCCTCATTGCATCCAGTTTTAAATAGCCAAAAGTCAATTAGTGATGTGGGACTGAAGTTCAGAGAAGAGAACAGTACCTGGCCAAGAAACTGTTGTCATTTCTGTAGTTTTAGCTCTGGGTCAATAAATCCAAATCTCATTCTCAGATACCTTTTTAGCCAGATATTTACTATCCAAATCAGTTTTTCTTTCCTGAATTCCTTGACTAAAATGGGCAGCAACTAGGAATACATAACCTATGTTATGTCCCTATGTTTGTGTATTTGTTTCTTTCTTTCCTCCCTTACCTTCTTCCCTCCTTCCTTCTTTCCTTTCTTGCTTTCTTCTTTGTCTCTCTTTGGCTTCCGTTCAATCTTGCTTCCCTCCTTCCCTCCTTCCTTCCTTCCTTTCTTTCTTCCTTCCTTCCTTCCTTTCTTCCTTTCCTCCTTCCTTCCTTCCTTCCTTCCTCCTTCCTTCCTTCCTTCCTTTCCTTCCTTCCTTCCTTCCTTTCTTTCTTTCTTTCTTTCTTTCTTTCTTTCTTTCTTTCTTTCTTTCTTTCTTTCTTTCTTTTCTTTTCTTCTTTCTTTCTTTCTTTCTTCCGACTTCCCTTTCTTACTTCCTTCTTCATCTCTCTCTTCCTCCTTCCCTCTTCCTCCCTCCCTTCCTTCCTTCCTTCTTTCCTCCTTCTCCTTCCTTCTTTCCTCCCTCCCTCCCTTCCTTCCTTCCTTCCTTCCTCCTTCCATCCACCCTTCCTTCCTCCCTCCCATCTTACTTTCCTTCCTTCCTTCCTTCCTTTCCTTCCATCCTTCCTTCCTTCCTTCCTTCCTTCCTTCCTCCTTTCCATCTTGCCCTTCCTCCCTTCCCTTCCTTCCTTCCTTCCTTCCTTCCTTCCTTCCTTTCCTTCCTTCCTTCCCTTCCTTCCTTCCTTCCTTCCTTCCTTCCTTCCTTCCTTCCATCTTTCCTTCCTCCCAAGAAAGAGAGTGTTTCCCCAGTGGAGGGGCAAAGCCCCTTTTACCTACCTTAATTCTGTCTCTGAACTTCAGAGATAAGACTCAAACTCATAATTTCTGAATCTAGTGATCTTTCCACTATAACATGCTTCTCAATTTTTTAGTAGAAAGTGAATTACATCTGGGGATTGGAAGACCTGGGCTTGCCTTGATTCCTTCTAGCTGAAGGACTCATTAGATAAGTCACTCAGCTTTCTTGTGTCTTCTCCCACCCCACCCAGATTATAAACCCTATAAGGTCAGTGGTTTTTAAAAAATATGTTCAATGCAGGCACAGTGCCCTGCATGCATTTATCTACCAATAAGCATAGTAGGTACTTAATAAATGCTTATTAAACTTGAATTGAATTGAGAGAGATTGGAAAAAGGCCCAGGAAGGGGAGGTAGGGAGTTCCCCAAGAGGAGACAAAGTCTGGGCAGACTTCACAGTTTTGCCAGAGACCAGACCTTTTTGGCAGAAGCCAGGTACCACCCTGCTGCCTATAATTCTTAGAAGGGAGACGTGGATAAATTCCCTTTATTGTTGCAGCTGAATGGAAGACCTTTCATGTTGAGATAGACTTATGCCTTGTATTTGTTGTGTTACTGACTCCTACCAGAGAGGTGCAGCCTAGATAAATAGGGAGGACCTCTCTGCCTCCCTCAGGAGGAAAACAGGGAACAGAAAGAACAAATCCATATACCTTTTGATTTTATAGGCTTGGATCAAATCCCCAAATGAACTATGTCTTTTCAGAAACATTTTAAAGAAAGGTCTCATAACTCTGCTAATGTCCTATTCTGGTGTCTCATTGTGGAACAGAGATGACCCTCAGTTTTCAAAAGCTATATCCAGAGAACATAATATTAATAACAACATGGTAGCTAGCATTTATATGATACTTTAAGTTTTTCAAAGTGCTTTTACAAATATTAACTCATCTAATGCTTATAACAACCCTGAGAGGTAGGCATATTGTTTCCATTTTGCAGATGAGGAAACTGAAACAGGATAAGCGACTTACCTAGGGTCACACAGATAGTAGATGTCTGAGGTAGGATTTCAACTCAAGTCTTCCCATCTCCAGGTATTGGAATTTATCCACTGTGGCATCTAGCTGTCTTAGAAGGTCTTACCAAGATGGAGAGGCTTGGGATAGACTTTGTCTGCTATTCAAAGACAAGGTATTATCTGAAAGACAGAGAGTCTCACCACCCAACAGTTGGCTACTGACTGGTGTTATTTTACTGGGTGAAATTCATGAAACATGTAAATGTACAAAATGGCCCTCAGTCCTGGGTAGCCCTGTTCTTCTACTATGGTGCCAGTTCAGGTGTATTGGGTGGTCAGAGAGGACCGCACCTCTGGTGTGCAGGCTTGCCAAGCTCTTTTCAGAGCTGCTCATCCATCTTTGGTGTCTACCTGTGGCTCCAAGAAGTTTTAGCATGTGCCCCCACCCCAATAAACCATCTCAGAAGACAGGTTAAACCAGACTGAAGGTAACCGAAGGTCACAAACTCATTGGTGAGTTAAGGGGATGTCTACCCCAAGCATGTGAACAATTCCCCCAGTAGAATGGGTCAGGAGAACAATTTGTTCCAACAGTCATGAAGGCAGTTGAAGCAGCCTTTGTGGAGGAATTAGTCTGTTTCAGATATGGGAAAATACCAAGGTCACCCACTGTATTACCAGGGCTATTGCCAATTGTCTTGACTTTTGTTTCACCACTGACTTCCATGACTCTGGAAGAGAGAGTGAGGCTGATGACTTTGTGCAACTCTGCCTCACTGAAATTCCATTCATGAACAAATTAAGACATCATTCATGATGCCATTGGTCCTCTTCAAAAATGATGGACAAACAACAAAATAACCAGTGGGGTAGTGATAGAAATGGAGGAAGATGAGACTAAAATATTAAAAGTTTTAGACCTTCTAGAAAATTAATTTAATTAGTTGGTGAATCTTGAAATTTCTTTCTCTGTGACATCTCTTGCATACATCTTCTCTCTACCCTCACAGCTACCCAACTATTTCAGCCCTCATTACCTCTTGCCTGGACTATTGCACTAACCTTCTAATTGGTCTTCCTACCTCAAGTCTCCCCTCACTTCAACTTATTCTCCACTCAGCTGCCCCAGTGATTTTCCTAAAGTTTAAGTCTAACCAAAGAAACATCAGTGACTCCCCATTACCTCCAGGATCAAATATAAAGTCAGTTAGTTATTCAGTCAGTCAATAGGCATTTATTAAGTGTTTCTTATCTGCTGTGAACTCTGCAAAATACTAGGGACACAAAGAAAGCAAAAAACAAGGCTGGGGGTCCTTAAACAATTTGTTCTAAAGTCCTTTATTTGGCATTTAAAGTTATTATCTTCTTAATCTTGTTACCTTCTATCTTGTTACCTTCATTCACTATGATCTAGCCTTTCTGATCTTGAAGATCCTTACACCTGATATTCCATTTCCCATTCTGAAGGTTTATCACTGGATAGTTCCCATTCCTGGAATGCTTCACTTCTAAGCTCAGCTCTTTAGACTATCTGCCTCTTTAAGCAAGAACTCAGGTACTATCTCCTATAGGAAGCCCACCTCCACCCCAGAGAATAGCTTGATTTTTCTGAGACTTTCTTCAACCTACTCCGTATTTATCTTGTATGTTCTTATTGATATGCGTATATGTGTATATATGTATACATGCATGTATACATAGGCAATATATGTATATACAGAGATATTTGTATATATACATATACATATATGTGTGTGTATGTATTTCTCTATTAGGAATTCAAGATCTTTGAGGGCAGGAAGTAGGTTTTTTTCTGCCTTTTCTAGTACCCCTAGAACTTAGATCAGTGCCCAGGGACAAAGTAAGCACTTAATAGATGCTTATTGATTGATTGTATTTTGGGTGTGTTGGAAGAACACTATATTTTGGAATCCCTGGATCTGAGTTTGAATCACAAATCTGCTACTTACTATTTGTGTGATCTTGGGCAAGTCATCCTAAGGGATTGAACTAGATAACATTGAAGGTCCCTTCCATCTCTAAACTAAATAAATGAAATATTTATCCAGGGTTCAACAAGTTATGCTATCAGAACATATATACTATTGGAACAACAACATACACTATTGGGCGGGGGAAGAACCACATGTAGGGAGGTCAAAGAGAAAGAGAGATACCAGGGTATGTTGGGCTGAAAGTAGGACAAAGGTCAATAGCTGGCAGAATTCTTTAGGCAGAAAGTAGTTGCTATTTTCATATAAGACAAGGGCTACAGGGATGAAGATGACTCCTCTACCACAGTGTTCCTCAATTCATTTTTGTTTGAAGAAGTAGGGTCCTAGGGAGATTTACCTCAGCCAGCGGTTATGGTAAGACCTAAGAACTAAAATAGGTTTCTGAATTGAGAGACTCCGGAGAGACAATTAAGGACAAAACAGATTGGAATTCAGTTCTGTTATGAGAAGAGGTCAGAAAATGAGAAGCAGTTATTAGAAGAACTCTAAGAAAAGTTCAAAGGGCAGAATTGATCTCAGGCTAGATCATTGTACCTTCTGGGGGCAGTTTGGCTGAGAAGAGAAAAACTTCATTGCTACTGGACAAGAAAGCTGACTGGGAACACTGCAGATAGATTAACAGCTACTTGCTGCTAACAGAGCCAACATAGCCAACCTACCTGCTCCTGTTTAGGAGACAGACCATGCCCAGTGGATGGTGAAGGTGGTTAAAAGAAATGGAGCTCCAATATCCATGGTGGGTGTAAGGTAACTACAGCTAGGTAGCACAGTGGATAGAGAGCTGGGCCTGAAGTCAAAAAGATTCATCTTCTCAAGTTCAAATTTGGCCTCAGATACTTACTAGTTGTGTGACCCTGGGTAAGCCACTTAACCCTGTTTGTCTCAGTTTTCTGTAAAATGAGCTGGAGAAGGAAATGGCAAACCATTCCAGTGTCTTTTTCCAAGAAAACCGCAAATGAGGTTATGAAGAGTCTGGCATGACTGAAAAAAGACTGAACAACAGCAACCAAAGGTAATCTTGAAAATAGCTAGAATTGATGATCAGCTGGAGTGGAAAGCTATAGCTTGGCAGGAAGCAGGAAAGATCAATTCCTGATAAGGAACAACAAAGAGTAACTCCTGCCTAGGAGCAGGTGCAGAAGTGATCAGCATGATGACATCAGGAGAAGACCTTGGTAGCTTTGCAGTATCAAAGTTTGAATCACCCACCCACCAATGTGCCCTGATCATATATGATCCTTGTGTATGCATCTCCTCATATGTATAGATCCCACACACAATTCCTATTATGCTCCACTGACCATAGATCACAAAAAATTGCACCATACTTTGCGTATTTATGGGATAGTAAATTTAATATTTGTGGGGGGGGAGGGGTATTCTACATTTAGTTAATGTATATCGATATTTAATTAAAATATCTGTTACTGAGTGTCTTATGACTGACTGGTAAAGTTAAACATGTTAGTGGGGGGGGGGGTCATGAGCTCATCTGGACACAATTCTGACCCATAAGATACATAAAAACTTTTAGTAGCTAAATAGGGCGCTAGAGTGAAGGGGTCCCCTGTGAACTACACGTTTAACCAGAAGAAGGCCACTGAGTGGATAGGTCTGGCATTGACAACAAAAGCACAGAATAAGAAAGTATAGACAAATTTAGAGAGAGTACATACAACAATGATGTTATGGACTACCTAAACTGAGGTAAATGGACTGATACAGTCTCTTACCATCTCCTTGATCATTTTAGTTGTTCAACTCTAGACCTTTCCCAATTCTATGACCATACCATTGTTTCCAGGGCATTTTTCTTTGTCCATTATTGTAGTTTTTCAGCACCAAAGACCTCCTCCAGGGTTTGTCATAAATCAGAGGAGACTGTCATTTCTCAAGGCCTCTGTTAAACAGAGGACCAGCTCTAGTAGGCAGGTCCCGAAAAACTGGAAAGGCTTCAGATTTGAGCCTTGCAATGGACTTCATGCCAGTTGCCTGAGGCATGATTCAAATTCAGAGAGGGTTCACAATGAAACTGGTTGATGACTTTTTAAATTCTTTTGGCCAATACAACTCAGGAAGATTCACCTCTCTATACTACAAAAGCCTGGAGGAATTGAGATCTGCACTGGCAGAAAGGGTGCATATCTTGGTGAAATTTATACTTTCAGAGTGGTGGTATACCAGAGATTACAACAGTTTACCAAGTGTTAAAGCTGAGCATCAGGAGTCTGTGAGACCCAAGATTTCCTCTTTTGTGACTCATAATAGCACCAGACATTTTGTCATTGAGCCTTACGTTGGTCACCAATTCCGAGGAGCATGGAATACACTTTACTAGCGTCTGAATGAAATTTAGAGGGCACTTCATGCAACCCTTATAACTTAAAAATTGAGGAAAGCCAGACCCAGACTAGCTTGAGACACATAGCTGATTTAGTATCCTAGTTCATATTAGAATCCAGGTTGCCACGGTTCTAGTCTAATGTTAATACACAGAAGCAGCCTTGAGGAGGCTGATATGAGTGAGAGTGTGAGTGTGGCAATTCTGAGGGGAATTTGTACCTCTTTGTCTTGGTAATGGTTGAAAGCTATGGGTTGATGGTGATATATTATTAGTTTCAGATATTTTAGCTCTAGTGAGCTGTTAGGCAGGAATTTGCATTGGAAGAACATACTCAATACTAAAGTGTTTGGAAGCAAAGATTTATTACTGGTAACTCAGGAGTGTATCACACCTATTGCTCCTTGCAGTCCCTTTGGGCAAGCATGGCCCCTTAGCAAGGTGAGATGGGTGTGTTCTGGTTGAAAGGCCTGAAATGGTGGCTAGGGCTGGGCTTTATAGGTTGGTATAGAGGGTAGGATCTACCCATACCATGACTGGTACAAGAATAATATCATCGGACAGGGAATTTTAATTGTGCCAGGGCAGTTACAACATACTGGATCTAACTCTGCCTTAGGCTAACAGGCATTGCTTCTTTGGAATGAAAATGCCAAAACCAACTCACAATCTGTGTTTACTCACTAGCCAAGATATTTCCTCCCCTAACAAGCCTTCCTGAATCAGGGTCCAGTCATCATAATATGATCATAGAATTTAGAGATAGAAGGTATTTGTGAGATCATCTAGTAGAAGCCGCTTATTTTAGTGATGAGAAAATGAATCTGAGAAGGAAATGACTTGGCCAAGACCACATAGGAGGTAAACAACAGAGCAGGAATGAGAATCCAGGTTCTTCGAATCCAATCCAGTTCTCTTTCCACTATACCATACTACTTGTGGGCAACCCCACCCCGCCAAAAGAAACAGGCCTGGGGCAATTGCCCCCACTCACTATGCTTTGAGGTTGCTTTGCTGGGTTCACAGCTTACAGAATCTTGTGCCTGCCTAATGACAGTTTTCAGGACTGAGGCAAGGCATAATTCCAGGTTATGGGGAGCTCTGCTCCTCATTTCTTCTCCTCTTCCTCTCCTCCCCTCCTGGACCATAGCCACTCTGACATTTAAATGACAGGTGAAAATGTGAGTGTGCATCCACAGGCAAGCAGGAGGGAGCTGACAGCCCCATTTGAGATTCACAAGGACAGAAAACGCTGGTTGCCTGGTGCATCCTGGAGAGAGGAGCTTAATTCGAGAGTTTGTATTCCATTAACGGTTCTCATCTATCAGACTTGAAGCTATACATCTGTAAACAGCCAAGGCTGCATTTGTGGAGTACGGAGCCACAAATGGGTTCTGACAGACAGGGAGAACAAACAAAATGTTAGTGAGGGAGGGGAGGGATGCAGCTTGGGAATCAGAAGGAGGCAGAGAGAGAGAGAGAGAGATGGGAGAGCTTAGATTGGGAGTCAGGGGACCTGGGTTCTAGCCCTAGCACTTTGGGCAAATCATCGAACCTTCCTGAAACTCGCCACATCTCTAAACTGAGGGCATTGGACTGGAGGGTCCCTTCCAACTTTATGTTTCCTCAACTTCCTTCACCAAATTCATTTCAATTTGAATCAACAAACATTTATTAAAACATTATTGGGGGGGGCAGCTAGGTGGCACAGTGGATAGAGCACTGGCCCTGGATTCAGGAGACCCTGAGTTCAAATCTGGCCTTAGACACTTAATACTTACTAGCTGTGTGACCCTGGGCAAGTCACTTAAACCCAATTGCCTAAAAAAAACAACAACAAAAAACCCCCACATTATTGGGGGGGGCAGCTAGGTGGCACAGTGGATAAAGCATTGGCCCTGGATTCAGGAGGACCTGAATTCAAATCCGGCCTCAGGCACTGTGTGATGCTGGGCAAGTCACTTAACCCTCATTGCCCGCAAAAAAAAAAAAAGGCATCAGTTAGTTGATACAGAACCCTTTAGTTTAAATCTCACCACTCAGCTGTGTGATCTGAGGAAAATCACTTAATTTTTCTTAGCCTCAGTTTCCTCATCTGCAAAATGGGGACAATATACATTTCACAGAGTTGTGAGGATCAAATGAGATAATGTTGTAAAGTGCTCAGCAATCCTTAAAGCACTATATAAATGCTAGCTATTTATTAGGTGCTTACTGTGTATCAGGGGTTGAGGCACAAAGTTTAATATAAGATTAGGGGCCTGCCCTTATAGGGTTTCTAGTGAATTTGTTCAAGATAGAATCTGTTAACCAATTGTATATCTCATGGAATGTTGGAATTGGAAGAGACCTTGGAGATTAACTATTCAAACTCTTTTTTTTTTTTTTGTGGGGCAATGAGGGTTAAGTGACTTGCCCAGGGTCACACAGCTAGTAAGTGTCAAGTGTCTGAGGCTGGATTTGAACTTGGGTCCTCCTGAATCCAGAGCCAGTGCTTTATCCACTGCGCCACCTAGTGCCCCCTAAACTCCTTCTTTCATAGATGAAGAAATCCCCATAAAAGGGAAATAGCTTACCCTATAGGCTTCTGGCTAGTAAGTTGCAGAAGGCCTAGGCTTTAATCAAGGTCTTCTGCCAAAAAAAAAAAAATCAGCACCATTTCTGTTACTCAACTCCCACTTCATTTTTCTTTTCCGTCCCCATGATATTCTATCTTTTCCTATCCTATCTCATCCATTCCATGTCATTCCATTCCAAATGTCTGGGGAATATCCTTGGAACATTAGATTTTCAGAAGTCAACTCCTCAGGGGCAGCTAGGTGGTGCTGTGGGTAGAGCACTGGCCCTGGATTCAGAAGGTCCTGAGTTCAAATCTGACCTCTGACATATGACACTTATTAGCTGTGTGACCCTGGGCAAGACACTTAACCCTCATTGCCCCACCAAAAAAAAAAAAAAAGAAAAAGAAAAAAGTCAACTCCTTGAAAGGAGGGGCTGTTTTTTGCTTTTATTTGTATCCCCACTGCTATACAATCCCTGGCACATAGCAGGAACCCAATAGATGTTTTTTGACTGATTATGGACAAGTTATGGGAGTGTGCAATCCTTTCTCATTCTCTAGGATCCCCTCTTTCACTTTCAATTAGAAAACTTAACCAAGGACTTTGTATTGGAAGACAGGTATAGAAGGCCCCTCACTGCCGGGGTGGTGGTAGGCCTAGTGCTTAGATGGAATAGGCAGTCACTTATGAGAGGTGACTTCAGGAATATCAAAGTCAAAATGTCTTAACCTCTGCTTCCTCAGCCCCCCCAAAAAAGATATCTTCTCTACCTCAGAAATCATCTAGTCCCTATCATCTTTCAGGTGAGGAATCTTAGTGAAGGGGAAGAGCCATGTGACATCCTATGGATTCAGGATTGAGAAACTAGGTGACTCTGCTGCTTACTAGCTGTGTGATGTTGGAAAAAATCACTGGGCATCAGTGTCCATCCCTGTGAAAAGGAAGGGTTTGGTAGTCTGGTCTCTGGGACCCCTTTCAGTTCTGGTATTTGATAGTTTGTCTTCTATTACTACATTAGAACTTCCGATTCTGACAAAAAGTGGTCTGTGTCCTGACATTCTATGGGCCCTTCCATCTTGGACATTCTCGTCTCTCTTTCAGTCTGGTTTTATAGGAGGTTCCTTAATCAGAGCGTTGCGCAGGCCTTTGCTGAATGCTCTAGTCCCTATTGATCTCACTGCTTCATTTGAATTATTGTATTCAGAGCCAGCACCACTCAGTTTAGCACTTAATTATTTTCTCTTAATTGTTTTGCTAAGGCCAGTTTTATTTATCTTTTAGCTACTCTGGAGCTCTACTGCTAGGAACTGTGCAGCCTTGGGCCGGTCATGAGCCTTGTCTGGGCCTTAGGGAAATGAAGGGATTAGACTAGATGACAATAAAGAACTGCCAAATAGGGGGGGAAGCTAGATGGCGCAGTGGTAAGGCACTGGCCCTGGATTCAGGAGTACCTGGATTCAAATCTGGCTTCAGCTGTCAGACACTTGACACTTACTAGCTGTGTGAACCCTGGGCAAGTCACTTAACCCTCATTGCCCCGCAAAAAAAAAAAAAAAAAAAAAAAAAGAACTGCCAAATATAAAGTGATTCATATTAAAATCTTTGCTGATATCTCATTTTAGCCTCAGCAGCTCTGGTCAAGCAAGATACTAGTACATATTACTAGCTTTATTTTGTTATTGTTGTTTAGTCATTTTCAGTCATGTCTGACTCATCGTGATCCCATTAGGGTTTTCTTGGCAAAGATTACTGGCAGAGAAGTTTGCCATTTCCTTCTCTAGTTCATTTTACAAATGAGGAAACTGAGGCAAATAGGGTTAAGTGACTTGCCCAGGGTCACACAGCTAGTTAGTGCCTGATGCCAGATTTGAATGCAGGTCTTTCTGACTCCAGGACCATTGCTCTATTTCCTGAACCACCTAACTGTCCTATCCTCATTTTATAGAACAGGAAACCGAGATCACAGAGGGTAAGTGATTTTGTAAATTCTTATATAAATACAGTGTTAGAGGCAGGGTTCAAAGTCTAATCTTCCTGGCTCCAGGTCCTAGATCACCTTGATGTCCCTTCCAACTTTGACATTCAATGGGTCCTATGGGTTTTTTGTACACAAGGACCATGTTTCATACAACTCTTTAAGCCACCATAGCATCTGTTGCAATCCTGGGCACATTTAAAGCCCTTGATACTTGGAATACTTAATGGTCTAAAACATTATTGAGATTCAAAGCTAAGAAAAATAAAACTTTTTTTTCAGTTTATTTTATTTTTATACATTCTTTAGCACTTTAATTTCCCCCAGTTACATGTAAAAACAATTTTTAACATTTGTTTTTAAAACTTGAATTACAAATTCTCTCCCTTCCTCCCTCTCCTTCCCCCTCATTGAGAAGGCAAGCAATTTGATATAGGTTATACACGTGTAGGCATGCAAAACATAAAATAATATTTGAGTAGAAAGTCTTGGCCTGGAGTCAGGAGGCTTGGGTCAAAACCTAGACTCTGCCTCCAGCATGAAGCTCTTTTGGACTCAGGAAAATAAAGGGGTTTGGACCAGAAGATAATTTCTCAAGTCAGCTACTGACAAATTCTTTATTCTAGGGGAGACAGTGTGGTATAGAGGAAGAAGCAGTTTCCTGAAGTAGTGACGTTCATTTGGTAGTAAATTGTATTTCTAGAGGCAAAAAACACTTGATGGTGGTCTGAAAGTGAAATAGCATGTGAATGATGAATGTGAATGGAACCATGGTAACCTATATACCTAAGGAAACTGAAGAGAAATCTGGCAGGGCCCATCCTATTTCTTCCCATTCTGGATTCTGGCTCCTTCACCTCCCATAAGTGTACTGACAGCTGCAATTAGATACAAGTCCTTGAGTTCCCTGCATGAAGAGACAGACAACTCTTTACCTGAGTGACATCTCATTCAAATGGGAATTAGTCCTCTGGTATCTGGAGCTGGAGAAGCATCATTATCTCCTGGTCCAGCTATTAAGGACTTTTTCAATCTTACTGACTTGCCATCCTCCTGGGCTGGAATGGGGAGGACAGATCTGGGCGGGGGTGGGGGGGAGAAATTAACAAACAGGAGGCCCCTCCCCTCACCTAGAAACCAGAAACAGAATAGGGGAGGACAGACAAGTAGTAATAACTTTAAGGGGGCCCCTAGAATCACAAAATATTAGACATGGGAGTGACCCTAAAAGATCATATTCTCATCCCTTATTTTCTAGGTGAGGAAACAGGCCCAGAGTTGGGAGAAAGCTCATGGCTTGGACTAGCAAAAGCCATGACTTGAAGCAGGAGCTCCTGCTTCTTGTTATAGTGGTCTTTGAATTCTACCACATTGCTTATGAGTGATGGGGTGAGTTCTGATGATTGCTAGTGACTACAATATCACTAGTGACTATAAATGCTCCTTTCCTTTGGGGCCAGCCAGAGATATCTGTTGTGTTACTTAGGCAATTTTAGCACTGGATGCCAGGTCAACCTACCTCACTTTACATATGGAGAAACTGAGGCTCAGAGAAAAGAAGGAAATTGGCTTAGGCCACACAGCCAGGCTGTTCTCCCTTTGAAAAAATCTCTCTCCTCAGAGAACATATGAAATTTCTATGTCTGAGATTCATTACTTTGGGTCTTAAAAGCTTTGAGTTCATCAGTCTCTTCACCCCCCCCCCCCCCCCCGCCACAACATCTAAAAATATATACTAACTACCTTCTGCAACTAGGTCCTAGTCCTTTGTGCTGGACCTTGGGATAAGACAATGAAACTGCCCTCAAGGAAATTATTCACATGTATATATGAAGTATATAACAGATACACGTAAGATTATTCAAAGCATATACAGGATGACATGAAGTAATTTCAAGAGGGAGATATTAACATTTAATCATTGTGAGGTGTTAGCTTATTAATCAAATTATTAATTCATGATCTCCCTCCCTTTAGCAGATACCCTCAAAATAGGGTAAGAGGAACCTTCTTCTATCTGAGAAATTCCCATTGAAGGTTGAATTGTTATTAGCAATTTAGCTGGGTGGCTCAATGGATAGAGCACTAGTCAGGAGGACCAGAGTTCAAATATAGCCTCAGATACTTAATAGTTATGTGACCCTGGCAAGTCACTTGATCCTAATTTCCTCAAAAAAAATTTTTTTTAATCTAGTCCCACTCCTTCATTTTATAGCTGAGAATAAACCATGTGATTTATTCAAAGGTACATAGATTTAGATGTGGAAGGGCCCTCAGAGATAACCTTGTCCAGTCCCCTCAATTTTACTGATGAGAAAATTGAGGCCCAGAGAGGTTGTGACTTGCCCAAGGTCACACAGCCAATAAATACTAGAACTGGATTTAAGCCTAGGGCCTATGCCTCCAAGTTCAGTGAAAACTTTCTACGATGTCACTCTGACCCAACCAAGGTCACACATATCTTAGGCGGGATATGTTGTTGTTGTGGTGGTGGTTTTAAGTAATAAACATTTTTATTTATAGTTTGGGGCTCCAATTTTTATCCCTCCTTCCCTCCTCTCTCTTCCCCCTGAGGTAGTAAGCAACCAGATATAGGTTATACATGTACAATTATATAAAACATTTAGGCAGTATTTGAACCCAGGTGCTCTGACTCCAAATTCAGTGCTCTTTCTAGCACATCACATGGCCTGGTGGGGAAACCATGAGCAGGAAACCCGAATACTGGTAAACTAAAAGTGGGGGAGCATAGGAGTGTGCTGAGAACCAAGGAAAAAGCAGTCAGATGTGATCCATGATCAGACACCAATCCCAGATCATAGAGCAGGAAAGGGATGGAGAAGTGAGTCTGTGAGCTAGAGAGCTCTAGAAGTCAATCACCTCTAACCTTGGATCTTTGAGCATCACTGTAATATGAAGGTTCCATTCAACTCCTCTCTTTCTTAAAAGGGCCTCGCCTGGACTGCTGTGCTCTTATGCAAAATCTGTTTCTGTCCTTCAGGACTGTTCAGATTAGCCTAAGTGCATAAGGGGTTAAGGGTTTGTAATATGGGTGGGATGTCAAGTCAAGCTTGCTTAGCCATTAGTGACCATGATGAGCAGGTAAAAGGCCTGGGGGCTTGGCCACCTGCTCACTCACAGAATCATCCCTCTTGCTATAGTCAAGGTGACCCACTCCTCTGTCCACCCTGGGTAACAATGTGTGGTTTTTCTTTGTGTGTCTGTCCATTTCCTAGGAAGTGTGTTTTTTACTGCATTTCCAAGAGCAAAGGGAGACTGGGACCCAAAGGGAAATTTCTTCGTTTTCTCACTTACAGATGTCATACAGCAGCAATAAGGTTAGCACTTTACTTTTCCCCAGGAATATTTTTTTCTTTCTGCTTTTCAGGGCTGCTTCACAAGTGACACCCAGCCTTTTTTCAGAGAAAAGTGGGGACACCCTGCTGCTGTTTGTTTGATTTCCTGACATCTCTTTCCTTCTTAAAGTGCTACATGGCAGGTATCTTGAAAAATTAAATTACTGTTATTTTACCCTATTCTGTTTCTCCTCACTTCAGATATGTGGAAGAAGTAGCTTTCTTTACTTTGGGTAATTTCCCCAACCCTGGCAATCTGCAGTGGGTGCTCAGCACTATAGATTCCCAGAAGCCTTAGATCCCAGGCCTCTCAGGGGAGTTGAATCTGTGCTAAGCTTAAGTGAAATTACATCTAAGACCCTAGTTAGTGATGATAATGAATCCCCCTTGAAGGGACTACATTATTTAAATCCATATTATATATTTCCATTGGGTTGGAACCATATTTACATAATACTAACTTTGAATAGTACAAATTTGAATAAATGAAAATACTTTAGGGAATTCATTATTTGTACTAATCGGGACATGCCTATTACAGGACTCTAGGGTAAAAACCATCTTATGGGATCATAAAATCGTAGATCGTATATCATTTGGAGCTGCAAGGGATCTCAGAGACCATTTAGTCTAACTCTTTCCTTTTACAGATGAGGAAACTGAGGAACAGGGAAGTAAATGACTTTTCCAACCTCTTGATTTTAACTAGGAAGTAGCTCGTTCAGAGCCATAGAAATTCAGAAGGATTCAGAGGCCTTCAAGTCCAATTCACTCATTTTATAGATGAAGAAACCAGGCCCAGGGAGCTTCAGTTAATTAGTCAACATCACAGGGAGAGGTAGCATACAAATCCTGGAAAAGTAAACAGAATATCCTACCTAGCCAAGCTAGAGTTCACCATCAAATCTAAAGAAGTATGAAGGAGTTGTGGTCCAAGCCAAGGAGATCTTTACAGAATCATTGAGGAAAACACATTACAAAGGAGAGCAGTGTACATCAGCAAAATGTAGTGTTCCTTCCCCGCCCCCAACACACACACTACTTTCTAAGATATAATTACCTTCTAAGATATAAAGTTCTTTTATGTCACAGAGTATTAGGCATTCTTATACTCTCTACTCTCTCCCATCCTTTGCTGTAATTGGCATTTCCATTGCATGTTCCAGGGGAACTTTTCAAGATTTGGCAGGAGTGGTTGTGGAGAAGCCAGACCCATTGTGAAAAAGACAGACCATGTTAAAGGAATTCTTATGGATAGTAAGTCATATGCAAGGAGGGATTTTGATACAGATAGAAGTCGCTTCATTGTTCTAAAATAGTTTGGATTTTCAAATGGCCTCATGTTCCCCAGCATCAAAACATAGAAAATGTATAGCTTTTATCAAAATGCTTGCTTTTCAATTATAGGAGCGAAGAGGGAAGAGAATTTGGGACTCAAAATCATAAAACAAAAGAAAACAAAACACCAAAGGTTAAAAATTGTTTCTATATGTACTTGGGAAAAAACAAAATATTAAAAATTTTTAAATGGGCGGTATGGAAGAAAAACTATATTAAAAACAAAAACAAAAAAACCCACTTTTTTGAAAAGCAGCTCTTTTGTTGTTTATTGCACAAGTATTAACGTTTTATAGAAAGCGAATAGCTCTCTAGCAATTAGGCACTAATCAGAATGTCAGAGGGGCAGTGACTGTGCATATAAATGTAATAGGATTACACCGTCTGCTGCCCAGAGTAGACAGGAACTGACAATTCATTCAATTAAACAAACATTTATTAGATGCGAAGCAATGCAGCATAATGGTGAAGGGGTCAGTTGCTGGTTTTAAAAGGGGGGCTTTGCAAAAGAATTAGATGAGCCAGTCAATGCTGAAAGTGCAGTAGGGCCCCTTTATTTGATATCTTTGGCTCCAAAGATAGGCCATGGGGACTTACTAGGAAGCCCTAGGGACATGAAGGGGTAGGGAAGGAGATAAAAGCAGAATGGGGTAGGGAGCAGGGTACTCTGGGTACTGTAAGACAGAGGGTGAGACAAAGGGTAAGACAAGGATACAACAAAAATAACTGTAGGTTATTGACTGTAGGTGAGATAAGGGAGTCTGGTGGTTTTCTAAGAAGTTACTCATAGATAGAATTTGGCCTATTGTTAACACCAGCTTTTGTCCTGTCTCTCCATCTTGATTTGTATGGATCACCTAGGATTTTTAGATTTTTCTCTTTGTTCTTACAGACAACAGGACAACCTTTATTAAGCACCTTCTGTGTACTTATAGAGCACCATGACAGATATTGGATGAGATTCAGATTTCATGTAAAATAGACAGGGGATGATCCCTGGCCTCATGTAGTTTTCAGATTGGTAGGGAGAAAAGCACCAATAAAAAACAAAGCAAAACTAGAATACCAAAAAAAGCAAAAAAAATTAAAAAAACAAAACAAAACCAGAGAAATACATGAAAAGTGAAGAACCTCCTCAGAGAATTGTTTGTCCTCCGTTCTCAATGAAGACCATGACATCGGGGTGATATCATGACTTGCAGTGAGAAAGAGCTGTGTAAGGTCACTAATTTCACTCTCTCTTCCAGAGCCATCTAGGTCCAGTGGAAAGGTATATCAGGGACAACTGAAGATGGCCCCTGGATGTTTAAGGCAATTGGGGTTAAGTGACTTGCCCAGGGTCACACTACTAGTAAGTGTCTGAGGTAAGATTTGAACTCAGGCCCTCCCAATTTCAGGGCAAATGTTCTACCCACTGTACCACCTAGCTGCCCCCTCAGAGAAAATAATAAATGAGTCAAAAGCTTATAGAAAAACTTTGGAAACAAGGTTGTAATAGCCCCAGTAATAACCAAAGGGGAAAAACTCACTACCAACAGATTTTATCTTCCACACTGATTTACTGCCATCAACTCAACACCATTGGATTTGTTAAGTATAATAAAGTGGTTTACTTCTGGATAGAAACTATGAAGAAGGCCAAGATCTAAGAGTGCATTCAAAAGGCCCTTCGATGAGTGGCATCTGCGGGAACTCAGCCAATCATAAGTTCAAAGAGAAGTGTCAAATCAATGTCCAGGTAAAGCAGATCTGTCTGAGGAAATGGAATAGTTTGTGATAGTAATTCAGGACCAGAACACTGCCATTAGAAATTAAAGGGTTATTCTTAAGGAGCTCTGACTTAGCGATCAATGCAGATTCTGAAAGGAAACAGGAGACACTGTGTAACATGTAAACTCAGGATGTGAAAATTTAATACTAAATGTCTAACAAACCATGACTTGGTGGCTAGAATTATACATCAGAAGCTCACTACCTTTCATGGGCTGACGGATGACAATTCCCAGTACTATAAATACAGACTTCAAAATATCCTACAGAACTCAACCAATAACCTGCTAGAATCAGACCAAATCATTGCCCATAGTCACCTGGATTCAACAAAGATCTTTTCTCCCTCTATACTATTTCTCTTGATCTCATCAATTCCTGAGGATTCAGTTATCATCTCTATGCTAATGACTCTAATATCTACTTAACTGGCCCTAACCTCTCTACTCACTGCTAATCTTGCATCTCCAACTCCCTGTAGGATATCTCAAACTAGATGTCCTGGAGACATCTTAAGTTCACACGTTCAAACTTAAGTTAACTTAATTGAACATGTCCCAAACTGCACTCATCACCTTTCCCCTCAAACCTACCCTCTTCCTTCCCTACTGCAGTTGAGGGTGCCATGGTACTCCCAGTGCCCCAGGCTTGTAACCAAGGTGCACTCCTCTACTTCTTTCTCTTACTTCCCATATCCAATCTGTTGGCAAGCCCTGTCAATTTTACCTTTGTAATATCTCCCAGATGCGCTTCCTTCTCTCATTGCCACCACCTTTGGTGCAGGCCTTTATCTATCTCTTCACTCCTGTACTTACAGCCTGATGGTGGATCTGCCTGACACAAGTCTCTCCCCACTCCTGTCCATCTTCCTTTCAGCTGTTGATAGTGATTTTTTTTTTCTAAATTGAATGTCTAAACATAGTATCACCTTCCAATCAACTCCAGTATCTTCCTATCATCTCTGGAACCATATATAAAATCCTCTGATATTAAAAGCCTTCCATAATTTAGTCCCTTTCCCCACCCTCCACCCCTTTAGTCTTTTTATATCTTACAGCCTATCATATTCTTTGATCCAGTGACTCTGGATCCCTCACTGTTCCTTGAATAAAACACCTCCCCCCTCTTTAAGAACTTTCACTATCCTCCCCCATGCCTGGAATGTTCTCCTTCCTCATCTCTGTCTCCTGATTTCCTTCAAGTCCTGACTAAAATCCTACCTTCTGTGGAAGGGAAGACTTTATCAATCCCCCTTTCAATCCAGGACTTTCCTTCTCTCGATTATTTACCCTGTAATGTAGCTTATTTTTACCTAGTTTTTGTCCCGTCATCTCCTCCATTAGATTATGAACACTTGGAAGCAGGGGCTGTCTTTTGGCTTTCTTTGTATCCCTAGCACTTAGTACAGTGCTCGGCACATAGTAGGTACTTAACAAATGTTTATCCATTGACCTGATCCAAAAATTTAAAAATCTTTTAGGTAGATTTTACTATGCCAAATGCTCATAATATTCAGGGTATAGAGAATGAAGAGTTTTCAAAATATCAAAATCTAGAAGAGGAAATCAAAATCACATGGCAACAGAATGAGACATTCACAACCCTCTCTGTCATCCTGACTGTTATTGGAGTTGTATCAAGGATGCTTGAAGCAAGCCTACCAAAAAAAGACCTTTTATTAAAACTACAAAGAGAAGTTATTTTAACCACCTGGGCAACAGGCTATGGAACATTATTTATGAAAGAATAATAGCAGTATAATGATTTGTCCCAGGACTCTGAATCCTTTTGAAAATGATGAGAAATAACAATAGTAATAATATATCAGGCAGCTAGGCTGCGCCATAGTGCACAGAGGGCTTTTCTTTCTGAGTTCAAATCTGGCTTTCGACGCTTATTAGCTGGGCAAGTCACTTAACCCTATCACTGTAGCAGTAAAAGATCAGTGTGAAAAGGCACAGGAAGCTTTGGATTTACAGCTTCATTTGAAAGGATCAGGAAGGGTCTAGGGGAGAGAGACTGGGAGAGTGGAAGGAGAAAGATGTCCCCTTCTGCTGCACTGCCAAGAGGCAGAAGAGCTTAGCTTCTCTTCTTGGTTGATGCTGTCTGGTTTGTCTGTTGCTCACCTTTGGATGAGCCTGGGCATGCTCGAAACTCCATTTGAGACTCTTTAGTCTACCAGTCTCCTCTTCCTTTGCAGAGCCCTCTCATGCAGGAAATGGATAGGTAGATGCCTCTGGAGCTTCTGCTGCTCTCCACAATGTTTCTCTGTTACCTCCATTGCTCTGTCTCTGTTTCTCTAGTTCTCTCTGTTTCTATCTCTTGTTTTTCTCTCACTCTTTCTTTGCCTCTCTATCTCTTTCTGATTCTTCCTTTGTCTGTCTCTATCTCTGTTTCTCTCTTTCTGTCTGTCTGTGTTTCTGTCCTTATCTTGTTTTCCCCTAGCTTTGCCAATTAAAAAAAACCTTCCTAGTCTTGCCCAAATTCCTCAGCCTTTGAAATTGTCCCATGGCTAGGAAGACAAACAAGTCACCCCCATCCCTGCCCTACCCCTACCGGCCCCACAGCTCCCTCATCCCAGAATTCTCATGGAGGGTCCAGGCCACTCCTCATACCTATGAGAGAAGCAAATCTGTCCCCCTACCCTCCAAAGGACTGTTAAATACCCAAACCATTTTGTATTTTTCTGTGTCTAGAGCATGTATACTTACTTGGGTATCCATGAACTCATCTTTTCCTTTTCAATATGCTGATAACTATATTTTGATAGACTTGATTTCCTTCTTATATTCTTTATTATATTTGATATATTCTTATATTTGATTTTACTTCTTATATATGATTTCCTTCTCATATTTTGTGCATTTGAAAACATGATTTTGAGAAAGTGTCTCTAGGCCTCATCATGCTCCTCAAAGTGCCTATGACATACAAAAAGCTAAAAATTGTTGTTTTAGTCTAGTTCAGAGGTACTTAAAAGTCCAGGGACTTTTGGGGAATTAATTGGGAAAAAATGATTCTTTATTTTCACTCATTTTTGGTTTTCTTTGTAATCCAACATGATTTATTTTGTCCATTTAAAAACATTATTATGAGAAAAAGTCCACAGGTTTCTGTAGACTTCCAGAGAGGTCCATGACATAAAAAAATTGTTAAGAACTCTTGGTCTGGGGCAGTTACGTGGTGCAGTGGATAGAACACCAGCCCTGGAGTCAGGAGGATCTGAGTTCAAATCTGATTTTAGACACTTAACACTTACTAGCTGTGTGACCCTGGGCAAGTCACTTAACCCCAATTGCCTCACCAAAAAAACAAAAAAACCCCAACAACTCTTGGTCTGAAGAAACTCTCTGTTTGTCACCTTGGTTTGGATGAGATGTTCATCCACCCTAACAAAGAATCATTAGTGAATTTCAGTTACAGACTACCTGGATTGAACCTTGCCCTTCTTCTCCTGCCTCCATGCCCCTGTCCCTATCAGATCCTTTCAGCGTACCTCATAAACCCAGGGTTTTGCCATCTCCCACCATGCTTTCTTGTTCATTTCCCTCCAGTGAGTTGGGGGGAACGGATTTGTTTTCTTTAATCAATATGTTTGTTTGTGTTTTTTGCTGGTTTTCAACCTTAGGGACCATTCTCATATCTGTACCAATTTGAATTAATTTTGCAAGGACAATTCTATGAGCCAACATATCAAGGGGTTGTATAAAAATCAAGACAGATTACAACTCTCCTATTTTCCTCATCCACTAATTTCTCAGTTCCCTCCCAGGCACAATCACTGTGTCAGGCACAATTTGTTCTTTATGCACCCAGGCTGCTTGTTGCAGGCATGCATACTTTCTCGCAGAGTTGAATAACTTTTATGTCTGGAACAATTGGGGTTCTCCCTTCACTGCTCCCACAATTATATTTGCTAGAGAATGGCTTCCTGTGTGTGTTGCAATAGAAAGAACACTGGATTTAGAGTCTGAGGACCTGGGTTCAAATCCCATCTCTGCTATATACAGCCTGGTATCAATTAGTGCAAATAAGAGATCGTATTACCAGAATTCTTACTGCATATTTCTATTGGTCTGGAACAAATGACCATATTTTACATAATTACAACTTTAAAGTACAAATTTGAATTTATTTGACCACTTTAGGGGATCCATTATTCATACTAATTGGGACATAACTATACCTCTGTTACCTTGGGAATGTAATTTTCCTCTCTCTGGGTCTCAGTTTCCTCATTTGTAAACTGCAGAGACTGAAATTGATCATGTCTATAATCCCTTCTCACTCTACAATGATCTAATAGGAATAGGAATTGTACAGGTAATAGAGTGAGTGCCTCGATTTGAATCTGGGCTCTGAGAATATTATCTGTGTGATCTTGGGCAGGTCATTTTACTTCACAGGACCTCAGTTTCCCCATCTGTTAAATGGGGACAATAATACTCGTGCCACCTACCTTATTGGGGTATTGTGAGAAAAATGCCTCGCAACTCTTAAAGCCCTCTAGACCCATGAGATATAGTTATAATTGTACCCCTAAATGGGGGAAGGGCTGGTAGTAGTGTTGTTGCTATTTTTATGACAGCTAGTAGAATAAAATGGGTTTTTTGTGGTTGAACTTGAGACAGAAGTAGTCCCTCTAGTGTTATGCTGCATTTGGTGGCAGAGATTGTGGGTGTGATGCATTCAGGGGTGTAGTGAGTAAGGATATATAGTGTGTGTGATATGAGTAAGAAGGCACAGGGTGTATTGTGTACAATGAGAGCTTGTGACAGTGAGTAAAGAAGGGTGTGTGCAGAGAGGGCATATATTCAGTGTGCATTTATGTAGTGAGTAAGGGTGAGTAGAACCAACATCTGTTTATATGCAGTGATTAAGGGTATGCTATATGTGTATTTGTATCTATCAAATACAATTGGTCCAATGTATGTGTTTGAATTAAGTGAGGAAGAATGGGGTGTATGTATATATATGTATGTGTATGTGCGTGTGTATGTAAAGGGTGAAAGAAGGTACAGTGTATGGATGTATGTGATGTATAAATATACAAACCTCTCAGAGTGGGAAGGTGACTTGTCCAAGGTCACACAGCCAATTCAGTGGCAGACCTGGGATGGAAGCCTATGTTCCGTGACTCCCAGGCCAGTATCATTGCCCTGCCAACAATCCAGGGCAGGAAGTCATGCCCAAGGTTTTCAACTCTTCTTTCTATAGTTCTTTTCTCTCCTTTGTAAAAAGAGGAGGGTGGACAAGTTGATCTCTCAGGTCCTTTCTAGCTCTTACGTCCTCTGTCTTCAGCTCTGAGACACATCAATATTAGCCAGGAGACTGAGGGACCGGGTCTGATTTAATCTCATTAACTTCCCCATGACTTAGCAGGAGGGGGAAATTCTTAAATGTTCGTTAGGTTGAAGGAGAAAGACACATGGTCATAATATAGCCTGTGACTTCACAATGCTAGACATCTCAACAATTCCATTGGCCCAGGGAAAAAAAGTCAGAAGTGTGTGGGGCAGCTAGGTGGCACAGTGGATAAAGCACCTGTCCTGGATTCGGGAGGACCTGAGTTCAAATCCAACCTCAGATACTTGACACTTAGTAGCTGTGTGACCCTGGGCAAGTCACTTAACCCTCATTGCCTAACCAAAAAAAAAAGTCAGAAGTATGGATGAAAAACGAATGGTGAGCCACTACTGGATGAGAAATCCACATATGTACAGAGTCAGTGTGAATGTAATGGTGCAATTAATTATATTCTATTTCAATTACAACCATGAATGTATCCCAGTCCACTGCCATTATACCTGGTGGCAGGCAGCTACACAACCAGGGTGGGCAGGGGCCACTGGTCTGCTAGTAAGAAGGCTATGGAGAAGGGCTTAAAGTTGGAAGAGAACTCTGAGATCATTTAATCCAGTCCTCTCCCATTACAGGTAGAGAAACTGAGGCCCAGAGAGGCTTGCCTAGTCATATAGTTAATAAGTACCAGAACTGGGATTTGAACCCGGGTCTGAGGACTTCAAATCTTATGTTCTTTGTACTGCACCTCACTGCCTCTAGTCTAGGCTAGCTCATCAATAAAAATTTTGAGAATATTTGCATAAAGTCTCCAGTCCTTCTTATGTACAGTGTATAAGGTCATGTGAAGTATATGCAAGTATATGTAGGACACACAAGTGATGAGCTAGGGATAGGGGTAGGGGCTGGACATGATTTCATTAGTATGTAAGGACATCTGAAAGATGTTGAATGGAACTGAATATAGGGAGTATTCAGGGAAGCTAGGTGTCACAGCACATAGAGCTCCAGGCCTAGCATCAGGAAAACATGAGTTCAAATCTGGCCTCAGACATTTACTAGTGGTGTGACCCTGGGCAAGTCAATTAACCCTGTTTACTGCAGTTTCCACATCTGTAAAATGAGCTGGAGAAGGAAATGACAAACCACTCCAACATCTTTGCCAAGAAAACCCCAAATGGGGTCACAAAGAGTCAGTCAAGAAAAATGACTAAACAAAAAACCAACATTGTAAAGGTGTATGCTATGGATAGGGCTGTGTGTGTGTGTGTGTGTGTGTGTGTGTGTGTGTGTGTGTAAGTGTATTTGTGTATGTATATCATCATGGAAATACATCAGGCTAACAAATTAGGGAGACATTAATATTTAGAATAAGAGTTCCTAGGTTTACATCTTGGTTTTGTTACTTCCTTTTTCTTTTCTTTTTTCTCTTTCTTTCTTTCTTTTTTGCAGGGCAATAAGGGTTAAGTGACTTGCCCAGGGTCACACAGCTAGTAAGTGTCAAGTATCTGAGACTGGATTTCAGTTCTATTACTTCCTATGTGACCTTTGGCAACTCATTTTACCTGAGCTTCAGTTTGTAAAATTAGGTTGGTTTTTTTGGGGGGCAGTTTAGTTGTGTTCTACTCTTTATGACTCCATTTGGGGTTTTCTTGGCAAAGATACTAGAATGATTTACTATTTCCTTTTCTAGCTCATTTTACATATGAGAAAACTGAGGCAAACAAGGTGAAGTGACTTGCCCAGGCTCACACAGCTAGGAAGTATCTGAGGCCAGATTTGAACTCATGAAGATGAGTCTTCCTGACTCCAAGCCCAGTGCGCCATCTAGCTGACCATAAAATTAGGGTATTTAAAAATGAGGGCATTGGATTATATGGCCCTGAAGGCTCCTTTGAGTTTTAAATCCATGATCTGGGTTGTGTGTCCAAGGCCTAAAAACACTGAAGACCCAAAGGAGAAGCTATCACCATTTTCCCTCCAAGGAATAGCAGAATGAACTAGCCTGAAAGACGCAAGGATATTTTCCCCAGCTCTGAGAAAACTGTTTTCTTCCTGTACTTAAGTAAGCCCTCATTTAGCCTGTGTATTTTTTTAATCCCATACTCAAATGGATTAGATTTCCTTTGCCTGACTTGAGGCTGGAGGACATGTATGTTGCCTTTCCCCCTTCAGAATTCTCCCCCAACAGGAAGATCTCCTCTGTGCTTCATCCTGGAAATGTCATGATGCTCAGGCAGGGAGATGAGCACCTAGAACCCTAGCATTTCCTCAGGGATGCAGTCACAGCTTGGGGACCAGAAAAACCACTAGACTTAGAATCAGAAGACCTAACAGCTATTTTAACTGGACTGTCTTAGGTACATCTTATCCTAGGTTTATAGCCACAGGCTTTTGGTACTGCAGTAGTGAGAGAGGCCACCAGGGGGCAAGGCACAGCCTGTAGAAGAATCCTTAGGAGACAAGAATGATTAAAGATCTGTTTTGTTTTAGCTTCTTTCTCCCCCTTACCGCAATCCCAGGCTCCTGAGAAGAATTTGCTCTCTGCCTCTCCTCCCCCAACTCGTTTCTCCTTCCAATGCCTCCTCTCTCTCTCTCTCTCTCTCTCTCTCTCTCTCTCTCTCTCTCTCTCTCTCTCTCTCTCTCTCTCTCTCTCTCTCTCTTTCTCCCCCCACCTTCTCTTCCTTCACCTCCCTCCTTCTTTTCCCCTCCATTCCTTTTCTCCTCTTTCCCTTCCTCCTCTTCTTTTTCTTCTCTTTGCTTTCCGCCCTCTCTTCTTCCCCTTTATCCAACTCCTTCCCCCATTCCCCTCTTTTGCCCTGTCTTTTCTCCTTCCACTCTCCTCTCTGCCCCCCCCACCCCAAGTTGGCCCCAGGTGGTGCAGGACATATTGTACCAGCCGGGGCTTCCTTTACATAATACCCTGGCAACATCCATACACACCTGGTACTAATAAATAAAGACTACTGTGGCTGAGTGTGTGTGTGTGTGTGTGTGTGTGTGCATGCATGATGGGGGTGGATGGGAATGGAGTAGCACCTGTTGAACTCCTGGTCCCCTTTTTTCTCCAGCCCTGAGCCTGTGGATGTTATTGCCTAGTATGGTCAGGGAACATCCATCTGAGTTTGGATAGGCATGGGGGTTGGGGAGGGAGAGAAAGCCTGCTTGGGGAGAAATATTAGCTGGGAGGGGGAAAGGGTAGGGCAGCACAACTCCCTCCCTCAGTGCCTGTGCGTGAATAAACAGGAATCAGGTGGGAGGAATTCTGGGGAGATATTTCTTACAGGGACTGTAAGACTGAGCCAACCCAACCAAAATAGCAGCAGCAGGGAAACTATTAGCATTGGGAGGAGGAGACACATGGGCAAGGCTATATTCATTGCTGTTGCCAAAATAGGCTGAATCTACATGGAAGCTTTTGTGAGTCAGGCAGTGACCCACCTGATAGAGCAAGAAAGCAAAGAGTGCCTCCAGACACACAGGAGGGCACAGAGAAACCCAGAGCTCCCCATAGGATGCTCAGGGAAAAGACCTCCCCTTCTGCACCATCCAGAATTCTGAACTTAATATTAATAACAACAATAATAATTAGCTCTTATATAGTGCTTTAAGGTTTGCAAAACATTTTATAAATGGTATCTCATTATTTCAACAACCTAAGGAGGTAGGTCCTACCATTATTAACCCCATTTTACAGATGAGGAAACTGAAGCAGACAGGTTAAATGACTTGCCCAGGGTCACATAATTATTTAGCATCTGAGATTGGATTTGAACTCAGTTCTTCTAGACTCCAAGCCTAGCACTTTATTCACTGTATTGCCTAGTTGTTTTTTAAAAAAATGTATTCTCATTAAATCTTTTTAAAAATTCTTGATATTTTTTTTTGTTTAAAACATCTTCATGTTCTAAAATATCCCTTCCAGAGAGTTATAACAAAGAATAAAAAAGATATGGGAAAAATAAATGGAAAGTCTTTTGAATTTGGAGTTAGAGAACTACATTGGAAACCCACCTTTCCTACTGTGTAAAACACCTTGGGAAAGTCAACTCTCTCTGGGTTCTTGCTTCCTCCTTTGTGAAATGAAGGAGTTAGACTAAGTCAGAGACTCTCAGAGTGTGGTCCAGGAACCCTCGATAAGGTTCCAAATAAATACCTTTCCAGGGGTCGGAGAGATCAAAATCATTTTCATAATAATACTAAATTGTTTTAATTTCTAATAAGGGTAAATATCAATACATATAACCCACATAAACAAAAACTCTTGGGGTAGTGTGGCTCAATAATTTTGCAAAGTATAAAGGGTTCCTAAGAACCATCTGACTAGGTGATCTCTAAGGCTTCCCCCCACCCCCAGCATTGCTATGTCTCACAATAGGTAAAGTATGTCAGATTTGAGTCAGAGGACCTGAGTTTAAGGTCTAGTTCTGCTAAATTGCTATCTCTGTGACCTTGGGCAAGCCAGTCTCTGGGCCTCTGTTTCTTCAATCTATAAAATGAAAGGTTGGATTAGATAGTCTCTAAGATTTCTTCCAGGGTGGCTAGGTGGCACCATAGGGCATAGAGTGCCAGGCTTGGAACGAAAAAGACTCATCTTTCTGAGTCAAATCTAGCCTCAGATGCTTAATATCTGAGTCCCTTAACCCTGTTTGCCTCAGTTTCCTCATCTGTAAAATGAGCTGGAGAAGGAAATAGCAAACCACTCTAACATCTTTGCCAAGAAAACCCCAAAGGGTGTCACAAAGAGTCAGAGATGAGTGAAACAACCGAACACCTCTAATCTATAATCTTAATAATTAAACAACTGATGATCCAAGTTTGACATTATATGTAGTATTCCACACCCACAATCCCCCACCTCTGCAAAGAAGAAAGGGAGAGGAGCTCCCATCTTATCTTTGGGATCAAACTTGGTCGTTATAATTTCAGTGTTCATTTATTCTGTTGTGGTGGTTCTTTCCATTTATTTTGATGTAGTCACACTCAGTGTTCTCAATCTAGTTCCAACAGTCTATTCTATTCTATTTATTTATTATTTTTGCGGGACAATGAGGGTTAAGTGACTTGTCCAGGGTCACACAGCTAGTAAGTGTCAAGTGTCTGAGGTCACATTCGAACTCAGGTCCTCCTGAATCTAGGGCCGGTGCTTTATCCACCGCACCACCTAGCTGCCCTAGTCCTAACATTACAAGGATATGGGATCATAAATTTAGTTCTTGAAGGGAGCTTAGAGTCTATCCAGCACTTTTACAGGTTAGGAAACCGAGGCCAGGAAAGACAGCAGTTCGTTCTGCTGTTGTTCTCACTTCGTTATGGAAGATGACCAGTGACGCCAAGCCCTGGCTTCCTAATGGTCTTCCCTTTTCTTCCTGAGGAAGGACCCATGGGAATGTTACCCCAGGGTATGCGAATGTTGGGGAGGCCGAGTGGCTATGTACGCGCGTGCCACAGATGTTAAATGCTTTGCTCAAAGTCACACAGGTGGTTTGTGTCAGAGGCAGTATGAGAACCCAAATCCTCGAACTTCGGAGGTCTTTCCCATTGCATCTCGCCTGCTTAGAGGCCCTATGAGGCGAGTACTCTGTAATCATCTAGCTATCATTGAGAGAGAAATCTCTGGGTATGAGGGCGACAGGCTCCGGGGAGCATTGCTTCCCGGGCTGACGCCGGCATTTGATGAATCCCCTGTTCCCGAAGATGTTTCACTCGTGTCATTTTTGTGACATGGGAAGTGACAGGCAAGCAAGAGAGAAGAAAGCATTCGGGCCGGTGCCACCTCAGGGCTCAGCGCGCACAGTCTGGGTAGATTCCCAGCCTGTGACAGAATTGTTATCTAGGGTTGCCAGGCGTCATCGCCAGCATTGTCCCCTGCTCCAGGCTTCTCCTTGTCAAAGGCTTGGGACAGTTAACATTTCCATATTTGAACCTGGTCAGAGATGGCTGATGACAATTTGGTAAAGCCTGACATTTGTCTGTTCCTCCCCTGGGGCTCACCCTGACACGAACATGGCCTGTGGTGGTTTTGTTTTTCCTTTCTAAAGAAATGACTTTTTTTATTTTTAAACTTAGCCATCAACAAAACAAAATAAAGAGGAAATTATATATAAAATCATAAACTCCTAAGTATTTATCTTTTCCCCCTGGAACAAAAGCATCAGCATTAATAAAATAATAACTGTTATCTTGTTTATCTCCCTGTTCTCTTAAACTATTTAAAAAAAATTCTATATTCAGTGTCAAATGTGGTCATGTGACCTCTCGATGCTCCAGGCAATTCTCTAAGACAATAAGTTACAGAGAAAGTGCTCATCTGCTTTGGTAAAGGTAATTATCTCCCAGGGAGTTCCCTTAAAGCAGTGAAATCACAGATTTAGTCCCCATCCTTATCCATAACCCATTTATGCTCCAGTCTCCTCATCTGCAAAATGGGAATAATAATAGCTATTTTACTTACCTCCCAGGGCTGTTGTGAAGTTCAAATGCTAGATTTGATGGAAAGTGCACAGTAGATTTGAAAGCATTATATAAATATCATCTATTATTGGTCTAAACCTGTGATTCACTGGTTTAGGGAATTCTCAAGGAGGGGACTCCAATTACCTAAACTGGACTGCAATTGTTCGGAAATTTAATAGTTTCTTTAAGAGCAACTCTTAGAGGTTAAGTGACTTTCCTGAGGTCACACATCCTGTAAGTGTCAGGGTCCAGACTTATACCTGGGTCTTTCTGGCTCCAAGGCCAATTCTCTTCTTTTGTCATTTCTTAGAGAACAATAATATTCAATTATTTTCATACATCACAATTTATTATTTAGCTGTTCCTCAATTGTCGGATATATGGGTTGCTTCTAGACTTTTTTCTTTTTCTATTACAAACAAAACTGCTAGGAATATTTTTGTACAGAGAAGTCCCACCACCCCTACTCCCTTTTTAATAACATCCTTAGGGTATAATCCCACTAGTAGGATCACTGGATCAAAGAGTATAATCAGTATTGTAGCTTTTAGTGTATAACACCAGTTTGCTTCTCAAAAAGACTGCACTGACTGACAACTCCCCCAGCAGTGTTACAGTAAGCCTGTTTCCCCACAGCCCTGCCGACATTGAATTTTATTATTTTTAACTCTTTGTCAATTTGATGAGCATAAAATGGTACCTTCAGTAGTCCCAAAATTTTCCAAACTAAATCCCACCATCCTATTGTTGTTTGATTTAGGAAAAGTCTTTGTCATTTATCCTCTGACCACTGTCATCAATTAAGATTGTAGAAAATAATTACCTTGTAAAAATAATGGTTTATATAGCACTTTAAGGTTCTGTGATGTTGGCAATGAAGGCATTATTGTCTCAATTTTTACAGATGAAGAAATTGAGTCTCAGGAGGGTGATACAACATGACCAGAGTTACCCTCTGGGCATGTGGCAGAGCCAATATTTGAATCTAGTCCTGATTTGGTCCAGGGTTCTTTGCCATGACACCACAATTGGCTCCCGACATTGTATTCAAATGATGATTTGCTTTTCTTGGATTGTTATAGTTCTAAATATTTATGTAATGTATCAAGGATTCAGTGCACCTGGGAACAGTATCCCAGTGGTCTAGGTGCCTTAATGCTGTTTATGGATTCTAGCTAATGTTTATTTGGGATCTAGGTATTTCTACATGTCTTATACCATTGTATCTGGCTATGAAAAGAAACAGTAATGACAATAGTCCAATAGTAGGTCTGTCTAGCTATCATCATCCATCCATTCATCTATCTATCTATGTATCTATCTCTGCCCATCTCTCTGTCTCTACCTCTCTGTCTCTCACTGTAATCTCTCTCCCTCTCTTTCTCCTCTGTCTTTCTGTCTGCTTTGTTTATTTAGCCAGGCATGGTGGCAGCTTACTTTTAATTTTTGTTGTTAGGCAGGCTGAGGCTGGTGGATTTCTAGAGCTTAGGAGTTCTGAGTTGCACTGGGCTAAGATCAGGAGTTCACACTAAATTTGTCATTAAAAGGGTGAGTAACCCAGAAGTGGGGGGCTGTAAGGAGGGGTAAAGCAGCAGAGGTCAGAAATGCAGCAGGTCAAAACTCCTGTGCCAGAGTGGAATAGCTCCTGCACTTCCAGTCTCGGTGACCTGGGAAGACTTGGTCTCAAGAAAAACAGAGAAAAAGAAAAATAGAAAGGGAGAAAGAAAGAAAGGAACAAAAAAAAAGGAAAGAAAGAAAAATAAAGAAAGAAGAAGGGAAGAAAAAAAGAAGAGAAAGAAAAAAGAAAAGGAAAGAAAAAAAGCAAAGAACATGCCTGTCAATTTGGGAATATCTATACAAATTGTGGTACATGAATGTAATGGAATGAGAGGCATGAGAAGACTAACATGAAGTCATGCAGAGTAAAGTAAGTAGAACCTGGAAAACAATCTAGAGATAGAGAGATTAAGTCTTTGAAAGGGAAAGAGATTTACCTGTGGGTGGGGGTGGGATGGAGGAGACACCTGAGCATGTTTTTAAGGAGAGGGGAAGAAGTCAGTGGTGAGGGAACAAGAATAAAGACCCAGCTAAGTCCTTCTAAATCTCTTTCCTCATCTGTTAAATGAGTGAATTGGACTAGATGATCACTGAGACAGATTCTAGTTCCAATATTTGAGGCTATGATGAAAGAGGGAGGGGAATGATAGGTGGCATAAGGTGCTAAAACAGGCAAAATAAAAATGGCATGGAGATCTCAGGTGGCATAGGTTTGCGTTGGCAAGGAGGAAGGCTACCTCTTCTGAGACAGGATAGAAGGAAGAAAAGGTCAGTAAAGATACAGAGATATTTTGATTTAGAATATGATGACCTGTATTATTTCAACTAAACAGGAAATACATTGTGATGAATTGGAAAGAACACTGGAATCAGAAAACCTGGTTCTCTACCCAGCTTTGCTACTAATTACGTTGTGTATTAGCTATTTGGTTTGCACTTCTCTGGGACTCAGTGAACTTCTCTGTAAAATTAAGAGGTTAGATCAGATGATCAGCCTGTCCAATAAGGTCTCTTCCAACACTATGTCTATGATCCTATACATCTATCATCTCTAAGGTCCTCCTTTCAGTTCTGATGTTCCACAGATAGCCGCTCTAAGTTGCCTATCACTCTTTCCTATTCCTTTCTTCCTTTCCTTTCTCTTTTTTTCCTTTTCTCACCTTCTTTATTCTTTAGTCTATTTAGACTCTAAGCTCTACATGGTCTCTCTCCTAGAGTTTAGCATTTGGCATGTAAAAAGTTGTGTTATGCCGTATTGTACCATGTTTGTATTGAACTGTAATGGTGGTGTGTTTGTAGTCAGTTGTGATTGCAATATGTATATTGATGGTATGGTATGGTTTGGTAAGGTAAGGTTAGTATAGTAAAGGTGGTCAAACTGCCTATTTTTATGGCCCATGAGCTTACAATGGTTTTAAATATTTAAACATACAAAGTAAAAAAACATTTTTAGCTTGCAACCCAGACAAAAAACACATGGTGGGTTGGATTCGGCTCTTGGCCCATAGTTTGCTGACCCTTGTAGCACATAGCTTAACACAGTATGTTGTTTAGTCATTTTAGTCATGTCTTGATCTTTATGACCCCATTTGCTGTTTACTAGGCAAAGACACTGTAATGGTTTCCTTCTCCAGCTTATTTTACAGATGAGCAAACAGAGGCAGAGTTAAGTGACTTGCCCAGGGTCACTCAGCTAATAAGTATCTGTGACCAGATTTGAACTCAGGAAAATGAATCTTCTTGATGGTAGGCCTGGCACTCTATCCACTGTTTTACCTAGCTGCCCCGGTCTAGACTAGACTAGACTATGCTATAGTTTAATATATGTATAGTACTATTTGCTTCTCTCTATTGTTTCCCTTTTTTAGAACTTACAGACAAAGTGACAAGGGCTTACTCCCTACTCTCAGGGTTCTATAATCTCAAACAGACCAGTTGATGTACATAAACATACACAGGGTAAATAAACACCAAGGCAGACATATTAATGGGGGGTGGGCTGTATCTACATGGTACCGTAATGCTAGCCTGACTGAATTGTTTTACTCTGAAAAAAACTGAGCTTTTGCTTGAATTAACTAAGTTTACCTGACTGTTGGCCATCAGTTAGGCAAAGTTCTTGTGAGACACAAATTTTCGGGGAGAGAGGGCACAATGGAACTGGTATGCCACTGGAGAAGTAGCCAATCACCCCCCGCCATGTGGCTTCATGGCATCTTTGTGAAGAACAGGAAGGAGGTGCTACTTCCACTGACTCCATTTTCCCAAAATACCCTGCAGGACAAAGAAGACTAGCCTGAGTCCAAGCAGCAGGTCAGAGTCAGGGGGGGCATTTCCTGCTGACAGGCCCTTAGCATTGTATGAAAGGGAAGACAGAGAAAACTGTCTCCTTCTCTCTTTTCCCCTTCTGGCTAAGTGAGCCCAACCACTTCTTTCTATAGAGTAAGGAAATGATCTTTAAAGATTTGTTTTTGAAATAAAAAGGAAGCTTCAGAGTTGAAAAGCCCTGCTGGGCCGTAATCAGACGTGTTTTATGGGGCCATTAATGTGCACTTGGGAACTCCATTGATGACCTGTAAATGTATTCATGGATTCAGACCTAGGGCACGGTTTCATGGTCTGATTATAAGTGCCCTAGGGAGGGTATCTATATTAATGATGCACAGCCAGCAATGCTGGTCTCAGCATATGTCATGCCTACATTACTCCCACATACTGGGCATGCAACTTACACATGTTTCCTGCCTGCAAACATGCTGCCCTGCTCAGATCCCTAATGCACACTGATTACTTGCTGTAGTAGTCTGGATGTAAGGATCCCCATCAGCCTCCCCAGATGGTTTATAAGAGCCCCTTCCAGGAACACTGAAGTAGATGATGGTGATGGTAATGGTGGTGGTGATGATGGTGGTAAATCAAGCATTTATTAAGTACTGAAATATGTGCCAAAACTGTGGTAGCCACTGGAGATACAAAGAAGTGTGTGAAAGAAGCCCTGTTCTCAGGGAGATAGTATTACATGGGAGAGACAGCATACACATAAATAAGCCTACATAAATATATGTGCTATGTACACATGTATATTTCACACATGTCCATTTATATATCTATTTAAGTAGACATTGTGTACATACATGTAATATAATGTCCTAAGTAAGGGGAGATCATTAGCATTTGGGGACATCAGGAAAGGTATTATGGAGAACAGTGATATCAAATGACTGGAGAAATGGGAACCCTGATCTCTACATGAGAATCCCTGAAGGCTGCATATTGACTTAGTTTTAAATATGTGATATTTCATGTTTTATTACATTTTAATTTATTTTCTTAACTCTTCCCCAATTATGTTTTTTTTTGGGGGGGGGCAATGAGGTAAAGTGACTTGCCCAGGGTCACACAAAGCTAGTAAATGTCAAGTGTCTGAGGCTGGAATTTGAACTCAGTCTCCCTGAATCCAGGGCCAGTGCTTTATCCACTGTGCCACCTAGCTCCCCCCCCATTATGTTTTTTGTTGTTGTTGGGTTTTTTTGTGTGAGGCAATTGGGGTTAAGTGACTTGCCCAGGTCACACAGCTAGTAAGTGTCAAGTATCCGAGGCCAGATTTGAACTCATGTTCTCCTCAATCCAGGGCCGGTGCTTTATCCACTGTGCCACCCAGCTCCCCCCTGCCAATTATGTTTTAATCTGGTTCAGCCACATTCACGTGTGTTATGGGCTGACCTTCTAGCCTCATGTTTGACCCCTCTGGCATAGAAGGAGTATTTGAGGCACAGCTTATGGGAAGGAAGGGATTTTGAGATGGTGGTGAAAAGAGAAGCCAATCTAGGTATAGGGGTTAGTCAGTGCAAAGGCACGGTGACAAGAGACGGAGTATAATTTGTGAAGGTTTTGTTGTTGAGTTGTTTTTAGTCATGTCTAACTCTCCATGGACCCATTTTTTGGAATTTTTCTTGGCAAAGGTACTAGAGTGGTTTGCCATTTCCTCCAGCTCATTTTACAGATAAGGAAACTGAGGTAAACGGTCAAGTGACATACTTAGGGCCACACAGCTAGTAAGCATCTGAGGCCAAATTTGAACTTGGGTCCTCTTGACTCTGGGGCTGGTGCTCTATCCTCTGGGACACTTACCTGCCTAGTTTGGGAAGAACAGAAAGCCAAATTTGTCTGGAAGGGAGAGTACAGGAAAAGGAATAATATATAATGAGGCTCAAAAGCTATGACTTGGGTTTTAAAAGCCATACAGAGATCATATTGCTCCTGGAAGCAGTGGGGATCCTCTGGAGTTTGTTAGGTATGATCAAATCTGCTCTTTGATAGGTATATGGAACATGGATTAGAATGACAGAAGAGCTAAGGCAGAGGGACCAATCCAAAGACCATTGCAATAGTCCACGTGAGAGGTGATAACAGCCTGACCTTAAGTTGTGGTCACATGAACATGAAAGGGGCAAGAAATAGCAATATCTGGCAACTAATTGAATATAGGGGGAAGAAAGAAATTACCTTTAGGATCTATGGAAGAGGGAAGAGTTAATAACCAAACAAAGGATAGAGAAGACCATCAGAGATAAAAAGGACAATTTGATTATATAAATTAAAAAACAAAGGTTTACACAAACAAAACTAATGCAGTTAAAATCAGAAGGGAAATAATTAACTGTGGGGGAAAAATCTTTATAGCAAGTTTCTCTGATTAAGGATTTATATCCAAGATATACAAAGAACTGATTCAAATTTATAAAAATAAGAACTATTCTCTAATAAGTAATTAGTCAAGGAATATGAACAAGTTTTTCTCAAAACAAGAAATTCAAGCTATCAATAAATATATGGAAAAAGTTCCAAATCACTAATAATTAGAAAACTGAAAATGAATGAGACTTTGAGGTTCTACCTTACACCCATCAGATAGATTGGCAAAGAGGACCAAAAAAGCGGGGAATAGGGGGAAATGACAATTATTGGAGGGGCTATGGGGAAACAAGAACACTCCTATATTTTTGATGGAGCTGGGAAGTGGTCCAACTCCTCTGGAAAGCAATTGAAATCATACCCCCAAAGTCACTAAGCTGCCTATACCCTTTTGACCTAACAATACCACTACTAGATATATCCTAAGGAGACTGTAAAAAGGAAAAGGACCTATATGTAAAAAATATTTTTATCAGCTCTTTTCACAGCATGAAAGACCTAAAAACAAAAGGGTTGTCAACCTATTGGGGAATGACTAGACAAATTATGATATATGAATACTATTGTTCTGTAGAAATGGATGTTGCAGAGACCTGGAAAGATCTGTATGAACTAATGGTATGAATTGAGCATAATCCGGGAGAATAACTTATACAATAACAATGACATTATAAGGAAAAACAACTTTGAAAGCCTCAGGAACTCTGATCAATGAAATGACTGATGATCACAATTTCAGAGGACTGAATGAAGACCACTATCTACTTTTTTTTTTTTTTTGTGGGGCAATGGGGGTTAAATGACTTGCCCAGGATCACACAGCTAGTAAGTGTCAAGTGTCTGAGGCTGGATGTGAACTCAGGTACTCCTGAATCCAAGGCCGGTTGCTTTATCCACTGTGCCACCTAGTCGCCCCCTCCACTATCTACTTCTTGACAGAAAGGAGATAGACTTATAAGTCATAAGTCTTGTTAAAACCAACTTAAAAGTTTGTGAGAAAAAACCACCAAAATCTGAAATACTTTTAGAAATAAATTTGTGAGGCCATTTATTAGATGAGATCAAAAGACAGAGAGTAGGTGTGGCTCCCTCTCATACAAGCTGTGGAAAGGTTTACATCATATGAGATTTAGACAAGAGTACATGAACCCATATATAAATCACATATACACAGGTAGCAGTTGGCTGAGAGGGCAACTTGAAAACAAGATAGATTGGGATGCACATGAGTAAAGCTAAAATATTCAATAAAAATTGGGAGGAGTCAGGGGACAGCTAGGTGGCACAGTGGATAAAGCACTGGCACTGAATTCAGGAGGACCTGAGTTCAAATCCAGCATCAGACATTTGACACTTACTAGGTGTGTGACCCTGGGCAAGTCACTTAATCCTCATTGCCCTGCAAAAATAATAAATAAATAAATACAAAAACAAAAATTGGGGAGAAGTCAAAACATAAGAGAACCCCAAATACAAGCTTAGATGGACCCAAAATAAGATCGGGGGTGTGAGAATACAAAACAAGAATGCTTTGGGTAGATGTAGAATGTGGAGGAACTAAAAATTCCTTCTATCCATCTCCAATATTCCAAGAAAGTTGCTGGAGTCAGGATGACATTCTGGGTACAGACAATCACATAAGGTTGGATTTCAAAAGGATAATGGTTTCCCCAAACAGTATAATAAATAATTTCCCCCATAATTTTTCTCCTTTTGGGCTTTCTTAAACTCAACATTCTCATAGTAGTGAAAACATAATTACCGAAGCAGAAAAACTGAGTTAAGGTATCAAAGGGAGTTCATTAAAACAACCCAAATCAATGAAAGCCTATTTCTTATTATCCATCTTGTCTATAGCTTGATATAATTCATTTAAAGAGGAACAGGGACCAGATTGGTGATAAACTTTTCCTGATGTTTCATAGTCTGTGGAATCAATTTGAGTAAGTCTCAGGGTTGTAAGTCAGAGACTAAATTTACAACAGGAAACAAGTATACTGTGGCCATGAGTATCAAAAAAAACCCACAATCCCATGCCTCTTCCTTCAAAGTCATAAAAATTTAACAAAATTATACAGTCGTAATCTCATACATACCTTAATAAGACAAACCTTATTAAACATGCCCTTTAGGTAAACTAAGTCAGATTACAGATTAAATTACTTTTAGGAGGCTCACAATAACTTTATTTGAGAGGGGAGATTTACATATCATTAGTTATCTACAGTAGCTGACAAAAAGTGAAATCACATTAGGAGGCTCAAACTTTCCTTTATTAAATATTCAGCATTATTATTCCTTTTTTGAGGATTAAGTGACTTGCCCAAGGTTACACAGCAAGTAAGTGTCAAGTGTCTGAGGCCGGATTTAAACTCAGGTTCTCCTGAATCCAGGGCCATTGCTTTATCCACTGCACCACCTAGCTGCCCTAGCATTATTATTCCACAAGTCAAGTTTTGGTAAAGTGAAGTTAATGCAAACAGAAAATACGCTTTCAGCCAACCAAATGTTGCAGGAGGAATGGCCCCAATCCTTGAAAAATAACTAAAAGGAATTTGGGCATATCTCTCTTAACAGGCAAACATAAAAGTCATGAAAGCCATAGTAATATAATAATCAGAAATATTAAACAAAATCAAGTCTCCTTGTTTCTGGTAAACCACTCCTCATTCTTATTTAATCAGTACATTTCATTTTGTGTACCAGCTGTCACATGTAGTCATCTGATCCGTGGAAACATCTTCCCTTGGAAATTCTGGAATAGGCCTTGTTCTCAGGGCATTGCTGGAGGGGGCTCCTTCTAGCAGATCTACTTCTCTGATTACAAGTTGTGCAGAGATTCCCTAGGTAATTCTACTAAAATCTGCCAGAAACAAGACTCAATACAACTTAGTACAACTTCCTAAATTTGATTTTCTAGTTCATGTGGTGAAAATTAACACAAACCTTAGGGAGGTAATCCTATTAACAATAGAACCATAAACACATCAAATTATGAACCCATAATTCAGATGAAAGTTCAGAGGATTAAATTTTTGCATACTGATTGCTTTTTCTGTTTTACTTCAACCCTATATCTGGTATGGACCATGTCAATAATAAGTTGAAGAGAGAATCTTTAAAAAAAAAAATCCACGAGGCCTGATTTATAAAACAAAACCCTTCTGTCTTGTAATATTATCAGAAGGATATGTCAAAACAGGAAAAATGTGATTTAAAAAATTCTTTATAACCATCAATGTATTTTATATGTAAAATCCTTAATCTAATTTTGAGAACTTATTACTTAAACATACTTAAGGACTGTATATCCCATTAAAAATATTTGAAAACCAATCACACACACACATGCACACACATATTGTTATTAGAGAAAATAGTCTAATTGTGTAGCTTCCTCAAAGTTTACTACTTCATTAAAACTTTTATATCTTTATCCTGTCCCCCTTTTTGATTGTAATAAAATAATGGAATTTGGCAGATGCCCAGGGTTCCCACCTGATTTATTTAGTATTATTTGAGAAACCAACTAAGTACCTACTTGGGATGATTAGGTATAGGCCAGGTGTGGCCTATCATCCCAAGTAGGTACATTATCCTGAAAGAATGAAGTACTAAATAAAATGCTAGATACTACAGGATTTGACATGCATGAATTATAGAATATTAAGAAGGGGGTGTGCAAGCCTAACAACTTATTTACCTAACTGCTTAGGATATGAAGTTGACCACAAATTGAGTTTAAAAATGATAAGCTCTTTCAAGTACTTATATGCTCTTAGAATAACTCGAGATGTGTTCATATTAATCTATTAATTAATAGATTTAGTATCTCAACAACAAAAACTTCAATGTTTATCTGTCCTGATCATATAAATTTGCTATAAAATCAAAAAGGAGGGGCATGGTTATACCAATATCAAGACAGTACTTTAAATGGCAGAGATTAACCTAACATAAATATAACGGGGGAAAAATTCCTTAGCTCTGTTTGATTCACATAAGAGCATTAATAACAGTGAATCATGCAGTAATTTTCCATGTTATTCTCAGTATCATAGCCAGGGCTCAGACTTAACCATGTCAGAAAAATTGTGTTCAGAAAGGAAAATGACACAATGGGCAAACAGAGTCAAGAGGATCTTACTTTTGTCTGTGGCAAAGTCATCTCCTCAACTTTCCCAAATATAGAAATCCATTTGTAGCAACTCTCAGACTGCACTCCCTTTTGGGCAGCACATGACATGTCCCCTGAATGGCAAACTATTGGCTTAATGACAATTTAGACAATCATATGTCAGAATTAAAACACAGAACATTATCAAATTACAATTCCAATAACTTGAATAGCAAAATTTCACTAATTATAGCTTAGAACTAGGTTATTGTTGTTTTTCTCATGTTGCAATGATAGTTAACAATAACCATTTATAAGGACATCTTATTTATCCTTCATTTATAAATTAAGAATAATCATATTTTGGAGTCTCAAACATATAGTAGTAAATACATGATAGGTGATTCTGGCAACTCTAAGCCTCCAGACTAACAGTTATCCATATTGCCTATTAACCTCTATGGCAAAATAAAATCTTTAAACCTAAGGTTTATTTTTACATCTGCATGTCAACAATATGGAGATTAAAATTGCCCAATCTACAAGAAAAATCACTGAGGCAGAGCTCTGAGACAATGGCACTTTATTAAAGGGTCCATTGTCCCCTCTAGTGAAGTAGACCTCAGATTTTCCTCAGGATCTGAGATGTCCCCTTCTTCTAGGACCTTATTTTTATAAGACTTGATACTAGGTTTTATACCTGAACATTCTAAAGAGGCTATACAAAGTACAGAATCCCACTGATTGCTTCAAGGGGCCAAAAAATGATGCATCATCTAGAAATACTATATCAGCAAGGGAGTCTTGAGTTGGGCTTAACATGGGGCATCTCCACTGCTACATGGTCATAAAATGGTCACCTGCTTATGTTGGACAAGAGAGAGTGGTCCAGAGGTACAAAAATAAGCTGGGGGACTTTGCATATAATTAAGTCACCTCTGCCACACTGGGCTTGGTCACCATGACAAGGAAAAACAAGGGTGGAGGGTTTCTAGTTAACTTCCTATGATTGAGCAAGAGAAATTGCAATCTGTAGCTCACAGCTCTAGGAACTAATATACAGAACTTATAATCAATACCCCTATGGAATATTATCAAATTAATACTGATTGGAATAGAGTAGGGGTCCAAATGAATTATTTTACCTCAATCCACAGAAAGATCCCAGTCCTTCTTTGGATAATTACAGTCTAAATGAATGGAACACAGTCCTCCATGGGCTATGCAAAATCAGAAGGGGCGGGGCAGCTAGGTGGCACAGTGGATAAAGTACTGCTCCTGGATTCAGGAGGAATTGAGTTCAAATCCGGCCTCAGACACTTAATACTTACTAGCTGTGTGACCCTGGGCAAGTGACTTAACCCCAATTGCCTCACCAAAAAAAAAAAAAAAAAAAAAAATCAGAAGGGGGCAGTCCCCTTTATTGAGACACAAAGGTAACATTAGAGAAGAGGAAAATGGGCATAACTCATAATCTACTGATTATGATCCATTTGCTTAAACATTGACTTATGCTGTGCTAAATATACAATAAATGTCTGAAATGACCCTCACTAACCAAAACCCATGAGGGACAAGTGCCTCTTAGCAAAACATGCCCTATCAGATATGTAAATTGGGGGACCATGAGACGTTTCTTTAGTTGTAGCAGTGAAAACATTGTTTGCCCTGCATATAGGTTCTGGAAATCATTTGAATTTAATAAAATAATTTCTGAATTTTGACAAACAAGTACCCCATTATGGTGATGGGAGACAACATCCCTGCAGGCAATGCAAACAGATCTAGATTACTATAGCTTGGGGAGTGGAGGAAGATAAGGAATAGGTTGAGGTCCATGAATTGTGGAGCAAAAGCCAAAGCAAAGCAAAAAGATCAAAGATATAATAACTTCAATATGTAGTATTGCAGGTATGGTTTTATAATTATCATAAGCAATGGCAAAATAATCCATCAGATAAAACTCACTCTTTACAATAAAGCAAACTTATAAGTTCCCCCACTTTGGCTGGGAGTGTTCCTGGCTTCTCAAACTTCATTACTTTAGAACTTCATAACATGCTGTCCGAAGGGCTGAAAAGATCTTATGATTCTTCCCAAATAGAAAGCCCCCAAAACTTTATCCATTTCAAAGCAAAATATACTCAATTAAATATTTAGAAATTTTTAAACATGTGACCACAGTTTTTACTTACTCAATTCATATAATCCAATGGTATCCAAATTAAAGGAGAAATTACTTTTCTAAAGATACAATTGCAACACTCTCTGGATATAAGTTTTCAAGTTAACATCATTTTTTATAAAATGGATTCCCCAAAATCATAATACAAGAAAAATTTGAAGCCTAGCAATAACATAAATAATGTTACATATTTTAATATTTAACATATGACTTTTTTCCTATTCAAAAATATTGATTCATTTGAAAGCATTTGTAAATCTTCTTATATAGAAAATCACCATTTATTAATTTGGCATTCTAAAGAATAAAAAAACTAGCATAATCACAATTAAGAAAAATACTAATAGCTAACATAAAGCACTTACCATGTGTTGGGAGGTAGATATTATTATTATTATATCCATTTTACTGATGAGGAAACTGAGGCAAACAGGTAAACTGACTTGCTTAAGGTCATCTAGCTAATACATTTCTGATACTGGATTTGAACTCAGATTTCTTGATCCATGAAGTTTCTAAGCATATCACCTTAGCACCAAATATCAAATGTATTTTTTTTGTTTTTGTTTTTTTTAGTGAGGCAATTGGGGTTAAGTGACTTGCCCAGGGTCACACAGCTAGTAAGTGTTAAGAGTCTGAGGCTGGATTTGAACTCAGGTACTCCTGACTCCAGGGCCGGTGCTCTATCTACTGTGCCACCTAGCTGCCCCCAATATCAAATGTATTTTGCATTAAGTTCTGATTCACCACAATTATCCTAATAGGAGAGCATACCTCACTGTAAATAAGACTACATAGCAATTAAGTTCAGGGTAAATTTCAACCAAATCAAATCTAGATTTACAATTGTAAATGGTAACATTGAAAATGTCAATCTTTCCAAGGGCTACTAACTGCCAGCTCCTCAAATTATAGAGCCCACTGCTTTTAATTAGCTCACTTTCAAATATTCACTTGGGGAGCTAAGATGGCAGAGTAGAAGCAGCAACCCAGTCAAAATCTCCCAACATTCCTCTCCAAACAACTTTAAAAGAACTCTTCAAATCTAATTCTGGAGCAACAGAACCAGCAAAAGGTCAGTATGAGACATTTTTCCAATATAAGAAAACTTAGGAGGTCAGCAGGAGAGATCTGTGACACCAGAGGAGGGGGTTAACCTGGAGTGTACATGGCTGCAGCACCAGCTGGGGTCTTGGAGGTGTCTGCAACAGTGACAGAAGCAGCTTTTGGGAGTTCTCAGCCTAGAGATTACAGGGAAACCTTTGTTGGCATTTGGTGTAGGGCCTTGTTTGGCAACTCTATTACCTACACTCAGTTCCATGACATAGAGGAAGTCTTGGAACTAATGTGTGTTGCTGCAGGAGAGCAGAGGACCTGGTTCCAGGGTCAGGAGGAGCATTAGCACTTGCAGGTGCAAAATAACAGGGTTCCTCCCTGGGTAAAGACCAAAGTGCAGAGCAGGGGGGATAGTGACCACATTTCTCCCCATATCACATCTTGGAAGCACCAAAAATTTGCAGATGTCCAGAACTAGCTATGAAAACAGTTGCATGAAAAAGCCTGAAGCTTGGCATGGTACACTCTCAGACTCAGCTGAATAGACCCAACTTTTACATAAAATTCAAAGTCAAGAAATAGTCTAGAAAATGAGCAAAAAACAGCAACAAAGAACTTGACCATAAAAGCTACTATGAGGGTAGGGAAGATCAAGATAGAAATTCAGAAGATAACAACATAAAAATAGCTACAACCAAAACCTCAAAGAAAAAAAATACTAATTGGTTCAAAGCCTAATAAGAATTACTAGAAGAGTTAAAGACAGACATAAGAGGAACAATTGGGAAAAGAAATGAGAGTGATGCAAGAAGATTATGAAAAGAGAATTAACAGCTTGGTAAAAGAGGAACAAAAGTACCAAACAAAATAGAACCATAAATAGCATAATAATTCCATGCTGCAACTTTATTACTACAGTTTCCAACTGGTAAATGTTATAACTAGATGGGTTATTGTCTATTTGACCTTGTTAACAAGCATTTCTCCAAAAACATTTCTAAACTCCTTCTTATCTCGATGGAATAGAAAACTTTTTCAAACTTCTTTCCAAAACTCTAAATCTTTGATTTTATGTTGCCTTTTTCTCACTTTAATGAAAACATACTTCAACTTTAACTTTCTATTCATTTTCCTCTTACTTAAACCTTCTCTCCTGCAGTTCCCCTCCCCCCCCCCCCCATGGACTTTGATTAAAGCCTACCAACATCAAAACTGATCTTTAATTTTACACTCTGATTTCTTACTCTTTTCACCATCACTACTTTCTTAAATTCATTTCATCTTTGTAATCATATTCTAATTTAACATTCTACTGAGTATCTCCTGTGGATATTTCCTTGTATAATACCAATTAATATTCATTAACTATGTTAATTATATTATTATTAATTAGCTATATTTTTACTTCTTGATTTGTATAGTCTGGTTCAACTTAGGTGACTTAGCTGCTAGTTTACCTAACAATTAAATTCTGTTGTTTTTTTTTTTTGTGAGGCAATTGGGGTTAAGTGACTTGCCTAGAATCACACAGCTAGTAACTGTTAAGTGTCTGAGGCCGGATTTGAACTCAGGTCCTCCTGAATCCAGGGCGGGTGCTCTATCCACTGAGCCACCTAGCTGCCTCCCTAACAATTAAATTCTGTTGATTCATTTCAAACTAGCTTCAGTTCTGCTTGTTCTCTAGTAAGTGAAATCACTTTCTACTAGCACAATACATCTATTATCTTGTTTACACTTAATCTTAATCCTAGCTGCAAATCTCCAACAAACCACTAAGATATTTTAGCAATAATAAAATCTTTAAACCACATTTTGGAAATTTATAGCAAAGACAATGTATTTATGTTACAAATTTAGTTTCTAATTAATTTATAATGCCATAAATTTCTACAAACCAAGAAAACAATTTTCTTCCTATTCTTTTCTGCCTTTATCTCTACAATTTCCAACTTGGCCAGGGTTATGAAGACAGAGAGAAAGAATCTCACAGCTTTCCTCCTTATCTCCCACTAAAAGTCTAAACAAAAAGTCAGTGAGAGTAAGTCCTTGCTTATTATTTCAGAGAGCTGGTAGAACTGTTCTAGGAATGAGATTCTATTAGGATTCCCTGCTCTTATAAGTTTCCTTTCTGTGCTATCTCCTAACAGTTTTTATGTGTGAAAAAGTATTCCCCTTCAAAGTTCTCCATGGTAAACAAGGCCTTTTATATGCAAGAGAACTTTGGGTGTAGAGGTCCCAGTCAAAGTCCACCTCACTGCCTGCCAAATACAGGTTTCCTTCACCAACTTAGGATCATACTAAATGAATGAATGTAAATGTAATGACTGTGTTCACTAGTTAGTATATCTGGATCACTACTGGCCAGTCACAGACCAATTATCTATGGAGAATTGTTGAGAAAGACAGAAAGAGAAAAGGAAAAAGCTGTACCAAAAGACCCCCTAATTTTAACCAAATTTTTAGTTTTTAGTAGTTGCTTTACAAGCTCTTCAGTGATCACATGAAAGGGATTTCTCATTTGGACAATTAGTGATTAGAGCAGTCTGGGCTAATTCTAATCCTGCCCAAGTCTTTCCCTGGGCTAAGGCCAAGCACAGCTCCTTAATTTTCTGGACACCCAGAATAGATGCCTGGACTGTGTTAGACCTGAACATTAAGGGTCTTGCTGTGTTGGATGAGATTCCATGTTGGTCAGGCACCTGTGCACAATCCTAGAACCACAGAGACTTACTCAAATTCCATGATCTTGGAGAGCCTTTAGGTTTATTTCGGTGACTACCAGGGAATCCCACTTCTAATAACATATTTTTATTTCTAAGAACAAACACCAAAATCTGAAATATTTTAAGGAGAAATTTATTAGACCATTTGGTAGACAAGAATGAGCTCAAAAGGAAGATGGCTCCCTCAAAAAGGCTCTAGAAGGTTTATAGGATTTAGGTAAAGGCAGCCTCATATTAACCACACTATAGATACACAGCTAAGTATTTTTGCTGAATGGACAACTTGAAAGAAAAGTAGATTGGGATGAATATGAGTAATTGTAAGCATTCAATACAATTTGGGTGAAGCCAAAACACAAAAGACCCTAAAGCACAAGCTTGGGTGGAGCTCAAACAAAATTTGGGTGTGGGGATGCAAAACAAAAATGCTTTGAGTGGATCCAGGACTTGAAGTTACCTAAAATTCCTTTAATCTATTTCTAGCATTCCCAGAGACTTACTAGTGTCAGGATGAAAATCCAAGTACAAACGATTACATAAGTTTGGATTTAAACAGTATAATAGTTTCCCCAAACAATATAATAAGTAATTTTTTCCCATTAAAGATGCAGAATCAGACATATATTTTTAGACATGGCCAACATGGGGATTTGTTTAGCTTGACTATGTATATTTGTTTTAAAAAGGGCTTTATTTTTCTCCTTTTTATAGTGGTAATGATGGGGAATTAAGTTGGCAAAGGGCAAAAGGATAGGGTAACAAAGAAAAGAGAAAAAGAAAGGAAGAAATGAAGGAAAATAAAAAGAAAGAGAAAGGAAGAAAGGAAGGAAAGAAGGAAGAAAGGAGAAAAGAAGATTGGAAAGAAGAAAGGAAGAAACAAAGAAGGGCCATTGTGACATCTTTTTTAAAGTGGAGAGTAAAATAAATTAGAAGTATGGCTAAACAAATAGGACAGCTTTAAAAGGTACACGTTGATTTTAGTCCACAATGAAAAAGAAAGCAAATTACACAGAGTAGAGATCTGTAGTTTTATGTACAATCTTTTTTTCTGTTTTACTATATATGTACGAATGCTAGTTCCATTCGATGTTTCTTAAATTCAGAATAAAAATAGAAATTGATAAAAAGAAAACAAAAATAAGAGCAAAAAGTCCTTGGGGCATAAAGAAAAACTTATCAACTTGGTGGTTATGAAACAGTCACTTGTCATCAGATTCTTACTTCTTTTAGTTTCACAAAATCTTTGACTCAGTTCCATAGCCACAACTCATTCCTGTGCTGAACATATATAAAACAGACCCAAGGATAGTGAGAAGGCTAGAATATTTGATGACCACATAGAAAACTATTCTCTGTTTAAAACACACCACTAATGCAATAATGTCAAATATAATTGATATAAAATGTGGTATTTTTCAGGGAGACAGTTTAAGTCCATTATGATTCTGTCTAGCCTTAAATCCATTATTGTTTCTCCTAGATAGAGCAAAGTAAGACTTACAAATTAAAGAGGAAGTTGAACAAAAACACCATATTAATCACTTGATGTACATGGAGGACATTAAGTTATATAGCTCCACTCAAAAAAATATTAAATATCTCCTTCATCTTGTGGGATCTTCCTCTAAAGATATCAAAATGTCAGTTGGAGTCAATAAATATAAAACACTAAATGTACATCAAGGAAAGATTGATAATGAAATCTTCACTTTTGAATACAGAGGTGAAATTGAACAAATGCAAACAGGCAACAATTACAAATACCTTGGTTCTCTCTGGTTGATGCATTGAGTATAAAGATATTATTAGGAAGATAGTGGCTGGGTTTGTTAGGAGATTTACTGGCATCCTAAAATCAAAACTGAATGAGAACATATTTAAATCTGTTAGTATTTATGGAATCCCTCTCTTAATGTACACCTTGGGGAATTATAAAATGGGCCATAACAGGTTTGGAAAGTATCTTATTAAATACCTGTATAAAATGGGCCCCCACCTTAAGGCAGCAGTAGAAAGATGAATACTTCTTTACCAAAAGAAAGATTAAGAGAGACATTCTCAGAGTCCAGGATAACCATATCAAAAACCTATAGAAACACTTTTGGAAAAAGCAGATAAAAGAGAAGAATGGGTGGAAAATTAAAGAAAGTTGGAATCCATTAATGCTGACAGAATGTGAATGTAAATCTCAATTAGTGGGCAAATGTAAAGTAAGAATTGTGATTTGTAGAAATAAGGATAGGAGAAACTTTGCCTGCCTGCAAATTTGTGAAGATTATTTGGGAAAATGCCTATTAGTATCAATTCTGGGGTTTCTCATGATTGTTGAAGCTTATTTCCTTCACTTTATACTTTATGCTATGGGAAAATATCTGCAACCATGGAGTACAATTTAAAAGTTGACAGATTTCTATCCAGTTAAAGAATTTAATAAATTAAAAACTACATCAAGAAATGTAAAAAAAAATAAAGAAAAAGGAGATGTGACTTTACTGAATAAGAATAAGAAATAATAACAGATATAGTCATATCATTAGATTTGTCAAATGTAGGAAAAAGTGGTTTACTTCCAAATAGGTCTAAGGAAAGGATGAAAATTTAAGAATGAAATTAAAAGGCTCTTCATGAGTGACATTCATAGGCACTCAGACAACTCAGCCAATTAATAATGTTAAGAAAATCATCAAACAAATGGCCAATTAAGCCAACAAACATTTATTAAGCAATTAAGCATGTGCCAAGCACTGTGCTAATCACTGGGGATTGAAAGACAAGAGCATGGTCCCTGACCTCAGGAAGTTCTCTGTGAAATGGAAGAGACAATATTTAAAAAAATACATGCAAGGTAAATACAGTGCAAATGTGTAACGATTGGAATGACGCCACCTGCTGGAGACTTACTGTAGAAGAGTTCTGCCCATGAAGCGAAGGTCTTTGAGGGCAAGACCAGGAGTCTTTTCTTTGGCGTCAGGAAGTGACGCGGGCTAGTGGGAGAAGGAAGGAAGAGACTGGCGCTCAGTCTCGCTGTCTTTCCTCTGGACTCTGGTGGAGAGCGGAGCTAGAAATGTGCTCTCCCTTTAATAGATAGGAATCTAGGCCTTTCTCTCTCTTTACCAAATTCTTATTCTCCTTAATAAATGCTTAAAAGACTAACTCTTGCTAAAGCTTATAATTTATTGGCGACCACTCATTAGATATTTTAGACAGACTAGCTAGAATTTTAGCCCTTAACAAATGGAAGGCAATTTCAGAGGGAAAGCAGATGTACAGAGTAAGAAATGCAGAGGGAGGGAAGGAAGGAGAGGTTAGGAACAGCCTACTGCAAAAGATAAGATTTGGGTTTAGTCTTTTTTTTTAGGGTTGGGGGGCCTTAGTCTTGAAAAAAGCCAGGGAAGCCAGGAGGCAGGCATGGGGGATGGGAGCAGAGGGAACCAGGAGAAGCAATATGGTGTTCAAGGTCAGTAAGAGAGCTAAAAGGTCAGTATGACTGAATCATGAACATGTTGAAAAATAAAATATAGTTTAATCTGCCTGTCTCCTACAAACAGAATTAATAAACAGTGAGAGGAGTTATAATATCTTATAATATCTCCTACAATTTGTTTCCATACCTGCCCTCCTACAAAGAACCAGATCAGAGAACATAAATCTCCTACCAAAAATGGATCAGAGAACATAGCTAAAAACCAGATCAGAGACAGACAGAAAAAAAACAAAATACCAATTTAATTTGTCCCAAGAAGAAAGAACCATGATCATGTGGAGACCCTTCCCAAAAGGGCTTGGGGATTCCCCCTTTCTGTAGGTATATAAGGTTCTTTTGTCTTTGGGTTACAGGGCATTGTCAGTTACAGATCAACCCAAAAGCAAATACTTTAACAAGAATGGATGTAACAGAAGCATCATGATAAGATTACAGGATTCCAAAAAAAAGGGTTTGGCAAGGATAAGGATGCCCAAATGTCTCCATAAGATAGGGACTTGCTATCGTTAGGGAAAGGAAGTTACCAGGTAGGGTCTTTTATCTGCTAGCTATATGGGTTCAGTTTGGAGTTCAGTTGAAGGACATTTTTCTCCTATTAATCTAGGGTTCCATAAAAAATACTTTTTGGATAATAAGGCACCTCCATCAAATCCAAGTGATCTATATATTCATATTAACAAACATGAAAGAAAATAAAGTTTCAGAAAGCTGAAAAGGTAAGAAGGCGGACAGGTTGTGAGGGGCTTTAATAGACAGAAAGATTTTACATTTGATCCTGGAGATAACAGGGAGTCATCGAGATTTATAAGTGGAAATGAAGGCTTTTGTGATTGTGATTCAGGACCAAGTCATCACCATTGGAAATCACAGAAAAGTTATTTTTCAGAAGCCTAGACTTACTGGTAATTGTAAGAAACAGGGAATTGTGCAACACATATTCATATACTGTAAAATTTTACTATTGAATGCTTAGAAAGACATGACTACAAATTTACAACAGAAACTTGCTATCTTTTATGAATTGATAGATCAAAATTTCCTGTACTATAAATACAGACTTCAAAATGTCCTAGAAAACTCAAGTAATACATTGTACTGGAACCAGAGCACTATTCATAAAACAATATAAAATATTATAGAATATATTGTATTATATATAATAGTTTAAATTTATATAATGCTTCAGGTTTTGCAAACTTTAGAAATTATACCCATTTTTCAGATGAGGGAGCAGAAACAGACAGAAGTTAAGTGACTTTACCAGGTTCACACAGTTGATAAATAAAAGTGGTCATATTTGAACTCAGGTCTTCCTGACTTCAGGTCCAGGGCTCTATCCACTGTGCCACCTTAACTTTTCAAAGTGTTCTCAATTTAGCCAAGCTAGAATTTTTTCTTCTAGAATTCCCCAAGACTAAAAGGAATTATCTCCCATATCATCTCTGTCTTCTGGCTTCCCATCTAAAATCCCTCCTTTTGCAGGAATCCTGTCCCTATCCCCTTTAATACAAGTGTCTTCCTTCTAAGATTATTTCCAATTTATCCTGTCTATATCTTGTTTGTATATAGTTGTTTTCATAATGTTTCTCCATTAGACTCCTTAAGGGCAGGTACCACATTTTTGTCTTTCTTTTTAGCAAAGTGCCAGGTAATAGTTAATGCATGTCTATATGATTCTCCTTCTGCCCCTAGTATTCCACATCCTTTTGTTCGTCAAAATTCAGCTAAAAGTTCATCTCCTCCAGAAAGGCTTCCCAGAGCAACTCCTGGCTAGCTCTTATTGCTTCTTTTTTCAACTACCTTTTAGTATATACACTCATAGTTTGTAGTCAATATATATTATGTGGCTTTTCCACTTGAGTGTATGCCCCATCTTCCTCATCAGATTGGAAGTTCCTCAGAAGCCAGTACTGTCTCCCTCATACTCTGGGACTCTGAGAAGGCAAGTATTGTATTCACTCTTAGACTGAGAACTTACTGAAGACAAGGGCTGTGTTTCTTTTGTCATACCAAAGTATTTCTGAGAAAAGAGACTTTTTGTCTCTTAGATTAGGAAGCTCCCTGGGCAGGGAATGGATCTGGGATCACCCTGAAGGCAGGGTCTGTGGCTCCCCCAACAGAACGGGAGCTCTCTGAGGTCAGAGTTTGTTTTCCCTTTCAAACTGAAACTTCTCTAAGTTTAAGGACTGTATCTCTCCCATTAGACTCAGGACAAGAACTATGTCTCTCCCACTGGACTAGCTCACTCAGGTCAAGGACAGTTTCTCTCCCATTAAAGAAAGGGACCCTGAGGGTAGGAATTCAATTTTCTTTTTTCTTTATATCTCACTGAGGACCTGGACAGGGTCCTGTTTAATGGTGCTGATCACTCAGACCTTAGCCAGTCTGGATTAGGGTCTCAGACCTTTGCATGAGAAATCATAGTGGGAGAGACCAACAAAGTCTATTCTAGATGCTGATCATAGTGGGAGAGACTAATAAAGTCTACTCTAAATGCTGCAGTAGAACTCTAAACTTACTCTTGAGTCTGGAAGTGTAGTCTCCATGTCTTTGCTCTGTAGAGTTAAACTGATTTGAATAGTGTCCAATTTTTGCAAGTACCAACACTGAAATTTATGTTGTGGCCCCCATTGCTCCCAGTCTGGCTTGTCTTCTTAGTACTTGTTAATCATTCTTTTGGGAGAGGCATCAGCTAATCTGCTGCATGTACTTTGGATGCCCTTGTCCTACCTGCACCATAGTCACAAGAGCTTTCATCCTATCCCCCTTATCTCTAATTTCATTTTCCTATGATGCAGCAATTGGGGAGGAGCTGAGAGGTATGTGCCTATCAGAATTTTCTTTCTCTTATTATGAAAAATTGTCTTTAAAACCTATCTGATTTGAATCCTCAGGGCTGACCCTGAGTGATCAGCCAGCCAATGTCTTTCTACCTTGGTATTTTAAATTAAACTCCTATTTAATTCTCTGCCTGAGTTTTGCCTCTTTTATCAGGGCAAAGGGCCTGAACATAAAAATTTCCTTTTTAACAATTTTGGTGAACCAAGCCAGGGAAATTTAGAGGGCCCTTTGCCTGTGACTCTCACTGAGGATAGGCCTCCTCCTCCCGCCCTCCACAATCTGGACACAGACCCTCATTAGTTATCCAAGAAGGAAAGGAGAATTTAACTCCTCCAAACTCCAGAAGATAAAAGGAGAAATAGGTCCCCAAGCCAAATTTTGATTTTTTTTCCTCCCTCATTTGTGAATAGAGAAGGCAGCACGCAAAAGATAGGTAAGAAAAATGGTGTTGCAGGCCTAAAAAGTGACCCTCATTGCAAGAGAATATCAATATTTAAAAAGGGAACTGGAGGGGCCAGCCTCCTGTGGATTCCGAGGTAGAATCCTGCCAGTTATGTGCACAATTGAATGGTGAAGCTCTGTAGGGACTGGAAAATTATGGGGAAAAGAAAATTCAGCCAGATAAAGGATGGGACCTTCAGAACTATAGTCAGTCAGATGTGCATTCTAAAAAAGAATCAAAGATCAATAGCATAAGCAAAATGGGATTTTGGTGAGATCTAGAGGGGCTTTTGAAGCTGAAATTGCCCTCATTATCAATATAACTGAGATCCAAATACCCTTTAGGGAAGAGATTGAGAAGAAGGGATTAAGAGAAAGAAAGGGAGACAGCCCAGAAAGGCATCTTAGAAGGGTTGAGTGTCAATACAGCTCTTCCATCTATCAGTAACTGTACTCTCATGGACTTTCTGATTAAATAAGAGATAGGAAGGCAAACTTTGCCATCATGTGATTCTATGTATTTCTATTGTCTTTGTTTTGTTTTAAGTGTTTGCATTTCTACAGTGTCCAGTGTGGTGTTGTTAGCATTGTTTGTCTTTTTTGTCTTGGTAAATTCAACTGACTTTCCTTTTACAGAACTTTCAAAGCCACTGACAAATAAGTCTCAGTCTCAGTCTCTCTCTCTCTCTCATTTTCTCATTTTCTCTCTCCCCCTCCCTCATTCTAACTCTGTCCAAATTGGGGAAGCAGCCAAGGGAAGGGCAGATAAGAAGGAAGAGAATCTTTTCCTAGTCTGCAGGAATTTGCAGCATTGTAAACTAACTAGAAAATTAATTTGTGATTAAAAAATAATTTCTCTACTGTGAATTTCCACATAGTTTGAATATTTCTATAAATGCTGAAGTGTTTTGGTGAGTTTTGGAATACTACTCAGTAGAATTTGTTTTAAGGAAAAATAAGAATACGACTCTGTGAAAGTTACATTGAAACAACACTTAGACCTTTTTTCTTTCTTTCCCAGGAGAGTGACAAATTTGTTTTAATTCAAGGGAGGAAGGTGATTTCACTGATTGGAGAAGGGAACTGAGGCTAGTTTAAAAGTTGTATCAGTGATGTTCCAACATAAAAAAGTAATGGGTCTGCAATTTGAAGTTTAACATTTAAGAACTGCCTATTATTAACTCCTTTGTTGATCATGAAAAATGAGATGCTCATTTAAATCAAGGAGCAACTTAAAAATAAGTAAAATTTAATTTGGAAGAATGTTTAGTGTTTAGCATTGAATTTTCTTCTGTGAATGATATAACAGAATTTAATTGTTTAGGTATACTAGAAGCAAAGTTGACAAAAGGTATTGGGATAGACCATATATTTGTAAGATTTTAAGAACTTCAAAGGCAACAGTATTTCAATTAATTGATATTATGTAATAAAAACTTGCACTAAATTGTGAAGAAAAACAATTCAATGGAGTGAAGACTACTTTTATAGATAGTCTGGAATATAATTAGCAAATACTAGAGGAATTAAGCAAATAGAAGAAAAAGAAGTGTTGAATCAGAATATGAAAGAAACAAGACAGGTGCCATTTTGAAGTTCTTTATTCTAAGTTCCCTGAAGGGCTTAGAAGAAGAAAGTTTAATCAAATAGGGATAAAAGGAAATGAATGGATGGCTAGGAAAGTTGTAGTCTGTTTACACTAACAGTGTACATAGAGTATTGAAAGTAAAGGGTTTGGGGAAGAGTTTGATCTCATTCAGATAAGAAGGATATGAGAAACTTTATTTGGTTATTTTTTTATGATATGGAAAATATAGAAATATGTTTACAGCATTGATTTGTTCTTAGGATAGAACACAAAATTCTGTCTTTGAAGGACCATTAGAAGGGTATATTTTGGTCCTTAAATAAGACATTCATAATTTCATTAATATAAAACAGAGGTTATGTTTGCAATTTCCATGTTTCAGAAAATCTTCATGACTCCTAAAAGAGGGGTGATAAAACCAAGACTATCACTTTAAATCTTTGGCAGTAGACTAACTGAAAGTAGCTGGCCCTATAATTGAAGTGCTAGCAGTAAATGGCCCTTGGGAAATTGTGATTTTATACGATTCCATTTGTAAATATAGATCCAGATACGATTGAATTTATTCTGCTCTCATTTTAAGTGAGATGTGTTCTCCTATTACGATAATGGTGGTAAATCAGAACTTAGTGCCAATGATATTTGGTTTTTGGCATGAAGGCAAAAATACTGGAAAGTGAAAGGGTTGGGAAGGCTTTAGTTAAAATCAAGCTTCAGAAATTTATTAACAATGAGACCTTAAGCAAGTTACTTTACCTCTGTTTATCTGACTTTTCTAATCTGCAAAAGAGATTTAAAAAATAGCACCTGCTTGGGGCAGCTAGGTGACACAGTGGATAAAGCACCAGCCCTGGATTCAGAAGGACCTGAGTTCAAATCCAGCCTCAGACACTTCACACTTACTAGCTGTGTGACCCTGGGCAAGTCACTTAATCCTTATTGCCCCACCAGAAAAAAAATAGCACCTGCTTCTTGGGTTGTTGTAGGCACCACATGATTGTAAAGTGCTTAGCACACAGACTGGCACCTAGCAAGCACTATATAAATGTTAATCAATGTAAGTACTCTATACTGGTCTTGAATGTAATTAGTATAGAATGCCAAAAGTGATAAAATGAATGATTTTCTATGAAGGTAATTTGGAAATGCATTCAACTGAATTGATGTTACCTTACTGGTAATGAATTTGTTTCATATTTCAAATACTTGATATCATGGATGCTATTATTGTATTTCTAACTTTTTTCTTCTGTAAAATTTGGGAAATTATATAAAAATGCTCTTAGAAAAGTAACTTCTCTATTAATCTGGATGTTCTTAGATTACAAATTGAGCTGTTAAGAGAATATGGTCAAAATGTTTGAAAACTTAAATAGTTAATGGGATGTATTTGCTTTAACATGATTAGTAATAGTAACTTACTGTTGGGAGAAAAGTAGCACATACCCTGTAAGTTATCCTTATCTGTGAGGTTCCTTGGGACTTCATACTTGGACTGGTTCATAAGATCTTATCAGCCCTTATCATGCTGAACATGTGTTGTAATTTTCTGAAGTTTGAGAAATTAGAAACTTACAAGTTGGCTTACAGTAAAGAGTGAGCTTTATATGTTTATGTGAGTTTTGGCTATCACTTATGAGAATTATGAATTTTTATCTGTTGATATATAGTATGTATTGGAGTTACATCTTTGAACCAATTTTGTAACAGTAGTCTTAAGATTCAAAGACTTTATTTTGCCTTAGGGGTTAATAGGCAAAATGCATATGTTAGTTTAGAGATTTAACTGTAGTCAGCATTTTCTGGGGATTTTGGGACCACTATCATGTATTCACTGTAGGTATGAGTCTCCAGAATGTGATTGTTCTTAAATTGTAAATGAAGGATGATGAAATATCCTTATATTTGTTCATTTTTAACTGTTATAGAAAAATGAGAAAACTAATAACATCCTAGCCTTAACCTGTGATTAGAAAAATTTTGCTATTTGAGGTAAAATCTCTTGGGAATGTAATTTAATATTGTTCTGAGTTGTGATTTCAGGTATGATTGACTAGATTATCATTAAGGCAATAATAGTCTACAATTCAAGGGGAATTCCATGTACTGGGTTTTTGTTTGTTTTTGTGAGGCACTTGGGGTTAAGTGACTTGCCCAGGGTCACACAGCTAGTAAGTGTTAAGTGTCTGAGACCAGATTTGAATTCAGGTCCTCCTGAATCCAGGTCTGGTGCTCTATCCATTGTGCCACCTAGCTGCCCCCCATGTACTGTTCAAAGGGAGTGAAGCCTGAGAACTGCTATAGGTGGATATCTATGTCTGGGAAAGTTGAGGAGACAATCTTGTGTAGAAAAAGATAGGATCCTCTTGACTCAGTTTCTCCATTGTACTATTTCCGTTCTGAATAGGAAATTTTCCAATCTGGTTAATTCTGAGCCTGGTTTTGATACTCTGTGAATAAATGTGGAACTTTGCTGTTAGGTTGACTGTTAACTATGACTGTTGCCTGAAATCAAACAGGGAGTTTTTTCTCCCTGTTCTGGCTTGTCAGATTAATTTATGCCCTTGAAAGAACTATCTTGATATTGTCAATAACTATGTCCCTCCTTTCCTTTTCATAGCATATTTCTATAATCAGGATAGATAAAAAGTTTGTTTTTGTAATAATCTATTAATTAATATATTAATACTAAAACATCTGAGTTTCTATAATAGAATTCAAATATGAAAGATCTTAATGTTGTTACTCTGTATTTGTGGCTAACTGCATATTCCAGGTAAAAGATGGCTTTGCCATCTCTTTGCTACCAGTTATATATGCATGTATGAGATTAGGTTCTTAAAGTAGCTCATTCCTTCAAAATGATATGAGGGTAATATGAAGGGAACAGGGCATAGGACAGAACTGTAAAAGTTCATTTAAATTCAATGGAGCAGCAAATTTTGTGAAAGTTTAGACTGTTTTCTCCAAGAACTGGGAAAGACATATATATGTGTGTATATATACAAATATGTGCATCCTTAAATAGATACACACATGTGTGTACATCTGTGAATACACACATATGTATATATGTGTATGTGTATATGTTTGTATGTGTGCGTATAAAATTGACTGCCTTCCAAATCTTTTTAATGGGATATACAGGTCTTGAGTATGCTGTGGTAGTAAGTTCTGCAAATTAAATTAATGGATTCTACATAGAAAATTGCATTAATCATTATAAAGAACTTTAAATCATATGTCTCCCTGCCCCTGTTTTAAAATATATGTGTGATAATATTAAGGGATGAGAAAGTACATTTAACAAGTCAGTCTCTCTTCCTTCAGCCTGTGGATGCCATACTCCATAATCAGGGACAGAGTTTGGGTACAAGATAGAAAAAGCAAGTGGTATCTAAATACTTAAGTTCTCTGAAGTTCCAGGTGAATTATAGGTTCCTAATTTGTTATTTTTCTTGTAACCCTCCTGTTAATATGGTTAGATCCATATGGTTTGATTTAGTTCTTACCACATGAACTAGTTACTCCAAAACCAATCTGATTAGATTTGTCAAAGTTTACTAAATTATTCAAAGTCTTATCACTAGCAGGACTTAGCAGCTTTATCTAGAGAATCTTCTCAGGTGAACCTGAATCTGCAGATGGTCGAAGAAATGCCTCCAGACCTGCCTGGCCCATCCACAGCTGTCTGAGAGATGCTTAGGAAGTGCTTACCAGAACCCTGAAGATCATGGATGCTGCAAAATCACTTGACATCCCTAAATTTACTGCTCTATTGGGTTTCCTTATTGGCTTTATTGTAACTTTGGGGGGGGGGTCAAGGCAATGGGGGTTAAGTGACTTGCCCAAGGTCACACAGGTAGTAAGTGTCAAGTGTCTGAGGCCAGATTTGAACTCAGGTTCTCTTGAATCTAGGGCTGGTGCTTTATCCACTGTGCCATCTAGCTGCCCAGCTTTATTGTAACTTTGCTTGTTATGTTACTATGTTGAACTATCAGTCTATGGGCTACAAATATGAACTTTTCACTGGCTAAAGTATCTGTGTATTTTCTCTTGTGTATTTTCTCATGGGGAGAGTACACTGTTTATGTTTAAAGTGCCTTCCTTGGTGTAAAGAACTGATCCCCAAGCTAATCCCATGTTAACAGGAAACGGAGATTGGGATGTTGTAGTTGAGGATAGAGAACCAATGTAGGTCTAATTGTGGAGCTACACCATGTGTGTGGTTAGTACCAGAAGCGGGGAGGGAATTATTGAAATTTATGTAGCAGCCCCCATTGTTTCCAGTCTGGCTTGTCTTCCTGGCACTTGCTAATCAGATGCCTGTTGTGGGGGAGGTGTCACCTAGTCTGCTGCACTTTTAATGTCACCTAGTCTGCTGTAATTTTAATCATCTTGGCCTACCTGCTATTTAGCATGTAGTCACATGAGTTTTCATCCCATCCCTTCTTATCTCTAATTTCATTTCCCTATAATGTAGCAGTTTGGGAGGAGCTGAGGTGCATTGGCCCATTCCTTTTTGGGGATGTGTACCTCTCAGAATTGTCTTTCTCTTATTCTGAAAGGTTGTCTTTAAAAGCTATCTGGTTTGAATCCCTGGGGTTGATGATCCTCAGTGATCAGCCAGCCAACGTGTTTCTACTGTGGCATTTTTTAATAAACTCCTCTTTAATTCTCTGTCCTGAGTTTTGCCTCTTTTATCAGGGCGAAAGGCCTGAACATAAAAATTTCCTTTTAACACCAGAAACAGGCAGGCTTGTAAGAGGATTGTTATCACCTCCTCTGTCTTTTTCTGCTTTGCCAGACGGATATTAAAAAGCCATTTTATCTAACATTTGGCCTATGTCCAAGAGAGGAAACCGGGAAAGAATTCCTAGGTTGAAAGCAGGCAATAGCAGCCCTAAGCTTCTCCCCTTTGCTAGTCTCCTGAGAGAGAGGTTAAGAAATCCAGTTTTAATAGATAGCTGGTTGGCACAGGGAATATCAGGCCGTACTGAGAATTAAGAAGACCTCAGTTCAAATCCTGACTACTAGTTGTGTGACCCTGGGCAAGTCATTTAACCTCTGTTTGCTTCAGTTTTCTCAACTGCAAAACAGGGATAATATTAGAATTGTCGTGAGGATTGAATGAGCTTGCAAACCTTAAAGAGTCATATAAATATTACTTGCTATTATTGTTATTGAAGACCCAGGTGGGTGATTTTAAGAGAGACTTTGATAAACTGATGAGTGTCCAGTGGAAGGGGACTAGGGAGGTAAAAATCTGGAAGCCATGTCATAAAGGGGCTCAGGTGAAGAATGAGAATATTTAGTCTGGAGAAGAGAACACTGTTGTGGTTATTTTTGTTGTTGTTGAGTCATTTCAGTCATGTCCAACTCTTCATGTCCCCATTCGGGGTTTTCTTGGCAGAGCTACTGGAGAGGTTTGTCATTTCCTTTTCTAGCTCATTTTACAGATGAGGAAACTGAGATAAATGGGTTTAAGTGACTTGTCCCGGGTCACATAGCTAAGCTAATAAGTGTCTGAGGACAGATTTGAAAACAGGAAGATGAGTCTTCCTGACTCCAGGTCTGGCACTCTATCCACTACACTACCTGGCTGCCTCTTTGACTATTTTTCATTTGGTATATTGGATCTCCGGTTTGTGGTGGTTGTTTTTTCCTCTTTAAATGAGTTTAGATGTTGCACAAAGGATTATTTCACAGAGGCTATGGTAGCTAGGTTGGTCAGTGGATAAAATTCTAGGTCTGGATTAAGGAAGACCTAAGTTCAAATATGTCTCCTGATACTTGCTAGTTGTGTGACCCTGGGAAAATCATTTAACCTCTATTTCCCCCAGTTTCTTCATCTGTAAAATGGGGATAATAGTAGCACCTACCTCGAAGGGTTGTTGTGAAGATGAAATGAGATAATATTTGTAACAAGCACTTAGCACAGTCCCTGGGACACAGTAGTACTATGTTAAGGTTAGTTTTCTCGTTGTTGTTCTTTTGTTTTTTTTGTGGGGCAATGAGGGTTAAGTGACTTGCCCAGCTAGGAAGTGTCAAGTGTATGAGGCTGAATTTGAACTCAGGCCCTCCTAAATCCAGGGCTGGTGCTTTATACATTGTGCCACCTAGCTGCATGGGAGAAAGGCATCCTGTTGACCATGGCCTTCCAAACCCTGTAAACACTGAGGTTTCATATTGTTACTTGACCAAGTTCTTTTGGTCCTTTTAATCTTGGGAAAAGAGCTGTCAGACCCCTTTGTGCAATGTGCCTGTCTGTGTGCTCCAGTGGCTTGTGTGTATGTATGTAAGGATGTGTGGAAGAGAATCTATGTGCATGTATATGTACAAGTGTACATGTATGTGGAGGTGAGCAGGGAAGTGTGCACATGAGAGGTATAAATGCATGTGCATGAACCTGCATGTAGAGATGTGCATAGATGTGTGAATACATACATAAATGTAATTATTGAGACTGCATATCTATGGGGGCAAGGGAGGTAGTGATTGGAGGTTTCTTCGTCTGAAGATGAGCCCTGGAGGTCAAGCCAGGCCTTCTGATGCCAAGTCCAGTAACACTGAGGTCAAAGCTCAAAGAGGAGATACCCTCTCCCCCAACCTAACCTGTCAGGAAAAAGGAAACCCCAGGGCGGCTAGGTGGCACAGTGGATAGAGCACTGGCCCTGGAGTCAGGAGTACCTGAGTTCAAATCCGGCCTCAGACACTAAACACTTACTAGCTGTGTGACCCTGGCCAAGTCACTTAACCCCAATTGCCTCACTAAAAAAAAAAAATTAAAAAAAAATTAATTTGGGGCAGCTAGGTGGCACAGTAGATAGAGCACCGGCCCTGGAGTCAGGAGTACCTGAGTTCAAATCCGGCCTCAAACACTTCACACACTTACTAGCTGTGTGACCCTGGGCATTTCACTTAACCCCAATTGCCTCACTAAAAAAAAAAAAAAAAAAGGAAACCCCTATTTGTCCCATGTCAGTCTGACCAGGATACTCCTTACTTCTAGAAGCATGGTATTGTCAGTGAAGGGTTGGGGTTTGCTTCAGGGAGATCTGAGTTCATATCTTGCCTCTGACACATATTAGTTGTGTGCCTTTAGGAAGGTCTCTTAACCTCTCTGATTCAAGTATTCTTTTTTTTTTTTTGCGGGGCAATTGGGGTTAAGTAACTTGCCTAGGGTCACACAGCTAATAAGTATTAAGTGTCTGAGGCCAGATTGGAACTCAGGTCCTCCTGAATCCAGGACCAGTGCTCTATCTACTGTGCCACCTAGCTGCCCCTGATTCAAGTATTCTCATCTGTAATTTGTGATGAGGTTCAAATGAGATAATATATGTAAGATGCTGAGCACAGGGCCATATAATGCCAGTTGTTGTTATTTCATACCTCATCACTGCTACTACTTTTGAAAAGGAAGGAGGTCCCTCTTTTTCACCTACAATTGTGGCATACTAGGAAAACAAAACAAAAAACAAAATTGCCCTTGGAGTCAAAAGACCTGGATTTTAGTTCTCTGTCATTTGTTATTATCTATGGTACTGAAGGGGGCAGCTACATGGCTCAATAAATGAATACTGGTCTTCTCACTTGAGTTGTAGGTGAATATCTTGAGTAAAGAATAAAAGTTCTACAATGCTGGAAGGTTAACAGTGCCACCCCTACTTGTTTGATTCCTTTCAGAATATTGCCTGTATCATAGCTTATCTGTGTTTGTTTAAGTGGATTTAGTTTTAAATTTGGTTTAAACTCACAAAATGGACAAATAGCTTCCTTAAAACGATTCTTGCAAAGAAGGTACAGTTTGGAGAAAATAATTTTAATGCAACAATAAACAAACCACAAGAAAATGTCAAAGTTTCCCTTCTTTCATCAGGTCTGAAAAGAAGTTGACAAAAAAAATTGACATTTTTGAAAAATATATTTACATACACTCTCTTTATGATAAGCCCCTCTGCTCCACCAAAGGCACTTTACATCTTAAGATATTAGCTAATGAAAGTGTGTCATCATGATGAGAATTTTTTTTTAATTTTAATTTTCAGTTCCAAATTCTCTCCCTCTCTCCCACCCTTTCCTCTCATTGAAAAGGCAAGAGACAAGATACCCATTGAATATACATAGACAAACAAAACATTTTCACATTAGCCATATTGTGAAAGGAAGAAAAAAAGCGAGAAAAAATGAAAAAAAAAAGATGCTTCAATCTTTACTCAGAGTTCACGCTTCCATGGGCATGGTTTTTAAGAACTAAATTTTTCGTTGCTGAAAATAAAGCAAGTATCTCACCTAAAAACAAACAAAGAAATACTTCTCATAGCTGTACTTTTAAAAAACTTTTAAAAAAGAGCAAAAGGTCTTCAGTATTGTCAAATAAAGGAAAAGGGAAAAACATTTAAAATGTTTATTATGCCTTTATTTCATCCTTTTAAAATTTCTATTATTGTATATGTTTTATAATGTCTGTAATACATTAGTACAATTGTACATCTGTATAGTTTATGAATATATCAATTATATACATATTGCACCCCTTCTGGGTTAATTCCCCATTTTTCACTCTTACAGCCAATCTAGGGTCCCTAGAGGCCATACAACTACTTCTCTCCACTTTGGGTAACCAAAAGGGGTTGACTTTTACACTACTATTGCTCATGAGCAATATAGCAATTTTGTGTGCACCCCAATACTGATCAATTAACCAATTAAACCAATTAACTTGAACAGTTGTTAAAAGGAAAATTCTTTGTTCATGCTTTCACCCTGATTAACGAGGCAAAACTCAGGACAAAGAGAATGAAAAGGAGTTCATTAAAAGTATGTCAAGGTAGCAACATGTTCACAGGCTGATCACCAAAGATCAGCAAGGAATTCAAGATGGAGTCAGTTTTTATTGATAACTTTTGTAATGAAATAAAGACAATTTGGATAGGTCCAGGTCAGCAAAAGGGGATGGGCCATTGCACTTTGGCACTTCCCCAATTACTGGTCCATTAGGGCTAACAGGTAGGACCTATGTGATGCATATCAGGTGATACAAAGTTTGAAGACTGGATGATACCTCCCCCAACAGAGCCTCCTTCGGTAGAGCCTCCCACAGCACCTATTGACAAGCAGGGCTGGGAACAATGGGTCACTGAGTCAGCATAACTTTCTTTTTTTCTGGGTAATTTAATCATTTTATTAATAAAGTCAGCAGATTATTAATAAACGGATGGTCTTTTGGCTGTCTTTCTTAGACCAAAGACCTATAACTTTCATTACAGTACGGCAAGAACCATAATTAGAAAGCAGTCTCCCAAACAGGGAACACACTCTCCCCTTTCACACACTCACACTCATATACACATCCATCTAGCTGAGCATGAGTGATTCAAAGAGGGGTGGGGCTAAGGGAGTTCTACACATATATTGAGGAGGTGTCCCCAATTTTATGTTTTTACTAATACTTTTTTTACTAATAAATTTTTACTAATTTTTTTGTGTAGTCGAAAAAAGTTTAAGGACCACTGATTTGGAGGACTAAAAACTACTTTGTACAAGGCTATAAACTCTCTATAGATAAGCAAACTGCTGGTATATAGCATAGATATAGAGTTCAACCTATCCAATTCAGGAAATAAATCTTCAGAGATCCTTTACGTCAATAAATATCTCACTCCCCTAAATTCAAATTATCTCATTCCAGTATTTTCTATTTAGTTCTTTAAAGAGTCTGCTTTCTTCTCCTACTTCCCCCTTGTCAGCCTAAACTCTTTCATCTCCCTTGGTCACTGAGAAAAACAAATATGTTTCAAATTTTGGATTCAACCTGAACTGTACTCCAGGTATTTCCTGACACTCCAAGCATCCTCATTTCTCTAAGTCTCCACACAGAAAGACCTATAATGATAATTGACATCTAAGTGGTACAGTGGCTAGAGCTCTGGGCCTGGAGTCAGGAACACCTGAGTTCAAATCTGGCCTCAGACACTTTCTAGCTATGTAACCCTGTGGAAGTTACTTAACCCTGTGTACCTCAGTTTCCTCATCTGTCAAATGAGCTGGAGAAGGAAATGGCAAACTACTCCAGTCCCTCTGCTAAGAAAACCCCAAATGGGGTCACAAAGAGTTGGATATGTTTTAAAAGTAACATCAACAACAATAGAAATAACAAAAGAGTCATAGAAGTTCTGAGTCAGAGGAGATCTCAAAGGATGCGATGTGGCAGAGGCAGAGTTGGCTTGGTGGAAAGTACACTGGATTTGCCATCTAGAATACCCAGGCTGAAATCCTGGTTTGTTCACTTACACTAGTTGTGTGAGCACCAGTAAATTACTTAACCACTCTTGGTCTGAGTTTCCTCATTTGTGAAATGAGAGAGTTGGACTAAATGATCTCAAGATTCCTTCCAGTTTTCTTATGCTGTGATTACATAGTCCCACCTGAAACTCAAGAACCCCCTTTAAAATGCCCCTGATAAGTGGCTAGCCATGTTTTGCTTTCATAGAAAATATAATTATCACCCTAGGATAATAGATCTGAGTTGGAAAAAGACTTCAGAGGTGATAAAGTCAAATTTCTTCAGTTTACGGATGAAGAATCTAAAGCTCAGGGAGGATGTGGCATGCCCAAGTTCACACAGGTAATAAATATAAGAGGCAGGATTTGAATCCAGATCCACAGAGAGATGGTGTTGTAAGGGCCAAATTTAGTATGAGAAGAGTTAATTGGGTGGCTCGCCTTAATATTGGGATAAGAAAAGAAACAGCTTCTTTCCAAAACACAGATTTATTAATGGTAACAAGTTTAAAACACAAGTGAGATTAATAGAACTAGAAACAATGTCTAAATCTCTGGGGTAAAAAGGCCCCAGGCACCCGAACCTGACTCCAGCCCAGCTAGCTCCTCTGCCTAAAAAAATAAACTCACCACACCCGAAATCTGTAGCTCTAAGGAGAATTAGTTGTAGTCTCTTCTATTTTTGTCCGAAGGTCAAACACCAACAGCTCCTCTAACTGTCCCTTCCTTCCTTCCTTCCTTCCCTGTTTCCCTCAGAACCCTCTCTAACAGCCTTTTTTTCTAACTCCAACTAACTGAATCCAATGGAATCTAACTGACTCCCCCACAGGAAGGGGAGGGGCGGTTCTTAGCCATACTGAGTCTCCAATTGGCTCAGCACACCCACATGGGCCATTTATAATCTGGCCAGACCCACATGGGTGTAGGGAAGCTATTAGAGGAGCTATTAGTTACTTAGTTTCAATAAATATTCCCTGTGGTCAGAGCTCCTCTTGTTTGTTCAATTATCTCCCAAAGTACACACCTATCTTCTCTTAGGCTTTTCAAGCTTACATTTTTTTTCAGTCTGACCACAATAAAGAAAAGATAGGGTTATGAAAACCCCAAATCACAATTAATTCCTTATAGTGTTCATGGAAATAATGTACTTGATGTACTTGAACTTGGATAGACTTTTGAGAGACAGTGAAAGATAGTAGGGCCTGGAGCCATGGGGCCTATGGGGTCATGAAGAGTCATACTCACCTGAATGACTGAATACCAACAATCTCTGACTCCAGATTTCCTCCCCCATTCTACAATGCCTTCATTTATTAACATTACCAGAATCACCCTCCTCCTACACTGTCTCTTCTTTCTTTTTTCATTCAAGGAGGATTAAAAATACCCTCAGGCATTATGGAACTGGCACCTTTTTTATGTAGGCCTGGTTGTTCTCACTTTAAAGGGGCTGGGAGGCTGCCTTTGGAATTTGGGACCAGGACTTAAGTTATTGGTTTTGGCTTACATGCTGCCTGAGGCATGAAAAGTTCAGCCTCTTGAGAGTTGGTGTCTGGATGTTGTTGTTCAGCTGTTTCAGTCATGTCCTACTCTTTGTGACACCATTTGGGGTTTTCTTGGCAGAGATACTGCAGTGGTTTGCTATTTCCTTCTCCAGCTCATTTTTCAGATGAGAAAACTGAGGCAAACAGAGTTAAATGACTTGCCCAGTGTCACACAGCTAGTAAGTGTCTGAGTCCAGATTTGAATTGGATGTTTACAAAATTCCCATTGTTCCACTAAGTTGCCTTTCTCACGCAGCATGGTCAATGAAGGGAGTACTATTTTATCTGAATTAATAATCAGGCAGTTTTAATCTCATGATCAAAATTGAACATGTTTAAACTCATGTTCGGAATTGGCACATAATAAAATGCATTCATATTGACTTTACTATAAGTAAAATCATTGAATTCACCTGAATTACACGTGACCCCTAATACTCAGCTGACCAGGAACCCTACCTAAAGGGACAATTTAAAATAGCTCGAGGATGCTTAGGAACTTATTTGTACTTCTGAGTTGGTAAGAGAAGCTTCCTCTTGGAGGGAGATGACCTCCAAAGGAGAGACTGACCTCACAGAAAGTGAGTGCATACCACTGGACTGGTGAGGCAGAAAGCGTGTTTCCAGGCATTGAGGATGATGGTGAAAACCCTATATCACTTTCTCCTGTTTTTCTCAGATGTTAAAAAAATGGGAGGATGATTAAATTATTAACCACAGGGTATTGTTCCCACACATCTTAGCTTCTCTTTCCCCCACTGTGCCCCTGGCTTCCTCTGAATTGTTCAGAACATTGTTTGATCCCAGAGGACAGAGGAGGCATTGCAATCTTCCCTGTTCTGTAATGTATAATATATTCTAGGTCATCTTTCTATCACCTTTAATCTATTTCTAATTCAGATCTGGGTTCTCCTTCTCCCCAAATACGCAAAATGAGAACTGGGACAGAAAGAGACACTTGTTCTAAAGAAACCTACAGGGGATGCATGCACCTGTGAGGCAGGATGGGGAGAGGAAGGTCCTCTCTCCCGAGGCACTGTAGAAACCCTGTGTTGTAAAGAACCCAGGAGTCAGGAGTCAGGAAGAGCTGGATTCAAATCTTACCTCTGACATTGTGACCAAGTCACAACCTCTTTGAGCCTCAGTTTCCTCACTTGTAAAGTGAATTTTATGTAAACTTTAAAGTGACAGATAGGTAGAGAGAGTGTTTATAAAGTGCTTACTGTGTGCCAGACACTATGCATGGGAGACACAAATACAAGTAGCCAAAATAGTCCCTGGTCTTCAATGAGCTTATATTCTTATGTGTGCAAGACAACTCATAAAAGGGAGCTAGAAAGGAGGGGGAACAGCTAGGTGGTACAGCGGTTGGTGCTTAGGGCCTGGAGTCAGGAAGTTGTTGTTCAGCTGTGTCTGATTCTTCATGACACCATTTGGAGTTTTCTTGGCAAGGATTAGGGAGTAATTTGCTATTTCCTTCTCTAGCTCATTTTTACATGAGGAAACTGAGGCAAACAGGGATAAGTGACTTGCCCAGGGTCACACAGTTAGTACCTGTCTGAGGATGGATTTGAATTTAGGTCTTCTGACTCCAAGACTGGCACTCTATCTACTGTACCACCTAACTCCCCCCATTAGATGCCTCCCATTCCCACTTCAGAGGCCTTTTTGCCTTTACACCCTGCTCATCCCTAATCATCCTCACCCTCCAGTCTCTCCTGAGCCTTGTCATAAGCCAGGGGTCATCCCGCTGTCCTCCCGGGTCCTTTCTCTCCATCACTCCTCTCAATCCACAGTGGCTCTGATTGTCGTTGACATTGAGAGTGGCTGGCTGATGGGGCACGTTTCAGGTTCTCACTTCATCACTCAATCACTTGACTCCTGACAGCTCTTTATACCATTCTCCTCCGATGTCACAAGGAAACACCAGGGTCTGAAAGTTGGAAAACCTGGATTTTAGTCCTAGCTTTGCTACATACTCACCACCTGTGTAACCTTTGACTGAGTCTCACTTTTCTCTGCATCTGTTTCCTCCTCTATGAAATGAGTGGGTCACATAACATGATTGCTAAAGTCCCACCAGCTCATTAGAATGTCTGAGGATTCTAGGAATTCACAGAATCTCTTTTGAAGTCTTTCAAATTTCTTTAGCAGCTGATGTTTGGGACTTTCCAGGAGTTTCTCCTTTGAGCAAATGAGATAATAATTGTAAAGTACTTAGTCTGGCACACAGTAGACACTTAATAAATGCTTGTTTCCTTTTTTCCTTTTCTGAGCAATCTGTCCCCTTTGTTTAGTTAGTGTTGAGGCAGGTTTTATTGAGGCTTTTTTTTTTTTCCTGACATTTGTCCTTCTGGCTTTTCTTGCCACTTTGCTGATTTATGTTCATAGCCAAGAGCAATGAGTGGATTTGTAATCTGCTCAAGGAATTTGAGGGACTGAACTCCGATGGGCAATGTTCCGTCTCCCTCTCAAGGAGGTTCCAGAGACTGAATATGAGAACTGGAAATATAGTGGAGGTTAGACTAATGACACTAGCCTAGGCAAAAGGGAATGGAGGGGAAGGAAGAAGAATTTATGAATCACCTATTATATACCAGGCACTGTGCTAAGCACTTTACAAAAATCTTATTTGATCTTCACAATAACCATAGGAGTTAGGTGCCATTATTATCCCCATTTTACAGTTGAAGTGAAAGTTTCGGATTCAGGAGGCTGCTAGAACAGGTTCGGTGCTGCTACAGGTAAGATGTTAATGAAAAAAGACACAGAGACATAGGATGGGATTGGAAGGGCCCCATGCACTCGGGTGGAGGCAAAAGGCAAAGTTTATTCAGACAGTATGACATATTTATACTTGAGGTAAGCAAAAGGAACATCTTTGTGTGAAGTTTTCGCCAAAAGAACAGGACGAGGGGATTGGTTTGTAGACCTTGGGCCATGTAGGCCTTATCTATGATGAGGAGCATGTTTTTGTCCTTTGAAATTTACTTGGCGCCTATGCAAATGCATCTGCATCCGGAAGGATCATTGTGGTTTACAGCCCTCTTATCAAGGGCTAACTAAGAATCAGCACATATTTTCCGGAAGGGGAGTTTCTGTCTGTGAGATTTGCTCAAACAGTGAAAGGGGGACTTGTGTTAGCCCCTAACATTGAAGAAACTGAAGTAGAGGTTCATTTATCTATTTATCCATTTATCCATTTATCTATTTATTTGTTTATCTATCTATCTATCTATCTATCTATCTATCTATCTATCTATCTATCTATCTTTCTATTTTTCTATCATCCATCCATTCATCCATCCAACCATTCATCTAACTATTCATCTATCATTAGTATTTGTATTCCTAGTGCCTAGCACAATGTCTGGAACACAACAGACACTTAATAAATGCTGGTTGGTTGATTGATTCTTTGGGAGTGGGGAACCAACCCTTGTCCTGGCTTTTTTTTTTTTTTATGAAATTATCAGGGAATGTAGCAAAAAAACCAGACCTATGATGTAAACTATTCTTCTTTCACTCCCAAGGGTGTGTTGATAAATGCTTGACATCTGGTTTCTCCCCACAAATGTCCAGAGGACACATTTGTAAGTTTAATCTGCCTTTTTAACATTTTCTCCATCACTTTCTTAAGTTCAAATGATTCACAAAACAATAAGTTAAGCCTCCATTTTAGCATTTGCCAGTTCCTGAGATGGAAAGGCTCAGGCTAAAAATTTAACAATCCACTCTGGTCCCAGCTGGTTCCACCACACCCTTCTTTATTGCCTGCATGACTTTGGGCAAATCACTTCACCTCCCTGAGGTTCAAGTTTTCTCATCAGTAAAATGAAAGAATTATGCCATAGGTTGGTCTCTTGAAGTTCCTCGTAGCTCCTAATTTTTCATTCTATGATCTTCTACTCCTGAGAACCCAGAGCAAATTCACTGTGTCCCAAGACCAAGGGTGTTGAGTTAACAGTGCAGTTTGGCTGGAAGACAGGTTGTATGAAAGGGAGTAATATGAACTACAAGGGGTCCCCAAAGTCTTAGACACTCTTTATAGTGGAAAGGCAGTTGGAAATTAGACTATGGAGTGATTTAAATATCAGGTGGTAGAGGTTATATTTTATCCTGGAGAGAACAGGGAGCTATTGAAGATTTTTAAGCAAAGGGAGTGACAAGGTCAGACCTGTGTTTTAGGAATATTAATTGGCTGTGTAGAGGATAGATTAGAGATAGGGAAAGACTGATATCTGGAGACCAATAAGGAAGGTTATATAATGGCAAGAGGGAATGAAGCATTTATTAATTACCTACTATATACTGTACTAAGAGCTTTACAAATATCTCATTTGATCCTCACTACAACCATGGGAGTTAGGTGCTATTATTATCCCCATTTTATAGTTGAAGAAACTGAGATTGTTGTGTTGTTTATCTTTCATTCTCAAAGAGGACCATGACATCAGGGTGATGTCATTTGCAGTAAATTGGATTTTAGTGAGGGAGGGCTATGCAAGGTCACCAACTTCCTTTTCTCCTCTAGAGTCCACTGGCAAGATATAGATCAGGACAACTGGAGATGGCCTCGGATGTTTGAGGAAACTGGGGTTAAGTGACTTGCCCAGGGTCACAGAGTTAGTATGTGTCAAGTTTCTGAGGCTGAATTTGAACTCATATCTTCCTGACAAACTGTCCTAAAGAATGAACTGAGGCAGACAGAGGTTAAATGACTTGCTTAGGGTCACAAGCTCGTAAAAGTCTGAGGCTGAATTTGAACTCAAGGACTTTCTGACTGCAGGCCCCCTGCTTTATATCTACTGTACCACCTAGCTGCCCTAGAGGTGAGGAGATATTGAACTATGGTAGTGGAGGTGAATGGTGCAGTATAGTAATGGTTTGTGAATGGGGAGAAGGGGATAGATGTAAGAAATATTTCAGAGGCAGAATGGACAAGATTTTGCAAATGATTGAATGAGTGGTAGTAAATGAGATATAAAGATCAATGATGACTTCAATATTGCAAATTTGGGCAAAGGGAAGAATGATTGTGCCCTCAATAGGAGTAGGGACATTTGGAGGTGGGAGTCAGTATTAAAGGAGAAGATAACAAGTTTTCTTTTGTACATGTTGAGTAAAAGGTTCCTGTGAGAGATCCAGGTAAAGATGTTATTCAGGGAAAGAAAAAGACAGAGACACAGAGACTGATGGAGGCAGAGGGATAGAGTCAGAGAGACAGAGAGACAGAGACATACACAGAGAAATTTTGGAGTCATCTACATAGAGACAATACTCAAATCTATAGGCTACCACCTATCTGCCAAGAAGAGGGAAGCACTCTTTACCCAGTCCTTGGAGGTTACACCTGGGCACTACATGATCACAGTTCTGAAGGTCTTTAAATCTTATTTTCCTTTATGCTCTTGGTGTCAGGGCAAGTTGTTTTGACTTTGCTTTCTTCTGTACATTTGCTCATCCATCTCCTAGCCTCCTTGAGGGTGTATCTCTCCCCAACCAAGAACACTGGACTTGGAATCAGAAAGATTCATCTTTTTGAGTTCAAATCTGGTCTCAAAGACTTACCAGCTGTGTGACCCTGAGTAAGTCACTTAACCCTATATAACTCAGCTGCTCATTTATAAAATGAGATGGAGAAGGAAGTGGTGTACCACTGTAGTATCTATGCCAAAAAAACCCCCTCCAAAATGGGGTCACAAAGGATCAAACACAACTGAAATGACTCAACAACAATGACATTTATCCCCCTAGCATCTGGCTCACTGCCTGGCACGTAGTAGGCACTTAGCAAGTACTTATTGACTTGATTAGATTTGATTTGACTTTCCTTATCAGTTCCAAAGTTGGTTTTCTTTGGTTTCCTGGTTTTCTTTGGAGATTTTTTTTTTTGGTGAGGCAATTGGGGTTAAGTGACTTGCCCAGGGTCACACAGCTAGTAAGTGTCAAGTGTCTGAGGCTGGATTTGAACTCAGGTCCTCCTGACTCCAGGGCAGGTGCTCTATCCACTGCGCCACCTAGCTGCCCCCTCTTTGGAGATTTTGATGGACTTTCGTGACCTATTGTCACTTGATCTTTCTCCTCATACTATAATTCTACATGAGAAAAATCTTTTATGCCTATAGTAAAAATTACAGACGTTTTCTCACAGAAAGAGAGAGGAGGCTCATCCCCTCACAGTAAGAAGATAAGCTGGGATTTAATTAATTGTAACATGTCGGTCATTAGGTAATAGTGTAATGACAGAAACTTCTGCTGACAGATAAGGAATGAATACTAAGAAAGGCGGATTGCCTAGTAAGAATGTGCTCATGTGTCTCCAGCTCTAATTCTAATGACTAGTACTGGATATTGAGACAGAAAGATCCCTGGAGTGGAGAAGGATAAACCACTAGGTCACATTGGCTGCATGCGAATCCCCTATTTCCTTTTGTTAATCCTCATGAATGCTAAGGAATTAGGTGATGGAAAAAGGAGGATAGACCATCATCAAGGAATTATGCTAGGAAGAAAAGGCAGGTCGATAGCAGGGTGGGAGGCAAGGGACTCATGATAGGTGGGCAACCTGGGTGTTTCACTTGTACCCTTGGGGATGTCAGGATAAGGCAAGGAAGTCCCAAGGATGTTAATTGAACATTTTGTAACAAACTCCTGGGAGCATGTGAACAAGAGTTACACTGGGTTGACATTCATGGATGGGCTGCTATCTGCCTGAAGGGATGAGTCTTCTGAAATACTACCACCACCACCACCACCACCACTACTACTACTACTAATAATAATTTATAAGGTTTGCAAAGCTGTTTCCATGCTATCTTATTGGAGCCTCATCTAGCCCTGTGAGACAGGGGCTATTATTATCCCTATTTTACAGATAAGGAAATTGAGGCACAGAGAGTTTAAATGACTTGTTTAAGGTCACATAGCTAAGTGTCTCCAAGTCCAGTACTGTTACCCAAACCCCGAGGGTGATGAGAAGGAAGATCTATTTGAGTATTAGCACATGTCTGCCAAACCACCTTCTGATCTGACATGTGGTTTGAGGAATGGGTGAACTAATTAGTAAGGAGTGTGAGCTCTGTGTGTAGGTCCACTGACTGGTGTTGGTGATCTTGCAGATAGCTCTCCTGTTGAATAGATTTATATAATATCTGTGGGGACCAATTTTTAATTGGGGAGTGCTAGCTAAGCGGCTCGCTGCAATATTGGGGCAAGGAAGGAGACCTGTAGCCTCTCTCAAAACAGAACAAGATTTATTTAACAAGAACAAACTTAAAAAAAAATACAAACAGGATCAGTAGGATCAAGGGAAAGGAAATAAAATGGGGAAAGGGAAATTATAATACCTGGAAAAATACCACCGCCCAGGAATCAGCTAAAAATACGCAGCAAAATGCCTGTTGCTTTCCAGCTTCCACCTAGAATGCCCAATTCTCCTTCCCCAAACCTAGAAACACCCCACATAGCCCCAGCCAATGGGATGGCTGCTCTGATAGTCACATGACTGCCCTCACTAGGCTTGCAATCATTATAATTTTGCCAGGCCCATGTAGGCGTCGGCGAGTGGTGATGACGTAAGGTGCCAGAGCCTTGGCAATGGCTACAACCAGTGGGTGGAGCACGGTGCGGTTTGCAGAGCCCCAGGCCAGTGCACAACGAGGCATAAAAACCTCAAATAACAATTAATTCTTTACATATCAGAGCTAGAAGGCAGCTTAGACATCCTCTCATCTAACTCCTTTATTTTTATGAAGGAGGAAACTGAGGCTCTGGAAAAGAAAGTGACTAACCTGAGACAATATAGTTAGTATCAGAGTCAGAACTTGAACCTAGATCTTCTGACTCGTTTCCAGTGACCTGAAGATTCTTGCTTGTTTTACAATAGCTGACATTTCTATAACATTTAGGGCATCAAAGTGGTACAGTAGATAAAGCACTGGCCCTGGAGTCAGGAGGACCTGAGTTCAAATCTTACCTCAGACACTTAATAGCTGTGTGACTCTGGGCAAGACACAACTCTAATTGCCTTAAACATCCAGGTCATCTCCAGTTGTCCTGAAGTATATCTTGCCACTGGACTCAGATGGATATGGAAGAGAGAGTGAAGTTGGTGACCTTGCACAGCCCTCACTCACTTAAATCCAATTCACTACAAGTCTTGACATCACCCCAATGTCATGGCGCTCTTCAGGAATGAAGGACAAACTAGAGCATTAACATCTCTTCCACTGTCCCCATATCAACTGCTGATCGACTGCCCCGAAAAGGCAAGTGCTACATTCTCTTTTCTCCAACTCATACTCTTAACATAGTCCTTTGCTTGGGATCCTAAGAGCTTAAGTGATTTATCCAGTGTCACAGAACTAAAATGTGTAATAGGTGAGACTAGAATGTATTAGAGGTAAGACTTGGATCTAGGTCTTTCTGATTTTAAGACCTTCTCTCTATACATTACTCCATGAGGCAGCACAGTGGCTAGGACATTGGTTTTGGAGTCTGGAAGACCAATCTTCAAATATTGCCTCAGACACTCAGTAGGCAATTGATGTTGGAATTGGCACCCTGTGCCTAAGTTATTTGACTTTTCTGGCCTCAGTGACCTTATCTGTAAAAGGAAAAGTCTGTCCTTGAAGGTCCCTTCTAAAGATATAAACTCCTATGATATTTTTAGAAAAATGCTTTATGAACCTCAAAATACCATCAAATTGCTAATTGTTATTATTTTAATTGAGTATCTAGGTGGCACAGTGGATAAAGTGTGGGGCCTGGAGTCAGGAAGACCCATCTTCCTGAGTTCAAATCTGACCTCAGTTAGTTCCTATTTCCATGACCACATCACCCTGTTTGCCTCAGTTTCCTCATCTGTAAAATGAGTTAGAGAAGGAAATGGCAAATCAGGCTAGTATCTTTGCCAAAAAAACCTCAAAGGGGGTCACAAAGAGTCAGATATGACAGAAACAAAAGCAATTATTTTAGTTACAAAGTCACATCTTCCCTCTTCCCTCTTCTCTCAAGCAATGCCCTTGACACTAATAAGTATTCAATAGAAATGTGATTAAATTGAATCGAATCATTGTCTCTTTGAAGGGATGGATGTATATATTTTTTTAAAGCAAATTTTTATGTCCCTTACTGTATAAAGATTGCATGGAAACATATTTGGACAGATAATGGATTAACATCTTAGACAGGAAGGGAAATGAGAGCTAAGGGATAGTGGTGTGAGAAAATCATTATTAATAATGGATTTCTTGGGGGACCCAGAGATCAGTCCTCCATCCCCCCCCCCCCCCGAAAGTCCGGTTCTTCTTGATCTTATTTGGGACAAATCCAAGGGAACAACAGAAATGGAGATAGACTCTGGACTCTTGTCTAGCTCTGTGAAGGACCACACCTAGATAATGGACTTTGCCTTAAGAAACTTGAGTGAGGATCTTCTCTCTGATGTCATCTATAGAGTTCATTTTAATTTAGACCACCCCCTTGAGAGGATGCCCATCAATTGGGGAATGGCTGGACAAGTTGTGGTATATGAATACAATGGAATACTATTTCGATGTAAGAAACGATGAGCAGGAGGAGTTCAGAGAAACCTGGAGGGTCTTGCATGGGCTGATGATGAGTGAGATGAGCAGGACCAGAACATTGTACACAGTAATATCAACATTGAGTGTTGATCTACTGTGATGGACTATATTCTTTTCACCAATGCAATGATACAGAAGAGTTCCAGGGAACTCATGATAGAAGAGGATCTCCAAATCCAAGAAAGAAAAAAAAAAGAACTGTGGAGTATAGATGCTGAATGAACCATATTATTTCTTTTGTTTTTGGTGCTGTTGTTTTTTCTATTTTGAGGTTTTTTCATCATTGCTCTAATTTTTCTCTTATAACATGACTAATGCAGAAATAGGATTAATGTTATTATGTGTGTGTGTGTATATATATATAACCTATATCAGATTATCTGCTGACTGGGGGGGGGAGGGAAGGGAGGGAGGGAGAAAAATCTGAAATTGGAAAGCTTGTATAAACGAAAGTTGAGAACTATCTTTACATGTAATGGAAAAAAATAAATAAAGAAAAAAAAAAGAAAAAAAAATTTAGATCACCCTCAAGTCATGTCAACCAATGGCCCATGGCTCTTTCTCTCTCTGGATACCTCTCTGCTCTTGGGTCTCCCTCTCAGAACTGTGTAGGTTTTGCAGGTCTTCTGAACTCTCCTTGAGACCATGTGCTATCTCTCTGAGAGACAGCATGGGTCTTCTGGGGCTTTTCTCCTGCTAACTGCCATGCTAATGATCTCTCTCCCTGCTACTTCTACCACACGGTCAATTCTTTACTGGTATCTATAATGTTAATAAAGAATAAATGCTTACTGTTAAAACTGATGCAATAGCAATTAATTTATAAAACACAGTTTTAGCCTAATTACCCCCCCCCCCCCCCACACACACACAGGGGTGGGTGAGGAGAGGAAGGGAATTCTCACAGCTGAAGTCTAGTGAGGAGGAAGATCAAGGGACCCTCACAGCTGAAGTATGTGAGGCAACAAGGGAATTTTCACAACTGGATCTGTTCTCAGAATGGGGAATCTTCATGGTTGGAGTTGGCAAGAGGAAAGTATTGGGAAGCCTGACACCTGGAGATTTCCTATGAGGCCCTCTGTCTGTCTGGACAGGCATTAGTGCAGCCACAAAGGCAGGAGGGTGGAGCTCTCTTTAAGGCTCTTGTTTTTATCAGACAATAGGCCCAGATGAGAGGATAGAAAAGTCTGCCCAGTTCTTGTTACTGTCTTGCTGGAAATGATCCAGAGAATAAAGAAATTCAATCTGGAAGGATTTAGGTGTGGAGATGTAATGGACTGAAGCAGGTGAGGGGAAAGGAATAAAGACTCCAGAAGTGGCCCTGGGTAATATCCCTGAGGAAATATGCATCCCTATTGCTAAAGGAAGAATTTAAAAGGCAAATCAAAGCTGCCTCCCACCCTGCCATTCCTGGAGTGTGTGTGTGTGTGTGTGTGTGTGTGTGTGTGTGTGTGTGTGTGTGTGTGTGTAGGGGAGGTTTGAACATTAGGTAGTTAAGTTGGAATCAGTTATGGGACAATCCCTGTAAGAACAGGTACATTCTTTTGCTGGAATTAATAATGAATGCCTTCAATCACTCATTGCTAGCAATTGTGAGATTTTATTCCCCTAGGTACAGATAAAAGAAAACTCTTTATCTTATCTTCCTCATGCCTGGTATTGTAATTCAGGATGCTGTGTAAAGGATACTCTGCTCAAAGTTTTGGCTGGATGGTGAGGGGATGGTAGAGCAGTGCGAGGGAGAAGGGAGGAAGTGGATTTCTCAGGGCTCACTCATCCATCCAACTGTGTTTTCTGGAGTACTCTGTATTGCTATGGCAACTCTACATAATAAGCTTGCTGCACATTCCCTATGCATACTGTATGGGACTCCCCTCCATTTTCAGTGAGGGAGAGGAGAGCGGAGGGAAGAAGAGGGGAGGGGAGGGAAAAATAGGAAGGGAGAGAGAGAGAGAGAGAGAGAGAGAGAGAGAGAGAGAGAGAGAGAGAGAGAGAGAGAGAGAGAGAGAGAGAGAGAACAGTCCAAGTTCCTTTGCTCCCTTTAACCAACTGAGAAAGCTGGAATTGGTATGAATGCCTAAGGCAGTGTGAAACTACCTCAGAGGCATTACTAATTCTTGAGAAATTTTTCTGTGTCTTCCCCTATTAAGCTCCTTGAGGGACAGTGCTTTTAGCATAGTGGCTGGACACATAGTAGGTGGTTAATAAATGTTTATTGACTGACTGAAATGGATATATAAAAGTGCTGCTCACTGTTAAAGTTAGAAGGACCTTGAAGGATGCTTAGTGTAACATCCTTCTTTTACTTGAGATTCCAACTTAGACAGAGATGGTGTTGCAGTGATTAGTGTCTGGGGTCTGGAGTCACAAAGTCCTGAATTCAAATATGGATTTAGACAGTTACTAGCTGTGTGACCTGGGCAAGTAGATTAACCTCTCTTTGCCTCAGTTTCTTGAGCTTGAAATGAGGATAATAATAGTACCTACCTCACAGGGCTGTTGTGAGGATCAAATGAAATAATATTTGTAAAAAGCACTCAGCACACATAATCTGGGTGATCTATAAATGCTTATTCCCTTTCCTCAGGTTATAGAGCTAGTTAGTGACAATTATGAGAATAATTTTGATACTCCTGCTCAATTTGATCAGTATTTACTCATCTCATTGTGATTTATAGGTATCAGTGATTGTCTATAAGTAAGATAAATAGGATAGAATTAAGCTTAGTTGTCAGAATAAAAATTATGTAGTTTAGAATTAATTAAAGGCTAATTAACCCACTGTGTGTTGCTGATAATATCCATGTGTTGATGATTATATTGCTTTTAAGTGATTTATGACAGATTTATAGTATCATTATTTAAGCCTGTATTAACGTGTGTTAGAGATAGAGATAGAAACTTGGTATACTTACCAGCAGAACCCCCTACTAGCCCCCCAGTTTTATGAATGTATGCTGGAAGTTGCTGTATTTCAAAAACCAGTTTCCCCTTTTACTTTGTTTGTTGGGGTTGAATATTGGAAACATGCTTGTAGAAGGTCCCAGAAAAGTCTCAGCATCCTGTTGCTTAGTCACTGACTAAACACTCGTGATTGATGACATATGGAAAACCTGATGACTCAGCTTTGGGGAATGATGGACATTTCCCTTAGCCAATCATGTGGATGTTTCCTTTCTGTAATCGATCACTTGAAGAATTGTGCCACCTCATTCTATTTTTAGTGATCTCTGAAATTGTATAAATTCCCTCAAAACTAAGCAGAGGGATCCATGCCTGCAGAGGCAAGTCTTGAATTAAATTTCTTAGACACCACCATTTTCCCTAATAAATTTAAACTTCTTGGAATGCCTCTGTGTCCTTTTGTTGCAGATTGGAATTGTGGGGTCACATAAATAGAGATTGGAATATAGATTTCTATACTCTTGGTCCAGTTTCTCTCTCTCTCTCTCTCTCTCTCTCTCTCTCTCTCTCTCTCTCTCTCTCTCTCTCTGTGTGTGTGTCTCTGTCTGTCTGTCTCTTCCTCTCCCTCTTTCTCTTTCTGTCTCTTTCTTTTGCTTTTCTTTGAATTTCTAATGCTTAGCAAAATACCTTCATATGGTAGGAGTTTAATGAATGTAGACTGAAAGCACTAGAGAGTACAATAGGGAAGCAGGGGAAGCAGGAGATATCTAAATCTTTATCTTACTCATCACTGTGGCTGGTCTGATACAGGAGAAATCAGCTGTCCCCTTAGGAACATTGGGATTCTCACCTAGGAACAAGCCTTGTCATCCTTCCTACATTTTGACTCTCCTTTCCTCTCTCCAGAGTTCTATTTGACAAGGTCCAGGGTGACAGGGTGGAGTGCTATTGTCTAGCCATATGTTAGCATGATGGGTTAGGGATAATTCTCAAACTCCTCTACTTTTCATTAAAAAAAAAAAAGGTCTGGGGGGCAGCTAGGTGGCACATTAGATAAAGCACTGGCCCTGGATTCAGGAGGACTTGTTTTCAAATTCGGCCTCAGACATTTGACACTTACTAGCTGTATGACCCTAGGCAAGTCACTTACCCCTCATCGTCCTGCAAAAAAAACCCCAAAAACCTAAAACCAAAAAAACCCACCCAACCCAAAAAACAAAAAAAGTCCTGCTAATAATGAAGCATACTATCCACCTCCAAAGAAAGAACTGATATTAATTGAACACAGACTGAAGCATGCTATTTTTTACTTTCTTTCGCTTTTTCTTTTATTCAAGTTTTCTTATGCAAATGTACTAATATGGTAATGTTTCACATAATTGCACTTATATGACCTATATCTGATTGTACCAACTCAGGGAGGGGAGAGGAGAGGAAGGAAAGGAGGGATAAAATTTGGAACTCAAAACTTGAAAAAAAAACGTTTATTATTCCTTTTAAAAAGGTCCTGGAAAAAAATCTAAGTGACTTGCTTTCACCCCCACCTTCGATTTTCATCCAAAGGCTTATATTTTGTTTTGATTCTCCTTTTTTTGAAAACAAATCCCCATAATGGTTTTTTGTTTTTTACCTTCATGCTAGGATTTTGGACTTAATTGTGTTTATGATAGCTGTTACACAGTGATGGCCCCTTGGATGCTTCTGGCCTTAGTTCTTAGCCCCTCTCGGGAATGAAATTCCATCCAAATCCATCCTAGAGTGTAGTGGTAAGAACACTAGAATCAGAGTCAGAAGACTTGGTTCATATCACATCTCTGTGTGACCTTGGGCAAAATATGTCTTCTCGATGAGCCTTCGCCTCTTCATTTATATAAAGGGGGATTTGGACTAGATCTCAGAGCCCCTCTTTTACTGGCACCATTTGAAATGTAGAAGTTAGAAACTTGCCTTCCTTAGGCAAATGTGACTGTCTTGCTGTTCCCCAGATTAACAGTTTGGGAGTGCTCTGAAAACCTCATCGATTAGACACAAAGGCATTGCTCATGCACAGGATTGCCATGCGCCATTTGGGGACAGACTCTTCTTCATCTTTATTAATACACTAAGATGATTACAAAGTCTCCTAATGAAAATCCAGGGGATGAATAATTGATTTAGGAACTGCCTGGAGTCAATGTCAAGTTATCTGGAATTGTAGAGGCAGAGAAATGTTACAGCAGAAGGGGACCGTGGAGGTCACCCAGTCCAACCCCCTCATCTTACAGATGAGGAAAGTAAGACTGAGAGGAAAAGGAATTTTTTTCAAGGTCATGCAAATAGTCAGTGGCAGAGTAGGGACTAGTAGCCCCAGATCCATTCTCAGAGTCCTGAGGAAGACTGTGACCATTCTAGGATCTGCCTGTTTTGTCAGATTCTGATGATTGAATTCTTTCTTATGAGAAAGGGTGATTTATAGGATCTAGTGAGCAACAAGGACTGGAGAAAGGCAGGGTTTAGAAACAATAGACAGAACTTATAGGTACAGATTCAGAAGAATAGGACCAGGAATGTGAATACCAGGCTACCTGGAAGAGAGAGCAAGAAGGTACATATGCAACTCAGTAGGTTTGGTGTAACATCCTCTTTCCCCAGGGGAGTACCCAATTTCAAGGTGCCTAGGCAAAATCAAGCTGGAAGGTAGGGATCAATGGTTCACACCTGGATCAGAGAGGAAGGACAAGAGGATAGGCAAGGTGCCCAGGTTGACCAGGACAAATGGATGACAGGGAATGAAGGTAAAGCCTTACAATAAAGAGGACTTACTCATACCTGAGTCCTGGTTGATGGAGGCAGGAACACAAAACTGTGAGGGAAAATGCCTTCTTCTATCAGTGTCCTCTCTGCACAAACACAACCCCAGGTGCTAAGGCTGAGTTTGACTTTACCAGGGAAAAAATTCTGACAAATGCATTCCATAGGATGTGAAAGATGTGTGTGTATGTGTGAGAGAGACAGAGACAGAGACAGAGAGAAACAGAGATGCTGACAGAGTCAGCATGAGGGATATGTGGCACATGATTCAGAGATCATGATAAAGGGGCATAGATCTAAAGGCCATCTTATATCAGACAAGGGAAGTGACTAATCCAAAGATACAGAGCTAGTAAGAAGCAGAGTTATTCAGGACATGAACCCAGGACTTTTGACTTTAAATCCAATGATCTTTTTACTATGCCCCCTGAAGATAGGCAACCACAAACAACAACAACAACAACAACAACAATAGGAAGAGGAAGGGTATAAGCATTTGTTGTTGTTCAGTCATTTTTCAGTTCTGTCTGACTCTTTGTGACCCCATTTAGGTGTTTCTTTGCAAAGATACTGGAGTGCTTTGTCATTTCCTTCCAGCTCATTTTACAGATGTGGAAACTAAGGCAGATAGGGTTAAATAACTTGTCTAGTGTCACAAAGCTAGTAAGTGTCTGAGTCCAGATTTGAAATCAGGTCTTCCTGACTCCAGGCTTGACAATCTATCCACTGCACCCCCTAGTAGCCAATATACATTTGCATAGTGCCTACTATGTGCCAGACATTGTGTTCAATGCTTCTTATAAATATTATCTCATTTGATCACAACCCTATGAGATAAGTGCTATTGAATAATAATAATAATAATAATTTATATAGTACTTTGAATGTGCCAGGCACTATGCTAAACACTTTACAATTATTATCCCATTTGATCCTTACAATAACCCTTGGAGGTAGGTGCTATTATTATTTCCAGGAAACTGAGACAAACAGAGGTTAAGTGACTTGCTCAGGTTCAGATAGTAAGTATATGAGGCTAGATTTGATCATAGGTCTTCCTGATTCCAGATCTAGCACTCTATTCAATGTACCACCAGCTGGTGGTAGTGGTGGTGGTGGTGGTGATTATGATAAAATTATAAAAATTGAGGACCTGGAAAAGAGATCCAATACCAAATATCCAAAGGCAGGAAGTCACTGGGCTCACTTGACCATCACATACCAAAAATCTGTTCAGTAAGAAGGTACCATGTTTCATTGTAAAGACTGCTGGTTTTAGAGTCAGAGAACTTGGGTTTGAATACTGGCTTTGTCATTTGCTATCAGCTTGACCTTGGACAAGTCATTGCTCCCCTCTTAGCCTCAGTTTCCAAATCTGTCAAAGGAGGGGATTGGACTAGATGGTCTCTAAGGTCCAGCACTTTCCAGCAAACTTATGATCCTATCATCATCTCACTGCAGAGATAATATGAATAATGACCCAAGTCTGAATTCAGTTTCTCCACCACAAGCATTTTGTTATCACTTCCCCTGTGTTCCTGCACTCTGATTATCTCAGGTACTGGCCATGTAGCCTTCAGAGATAAGTGTTGATGTATAGGTCACTAGTGTATTTCCTGAGATTTTCCTACTTTACAATTAGTTCTTCTGTTATCTATCTCTGTGTGTAAGTATTTATTTGGGACATTGGGCAGGAGGAAAAAGAGTCTTTAAATCATAGAAATTTAAATCATTGAAATAGAATGTTGTGTCAGAGAATTGCTTGTGACCAATGGGCTCAGGAAGAGCTCAGAGGATTTTGTCACTCTCTTGGTTCTTAGACCCAACCTAGGAAACCTGATTATTCTATCCACCAGTACCCTAAAACCTATTTTCTAGCAAGTGTGCAGTTCACAATATAAGAGAGGAAAATTTTACTAAAAGTAGGACAACAAAACTGAACTTCTTTCTCATGGCTGTTTGCCTCAGTTTCCTCAACTGTAAAATGGAGATAAATACTATGATGTATGAAAAGTGTGAGAGACATAATTTCTGGTAATTAACAGTCATTTTACTAATTATGACTAGTGAATAATTAAAAAAAGGTCAGTGGCACTTGAAGGGACAAAAGACAAATCATGGAAGCCACTCATGCTTATATACTTTTGGAAGAGTGGATGTTTGTGACAGTCAGGAATCAATTTTGATTGGTTAACAACTAGTAAGAGAATGAATATTATAATGAGAGGTGGACTTATTCTAAGGAGGCAGTGACTTTGATTATGTCACTCATGGACAGAGAGAGACTTATCTCAAGCCAGACCACTCCCATCTTGGGCAATCTATACAAAAGAATCTATTATCCACCCAGTCAATGAACAAAGGTGGGGTAAGAATTCCACCTAGATTAGATCCTCTTCATAAAGTCTTCTAGTTAGGTGGGAAGAGAAACAAGTATCTGGGCAAACTCATCTATGAGCAATGTCCTACACAAGGACTGGGCTTTGAATGAGGAAATTAGAAAGGGAAAAAAAGAAAACCCTGCCCCCCTTCCCCCACTCTGCCCCCAACCCTATCTATATATTAGTAATTAACAATCATTTCTCTTAGTACCTACTTCCCAGGGCCATGAGGATCAAATGAGAAACTAATTGTAAAGTGCCTAACATAGTGTATGGCCCATTGTAAATGCTTTATAAATGTTAGTTACTGTTTTTGTTTTTGTTGTTGTTATTATATGGGGTTAATAATAGCACTTATCTCACAGGGTTGTTGTGAGGATCAAATGAGATTATTTCATCTGGGACCAAACAGAAAAGCTATCTCATCCCTCTTCCACATGGCATCCCTTCAAATATTGAGGGCAGCTATTTTGTAGGACCTGAGTCTTCCCTAGGCTTGTTTACTATCATTAGCTCCTTCAAATAGTTCTTATATGTCATCATCTCAAGGTCTCTTACCTTCCTGGTTACCTAGATATTCTTCAGCTTAACAATGTCCTTCCCAAAGTTGTACCTTCACAATTGAACACAACACTCCAGATTTGGTCTGTTTTAGTGATGAGGACTGGATTTCATTGACTCAAAGAATTTTAGAGCTAGAAGTGCCCTTGGCAATCATCGACTCCAGCTATTCTTAATTTAGGATCTACTAACTTGTTTTAAAATAGTTTGATAACTGTATTTCAGTATGATTGGTTCCTTTTGTAACCCAATGCATTTTCATTTTATGAATTTAAGAGATTTTTTTCTGAGAAGGGTTCCATAGATTTCCCCAGACTACCAAAGAGAATGTGAAGAACCCCATATGTAGTCCAACCCCTTCATTTTACTGAGGAGGAAACTGAAGCCCAAATAGGTAAGCAGCTTGCCCAGGGATCTACTTTTCTTCAATACATATCCCACTTGTTTCTAACAGAAGATTAGTTATATTTCCCTTCTCTTTGACATTCCACTCCAAATCCCTGAGTCCTCCTCATCTACTTTCTAGTTATGGCTTCCCTAGCTCAGAGTAAAGGAAAGGGGCCTGTAAAGGTGTCATCAACAATCACATACTCCTGGGGCCTTTGCTTCAGAATGATTGTTCCCCTGGTCATTATCAGGACAGAGCTCTGCTCCCACCCCCCACCTTGCCCAACTCACAAAAGTAGTGTGGTTTTCAGTAGTGACTATTCAGTGGTTTTCTAGGGTGCATCTACTTGGGTGATCATAGGCTGGCCAAGGCAAGGGTCATTTCTATGGGCTAAGTGGTCATAGGATGGGCCCTTCCTCATGATGGGCAATAGAGGATGGTACAGAGGCACAAAAATAAGTTGGGGGCCTTTTCATATCCTTAGGTCATCTCCACCACATATGATTTGGTCACAATGATTAGGCAAAAGTTAGACTTTATATTTACCAGTTAAAATGAACTCTTTGTTAGTTTTGATTCAATGTTAGGATCTTTTGGAATTGATTCACCAATTCCATATGGCAGCTTCCTAGAAGAGGTAAGATTTGAACAAGTATTAAAAGAGAGACAGTTTGGGAGGATAGAAAGAAGAAATATGTTTTAAGTAGAGGGAATATCATAGACACAGCAAGGGTGAGTCAATTGTTTTCAGAGGACACAAAATTTGCTTGATTGGAGTGGAGTGGGCATCCTAGAAGAAAGGATTTATATGTGTAAGAGCAGGACTGTATATATTAGAAAGCTTTGGAACAAAGTATATGGATGCCTTAAGAAAAGGTTCTGAGCTCAGCTCACTCTGACCTGGCTATAATACCTAGAGAGTTTTCTGACTTCTACCTTTTCTTTCCCCTCTCCCTTTCAGCTTACTTTTGTGTTTTGTCTTCTGACTTTAGATTGCAAACTCCTTGAAGGAAGATATTCATTCTCTCTCTCTCTCTCTCTCTCTCTCTCTCTCTCTCTCTCTCTCTCTCTCTCTCTTTTGGATTTTTATATCCTTTGCTTAATAAATGTTTATTGATAATTGAAGTTATGCATTCAAGTCATTATATGGGCATATTTTGAAGAGGAAAATTAGAGAGACGTGGCAGCAAGAAGAAAGTCTTTCAAGAACAGAGCCAAGATGATATAGAAAAGCCAGGAAGTTGCCTGAGAGCTCCCCAATTTCCCTCAGAAACAATGTTAAACCAGCCTCTAAATGGAATCTGAAGTGACAGAAACTACAAAAACATGGAGTCAAACAATTTCCAGCTAAAAGTCATGAAATAGGCTAAAAATGAACAAAAACCAGAAGAGAGTCCTAACCATAGAAAGCTACTATGGGGGCAGGGAAGATCAAAACACAAACTCAGAAGAGGATAACAATGTCAAAATGCCTACATGTGAAACCACAAAGGGGAATATGAAGTGGTCTCAAGCCCAAAAAGCCTTCTTGGAAAAGCTCAAAAAACATTTTAAAAATCAAATAAGAGAGGTAGAAGAAAAATTGGGAAAAGACATTAGAATTATGCAAGAAAAAATACAACAGTTTGGAAAACAAAGGACAAAAATTGACTGAAGAAAAAAATTCCTTAAAAAATACAATTGACCAAATGGAAAAAAATCCACTAAAGAAAACAACTCCTTAACAAAGTAGAATTGGAAAAATGGAAAAAGGTACAAAAGATAAGTGAAGAAAATAGACCCAGAAGAGGTCATTTAGTAATTATTGTACTACCTGAAAGCCATGATCAAAAAAAGAGCCGAGACATCTTTCAACAAATTATCAAGGGAAAAAACAACAACAACTGCCCTGATATCTCAGAACCAGATGGTAAAATAGTCATTGAAAGAAACTAATGATAACCTCCTAAATGAGATTCCAAAATGAAAACTCCAAAGAATATTGTAGCCAAATCCTAGAATTATCAGGACAAGGAGGAAATACTGCAAGTAGCCAGAAAGAAACAATGTAAATATGAAGGAGCCACAGTCAGGATTACACAGAACCTGGCAGCTTCTACCTTAAAGGATCAGAGGGCTTGGAATATGATACTCTGGAAGGCAAAGGAGCTTGGTTTATAACCAAGAATCAACTACCCAACAAAACTGACAATAATCTTTTAGGGAAGAAGAAGAACATACAATGAAATAGGGGACTTTCAAACTTTGCTGATGAAAAGACCAGAAGTGAACAGAAAATTTGATCTTCAAATATAAGACTTAAGTGAAGTATAAAAACATAAACAGAAAAGGGAAAAAATAAACCCCAATGTTATTCCATAAGGTTAAACTAGTTACATCCCTACATGGGAAGATGATACTTGTAACACTTGAGAACTGTGTCTCTATTAGGACAGTTAGAAGGAACATACATACATAGAGGGTGTGGGTCTAAGTTGACTTTGATGTGATAATATATAACAAAAATTAAGGGCAAGACAAAGATCCAAGACTGTGCCAAGAGACTTACGGTGGAAAAGGCTCTGCACACACAGAAAAAGAACTATGGAGTATGGATGCAGATTGAAGCATACTATTTTCATTTATGTTGTTGCTTTTTTGTTATTGTTCTTGTTTATTCTTTTTTTGCATGTTTTCCTTTTATTCTGATTCTTCTCTTACAACATGACTAATGTGGAAATAATAAAAAAAGAAAGATAGATTAAACATTAATTGGAAATTAAATATTCTCATCCTAAAGAATGTACAGGTCAAAAAACAAATCATAAAAACCATCAATAATTTCATCAAAGAGAACAGCAATGAGACAACATACCAAAACTTATGGAATGCAGCCAAAGCAGTTCTTAGGGGAATTTTATATTTCTAAATGCTTGAATGAATAAAATAAAGGAAGAGTAGATAAATTACTTGGTCATTTAAATAAAAAACTAGAAAAAGAACAAATTAAAAATCCCCAATTAAATACCAAATTAGAAATTCTGAAAATCAGAGGAGAGATTAATAAAATTGAATGCAAGAAAACTACTGAAGTAATAAATAAAAATAAGGGCTGATTTTATGAAACCCCAATGAAATAAACTTTTGATTAATTTGATTAAAAAAAGAAAGAAGTAAACCAAATTATCAGTATCAAAAATGAAAAGGGTGAATTCATCGCCAATGAAGAGGAAATTAAAGTAATAATTAGGAGTTATTTTGCCTAACTGTATGCCAATAAATCTGCCAATCTAAGTGATATGGATGAATATTTACAAGAATACAAATTGCCCAAATTAAGAGAAGAGGAAAGAAAATACTTAACTAACCCTTTTTTAGAAAAAGAAATTAAATAAGCCATCAATGAACTCCCTAAGGAAAAAAAAATCTTCAGGGCCCGATGGATTTACAAGTGAATTCTACCAAACATTTAAAGAATAATGAATGCTAATACTATATAAACTATTTTATTTTTTATTTTTTTTTAAACAAAACATCTTTTTATTTAAAATGACATTCATACACAACACATACTTCACCCTGTAATGCAGCAGGACACTCAGGCTTCCCAAGCACAAACTTATCTGTCCTGGTCAATGAAAGGTCAGTGCTTTGAGCCTCCAGCCCCAGATCTACTTCCTGTAGATGAGTAGGTCTTTAATATTGTAATCCTAACGCTTTTTTCCTTAGAGTTCTCATGGCCCTGGAGCCCCCTACACAACAAAGATCCACCTGGTCTTGCAGAAGTGGCCAACCTGCCAGAAAGATGCTAGAAGATTCTCTAGAAGCATCTCTCATGGAAGGAATTGAGAGGAGGACCCAGAAAACAGAAGAGACTTTCCACTATCAAGCTACTATTCAGAGTCCACAGCTCCAATCTCTTGAGCCCATTTAAGAAACACTGTTGTGGCCTCAGGCCCCAGTTTCTCCTCAGTCCTCAAGGAGTCCAAACATCATATGACCCCAAGTTAGGGTTAAGTCCAGAAAACACGAAAGAAGGTAGTCACTCTTGGGTCATTGGCCACTCCTGCTGGTAAGGAGGTGGTTTTGTTTTGTTTTTTTTGGGGGGGAAGACAGGCATCACTCAACCTGCCTGATTCTAAAAAGAGATGGGGAATAGAAACCATAAATATGGTCCAGGCAAGCCCATCAGTGATGGGAGAAGGGAAGGCAGGATGGGGTATTATTGCTCCACTTCATTCCTAAACACACATAAAAAGCCCTGGCTGGAGAATCATTATAAAAGTCCTAAGAGGGGATGGACTAAGAAATTAAGTAAGGCATCCTCTGAAATCCATAAAAATGAGGAGGTCAGAGTCCAGCAGATTCCAGAAAGGACACACTCAGAAAATGGGAGAGGATATAGGTTGGGGTCACACCAAAAATGATGACGTCTGTTGGAATTTTCCATCACTACGGGCAGAGGGCTGGCTATAGATTACTTTCTTACTTGCTCCCTTTACTTGCTCTGGTGAAATAGCCTCGAGAGTAGGCAAACCAGACACCAAAAATCAGGAGCCCAAGGAGAATCAGCATCACAATCACAGTGGCCACCGTGCCCTGTACATTCAGTTCCATGGCTTCCATATGCACAGCTTCTGAGCGCATGGCAGTCCCAACCCCTTTAGATGCTTGGCAGGGGTAGTCCCCTTTATCAAAAGCTGACAGACAGTTTTCCTGTCTTTGAGTTCATAGTATAGGAAGAGTTGTTGAAGGCATGGTTCTTCTTGTGGTCTGAAGGCATCAGAAACCCATTCTTAAACCACTGGTACTGAGGGATGGAGAACCACCCTCCTCAGAGCAGGTCAGTACAATTTGATTTCCAATGTTGGCTGAAGACAGAATATTGACTGTGGGCTTTGATGGTGGCACTAACACAGTGAGCTGAGTGCTGGTCTCTCAGTTCTTTCCACCGTTTTGAGTGACCATACAGGTATATGTCCCTGTGTCCTTTCGGGTCATGGAATGGAAAGAAATACCATTCTGGGAGAAGACCACCCGGTCTTGGTAGGAAGCAGTAATCTTCCTGTCATAGCAAACCAGGCTGGTCGTACTTCCCTGAACAAACTTCCACTCCACTCAGGGAGAGGAGAAGCCCGTGTAGTAACAGGTTAGTGTGGCAGGTTGATGTTCGTCTACTTTAACTTCCTTTTCAGAAGAATAGACTGAATCACCGTCCAGTGCTGGACAACACAGGGTCGCCGCGGTGAGAAGAAGGAGAAGGTGCCTCTTTCCGGCTTACTCCGCCATCCTGAGCCTGATGCTGACCCAATCTCTACATCCCAGTGGCTGGCCAAGCTACCCAGAGCCTGAGAGTAGCCTCTTCCCCAACTGCCCAGCCCAGACTGAACCGGTCACCAGTAAATAAACTATTTTAAAAAATAGGAGAAGAAGAAATCCTATCAAATTCCTTTTATGATACAAATATGATGCTGATACCTGAACCAGAAAGAGCAGAACAGAGAAAGAAAATTATAGACCAATTTCCCTAATGAATATTGATGCAAAAAATTTAAATAAAATATTAGCAAAGAGATAACAGCAATTTGTCATGAGCATAATACACTATGACCAGGTTGGATTTATACCAGGAATATAGTGCTGGTTCATTATTATGAAAACCATCAGCATATTTAACCATATCAATATCAAAACTAACATAAATCATATGATCATATGAATAGATGAAGAAAAAGCTTTTTACAAAACACAGCATCCATTCCTATTAAAAACACCAGAGAGTATAGGAATGAATGGAGTTTTTCTTAAAATGATAAGTAGTATCTAAAACCATCAGCAAACATTTTATGTAATGGGAATAAACTGGAGGCTCTCCTAGTAAGATCAGGGGTGAAACAAGAATTCCTATTCTCACCACTATTAATGAATATTGTACTAGACACATTAACTTTAGCAATAAGAGAAGAAAAATTAATTGAAGGAATTAGAATAGGCAAAGAAGAAACAAAACTATCACCCTTTGCAAATGAGAGGATGATATACTTAAAGAATCTCAGAGAATCAACTAAAAAGTTACTTAATTAACAATTTTATCAGAGTTGTAGGATAAAAATAAATTTACATAAATCATCATCATTTCTATATATGACCAATAAATCCCAGAAGCAAGAGATAGAAAAACAACTGTAGACAACATGAAATATTTGGGAGACCACCTGCCAAGACAAACCCAGGAACTACATGAACACAATTACAAAATACTTTTCACACAAATAAAATCAGATGTAAACTATTGAGAAATATCAAATGCCCATGGCTAGGCCGAACTAATATAATAAAAATGACAATACTATCTAAATTAATTTGCTTATTTAGTGTCATACTAATCAAATTACCATATAATTATTTTATAGATTTAGAAGGAATAATAACAAAATTCATCTGGAAGAACATAAGGTCAAGAATATCAGGGGAATCAATAAAAAAAATGCAAGGAAGGTGTCCTAGCCATACCAGATCTAAAACTGTATTATAAAGCCACAACTATCAAAACTATTTGGTACTGGCTAAGAAATAGAGTTTTGGATCAGTGGAATAGGCTACATACTCAGGACACAATAGTAAAGGAGTATAGTAGTCTACTATTGGATTAAGCCAAAGATTATAGCTCCTGGGTTAAGAATTCACTGACAAAAACTGCTGGGAAAACTGGAAAATAGTATGGCAAAGACTAGGTATAGATCAACATCTGAAACTGTGTACCAAAATTAGGTCAAAGTGACTACATTATTTAGACATAAAGAGTGATACTATAAGCAAATTAGGAAAGCAAGAAATAGTTTCCCAGTCAAGTCTATGGAGAAGAGAATTTATGACCAAACAAAAGATAGAGAACATTATGAAATGCATAATAGATAATTTTGATTACATTAAATTAAAAGGGTTTTTGCACAAACAAAAACAATGCAACCAAGAAATGCAAAGTGGATTGTTTTGATAATGTTAAATTTAAAGTGTTCACATAAACAAAACCAATGCAACCAAGATTAGAAAGAAAGCAGGGGGCAGCTAGGTGGTGCAGTGGATAAAACACTGGCCCAGGATTCAGCAGGACCTGAGTTCAAATCTAGCCTCAGACACTTCACACTTACTAGCTGTGTGTCCCTGGGCAACTCACTTAACTCTTATTGCCCTGCCCCCCCCTCCCAAAAAGAAAGAAAGAAAGAAAGAAAGAAAGAAAGAAAGAAAGAAAGAAAGAAAGAAAGAAAGAAAGCAGAATGCTGGGAAATGATTTTTGCAGTGTTTCTGATAAAGGCTAATTTCTCAAATATATAGAGAACTGAATCAAATTTATAAGAATATGCATCATTCCCCGATTGAGAAATGGTCAAAGAATATGAATAGGTAGTTTTCAGATGAACAAATTAAAGCTATCTCTAGTCATATGAAAAATGCTCTCAATCACTATTGATTACAGAATGCTAATTAAAACAGCTATGGGATTATGAATTGATATATCCATTCTGGAGAAAAATTTGAAATTATGCCCAGAAGGCTATAAAATTGTCCATTCCCTTTGATCAAGCAATATCAGTACCAGTTCTATATTCCAAAGAGATCATAAAAAAGGAAAAAGGAACCATATGTAAAAAATATTTATAGTAGCTCTTTTAGTGGTGGCAAAGAATTGGAAATTGAGGTGATGCCCATCAATTGGGGAATGGCTGGACATGTGGTACATAAAAATAATGGGATGCTATTGTGGTATAAGAAATGATGAGCACATGGATTTCAGAAAAATCTGGAAAGGCCTACATGAACTGATGCTGACTGAAGTGAGCAGAATCAGAAGAACATTGTACACAGTAACAGCAACACAGTGCAGTGATCAACTATGATAGACTTAGCTCATCTCTGCAAAACAATGATACAAGACAATTCCAATAGACTCATGATGGAAAATGCTTTCCATATCGAGAGAAAAAACTATGAAGTCTAAATGCAGATCAAAGCATTTCACTTTTTTTCTTTCTTATGGTTTTTCCTTTTGTTCTAATTTTTCTTTCACAACATGACTAATGTGGAAATATATTTAACATGATTGTACATGTATAGCCTATATAAGGGGTTGCCTTAGGGAGGGGGGAAGGGAGAAAAATTATAAATCTTATAAAATAAATGTTGAAAACTATTTTTGCATGTAATTAAAAAAATACTATTAAGTGGGGAAAAAAGAAAAAAAAAAGAGAAAGTCTTTCCCTGTTCTTTAGGCTGCTGGACTGGACTGGGTAGCTATCCATTCCTCTAACCTTCAAAGGGAGGCAAATGTAAGTCAGATTCTGACACTGGTTACAAAGTTGGGTGGTCTCTACAGACCATGCCCAGAAGGTATGGATTAACTGAGAAGGCTGTGGTTTTAAGGTATAGTTTGCCACAAGCAACATATGCTACCCTTCTCAGGAAGAGTTAAAAGAGACTTTACACCTGACTGTGAGTTATGATTGCCTATTGTACTCCCCAGCTCCTAAAGTGTCAATCAATGTCAATAAGCATTATTAAGTACGTACTAGTGTCAGGCACTGGGCTGAGTTCAGGGGATGGAAAGAAAGGCCAAAGGCAGTCCCTGCCCTTGAAGAGCTCACAATGTAATGTGAGAGACAACAGGTAAATGACTAAGTACAAATAAGTTATATACTGGATAAATAAAACTTTAATGGATAGAGGGTAGGTATTAGTACTAAGAGGGATTGGGAAGGGCTTCTTATAGAAGGTGATATTTTAGCTGGAACTTGGAAGAAATTAGGGAATTTGGGGGTACAGATAAGGATACTCCAAGCATCGGGATGGGGGGGAAGGAAGACAGGAGTTTTATTAAGCAAATCAACTTTCTCTTTTTCTCTCCTTTTCACAGTTTCACAGCTTCAGTTGTGAGAACTAGACTCCAATATGAATGGGAATTTTCTTCCTTTGGGGGCTGGAATCTAAAAGTGGGTAGAATGTTGTTTTCTTTGATTTGTGTCTATTCCTTATGAATTTTACCATGATTAAATCTAAAAATGCAATTAATGTTTTACTGTACATGGTTATTGAGGTATAGTGACAGAAACAAAACTGGATCTAGAAGAAATAGCAATGATCAATGTGTGGGGGCAAAGTTAATAACTGACAAAAAATTCAAGATATATCTGTAAGAGTTAAGATGCAGGATGATTGACATGATCCTGATTGCTGATAAGACTGTTGTGTTCAATAAAAAGACAAATAAGTGGAATGGAGAGTGTCATTTGGGACCATATAGTTCAGAGTTGGCAGTTGGCAAGGAAAGAGACTAAATTCAGAGATTCATACTTGGTAAAATGGAACAGTGGATAAAGGACCAGGCCTAGAGTCAGGAAGGTTCATCTTTTTTAGTTCAAATCCAGTCTTGGACACTTCCTAACTGTATGACCCTGGGCAAATCACTTTACACTATTTGCCTCAGTTTTCTCATTTGTAAAAGGAACTGGAGAAGAAAATTGCAAACCACTCCAGCATCTTTGCCAAGAAAACCCAAAATGGAGTCACAAAGAGTTGGACATGACTGAACAGTATTGAAGAATGGCAGTCCTCCTCTGATGCCTCATTGTGGCATGCTGATGTTTTTCTCAAAGGTTTTGTCTGTAGCATACAAGTTCTGTCAGTTTTTACCAACCTGGGAAAAGTTTTGTGCATGTGCACTATCTAAGAACCAGCCCAGGTAAATATAGAGAGCTTCTTTACCAGAAGACTGGTGACCCAGTAATGAATTTGCTTTGGGATCAACATAAGTCTCCTGAAGAGGGGTTCAGATCTGCTTTTGTGGAGTGAGTACCCACACAGATGAAATCATAGATCCTTGAAGACTTGAAGTGAGATAGGCATCAGGGACCCATTGCAAATTTCTGTGCTAGAGAGTGATGCGAATAAAGCTGTCTTTGAGGAAGGGGAATTCTGTTTCTGTTGTTAGGATACACTGAAAAGAGTGTAAATTCACTCACACAGGGGTTAATGTACCTGTAGGAAGTGGTAAGAAGGGGTAGATAAATGGGTCCAACTAGATCTACTTCATATGTCACCATTCCCTAACAATCTTTGTTCAGGAAAGGCTGGACTCTGCTATTTTTCCCCTCTGACTCCTAACACCATCATTAATCCCAATTATGCCTTTCCTCATGGCATTCCCTGCAGGATGCCCTCTCCCTTTCCAATTATCTTTATTCTTTAAAAGTCCAACTTGACTCCCAAGTTCTCAGTGAAGCTTTCCCTGACCACTCTAGCCTTACCTGATCTCTCCCTCCTCTAAACTCCTACATAATTTATTATCCATGTTTAGTCCTCATTACATCATTATATATAATGAAGTAATGAATTATGTATTTACTGGGGACCTACTCTGTGCAAGGCACTGATTATCTGTATTGTAACTTTGGCACTTGTGTATATACAAAGTATCCCAATAGTCTTAGTTCAGTTTTAAGCTATTCAAGCTTCAAACCACACTAAGACTTTTAGGACAGATACCCTATGCTGTTTGTATGTGTATGTGTATGTGTATGTGTATGTGTATGTGTATGTGTATGTGTATGTGTATGTGTATGCACATGCACAGGTACGCATGCCTGTATGCCCATGTAGCACACATGTTGTATTTGTATACACATGCATACATGTATGGATGTGTTTGTGTACATATATGTAACAACAACTAACATTTATATAGTAATTATAAAGTACTATGCTAAGTACTTTATAATTATTATCTCATTTGATCCTCACAACAACCCTGGGAGGTAGATGCTATTATTATCCCCATATTATAGATGAGGAAACTGAGGCAGATAATAGGTGACTTGCCCAGTCACATAGCTAATTAGAGTTTGAGGCTAGATTTGAACTCAGGCCTTCCTGGCTCCAAGTCCAGCACTCTTTCCATTATGACACTTAGTAGCAACAAGGAACCAAGAAGGTTTCTTAATCCTCTCTGATCACAACACATAGGTAATTTCTTGTTCCATCTTAGTATAATAGAATGTCAGAGCTGGAAGAGGTCCTTGAGATCATTTCAAACCACTCCATTTTATATAGTAAATGGGCTTCAATGAGGGAAGTAACTGGTTCATGGGCACTAGATTTCAGCTCCCTGGAGTCCAGATAACTCATTGTGTCATATGAAACTGCTATAGCATCTGAACCTAGACATAAGACCTGCTAAGAATTCCCTTCAAGATTGGATGTCATGGAGAGTCATTTCCTCATTCTAAGCCTCAGTTTTTCCCACCTTCTACTATAAATTGAAGGGGTTGGCCTGGATGTTCTCTAAGGTCCCTCTCAGGGGACCTTCAAATTCTGCTTCCTATGATGCCTACCTAACTCTTGGCCGTAAGCAGCCTGTCCCAGGCAAACTGCCCATTTTCCCCCACCCTCCTCCTCTCTTTCCCTCCTTTCCCAAACTCTAGCCCAGGAAAGGACCTTGAGCAGGTTAGGGAGACCTATGGCAAAGCTGGACAGAGAATTTGGTTGGTCTTCTCTCCACTTAGCCTCACCTCCCTCCCTACTTCTTCCCCTGATGCCTACTCTACAGTTGGGAAGTTTTAATATTCTGTCTCTACAAATTAACGCAGGAATTCTGCTGACAAGTCTTACCCTTTTCAAGGTTTAAATCCCAGGGCTCTTGAGCTGTGACAATTTAAATGAGCATGATTTCCAAAAACTGATGAGCAAAGTTTTAAATGTCTCATGGATACGCATTGCCAAATCCGCCTTAAAAGTCTTCTGTAGGACAAAGTTGCTTTATGAGATTGCTGGGGCAGAAGGGGTGGGGGTGAGGGGGCAGTGGGTGGAGAAAGACTTCTTCCTATAAACAAAGGCAGAAAGTAGTTTTTCCTTTAGGGAATAATTCTAGAATGTAAGTTGAGAGTCTGAAGGAACCTTAGATGCTGCCTAATCTTTTATTTTACAGATGGGCAGCAAATGAAATGACTTGTTCAAGATCACACAGTTTAGGGGGCAGCTAGATGGCGGAGTGGTTAAAGCACCGACCCTGGATTCAGGAGTACCTGAGTTCAAATCCGGCCTCAGACACTTGACACTTACTAGCTGTGTGACTCTGGGCAAGTCACTTAACCCCCATTGCCTAAAAAAAAAAAAAAAAAAAAAAAAGATCACACAGTTTAGGGACAATCTCTGAAAGAGACTCTAGGCTAATTGACTTAGTCCTAGGAAGTCTCATAAACCTTTGGGTCTATGTTTATATCAAATAGAACATAGAACACTAATTCAAATTGAAGGTCTATGAGACATAAACAGTGCCTAGCCTCCAAACACTTAGATCCTTGAAATTTCAGAATTCCCTCCAGATCCCTTCCCCTCCCCTCCCTTTCCCCCTCGCCTTCCCTCCTTTCTTTTCCTTTCCTACCTCCTTTCCCTTCCTGCCTCTCTTCCCTTCCCTTTCTTTTTTTATTTTTTTGAGGCAATCAAGGTTAAGTGGCTTGCCTAGGGTTCACACAGCTAGTAATTGTTTGAGATCGAATTTGAACTCAGGTCTTCCTGACTCCAGGGCTAGTGCTCTATCCATTGTGCCACTTACCTGCCACCTAGCTTCTTCTAATCCTGACTATAAAACAACAAAATCACAAAGGCTGGAATCCAGTGTTTCTCCGACCTCTGCTATCTCAGTGAACGAAAGCAGATTATATTTGAGAAATACCTAGCCCAGTGCTTGACAAATAGGAAGTGCTTAATAAATGAATATTTCCTCCCTGCCTTTTTCATTCTCTTTACCCAAATCCTCCCAGTAGGGACAGCTATATGTGAGAGCATGGACAACAAATACCTAGAATAGCTACTATAAAGTAAGCTGAGAGTGCAAGTAATCTAATAAGAAAGGAGGACAGAAGAAACTTCCAGAAACCTCAGATACTGCAGCACAAATGGCAGAGGCTGGGTTATTCCTCAGTCCACATGGCATCCTGGTAGCTCTCCTGGTACATTCTGTACTTACACCCAGATTCAAGCAGAATCCTAGAAAGTCTGAGTTGAAGAGACTTTAGAGCCTGTCATCTGATCCAACTAGAGGATGTTTAAAGTATTGACTGATTTGATCCCCTTGCTGTTCAAGAGACTCTCAAGTATTATCCAGCACCACAATTTGAAAGTGTTGATTCTGTCACACTTAGTTTTCCTTATAGACCAACTCTCACTGCCATATGTTGGTACTGGAAAAACAATAGCTATGACTAGATGCACTTTTGTTAGCAAGGTGATATCTCTGCTTCTTAGTCTGCTGTCCAGTTTTGCCATAGCTTTCCTTCCAAGGAGCAAGTGTCTTTTAATTCCATCGCTATAGTAGCTGTCTACAGTGATTTTTGACTGCAGGATATAAATTCTGCTATAAAGGCTTTTTTTGGTATTAAGCTTCAAGTCAGCTTTTATACTCTCCTCTTTCACCCTTATCAAGAGGCTTCTTAGTTTTTCTTCACTTTATGCTACTGGAGTAATATTGTCTGCATATCTGAGACTATTGATATTTCTTTTGGCAACTTTAATTCTGGTTTTTGATTCTTCCAGTCTGGTGTTTTGCATGATGTGCTCTGCATCCAAATTAAATAAAGAAGGAGACAATAGACAGCCTTATCATATTCCTTTACCAATCTCAAACCAATTAGTTCTTCCATTTTGGTTGTAACTGTAGCTTCTTGTCCCACAAACAGGTTCTTCAGGAGACAAGTAAGATGATCTGGTACTCCCATCTCTTGCCATATTTTGTAGTGATACACGTGGTCAAAAACTTTAATGTAGTCAATGTAGCAGAAGGAGATTTTTTTTTCCCCTCTAGAACTCTCTTGTTTTCTCCATAATCCAGTGAATGCTGGCAATTTGGTCCTTAGTTTCTCTGCCTCTTTAAAAACCAGCCTGCCTTTCTGGTAATTCTCAGTTTACATATTGCTGAAGACTAGCTGACAGAATCTTATGTATAACCTTACTGGCATGTGAAATGAACTCAATTGTTCAGTAATCTGAACATTTCTTGGCATTGTCCTTCTTTAGGATTGGGATATAAATTGATCTTTTCCAATCCAGTGGTCACTGTTGAGTTTTCCAAATTTTCTGGCATATTGAGTACAGCACGTTGACAGCATCACCTTTTGGGATTTTAAATAGCTCAGTTGGAATTCCATTGCCTCCACTAGTCTTATTTTTAGCAATACTTCCTAAAGCCCACTTGACTTTATTCTCCAGGATGTCTGGCTCTAGATCAGTAACCACATAATTGTGGTTATTCATGATTTTAAGATCTTTCTTGTATAGTTCTGTTTATTCTTGCTACCGTGTTTTAATCTCTTTTACTTGTGTTAAGTCTCTACCATTTTTGTCTTTTTCCTACCAATTTTTACATGAAATTTACCTTTCATAACTTTCATTTTCTTGAAGAGATCTTTTATCTTTCTCATTCTATTGTTTTCTTCTATTTCTTTACATTGCTCATTGAAGAAAATCTTCTCTCTCCTTATTGTTCTCTGGAATTCTGCATTTGCTTGGATATATCTTTCCATTTCTCCTTTACCTGTTGCTTTCCTTCTTTCCTCAGTTATCTATAAAGCCTCATCAGTCATTTTGCTTTCTTGTTCTTCTTTTTCTTTGAGATGATTCTATATGATACTATATTGTGAACTTTAGTCCATAGGTCTTCAGATATTCTACCAGATGTAATCCCTTAAATCTATACATCATCCATACTTCATATTCATAATGGAAGTTATTTAGGTCATACCTATGTGGTCTGATAGTTTTCTCTACTTTTTTCAATTTAAGTCTAAATGTTTTGTTTTTTTTTTAATGAGGCAATGAGGGAAAAGTGACTTGCCCAAGGTCACAAAGCTAGTAAGTGTTAAGTGTCTAATCCACATTTGAACTCAGGTCCTCCTGAATCTGGGTCCAGTGCTCTATCCACTACGCCACCTAGCTGCCCCCTAAGTCTAAATTTTTCAATATGAAGCTTCATTATCTAAGCCACAATCAGTTCCAGCTCTTATTTTAACTGACTGTATAGAGCGTCTCTACCTTTAGTTGCAAAGTATATAATCAATCTGATTTTGATATTGACTATCTGGTGATGTCCATGTATATTATAGAGTCTCCTTTAGGATTGTTGAAAAAGAGTATTTGCAATGATCAGTGAGTTATCTTGACAAAACTCTATCAGACTCTGTCCTGCTTCATTTTGTACTCCAAGGCCAAACTTACCTTCCAATTATGATTTCCTACTTTAGCATTCAAATTCCCTATAATGAAGGTGAGATCTTTTTTTTTAGTGTTATTTCTGGAAGATATAATTCTTCATAGAATTGAGTAACTTTTGCCTCTTTGGCATCAGTGGTTGTAGCACATATTTGTATTACTGTAATGTTGAATAGGTTGCATTGGATTTGAACAGATATCACTCTGTCATTTTTGAAATTATAGCCCAGTACTATGAGAGCTACTCCATTTCTTCTAAGGAATTCTTGCCCACAGTGGTATATGTAATGATCACCTAAATTAAATTCACCCATTCCTGTCCATTTAAATTCACTGACAGCCAAGATGTTGATGTTTAAACTTTTCATGTTTGACCACAACCAGTTTACCTTAGTTCATAGATCTTATATTTCGGGTTCCTATACAATATTGATTTTTGGAGCATTGGGCTTTCTTTTTGTCATCAGACACATCCATAGCTAAATTTCCTTTAGGCTTTGGCACAGTTGCTTCATTAGTACTGGAGCTACTGGTGGTTGTCCTCTGCCCTTCTCCAGTAGTGGATTGGCTACTTTCTGACCTGAGGGGCTCATATACTGATGTCATCTCTTTTGTCATTTTAGTACTGTCCATGTTATTTTCTTGGAAAAGATCTTGGAGTGGTTTATCATTTCCTTCTCCAGTGGACCACCTTTTTCTGAATTCTCCACTATAACCTGTCCATCTTGGGTATTCCTGCCCAGCAGAACTCAGTTTCATTGAGCTACATAAGCCCCTCTACCACATCAAGGTGATGATCCAGGAGGGGCTTTTTTTCTTCCATAGGGCTGATCATAATATCATAGCAACACTGCAGTACCAGGCCAGCTTTCTTGAGAGTACTGCTTTTCATTGGAATATAAAAGGAAGGCTTATAGATCTTAAAACAAAATTTAGAGCTAAAAAGTGCCTTAGAAATAAGTAGTCAAGTACATTTGATGGAGGGGGAAACAGATCCAGATCTGGGTAGTAACCTGCCCAAAGTGACATGGACTTTGTACCCAGGTCCTCTGAGTCTAAAGCCAGTGCTTTTCCACATCATCACCACCCACTGCCTTTCCCAATACAAAGTGGCTTCTTATGCATATGGGGAATGATATACAAAAGTTGAGTCAATTTCTGATGAGACAAGTTTAAGTGAAATATCTCTGCCTGTAATCCCTTCATCCAATTCCAATTCTAGTCTAATACTGGTCTTGGTTCCTCTCTTGGCTGCTGGAGCAGTGAGTCCTCACTCCATTAGTCCAGTCTGAGTTCCACTCCCAATGTTGTTTAAGAGGTTTTGTTTCTTTGGTTGCAGCTGTTTCACCTCTCTAAAGAAAGCTCCTGGCTCACTCCCTGGTAACTTGAGAAGCACATATTTATCATCAGCTTTTTTATCTTCAACTGACCTTTGCCTTATGCCTAACTCCAAGCCTTTGGGTTTTCCAATGGCTTATGGCTCACTGGGACTTAGAAGCACCTGTTTTCTCCAGGAGAAGGTAGAGGCATCACATTCACTCAGTCATGGAGGATAACCCATCTTGAGCATATACAATAGAGTTCTACTGAGGAACTGGGAGGGGGATAGGAGTAATGGAGTAAGGTGGAGCAAGGATATCTAAAAGTGTTTCCCTTAAGATTCATGGTTTCATATGTAATTTCTTGCTCGTTTCTTTGTATATGGAAATGTTATTTTCCAAGTTTGAGAGAAAAAAATACTTTTTAAAGAAAAGGGTCTTCCCTTAAACAGGTTTGTATGTCTTAGGCTACGATCCAGATATCTAACACTCCATGGAATAACATGAACTGCATGGAGCCCTATATCCCACTTCCTGAAGTTTTGTCAAATGAAGTCCTGCCCTAACCTGTAATGGGGATTAGACTTAGAAACAGCATGTAAACTGGGTTTATAGCCCTTGCAAGGTACCTCACAAAGTGACTTTCTCCCAGCTATAATATATTCTTTTATTTTTAAATTTTTTTTGGTGTGGCAATTGAGGTTAAGTGACTTGCCCAGGGTCACACAACTAGTAAATGTCAAGTGTCTGAGGCCCAATTTGAACTCAGGTCCTCCTGAATCTAGGACCAGTGCTTTATCCACCGTGCCACCTAGCTGCCCCTAGCTATAATATATTCTTATCAAAACAGGAAGTGTGTTTAATACTGTGCTCTGCCTAATTTTTAAAATTAAAAAAATTTAGGATAACTATAAATACTAGCAAACATGAATGTTTCAAAAGTCAAAGACCAGAAAGAGGCATACAAAACCACAGAATTCCATTTCTTTAAAAAAATTATAGACTAAATTTAACAATATAGTCAAAAACAAGACTTCTCTGCTTGTCTGGCCCTCTCTGAATTTCCTTCCAGTCCCAACTAAAATTCCACCTTCCACATGAAGCTTTCCCCTCGCCCTTTTAATGCTAAGGTCTTCCCTCTTCTTATTATTTCCAGTTTGTCCTATATAAAGCTTGTTTGTACATAGTTGTTTGTTGTATCCTCCATTAGACAGTGAGCTCCTCCAGGGCAGGAACTATCTTTTGCCTTTCTTTGTATTCCCAGCTCTTAGTCCAGGGTTTGACACATAGTTGCAACTTAAAAAGTACTTACTGATTGACTAAATTTTTGACTATATCTTCTTCTACTACTTTGTGTACCTTAAAATGTCTCATGTAGCCTGTTTCTTTCTTTTAAAAAAAATCATTATCACTACCCATAAACTCTGTCCTTCCAAATAAAAACCATCTCTTGTAACAAGTGAGCATAGTCAAGCAAAACAAATCCATAAATTGGCCATATCTGAAATTGCATTTCACATCCCATATCTCTGGTCTATCACCTCTTTGCTAAGAGGTGGAAAATGCTTTATGATCAGTTTTCTGAAATGTTGATTGGTTATTCCAATGATTAGAATTTTAAAGTCTTTCAACATTGTTTTCCTTTACATTGTTTTAGTAATATAAATTGTTCTCCTAGTTCTGCTCACTTTACTTTGTAGAAGTTCATAAAAGTCTTCCCAGGTTTTTCTAACCCTTTCATTTCTAACAGTACAATATGTTTCCATCACATTCAGCTGTCCTCCATTTGATATTTTCGGTTATTTGCTATAATAAGGATTCTGTTAGAGATTTTTTTGGGGTACTTATTGGTCTTTGATCTCTATGGTATAAGCCTAACAATGATATTGCTGGTTCAAAGGATATGCATAGCTTGGTGACTGGGTTGTTTAGAATGTTAAATTTCTCAATAAAAATGTAAGCCCCTTGAGAGTGGGAATTTCATTCTTTGCATCTCTACTATATAATGCAGTTCCTTACACATAATAGGTTTTTAATAAATGTTTGCTTACGATAAAGTTCCAAATTGCTTTCCAGAATGGTTGCACCAAGTCATAGCTCTACCAATTATAATATAATTATAATATAATATTTTTTTATACTCGCAACCTTCCAATAGTTGTCATTTTTCTTTTTTTGTCACCTTTATCAAACTGATGGATGTGAGGTGGAATTTAAAGGTTGTTTTAATTTACATTTTTCATATTTTTACTAATGTAGAGTATTTTTCATATGGTTGTTGATAGTTTAAATTTATTTTGAGAACTTCCTTTTCATATCTTCTGACTATCTACTGGGAAATGGCTCTTGTTCTTATATATTTACATCAATTCCCTATATATGTTGTGTATCAGACCTTGATTAGAGAAATTCAATGCAAATAATGTTTTCCCCAGTTAACTGTTTTGCTTCTAATTTTAATTGCTCTTATTTTGTTTGTGCAAAAGCTTTTCAATTTTAGGTGATCAGGATTACCCATATCCATACTAATTATCTGTGATCCTTTCTATCCCTTATTTGGGAAAGAATTATTCATTTATCTATATTTCTCAAAGTTGTTTCACTTTCTTCTCCTTTAATATCTTTATGATATGACCATTGTATTTAGATTATTTTGTATTTAGGCATTTTTATTAGGTATCTATTTGGAGCTTATTGTTGTATGTGGTGTGAGATATTAGTTTAAAACATTTCTGCCCAGCTACTTCCCAGTTTTCTCAATACATCTACATATATATGACATATATGTACATATATGTGTATGTGTCTCTGTATATATGCATGTATTTGTATATATGTGGTGTCTTTATTCCAATAGTTGCTGTCCTTAAGTTTATTAAACACCATGCTACCATGGTTGATTGCTCTGGGTCTTATTTACCAAATTGTTTCCATTGATCAACTTTTCTATTTTATAAATAGTGTTAATGGTTACTGCTTTTATAGTAAATTTTGAAATCCAGTATTACTAGATCTTCTTTATGCTTCTCTCTTTGTCCTATGATTTCCTTTAAGATTCTTGGCCTTTTGTTACTCAAGATAAATTTTGTTATCATTTGAGTTAATTCTATAAAGTAACCCTTAGTTTGGCATGACATGTAATCTATGAATTAATTTAGGTGGTATAATAATTGTTATTATATTATTCCAGCAAAATGATGAACAATCAATCTACATCCAATTATTTTTCTTCTTTCATTTTTGTAGCCTTCCTAATATTGAATACAAAACAACACAGATGAAATCAATGGCTATTGTAATCTCAGTCACATTTCTCCTCTCTCACAGTTTGCAAGGCTGTAAAAACTAAGGGGCACTTCCAGGTGACATTCACTCAAGGGGTCAGGGTGGAGATTGTTCACTTTTCTTAGGGTTCTTGTCTTCCCAAAGACCAGTCTTAGTCCCTCATGATTCAAAGTGAGAGTCTCCTGAATCTTATGCCTGACTTTCCCTAAGAGATTAGAAATAGCATGGATGGTACCTTTAAAGACTTAATTTTCAGTAACTTTGTGGCATAAAATCATTATAGCCAATCCCTTTGGTATTTCATATATCTAAGAACTCAGGTGGCATAATCCTACACACAAGAGCTCCTAGGAAACACAGTATCAGATATATATAACCACATACTCAAAGAGAAGCTGAATCCAGGGACATACAACTTCCTTTTGCCATGTTATGAGGTTCTATCTGTGTAACAGGTGATTTGGAATTTCCCTGCTGTGCAAGAATGGGGTACTTCTCAAGGACATGGACATGATCACTAACTTCATGGGGTATAGGATAGATACATCTAAACCTTTTGTTAAAGGGTTTATATTATACAGAAATTCTAGTTGATTTCTCAGTGCCTATGATGTGAGTGCAACAGAGGACTGATGATTGAACCAGGAAAAGCATCTACTCAGTAGTCTTTTAGAGGACCTGAGGAGAAAAGCTTGGGACTCTGTCAGCTTTCCCTTGCTCTTCCACCAAGGACAGGAAGAGTATTTCACTCCCTTCATCCCTTTGCAATTATGATGGTTTCAAGGACATGAACTATACTTCTATTTTGTTTAAGAGATTTTCCTTGGAACTCAAGGATTAGAGCCAAAAGAGCCAAAAAAGTATAAGGGAAAAATCTTGATATCTTTTTCTTGTGGTCAATCTCTTTAAGGATTGAACCCAATTTCTGTGAATCATAAATAGAGCCCCTTTTAGAATGGGGGACTCCCTGAGTCATGCATAATATCTTGAAAGTGTGGCTCATTCCTGGGGCTCTCCTAAAATAGATTAAGAAAGCACTTTCTGGGGCAGCTAGGTGGCACAGTGGATAGAGCACCAGCCCTGGAGTCAGGAGTACCTGGGTTCAAATCTGGCCTCAGACACTTAACACTTACCAGCTGTGTGACCCTGGGCAAGTCACTTAACCCCAATTGCCTCACTAAAAAAAAAAAAAAAGAAAGAAAAAAAAAGAAAGCACTTTCTTTTTTTTTTCTTTAAAGCCATAATCAGGGTTAAGTGACTTGCCCAGGGTCACACAACGAGTAAGTGTAAAGTGTCTGAGGCTGGATTTGAACTCAGTTCCTCCTAACTCTAAGGCTAGTGCTTTATCCACTGTGCCACCTAGCTTCCCTAAAAAGTTACTTTCAAGAAAAAAGTACTCTGTGAAGGTAAGTATCAGATTTAGGCAAGTTTGTGCTGGTAAACGTTTAACAACCAACTCTCCAGGAAAAAAAAAAGTACCATGACACACTTTTACATTTCATTTGCATTAACACTTTTAGTGTAACTTTTGTAAGTTTAGAAAATCAATAAAACAATGCATAAAATCCTAATTTATATCATTTGCCAATTTCTGAGGCATAAATGCTCATGCTGAAAATTTAACAACTGGCTCCTAGCATACCACTAGATATAGGCCAGCTATTTACTTCCTCTTCCACAAAAGAAATGCTCAAAGAACAAGATTCAAAAGCACACCTTAACTAATACTTAAGACACAAGATGCTAATGCTCTCTTAAAAGTTAAAGGCATTTTGTTTTGTTTTGTTTTGTTTTGGTGAGGCAATTGGGGTTAAGTGACTTGCCCAAGGTCACACAGCTAGTAAATGTTAAGTGTCTGAGGCCGGATTTGAACTCAGGTCCTCCTGAATCCAGAGCCGGTGCTCTATTCACTGCACCACCTAGCTGCCCCAAAAAGTTAAAGGCATTTTGTGAGACTGCTGGACAAATATTCTCTTTCCCTTCTGACCTGTGCTGTCTATGCAACCCACCAAACTAGATCTCAAGGTAAATGAGGGCAATGCTTGGGCTTTCTTAATTCTTTCAGTTTCAGCATCTTCAGGCACAGAGGCATCTTTTCCTCTGACAAGTAATCTAGGTTGTAGGAGGTACTGCCTTCTGGCAACCAACTGTCACTGACTTAGGAACTCTTGTTCTCTCAGACTCTTGATGTATATACCAAGGATGCAAATGTTCATCTGATCACTATTCTTAAGGAAAGCATTGCAAAGCAGAAGAGACATAAAGTCTAGGTCTAGTCTCAGGTTCTCCTAGGAAAGTATATATTCTTGCTGGCATGTGCTTATAGTAACCCTGGCACTCTGGGTGGGAGGGAAGCACAATTCTACTCCTCCCTGGTTGCTAAAAATCCAAGGAAGAGCTGGCAGAGATTTGAGCAATATAAGAGAGGAAGAAGTGGCCAGCATTTTCTGGTTCAATTGTCTTCAATACACTTCTGTCACAGGGAGCTAGGGACTCATAAGAGCTGCTCTGCCAAGCATACCATTTAGCAAGGGGCCAAAGGACCTTTTCTATCACCAATGGGTCTAGAGAAACTGTTTTTCTTTTCTGAGCATTAAAATGTTTTGCATAAGGTAGTATGATCAAAACTGATGTCATTTATAATAGCAGCATAAGCCCTGCTTATTTCTGCTAATATATGTTGACTGAAGGCAGTGGCAATGAAAGAGAAAGGCTGGTGTACCCCTCACATATATCAATCACAGCCACCTTTGTAGCTCCACTGTACTGAGTTCTTTACTCTGGTGACACTCAGGTACTTGCCTGTATAACTCAGGGGTGCAAGGATGTTTTGAGGATTGAATGAGATAGATCACTTTGCAAATCTTAAAGCTCTATATAAATGTCAGGTATCATCATCAACATCACTATTATTGTTATTATTATTATGTAGCAACTAAGCCTCCAAACTTGTGTGGTCTTTAGTCCCTGGGCCTTCTCTTGCAGTCCTGTAGAGCTTAAGCAATGTTTAGAGAGCAATACAGGGGTGCTGGTAAATATTTAACAACAAAAAATGTGTACACACACTTTTTAAGGTTAAACTGTATTATTAACATTTTTTAAAGTCTAGAAACGAGCAAACAATACATCAAGCACTGAATTGTAGTTGATCACTGATTTCTGAGGTAAATTTAACAATTGGCTCTTGCAAGCCTTAGAGTTGGCTCTAGCATACCCCTTCAGGAGAGTCAGTTTAATATCTTGAATTAAATATCAGGACAGATCATAGTTCCAATTACATATCACTATATATGCATACATTGTTGTTTTTCAGTTACATGAGTGTATGTTTTATATCTATGTGTGTCTATCATCTATCCATCTATCCATCCATCCACTCATCCATTCATCTATATGTCATCCATCCAATATAAATTTCCCCCTTCTCATAGCAGATGTGCTCTGATTTACACTGTCCCGCAACAATATTAACAAAACTAAAGTCAGTCCTTTGAATCTCTTATCTTCTTTTTAAAGACTTTTTTCTTGGGGGCAGCTAGGTGGCACAATGGATAGAGCACCAGCCCTGGAGTCAGGAGGACCTGAGTTCAAATCTGGCCTCAGACACTTAACACTTACTGGCTGTGTGACCCTGGGAAAGTCACTTAACCCCAATTGCCTCATCAAAAAAAAAAGACTTTATTCTTAAATTGGGGCCCCTTTAATTTTGGGTCTATAGTCATCTGATCACTGATTAAGTCTTGTGGAAATCTTTGAAAGCAGAGAAACAATTTTACTTTAGATAGTATAATAGACAGTCTAACCACATCTTATTTTTAAGCAGGTTCACCCTGATTATAATCCTATTTCTCTTCCATTTTTAATAGTTTTATATCTACCTACTTAAAGGTCATAAGAGTTAAAAGTTGAATATGGAAGGGAGATGTGCTCTTGCCTTTCAGTGAAGGTCTTGGAAATTGGCCATGTTTCACTGAGATGTGAGGAGAAACACAAAACTATATATTTATTACCTTCCAGCCAGGAAATACTAGACTAGGCCCAGACCTAAGCATTAAAGTATGAACATATGGACTATTAAAGCTCCCAATTCATATCCTTGGAACTCCATTTCTACTTCTAGAAATAATTTTCTTTTCTCATTTCAGGTCAATTCAATTCAAGTTAAGTTAATGCACATTTTTTTAAGTGCTTATTACTTGTCAGGCACTATGCTAAATGCTGGAATACAGATGCAAACAGAAAGATGACCCCTGCCCTCAAATAGCTTACATTCTAAAACACAACACATAAAAAAAGCTGAAAATCTGGGAGGGAGAGGGAGTAGAAGGTGTCCAGGCCAGAGCATGGTTAAGAAAGTCTGGAAAATCAGGAGAGGAGAGAATCAGGAGATTGGAGAGGAATGAAGACAGCTGCCCTGGGTAATTTCCTTAAAATGGAGGGTGTGGGAAGAACCAACCAATCAGAGGAAGGGGTCTCAGGGGCAGAGTATACTTCCAGCATTTGTAGTCCAGGATGGAGTGAACTTCCAGTGTGTTGAGGCTTCTGTGACATGGAGATGAATGAAAATCAAGCCTTTACTTCCCCCATGAAGCCTTCCTTTCCTGATCTCTCCCAGAGGAAAGGAATCTCTCCTTTCTAAATTATTCTGATAGCACTTTGAACCTCTCATTTGCCTTCATTAGATATTAGTTGTATCATGGACAGCTAAGAGGCACAGTGGCTAGAGCACTGGAACTGAAGTGAGAAAGGTTCCTCTTCCTGAGTTCAAATCCACTCTTAGACACTAAGTAGCTGTGTGACCCTGGGAAAAATCACTTAACCCCATTAAGAGAAGGAAATGGTGAACCACTTCAGTATATTTGCCAAGAAAACCCCAAATGGGGTCATGAAGAGATGGACACAACTGAAAAAATGACTGAATAACAAAAGTTGTATCATACACAGTGCATATCAATCAATCAACAGGCATTTATTAAATTCCTATTGTGTTCTAGAGTCAACATAGGTGATAAACAATCATCTTTAGATCTTTAGAGTGAGATTTAAGTTCTGGGTTCAAGTCCTGACTCTGATAAACTGGGTGTTCCTGCCACCTAAAACTCTCTAAGACAATTAAGCTGTAGATGAGTTTTAGATCAACATTGCTATTCCCTATATCAATGAAATCCAGGCTACTACCTCAAGAAAGATGGTACAGGTATATAATATACATCCCCTCCATTAGACAGTAAGCTCATCATGGATAGAAATCATAATTTTTTTCATCTTCTTGTCTTCTGTGTTTCACAAATAATAATTATACTGATAATAACAAACATTTATATAGTACCTAGCATGTGTCAGACATTGTGTTAAACATTTTACAAATGTTAGCTCATTTGATCCTCACAATAATTATGGGAAGTAGGTTTTATTATTAACCCCAAATAGAAGTTAAATGACATGTCTAAGGTTACATATCTAGTAAATGCCTGAGCTGGATTGGAACTCAGTTCTTACTGACTCAAGGTCTATCACTCATCCACTATTGCCACCTAGATAACTCTAAATACTTAATATGTATTTTTTCTAAGATGATGAGGAAGAAGAGGAGGAAGATGAGGAGGAGAGACAGGCAAAAAACACCCACAAAGCCAATCAGGGATGTTCAAAATATTCCTAAATGACATTTCAATCTTTTACCTATATATACACCATTTTATATTTTATGCATCACTTCCATTAAAATTGTCCGATCCTTAGAGCAACCTTGTGAGGTTAAGTAGGGAAAGTTAAACCAACCATTGGATGGATGAAAAAGCTGAAGTCAAGAGCACTTTAATTGCTTACTAAAAGTCACACAATTAGGTGGAGACATAGCTGGGGAAAAGAAGCCATCTCTAGGCCACTAAATTGGTCCACTTTACATTTTTTCTTGCTGCTTCTTCCTAAATTGAAGTATCCTCCATTTGGATTCTTCCATCCAACATGCTCTGAAACAAAAGCCTTCTGTTGACTGGTACCCTTTGTACAAGCCTAGAAGAGAAACTTGGTACTTAGATATGTCCTCAGTCCTGACTACTACTCCTTAATATATGATAATATCTCTCTACATTCATGATTTTCTCTGGAATCACTCATCTGGCCATGATATGGTCCATCCTTCTATGATAAGTTCTGAATCCTAGTAAATGAGGTCCTAGTAAATGAGCACACATTGGTTATGTTGAGCAGTTGTGGCCATATATAGTTTCTGTCCAAGGCTTAGTGACGCTCAAATTCTTCTACCCCATTTCAAACATCCATAGCTAACACATAAGAAAGATTGTTCAAAGTCCAGTGCCATGACATAACAGTCAAGAATATCACCACATGAGTTTACCTGAATTTGACTTGGTATCATAAATTAATCATATAAATGCACAGAAATCAGTATATTGCTGAGATTTTGAGACTAAGTATGCCCTGAGATGCCTAGAAGTGACATGAGAACTCCTTGTAATTTTTTTTTTTAAGTGAGGCAATTGGGGTTAAGTGACTTGCCCATGGTCACACAGCTAGTAAGTGTTAAGTGTCTGAGGCCGGATTTGAACTCAGGTACTCCTGACTTCAGGGCCGGTGCTCTATCCACTGTGCCACCTAGCTGCCCCAGAACTCCTTGTAGAAGAATTAATCTCATCCTTGGAGAGCATTTGGCTCATAGAGGACAAGAACCATTTGCATTGGCCAAAGATTGACCTTCCAGCTTAAGAACCGACACCTCATCCAAGTGCCCAAACTAGCTTAATATATAGACAAATCTCTTTTCAGATACCCATACTAAAGATTCCTGACTGAAGAGAAGGAAATCTACTGTCTCTCAAGAAAAGTGGTCAAAACAACGACTCTACCTGAGCACTTTCTACTATTAGCACTTCAGCTGAAACTTCTCCTATAGTCTTGCCAAATAGCTATTTTCAGGTTGCTGATCCAGTGCTATTCTATTTCATCCAGACGTGACACCACCTATTACTATGAAACAACCCCATGTTTTCACCTTGAGGAAGGCTTGTGTATAAGCACAAGGTAGAGCAGAGGAGAAGCAAAATGAAAGAGCAAAGCTAAAGCACACGAAGGGCAGGGTAGGGCAGGAGCGATGCTATTTGGGATCAAAAAAGGGGCTCAGAGTTTGGAAGTTCTTATGTGTTAGTCACTTAATCCCTTCTTTCCTCCAGGACTTTGGCTACTGACAAGGGATGGGATTGCCTTGGCAGGGTGGAATAACCTCCTAAGGAAGGGAAGGCAGCAGCTGTAAGGTTTGGCCAAAGGTCAGCCTGTCAGAGAGTTTACCTTTTTATGCCTCTTTCAAATTTTGCGTTTGAATGTCAGATTTTCTATTCAGTTTTGGTCTTTTCATCAGGAATATTTGGAGGTTGTAATGATTGGAATGACACCACCTGCTGGAGAGCTACTGTAGGAAAGCTATGCCATGAGGAGAAGGCATCTGAGGGCAAGCCATGTGGTTTTCCTTGGAGTCAGGAAGTGATGTTTGCTCGTGGGTACTGTCTATAAAAGAGGCGAGACTTGCTCTCTCAGTCTCTTTCTGGAGGACCTCAGGGGGGGAGAGGAGCTGGAGATATTGGCTCCCTGAGATAGATAGCTGAATCTAGGCCTTTCTCTCTCTCTTCACCAAATTCTTATTCTCCTTAATAAATGCTTAAAAGTCTAACTCTTGCTAAAGCTTGTAATTTATTGGCGACCACTCATTAGATATTTTAGACAGACTAGGTAGAATATTAGCCCCTTATAAGGTTGTCTACTTTATTAAATATCCATTTCCACCCTGTAGCATTATACTCAGTTTTGCTATGTAAATTTTTCTTGGTTGCAATCCCAGCTCCTTTGCTTTCCAGAATATCATATTTGAAATCCTATACTCTTATAACATTGTAGCTGCTAAATCTTCTATCATCCTCTCTGTAGCTTTATGGCATTTGAATAATTTATTTCTGATTACTATTATTATTTTCTCCTTGACCTGGGAGCTTTGAAATTTAGCTATAATTTTCCTGGGAGTTTCATTTTAGGACCTTTTTAAGGAGATGTTAGGCAGATTCTTTCAATTTCTGTTTTATCATCTGCTTCTAAGATATCTGGACAATTTTCCCATATAATTTCTTGAAATGTGATGGCTACTCACTTTTTTTGGGTCATGGCTTTCTGGTAGTTCAACAATTCTGAAATTATCTCTCCCTGATATATTTTCCAGGTCAGTTGTTTTTCTGATGAGATATTTCCCATTTTCTTCTATTTTTTTGTTCTTTTCACTTGTTTTATTTTTCCTGATGTTTCATGCAGTTATTAGCTTCCACTTCATCAATTCTAATCATTAAGGAATTATTATTGTCTTTAGCAAAGTTTGTATCCCCCCATTTGATCAATTCTATTTTAAAGGAATTATTACCTTTAGTATTTTTATGCTTCTTTGACCAAGTCCTGAATTCTCTTTTCATAATTTTCTTGCATTGCTCTCATTTCTTTCCTCATTTTTTCCCTCTACAATTCCTATTTGATATTGAAAAAGGTTTTTTTTCTCTTTCAAAATCTTTTTGTTTAGAATTTTCAGGTATTTTTGTTAGGTTTGTGTCCAATCTGCATTTTTCTTTGAGGCTTTGCTTATCGATATTTTTAAAGAATTTTCTTTTTTTTTGAGTTTGTGTTTTGAACTTTCCTGTCACCTTTGAAACTTTTGTGGCCAGATTCTTTTGTCATTGTTGTTTTTTTCATTTTTCAGCCTGTTTATTGACTTTGAACTTTATGTTAGAAGTGGGCTTTGCTCATATTTTTTTGGGGGGTGGTCACTGTCCCTGGCTTTAGACTTTTTTACCTTGCTTCTTTCATATTTACTTCTAAGGGTCTGTAAGTTTTTGTTGATTTTGAGGTGATATGATCCAGGGAGAGGTGTGGTCACTGTTATCCTGGTATGTGTTTTGGTCCTTACCCAGGTACAGCCCCTGTTCTCTTCAGACCATGACTCTTCTGCTCCCTGAAACTGTGACCAGTTCCCCAGTAGGAAATACTGCCTTGTGACTCTAAGTACTACATATCCTCTGCTCTGGAACTGAAACCATGAACTAGAGACCTCTCTCCCTCTCAGGTATGGAACTGTGACATGTAACTGGAATCACTGCTCTTTTTTGGTAATAAATGCTTTTCTCCACCCTGGAACTATAACATAGAACTGGTTAATGGACAGTGTAGTCATCAAACAGTATTATTTCTATGCCTAGTGACAGTATAGGGGTCTGCTCTAATCTCTTTCTGAACAGGTGTCCAATCCCCTTGGTGGTCTCTGGTTGCTGATAGCTCCCAGTATCACTGCTGCTGTTTCTGCCTCCAAGGTCCATAGCTGGTGCTATACCTTCACTGCACTCCTCTCTGGTCCCCACCCCATTGCCACAGATCTCTCCTTCTCCCCTCCTAAATTGCCCTGGTCTGGAAAAATGTCCTACTTTGAACTTTTGTTAATTATGCCATTCCAGAATTCAATTTGACACACTATTTTAAAGTTCTTTGGAGAGTTCAACTAGAATGTTCTGCCATCTTGTCCCTGTCTCTTTGTTCCCACTCCTAAAGGTTATACATCCATGCCTAATTTTTGTTAACTCTTCCTTATCCAACTCATGTACATATTTCCTTCTGCTTTCTATCTATTCTGTTAACCTCTCTTTCCATGCTTCATATAACACTTTCCCTAGGTTTTTCAAATTTTTTTCTATTTATTGATGAATAGCCAAAGGACCCAAATCCATTGTCTGAACTCAAGAATTTTCACAAGATCAAAGAATTCCAGAGAAAAGTGGACTTGTTCTAAAGCCCCAGATCTTTTCTTTTGTCTTTTATGTGTCTCATAATCTGACACTTGGTGGCTTTTCACTCTTTTACCCTGTCATGGCCTGGGCCTGTGGGGATAGTCCCAAGACATTAAATCAGCCAACTGGCCACAGTTCAGCACACATAGAAGGCTCAGCAGGTCAATCAATTCAAGGTCATTAACAAGTAAACAGACCAAGGTCACTCACAATACAGGAGCCTGCAGGGCAGTCCAGAGTCTTTAAATCAGTAAACAAACTAGAGTTCAGGAAATATAATAGGGACCCCAGATAGATTAAAGAAGAGGCAATAAAGGACCTTGCAATGCTTAGTCTTAGAACTTTTTGCCCAGAGTTCTGCTCTTTGGCATTTGCTTTAAAACATGCCTGCCCAGGCTGACATGTCCCCTCTAATGTGCTTTGACAGCATCTGGCTGTTATGTTTTCATACTTATGTCTTTTGTACCTTCTGCTTCCAATTTTCTCATCTCTCTCTCTTTTTTTGTTTTCAGGGATTTCTTATCTTTCTCCTTTTTTCTATCTGTCTCCCTCTTTATCTCATTTTATATTTGTCCCTACTCTTCTTTCTTTGTACATCACAGTCTCTTTTGGGCTTAATTTCCTTTTTGTGTTTCACAGGAAGCACCTGCTATATAAGGAGCAGTTTTGAAGTGGTCACTTGACAACAGCGGGTAGGTTAAGGGAGATGGGAATGTTAAAACTGAAGTCCTGATGGGTCAGGGCAGAAGATGGGGTCTGGTGGAGTACCCAAAGTCCAGCTTTATCTGGAACTGAGAGGTTCTGATTGGGGAGAAGGCTGACCAGACATTAAAGGTGAAAACCAGAAGGTGGCTAGGAATCCAAAAGATACTAACATGTTCCTAGAATGCCTTAAGATTTACAAAACCTGGGGCAGCTAGATGGTGCAGTGGATAAAGCACCGGCCCTGGATTCAGGAGGACCTGAGTTCAAATCCTGCTTCAGACACTTAACATTTACTAGCTGTGTGACCCTGGGCAAGTCACTTAACCCCAATTGCCTCATCAAAAAAAGAAAACAAAAAAAAAGATTAAAAAAAATGTACAAAACCTTTACTTATCCTAACTGTGAAGTAGGTAAAGCAAAATGTTATGCCCCCCATTTTACAGATAAGAAAATAGACTCAGATCAAATGTTTTCTTCAGGGTTATGCAAGGTCAAAACTGGGATTCAACCCAGGTCACCTGACTTTAAGAATAGTGACTTTTCTACTACCCATTTAAGAAGTTGGCAAAGATAAGCAAGCAGATATTGAATATCTGAATCAATAATGGATAATCCATGAGTATTGTCCAGGTGATAAGGAATGTAGGAACCAGGAACCCAAACACAGAGACAGCCCAATAGTAGATCTGGCCACTGGCCAGATTTCCTGAAAGATGGGCTTCCCCAAGCATGATGTAAATGGGAGTACATGACTATAATGAGCAGGGAAGGGTGTGGATTATAAAAGAGTAGTCTATGAAAAGACCTTCCATTGCTAGGGTATATCCTCACCTTTTTTTCCTCTTCTACTGGTGAATATCTTTATCATGATTGCTGAATTTGGCCCTGTGCCTAGAAAAGTTTTCTCATTTTTCTTGGCAGGAGGCATTTCTATCAAATCTGGGAGAGATTGTTCCAGAGAAGCATCCATCTCTTTCTTTTGGGATATAAGACTTGTTCATTGAGAACCACAAATGTCCTATTCTAGTTCAAGGGGCTCAATGACATGTTTGGAACTAAAATTATATTTATTATATAAACTAAATATATACATACATAAGAGATATATACATATACACATGTATATGCCTCAAACTAACAAGAAAGTTTTCTTCACAAGTTACCTCAAATTTTTATCCAAAGCATATTCTTATATATCTACATATATGCATGTCTATATATCTATAGATTTACATACATAGATTATATAGCACTCTATATATACATCTATATGCATATGCATGTATATATATGTTGATTCACTTATATACAAGAAGTGTTTTCTAAATGTGCATTCATTGTTAAGCAGTTCTAGTTGACATTGCTCACATTCAACTTTGGTGGCAGGTATAGGTTCTTCTGACAAGTCAGGGATACCATCAGCAAGGCTTCTGACATATACCATCTCTTTGGGAAATACAGGGCTCACTAGAATTGCCTCAAGTCGACTGGAATTGACAATAAACACTGTCACATTCAATCTCTTTACCAAAGAGAGTTACTTCAATATCTATTTCACTATCCATAAGGCTGTTGTCAAGTCCAATGTATTTTGTGAAGTCCTCCTGAATCAGCATTGCTAAGTAAGCTCATGGTAACCATGAAGGCAGATTTAATTTGCTTAGGTGAAGTTCACCTTGCACTGGTGGTAGATGCAGTTCACCACACACCAGATTCACTAACAACATCGGGAACGAGGGGCTAATATGGTACCCATGTTCAATTGCATTGATGGCTAAGTTTTTTCTAGACTAGATTTGCCACAGGCAGTAGGTTTATGGCTGTGTTGTATTACTTCTCTTGGACAATTGTGACTTATTTCCATTCAAATCTATACTTAGTCTATTCTTTCATCATAATCATTTTTGGTGCCTTTTATCAATATAGAGCTAAATCATTTCACAGGTAGAGCTATATCAGTAGGGAAGCAATAACAGTTGATGCTAATAATCCTACTGAAGGCATGAGTCCCTCTCTCACATAGAGGATGTTTGTAGGCATCATAGAAAATCAGAGAAAGTCCAGGCAATAATGACTTGTACCACAAGCTTAGCTACAGCCTAGTCTTGTTCTTGACAACACCTTCTGGGACCATTGTGATTCTGTCAGGTTTGCTTGTGTCAGAGGTAAAAGAACTCTGGCAGTCCAAAACCTTGAGATCTTGATACCAGAGGATCCAAGGAAATCTTTTATAAGTTTATTCCTTTGGAAAGATGGGCCTTACCCTGTGAGGATGAATCTGTTCCATTTATAATAGACTCTGAGATTCCAATACCACTGGACCCTGGCATTGTTAAAATGGCCTGGCTCTGAGATTACACCAGTAGTTTGCTTTTTTTGCTTTTTAAATTCTCAAGATGGAGCCCTCCTAGTATAACATGGTTTCACTGTACCAAATTTCTCAAACCAAGATGTTTTAATTTTAATTTTAATTCCCTTAAGGTTCTCTGGTATCTTGAAGAGGTTAAGGAGTGTCTTCTCTACCATCTGCTCAATCCCTTACCAGCTGTGCTCCACCCCATTTATAGGTTTAGTGACTAGCAGCCCAGACCAGTTAACTACTTATTTAACATCAGATTGGCATTTACAAAGGGCTATTTACTTCAATTATATAACAAAAACAAACAGACACATATTTTCCCTATTACCTCAGAGGCATAATCCACCCTAGCCCTCACAGTAATGGGGAAAATTAGGCTTATAACTTAGATCATTTGCTACATAGCATTAGTCCCATCAAGTTCAAGTCCAAGCCAGAAGTACCCATTTCTTCTGGGCAGATTCCCTAGCTCCTTTTCCTCAGGGCATTACTGATAGACTGCCTGTGATAGCCAGTCTGGATTTTGAGATTCCTGGATTCCTGTCTTGAGCTTCTGACCCAGACTAGAGATTCTATCCCATCCACCCATTAAGGAAAAGAATGAATGAAAAGATTGAATTTTTCAAAACCACATGGTTTCTGGATTCTAGGACCATTTTCTCCTAGCAGCATAGTCTCACTGGCTATGAATAAAAGAGTGACTTTCACTCTCAGATAAAAATACAGAAAAAAAGCTACCATACTAGTGTTAAACAAGGACATTTTAAAGAAGCCAACAGCTCCAACTATGCAGCCAGTGAAAAATGGTTGCTCCTAACCACATGGTAGGCCATTGAAGAATGTCCATATACACTGTAGTCCTCATTAGATGCTCCCAGAAATAGGCCCCTAGCATCTTCCATGTGGATGACATTATCTTAGCAAAACAGATGGTGTGTGCTCATATGCCTTATCCCCATTATAGTGTGCAGTTCTAGAATTCTGAAAGTAGACTCTAATGTTAACACTGAAGGCTCTGAGACAGCTACAGAATCAAGAAAAAACATTGACTGAAAATATTCCTGAACTAAACAGGCTCTATTCGAACTTGTTCTTAGGCACAGCTGGGTTATTGGCCATTCACATCTAAGGGATCAAAATAAGTCTATCCATAGGGGATATTACTGTGGTATAGCTTCAGAATTCACTTGGTGCCATTCAGTCTTTGGGTAAAAGGACCATGAATCTACTACTAGAGATTCCCAGGCTTTGGAGCACTATAGTTGATGGTTTCTAAAGTTCAGTAGACCTGATCAGAAATGGTTTCTGAGTTTCAAGTGATGCAATTGTGGCTTGTGCTAAAACTAGAGCTGGATCCAGTTTTCTGTATGGGTAACTAGCTAGTTCAGTAAAGTGCTGGAATCTGGGATTATCGATAGCTGGCTTTGAAGGTGGGGAGGGGATAATTAAAAGATATTGCAACAAGTTTTTATGGTTCTGGCACAAAAAGGTGATGAAAAGGTTTGGGCAGGTAGCTCAGGAGTCACAGCTAGGCCAAGATTCCAGATCTGCTTCACAGAACTCCAATAATCAGGAGAATTTGATTCAACTGTCTAGCACACATAATAGGCATGAGTAGTACCAGAATTGGGGAAACACTCCAGATATCAGACATACCAGCAGATGAGGGTCTCTGAGGCTTTTTAGACTTTTTAGATTAGATAAGCTCCAGAATAGGCTTATGTTAATTTAGGGAAGATGCTGGGAATTTAGGGAAGATAATGAAAGTGTAGATTTCCAAAGCCTAGGAGAAGTACCTTGATCTGATTCACAGAGAACAAGATATATGGCATAGCTACCTCCCCAAAAAGTAGAAGTCTAGACTGCTAGGTCTCAGGATATGCAGGAAGGGGAATCCAAGGCCCAGGGAACTAGCATGGTTCCAAGGTCCTGACAGCATAAATAGGAAATAGTAAAATAACCAGTAAAGAGGAGAATTTTCAAGGTAATATCACTTCTTATCAATATAGCAGGAATTAGGCTCAGGGAAGAAAATGCTAGAGAGGAAGTGGGTCAGTGGCAGAACCTAGAAGTTGAGGACTTTCTTTGGAGCTCCAGCTTCTGTTTGATGGGAAGCCAACTGGGATTCAGGTCACATGACATGGGCCACTTAATATTGGACTTATCACACAGCCGTCCTAGGGTGTAGATGGCAATAGATTATGGCTACAGTATGATCAGCCAGAATTAGGGAAATTGAGGCATGGGCTCAGTATAGTGCAGAAGCGTGGGAACAGGCTGAACCTAGAAGATGTCTAGATCCTGATAATAAAGGCAGAGTCACTGAACCAGATAAGCATTCTGAAGCGGCTTTGTGTCAAACCACAAATCATAAGTTAGAAATAGATTCAGGCAAGCCTTGAAGAATCTGGCTGGTACTGAAGGTCAGAAGAGACAGTGACGGGTTTGAACACTGGAACCAGGAATAGGACTGGAATCCAAGAATATGGTCTGGGTAGCAGGAAGCAAGAACCAAGGCCAGAAATTTAGGCCACAGGTATGGGACATTGGCAGCAAGACAGACCTAGACACTCAGCCAATCCTTTGTTTTAGCCAGGGAGTCTTTATATGATTCCTGTAAAGACAAGAAGAAAAACCCTGAGTTAGCTAGCCTGAGGACTATGTTGGAACATCTAGTTAGAACAGAGTGAAAAAGAAGACAGGAGTCAAATCCTTGATAGGACTAGATCCCTGGGTTGATCAAGATATGATGGGAAACAATGAGAAAGGGCACTTTTGGAGAACATTAGGTTCAAATGTCTAGGCCCTGCCTCATGTGAATTTAGAATTAAAAACAAATATAGTGCTATATCTGCTCTAGTCCCCAGCTGCCTAATTTATTATCATGAAAGGGTCAGGTGTTTCAGAAGACTGGCTTGCCCATTCTCACACATAATAGCTTTTTGTCCTGTACTAGCACCCTAAGCAGGGGCTGACTCATTCACAAGAAATTGTTGACCAACACCAATGGGATGTGGCCAAACAGAGATATCCCTTCTCTGCCTAGGGTGTTACATAAAAGCTCTTTCCCAAATTCACAAAGCAGTTCTGGTCTGTTGGATTAAGGCAGTAATAGGATGAAGTAGGAATGTCTGAGAAGACTTCAGGGGGAAATAATAGCTGTCTCTAAGTATTTGAGGGGCTGTCATGTGGCAAAGGGATTGGGCTTATTCTGCTTGGCCCAATTGAGCAGAACCAGGAATAATAGGTTGAAACTACAGAAAGGCAGATTTAAGCTTAATGTAACAATATAGCTATACTGAAGTGGAGTAGGATTCTGTAAAGCCCCATTAAAAGGCTTTCAAACAAAGCCTGGACAGTCATTGATCAGGGCTGTTGTTGAGGAGATCACTACTTCGGGTATGGGCTGGATTAGATGACCCCCAAAGTGCCTTCCTACTCTAAGACTCTGACATTGTGCTTCTATGAGAATAAACAATAATCAAATCCTGCTGACCCAAGAGGGTATCCACAGGGCAATGCAGGATGCCAGTCAGTAAGTGAAGGTCTGGTATTCAGGGGTAATTTCATGGAGTTTAAGGCAGTTTTTGAATAGGGCCTACATTTAGGCAGTGAGGGATTGATTTGAGATTTTTAACCTTCCCATGCCTACTGATTCCACCATAAATAGCTGAATCTCAGAAGTATGCATCTTTCACACGAAGACTCCCAAGTTCTCAGAGGAATGAAAGCCTCCTAGCTGACTGGTTTATTCTTGATAATAATGTTTATTATGGTTTTTCCCTATTCCGTATACTGTTGCTGTTTGGCATGTGGCAAAGCTTATATTTGTTGGTCTAAAATATATTTTGTTCTGTTTGCTAATTTGTATGTCATATAAAGAGACAGATTAGGTATTTCCTCTTGAAGAGACTGAATATTGGGACAATTTAAGGAAAAGAGGTTGTTCCATCAACTTTTGGAGGCAGGCTACAGGGAAACAGCAGAATTCAATCAATTAATGTGAAGAAGCACTTGGGCAGTTAGGGAATGAATAGTTTTGAACTAGATAGACCAGTAGGCCTCATATCTAAATGCTACATCTATGAGTAGGGATACTGATTACTATACCAATTAGCAGTCTGAGGCAGAATAATGATGATCTGGGGCAGCTAGGTGGCACAGTAGATAGAGCACCGGTCCTGGAGTCAGGAGGACCTGAGTTCAAATCCGGCCTCAGACACTTAACACTTACTAGCTGTGTGACTGTGGACAAGTCACTTAACCCCAATTGCCTCGCCAAAAAATATAGTATAAAATAATAATGGTGATCTATGAAAAAAGCCCCAAAATCGCCCACAAGAGTGTCAGAATGGACAGAGCAGAGGTAGCTCATTATTTGCCATTTGGTATTAAGAAGGTTTTATGTTAATTGATTTTATGTTGGGTCATGAGTGGGAGCAGGTCAAGGGGCCTGAGCAAGAAGCCAGAACTGGAAAAGTGTCTCAGGCACTTACTGGCTGTGTGACCCTGGGCAAGTCACTCAACCCTGTTTGCTTTAGTTTCTACATCTGTAAAATGAGCCAGAGAAGGAAATGGCAAACCACTCCAGCATCTTTGCCAAGAAAACCATATGTGGGGTCACAGAGTGTCAGACACGTCTGAAAAGACTGAACAACAAAGATTTAGATGACTTTCTGGTTATTGCTTTTATGCTGGGTCATGAGTGGGAGCAGGTCAAGGGGCCTGAGCAAGGAACCAGGAATAGAAAAGTAGAGCATGCATGAATGGAGGGAGGGGAGAGTCAGAGGAATGATAAAAGACAATAGATAACTAAACACATGGCAATGGGACACATACAGTTAGAGGACAGAGTAATGCAGGGGAACCCCAAACAAGCCAACAGCAGCTCTGGGCTTTACAAAAATTGAAGAAGCAGTCGGAGAATCAGAATGAGTCAGGACTCAAGAGACACACAAGAAATGAGGAAATGGAGGCAAGAATAGGTACATGGGAACAAGAGTAAGTACAAGACCCTTATAATGCAGCAGCAACTCACACTAGTTATACTGTTTTTATTTCACACTCAATGTAGACATGATCAATCAAGAAATAGCCTGGCCTGGAGGGATGATTTCTAAGAAAGGGCATGTGACATTTGTGGGGGCAGGAGCAAAACTACAGTTTAGAAATGGCTATTCTTGGGGGCAGTTAGGTGGCACAGTGGATAAAGCACTGGCTCTGGATTCAGGAGGACCTGAGTTCAAATTTGGCCTCAGACACTTGACACTTACTAGCTGTGTGACCCTGGGCAAGTCACTTAACCCTCATTGCGCCACCAAAAAGAGAGAGAGAGAGAGAGAGAGAGAGAGAGAGAGAGAGAGAGAGAGAGAGAGAGGGAGGGAGAGAGAGGGCTATTCTTCTAAGGGGAATGTTAGGGGAAATGGGGATGAGATCAGCTAAAGCTCATTAAGCTAAAGCTAGAGGCTTTGTGTGCCCAGATATTAAAATAGGAATGAAGCGGTTAGAAGTCAAATGTAGCAAGTGATCTCTGATCATTTGTTAAAATTCCTACCTTCTCTATTTTTTCTATTATCTGAAATTTCTATCTGGTCCAAGGTCACATTCTTTTTTGTTTGTTTGTTTTTGTTTTTTTTGCAGGGCAATGAGGGTTAAGTGACTTGCCCAGGGTCACACAGCTAGTAATTATCAAATGTCTGAGGCCAGATTTGAACTCAGGTCCTCCTGAATCCAGGGCTGCTGCTCTATCTACTGCACCACCTAGCTGCCCCCAAGGTCACATTCTTTTTTTTTTTTTTTTAAGTGAGGCAATTGGGGTCAAGTGACTTGCCCAGGGTCACACAGATAGTAAGTGTTAAGTGTCTGAGGCTGGAACCTGAACCCAGGTACCCCTGACTTCAGGGCCGGTGCTTTATCCACTGTGCCACCTAGCTGCCCCTCCTTTTTTCCCCAAGGTCACATTCTTAAACCCTGTGGATCTTCCAGTATTGATTCATACTTCTGATCTAGACCTAGCCTCCTTCTTCTATCCATTCTGCTTAGTTCCTTCTATTGCTGATAACTGATCCACTGTTTTAACTTCCTCCATGAGCAAGCTGAAATGTGTCACTGATGGGCTAGAATCTTCTTTCCATGATCCATCAACTGCCTGTCTCATGAACCTTCAGTACCCAGGGAGAATTCTACCCTTACCCAACCCATGTCAAATCTTTCCATGGAATACGTCTTTTCCCAACATTTTGAAATCATGTTCTATTTTGGTGTTGTTTGGCATCGAAAAATAAATTAAATTTTGTTTTGTAAGGTCTTAGCTGTGGTGACAGGAGTGCAAACAGAAACTACCAGCCTGTGGCCCCCTTTCCCAACACTCACACCTTCCCTAAATTTTTGGTACCTTCTTGAGAATTATTAAAGCATGGGAGGAAAAATAGTAGGTGGTTTGATAGAAATCAAAAAGACCAACAAAAAGTGGATGTATGTTTATCCTCAACCTCAGAAACACACAGTGAGAGGTGTGGAGCATGTGCCTGTTTCCTGTTCTCTTCAAATGGGGAAGAGGTAAAAGACAGTCATTTACACTAATTTAACTAGGAATGAGGGATGGAGACTCTGCATTGAGAAGAATCAGGAAGAGCTCTCCTACTATTGTAGAATGAGCTTAGCAACAATAGTTTGGTGGGTTAGGAAAAAAAAGACCTAAAAAGATGGTATATAGTGATGCCCTTTCCCATAGTCAATATAGGTGGTCTGACTTTAGGGGAAAATAAAATCCAGCAGAAGGAGCATCAGTAAGAAGAAAGAGGGCAAAGCTTCAAAACAGGGAAGCTAAGGATCTTGTTATGACACCTGCAGTAACCTGGCTGTGGAGGCAAGAAGCTACTTGAGAGGTAGTCTAACAAGACACTTCTCCATCTGAAAAGATGAGTTTCTCTGGGGGAGAATTTATTCTATTTCCCCACTGGTGTGTGAGTTTGTGGCATGTTGTTTATGGAGGCTATAAATGGTCTTACTGCATGGGTTTCCCTTATTATTTTGCTAGTTTGTTTCAATTAAATACTTTGCTATTTGATTTGTGGTTTCTGTCTGGCCTATGAGTTCTCTGCAGTGTAATGAGGCTTGAGTCATATATTTCCTCTACGATGAATCCAAGGAACACAGGGACCATAGGGCTAAGTGGGATACCTAGAGACATGGTGTTTATACAAGGTATGACTGATTCCTGTGTGTTGTTTGTGATAGCAGAGATGTGATTCTGCCAGGGATGGCTTATGTCTGTTTCCATTTAAGAGGAACAGGGACTTTTATTGTCTTTTTTTGTTTTTACTGTTTGCTATGTTTCCTAAGCAAGCTGCCATATTATTTTCAAATAATGGTTATCGTTATCTCCTCTTGCCAATGCTTTTCCCCTTAATTGCTCTTATCTTATTGCTATACTATCTCTAGTGTCAAATAATAGTATAGACAGGGTTCAGCCTAGCACCAGTATTGTCAAAGTTGGGCAGTGACTCGTATGTTAGCAGGGGCTGCAAATATCCCATTTTGTTTAATGTCAACATGAGTGAGCATTTGGTGAAAAGAACTAATATCAACTTCTGCTTGAAGTTAAATTTGTTTTTTAAAAAAGAAGCTTATGAGAATGAAGTAATGTCACAGGTAAGAGTTCCCGACTTGCACAAAAGGTTTAAAGATTGTAGGAAAGATGTCCAGGAAGATTCACAAAGCAGCTATTCAATCACCCACAAGACTGATGGAAATGTAGAAAAGGTCAGAGACTGGATATGTTCAAATAGACGATTAACTGTGAGAATGATAGCTGAAAATTTTATATTTCAATAAAAAGTTATTCTGTAGGAAAGAAAATGGTAATATTTTGAAATGGTGATGACTTAAAATTAAAAGGGAAACAAGGTAGAATTAATTTAAAAAAATCAACCATGTAAAAAAGATAAAATTTTAAAAAATCAACCATGGACAAAACACAGTTTCCATTATCTGCAAGTAAAGCAATTAAGTTTGTCACGACAACTCCAGAATACTCAAGGGTCAAGAAGACATGTTTCGAAATCTCAAGAGAAGATAGTATTGATGTTTCTTTGACCTCAATGATTATTCATGCTGAATTTATCCCACAAGATCAGTCACTCAGGTTTGTTTTTCAGAAATCCTAGAACATTTGAGAGATTCTGTGTGGTGTAAAAGGAGTGAACTGTGAATCTACAATTATTGCTTGTTTTTCCCCTGACATTTATTCCAAATGACTGTATACAGTTAAAAGGTTTGACCAAAGCCAATATTACCTAGCTTGATGATTTGCCATCATCAGCCTTGGGTCTGAATGATTTTAAATTCTTGTCAAAAGAATCAAACTGACCCTTAAAGGACAAATATTTGTCATCTAGGTGGTACAGAGGATTGAATGCTGGGTCAGGATTCAAGAAGACTCATTTTTCTGAGTTCAAAACTGGTCCTAGACATTTATTAGCTGTGTGGCCCTAGACAAGTTACTTAACCCTATTTGCCTCAGTTTCCTCATCTGTAAAATTACCTCCAGAAGGAAATGGCAAATTACTCCAGTATCTTCACCAACAAAATCTTAAATGGGGTCATGAAGAGTCAGACATGATTGAAGATTACTCAACAAGAACAAGATGGGGGGAAGGTCAAAGACCAGAAAAAAATCAAACCTAGATTCATAGCAGAATATATGAATACAAACCTGTGTGAGTGATGGACTGCCTTATGAGGGAAGCATTGAAGGCATATTCACTTTAGACCTATATAGAATGAAAGCTCCAGATGATCCTGGAAGATGGAGCTATCCACCAAAGAATTTTAACCATGGTGAAAAGCATCAGAGACAGAAAAAAAATGGAATTCAGAAAGCAATGTCTCCAACGTTGACATGAAGCTGAGCAGTACAGACTTCCAGTCAAGGGAAAAAAAAAACCAACCAAAAAACAAGGGACAGATTCAACTGGATAGGCTGAAAGGCAGCCTGTGCCTAGAACACAAACAACTCTGACAGCTAAAGCAACATTCAGTAGTGGCATGAAAGAATTACAGAAGCAATAGTCAATCAAAGATCACTGTCCCAAACCCACAAAGCATTTATCCCAGAAATGACCCTTGAGTCTTTTAACCCTTATTTGAGCAAGCAACTCGGAAGAGGGAGAAGGCATCAAAGATGTTTATACAGGCCCAGGGCTGAGTCAGCTGTGGGACATTTGCAGAAGTATGAAGTGGGTGGACAACACACTTGCATAAAGGTTCAGTTCACGGTTCATATTTCTGTAAGCAAGCACCAGAGATATGCCATTTCAGCTCCATATTCTGTGTGTGCATGTCTGTCTGTATGCATGTATGTATGTGTCATCTCCATATACTTGAATTGTGGCTAATATTCTGTAGTGACTGTTCCTACCCTCATCTTTCTAAAAGAAACAAACAAATGAACAAGCAAGCAAGCAAACAAACAAATCCCCACCTGAGTCCACTCTTCCCAATTCCTTACATAAAAAAAAGAGGTTTGGCCACTCCTGGGGTGAATTGGAAGCTTCATCTTAGACCTTTAATAACAGTAAACCTAGACTCTATCCCCACTGGTTTTCTTTTCTTTTTCTTTTCTTTTCTTTTTTTTTTTAAGTGAGGCAATTGGGGTTAAGTGACTTGCCCAGGGTCACACAGCTAGTAAGTGTTAAGTGTCTGAGGCCAGATTTGAACTCAGGTACTCCTGACTGCAGGGCCAGTGCTCTATCCACTGCGCCACCTAGCTGCCCCACACTGATTTTCAATAAGGAAAATTAAGAAATGTAGCCTACTCAAAGTGAGCCAGACTAACTAAGAAATAATAGGGAAGGCAGCTGTGTTTAATAAACCATATTTAAGGAAATTATACATGAAAAACTCATATTGGATCCTTTCCATATTAAAATAAGGTTTAAAACCTCAGAAGGATTCCAGCCTATGGGACAGTTTGGGATCAGGTTGGTAGAAATGCTGAATTTGTCAATGGACATTGTTAATTGGTTTGATTTAAATCTTTTTCTTTATTAAAAGGAAAGGAAGAATAATTAGCAAATTATTGAGTGGTTTAAAAAAAACCCAAAGACTTAAAGAAGAGATATGCATGCTAAAGTTCTATTAGAAATATTTTTAAAAAAATAACAAAGGATAAATTAAATTGGATGAGAGGATTAAATGAATTAAAAGAAGTTCCAAATCCAGTGGAAAAAAAAAAAGACATGGAAAGAGACAAAAGAATAATTATTTGCTATATAAAGCAATTAGTGAAAATTAAAAGCAAGGACATTTTTAATAATAAAGATCAATAAACAAAAATAAAAATAATGCCCAAAAGGCAGCATATAATGGTTGACAGAAACTTGGCCTTGCAGTCACAAAAACTTAGGATGGAAGTCTTACCCCTGACACATCCTGTTATGACCTTGGGAAGTCACCAAACCTCTCTTAGGTCTAAATTTTCTTATGAGTCACACACCAGGCTCTGATCAACATCAGTGACAGGAGTTTCAAACAAGGGAATCATTACATGGATGAAATCACAAGACTCCAATAACACTAATATTTACTCTGGACCTTAAGCCTTACATGTTATCTTCTTCAGGATAACCATATGAGGTAGTTTACACAAGATTTATTGAGTCATCTGTTGATGAAGATCAACACTTCTCTATGACTTAGCTTATGGTTTAATTAGTTGCTAAAGGCAAAAAAATTCAACTGGTGAAGAAGCTTGAGGCAATCATCTCCATAGCACTCTGTTTTGGTCATTGACCTTGGATGACAGACCAAGTGCATCATGAGGTACAGAACTTTCTAGTTATTTTGGAACTATCAAAGGTTTTGAAGTCAGGAAAACCTGAATTAAAACCCAGCCTCAGAAACTTACTGCCTATGTGACCTTGGAAAAGTCACTTAACTACTGTCTGACTCAGTTTACTCAACTGTAAAATGAGGATGATAACAGTACCTACTTCACAGGGTTGCTATGAGGGTCAAATAAGATAAATTTATAAAGTGCTTAGCACAGTATCTAGGTTTCTCATAAAGTCACTAGCTTCCATTTGTTCAATCCTAATTCTTAGGCAATTATTTTCTTCAGAAAGCTTTTGTATCTCCTTTCCCATCGGGTTTTTCAAGCTATTGACTTTTGTCTCATGACTGTTCTGCATCTCTCTCATTTTTCTTTCCATTCTTTCCTCCACCTCTCTATATCTTCCTTCTATCTCTCCTACTTTCTCATCAAAGTCCCTTTTGAGTGCTTCCATGGCCTGTGACCAATTCATATATTTCTTAGAAATTTTGGATGTTGGAAGTTTGACTTTGTTATTATCTTCTTCTGAGAGTGTATACTGGTCTAATTGGCACCCCTGCCCCCCCCCAAGCTTTCTGTAGTCCACTGCTTTCTTTGCCTGCTCATCTCAACCCAGAAGCAGATGTCTGATTGAAATCTGATTCTCTATGGTCAGAAGCTTGGTGTGCCTGTGCCCCTCCCCCACTGGGCCACCACCACTGGAGTCCACCCACTGGATCAGAACCTGGGCACTTTGCCCCAACTCCTGCAGAGACTGCAGCCATTTCACCCCGGCCAACCTCCTAACCCCCTCACTGATCTGCAAGCTGATCCTCAGAAGAAGCCATTGGCAATGAAGACTCCAAGGCCCTGGAAGCCCTATCTGTTCCAGGCTTGGTCCACAGTGAGCACTGAGCTTCTCTCTCCATCTGTGGTCTGAGTTCCATAAGCAGCTGCTGCCACAGTTGAATCAGAGGTTCCCAAGGCCTGGTTCTCTGGGCCTGTACAGACCTTTCCTGATGACTCTCTAAGCTATCTTTGGCTGGAAAATTATTTCAGCCTGTCCTTTTTTGGGTTCTGCTGCTCCAACAATTATCCTATGGCATTATTTGAAGGTATTTGGAGGGATTTTGGGGAGAGGTCAGGGAAGTCACTGCCTTCCCTCCGCCATCTTCGCTCCACCTCTAGCACAGTATCTAGTACATAGTATATGCTTATAAATTATGATGATGAAAACAATAAGAATCATCACTATTATCAGAGTGTATACGAGGTTCACATAGTCTTTAAGAACATTATCTGTGCCACAGAAAGGCATTGAAATAAAAGTTTAGGGGAGAAGAACATGGCTGGAATGGCATAATTATTAAATTTTTAAATTACAGAGAAAATATTTGTTGAGAAAGAAAAAAGAAATCTATGAAACCATGAATATTAGAAAATCATTGGATTTCTTTTCACTAACACAAGAAAGAACAACAAAACTGGCAAATATAGAAACAAGGGATATAATAAGACCAGAAAATCATTCATTCTGTAAATTTGATAATTTTACTTAGTGACAAAAGAATACTTAATGGTAAAGGAGTATCATTCAAAGACCAACATGATCTCTAAGAATTTAGCAATAGAAACCTCAAAATGAAAACAAACAACTGTGGAGAAAGAGTAGATTTTTAAGTGTTTGTTTACATACATGTATACAAATATCTATATGTCTATTACTACCTAAATCATGATCAGAATGTAAGATATAAAAAGATGTAAATTTAAAAAAAGAAACAGTTTTGATATTTTTTGAAATGCATTAAAAAAAGTAGGGAGATTAAACTATACCCAGACTGGTAAAATAACACAAAGACATATAAATGTGACTAGAAATAATAACAAAGTAAAATGTCTATCTTTGGAAAAAAGGAGGTCAAGGTATATGCCAGGAATTTGAAAGAAAGAAAAATACTTGGTGTGTTACTTAGTTTAAATATTTATGTATGAATAAGATTAACTCCCTTTAAGGGATATCAAGCAGAAAAAATAATATTTAGCATTTTGAAAATTAATTAGGTTCAGAATTGTCATATTAGGAGAAAATGATACATAAAACAAATCAAAATCAAAATCCATCAATAGGTTATTATAGGAAACATGTTTAATTTAAAAAGAGATAGTGTTGGAATGAAAGTTAAGAAATAAAGTTTGAGACTTTGAGGAAGATGGAATGAGAGGTTGCTAGGAGAGTTTATTTTCTAGTTTCTCAGTATACTTGCCAGAGAAATGGCCTGAAAAAAAACACACAACATAACTATAAGAAACACCCAAGAGCAAATTGTTTTTTTAAAAAAAATAAGTGAGAAACAAAAGTCCTGATGTAATGAAAAAATATTACAGAAAAACAGAAGAGAAAAATATGAGAAGCACACTCAAACACTATCAGCTAATGATCTAGAATGAAAAGTAAAATTTTCTAATAAAAATTGATAATATGCTGAAATAATGAAAAAATTTAGCAAAAATATTATGATATGAAATAAAAGACATGAGAACAACTAAAAAATACAATGGAAATGTTGAAGCACATCAATTCAGGGTCATTTATGAAAGATGTGAGTGATTCAATGGACTTGATGAAAATCAATCACTTTTAAGTGTTCAGAATAGTAAGAACATTGTACCAAGGAGGCAGAGAAATGAGTTTAGACATCCTAGAACTGAAAAAATACTTCCAATTTGTAAAAGCAAAAATGAGATATCTGGAGAACAAAGAAAGGATAGAAAATTTAAGAACTATCAGGTTTCCCCAAAACTACGAAGAAGAGATTCTAACTATTCTATTTTAGGAAATAATAAAAGAAAATTTCTTATGAATCCTAAAAAACCCCAAAAGATGGAAAAATGACAGAATTAACAGGACAGCAAAATAAAGGCAAATCCCAAATTCAATTCACACAGATATATCATTGTCAAGCTTTGAGACTGAAATTGTAAGGAGGCTATTTTGCAAGCAGCCATATACAAAAAAAAAATTCACATATCAAAATATAGCCATTAAAATTACATATTTCTATAGAAACAATGAATGATAAAAAAGTCTTATGATACACCAAAAAGAAAGCTATATGATTTCATTTCCAAATCTGCTCCCCAGCAAAGTTAGACATTCTTTCTGTGAATGAAGTTTAATTATTTAAGAATTTGTATTGAAGAGGTAAATCATAACTTTGATAGGTAAAACCAAGAAAAGTTCAAAAACAGATATGCATCATTAGCTAAGTATAATTATATATGTATACACACACACACACCAATTATATATAGCTCCTATTAATTAATTATCTTGGTGTTAAGCACTAAGGGTGATTAAAATAATAGTAGCATTGTTTTAATTAGTATCCAAATATAACTGAAATAATTAGTATTATTTATTATTAGTAATATTATTACTATTACTTATTGAAATAATATAGTATTGTAACCAAATTTAATTGAATGTAATTAGTAATTGGATACAACAAGTGGACTCAAGAAAAACAAATAGATGGAGGAGAGAAGTGAGGAAAAGTTATTTGGGAGTATCAAAGATAAAGAATGAGAGAAAAAGGAATGGAGCAAAGAAATGGTTAGGGAGACAATAAAAAATTAATACTAATGACTAAGAGTGGAAAGAAGTCAAGTCTTTTCAAAATTTACAGATGTTTTTAAAAATAGAAACTATCTTTAGCGTAATCTATGGGTTTGTGTATTAAAGTGGAGTTACTATTAATATTAGTGAAATTAAGATGATTTTATTTTATTTTAATATTACTCATATTCTAACTCATGAATAATATATTCAGAAAGATAAAACTTAGGACAGTTTTTTGAAGATAATTAAAATTTAGCAAGCATTTGAATATAAGTGGAGAGAGCATTGACTCTGAAGTTAGAGGTCCTGTGTTCAAATCTTACCTGTGATGTTTTACTACCTGTGTAACCTTCACTTAACCATCCCAGGCTTCAGTTTGGTCATTGGTAAAATGAAAGGTTTAGATGAGGGATTAGAATAAACTAGGGACTCCACAGTCCTTTCTATCTTTAGATCCATGATCTTATAATCAGTTCTTTTTATATAAGGGGAAAAAAGCATTGATAAATGAATGTTTTTAAAAATCCTATGGTATAATGCTTATATAGGCACCTGAAGTGGATAGAGGTTTGGCCTTCAAGTCAAAAGGACTTCATTTCAAATCTGACCTCAGACCCTGAACTGCTGTGTGACCCTGGGCAAGTCTTTTAACCCTGTTTGCCTCAGTTTCCTCATCTGTAAAATGAGCTGGAGAAGGAAATAGCAAACACCTCCAATATTTTTGTTAAGAAAACACCAAATGGGGACACAAAGAGTCAGACAATTGAAAAGAGTCAGAAAATTGAAACAATTCAACAAGAATAATAAAATAATGCTTATAAAATGCAAAGTGCAAAAAAGAGATTTATACATTTAATGTGAGGGCATGGATTGTAATTAGTTCTAACTTCAACTAGTTCTAGAGAATCTGGAACTGCATACATTATATAGGACAAAACTGATGTCCACTGAGAAAGCATTGAGGTGGAATCATGGTTAAAGATATCATTAACAAGACAGAATATTAATATTGAATCAGTCCCCTAATGATATAGCACCTCAATTTATAAAGAAACACCTAACTTATTTCAACTGCAAAAGGAATAAAAAAATAATAATAGGAGAAATAATCAAGAAAAATAAGATAATATTAGGGAATTTTAATAACCTGGAAATAGACTATGATGAGTCAAACAGAAAGAGAAGCAAGAAAGAAATTCTGAACTAGAATAAAATGCTGAAGGAATACATTTCAGAAAGTGCTACAGAGAAAAATAAATGGCACAATTAGAGATTATAACTCTCCCTTCTTCCACCCTAATTAAATGGAACATTTCCCAAACTGTCTAATTCTATGGAACAAAAAAGTTATGGATAAATTGAGAAGAGTAGACATTTTATTTATCATTTAAATTGATGATGCTTTAAAACAAACAAACAAACACTGTGGACATTTCCTAATGAACTACCATTGTTCCTCTCCTGACCCCAATGATCCCAGAAAAATATGATTTTTTTTTTAGAAACTCCATTTATAGATTACCAAGAAATAAAAAAATCAACCAGAAAAATGAGATCAAAAGATTTATGCCTACAAGAAAACCTAAAAATTATTTGTTTAATAACATTCAGGTCAAAGAATGAATTATAGATGCTGTAACAAATTACATCAAAATGACAATAATATAGATGTAACGTAATTTATGTTATGTTGGTAAAACAGTAATCAGAAATAAATATATTCTCAAACACTGACATCAACACAAAAGAAAGATATATGATTTGAATGTGAAGTCAAAGAAATTATGGAATGGACACATTTATATAGTACAGTAAATGATGTGGTCTGGGCCTGAGCTGGTTCAGACTTGATATTGGAACAAAATGAGATTTACATAGTTATAGTAGAAGATGAATTTTGAAGGATAGACATTGAGGATACTTTGCATTGATTTAGCTGAGTGACATTCCTTTGCCTGTGCTGCCTGTCCATCATTTTTCTCCAATCAAGCAACAACAGAAGATGCCTGGAACTCCTTGTGGTTACTCGTTTGTCCTTTGTATTTGAAGAGGATCAATGACATCATGGGGTGATGTCTTGACTGGAGCATGAATTGGATTTAAGTGAATTACACTAAGTCATCAGCCTCACTTTCCTTTCCAAAGTCATATATGTCCAGTGGCAAGACAAAAGTCAAGATGACTGCTGATGGCCCAAGATGTAGAAGATGATGACCTTGGCACCTTTCATGTCTGGCCAACCTCTACCTTCTCTAGCTACCTTCATGGCTGTTGGAACAAACTGTTCTCATCTGCCTACTCTTCCAGGGGAAGTCTTCACATGCTTGAGATAGACATCTCCCTAATTCACTGATGAGGTTGAAGGCTTTGATTACCCTCAACGTGTTTTAGCCTGTCTGCCAAGACAGGTACCTGTAACTATTTTATACTTATGAGATGAGTCAATGATGTCAGCATCTTGAGGCTTTATTCCCCCTGAGCCAGTCAAGGTCTGGAGGAATGTCTTAATACCTTGTAGGAAAAAAAAAACCTAGCCTAACTTGTATGGGAGCAGGGGTTAGGTTATTGTTTCTACTTCTCTCTATTCTTTGATGGTAAGGTCTTCTAGAGGACCCTCAACCATTTACACAAGTTTAGGGCTGTTAATTGGGATGTTACATAGTCAGTGTTGACCACCTGTATTCAGGAGACCTTATATAAGGAATTCTTCTTATATAAGAAGAATTAGCATAACTAGGTAGTGCAATAGATAGAGAGTGCTGGGCTTGGAGTCAGGAAGACCCATTTTCCTGAGATCAAATCCAGCTTCAGAATGTCTGGGCTAGTCAATTAACCCCGTTTTGCCTCAATTCTCCGTCTGTAAAATGAGTTGGAGAAGGAAATGACAAACCATTCCAGTCTCTTTGCCAAGAAAAGCCCAAATGGAATCACAAAGAGTTAGACATGATTGAAATGACTACAAAAGGAAGAATAGAAAGACTAAAACAAAAATATAACAAGAACAAAACAAAAAACCACAAAATAAACAATGTGTTAGCTCTGAAGAGGAGTGGGTTGATCTGGAAGAGTCCTAGGAAAAATTGGTTCCCAGGTCTAAATAACCCACTGCATGTGATGGGTGATGCCAAATATCCACAATTCAAAGCCTTGCTCTTAATGAAAAAGGTGACCACAAGCAAGAGCAAAATCAAGAACATCAGGATTACATTAAGGATGATGCTACTTCCTGTATAGTCACTGATTCTTATTATAGATAAGGGAATACTGTGCTGTCCTAGATAAGGCCCTATATCATCAACCACTCAATGTCCCTTGGCCTATCAATCAAGTACTTCCCCCTCTCTGGCAGAGCTATGGTGGTGGAAGAGGTAAAATACAAAATTTTTGCTCCATGAGATGCCTCTAAGGGATCACCCCTCTTCTTCTGTGGGGACTAGTTAGATGCTTTCACCTTCCCCTTGTAATAAAACAAGCTCCTTTCTGACCATGTCACCCATTGGTCTTCCCAGTCCTCTGTAGGAGGAGTTATAAAATATTACTGGGTATTATACCCATGGTGATGTGGAAGAGTTATTCAGTATGACATTATGGTAATCAGTGGCTTACAGCAGGCCTGCACTTCCTTTGTCCCCCCAAATAGTCTCCCCTCCCCCATCTCTGTTCAGTGCCTGTGCCTCCACAGTCAAGTGCTTTCCTTTAGGATAGAGCAGGACAGCTGCCAATACCAGGGAATGAGCTCTTCTGTCCAACATTAAGACAGGCTATTGCCATAGCCTGACCACTGTTGGACTTCAATGGCTGAGGGCTAACTACACCCTGCTTTGGCAGGTCTGAGTGTATGAGGTTATATAGAAAGTTCCTGCAGATCTGCCCTAACTTTGTCCTTCTGTGCTCAGCATGAGGGCTGTGGGTGTTGTTTATATTGGGATCTGACTCTGCCCTCCTATGTTGGGTCTGGATGCTGAAGAATAAAGTCTCAGTACCCCTGCCTTATCTACTATAGTTAATGAAATTAGGAACTGTCACACCAGACAGATAAGGCAATTCCAAAAGATTGGGTTCCCTTTTCTGTTAGTGGCCATCCTCCATGATGCAAGATATTCCTCTTGTTCTCAGTAAGCCTCTATTGAGGTATCCAAGACATCCTGACATCTCAGACTTATAGGTTTGCCATCAAGACTAGGAATGTCCAGCTCATGCTGTCCCAAATATGGGGGTTGGCAAGAATACCTAGGGTCTAACCTCTGTAGGAGTTCCTCTCATTTCAAGCTCCAGAGAAAGATAATTATAACTCACAGTTCACATTTTAGGGATGAGAGTGGAAACTTGTAAAAGGTATGCAGCATCCCTGCTTGTTCTCAGCAAATTAACTAGGGTGCAATTGGTGCATTTATCTATATCTCTAGTTGCAGAAATGTCTTTGGGTACCTGGAGAAAGAGAGAGAGAGAGAGAGAGAGAGAGAGAGAGAGACAGAGACAGAGACAGAGAGACAGAGACAGAGACAGAGACAGAGAGACAGAGAGAGAGACAGAGAGAGAGAAAAGCATTGAAGTTTCAAGCACCTCCCCTAATTTTTTTAAGTGAAAAGGTAAGAATTCTGTAGGTAAGTGTACTTCTAGCTATCTTGCCTCAATTTAGTCCCATTCCACTTACTGGAAAAATAATCTATTCCAAGGCTCTCACAATACTTCAAGTCAAAAGGAAAATTGTTATTATTTACTAAGTCATTGTAGTTATTATAGTATAATTATTGAGTTTTGATGCATATTTAAGTAGATAGATTTTGAAACACAACCATAAAATAATATTTTAGGACACTGGTAATGAAATGTTTTTTTCCAAATGCCAAACAGAATTTGTAAACTGTCAAGCTTTCCCCATTGTTACTGTGTCCTTATAATTTAAACATCCCTCTAGTTTCTAATTACATAGAAATTTTCTAGTATTTCTTTTCTTTTTAAAAGGTTTTATTAAATATTTATTGTAGCTATTTTGGGGTGGCTAAGAATTGGAAAACAAAGGAATGTCCATCAATTGGGGAATGGCTGAACAAGCAGTGGTATAAAATTTTAATGGAATATTATTGTGCTATAAAAAAATGACAAGTTGGATAATTTCAGAAATACCTGGAAAGACTTACATGAACTGATGCATAGTAAAGTGAATAGAACTAGGAGAATGTTGTACACTGTAACAACAATAATCTTTGATGAAAAACTGAATGACTTAGCTATTCTTAGCAATACAATGATCCAAGACAATCCCAAAGGACTAATGATGAAGCAAACTATCCACCTCCAGGAAAGGAACTGATATTGATTGAATATAAACTGACATTCTTACTTTCTTTCATTTTTTCCTTTTATTCAAGTCTTCTTGTACAAAAATGACTAATATGGAAATGTTTTACATAATCACATATGTACAACCTGTATCTGATTGTTTACCTTTTCAGGGAGGGGGAGGGATAGAATTTGCAACTTAAAACTTTAAATAAAAATCTTAAAAATTGAAAAAAGTTTTTGTTGAGGTTTCTTGTGACAGAGTAGTTAAATCTAATAATACAAGGGACCTCATCTGAAGTTCATGCAGCAGTTCATATCTGCAAAACTCACCACCTCTCTATTTTTAAATAATGAACAGAAATCTATTTTGTCTCCTTCCCACTCATCTTCCCCATTAAAAAAAGAAAGGAAATATTTCATGTGACAAATTTGAATATTTAAGCAAAACAAATTCCCTCAATGCCATGTACAAAAATATATGTCTCATGATGCATCCTAAATTTACCACCTTTCTGCAATGGATAGCATATTTCATCACTGGTCCTCTGGAATTATGAATGGTTATAATTTTTTTCTTTTTTCTTTTTCTTTCTTTCTTTTGTTTTTGTGAGGCAATTGGGGTTAAGTGACTTGCCCAGAGGCACACAGCTAGTAATTGTTAACTGTCTGAGGCCGGATTTGAACTCAGGTCCTCCTGAATCCAGGACCGGTGCTCTATCTACTGTGCCACCTAGTTGCCCCCTTGATCGGTTATAATTTTGATGAAAGTTCCAAAGTTATTTGTTTTTATAGTGTCTTTGAATCAATTTTTTTCTTGTTCAGTTCATTTTATTCTTCATAAGTTTATAAAAATTTCCAAGATTGTTCATTTTTATAATATTAATGTTGTTGTTCAGTTGTTTTTTAGTTGTGACAAAGTAGTTAACCTTTTGTTACCTCCTTTGGCATTTTCTTGGCAAAGATGCTGGAATGGTTTGTCATTTCATTCTCTAGCTCATTTTACTGATGAAAAACTGAGGCAAAACAGGGGTAAGTGACTTGCCTAGGATGACATAGCTATTGAGTGTATGAGGTGGAATTTCAACTCACAAAGATGAGTCTTCCTCACTCCCAGTCCTGCACTCTATCCACTGCACCACCTTTATTATGTAAATTGTCCTTCTGGTTCTGCTCACCTTACTTTGAATCTGTTCACAGAAATTTTTCCATGTCATTTTGAAATCTTCTATTTTTATTTTTCATACAGTACAATAGCATTCCATCAAATTCACATACCACAACTAATTCAGCCATCCCTCAGGGGCATTTCCTTGGTGTCCAGTTTTTTTTTTTCTGCCACAAAAAGGGCTTCCCTTTGACCACTGTTAGGCTTATACTCAAAAGAGAGATCAAAGAGGAAAAGGTCCCATATGTACGCAATATTGTCAGCAGCCCTTTTTGTGGTTCCCCCAAGGATTTGCACCAAAGAATCACAACAAAGGTCATGTGGTAAAATTCTAATTGGCCTCTCACAAAATTGAAAACAAGCAAACCCACAAAACTGAAATAATTCCTTCATCACAGCTGTTAGATGATCTTAAAATTCTCAGAATCTGCATTGCTTTGCATTCCCTCACTGTTAGTGCCCCCTATGCCATCCATCAATTGCTTGGCTATATTTGAATGCAATTATAGGACTGAGGACTGCTTGTTCAGCTCCCTGTCATTTCCAAAAAGTCATTCAAAATCAAACAGTTATTTCCCAATTCACAGTCATATGATTTCCTCAAAGCTGGAAAGAATCTTCTTTTAGTGGACCTCTTCTGAAGCAATTGGGTGATAATTGTTATTAGCAATAAAAGGCATTGAGTCCTAGCAAGGGGAGAACACATGTAGTCCTTCAAGATTTGTCTTTTTATTTTAATTTTTTTACTGAGGGAAAAAAATCATTTTCAAGCCCTCTCCCCCAATTCAATTCCTCTTGGATGCTTTGTAGATAAACTGAGTTGAAGAGGTCTCATTAGAACTGAGAGGAAGCTTAAATTACCAAGCTGAAAGTCCTCGGGAGACAACAGCCAAGGGCCCTCAAAGATAGTTTGCCACAATTATCTTCAACGTACAATTCTTAAGGATACAGAACACATTCATATTGATCCTTCCTTGCTAAGTGGCCACAGGCAGTTTATTCTCTAATATCCCAGGAGTGGGAGGTACCACATAGTAAGCAACCATTCCCTTTAGAGGTATAACCAAAAGCACCATTAGAAGCATAAAGGCTAATCCAGGCTCACCTTTATCTGCACTGTACATCCTCCACTTCCACAAGCTCATTATCTTCCAATCTTGTAGAGCTATACCTTTGTTTTGTTTTATTTTTGTGCAGGGGCCTCACTCAAGCTAAGTCACCAGTTCATTCAATTTGTTACTGGAACAAAATGAGGCATTTAGAGATCATTCAGTTGTTAACAAAATAATTATTTAGCCATAGTAGTAGAAAAATATTGACCAACAATAGACATTGACATGGCTCAGTGGTTAGAGTGCCAGTCTTGGAGTCAGGAAGACTCATCTTCCTGAATTCAAAACTGGTTTTGGACACTTACTAGCTGTGTGACCTTGGACAAGTCATTTAACCCTGTTTGCCTCAGTTTCCTCATCTGTAAAATGGGCTGAAGAAGGAAATGACAAACCACCCCAGTATTTTTGCCAAGAAAACTCCAAATGTGGTCATGAAGAGTTGGACACAACTTAAATGACTCCACAACCACAACAAGTTGATTCAGCTGAGTTAAGCTTCCTTGTCTGAGTTGCTCACAGTTTTCTACCTGCCGAGCATCAGAGAGTGGCCTGAAGCTCTTCATGTCTATTTTGTACTCATGCAAGTTAGAAGTGATATTAATAGTCTGAGCCTTTAATTCTACTATGCTAACCAAGTCTTGAGGCTAATATTAATACTAGGAAAAAATTAGTCTTGCTTGGATGGGGGCATGGGTTAGACTATTGCTTTTACCATAAATAACAACAACAAAAAAAAGAAGTCAGAATTAAAGCATATATGACATTTATTTAAGTCATGACTTTAATTACTTCAAGGAATTTCCTAAAGATTATAGCTATGAAGCTGCTCAGTGTAACCTGTGGGTAATGTACCCTGCTTTCACAGGCTTGGAAAAAAATCCAGGAGTGAGTTTTGGGTTCAAGAAGACAGGCAGGTCCTCAAGGGGGATTCAGAATCAGTCTAGGTTCATTTCAGTTACTGCCTGAGGCACTATGGATGATTACGTGAATATCTTTGCAAGAGGGTCCACCAGATGCTTTTATCAGGTCTTAGAAATTATCCCTTTGCCATTATAATCAGTTCCTGAAGAATTATATGGGCTTATGTAGAAGGAAATAAGAGAACCAGGAAAATAATGTATGTAATGACTACAACTGTATAAACTGAAAGAACGTTAATGGACGAGATTACAATTTGCTCACTGACCTGGCCAACAGATTGAGAAAGTTTCAGTTCTCAGCATCTCAAGGGCCCAGCCAAGAACCTGTGACGATGCAACAACCTGGGATGATGCAACAATCAGGTATCACTATCATTTCATTTCACCAAATTGTAACTGGACTGATTGTTTCTTCTTCATTATGGCTAATATGCCCCTCTAAACTGCTTCCCAATTATCAATTATCCTTAGTTATTGGCCTACGTGAATGCCATCTAAACTTGATACCACCTTTTAGACATTCTTCTCCATCCTGCTTTGTCTTCTCCCATCCTGCACCTTGATTAATTAGCCTTTGTCACTGTACCATTTGGAATTCCTGCTGGTTCATAAACAAATTCCTCAACTGTTCCTCCTGCCTCCTAGAATCAGATGAAATTTTAACTCTTCTCCAAGGATGCAATGTCTCTGGTGACCTTATTCAATGTAGGACCCTTAGGGTGAGTCGGAAATTTCTCCTTTTTCTCTCATAGGTATATTCAGATCACATTTATTTATTCTGGAGGCAATCTGTGAATTCTTTCTATTGGAACTTCATTTTCTATGTTCAGAAGTTCTAGGCAGTTCTCTTCTATTATAGCTTTCATTATTGTGTTAAGGTTTTTGTGTCCTGTCATGTTTTTCTGGGAGACCTATGATTCTTAAATTGTTTTTACACATCTGAACTTCAAGATCAGTATGTTTTGCTTGCATAGTGTATTTTAATTCTTTTTAAAAATCTCTCCTTCTAGTTTGCCCTTCACTTCTGTGTATTTGCATTCCCAATCTATTGTTCTCTCTTTTGTTTTTGTTGTTGTTGTTGTTGTTTTTTGGTGAGGTTCGCCTTTGCAGATTCAAGTTTTTTCTATTCTGCTCACTTCTTTTTTGCTTTGCAAGACATGAATTCTCTCAAAATTCTCATTTCTCTTTTAAACCACTCAGGAACAGAATGTTTTTATTCCACATTCTCCTTGAATTCTATAGGGTCTTCTGTTTCATCAAATGTTGGTTCACTTTTCTTTCTTTTGCATATTTATTCATATATGCTTGAACTCACTCACTAGATCTGAAGGCCATACTTTCTTCTTTTTTTTCCCTGTAGATTTATATGTTTGTGTATAAGGTTTTTGAAATTTTTCTTCCTGAAATATTTAGTAATTTTTGCCTTCCTCCTCCCTTCATTTTCTTTTTTTAATTTAGTATTTTATTTCCCCCCAGTTACATGAAAAACTAATTTTTAATATTCATTTTTAAAACTTCTGAGTTCCAAATTATCTCCCTCCTTCCCTTCCTCCTCCCTCCCCCACATTGAGAAAGAAAGCAATTCAATATGGGTTATACTTGTGTAGTCATGCAAAACATTTCCATATTAGTCATGTTGTAAAAGAAAACATAAAACTCAAGAAAAATAAAGTAAAAAAAATGCTTAAAATTTGTTTCTAGACAACATGAGTTCTTTTTCTGGGGATGGATGGCATTTTTCATCATAAGTCCTTCCGAGTTCTCTTGGATCATTGTATTGCTAAGAATAGTTAAGTCATTCACAACTGATCATCTTAGAATATTGCTGTTAGTTCATACACAGTATATTTTACTTTGCATCAGCTCATGTAAGTCTTTTCAAGTTTTTCTGAGAGAATCCTGCTCATCATTTCTTATAGCACAATAGTGTTTCATCATAATAGCATACTACAATTAGTTCAGCCATTCTGAATTGATGGGCATCCCCTCAATTTCCAATTCTTTGCCACCAGAAAATAGCTGATATAAATATTTTTGTATATATAGGTCCTTTTCCCTTTTTTATCCCTTTTTTGGTACAAATGTAGTAGTGGTATTGCTAGGTAAAAGAGTGTGCATGGTCTTACAGCCCTTTGAGCAAAGTTCCAAGTTGTTCTACAGAAAGGTTAAATCAATTTGCAAACTACCAAAAGTGCATTATTTCTCATTTTCCCCACTTCCCCTACAATTTTATAATTTTTCTCTTCTTTCTTATTGGTCATTCTAATAGGTATGACATAGAACCCCAGAATTGTTTTGATTTGCATCTCTCCAATCAATAGTGAATTAGAGCATCTTTTCCCATATGGCTATAGATAATTTTAATTACTTCATCTGAGAACTGCTCATATCTTTTGATCATTTATCAATTGGGGAATGACTTGTCTTCAAAGAAACTTGCTTCAATTTTTTTACAGTTATTATTGCTAATTATATTTCCTTTCATCCTTTTCTCCCTACCCCCCATTTATTCTATTCTCTCCTTCCTTTCACTCTGTCCCTCCTCAAAAGTGTTTTGCCTCTGACTACCCCTTTACTCAATCTGCTCTCCCTTCTATCATACTCCCTCTTCTCTTAGTCCCTTCCCCCTCCTACTTTCTTGAAGGGTAAGAAAGACTTCTACACCCAACTGGGTGTGTATGTTGTTTCCTCTTTGAGCCAATTATAATGAGAGTATGTCACTCATCTTACTATCTCTCCCCCATCTTCTCTTCTTTGTAAAAACTTTTTCTTGCCTCTTTTATGTGAGATAATTTACCCCATTCCACCTCTCCTTTTCTTTCTCCCAGGTTATTCCTCTCTCACTCCTTAATTTTATTCTTTTAGGTACAATCCCTTCATATTCACACCTGTGGCCCCTCCCTATATATATAATATAATATATATTCCTCTAATAATGAGAAAGTTATGAGTCACAAATATCATCTTCCCATATAGGAATGTAAACAGTTTAACCTTATTAAGTCCCTTATGATTTTTCTTTCCTATTTACTTTTTTATGCTTCTCTTGAGTCTTGTATTTGAAAGTCAAATTTTCTATTCAGCTCTGGTCTTTTCATCAAGAATGCCTACAAATTCTCTCTTTCATTGAATGCTCATTTTCCCCCCTGAAGGATTATACTCAGTTTTGCTGGGTAGGTGATCCTTGATTGTAATCCCAATTCCTTTGCCCTCCAGAATATCATATTCCAAGCCTTCTGATCCTTTAATGTAGAATCTGCTAGATCTTGTGTTATCCTGACTGGGATCCACAATACTAGAATTGTTTCTTTCTAGCTGCTTGCAAAATTTTCTCCTTGACTTGGGAATTCTGGAATTTGGCTATACATTCCTGGGGGGTTCCATTTGGGATCTCTTTTGGGAGGTGACCAGTGGATTCTTTAATTTTTACTTTACCCTCTGGTTCAAAAACATTGGGGCAGTTTTCCTTGATGATTTCTTGAAAGGTGATGTCTTTTTTTGATCATGGCTTTCAGGTAGTTAAATAATTTTAAAAATATTTCGGGCTGGTGCATTATGTACTGTGCCACCTAGCTGCCCCCCTTAATTTTAATTTTTAAGGAATTATTTTCTTCAGAGAGCTTTTATACCTCTTTTTCTATTTGGCCAATTTTACTTTTTTTAAAATTCTGTGAATTTTTGTGTCTCCTTTACCAAGCTGTTGACACTTTCTTCATGATTTTCATGCATCACTTTTACTTTTCTTCCCACTTTTTCCTCCACCTCCCTTACTTGATTTTCAAAGTCCTTTTTGAACCTGTCTATGGCCTGAGACCAATTCATACTTTTCTTGGAAGTTTTGGATATAAGAGCTCTGACTTTGTTTTCTTCTGCTCAGACTATGTTTTGATCATCCTTGTCACCATGGTAACTTTCCAGGGTCAGAATTTTTCTATTTGCTCATTTTCCCATCCTTTTTCTTGACTTCTAATTCTTAGTTAAAGTAGGGCTCGGCTTCCAGGGTTGAGGGCACGCTGTCCCAAACTTCAGTGGTTTTGTGTAGCTGTTTTCAGAGATATTTCTAGGGACTTGAAAGTTTTCAACTCTTCCAAAATAGTATGATCTAAGAGGTGTGTTTACTACTCTCTTGACCTGTCCTCTGGTCTGTGAGCAACTTCAAGCCCTCTTTTCTGCCCTGGAACTGTGAGGAGGATCTTTACTCCACTGCAGCCACAAGCTCTGGTGTGCTAATACACCTCTTTGCCCTGGGACTGCTATGCAGGACTGAGACCTAGATTCAAGTATGGGCAAAGCAACAGAGTCCTGCCTCAATGCTAGCAAAGAAACTCCTGTAATCTCCATCTGACCATATTTTCAACCCCTTTACTGTCTGTGGACTGAGAGCCCCAGAAAAAAGTTGCTACTGCTGCTGATTCTCTGACTCTCAAGGCCTGCTCCTTGTTTGCAGGGGCTGGGTCTGAGCTTGGTGGAGTGCCACACAGCTCTCCACACTCATGTTTTCTTGTCCTGGTCACTTTTCCCACTCCTGTTCCTTAGTTCTCTGGCCTGACACTAGAAGTTCAGAGCTTCCTTTCCCCAGTAGAAGCAGTTCTGACCTTTGCAGAGTTGATGCTTCTAGGTTGCAGCCCCTGGCAGGCTTTTGTTCCTGAAGGATTCTGGCCAAAATGGCTTTTGAGGTCCAAGGAAACCTTTGCAGTCTGGAACTGAGGTCTTCATGGCACTGGAAGGAGGTGAGGGGAACCAGAGGGAAGAGCTGGGTCTTGATGTAGGCCTGTATTGTTTCCTTGGATTTGCTAATGCAACCTCACTACTGGTAGCATTGTAGGTAGGGGAGGGCTGTTGACTGATCTCAGGATCAGTAAGCATCAGTTCTTGTTTTGTTAGCATGCTATATAAATCCAATCATTAATACATAGTTAATATTTTGTTTGTTTGTTTGTTTGTTTTAGTGAGGCAATTGGGGTTAAGTGATTTGCCCAGGGTCACACAGCTAGTAAGTGTCAAGTGTCTGAGGTCGGATTTGAACTCAGGTCCTCCTGAGTCCAGGGCCAGTGCTCTATCCACGGCACCACCTAGCTGCCCCCATAGTTAATATTTTAGATGTTGATATTCTCCTTCAATCTTCTTTCCACAATTTTCCACAACCCACAATCTTCTTTCTTTCTGACCTCTTTCACTTCTCTTAAGTGATCGTGAACCTAGTCTTTAACCTCATCATCAGGTCCATAAGCCTTCCTGATTCTTTCAGCCTATCGCTACTACTTTACTTCTCTCTTATTTTCTGACAGCCATTGTCAGCCATAACACAGATATGTTTACCATTACCCTAACATCCCTTGTCCCCCTGACTTTCTACTGTTTTCACTCTGTCAGTTCCCAACTCTATAAAACCATTTCTATTAACTTCCAGGATGCTCAGCACCACTAAATAAAAGCCACAAAATCACTGATTTTGTCCATTGTATGTTGATGTTATAACACTTCAACTGAGTCTTCATTGTGACTCAGAAAACGTATGCCTTTAACTCAGTTTTCTATTATATTGCCCAAAGCATCATTTCTGAAATTCCTGTAGCTTAGAATTCTTCCTATCTCACCCCTGTTCTAAATCTTAGTATATTATCTTGCCTCCTATTTTACTGAGAAAATCATACCTCTCATTGGTCTCCTTTTACTTTTCTCTTTACCACAAAACCTCTTTCTATCTTTTACCCATTTTCTTTTTCCACCTCTTTCTGAAGAAGGTGCCGCTATTCCATCCACAAATAATCCCTGTGCTCATATGCACCAAATCCCATTCCTTTCTATTTTTTTCAGGGACACCTTTTATTAATCTTTCCTTCTGTCTCTTGTAGGTTAAATCTTTCCCTCCCAACTGCCACCCCTTCTCCCCTGTTTACTATGGTCACACTCATATGTCTCCTATTTTAAAGCAAAATGAAACAAAATCCCTTCATATAACACTATTAGTCCCTCCAAGCTACATATTAAATCTCTTCTTCTTGCTAAAATCTATTAGATAGAATGGTCTATACTTGCTGTGTCCACTGCCCTACCACCTATGTTCCCTTCCCACTCCTTTGAAACTGGTTTTCATCTCCAAATCTTTACTGATTCAGCTTTTTCAAAGATAATAGTCAGTTTATTAAACATTAATAAGCACTTACAATGTGCCGGGCACTGTGCTAAGTGGTAGAGATACAAATATAAAAAAGAAAGACAATCTCTTGCTCAGAGGCATTATGGAGAAGTCTAAAGGGGTGCCATTGAGTGGGAAATGAGCAAAAAGATACAAGAAACTAACTAGATCAAGATTACTTAATATGAAAATGACAAGAAACACATGTCAAATTTCCAAGTGAGGAGAACCTATGGATAAAAGAATTATGGGAATCCAAAGTTATTGAAATATTTTCAGTGATTTAGAAATGCCCTAAAAGCAAACATTCACAACCTTGAAATGGAAGGAAAAATAAATTTGAAAATTTAGAGTGAGGGGAGACATTGCTACTTCAGCCACTGTTAATATAGCTGCCAGAACTAATTTTGCCATTGATGGATCATATTGCTATTGTTGATCTTGTAGAATCTAAGCCTTCATTGAGTCATTTCCATTCTGCTGCATTTCCCCCTTCTACATGGCTCAGGTAGAGCCATTCCTTCACTTAATGAGGCATCTACTCATCCTCAAACCCAGTCCAGTTAAGTAGGCACTGAGGCCACCTAATGAAAATCCTCTATCTTCCAACTGTTGATCTAAGATCCCCCAAACCTTTGACCTTAGTTCCCTTCCAACCCTGGAGCTACCATGGGAGGTTGTCTCCTGACCTGTATCTTATACCCATTTCCAGTATCCTATTTTCCACCTTTGCATATTAGACTATTGCAGCTCATAATCATGGTTTTAAAATCTAGCAGCCAGAAGGTCAATCATCCACCACCACAACTTTAGTCCTTCTCTAGCTGAAAAGCTAGTCTTAAGCTTCTGGAGTTCTGGAATCTGACAGCTATGGGTATATGTAGGTTTCTACCACCAAAAGTTCTAGATTCCAAGAGTCAGTATCCTGACTGCCCATCTCTATAGATGTGGCCTCTAATAGCTCTTAAGTCAACCACCCACTTGCACAGTTTCAGGCACCATATACATTTAGGCAACCAGGAAGACAGTCTACATTCATTATTATCACTTTAAGTTCTTAAGTCTTAAGACTGGGTCTCTCTCAGGTCCTTGTATTTGTACCTCATGCCTCCAAGTCCAAAGATGATATGTAAAGAGACTGCAATAGTCACCAAGATGCCTTTTCCCTGATGCTAAAACTTATGCAATATCAGCTCCAATTCCTACCCGGTACACTTTTACCAAGACTGTATCTATGGCCACTGCCATGTCTAATTAACAATACTAATAAAAACTAAGGAAAATATGGCACAAAAGGAATTCTATCCTAAAATAAGATCCAAGGGATACAATTTCTTCTGAAATACACATTGAAAAACAGCTGGATGTGTTAAACAAAATAATAAAGAATAAGATGAACTAGATATTGTATTGAAGACATCCTGCAAGATAAAAAGAAAAAATAAAATAAAAAAGATAATAGAACAATTAGGGGACATATAAAGTAATATCTAAAAGCATCAATGGGTTTAGCAAATAATATGAACTGGTGTTTAAAGCCTTTCACAACCTGTCTCCAACCTACTTTTCCAGGTTTATTACAAATTCTTCTCATTCATGAAGTCTACTATCAAGTGAATCTGGCTTTTTTTGGTTATTGTTGTTGTCATAAACACATGGTTTTCCATCTTCTATTTCGGTGACTTTGAACAGTCTTTATTTCATACCTGAAATGTACTCCTTCCTTCACTTCTGCCTCTAAGCATCTCTAGGATCCTTCAAAGCTCAACTCAAATACCAGCTACTCCTTTGAGGGCCTTTCTTCATCTCATTCCATCAAGGAAGTGCTAGTGCCTCTTCTCCTTCCAAAACATACTTTGCATATATTTTGCATTTATTTATTTGTTTCTATAGTCATTCATTTGTTTCTTCATTCATTCATTTGTTCATTTATTCATCTATCTATCCATCTATCCATATCTCTCTCTCTTTCTCTCTCTCTCTCTCTCTTTGCACATACAATAGAAATATAAATTCCTTAAGGGAAAGCATTGTTTTATTTTTATCTTTGTGTAATACCTAGAATAATGCTTGGTAGTACACTTTAATTTTTTTTTAAATTTTTTCTGGGTGTTTGGCTCATGATTTCATTGGTGTTAGGAATTCCTAGGGAGAAAACTCCCTCTACCAATGAAAATCAATCAGAAACTATTTTGCAACTTAAACTCTTAGAGAGTTGCTTGGACACTGAGAGGATAAGTAATGGGCTTAGAATCACATATAGTCAGTTTTTCCAGATGTGGATCTTGAACCCAGGTTTTATTATGCTTGAGGACAGCTCTCTATCCACTCTGATACAGTGTAACTGTCATTCAACAATTTGTCAAGCAAAACCAATACATAATCAAAATAAAATTGAATAACAAACACTGAATATAATATACCTTGAAAGCTACTGGAGGGTCTATTTAAATAAAACTTTCCAGAGTGGATAAAGAAAGAAAAATTCTATAAGTGAAGGGAATATGTAGAACTGTAGCATAAAGAAATACTAATCACAATGCCCCAAGTTATATAATTATTAACTTTCAGAATTATAAAATAACATTCCAATAATTAAGAAAGAAAAAGGAAATTACACATTTGACTTCTTAAAAACATTAGAAAAATTACTTGTTTGGAGGAAAAATATTTAAAATTTTAACATATAAAAATACCTTCTTTCTCCTTTCCTTTTCCCCCCTGTGATTTCTCCTCCTCTTCTTCAGCAGCAGTCCCTAATGTGCTATAGACTGATTAAAGCCAAGAACTTATAAGCTAATATAATGAAACAACTGATTAGAAATATATTAAGAAAAATAAGATAATGTACAAAAAAGATAATTATTTCATTTGAGGATAAAATCACAGAAACATGAAAAAATTTCCCTAAAATTGCACAGTTTAAAAATATTTGGAATTTATACAAATAAAAATGATTTTCAAGGGCAAAGCAAAAAAAGAAAATTTAAGAATGAGCAGGCTTCCTAAAAATGACAAAGATGGATCTGATCACCATATTTCCAGAAATAGTGCCAGAAAAATTTCTAGAAATATTGAAAAAGAGGACAGATGGCTAAAATGACAGACTTTTTAGGATGCCAACAAGAATCATCCCTAAATTTAACTAACCTAGAAATATTATTCTCAAGATTTAAAACTACAGTGACAAGGAGATGAGTTTTTACATACAGCTAAAAATGTGTGGAAAATACATAAAACTCTTTTTAAATTTTATGATAAAATTCACTTGAAATCCATTCCAAATTCAGTTTTATAGCTGAGCATTTTTAAAAACAGAGATGTCAAGAATATGTGGAAAAATGTGGTAATCTTAAAACAGGTTTTGACATGCAAACATAGTAAGGTTTGAAAATTTGAAGGAAGTTATAATAGTTGAGTAAATGTAAACTTTACATGAAAATATCAGTGAGTATGAATGTGTGACATAGTAGGTAAAAAGTTAGTGTCTATTCAAGTTGCACCACTGACAAAGATTGATCATGTGACTGTGAATCACCTGACCTCTTGGTGGCTGAGTAAATTAAAATTTAAAGTTTTATTTTTTTTCCAAATAATGAAAATCCTTTTCTTCTTACCATTCCTTTGCATTAAAAAAGTAACAAAATCTCTGTAACACACATGTATTGACAAGTAAAACAAATTCCTAGATTGGCCATGCTTTACATTGTTATTATTTGTCCTCTGGAATGGTAGCTGGTCATTGTGTTGATCTGAATTCCTAAATCTTCCATAAGGTTATCTTTATAAGATTGTTATTGTAGAAATTTTTCTCCTCACTCTACTTACTTAATTTTGCATCAGTTCATACAAATTTTCCTAGGTTTCTCTGAAACTACCCCTTTAATAATTTCTTACTGTACAATAGTATTCTATCATATTCATAGCATTTATTCATTCATTCATTCATTCATTCATAACATTTATTCATTCCCAAAATGATGGGAACTCTCTCAGTTTCCAATTCTTTGCCATCACAAAAAAAGAGCTGCTATAAAAATTTTTGTACAAATGATTCTCTTTCCTCTTCTTTGTATCTCTTTGGGGGCATCAGGTAGTGGTATAACTTAGACTAAGAGGTAGGCACAATTTAATAACATTTGGGGCAGGAAAGAATTTGAAATTGAAGGGATGTTCATCAATTGGGAAATGGCTAAACAAGTTGCGGTACATTAATATAATGGAATACTATTGTGCTGTAAGAAATGATAAGCAGATGGATTTTAGAAAAACCTGGAAAGACTTACATAAATTGATGCTGAGTGAAATGAGCAGAATCAAGAGAACATACACTGTATCAACAACATTGTGGTATGGTCAGCTGTGAGAGACTTAGCTCTTTTCAACAATACAAGACAATGCCAAAAGAGTTATGGTAGAAAATGCCATCCACATCAAGAAAAAGAACTGTGGAATCTGAATGGAGCTTGAAAGATATTATTTTCACTTTTGTTGTTGCTTTTTTGTTATTGTTCTTGTTTATTCTTTCTTGTGTTTTTTTTTCCTTTTTGTTCTGATCCTTTTCTTACAACATGATTAATGTAGAAATATGTTTAACATGATTGCAATGTATAACCTATATCAGATCACTTGCTGGCCTTGGGAGGGGACAAGAAGGGAGGTTGGGAGAAAAATTTGGAACTCAAAAAATATCTTTATATGTAATTGGAAAAAATAAATAAAAATAACATTTGGATATAATTCAAATTGCTTTTCAGAATGCTTGGACCAGTTCACAACTTTACCAACAATGTATTCATGTACCTGTGTTCCTATAACCTTTTCAGGATTTGTTATTTAACTTTTGTCAACTTTTCCAAACTGATGGGTATAAGGTGGAAAGTCAGGGTAGTAGCCACACCTAATTGACTTTCCTGCTATAGAATTTTATGTCCTCTTACTTCTTAGGTGTGTCTGTCCTGATATCTATTTGGCCAAACTAAACTTTAATAGTCCCTTAATTCCTTGATATGTCTGTCCTGTTATCTGGTCACCTTTGGTTTTGTTTCTCAAAGGAGAAACTTCTTCTGACTTATCCTAATGTCCTAATTTATCCTAGCATCCTAATTTAGCCCCATGTCAATGGGAAATATTTAACAAAATAAAAACATAACAGAATGTAGATAATGGTAATATGTGGTTTTTCTAAGTCAATATATAGTCCATTAGGATATCTATGTACAATTAGTGGTCCCTGTTTCTATTTGAGTTTGACACTATTGATTTAGAGTATTTTTTTCAAATGTGTATTGGTAGATTGAATTCCTTTCTCTGAAAACTTCCTTTTCATAATCTTTGACCACTTGTCAATTGAAGAATGACTTTTATTTGTATAAATCTGACTCAGTTCCCTATATGTCTTAGAAACAAGACCTGTGGGGGCAGCTAGGTGGTGCAGTGGATAAAGCACCACCCCTGGATTCAGAAGGACCTGAGTTCAAATCCAGCCTCAGACACTTGAAACTAGCTGTGTGACCCTGGGCAGATCACTTGACCCTCATTGCCCTGAAAAAAAAAAAAAAGAAATGAGACCTGTAAGTAGTATCTGTCCAAAACCAAGAGCAAGCATTACTTGTAATGGGAACAAACTAGAAGCCTTCACAATAAGACTGAGGGTGAAGGAAGGATGTCTATTATTACCACTGTTATTCATTATTCTACTAGAAATGCTAGCTGTGGCATTAAGACAAGAAAAAAAAACTGAAGGAATAAGAATAGGCCATGCAGAAATAAAACTATAAATAAAACTATTGAAGATGATATGTTAGTATAAATAGAGAACCCTAAGGAGTTAACTAAAAAAACCCAAAAAACTAGTTGAAACAATTAACAACTTTAGCAAAGAATAAGTCCACAAAAATCATCAGTACTTTTATATATTATAACCCAGCAGGAAAAAGTAGAAAGAAAAATTTCATTTAAAATAACTTCAGACAATATAAAACACTTGGAAGTCTTCCTCCCCCCCACCCCCTCCGCCCCCAGGAACCATATAAACACAATTACAAAGCAGTTTTCACACAAATAAAGACATCTAAACAATTGGAGTACTATTAATTGCTCATGGGTAGGCTGAGTCAATATAATAAAAATGACAAGTCTACCCAAATTTATTTATTCAGTGCCATACCATTCAAACCTACCAAAGAATTATTTTATAGAGGTATAAAAATTCATTTGGAAGAAAAAAGGAAAAATAAATCAAAGTAATTGATGGGGTGAAAAATGAAGGAAGGCAGTCTAGCAGTACCAGACTTCAAACTATATTACAAAGTGGCAATTATCAAAACGATCTTTTACTGGGTAAGCAATAGAGTGTTTGTCAGTGGAATGGATTAGGTACACAGTACACAATGGTAAATGATCATAGTAATTTGGGTTCTGATAAACTCACACATCCAAGTATTTGTGGAACTATTCAACAAAAACTACTGGGAAAACCAGAAAGCAGGCTGGCAGAAAGTAGTTATTGACAAACAAAACCAATGCAGTGAAAATTGGAAGGAAATCAGGAAAATGGGAAAAAGAATTTTACAGCAAATTCTCTGACAAAGCTCTCATTTCTCAAATATATAGGGAACTGACCCAAATTTATAAAAAAGAAGAGCCATTTCCTAATTGATAAATAGTCAAAGGTTATGAATAGTTTTCAGAAGAAATCAGTCATCAATAGTGATATAAAAATGCTCTAAATAGGGGGCAGCTAGATGGAGCAGTGGTTAAAGTGCTGGTCCTGGATTCAGGAGTACCTGACTTCAAATCTGGCCTCAGACACTTGACACTTACTAGCTGTGTGACCCTGGGCAAGTCACTTAAACCCCCATTGCCCCACAAAAAACAAACAAACAAACAAACAAAATGCTCTAAATAATTAATAATCAGAGAAATGAAAATTAAAACAACCCAGAGATACCATCTAATTACTATTAGATTTGCTAACATGACAGAAAAGAAAAATGATAAATGCTAGAGGGGATGTAGGGAAATGGGAACACAAATGTATTTTTGATAAAGTTGTGAATTGTTCTAACCATTTTGGAGAAGAATTTGGAACATATGCCCAAAGGGCATAACAAACTGCACACCTTTTGATGTAGCAGTATTGCTACTAGGTCTGTATCCCAAAGAGATCAAAGAAAAAGGAAAATAACCTAAATGTGCAAAAAATAGTTATAACAGCTTTTTGTGATGGCAAAGAATTGAAAATTGAGGTAATGCCCATCAATTGGAGAATAACTGAATATGTTATGGCATATGATTATGATGGAATACTTTTATGCTATAAGAAATGATGAGGGGAATGGCATCAGAAAAACCTGAGAGGACTTATATGAACTGATGCAAATGAAGCAAGCATAACCAGGAGTACAGTATTATGTTGATGATTACCTTTAAGAGATTCAGGTACTGTGATCAATGTAGTAATCTATGACAATTCCAAAGAACTCAGGGTGAAAAATTCTATCCACTTCCAGAAAGAGAACTGAGAACTCTGAGTGCAAACTGAAGCATATTTTCCCTCTTTTTTTTTTTTTTTTTTTTTTTTGGTGAGGCAATGAGAGTTAAGTGACTTGCCTAGGGTCACATAGATAGTAAGTGTCAAGGGTCTGAGCCGGATTTGAACTCAGGTCCTCCTGAATCCAGGGCTGGTGCTTTATCTACTGTGCCACCTAGCTGCCTCCATATTTTCCCTTTCTTTATATTTCTTGCCTATTTTTTGTAATATGGTTAATACAGTAATAAGTTTCATATGACTTCTCATGCATAAAGAGTATCATATTGCCTTCTCAGTGGGTAGGCTACCATTAAACACAAATATGTATATATGTAAAACCAAACTATACACACTTTTTTTTTTATCAGTTCTTTCTCTTTGCATTGCCCAGAACTGTAGACTCTTATCCTTTTCTTTCTTTCTTTTTAATCCCTCTTTAAATCCTTTTAATCCCCCTCCCAACCTGGCCCATCTATAGTGTTTATAACTAATCTCTTCCTTTATCTACTCTCCTTTTTATTACCCTTCTTTCTTCTCTCCTTTCACTCATGAATGACATGTATTTCTACACCCAACTATGTATGTGTGTATGTTTGTATTTTTCCATCCTTTGGTCAGTTTAGATGAAATTGAGATTCAAGTATATTCTACTCTCTTTGTTATATAGACTACTACTTGTGCATTTCAGTTTTGTGAGATAATTTCTCCTACCCTCCTGCTCTCTTCCTTCCTCCTCCCCAAGTATATTTCTTTATTACTTTTCTCGTCTTAATTTAAGATCATCAAAATGTAACAAAGTCACTCCTAGGCCACCTGTCTTACTCTAGGACTTCCAATGATAATAGATTTTTGAGGGGATACATGCCAATCAATCAATTGATAAATATTTATTAAGCACCTATGATGTGACAGACAATGTGCTAAGTGTTGGTAATAACAAAAAGAGGCAATATTCAGTCCCTGCCATCAAGGAACTTATAATCTATGTGGAGACAACATGCAAACATACATATTTAAACAAGCTATATATGGATTAAATAGGAAATCATTAACAAAGAGAAGGCACAAAAATCAATAGGGATTGGGAAAGGCTTCCTGTAAAATATGGGATTTTAGATGAAACATAAAGGAAGCCAGGAAATCAGTAGATGGGGTTGAAGAGAGGAAGCATTACAGTCATGGGGGACAGCCAGAGAATAAACCTGAGCTAAGAGATGGGGTCTCTTGTTTGTGGAACAGCCAGGAGGCCAATGTCATTGGATCAAAGAGTATGTGTCAAGGAGTAAGGTATAAGAAGACTGAAAAGGTAAGAGAAGACTAGGTTATGAAGGGCTTTGAATGACAAACATTGCATTTTGCATTTGATCCTGGAGACAATAGGGAGCCACTAGAGTTTATGGAATAGGGGGTTGACATGATCAAACCTGCACTTTAGGAAAATCACTTTGATGTCTGAATGAAAGATGTATTGGAGCAGGGAGAGCCTTGAGGCAGGCAGACCCACCAGCAAGCTATTACAATGGTAGAGGCATGAGGTGATGAGGGCCTGCACTAGAGTGGTGGCAGAGCCAGAGAAGAGAAAGTCCATGTATCATGTCTCCATGTTAAAAAGTAATCAGTTTATCCTTTTTTAGTTCCTTATGATTTCTAGGTGATGTTTGTCTTTAAATGTTTTTATTGACTCGTGTTTATAGGTTAGTTTTTTATATCTCAGTTTCCTCAAGGTAAAATTGGAATAATAATAATAATAGCATCTACCTCGTAGGATTGCTGTGAAGATCAAATGAGATAATATGTATGGAAAACAAAGTGCTTAGCCCAGTGCTTGGCACATGTTAGGCACTACAAAAATGCTTGTTCTCTTCTCCTTTCTCCTTCCCTATACAGCTTTATTCTTGATCTTATCATTCAGAATACTTAAAAGTCCTCTAATTCATTAAAAATTTATTTCTTCCACCCTAGCCCCATAGGATTAGACTTAGGTTTTCTGGGTAAACCTATATCTCTTACATTCCAGCATACTGTATTCTAAGTTCTTTACTCTTTTATATAAAAGTAAAACTGCAATTCTGGAGAGAAAATCTGGGCTGCTCTTGTGTCCTCTTGGGTCCTGCTGTTCCTGCTGTATCTTGCTGGAACTTTCTCAGGATATTGAATATTATGCTTATCTAGGATATCAAGAATAGCTCAGGTCAAAGACCTGCAAGCTTTCAGTGAAGCCACAGAAGTCTGCTCCAAAGCAGAATCTGAGGACTGCCCTCCTATTCTGAACTATGCAAGTTCCTGACATGGGTTTGGGTATGAACTGTGGGCTTGTCCCTGCTTTGAATTCTACTAGACTTCAAGGACATTCTAGCAGACTGTTGCTGGGATCATCTTCTGGAAAGCTCTTTAGATTCAGAGTACTCAAACTATTTTTGTTGTTTAGTCATTTTCAGTCATGTCTGACACTGTGTGACCCTTTTTGAGGTTTTCTCAGAAAAGATACTAAAATGGTGTGCCATTTCCTTTTCCAGCTTATTTTACAGGTAATGAAACTGAGCCAAATTTAACTGAAGGTTAAATGACTTGCCCAGGGTCACCCAGCCAGTAAGTGTCCTAGACCAGATTTGAACTTAGGTCTTCCTGACTCCAGGCCTTATACTCTGTCCACTGTAAAATCATAGGCCCTTCTTTGATCTGGTATTCTTCCTGCCCTGGTTATTCTGGTGCAGGCTTCAGCCTAGAATGGCAGCTAGAACTGAGACCCCACCCCCACCTCCCACTCTGCTCTTGGGTCAGACATATAGCTGCTGCTTTCTTTTGTATTTTCTTCATACCCAGTACACTCTCAAGAGCTCATGAAGACTCTTCTCTCCCTAGACCACCATTCCTAGATATGGGTCTCTTCCTATTTGCTCTAGATCTGGTACCTGGAACTGAGTAGTGGGTGACAGAGCTGGCAGTTGATACCTGCCCATGCTCCATCTGTAAGGTTAGGTTCTCCTGTGTGTCTCTGGGAACTTCTTCTTGCCCTAGTACACAGCTATGATCAGAATTTCATGTAGTCCCTTTGCTACAAGAGGTGGCTGAGTGGCTATTACTTGCTATAAATCATTCTCTTCAAGCTTCTCTATCTCCTTATGATGACCTGGGTTAGAAAAATGACTCCCTATGATTTTTTCCCTCAGAATTCCAGATTAGGACTTAGTTCAGCATGTTTTACAGGTCATTTTGTAGGAAATATAGACTAGAACTTGGATGGACTTCTTCCTGCTACTCATCCATCTTCCCTAAAATGGTAAGTTGCAGATTAATTGCCCACCTGCATGGATAGAGGGATTTCCCTCATCAGGAATTCTTTTGTTACACCAATAAAATCACAGTTCCAGTCCCTAAAAAGGGGATAAGACACTGCTCTAGGAACTAAGAATACAAGGACAAAACAAAAAAATATACAGACAAACATTTATATATGTTTCAATATCAAAACAAAACAGAGGCAGTTTGATGAAGTGGAGAGAGAACCAGTCCCAAAGTAAAAAAGACCTGTTTAAATATCACTTAGGACAAGCCACTTGCTCTAGAAGATTCTCTAAGACTATAAGTTGCAGGGAAGATACTGACTTGCATTGGTAGAGGGAGCATCTAACAGTGTCCTACAATAATGAAATCATAGGTCTAGCCCCATTCATTTCTATTTCAATATAAAAATGTATAGTTCCAGTGCCATTGTTTTCAAATTTATAGACAAAATAATGAATTTGAAAAAGACGAAAAATTAACATTAGATTTTAACATCAAAGTAATAAAAATGATACATTAAATAAACAGATTAATTAAAAATATAGATTTAATAGAAAGGTAAAGAAAATATAGACTTAAGAATAGAACTGATTAGGAATAAAGAATATATATTTTCCTCCAAGTACTTATGGAATAATCACAAAAATATGATGATATTCAGGAACACAAAGAAGTGACAAATCAATTTGTAAAGGCAGAAAGTGAAGTATATTTATAGATCATAATGTCATAAGAAGATTACAATTAACAAGGAAAATATGAGCAACAATTTAGGCCTGTAGGGAAATCAGATAATGATTTATTAAATAGTACTTGTTTTAAAATATTAAATCATACAAGAAGTAAAATTATATGGAAGATAACAATGCAATATCATGTATTAAAATGTATGGGTTAGAGACTGTTATTGATAGGCAAATTTATCTAATTGAACATTGATCATGTTCAAGATAATAATAATGACCAAGATAAGTAATGAGAGAAAGAAAACTAGTAAATTGAGTGTGCAATAAGAAAACTCAATTCACAAACCCCAAAAGTCAAGAAATTTCCAGAATTAAAAAGGAAAAGGTCAAATTAATAAATAAAATCGTTATTTTTAAAAAGATGAACAAAAAATAATAAAGCATTAAAATTTAATTTTTAAAAGGAAGAGGAAAACCAGATGACTAAATTTAGATATCAGATGGGGAATTACAATGAATTAATTAGAAACAAGGACTATTTTAAGGGCTCATCACATGTAGTTACATGCAAATTAGACTAATAATATGAAAAAGGATCAATATGTATAAGGACAAAGATGCCTAAATTGGCTAAATAGAAATTAAGCCAATCAGACAGTCATCAAGGTTTTTTGTTTGTTTTTTGGGTTTTTTTTGGCGGGGCAGTGAGGGTTAAGTGACTTGTCCAGGGTCACACAGCTAATAAATGTCAAGTGTCTGAGGCCAGATTTGAACTCAGGTTCTCCTGAATCCAGGGTCAGTGCTTTATCTACTGTGCCACCTAGCTGCTCCCCATCAAGTTTCTATTAAGCATGTATTATGTGTCAGGCACTGTGCTAAGTGCTAGGGATTCAAAAAGAGTCAGAAAACAGCCTCTGCCTTCTGTAAGGGGCTAAAATTCTAGCTAGTCTGTCTAAAATATTTAATGAGTGGTCACCAATAAATTATAAGCTTTAGCAAGAGTTAGACATTTAAGCATTTATTAAGGAGAATAAGAATTCGGTGAAGAGAAAGAGAAAGGCCTAGATTCATCTGTCTATTAAAGGGATAGTGCATTTCTAGCTCCCTTCTCCACCTGAATCCTGAGGAAAGAGAGCGAGAGAGCCAGCCTCGCCCCCTCTTCCTCCCACAAGCAAACGTCACTTCCTGATGCCAAAGAAAAGCTTCATGGCCTTGCCCTCAGAGGACTTCTCTTCATGGTGGAACTTTCCTACAGTAAGTCTCCAGTAGGTGGCTTCATTCCAATCGTTACACCTCAAACCTATAATGGAGGAGACAACAAGCCAACAAATATCTACCAACAAGTTATATAAAGGATAGATAGGGAATAATTAACAGAGGAAAGGAACTAGAATAAAGAGGGCTTGGGAAAGGCTTCCTGTAAAAGATGAGATTTTAGCTGGGTCTTAAAGAAGGCCAGGAGGCCAACATGAGGAAGGAGAAAATTCCAGGAATGGGGGAAAGCCAGAGATTGCCCAGAGCTGAGAAATGGAATATCTTATTCCTGGAATAGCACGATATGGAGTACAAAATCATATTGAAAACATTAAAAATAATATAGATGGAAAGATTTTTCTCTGATATGAGGCTTTAATGGAAGAAGACCACTGTTTCTTGAGTTCAAATCCAGTCACCCTGGTCAAGTCACTGAACCTCTGTTTGCTTCAGTTTCCTCATCTGTAAAGTGAAGATAATAATAGCACCTACCTCTCAGTATTGTCATGAGGATCAGATGATATAATTTTTGTAAGACACTATGCAAACCTTAAAACACTATATAAATGCTGTTATTTTGCTGTGATTACATTTATGGAAAAGACATTTAGAAAGTAAGCATCTGCAAAGAAGTTAAAGCACCTCTTTTTAGATTACATGTTTTTTATAGAATCAAAGAAATTTAATAAAATAATAAATAGCAAAAAATCCACCCCCTTCACCCAAGAGAGTTATTAGACAACATCAAGAATTCCTAGGTTCAGTTGTTTGAGTATTGATTGGATTTATAAAGGGAAAAGATTTCTTCAACAAGGTGCCCCTTTGAGAGGGAGGAAGATGAACAACAAAATCATCCTGTTACTGAAGGATTCAAGCATGCCATGGGAGAGTAGAGGGAGCCAAAGACATGGACTTTTCCAAACCTATTATTTTTAGTTGTTCAGATAGTACAGGTACAATGTTGGAATTGTTTGTTCAGTAGCCCTTCAAAGTATACCAAATAGGCCATTTGGGTGTTTTATGGTAATTTGTTTGTTCATGTATTCCTGCAAATATTTTGTAGTTTATAAGTATTATGAGGGAAATAAAAGTTTCTTCCTGCCTGATTAAAAAAAATTAAATAGGGTAATATGATCTAAATTAATTTATATATTTCTGCGATATCAAACAACATAGCAGTACTTTGAAGTAGATAAGATATATAACAAAATTTACCCAGAAGAATAATTGGTAAACATAAAAATGTAAAATAATGTTATGAAAAAAGATGACAAGGTACTTGAAGTTCTCAATCTTAAATAATACCATACAACAACAATTAACAAAACTGTCTAGTACTCGTTGTTCAGTCATTTCAGTCATGTCTGACTCCTTGTTACCCCATTTGAGATTTTCTTGCCAAAGATACTGGAGTGGTTTGCCATGTCCTTCTCCAATTCATTTATAAAAATTGAATTTATAAAAATTTATAAAATTTATAAATTTATAAAAATGAGGAAACTGAAGCAAATGGGGTTAAGAGATTTGCCCAAGATAACACAGGTTGTAAATGTCTGAGACTAGATTTGAGCTCAAGTCTTCCTGACTCCATGCTGGGCACTGTATCTATTGTGTCACCTAAATGCCCCTTTCAGTACTATTATGGAGCTAATAAATGCCAAAAGCAATTTTTGAACCCATATTTTCCTGACTTAAAGGCAAATACACCATCAGTGCTTCAAAGCTGATTCTCTAAATTGGCAAAAATATCAAAAATGTTGGTGAGATTGTGGAAAAACATGAATGATAACAACACTGCCGGCAGAATTGTGGGCTGCAACAGAAAGTTAGCAAAAGGATTCATCCCCTTTGATCCAGAGATCCTATTATTTCATGTTGACTTAAATCAATAAAAATATATATATATGTATTAAGCATCTTCTATGTGTTTAATAAAGTCTTGAAGGAAGTTAGGCAAAGCAAGAGTTGGAAGCTAAGGACCAGACAAAGATGAATACAGGGTTAAGATGACATTTGGATGAGGTAGTAGAAAAGCCTTCTAGGGGATGGAAGGGGAAGGCCAGCCTGGCTATGGAGCTGCCAGAGATGCATGGTCATGAATTTTCTTGAGAAAGCACCTCTTTAAAATGTTAGTTGCCTCTATAGTCATATATATTCTGAGGATCCCTTGAATTTTACTCTGAAAGATGTCTTGGGTGCTATAACAAGGCTACATCTCCCCTTGGGCATTTTAGGGATAGCCCTACCGAGCCAAATGCAATTCTCTAATGCAAAGTTTCAAGTATCTTAACTTTTCTTTTTCTTTTGGAATTCTAGATCCCTTTGGCCTTTTGGTAAGTGCCTATAGATCTCTTTTCAGAATAATGTTTTTTAAAAATTGAAGGAAATTATAATTTTCAGTTAGAAGTTAATGAAATTAGAGATTTGTTTTCTATCTAAATTTACAAAGACCCTGAAATCTATACATAGGTCCCATGGAAGTCTGTGATCTCCAGGTTAAAAACTCCTGCTCTAATGTCATTGCTTCGGGCCCCTACTAATGCACTTTTCCCAAGATTATCAGTTATGAATAATTTTTTTCATCTGGTTTTAAGCAGCTTCTAGACAGGGGTCTTAAGAACCATTGGTGCAAAATATCCTCCCAAAAGTCTGTGACATACTTTCCAGCAAATACATACAGAGTCCAAGGGAAAGCAGCTTCAGGCTTAGAAAGTACATGTGGCTAAGGAGTAACTCAGGGCTCCTGGTATCTGGAAGACCTTTTCTCCCTACTTTGCTTCAATATAGTGTAGCTTCTTTATTTTTTTAAATTAAAAAAAATTTTTTTGCAATCCATCTATAGAGAAAGAACAGATGCAATCCAAATACAGATGGAAGCATATTTTGTTGTTGTTGTTAGTTCCTTTAAAAAAAAATTGCAAGGCAATGAGGGTTAAGTGACTTGCCCAGGGTCATACAGCTGAGGTCAGATTTGAACTCAGGTCCTCCTGCTTTATCCACTGTGCCACCTAGCTGCCCCCTGTTAGTTCCTTTTTCTAAAGGTTTTTTGTCTGCTATCTGTTGAATGACTGCGCATGTATAACTTATATTGAATTGCTTGAGTTCTTAAGGGGGGGAATAGGGAAGAAAGAAGAGAATTTGAAATACAAAATTTTAAAAATCAATGTTGCAATTTGTTTTTACATGTAAAGTGGGGAAAATTCTAAATAAAATAAATAATTTTAAAAAATTTTAATTTTATAAACATTTTTATTTATGGTTTTGGGTTCCATAGTGTAGCTTCTTTGGCTGGGTCCTTTGTAAAGCTAAGGATCTATGTCATTTGTGCTTGGTTTCTGATGCAGATGCTGTAAATAGCCATTGATCTGATGAGAAGTCCAAAATCCTTTGGACCCTTTGAAAATAAAATGTCATCTTCCATAAGGGGAAGGAGAGGGGATACAGAAAACATATCAAAGCCAAAGTTCAAATCTGAAGTCCTCCCACCAATCCCTGCCCCCAAGTCATCTCTTCTCAAGACATTATCTAGAAAGTCCTCTAATTTGCTGCTAACCAGATTCTAAATCTCAGCCAGATGCTCCGATCATTTGTTTCTGTATCATAGATGATCCACAGGATATGACTAAATTTCTTCAGCCAATCCAAATACTCCTCCTTTCAACCTCATCCACAACTAGCATTCACTTTAAGTGGGTTGGATGATTTTGTTAATTGACTCCACCCTTAGGCTTAATTTATGTGAGAGAGGGAACCTGTATCACTTGTTAAAGTCTGTATGAGGCCATGGATAAGAGTCTTCTTGTTGGACCTTTTCCCCAGAGGACCAATGACATGAAGAAGGTGATGTCTTGACTTGCAAATAAATTGGATTTTTATGAAGCAGATCTTACATAAGGGGGATAGGAAGCAAATGAATGTGAGAGAATCTAGAAGATATATTAGATGAGTCCTAGTGGAAAAGAATTGTTTTTAGAAACTATATGGGTATATTTAACATGATTGTAATATATAGCCTATATCAAATTGTTTACTGGCTTCAGGAGGGGGGAGGGAAAGGAGAGTGGGAGAAAATTTAGAACTCAAAAATTATCTTTGCATGTAATTGAGAAAAATTGAAATAAATAAATAAATTTAAGAAACTATGTGGATACTGGTTATGTCCAGAGAATAAGATTTTAAACTTTGGCGAGATTGTTCTAGGTAGTACTTTTCAAGAAAAGAAATGGTCTCAAAAGGGTAAATTTCCTGAACAGAAAAAGGCTGTGGAAGAATGATTTTTCTAAAAAAACCCCAAAACATTCTATCTCACTGACACTGCAGACAGAATCAGATTATGAAAAACTGGCTGAATTCATCATGTCAGAACATTATCTCTGTTTATATTTCAGGGATTTGGATTCCTCCTCTCTGACAACTGAATCTCTTCAAAGTTTTTAGTATGGATATAGGTACATATGTACACTCTAGTGTATAAGGAGTTAATTTGGTTTGGGGAAATTGTGCTTTTTCTAGCAGTGGCAAAGTAGAGTAAACTTGGGGAGTTATAAATCATATCAGGAGTCTGATTTTGTGTGCATGAGGGAGTGAGTAAATGCTGACACTTTCAATAACTGAAGAAAAAAAGTCATGAAATTCTAGCAATGCTGAACTGGGAAAAGGATACATTTGAACTGGGAATTCTTTGGTTTCCTGAATTTGGTCATTATGGGTTTTTGAATTACAAAGCTTCAACTAACTTACTTGCACTGCATTGGTATAAAATACATTTCCACTCCTAAATTAATTGTGACGGGCCGCATGCTTTTGGCAAATTTGTCTATCAGACTGTGAGTTTTCTGGTGTGAAGAATTTTTATCTGCTCAGGAGATCAAGGAATGGATGTGTAAAGACTGCTTTCAGATGGGAGAATGGTTTGGCAAATTCCATTCAGCTTTTTAACCTTTCTCTATATTTGACATTTTAGATTGGTTGATGGGAATTCTTTAAAGACATAATTTTCTTAAATATTAGTCTTATGGACTAAAAATTATAATTAGAAGGAAATTAGACTTGGTATGAAGCTACCAAGATATATTTTGTTATTTGGGGATGAAAAACATTATTGAGGCATATCAAATGGGTGTTTATCAATTGGTAAAGGAGTACCTACTTATACAAATTGAACTTGATGTTATTTTTCGTGGTCACTTTGAAATACAAGCAACATGGAATGATAAAATATGAGCCAGAATATTGGAGCATTTCATCCATGTGAAAAACTTAGACACAAATTTATGTGAATTCTACTAGAGTGTGGGATTCATATTACTTTTTTATATGTTATTTCTTAATTAGGTTTTCTACAGTATTGGTGGTATCTTAAAGTGTGGTTCATTTATCTATCTGGTGGTAAAATTTTCTCTGAGGCTCTGAATGCTATGATTGGTTTATTGATTGGGAAAATGTTTCAGGTTTTAGATAGCTGGAACAGACCATGGAAGAGTTGTAGGCTTTTCTTATTCTCATTTTCTGACTGTGCCCTTTGGGTTCAGACAATATTAACCTAGCAGAAAAGCTTGAGAAAGTCTGGCCTTTGATTATTGGAGATTAAGTGAACTTAGATGATAAGTCAAAAGCAATATGTGCAATGGGTTTGGATATGTACATGCGGTTTTGGAAATATTGGTCCTTATGGGAGATTTTATAGAATTCATGAAATTGTTTTCAAGGTAAATTCATATAGTCATCACATTTGTTCTGAGATTTACTTATGTGTCAGCTTTTAGATCTAACTGGTGTTGATGTTGTTTAGGGGCTGTAAAATTCTTTTAAGTTCCCTTGAACTTTGGGGAAATGAGATATATAGAAAAAGAAGGATAGGAATTTTTTTCCATGTTAGATAAAGACACCCAAGAACAAAAGTGACACATGACTGAGGGGTATAGCCTAGATAATACCAGGATCTGGAGAAGATTCCCATGACTTCTTTGAGAACTAAGAGCATAAGGAAACATCTATAGCGATTTTTAGAGCTTATGACCTCTAATGTACCATTTGGACCACCAAATCTGGAAAACAACCTTGAGGATATTAATACACACTGAGACTAATAATAATAGCTGACATTTACATGGTACATTAAGGTTGCCAAAACACTTCAATATATTATTAGTCAGTCAAACATTTATTAAGTCCGTACTCTGTACTAGGCACTGCACTAAGCACTGGAGATACCGAGAAAGGCAAAAGACAGTCCTTGTTCTCAAGGAGCTCACAATTGAATAGGGAAGATAACAAGTAAGTAACTATAGACAAACAAGCTATATGCAGAATAAATAGGAATTAGTTAACAGAGAGAAGGAGCTAGAATAAAAAGGAATGAAGAAAATCTTCCTGTAAAAGGTGGGATTGTATCTAGGTGGGAAGTGACATGATTAGACTTGTGTTTCAGGAATATTACTGATAACCGACTAGAGGATAGATAAGAGTTGGAAGAGACTTATGGCCAGCAAACCAAACAACAGGCTATAGTAATGTTGTTGTTGTTTATCCTTCATTCTCAAAGAGGCTCATGAAGTGATGCCATGATATGCAGTGAATTGGATTTAAGTGAAGAAAGGCTGTGTAAAGTCACCAGCCTTACTCTCTCCTCCAGAGCCATTGGAGTCCAGTGGCAAGATATAGATCAGGATGACTCCTCTCCATGGCTTCAGTCTTTCTCTTCTCCAATGTATCTTTCACATAGCTGCCAAAGCAATATTCTTGAAGTATTGGTCTAAACATGTCACTCCCCTACTCAATATATTCCAGTAGATCTTTATTACATTAGGTAATCTTCCTAGAAAGATTCTGAAAATCACCTGGCAAGATAAGGTACTAGACATTGAGGTCCTTTCTTGAGCTGAACTGTTAAACATTCAAACTCTACTTAAGCAAGTGCAACTCCAATGGGCTGGCCACAATGTTGGAATGCCAAATGTACAATTTCCTAAAAGACCATTTTACAGAAAACTCAGGCAAGGCCAGTGCTCAGATGGTGGTCAGAAGAAGCAATGTAAGGATACTCTCAAGGTCTCTCTGAGGAACTTTGGAATTGATTGTCAAATCAAATGGCTTTTTCTCAAACCTCATCCTTTTTAACTTTTCTGCAATCTTTGACCTGTTAATTATTCTCTTCTCCATCTAGATTTTTTGAAGTTTTTCTCTCTTGTTTTTCCTCCTTCCTGCCTGATCATTCCTTCTCTGTCTCCTTTGCTGGATCTTCCCCTAGGTCATGTCAGCTAACCATTGGTGTCCTTTGAAATTCTTTCTTGGGTCCTTTTCTCTTCTCCCTCTACAATCTTGATTGGTCATCTAATGAACTCCCATGGAATCAGTGATGATCTCTATGCTGATGATACTCAGATCTATTTATCCAGCCCTTACCTTTCTCCTGACCTCCAGTCTCAGAGCAATTAAGATCACAAACTACCTAATAGATATCTTAAAATGGATGTCTCATAGATGCCTCAAACTCAACATGTACAAAACCAGAACTAAGTAGCTCTCTCACCAAACCCTTCTCCTTTCTAAACTACCCTATTACTGTCAAGGGCACCACCATCCAACTGGTTATCTAGGCTTACCACCTCAGTGTCATCCTTGAGTCTTTAGCTCATACTCACTTTACATAGCCAATTTCTTGTCAAGTTTTCTTGTTTTTACCTTTATAACATCTCTCAAATAAGCTTCCTTCTCTCCAATCACACAACTGCCATGGTACTGCAGGCTTCATCACTTCATTCTCATGCTATTACAATCACTTGCTGGTTAATGTCCCTATCTCATATTTCTCCCCTCTCCAATCAACCCTCCCTTCAGCTGCTAAAGTGTTTTTCCTTAAGTGCAGGGATGACCATCTCAAACCACTCCCCATTCCAAAAAAATCCAGTGATTTTCTGCCAACATTAGACCAGATATTAAATCTTCTATTTGGCTGTGAAAGCTCTATACATTACCCTTTTCTACCTTTCTGGTCTTGTTAAACTTTACCTGCCTATGTTCCAGTTACACTGGCATTTTTGCTCTTTTTCACATATAACACTCCATCTCCCAACTCTGTGGTTCCATCCCATATCTGAAATGCTCTCCCTATTTTCCTTCACTCTCTGGCTTCCTTCAAGATTAAACATAAATCCCATCTTCTGTAAGAAGCCATTCCTGATCCCCGCCCCCATCCTCAATTGTTAGTGCTTTCCCTCTGAGATTGCCTCTCATTTATATTGTATGTATCTTGTGTGTATAAAGGTATTTTAAGTTGGTGGAGCTGTGAACTGATCCAACCATTCTGGAGAGCAATTTGGAATTATGCCCAAAGGGCTATAAAGCTGTGCATACTCTTTGACCCAGCAATACCACTTTTGGGTCTTTTTCCCAAAAAAATCATGGAAAGGGGAAAGGCACTCACATGTACAAAAATATTTATAGCTGCTCTTTATGTGGTGGCAAGGAATTGGAAGTTGAGGGATTGGCTGGACAAGTTTTGGTATATGAATACAATGGAATACTATTGTGCTGTAAGAAACGATGAGCAGGAGGAGTTCAGAGAAACCTGGAGGGCCTTGCGTGGGCTGATGATGAGTGAGATGAGCAGGACCAGAAGAACCTTGTACACAGTATCATCAACAATGAGTGTTGATCTACTGTGATGGACCATATTCTTCTCACCAATGCAATGGTACAGAAGAGTTCCAGGGAACTCATGATAGAAGAGAATCTCCAAATCCAAGAAAAAAAAGAACTGTGGAGATGCTGAATGAACCATACTATTTCTTTTGTTTTTGTTGCTGTTGTTTTTTTCTATTTTGAGGTTTTTCATCATTGCTCTGATTTTTTCTCTTATAACATGACTAATGCAGAAATAGGATTAATGTTATTATGTGTATATATTTACATACATACATACATACACACACACACACACACACACACACACACACACACACACATATATATATATATAAAACCTATATCAGATTAACTGCTGTCTAGGGGAGGGGGGAAGGAGGGGAGGGAGGGAGAAAAAAATCTGAAATTGTAAAGCTTGTATAAACAAAAGTTGAGAACTATCTTTACATGTAATGAGAAAAAAATAAAATACTTTATTAATTTTTTTAAAGAAAAGGTATTTGGAATCCCTCTTATAATATAAGTTCATTGAGGGCAGAAATTCTATGTGTGTGCACATAGTATTATATTATATATGGACACATATTTATGTAATATACATAACATATATAAAATATGCTCATATATACATATATGTATTTGTGTATATATATGTTTGCATATATGTGTATATGTATAAAGGTTTGTATATATACATATTTATATATATATGAATAAATACAAAAAATCCTTTCTTTGTATCACAAAATTAAGCACAAAGCTTGCATTTACCAACTCAGTGAATGCTTTATAATTTTTTGGTTGCTATTGTTGTTGACAAAGATAATAGTGATGTTAAAAAGCAAAGTAGCTGACAATTTCAAATCATAACAAAAATACTATCAAATCTTAAAGAATTATAGTAATTTAAAAATATAAATTGAATTTGATTCATTATCTAGTTTATTAATAGAAATAGTTATAGAATACTAAGACTTTACTCTCTTCAGATATAATGAAGAACAAAAATATGGAGGCAAAAAGAATGCTAGGAGATATCAAATTTAACATTTATAACAATAAGTGTGAATGGTTGGGACTCCCCCATTAAATGAAATTAGTTACAGAGCAGATCAAGAAACAAAACTGACTAATATGTTTCCTACAAGGAACACATTTAATGTAAAAATATATAAATAGCTAACAGTGAAAGGTTGGCTAAAATATGAAATTGTACATTTTAAAAGGGCAAGCAGAGCATTAATGGTAAAATTTTTAGTGCTAAATTCAAAGTAGAAACCATCAAAGGTAAATGACAAGGGTATTATATACTGATGAAAGGAAAGATGAATAACAGATATTCAGCAATTCTTAACTTATACATATTCTGACAGCTAAATTCAGAAATACAGGGTTAAATACAATACAAGAAGAAATTGTCAAAAGCATATTTATTATATAAAATACTTGAGCATTCTATTATCAGGATATGACAAATCTAGTAAAAAAACAGGAAGAAATACATATCTGAACTGCTTTATAAGCTAGAAATATTAGCTTTATAGGGATAATGAAATGAGAGAATTAGGCAATATACATTATTTTAAACTAGATATGGAATTCTCATAAATCTTAAACACATATTTATTTAAAAAAAACCAGAAATTACAATTGTATTTTAGATAATGCAATAAAATTAGAAATAAATAAGAACATGAATAAAATTAATAGAATATATACAAAATAATATGTGTAAATACATGTATATTTATACATACAAATTAATGAAGATACCAGAAGAATTACAGAAAATATTTTAAACACATTTGTGGGATGCAACCAAAATAGGTCTTAGAAACAGCTTTATTTTAGCAATTGCTTATATTACTGTGAGATAAAGGAAAGGGAATAAATTAATCTTGCATCCAAAGATACTAGGAAAGGGGTGGGGGTGGGGAAGGTAATAGTCCAAAAAAGAAGCAAACAGAAGGCAACAAGAAATAATAAAATAAAAAAGACACCAATAGAATATAAAATAAAAAAGTTAAATTGAGAAAATCATGAGAAAACTTTATTGTCCTTAGAAAACCTAAAATCAACAAAAAGGAGAGAAAAATCAATAACCATCAAATAAGAGAGCACAAGACAAATACACACAAAATTGTAAATATTGGAAATATTAACATAAGTATATGCTAACAAATTAAGAACTAAATTAAATTAGTGTTTATTTACAAAAATACAAACGGCTCATCCTAACACAACAAGAAATTGATCATTTAAATAGCACTGCAAAATCATACCTAGCCCATACTGGATCATGAGGAAATCTTTTCTTGTATTATATAGATTGGACACCTAGTAAAAAAAAGACTTAAAATAATTTTAGGTCATTTTTTCCTAATGAATATAATGCAAAAACAAAGAATGCAATAATAGCTAAGATAATAGAACATTATTTTTTAAAGTCTTCATTATACCCAAGCAAGTTTTATATTAAGGTGACAAAGGCTTGTTCAATGTAAGGAAAGTTTTCACTATACCATATATTAATCAAATTTTTAAAAAACCTCCCCAATAATGATATAAACACGTCAATGGATGCATAAAAGTCTTCTAAAGCCCCCTTCATTTGTGAAGAAATATACATGCACATATACACATGCCCACAAGAATAGGAAGGGAGGATTTTTCTTTAACAATTTTTTATCTATTTTATTTTCATTTACCATATATTTTTTTAAATTTTCTGTTCCAAATTCTCTCCCTTCCTCCCTACAGTCCCTCCCCCACCCATTGAGAAGGCAAGCAATGCGATCCACTTTCAGTTATGTACCACCAAGGCATATGATTTGAGAGGAGACAATAGAAATTGAAGCCAATTAATTAAAAAACAGCAGCAGCAGCAACAACAACAATAACAACAAAACCTTTTCTAGTATCTACTGCTTATCATGAAAGGAGAACAGAGCAATGAATGTGTCTCATTTCCTGAAGTAAATCCTTTATCAGGGAAGCCCATGGAAAATACTATAATGTCATCCTACCTTGAACTGAAAATATGAGTGTCCTGACGTCAGCTTGAAAGGGTTCATCCTAGCCAGTTTGAGTTTGAACATTTATACCTTGAAAATTGGCAAATGCTACGAATCAGGGTCTTGTCTTGTCAATTGTTCAGACTTAAGAAAGTAATGGAGAAAATGCTATTAATGAAGATTAAACTTAAAAATGTGGAAAGCTTTTGAGAGAGCCAGTTGTTAAATAGTTATCAGCATGCTCCTAACTGAAAAGGGCAATCACTGCTTGGATCAGACAAAAAAGGCCACCATCACTTCTTGTGTCTAAAGAACAGGATGTCTGGAAGAATTCAACATGATTTGTAGCATTCTAATGCTATCAAAATTGAGCCTCATGTATGAAAACTGATCATGTGACATCTTACAGATAAGAGTCATCTAATTCCTTGGCCTAGTTCCATTATCTCAGCTTCAAAGTAAAATACAAAGTGAGTTTGAGTCATAGCATATCTCTGGATTAACTTGTATTTTGGCAGATCAATATACTTGCTTTATTTTGAGCAAAAAAAAAAAAAACCCTCCAAGAAATGATGCTCAGTAAAAACTAAAGAGGAAATGTGAAATGAGTGAATTCCATAATACCCTACCCTCTTCATCAGAGAACCTGAGAATACTGAGAGAATGATTTGGGTATTTCAAGATTGCCTATAAAGGGATAATGGAAGTAAAGATTTCTCAGATTTAGACCAGGAAGAAAGAACTGACTAAAAGGAGTCTTTTAGGAACTAGAGAATCCTTCACCCAACTTATCCCTCCTGATTTCCAAATTTTTGAACAATCTTTAGAGAGGAGCTTTTAAAGAGGCCAGGTGAATCAAATACTGCTCATGATGACTTACGTAGGAATCCAGGATAGTAAAACAACTATGGATTGATAGAACATTAAGTCAGGAAGTCTAAGTTCTTTTCCTGTTTGTGTCAAAAAAACTCACTATGTGACCATTTATCCCCCCAAGGCTAACTTTCTACCTGTAGAATTGGGACAATCAAGTGTTACTGACCTTATAGAAGAATTGCAGTTTAACCATTTGTTCATAGATCAGCTTGTGTTCCTAAGAAAAGAAATATATAGAAATACAAAAGTAATATGTCCTCTGTAGCAGAAAAAAATAGGATACTTTTGGGGGTTGTGAAGCTTTGGAATGCTATAGGAGAAATGCATATCATGATTGGAGATGGACTCAATGAAATTCTATCAGAAATTCTTATTGTCTTAGTCATAGCCAAACTTGGATTTTCTAGCTCTGTCAAAGAGGAGAGCAAATTTTATATTAGGCCCAAACCAGATTCTTTTCATTCTCCTTTCTCTTTGCCAGTATAGATTTTCTTGGCCACGCCATCAGACAAATAGTTTCCAATAAACAGAAAATGTATCCCAGGCAGCAGCAGGTCCTCTTTAATTTCCATAACCAAACCTGGTCATATGATCCAGAAAGCAACTCTGTAGTGTTATTTCCAATCATAACCAGTGGGTACTTTACTACTTTCCTGGTGGCTTCTGGGTGCATAATCTCTACTGGACATTGTTCTCTATTACCAGCTTCTGGGCTCATCTTCTCAGAGCCACCAGTTAGTCATGTCATCTCTGATATGCTCATATGTAGTATCTAGAACCTCAGGCAATGAATAATGAAGTCTTTAGACATGTCTCTCCTCTGTGCTTAACCACATCTAGCTCAGGAAAGCCAGGCTAAGTGTTCTCAGGCTTTGAGTAGTTCTTTCTACTTAATTTGGGTAAATAACTTAGACATTTCCAAAATTGTCTTTGGCTTAAGTAGGAAAATGCATTTGAGACAAAATAAAGGGTGTTTAAACTAAGGAAGCAGTGTCATTGATCTCTATACACCTAGTCCCTGATCCCACCTTTATTCTCTATCTTTATTTCTATTAGCTTTATACATATATTTTTATTTGTACACATGCTTACATGCACACACACAAATATATCTACAATTCACATCTATACAAGCATGAACATATTCATATGTGGGTAAAGAAGTTCCCTTGCTATGATGCTATATTTCAGTCACTGAAAATTCTGGTTTTCTCCGTACATAGATATTGAAGACAGAGAAATGGAAGTTCTTGTCACCAAATTCTTGACACTATCAAGTAGTTCCATGTTAGAAACTGATATTATTTTATCAGTGGCTATAGCATTAAAGGAGTGTCAGCCATCTGCTTGCCATTACCTGCTATATGGACCACAAACTTTTCCATCTGACTTGCAGCTTAAAAATCCCATTTGTGTTGTTTTTTTCTCATTAGAAAGTGAGCTCCTTGAGAGTGGGGACTGTCACTTTTTTCTAGAAAAGTGAAAAAAAGAGAAACTTTTCTCTAGTGCATTTAGCACTGAACTTCGCACACAGTAAGCACTTAATAAAGTTTCATTCATTCATTCATTCATTCATTCATTCATTCAGTTAACAACAATAAAGTCCAATGTTTCTAGAATTTGTTAGATGTTTTTCTTTTCCTTTTGTAGAACATTTTTTAGTAGATGACTTGTAAACCTTGTCCTCATCTGTAAAATAATAATTTTGGGCTGGATGGCTTCTGATGTAAAGAATTAATTGTTATTTGAGATTTTTATGCCTCAGCGTGCACTGGCCTGGGGCTCCGCAAACTACATGGTGCTCCACCCACTGGTTGTAGCCATCACCACTGGCAGACACCTACATCGGCCTGGCAAAATTATAATGATTGGAAGCCTAGTGAGGGCAGTCATGTGACTGTCAGAGCAGCCATCCCATTGGCTGGGATTGTGTGGGGTGTTTCTAGGTTTGGGGGAGGAGAATTGGGCATTCTAGGTGGAAGCTGGAAAGCAACAGGCATTTTGCTGCATATTTTCAGCTGATTCCTGGGTAGTGGTATTTTTTCAGGTTGTATAATTTCCCTTTCCCCATTTTATTTCCTTTCCCTTGATCCTACTGATCCTGTTTGTGTTTTTTTTTAAGTTCATTCTTGTTAAAATAAATCTTGTTCTGTTTTGAGGGAGGCTGCCAGTCTCCTTCCTTGCCCCAATATTATGGCGAGCCGCTTAGCTAGCACTCCCCAATTAAAAATTGGTCCCCACACTGACATGTATTGATGCTCTAGATTTGCAATAGTTAATGGTAATAACAGTAATAATAACATAGCACTTGCACAACTCCTACTCTATTCCAGGCACTGTGCTAAGAGCTCTACAAATATTATTTCATTTGATTCTTACAACAACCTGGGAGGCAGGAGAGATTATTTTATAGTTGAGGAAACTGAGACAAATGGGATTAAGTAATTTTCTCAAGGTCACAAAACTAGTAAATCAGGGGGTAGAATATGAAGATGATCCTCACAAGTATAAGTATAGAGTATAAATGTTTAACCTCATTCAAATCTGTAGGGACATGGGGGATGGGGCTGAAAAATCTATCTTGCCTAAATCACAAACTGAAGTAAGGCACTTGGTCAAGGACAATTGTCCAAGTGGTACTTGGACCAGAAGCTGAGAATTGAACTTGTGAGGATAAATCTGGCATTGCTCTTGGAGGAAAAAAGGAGGAGGAGGAAGAGAGGAGAAAGAGGAGCCAGTTGGTGAAAATCTTCCATACTTCAGTTTATCAGAGTCTTGGTATAAGATAGCACTGTAAAAGGCAGCACAAGAACCAGCATTATGATACCCTCAATAATTAAAAAAAAATGCCCTCCCATACTAATCAAAAGAGTAAGAAGGGGGAGACACCTAGTTGAATATCTCCAAGAACAGTGGAACAGAGACAAAGAAAAGGTCTTAAAACAAAAGGCCGTTTATCACTTGTCAGGGATATTTTAAAATGGCTTAGAAGTTCCCTTCCATATCTGTGCTTCTGGGTCACTTAGTAAACAACTGGAGTAAATAAAGTTGTATGGGGTCACCAATGTTTCATCTAATTTAGCTGCTCTCGAATGCCAATATTTTGACATCCATCCTAAAGGGAGAGTCTTCATTAATTATAGAATAGTGTCCTGTTTCCCAAATAGATAGGTCCTGTATGCCCAACTCCCAGCCTGAATGAACATGAACTCCTGCCTCCAACTGATATTCTTCTGCAATATTTGCAGCTGATAATTCTGTAGCATATGAACCAGGTGGAGAATGCCTATAAACAGTCAGGTCCTAACCCACTGCCAAAATGACTTCAATTTACCTGTGCTTGTATTTTGTTGCCTACTTCCTTAGGAAATACTGTGAGGGCCTATAATCCCTCCTGTATTTTGAGTTTACACTTTTCTGGCCCAGCTTTAGAGATGAAGGACTATGAAAGGTCAGACTTATAACCCTTCAACCAGGGGGTTAGAGAAGGATGTGATGTGAGATTGTATTTACTGCAGATGTATTTTCTTGCTATTTCTATGCATTTTTCATAATCTATTTATATTTTTCATTTTGAAGTTTGTGACTAAAACAATAGTTGTTTACACCAGGAAGACTTCCCAGTTAAAAATGGGCAGAGATGAGTAATTGGAAAGTAATCCCAGACAGTCTCTGGGAAGTGTGACTATAGGAAACCATTTCAGATTTTGTCAAATGCAAGACCTCTGTCCCAGATGTAAGCATCTCATTACACTTTGTACGGGCCTTCACACTCCATTAATATATGACAGAAAAATGACATATTGCATTGCATTGGATATATAGAATGAATTAAATGGAAAAAGCAGAATACAAGCACACACACACATATATTGTATGTGTGGATGTCTCAATTGATCCAATTTTGTTATCAAGTATCTCTGATAAGAGTCTGATATCCAAGATACATAGGAAATAAATACCAATACATAGAACCAAAAATTATTTTCTCAATAGGTAAATGGTCTGAACCTATGAACCAAAAGTCATCAAAAGAATTGCACACTATTAACCTTATGAAAGAATGCTGAAGATCCAAAATGAAAATCAAAATAATTCTGAGTTTTCAACTCACACCCAGCAAATTGGAAAAGAAGACAAAAGACTGGAATAGTTCATGTTTGAGGGGTTGTGGGAAGACATGAACTATAATCTGTTATACTGGAGTTGTGAATTGGTCCAACCATTTTGTTTTTGTTTTTGTTTTTGCAGGGCAATGGGGGTTAAGTGACTTGCCCAGGGTCACCCAGCTAGTAAGTGTCAAGTGTCTGAGGCTGGATTTGAACTCAGGTCCTCCTGAATCCAGGGCTGGTGCTTTATCCACTGTGCCACCTAGCTGCGCCCCCCCCTCCAACCATTTTGAAAAGCAATTTGAATTATTCAAAAAGTGACTACAATGGGGGCAACTAGGTGGCACATTGGAGAGAGCACTGGCCCTGGATTCAGGAGGACCTGAGTTCAAATCCAGCCTCAGACACTTGACACTTACTAGCTGTGTGACCTTGGGCAAGTCACATAACCCCAACTGCCTCACCAAAAAAAAAAGTGACTACAATGTCCATAGCCCTTCACTGGTTAAAAAATAGAAAAAGAGATGAATTGAAAGTAATAGTCATGCCAGATATTTAACCCAAGAAATGCAAATGATCAGTGTTTGATTAATTTTTTAAAAACCTGCAAAAGGATTCATTATTTGAAAAATTTTGTTAAGAAAAGGATTATAAATATGGCAAACCATAAGTTTAGCTCAACACTACACAATTATATACCACAATAAATTTTAGTTGGATTGTAAACAAACATTTTTTTGGGGTGGCAGGGCAATGAGGGTTAAGTCACTTGCCCAGGGTCACACAGCTAGTAAGTGTCAAGTTTCTGAGGCCAGATTTGAACTAAGGTCCTCCTGAATCCAGGGCCAGTGCTCTATCCACTGTGCCACCTAGCTGTCCCAACAAACATATTTTTAAAATTGTTTAAAAATTTTAAAAATTGAAGAAAAAGGTAATATATTTAATCATAAAGCAGAGGATTTTTTATCTATTAAGAAAAAAACAGAAGAAATTAACAAGGACAAAGTAACTATTACAATTCTCACTATGGGATAAAGCAGTCAATGGATCTTGATTCTAATGTAGGATTATAGTGCAAGAAATAGAATTAAAAAATAAGACATATATGTATATGAAGTTTAATGGATAAAAACAACCTTCTAAATTATTTAAGCAGCTGATATAAATATTTAATGGTAAACTTCAATCCTTCAATCAATCAGATAACACTAATTAAGTACCAACTATATGTGCCAGAAACTGTTCTAAAGTGCTGTGAATACAAAGAAAGGCAAAAACATGGTCCCTGCTGTGAAGAAGCTCACAGTCTACTAGGGGAGAAAACATTCAAATATTCTATATGAATAAGATGCACTACAAGATAATTTGAGGGTAGTCTCAGTGGGAATGTATAACTATTACAGAGGACCTTCTCTTTAGGAGCAGTATCTTCTCTCATTCGACTTGGTTCACTGGTCAAGGCAGGGGGAGTTGGAATACTCTTTCTTCCCCTTTCCTCTTCCAATTTCTCCCACTATCTCCATCACTCAGGAACTTCTCCTTTGAGGTTCATCCTATATATATGGTAGCTATTGTCTACAGACACACAGGTCATTCCTCTTCTTTCCTTAATGAGTCTGGTACATGTCTCATAATTTTTCTCTTCTCCCTAACTCCTGTACTCATAGGGGACTTCAACCACATACATGCACACATACATAGTAGTAGGCTTCCACCAGTCGCGGATGACTACGGATCAGCGCCTTGAAGAACCACAGGCCATAGTGTGGCTGTGTAGTCCCATATGGGAGCTGCAGCTCCTGCCACAAGGAGGACATCGGAAAATTGCTCTCTCTGTTGCTGGTGGTTCCTGCCTCCCATTCGTTTTTCTTCCTCCCGAGCTTGAAGGCCCATCTCAGCTGTGTGCAAGCTGCTCCTGAGTACTGAACTCCATCAGGTGTGGTCCTTGGCCATCTCCTCCCAGCTGCCAATGTCTATTCCCAGAGCCCTCAAGTCTTGCTTGCATACATCTCTGTAGTGAAGCTGGGGGCGTCCAGCTTCGGCATGACAACCTTTGGAACCACACACATACACACATACACACATACATACATACATTCATACACTCTCCCTCAAACACTCTAAGCACTTAGTTCCTCAATTTACTTGCTTCCCATGACCTAGTCCTCTACCCACTTAAGTCATACATAAAGATGCTCATAGCGTGGATATTATTATCGCATATAAATGTACCACGTTCTTGTTGAAGAATTCTGAAATCCATTTCTCTAACCATAATCTATCAGCTTTTCACCTTTTCCTCTGCCTTCCCTTATAAAACCCTACTCTTTGTCCATATTGTGACCCCTACTGCCCTGACTCCTCAGTTCTTTTTCAGGCCATCTTCCCTGTACTAATCACTCTCTCCTCTTTTCCCCATCTTCACCTCTTGTTAAAACAATCCAACCCTATATTATCATTCTCTCTTGAATTGCTAGCCTCCTTATGATTTTGCTAATCTTGCCCTGCTAAATATTAGTCTTGGGTAAGTCCCATTATTCACCAGCTTTGCTCCTATACACATACTGCTGAATGAAGGTGGAGAAAATCTCACAACCAATCTATTTGGATCCACTACAAACTTGTGTTACTCAACTTTAGCTGGGCCCTCAATGCTCCTAAATAGTCCTTCACTGTTGAGTCATTTCAGTTGTGTCTGACTCTTCATGTCCCCCTTTGGGGTTTACTTGGCAAAGATACTGGAGTGGTTTGCCATTTCCTTCTCTAACTCATTTTACAGATAAGAAAACTGAGGCAAACAGGGTTAAGTGATTTGCCCAGGGTAACACTTGAACTCAGGAAAACAAGTCTTCCAGACTCTAGGTCTTGCATTCTATCCACTGTGTTACCCACTGGTCCCCCAATCCTTCTATACCTGTCTTATCATCCCACTATCTCACTTTCCATGTCAGTTCTTCCAATCCTCTTCATTCCTCTTCAAATCTCCCATGGATCCACATCCTGCCATTCTTTCTCCTGAGAATCTTCCCTTATATATATATATATATATATATATATATATATATATATAATATATTTTTTTTGGGGGTGGGGCAATGAGGATTAAGTGACTTGCCCAGGGTCACACAACTAGTAAGTGTCAAGTGTCTCAGGCTGGATTTGAACTCAGGTCCTCCTGAATCTAGGGCCAGTGCTTTATCCACTGTACCACTTAGCTGCCCCCCCCCCCCCCCGCTTATATTTTACAGAAAAAATTAATGTCATTCATCGGGACTTCCCTCTTCTCCCCTTTTCTTCATTTCCTATCACTTAGATGCCTGCTGCCACTTTCTCCTCCTTCACCCCTGGTATATGTGATGAGGTGGCCTTGATCTTTATCAAGGCTTAATGTTCTACCTCTTCAAGCAATCCCATTCTATATTGTCCCCTGTGACAGATTTCCCCATTCTATCACTTATTTTTAATCTCTTCCTATCTACTGGCTTATTCTCTTCTGCCTACAAACACAATCTTGTCTCCCCGTCCTAAAACAAAACAAAAATATATGATACTTCCATTCCCACCTACTATTATCCTATATCTCTTCTGCCCTTAAAGGCTAAACTCCTTGAAAAGGCCATTTACAATAGGCATCTCCACTTTCTCTCCTCTTACTCTCTTATTATTCCATTACAACCCAGTTCCTAACCTTATCATTCCACTGAAACTAACCTCTCCGATGTTACAAGTGATCTCTTGCCAAACCCAATGGCCCTTTCTTAATCCTTATCCTCCTTGACATCTCTGTAGCCTTTGATACTGTTGATCATGCTCTTCTCTTTGATCATGTCTTCTCTCTAGGTTTTCCAGACACCTCTCTCTCCTGGTTCTCTTCCTACCTAACTGACTGCTCCTTTTCAGTTTCCTTTACTAGGATCCTCCCCCAAATCATGCCCTCTAATTATTTACATTCCTTCGGACACTCTTCTCCTTCTATGCAATTTCACCTGGTGATCTCAGGAGGTCCCATGGATTTAATTACCATCTCTATGCTAATGCTTCTCAGATCTGTCCCAATCTCTGCTGACCTCTAATTTCACACCTCCAGTTATTTTTAGTCATTTCGAATTGGATGTCCAGTAAACATTTTAAACTCAACATGTCCAAAAGCAGAACTCAATATCTTTCCTGCTGGAAGCTCTCGTCCCACCATTCCACCTTCTCTATGGCAACAGAAGGCAACACCATCCTTCGAGCACCATAGGCCCACAATCTAGACATCATTCTCAACTCCTCACTATCTCTAACATGCCTAACCCCTGCCCCATATCCAATCTGTTGCCAAAGATTGCTTTTTTTTTTTTTTGCCTTTACTCTCTCACCTCTGGTATCAATACAAAATGCTCTGTTGGACATTCAAAGTTCTTCATAACCTAGCCTTTTCCTACATTTCTGTTATTCTCATACTGTACTTTCTAATAGGTACCCCCATCTGGTGACACTGGTTTGACTTTTTCCATGACCAAGATACTTTATCTCAGCTCTGTATATTTTATCTGGCTGTCTCTCATACTTGGAATGCTGTTTCTTTTCAACTCTGCTTCCTGACTTCTTTACCTTCCTTTAAGTCCATTTAAAGTCTCCCTTTATACAAGAAGCCTGTCCCAACTCCTTTTAATTCTAGTGCCTTTCTTCTGTTAATTATTTCCTTTTTATCCTGTATTCAATTTGACTGAATGTGTTTCTTTGTTTATATGTCTCTCTCACTAGATTCTGAGCTCCTTGAGAGGAGGGACTGTTTTTTGTCTCCTTTTGTATCCCTGGGGCATAACACAATTGCTAACACATAGTAGGTACTTAAATGTTTATGGATTAAAAAACTTTTTGTAGAAGGTGGGACTTTAGGTGAGCCTTGAAGGAAGTCAGGGAAGCTAGGAGGTGGAGATGAGGAAGGAGAGAGTTCTAGGCATTAGAGATAGTCAATGAAAATGCTTGGAGGGGGGAGATTCAGTGTTATGTGTAAAGCACAGTTATAAGGCCAGGCTTAATGGATTGCAGAATACACAGGGAGTAAGACATAAAGAGACTTGTTACAAAGTGCTTTAAAAGTCAAATAGAAGATTTTATATTTCATCCTGGAGGCAATATAGAGCTCCTGGGGTTTATTGAATAAGGAAGTGATATAGTCAGACTTGCACTTTAGGAAGATCAATTTGACAGCTGATGTAATATAGAATGGAGTGAAGAGAGACTTGTGGCAGGCAGATTAATCAGTAGTTATTGTAATAGTCCAGGTTTTGACTTGGGCTAGAATTTGGGGTCAAATTGATCGTTAGTCATCCCTGTAATGATTGGAATGACGCCACCTGTTGGAGACTTACTGTAGAAGAGTTCCACCCATGAAGCTAAGGTCTTTGAGGGCAAGACCAGGAGTCTTTTCTTTGGCATCAGGAAGTGACGCGGGCTAGTGGGAGGAGGAAGGAAGAGACTGGCGCTCGGTCTCACTCTCTTTCCTCTGGACTCTGGTGGAGAGCTGAGCTAGAAATGTGCTCTCCCTTTAATAGATAGGAATCTAGGCCTTTCTCTCTCTCTTTACCAAATTCTTATTCTCCTTAATAAACGCTTAAAAGTCTAACTCTTGCTAAAGCTTATAATTTATTAGTGACCACTCATTAGATATTTTAGACAGTTTAGCTAGAATTTTAGCCCTTAACATCCCAAAAGAATTACAAGACTCAGTGACTCAGTTTCCCAAGTTTTATTGCAATACTGTGAGTGATCACAGAGAGAGAACCAGAATAGTGGAAAGGTATATCTTGAATAGTGAAAGAAAAGACAGTTATATTTATAGTATAGATAAGTTGATTATCAGTCTCATTATAATAATCTCCACCTTTGGGAGGTACAGGGGAAGCCTTATCCTAATTTGGAGTTCCTGGGGTCCTAAGCCAACCCCTGAGGTGGGTACCTTTTTCAGTGGAGGTGTATTTTGGGGGTTTACACATCTTAAGGTAAATCTGGGGACAAATTTGGCCTTTTCTGCATATGTCTCTTTCTGATTCCCATGCTTAGTTTCAAAACATCTTCATTTATCATTTATTTCTAGTCTAAGTTTCTATAGCCTGTCAATGTATCATTGTTATAGTCTTAGGCCTTCATGGCCTAGCTTCCTCTGTTCCTGTTATGGGTACTGATTACTGTGCGTAAGAGAACTTAGCATCCTGACTTGTAAGTTATCCATTAACTGGGATCTGAATCCCTCTTAGAACTCATATCTGAATTATAGCATGGGTCTTAGGTTTTTCTATTAACCCCTTTTTGCCTCCTACATCAGTTTGAGGTGATGAGGGTGTGTACCAGTCTGGTGGCAGTATCAGAGGAGAGAAGGTGGTGTATAGGACAGATGTTAGAAAGGTAAACTGATTGAATATTGGGATAAAAAGTGTCAGTATTGATACTATGCCAGTAATTTGGGTGACTGGGAATGTTGTAGAAATGCAGTGGGACCCCAAGAAACCTAAAGATTACAACCCCCAAGGAATCCTGAAACTTTCCCAAGGGAAAAACAGTTCTGCCTCCCAAGTAAGGAGTAAGATGTGGCAGAGCCAGAACCTGGTACACTGATAAGCAATACCAAGGTCTGCATGGTGATATGCAGCATATGGATGGATGCTGCATATCCTATTGATACCCCATTTATTTGATGATCCCCTCCCAGTTGTCTTGCCCTTCCCAGTTTTGCATTTCCTCTTGCTTTGTAATATCCTCCCCTTTCTTTGTTTTGTAAACATACAAAAGACCAGGTCTTCTCTTACCTAAGTGAGACAATCTTCATAGTGATTCTGTCCCCTGGCCATATATTCCTCTCTCTTAATAAATCCCTTTTTATTTTAAAATATTTGTGATGAGCCTCCAATTCTTTGGGTGAGCTAGCTCCCCCTCCCCTTCGACATTACATGTCCCCCCAGCAGGACTCAGACCCCCTCAACAGTAACAGGGAAATTAGGAAAGAGAGATGATTTTGGGAAAAAGAGCTTAGCCATGAAAGGGGGAGGGGGATGATAGAAATGATAGAGTAGAAATAGACAGATTAAGTTATCTTTTTTGGATATGGGTAAGACATAGGCATATTTGAAGATAGTATAAAAGCAGCCAGTAGACAGGAAGAGATTGAAAATTAATGAGAAAGTAGAGATGATAGAGGAAATCAATCTGCTGGAGAAGACAGGGTGGAATAGGATCACTTGTGCATGTAGAAAGGTTTGCCTTGGCAAGGAGTAGAACAATTTTTTCATGTGAAATAGGTGAAAGAAGAGTTACATAAGGCATCTGGGTGATATGAGATGAAGAACAGAAGAAAGGAGTTCTCTGTGAATGATAGAATAGAATCCTTGATAAATAAATGATCCAAATGCAACAATAAAGACTAAAAATAAATTATAAGTTATCAATGGAAAAAATATTCAACCTCATCAAAAATGAAAAGAAAGTGAGATTCAAACAATTTTGAAGTGCCACCTCAAAGCCATAAAAATGTCAAAAATCCTCAAAGATTTAAACATGCTGGTGGGACCCTGGAGTATTAAGTACATTCATTTGCTGCTTATTGCCACACACATGCATACATATATACATATACATAGTGCAAAATCATATCATCTTTTTAGAGAGCAATCTGATAGTCCACTGCAAAAGGTACAAAAATAATCCTAACCTTTGAACTAATAATCCCCATTATTAGAAGAGATATACGGAATATAAGCAAAAAATAAAAAGAGAGATATTTATAGCACTATTGCTATCCTAAAAAAAAAAAGTGGAAATAAGCACAAAGGTTTAAATTGAGTGATTGAGTAAATTGTGTTATATTAATGTAATTGAATACCAGACTGCAATTAAGATTGGCAAATATAAAGAATAAAAATACATCTGGAAAGCTTTATGTGAAATAATGTAAAGGAGAGCAAAACCAAAAGAAAAGACTATATACTACACATAATTAAATAAAAAGGAAAATGGAGGCCCAAAGATACTGATATATATATATTTTTTTTGGTGGGGCAATGGGGGTTAAGTGACTTGCCCAGGGTCACACAGCTAGTAAGTGTCAAGTGCCTGAGGCCGGATATGAACTCAGGTCTTCCTAAATCCAGGGCCGGTGCTCTATCCACTGCGCCACCTAGCTGCCCCTGATACTGATATTAATAGACAAAGAGAACAGGAGGAGTAACTGGAAAAGTCATTGAAAAGCTATGGACATTTTATATTATGAAACTAAATACACTCAAATGTAAATAGCTATAATAACTATTTAATTGGTTTTTATTGATGTCCAAAGGTAGATTCATTATAAATGTAGTGAATATAACAGTAATAAGAAAAAATAGAGTACACCAAAATTAGAAATGGCTTCTCACTCACTGAAGTTCTCTCTAGAGGTACTAATTGTCCCTACTCTTTGGCAGAACCCATGGGGTTATTGAATAATGGGGACATTGTGCAAATAATGGCACTTAGTTCTCTCTGTTTGAAATATTGCTCCAGTGAGAATTATGTGCCCCTTAAAAGATGCCTTGGGAGGCATTTACATTCCTAAGGGATCATTTTGAACAATAATAGGAGAAAGTAATTTTTGGTATTCAATTTGATTCCATCCTTTGGCATCCATATGATTCCTGGGGTGGACTGCTGTTGCTTTCCAAAACTGGGCAGGACATACTAATCAACTGCAGCAGGACTGCTTAGTCCTGTGCAGCCAGTATCTGGAGGATCTAAGGTCACACTAGGTTATCCAAATGTGATAAGAGAGTCATGTTGTGCCTCAGTATTAAGTATAGACCGTATTTCTCAATTATCTTCCTTGACATCTAACATAGTTTAATATTGTCTGAAAATTTATATGAAGTGAGGGAGATTTATACTTCTTTATTGTGTATGACAATATAACAGAGGACTACAGTGAGAGGCTGTGTTTTTAATATTTCTTTTTGGGGAGGGGAAATTATAATTAAAGTGTTTGATTTTGTTTTATTTTCTTTCTATTTGCAACATTGTAGTTATCATGCATATTGTCTTCCCGGTTCTCCTTATTTCATTCTGTATCAGCTCATGAGTGTTTATTCTTCTCTAGATACTTCATGTTCATCTTATCGTATTACTCAATAATATTCTACTACATTCACATGCCACAATTTATATGGATATTCCCATTTGATGGGCATCTATTTTTTTTCCAGTTCTTTGCTATCACAAAACAGTGTTTCTATGAACATTTTGGTGTATTTGGAGTATATTCTTTCTATCTTTGACCTTCTTGGAGTATATATCTATCAGTAGAATATCTCAGTCAAAGGTATTACTTTAGTCAGTTTTAAAAGACCTAATTCCAAATAATATTCCAGAATGGTCAGGCCAATTCAGAGTGTATTATTATGTCTATTGTGCTTCAAACTATCCAACATGGACAATTGACATCTTTTGTTATCTTTGTCAATTCATTGAATATAAGGTTAAAATTCAAAATTGTCTTGATGTACATTTCTCTTATTATGAATGATTTGTAGCAATCTTTCATATGGTTAATAGTTGGTATTTTTTTCTTTGGGGAAAGCCTTGTTCATATCTTTTAACACCCAGTGGGAAATGACTCTTACTCTGGTATATATAGATTGATTTCCTATGTATTTTGGATATTAATCTCTTATCAAAGATATTTTAGGTAAATGTCTTAATGGGTGTAGCAAATATTGAAATTTGATCACAAATAAAATAAATCTGAATTGTCCTTGATTCTTCCCTTTTCCTCATCCACCATATTTCTAACCAGCTGCCAAAGTCTCCATATAGAGATAAAAACATCTGTACTATCCATCTCCTTCTACCTTTATTCACAGAGTCACTACTATTCTTTTTAAGGTTCTTATTTCTCACCTGGATTGTCTCAAAAGCCTTCTATTGTTTTTTGTTTGTTTGTTTGTTTCCAGTCTTTTCCTTCTCTCATCTATCCTCCATACAGCTGCTATATTAACATTCCCAAGTCTGACTAGGTCATGATCCCACTGATATATCTTCAGTAGATCCCTAATACCTTTAGTATAAAATACAAACTCATCAACAAGGTATGAAAAGCCCTCCACAGTCTAGTTTACACCTAATTTTCTAGAATTATTTCACATTTTGTACCCTTCATGTACTCTTCATTTCAGTGACACTGAGCTAATAATCTAGCTGTTTCCCAAACATGAAATATCCTGTCTCATTTCTATGCCTTTACCTGGACTATACTCCTCCCTCATCATAGTAGCTAGTTGGCTGAGTAGATAGCGTTATGTTTAGAATTTGTTAGACTTAAGTTCATATCCTGCCTCAGGCACTTATTAACTGTGTCACCTTGGGTAAGTCATTCATTGTCAACATCAGTTTCCTTCTCTATAAAGTGGGTATAATAATAGTACCCACCTTCTAGAGTTGTTGTGAGGCTCAAATGAGATAGTATATATAAATCTTTCAAACATCAAAGTTTTATATAAATATTAGTTATCTTCTTAATCATCACCATCATTATCATCATCTTCATTGCATATAATCCTTACTTGATTTCAATTCTTGGCTTATGTGCCATCTCTAATTTGATGTGGTTTTTTTTAGCCCTTCCCCTGATTATTATTCATCCCTTCCCCTTGAAATTACTTTGATTTACTTATCTGATTATAACTTAGGTGGACTTATTTAAGTTCCTTGAGGGATATTTTGTGTTTGCGTTTGAATTCTCAGTATCTATCACAATGTTTTGCTAAAAAGTATACATTTAATAAATGTTGAATTATTGGACTTACAATGAAAAGAACAGTAGTTAAATGCTGTAGAGCTGCAATAACAAAATAATAGAGCCCAGGAGGCAGGATGGAAACTGTAAAAAGAGAGTTATCCCAGGAGAGGTAGGAAATTCCCAAGAATGCAATTGTATGGGCCCAGAAGAAATACAACCATAATAAAGAATTAAAAAATGGGAATTGTCTGAAAAGACTGATATGGATTCAGGGAAAACTCATCAGCCAACTTAGATTAAATATATACATATACATATTATAGATAAAATAATAATAACTCATATTTATATAATGCTTTGGGTTTACAAAACACTTTACATGTGTTATCTCATTTGATCCTTACAACAACTTGGAAAGGTAGGTGCTATTATTATCATACCCATTTGTAAAATGAGGAAAGAGAACTGAAAAAGGTTAAGGGACTTGTCCAGGGTCACATCTAGTAAATTATCTAAGGGAGGATTTTAATTCAAGTCTTCTATTTTAAGTCCAGTACACTTTCTCCTGCGTCACCTGACTTTTTCAATATAGATATATGCATATGAATAGATTAGATTAGATAGATAGATAGGACAGGGTAGGATAGGATAGGATAGGATAGGATAGGATAGGATAGGATAGGATAGGATAGGATAGGATAGGATAGGATAGGATAGGATAGGATAGGATAGGATAGGATAGGATAGGATAGGATGAAAGACAGGAAATGTGGGATCAATAGAAAAGTATGGTATACCATAGTAAGAAGAGTATAAGAAGGGGCAGCTAGGTGGTGCAGTGGATAGAGCACCAGTCCTGGAGTCAGGAGTACCCGAGTTCAAATCCAGCCTCAGGCACTTAATACTTACTAGCTGTGTGACCCTGGGCAAGTCACTTAACCCCAATTGCCTCACTTTAAAAAAAAAGAAGAGTATAAGAAATACTAAAACTCAGAATGAATAGAGGATGGTAGGAAAGCCTAAAGAACATGGTTGATTTAAAAAAAACTATTATGGAAAAAAAGTCATAAATTTGAAAGGGATGCTAATTGGGATATATAGGATTATAAATGACACCAAAAAGAAGAAAGAGTTTTTCAATCCTTACTTTGCTTCTGTCTTTTTTGCCAAAGATTTTAACCTTTGAATCAGAAAGAGTGGATTAAAATAGCTCAGAAGGAGTTTATACCCAAGTAAGGAGATAATAAGAATGAATCTAGTTGCTTGATGAATTGGACATCTGGCTCAGACCAGCTATATCTGTTATTACTGGGCAGCATAATTTATAAAGTGCTAGTATTAGCAGTAGGAAGACTTCAGTTCAAGTCATCCTTTGGACATTTGCTAGTTATATGGCTGTTATTAATGTACTTGACCTTATTTACCTCATCTGAAAAATGTGGATAATAATAGTACCCATCTCAGAATTGTTGTGAGCATTAAAATGAAGCATCCTCAATTTTCATTACTGTGATTATTTTTAAGACCTGAGTAATGCAATTACTGAGCTATGGTCATTGTAACTTAGAAGATTATGGAAAACAGGGTAAGTATAGCCAACTGAATCAGAGATAAAATTGTTCTAATGTTCAGAAATGGGTGAGAGTAGAACCTGATTAAAATCATGTTAAAATTCCTGGCAAAATTATAGAATGCATTAATAAGCAGATAATTGATTAACAATTAGAAAATTAAGTGATATTCCCAGAATGGCTTTAGCAAGCACAAGTCATGCCAGACTAACCTTAATTTCTTTTTTTGACAGGGTTACTAAGTTGGTCCATCAGGGCATGATGGAAATATAATTTATCTTGATTTTTAGCATAGCTTTTGATAAAGTAACTCACTCTATTTTGGTGAAAAAGACTGAGAGATTCAGGCTAGATGGTAGTACAGCTAGATTGATTTGAAATTGGATGAATGGTCAGACTCAAATAGTAGTCATCAATGATTTCATGTCAGCTTGGAAGGATGTCACCAGTAGAATACCTTAAGGATGTATGTCATTGTATTTGCAGTCTCTCTTGCTTGGAATATACTCTGTCCTCCTTACTTCTACCTATAGAATTCCTTACTACCTTGATTCAGTTCAAGCACCACCATACACATATTCATAGCCTTACTGATACTTCCATAAACTAGCTTTGTATTTTGAGATAATGTTTGTAAATCTGGGGATTTTGTAATACTTGCAAAGTGTTTAGTATAGTGCCTGGCATGTAATAAGTGGTTAATGTGCTTTATACCCTGACTCACTTGTTTTTATTCTGTATATACTTAGATGCATATCTGTTGTCTCTACCAAATGATTCTTGAGAGCTTAGAATACTTCACTTTTTTTGTTTTCATTCATAACACCTAGCATAGCAACTGGCAGATAGCAAGAACTGAATAGATGCTTGTTGATTGTTTGGTCTCTTGTTATTTTTTAATGATGTAGATAATGACATAGATAACAAACACCAAATTTCAGATGAGTCAAAGCTGGGAGTGATGGCTAATACTCTGGATATCAGAATTAAAAATTTTTTTCTTGGGGCAGCTAGGTGGCACAGTGGATAAAAAAGCATGGACCCTGGATTCAGGACAACCTGAGTTCAAATCCGGCCTTAGACACTTGACACTTACTAGCTGTGTGACCATGGGCAAGTCACTTAACCCCAATTGCCTCACCAAAAAAAACCCAAAGAATAAAAACCAAAAACAAAACAAAAAATTTTTTTCTTGATTCCTAAAACAATAGAATGAATCTAATGAGATAAAATTTAATAGGGATAATGGCAAAGTCTTACAATTGAGCTATTTTTAAAAATCATACTAAACTTAAAATATGAGTGGCCTGGTTAGGCAATTTGAAAAACATCTGGGATTTTGGTAGACTATCAGACTACACATGGAATATCATCTTCAGTTCTGGGCACCATAGTTTAAGAAGGGCATTGATGTAAAGGACTTTAAGTCCACACCATAAGAAAGTTGGTTGAAGGAGCCAAAGATGTCTAGCATGGAGAAAAGACTTAGAGGAAACATATTAGCTGTCTTTAATTACTTGAAAGGCTGACATATTAAGTTAGGGTCACTCACTGCAGCAAATTGAATGAGGGCCCTGAGTTCAAGAAGTTTAATCAAACAATCACCAAGTACTTATTGAATGCTTACATTATGCCACAAACTGTACTAAGTCCTGAGGAGCAAAAAGAGAAAGCAAAAAATAGTCTCTGCCCCAAAGCAGCTTATATTCCAATGGGTGAAACAAAATATGTAAATCAGAACATGCAAAGTGGATTGAAGATAATTACAGAGCAGAGTTGGTTAGTTTCTCTTACCCATTTCATTTTTTTCATTTCATGGCAAATGTCACTCCAAATGAATGATTATGCTCTAACCCAGAATCTGCACTAAGGAGGGAAAAAGAAAGCCTCAGAAATGAAACATAACCAAATATGCCAAACATACCTTAAAAATAAAGGTACAAAGGACATATGAAGGAAGATGCCATTTTAATTTTGAGGAAGAATAGATGAGTACATGTATAGAATGACTTTACATTTATATGCAAAATTTTACATATATGAAAAATATATATTCTAATGGTAGTCATCTCTTGGGAAGGGGGTGGGAAGGAAAAAAAGGACAAAAATAAATATAGATGATAACTTTATTATATATTTAAAAGGAATAGCAAGTTGTACATAACAGATTTGCAGTTTCATGTGCAATCATCTTTTTATTTTACTAAGTTATGATAATGTTGTTTTATTCAATAAACTTTTAAAAAATTTAAAGAAATATTCTGAAAGCCCAGCCCAAGTCTCAGAAGGCTTGAGATGGGAATGAGATCTTGTGGCCCTCAGAATCTGTGTCAGAATTAGGGAGGTACTGAGGTAACTCAAAAGATGACTTCCCTAGCTTCAAAGTTTTGTATAGGAAAAGTCCAATCTCTGACACATGTTAGAGATTCTCCCTCCTTTGGGCTGGGGGATTTCAGGTTAGCAATTGGTAAGGAGTAATGAATTACTTACTACTTCCACTTTTAGACCTACACTCTGGGATCTTTGAGTGAAATAAAAGGATGAAGGCAATAAGAGACTACAGTATTTCCCAATTTACTAAAGAATGGCTAACAAAAGGAATGAGAAAGTCCTTATCTTATATTGGGTGCCACGATTACCATTAGATCTATTTTTTTATGGTATGATGAGTGTTGAGTGACTTGCCCAGGGTCACATACCTAGTAACTGTCAAATGTCTGAGGCCAGATTTGAACTCAGGTCCTCCTGAATCCAGGGACAGTGCTTTATCACACTATACCACCTAACTGTCCCCCCAAAATTGATCTAATTAAAAGAGATAGGAAAGGAAATTATATCTTGCTCAAAGGTACCAAAGATAATGAAGTAATATCAATACTAGACCTATATGCACCAAGTGGTATAGCATCCATATTCTTAGAGGAGAAGTTAATTCTATTACAGGAAGAAATAGACAGCAAAACTAAACTAGTGGAAGACTTCAACCTCTCCTTCTCAGAACTAGATTCATCTAACCACAAAATAAACAAGAAAGAAGTTAAGGAGGTGAATAGAATTTTTGAAAAGTTAGATACTATAAACCTTTGGAGAAAATTGAATGGGGCTAGAAAGGAATATACGTTTTTCTCAGTGGTACATGGCACCTACACAAAAACTGACCATGTATTAGGACATAAAAAAACCTCACCATGAAATGCAGAAGGGAAGAAATATTAAATGAATCCTTTTCAGATCATAATGCAAAAAAATCATATGTAATAAAGAGCCATCATAAGATATGTTAAAATTAATTGGCAACTATATAAGCCAATCCTAAATAATCAGTGGGTCAAACAATAAATCATAGAAGTCATCAATAATTTCTTGAAAGAGAATGATATTAATGAGACAATATGCTTTAAGGGGGTAAAATTCTAGCTATACTGTCTAAAATATCTAATGAGTGGCTGCCAATAAATTGTAACTTTAGCAAGAGTTAGACTTTTAAGCATTTATTAAGGAGAATAAGAATTTGATAAAGAGAAAGAGAAGGGCCTAGATTCCTCTATCTATCAAAGGGAGAGAGCGTTTCTAGCTCCGTTCTCCTCCAGAGTCCACACGAAAGAGAGAGTGAGCCAGTGCACCCGCCTCCCCCTTCTTCCTCCCACAAGCAAACGTCGCTTCCTGATGCCAAAAAAAAAGATGCATGGTCCTGCCCTCAGAGGCCCTCTCCTCATGTTGGAGCTTTCCTATAGTAAGTCTCCAGCAGGTGGCATCATTCCAATCGTTACAATGCCAAAACTCATGGAATGCAGTCAAAGAAGTACTTAGGGAAAATCTTATATTTCCAAATGCCTAAATGAATAAGATAGAGAAATGAAGGTCAATGAATTGGGCATGCAGTTTAAAAAACTAGAAAAAGAACAAAATAAAAATCCCCATCTAAATGCCAAATTAGAAATTCTGAAAATCAAATGAGAGATTACTAAAACTGAAAGTAAAAAACTATAAATGAAAGCAAGAGCTGGTTTTGTTAAAAAAAACCAATAAAACACACAAACTTTGGATAATTTGATTTTAAAAAAGAAAAAAATACACCCAAATTTCTATTATTAAAAATAAAAAGGGTGAACTCACCACCAATGAAGTAAAAATTAAAGCAATAATTAGGAGATATTTTGTCCAACTTTATGCCAATAAATCTAACATTCTGAAGGAAATGGATGAATATTTATGAAAATATAAATTGTCCATATTAACAGAAAAAAAAAATTACTTAAATAACCACATTTAAGAAAAAAAAATTGAACATGTTATCAATGAACTTCCAAGAAAACATCTCCAGGGCCAAATGGATTTACAATTTTTTCAAACATTTAAAGAATTATTAATCCAATACTATATAAACTATTTTGAAAAATAGGTGAAGGACTTTTTCCCAATGTTTTTTCATGACACAAATATGGTATTGATACCTAAATCAGGAAGAGCCAAAACAGAAAAAGTAATAAAACAATTTCCCTAATGAATATTGATACAAACATTTTAAATAAAAATATTACCAAAGAGTACAGCAATTTATCATGAAGATAATACAGTATGGCCAGGTAGGATTTATAACAGAAATTCAGGGCTATTAAAAAAGCTATTAGCATAATTGACCATATAAAATTGACAAAATACAGCAGCCATTCCTTTTAAAAACATTAGCAATTATAGGAATAAATGAAACTTTCCTTAAAATAAGTAGTATCTAAAATTATCGGAAGCATTATATGTAATTGGGATAAGCTAGAAGCTTTACTAAGATCAGAGGTGAAACAAGGATGCCCATTATCACCACTATTGTTCAATATTATACTAGAAATGTTATCTTTAGCAATAAGAGAAGAAAAAGAAACTCAAAGAATTAGAATAGGTAATGAGGAAACAAAGCTATCACTCTATGATGTTATATTTAGAGTATTCTAAAGAATCAATTATGAAACTACTTGAAATAATTAATAATTTTAGCAAAGTTACAGGATATAAAATAAACCTATGGAAATCATCAGTATTTCTACATATTACCAACAAATCCCACAAGCAAGAGATAGAGAAATTCTGCTTAAAGTAATTGTAGGCAATAAAAAATATTTGGGAGTCTACCTGTCAAGACAAAACCAGGAACTACATGTACACAATTACCAAAAACTTTTCACACAAAATAAGTCTTGGAAAAAATCAATTGTACATGGATAGGCTGAAACAATATAATAAATATGACCATTCTATCTAAATTTATTTACTTATTCAGTCCCTTATGAATCAAATTACCAAAAGTTATTTTGTATCTCTAGAAAAAATAATAACAAAATTCATCTGGAAGAACAAAAGGTCAAGAATATCAAGGGAATTAATGAAAAAAAAATGCAAGGAAGTTGGCCTAGCCACACCAGATCTAAAACTATATTATAAAGCTGCAATTATCAAAACTATTGGGTACTGGCTAAGAAATAAAGTGCTGGATCAGTGGAATAGGTTAGGTACACAAGATACAATGACTATGGTAATCTGCTGTTTGATAAACCCAAAGAATCTAGATCATAGGATAAGATCTCACTACTTGACAAAAATGGCCAAAAAACCTGGAAAATACAGTGGTAGAAACTAGGCATAGATTAACATCTTATTCTGTACACCAAGATAAAACCAAAATCAGTACATGATTTAGACATAAAGGGTAATACCATAAGCAAATTAGGAAAGCAAGAAATAGTTTACTAGTCAGGTCTATGGAGAAGGGAAGAATCTATGAACAAACAATAAATAGAGAACATTATGAAATAAAACAGGAGTAATTTTGTTTGTTTTTATAGAGGCAACGAGGGTCACACAGCTAGTAAGTGTCAAGTCTCTGAGGTTGGATTTGAACTCAGGTCCTCCTGAATCCAGGGACAGTGCTTTATCCACTGTGCCACCAAGCTGCCCCCAACAGGAATAATTTTAACTAGATTAGATCAAAAAGTTCTTGAATAAACAAAACCAAGGCAACCAAGATTAGAAGGAAATCAGAGGGGGCAGCTAGGTGGCTCAGTGGATAGAGCACCAGCCCTGGATTCAGGAGTACCTGAGTTCAAATCTGGCCTCAGACACTTAACACTTACTAGCTGTGTGACCCTGGGCAAGTCACTTAACCCCAATTGCCTCACTAAAAAAAAAAAAAAAGAAGGAAATCAGAAAGCTGGGAAACAATTTTTATAGCCACTATTTTTGATAAAGGCCTCATTTCTCAAAAACATAGAGAAGTGATTCATATTTATAATACAAGTCATTCTCCAATTGATAAATGGTCAAAGGATATGAACAGGCATTGTTATGATAAAGAAATTAAAACTATCTATAGTCATATAAAAATGCCCACAATCACTATTGATTACAGAAATGCAAATTAAAATAATTCTGATGACAACCTCATGCCTACTAATGCATTGTTGGTTGAGTTTTTAACTGATCCAAACATTCTGAAAAGCAATTTGAAACTATGCCCAAAGGGTGATCAAACTTCTTCTATCCAACAATATCTCTACTATGTTTATATCCTATAGAGATCTTAAAAAGGGAAAAGGATCTACATGTATAAAAATATTTATAGTAGTATTTTTGTGGTTGTAAAGAATTGGAAATTGAGGGAATGCTCATCAATTAGGGAATGGCTGAAACGGTTGTGGTATATGCATGTAATGGAATGCTGTGTAATAAGAAATGATGAAAAGGCTGATTTCAGAAAAACCTAGAAAGACTTACATGAATTGATCCTAAGCAAAGTGAACAGACTCAGGAAAACATTGTACACAGTAGCAGCAACATAGTGGAATGATAAACTATGATAGACTTAGCTCTTCTCAGCAATATAATGAACCAAGATAATTCTGAAAGACTCATGATAGAAAATGCTCTCTACGTCTGGGAGTGGGGGTGGGGGGAGGTGGGAGAAACTATAGAGATTGAAACATTCTATTTTCACTGTTTTTTTCATTTTCATGATTTTTCCTTTTTGTTCTGATTCTTCTTCCACAACATGACCAATGTGGAAATATGTTTAACATGATTGTCCATGTATAATCTGTATCATATTGTTTGCTGTATTAGGGAGGGGAGAGGGAAGGAAGGGAGGGAGAAAAATTTGGAACCCAAGACCTTATAAATATGAATGTCAAAAACTATCTTTACATTTGATTGGAAAAAAGTACTATTAAGTGTAAATACATTAAAAAAAGAAAGCCATTTGATTCCATTCTTTGTTTAGTTTTAGTAGGATAACTAATTATGAGAGCAAAGGAACTGGTTATGGAAGGATAAATATCATTATGGAAAGATAAAATAAATCCCTCTAATCCACATTAAAAACAGAAAGAAAAAATTTCCTCAAGGCACAGTAAAGTGAACAACTAAAGAATAGATGTGAATGGTCTGAATACCCTTATAAAAAGGAAAAGAGTTACTGAATACACACTCCCATAATATCCTCCTTTTAGGAAATACATATATACTTTACAGAGTGATTAAAATTAAGACGTACATTTAAAATATGGCATGCAACTACTTCAAGTTTTAAAAAGTAAAAATAACAATAAAGCCTTTAGCTAAAGTTAAATTCAAACAAAAAAAAATGCCAAGGGATAGATAAAGTATAGATAATGGTAAAAGACAAGATAAATAACCAAAACTTGATTTTTAAAAATATATTCACAATAAGCAATCACTTCATCTGACTTCATAGCTTTATTTTTTTTTTGGTGGGGCAATGAGGGTTAAGTGACTTGCCCAGGGTCACACAACTAGTAAGTGTCAAGTGTCAGAGGCTGGATTTTATTTACTTCCAAACACCATCTCATCAAAAGCCCAAAAATATAAAGTATATGAGGGCATTTGTTTCCTTCTCTCTCCTAATACAGAATCATACAGATATTAATTACAAAATATTTGCTAAAGTTACATTCTAGAACATATTTCTGTATGGGTTGTGATGAATCAAATGTCCCTTGTAGAAAACGAGTTAAACACAGATATATTCATTACCAGGTTGGGTGGATGTAGGTGAATTCTAGCCCAACTATCTCTCAAAGACTATTACATTAAGGGTAAGATGAACACACATCCACACATCTTGCCCTTAATGTAATGTGAGTGTGCATGTGTCTTCTTCAAAGAAGTCCCTATAGTAATGAAATCCCTAGTCTTTATTTTTCAATTATTTATTACAATCTTTATTATTCAATTATTCAAGTGTGATTTCTGCTCTGTTTTGGAGTATAGATCATAAGAATATTGAAGTATCTAGGCTCATCAGGCCCATTTACCTTGCACTTTCCAACACCTGGTGGCAGTAGAACCAAGGAAGTATAATTATAATATTTTTAAATTGGTTTAGAAGAGCTTAGTTAAGATCTACCACAGGCTTTCAAGAAAATACAAAGACTGACAATGAAGGCATCACATGCAATGGCAGAGGCAGGATCTCAATAACTGAGATTGTTGAAATAACGAAAACTTAAACAACATTAGACTGAAAAATTTAATTTTTGTGTGGGAGAGAGGTCAGGGAATAAAAGCCAACTAAGAAATGTGGCTGAGTTCTTGACAATGAATATAAAAAATCCTAAGAGTCCCAGAGTGCTATATGAAAAAAGAATTAAATAGAGCACAGTTACTGTGGAAATACATATTACTTCTTAAAACTCCAGGTATTTTTGAGACATGGCAAACAATGTCTTGAATCAAATTTGATACAGGAGGCTAAATCTGAATATAGAAGTAAATATTGAAGAGCCAAAGAGGCACTTCAAAACTGAGCAAAGAGAAGAATAATGCCAGTCCAATGCACACACACACACAAATTGACATTGAATGACAAGAACATGTAGAATAACAAAGGAAGACCCAAATATAAGCAGGGAATAGTTATATTAGTCCTATTAAAAACTACTTGATGATGCAAAAAAATTGCAGCATTTTAATTAAGATGACTGTTATCCATATTCAAATAAGGGACATAGAATAGTGGATTAAAGAGCAAAATTGGAAGAAATACACATACACACATACACACATGTAACACTGGCCTCTCTTTCTCTCTCTATGGATGCTATGATACCACCACTATTGAGATGTGAGACTCTAGAAGTGGAGAATAAACTGCTTCAAGACAAGGTTGACAGCTTCAACAAGGTTGGTGATATCTTTTTGAACTTGGCTTTGCAAGTTTGGGTTGGTTTTTTTTGGCAAAAGGAAACTAGGAATGATTGTCTATCTTACACACCAAATGAGAGGAAGGAAAAAGGGTATAATCAAGCAGTATGTCTAAAATCTACGTGTCAGATTCCATTCTGTCCTCTTGAGACATTTGTGGGCTGCAATCCCATTATTGCTCTCTATTGGTATCACTGTTTCTTGCTTGGTTAGAGAAGAGGCAGAAGGAAACAGAGGTTTGATTCCCTGTCTGCAGCCAAAAATTAAACAATACTCATTTATGTTGTTTTCCCTCCAATCCATTTTTCCCTACATCATGTTATCATGTGTGCCTTGAAAAAAAAATGAGTCCCTCAAGTTTTCATCCATGTGATTGAGTAGGGAACTGTTAAGAAGATGTGATCCTTTTAGGGAAATGGAAGACATATTCTTGTTTCAGTGTAAAAGTTTCACAAGCAAGAAAGGTATATTAAGATCATAACCCTAAGAAACCACAAGTTTCTTTAAACAAGAGTGCCTGTATTCAGAAAAAAACATAACTGATTTACTATCCTAAAACTAGTACATAAACAAGCTGTTGAGGTGAATACAAGCTTAGCTTGGGAAGGTGTAGCCTCCCTCAGGGTAGGGGTGGGGCAAGTCATGAGATCATTTTAATGTAAGTGAGGTACCAGTCCATCCATTAGATATAGGTACTAGAGATTGATTGTACATATTTTCTACTCCATTGGGACATTTATCTATTACAGGTAGAGTACAATTACTATACATGGGATACTCTTCTCCATATAAAGTGAGCCAATGAAACCTGGTTTGATTGATTTGGTCCCATGCTCCTATCATCCACTTTTCAGCCCTTTTCTGGGATGGTATTATTAGGTTAACTTCCCTACTTCCCCATTTTTTCATTCTTAACTCCTACTCTGCAGTCTAATCTTTTTAGGTAATGTAGAGGATCCTTTCATTTCACTGGTCCTATAGATAAGAGAGCATTGTTATCATACTGGTTCTTTGTCTAAAATGATATATAAAGGTCTCAGGGCATTGACTGGAACTTGGATACCTAGCTCTGTGTATTGCCTAAATTGGGAATGGGGACTGCACACCAAAATGTTCCTGCTAAAATCTGTTTTCTTCCTTCCCTTGTGAGTTGCTAAAGTTTGCTAAAGATATCTCAGTGTGGGATGATGCTTTTCAGTTGAACTCCTGTGCATACGAGAGTATGGGGCATACACATATATGTGTGGAAAGAGATAGGGAATAAGTTAGTATTTGGAGCTAAAAAATACTGTAGTCTATGGTCCCTCTCTCATTTTATAGATCCCAGAATAACATATATCAGGATCACAGATTTAGAGCTGGAAGGAATCTATGAAGTTTTCTATGTTAAACTCCTCAGTTTACATATGAAGACACTAGCCCAGAGAGGTTAAGTAATTTGCCTAAGTCACACAGGTGGTAAAAAATGAGATTTTAACCTTTTAGTTCCAAAACTAGTGCTTTTCCCATTGGACCAAGCTGCCTCTAGAGGATCGAACTGAGGCTCATGGAGAAGTGACACCCAAGCTCTCAGAAGTGATTTAAATTACAGTTAGGGGTTCCAACTCAATTCCTCTGACTCTAATTCAAGTTATTTTTCTATCATGGCACATTGTCTCTCCCCTGAAAGTATTTATATTGCCTTTATGATGTTTAAGGAAATAGTTTACAAAAGTAAGACTGGGTTTATGATATCAGGCTCTATCCCAGCAATGAGAATATTCTGTTAATATATATTAAGGTGCCAAGATGACAAAGTAGAAAAAGCACTATCTGAACTCTCCTAACATTTCCCTCCAAACAACTTAATATAACTCTTCAAATTGAATCCTAGAGTGGCAGAGCCAATAAAAAATCATAGTGAGACATTCTTACACCCCAAGAAAACATAGGAGGTTTTAAGGGAGATCTGTGATATGGGGGAGGGGGCTGGCTGAGAGCCTATGCAACTTAAACATCAGTGGTGGGACTAGGTGGCTGTGATAGAAACAGCAACCACTTCAGGAACTCTCAAACCAGAAACAGTAAGGAACCTGGAAACCCTTCAGAGATTACAGGATACTCCTCTGCTAGCACTGGATGTAGGACCAGATGCTGTTTGGCAGCTCCATTCCCTTTACCCTCATGTGGGTCATAGGTCAGGGAGGAACACTTTCAGTCAAAACAGAGTAGGAGACCTGAAGAGCAAATAATTGACAATTCAATTACCTGTATTGACTTCTGGGTCATAGTTCAGGGGCAGAGGATCACTTTTAGTCAAGAGTGAGTGGAATCCCTGTGGGATAGTATTACTTCTGGTCCCAAGAGAGGAGACTCCCTGAGGAGCAGTATTGATTATAATCTCAAGGGATCAGGGCACCTTCCTAATTAATGACCAGAGTGCAGACCAAGAGAGCAGTGACCACACCTCTCTCTACCTTGGAAGCACTGAAAACTTCCAAACCTCCAGAACTAGCTCTGAAAACAGGAGGGTGAAAAAACCTGAAATTTGAGATCCCTGCCCCCACATTGTCAACAGAGCGCAAATTTAACATAAAATTCCAAATCAAAGAATAGGTTGAAAAGATGAGCAAACAACAAAAGAGAACTTGGCCATCAAAAGCTACTATGGTGACAGGGATGATCAAGACATGAACTCAGAAGACAATAAAGTCAAAATGGCTCTAAGCAAAGCCTCAGAAAATGTGAATTGGACACAAACTCAATAAGAATTTTTGGAAGAACTAAAAATTATTTTCAAAGTCAAATAAGAGTGGTAGAGGAAAAATAGTAAAGAGATTAAAGCAAAGGAAGAAAATTATGAAAAGACAACAACTTGGTAAAAGAGGCACAAAAATATTGGAAAAAATAACTCCTTAAGAAAAAAGAATTGTGAATGACTTGACTTTTCTCAACAATACAATGATCCAAGACAATCACAAAGGACTATTTATGAAGTATACTATCCACCATACTATTCATACTATCCATACTATCCACCTCCAAAGAAAGAACTGATATTGATGGAATAGACTGAAGCATGCTATTTTTCACTATCTTTCATTTTTCTCTTTAATCAAGTTTTCTTGTACAAAATGACAAATACAGTGATAATTTGCATAATCATACATGCATTACCCATATCTGATTGCTTACCAGTTCAGGGAGGGGGGAGGGGAGGGAGGGAAGGAGGGATAAAAATTAGAACCCAAAACTATAAATAAATATGTTTATTACATTAAAAAATGAAAAGAAAACAGAATTGGTCAAATGGGGAAAAAGTATAGAAGCTCACTGAAGAAAATAATTCTTTAAAAATTAGAATCGGGCAAATGAAAACTCATAACTACATGAGATGTCAAGAAACAACAAACCAAAATCAAAAGAATGGAAAAAAGAAGAAAATGATTAAAAATCTCAAAGGAAAAAACAACTGATTTAGAAAATAAATTTTAAAATATGTTAGGAATTATTGGATTACCTGAAAGCCATGATCAAAGAAAGAGAACAGACAGATAATATAAGAAATTTTCAAGGAAAACTGCCCTGACATCCTCAAAAAACAGGATAAAATAGAACTCAAAGAATATATCAATCATCAATTGGAGGAGTTCCCAAAAATGTAAATTTCCAATAATATTATAACCAAATTCCAGAGTTCCCAGGAAAAAGAGAAAATATTTCAAGGATCCAGAAAAAAAACATTCAAATACCATGGAGGCATAGTCAGGATCATACAAGATTTAGCTGCTACCACATTAAATGTGCATAGACCTTAGAATATGCTATTCTGGAAGGCAAAAGAGCTGGGATTACAACCAAGAATAACCTACCAAGCAAAGCTGAGTATAATCCCTCAAGCAGGGAAAAAAAAAAAAGGAAATTTAGTGGAATAGATTTTCAGGAATTCTCAATGAATAACAGAGCTGAATAGAAAATTTGACTTTCAAATACAAGATTCAAGAAAGCATAAAAAGGTAATCATTAATTAATCTATGTGGGAAGATGAAGCATGTATCTTTTAAGAATGCCATCATTGAAAAAGAGAAAGTGGCTGTGATTACTCACAAGCCAGGCAGGCTGAGAAGAAGCCCAATCACCCCCTGGGCCACACTGTAGCACGAACAGTGTGTCCGGGAAGCAGCGCTACACTTTAAGGAGTAAAAAGCCAAGAAACAGTAAGCCAGGATGAGTAGGCAGAGAAAGCAGAAGACCATCGAAAATTTCTTTGGGGGTAAGGTAGACCACAATACATCCTCAGAAGAAGAAGATAATAATAGGGTCAAAGCTCCAACATCCAAAGCTTCCAAGAAAAATATGAACTGGTCTCAGGCCATGGAAGCTCTCAAAAGGGACTTTGAAGAGAAAGTAGGAGAGATAGAACGAAGATGTAGAGAAAGAGAGGAAGGAATGGAAAGAGAAATGAGAGCAATGCAGGAGAGTCATGAGAAAAAAGTCAACAGTTTGAAAAGCCAAATGGAAAAGGAGATTAAAAAACTGTCTGCTGAAAATAATTGCCTAAGAATTAGGATTGAACAAATGGAAGCTAGTGAGTTTATGAGAAACCAAGACACAGTAAAGCAAATCCAATTGAATGAAAAAATAGAAGGCAATGTGAAATATCTCCTTGGAAAAACAGCTGACCTAGAAAATAAATCTAGGAGAGATAATTTGAAAATCATTGGACTACCTGAAAACCATGACCAAAACAAGAGTTTAGACACCATCCTCCAAGAGATTGTGAGGGAAAATTGCCCTGATATTCTAGAAGCAGAAGCTAAAATAGAAATTAAAAGAATCCACCGATCACCTCCTGAAAGAGATCCCAAAAGGAAAACCTCCAGGAATATTATAGCCAAATTCCAGAACTCCCAGGTCAAGGAGAAAATATTGCAAGCAGCTAGAAAAAAGGAATTTAAATACTGTGGAGCTCCAATAAGGATAAAGCAAGATCTAGCAGCTTCTACATTAAAGGACCGGAGGGCATGGAATATGATATTCCAGAGGGCAAAGGAACTGGGACTACAGCCAAAAATCACATACCCAGCAAAACTAAGCATCATCTTTCAGAGGCAAACATGGAACTTCAAGGAGAAAGAAGACTTTCAGGCATTTGTTATGAAAAGACCTGAACTGAATAGAAAATTTGGCTTTCAAATACAACACCCTGGAGAAGCATAAAAAGAAAAACCTGGAAAAAGACTTCATGAGGGATATTAAAAGATCAAACTGTTAACATTCCTATATGGGAAGATAATACAGAGGACACAGGTCTGAAATGAATACGAAGGGAAGTTATGTTTTGTTCTTTGTGAGGTGTCTTATGTATGGGGCTGGATTTGGGATTGGGGCCTCCTGGGTCCAGGGCTGGTGCATTGTCCACTGTGCCACCTAACTAACCCATAATGACACCCTTAAAATAGGGTTGAGGTGTAGGAGAAATAGACTGGGGGAGGGGGAAGGGGAGCGATGGTCTGGGGAGAGGTTGTTCATATGAAGGAAACAAGAAAAAAGCTTATGGAGGGGAGGGGAAGAGGGGGAAGGAATTGGGGAGTGTTTGAACCTTAATATCATCAGAATTGACTCAAAGAAGGACTAACATACATACTCAAGTGGGTATAGTAATATATTTTGCCCTGAGGGAGGGGAGGGAGATAAGGGAAGGGGGGGGTGGAAGGAGGGAAGGGCAGATTCTGGGAGAGAGTAGCAAAAAGCAAAATACTTTCAAGGAAGGTGAAGATGTTCTGCATAACGGCACAAGTATGAAATATTGAATTGCTTGATTTCATAGGGAGGGTTGAGGAGAGAGGGAGGAAGAAAATTTGGAACATAGAATTAGCTCAAAGACCTTAAACTCATCAGAGTTGGCTCATGGAGGGAATAACATTCACACCCAGTTGGGAGGAGTAATCTATTTAACCTTACCAGAAAGTATGAGGGGAAGAGGATAAGGAAGGAAGGGTGAAAAAAAAGGGAGTGCAGAGTAGGGGAGGGGACAGTCAGAAGTAAAATACTTTTGAGGAGGAATAGTTTAAAAGAAGATGGAAAATAGAGTAAATATCATGGGAAGGGAATAGGATGGAGGGAAATAGGATGACTTTGCTGGGCTAATGCGAAGAAAATCCTTTGTCAAGTTTAAGGTACATTATTTAGGGTATGATGAACAGGATACTATTAGAAAAACCTGGAAAGACCTACATGAACTGAAGCAGAATGAAATGCACTGTATACAAAATAACAGCAATAGTGTAAAATGATCTGCTGGGAAGCATGTGGTTATTTTCAGCAAGGCAATGGTCCAATATAACCCTGAAGGACTAGGAAAATGGCAACCCATCTACAGAGAAAGAAGTGATAGTATCTGAAATAGATGGAAACACATTTTTTTTTCTTTTCTTTTTTTTTTCTTTTTTGGTGAGGCAATTGGGGGTGGGTGGCTTGCCTGGGATTATGTGGCTGGTGGGTGTTGGGTGTGTGGGGCCGGATTTGGGCTCGGTGCTCCTGGTTCCAGAGCCGGTGCTCTGTCTGCTGCACCACCTAGCTTCCCCTGGAAACACATTTTTTAAAAAAATGTTTTTTCTCTTTGACAATTCCTTAGTCTGAAGTTTGGGGAGTTTTTTGACTGTTTTTTTCTCACAACCTAGCTAATGTGGGAATGTTTTCCATGACTACTCATGTATAATTTATTTTGAAATGCTTGAGTTCTAGTGGGTGGGGGTGGGAATAGAGGAGGAAGAGAAGTTGGAACAATTTTTTTTTTAATTGATGTTAAAATAAATTTGTTTTTACATATAAAAAAAACAAAACAAAACAAAACAAAAAAAAAGAATGCCATCATTATTAGGGCAGTTAGACAAATTCTACATAGAAAGCGAGTGCAAGAGTGAGTCAGTTATGTTGGAATGATGTAAAAAGGGGGATAAGTGAGAAAAAATGATGCTCTGGAAGAAGGAAGCAAGGAAAGGAAGAATGGGGAAAATTATCTCCTATAAAAGAAGTGTTCAAGGAAGAGCTTGTATGGTGGAGGGGAAAATGGGAAGAGAATTGTAAATGCTTGAACCTCACTCACACTCACATCTAAACTGGTTCAAAGAAGGATCTAGCTATCTCTTTATCTATCTATCTATCTATCTATCTATCTATCTATCTATCTATCTATCTATCTATCTATCTATCCACACACATATATGTTTGTATATATATGTGTATATATATGTATGTATATAAACCATAGATATGCATATACTTACACAACATACTCTCTATATACATGTGTATATGTATGTATATACACACACAAGCATGCATATATATGTGTGTATGCATATATACGTATATACACACATACACACACACACACACATGCACACACTTTGTTGGTAAAAGAAATCTTACCCAACTGCGAAGTAGGAGGGGAAAAAGACATGGTAGCAGTGATGATAAAAAAGGTGACATGGTGATGGTAATACAAAGGGGACTGGATGGTGTACACACACACACACACATACATATATATACACACATACATACATACATATAAATACACATACATACACACACATATATATGTGTGTGTGTGTGTGTGTGTGTGTGTGTATAGATAGATAATCCAGTCCCAAATCCAGTCCCAGACATAAGATACCCCACCCTACTTGGCCCACAAAGAACAAGGATAAACAAAAAATAAATGCTTTACAGATATCATTCCTTCATATTCAGTTCAGACCTGTATAATCTGTCTAAGTGTATTCCTTTCAGTTGCCCTAATACTGGGAAAGTTCTTATGAGTTAGAAGTATTATCTTCCCATGTAGTGATGCAAACAGTTAATCTTTTAATATCCCTCATTATTTATTTTTCCTGTTTACCTTTTTATGCTTCTCTGGATCTTGTATTTGGAAGTCAAATTTCCTATTCAGTTCAGGTCTTTTCATCACAAATGCCTGAAAGTCCTCTTTTTCACTGAAGTCCCATTTTCCCCCTGAAAGATTATACTCAGTTTTGCTGGGTAGGTGATTCTTGGTTGTGGTCCCAGTTCCTTTGCCTTCTGGAATGATATTCTGTGTCCTCTGGTTCTTTAATGTAGATGCTCCTAGATCTTGTTTTATCCTTACTGTAGCTCCACGGTATTTGAATTATTTTTCTTTTTAAGCTGCTTGCAATATTTTCTCCTTGACCTGGGAGCTCTGGAATTTGGCTATAATATTCCTAGAGGTTTTCCTTTTGAGATCTCTTTCATGGGGTGATTGGTCGATTCTTTCAATTTCTATTTTATCTTCTGTTTCTAGAATATCAGGGCAATTTTCCCTGACAATTTCTTGGAAGATGCTATCTAAACTCTTATTTTGGTCATGGTTTTCAGGTAGTCCAATGATTTTCAAATTATCACTCCTGAATCTATTTTACAAGTCAGCTGTTCTTCGAAGGAGATATTTCATATTGCCCTCTATTTTTTTTTATTCAATTGAATTTTCTTTACTGTGTCTTAGTTTCTCATAAAATCACTAGCTTCCATTTATTCAATCCTAATTCTTTGACAATAATTTTCTTCAGAGAGCTTTTGTGTCTCCTTTTCCACTTGGCTTTTCAAGCTGTTGACTTTTTTCTAATGACTCTCCTACATCGCTATCATTTCTATTTCCATTCTTTCCTCCACCTCTCTAAATCTTCCTTGTATATCTCCTAATTTCTCTTCAATGTCTCTTTTGAGAGCTTTCATGGCCTGAGACTAATTCATATTTTTCTTGGAAGCTTTGGATGTAGGGGTGCTAAGGTTGTTATCCTCTTCTGAGAGTGCATTTCGATCTTCCTTGTTGCTGCTGAAACTTTCTATAATTCTCAACTTTCTTTGCTTACTCATCTTGCCATCTTTAACTTGACTTTTAACTCCCTCTTACAGTGGAACCCTACTTCCAAGCTACACTGTCCCAAGCTTCAGCAGGTCAAATGTGTTCCAGTCTGAGGGAGGGTAGGTTTTTCTCTCACCTGGCCTATTCCCTGGTCCAAAGATATCCTCAAGCCAACTTGCTAATTAACCAGACAGAAAATTTTTTTGTGCTGTTTCTTAGCTCCAATGATCCTGCACCCCTCCCCCACCTTGGCCTCCTGCTGCTCAAGATTTCTTCCTGGTTCCCTGCTGGCATGGGATAGCTGAATTCCTCCTTAGGTCCTGCAGACACCCCAGTATTTCCCCCATCCTGGCCAGCCGTTCAGTCCTCTCATCTGACTGTAAGCTTAGTTCCAGAATACGCCAATGCTGCAGCTGATTCGGAGGCTTGCGAGTAAGTTTCTCTAGTGCAGCCTGCCTGAAGACTGTGTCAGGGTGATCATGGGTTTGGACTCTTATAACAGCCCAGCACAGCCCCTTTTAAGCTGTTGTTGGCTGGAAAATAATCTCATCCCATCTTTTTGTGGGTTTTGCTGCTTCAGAGTTTGTTTTGTTGCTGTTTTGGGGGAACATAGTAGATTCTTAATCAAAATATTTTCTTCCTTTCCTTCCTCTCCAACTTTTTTTTTTTTGCAGGGCAATGAGGGTTAAGTGACTTGCCCAGGGTCACACAGCTAGTTAAGTGTCAGGTGTCTGAGGCCGGATTTGAACTCAGGGAGTCCTGAATCCAGGGCCGGTGCTTTATCCACTGCGCCACCTAGCTGCCCCTCCAACTTTTTTTTAATACCAGTGTCAGATATATCTTGATCCTTCCTAAATATTAGCATTTGTGAGTAGCTGCGTGGTCCAGAGTTTGGGGCATACCATTGAAGTCCTTTTGACATTACAAATTATCTCTTTAAAAAATGGTTTCTAAGTATAATCTGGAATGTAGAAAAATACCTCACCTAACACACATGCAGCAGCCTGAAGGAGTGAACAAATTGTAGCTAGCAGGATAAGAGCTTGAACATGTGCTAATTCCTTGTACAACTGACTAAAGGGAGAGTCTGTCATTTAACCTTAATGATTGAAAAGGAAAGAAGATAGACCATCAGGAAGACACAACATTTAGTAATGGGATGATGGTTGAAGAAAACCTCATTCTGAGAACAGGGAGCTGTATGAGGAGGGATAGCTTCATGATTCTGGGGTAACAGAATTAATGTCAACCTAGGGTAGGGTGAAGCCATCATAACTAATAGGGCTGAATTAGCAGAATTTACTTAAAGTAAACCAACTAGGAAGAAAAAAAAGTGGTAAAGGGTGAGATCTAAGGCCCGAGCACAAAGCTCTTCAGAGAAAGCAAGAGAAAACAAGGACATGAAGCAGAAGAGAGGAGATAGCAGGGTCTTTCATCTTTACATTTCTTCAATCTGTCCCCCTCTTTTTATATCTACTGTCACCACTCTAGCAGAGGCCTGCATAATTATTGCAACAGCATGACTTCCCACTTCTGCTTCTTCTTCCTCTAATGTATTCTTCATTCTTTATCCTTCAGGGAAAAATTCTCACATGTAATTCCAGACTTCTCCCTCTACCATTCAAACATCTTCAGTGGGGTATTCACTAGACAATAGTCAGTGAGCCTCTCATGTGAAAGTCACGGTCCTCAAATCCAAAAAGAAATAAAACACTCTGAGCAGACTATAAGAAAATGGTGCCCTTCTCTCCAAGGCCTTAGATGTCATCCTTATATCCTCATATATATAATCTGTTGCCAAATCCTGTCCTAACCATCACATTATCTGTCATGTCTATCTATCTATCTATCATCTATCTATCTATCATCTATCTATCTATCTATCTATCTATCTATCTATCTATCTATCTATCTATCTATCTATCTATCTATCTATCATCTATTATCTATCTATCTTCTATCTACCCATCTACCTACCTATCATCTTTTTCCTTCTCTCTATCTATCCTTCCATCTATCTATCGATCTCCCTTTATCTCCACTTACAAAATCAATTTTCTACAAGCCCCTTAAATCGGTTCTCACCTGGACCATTACACTAGCTTCCTAATTGGTCTTGCCTCAAGTGTCTCCTCTGCGTCAATCAATCCTCTTCTCAGTAGCCAGTGGTTTTTCTAATATAAGCCTCGTCATATTACCTCCCTAATCAATAAACACCAGCAATTTCTTATTATCTCTAGAATCATATATAAAAGTCTGGTATCCTCTTCCTACTCTTCCAGTCTTCTTATACTCCTCTCCACTTGCTTTGTCATCTTGATATCCTGGCCTTCTTCCTTCTCCAGAAATATAGCATTCCATCTCCTGACTCCTTGCTTTTGCACTACTTCCCAAATTCTTGGAATACACTCCTTTTGCTTCTCAGATTCTTAGCTTCCCTCACTTGTTGTTTGTTTGTTGTTGTTGTTTGTCCTTTGTTCTTAAAAAGGAATAATAATATCAAAAGGGTGATGTCTTGACTTGCAAGTGAAGTGGATTTAAGTGAGGCAGGGCTCTGCAGGGTCACAAGCCTCATTCTATCCTGTAAAGACATAGGAGTTCAGTGGCAAGACATAAGTCAAGATAATTGGTGATGGCCTGCGAAGCACTGGGAGGCAGGTACTATAAGAGTCAAATACAAGAAGAGTGTATTTGCAGCAATAAGGGGGATAGTTTGCATAGAGGAATGAAGTCAGAACATTAGTTCAAATTCCATCTTCTCCAGGAGGTCTTTCCTGTTTCCCCCTTCTCTTTGTCCAAGCCTCTGATATTACCTTCTAGTCACACTATATGTATCTTATATGTACACAATTATTTTCAAGGACAAGGATCTTTTGGCCTTGCTTTGTTTCCCCAGTACAGAGCCAATAATAAATGCTTAATGTATACCTCTTGACTGACAACTTTAAGAATTTTTGAAAGTTTTTGGTCTCAATCAATTGGAGGATTAATTTGAAATAAGAACAAACAGCATTGTGGATTTGTTGTTGTCATTGAGTCCAATTCTACATGGACTTTGTCCATAGAGTATTCATGCCAAAGACACTGGAGTGGTTTGGCATTTCCTTCTCTTTCCCCATTTTAAAGATGAGGAACTGAGGCAAACAGGGGTTAAATAAATTGCCTAGGGTAACCCGGGTAGTAAGTATCTTAGGCTGGATTTGAATTCAGATCTTTCTGACACCAGGCCTGGTGCTCTATCCATTGCACCACCTTGAAGCCCCAGTATTGTGTGCTAGAGAGTACCAAATCAGACAGCAAAGAAATTCTATAGTGTTACACTCATCTCACCACATCTTTTTCAAGATTCAAAGAAAACTTAAATCTACATTGGAGAATAAAAATTCATTCTGATGTCAAGCAGTTGAAATGTCTGGAGATATCTTCCAGCTATAGGAAGGAATTAACTATTGAATTGCCTAGCTTTTCAGAAAGGTAATATTTACTTGAAAAAAGAAAAGGGAATTTCATATTTATGAGAAAAATGACTCTCAAGTAATAGAAGGAGTAAACAGATCTAGTAAGCCTAGATTTCTCCAGTTTAAGGAGAAAGTATATTATTATTGTGGGAAAATGAGGGCTGTTGAGTTTCATTTTTTCTAGTCACAATGGGCAAACCTCAAAGCTAAATAACTATTTCAAGTTAAAGGGACTAACACAAAAGTTCTACTTAACCAAAAGGCAGCCAACATAGGAGGGCACTAAATTTGTCAGTCTCCCCTCTCTGCCTCTGTTTTGTTCTTCTGGTCACCTTGACTTATTGGCTCATCAGTTTGTGAATTGGTTTATGTTTCAGCTGCAGACCTTGCTGGACTATTCCCATTGGCTTTTTCCAGACACTTCTGCTACTCCTGCCATTCACTACTTTATCTCCCTTTACATAGTACTCCCAGTCTAAGTTGCCTTCTGGTACCTTGGCTCTCCTCACCAGAGTCAACAAAATAGCACCATGGATAGAGGGTTAGACCTAGAATCAGGAAGACTTGGCTTTAAATCCAGTTCCAGTCACTAACTAGCTATGTTACTCTAAGGAAGTCATTTAACCTTTAGTTTCCTTATTTGGAAAATGATGGTAATAATAACACCTACCTTCCATAGTTGTTGTGAGGATAAAATGAGGTAATACTTACAAACTGCTATATAAATTCTAGTTATACTACTACTACTACTACTATTACTACTACTACTATTGGTGTTCTTTATAGCATTATTTCTATGGACCTACCTGCCTACCCAACCCCACCCCTATCCCTTGGTTCTGTGGTCTTTAGCTCCTACATTCTATTTCCACACTTGACCTTCTCTTCCCCAATTCTCTATGGACTTTTAATGTACCATTTGCCACAGGAAGCCTCATATGCCTAGGTTATCTTCTACCACCCCATGCTTCCCAGCATCTCAGATTGTGATCTACAGTGGTCAACCCAAATATTTCAATCACTCAGAAACTATATTTCCTTCACCACTTAACTTAGAGCTCTGAACCCAGAAGATGTTTAATAATGTTGCCAAATTGAATTGACATGAGGAACTGTCTACTGTAAAAGTAAGATGATATCATGAATATCATAATTGCCAGGGAAATGGCAGTGAGACACAGGCTTCTAAGACTTATGGTAGTTAAGGACAAATTACTTCCACGTATGCTGGACACTGAAGCTTCAGTATTTATAACAAGATCAGACCTGGTTATAGCTTCAAATTATGTCCTTGAGAACTATATGGAAACTCAGGGTCTCAGAGAGGCATCTCAGAAGTACCTCTATACCTCAATATTTCTTCTGAATGGAGAGACTGGGGGGACTTATTAAGAATGAATACAATGGGGCCCCTAGGTGGCACAGTAGATAGAGCACCGGCCCTGGAGTCAGGAGGACCTGAGTTCAAATCTGATCTCAGACACTTAACACTTACTAGCTGTGTGACCCTGGGCAAGTCACTTAATCCCAATTGCCTCACCAAAAAAAAATAATAGTTATCACAAGAATGAATACAGAGAAACTTGTGGAATTCCACCCCTATACCATGGGTATGCTAAGGTGATTATTGATTACCCAAGGAGAATGTCAACAAGCCTGCAGAAATGAGATGGGAGAGAGGGGGTGCAAGTACAGTGTCAAATATAAAAGGAATTATACTTAAATTTGTCCACAGTAGAAAGGACAGGGTTTGCAGTCAATAGAAAAGGGGTTCAAATCCTAGCCCTGCTACATATGGGCTATATGATATAGGCAAGTAACTTTACATGTCTTACTTTCAGTTTTCTCATCTCTAAAATAGGAGGTTAGGGGAGAAAAAATCAAACTCAACATGGTATTATAAAATTATAATGATGAAGCTTGTCCATCAAGATGAGTAAAAGCATCTCCCTTTTATCTTCGAAGTGGTGAGGAGGCTATGGTTGTGGAACATTTCATATTCTGTCAGCTTTGGTTAATGCTTGAGTTAGTTTTACTGAATTGCTTTCCTCCCTTTTCTGTTCTTTTTTTGCAACTCTTGGCTCATTGGATAGGGTAGGGTTTATTTAGAAATAAGGTTGCTATAAAAAGAAGAGGCATTAAAGTTTTCTTTTTAGTTTGAAGGACCCTTCCCCTCTCCTTTTTTTTTTTTTTTTTTTTTTTTTTTTAGTGAGGCAATTGGGGTTAAGTGACTTGCCCAGGGTCACACAGCCAGTAAGTCTTAAGTGTCTGAGGCCGGATTTGAACTCAGGTCCTCCTGACTCCAGGGCTGGTGCTCTATCCACTGCACCATCTAGCTGCCCCCCCCCCTCCTTTTTTTTTTAAAGAGTGAGTTAGACAAAAGTTGAGAACTATCTTTACATGTAACGGAAAAAATAAAATATCTCATAAAAAAAAAAAAAGAGTGAGTTAGACTAGATGACTTCTAAGGTCCTCAAATATCAAATGACTCTGTGCTCTCATCATTTTGGAAGATCCTTCCAACAATATAAATGACAACTCATTCATGCCTAACCAAACTGTGTGACTCATGTACATGACCTTCCTTGAGTCTGCTAAATGAGTAAACCTAACATGCTTGGGGTCTTCCTCAACCTCTCTTGATATTACAAGGTCATGAGTGGATCACTCTGCCTATTGACCCACTCATACTTGCCAAATGATCACATTATTGTCTTTTCCTCTCATACAAATCCTAATGATATTTTCCAATATATTTCTTCTTCAAACTTCTTCATTAATTATATGTTGTAGCCAAGTCATGCTTACCTTTTGCTTCTCCATTGCTCTCTAAATTATACTCATTTTTAATTTTCCAGAGATCATTGCATTCCATGTCTGACTGCTGTTTAACAGCACTGATAGAATGTTGGTTTTAAAAAAGATGGCCCTTTGCTTCGATGGAAAGCCTGGGGTCATTAAAGGAGATTTGCAATTTTTCAAAGCCTCTAAATTCTATGTGAGCTATTATGGAGTATCTTAACTACTTATCTCTCAAATGAAGTATATTACTGCTCCAGTTTGGATTGTAAAGAGCTTTTCAAGGAAGTCCTAGAAAGTACATTGTTTATTAAATGTCACTCTCATACCTTTCTAAAATGTGTGTGCATTTGGGAAAGGAGTGGTAGTTAGAGAGTGACAATCACTTCATTGGCATAGAGAATTCCTAAATGAGGAAACTCCCTCTGGCAATGCAGGTTGGAACCTTCTTTATAACTTACAGTCTAGTGAAAGAGAGCTTAAAGGTTCAGCAATATGTCTAGGATCACAGAACCAATATGTATCAATTGCAAGACTAGAACCCATGTCTTCCTGGCTCCCAAACCATGTGTATTTATATGTTCTTGTATATGCATGTATTTATATACCTATATGTACACTATACACACATATATTATATATGTGCACTTGTATTTTATATATATATATGTATCTATATAAAACACATTTCTGTCTATTGACCTATTTATCTGTATATCTATCTTATTTATCTATCAATGTTTAGATTTGCCAAAAAAAAGATTTTTGGATCTAAGTGTCTGTCTTTTAGTCTAATGTGTATTTAGGACTACCTATGTCAAACTTTCATTATGTGTGTTTGTTTAAAGATATTTAGTAAAATCTTGATAGGTGCTTTTTAAATAATTTATGATCAAAAGGGGGAAAAACTCTTGAGACTTAAAAAAAAGTTTAATCTCTGCAGTTTGAGAGTATAATGATAAAATGCTTTTGAGACTTGAGTTATAAATTTTTCCTTGATGTGACTCTTTTAGATTGTAGGGTATTTGTCCTCATTAATTCTGGGAATTAAAAAATATATTTCTTTGAATATAGTAGCTAGGTTCTTTCCTTTCCATTTTTGGTATCCACCAGAAAAATCTGTTATTCTGAGGCATCCTCTTCTAGATACATCTTGAGACTAGTAACATTTCCCCTGTCTTGCCATCATATTTTGGTAGTTAACATTGAACAAACATTTATTAAGTGCTTACTACATGTAAATCACTGAGCAAGATACTGAGAGAAACACACTGTTTAGATGAAATATAATCTTTGTTCTCACAGAACTTAAAGTCTTAGAAGGGATAAGTTAAATACTGGTAACTATAAAACACAATACCATAGTAAAAATCACTTGGAGATGTAGAATAAAGTGCTAAGAGAAAGTTCTATTAAGTTATTGGATTGAACTTCTATTTTTTTTTTCCATTGCCAGATTTGTTACACTGTGCCATTCAGTTTTGGGCTGCTTCCAATTACATTTTCACAGAATTGCAGAGTTGGAAAGGACCTCAGAATTCCTATCTAATTCAATATCTACCTGACTAGGAATCCCTTCTAAAATATTCTTGACATATGGTCATCCAGTGGTATCTAGGAATTTTGGTGCAAATTTAGTTGGAGGGTAGAGCTGGAAGGGGGTGGGAAGATGGAGGATAGACCAAGAAAGGGAATATTTGCTTTGAGAGAAAAGGTCTCATGGGAAGAGAGAGGAACTCAGGAGAAGTAAAGGGAAAGGGATTCCAAGAAAAACCTCACATGCAGAGACTCTGGGGCATTATTGTAGACTGCAGAGGGAAGGAGCAGGGAACAGGGCTAGGCCCAGCAAGGGGAAACATAGGTTGTGGAAAGGCATACTGATCAGGAGCCTTGCTCCCTCGTGAAAGGCATGACAACAGTCTCCAAGTCTGATGCAAAGTGAAATACAGCAAGCATTCTGTATTTATTGGGTATCCTAGTAGAGGGACAGGCCTAAAAACCCTTATACCCTTCTGACACAAGTTAAGAGTGCTCTCCATCTCTTTTGTCTTTTCTGTTATTTTCACATTGAGGTATTTCTCCCTTTTCTCCCTGTTGCTCTGAAAGAACACTTCCCTCTCCCAGATCATCTTTAGATCAGGGTTTTTGGTTTGGCCCTCTTTGAGGAACACCAGGCTGCACTTCAATCATGGAACACAGGTGTACAACTGAAATGTAAATATTAGGCACTCAATAAAAATCATTGCAAAATTCTTTTTGCTTTCTATGCTTGAAGGAAATGAGATCTTTGGGCTTTTGTTGGTTTTGCTAATGGTTCCTCTGGAGACCTGTTGTATCAAAACTACTTTGGGAAGTGGGGAAGAGTGCAGTGTTTTACTATAGAGTTGTCATTTCCTTTCCCCCTTTGTTATTATCTTGAGAGACAGCTAGTCTCAATCTTCCCATTCTTCCTGCTTTTCTTACCAAGCGCTACATTTATTTGCCCATTTTCCTTCTCTTCCTTTTCCATCTCAAGTCTTTGTCCATCTTGTCCTCCTCCTCATCTCTATTTAAGTCCATAACCTACCTTCCATTCAACTTTAGCATTCTTTTCAAATCTTTATCCTCATTTTGCTCCTATTTATCCATTATGTTGTTCTTCAGACGTTTTATTTGTATATTACTCTTAGGAATCCCATTTGGGATTTTATTGGCAAAAATACGACAGTGGTTTTGCCATTTCTTTCTCCAGCTCACTTCACAGACATGGAGACTGAGGCAAACAAGGTTAGGTGACTTTCCCAGGGTCACACAGTTACTAAGTCTGATTTTGAGGTCAGATTTTAACATGGGAAAATAAGTCTTCTTATTCCAAGGTCACTGCACTCCTCCCCACTTCCAAGGTCAAAACTCTATCTACTGTACCACCTAGCTGCCAATTTATCCATTATACATTTGCTTTAGTCCTTCCCTTTATGTTTTACCTTTGTTCTAGATTATCTCTTTCCTTTTAAATGTCCTCTCCTTAAATTACATCCCTGACTTAATATTTTGTGTGTGTGTGGGGGGGCAGTGAGGGTTAAGTGACTTGCCTAAGGTCACACAGCTAGTAAGTGTCAAGTGTCTGAGGCTGGATTTGAATTCAGGCCCTCCTGAATCCAGGGCTGATGCTTTATCTACTGCACTACCTAGCTGCCCCCTCATGACTTAATAATTTTTAAAAATATTCATTCCTTTTCTGTTTGTTTTCTTGGCTTAGCAGTTCTTTCATTACCTTTCCCTGCCACTGTATTGTTTTTGGATTTCAAACTTGATTATCTTCAGATCTTAGATGGCTACTCACTATATCACAAATGTATAGACATGAGTAGTTATTGACTATAACCTCTTTATTTTACAGATGAGGAAACTGATGTTCAGAGAGAGTGTGACTTATCCAAGGTCATATAAATAGATCTGAGTTATTTTCAACCATTTATTAATTTATTTGGTCCTGGTTTCAGTATTATTTTTAAAATGTCATGATATTTATAAACATAAGAAACCATTAAATTTTTCCTATTGAAAAATCAGAAAAAGTGAGAATTTATATATAAAACCATGGGTCTTTATTACATACACAGCTTGACTTCCAGTATACATTATTTTAATTCTTTTCACTTTTCTTTTTTTCTTTATTTAGAATTTTATCTTCCCAAATTACATGTAAATACAAATTTTGACATCAATTTTTTTTATGAGGCAATTGGATTAAGTGACTTGCTCAGGGTCACACAGCTAGTAAGTGTTAAGTGTCTGAGGCCGGATTTGAACTCAGGTACTTCCTGACTCCAGGGCTGGTGCTCCATCTACTTGTGCCACCTAGCTGCCACCCATGAGGTTGATTCTTGCAACAACAGTAATAGATAACATTTATATAGTACCTTATACCTGACAAAGAATTTTCTTCACAGTAGCCCAGCAAAGTACCATCATTTTTACCATCATTATCATCAATCAATCCTCCTCATCATCAATCAAACCTCATCTTCATCAATTAGATGTCCTAGCATCAAACAATCCTCCTCAATAAATTCTCATCTTCATCCAATCATCATCAATCCATCAATCAATCAGTCCTTCATCATCATTAACACCATTTTACATTACTCTTGCCTCTGCTTTTTATGCTTCTCTAGGGACTTGTATTAAAAGTCAGATTTTCTATTCAGTTCAAGTCTTTTTATCACAAATACCTGAAAGTCCTCCTTTTCATTGAAGTCCCATTTCTTCCCCTGAAATATTATACTCAGTTTTGTTGGGTAGGTAATTCTTGGTTATAATCTCAATTCCTTTGCCTCTGGAATATCATATTCCATGCCCTCTGATCCTTTAATGTAGAAGCGGCTATATCTTGTGCTACCCTGACTGTGGCTTCCACAGTACTTGATTTTTTTCTTTCTGGCTGCTTGCAAAAATTTTCTCCTTGACTGGGAGCTCTGGAATTTGGCTATAATATTTCAGATAGTTTTCATTTTAGGATCTCTTTCAGGAGGTGATTGGGGATTCTTCCAATTCTATTTTACCTTCTGTTTCTAGAATATCAGGCAATTATCCCTGACAAACTCTTGGAAGATGAATGTCTAAACTCTTTCCTTGATCATGGTTTTCAGGTAGTCCAATAATTTCAAATTCTCTCTCCTGATCTATTTTCTAGGTCAGGCTGTTTTTCCAAGAAGATATTTTCACATTGCCCTCTATTTTTAAAAAAATTCATTTGGATTTGCTTTATTGAGTCTTGGTTTCTCATAAAGTTACTAGCTTCCATTTGTTTAATCCTAATTCTTAGGTAATTATTTTCTTCAGAGAGCTTGGTTCCATTGGCTTTTAAAGCTGCCAACATTTTTTTTCATGACTTTCTGCATCACTCTCAGTTTTTTCCTCTACCCCCTTACTTTACCTTCAAAATCCTTTTCAAGTGCCTCTATGGCCTGAAACCAATTCATATTTTTCTTGGAAGCTTTGGATCTAGAAGCCCTGATGTTGCTATCTTCTTCTGAGGGTGAACCTTGATCTTCCTTGTCACTAAAGAAACTTTCTATGGTCCACATCTTTCTCTGTCTGCTCATCTTGCCTGTCCTTAACTTGACTTTTGATTCCTTCTTAATGTGGAGCACTGCTTCCAGGCTGCACTGTCCCAAGCTTCAGAGGGTCCCAGGTGGTAGAGTGTAAGGAGAGGCACCTCTTCTTAAAAATAACTCTAGGCCTACTTGCTCTTCAACCAGAAGACAATTTTTTTAATTTTCTGGGTTGATAGCTAGGGTGAGCCTGTGCCCCTCTTCAACCTGGGCCACCTCCACTCAAAGCTTCTTCCTGGTCCCCAGAAGGGGTAAAATAATGGAGTTCCACCTGAGTGCTAGCAGAGACCCCTGTAATCTCCCCCTGGCCAACCACTCAGCCTTCTGACCAGACTCTGAGCTTAGTTCCAGACGATGCTGGCACTGCAGCTGATTCAGAGGCTCCAGAGGTCTCTTTCTCTGGCTCAGTCTACCTGGGGCTATATCTGTGTCAGCTCAACCTTGGGGTTGGTTCCACTCCCACCCTAGCATAGCAGCCCCCTCCTGCCAGCCTTCTAAGCTGTCTTTGGCTGGAAAAGAATCTCACCGCATCCTTTTGTGGGTTCTGTTGCTCCAGGTATTTCTTATGGCATTATTTGAAGGGATTTGGAGGGATTTGTGGGAGAGCTCTGAGGAGTCATTGCTTGTACTCTATCATCTTGGCTCCAACTTCCAGTACATATTAAATTTAACACAGTAATATTAAAACTCTTCCATTTGTTTGAGTCTCCTTCTATATCTCCTTTCACTTTCATCTATTTTTGAAGATTGGGACTTTTTCTTCTCTTTTTTGACATCATTACTACTGTTTCTCAACCTCATCTCTCAAGAGAAGTCTTCTTTTAGACCTAACATCTAGACTAGGAACTTGGAGTGATTTTACTTTAAAATCTGGGCTCACACATAGTTGTGCATCCTGACCAAGTCACTGTAACCATTGTATGCTTCAGCTTCCTCATCTGTAAATGGGGTATACAATAGTATCTCTATCCTAGTGTTGTTGTAAAGATTAAATGAGATAATATTTGTAAAGTGTTTTGGTTTTTTTTCAAACCGTAAAGTACCTCCTAAATGTTAGTTTTAGCTAGCAATTAAATAATATAGTAATAAAATATTCATACAATTGGCTGGTGTCTGTAAATGGTATATCTAATTCCCATACCTATTATCTATTTATCACCTCTCTGCCAAGAAGTAGGAAGAATACTTTTTATTGGTTCTTTATGGAGTTGTGATTACTTGTTGCATTAATCAGAGTTAAGTTCTTCAATTTACAATGTGGAGACAATAAATTGTTTTCCATGTTCTGCTCACTCACTCTAATATACATAATATAAGTCCTCCTAGGGTTTATCTGAATCTATCTCTAATCCTTTTTAATGTCACAATATTGTATTGTAATCCTATAAGTAATGTCAACAATTTCCCTAATTTCTGGACACTCTATTTTGTTTATAATTCTTTGAAACAACAAAAAAGTACTACTATAAATATTTTTTATATATGTTCTTTCTTTTTATCTTTGATCTTTGTGGAGTATATGGCTACTAGAGGTATTGTTGGGAGAAAAATGAATTTAGGAATATAGTTCCTAATAACTTTCTAGAAGGACTGAACCAATTCACAACTCCTCCACCCATACATTAGTGAGCCTATTTTTCGATAGTCCCTTCAAGAATTGTCACTATTTTTATCACTGTTGCTAATCTGCAACAATGCCCCCCCACACCCCCGCCCAGTTAGTCTGTTTCCTTTTGAAATCTAACAGCATTTTGCTTCACTATGAATATTTGTTACCAGGGGATTTTCTTTTCTTTTTCAGTTAGGTTAGGTCAGAGAGAGGAGATATTTAGTAGGTATTACATAAATGTGAAGTTTCTTCTATCTCTTCATATATCTATTGGGGAGTTGATAGGTTCTATATGGCATAGATATTGTTAAACCTAATGATCTACCAGACTCCAGTTTTCCCCTGTATTTTTGTGAAATATACTTTAACAAATATAAATATTCTTGACCTATAATTCTGATATCTTTGGTTTAGCAAACACAAATTTTTTTGTCCTCAATTATTGTTTTTTTATTGTGTACCTAATATTACACAGATTGAACTTTTCCATTTGATGATTACTACAAAGACAAGGTGGAACCAGCTCATACTGGACCTTGAGAATTGATTGTTAAATTTTCACTCTAAACATTTACACTTCACATACTCTCCAAGGTTATAAATCAGCATGTAATTTATTGTTTTGTTCATTATCTAGAATAAATAAAGTAATAGAGAAAGTGTTCATAATGTAGATTAATCCTTAAAATGTTGGGGAGAGTGGGGGTAGCTAGGTGGATCAGTTTATACAGCACCAGCCCTAAAGTCAGGAGGACCTGAGTTAAAATCCAACCTCAGACATTAGCTGGGTTACCCTGGATAAGTCACTTAACCCTGATTGCCCTCTTCAAAAAAGTGGTGTGGTGTGTATTTTTTTCCCAGGAGAGCTGGGTGTTTAAAACATTTATGAGGCAGACCCATGATTATCACCTTGTAGCATAGTTTGATATTTAGTGTATTGTTTCATTGCCATTTTTCATTATTTCCCTTTGCAATTCTGGAGCTTTTGGTTCCTTCAGATAAATTTTGTCATGATTTTGTTTAGTTCTTTAAAATAACCTTAGGGAATTTTAGTTGATAAGGCATAAAATCTGCAAGTTGATTTAAATACTATTGACATATTTTATTACATTGTCATAGCTGAACTGAAAAATAATTACACACATGTTATATGTATGTATATATAATGGTATGTGTATGTGTATACATACATATAGATATGTGTGTGTGTGGTGTGTGTGTGTGTGTGTGTGCATAAAACCTATTTCTTGGTAGCTATGCTCAGATATTTAACAGATTCTGTAGTAATTTATGAATTTTTCTTTTCTACTGCTACTTGCTGGATTCAATTGGTAGTATGTAGGGAAGACTGATAATATGTGTAGGTTTATTTTGTATCTTGCAAATTTGCTGAAATTATTCATTATTTCACTTAAATATTAGTTGACTAAGGTTCTCTGAGTAAATAATCATATAGGCTACAAAAATAAATAATTTGCCTTCCCTTTTTGCTTAAGCTTATTCCCTAAATCTCTTTTTTCTTGTCATTACTATTGATATAATTTATAGCATTAAATTAAAAAAATATTTTAGTAACAAAGAAAAATCTTGCTTTTACCCTAGTATCTTGAATTCCAAGGCCCCCTGTTTCTCCATTAAACTTAATTCCAGGTCTTTGTTTTATTTTTTAATTTCACTTTTTGCTGTGAATGAAAATTCATATTGTCTTCCATTCCTCCTGTGGGTGAGGAGGAGATGTGTGGAATGTATAAAACCTTTGTTATGAGCATATGTAATAAAACAAAACAAATTCCTGAATTGCCCACATCCAAAAAATAAAGTTTTATTATGAAACCTGAATCAATCATGTCCATTTCCAATGAGTGGCAGAAGGCTTTATCATAGGTACTTTCAGGATTAGGGTTGATCATTGTTTTGATAAAAGTTTTTAAACCTGTCAGAGTGGTTCGTAAGTGTGATTATGTTATTATTATATAAATTGTTCTCCTGGTTCTACTCACTTCTTTATGGAATGTTCATACAGGCCTTGGAACATAAGCTACGAAGTAAGTTCCAGTCAGTTTTTTCTCTTCTGAATTTCATTTTCATTATATGCTGTTTTGTCCTTTCGATTTCTGCCCTCTGTCTTTTTAATCAAGTTAGCTAAAAGTTTATCAATTTTCCTAGTCTTTTCAAATGATCAGCTTTTAATTTTCTTTATCATTTCTATAGTATTTTCTGTCCAATTTATTTTGCTTCCCATTTTCATTTATTTTGTGATTTTAAAAATTTATTTTCAGGTTCCAAAACTTTAAATGCATTATTTGGTTAATTCGATCCCTTTTCTATTTTGTTAATGTATCTTTTAGGGATGTAATTTTTTCTTCTGATGACTGCAATAAACTACAACCCAGATAATTTGTTATTCTTTATCATAATCATTTTCTTTTATGTAATTATTATTTATTTCTATGCTTTATTCTTTGACCCACTCATTATTTAGAATTTAATTTTTAAGTCTACATTTGGAGCTATGTCTTTTGTGTTTATTCCTGAATTGATTGTTATTTTTATTGTGTTATGCTCTATAAAAGATGTGCTTACTACTTCTGGCTTTTTAATTTTGTGTGGAATATATCTGACAACTAAAAATATGGTTCAAATTTTGCAAAAGTTCTATGTGGTCCTGAGAAATACGTATCTTTTTAGTGGTTCTAGCTTAGAAGATATCATAAGTCTTCTAGCTCTAGTTTCTCCAGCTATTTCTTTGACCCTATATCTTCACTTTTGTTTATCTTTATGCTATTTTTGTCCAATTCCAAGAGACAGACATTAAAAGTCTCCTATTATTCTTGCTTTACTAGGTATGACTTCTGGATCTCTCTCTCTCTCTCTCTCTCTCTCTCTCTCTCTCTCTCTCTCTCTCTCTCTCTGCAGAAAAGGAGTTGGGAACTTTTAGAGATTTGATGTACAGCACCAAATTTACTCATCTGTGCCAGAACACTAGAAAACATCAAAATTTGCTTGACAAAAATGATGGGAAAATTCAGAAGCTGCTAAAGAAGAAAAATGAGAACTCCACAGGGTTCACCAGCAGGATAGTGCAAAAATCCCTGAGATTTGAGTGGTTAGAAGGAAGATATATATACCGGAGAGTTAGACTGTGAAGGGGGGCTGACAAAATTAAGGAGGGACTCTGGAGACTAGAGACGCTGAAAGGAGGCTGGAAGATTAAGAGAACAGAAGGACATGGAGAGCTAGGAGAATGGAAGGAGAAGTCAGTGAGAGAGAAACACAGGGGTTCAGGTGGTGGCAGTAAAGAGAGAAAAGTTAGTTGCAGGGGAGATGGACAAGTGAAAGGGGCTTGTAGTTAGAAGAAAGGAGCTGAATAATGAAAGTGAATATACCCTAAGGGCAAGCAGCAGCAAGGGCCCTAATTGTATTAAAAGCAGACAGGTTGTATATTTGCATTTCTTAATCCTTATCTCTTACATTTATTTTTATAAATAAACTCTGCTTTGATTATTAGTTGAGTCTTCTTAATCTTTTGGCTTATAAATTTGGAGCATTGTGGAGAAATTTTTAAATGCCCTATATTAACATAATAGCAGTCAGATAGCCAGTGAGACAATAGTCCCAGATTAAGTACCCCAGTCAGATTAGGCCCCCCAAATTAGACCATTAAGTAAAAATATTTCCGCATTTGAATGGTGACTGTGGCAGGACTTATGGCCCAATTTAATAATTTTTCTAAACTTATAATTTTTCATATAGTTATAAATTTTCCATATAAGTCCAATAATATACTTTTTTCAGACTAATTTTCTAGCTAATAATTAATTTTTTTACAGGTGTAATGTTGACACATGCATTGCCAGAGCTAGGTCAGTGTTTGGAAGGCTCAGAAAGTATGGGGGAAGAAGTAATAATCCACTTACCATATTGAAGGTCTACATAGGTGTTCTGTTGACCCTCATTGCTGTATGTCTGTGAAGCCTGGGCAGTCCCGAATTACTTCCATTTCAATTATCTTAGGAAGATTCTGATGACCACTTGGGCAGGATAAGGTACTGGACACTGAGATCCTCTATCAAACTGAGTTGCCAAGCATTCAAACTCTACTGTAGAGAGCACAACTCTGATGGGCTGACCATATTGTTAAAATGCCAAATGTATGTTTGCCTAAAAAGACTCTGTTATGGAGAACTCAACAGCAAGCAAGCACTCACACAGAAGTTAAGAGGAAGTGATACAAATACACTCCCAAGGCTCCTCTGAAGAACTTTGGAATTAATTTGTGAGACACAGGAGGCACTAACAAAGGACTACCCAGCATGGATGTGCTCATATCAAAGAAGATATTGTACTCTACGAGCAAAGCAGAATTGCAGTAGCTCAAAAGAAACATGAGATGTACAAATTTAGACATCTTGCTCCACCAAATGTCCATTTGTACTCTTTGTGCCCAAACTGTGGCAGAGCATTTTGAGATTGTATGGTCTGATCAGCCACAGTTGTACCTTGATTCCAACATGACAATGCCATTTTGGTCTTCTCTGAGCATAAAGGACATCAACCAAACAACCAATCTATATCTGGCAATTCAGTTAATTTTTCCTTTATTAATCAATTATTATGGCATTTGGATCATGTTAATATTTTTGTTGATTTATTATCCATGGTTTACCTTTGATATAATGATATTTCCTCATTTATCTTCTATATTGTGAATTTTTTTATTTGTCTGAATAGCAAGGTGCAACTTCTGCTTTGGGGGGATTTAACCTTTTCCTTTGATTTTTTTCAGCCAAGCAGTTAAAAATTTCCCATTTCTTCTAGCCTTCAACTGTTTTTTTGTTTTGGTTTGGTTTTCTGCATCTTTTTCTTTTAAAAGATATCATTACTTTCTTCCCATATAAATTTTTCTTGCTTTCTGCATATCTAAATGCTTTTAGAAGTTTATTATTATGGTAGGAATTGCTCTGTTCATGGGAATAATTTTAGGCATTAGACTACTGATTGTGGCAGTTTTAATTTTATACCCTCCTCTTCCCAAGAACACTTTTCACCCATTTGCCATGCAATTGTACTCTATGAGTTTATGTCCTCCTGTCTTTTTGGGTGACAATTTCCCCAAGAACTTTAATTCTTTTCTTCCAAGTCAAGATCTTACCAATAGAAGTCCTTTAGTGCATGCAGAGGGGTATAATCTAGGTCAAAGTCTTTTCCCTATCTTCCTGATTTGACTTTTCACAAAATCCTGACCCTACTTTGGGTCTGGGCAGCAAAACAGTCAATATTTAAAAAAATATATAGGATGGGGGCGGCTAGGTGGTGCAGTGGATAAAGCACTGGCCCTGGATTCGGGAGTACCTGAGTTCAAATCTGGCCTCAGACACTTAACACTTACTAGCTGTGTGACCCTGGGCAAGTCACTTAACCCCAATTGCCTCGCTAAAAAAAAATATAGGATGATTCACTGATAATGAAAAGGAGATGAAGGAAATTATTAGATACTCATTTGCCCTACTATATGTAAACAACATGGAAAACTTAAAAAGCTGAAAAATATTTTATATAAATATTCTAGTTGGAGATCCAGTATACTATTGCTGGCCACAGTTCCTATTAGCTAGCTGGCAGAATTTGAAGGTTGAGGGTCACAGAATTGTAGGCTACCCTAAGAGTTGAAGCCTTGCATTTGTTACTTACTCATAGGTCTCAGACTAGGCTGGGCCCTGAATCTAAGATCCTACTCTGGTGTCAGAGCCATACTGCTGAAACTTACCTATGTTTATGCTTCTTGCCCAGTATACAACCTTAAATCCATCATTTCTCCACATCCTAGTATATGCTTTAGGTCTGCTGTACTGATACATAGACCTCTTCATCCTCAATCTTAACTCCTTCTACCACCCAGCTTTTGTGTAAAAATGGCAGATATGATGGTTGGCTAATATTCCTCTTGCCTGCATAGTCTCTGTGCCTCAGGTCCAACCCTTTTGAACTGGGAAACACTTCTGGCCCAAGCAAGCAGCTACAGTCTACTGTTCAGTCTCAATATACCTTCTAGTAAGAATAGTCCCCCAGTCTCTATAGAGCTCTTTTGTTTACTGACAAATATTACTCATTTTTTAAAAAATAAACATTTTCTTTTAAAATTTTGAGTTCCAATTTCATCCTTGCTTTCCTCTTTCCCCTCCTCCCTCCCTGAGACAGCAAGCAATGTAGATAGAAGTTATGCATAGGCAATTATGTGAAAGATAACCATATTGTTCCATTTCATACAAGAAAACGTCAAATAAAAGAAAAAAGTAAAAGAAAAAGTGAAAAATAGCATGCTTCAACCTGGTGTTCAATAAATATCAGTTCTTTCTTTGGAGGTGGATAGTATGCTTTATCTGTAGTCCTTTTGGATTGTCTTGGATCATGTGATTGTTGAGAGTAGGTTAAGTTCTTCAGCAAACAATATTGCTGTCATTGTGCACAATCACAATATTCTCCTGTTTCAGGTCTTGTGTGGGCTGATGAGGAGTGCAGAATGAGCAGAACCAGAAGAAACATTGTACACAGTATCATCAACATTTGTGTGTTGATCTACTGTTGATGGACTATATTCTTCTCACCAATGCAATGGTACAGAAGAGTTCCAGGGAACTCATGATGGAAGAGGCTCTCCAAATCCAGGGAAAATTAAAAAAGAACTGGGGAGGTATAGATGCTGACTGAACCATACTATTTCTTTTGTTTTTGGTGCTGGTGTTGTTGTTTTTCTATTTTGAGGTTTTTCCTCATTGCTCTAATTTTTCTCTTATAACATGACTAATGCAGAAATATGTTTAATGTTTTATATACATACATACATACATACATACATACATATATATACATACATACATATATATATATATATATATATATATATATATATATATATATATATATATATCAGATTACCTGCTGTCTAGGGGAGGGGAGAGGGAGGGAAGGGAGGGAGAAAAATCTGAAATTGAAAAGCTTGTATGAACAAAAGTTGAGAACTATCTTTACATGTAATGGAAAAAAAGAAATAAAATACTTTATTAAAAAAAATATTCTCCTGGTTCTACTCACTTTACCATACATCAGTTCATATATATCTTTCTATGCCTTTCTGAAATCACCCTGTTTGTCATTTCTCATTACTATTCCATCACAATCATATACCACAGCTTATTTAGCCATTCTCTAATTGATGGACATTCATTTCATTCAAAAAGAGCTGCTATAAATGTTTTTGTATAAATATAACCCTAGATTTTTCAATATGACTCAATGTGTTTGAATAGTGTGGGAGAACTGAAATGTATTACTTTCTATAATTTCTATTATCTTTGCTGGTCTCCCAAGTCCTTTGTTTTTAGAAAGATATTGCTTATCATATTAAAACATCCTATTTATTCCTATATTTTTCATGTTTTAAAATATTTTATTTCCAAATTACATGTGAAATTTTTTTGAAAAATTTTTTTGAAGAAATTTGAGATTTAAATGCCCTTCTTCCCTTCAGTCCCAGCCCCCTTCCCTGCTCTTTGAGAAGAAAAGCAATTTGATATCAATTATACATGTGAAGTCTTGCAAAACATTTTCATACTAGGCATGTTGCAAAAGAAAAGAGGGAACAAAAAAATAAGAAAAAATTTAACAAAATTAAAAGTATGCTTCAAGATGAATTTAAAGTTCATAAATTCATTCTCTGGAGGCAGATAGCATTTTTCACCAAGGGTTCTTTAGAATTGTCTTGGATAATTGTATTGATCAAAGTAGCTAAGTCTTTCACAGTTGATCATGCTTATAATATTGTTGTTACTGTGTATAATGTTGCGGTTCTGCTTACTTCATTTTGAGTGAGCTCAGATAAGTCTTCCCAAGTTTTTCTAAAACCATCCTGCTTATCATTTCTTTTGGCACCATAGTATCCCATCACAATAATATACTACAACTTGTTAAGTCATTCCCCAATTGATGGACAACCAATCAATTTCCACTTCTTTTCAACCACAAAAAGAGCTGCTATAAATATTTTTATACTTATAGGCCCCTTTCCATTTAAAAAATCTCTTTGTGATATAGACTTAGTAGTGGTATTGCTGGGTCAAAGGGTTTTATACCCCTTTTGGTGTAGTTTCAAATTGTTCTCCAGAATGTTTGAACTAGCTCATAATTCCACCAATAGTACATTGGTGTCCCAATTTTTCCACATTCCCTCCAGCATTTTTCATTTTCCTTTTCTATCATGTTAGCCAGTCTGATACATGTGAAGTGGTATGTCAGATTTTGTGTTACTTTTGATGAAAAAAATTTCTCTAAGTAATAGTGATTTAAAGCATGTTTTCTCATGTGACTAGTGATAACTTTGATTTCTTTCTTCTCAAAACTACCTTTCATATCTTGTGGCCACTTATCATCTAGGGAATGACTCTTAATTTTATGGATTTGACTAATTTCTCTACATATTGGAGAAATGAGGCCTTTATTAGAGAAATTTGCTATAAAATATGTTTTCTAGTTTCCTACATCCCTTCTAATTTTGAGTTCATTAGTCTTATTTGTGCAAAATATTTTTTTAATTTCAGGTAATCAAAATTACTTATTTTATATCCCATGATCTTCTCTCTCTCTCTCTCTCTCTGTCTCTCTGTCTGTCTGTCTCTCTCTCTCTCTCTCTCTCTCTCTCTCTCTCCCCCTCCCTCCCTCCCTCTCTCCCTCTCTGTCTTTTGTTTTGTTATAAATTCTTCAATTATCTGTGTGTCATATGAAGAGTTCTTACCCCCAAAGCTTGTATCTTCTAATCATTCTAGAGGACAATTTTGAACTATGTCCAAGGGACTAGAAAACTGTACATATTCTTTGATCCAACAATACCACTGATAGGCCTATATCTCAAAGACATAAAAAATGGAAAAGCATCTATTTGTACAAAAGTTTATAGCAGCTCTTTTTGTGATGGGCTAAGAATTGGAAATCAAGGGATACCTATCAATTGGGGAATGCTAAATAGTTCTGTTGCATATGATTGTGAGAGAATATTATTATGCTATAAGAAATGACAAGCAGTATGATTTCAGAAAAACTTGGGAAGACTTACATAAACTGATGAAAGTGAAGTGAGGAGAACCAAGAGAACATTGTACACAGTAGCAACAATATTGTTTGATGAAGAACCATGAATGGCTTAGCTATTCTCAGCAATACAATGATCTAAGATGATCCCAAAGGACTAATGATGAAGCATACTATCTGCCTCCAGAGAAAGAGCTGATATTATTTGAATACAGACTGAAACATGCTATTTTTCTTCTCTTCTTCCTTCCTTCCTTCCTTCCTTCCTTCTTTCCCCCCTCCCTCCCTCCCTTCCTTCCTTTCTTTCTTCTTGTACAAAATTATTAATATGGAAATGATTTACATCATTATGTAAATATAACCTATATCTGTTTGTTTACCATCTCAGGAGAGAGGAGGGGGAGGGAGAAAGGAATGGAATGTGAAACTCAAAACTTAAGAAAAAAATTTTAATTGCTTTGACATTAATTGGTGGAAAAATAAAATTATATATACAGCACATGTATGTACACACAATACAATGTATGTGCACACACATCAATAAATACATATGCATACATGCACATACATGCACATACATATACACATAACATACATATATGATCTTTGGCTTTATAAAATACTAGATCAAGTTCAAATACTATATTATTATAGTCATTTATTACTATCTATTTGTCTGCCCAATCAATTCTACTCATTAGCACTCTATTTCTTAGCCAGTACTAGATTGTTTTAATGATTACTATTTTATAATGCACTTTGCAATTCAGATTGTTAGGTGGGCCTTCACATTTTTTTTTCACTGATTTGTTTGATATTCTTGACCTGTGCTCTTCCAGATGAATTTTGTTATTATTTTTTTCTAGCTCTATAAAATAATTCATGCAATTTGATTAGCATGGCACTGAACAAGTAAATTAATTTAGGTATAATTGCCAAGTTTATAATGTTGGCTTGACCTACCCATGAGACAATTAAAATTTCTCCATTGTTTATATCTGACCTTTACTTGTCTGAAAGAATTTTGTAAGTGTATTCATATAATCCCCAGGTTTGTTTTTTGACAGGAAGACTTCCAAGTATTTTATATTGTCTGGAGTTATTTTAAATAGAATTTTTCTTTTTATCACCTGCTGCTATGTTATGTTTGGTAGTGTGTAGAAATGCTGATGATTTATGTCAGTTTATTTTATATATTGAAACTTTGATGAAGTTGTTAATTGACATCAAGTAGTTTTTTAGTTGATTCTATAGGGTTCTTTAAGTGTACCATTATACCATCTGAAGATGATAGTTTTGTTTCCATAATGCCTGTTTTTATTCCTTCAATTCCTTTTTGTTGTCTTATTGTTGTAGCTAGGATTTCTAAAACAATATTATAAAATAGTGATAATAATGGACATCATTCCCTGATCTTACTGGGAAGGCTCCATGTTTATCCTCATTACATATGAAGGCTTCATCTTGTTTTTAGACAGTTAGTACTTATCATTTTAAGAAAGTCTCCATTTATTCCTATGATTTCTAATATTTCTTTAAAAATATGGGGACAAGGGGCAGCTAGGTGGCTCAGTGGATAGAGCACCAGCCCTGGATTCAGGAGGACTTGAGTTCAAATCCGGCCTTCAGGGGGACAGCTAGGTGGCACAGTGTATAGAGCACCGGCCCTGGATTCAGGAAGACCTGAGTTCAATTCCAGCCACAGATCCTTGACACTTACTAGCTATATAACTCTGGGCAAGTCACTTAACCCTCACTGCCCCACAAAAACAAACAAACAAACAAAAAATCAGGCCTCAGACACTTAACACTTACTAGCTGTGTGACCCTGGGCAAGTCACTTAACCCCAATTGCCTCACCAAAAAACACAAACAAAAAATATTGGGGCATCTAGGTGGCACAGTGGATAAAGCACTGGCCCTGGATCCCAGATCTGAGTTCAAATTCATCCTCACACACTGGACACTTACTAGTTGTGTGACCCTGGGCAAGTCACTTAACCCTCATTGCCCCCCACAAAAAAAAATAAGAATGGGTATTGTATTGTATATTGATATAATCATAAGATTTTTGTTGTTTTTGTTATTGATGTGATCAATTGTGCTGATAGTTTTCCTAATACTGAACCACTCCTGCACTCCTGGTATAAATCCCACCTGGTCATAGTATATGATCTTTATGATATATTGCTGTAGATCTCTTTGCTATTGTTTATTTTTTTTGCACTTATAAATATTAAGGAAATTAGTCAATAGTTTTCTTTCTCTGTTTTTATTTTCCCTGGTTTGGTGCAAAACCATATTTACATTGTAAAAGGAATTTGGTAGAGCTCACTTGCCTATTTTTTCGAATAGCTTATAATTTATTTGAATAATTTGATTTTTAAATGTTTAGAGAATTCAATTGTAAATGGTCTTGGGAATTTTCTTAGGAGCTCATTGATTACTTATTTCAATTGGTTTTTCAAAGATAGGATTTCAATTTTCCAGCCAAACACAGCTTAGAAGTTCAGCAGGAGGAGGCTGCTGTGCCAGGGGTGGGAGTGGAGCCCAATACCATGGTCACACTGACACAGATTCAGACTCAGGCTGACTGCCAGGCTCTGGCCAAGGAAACACAGATCTAGCCCTAGGATGCCCACGTAGACCAGTGCCGATCCAACACAGATCCAGCCCCAGGCAGACCACACCAGAAAAATTTACCGCCAAAGCCTCCGAATCTGCTACAGCACTGGCATCTTCTGGAACTAAGCTCATGGTGAGAGGGTTGAGTGGTTAGCCAGGGGGGAGATTATAGGGGTTCCTGCTGGAGCCGAGGTGGAATTCAGTTGTTCTATCCCAGCTGAGAACCAGGAAGCAATCTTTAGTGGCAGTGCATGTGGGGGAGGGGCACTGGCTCACCAGAACTATCAACCGCAGCAAACAAAATTTTCTTGCCTGGTTGAATAGTGTAATGTTTAAAATCTAAATGTGGGTTCTAATCTGACCCCCGCTCCCCCCCAGTTTTTTTTTGGGGGGGGGAAGCTGGCTAAAATCACTGATAAATTCACTAAGAGTTTAGGCTTTTAAGGATTTATTAAAATATATTAGAAGTTAGTGAAGAGAGAGAGAGAGAGAGAGAGAGAGAGAGAGAGAGAGAGAGAGAGATTGATTGAGAACAGATTCCTTATAGCATGGAAAATTATAGCTTATATTCAGTATAGCCAGAGAGAAAAAAACAAAAAACCTTCCTTTTCTAGCAGCCCACGTGAAGTTCTGTTACTAAGTGGATGTCTGAACAAAAAGTGGGACTCTCCTTTCTTTCTCCCCATCTGCTACCACGTGCTGTTCCTCAATGAAAAGAGAGAAAATACAGTGAGCTAACCTCTGCTTCCTAGTTCCTGTCTCCCTCCCCAAAAGGGGAGGTCCTTCAAGCTAATTGGTCAAGAGTGGTCTCTTGCTGAAGTTAGTAGTCCACAGACTCTGAGAACAACACATCACTCAGGGCCAGCCAGGTGTGGTCTCCATCCGATCACCCTTAAGGAAGTACTCAGTCAGTTTCTCAGTCTCTCCTAATTCAAAAAATTCTAAATAAATTTTCAGGTGGGGCCCCTGGGCATCTGTCAAATCCCATTATGTTATCACAATAGCAAGTAAGCTTGAGGTTGTTTACAGACAAAAGAACAGGCCAGGTGAGTGAAGGACCTGCCCCTCCTTAAATTGAATCACCTCAGTCCCCTTGAAACTTGGGACAGTGCATCCTGAAAGCAGTACCCCACTTTAAGAAGGAGTCAAATGTCAAGTTAAAGTCAGACAAGATGAGCAGACAGAGAAGGATGTGGACCATAGAAAGTTTCTTTAGTGACAAGGAAGATTGAAGTGCACCCTCAGAAGAAAATAACAATATCAGTTCTCCTAGATCCAAAGCTTCCAAGAAAAAAATATGAATTGGTCTCATGCCATAGAGGCACTCAAAAAGAACTTTGAAGATAAAGTAAGAGAGGTAGAGGAAAAAATGAGAGTGATGCAGGAAAGTCATGGAAAAAAAAGTTGGCAGCTTTAAAAGCCAAATGGAAAAGCTCTCTGAAGAAAATAAGGATTAGGATTGAACAAATGGAAGCTAGTAACTTTATGAGAAACCAAGACTCAATAAAGTAAATCCAAATGAATAAAAAATAGAAGGCATTGTGAAATATCTTCTTGGAAAAACAGCTGACCTAGAAAATAGATCAGGAGAGAGAATTTGAAAATTATTGGTCTACCTGAAAACCATGATCAAGGAAAGAGCTTAGATATCATCTTCCAAGAGTTTGTCAGGGAAAATTGCCCTGATATTCTAGAAACAGAAGGTAAAATAGAAATTGAAAGAATCCACCAATAACCTCCTGAAAGAGATCCCAAAATGAAAACTTCCAGGAATATTATAGCTAAATTTCAGAGCTCCCAGATCAAGGAAAAAAATGTTGTAACCAGCCAGAAAGAAAAAATTCAAGTACTGTGGAGTTACAGTCAGGATAGCACAAGATCTAGCAGCTTCTTCATTAAAGGATCAGAGGGCATGGAATATGATATGCCAGAGGGCAAAAGAACTGGGATGACTACCAAGAATCACCTACCCAGAAAAACTGAGTGTAATCTTTCAGGGGGAAAATGGGACTTCAATGAAAAAGAGGACTTTCAGGTATTTGTGATGAAAAAACCAGAACTGAATAGAAAATTTGATTTTCAAATACAAGCTCCTAGGGAAGCATAAAAAGGTAAATAGGAAAAAAAATCATGAGGGATGTTAAAAGGTAAAACCATTACCCAGTTGATAAATGGTCAAAGGATATGAACAGGCAGTTTTCAGACAAAGAAATCAAAGCTATCTATAGTCATATAAAAATACTCCTAATCATTATTGATTAGAGAATTGCAAAATAAAATGATTCTGAGGTATCACCTCACACCTATCAGAGTAGCAAATATAAGAAAAATGGAAAATATTGAATGTTGGTGGGGATGTGAGAAAGCTGGGATGCTAATCCACTGTTGGTGGAGTTGTGAAAAGATCCAAACATTTTGGAGACCAATTTGGAACTATGACCCCAAAACTACAGAACTGTGTATACCCTTTGATCCAGCAATAACACTGTTGGGTTTATATCCAAAAGATATCCACAAAAAGAGAACAAGACCTATTTGTACAAAAATATTTATAACAGCTCTTTTTGTGGTGGCTAAGAATTGATAATCAAGTGAGTGTCCTTCAATTGGGACACTAAACAAACTGTGTTCTATGATGGTGATGGAATATTATTGTGCTATAAGCAATGACAGGCAAGAGGACTTCAAAAAGGCCTGGAAAGACATGTACTAAATGATGTATTGTGAAGTGAGAAGAACCAAGAAAAGATTGTACACACAGACAGTAATGTTGTTTGATGAGGAACTGTGAATGACTTGACTATTCTCAACAATGCAGTGATTCAAGACAATCCCAAAGGACTAATGATGAAACATGCTATCCACCTCCAAAGAAAGAACTGATATTGATGGAACAGAATGAAGCATGCTATTTTTCACTTTCTTTCATTTTAAAAAATCAAGATTGCCTTGTACAAAATGACAAATATGGTAATGTTCTACATAATTGTTCACGTATAAACCATTTCTGATTGTTTGCCACCTTATGGAGTGGGGAGGGGAGGGAGGGAAAGAGGGATAATATTTGGAACCCAAAACTATAAATAAAAAAAGTTTATTATTTTTTTTAAAAGAGGTTAAAATGTTTACATTCCTACATGGGAAGATGATACATCTAACTCATAAGAATTTTCTCAGGATTAGGACAGATGATAGGAATAAATTTATACAGAGGGCACAGGTGGGAATTGATTATGAAGGGATGATATCTGTAAAGCATTTATTTTTTGTTTATCAATTTTTGTGGGGTGCTCAGGGCTGGGAGGCATGCTTGGGGTTGCAGAGGTAGTGAGTGTCTTGTGTCTGAGGCCTGATTTGTGCTCTGGTCCTCCTGGGTCCAGGGCAGGTGTTTTGTCCACTGTGTCCCCTAACTGCCCCATGATGACATCTTCAGGGTAAAATTGAAGGGGGGAGAAGATTGCACTGGGGGAGGGGGAAGGGGAGAGGTAGCATAGGGTGAAATCCCACATGAAAGAAGCAGGAAAGGGCTTATGGAGTAGGGGGGGCGAGATGGGGGAGGTGTGAGGCAGTGAATGAGCCTTACATTCACCAGAATTGACTCAAAGACCTTACTCTCATCAGAGTTGACTCAAGGAGGGAAAGACATACACACTCAGTTGGGTGGAGTAATCTATATAACCCTGCAGGAAAGTAGGAGGGGAAGGGAATAAGGAGGGAGAAGTGAAAGAAGGGAGGGCAGAGTAGGGGAGGGTGCAGTCAGAAGCAAAACACTTTTGAGGAGTGATAGGGAAAAGAAGAAAGAAAATAGAGTAAATATCATGGGAAGGGAATATGATGGAGGTAAAGAGTTAACAATAGTAACTGAAAAAAAAATTTTGAAGCAGAGGCAAGAATAATGTAAGGTGATGATTGATTGATAGATGGATCGATGATGATTGGATGAAGATAAAGATTGACTGATGATGACTGGTGATGAGGAGGACTGATTGATGAAGATGGGGATGGACTGAGGATGATGAGGATTGATGGATGATGATTGATGATGATGACAAAACATATGGTACTTTGCTGGGCTATTGTGAAGAAATTCTTTGTCAGGTATGAGGTACTATATAAATTTTATTTATTACTGTTGTTGCAATAATCAACCTCAAGGGTTTATTGTAAGGAAATCTCTCTTTAAAGTACTATGTACATGTAGTTTACTATAAAAAAAATGATGAGCAGGCTGCTATCAGAAAAACCTGGAAAGACCTACATGAGCTGATGCAAAGTGAAATGTACTGTAAATAAAATAACAGTAATATTGTAAGATGATCTGCTGTGTATGAAATAGTTATTTTCAGCAATCCAATGATCCAAGACAACTCTGAACATCTTATGAAAAATGCAGTTCATCTACAGAGACAGAACTGATGGTATCTGAATACAGATTGAAGCATAAATTTTTGGTTAGTTCCTTTATCTGAAGTTTTGTCAGTTTTCTTTCACAACCTGGCTAATGTGGAAATGTTTTGCATGAGTGCTCACATATACCTTATATTGAATTGCTGGAATTCTTGGGTGGTGCGGTGGAGAGAGAGGAATAAAATTTGGATGCAAAGTTTTAAAAAATTGATGTCAAAATTTGTATTTTACATATAATTTGGGAAAATAAAGTTCTCAGTATTGAAAAGTTTTTTTTTTAAAAGATAGGATTCCATTTATTCTTCTGTTAATCTTAGAAGTCTATATATTTGAAAATATTCAATCTTCTCACTGTCAGTTTTACTGGAATGTGATCTGGCAAAATAACTCAATAATTGCTTTAATTTCATCTTCATTCATGGTGCCTTTACCCTTTTCATTTTTGATACTAGTAATTTGGTTTTCTTTTTTACTTTAAAAAATAAAATTAATCAATGATTTGTCTATTTTAGTGATTTTTTTTTATAAAACCAGCCCCTAGTTTTTTATTCATTCAATGGATTTGTTACTTTCAAGTTTATTAATCTCTCATTTGATTTTTAAGATTTCCATTGTGGAATATAATTGGTGATTTTTTAAAATAATAAACATTTTTATTTATAGTTTTGAGTTCCAAATTTTATCCCTCCTAACCTCCTTCTCCTCCCTTCTCCCTGAGGCAGTAGGCAATCAGGTGTGGGTTATACATGTGCAATTATGGAAAGCATTATAATATTAGTAATTTTGTATAAGAAAACATGAATAAAAGAAAAAAATGAAAGAAAGTAAAGACTAGCATGATTCAGTTTGTGTTCAATCAATATCAGTTCTTTCTTTAGAGGTGGATAGTTTGCTTCATCATTAGTCCTTTGCAATTGTTTTGGATTATTATATTGCTGAGAATAGTTGTCATTCACTGTTCTTCATCAAACAATATTGCTCTCTCTGTGCACAATGTTCTCTTGGTTCTGCTCACTTCACTATACATCAGTTCATACAAGTCTTTCCAGGCCTTTCTGAAATCATCATGCTTGTCATTTCTTATAGCACAATAATATTCCATCACCATCATAAGCCATCCCACAATTGATGGGCATTCCCTTGATTTCCAATTCTTAACCACCACAAAAAGAGCTGCTATAAATATTTTTTTACATGTTGGTCTTTTTTCTTTTTGGGGGATATCTTTGGGTTATAAACCTAGCAGTGGTATTGCTGGATCAAAGGGTATACACAGTTCTAGAGTCCTTTGGGCATAGTTTAATTGGTGATTTTTAATTTGTTCTTTCTCTAGTTTTTGTTTTTATTTCAGTTGCATGCCAATTCATTGATCTGCTCCTTTACTCTTTTGTTGATGTAGGCATTTAGAGATATAAATTTTTCTATAAGTACCCTTTTGGCTGCATCCCACAAGTTATAACATACTGTCTCATTATCATTTTCTTTAATCAAATTATTGGTTGTTTTTATGGCTTTTCCTTTCATTTATTCACTCTTTTAGGATTAAATTATTTAGTACTCAATTTTTAATCTATAATTCCACCTCTTATAATTAAATGTAATTTTATAGCATTATGATGTGAAAAGGGTACATTTCATATTTCTATTTCTTTTTGCATTTGGTTGTGAGGTTTTTATGCCATGATACATGGTCAATTTTTTTGTGAAAGTGCCATGTATAGCTAAAAAATAGTTTGCTCCTTTCTATTTCCATTCATTTTTCACCAGAGATCTGTCATTTCTAATTTTTTAAAGATTCTATTAATCTCCTTCAATTCTTTATTATTTTCTTTCTGGTTAGCTTTACCAACTCTGAGAAGTAAAAGTTGAGGTTTTAATCAATTTAAATATGTGACATTCAAGTGTTGCCTACCTCTTCCCCCCCACTGTAAAAAGTCTGCCTTGTATGCCTCTTTTAGGTGAGATAATTTTTTCCCCATTCTTCCTTTCCCTTAACCCTCCTCCCAGGGCATATGTCTTTCTTGTCTATCCATTCTTCATTCCAATATAACCACTTTGTTCAACATGCCCTCTTATTATGTAAAATTTTACATAAAATTCTGTCTTAGAAGTCATATTATTCACCTTCCCATACAGAAAGGTAAAGAATTTAATCTGATTGAGTCCCTTATAATTTCTCTTTCATGTTTACCTTTTTATGATTCTCTTTTTTTTTCTTTTGGTGAGGCAATTGGGGTTAAGTGACTTGCCCAGGGTCACATAGCTAGTAAGTGTCTAGTGTCTGAGGATGGATTTGAACTCAGGTCCTCCTGACTCCAGGGCCAGAGCTCTCCACTGTGCCACCTAGCTGCCCCCAGTACCTAGCTGCCTTTATGATTCTCTTGAGTCTTTTATTTGAAAGTCAAAATTTCTATTCAGCTCTGGTGTTTTTAATCAGAAATGTTTCAAAGTCCTCTCTTTCATTAAATATCCATTTTCCCTTGAAGTTTTATACTCAGTTCTGCTGGGTAAGTTATTCTTGGTGAAAATCCTAGCTCTTTTGCCTTGCATAATGCTGTATTCCAAGCCCTCTGCTCCTTTATCTTGTGAATTGCTAAATCTTGTGTGATCCTGATTGTGGCTCCACAGTATTTTAATGGTTTCTTTCTGGCTTTTTTGCTTGTTTTTTTTTTGTTGTTCTTTCTGTTTGTTTGTTTGTTCCTCTCTTTGACCTCAGATCTCTGGAATTTGGCTATAATATTCCTAGGAATTTTCATTTTTAATCTCTTTCAGGTAGTGATTGGTGGTTTCTTTCAATTTCTATTTTACCTTCTGGTTCTAGGATTTCTGGGCAATTTTCTTTGATAATTCTTGAAATATGATATATAGTCTCTTTCTTTGATCATGACTTTAATGCAGTTCAATAATTAAATTCTCTCTCCTTGATCAATTTTCTGAGTCAGCTTTTTTCCTTTGAGATATTTCACATTTTCTTCTAGTTTTTAATTATTTTGATTTTGTATTATTGTTTCTTGATGCCTCATGGAGTCATGAGCTTTCACTTGCACAAATTTTAATTTTAAGGAATTATTTTCTCCAAATAGCTTTTGAACTTTTCTTTCTATTTGACAAATTCTGTTTTTTAAGGTACTTTTTCAGTATTTTTTTTCACCTCTTTTACCAAGTTATTAATTGGATTTTTTCTATATTTTTCTTCTTTTGCTCTTATTTCTTTACTTAATTTTTCCTTTACCCCTTTTATTCCATTTCGAAAATTGTTTTTTTTTCTTTTAAGGTCTCCTAGGAATTTCTTTTTGTCTTATGTCTAATTCACAAGTTTTTTCTTTGAGACTTTGCTTGTATACATTTTGACTCCATTGTCTTGAGTTTGTGTCTTGATTGTCCCTGTCACCATAGTAGCTTTTTGTTGATCCATTTTTTCATTTGTTTGCTCATTTCCCATCTCATTTTTTGATTTTGAACTTTATATTAATGTTTGACCCTATTCTTGGTGAGGGTTAGGGTAGGTACATTGTCTGAAACTTCAGACTTTTTCACACTTCTATTTTCATAACTAGTTCTGGGAGTTTGAGAGTTTTTGATGTTTCCAAAGTGGTGTGATATGGGGAGAGGTATTGTCCCTGCTACCCTGATATGCACTCTAGTTCTTACCCAGGAAGAACACCTGATCCCAAGGGATTATAACTGATACTGCTCTTCAAAGCCCTTGATTCCTCAGCCACAGAAATGACAATGAAATATAGTTTCATTTAAGATAGGTTTAGAAATAATAGAATTGATAAAAGGGATATTATTATTGTTGAAAGAAGCCATAAAGACAGCAAAAATAAGTCATAATAAACAATCCTAGGACTAAAGGGAAATAAATTGAATTCTCCTATAAAAAGAATAAGAGTTTTACATTGCATTATGAAACATATTCCAACAATATGACACTTAATAACACTTGACATTTATATAGTACTTAACATTTTTGGAAGCATTTCACCTATATTATCTCATTTAAGCTTCAAGGATCCTTTGATTTAGTCACTACAAGTACTAAGTGAAACACAGATTAATATTGAAATGATGGACAAATGTATCATACAAGTAGGAGATCAACAGAAGGGCGTAGCAGTGATGATCAAGCTGAATTTAAACAAAAAATCAATTACTAGTTGGCAAGGATATTTTATGACAACAAAAGAAAGAATGAAAATCTAACCATATCAAACTTATATTCCCCAAATAACATTGTATTTGAATTGATAAAGTAAAGATGGACATTATAAAATCAAATATAAGTTTAAAAACAGTGAGAAATCTAAATGTCTCATTATTAGGCTATGATAAATTAAGCAAAAATATAAGATATATAAAAACGATTATCTAAGCAGTTAATAGCAGACATCTGGAGGGAACCAAATTAAAAAAAATAGGAACTACACTTTTTTTTATGTGTGTGTAAGCTCTTTCACACACAAAAAATTGATTATATACCTATATACCCACACAACATTTTGGTAAAGAGAAAAAACTATAAATTCTATATAGTAAAGTTTATACCACACTACAATGGAACTGGAAATAAATAACAAGAACCATAATTAATTTACACTAGTATTAATGAACTAAATTTATTTATTAAATAACTGTTCGGTCAAATAAATTAATCAAAAACTTCTTGGACAGGTAAATCATTACATCAATCAGTATTCCTCCTTTCTTTATATCGCTCTCTATGTTTCTCTGTCTTTCTTTCCCTGTATATGTCTGTCTGTCTCTGTCCCTCTGTCTCCTGTCTTATTCCTAGAAATATACTTAAGGCAGCTAGGTGGTGCATTGAATAGAACACTGGCCCTGAAATTGGGAGGAACCAAGTTCAAATCTCACCTCAGACACTTACTTGCTGTGTGACCCTAGGCAACTAATTTAATCCCAATTGCCTTATACATCAAGGGGGCCACCTTCAGTCATCCTTATGTATATCTTTTTTTTTTTTTTTTTTGCAGGGCAATGAGGGTTAAGTGACTTGCCCAGGGTCACACTGCTAGTAAGGGTCAATTGTCTGAGGCTGAATTTGAACTCAGGTACTTCTGAATCCAGGGCCGGTGCTTTATCCACTGTGCCACCTAGCTGCCCCTGTCCTTATGTATATCTTGCCACTGGACCCAGATGGCTCTGTAGGAGAGAGTGAGGTTGGTGACTTCAATTCATTGCAAGTCATGACATCACCCCAATAGCATGGTCCTCTTCAAGAATGAAGGACAAAGGGGCAGCTAGATGGCACAGTGGATAGAGCACTGGCCCTGGAGTCAGGAGTACCTGAGTTCAGATCCTGCCTCAAACACTTAACATTTGCTAGCTGTGTGACCCTGGGCAAGTCACTTAACCCCAATTGCCTCACTAAAAAAACAAAACAAAACAAACAAAACAAAAAAAGAATGAAGGACAAAATAATAATAATGATGATAAATATATTCAGGTTTCTCCTATTTAAAAATGCATTTACTATTCCCTCTCCTTGCCTTAACTTACCAAAATTCTAAAGAAGAATAATCTCTATTCACTGGTGTTTATTCAGCTCTATCTCATTGTTCGCTCTTCCCTCAAAACTTTACCAAATGGTTTGTTTCTCCATCACTCTATTGGAACAGCTCTCTCCAAATTCATTATAACTTCCTTATTGCTAAATCCAATGACCTCAAGTAGAAAAGCATCCTCATAACTGTGATGATGCCCTTAACAGTAAGTCTAGTGGCCCTATTTTCCTTTTTTTATCCTGATTGAACTCTGAGGATTTTGGACATTATGGATCAAACACCTCCTTTCTGTTGTCCCCATTGGTTTATGTGATACTGTACTCTTAATATTCTCTTTCTACCTATTTGACCTCTCTTGCCTCCTTTACTAGCTTCCTTGCTTGAGGGAATTTAAACCAGACATCATTTAGGCAAGGCTATTTTAACATGGTAAAAGAAAGAAATAATAAAAATCTAACCATATCAAACTTATATTCCCCAAGTAGCAGGGTAATTAAATTGATAAAGGAGTATTATAAAATCAAATATTAACTTTAAAATACCCCATCACTTGGTCAAAAGCCTCAAGTTTCTATCCATGATCCTTTTCTCTTGGTATTCTCATTCACTTCCATAGCTTTAACTCTCAACTCTACATGTGACTCCCCTATCCCTTTCTACCCCTAATTCTGTCCCCCTACTCTGTATTCCAGTGTCTTATGTCCTATTACATAGTATCTCTCATTTTTTATTCCCAAACTGACTCTTCTACCTAACTTTTCTGTTTCTGTTGATGGTACCATGATCCTTGCAATCACTTTGGTTCTCAACCTTAGACTCAGACTTACTTATCCTTAGCATATCAATTATTTGGCAAGTGAAGTCAACTCTACTTCTGTACTTGCATACATCTCCTTCTCTAACTTCATACCATAGCCACTTAGTCCAAAGCCTTCTCACCTCTCCCTAGGACATTGAAATAGCCTCTTGATTAGTCACTTGCCTTGAGTCTCTCCCCTCTTTAATCCTTCCTCCTCACAATTGACAAAAGGATATTACTATAGTGCAGGTCTGACCATGTCACTCTTCTGCTCAATAAATGCCAGTGGTTCCCTATTGCCTTTAGGATAAATTGAGAACTTCTTCATTTGGGATTTAATGTCCTTCATAATCTGGCATCAATTTACCTTTCCAGCTTCACCACACATTACCATCCTCTCTGGGTAACAAACAAATATGACCTCTGACCCTTGCTTACATGTGACCATGGACAAGTCACTTCACCTTTGCCTATGTAAAATGGGGATAATAATACCCACCTCATAGTAATTGTTGTAAAGATTGAATGAGATAATATTTGTAAAGCACTTAACACAGTACCTGGCATATAATAGGAGCATAAGAAATGCTTCTCCCTTGTCCCTCTATTGTAGAGCCAAATTAGGCTATTTATTTTCCTTCATACATCAACATTCCATATCCTGCTTCTGCACAAGCACTCCCTCCTCACCTCCAACTCTTGGAATTCTTAGCTTCAAAGTTCTGCTCAAGTACTGTTCCTAAAAGAGCCCTTTCCTGATCACTCCAGCTTCTAGTGACTTCCCCAACCCAGAATGACCTTGTATCTGCTTTGTATTTACTTCTATGGGCACTTGCTTTTTCTGATAGAATGTATGCTGAATCTCTTTCAGTTTTTTTTTGCTTGCCTGCCCAGAATCTCGTACAGTTTCTGGCACATGGGGCAGTGTGGTGCATATTCCTACTAAGCTATCTTATCACCTCAAACCCAGTCTAAATGATCTGACACCAATGTTTCAGTCCCCTCTATGAATTTGTTTGTTTTGATAGACCACCTCCATCTTCCTAGCACCTCTATTTAACAATGAAAGAATCATCTTTGATTCTTCCATCTCTCTTTGAATCATTTACAGTGAATTTAAATTTTAATTCATCTACACTGAATTTATACATTTGAATTTTAATTCATCTACATTAAATCAGTTTTGCTCAAATTAGTTCTGTCCTCCATGATTTTTCATGTATCTATCCCTTCTCCTTCATTCTCACTACAACCACTCTCATTCAGGCCTTAATCTCTTATTTTGTCCAGTGGAATAACTTCTTAATTGGTCTTCCTCTTTCCAGAGAATCCCCTCTCTAATACATCCTTCATACCTGAATAATTTTCTAGTTCATTAATCATCATATTTTCCCCTACTCAAGTACTTCCCCCATCCCATTGCCTACTGAATAAGGAAAAAAATCCTTTTGTCATACAAAGTCTTCATCAATCACCCCCCTTTGCATTCTCAGTATTATCCCATACTGGGGTGGCTATGTGGTACACTGCATAGCACATTAGGCTGGGAATCAGAAAAAAAAAACCCAAACCCCTCATTTTCCTGAGTTCAAATCTGATCTCAAATATATATATATATATTGTGTGTGTGTGGGGGGCAATGAGGGTTAAGTGACTTGCCCAGGGTCACACAGCTAGTCAGTGTCAAATGTTTGAGGCTGGATTTGAACTCATGTCCTCCTGAATCCAGGGCCAGTGCTTTATCCACTGCACCACCCAGCTTCCCTGGTCTCAAATATTTAATACATATGTGACTCTGGGCAAGTCACTTAACCCTTTTTGCCCCAGTTTCCTTATCTGTAAAAAGAGTTGGAGAAGGAAATGGCAAAACAGTATTTTTGCCAAGAAAATTCCAAATGGCATCAGGAAGAATTGAATTAGACTAAAGTGGCTGAACAACAACAAAAATGATCACACATGAGTCTTAAAATGTTTGACATTCTAGCTAAATCCAATTCAGGTGTTATTTCCTCTATAAAGATTTCTCAGATTCCCTCCCCCACCCCATCTTTCTCCAATTTCTCACAGTACTTTGTTTAGACCTTTACTTTACATTTATCTACTTCTCCCAGGTATTACAGTTAACTGCACATATCTTTCCCACACAATGAGATTATAAGCTCCTTTAGAATAGAGTAAGTATGGAGGATAAGACATAATAAAATGACTTTTTAAACAATTACAAATACTTGTACTAGAAATCCACTTGTCTGATTTGGAATTTGTCAAACAAGTAATCAGAACTGCTCCAGGAACCTCTATTGAAACCCCTAAAGAGGTGACTCTTAGAGGAAATCCACTTTTAGGGAAATGAGAAGGAACAATTTGTATTATATCCCTGAATTATGGGTACCAGAAATCAACAAAACTACCAGGAGTACCAAAAAAGCAGTTGACAGTTTCTCACAAATTCACATCAAAATGACAGAATTTGTTTCATCATTTCATACCAATCATTTTAGGAGCTGACAAGGCCAGAAGACAGTTACTTCTAAGTTTATCCAGAAATAAGAATCATATAACAAATTGCAAAATTTTCAAAGTCTTGTGAAAGGTGCCAAAGAATAGGAAAAATTGCATGTCAAATTAAAATCTGATTTTGCCCATTTCACTTGAACTCTTGACATGGAAGAAAAACAAAAGGTTATGTAAGTTTAATTAGAAATTCATGATGTTATAGTCTCAAGTGGAACCTATAAGACATATAGTATAGCATTAAATCAGAGGTTTGGGAACACATGTTCATATGATCTGCAACAGAATACAATGTGTACTATATTCTATAGTAAAACAGCAACAACAGCAACAACACTGAACTTGAATTAGAAGATTTGGATTCAAATCCAAGTTTCACCACTTACTCATTGCTCAATCTTGAGCAAATGAATTCACCTTTCTGAGCACCTGTTATCTTCCCCTATAATGAGTCTTTCACATGTGGATTGTGTGGATCAAATGTCAATGATACCTGTAAAGTACATTGCAAACCATAAAAGTTCATGTACAGGGGCAGCTAGGTGGCAGAGTGGACAAAACACTGGCCCTGGATTCAGGAAGACCTGAGTTCAAATCCGGCCTCAGACATTTGACACTTACTAGCTGTGTGACCATGGGCAAGTCACTTAACACTCATTGCTTGGCAAAGAAAAAAAAAAACAAAAAAAACACAAAAGTTCATGTAGAACTAGTGCTCTATCTACTGTGCCATCTATATGCCCCTTATATTAGTGTTATTCACTGTGCATTCATAAGGCTGTTACTTTATTAAGTTTCTTGATGGTCATACGGCACTAGGTCCACATAAACTTTTAAGCTTTGCAACATCCTCTACAGGAATCATTGACATTTGATCCTTATGACATGCTTCTCTCCTCTTAGAGTGGGACCTAGATTAGAGAATCACAAGGCAGCAGAAATTTTGCCTGGTATACTCCATTCTCACTCAATCTTGTAAAAAGTAGCAGATAATCATATAACCTAGCCAAAGAATGAATGGGGAGGTGGGGAACTGAGGGAGAGAGCCAGTATGGAGGTCTAAATTTAGCCTAAAGGAAAGGGGATTTCTACTCAGAAATTACTTGGGACAGGGATCAAGGCTGCTGAAAAGCAAATTCCTCAATGTAGGAGAATATTGAGACAATTTTGAGGTTCAGCTCTGCAAGTTACCCCCAAATCAAAGGGAAAAAGACTCAAGAAGTGAGTTACAGGGGAAAATGAAAGGGAAAAGAACTAAAATTAGGGAAGAAGAAAATTTAAGGACACAAGCAGGTTACATAAAGAGGGAAAATACAAAAATTATGAAGAAAGATGAACAGCAATGCATCTGGAAAATTACAAGCATCTATAAACATATACTACCAGACAAAAGAAATTGAACCAACAACTGATGAAACACAGAACTCTATGGAATTCAAAAAAGAGCATGGGATAGCAGGAGGATATTTCATAATGTTTCAGAAGAGATCAGAACCTTGAGAGAAGAATTTAGGCAAGAACAAATAGTCAAATTTGTGGATTGTACAGTAAAAATATTAGCAAAATAGAAAAAGTTGGAAGCAAGGTAGCAAATATCTCCAAAGAGGCAAGAGAACAACAGACTGAGAATGCAAACTTAATACTGAAGTGAAGCAAAATTTGGTAAAAGACAATCAAAAGGTAATAACATTATAAGAACATATGATCCTTGATATGGGTCTAGGCTAACTCCTTGAGAAGCTAAACTAAAGGACAGCCACACCTAAAAAGTAAAGGAGATAGGCCCATTAGGTGTGGCTGCTGCCTGTTAGCATCAGGGGATAGAGATGACTCTAGAAGTCAGGACCACCACCTCTCATTTAAGCCTTTCCTCACCCACAAAGGGAACTTTCCATTGTCAGGTGGTTTCCCCATCTACAATCTATAAAAGACTTTGCCTTTCTTCTGTTGGGGGAGAAAGGTGTCTCAGGGAATCTTGTCTGAGACATTTTCTCCCCTTGAGGCGAAGTCTTTGACTTTACCCTTGGTCACTTTCTCCATTGCCCAAATAAAAGATCATTTTACTCTAATTGGATTGTGTGTGAGAGTTGTAATTCTTTAAAGAGGAATGCCTAAGGACCCCCCACCACCACCACCACCTGTTTCCACTATGACATATTTCTGGCACAGGAAATTCCTCTTTCCTCTCACCACAAAACCCAGCATTTGGCAAACCACAAAGGGCTTTCTGAAACCTGAAATGTCTGGTTTTGATATTCAGTCAATCTGTGTATGAACTTTTGTGTTTATATGTCTTTCCCTTGCCAGTGCTTGGCTTTTCCATACAAAGGGAAGCTGCTATCTCCCTCACTCGTGAAAAGTTCATCCTAACATCTAATCCACATTTGGACCATTGGATTCTCCTTAGACAGGAAGATATCTGGGTAAAGGTTTAAATAGCCTTATGCCCATGGGACAGAGAGGGAGTGTCCCAAAGGATTCCCCTTTAAGGTGCATCCTGAGAAATTGAGCACCAAAAATATGTCACGTTGGAAACAAGTGGTGGTGGGGCCCTTAGGCATTCCTCTCTAAAGAATTACAACTCTCACACCCAATCCAATTAGAGTAAAACGGTCTTATATTTGGGCAATAGAGAAAGTGACCAAGAGGAAAGTCAAAGACTTTGCCTCAAGGGGAGAAAATGTTTCAGAGACAGATTCTCTGAGACGCCTTTCTCTCCCAACAGAAGAAAGGCAAAGTCTTTTATAGATTATAGATGGGGTGACCACCTGACAATAGAAAGTTCCCTTTGCGGTGAGGAAAAGCTTGAATGAGAGGTGGTGGTCCTGACTTCTAGAGTCATCTCTATCCCCTGGTGCTATCACGCAGCAGCCACACTTAATAGGCTTATCTCCCTTGCTTCTTATATGTGTCTGTCTTTTAGCTTCTCAAGGAGAGTTACCCCAGACCCATATCAATCTTTATACAAGCAAAAGCTACTGATCTTGAAGACAGAATGCATGGTCGCAATTTAAAGATCATTTGCCTGCAGAACACTAGGACAAGTTAAAGAAAACCTAAACATTATAATGCAAGAAATGATACAATGAAACTGCTCAGAATTTCTGAATACAGAAAATCAAGCACCAATTTAAAAAAACAAAAAAACAAACAAACTGATCATCTTCAGAAAAACAAAACAAAACAAAATAGTCCTATGCTTCAAACATCAAGACACAGTGGTTAAATTTATTAATTATAATGACAAACAATAAACCCTGCAAGTAAAGAGAATTATCTTTAAATACAAAGGGAAAAAAATAAAAATTTTTAAAAATAAATATGAAGGAAAGAAAATTAGAATAAGATAAGATTGGTAGGGGGGACTTGTGAACTGGATTCAGGGACTAGCTCACCCAAAGAATTGGAAGCTTATCATGAATATAATGTAACAAAAAAAAAGATTTATTAGGAGAGAGGACTATATGGCCAGAGGACAGAATCACCATGGAAAAACTGTCCCACTGGGTAAGAGAAGACCAGGTCTTTTTATACATTTACAAAACAAAGAAAGGAAAGGGAATTACAAGCAGCTGTGATGGAAATGCAAAACTTCTGGGAAGGAACAGATAACTGGGAGGTATCTTTGAATCATGGGGTATCAGTATGATATGCAACATTCATCCATATCCTTCATATCATCTTGTAGATGATGGTTTTAATTATCAGAGTTCCAGTGTTGGGTTCAGTAATGCTGAGGTGGGGGGAGAGGGGGCAGAGCTGCTTTTCCATTGGGAAAGTTTAAGGATTCCTTGGGGGTTGAGATCTTTAGGTTTCTTGGGATTCTATTAAATTCCCACAAGAAAGATGACACTATATCCACAAGGAACTGAAGAAGGCAATAAAATAATATATTCTGAAATTAAAGAAGCTTAAGATACAACTAAAAATGTCATATCCTACAAATCCAAGGCTAGTCATCAATAACAAAAGATGGACATTAATAAAAGAGAAGCATTTTTCATAGCCTTTTTATAACAATAACAATAATGATAACAATGATGGTGACGATGATGATGGTAATAATGGCAAGAACACATTTTTCAACTGGCAAACACACAAAGAACAGAATCATCAAAATGACAAATAAATACAACCACCAAGGAAACAATAAGAAATGAAATAAATTATTCTATCTCTAGAGACCTTTAAAGTAAATTGATATGGTGGGAAATGGGGTACGGGTTGGGGTAGGAGTTGGGGTTCTTGGGAATTCCTCTTTAAAGAATTACACCCTCTTGCACACAAAAGTTAGAATAAGGTGATAGTTTATTTAGGAGCAAGGGAAGGGAAGGTTGGGGGGAGGGAAACCATGAAAGAAATCCTTGGACTTTTCATGGGGAGATTTGGCATAAAGCACAAGGCTCAGAGGTACCAAATCTCCTCGAACAGGAGACTGGAAGGTACTTTTATAGAGGCCTGATGGGGGTGGACCATCTGCCTATGGAAAGTTCCTTTAGTGAAGGTGGACCATCCCCCACTGGTGGTAGCTGGGGGAATTGGGTGAGGAGTGGAGGACCATCCCCCACTGGTAGTGACTAGAGGAATTGGGTGAGGGGTTCAGGACACAAAGGCCGCAGCCACAGGCAAATTTATCTCCCCAGGGTAAGGGAGACCAGAATGAAGGGTAGGATTCAGAAGCTAGCTCAGTCCGATTTGGTTCACCTTATCTCTCTAGGCATTATCTGTCCTCTGGTTTAGTTTCTCAAGGAGAAGATTCCTTGGTGTGCCCCAGAGAACTTCTGGGGTGCTCTGCACCCCATGACAAAATGAACAGAAAGAAAAGGATTCCTATTGGCCTAAACAGCAACAATGGAACCATTAAGAAACTTTTTTTTTTTTAAGTTTGCCAAGGGATAAAGACAAAAATAGATTTAAAATCATGAGAAATAACAAGTACAAAGACAGACCTGGGATATGATGGAATAAATTCTACCCCACAGGTGAATCACAGTATTTTTTTTAAGAAAATTACAAAATGAGAATATGTAAAAAAGAGGAGAGAGAAAAAAAGGGAATAGATGGTGTGAGAAATGGGTGCCTCCTTCTCATGAGAAGAAAATAAAGCCTTTGTCACTTTGCTGCTGAGTTCCTGAGAATTATTGAGAAGAGGATGAATTTTTCCCTCACAATTGGAGGTCCCACCGAGACGTAAGGAGCTGCGGGGCCCTCCGAGTTCCAGCACTCCCAGCGCCCTTCACCAGCGATGGTTGGAGCCAGAGCCTGGAGAGGGCCACCCCCAACTCCTGAGTTCAAGGAACTCAGCAGAGATGTCTCAAACGCAGGGTGGAGCATGCTCACCAAGGGGGTAAGAATTTATCAAAACAGGGATTGCAGTGGGGAGGATGGAAAAGCCAGTGTTCTGGTTTGTTAGGCTCATGGTCGGGAGTCACTGCTATAGGTCTTTTGCAGGGGTATTGGGTGAATTTATGAATGAAAGCTTACCTCCCAAGATTGTGAGGATAGAGCAAAATGTTATTGGGGTTTAGTATAATGTTTTCTTTGGGCGGGAAAGCCAGGAGAGAGGTCCCTGAATTTCATCTCATGAAAAGAGAGCATGGTGCGGAGGCGTGGCTTGGTCTGATGGGGCCATCATCTGACTGTAGGGGTATCTTGTTGGGGGAGGGCCATCCCCCACTGGTGGTGGCTGAGGGAATTTGGTGAGGGGCAGTTCCAGATCCCTCAGGTCATCTCTCTCTCCCCCTCACACCACAGGGATGGCAGCCACACCTGATCTTGTCTTCCCTGGGGGTGGAGGAGACTGGAGTGAAGGGTGGTGGTCCTGGAGTTACTCAGTATCTCTTTGGGAGTGTCTGTCCTTTGGTTTGGTTTTGTGGGGTTCTTTTTAATTTGCTCCAGGAAACTTCTCTGGTAAACTAGGCCCATTAGAAAAACAAAAGGGTTTGCTTGGGATGGGTCCTTCAAGAGTCTGGGATTAACAAAGATCATTAGCCCCAGGCAATTCATTTGCTTGGGAAAGGGGAGTGTGAATTCAGTGCCTTTTCTTAGAAAAGAAAAAGTTAAAAAAAAATGTTTGAGAATTCTACTTTAAAATCCTGAGAAAACTGATTCCATGTTTTAATTGGTAAACTGTTGACAGATGGAAATTATGGTAATATTTAGCAGTTGTTGCATGCTATTGTAAATTGGTTTTGTGATTTTGCTAAGGGTTAAGCACTGTTTGAGTTTATTGATTAACTGAAAGCCTTCACTGCAGCTTTTAGATATTCATTCTTTTACATTAATTGCCTTTCTTCTGAGTTATCAGATCTGAGCAAACAAGGTAGAGAGGACTCAGTTTCCCCTACACTGTATTCCATGAGGCTTGCCAACTTCTGTTCTTTTATGGTAACCCCCATGATCATCCCAGGTGGCATGATAAACACAATGTTGAATTTAGCCATGGCAACTGGTATCAATGGTATTAGATTCTTTAATTAGAAGGGTAAAGATGATCACTTTATGGACTCCTTTGCAGGTGGCTTGGAGAAGTTTTTAACAGCATGGAGCATTCTTGGCATCTCTCACTGGAACAGCTTTTCATTCCTGATGCAGGATCCTGGAGTTCCTGGATTCTCTTGGTTTTGGGTGTGCCATAGTGCCAGGCGGTTAAAGTCCATAGGTACCTAGGTGCCAGGTGTGCCAACCAGGGTGTCAGGCGGTTAAAGTCCGTAGGTACCTGGGGTGCCAAGGTGCCAGGCATGCCAACCAGGGTGCCAGGTGGTTAAAGTACATAGGTACCAGGGGTAACAACCAGGCCAAACAGTGTGCCAGGCAATTGGAGTCTGTAAGCACCATTGTGCCAAGCAATGTGCCAGGAGATGCCAAGTAGTGTGCCAGGCAGGGGTGGTCCCCAAGAATTCAAAGGGTTCATTTAAGATGAGGAATGCCATCTCTAGTGATACAGAAAAGGAAGAAAGTAAAAAATATTGTTGCCTAATATGGGCTGGGGTTCCCCTCAAGGGAGGTTCAGTCCTTTTGCCTAAATTTGGGTCTAATGAAAATTGGGTATGCCAAGCCTTAAATGTATATGTGATACTTACTTGGGAAGGGAAACAGAGTTCCCAATAATAGAAATGAAAAGCATGTTTCTCAGATATTTCTGGCCTCTCTGCCTCTGTTTCTTTACTCTGACAGAAGGGACTTCTGGCCCAGACTCAATCGAGTTTCCAGCTCACCAGAAGACTGGGTTTTGATAAGAGCCTGGAAGAACAACAAGTTGGAACCTGATTGGAAAGGACTGTTCCAGGTGTTACTTTTCACTGACATTGCAGTGAGGACTGAGGAGCAAAACTGGATTCACTACTCTCGAGTAAAAGGAACACCTTTTCCAGAAGAAAAACCAGAGCCAAAACATGAGCAGTGGACTGTTAATAAGGAATCTGATCGACCGAGGGTGAAGTTTAAAAAGACTTTAATGTACAATATACCAAGCCTGGTACAAAAAAAAGAGGGAGGTAACATTTTGGGGTAGTGGGAGCTGCTCAGGCAAACAAGTAGTGGAGGAGCAAAAAGGATTGTTTATATGGGCATCTGAAGGAGGAACTGATCCCGTAGGAAGAATAGGAATATCCTTTGAAAATCTCATGGATCCTACATCCCCCTATCTTTTTAAGACTCCAGAAATAACCTCTCCAAGTCCAGAAGGGAAATTAGGAAACCCTGAAACTCCTGAGTTACAGGCCAGTGAAGTTAAGGATGTGAGACAGACAGTGGAGACAGAGACTGGGTTTAGAGATTCAAATGCTCGGATGGAATGGGTCAGTGCTTTGGGAAGACCAGCTGCCCATACTCTAAGTCCACATTTTAGCCTGGAGGGGTTCTGGTGTCTCCTTCAATTATACCAGAATGGGTTGGCAAAGGGTGAGAGTGGCAGGGATTTGGAGCTACTCTTCCCTGTGATAAAAAGGACAGCAGAAAAGATCATACCCACTTTTGTTGGAGTCCCAGGAAACCATCCTGCCTGTCTCTCCAGATGGGTGAGAGGTTTTCTGGTCTTGGGTAATATGAGTTGTGTCCAAACATGGGAAGTAACCGAGAACAACTCAGTAGATTTTTCATCCCTGATCCACCCCTGAGCTGACCTATGGTGGTATTATGGTGGAAGATCAACCTTACCCCCTAACTGGGCTGGGACTTGTGGGTTGGTGCGGCTGGCCACCCTCTTTACCATGGCATCTGAGCATTTCTCCAAATCTGAGTCTAAATCAAGAAACACAGCCCAGAGGGGCAAAAAGGGTCATCTGACACTCTAATCTGCCTAGATTGCATAGAATTTAGACCAAAAGGCAGAGGAGATATTCAATAAATGGAATGAGAGGAGCCAAATAGTCAAAAATAAAGAGGAAGGATTGTGAGAAATGGGTAATTGTCTCCTCTCAATGTGACTATAACAGTCAATCATACTCCTCTGACCTGTTTGTAGGACAAAGGTCTCAGATCCCCTCCTCCCCCTCAGGTTAGCAAGGTCACATGGTTCAAGGAGCCCTGGTCTCAATTAGGTCCTCTCAAGAGTTCTGTCCATATAAGGAAGTATAAGGTCCACTCCTGAGTTATGTCCATACAAGGAAGAGGGGTGGGAATACTGCGTTCCGATTAGCTAGTTTTTGCACGTAGATTGTAACCCCAACCAGTGATGAAAAAGGGGAAGGTCCATTAGCATTAGGGACTAGGGTATAAAACAGGGCCTGCGAGCCCCCTTTCTGGGCACCCACTAGCTGCACACTAGGGTGCCTCCTTCTCATGAGAAGAAAATAAAGCCTTTGTCACCTCGCTGCTGAGTTCCTGAGAATTATTGAGAAGAGGATGAATTTTTCCCTCACAGATGGAAATATATAATGCCTATGTCCTAATCAAGTCTGGGTATGAAGACCAAAAGGAAAAGAACCTCTACAGCTTTTCAGCAAGAAGAGAGGCTCCAAGAGAACTGGAAAGGTGTCAAAGGGAGTGATTAAAAGAGGCTGATAGAAAGGGAGAAGTCTCAACCCATTAGGGGCACTGAAGAACACTTTCACATGGAAAGAGGTATGATCTATTTTGGGAAAAGTAGACTTTTCACTCTAATCTACATGGAGGCAATGTAAGGAAAATCATATCCATTGAGAGAATATTGTATCTCCATGGACAACATCTTGCTTCTAGCACAATCAGAGCTACTGGGTGCAATAGAAGTATAGGAGGACATGGACTCAGGGAAGAGACTAAATGTGAAAATAGGAAAGAGAATGTTCATGGTGGGACAGGAGATAGAATTATACTACAAGATCAGGGACACATGGAAATTTCTACCATAAGGCAATCCTTGGACTCTCATTACTTCTCTCATTAATTGATTCTTCTAAGAGTGAGGTGCAACAGGAAAAAAAAAAGAGTGAGGGAGAAGATCTACAAAGGCATTGAAATAGAAATTGATTGGGGCAGCTGGATGGCACAGTGGATAGAGCACTGGCCCTGGAGTCAGGAGTACCTGAGTTCAAATCCGGCCTCAGACACTTAACACTTACTAGTTGTGTGACCCTGGGCAAGTCACTTAACCCCAATTGCATCACAAAAAAAAAAGAAAGAAATAGAAATTGATTAAAAGAGAGAATTCAAAGTTGATACCTTAGAAGTTTTAAGTTTTCAAGGAACACAAAGAAGAAAAAGAATAAATAAATATACAGACAATAGATCAAAGAATAAAAGTTTAGAATAAATTGAATGGGAAGAAAATCATTAAAGAGAACAAGATAATCAAAGGCATTTAGAAAAAGACACAGAAAGGGGGGAGGGGAAACTAACTAGCAAATAATTTAGATAAGAAGAGAGGAGAGGAATTACAAATTAACCATTCAAATGAAAAGGTAAAAAGAAGGGAATAAAAGAGGGGAAGAATTAGATAACTAAAAGAAAGAAAATGTAAAACTTATGTAAAACTTCAAAACTAAGTAAAGGGCTGAGCAATGAGATTGGATGGGGTGTGAAGTAGGTTGTCTTAAGGTAGATGAAGCACAAAAGAAAAATGAGAGATAAAAACTGAAATAAGTACTGTCTTAAAAGAGGAAAAGGAACAAACCCCCCAAAATCCTTACTTAGAATAATAATAATAATAAAGAAGGGCTGGAGATATAGGAGGAAAATATAAACCTAACTTTTATAACTTAAATGTAAATGGATTGAATATTCCAATAAAGTGAAAAAGAGTGACATATATAAGAATATACACCTAACAACTTATTGCTCACAAGAAACCTATCTGGAAACAAAGAAATTACATATAACAAAAATGAGGTCCTGGAACCAAATTTATAATGCATCAAATGTACCCAAAAAATAAAAGTTGCAATCATGCTATAAGACAAAAAGAAAAGAAGAAAAATGATTCACAACAAAACAACACATAGGAAACTACATTTTGCTAAGAGGAATGATTAATAATGAATTAGTATATGAATTAAACAGATATGTTCCTGACAAACACAATTGACTGAGAACTTATTGATCCTGACCTGGTTTCCATTCCCAGACCATTGAATTGCCTGGGGCTCACCAGACTTTGTCAGTTCCAAACTTATTATTTTGTTGATCTCCTAAACTCTTCTTCCAAGATTCCCAAACTTTCTTTATATATTTTTGCTTCTTATGTGAAAGAACTTACCTTGTGAAACTATGAGATACTTAACCTTCCCAAAGGTCATTCTCTCACCTTGTCATGAAAAAGAACTATTTTGATAAAACTATGAGATACTTAACCCTCTCAAAGATAATCTCATCACTCTCTCTGTTCTGGTAGCCCATGTAAACCCTGGCTTCAGTTCCCTTTTTCAGGTACTCCCAGCATCTGCTAGGTGGTAACCATGAGTTGCAACTCCTCTTTCTTATTTAGAGACCTTAATTTTGTTATATTGATTGTTTTATTAATTTTCAGGTTGACACTCCAAATGCCATAGAATCTAAATTCATAAATGAAATTAGATGAATTATAAGAAGAATATATATATATATATATATGTAATAGCAGTAGGAGAATTTAATGTCCCTCAAGTTTGAGACAAATATAACAGAAAGCTGGAAGGGAAAATTTAGAATTGAACAAACTGATGTAGAAAGCACTAATAAAAGACTTAGATTAGGAGCAGCTAGGTGGCGCAGTGGATAAAGTATCAGTCCTGGATTCAGGAGGACCTGAATTCAAATATGACTTCAGACACTTGAGACTTACTAGCTGTGTGACCCTGGGCAAGACACTTAACCCTCATTGCCTCTCAACCCCCCCTCCCAAACAAAACAAACAACCAAAAAAAACTTAGATTGTTTTCTAAATAGGACTGCTTAAGTATATATATATATGTATGTATTTTTCAGCCCCACATGGAATATTTACAAGACCTGACTATATATTAGGGCATGGAGATATTGAAAATAAAAACATAGAAATAATTAACATTGTTTCTAGACCCATAATTCAATAAAAATATTAATGAGGGGACATAAACAAAAAAATGTCCAAATGGACACTTAACAATGATGTTATAAATAATGAGTGGGTCAAAGAACAAATCATGGAAATAATAATTATGCAGAAGAAAATGATATTGATAAAACTGTTGTGGGGAAACCCAGGCCACCCCAGAAGTTCTCTGGGGTACATCAAAGAACCTTATCCTTGAGAAACTAAACCAAAGGACAGACACACCTAAAGAGATAAGTGGAACCTGATCAGGACTGAGCTAGCTCCAGGAGAGCCACCCTTCATTCCAGTCTCCCTCACCCCAGCCACCACCAGTGGGGGATGGTCCTCCCTCACTAAGGGAACTTTCCACAGTCAGATGATCAACCCCATCAGTCCTCTATAAAAGTATCTGCCTGTCTCCTGCTTGAGGAGATTCGTATCTCAGAACCATGTTCTATGCCTTGCCTTCTCCCCATGAGAAGAAGTCCAAGGATTTCTCTCTTGGTTTCCCTTCCCCTGCCCCTAAATAAACTACTATTTTATTCTATTGGACTTGTGTGCAAGAGGGTGTAATTCTTTAAAGAGGAATTCCTAAGGACCCTTACCCCAATCCTTATCTCTATCCCAAACTCCCTACCCCATTTCCCCACAACAAAACTATACACAAAAATTTCTCGTATGCATCAAAAGCAGACCCAGGGGAAAATATATATCCTTATAAATATACTTTCACAAAATAGAAAAGGAGTGGATTAATGAATTGAACATGCATTTTAAAAAGTTAGAAAGCAAAAAAAAAAGCTTAAATTAGGTATAAAAGAGAACATATTGTAATGATTGGAATGATGCCACCTACTGGAGACTTGCTGTGGGAAAGCTCCACCATGAGGAAAATGCCTCAGAGGCATTGTGGCTTTTCCTTGGCATCAGGAAATGACATTTGCTCATGGGGGCTGTCTATCAAGGCTACCAGCCAATCAACTTGAGGAGCTTCCTATGGTCTGGGAGGAGACAGGAAGGAGGAAAGGGAGCCTGTGTGGAGAGCTCTTGGGTTTTTTGGGTTCCTGACTGGATGGTGGTGGCGGCAGAGGACTTCACAGGAAATTTGAAGAAAGATAGGAATGCCAGGCTGTTGGAATTCTGTTCTCAATCTTTTTCTTTCTATTTTCCAATAAACCCTTAAAAACCTAAACTTGTTTTATCAGTGATTTTAGTCAGTTTCCCCCAAAACTGGGGGAACAGATTAGAATCCACATTTAGAATCTTAAATTACAGTTTGGCTGACCACGAAGAGAAAAACCGAATGTTCATCTTCTGATCTTCTGATTGGGTAAGATTTCCCCTCCCCTGTCCCCTTAAATTGGAAAGAACTACCAAGTATAGGCTGTTTTAAATTTCAAATGGATCTTTTAAACATCCTAAGTACCCCTTTTCTAGCTTTACCTTCACTAATCAGAGATGTTGGCCAGTTTGAATTTGAATATATTTTTATTACTCTTTTTGGTTTTGTGGGGCTTTGTGGTGTGGTATGGAGAATTTGGCATGCCCTAGATAATATTAGAATAAAGATGATTCCCCGGGATTCCCCATTAGGAACGCTACTTATGGATTGGAATGAGGGAAAACTTAGACTAAATAGAACCATGACCAGAGGAGAGCTTATCAGACTGTGTTTTATGTGGCATGAGGAATTACAGGAAGAATGGCCCAAATATGGGTCATTTGATCCCCAAACATTGAGGCATTTGCAAAGAACCCTAAGTAGATGTCCACCTGAACATTTACATTATTGGAAAACCTGGGCCAGATGGTAAACCTGTTTATCGTTTTGTGCAAGATCTTAGAGCAATTAATAGTTATGTTATCCCTAGACATGCTATAGTGGCTTCCCCTTCTACCATAATTTCTTCCATTCCCTATGAATCTACATGTTTCACAGTGGTAGACCTCTGCTCTGCCTTTTTCTCCATACCAGTACATGAGGACTTCCAATATTTATTTGCTTTTACCTGGAAAAATAGACAGTGGACCTGGACTAGACTCCCACAGGGATTTGTAGACAGTCCCATATTATTTTCCCAAATTTTACAGCAGGATCTGGCCTCCATTACCTTTAAAGGCTCCACACTAGTACAATATGTTGATGACTTACTTTTAGCCTCCCCTAATGCTGAAATTTGTCAAGAAGATAGCCATCACTTACTACTAGAGCTGCACAAGAGAGGCCACAAAGTGTCCAAGTCAAAGGTACAATGGTGTTTGCCCCAGGTGGAATATTTAGGATTTATTCTGGCTGCTGGAACTTGCTCTGTCTCTTCTAAGAGAGTCCAGGCCATTCAACAACTTTCTGCCCCCTCTACTAAGAAGCAATTAAGAGCCATTCTGGGAGCAGCTGGGTACTGTAGACAATGGATACCCTCTTTTGGTGAAAGTTCTGTCCCAGACATTTTACAGTTGGATCCCCAGCATCTCTCAGCCATAAAAAAATTAAAATGGGCCTTGTTATCAGCACCTGCCCTAGGACTACCAGATTATAGTAAGCCTTTCACTCTCTTTGTGCATGAACAAAGGTGGGTGGCTTCTGGAGTTCTGACTCAATCACTGGGGCCTAACCAATGCCCTATAGCCTACTATTCAACTCAGCTGGACCCTGTAGCTGCTGGAACGCCACCTTGCCTTAGAGCAGTGGCGGCCACAGCCCTTTTGGTAGAAAAGCCTCTGATTTGCTCCTAGGTAACCCTCTAACTGTGCAATGCCCTCACAAAATGGATGCTCTCTTACTATGTCACAGGACACAAGCCTTTTCAGATCAAAGGCTGGCTAAGTATGAAATAACCCTGTTAGGTAATGAGAATATCACTTTAAAATGCTGCACAGTTCTTAATCCAGCAACACTACTTCCTAACTTACCATTCTCGGGGGAACCGTTGCATGACTGTGCTTCTTTAGTTGATATGGCTGAAAAACCCCGTGATGATCTTTTTGATACACCTTTAGAAAATCCTGATCTTGTCCTCTATACAGACAGGGAATAGTGATCCTGTTTCAAAGGGAAATGCACGAGCCGATTCTGCAGCCAAACTTGCATTAGAAGCTCCTGAACATGCATTTAACCTTTAACCTTCTGAGGATAGTCCTTCCAACCTAACCTATGATGATTCTGAAGTAGAAAAGTGGAAAAAGAAATTTAAGGCAAAACAGATCAACGGCGTCTGGGTGTCTCCGGAAGGTAAGCCATTTCCTCCCCGGAAATTCTACCACCAGGTATGCCTCTCTGTTCACAGAAAAGGCCATTTTGGTACACAAGGCATTGTAGACTCTATTAAGAGAACCTGGATAGAACCAGGTGTGACTAATACAGCATCTCGAATCTACTCGGGCTGCTCCACATGTCAGTCTTATAATCAGTATGCTTTTAAGGCCAAAGCTTATGGAGGGCGTCCTCTAGCATATACACCTTTTGAGCACTTACAAATTGATTATATTATGATGCCAAAAGCAGGACTTTATAAATTTTGCTTTGTTATAGTTGATCAGCTCACTCAGTGGGTGGAGGCATTTCCCAGCCCCCAAGCCACAGCTGCCTTTGTTGCCAAAATTCTTCTTAAAGAGATAGTACCTCATTTTGGCCCACCAGCCCGAATACCTGAGGTAGATGCTAAAGAGCTAAAAACCCTAACAATAGCAACTGTTAAAGAGCAAAGAGAGTTCAGAGGAAATAGGCAGTTCCCATTTGATAATCCCACTGATCAGTTAAATGCTTTGGGACTCAGTCTTCATAAAGTATCAGGAGATGGAAATTGCCTTTTTAGGGCTTTAGCAGACCAGCTAGAAGGTCACTGTAGAAATCATCTCAGACACAGACAAGAAGCTGCTTCTTATATGATTAACCATAGACAAGAGTTTGAGTCTTTTAGAGTAAATGACTCCCCTTTTGAAGAATATGTTGATGAATTAAAGAAATTTGGAAAGTGGGGAGGAAATGATACAATTGTAGCATTTGCTAAGCAGCATCAGCAGAATGTGGTAGTTCATCAGTTAAATCAGCCTTTATTAAAAATCAGTGGCACAGACAAAACTGATGCTAGAGAACTCCACATTTTCTACCATAAAGAACATTATGACAGCATTAGAAAGATCAATGACAATTCAGAAACCCCTGCTACTTTGGCATGCAGAGAATTGGGGAACCAGTTAAAACAACGTGGCATACCCCAAACTCTAGCAGCTTAAATACCTTAAAATTTAACAAGCATTTCCTTCTACAGGCAAAAGCACTTGAAGCACATGGCCTAGTTTTCTGGCCCACCTCAATTTCCCCCACCCTTTCCCTACCCTATACCTATTTTTTTTAATCCTTTTTGTTTTTTGTTTTGACTTTTGAAAGGCACTGAAAAGACCTGGAATTCACCACACCTTTAAGTTCTTTAAGAGCACAAAAGGGTGCTTAGTGAATCTTTTGCTTTTTATTTTTGGTTTTGCTTTGTTTTTTGACTTTTGTTTCTTTTGCTTTTCTTTAAAACTAAATTTTGTAAACTAAGTGACTTTTCAAAGACATTTTAAGTATATGCTGTGGGTGAGGCCATTGGGCCTCAGAAACTACCAGAATTCTTTTTTTTTTTACTCTCTCTTTTTGAGAGAACCATGAGTTCTAATGAGTTTTTTTTTCTTTTTCTCCTTTCTCTTTTATGTTGTTCTGTTTAACTAAAAAAGACCAGGAAGGGTTATTGAACCCTAATGCTTGATACCTCACTGAAAACATTGAATATTGAATCTTGCCAATTGAAGTCTTATTTCTTTTTGATAAATTAATCACCACTTTAAGTATCTGCTACTGTTATACTACAGAATTCATGTATAAGATGATGTGGTTTACTTGCTAAAAGAAGATTATGTAATAATGTCTATTATAATCAGCTATTTACATTCATTTATTATTTATATGTCATTATACTCTGGGTATGGTTTGGAATTATTGTATATATCACTAATATGTTCTCAGTTATGCAGCATAGCACGCATTTTTACCATCATACTGTCTTTGGTGAAATTAATGAGATTTCGGAAGTATGGAAACTTATCATTTCAGAGACTAATTTGCTGTGAACTCTGATGCAGGTCCTGGAGAGAATATATGTGCAACAAAAGGAGAGACAGGTATACGTAAGTCCATGGTTTGCTTATGATGGTGACTATGTAGAGCACAATTACTAGGCACAGTCCAGTATTCATCCTCTCTCCCTCCTAATTTAACCTAATTTAACTGAACTTATTTATCTTTTTTATCTCACTCAGTTGAACTCACCTGTGGCCTAGCACAATCACTGGCTGTCTTGGAACCATGAGATATGGTATGATAACCTTTGCATAACATTTTCAGGTGTCATGAACACATACTAAATTTGACTTTGATCCAGACACATGGTGGTAAAAAGTGTTACCGATTGCATAACTACCTCAACCCTTTATTAAAAGTCTAAGGATATAAAGGAGGGAATGTAATGGAATTTATTAATTTGATCATTGACAATGCTATGCTAAGGTTTAGTAAAAATACAGTAATTCAAACAGTTAAAGAAGATAATCCAGCTTTCCAGACCAGAGTCCAGAATCCAGCTTTCTAGACCAGAGTCCAGAATCCAGCTTTCCAGACCAGAGTCCAGAAACCAGTTTTCCAGACCAGAATCCAGCTTCCTCCTGATGACATCTTACCACTTCAAGAAGACAAGAGAAATCAGAGACTCTATACGAACTGTTTTGTTTTGTTAGTTTTTACTATCTCCTTTCCATTATAAGATACATCATCTGTAACATGTACCCTTTGCAGAGGCTCTCCCTTTGCAAGACTAATGTCAAAGCGTTGGTTCATGAGGACAAAAAAAAAATCACCCCTCTGGACAAAACTTTCCTCTCTTCCTTTTCTATATTGTTGTTCACATATTATTAGTTAGCAATAGTTATTATATTCTTTTTACTGTTCCATCAAGGAAACATTTTGTTTCTTGAGGAACAAAAGGGGGGACTGTAATGATTGGAATGATGCCACCCACTGGAGACTTGCTGTGGGAAAGCTCCACTATGAGGAAAATGCCTCAGAGGCATTGTGGCTTTTCCTTGGCATCAGGAAATGATGTTTGCTCATGGGGGCTGTCTATCAAGGCTACCAGCCAATCAACTTGAGGAGCCTCCTATGGTCTGGGAGGAGACAGGAAGGAGGAAAGGGAGCCTACATGGAGAGCTCCAGGGCTTTTTGGGTTCCTGACTGGATGGTGGTGGTGGCAGAGGACTTCACAGGAAATTTGAGGAAAGATAGGAATGCCAGGCTGTTGGAATTCTGTTCTCAATCTTTTTCTTTCTATTTTCCAATAAACCCTTAAAAACCTAAACTTGTTTTATCAGTGATTTTAGTCAGTTTCCCCCAAAACTGGGGGAATAGATTAGAATCCACATTTAGAATCTTAAATTACACAATATTAAAGATAAGAGAAGAAAAAACCTCCCCCCCAAAAAACCTGTAGAAATGATAAATAAAACTAATACTGTTTTTTGAAAGGACTAGTAAAATTGATAAACCTTTATTCTACCTTAAAAAGAGGGAAAAAATTCAGAAAAACAAAATAGTAAATGAACAAGGTTAACTTACAACAAAATTAGAAGAAATAAGAAAGAATAATCAAATCTACTATGCTGTTGGGGGCAGCTAGGGGGTACAGTGGATAGATTGATTTTCCTGAGTTCAAATCTGGCTTCACTTACTAGCTGTGTGACCCTGGCAAGTCACTTAACTCTGTTTGCCTCCAATTGCTTATCTATAAAATGAGCTGGAGAATAAATGGTAAACCACCCCTGTATCTTTGCCAAAAAACCTCCAAATAGGATCATGAACAGTTGGACATGACTGAACAACCGTAACTATGTAGCTATATGGTTTTAAAAAATAGACAACAACAACACTAATTTGAGAACACAAAAGAAATTTTTTAGTGCTCCATAGACTAATGAAATTGGGGGGGGGGGGGAGTAACTGTTGGCAAAGTGCCTTAAACATTGTAGGTGCTCAATATATATTGATTAAATTGAGTAACATTAAAAGCTAGCTTTTATCTCCAAATCACATGGAGTTTTGCTCTATCCAGCAGTTACCACCTCTATTCCTAGCAACCTTTGTCCACTGGGCAGCTACAACTGCCCCAGGCCAAATTTTGATTTCTTAACATGAAATTTAATGAAACAATAAATACAGGAAAAAATAAGGTCTTTAATTAGGGAAGAGGAGCTATAACTTGGAGTATTACAAAGCAAGATTGCTAGGAATACCCAAAAATGGGAACTGAGGACAGGATTTACATGGGGAACAAAGGGAGCTATGAGACTGCCCTTGGGTTAAGTAAGTTTCTCACAAATAGAAAATACTTAACTCTAAATAGAAATTACTTAACTCTAAATGAACCTTTTTGCATAATAATCTAAAGTCTAGGAAGTAAGTCTGGGAATCTTTGGGAGGGAGATAGTTTGTTTGGGAGATCCATAAAACAATAAAGAGTCTGGAATTAGCAAAGATTGATTAGCCCCGTGCAATTCATTGGCCTGGAAATGGGGAATAGGTGAGAATCAGTCAGTTCTCAGTAAATTGTGGTTATCAGGTTCTGTCTGTTGGATAATTCCTCTAGGTTTCAAGTGGAGGGCTCATGATTTAGAGCTTGAAGGGTCAGTGAGGGAGGTAACCTGGGTTTGAATCCTAAATTTGATACTTATTAGTTATTTTTACTTATGTCTTTAAGCCTAAGATTTCCCATCTATAAAATGAAAGGTTATTATTTCTAAGATCTGTTCTGGCTTTAATCTACAATGCTATGACCCCCAACTTTCTTTCTTTCTTTTTTTTTTTTTAAATCCAGGCCAGTGATTTAATTTATGTAGGAAAATCCTTCTTAAGTAGACTTCTACCAGTGCATGGTAGTAACTGTTCAGCCCTTTACAATCTTTTTAAAAAAATAATTTATGGAATAAAACAAGCATTTCCATAATGTAGTACAAATAAAAAGATGATTGCAAATGAAACTACAAATCTACTATGCACAACTTGCCATTCCTTTCAAATATACAACAAAATTATCAGGTAAATTTCTTTTTTTTTTTCTTCCCTCCCCACCCTACTCTAGAGTGGCTACCATTAGACATAAATAGGTACATATATGTAAATTTATTCTATACATACTTCTATTAGTTTTTTTTTCTCTGGATGCAGATAGTGTCTTTCTTCATATATCCCTTGTAGTTATTTTGGGTATTCATAATAGTCAAAATAATTTATTTGCTCAGTCATTCTTTTTTTAATTTAATTTATTTAATATTTATTTATTTAAAGTTTTGAGTTCCAAATTCTATCCCTCTCTCATTCCCTCCCTCCCTACCCTCCCTCCTCCCCAAGGTTGCAAGCAATCAGTATAGGTTATACTTGTGCGATTATGTAAAATATTACCATATTAGTCATTTTACATAAAAAGACTTAAGTAAAAAAAAAAAGAGAAAGTGCACAATAGCATGCTTCAGTCTGTGTTTAATCAATATTAGTTCTTTCTCTGGAGGTTGATAGTATGCTTCATTATTAGTATTTTGGGATTGTCTTGGATCATTGTATTGCTGAGAGTAGTTAAGTCATTCACAATTGCTCATAGAGCTATAATGCTGTCACTGTGCACGATGTTCTCCTGGTTCTGCTCACTTCACTCTTCATTATTTTATGCAAGTCTTCCATATTTTTCTAAAAATCAGTGAGCTTATTATTTCTTATAGCATAGTAATATCCCATCATAATCATAAAATCTTAAAAGTCACCTGATATATTGAAATGTAAATAACTTGCCCAGGGTCACACTGATACTGTATGTCTGAGGTAGAATTTGAACTTAATTATTCCTGAATCCAATTTCAGCTCTTTATTCCCTATTTCTGGTCAATTTAAATATATATATATTTAAGGTTTGTTCATCTCTGCCTTCATATATTGCTTTTGCTAAAAGGTTGTTGTTGTTCAATTATGTCTGATTCTTCATGATCTCATTTGGGGTTTTGGTCATTTTACATATGAGGAAACTGAGGCACACAGGGTTAAGCGACTTTCCCAGTATCACATACCTAGTAAGTGTCTGAGGCTGGCTTTTAATTCTGGTCTTCCTGACTACAGACCCATTGCTCTATTTATTGTGCCACCTAACTGCCCTGTGCCCTAGCTGCTAGAGAATTAGTTCCAAGATAATCTGTACATGAAATCTGATCTGTGAATTAGAGTTACAAAAGAAAGTGTCAGAGTCTGAGGTCCCACTCCTTCTAACCCTAGGGCACTAAAAGGTGAAGTCACTTATCCAGGTTCACATAATCAGAATGTGTTAGAGGCAGGACTTTAATGAAGGTCTTTCTAACTCATAGTGTAGACCTCAAAACACTACAACACATTGTAGCTCCTGGGGTCTCTAAGGTCCCATCTTGTTCTAAATCTGCCGTGCTAGAAAATTCACTGTGCCTTGTACATGGTGGGGATATAATACTACAATGAAAGCTCCTAGAAGGCAAGAATTGTTTTTGCCTTTCTTTGTATTTCCAGGGTGTAGGTGGCTTATAGCAAGTGTTTAATAAGTTCTTGTTGACTGATAGTGTGGTAAAAAGTTTTAACAGTCGGTTAGTGATAAAGGAAAGACGCCAATTTTTAAAGGACCACCCTTTTGGGGAGGAGACCGACGGCGGCCATGCATGAGCTATACACGCCAGCCTGACTGCTAAGTACTCCACTTCTGGGGTGCGAGCTTAAAAGGCAAGGAGAGAATGGAAGTGGGATCTCTTTCCTGCTCTGCTGGTCCCCTGGCTGTGCTGCACAGACAGACGCTGACTGGAGTTCAACTCGGCCCAGATCACGGTTAGCAGCAGGCGCCTGACGGGCTCTCCCCGCCAAAGGTGGCCTTGGGCTTTTGGTGAGTTTTATATGGAATATAGACTAAGCTTAGACTTAAGACTATTTGTTTTGTATTTCTACTTTCCTATTCCTCTAATCAACATCACCTGGCAACTACCACACAATAAAAGCTCTAACTAGAGACCAGAAGTTTCTTCCATTTACTAGTCTGGGAGATAAATTAAGGGAAAGGTTAAAGAGGGGAAATCAATGCTCTAGTATCCAATTTTAAATCTCACAATAGCAGGTAATGAGTTTTGGAAAGTTAAGAGATTTGCCTATAATCAGATTAATGTTTTTAAAAGGGGGGGAATTCAATCCCAGGTATACCCTTACTCCTAGTTCAGAGTTCTTTCCTCTGTACTACATGGCCTTTCTCATAAAGATATTCTTTCTGTTTCTCTCACTCCTGAGCTGACTGAGGTGGAAAGTTGACTCTCTTGTTAGTAGAAGCCTGGGTAGGGTAAGCAGCCACCTAATAGCATGATTTTACCTTTGGTCACTAAATAGTGTTATTAGCCACTGTCTTAATCTGTTTATTAAAGCAGAAGAAACTCTCAGCAAGTTCTTTTCTTATCCTGGTAGTTAACATGTATATTCCACCCAGCTAAAGAAAAGTGTTCTGGAAATGCCAAGCTTTTTATGCTTGACGCTACCTATGATTCTCAGAAAACAAATAATCATTTAATGCCCAGCTATTTATCTTTGCGCATGATCACACCTTCTCATTAGTCTAAGGGGTGTGGTTAGTGTGAATTTACCCAATCAGAATTAGCTCCAAGCCCCCATCTACAGGAAACCATAATTCCTCCCTGTTTATAACATACTTTACTGAGCCCTAATCATATCATTTTGGCATAATGGAATTAGATCTTCCCCTACATGAGCCATAAGGCTAGCTTAACCATATAGTTTTTCATTCTTTTTCCATACAATCAATAAAATGCATAAATGATATATAATAAAACATCTTTCATATCCTTGTGGGCTAACAGTTTCTTCTAGACCCCCAGCTATCCCTGGACTATAAATAGGTCTCTCTGAACCCATGAGTTCCAGGAAAGGTACATTTCCTTTTGTTACCACTGTTGTACTACTCCTTTCCCTCTCCACCCCACAAAAAGTATTTCCTCTACCCCCAACACAAATTCTGATTCTCCTGGAAGCAGGCAACCAAGTATAGAAAATATAGCATAGTCCCCAACTGATGTTCAACTCAAATATCCAGTAGGACTGGTGTTCTGGTGAACAACTGAAAAATTCTGGGTTTTGGTCTTAGTTTTCCTCTTGACCCTAGACTTAAGGATCCAGTGCAGACAGAAACAACCTCCCACAGCCATATATCCAGTGCTTCTCCATTCAATATACTGTCATTTCCAGGAAATTCTGCCTGCTCAACAGAAGGGCTAGCTTCTCATTAGTAAAGTGTTGGGGTACAGGTATCATACCTAATTCCCTTCCTGGCAAAAATTTATATACTTAGAATATTGCTAATGAACTCTCCAGGATTCAATGAACAGATGCTTATCAAAACTCTATTTTTCACAAAGCTATCAGCCTATATAAAATCACATTAATCTGAGGGATATGGTAACTTGCATGTAGCACATAGTTTACATAGTGCCTTGGGTGGTGGTATTCTTCTTATCACTGGATATATAAGCAAAGGCTGAGTGACCAGCTGTCAGGGATTTTACAGAGTAACGACATTTTAATTCAGGAAGGGGGTCTTAGTTCTGAGATGCATACTAGCTGTATGATTCTGGGCAAGTCATTTAACCTCTATCTACCTCAGTTTCCTTATCCATAAAGTGGAGATAATAGTGCCTTTCTTACAGGGTTCTTGTGAGAACCAAATGAGAAAATATTTGTAAAGCATTTAGCACAACGCCTAGCAAATAATGGGCATTAAGTATGCTTGTTCTCTTCCCTTTCTCTCCTTCAGGGGTTCTTAACTTGGAATTTGCAAAATTATATATATATACACACATACATATATACACACACACATACATACATGCACACACACACACATATATATGAAACTCTTTCAATATGATAATTTTCTCCATTTAAAATCATGACTATGATTTTATGTATGAGTAGGACTACATAGGCTTTAATAGACCAGTAAAGAGGTACATGACCCAGGTTAAGAACTTTTGATCTAGTCTAACATTGTTATTTTATAGATAAAGAAACTGAGGCATGGTGAGGAAAAGGTCACAAAGCTAGTTAATGGCTGGGTCCAATTTTGATCCCATTTTTCCTGACTCATAGTCCAGGGATTTTCCCACCATATCATGCTGCCTCAATAAGAGATTCCTACATCAGTGACAGAGTGGACTAGCTGACCGCTAAGGTTCCTTCAGATTCTGAGATTTTGTGATTCTATGAATATTTGTTTAATAAATGAATGAATAAAATATGGTGATCATAAATATTATAGAATAAGCATCTTGGTGACCACTGATGGTATTTTGAGTCTTCTCAGAGACTCCAGCTGCTTCTGGAATAAGAATCCTCAGAACAGTATATATCCTTTTTCAAGGAAGTCAAAGATAGTTAAATGCCTCCCCTCCTACCTATCCTTTCCATCTTGTTGGTGCCACAGAGACTGTGCCATGTGCCAAGTGTGATATAAATGAAAAAGCACTGGCTTCAGACTCAGAGATTTCCTTAACAGAATTAATTTTTAAATAATTAAAAACTCATATTTATATAGCTTATTACTTTAAAGGGTAGGTAGTATGCAGATTACTATCATCATCCCTATTTTTTAGTCAATCATTGTGTCAACATGACCTCTTACAATTTTCCCCATGGATTTCATAGGACATAGAGATAAAATTCTAGAATCCAAATCACTTGTTTACAAATGAGGGAAACTGAGGCTTATAGATAACAATGAGCAGAGTTGGAATCAGAACCTAGCTCCTCTGACTCCAGAAAAAGAATGCTTTCCATTATTCTATAGTTCCTATATCTTGTATGATCTCTGAAATGCAACAGCTAAGATGGCAGAGAGAAGCCAGGAAGTAGCCTGAGCTCTCCTGTGTTTTCCCTCAAAAAGAACATTAAATCAAGTCTCTAAATGGATTATGAAACTACAGAACCTATAAAAAGACAGAGAGACACAATCTTCCAACTTGAGATAATTTAGAAGACTTCAGGAAAGGTCAGTCTCATTTGGGAAAAAGGAGAGTACAATACAGCTCAGCACAGCATGGCACAGAGCAGAAGGGGTCTGGCCAAGTCGGCAGGGGGCTCTTGGCCATAGTGGAGCTACTGAGGCCCCTTGATTCTGGCTCAGCAAGCTGGTGGAGCAGCAGGCCAGTTGTGAGATCCACCAGAACCAACTAAGAGGGCAGGTTGCCAGCTAAGGACCACCCACAGGACAGACAAGACTGGGTTGGGCCATCCCAGCAGCAGGAGCAAGCTCAGGGAGCAAGCCTAGGGAAGTGTGGAATCCACAAGCCACAGAGAACTTAGAGTAGAAAGCCACTGACACAGCCCCTATCCCCCATCATAAGAAACTTGAAACAGTGACCCTTGTGCCCCAGGAGCAGACCTCAACTTTATATATATATATATATATATAATAAGCCACAATATGAGTAAAAAACAAAAAAGGACTCCTACCATTGAGAGCTTCTGTGTTGACAGGGAAGAGCAAAACACAAACTCAGATGAAGACAATTCTTTCAAATTGCCTACATGTGAAGCCTTGAGAAGGAAAATCAATTGGTCTCAAGACCAAAAAGCCTTCCTGGGAGAGCTCGGAAAGGATTTTAAAAATCAGTTGAGAGAGATAGAAAAAAAATGTGGAGAGAAATGAAAGCTACACAAGAAAATTATGAAAAAAGAATCAACAGGTTGGAAAAGGAAACACAAAGATTGACTGAAGAAAAAAATTCCTTAAAAATTTCATTTGGCCAAATGGAAAAGGAGGTGCAAAAGCTTACTGAAGAAAACAATGCCTTAAAATTTTGATTTGGACAGATCGAAGCTAATGACTCCATGAGACACCAGGAATCAGTCAAACAAAATTTAAAAAATGAAAAAATAGAAGAAAATGTGAAATACCTCACTAGAAAGACAACTGACCTGGAAAATAGATCCAGGAGAGATAATTTGAGAATTATTGGACTACTAGAAAGCCATGATCAGAAAAAGAGTCTGGACACCATATTCCAGGAAATTATCAAGGAGAATTGCTGTAATATTGTAGAATCAGCAGATAAAATCATCATTGAAGAAATCCACTGATCACCTCCAGAAAGAGACCCCAAAAGGAAAACTCCAAGGAGTATTGTAGCCAAATTTCAAAATTATCAAATGAAGGAGAAAATATGGCAAGTAGCCAGAAAGAAACAATTTAAATATTATGGAACCACAGTCAGGATTGCACAGGACCTGGCAACTTCAATATTAAACGATTACAAAACTTTGAATATGTTATTCTGGAAGGCAAAGGAGCTTGGATTGCAACCAAGAATCAACTACCCAGCAAAACTGAACATTCTCTTTCAGGGGAAAAGATGGACATTCAATAAATTGGGGACATTCAAAGTTTCTTGATGAAAAGACCAGATCTGAATAGAAAATTTGATCTTAACATACAATTCTCAAGAGAAGTATAAAAAGGTGAATGGGGGGAAAAGTTATTCAATAAGGTTAAACTGTTTACATCCTTACATTGGAAGATAATACTTATAACTCTTGAGAACTGTATCTCTATTTGGGCAGACAGAAGGAATATACATAGAGGGTATACATATAAATTGTCTTTGATTTGATGATATAAATAAAATTAAGGTGTGACAAAAGGAATATATGAGGAGAAGAAGAAAGGGGAAGTGGAATGGTTATAATTACATAATATAAAGAGGTACAAAAAACCTATTACAATAGAGGGAAAGAAAGGAGTGGTGAGCATCACTGCAACCTTACTCTCATCAGATATGGTTCAAAGATGGAATAACATACACTCATTGGGGTAAAGAAATTTAGTTTATTCTTTAGGGAAGTAAAAAGGTAAGGGGAAAGGGGGGGCTAATAGAAGGGAGATCAGAAGCAGGGGAGAAAAGTGTAAAGAAAAGAGAGGGGGCTGATAAAAGGGAGGGCAGATTGGGGGATGCAGGGGTCAGAAGCAAAACACTGGTGAGGAGGAATAGGGTGAAAGAAGGGAAAAAAAAGTACAAAGGGGGTAAATAGGATGGAGGGAAATAGACAATTAGTAATAATAACTGTGAATATGAATGGGATGAACTCTGCCATAAAACAGAAGTGAATAGTAGAGTGGATTAAAAACCAGAATCCTACAGTATGTTGTTTACAAGAAACACATTTGAAGCAGAGAGATACACACAGAGTAAAGGTAAAAGGTTGCAGCAGAATGTATTATGTTTCAGCAGAAATAAAAAAAGCAGGGATATTAATCCTCATCTCAGACAAAGCAAAGGCAAAAATAGATCTAATTTTTAAACATAAGGAAGGAAACTACCTCTTGCTAAAAGGTACAATAGATAATGAAGTAATATCAATACTAAACATGTATGCACCTAGTGGTATAGCATCCAAATTCTTACAGAAGTCAAATGAGTTATACAATGAAATAGACAGCAAAACTATACTAGTGGGGGATCTGAATCTTCCCCTCTCAGGATTAGATAACTCTAACCAAACGATAAATAAGAAAGATGTTAAAGAAGTGAATAGAATGTTAGAAAAGTTAGATATGATAGATGTCTGGAGAAAATTGAATGGGGATAGAAAGGAATATAGCTTTTTCTCAGCTGTAAATGGCACATATTAAAAAATTGACCATGTATTAGGGCACAAAAACCTCATAGTCAAATGTAGAAAGGCAGAAATAGTAAATGCATCCTTCTCAGATCATAATGCAATAAAAATTACAGGTAATAAGGAGCCATGGAAATATAGACTGAAAATTAATTGGAAATGAAATAATCCCACCCTAAAGAATGAGTGGGTCAAACAACAAATCATAGAAACAATCAATAACTTCATCCAAGAGAATGACAATGATAAGACAACATACCAAAACCTATGGGATGCAGCCAAAGCAGTGTTTAGGGGAAATTTTATATCTCTAAATACTTACATGAATATAAAAGAGAAAGAGGAGATCAATGAATTGGGCATGCAGCTAGAAAAGTTAGAAAAAGAACAAATTAAAAATCCCCAATTAAAACATAAATTAGAAATCCTGAAAATCAAAGGAGAACTTAATAAAATTTTAAACAAGAAAGCTACAGAATTAATCAATAAAACTAAGAGCTGATTTTATGAAAATATCAATAATATAGATAAACCTTTGGTTAATTTGATTAACAAAAAGAAAGAAGAAAACCAAATTACCAGTATCAAAAATGAAAGGGGTGGGGCAGCTAGGTGGTGCAGTGGATAGAGCACCGGCCCTGGAGTCAGGAGTACCTGAGTTCAAATCTGGCCTCAGACATTTAACACTTACTAGTTGTGTGACCCTGGGCAAGTCACTTAACCCCAATTGCCTCACTAAAAAAAAAAATGAAAGGGGTGATTTCAGCACCAGTGAAGTGGAAATTAAAGCAATAATTAGGAGCTATTTTGTCCAACTGTATGCCAATAAATTTGACAATCTAAATTAAATGGATAAATATTTACAAAAATATAAACTGCCTAGGTTAACTGAAAAGGAAATAAAATCCTTAAATAAGCCTATATCACAAAAATAAATTGAACAAGCCATCAATGAACTTCCTAAGAAAGAATCTCCAGGGTGAGATGAGTTTACAAGTGAATTCTACCAAACATTTAAAGAACAATTAATTCCAATGCTATACAAATTATTTGGAAAAATAGGTGAAGAAGGAGTTCTACCAAATTTCTTTTATTACACAAATATAGTGTTGATACCTAAACCAGGCAAAGCCAAAACAGAGAAAGAAAATTATAGACCAATTTCCCTAATGAATATTGATGCAAAAATCTTAAATACAATATTAACAAGGAGATTACAACAAGCAATCACCAGAATAATACAGTATGGCCAGGTGGGATTTATACCAGGAATGCAGGGCTGGTTCAACATTAGGAAAACTATCAACATAATCAAACATATCAATAAGAAATCTAGCTAAAATCATATGATTATTTCAATAGATGCAGAGAAAGCTTTTGACAAAATACAGCACTCACTCCTAATAAAATCACTAGAGGCAGTTGCCGCCTAGGAGTTTCTCTTGTTTTAACTCTGGTCCCCCGTGGCCTCGAAGAACTGCAACCTGGCTGCTGACAGTGCCACTGCAGCCTCCGGTAAGGGGGCCAAACCTGGGGTGGGCACGGCCCACAGATCCGTGGCCAAGAGGTTACAGCAGGAATTGATGACTCTAATGATGTCTGGAGACAAAGGAATTTCTGCCTTCCCAGAGTCTGATAATTTCTTCAAATGGGTTGGGACCATCCATGGGGCTGCTGGGACAGTATATGAAGACCTGAGGTACAAGCTCTCCCTGGAGTTCCCCAGTGGCTAACCATATAATGCTCCCACTGTGAAATTTGTCATGCCTTGTTACCATCCTAATGTGGATACCCAAGGCAATATTTGTTTGGACATCCTCAAGGACAAGTCAGGACCATCCTACTATCTATCCAGACCCTGCTGGAAGAACCCAACATTGACAGCCCATTTAACACACATGCTGCTGAACTTTGGACAAACCCCATAGCCTTAAAAAAATACCTGCTGGAAACCTACATGAAGCAGGTGACTAGCCAGGAGCCCTGACCCTAGCTGCCCAGCCTATCTTCCCTTCATCTTATTCGTATGTGTATGTGTATGTGTGTGCGTGCATCTTTTCCCCTTCCTCATAACCTGTCTTCTCTCTTCTGTACAGGACTATATCATACTGTTCTCCTTTTTTCTTAAACTCTAGTCCAGCCCTGAACATTAATGAATAAATAAATTTGTTTTTGTTTTTGTGTTTTTTAAAACAAACACTAGAGAATATAGGGATAGGCGGAACTTTCCTTAAAATAAGCAGCATCTATGTAAAACTATCAGCAAACATTATATGTAATGGGGATAAGTTAGAGGCATTCCCAATAAGATCAGAGGTGAAACAGGGATGTCCATTATCACCTCTATTATTTGATATTGTACTAGAAATGTTAGCTTTAGCAATAGGAGAAGAAAAAGGAATTAAAGGAATTAGAATAGGCAAGGAGGTAAACAAAACTATCACTCTTTGCAGACCATATGCTGTCACAGCATGATTAATGCAGAAATATGTTTAATGTGATTGTACATATATAACCTATACTGGATTGCTTGCTGTCTTGGGGAGGGGGCAGGGAGGGAAGGGAGGGAGAAAAATTTGGAACTAGAAATCTTATAAAGTCAAATGTTGAAAACTATCTCTACATGTAACTAGAAAATAATAAAATACTTTTATGATAAAAAAGAAATGCAACAGCTCACATTATTAACAATAATTATGGCAATAGCATTTAATAATTTTTTTTTTTGCATAGAACTTGCAGTTAATTACACGGTGTGGTAGAGAGAATGCTGGATTGGATTTGAAGTCAGAGTATCTGGGTTCAAATCCTGGTTTGGCATTTCCTTATGGATGTAACCTTGAACAAATTATTTCAACTCTATGAGCTCCAGTCTATAAAATGTGTGGATTAGACTAGATGAACTCACATATCTCCTCTGTATCTATAATTCCAATATTTGTATTTATAATCAGAAATTTTTGTTAAGCTCTTGTGTATCAAACACCGTGTTGGGAATTGGATGATATTGAAGGATGAATATAGTATGCATTTTGCTCTCGAGGAGATTACAATATAGTAATTAAATATTAACAATAAGATTAGATATTATTATTTCAGTCCTATTTGCTCCATCTAGGGGAAGTTTGCAACACGTATTCATTATGGGACTCGCAGGACAAAACTCTGCAGTTCTAAGCTCTGGGAAAAGTTTCTTGGATCAATTACAGTGGAATACTTCTGGTTCTAGCCATCATGGCTACAAATTCATGTTCATTGAATGTTAGAATTGCAAAGGGACCTAAGAGGTTATGCATATAGTCATCCTCCCACCCATTTTACATTTGGAAAAGCTGAGGACCAGAGAGGTATCCCCCAACACCAGGCATTTATCTCACATTATTGTTTGTGTGTGCATGTGTGAGAGAGAGAAGTGTGTGTGTGTGTGTGTGTGTGTGTGATGGCAGTCTGCTGAAACCTATGGATTCCTTTTTAAAATGATGTTTTTAAATGTATAAAATATACATAGAATTCAAAAGAAAACCAATTACATTGAAATAAAGATGAAATATTTTCCCATCCAAGTTCCCAGACCTTCTGAAATTTATCCATAGATCTTTAGGAGGACTCCAGATTAAGAATTCCTTTCTTAGACTTCATGGTCCTCAAAGCTTTGAGTTCCCCGTGGATTTGTGAATGCATGTCTATACACACATGTGTAAAAATTATGTCAGTGACTTTCTCATGATATGACAGGTCCAGGCAAGTTTGGAAGGGTTATATTTCACTCTCTTGGCTTGAAGTTCAACCCAGAAAGACTGAGAAAACATAAGCATGGGACTCTATAGCAATCGAGACCAACTCCCAACTTACAAACATGCAGTTCATAAAATTAAGGAAAGTTTTATTAGAACACCAGAGAAAACAAAAGAGAACTCAAAATAAACCAAGAATTTAAATTTATAATTCAATTAATTAAGGACTTACTATGTTCACATCATTATGCTTGGTAGGTGCTAGGGATAAAAAGACAGAAATGAAAAATTATTTATGGCCTCAAAGTCTTTATTTTATATAAGGGTTAGGGGTGGCCAGTGAGTGGGGGTGTAGTGGGCATGGGATGTGCTGCAATAAGAATATAGATAAAAAGATAGTTTGAGGTGAGAGAGAACATAAACAACTGAAGAAATCACAGAAGGCTTCCCAAAGATGACCCAGGAGCTAAATCTTGGAGGAAGCTAAGCTTCCAAGTTGTTGTTTAGTCATTTTCAATTGTGTCTGACTCTTCATGACCCCATTTGGTGTTTTCTTGGCAAAAATACTGAGGTGGTTTGCATCTCCTCATTTTATGGATGAGGAAACTGAGACAAAAGGGTTAAAGGACTTACCTGGGTCATACAACTAGCAAGCGTCTAAGTCAGATTTGAACTCATGAAGATGAGTCTTCCTGACTCCAGGTCAGGCATTCTATACACTACATCCCCTAGGCTTCTAAGACCTAGAGGTAAGGAGGGAATGTATTCTAGGCATGGGAGATAGCCTGAGCTAAGCCACAGAGATGGAGGGCTGTGTTCAGGGCTACTTTACTGGAATATATTACATATGATGAGCAGTAATATTCTGTCTTCTTCAAAAAGCCCTTCCCCGTCCCCCTTAATTATAGTGCCTTGCATTTGAGATTGCCTCCAATTTATCCTGCATGTATCTGGTTTGTACATAGTTGTTTGCCTCTTGTCTCTCCCATTTCAATGTAAACTCCCTGAGGGTAGAGACTATTTTTGCCATGGTTGGGGGCGAGGAGGGGGTTAGCACTCAGCAGAGTGCCTGGAACACAGTGAATGCTTAGTAAATGCTAGTTGTTGGAGCTAGGTTGAATTAGGTTTAAAAAAATAAAGGCAACTCTTAATGGCTTCCCCTTCCACATATCTAAAGGAGAGTTACCCCAAACCCATATCATACCCATATACAGTCTTGCTTAGCAGGGTCTCCAGCAGGCACTACCTCCTGCAGTTATTCATTTAGCACCTAAGACAACCCTTTCACATATGGGATTCCCAGAGTAGCCATCCCAGGTTGAGAATACTCTTTGTGTCCATATCTACTCAAAACAGTAGCTCATAAATCCTTGTTGATGTGTTTACTTTTTCTCTAGTCAGCCAGAGTACACAATTAATTCAAAGTAAAGGCATTTAATGAAATAGTGTACTAAAATTTTTAATAGAAATTTCCCAGTCACTTAACCCCAATTGCCTCACCAAAAAAAAAAAAAAAAAAAAAAAAAAAGAAATTTCCCCCTGTGAACCTGGGTCATGCTATCTCACAAATATATGCATGATTAGTTGAAAGACTGGATATACATAGGGATCAAGCATAAGGGGCTGACACACAGAAAAAAAAATGTATGAAGACAACCCAGTCCACTGAAGTTTCAGTACTTCTAAGGTCTTCTATATTCTCACCAAACTGACCAAGACATGTCCAATTGGCATTCATAGTCTTTATCTGCATATTGCTCTGCTGGTCTTAGTGTCTCTCCTAGGCACATTATTTTCACTGGGCTCATTGAACCTGTACTTTTTTGGGTGTGGTGGGTTGGGCATATTGTTCCACTGGATTCTGTTGGTTTGTCATATAATCTCCAGTGCTCCAGTGGTACACAGGTGAATCCTGGTGAATGTGTTGCTCAATGAGATTGTCTCTTTTGGACCAGACAATATCTTTTAAGTGATTGGGTAGAATGATGTATTCAATTCATATTGGACTGCTATCTGCCCCACATAAAGTGAAAGGAGAAGGAAAGGAGAAATACTCTTTGCAGCCTTCACACACACACGCACACACACAAACACTCACAAGTACCCTTGAACAACAAAGGAAAAAAGGTTTATTTTGTGACCAGGCTCTCTAGTGAGGACTGTAACCTGCTTGAAGGGAGGGACCACATCTTCTCTCTCCTATAGCCCTCACAGGGAAAAGACCAGTTTTGGGAAGCACTAGCTAAGTAAAAGATTAATTGATTCTACCACTTTTCTGACTTTTCATAGCATGTTCAGCCTCCTAAGCTTCATTGTTCACACAGCAGGATTCAGGTCCCTGACATGCCACCCAGAAAATTCCCTGCCTTTCTAATCTCTTTGGATGCCCTGTAGGTAATCACACAGCAAAACCATCACAGCAATGTCTTCAAAAGGAATTACAAGGAATTAGAAATCTCTCATTCACCTTGCAGGCTTAAAGGTCCAACACAGGCCATATGTGAGGTACTGAGAGTTAACTTCCTCAAAGTTGGGGAGTAGAGGGAAAGGGAAAGATGTTCGCTTAATTCCTCATTCTACCTTCCCCATTCCCTAGTCCCATAAAGAGACTGAATATCTTGGAAAGTCCACAGATTTATAAAAAGTCAGAAAGTAACTTTAAAAGATCACTTAGTTCAATTATTTCATCTTGCAGATAATAATAGCAACAACAGCAATGTATATCATACATAATATGTATATAAATATATATGTATGTATGTATATATATACACATACAGCTCTCTCTTTCTGTCTCTGTTGAGAGAATTGGAATGACACCCCCTGCTGGGAGGGACATTGTGAGCTATGGCCCGAAAAGAAACCATGTGACTTTGGTGTCCAGAAGTGATGTCTGCCACCCATGGGTCCTGTCAATCAGTGTTACCAGCCAATTAGTTTGGAGCTGTGTATGTGGATGGCCCTGTTTTCCAGTTTCACAGGAGGCTTCTGGGAGAAGCTGCTTAGGAGTGAGGTCCTTTTGTTTCCAGACTTTGGCATGGAGGAGGACTTCATGTGGGCTGCTAGGAAAGAAAGGTTATACCGAATAGATCTAAACTAAGATTTCCCATGCTATAAGGAATCTGTTCTCAATCTCTTTCTCTCTCTTCACTAACATCTAATGCACTTTAATAAATACTTAAAAGGCTAAACTCTTGCTAAAGCTTCTAATTTAAGGTGATCACTCATTAGATTTTAGACATTACAGTTAGAATTTTAGGCCCTTTCACTGTGTCTCTCTCTTTCTAAAGTCTGCAAAACACTGTATAAGTATTATCTTATTTTATCCTCACAACAATTCTGGGAGATAGATTCTATTATCATTCCTGTTTTACAGATGAGGAAACTGAGGCAAACAAGTTAACTGACTTACCCAGGGTCACACCACTAATGATTAGTATCTGAGGCAGGGTTTAAATTCATATGTTTTTGACTCTAGATCCAGCACTCGATCCATTATGCCATGTGATAATAACTCATACCATCACCATTTTGTTGTCATTGTCATTGCCTGATTGTTTCAGTCAAGACTGACTCTTCATGACCCCATTTGGGATTTTCTTGGCAAAGATACTGGAGTGGTTTGTCATTTCCTTTTCCACCTCACTTTTACAGATGAAGAAACTGAGGCAAACATGGTTAAGTGACTTGCCCAAGGTCACATGGCTAGTAAGTATCTGAGATTGGATTTGAATAAAGCAAGATGAGTCTTCCTGACTCTAGGCCTGGAGCTCTATGCACTATGGCTCCACCTAGCTGCCCACCCATCACCATACAATCATAGATTTAGAGTTGGGAGGGACTTCAGAGGCCATCTAGTCCAAGCCCCTCCTTTGATAGATTAGGAAGCTGACCCTTAAAAGGTTACATGGCCTGGCCCAGGTTACATAGGTAGTAAATATCAAAGTCAGAGTTTGAACACAGGTCCTCTGGCTCAAAATCCATCATGCTTTCCATTTGGCTGTGACAACTGCAGTCTTAGAGCAAAGAAGAACGGAGATAGAGATCATCCAGCATAGCTTCCTCATTTAAACAGGGAGAAACTGAGGACCAGAGATGACAAATGAATTACCTAAGGTCACCCAACAGGGCAGCTAGGTAGTGCCATCATGCATAGAACATTGGGCCTGGAATCAGGAATACCTGACTTCAAATCTGGCCTCAGACATTTACTAGCTGAGTGACTCTGGGCAAGTCACTTCACCTTGTTTGCCTCAGTGTCCTCATCTGTAAAATGAGCTGGAGAAGGACATGGCAAAACACTCTTGTATCTTTGCCAAGAAAACCTAAAATAGAGTCATGAAGAGTCTGACACAACTAAAAATGATAAAATAACAACAACATAAAAGGGTCACCCATTGAGTTGGAACTAAGCAATGTGTGATAGATGTTAACTATTCCTCTTTCAGGTAGACAGGTAATAAAGGGAAATGAAAGTGGAGAAAGGTCTGGGAACTTCTTTTCCTAGATTGTCAATGCACTGAGAGCAGAGGTTATGTTTTATGTTTTCTTTGTATTTCCTTGAGCATTTTTCTCATTGCTTTATTATATATTATGGGTATTTAAATTTGCTGGATGAATGAATGAATGAATGAATAAGGGAATGAATAGACATGAGGGTTTAGAAGAGATAGAGAAGATTCTTATGACAACTAGAGCATGAGGATATGCTGATCAAGATTGTAGGTTGGTCTCTAAAGAAGCAGAGATAAGAGAGTGCACATGCCTTCTTTGCAGAAATGGGGGACTATGGTTATAGAACACCAAATATAATGTTATGCTTAACTGATTTTTTAGTGAGTTTAACTAAATTGCTTTTTTCCTCTTTATTTTTTTGTTCTTTGATACTAAGGTAAGATACTCTGAGGGTAGAGGGATATATTAGGAAATTAAGCTAATGTAAAAACAATAAACAATGATATATATATACACACACATACATATGTATATACATATATATATACACACACACACACACACATACATACATATATGTATATATAACATGAAAGATTTAGTCCAGGGTTGATAAGCAGTGCACTGGGTTCTCAGGACACAGGAAAGGAAAATTTACATGAATAGGATCTGGGTTTGCCAGCTGGGTTGGGTTCCAGGTGGCTAGAAGGAAAATCATTTTGATTTAAAGCTGGACACAGGCAGAAAGAACTCAGATGTTCCAATGGCCAAAAGCCAGACCTTAAATCTATGCCAAACTAAACGGTTGTTGTAAAATGAAACTGATTATTAGTAAATAAACATGCTCTGTGCAAGATACCAAAATCCATGCATATTATGGTGAACAGAATTTGAGTACTTGAACTGATTGCATGTATAGAAAAAGTATAATAAGACCAATGTTTTCCTGACTCAGTTCCCCTGATTTCTTCCCCACCCTGCAATCTGATTGGCTCCAGCTTCTCTGATGCAATTTTCAGGACTAGGGAAATAAAATATCCCAGCCTTGTATAGTCAGGGCCTCTCAGAGTTGGTGAGTGCCTAAGACCAGGTGAATCATCACCATAATCTGATAATGCATTTCCAGGTACAGATGAAGGGAGGTCCCTGAGTCCAGAGAAGCTAATGCCACTACACCATGACTATATATCCTTTTCCATGTTTGGACAAAGTGAACTTTCTTTGTTTAATGACTCATGAGTGCCTTATTTCATCCCAAAATCAAACCTCAACTGAGAGGGTGAACCTTGACAACAGCAGATGTGTCCAGGAATATTGTAAGGATGTGCCTGTTGCAAGGCCCTAGCTAACAGAAGTGACTTCATATTTGACCACAGATTGAACTGACTGTTTACGAGGATGTTCTTTTTTTTTTTTTAAAGAGACGCAATTGGTGTTAAGTGACTTGCCCAGGGTCACACAGCTAGTAAGTATTAAGTGTCTGAGGCCGGATTTGAACTCAGGTACTCCTGACTCCAGGGCCGGTGCTCTATCCAGTGCACCACCTAGCTGCCCCATACGAGGATGTTCTTATGGCCCAATAACTGGTTTAGCCAGCTTCATTTAAGCAAGGATCTCCTAAACATGAGGTCCTCGTGGTTGATGAAGGGTATGGTTGGGCCATATGCTGATTGATGGCCCCTAAGGTCTCTTCCTATTTGGTCCCTGTGAATTGGCCCAGCAATAGCAATCAGATATAGAAACAGAGAGCTAGTGTTCTGGGCTCTCAAAAGGAGTATGTATCCCACGAGTGCCTGACATTGCCCATCTTTGTCCACAGAACTGAAAAGTTATAGAGGTACATACTTGCTCGTCTATGAGCAATAAACTACCTGACTTATCCTTGAGAGTTTGTATTCTTCCTTGGTACCTTATTCATGATCATCTCATAAATGTAATGTAATTGAGAAAGGACAAACTGTGAATACCAAAGAACAGTCTTCAGTGGAGAAATACCCATCACTAGTTTGATTTCCTTAGAAGTATGGCTGAAGAAAAATTACACATGAGAAGCAGCAGTGATAAGTCTAGGCTATTTTCTTTATAATCATAGTCAGTCTCCTTTCTTTATAAAATCATCCATTGTTCTCCCCTACAAGTCCCTACCCCTGAATTCCCAAATGACAGTGACATAGTTATAGAGAAAAGCATCCGACCCAAAACAGAACAGGCAAATGAACGCAAAGAAATTGACCAGATAAAAAGTTACTCGTAATAGGAGTTAGTGGAAACTTGGGTCTACTAGTGGATAGGAATTCTTCTGTGTTTATCTACTTGAGTTCCTAGAGGGCCATGAGACTGAACAACGGTTTAGTTTCTTGTTAGGGTTGGGTTAAAACTCTGGTGAACATCCAGAGGGCAACAACTAGGTACTTTGGCAGCATGAATAAAGCTGAACAGAATACCAAGGGAGCATCATAAGATGCCAGCAGCAACTCAGAGGACCCAGGGCATCCACATCCAAAAAAAAGCTTTCTACTAAATAGAATTTTTCTGATAATTGCACCTTCCTCTCAAAGCCTTTGCAATTGATTCTATTATTTCATTGACCATCTTCCCCAAACCCTTCGAAATAAATTGGTAACCATGGCCTGGCTGGTAGGAAGCTCAGTGGGATGAGGAATTAATTAAGTCATTTGATTATGTTTTGGAATTATTGAATGATTGGAGTCATTGAATAAGTTGGAGACAATGAACTGTATAATCTTCTACTTTTCCCATGGAACTGTTTTCTTTAATAGCTGAGTCACCTCAGGCTTTCCCTACCTAAGAAACCATCCACCCCAAATGGATTCTACTCAATTACCACTCTGAGCTCATCACTGTCCAGCTCATGAGGTTTCAGTCTCCCTATTGCTTCTAGGTTAAAATGCAAACTCCTCTGTTTGGTATTTAAAACCTTTCACAATCTGGCCCCAACTTACCTTTGTAGCCTTACTACCCATTACTTTCCCTCAAACACACAAAATTCCATTTTGTGCTTCTGTGCCCTTTGTGAAGATTATTTTTCATGCCAAAAATAATCAGATTTATTTCCTGGATTTCTTTGCTTCTAGGTCAATGATATATGTGGTACAAGAATTGAATGATGCAATCACTTCAGTGGATTCTTTATTCTGACTGATTAGGACATAGGTGTACTTCACAGGGTTGCTGTGAGGTTTAAATAAGATAATATATGTAATTGTTGTTCAGTCATTTCAGTCATTTCTGGGTCTTTGTGATCCCATTTGGGGTTTTCTTGGCAAGGATACTTAAGTTGCCATTTCCTTCTCCAGATCATTTGACAGATGAAGAAACTGAAGTAAACAGTTAAATGACTTACCCTGGGTCATATAGATAGAAAGTATCTGAGACCAGATTTGAACTCACAAAGATGAGAGTATCCCTGATTCCAGACTTGGTACTCTATCCATTGTACCACATAGTTGCCCATGCATGATAGTTGTCCCCAAATATTTGAAGGGCAGTCTTTGAGAAAAAAGTTTAGACTTACTTTGCTTGGACCTGGAGGGTAGAACCAGCAGCCATGGGTGGAATTTGCAGAGGCAAATTTAGGTTTGCTGTTAGGGAAAACAGCAATACTTACAGCTACTCCTTAAAAACCTCTTCCCTGCCCCAGTCAATTACATGTAAAAATAATTAACATTTGTTTCTTAAAAATTTTAGTTCTGAATTCTCTCCCTATTTCCCCTCCTCCCTCATTGAGGATGCAAGCAATTTGACATAGGTGATACATGTGCAGTTATGCAAAACATGTTTCCATGTTTGTCATGTTGTGAAAGAAAACATACGACAACCCAAGAATAATAAAGTAAAGAAAAAAATATGCTTAAATCCTCATTCAGGCTCCATCCATTCTTCCTCTGGAGGTCGAGAGGATTTTTCATCATAAATCTTTCAGAACTGTCTTGGATCACTGTATTATTGAGAATAGCTAAATTATTCATAACTGATCATCTTACAATATTGCTGTTACTGTGTACTATGATCTCCTGGTTCTGCTCACTTCACTTTATATAAGTTTATGTAAGTCTTTCTGAGTTTTCCCAAAAGCATCCTGTTTGTCATTTCTCATAGCACAACAGTATTCCATCACAATCAAATGCCACAACCTGTATAGACATTTCCCAAATGACAGACAACACCTCAATTTCCAATTCTTTGCCACTGCTAAAAGTTACTATAAATATTTTATACATATAGGTCCTTTTCCTTTTAAAAACAAATCTCTTTGGGACATAAATCTAGTAGAGGTATCTCTGAGTCAAAGGATATGAATGGTTTTATAGCTCTTTGGGCACAGTTCCAAATTGCTCTACAGAATGGTTGAATCAGTTCACAACTCTGCCCATAGTGCATTAGTGCCTCAATCCCACATCCCCATCTATGTTTGTCACTTTCCTTTTCTGTCATATTACCCAATTTGATAGGTGTGGGGGTGGTACCTTAGAGTTGTTTTAATTTGCATTTTTCTAATCAATAGTGATTTAGAGCATTTTTCATATGACTATAGATAGCTTTGATTACTTTGTCTGAAAACTGCCTGTTCATATCATTTGACCATTTGTCAACTGGGGAATGGCTTTTATTTTTATGAATTTGATTCACTTCTCTATATATTTGTGAAATTATGCCTTTGTCAGAGGTACTTGCTGTAATTTTTTCACAGTTATGATTATTAACTGTGTATTTCCCTCTATCCTATTTCTTCCCCATTTATCCTACTCTTTCTCTTCTTTCACCCTGTCCATGCTCAAAGGTGTTTTGCTTGTGACTACTGCCTCCCACAGTCTGTCCTCCTTTCTATCAATCTCTCCTTCCTTCTCTTATCCTCTTCCCTTCCTATTTTCCTGTAGGATAAGATATATTTCTATAGCCAACTGAATGTATATGTTATTCTCTCTCTGAGCCAATGGTATTGAGAGTAAGGTTCAAGTGCTTCCCTCCCACCTTACTCATTTTCCTCTCCACTGTGCCTCTTTTATATGAAATGCTTTACCACATTTTACCTTTCCCTTCCCCCTTCTCTCTATGCCTTACTTTCTCACCCCCCTTAATATTTTTAGATGTCCTTCCATCATATTCAACTCACCCCTATGCCCTCTGTCTATGTATATGCTTTATAACTGCCCTAATAATGAAAAAGTTCTTATAATTACAAGTATCATCTTCCCATGAAGGAATGTAAACAGTTTAACCTGATTGAGTTCCTTATGATTTCTCTTTTCTGTTCACATTTTTATGCTTCTCTTGAGTCTTGTATTTGAAAGTCATTTTTTTAAAACTTTGGTCTTCTCATTAGGAATGTTTGAAAGTCCTCTATTTCATTAAATATCCATTTCCACAGTTTCACTGGGTAGATGATTCTTGATTATAATCCTAATTCCTCTGCCTTCCAGAATATATTCTAAGCCCTCCAATCCTTTGATGTAGATGCTTCTAAATCTTGTGTGATCCTAACTGTGGTTCCACACTATTTAGATTATGTCTTTCTGGCTGCTTGCAATATTTTTTCCTCAGTCAGGGAGCTCTAGAATTTGGCTATAGTATTCCTTGGAGTTTTTGTTTTGGGATCTCTTTCAGGTGGTGATCAGTAGAATATTACAATTTATATTTTAATCTCTGGTTCTAGAATATCAGAACAGTTTTCCTTGATAATATCTTGAAAGATAATGTCTAGGCTCTTTTTTGATCATGACTTTCAGGTAGACCATTAATTCTTTTTTTTTTTAAATAAAACTATTTTATTATTTTCCAGCTACATGCAGAGATAGTTTCCACACCTGTTTTATATAAGATTTCCAATTTTAAATTTTTCTCTACTCCTCCCCTCCCTCCCCTCCTCCCCCAGACAGCAGGCAATCTGATACAGGCTATATACATACAATAACATCAAACACATTTCTGCACTAGTCATTTTATAAGAGAAGAATCAGAGCAAAAAGGAAACCCCCCCCAAAAGAAAAACAACAGCACCAAAAACAAAAGAAATAGTATGTAGACCATTAATTCTTAAATGACTCTCCTTGAACTATTTTCCAGGTCAGGTGATTTTCTCATATTCTATTTTTTCATTCTTTTTATTTTATTTTATTGATCCATTATGTCTCATGGAGTCATTAGCTTCTACCTACCCAATTCTAATTTTTAAAGAGTCATTTTCTTCATTGAGCTTTTGTACTTCCTTTTTCATTCAGTCAATTCTACTTTTTAAGTAGTTCTTTTCTTCTGTGAATTTTTGTATTTTTTTTCCATTTGGCAAATTTTGTTTCAATAGATTTTTGTACCACTTATCATTTGGCATATTCTCTTTTTAAAGTGTTCTTCATTTTTTTTGCCTCCTTTACCAAGCTATTGACTCTATTTTTCATGATTTTTTTGTATCACTGTTATTTCTTTTCCCAATTTTTAATCTACCTGTCTTATGTGATTTTTAAAATCCTTTTTCTGCTTTTCCAGGATCTGAGACATATTCACATTTTTATTTCAGGCTTTGGAAGTAGCAGTTTTGATTTTGTTGCCTTTTTTTTTAATGTATGAGGTATTTTATTTTTTCCATTACATGTAAAGATAGTTCTCAACTTTTGTTTATACATGCTTTACAATTTCAGATTTTTCTCCCTCCCACCCCTCCCTCCCCCCTCCCCTAGAGAGCAGGTAATCTGATATAGGTTATATCTATATATCTCTATACATATACATACATATATATATATATATATATATATATATATATATATATATACACACACACACACACACATATATATACACATAATAACATTAATCCTATTTCTGCATTAATCCTGTTACAAGAGAAAGAATCAGAGCAGTGATGCAAAACCTCAAAATAGAAAGAAAAAAAAACCAACAGCACCCAAAACAAAAGAAATAATATGGTTCAATCAGCATCTATACTCCACAGTTCTTTCTTTCTTTTTTTTCCCTTGGATTTGGAGATCCTCTTCTATCATGAGTTCCCTGGAACTCTTCTGTACCATTGCATTGGTGAGAAGAATATAGTCCATCACAGTAGGTCAACACTCAATGTTGATGATACGGTGTACAATGTTCTTCTGGTTCTGCTCATCTCACTCATCATCAGCTCACGTAAGACCCTCCAGGTTTCTCTGAACTCTTCCTGCTCATCATTTCTTACAGCACTTTTGTTGCCTTTTTCTGAGTTTGTGTTTTGATCTTCCCTGTCACCACAATAACTTTCTACTGTTAGGATCTTTTTTGTTATTGCTTATTTTCCATCCTATTTCTTGAGTTGTCATTTTCTATTAAAGTAGGCCCCTGCTCCTGAGGTAGAGGGGGCACTGTCCCAAGATTCAGGTTTTTTTGTACAGTTGTTTTCAGAGCTAGTTTTGTGGATCTCTAAGCTTTCAATTCTTGCAAGGTGGTATGAATTAAGGGGAAGTGTGTTTACTACTCTCCTGGATTGTGCTCTGGTCTGTGAGTAACCACAAGAACTCTTTTCCAGCCTGGAACTGTGACTAGGGTCCTCATTTCCCTGTGGCTGCAAGCTCTGCTATGTCAGTGCTCCTCCTTGCCCAAGCCAGGACTGAGACATGGATCTGAGTATAGGTAATGCAACAGAACTCTTCACTTAGTGCCAGCAAAGGGACTTCTATAATCTTCAGACATCTGTATAGTGCCCCACCTTTCCCATATCATTTGTGGGCCCAGAGTTCCAGAAGCTGTTGCTGCCTTCCACTGATTCAGTTGCCCCAAAGGCCTGCTGCTGGTTTCCCCATGAAATGGTCTATATTGACACAGTCTGCAATGGAGTGTACTGTACTTTCACTGAATTGTGCAACAGACCTTTTCTGACAACCTTCTAAGTTGTCTTGGACTGGAAAATTATTTCACCCCATCTTTTTGTGAGTCCTGCCACTCCAGAATTTATTTTGAGATGTTATTCAAAGTTGTTTGGAAAGGTATTTGGGAGAGCTCAGGTGAGTCCTTGCCTTTTCTCTGCCATCAGCCCAATTTATATTTACTCTTAAGTGATTAATCTGATTACCATTTAACCTGACATTCAAATGGGGCTTTAAAAGACTCTTTACAAATCCATTATTTTATTTGAGCCTGGCAATAATCCTGAGATGGACAGGACAATCATTATAATTTTCACTGGACGTATTATGAAAACTAAAGCCAAGAAAGGTAAAAATTATATGACATCAGGAGCATACTGGACCATGCTGAGACCTGCTCCTGAAAGCTGATTGTTAAATTTTCAGTGTAAGCATTTATAATTCATAAATAAGTAATTTCTTCAAATTGAGGTTTGTTATCTACTATCCAGACTAGGGGTATAAAACTCAAATAGAAATGTGGCCACTAAACAACCCTTCAGGACCCATACTGACTTAAAATTTTTACTTATTTTATTAAATATTTCCACACTTGGAAATAAAGTGTGTGGTCTACATGTTTGACATCATGTTTGTAGTCTGACAGACTTGAGAAAGTGATAGAGAAGATGTCAATAATGCAGATATAACTTGAAAGTAAGCCATGTACATTTTTCCCCTTGGGAGCCAGATGTTAAATATTTACCAGCATACCCCTGCATGGCTTGATATAAAGAATACTAGATTCAGAATCAAAAGACCTAGGTTTGAATCCTGGATCTGCTATTTATTGGCAGTGTGACCTCTGATAAATCAATTAATCTTTTTGAGCTCCAGTTCCTCCTCTGTAACATAAAGGGGATGGGAGTAAATGACCCCTACCAAAGGTCTCTTCTAGCACTCTCCTATCATCTTGTAACTTGTCCAAGATGCTCACAATTAGTTCAGAGAAGCATGAGGACTAGAACCCAGGTCTCCTAACCTCCAGGATAGGGGTATGCAACCTATATAGATGAAACTATTTGTGGGGAGACATTGGGAATAGCAGATGGCAGTTCAGATAGAGGAAGGCAATGCTACTTTGGAAATTCAGCCTGGTAGTAGGCCTGAGGTTCCACTTTCTCCAAGCACGTTAGTACTATTTGACCCTGGAGACAGTGGAATATTTAGGCAAGAACACAAGACATCACAATTACTACACACAGCTGCTTCTTGAGAAAAATCACTTGGCCACAAAGCTAAGAACCTATTGCAGATTCTGGAAGATTCCTCCTGAACCCAGAAGAATAAAAATGTACATGAGTGGAACAAAAAGCATATGAAGGAACAGAATTAGGCAAGGTTAGACAAGGGAGATCAGAGAGAGCAGCCAAGTGAAATAAACTAGAAGTTAAGGTTACCCTTAAACCAGAATTAGGGATTTAAAAGTTAAGTAAAAAAGAATGCAAAATGAGTGAGCAAAGAAAGTTGAGAACTATAGAAAGTTTTTTCGGTGACAAGGAAGATCAAGGTGTAACCTCAGAAGAGGATAACAACCTCAGAGCCCCTACATCCAAAGCTTCTAGGAAAAATATAAATTGGTCTCAGGATATGGAAGCACTCAAAAGGAACTTTGAAGAGAAAGTAGGAGAGATAGAAAGAAGATTTAGAGAGGTGGAGGAAAGAATGGAAATAGAAATGAGAGCAATGCAGGAGATTCATGAGAAAAAAAGTCAACAGCCAGAAAATCCAAATGGAAAAGGAGATGCAAAAGCTCTCTGAAGAAAATAATTAATTAAAAATTAGGATTGAACAAATGAAAGCTAATGACTTTATGAGAAACCAAGACACTGTAAAGCAAATCCAAATGAATAAGAATATAAAGGGCAATATGAAATATCTCCTTGGAAAAACAGCTGACATGGAAAATAGATCCAGGAGAGATAATTTGAAAATCATTGGACTACCTGAACACCATGACCAAAATAAGAGCTTAGACATCATCTTCCAAGAAATTGTCAGGGAAAAATTGTCCTGATATTATGGAAGCAGAAGGTAAAATAGAAATTGAAAGAATCCACTAATCTCACCTCCTGAAAGAGATCCCAAAAGGAAAACCTCCAAAAATGTTATAGCCAAATTCCAGAGCTCCCAGGTCAAAGAGAAAATATTGCAAGCAGCTAGAAAAAAAATGAATTCAAATACTGTGGAGCTACAGTAATGATAAAACAAGATCTAGCAGCATCTACATTAAAGGACCAGAGGGCATTGAATATGATATTCCAGAGGGCAAAGGAACTGGGACTACAGAAAAAAATCACCTACCCAGCAAACTGAGTATCATCTTTCAGGAGAAAAAATGGGACTTCCAAGAAGAAAAAGAGGACTTTCAGGCATTTGTGATGAAAAGACCTGAAATGAATAGAAAATTTGACTTCCCAATTCAAGATCCTAGAGAAGCATAAAAAGGTAAACAGGAAAAAGAAATCATGAGGAATATTAAAAGATTAAACTGTTTACATTCCTATATGGGAAGATAATACTTCTAACTCATAAGAACTTTCTCAGTATTAGGGCAGCTGAAAGGAATACACTTAGAGGACACAGGTCTGAACTGAATATGAAGGGATGATATCTATAAAGCATTTATTTTTTTGAGAATGTAGGGAAGCATTCATAAACCCATCAACATAAGAACCCATCAGAAGTTATGAAGAATTGGGTGCAATTTAAACAACAAATAACATAAGCAGGATGGTAAAAGCATCAAGGGGAGAAGAGATGCTAGTGAATGACCAATGAGGAATAGACCACTGATGTGGAAGAATAAAACTTGTCCTTTCCCCTTAATGGGTACCCAACCAAGTTTGTTCTGCCAATCACACTGATTCTATAATTTCCTAGTGGAGCAGGATGGTAGAGAACATTTTCTTGACTCTAATAAGCTTGGACAGTAATAATTTCCATATCCTTTATTGTATAAATCAAGCTGCTCTTTATTTTGAAGTCTTGTGATTTTGAGAGCTTATAAGGAAAACTGATGGTGATAACTGAGAAAAAATAAGATATAGAAGTCTCCAGGTTCTATCTGGCTTTAGGACAATGAGATCCTCAAATCATACTTAGCCTTTTGTATAAGGAAATAATCCCTTTTTATAGGAATGTAGTGGGACCCCAAGAAACCTAAATATCCCAACCCCCCAAGACTGAGGGAAAAGCAACTCTCTTTCCCACCTCAGGTGTGAAGTGTGGCAGGACATGACCACAGTATGCTGTTGAGCAATACTAAGGTCTGCAAGACAATATGCAGAATATGGTTAGATGCTGCATGTCCTACTGATACTCTATTATCAAAGATCCCTTCTTTGTTATCTGGGCCCTAGTCTTTGCATTTTTCCCTTACTTGTAATTCCCTTCCCTTTCTTTGTTTGTAAAGATACAAAAGGCCAGACTATCTCTTCTCCAATGGGACAGTCACCAAGGTGATGTGTTCACAGGTCATATATTCCTCTACCTAATAAATCTCTTTTTATTTTACAACATTTGTGATGAGCCTGTAATTCTTTGGGTGATCTAGCCCACCAATCAGGTTGCAAGTTCCCCCCCCCCCCCAACATCCCTGAAATAAGGATTAAGTAAATTATTACAGAGAAGGGCTAGTTAACCTGAGGAAGAGGGATTTGATTTTACTTCATGGTGTGAAAGAAAGAACACAGTTAGGACTTCAGTTCCAGTCCCAGTTATGTTACTTACTTGCTATGTGACCTCAAAAAAATGTGTACCTTTTCTGGGCTGCCAAATCTTCTGAAAAAATTAGGGAGTTGGAATAAGTCGTCACTCCTAGCACTAAAATTCTAGGATTCTGTTCATTCGGTTACTCCTCCAATTTTTTAATCTTCTTATGTTTTACATCTCTCTCCTGCATTGCTGAATACTCTTTTTATCCAGCGGCCATTTCACTGTTCCTTGATCAAGACACTCTATTTTCCAACTCCAAGGATTTTCACTACATTTTTCCCATGCTTGGAAATTCTGCATCATCACTGCCTCCTGTTTTCCTGGCTTCCTTAAGTCCCAGAGTAAAATCCAACCTTTTTCCTGAATCCCACTTTATTCTAAAGTAGTCACATAGGATAAAATGGAATCAGAAAAGGCTTGATAATTCCTATTTACCTTGTTTATTCATATTAATAAATCCATTTATTAATAAACAAATAAGATTACTTCGATTTATTTCTTATTTCTGTTGATTTTCTCCTATTTATCCTGTAAAAATAGCTTTGTTTATAAAAGTATTTGCATATTGTATCTATTAGATTGTGAGCTCCCCCCAGAACAAGGATTGACTTTTGACTTTATTCATACCCCTAGTTCTTTTTATTTTTTATTTTTATATCTTAATAGTTATTTTATTTTTTCTAGTTACATGTAAAGATAGTGTTTAACATTCATTTTTATAAGATTTTGAGTTCTAAATATTTTCTCCTCCCTCCCTTCCCTCTCCCTCACAAGAGAGGAAGCAATCTGATAATAGGTTATATATGTACAATATATTAAACATATTTCCATGTTAGTCATGTTGTGAAAGAAGAAGAGAACAAAAGTGGGAAAACCTCAAGAAAAAAAAAAAAAGTAAATAGTAGTATGGTTCAATCTGCATTCAGATTACACCGTTCTTTTTTCTGGATGTGGAAAGCATTTTCCATCATGAGTCCTCTGGAATTGTCTTGGATTTATAACCACTTTTTTTTTTTTGGTTACTGGCAACATATACCTTTGTTTCATTCCAACTGAAAACTGCCTGTTCATATCCTTTGACCACTCAATTCTCAATTGGGGAATGACTTGTTCTTATAAATTTGATTCAATTCTCTGTATATTTTAGAAATGAGGCCTTTATCAGAAATGCTGGCTATAAAAATTGTTTGGCTTATCCATGAGCAACTGATATTTTTCCAATTATTTAGATCTGACTTTATTTGTGTGGAAAGTGTTTTTGAAATCATGTTCATAGAGTTCTTGGGTTTGTCTTGGCAGGTAGACTCCCAAATATTTTATATTGTCTACAATTATTTTAAATGGGCTTTCTTTTTCTATCTCTTGCTTCTGGACTTTATTGTTCATATATAGAAATGCTGATAATTTCTGTGGATTTATTTATATCTGGCAACTTGCTAAAGTTGTTAATTGTTTCAAGTAGTCTTTTAGTTGTTTCTTTAGGATTCTCTAAGTATGCCATCATGTCATCTGCAAGGAGTGATAGTTTTTTTCCTCCTCCTTGCTTATATTCCTTCAATTTTTTCTTCTTCTCTTATTGCTAAGGCTAACATTTCTAGTACTATATTGGATAGTACTGGTGAGAATGGATATCCCTGTTTCATTTCTGATTTTATTGAAAATGCCTCTAGCTTATCCCCATTACAATAATGTATTGCTGATGATTTTTAGGTAGATACTGCTTATCATTTTAAGGAAAGCTCCATTTATTCCTATGCTCTTTAGTGTTTTTATAGAAATGAGTGTTGTATTTTGTCAAAAAGCTTATTCTGCAACTTTGAGACAATCATATGATTTTGGTTAGTTTATTATTGACGTGGTCAATTATATTGATAGTTTTCCTAATGTTGAACCAGTCCTGCATTCCTGGTATAAATCCCACCTGGTCATAGTGAATTATCTTGGTGATAAATTGCTGTAATTGCTTTACTAATATTTTATTTAAAATTTTTCCATCAATAATCATCAGGGAAATGGTTTATAATTTTCTTTCTTTGTTTTGGCTCTTCCTGGTTTATGTATCAACACCATATTTGTATCATAAAAGGAATTTGGCAGAACTCCACCTATTTTTTTCAAATAATTTATTTTGTATTGGAAATAATTGTTCTTTAAATGTTTGATAGAGGGGCAGCTAGGTGGCACAGTGGATAGAGCACTGGCCCTGGATTCAGGAGGACCTGGGTTCAGATCTGACCTCGGGCACTTGGCACTTACTAGCTGTGTGACCCTGGGCAAGTCGCTTGGCCCCCATTGCCCAGCAAAAACCAAAAAAAAAAAAAAATAATAAAAATAAATGTTTGATAGAATTCACTTGTAAATCCATCTGGCCCTAGAGACTTTTTCTTATGGAATTAAATGATGGCTTGTTCAATTTCTATTTCTAAAATGGGGCTATTCAAGTCTTTTATTTCTGTTAATCTGGGAAATTTATATTTTTGTAAATATTCATCCATTTCCTCAGATTTATTGGCATATAGTTGGGCAAAATAGCTCCTAATTATTACTTTAATTTCCACTTCATTAATGATGAATTCACCCCTTTCCACTTTTACTTTACTTTACTTTATTTTTTTTGCGGGGCAATGAGGGTTAAGTGACTTGGTCAGGGTCACACAGCTAGTAAAAGTGTCAAGTGTCTGAGCTCGCATTTGAACTCGGGTCCTCCTGAATCAGGGCTGGTGCTTTATCCACTGTGCCACCTAGCTGCCCCTACCCCTTTCACTTTTGATACTGGTAATTTGATTTTCTTCTTTATTTTTTTAAATCAAATTAACCAAAGTTATAACTATTTTAATGATTTTTTCATAAAACCATCTCTTAGCTTTCTTTATTAATTCTATAGTTTTCTTACTTTCAATTTTTATTAATCTCTCCTTTGATTTTCAGAATTTCTAATTTAATATTTAACTGGAGATTTTTAATTTGTTCTTTTTCTAGCTTTTTTAGATGCATGTCCAATTCATTGACCTGCTCTTTCTCTATTTTATTCACATAAGAATTTAGAGTGATAAAATTTCCCCATAAAACTTCTTTGGCTGCATCCCATAAATTTTGGTATATTGTCTCATTGTTGTCATTATCTTTGATGAAGTTTTGATTGTTTCTATGATTTGTTGTTTGACCCACTCATTCTTGTTTTTTTTTTGTTTTTGTTTTTTTTAGTGAGGCAATTGGGGTTAAGTGACTTGCCCAGGGTCACACAGCTAGTAAGTGTTAAGTGTCTGAGGCCGGATTTGAACTCAGGTACTCCTGAATCCAGGGCTGGTGCTTTATCCACTGTGCCACCTAGCTGCCCCCACATTCATTCTTTAGGATGAAATTATTTCATTTCCAATGACTTTTTAGTATATCTTTCCACTATCTTTACATTACATATAATTTTTTATTTCATCATGATCGGAAAAGGATACATTTACTCCTTTTGCCTTTCTGCATTTGATTGTGAGGTTTTTGTGCCCTAATTCATGGTCAATTTTTATGTGGTTGTCATGTACTGCTAAGAAAAAGATACATTCCTTTCTATCTCCATTCAGTTTTCTGTAGAGATCTATCATATCTAACTTTTATAAAATTCTATTCACCTCAAATTCTTCCTTATTTATTTTGTGGTTAGATTTATCTAGTTCTGAGAGGGGGAGGTTGAGATCCCCCACTAGTATCGCTTTTCTATTTCCTCTTGTAACTCACTTAAATTCTCCTTTAAGAATTTGGATGCTATACCCCTTTGTGCATATATGTTTAATATTGATATCGCTTCATTGTCTATGGTACCTTTTAGCAAGATGTAGTTTTCTTCCTTATTTCTTTTAATTAGATCAATTTTTTTTTTTGCTTTGTCTGAGATCAGGGTCACTACACTGTTTTGTTTTGTTTTTTCACTTCAGCTGAAGTATAATATATTCTACTACAACTTTTTACCTTTATTCTGTGTGTATTTCTCTGCTTCAAATGTGTTTCTTGTAAACAACATATTGTAAGGGTCTGGTTTTTAATTCACTTTTCTATTTTATTTTATTTTATGGAGAGTTCATCCCATTGACATTCATAGTTTATGATTACTGAGCATTACTGTCCATCTGGTTTTCCCCTTTGTTTATACTTTTCTTTCTCCTTTCACCCTGTTCCTCCTCACCAGTATTTTGCTTCTGACCACTGCCTCCCTCAGTCTGCCCTCCCTTTTATCAGTCCCACTCCCTTTTCTTTCCTCTCCTACTTCTGCTTTCCCTTCTATCAGTACCCCCCTTTCCCCTTTACCCCTTTACTTCCCTAAAGGGTAAACTAAATTTCTTTATCCAAATGAGTGTGTATGTTATGTCCTCTTTGAGCCAAATCTGATGAGATTAAGGTTGAAACAATGCTTACCCCTCCTGTCTTTTCCTCTATTATAATAGATCTTTTGTGTCTCTTCATGAGATGTAATTCACCCTATTCTACCTCCCCTTTCCTCTTTTCCCCATATACTCCTTTTTTCACCCCTTAATTTTTTATATCATCACGTCAAAGTCAATTTATACCTGTAATCTCCATGTATACTCCTTCTATCTGTCCAAATAGAGATACAGTTCTCAAGAGTTACAAGTATTATCTCCCTGTGTAGGGATGTAAGCAGTTTAACCTTACTAAAGAACTTTTTTTCTGTTTACCTTTTTATATTTCTTTTAAGTCCTGTATTTGAAGATTGAATTTTCTGTCAGTTCTGGTCTTTTTTATCAGGAAAGCTTGAAAGTCCTCAATTTTCATTGAATATCCATCTTTTGCCCCTGAAAGAGGCTGGGTAGTTGAGTATGGGTTATAATCCAAGTTCCATTGCCTTCTGGAATATTATATTCCAAGCCTTCTGATCTTTTAATGTTCAAGCTGCCAGGCCCTGTGTAATCCTGACTATGACTCCATGATATTTAAATTGTTTCCTTCTGGTTATTTGAAGTATTTGCTCCTTTATTGGATAATTCTGGAATTTAGCTACAATATTTCTTGGAGTTTTCATTTTGGTATCTCTTTCAGTAGGTGATTGGTGGATTCTTTCAATGACTATTTTATCCTCTAGTTCTAGGATATCAGGGCAGTTCTTGATAATTTCCTAGAATATGGTGTGTAGACTCTTTTTTTTATCATGGCTAATCTAATAATTCTTAAATTATCTCTTCTGGATCTATTTTCTAGGTAAGTTGTTTTTCTGATGAGGTATTTCACATTTTCTTCTATTTTTTCATTCTTTTGATTCTGTTTGACTGATTCCTAGTGTTTCATAAAGTCATCAGCTTTAAACTGCCCAATTTGAATTTTACGGCATTATTTTCTTTAGTAAGCTTTTGCTCTTCCTTTTCCATTTGGCCAATTCTACTATTGAAGGAATTGATTTATTCATTGTTTTTTTCCCCATTTGGCTAATTGTATTTTTTTTTTTTTGGTGAGGCGATTGGGGTTAAGTGAGTTGCCCAGGGTCACACAGCTAGTATGTGTTAAGTGTCTGAAGTTGGATTTGAACTCAGATCCCCCTTACTCCAGGGCTGGTGCTCTATCCACTGTGCCACCTAGCTGCCCTGCCAATTGTATTTTTTAAGGAATTGTTTTCTTCAGTCAACTTTTGTGCTTCCTTTTTTTTTTTTTTTTTTTTGGTGAGGCAATTGGAGTTAAGTGACTTGCCCAGGGTCATATAGCTAGTAATTATCAAGTGTCTGAGGCCAGATTTAAACTCAGGTCCTCCTGACTTCAGGGCTGGTGCTCTATCCACTGCACCACCTAGCTGCCCCTTGTGCTTCCTTTTCTAAGCTGTTGACTCTTTTTTCATAATTTTCTTGCATAACTTTCTTTTTTTCCCTCAGTTTTTCTTCTACACCTTTTATTTGAGTTCAAAAAAGATATTAACTTTTCAAACTCTGCCAAAAAGGCATTTTGGTCTTGAGACCAATTCATCTTCCACTTTGAGGCATTTTGGCAGAGTTACCCTCATCTGAGTTTGTGTTTTGGTCTTCCCTGTCACCACAGAAGCTTTCTATGGTAAGTGGGTTTTTTTGTTTTGTTAGTTTCTTACTTATATTTTAACCTATTTTGTGACTTTCAAAATTAAGCTTTGCTCCTGGGGCACAAGGGCCACAGTTGCAAGCTTCTTGTGCTGAGGCCAGGGGCCTTATCATTGGCTTTTTGCTCTGAGGCTTCTGGGGCTCAGGGATTCCTCACTGCCCTGGGCTTACTCCCTGCAATGGAATGGCTTGACCTAGTTGTACCTGTTCTGTTGGTGGTTCTCTAGCTAACAGTTTACTTTCTCACCTCAGGCTGGAGCATCTCACAACTGTCTTGTTACACCACCAGTTTACTGACTCAGGATTGAGGGACCTCAGCTACTGATCTGTCCTGTGCCCAAGAGCCTCCAGTTGACTTGCCCAGACACCCTCTGCTCTGTGCTGAGCTCTGCTGCACTCCCCACTCATCCAAGTGAGACAGACCTTTCCTGAAGTCTTCTAAACAATCTCAAGGTGGAAGATCGTTTTTTCTGTCTTTTTTGTAGGTTCTGTAGCTCCAGAATCTGTTTAGAGTTTTGATTTAATGTTTTTTTTTTCTTCTAAGGGATACTTGGGAGAGCTCAGGCAACTTCCTGACTTCTTTCTGCCATGTTGGCTCTGCTTCCCCCCTCCCCCCCAACCCTATACTTCTAGTTCTTAGCAAAGTGCCCAGCACACATTAGGTAATTAATAAATGTTTCTTGACTCACTGATGCTGATGTGCTTCTGGGCAAAATGAAGATAAAATAAGTATACAGTGCTTTAAAAATGTGAAAATATTATAGAAATATCTTATAATTTCCCATTTACTGCCCCTCACCCCCTTTCCAAGATCAGAAAACAGGTAGACGAAAGGATTTTTAGGTGTAGAGGAAGAGCTGATTAGCCTTACCTCAGGAAGATGAAGAAGCTGAGACCAGGAATATAAAATCATCAAGGACCAAGTCATTTAGGAGAATTAAACACATAATTAGGTAGATTGAACTTCAGGGACTGACACATTTATAGACTCCCTGTGGGGCTATGTGAAACAATACCCCCAGGAAGAGACTGTGAAAGAAAGAAGAATATAAGTGTCCTCAGGAGAAAGAAAAAAAAATTAATCAGAATTTTAAAGCTGAAAGGGACCTCAGAAGACATCTAATCCAATGTAATTTTGAAGCATGAGTCATCTCTACAATATCACCCAAAATTAGTCATCCAGTTTTTAATTGAACACCTTCAGTGACAGGAAACTCACCACCATATGAGACAGCCCATTCTACTTTTGGACAGCTCTAATTTTGTGTATCCCAGGAGAATTTCATTTTGTTAGTTCTGCTTTTTAAATCTCCCCTAAGCCTGAGAAATTCAGTGAAGGACCATGGGGGAAAAGAATCTGGTATCTTCCTCCATAAAGGGACTTTCCACGGGTTATGATAATTCCCTCAATAGAGAACTTTGTAAAAGGAAGATAGTTGTAATTTACCACTTTTTGAGAAGACTTCAGAGTAGAGTTTAGATTTTACCCCCATGATTGGAGGAAGAAGCTTCAGGGATCATATGAAGTCAAGTCTAACCACAAAGGGAAAAGTTACCATATTCAACTATTGATAAGACTGCTATGGACTATGAGCTGCTAGGATTCCTGCCTAGGGTTTGGAATGGATTTTAGAAACACTTTAAGAGGTCTTTCTTGTCCTCCTTATTCCACAAGTCATGGGAGTATGTTCCAACACAAAATAGCATAGAGAAGGAAAGGGGAGGGATGCGGGGAGGGATGCGGGGAGAGAGACAGACAGACAGACAGACACATACACACACAGACAGAGACATAGACAGAAAGACAGAGACACAGAGACAAAGATGTAGAGCCAGAGACATACAGAGACAGAAACAGAGACATGCTGATAGAGACAGAAACAGACAGACAGAGAAATAGACACATGCATACACAGAGAGAAAGAGACAAAGACAGACTGAAACTGACAGAGAGACAGAGAAACAGACACAGGCATACACAGAGAAAGAGACAGAGTCAGACTGAGACAGAGGAAGACACAGAGAGACAGACACAGATATGGAGACAAAGACAAGAGACAGAGACAGAGCTCTTTTGACTAGAGCATCTTTTAGCCAAGTGGATGACATTAACACTGCAATGATCTCTCTGTGGCTTGTCTAAATCATTTGGTTATAGAGGGAAGAAAAGCTAAGAGAACAATTTATTTCTAAGGTTCAGATATGTGACTTGTTGCAGATATTATTTTAAAAATATTTCCATCATCTAGTTTAGAAGTATGGTGCAGTAGCAGGTACAAGGAGGTGAACATTACCTTTGTACAGAAAAGTGAATGACAAGAGCCTTGAAGCTTTGGTGGCCATTAAAGGGAATAACTTGGGCTATTTTCAGCTCTGCTGCTCTGTTCCCCAAATTGGAACTCCAGAGACCATGACTGAGAGGGTTGGGGGAGTAAAGACTTTAACTCTGAATTCCTCCTCCATATGTCCTCATTTTCACCACTTTTTCCTGCCCTCTTATCATTCCCAAGCCCCTTTCACCTTTTGCCCTAAAAGCTGTAATTGAAAAAAAAAATTCTACCATTGCCTCTGGAAAGGGCATGTCAGTATTCTGCCCTATTTTTCAGTTCATCATCCTGTCTAATTGCCTTCCCTAACATTCTCTGATATATGTTTGTTCTCTATATCATTGGTGGCACAGTGTATAGAGTTCTGGGCCTGGAGTCACAAAAACCTGAGTTCAAAATTAATCTCATTCACTTATTAGCTCTGTGACCCTGGGCAAGTCAGTTAACCTCTGATTGCCTCCATTTCTTCCATTGTTAAGTGGGGATAATAACAACATCTACCTTTCAGAGCTATTAAGGACGAAATAAGATATTTGTAGAGAGCTTAGCATAATACCAGGCACATGGTATGTATTATAGAAATACTTTTTCTCTTTCTCTTCACTTTCTTCATTAGAAGGCTATCACCATTAGGATAGGAGCTGTATTACTTTTGTTTTTATTTATACAACAATTAGCACAGTGTAAGTGCTTTAATAAATGGCTTCTCATTCATTCATTGAGGGGGGTATTGAAACCTGCTGAGAATACTACTCATTTCAAACTGTGATAGAACAGATCAAGTAGAGCACCACCTCGTGACTGACTCAGATGTTGCACTTAAAGCTACTCCAACCCTTTTGACTGGATTTTAACCTTTGTGACATTTGTCTCCCTGAATGTTTAAAGGAAACAATATGAGCCAAAATAAATAAATGTCACATTTAAAATGACGAACCTAGAACTGGAATGGAACTAAGAGATTTTCCAGACAAACCCCTGTCCCTCTAAAGATGAGGAAACTGAGGCAAAGGGAGTTTATATTACTTTCCCAAGGTTAAACAGATAGTAAGTGGAAGAACCATAATTGGAAACTAGATTCCAGTTTTTTCTCCACTCCACCTGATGTTCAGTTCAAACCTACCTTTCCATGATTTCCAGCTTTTGCTTCTGATTTTGTTCTCTACAGCTGAGCAAAATAAATTGAAGTCTTCCTCCAAATTCTTGAAGGCAGCTATCATGTCTAAATCAGAGATTTTTTTTTGAAGGGCAATGAGGGTTAAATGACTTGCTCGGGGTCACACAGCTAGTAGGTATCTTGTTTCTGAGGCTGGATTTGAACTCAGGTCTTCCTGAATTCAGAGCTGGTGCTTTATCTACTGTGCCACCTAGCTGCCCCTAAATCAGCGATTCTTAACATTTGTGTGTGTGTGTGTGTGTGTGTGTGTGTGTGTGTGAGACCCTTTTGGTAGTGGCCAAAGCTTATGGATCCCTTCTAAGGATGATGTTTTTAGAAAGAAATGCTGAATTTCATTTAGAGGTTAGTAAAAAAATTTTAAAAATGTATTCTAAGTTCATGGATCTCTTGAAATCTATTCTTGGGTGCTTTGGGAATTTGGAGGATTCAGCTTAAGAACCTTTTCCCTCAATCTTCTTTTTTTTTTAATTTGAATCCAATAAGCATTAAGTACCTATTACATGGTAAGCACTGTGCTAGGCTCAGAGAATGTAAAGACAAAACAATAACAATAACAAATTCCTGTCCCTCAAGAATTGTTTATCCTACTGGGAAAACAACACCCCAAACCAGCTAAGTGTACTATATAAGTGATCATTTGAGGATAGAGGGAAAGCTAATAGGTAGGAGAACCAGGAAAGTTTTCCAAGAAGTGCTCTGTTAGCTCAGCCTCAAAAGAAGTCATATCTTCTAAGAGGAAATAAAAAAGAGAAAAGTAAATTTCCTGTTTATGCAAAGGCATGGAGGCAGGAAGTAGACAGCCAAGTTTGGGAAACAATTAGGAAAGTTTGACCAAGTAAAATATCCCTAAGTTAAAATTCTTACATTCTGTAATTTATTCTTTAATAGCATGGTTGCAAATCTGTTTACCATTCTGGTAACTTCTTTCTGCACATGTTCTAGTTTGTCAACATGCTTTCTAAAATGTAGTACCCAAAGCTAGATATAGTATTTCAGATGAAGTTTGACTAGGAAAGAAAACATTAATGCAGTTTAAGATCACATTGGCTTTTTTTAGCTACAGAGAAGTCATGCTATTGAATCATATGGCACTTGTAGCCCACTAAGATCCCCAGACTTTTTGTAATAATTATAGTCTCATGACATATCTCCAGTGGACTATCCCAGGGAACTATGCTTGGCCATGTGTTACTTGACATTTTTTATCAATGACTTGGATAAAGGCACAGATGGCATGCTCATCAAATTTGTAGATGACAACAAGCTGGGTGGGATAACTAACACACTAAATGACTAAGGAAGGATCAAAAAGGAATCTGACAGACTAGAACATTAGCATGAATATAGTAAGATAAAATTCAATAGAAATAAATGCAAAATCTTGAACTTGAGTTTTTAAAAAGTCAATGTCACAAGTGTAAGATGGGAAAGCATGGTTCGACAGCAATTATCCCCAAAGAAATCCAGGTATTTTGTGTATTATAAGCTCAATATAGGTCAGTAGAGTGATATAGCAGTCCAAAATGCTAATTCAATCTTGGGATACATTAAGAGGAATAGAGTATCCAAGAATAAGGAAATAATAGTCCCATTCTATTATGTTCTTATAAGGCCCTATCTGGAGTACTGAATGTAAGGTGTGTTTGTGTTACCTTTGTAGGTTACATGTTTCCACATGTTCCCCATGTCTATATGGGTATGTCTATATGTATCTTTAATAGATATCTCTATAGTCTTACCCTTCTCCAAGGGAGACTGATTCTTGGTAGGAGAGGAAGAGGATATTGAGACTATAAGGCTGGCCATGTTGTTCTCCTCAGAGAGAAGGAAAGGGGCAAGAATTATATTTAACCATCTCCCTATATATTATCAGTCTAGGGGAAATAAATTTTAAGTTCAAGCCACTGTTAGTGCTAAGAACAATGTCTGCCACATAGAAGGTGCTTAATGTTTATTGACTTACTGATTGACACTCTCATGATTTCTATCTTTTAATGTATATATTCAAAGGCTTCACTCCCTTCCTATCAAATGCCAGTTCCACGAAGAGCATCACCAAGTAAATAGCATGTAAACTGGTCCAAATGTATTCATTAATCCAAGCTGAAGCAAACAGAAATTGGAGAAGTTATACAGATTAGAATATACCCATTAAATTCTAGCAATAACAATAAGAAAAGAGAAAAAAATTCAAGTGAGAAATATTAGTAAGGAAGATAAAACCCTGTTTGTTGAGGATATGATGGTTTACTTGGAAAACCCCAGGGAATCAGCAAATATATTAATGAGACAAGTAATAGCTTTAGCAAAGTTCCAGGCTACAATATAAATCTTCAAAAACCAATAATATTTCTACATAATAACAATATAGTAACTACAACAATATGAATGGAAAAAAATGACACACCAAAAATAAAAGTAAATGTAACAAAAATATAAAGATCAAGTGGGAAATGTAGAAATATGAAAAGATAACTCTAACCTACCCCTTTGTGAAGCTAAGAGCTTCACAGATATTAAATATCACATATGTTTTTTGGACTTTTTCAATATGTTGATGTATTTTCTCTTTTTTCTCTCTCCAAAAATATTATTTGTAATATAGGAAGGTGGTAAGGGGAATAATACATGGGGTACTGTAGTGATGTAAAAAACAGAAAATACCAATGAATATTTTTACAAAGAATATACCAGACAATTCATAGGGTAAATGAGTTATCCCACTAACAGCATGTATCTCATCTCAACCAAGAGAGCATCCCTTATTTCAGCCAAGTATAAATCTTTCTTATACTTTTGTTGAATCTTCCCCAGATTTCCAGTGCTCTTCTGCTGCTACTAGTTGTTCACTACTTTCCCACTGAAAACAAATTTTTGCCTCCCTCTCCCAAGGCCTGCAATCCTTAAGCAATACCCAGACACTTCCTCAAATTCTCCTTTAATTAAAAAAGACCTGAATCCTAATACCTTGAAGCCTTACTCTCTGAAAGACAGCAGTTGCACAAATTAAAAATCTTTAATTTTTTCTTTTTTATTATAAATGTAATAATTATCAGCAAACAGATATTTAAATATATAAAGAACAAGGAAGATGCTAATGGGTTAATGTGTTACCTTTCTAGGAAACAACTGAACTATTCAACATGATCTTCCATTATGCTCAAACAGGATGGATATGATGGAGGGGGGCATAATCCAGAGCAGTACATTTGCACTTACCCAACTTGGGTTTGAGCTCCAGCTCTATTCTGGATAAGTTGTATGATGTGGAACCAAACTACAGTCACAAGATTTGAAAAGTTGGAAGGTTTCCGAAGAGACCATCAAATTCAACTCATACCTGGAAAGGAATTCCCACTATAACATACTCAACAAAGAAACATACAGATGTTACTTCAATACCCCCAAGTAAAGGGAACTCACCACCTCTTAGGGCAGCACATCACACTCTGGGATAGCTCTACAATTGTTAGGAAGTTTTTCCTTACATCGAACCTGAATTTTATTCTTTGTACCTTCTACTCATTGCTCCTGATCCTGACCTTGGCAGCAAAGAGGATATATCTAATCCCATTTCCACAATCCCTTCTCATGTCTTTCCTGCATCACCCTCATTTCTCTTTCCATTTTTTCCTCTACCTCTCTTATATCTTCTTCAAAGTCCTTTTTGAGTGCCCCTATGGCCTGAGATCAATTCATATTTTTCTTGGAAGCTTTGGATATAGGAGCCCTGATGTTGCTATCCTCTTCTGAGGGTGTACCTCCATCTTCCTTGTCACTAAAGAAACTTTCTATGGTCCTCACCTTTCTCTGTCTGATCATCTTGCCTGTCTTTTACTTGACTAACCTGACATGTTTCCTGGTCCATAGATAACCCCAGGTCAACTCGCTAATTAACCAGATAGCAAAACTTTGTGTGCTATGGTTGTTAGCACTGACGAGCCTGTGCCCCTCCCCACCTGGGCCACTGCTACTCAAGCCTACTTTCTGGTTCCCAGAAGGCGTGAAAAACCCAAATTCCACCTCAGCACTGGCAGAGACCCCTGTAATCTCCCCCCTGCCAACCGCTCAGCCCTTTCACCAAGCTATGAGCTTAGTTCCAGATGACACTGGTTCTACAGCTGATTCAGAGGCTCTGGGGGTCTCTTTCCCAGGTTCAGCCTGCTTGGGACTGGATCTGTGTCAGCACAACTGTGGGGTTGGGCTCCCCTCCTGCCTCAACACAGCAGACCCCTCCTTCTGACCTTCCAAGCCATCTTTGGTTGGAAAATTATCTCAGTACATTCTTCCATGGGTTTTGCTGCTCCAGGAATTGTCCTATGGCATTATTTGGAGGCTTTTTGGATTGATCATGTGATGAGTTCTGAGAGCTTACTGTCTTTCCTCTACCATCTTGGCTCCGCCCTGGAAGGCCTCCACAATCCTTTCACTCTAATCCCTCTTCCACAATTCCTTCACTTTATCTGAGCCTCAGTATCTTCATTTGTTTAACTAGGATAATAACAATTCCCATCTCATAGAGCCAGTTTGAAGAAAGCTCTCTTTAAACTTTAAAGCACTATAGACAAATGACCTTTTGTTCACTCAGTCCTGTGGGGGACAATAGCAACTCATATTTGCCTAATGTTTTTTTTTGTTTGTTTGTTTGTTTGTTTGTTTTTTTAGTGAGGCAATTGGGGTTAAATGACTTGCCCAGGGTCACACAGCTAGTAAGTGTTAAGTGTCTGAGGCCAGATTTGAATTCAGGTACTCCTGAATCCAGGGCCGGTGCTCTATCCACTGCGCCACCTAGCTGCCCCTTGCCTAATGTTTTAAGACTTGCAGAGGGGCAGTATGGAATAGTGGATAGTGAGATGACCCTGGAGTCAAGATTATCAATTTCAAGTCCTGTCTCTAATACATTCTCACTGTGAGACCTGGAGCACCTCGTTTAACCTTTTAATGTTCTCAGCGACTTTTGAAGATGACACATTGCAGAGAATGTACTGAACTGCATTGGTGGAAGGAATTTCCTAATTTGGGAGTTTCCTATATTAATGAAATCATAGTTACAACTCTTTACTTTTAAAGTTTACAAAGGATTTTTCTTACCACCCTACAAGGTAGGTTTTTAAGGTCTGGGCCAAGGCATGGAGCACTTTTCACCAACCCTCAAATCAAAAACTACAGACTGGAGATCTATTCCCACTCTACCCACCCTTACTGTGGCTCCAATTCCATCAGACTGAAGCAATGTTGCTGTTCATGGTGCTTGCCTAGGGCCCTGTAATGGACTTTGTTTTCCAAGAAGTCTGAGACTCCCCTTATAGACTTCTCACCAATCAACTGTCACTCAGCATTACAACTGCTGGTCCTGACAGTCATCTAACATGAGACTAGGGAAGAAGGACATGAGAACTGCCAATAATCATTAGTTTAATGAACTTGAATCCTCTCTGGTAAGATCAAAGGGGCCTTCCTGAGGGATTATAATTCTCTTCTCCTCTCTCTCCATCATTGCCTGAAGGCCTAGGAACCTCAAAGCCCCCATACCTTCTTAGTTAATTTATCCCCACAGGAGTTTCTACTGAGGAAATTCTCCATTTGTCCTAAGTGATCTTGAGTTACAGAGGATATACACCCAAGACCTCTGTTGATAACTAAGGTTATCTAATGGCTGGATCTCAGTTTTCAATTCAAGTTAACTCTGTCAACAGCATTTGATGTTACTGGACATCCCTTTTCTTTTTTTCTGATTACCCTTTCCTTCTGTGGCTTCTGGGGCAGCCACAGTGCAGGGGAAACAGTGGTGCATCTGAACTCAGAGAGTATTGGTCAAATCTCACCTTTAATATATACTACTTGTCTTTGTCAAGTCACAACATTCTATGCCTCAGTTTCTGTTTTTGTAAAATGGGGGGGGTCAGTAAAATGGCCTTTAAATTCTCTTCTAGCTCTAAATCAATACTATTCCACTTCACTCATGGTTGTTCTTTTATCTCTCTGATAACTTTTCCCCTTATTTATTAAAATATTATAATTATTCTTAAAGTCGTCAGTTCACAATGAAGTACATAGAACATTCAAATGCACAGTAAAGACTCTCTTTTGCAACAAAAAGCCCAAATAAGCAAACTATATCAACACATTGATCATTTCCAATATAGTATGTCTTATTCTGCATCTATACTCTATCACTTCTATCCTGGGAAGAGTCCTCTAAAGGAGAGGAGCCAAACTCTCAGCTACCTGTTCCCAAGCAGCCCATGAAATTCCAGTTTTACCAGATTAAAATCTAATTGGGAAATGTATAACAAAATAAATAAAAATACAATACAATATAGATAATGTTAAGCTGTGGTTTTCTAAGTCAAATATCTGGTTGAAATTGGTATTTATTTGAGTTTGACATCACTACTCTAGAACAGAGGTGTCAAACACCTTTTTTCCCAAGTAGGGCCTGAATCAGTTTAGAATATAATTAGGAAATACTTAATAAAATAAGTAAAAATTCAACAAAATATGGATAACACTGTATTTTAAATTTAAGTCAATATGCAGCCTGGCAGAGATCCTTATGTAGGTATTAGAGGCCTCCTTTTATATTTGAAGGTGATACCACTGTTCTAGAATTAAGATTAGTCATTTCATAGACTGATCATTTCTTTTATTTCTCCTTGAATAGTTCATCTTTCTCCTTTCTGACTCTCATTTCTTAGAGTTCTCAGATACACCCAAAGCTCTCTTTTCATGCATTTTCCCCTTACCTCTGAAGTTTCTTCCTTAAAATTCAAACTCATCCTCACACCTTCAAAAATCACCTCTCTGGAGATGACTTTCAAATCTGCATCCATCTTCAGTCTTATTCTCTCAATAAGGCAGAATATTCTAGTGGGAAAAATGATGGATTTAGAGGCAGAAGACTTGGATTCAAGTCCTAGAAGAAATATTTTCTATCTGAGTGATCTTGGGGAATTTAGATAATCTTTCTGGATCTCAGTTTCCTCATCTGTAAATGAGGGAGGAGGTAGAACCTGCAAGTTCTCTTTCAGCTCTAAATTTATGACCTTCTTAGCTACAGTGTGGCACTTCCAACTGACTTGTTGTGCCACTAACACCTTGAACTCAACATATTTTATTCAAAACTCATTCCTAACCCCATCCCCAATTCATATTCTTCTCCAGATTTCCCTATTTCTGCTAATAGCACCACTATCCTCCAAGCTATCCCAGCTCAAAATCTCCATGTAATTTAGGAATCTTCCCTCTTTGTATTCCCTTCCACAATCAGTTTCCAAGGCTTGTCAATTCAGTTCTGTTATATCTCCCAATCTGTACCCCATTTTCTCCATTCCTACTTCCACTGTCCTAGTTCAGGCTCTCATTACACTTTACTTGAAGCATCGCAACAGGTTCATAAGTAATATCAGTACTTCCAAGTCTTTCCCCAACCCAGCCCATCATTTACATGGTCATCAGATCCACTTTAAGGAAGTCAAAAGTACCCTGAAAAGAACCTTCTTGCTTTTGCTGAAGGTAACCACAGCTGCCTCCACTCTTTCCTCTCTCCCCCTTTTGACTTTTTCACATATCCCTTTTATAAAGATATAGCAAGAATAAATTTTATGGGCATACCGCCCCTATACTATTTTGGTATCAATGGAGTAGGGTGTTTAGGGTCAGACCTTATATCTTTTATTTTTAAATTTTTTTTGGTGAGGCAATTGGGGTTAAGTGACTTGCTCAGGGTCACACAGCTAGTAAGTGTTAAGTGTTTGAGGCTGGATTTGAACCCAGGTCCTCTGGACTCCAGGGCTGGTGCTCTGTCCACTGCACCACCTAGCTGTCCCAGACCTTATATCTTTTAGGTGCTTGCAGTATTTTCCCCTTGACCTGGGATCTCTGAAATTTGGCTATAATATTTTTGAGAGTTTTTATTTTGGAATCTCTTTCAGGAGGTGATCAGTGGATTCTTTAAATTTTTATTTTACCTTCTGTTTCTAAAATATCTGGGCAATTTTCCCTGACAATCTCTTGGAAGATGATGTCTAAGCTCTTTTTTTGGTCATGGTTTTCTGGTAGTCCAATGATTTTTAAATTATCTCTCCTGGACCTATTTTCCAGGTCACTTGGTTTTTTTCAAGGAGATATTTCATATTGCCCTGTAAAGAATTACTTGTTATTTGAGGTTTTTATGCCTTGACGCACACTGGCCTGGGGCTCTGCAAATGGCATGGTGCTCCACCCACTGGCTGTAGTGGTTGCCATGGTGCTGGCACCTCATGTCATCACCAGTCGCTGATGCCTACATGGGCGTGGCAAAACTATAATGATTGGAAGCCTAGTGGGGGCAGTCATGTGACTGTCAGAGCAGCCATCCAATTGGCTGGGGGCTGTGTGGAGTGTGAGAGGAGGAAGGAAGTTTTTTTTTTTTTTTCCGGCATTCTAGCTGGAAGCTGGAAGGTGCTAGAAGAGGCTGCGGTGTATTCTTAGCTGATTCCTGGGCGGTGGTATTTTTTCAGGTTGTATAATTTCCCTTTCCCCATTTTATTTCCTTTCCCTTGATTCTAATGATCCTGTTTGTGTGGTTTTTTTTTTTAAGTTCATTCTTGTTAAAATAAATCCTGTTCTGTTTTGAGGGAGGCTGCCAGTCTCCTTCCTTGCCCCAATATTGCGGTGAGCCGCTTAGCTAACACTCCCCAATTAAAAATTGGTCCCCACAGCCCTCTATTTTTTTTATTAATTTGGATTTGCTTTATTGTGTCTTTATTTCTTTTAATGTCATTTGCTTCTATTGGTTCTATCCTAATTCTTAAAAGCAATGATTTTCTTCAGAGAGCTTTTGCACCTTCTTTTCCATTTGGCCAATTTAGCTTTTCAAGTTGTTGACTTTTTTTTTTCACGACCCCCTTGCATCACTCTCATTTCTCTTTCCATTTTTTTCCTCTACCTCTCTTACTTTGTCTTCAAAGTCCTTTTTGAGCATGTCCATGGCCTGAGACCAATTCATATTTTTCTTTGAAACTTTGTATGTAGGAGCTTTGACTTTGTTATTATCTTATTCTGAGGGTGTATTTTGATCTACCTTGTCACCAAAGGAACTTTTGATGGTCCACTGCTTTCTCTGCCTGCTCACCTTGCCTGCTTATTTCTTGACTTTTAACTCCTTCTTAATGTGGAGCACTGCTTCTAGGATGCACTGTCCCAAGCTTTAGGGGTCCCAGGTGGTACAATTCAAGGAGAGACTCATTCTCAGCCTGCCTGGTCTGTAAGTTACCATGGGTTTGCTTGCTCTTTAACCTGGAAACAGAAATCTGATTGAAATCTGATTCTCTATTTTCTGTAAGCTTGGTTTGCCTGTGCCCCTCCTCCACTGGGCCTCGGCCACTCAAGTACACTTCTTGGGCAATATGCTCCACCTATGCTCCCACAGAGACCCCCACTATATCCCCCTGGGGCAACCTCTGGGTCCCCTCACTGGTCCTTGAGCCGAGATTCAGAAGAAGCTGCTGACACTAAAGATTCCAAGGTTCTGGAGGCATGGCCTACCTGGGGCTGGATCTGCGCCATGCTCTGAGCACCTCTCTCATCCTGGTATAACAGTCCCCTCCTATCAAACTTCTAAGCTTTCTTTGACTGGAAAATGATCTCACTCTGTTCTTTTGTGGGTTCTGCTGCTCTAGGAGTTGTCTTATGGCATTTTTTGGAGGTATGTGGATATATCTGTTGGGAGCTCCTAGACTCACAGTCTTTCCTCCACCATCTTGGCTCTGTCCTCTACTCTTAGCCTTTTACAAGAAAAAAAGGGAGCCTCAGTGTTAGAAATGCAGCTAATAAGGGGCAGCTAGGTGGTGCAGTGGATAGAGCATGGGCCCTGGAGTCAGGAGGACCTGAGTTCAAATCCAGCCTCAGACACTTAACACTTACTAGCTGTGTGACCCTGGGCAAGTCACTTAACCCTCATTGCACCACATACTCAAAAAATGCAGCTAATTGCTCAACTAGTGTTGCATAGCTCAAATAATGTTGCACAGCTCAAGTGTTAGCAGCTCAAGTGTTGCTAGCAACTTGCAGCTCAAAGAATCCAAGCAGGCAGCAGAAGGTGGGTGACAGCTTCTTTATTCATCTTTGGGAAAATAGGCACTCTTCTGAATGTGCTGGAGAGTGCCCAGAACTTATATCAGTTCCTACATGGTATTGGCCCCACCAAATTCATGTCCAGATAAAGCATAACTTCTGGGTAAATAATTCTTTTGGATTGGATTCCTGAATGCCATTCATGAAGATTACTGCTTGTTCTTTGGGGTTGAGCTTGGGGCAAGAATAAGCCTGGATTACTGTGGTTTACTCTTCCAACTAAATTGGAGCCTCTACTCTCTGCATCTACAGAAAGGGGGCACTGTTTATCAGGGGCCGTATTGCCCCAGAGAGAGGGAAGGCACTATAACCCTTACCCTTATAGCACAGTTTTACTTTGGACATTCTGAGCCTTGCTCAGACAGGAATCCCCTTTTCAAATAAAACCTCCTGATTAGAGAGTGAGTCATTAGTTAGCCATGTGAAGTGCTAAAGACTACTTTACTGTGCTTTGAGGAATCTCAGGGAATAAACTTTACTCAGGCACACAGGATAGATGTGAAATCTTGTTTAGGAAATAAATTTTATTTAGAGATTTCCTTTAGTCTGTAAGACTATCCACTCCCCCGAGCTTAGTCTTTTTCAGTCTAAATCTTTCTTTCTGTCTGGCTCCCTGAGGGATCCATTTTCACTTCCTAGTTCTAGCTTGGTTTCTATACAACCAATCTAAACTAAATCTTTTACTCTTTCTTCTGCTCCCTCCCTCTTCCCCTGGACATGGAGTAAACAAAGCTAGATTTTTATTTGGGTTCTTTGAGCACTCTCCAAACATCCACAGTCATAGAACTTCTTCTACCCTTTATACCCCATAATCAGCTCTTACTGGATGCCCAGCCTTCTATTACCTCTGCATTGGCTCCTCATGCAACTGTCATCTCTCAGTCCTTCATCTCATTCTCCACCCATCCAAAATTAGGCTCTTTCCACTTCCCTTCAATCCATCTTTCACTAAAAATTTACATTTATAAATGCCCACATTTACACCAAACACACATAAAATGCCCGAACTAAACATTCCATCTCCTTTCTCTCAGAACAAGCTACCCCCATGCCTGGAATGAACATTCTCCTCACTGTTGCCTCTTAATAATATAACAAGAATAGCTAGAATTTATATATCATTTTAAAGATTTCAAAGTGCTTTGCTTTTATATATATATATATACACATACACACATATATATATATATATATATACATATATACATATATTATATTATCTAGGTGGCTAGGTGAGGCAGTGAATAGAATTCTAGACCCAGAGTCTAGAGATTAAATTCAGACTTTAGACATTTGTTAAATGTGTGACCCTGGGAAAGACACTTAACCCTTGCCTGACCCAGTTTCCTCACCTGTAAAATGGGATAATAATAGTGCTGTTGTGAGCATAAATGTTCTTCTATCTTTAACATCCAATGACTTGGATTCAATTCAGTTGAAAAAATGGAAACAAAAACACTGATTGTAAGACTCCCTGATTTAGTTCTATTTCTTTCTCTGACATTGCATTATTTAAGCTTCTTCTTGTTGTTCTGTTAGCTAGGATATCTTACAGTTTTGAAGGTTATCCTCTATTTTGTGTTCTTCATTTTGGGTATTTGGTGAATAGAAATTATCTAGTTCAACTTCCTTGTTTTACAGATGAAATAACTGGGGCTCAGAGAGAAGTGATTTCCCCAGGTGAGTAAGCAGTCTCCCAACTAGGATTACCTAAGTCAATGTAATACATTCAAGAATTACTTTTTCTCATAGTGGAGCTATCCAGTATGGTTTTAGGGGCTCACAGTGCTGAGAAGAAGGCATTGATGTTCATTGATGAAGATGATAAAAATTCTGAACAACTTTCCCTGGAATGATAGATTGGATCAAAGGTACAAACTTGGAAAAGGGAGAAGAGATGGAGAAGCTTCATGGAAAAGAGATGGGTGATGAAAGCTGAGTTGCTAGAGAGAGCCATGGGAACAAGTAGAACTAGAAGAAAATTTTGGGCTGCAGTTTCAGCGAAGCCATGAGAAGGGAGACCATATGGAGTGGTATGGCCATAGTACTACTCAGTACTATGTACATAGTACTACTCTCTACTCAGAACTGAGTAGAGAGGCCACAGTACATGGCATCCTGCCCTAAAGAGGCTTCTGCAGATTTCCAAAAGCCAGGAACTGACTCGTCTATGATTTCTGAGGCTACTCTTCTCCTTTCCAAACATATTTGGTGATTTATTGGAATCAGGCAGGGATTCCATTACAGGAGCACAATATTGTGGAAAGAGTGCTGGACTTGTAGTCAAGAAGACCATTCAAATTCTGTACCAGACATTTATATAGTTATAATTCCCTTGTATAAACAGCCAAACCCACTTGTGTAATGGGTGTAAAAATGATTTTACGACTTGATTGCTTTTAATTATTTACATTGCTTTGTTATCCTAATTAAATATCATTGATACTCTATTTATGGCTTGCACAATTTGTAAACAAATAGTATTTCATTAGTGGGGGCTCAGGCCATGATTTCTAGAGCTGTTTACTTAGCGAAAACTATCCTGAATTTGAAAAAAGTAGCAAGAGGATAAAGAGTCAAAGTTCTTGGTTTTCAAGGACCCAGTGTTATATCAAAATGAGAGTGGGAACATAAGAGTTGGAAGTGGCCATAGCACTGCAATAAGCATGTCAGTAAAAGTAGCACTTTCATCCCCCCAACCTCAACCCATCCCCATCTAAAGTGGTACATTGTTTAGATAATGCCTCAGCCCACACATCATTTCACTCCAATTCATTTGTGTACGCCTATGAAAAACCTGCTTCTGTGACAAAAATCAATTCCATTCAACAAACATTTATTAATTAACTACTATATGCAAGGCTCTAGTGATACAAAGATACCAACAGAAAAGTCCCTTCACTTAAGGAACTCACATTCAGATGAACATCCCCCTACAGAATCCTTGACAATTAGGTCAAATACTGCTTTCCAGTCTATAGTCCAAAGTGGGTATCCAAAACTTAAATACAATGATAAGGGGATTGATTATTGTAGGATTATGAATCTCAAGATGGAAGTGACTGAAGAAGATTCCATTAAGTTCAGGAGCTCTTTTTCTCTTTTATGGTGAAACCTCTGAACCTATTCTCAGAATTATGTTTTTAAATGCATAAAATAAAATGCAGAGAAAAACAAGGAAGCTGATTAAAGTAAAGATGTATTTCCCCCAATCACAGATTCCCTGAAATCTATCATGTTAAAATCCCCTGATCTAGTCCAATCATATACACACACATATATACACATCTAATCAAATCATATATATATATACACATATATACATCTAGTCCAATCACATATATATATATATATATATATATATATACACATACACACACACAAATATATATAATATCAGTTGCTGTATGGCAACTGATATTCGAAGAGGTTAAGTGACCAACATGTCACCATAGATTATGTGAGGGAGTATGGAATTCAAATTCAGGTCTTGTCACAAAAAGTTTGTTGTTCTTTCCACAGTACTTTTGAGAGATCTATTATCTTCTCGTGAGGGTACTCCCTCCCACCAATTCTTTCTGTTTGTTCTCCCTTTCTTCATCTGATATCCTTTAACCTTTCATCAACCCTCTGTCCCCAGTCTAGATATCTGGCTCCACTCTCTCTCTTGTTGGAGGATTTTTCAGATGCACATCACCATAGCTTTGACCTTTAGTCTCACTCACACTGTAGATTTCTTTTTTTTCTCTCCTTCAAATTCTCTGAAGGGAAGAGGGAGGGAGGGGACAATCTGGTTTGAATTACATATTGATCTCCTGAGCAAATGCATCCCGCCTGGGCATCCTGCTGTCTCATAGGCTGTCTTTCCTCTTGTTCATGGAGGCTAAGTATCGACCGACAATTCATCCAGACACAGTTAGTTTCCTGCCTGTGTTAGCTGAACAGCTCCTCCCTCCTCCACTGGTAGCTGTTTTCTAGAGATTCAAGGGCTAGGGGCTCCTTGTAAGTTTTCTCTTTGGATTTGTTTAGCATTTTCTTTCATTTCTTATTCTGAACTTAACATCAAATAGAACGAGCATTTCCATATGCATAGTAGGACAGAAAAATAATATGGCACATAAAATTGGAAATTTCTATTATGTAAAGATTGGTCCCTTTCAATATATAATAAATTCAAGATGAAACTTTTAAAGCTGTCTTGCTGTTTATTTGTGATGACCCTTTTTTCTTTCTGTTACTTTTCCTTCCTTTTTTGGCTACCCTATTCCTCAACCCCCTCTGACTCTCATCACCCCCAATTTGAAAAGAAAAGGTAAAAACAAAAGCCTTACAATAAATATTCATAGATAAAACAAATTCCCATATGGACCATATCAAAAAATAATATTGTATTAATCTGCACTTAGTAATATCACCTCTTTGTCAGTATGTAGGTAGCATTCTCCATCATTGTTCCTTTAGAATTGTGGTTGGTCATTGTGTTGATCAGAATTCTTAAGTTTTTCAAAATAGTTTGTCTTCATAATTTTGTCATTATAGAAAACTTCCTCTGGTTTTGCCTGCTTCACTTTAGATCAAGTCATATAAATCTTCCCAGATTCATCTGGTCACCCCCTTTGTCATTTCTTAGGCAATGGTAAGTATTACATGGGTTTAGTATAGAATTATTTGTTCAAACATTTCCCAGTTGATGAATACCTCTCTAGTTTCCAGTTCTTTGCTGTTACAACAAGAACTAATATCAGTATTGTTGCATATAAGGTCTTTTTCTTCTTCCTTTATTCTCTTTGGTCCATAGTGTGTAATTTAAGATTCTAAATGTGGATTCTAATCTGTTCCCCCAGTTTTGGGGGACACTGACTAAAATAACTGATAAAACGAGTTTAGGTTTTTAAGGGTTTATTGAAAAATAGAAAGAAAAAGATTGAGAACAGAATTCCAACAGCCTGGCACTCCTATCTTTCTTCAAATTTCCTGTGAAGTCCTCTGCCACCACCACCACCATCAAGTCAGGAACCCAAAAGAGCAAGAGCTCTCTGCACAGGCTCCCTTTCCTCCTTCCTGTCTCCTCCCAGAAAATAGGAGGCTCCTCAAGTTGATTGGCTGGTAGCCTTGATAGACAGCACCTATGAACAAATGTCATTTCCTGACTCCAAGGAAAAGCCACATGGCCTTGCCCTCTGAGGCATTTTCCTCATCGTGGAGCTTTCCCATAGCAAGTCTCCAGTAGGTGGCACCATTCCAATCATTACAGTAGCCTTAATAGTGGTATTGCTCATTCAATGGGTATGCACAGTTTAGTGACTTGGGATGTCTAGTTCTGAATTGCTTTTTAGAATGACTGGAACAAGTAATATATCACCAAGAATAAATTAGTATGCCTATATTCTAATAGCCTATCAAACAATAGTAATTTCCCTTTCTTGACATTGAAAATCTGATGGATGTGAGGTATAACTTCAGAGCTATTTCAATTTGCATATCTTTAATTGTAAGTTATTTGGAGAATTTTTTTCATATACTTGTTGACAACTTAGATTTCTTCCTTTGAAACTCCCTCCTTATATCCTTTAATCATTATCTATTTATGAATGTCCTTTGATCTGATAAATTTGAATTAATTCTTTATATGTCTTCAATATAAGATTTTTCCAATGAATCTTGCTACAAAGAATTTTTTCCCAGTAACTGTCTCCTTTTTCATTTTAACTGCATTGGTTTTGTTTGTGCGCCAAACTTTTAAATCTTAAGTAATGATAATTGTTCAAATTATCTTCTGTGATCTTCTCTATCTTTTATTTGGTCATGAACTTTTCCCCTATCCATAGCTATGAAAGTTTTTAAAAAAATTTGATCCTCCAATTTATTTATGATGTGACCTTTTACATCTAAGCCATATATTCATTTGGAGTTTATCTGGCATTTGCTGTGTATGTACTTGGATTTTCATGACACTGCTCTCCCTTCCTTCTCCTCCCCCCCCTCCCAATCTGGTTACTCCTTATCAGACTCCTTTCCTAGATTATCATTCATGCCCTAACTTCTATGAGTAGGTGTAACCCAGAGCTATCTCCTGGGCCTTCTTCTCATATTTCCCTATATTCTCTCCATGACTTCATCAGATTCCTGGGGTTTAACTATCATGTCTGTGCAGATCACTCTCAGATTTATTTATTCAACTCTAGTCTTACTCTTGTATGTCAGTCCCTCATCACTGACTGCCTCCTGGACATTTCTAACAGGATATCCTGTAGTTGTCTCAAATTCAATATCCAAAAACCCAAACACCTTTTTTATCTTTTTCCCCCAAATCCTTTCCTCTGCACACCTTTCATGTTATTTTACACCCTTTCTTCCCATCATTGAGGTTATTAACCTAGGAATCATTCTCGACTTTTTTTTCCTCTCTTACTTCTCAATATCCATTCAGCAACTCTATTGTCAAATCCAGAGCTTCATCATTTCTTTTTTCCAACTCCTTATTTTCAAGCATACATACGGCTACTATCTTTGTTCAGACTTTTATCACCTCCCAGTTGTACTTCTGCAATATCCTCCTATTTGGTTTCCATGCATCAAGTCTGTCATCTTTCTTATCCAGCCACCATATAGCTGATACATTGATTGTCCTAAAATATAGGTCCAACCATGTTATCTTCCCCATCTCTATCCTGGCTCAAAAGCTCCTCCCTGACTCTCACATGCCTCTAGGTTCTTTTGTTTGACTCATTTCCCACCTGACCACATGACTTTGGGACTTCTCTGATTTTCCACCATGCCTCAGGAAGCTCATCACTGGAAAAAACTTTGTTCTCCTGTGAGATTGAATCAGTCTTGGTATTCATACCTCATCACTACTCTCTGCCCCTCTGACCGAAGGAAAGATCCAGGAACTTTCAAATCTGGGTTTAAGGAGGGGACTTGGCACAGACATCTCATTTCATCTGGTTGCATGACTTGGAACTTCTTTAATTTCTTCACCATGCCCCCAGATTGAGAACTTTTCAGTTTCCTTTTTGTATATTATCTCTCCACATGGGGTCCTCCTCCCATTAGATAGAAATCTCCTTGACAGCAAAGGCTATCATTATTATTTTATTTTATTTTTTGCATTTGTATCCCCAATCCTTAACATAATAGGTATTAATAAATGTTTTTTTTTCAGCAACATTGTGTGATGATCAACTGTGATAGACTTGGCTCTTCTCAGCAATGCAATGATCCAAAACAATTTCAAAGAACTCATGATAGAAAATGTTCTCCACATCCAGAAAAAAGAACTGTGGATTCTGAATGCAGATCAAACCATACTGTTTCTACTTCTTGACCTACTTTGTGTTTCCTATATAAGATATGCCACCTCCTATCTATATGCTTTCCCCCTACCTTTGGATAATCTCCCACTCTGTATGTGGTCCCTTCTCACCACTGTTTCTCAGAATCCCCAGCTTCCTTCAAGGACCACCTCAAGTTCTGGAGGTTTTGTCTGAAGTCTCCGCATGTAAGCATTCTCTCCTTCAGAAATAACCTTATATCTCATTTCCATGTATTTTATATTTACTTATCTCTCCTTCTGCTCTTTTTCCATCAATAGAATGTAAGCTCCTTAAAGGTATAGATAATTTCTTGTTTATCTTTGTACCCACAGTACATAATAGTTAAATAATAATTATTATTAAATAATTATTTTTGGTTTGAGTTTTTAACTTTCATTCATCTTCTCAATTAACAAAAAATTTTTTTCTCTCCCTCCTGTCTCCCTGATTAATAATAATAATAATATCTAGCTTTTATATGCTTTCTAAAGATTTGCAAAGTTCTTTGTAGATGTTAAATCATTTGCTCCTAACAACATCCCTTGGAGGTAGTATCATGAGGAAATGGAGGCAGAGGTTAAGTGACTTGCCCAGGGTCACACAGAAGTGTCTAAGACAATATTGGAACTCAGTTCTTCCTAAATCCAAGTCTTGCATTTTACCCATTTTACCACTTAGGTAAAAGAAAAAGAAAAGAAAAAAAGAAAGAAAGAAAAGAAAGAAAGAAAAAAGAAAAAAAGAAAAGAAAAGAAAGCAAAATTCTTGTAACAAACATACAAAGTCAAGTAAAACAAATTCCCACATTGGTCATGTCCAATTTAGTGTGTGTATGTATGTATGTGTATATATACACGTGTTTATACACACATGTATATGAGCATGTGTGTCTATGCATCTATAGACTAACACATAGATATACATATATACCTGTCTATGTGTATATATATATATATATATATATATACACACACACACATACATGTATCTCTCTGTCTGTCTGTCTATCTATCTATCTATCTACCTATTTATCCATCTATCTATCCTGCAGGGAGCTTCGTATTAATACCTCGAGGATCAAGGAGTACTTTTTGAGAGGGTGTTAGGGGTCCTAATACAGGAGAAGCTAAGACAAAGATACTGTATTTGGGCATGAACCTGGTGGGACCAATGCTGTATTGGAATTGAACTAAGGTGGATCTATTCTTCCCTTCCCCCCAAAAAGATTGAAGTGGTTTAAGGGAGAGTATGGTTTAGAAAAATGTTTACTTTGGAGAGATACAAACATATTACACATAAGCTTAAATATTATATATACATATATGTGCACATATGCAGAATGCATTGTATATAAAGCCAGAATATATTTAGGTATATACATATACACACATATACACATACTTATAAATATATGTATATATACACCCAAATTTACATATGCACATGCATAAAATATGAATGTATGTGTGTGTAATATATGCATGAATGTATGTATGTATTCATACCCTGAGTCCATCACCTTTCTGTCAGGAGGTAGGTGGATAGCATTCTTCATCTTTTGTCCTTTGGAATCATGGTTGTTACTACATTGATCAGAATTCTTAAGTCTTTCAAAATTATCTGTATGATATTGTTCTTATTGTAGAAATTGTCTTCCTGGTTCTTCTCATTTCATTCTTAATCAGTTCATAAAGTCTTTCCTGGCATCTCTGGAAATAGCTTCCTCATTTCTTAAAACACAATAGTCTTTCATCACATTCATATGTCATCAATTGTTCAGTTATTCTCCAAATTGATGGGAATAATATGCACTTAATTAGTGCTAGCTGTCTGAATGAATGAAAGGTTGGAAGATCATCTCCCAGATTGCTTTTTGGGGAGGGAGCAGGGGTTGTATTTGATATCTCCTGGAGTCGCTTACAATTTTGAAATTCTGTGATGTTTCTTTTAATACTAGCTCATAGAATCATAGGATCCCAAATCTCAGGTCCCTGAGATTCCTAGTTTGATTTCCTATTCTCTGTTCTGTAAATGATCCTCCCTACCATGTGAACTAAAGTATAGTGCACAATCAGCTGACATCAAGTCACAGCTCTTTTTATGACTGGGGGGGGATGGTAAGTCATATGGTGGAAAAACAAACAATTATATACAGTAGAACACACATGTACAATACATGAATAATTTTACACTACTCAACTTGGCATGGATTTCTTTAATCCTAATGATTTTTTTTGTGGGGCAATGGGGGTTAAGTGACTTGACCAGGGTCACACAGTTAGTAGGTGTCAAGTGTCTGAGGCCGGATTTGAACTCAGGTCTTCCTGAATCCAGGGCCGGTGCTTTATCTATTGTGCCACCTAGCTGCCCCACCTAGCTGCCCCCCAATTCTAATGATTTTAATGAAAGCATTAATCATTGCTTTGCTTGCTCTTCTTTCTTTTTGCTCCCTCCCACTATCTACCTTCTCTAAACCAAACTTTAGCAAGTCCCTATTCTTTCTTATAACTTCATGCTTGTAAGCCTAAAGTAACACTGAATACTCAGTCTCTGTGAAGTGTGTGTGACTCTGTGTTTTCCTTGGCTCTCTTGATTCCTGGGAAAGCTTTGTTCTCATATGTGTGAATCCCAGGTTTATCTTATGGCTTTAGGGTAAAACTACACTCATGGAAGCCAGAGGTCTTTGCCAAGTGTTCTACTTGCCTCTTTGCCCATCTTCTCCCATTACCTTCTTTCTAAAATTACCTTCCAACTACACTGAATCTATTTTGTATATACATAGTCATTTAATTGTCTCTCCTACTGGATTGTGAAAACTTTGAGGGCAGGGACTATTTTTGTCTTTCATTGTATCTCCAGCACTTAACACAGTGCTCATAGGAAGTGCCCAATAAATGCTTTTTGTCTGACTGAATGACAGATGAAAGATTGACATCAGTTTCACCACTACCACTCATGATAACTACCATGCCTCACGTTTTTATAGAACTTTAAAGTTTGGGGAATTATTTGTAGTACCTTGAAATGATTGTGAGATGCATAATTTTAGAGGTATCTCTACTCCAAATGTTCATATGGACTCTTTGTATCCAACCAGTGATATAGCCTTCTGAGCTCATATTGGTCTGATCAGCCATAGTCAGACCACTGTACCTTGATCCCAACATAGTAAAGCCATTTTGTTCCTCTTTAAGAATGAAGAACAACAATTAACCAACCAATGAGATAGGTGGTATAAGTATAATTATCCTCATTTTACAGATGGGGAAACTGAGATGAAGTCATTCAAATTTATACAACTAGAAAGTTACAGAAATAGAACACAAACCTTCTATTATTACCATCGACATAAAAATTATAGTCATCATCAGTGACATAATCTATGCTCCAAAATGGACTTAACTCATAGAAATTTTCCCATCTAACTTTACTCTTAGCACCTTTCTGATTTCTCCAGAGATGAGTCTACATTCTTACTCAACTTATTTTGAAATATTTACCCTTTAGGATTCTATAGGATAGATTCAACTCTGCTTACAATACCAGCATTCTACCTTACCAGCCCACCTGAATGGTAGCTTGGACCTTTAGAATTCATATCAGGAATCTCCATTCTTTTTGTACGGCACATAGCTCAGACATACAGAGCAGATTAATATGCTAAGAAATTAATTTAATCGTTACTCCTATCTGGGGATATTCCCAAATTATGTTTTTTGACTTAAAACATTTCTTCCTTATAGGCCAATATTTATATTTTATTCCAAGTGTTCCACAGTTTGGAATTCCCTATCAATCATCAGCGTGTAGTAGATAATACTTAATGTGTTGGGTCAGGGTAATGAGGGAGTTCTAGGTGGCACAGTGGATAAAGCACCAGCCCTGGATTCAGGAGTACCTGAGTTTAAATCTGGCCTCAGACACTTGACACTTACTAGCTGTGTGACCCTGGGCAAGTCACTTTACCCCCATTGCCCCGCCAAAAAAAAAAAAGCATGAATTCTAATATTCATTTGGTCACTAATGACCTGTGATCTTGACCAGATCCTTTCCCATCTGTGGCCTCTAGTTTCCTTATTGGATATTACTCCAGTGCAGCATAAATGCCCTCATAGTAAAAACTGCTCTCTCTCAGAGCCAGGCTGATAGATCTCCCTGTCTGGGTCCTTACATACCCTGAGAAGTTTGGGGGACATAGTTTCTTTTTACTGCCATCAAATGAGCCCCCACTAGCTGCTTTGCTACTATTGCAAGAAGGACAGTGACTTAATATCCTAGTCCCATTTAACTACTTAACATAAATTAGCTTTTATAAAAGAATATTTACATAAAAGATAGCCAGAACAAATATTCTCCCTAACACCTCCAGGGCATACTCTCCCCTGTCCCATCTCAGTCTTTTTTGGAGGCATAGGAGGAAATAGGCTTGCCTTAGCTCAATTCCTACATGGCATTGGTCCTACCATTTCACATCTAAAGGCAGTACCTCTCTCCTAGCTTCTGCTATACTGAGAACCCTACGGCCCTCTCAGAATGTACTCCTTTTTCCTTGGGGTATTGATGCTGGACTGGCTGCAATATTCCACCTGAGCTCCAATTCCTGGATCCCTATGGTTTGGTCTACTAACCTCCTTTCAAAACTCCAAGGAGCAGAGAACTCACCTCCTTCAATGGATACCATAAGTGGAGTCCCTGAAATCCCCCAGAATCTAATGAGGCAAAGAAATAGTAGCTGAAATGGACAGGCCAATCAAAGATATTCCTTTTCAACATGTGGTTAGTTGAGCTGAACCACTTGTAGAATGTCTATGCATATTCCATAGTCCATCTATCTGAGGCACTTCCTTCATGGCTTCTCCCAGGAGTGGGTTACCCAGAGTATCCACATGGAGGTTCACCATTTCAGTCATGTTACATATATGCCAGAGCCCCATTATATCAGCTACACTGAACAGTACATTACCTCCCATACTCTGCAGTCCCCAAATTGGCCTCTTTTATTTTCCTCACATGGAACATTCCATCTCCTTTTTTTTTTTTTTGCACTGGTTATTCCATATAACCAGAATACACTCCCTCCTTACCTTTGACTCATAATGTCCTCGTCATTTAAGAAGCAGCTCAAGGGGCAGCTAGGTGGTGCAGTGGATAAAGCACTGGCCCTGGATTCAGGAGGACCTAAGTTCAAATCTGGCCTTGGATACTTGACACTTACTAGCTGTGTGACCCTGGGCAAGTCACTTTACCCCAATTGCCTCACCAAAAAGGAAAAAAAAAGAAGTAGCTCAAGGACCATCTTTCACATGAAGTCTTGATTTCTTCAACTGTAATTGTTCTTTCTCTCAAACTAATATTTAATTAGTTTATATATAATGCAAATAAACACCCCCTTAGAAGGTCCTGGGCCACAGCTCTTGTAGCTACCCAAGGGGGGCAGTTAGGTGTTTCCCCCATTAGGAGATAATAAACTTTTTTTTGCATGTGGGGCAATGAAGGTTAAGTGACTTGCCCAGGGTCACACAGCTAGTAAGTGTCAAGTGTCTGAAACCGGATTTGAACTCAGGTCTTCCTGAATCCAGGGCCAGTGATTTATCCACTGTGCCACCTAACTGTCCCCAGATAATAAGGTTTTGGGGAGCAGGGCTTCTTTCTTCTTTTGTTCTTGTATTCACAGAACCTAGAAGCTTGGCATGTAGTAAACTCTAATTACTCTTTTTTTTTTCTTGCGGGGAAATGGGGGTTAAGTGACTTGCCCAGGGTAATGCAGCTAGTAAGTCTCAAGTGTCTGAGGCTGGATTTGAACTCAGGTCCTCCTGAATCCAGGGCTAGTGCTTTATCCACTGAGCCACCTAGCTGCCCCCTTCTAATTACTCTTAATTACTTCAATTACTCTGATTTCTTCACCTGCAAAATGAAGGGGTCAGAAAAAAAATGGTTTCTACCATTCTTAGCTCCTACTACATACAAAAACAAATCATAGGGGAGGGTAGGAGAAAAATTTGGAATCAAAATCTTACAAAAAGCAATGTTGAAAACTATCTTTACATGTAATTGGAAAATAAATTTAAAAAATAAGAATGGAGTAGCTAGGTGGTGCAATGGATAAAGCACCAGCCCTGGATTCAGGAGGACCTGAATTCAAATCCAACCTCAGAAACTTGACCTTACTAGCTGTATAACCTTGTGTAACCTTCATTGCCCTGCAAAAAAGAAAAAAGAAAGAAAAAGAAAAAAAAAGAACCCCCTCCATCAAACCTACCCCCCCCAAACAAAAACAAAAACAAAAAATAAAAAAACCCAGATGGTAGACTGAATACCTTCTAAAGTTCTAGGTCAGATATCCTGTGTTTTGTGTTTTAACATCTTATGTTCTATTATTAATGGGACAATTAACTCCTTTCTCTCATGTAGTTCTCATTTATGAGTTCTTGAAATAGAGTTCTAGAAAATGAGGCTTTGATAAAACCCCTTGGGATTCAAATGGAGCTACTTGACCCTGTCTTTAAATCCAAACTGCTCTGACTCATTGATTAGCCTATAACAGGTCCCTGCCAAGCTTCAGTAGCTCATTGTTTGCGTTTTGATGGTTCAGATTCAGTGTAAATAGCAATTTTTTCTGTTCTGGCCAGAATACTTGAGGTCTTCCCCTCGCAGCCTGATTCTTTTGTGAAGGCAAACTAGGTCATCTTTTGCCTCAATTCTTACCTAATCTTTAATTGCTGAATGGGTATTGCCTCAGACAAACAGACCTAGGAAAGACCTTAGCTTAAAAGGCCAAAATGTCCTACTACACCCCGAGCCATAACCAGTAGTCATGACCTATGTCTTGCCACTGAACTCAGATGACTCTGGAGGAGAGAGTGAGGCTGATGACTTTGCACAGTCCTGCCTCACTTAAATCCAATTCACTTGCATGTCAAGACATCACCCTCTTGATGTCATTGGTCTTCTTCAAGAATGAAGGATGGGGGCAGCTAGATGGCACAGTGGATAGAGCCCTGGCCCTGAAGTCAGGAGTACCTGAGTTCAAATCCGGCCTCAGACACTTAACACTTACTAGCTGTGTGACCCTGGGCAAGTCACTTAACCCCAATTGCCTCACTTAAAAAAAAAAAAAGAATGAAGGATGAACAACAACAACAACAAGAATTGATGTTCTATGTTCTATCATGTTATGTTCTAAGTCCATGAGAAGGAAGCATGTTGTAACGAATAGGGCACAGGATTTGGACTTAGGAGACCTGGTTCAAATCCCAGTTTTGCTACTTACTGCCCTTGTAATGTTTGGCAAATCACTTAAATTCTCTGCATCTCATTTTTACTCCCTTTTAAAGTAAGGGGTTTAGACTAAATGACATCTAAGACTGTAACGCTAAAATTATGATCCCATGAGTAAAAGAATGGAGGAATGCCCCATGAATGGAGGATGTTAAATGAAAAAGTTTCTCTTTGAGGATAAATACAGCCCTCTCTGGCATAGCTGTTTCCTGGGACACCTGCCTGGCCCTAAAACCTGATAGCCAGCTCTGCCTCTTTTAATTCTTCTACCCTCAAGTGATCAACCTGTATTTCCCCACTTTTTATACTCCTCCTATTTCTGATCTGTGTCAGCTGGTCATCTAGAGGAAAATAATCTGTTATATTCCCATTTTCCAGGGGGATTAGAGATGTTGGTGATTAAAGATGTCTAAAATGAGCCTTGGGAAAAGAATCTTCCTGGGAAGAAAGGTCAGTGTTCAAAGCATAACATCAGAGAGTAACAGGAAGTTAAGCTAAGGCAGAGCTTCTGGGGAAGAGGCAGGAGGTAGCAAGACAGTTGTGGTTATGTCCCAGAATGAAGACATCAGCACCAGGCAAGGTGGAGAGTACTATGAAGGGGAGTGGTAGGCATTGGACCTGTTATAGGATAATCAATGAGAGTCAGAGCAGTTTGGATTTAAAGGCAGGGTCAAGTAGCTCCATTTGAATCCCAAGGGGTTTTATCAAAGCCTCATTTTCTAGAGCTCTATTTCAAGAACTCATAAATGAGAACTACATGAGAGAAAGGAGTTAATTGTCCCATTAATACTAGAACATAAGATGTTAAAACACAAAACACAGGATATCTGACCTAGAACTTTAGAAGGTATTTAGTCTACCATCTGGGTTTTTACCTGATGCATTTTTTTATGATGTCACAGAGTCGCAAGAAGGAATTCTTATTTTTTTTTTTTAGTGAGGCAATTGGGGAATTAGACAGTTAGACAGTTAGACAGTCAGCTGCCCCCCTCATTCATTGTTAATGAACCTGGGCCTCAACCCCCTTAGAAGGTCCTGGGCCACAGCTCTTGTAGCTACCCAAGGGGGGCAGTTAGGTGGTGCAATGGATAGAGCACTGGCCCTGAAGTTGGGAGGACCTGAGTTCAAATCTCACATTGAATACTTACTAGCTGTGTGATCCTTGGCAAGTCACTCAACCCCAATTGCCTTAAGCATCTGGGGCCATCTCCAGTCATCCTGATACATATCTTACCATTGGGCCCAGATGGCTCTAGAGAAGAGAGTGAGATTGGTGACCTTGCATAACTCTCCCTCACTTAAATCCAATTCACTTCAAGTCATGACATCACCCCAATGTCATATTCCTCTTCAAGAATGAAGGACAAACAACAACAGCCACCCAAGGACAAGGCCATGAGGCATAGTACAGGCATTGGAACAGATGACCTGTAAGGTCCTTTTCAACTAAGGGACTATTTTTCCCAATTTTTTAAGAGGATGTTGAATAAGTAAAGTTGAAGGGAATAGAAGTGACATGGCCTATTAGGAAGAACATTGACTAGAGTCAGAAATGAATCTGGAAAGGACCTTGGAACCCTTTAGTTCAAACAATAGTTTTATATACACGGAAACACATCCAAAGACCTGCAGCCAAATTCTGACTCATAGAAACTAAACTACTTATGTGACCTTGGTCAAGATATTTGTCCTATCTGGGTCTCAGTTTTCTCCTGTGTAAAGCAAGGGGTTTGGTTTGGATGCTCTCTGGGGTTTTTTCCATCTTGAAAACACATTAGAATGAATATCTAACACTCTATTTGGTTGTAGCAGCAATATGAAGCTGCCCACTATATTTAAAACTGCCTTTTACTTTGAAATATTTTCAGATTGGTGGGGAGAGGCCTGAGAGGGTGGAGGACCCAAGAGAGATTCAGGGCAGTGACAAAATGATCTTACACAAGAGTCAGGAAGTAGGGGGCTGTGGAGAAAGGAGGGCGGGAGCTCTAGTCAGAGATATCAGAGATGGAAGAGACCCATTAGGTCATCTAGTGTGTCCCCTGGGGCCCATGGAGGAAAAGCAGTGGGAGCAACTCTGCCTGTTCATTTCATCCTGTGACTGAGAACTCAGGCAAGAGATGGGAACCAGTTTAAATTAGATGGGAATTTATTTAAGGCTTTTAAACAGTGCTGCGAATGGGGAGCCTCATGAGATCCACAGATCATTCCCTCTGCCGCCTGGCTGTAGATTTGGGGAAGTGACACATCTCACCCTCGGGCAGCCCCAGTACATCATGGAAAGCAAGATGACAGACTACCCCTCCTCCACCACACATCACCCCTAGGCAGCCTTGGTCCCCTGCTTGGTGAGCCTGGGATAGATCGGGCTCCAGTTCCTCCAGTCTATCAGGAAAATTCCTATGTTAAAAGATTCCCCAACCCTCTCATTACAATGATCTGTTAGAGAAGGCTGAACTGTGAGGGAGGGAGGTCTGGGAATGGGAGAATTTCGAGGGCTGCTGTATAAGGGCTTGAGGCTCTTTCCTGAGGTTTCCAAGGTAATAACAAGAGCCTTCCCTTTATCTTTTGTGAACTGCCCCTTCCTGAGTCTTAATAATCCCCAAACGCTGTCAGGCCAGTCTTGCTTTTAGATTCAGAGCTGGAAAGACCCTCAGAGGCCATTTTGTCCAACTGCCTCATTTTTCAGATAAAAAAATTGTGGCACAGGGATTTAAGTGACCCAACCTAAGTTACACAGTAGTAAATTCCACAAATAGGATTTGAATCCAGCTTCTCTAACTCGAGTCACTAAGACAAACTTTTTGATGTTGCTGTTCAGTCATGTCTGATTCTCCATGACCCCATTTTGGATTTGCTTGGTAAAGATTCTGGAGTTGTTTGCTATTTTTCTTCTCCATCTTATTTGATAGATGAGGGAACTGAGGCAAACAGAGTGAAGTGACATGCCCAGGGTCACAGAGGTAGTAAAAGTTTGAGGCCAGATTGGAACTCAGGAAGATGAGTATTCCTGACTCCAGCCCCAGCACTCTATCCACTGTATTTTACAGATGAGGAAACTGAGGCATACAAAACTTAAGTGGTTTGTCCAGGGTCACAAAACTAGGATGTGTCAAAGGCTGAGATTTGTACCCCAGTCTTCCTTACTCTAGGTCCAGCACTCTAGCCACTGTGCCATCTAGATGGACCCTTATGTCTCTTCTAGTTCTAAATCTATGAGCCTATCATTTCATAATATAGTAAGGTGAGGGGAAGAAGTGCTAACAACTGGAGGAATCAGGAAAAACACTTTGTGTAAGAGAAGGAAGAAGACACAGTAGTTAAGAGAGCAGACCTTGAAGTCAAGAAGACTTGTGTTCAAATTTCACCTCTGATAGATTTTTTTTCTATGTGACTCTGGGCCAGTCTCTTAACCACTCTGTATGACCTGGCAACTGACTATAAGGTTTTTAAACAATGCTGAGTTTGAAGAGCCTCAAGATCTATATTTCTCTATTTCTTTATCTATCCATCTATCTCTATCTCTATAAGCTTCTGTCTCCCTGTCTCTGTCTGTCTCTGTCAATCTGTCTCTGTCTCTCTGTCTCTGTCTCTCTTTTTCATCATTCTCTCTGCACCTTGGTCATAGGCTCAGGGAACCAGCCTGCATTGGTAGAAGGAGTTCAGCACAGGGATGATGTCATAAGTCCAGGAAAAAAAGAAAGGTATGTTATAAGAAGGGCAGCTAGGTGGTGCAGTGGATAGAATGTTGGCCTTGGAATCAGGAAGACTCATTTTCATGAGTTCAATTCTGTTCTCAGATATTCCCTAGCTGTGTGACCCTGGGCAAGTCACCTAACCCTATTTGACTCAGTTTCCTTATTTGTAAAAAATAAGCCAGAGTAGTAAATGGCAAACTATTCCAGTATCTTTTCCAAGAAAATCTCAAAATGTGTGTGTGTGTGTGTGGGGGGGGGTCAAGAAGAGTCACACATGAGTGAACAACAATCCTTATAAAATGAGGTTCTCCCCTGAAGGAATTATAGTTTAGTATGGAGGGGACTACACAACATATACAGAGATAATCACAGCACACAGTATGTATGAAGAAAGGTAAAAACTACTATAAGTTTTTAGAATAGGGTATGGTTATATAGTCTTAGACTTAGAGAGGCCATTGAATCCATCCTCTTCATTTTACAAATGAAGGACTGAGGCCAAGAGAGTTTAAGTCACTTACCCAGAGTTAAATATCTAGGAAGTATCTGAGGCAGGATTTGATCCCCCTCTTCTTCACATCAAGTCCAGTGCTCTAACCCCCAGCTTCTTAAACTGTGGGTTGTTACCCCATATAAAGTCATGTAATTGAATGTGGGGGTTGCAAAAATTTGCCAACAGTGAGAGGTTATGTATACCTATTTTATTTTTGTTTGTTTGTTTTTTCGGTAAGGCAATTGGGGTTAAGTGACTTGCCCAGGGTCACACAGCTAGTTAAGTGTTAAGTGTCTGAGGCCAGATTTGAACTCAGCTACTCCTGAATCCAGGGCCGGTGCTCTATCCACTGCGCCACCTAGCTGCCCCAAATCCTGGGACTGCCTTTTACTTTCTTTTTCTTTTTCTTTTTCTTTTCTTTTCTTTTCTTTTCTTTTTTTTTTAGTGAGGCAATTGGGGTTAAGTGACTTGCCCAGGGTCACATAGCTAGTAAGTGTTAAGTGTCTGAGGCCGGATTTGAACTCAGGTACTCCTGACTCCAGGGCCGGTGCTCTATCCACTGTGCCACCTAGCTGCTCCTTATGTATACCTATTTTACATACCCATACACCTAGGGTGGTGCAGCTAGGTGGCACAGTGTATAGAATGATGGCCCTGGAGTCAAGAGGACCTGAGTTCAAATCTCACCTCAGACCCTTATTAGCTGTGTAACCCTGGTCAAGTCACTTAATCTCAATTGCCTTAAAACATCTGGGACCATCTTCAGTTGTCCTGATATATAGCTTGCCATTAGACCCAGTTGGTTCTGGAGGAGAGACTGACCTTGGTGACCTTGTACAGTCCTCCTTCACTTTAATCCAATTCAGTGCAAGTCATGACATCACCCTGATGTCATGGTCCTCTTTGAGAATGAAGGACAAACAACAGCAACAACAACAACAACAATATACTGAGGGTGGCATAAAAATTTCTTGGGTGAAAAGGGGTCATGAGGGGAAAAAGTCTAAGAAGCCCTGGTCTAACCAATAAATTGTGCTATCGTTTTTTCCCAAATCATAAAAGTATTTTTTAAATTTTCCAGTTACATGTAAAGATAGTGTTCAACATTTGTTTTTATAAGATTTCTAGTTCCATTTTTTCTCCCTCCCTGCCCCCTCCCCAGGACAGCAAGAAATCTGATATAGCTTATATATATACAATCAAATTAAAAATATTTCTACATTAGTCATATTGTGAAAGAAGAATCAAAATGAAAGGGAAAAACCTCAAAAAAAGAAAAAAAAAGTAGAAACATTATGGTTCAATCTGCATCCTGATTCCACAGTCCTTTTTTTCTGGATTTGGAGAACATTTTCCATCATGAATTTTTTGGAATACTTGTGCTATCTTTAAAAAAAAAAGTTACATAGATTAGTTACACAGTCCGGTTTTGTCCAGATACTGTAAACAAAATCACTTCAGGTAGTTGAGATAGCTCCAAATCATAAGATAGGACATGTGGCTTTTTAGTCATCTTGGGTATTTACTATTTTTTTTTCTTTTTTTGGTGAGGCAATTGGGGTTACGTGACTTGCCCAGGGTCACACAGCTAGTAAGTGTTAAGTGTCTGAGGTCGGATTTGAACTCAGGTCCTCCTGAATCCAGGGCCGGTGCTCTATCCACTGCACCACCTAGCTGCCCCTTGGGTATTTACTATTATCATTATGGATCTTTCTTAGGAGCCTGAGAGCTCTTGGATGACTAGTACTATGAGGTGTTGTTGTTCAGTTGTGTCGAACTCTTCCTGACCGCATTTGGGGTTTTCCTGGAGTGGTTTGCTATTGCTTTCTCCAGCTCATTTTACAGATGAGAAATCCAAGGCAAACAAGTTAAGTGATTTCTCCAAGGTCGCACAACTAAAAAATATGTGAGACAAAACTTGAACTTATGAAGATGAGTCTTCCTGACTCCAGGCCTGGTGCTCTATCCCTTGAGTCACTCAACTGTCCTACAATGAGTTTTTTTTTTTTTAGAAAAACCTCCTCTGGTGCCTGTCAGGCATATTGTAGTAGGAATTACTGCATGAGCTGAGAGGTTCCTTCTCATGCTTTTGCTCTCTTGCCCAGGGGAAGTGAGTCAGATGACTCACACAAAGACTTCCCAGCTTATGAACCTTTGGTTAAATTATCCTCCTATACAAACTTCCTAGATAATTTACCTGAAGACAAAAAATGGTTGGTAAGTCTCCACCTTAGACCTTTGACTCATGTGTTCAGACACTTAATCAGCCAACAACCTAAATTAAGCATTTAGCTTGTGTCAAGCACTGTACTAAGCAATGGGAATATAATAAGTACAAGTAGGAAGAAAGACAACTGCTGCCCTAGAAAAGCTTATATTCTAATAGTGGGAAACAATATATCAAAGGAACCTGAAAAATGGGGTTTTGTGGAGTGAGTGGGATACATTAGTACGGTAGAGAAAGTATGGACTGTGAGCTGAAGAAGAATGACATTTGGAGCCTTCTTTGAGATCTTTAGTCTCTTGTAGAACATGAAAAAATGACTAATCCCCTTCACTTGATTCTGTAGGGAGAGATAAGGAAAAACAAAACAAAGAAAAAGTAATAGAAGCCCAAACCACCAAGGACTTGGAAGCTGAAGCTAGGCTGGTCTTTCAGCCTCATATCAACCCATTATCGACAAAATGCACCCAGCAAAGAGGTTTTGGCTTTCCAAAAACAGTGTGGCAGGGTTGGATAATCACCAGCACCAGCAGAGTTCTGACAAGACTTTTTGTCACCTGCCTATTATTACCAGTATAGTGATGATGAGGAAAGGGGATAGGGGTGGTTTGCTTTGTAAGTTGAAGGAATGGGTCAGTAGAGTCATAGAACAGTCAATGTCATGTACTTTCCAGAAGAAACCATAGTGCTTAATTTGTTGTTTGCAGAATGAGGAGTGTGTGGGGGGGAGGGAGGGAGTTGAGTGTGGGGAATTTCTAGGATGAGGACTTGTGCCACCAAAGCAGGAAAGATGATAAAATGTCCCAAAATGTCTGAGGTAGAAGAAGTGATGAATATAGTCTAGGGCCAGCCAGGTAAGGAGGTTTGACCATTGGTTCAAATGTTCCATTTCCAGGTAGGGGAGGAGGTGCTGCAGTAGGGCAGACAGAAAGATGTGCCAACATGACTAAGATGGCTTAAACAGAGTTGTTACTTTCTTATATCTGAACGGCAACAGAATATAAAATAATATAATGCGGTTCAACTGGAGTTCTTAAAATACAAAAATCCAGAGTTGGCAAAGAGTGTCTCTATGTATTTTCTTCCCCCATTAGAATAAAAGCACCTTGAGGGAAGAATCTCTTATTTCTTAGCACTTAACCGAGTGAATGGTACATAGTAAGTAAGTACTTAATAAATTCTGTAATTTATTCACAAGAGGATTTTGGGTTTAGGGATCAAGAAAACCTGGACTGGAGTCATTTACTTTTGATGGATCACAATCTAATTATGCCTCAATTTTCTCATCTATATAAAGGGGAAATAATTCTTACCCTATCGGCTTCACTCATGTGATTGCTGGGGGAATCCAGTGAGATAATAGATGTAAAAAAATTATTTGTAAACCTTAGTTTATGCCACACATATATAAATAATTATTATCATTGTTGTTTTTATTATTTCAACCCACTGGAGTGAAATCTTTGGTCTCTCAAACCCAGAAGTGCACCTGATGCTCTTATCTTTTTAAAAATGAAAGTTGGCCACATTCTCATGTCACTAGAGTTGTAAATTGTCGTCTAGCCTTTGCTAAATGTGTCCATTCATAAATTGATATAATTGTCATGGACAATAAATTGGAAGGAGACTAAAGAGAAACATTGTTACTGTCTCTCTTGGTCTCTTGCTTGGCTCTAATGGAATCAAAGCAGGTCTCGGTTTTTTCACTTCCTCCTCACCTCCAGGTGCTCCATTCTCAGACCAAGGGGTTTTTCACCTGGGGGTTGTATCTAGGATTCCAGAGTAGGGTGCTATTCAGAATCTCCATGGAATCAAGGGACTATATATGTCTGTCACAGAAGCTCTCATACTGTGTTTAAAAAAATAAAATAGATGCTGGAAGTAGGAACATATCATGAGGCATACTTTCTGACTTTCTAGGAGCAAAAGTCCCTAATGTTGTTTCCCTTCATTGCCTTTCCTGTAGCTTCTTGCCTACAGAGAAAGTATGTCACTCATTCATTCTCTCTGCCTGTGTGTCTGTTCTCCTTGGCCTTATTCATCTCCAGCCCCCTCTAGCTTTTTATTCTAATCCAAAGAAGAAGGTGTGGACTTTCTGAACAGAAACAGCTCTGCCACATGGAGAGGGAGCTCTTTCAGCACAAGAGGTGCTTTAGATGCAGGGAAGATTTTCATAAAAGTGTAGGTTGTCAAGTATTGGAATAGACCATGTGGAGCTTTCTTCCCTAGGGGCAGAGTAGGGTCAAGGAAGGTACTTCCTAGGCAAGGTTGGAATATCTTCCTCTTCCCTTCCATTCAAATACAAATGACTATAATACAAAATAGAAAAGGATTAAGTATAAAAAGGGAATCAGAGTCATCTGAGAGATTCAAGGGAAAGGGGGAGGGGACAATCATTTCTTCCTGGGGAAGATCAGGAAATGCTTCTTTGAGAATGTGGGGCTCAAGCTACACCTTAAAGGAGGGGAAAGTTATGTGAGAAAATAATTATTAATAATGAGTTTCTTGGGGGGACCCAGTTTCAGACCCTTTCTCCACCCCACACCAGAAAGTCCAATTCTTGAGGCAGTTTTAATCTTGTTTGAGGCAAGCCCAAGAGAACAAAAGGAATGGAGATTGATTTTTAAATTCAACTAAGTGAGTTAATGGGATTAAACCATGTCTAGGTACCCTCCTCCATAAACACACACACACACACACACACACACACACTTGCCTTTACCCTTAGGGAGAGTCTCTTCCCCATTAGGTCACCATAGAGCTCATTTTAATCTGGATCACCCTCAAGTCATGTCAGCCAATGGAATTGAATGATGCTAGCCAATTAGCTTTGATCAATGTGTAATGACCCACCTCTATCAAAAAAGGTTAAAGCCCCTTGACCACATGAAGGTCACCATCTTGGCTCCCTCTTGGCTTTCTGGACCCACTCCCTTGGTTAGAAATGCTGTCTTTTGGTGTAAATGTTTTACAGATGATTGAATTGAGGGTCAGAGAGACTAAATAATTTTCTTCAAGATCACATGTGTAGTAAGCAGCAGAACTAAGATGCAGAGGACTTCATCTCATAATCTACTTTTTTTTTTCTGGACTCATGACTTCATTTCTATGGGGAGCTCTCAGCCTATGGCCAAGATGCACCTTGAGATGCTTCAAACTCAGTATTAAGTAAAAACCTTATAGTCAGTTGGCTAGGGTCACACGGAGTGGTTAAGAGACTGGGCCAGAGTCACACAGCAAAAATACATCAGAGGTGAAACTCCAATCCAGGTCTTCTTGATTTCAAGGTCTACTCTCTTATCTACTGTGTCTTCTTCCTTCTCCTGCACAAGTTGTGTTCTCTGATTCCTCCAGCTGTTTGTCTTCTTTCCCTCATCTCACCATATTATGAAATGTAGAACTAGAAGAGACATAAGGGTCCATCTAGATGGTGCAGTGGCTAGAATGCTGGATCTAGAGCCAGGAAGCCTGTGTTCTGAAGCCTGTACTCTTTCCACTACACCAAATAGTATTATCTTAATGTGACATTTCTACTATGAAAAAGTTTGTTATTAAATGTTCTTCAAATATCTTTTATATTTTTGTCTATTTTTCTTCTATTTATTTTTAAATGCCTTCCAGATAACTTATCCATCCCTTATTAAGGTTTCTTTAAACTGAATTTTCTCCCCATTGTTCCACTCTGTTATATGAGATAATAATGCTCACAATTTCTTGCCATTCTTCTGTGAAGGATGCTACTGATGAGGTTATTCAGTACCAGGGCTACCCTTGACTACTATCTCTTTCAGTTTGGCGAATGGATCAAATTTTTGTTCACTTGGATGTTGGCTCTCTTGATCTCATTATGACAGTTGATTTCAATAGGCTAAACTGTATAAAGTTATTACAATTAGGTTGTTGTCCTTTTTTCTCTGCATTGTCTATTTCAAGGCCATAAATAGCTCATTTAAATGGGTTCATTTCCTATTTCAGGACCATAAATGACTTGTTTAAATAATTTCAGTGTTATTTTCATTGGATGCCATGTAGTTTTCTTATTTTTATTCTTTTTTCTAGCTTTGTATGAATCTTGATCTTTACTCTCAATAGTCTGATTAGATCCAGATAGTGAGTCAGGAATGACATACACATCAGTGATAAATTCTTCCCTATGTAATAAAATATAGTTATTTTAATATTTTGTGAAGTTATCTGCTGCTAGCCATATGCAATACTTTCCCTTTTTTTCTCTCTCAAAGTGCATATTCATGGTATTAGACTTTTGTACAGAGGTGTTCTGGTAAAGGTTTAACAACCAGCTCTCTGGAAAAAAATGTGCAACACAATTTTTAGTTTAATCTACATTATTAAAAATTTGTCCACCAATTCCTGAAATCTAGAGACCAACAAAACAATAAATGAAGTCCTGATTGGCAGCATTTGCCAATTTCAAAATTTAAATGCCCACACTGAAAGTTTTTAACAATTGGCTCTCATAAGCTGGTTCAGGTTGTCTCCAACAAACCTTTGTTTGTCTTTGGCTTCTCTCATGCTTTATCCCTGAACCATATTTTTAATACATGTTTCTCCATACTCATCTTTTCCATCCTGTTAATTGAATTAATTTAGTATATCAAAGTCAATGTTGACTTTTTTGAAAGAACCTTATTATGGTCTTTATAGAATGGACAAGGGTCTCACATTAATAATAATAATAGCTAGATTACTTTTTAATTAACATTCTAAAAATTGTGTGATTCTTAGCATCCTTTGCCTCCTTTTTCATTATTCTGCCATCATCCATAGCAAAATGGAAAGGGACTACAGATAACTAGGGGAAATTTTTAATTTTTCTTGGTTTCATGAATTTTTTTTTGCAGGTATTGGGGGTTCAGTGACTTGCCCAGGGTCACACAGCTAGTAAGTGTCAAGTGTTTAAAGCCGGATTTGAACTCAGGTACTCCTGAATCCAGGGCTGGTGCTTTAACCACTGCACCATCTAGCTGCCCCTGGTTTCATGAATTTTTGAGGCTAAAGAATTCATTATCAAGTGGTCACAGTCTAGAGGTGTAGAATCCCTCTTCTCTGTCAGCCTGGTCCTTGCAATGCAACTACATTTTGGTGCCAGAACTATTCTTGAAGACTTTTTGCACTTTCAGAGCTTGTACATCATTGACATAGCCTTTGAGTACTCAGTGTCATGATGATATATCAAAGGCTCACTTGATGGAGGCAAAACTTATAATTAAATTAAATAGATTTTTATGTAATTTTAATGTGATTTTTTAGAAAAGGCACAAAATTACATAAAAATATCACTTAGGGGACTGAAGATAGAAGGGAAAAAATTAACTAAAGAATTTTTATTGAGCTCAGTACTTATCCTAAGCCCTGCAAGAGATATAAAGAGATCTAACAATAGCAGCTGCTGATGTTCTAATTAATTCTTAAGTATTTCAAAATGCTTTAAAGATATTATTATATTCAATACTCATAAAACCCCTGGGGGATAAATAGAACAAATATCATTATTCCCATTTAACAGATTAAGAAACAGATAATAACAAGGAGCAAATAATTTCAGTATTCTGCCTGAAAGAACAAAACTTGTAAAGGGCAGAGATGGAAGCCTCTCCCTAACTTTCTGGGTTTACACATATCTCAGGGCTTCCAAAAATATTTCCAACAGTTAAGAACAAAAATTCCTCTCATCCTTATACAGGTCTCCTTCACTGATAGCAGGTTGGATCAAGGTGAAATTCACAATATTATGTCTTATTTCCTCAAGCTTTAGTATGGTATGTTTTCATTGGTGTTGCCACTTCCCATAGTGCTAGAAATTTATTTATAAACAAAACAAAATAAAAACACAACAATAAAAACCTTCAGTTCTCTAGTTGTCCTTTGAATCCCCCACTTTCCACTGGAATCAACTTGATGAGGTATTCAAATTGCCTTCAGGTTGCTTTCTGGGACATTCTGGGTAGAAAGATAGGGAGGGGAAACCAAGTGTAGAGTCCAGCATGGCCATTTACTGGGAATATAGAAATTTACAGCATCTGTTGCCCAATGATACATACCCAGACCTTATTCTCAAGGAACTTCTTTGCTCTCTAATATCAGGGGAAAGATTATGTACATGTACACATATATGTAAATGTATATGTATACACACACATATATGTGCAAATAATGGGGATACAGGGAAGAATGAAGTGAGTCAAAGTAGGTGTCTGGGTGATGTGCTAAGAGGCATTTGGGGAGCTTTTTGAGGGAGTTGGATAATTCAGTTATTAGAAGCAGCCTACATAGGAACTTCCAGCTCCCAGACCTAGCATTTCCCTTGGATAGCAGATCTTTGCAGGTCACTACTGGGGATGACTTAGCTCTCTCTGAGAATGAAAACATGGAAGGCAAATGGCACAAGGCAGAGCCCCAGAGACACATCGTCCTGATGACTTCCTCAGCTTGACACTGCTCTGCTAGAGCAGTCCCCAAATGTCCCTGCCCTGGGCTCTGTCATTTATCATGCCTGGTTGCTTGGCTCCCTGGCAGGCTTGTTCTCAGGGATCCCACAGACACTTGGATAATTGGCAGTTTGTCACCTTGCATGAGGACACATGGGGGTCTCTGTTCCCTCCTGCTGAGGATTTGATTTGCACTTGTTGCTAGAATTGGGCAAGGATGTCAAGACAGCAGGTGGTAACCAAAGGAAAGTGTCTTAGAGTGCTGAGTAAGGGAGTAAGGGAAGGAAAACTGTCCCTACAGACGATGCATTAGGTGACTTTGTGAGTCAGGATGGATGGAGGATTTATGTGAGTCTCTCATATTCTTCAGCACTCCAGGGAAGGCGATCCTCATCACAAATGCTTCCAGATCTCAATGCCTTACATTTTGTACTGTCAGGAAGTCTTTCCTGGTATCTAACCTCTGCTAAGAAGAATAACTCATATTAGTGGAACACTATTATGTTTGCTGCCCTCCTAATAAGTGTTTCTTGATCAATTAATCAACTAGTAAGCATCTTGGAGGAGATTTGAACTCAAGTCTTCCGACTCTAGTTCCAACAATCATATGTTCATAGATGTAGAACTAGAAGGGATCTTAGAGACTATATCATTCAACTCCCTCATTTATAGATGGAGAAACTGAGGCTCAGAAAGTGAAGTGGTTTGCCCAAGGTAGTAAATGTCAGAGTGGGATTTGAATTCAGGTTTTCTCACTTCAGAGGTAGTATGCTTTCCCCTGCACCTTCCTTTCTCATGACTCCTGACTTTTCCTACTACATCGTGCTACCTTCTTCCTGTTTTTATTTGCCTTTGTTCCTCTGAGGGATAGGTCATAGTATCAAAGAATAATAGGTGTGAGCTAAAAGATAACTTCAAAATCATGTAATCCATCTCCCTCTTTTTATAGCAGAGAAAATTGGGACCCATCGGGGTTAAATTAAGTCATCAGAGAGCATTTATTAAACACTTACTATGTACCAGGAATACATAAAGAAACAAGTTAAGTGACTTGCCTAGTCATACAGTTGGTAAATTGCAGAACTAGGGAAAATTGTCTATATCTTCTGGGTAAAATAAATCCTGAAAATTTTGAAATCTGGTTGTGTGTGTGTGTGTGTGTGTGTGTATGTGTGTTTTCAGCCTTTTCATCTCCAAAATAGCAAATCTAGTTTCCTTTTATATATATTTAAAGGGCTCATTTTCTATCATTTTAACTATTTCTATTGCTCAACTCTGTGTCCTCTTCCATTTTCTTCTCATATATTTTTGGTAACTCCTTCAGGGGCAGCCAGGTGGTGTGGTGGACAGAGGCTTCTGGCTGGTTCTCACAATTATGTCGATAGATATTAATAGAATGAAAATAAGGTATGCAAAACACTCTGCAAATATTTTCTCATTTGATCCTCAAAGCAACCCTGTGAGTCAGGTGATATTATTATCCTCCTTTTATATATTAATAAACTGAGGCAGATGGAGGTCAATACCTGTTGAAGCCAGATTTGAACTCAGATCTTCTATACTCTAGGTCCAACATTATATCCATTGTGTCACCAAGATGCCTTCCTTGATAGTGTGGGGCCTGTATCAAGGAAGACTGGCCACTGAGCAGGCAGTTTTGCCACTCCATAGACATACGGAAAGGCAACTTCCAGTTTTTGTCTCTTCTTAACTCTCCCTTGGACTTTCCATAGTAATGGGAAGGAATTTCTTCTTCCTTTTCTCTCCTCTCCTCCTGTATAATTGTGAGTGACAAGCCCATGGCAGTGACAGATGTGCTGATCTATTTAAGCTCAAGAGTAGGCTTCAAATCTTTGGATGCTTCTTCTGTTTTGCATTTCTTTCCCAGAGAACAAGTGATGGAACATTGATCTTATGATGGATATTTCTAGTCTGGTTACTTCCTTGAGAGATCAAGAACTCCTGAGTCTTGATGCTGGTTGCTCAGCAGTAATTACCTAAAAAATTGCTCAGAGAAGATGATCTCTACTAGGAGGATGAAAACAAGTCATGCCCTGGCTTGCCAGAAGATATGAACCTTATATGAATTATTTGGATGATGTGGGATAAATGGTTGATAAAGTGGATAGAATGTTGGGCCTGGAGTCAGTAGATTCATTCCCCCAAGTTCAAATATGGCCTCAGACACTTAGTAGCTGTGTGACCTTGGACAAGTTAAACTCATTTGCCTCAGTTTCCTTACTTGTAAAATTGGCTAGAGAAGGAAATGTCAAACCACTCTGGTATCATTGCCACGAAAACACTAAATGGGGTCATGAAGAGTCAGACACGACTGAAAAATGACTGAACAACAACAACAAAATAGCTCAAGTGAAGGTAAATATCTGCTCAGAAGTCCTACCAAGTGTTTCATGTTTTAAGCATCGATCTTCTAAAAGCATACACTAGGAATTACAGGTAATTGTATCATGCTTAATTATTTGTCAGTGTGTGCTTTTTATATTTTAAACATTTATTGGGCTGGAGAAAATAAATAGCTGTCCTATACTAATTCTGCTCTGTACAGTAAGCATCTTTCCACAAATGGCTCTGTTAATCAAACCTTAACTTTATTTAAGAGATTGTGTGCTGAGTTTTAGGAAGAGGCATAATTAACCTGAGAGTGTTCAAAAAGCCCAGTTTCCCTCTTTGGGACCAGGTTTCCTCTAGATTTAACTCAGTCTGTATGAGCCTACATCTGGAGCTCCTTAGTGGGAAGGGGCACCTCAGACCCCTGGTCAAGCAGGTATTTAAATGTAAAATGAAGATGTGAACAAGGTGATTTCTTACGTTTTTTCAGTTCAAGTGTCCTATGAGTCCCTGTTCTATCACTTAGCCATTTTATGACATTGGGTGAGTCCCTTTTCCTCCTCAGATTCCTCATCTGTGCACTACTTCCCTAAAAAGGATTGTTGAATCAAATGAGATAACCAGTGTGAAAGTGCTCTGTAAATATAAATAGGGAGAGTAGGCTAAAAATTAAAATATAAGGGGAGTAAGGCTCACTGTGCGGGGGGAGGAGAAAGGAACAAACATTTATAAAGCTCTTACAGGGCCATGAACTGTGCTTGGTACTTCACAAATATGTCATTTGATCCCCACAACAACCCTGTGAGATGCATGCTATTATTATCTCTATTTTACAGTGGAGGAAACTGAGGCAGATGATAGTCCAAGTGACTTTCCCACAGTCACATAGCTAGTATCTTCAGGGTAACACAACAAGTGTCTGAGTTTGATTTGAACTCAGGTCTCTCTGATGTCAGGGCCAGTGCTATATCCTCTGTACCATTGAGCTGTGTCTCTAGAACATGAAGACACCAAGAGATACTTCCTGTTTCCTGGTCCTGAAGTCTTCTCATTTCATGGAGTCCTTATGACACTCTTCTTCATTGTAGCTCTCTGCTAGGCCCAGTTCTTTGTTGGTCCCACTGCAGTCACAAGGGATCCTGAATTCCTGAATCCACTATAATTCTTGAGTAAACATCTTTTCATATCTGTCTGTAGACACTTCCTCAATCCTCAGTCACTGATACAACCTCCAGTAGACTCTGTACCTGACTCTCATTGACAATGAGACCTCTCTGACAGTTCTGTTAACCTTCTGGCATTTATCTGGTCAATTCCATTTCTGGATATTTGGTGGCTGGAGATCATGGTCACACGGTGCCTGGGTAAGGATAAATGTATCTTGCTGCTGCTCTCACACCCAGAGGTTCAAAGCAATTCTGCTTCACTTATCTCCAGGAGGGAAAAGAGACTGGAAAGTTATGGCTGTGTCCCTTTGGTATGTGAGCTTGTTTCAGGGTCAGTAACTACTCAGTCAACAAGTAGTCTTTTGTCTCTGGAATCAGTTGATTATTACACTATATATTCACTCAAATACAGCCAGAAATGGCTCTCCAAAGTTTCATGTACTGGAATAGAACCAGGAAGGGAATATTTTCACATGCTTTGGAAGAGTGGAGCATATGGGATGTTAAGGGAAGACTACCATTTCTGGTGTGAGGGCTTGCCGAACCTTTTTCAGGGCTACTCATCCACCTTTGGTGTTCATATAGTCACCCAACTCTCACCTGTGGCTTCAAGAATCTATAGCATGCTCAGTGGCCACGCCCTGGTAAGACTGACTCAGCAGACTGGACTAAACTAGGTTGAAGTAACTGACAAGCCTCAAATCCATCAGTGAAATAGGGGAATGTCTACCCCAAGTAGAAACTTCCCCTGGTAGAATGGGAAGATGAGAACAATTTGTTCAAATGGCCATGAAGGAAGCTGAAGCAGATATTGTGGTACACTTAGAACTTGATCAGACTTCAAAGACACCAAGGTCATTCAATGCATCCTGGGAAGTCACCAGTTGTCTTAACTTTAGTCTTACCACTTGAAGTCAATGACAATGACAATGACAATGACAATGTGGCTGATGACTTTGGATTTGAGTGAGGCAGAATTGCACAATTTACAAGTGAGTCAAGCTATCACCCCATGATGTCATTGGTCTTCTTTGAAAATGAAGGACAAAGAACCAGGAAAATCATGGACAAGAGTACTCTTAGGATTGGGAGCTCACTGGTCAGTCCCCTCACTGATTTACATTTAGAAAGGACTATAGAGATCATCAAGTCAAATGCCCTTCTTTTATACATGGAGAAAGAATGAGATTTGGTCTATCTATCTATCTGTCTGTCTATCCATTCACCCACATACATACATACATACACACATATGTATAGAAATATGAATATATATATACACTTACATAAGACATTGTCTTCATTATTCGAATGTAAGCTTCATGAAAGTAGGGACTATCTTGCTCATTTTATTTGTATTCACAGTGTTTAGCAAAGTACCTGGTACATAGCAAGTGCTAATAAAGGTTTTATCCTTCATTCTTCTTCCTCACTGCATCTCAAAGACTTAATGTTGTTTCAGTAAAGTGGCCTTCATGGATGCCAGAGGGCAAGAAAACTGTATCAGAATCTGCAGTCTTGTCTGTTGCCCAATTTGATCAGGAACGGAACTAGGACTGCTTGGATAATAAGCCCACTTAGCATGCCCAGACAGTGTGAGGAGTCCATCTAGTTCTGGCCTTGGAATCTTTACCATAATTTTGTTCCTCAAAAACACATGAGTGAACACACTTACATTCTGCACTGTGTTACTATCATTTGGGATTTTTAAATTGCAGCCTATGCAAAAATCACCTTCGGGGATAAGTAAAAGAAATTAGCATTGCTACTGCTGCCTGCCACACCCTGTGTCTACTTTTCCGTATCTGGATCATACAAATTTCAACTTCCCCAACTTTCCAGATCACATTATATCAGAGCTTAAATGGGCCTTTGTAAGATCATTTAGTCTATCACTCTCATTTTATAAATGAAGAAGCTGAGGGCCCTTTAAAAATCTGAAGGAAGTGATAATCCTTGGCCCCTTTCCACCTTTCCCTCCGTGAGTCTTATCTTTTCTATAAGCCAAGAATCCTCACTTATTTCTTTTAACTAGTCAGCACATGGCAGGAGCCATAATGCCCATACCATTCTAATTACCCTACTCTCAACCATCTCTAGCTTATCAGTGTCATCTTAAAATATAGTGCCCAGAATTAAATATAATAGGCAGGTAGGAGGAATAAAGGGCACACAGTTGAGTAAGGAAAGCCTGAGTTCAAATTTAGCTACAGAAATTTTTGAGCTGTGTGATCCTGGGCAGATCATTTAACCTCTCTCATCCTCAGTTTCTTCATCTGTAAAATGGCCTCACAGGGTTGCCTTTTTTGTTTGTTTTGAGGATCAAATGACATATTCTATGTAAAGTGCTTTGTAAATCTTAAAGTGCTTTATAAATGCATATGTAATATTAAAGTTAACTATTATTTAATACTTATTACATGCTTAGGTGTATGCTTATTTATAAGTGAACTAAAGGAATATGGACAAAGAATCTCATTTTCATTGGGCCGTTTGAAGTTCAAGGTCAAGTGGAATGGAAAGAGAGGTCTGTGGGATGAAGGGAACAGGAGAAAAACCACTATAGGCTTCTTTTTATCTGGCAGAAAGGGTGGTGGTGGTAGTCAGAGAACTTTGGGATATCATAGGAAGGAAGGGAGGAAGAGGTGAATGTACAACTGTTTTGGGGATGCTTCCTCCTCCCCCTTATTTATTTATTTGTTTGTTTGTTTGTTTGTTTATTTATTTATTTATTTTGCAAGGTATGTCAGTAAGACCCGAGGTCTCTATGGAATTGTGGTGGGGTGAGGAGTTAGGTCAAAGTGTTTGTTTTTCTTAACTGGTTTTAAAGGTGTGTATGTCTATGTAATGGCTACTTCCCATTAACTCGCCCTTCCTCTTAAGGCAGAAGTTCTTAATATTTTCTGTTTAATGGACTGCTGGGAGAGCCTATGAACCCTTTCTCAGAATAATGTTTTTAAATGCATAAAATAGCATAGGTACAATTACAAAGAAAATCAATGACACTGAGATAGTGTTGTCAACATTTAAATAATACTTTTTAAAAATTTCACACACCCCAGATTAAGAGCCCTGTGCTTTAATGCCTGCCCTATTACCTATAGCAAAACAATATATACACACATAGATATATATGTATACATACATCTATACATGCATATATATCTATCATGCATGGATGTATGAATATCTTTTGCTATGTGTATATATATATAGATATATATACACAGTTAAATCATACACACACATATGCACATATATATCTTATATGGACATCATATGGCTATTTTTGCTATATGTATATATTTTACAGAAAAAAGACACATATATACATATATATATAAACCACTGAACAACATGTGTGTGTATATATATATACATACATACACATATGTTGTTCAGTGGTTTTTCAGTAATGTTTGATTCTTCATGAACCCATTTGGGGTTTTCTTGCAGAAATACTAGAATGGTTTGCCATTTCCTTCTTCATTTCTTTCTTTCTTTCTTTTTTTTTTAGTGAGGCAATTGGGGTTAAGTGACTTGCCCAGGGTCACACAGCTAGTAAGTGTTAAGTGTCTGAGGCTGGATTTGAACTCAGGTACTCCTGACTCCAGGGCAGGTGCTCTATCCACTGTGCCACCTAGCTGCCCCTCCTTCTTCATTTCATTTTATAGATGAACTGGGACAAACAAGGTTAAGTGACTTACCCAGGGTCACACAGCTAGTAAATGTCTGGGGTAGGATTTGACCCAATGAAGATGAATCTTCCTGACTCCAGGCCCAGCACTCTATCCATTGTACCACCTGGCTGCCCATATATATGCACTATGTACATGTGCATATATATATATTCACTGTGTATGTGTATATTTTATATATATATACACACATACACATACATGTACACATGTGTACACAAATACACACATAATTTTAGAGAGTAAGAACTTCACTAGTTCCAAGAAGGCATATAGGCAGACCAAACATGGTAAGTAAAGATTAGTAAAAAGAGATAAGGGAAGGGGGGAGGGTAGTTTCAGGGAAAGGGAGTGGATATAACATGGATGTAACAACTGTCTCTGAAGATAATAGAAGATACATTTCTTCCAATCCAGTTTTCTGTAATCCAGGATGAGGGTAAGAGATGTTTGGGGTATCTTGGATAAGATAAATAAGATCAATATGGTGGAAAGAATTGCTTTTACAGGGTCAGACTCATGACCCTAGGAGACAAAGTCCACCACCTGTATGGCCAACTACAGTGGTCAGTTGCTGCTCACAATACAACTCTGGAATATTTACTTTACTTTGTAAACTATTAACTTCAGACCCCATCAGGGTTGTGTTTTGCTTATGACTGAAGTCCATTGCAAGACATTAACTTCCTTAGAGTCTCCAGTTGCTTCATGAAATAGTTCAGTGCATCTTATTTATAGAACATTAATATTAATATACAATGTTAAGAACTGAATGCTTAATCTTTTACGAAGCACTTTCCTATAAGTTTTTTATTGCATGCCTGAAACAACTTTGTGAGTCAGGGCAGTATTATTTATTCTCATTTTTACAAAGAAGGTAGCTGAGGCACAGAGCTATAAACAACCTGCCTAAGGTCACACATCAAGTAAACCATCAAGCCAAGCACCCAGGTCCCCTGACTCCTAGTCCAATGAATTTTATTTAAAGAAAGCAAAACAAAACAAATTGTTTCCTTAACTTGGTAACTATCAACAAAAAAGCCAAATGCACAAACAAAAAACATTTTTTAGAGATCATTCATGAAACTACAGTGGCAAAGATGTAATTTTTCTCCTTTGTTCCCTTCTGAATTATTTGCTTTCATCTATATTTTTTTTCTATTTCATTTCCATCATTATTATTTTATATAGTTGTCCCTCTGCCCATTTTTATCCTGATTCTACTTTCTTTATTCTGCACTATTTCATTTATCTTCTCATATTCCTTTGTATTTTGCATAAGTTGCAAATGCTTTTTCCATGATACCAAATTAATATACAGCTTCTCCTCTGATTGATTGAAAAGTCATTGAGGCTAAAGACTTTATCTTCTGTTTCTATTTTATCTTCTGTAGTGTCTGTTTTTCAGTTGTATGTGACTCTTTCTGACCTCATTTGGGGTTTTCTTGCCAAAGATTCTGGAGTGGTTTGCCATTTCCTACTTTATCTCATTTTACAGATGAGGAAACTGAGGCAAAGAGGGTGAAGTGACTTGCCCAGGGTCACACAGCTAGGAAGTATATGAACTCCAATTTCAACTTGGGAAAATGGGTCTTCCTGATTCCTAGCCCAATGCTCTATTCATTATGCCATCTAGCTGCCTGCTCACAGTGTCTAGAACAGTGATAAGTATAGGGAGTCTATGCGGCATAATCCTGGATTTGGTAACAAGAAAGTTGGTTTCAAATCCTTGCTGTGCAACCATAAGCAAGTCACATCATCTCTATGAGCCTCAATTTTATGCTCTCTAAAATAGGAATAATGACATGTTTATTATCTAAAAGCATTTAGATGTAATGGTACAGAAAAAGTTTTGCCAATCTTAAAGCTTTGTAGTAATGTGGGTAGCTATTATTGCTCAACTGAATGAATGTCTTTGTGGGGTTAAAAATCTAAGATATCTTCAGAAATATGAATAAATAAGGAATTCTTTTATTGCTTGTACTGTGTATTATCAAAAGCCAATTTTTCAAAAGTACATGACATTTGAAATAAACTTACATTTACAACAACACTGTTTCATTGGAGGTTGGAGAAATGTCTTCATGCATCTCTAAGAATCTTCCTGCTCACTTGGCATTTCTGTGACATTCTGGAATTTATGGAGAACACACTGCCTTCCTTCCCATGAATTGACATTGTCACAATAAAGCAGCTGAGAGGTGGCTTGCACATGGTACATTATGATGAAGTATTTGTGTATTTGATAGACTTTTAATAATCATGAAAGTAATAATAATACTCACTCTCCAAGTGCAACCCATTTTCCTTGTCATGGGGCTGGGGAGAAGGGGTAATGGCAAAATGAAGGAACTACAGAGTGATGTATGGTAGAGGCTTTCTATGCTCAGAGACAATGAGAGTAGCTGTGAAGACTAGGTGGGAACCCTGCCAATAAATCTCTGGCAATGCCACTGATTGGATTTAGCATCCCAGGCAGAGAGATGACACCACCACAATGAATTGGAGAAATATATGGAGCAGTGTGGGCTTGCAGGATGGCATTTCTCAAAATCACTGTGATGAGCAGCTGACAGAGAGGACAGAAGAGAGAATGACAACTCTGGGCCTTCCCTTTCTTTTGTTGCTGTTGTTCAGTTGTCTCCAACTCTTTGTGACCCCATCTGTGGTTTTCTTGGCAAAGATACTAAAGCAGTTTGCCATTACCTCCTCCAGCCCATTTTGCAGATGAGGAAACTAAGGCAAACAGGGTTAAGTGACTTGCTCAGAGTCACACAACTAGGAAACATTGGAAGATGAATCTTCCTGACTCTGGGTTTGGTACTCTATTGCCCACCCTTTTTCTATAAGAAGGTAAGGTATTGAAACAAATCAGAATGACCAATTACTTACTTGCTGGGTTTAAAGCAGATAGATGATATGGAGAACTGAAATGGGACACATCATGAGTATGTGTTGAATGTACTGAAGATATTAATATTTTCATTATGTGTTAGTGCTGTACATAATGAAAGTGAAAAACAAATCTCACCAGTTATAAACAAAGACTTCATACTGCTTTTTGTCAACAGTAACTTCAACCCAAAGTCACAATACAATATGTTATCTACTAGTAAAGGACATTCATAAAATAAATGAAAAATAGTCGATAGATAAATAAAAACATACATATATGAGTAAATAAATAAGAATAATTAAAACAAATAAGTGAACAAATAAATAGATGCATAAACACAAATGAAAAAATGAATAAACAGATTAACAAATAAATGAATAAATACATGAGTAAATAAGAGTAAGTAAATAAATCAGTAAAGATGAATGAATGAATGAATAACTATAAATAGACATGAATGAATGCATACTTACATGAGTAAATGAGGGTAAATAAATAAATAAATGGTCATATAAATGAACAAATGAATGAATTAACAAATAGATAAATAGACAGACAAATGAATGCATATATGTAAATAAGTATAAGTAAATAAACAAACAAATAGACAAACAAGTAAATAAATGAATTGATGGATAGACAGACAGACAGACAGACAGATAGATAGATAGATAGATAGATAGATAGATAGATAGATAGATAGATAGATAGATAGATAGATGGACAGGCAGACAAACAGATTTATCCGGAGTCCAGAGAGGAAGCATGAGTAGATAAAACTCTGGCCTTGGAGTCAGAAAGAACTAGATTGGAAGGAAGGAACTGAGGAGGAACTAAGTTATTATTTGTAAAATGTTTAGCATGGTACCAGGAACATAGTAGATGCCTAATAAATGCTTGCTTGCTTCCTCTTTTCTTTCCTCCCTCAGTCCCTCCTTTGCTCCAACATCCCCTCCCTCCAACAGTCCCTCCCTCCCTCCCTCCCTCCTTCCTTCTTTTCATCTTATACTTGTGAAGTTGTTTCTTGAACCCAAGTATAAAACTTTATATTTGTCCTATTAAAATTTACTCTATTAAATTGTGTATGTTGTATCATGCCAAGATCTTTTTGGATCCTATCATCTAGCACACTGCCTATTCCTTACAGCTTTGTGTCATTTATAAATTTAGTAAACATAAAATCTATGCCTTGACCCAATCCATTTATCTAAGATGAAGTAGGAAGAGAGGAAGCACAGAGCCCTGGGTAGTACTCTCTGAGCCCCTTTCAAGATGACATCAGACCAGCGATGCCTGTTCTTTGTTCAGGTCATCTTTCCATCTCTGAATCCACCTAACTGTCCTATTTCCTAGCCTGTCTATCCATCTTTTCCATAAGACTAGGACAAGAGATTTTATTGAATATTTACAAAAAACCTAGGTGAACTTTCTTTACAGTTTTCTCCAGAGCTGGCAGGCTAACAATTCTGTCAAAAAGGAAATAAAAGGAAATGAGGTTAATCTGACATGACCTGTTCTTTATGAAATCATCTTTGTAGTCACCACTTCCATTTCTATGTGCTCACTAACATCTTCATCTCTTTGACAATTTTGTCAGAGGCAACTTCTCTTCAAAAGCTGCTCAGTAGCATGCGCATGATTCAGCTAAAAAACTTGCGACATTAATCTATGCCATAATTTTTACCACAATTGTCAAATTATTTTTTGTTGTTTCTTCCTTTTCCTAGGCAATTTTTTTTTTTGTGAGGCAATTGGGGTTAAGTGACTTGCACAGGGTCACACAGCTAGTAAGTATTAAGTGTCTGAGGCCGGATTTGAACTCAGGTACTCCTGACTCCAGGGCCAGTGCTCTATCCACTGCACCACCTAGCTGCCCCTGGCAATTTCTTGACTTGAACTATATGTTAGATTTGGGCTTTGCTCAACTGGGGTGGAAAGGCACTGTCTCACACTTCAGGACTTTTTCTGATGCTGTTTTCAGAGCTAATTCTGGGGTTCTGCAAATTTTTGTTGCTTCCAAAGTCTTGTGACCCTGCTCTCCTGGTCTGTACTCTGGTGTCTAAACAGAAAGGATCTCTGCTTCCCTGCTCCCCTAAAGCTACAAGTTCCTCTGTGCTTTGTTACTGTGACTAGGGCCCCTACTCACTTGTGAATGACCAACAGTGCTTCTCTCTGTCCTGGAAATTTGACCCAGAACTGCATATAGGCAATGGAGTTGACAATCAATGCCAGCTGCATACAGTGAGAAGTTGTCTGCCCCCTATAACCTCTGGGCTGAAAGTTCCTAAGACTTCTGCTCCTGCTGTTGCTGCTGCTGCATGCTGTTGCCAAGTTGCATGTTTTGGCTCTGAAAAGACCTCCACCCTGATGCCACTGACTTCCTCTGTTGACCTCCTAAGTTGTCTTAGACTGGAAAATTTCTCACCATGACCTTTTGTTGGTTCTGTCACTCCAAAATTTTATTTGAGGTATTATTTTAAAGTTGCTTTGAGGGGAATGTTGGAAGAGTTCAGTCAGGTGAATACAATCTCGGCTCTCCTCTCCACAATTAAAATGTCTTGATGTTATTTTTTTGGTTTTGATTTTTTTGTTTTGTTTTGTGTTTTTGTAGAGCAATGAGGGTTAAATGATTTTCCCAGGGCCACACAACTAGTAAGTGTCAAGTGTCTGAAGCCAGATTTGATCTCAGGTCTTCCTAAATCCAGGGCTGGCGCTTTATCCACTGCACCATCTAGCTGCCCCACAATTTCTTAAGGTTATCACAAAAATAGTTTTAACCTCACAGATCCCATGAAAGAGTCTTGAGGATCCACATTAGTCTCCAGATTATATTTTGAGAACCACTGATACCATACATAAAGTGCTTTGCAAACCTAAAAGAACTACATAAATGATAGCAATTATTACAAATTGGCTATATCCCCCCATCTTTGTAACATTTCTAATGAGTTTCTATTTCATCTATGTGAAATTTGCTTTATATATCTTCATACATATCATTGATGAAATTGTTGAGTGAGATAAAATTCCATGATTCACTCCTAAGCACTCCTGATGACATCAGTAAACAAATCATTACTCCTTGAGTCTGGTCATTCAGCTAATTATGAATCCATTTACCTTTTGAACAAAATGAAGAAAAGTTAACAAGTTATCATAAGAAATTTTGTTAAATAACTTGCTAAAATTAAGATACACTATAGCAATACCATTTATACATTTAGTCTTTCTATAACAACATTTAAAGCCATATTTTAAAAGGAAAAGACTTATTTCTAATGAGTCCATGGTGGCTTCTAGTGCTCACCACTTCTCTTTCCAAGTGATCTCAAACCATCACTTTAAAACATTCTCAAAACTTTTCAAGGACTCAATCCCCAGTACTATGATTTCAAAATTCTATTCTTTGTGTTTTGTCTCCAGATTTCCAGTATCTTTTCTATTCAATAGGATTCTTAAAAGATTATGGAAAATGTTTCAGTAATTATCTCATCAATTTCTCTCAAGTACAATTTGTATGGGCCTCAAGACTAGAATCCATTTAGCTTAAATAGATGCTTGCTCTTTACCTTAACCAAGTTTATTCTATCTTTTCCAGTCTGAAGATCACTCTCCTTGATAGAGAAAATGGAAAGAAAATCAGAATTGAGTAGCTCAGCTTTCCTCTTTTATTTGTTAATATTAAATTATCTGCCCCTGAGCATCAGGTCTATTCCTGCTTTGTACTTCTTTACATTGAAAAGTCCTTTAGAATATCATCCTTAGTGGTTTTCCCACCACCATCAGATTGCAGCTTATTCTAGAATTTTTCAATATTAGATTCCAGGAGCAAATTTTCTTTCTTTTTAAAAATTCAACTTTATTTTATTTTATAATTCAAATTATCTTCCAAACTTCAATAAGTTAATACACATTTATTAAACCTTTACCACATTCCAAGCAAGAAAAACAAAAGTCATTACAAATATGTATAGTCAAGCAAAACAATTTCCAACATTATCCATGTCTAGAAAATAATGTGCCTCTATTTGTACTCTGGATCAATAACTTCTCTATTAAGAGGTGGGTAGGATGCTTTATCATGAATCCTTTAGAGTTGTAGATGGTCATTGTGTTGATCACAATTGCTAAGTCTTTCTTTTTTAATTTTTTAAATTTTTTTTATTCTGAATAGAATTTTATTTTCCAAAATATATGTAAAAACAATTTTTTTTTTAGTGAGGCAATTGGGGTTAAGTGACTTGCCCAGGGTCACACAGCTAGTAAGTATTAAGTGTCTGAGGCTGGATTTGAACTCAGGTACTCCTCACTCCAGGGCCGGTGCTCTATCCACTGCGCCACCTAGCTGCCCCAAAAACAAAATTTTAAAACCAATTTTTAAAAAACTTTGTGTTCCAACTTCTCTTCCCCCCTCCATTCCCACCCCCCACCCACAAGAACTCAATCAATTCAAAATAAGTTATACATGAGTAGTCATGGAAAAATTCCCATATTAGCTAGTTGTGAGAGAAAACAGTCAAAAAACCCAAAACTTCAGATTAAGGAATTGTAAAAGAGGAAATGAAAAAAAAAATTTTTAAATGTGTTTCCATTTGTTTTCAGATACTATCAGTTCTTTCTCTGCAGATGGGCTGCAATCTTCATAAGTCCCTCAGGGTTACATTGGATCATTGCCTTGCTGAAAACAACCACATGCTTCCCAGCAGATCATCCCCCACTATTGCTGTTACTTTGTATATAGTACATTTCACTCTGCTTCAGCTCATGTAGGTCTCTCCAGGTTTTCCCAATAAGCATCCTGTTCATCCCAACCTCTATATAGTACCTTAAGCTTCACAGAGAATCTTCTTCACAAAAGCCCAGCAAAGTAGGTACCATACATTTTGCCATTGTAATCAATCATCATAACTATTTCCCTCCATCCCACTCCCTTCCCATGACATTTACTCTATCTTCTCTTTACCTATTCCTCCTCAGAGGTGCGTTACTTCTGACTATCCTCTCCCTCGCTCTGCAATCCCTTTTTTCACCCTTCCTTCCTTCTTCTCTTCCCCTCTTATTTTCCTGCAGGGTTAAATAGATTGCTCCTCCCAATTGGGTATGCAAGCTATTCTTTCCATGAGCCCACTCCAATGAGATCAGGGTCCCTGAGCTAATTCTGTGTTCTAAATTTTTCTTCCTCCCTCCCTCCTCAACCCTCCTTATGAGATCAAGCAATTCAATATGTCATACTGGTGCAGTAATGCAGAATATCTTCATCTTCCTTGAAAGTATTTTGCTTTTTACTGCTCTCTCCCCCAATCTGCCCTTTCTTCCTTCCCTTCTGCCCCCCCCCATTTTCTTCCTCCCCCCCAGGGCAAAAGTATATTACTATACCTACTTGAGTATGTATGTTAGTCCTTCTTTGAACCAATTCTGATGATATTAAGGTTCACTCACTCCCCAACTCCTTCCCCCTCTTCTACTCTCCTCCATAAGCTTTCTTCTTGTTTCCTTCATGTGAAATACCTCTCCCCAGACCATCTCTCCCTTTCTCCCTCCCCCAGTTTATTCCTCCTACACCTCAACCCTATTTTAATGATGGCATCGTGGATTAGATAGGTGGCACAGTGGACAAAGCAACAGCCCTGGACCCAGGAGGCCCCCCAAGCCCAAATCCAGCCCCAGACATAAGACACCCCTCCCCATCTGCCCTACAAAGAACAAAACATAAATGCTTTACAGATATCATCCCTTCATATTCAGTTCAGCCCTGTCTTCTGTGAATTTCTTGTGAAGAATTTTTGTTTTGTTTTGTTTTTTGGTGAGGCAACTGGGGCCAAGCGACTTGCCCAGGGTCAGACAGCCATCAATTGTCAAGTGTCAGAGGTCACACCTGAACCCAGGTTCTCCTGAGTCCAGAGCCGGCACTCCATCCACTGCACCACCCAGCTGCCCCTGAATTTCTTACTAAGATAGTTCTTATGATTTCAAAGTATTATCTTCCCATGTAGGAATGTAAACAGTTTGATCTTTTTATATCCCTCATGAAGTCTTTTTCCTGTTTACCTTTTTATGCTTCTCCAGGATCTTGTATTTGAAAGATGAATTTTCTATTCAGTTCAGGTCTTTTCATCGCAAATGCTTGAAAGACCTCTTTCTCATTGAAATCCCATTTTTGCCTCTGAAAAATTATACACAGTTTTGCTGGGTATGTGATTTTTGGCTGAAGTCCTAGTTCCTTCGCCCTCTGGAATATCATATTCCATGCCCTTCGGTCCTTTAATGTAGAAGCTGCTAGATCTTGCTTTATCCTTATTGGAGTTCCAGAGTATTTTAATTACTTTTTTCTAGCAGCTTGCAGTATTTTCTCCTTGGCCTGGGAGTTCTGGAATTTGGATATAATATTCCTGGAGGTTTTCCTTTTGGGATCTCTTTCAGGAGGTGATTGGTGGAGTCTTTCAATTTCTATTTTAGATTCTGCTTCTAGAATATCAGGACAATTTCCCCTCACAATCTCTTGGAGGATGGTGTCTAAGCTTTTGTTTTGGTCATGGTTTTCAGGTAGTCCAATGATTTTCAAATTATCTCTCCTATATTTATATTCTAGGTCAACTGTTTTTCCAAGGAGATATTTCACACTGCCCTCTATTTTTTCATTCAATTGGATTTGCTTGACTGTGTCTTGGTTTCTCATAAAGTCACTAGCTTCCATTTGTTCAATCCTAATTCTTAGGCAGTTATTTTCATCAGACAGTTTTGTAATCTCCTTTTCAATTTGGCTTTTCAAACTGTTGACTTTCTTCTCATGGCTCTCCTGCATCGCTCTCATTTCCCTTTCCATTCTTTCCTCCTTTTCTCTATATCTTTTTTCTATTTCTCCTACTTTCTCTTCAAAGTCCCTTTTGAGAGCTTCCATGGCCTGAGACCAGTTCATATTTTTCTTGGAAGCTTTGGATGTTGGAGCTTTGACCCTGTTATTATCTTCTTCTTCTGAGGTTGTATTGTGGTCTACCTTACCCCCAAAGAAGTTTTCAATGGTCTTCTGCTTTCTCTGCCTGCTCATCCTGACTTACTATTTCTTGTCTTTTAACTCCTTCTTTAAGTGTGGCGCTGCTTCCAGGACACACTGTTCAAGCTACAGTGTGGCCTGGGGGATGGTTGAGCTTCTTCTCAGCCTGCCTGGCCTCGCTTTCATTTGATTTTAAACTCTCCACTGTGGGGTGTGGAGGGGGTGGGGCTGCTTCTTGGCTCCACTCCTGTTCTCAGCTTCAGAGGGTCCCAGGTGTTTTGGGTTGGGGGGGGGGTGGGACAGGCTTTAATCTTACCTGTTCTCAGGTCCGGAGATAAGCTCAGGACTATTTACTAAGAAACCAACCAGCAAAGCTTTCTGTGGTGTGGTTCTCAGCTTCTGATGAGACTGCTCCCCTGCTCCCCTGCTCCCCTCCCCCACCTGAGTCTCCTGCCACTCAGGATTTCTTCCTGGTTGCCCGCTGGGGTGGGACAGTTGTATCCTTCCCCCCAATCCACCGGTACCCCTGCACTCACCCCCCCCTCCCCAGGCAAGCTGTTCAGTCCAACTGTGCGCTCGGTTCCAGAAGATGCAGGTGCTGCAGCTGATTCAGAGGCACTGGGGCAAATTCCTCTGGCAGGTGTCTTGTGTGTCGGCCCTATTGCAGGGTTAGGCTTTATTCATGGCCCAGCACGGCACCCTGAAATCTATCTATAGCTGGAGAAAACTCTCAGCCCATATTTTTGTGTGTTTTTATGCCCCAAGGGTTCTTTTTTTGCTATTTTTGGGGTTATTGTATCAGGAGCCCTGTGAGCTCATTAGTCTTTCCTCCGCCATCTTGGCTCTGCCCCTCCAATTGCTAAGTCTTTCAAAGTTGTTTGTCATTACCATACTGTTGATATTGTATAAATTATTCTCTTGTTTCTACTCATCTCACATTGCATTGGTTCATAGGAGTCATCCCAAAATTCTCTGAAATTTTTGCTTTCATCATTTCTTTTCTTTCTTTTTTTCTTTTGGTTGGGCAGTGAGGGTTAAGTGACTTGCCCAAGGTCACACAGCTAGTAAGTGTCAGGCATCTGAGGCTGGATTTGAACTCAGGTCCTCCTGAATCCAGGGCCAGTGCTCTATCCACTGTGACACCTAGCTGCCTCCACTTTCATAATTTCTTAAGGCACAATAGTATTCCATCACATCAGAGGTAGGCTTTCTATGCTATAATGATCCTAACACCAAAGCCTAACAAAACACATGCGTGTGCATCAAATCAACATACATATAAACATATACATAGAGGTATACCCAAACATGTAAACACACACACACATATACATATCCATCAATATATCTGTCTCTCTATCTGTCCATATATCTGTCCATCTATCTGTCTATCTATCTATCTATCTATCTATCTATCTATCTATCTATCTATCTATCTATCTATCTATCTAAGTAATCTCCCTAAACTGGCAGGCACTTTAACACACATATATGCACACTGAGACATATGTTATGAGTGAAGAATTATGCACTTAAGTTTGGCTTCTATTTCTCTGACCTCTCTTAAGTGAAGATCCTCATATTCCCCCTCACTCCTTTTCTTCTACATTTTCATTCATTTTCCCTAATGAAAGTCTCTGGCAGAACTAATCCAAACATCAGCTTAATTAATCACCATTTGGCAGCCTATAATTCCATGCTCCTATCCAAATTACTTGTGACAACTTTCTTAATACAAAAGCAAAATACCCAAAGGGAGTTGTGACTCCTTCAGCTTACTGGATGGTGCAGCTTTTCAATTTATTCAATATGTCCAATAAAATGGAGGTACATCTTTAACTTTCCACATGGACTAAGAGAATATTTTTTTGCCAAAAAGAATCATTATCATATTATTAGCTTAATAAAGAAAAACATAAACAATGATTGTACCAAATAGGCCACTTTCATGGGCTGTGGCTGAAAGAAGGAAGATGCTGAGCTCTGAGAAAACCTTTGATTCACAGGACAGAGTTCTATTCTGACCAAAGAAGAAATTAGGAGGTTGTTTATTTGTTTATTCAAGATACTACGATCATAGAAGATGGAGAAAAGACAGAAGCTTGCCTGAGTTCTCCTAAGTTCCCTGCCAAACAACTAAAATAATGTTTCAGAATGAATTCTAGAGCAGGAGAACCAACAAAAAGATGGGGACAGGGAACAATTTTCTAGTCTAAGACAACTTAGAAAGTGGGCATGAAAGGTCTTTCTTATTGAAGTGAGATTGGAGTGTAAACCAGCAAAATCTTTGTCCTGGAAAGCCAGGAACAGGTATGTGGTAAAAAACCAGAAGTTTTAGCTGAATCATTTGAGACATGAGCGCATGCCACTGAAGCGGCTTTTGAAGGACCTCCCTTTTGGGGTGGAGTCTGCGATGAACTTCCAGCATGCCAGCTTAAAACTGAGGGTGGAACGGAAGTTTGGTCTCTCTGACTTTTCAACTTAGCCGTGGTGGTGCACACGTTTGGTGTTCAGTGCCGGTTCTTGGCCTGGCAGGCAGTTTGGTATTCAGTGAGTTTTATAAAGGAATATAGACTAAGCTTAGATCTAAGATTATTCATTTGTATTTCTACTTTCCCATTTCCCTAATTGGTATCACCTTTTATTGTCTAATTAATTCCCAAACAATAAAAACTAATCCCTCACTGATTAAAGCTCAGAGGCTTCTTTTTCTTAGTGGTTTGGGAGATATATAAGGGAAAACTTAAAAGGGGAGTTTAATGCTCGTATATCCAATTTTAAATCTCACAGGTGTTAGAAGTGAATAAATCAACAGTGGGGCTCTCAGCCCACAGACATTAAGAGGACAGGATAACTTACAACTCAGAGGGAAATTACAAGGGACCTCTTGCTGAAACTGGGTGCAGGACTGAATTGCAGTGCCTATACTTGGTTCCAGGTCACCATCCCAGGGCAAGAAGGAGTACTAGCACACTAAGGTATGTGACCAAAGGGAAGCAGGGACCATTGTCACAATTCCTGGGTAAAAAAAAAGAATGCTTGTGTTCACTCATGGATTAGAGCACAGACCAATAGAGAACTGCTCATGCCTCTCCCTACATCATACCAGGTTGGGAGAACTAAAAATTTTCAGACCCTAAGAATTAGTTCTAAAAACAGAAGCACAAAAACCTGAAGATTTGAGCAGTACATTCTAACTCAGTAGCATAGTCCAACTTTAACATAAAGTTAAAAATTAAGAAAAAGGCTGGAAAAGAGCAAAGAACAAATGACAAAACAAAAAATACTGACCCTAGAAAGTTAGTAAAGTCACAGTAAAGAGCAATACACAAATTCAGAAGAAAAAAGTGAAAATAGCTATATACAAAACATCAAAGAAAAATGTGAATTGGTCTAGGGCACAAATAGAATTCCTAGAGGAGTTCAAAAAGGATTTTAAAAACAAAATAAAAGAGGTAGAGGAAAAGTGGGAAAAGAAATGAGAGTGATGGACAAACTTAATGGAAAAAGAATCTATGACAGTAAAGGAATAACAAGAAATATTGAAGAAAATAACACCATAAAAAATAGAATAGTGCAAATGGTAAAGGACAAACAAAAATCAAATGAAGAGAGAACAATTTAAAAACTAGAGTCATCCAAATGGAAGAAGAGGTACAAAAGCTCACTGAAGAAAATAATTCCTTAAAAACTGGAGAGAAAGTAGAAGCCAATGACTTTATGAGACATCAAGAAACCATAAAACAAAATCAAAAGAATTAACAAATAGAAAAAAATGTGAAATATCTCATTAAAAACACAGCTGACCTAGAAAATATATCAAGTAGTGATAATTTAAGAAGTATTGGATTAACTGAAAGCCATAATAATAATAATTTTTAAAAAGAGCTTAGACATCATCTTTCAAAAAATTATCAAGGAAAACTGTTTAGATAAACTACAACCAGAGAGTAAAATAGAAATTTTTAAAATCCACCAATCACTTCTAGAAAGAGATCCCAAAATGTAAACTCCCAGGAATATTACAGCCAAATTCCAGAGCTGTCAGGCCAAAGATAAAATAATGCAAGCAGCCAGAAAGAAGCAATGTATCATGGAGCCACAGTCAGAATAATATAGGATTTAGTGGTTTCTACATTAAAGCATTGGAAGGCTTAGAATATGATATTACAGAAAGCAAGGAAGATAAGATTATAACCAAGAATCACCTACCCAGCAAAACTGAGTATAATCCTTCAGAGGGGAAATGGATATTTAATGAAATAAAGGACTTTGAAGCATTCCTGATGAAAAGACCAGAGCTGAAAAGAAAATTTGACTTTCAAATACAAGACTCAAGAGAAGCATAAAAAGGTAAACAGGAAAGATAAATCATAAGGAATTCAATAAGGTTAAACTGTTTACATTCTTACATGGAAATATGATATTGCAACTTTTGAATATTTTTTATTAGGGCAGTTAGGAGTATACACAGACATAGGACATGAGTGGTGAGTTGAATATGATATGATAGCATCTAAAATACAATTAAGTGGTGAGAGAGGAATGCACTGGGAGAAAAGGAAAAGGAGAGATACAATGGGGTAAATTATCTTACCTAAAGGAATAAAGAGCTCTTACAGTGGAAGAGAAAATGGGGGAGGTAAATGGGGAGTGCTTGAACCTTACTCTCATTCAAATTGGCTCAAATAGGGAACAGCATACATACTCAGTTAAGTATGGAAATTCATCTTACCATATAGGGAAGTAAGAGAGGAAGAGAATAAAGGAAATGGGGAGTGATATAAGGGACTGGGAGAGGTCGTAATTATAAACAAAAACAAATAACCAATTTTGAAGATGGACAAGGAGAGAGAATAGAATAAATGGGGGAGAAATAGGATGGAGAGAAATACATAGTAATCATATTAGTGAAAAAGTTTATAGCAAGTTTCTCTGATAAAGGCTCATTTCTCAAATTACAGAGAGCTGAGTCAAATAAGATCCATTCTCCAACTGATAAATAAAGGATATGAACAAGTAGTTTTTAGATGAAGTAATCATAGCTACCTATAGTCATATATAAAATATTCTAAATCACTATCAGTTAGAGTAATACAAATGAAAACAACTTTGAGTTACTTCTCCATACCTATCAGACTAGCTAACATCTCAGAAAAGCAAAATGAGAAATGCTGGTTGGTGGAGAGGTAGGAAAATAATGCATTGTTGGTAGAGTTATGAACTGATTCAACTATTTTGGAGAACCATTTTAAACTATGGCCCAAAGGCTCTAAAGTCATGTGTACCTTTTGACCTGGCTGTATCCCAAAGAGATAAAAAACAAAAAGGAAAAGGATCTATATGTACAAAAATATTTATATCTGCTCTTTTTTGTGGTGACAATGAATTGGAAATTAAGGGGGTGCCCATTAATTGGGAAATTACTGAACAAATTGTGGTATATGATTTTGATGGAATACTATTGTACTATAAGAAATGATGAGCAAGATGTTCCCAGAAAAAAAAAAACAACAACTGGAAAGCTTACATAAACTAGTGCAAAGTAAAATGAGAAGAACCAAGAGAACATTGTACCCAGTAACAGCAGCATTATATGATGATCAATGATGAATAACTTAGCTATTATCAACAATACAATGATCGAAGAAAACTCTGAAGGACTTAGGATGAAAAACGCTATCTATTTTCAGAGAAAGAACTGACAGAGTCTGAATATAGATTGGATCGTACTTTTTAAAACTTTATTTTTCTTGTTTGTTTTTTTTTTGGGGGGGGTCTGTGTTTTCTTTCAAAATGTGCCTAATATGGAAATATTTTGCATGTCTACACATATAAAATCTACATCAAATTGCTTGCCTTCTCAATGTGGGGCAGGGAGAAGAGAAGGAAGAAAGAGAATTTGAAACTTATACTTTAAAAATTGAACATTAAAAACTATTTTACATGAAATTGGGGGGAATAAAATATTAAATAAATACATTTTTAAAAAGAAATTATTATGTAAAACTTCCCTGATATTCCAGAATCAGAGGGTGAAATAGAAATTGGAACAATCCACCAATCAACTTCAGAAAAAGATCCCCAAATAAAAATTCCCAGGAATATTATAGTCAAATTCCATAGCTCTCAGGCCAAAGAGAAAATAATACAGCCAGAAAGAAACAATTCAAGTATCATGGGGCCACAGTCACGATAATACAGGATTGGAGGGCTGGGAATATGATATTACAGAAGCCAAAGGAGCTTGTATTACAACCAAAAAGTTACCTACTTAGTGAAACTAAGCATAATTCTTCAATAGAAAAAGTGGACATTTAATAAAATAGAGGACATTCAATCATTTCTGATGAAAAGACTGGAATTGAACAGAAAATTTGATTCTCAAATATAAGACTCAAGAGAAGCATAAAAAGGTAAATGGGAAAAAAGAAATCATAAGGGATTTAATAGAGTTAAACTTTATATTCCTACACAGGAAGATGATACTTGTAAGTCTCAAGATAGAAAATGGGAGATAGAGTGTTTGAGCTATTGCAGTAGTCCAAGTGAGAGGTGATGAGGGCCTGAACTAGGGTGGTGACTGTGTAAAATGGAGAGAAGAGAACAGATGTGAAATATGTTATGGAGGTAGAATGGATAAGATTTGGAGACTAAAAAGATGTATGAAGGAAGTGAGAATGAGGGATTACAGGGTAAAGTGAAGTTTTTCCTTTTTACATATGGGGGAGACCTGGGTATGTTTGTTAATAATACGGAAGGAACCAATAGATAGTGAAAGATGAAAGATTAGAGAAAATAGGTTTGTAGGGTCAATCTTCTGGAGGAGATGGTTTAAGGAAGACTAGGAGCAAAACATAATGATAAACATAACATAACATAAAACATACTATAGTATGATATAATAAAATAGCCATTCAGTAATTTTTTAGTCATGTCTAACTCTTTGTAATACCATTTGGGGTCATGATACTTGCATATCAAGCCCTAGGGCTTGATACAAGCTCTACACTTGGTAGAGGATAACTTCCACTATCTTCTTTGTCCTGTGAGGAGTCATGTCAGAGCTTCACAAATTGTTAAAATTGGGCAGCTAGGTTGCACAGTAGATAAAGCACCGGCCTTGGATTCAGGAGGACCTGAGTTCAAATCCAGCCTCAGACACTTGACACTTACTAGCTCTGTGACCCTGGGAAAGTCACTTAACCCTTATTGCCCCACAAAACAAAACCAAAAAAACATGTTAGAATCACCAGGTGACAAATACAATATTGATATTAATAAGGCACTTTTAAATATCTTAAATTGCTATGGAAATGTAAATTATTATTATTAATATAGGCGCAATGAGAGGCAGAATTGCCCAAAGTATGGAGAGCAGGGCTTGGAATAAAGAGATCTCAGTTCAAGTTCCACCTTTGTTGCAGACTGACTGTATGATGCTGACAAGGAACCTCTCTATTAGCCTGAAGGCTAATATAAGAGTTCACAAGTTCACGGACGAGGCCGCTCTCTAAGACTATGTCTCAGAAGAGTCACTTATCTTCTTTGATAATGAGAATCTCCCCTTTAGAAGACAGTGTGGTGCAATAAAAATAATCTTGGATCTAGAATCAGAGAACCTTGGTTCATATTTTGGCTTTGTCACTGATTACCTATATGACTTTGAGCAAGTCATTCTCTGGGCTTCAGTTTCCTTCATTGTATACAATGAAGACATTGTATTAGACAACCTTAGATCTAACCCTCTAAACCTAAGGTTCTATGGAACTTCCAAGGGCATTCTCCCTCCATTCCCTCTGTAGCCCCACCCCCAAATAGATGCTGCCCGCCAAGAGAATCTGATCAGGATCTTTTGCCAGTGCAAAAATGCCCTGCACTGTAGTAGTGGAGACATTTTTGTTTGTTTGTTTTATGGTAGCACAAGCCCTTGTCCAGGCAAGGTTTACAAGTTTCCAAGTTTTACCTGGCTGTGTCAGTTTTAGCTGATTGGTCTCTGACGTATTTCATTTCCTTGGTGTTCTATAGAGGAATAACTAGGCAAGAAATAGTTTGAGTCAACTGAGTTGAGTTGAGTTGAGATACTGGCTGAGTTCTTCTTTCCTGGAGTCAGACTGATTGAGCAGGTTATGGAGAAACTACTTTATACTTCTTGGTGCAGCTAACTTCAAGTATGAGCAACCTATTAGGTCATAGCCAAAGGACCACTGACTATCTAGTGGCAGCCATCTTATTTAAAGGAGTAGTACCTAGATAGATGAAAATAGTGTCCGCACATTTCTTAGTAGGAAATAATAGCCATGTCTTAGAACTGACTCTAAAAAAATCTCTGTGGATTTGGCAAGCCAAAAGGAGCAAGATGAGTTAAACAGGAAATACTGACAGGTGTTTTCATTGGGAATGTTTCTTACTTATGCTAATCCCATATTTGGTTGATCGTGTGATACAATGGTGATATCATAGAACTTCTGGACTTGACAAGCTGAGCTGGTCACCCCTGTTGTCCAGAGTTGTGAAGGAATAGAGTCAAGGTTGAGTGATTTTTGAGAAGAAAAGACAATCCACAGAAAGGAAAGCAATGCTGATGGGAAGAGGAGGCTTTATAAGGTGGACAGAATAGAGGATGAGTGCTCAGCACCAAGGGAAACACTAGTTAAGAGGATTCCTGTAGGAAGGGTCTAGGTGACCCTGGAGAATTGGTAGATCAGGTAGTAATAAAAGGAGTCATTCTGACTCAAAGCCAAAGCAATGATGGGCCTAGGTTCCCTCCCATTCCATCCTACCCTGACCCTCATAAATTTATTTACACAACCCTAGGAGGCTCAGAGAGATCATCTCCTGCCTCCATATCTTGGTAAAAACTGTCCCTCATTGATGTTTCTCTATTCCATTCAAGGTTGAGTGGAAGGGCACTGCTGACAGGAAGACTTTCCTGGTTTCTCTAGGCATGAGTCCTCTCTCCAGCCTCTTGTTACCATTTGGATGCTTCTATGTTTATGTTCTGCATCCACCCAATAGAATGAAAACTCCCTGGTGGTGGGGACTATTAGTGTTTTGTCTTCATATACCCTGGGCCTAAAACATCAAGGAGATGCATAGTTCATAGCTGTTGAATATAAACAGAAGAGTTGGTTTTCCTATTCCACAATCATAAGGATGAGGAGGCTTAGGTGTGTGTGAGGTTGAAGGATGGGACTCTTCACCAAATGATTCAAGTGGATGTTCTCCCTCTGGTTGCTCTGAGATGAAGGTGTTTGAAATCACACTAAGTGCCTTTTAACTCATTTATCATTTAATTCATTTTTAATTAATTTATCCATTGAAGAGGTAATAGAATATCTCTTCCTTCCAAAAGGCAAGTTAGTCTATGGCTGTTAGTTAAGTCCTCTCACATCTCCCTTTTCCTCCTTTCCTTCTTCCCTTATTTCCTTTTTTTGTGGGGCAATGGGGGTAAAGTGACTTGCCCAGGGTCACACAGCTAGTAAGTGTCAAGTGTCTGAGGCTGGATTTGAACTCAGGTACTCCTAAATCCAGGGCTGGTGCTTTATTCACTGTGCCACCTAGCTGCCCCGCCTTATTTCCTTTTTCACTTTTTTTTTTGCAAATCTATGATTTTACTTGTCTGGGAAACTTCCAGTGAGCAACCTCCTTCCACCAATTCAGGTTCATTGTAGTTAGCTACCAGATGTTAACTAAGTGGCACCATGGATACAATACTTGACTTGGGTCTGGAAGACCTGAGTGTAAATCTTGCCTTAGATCTTTGTGGGCTTTGTGGACAAGGTGAGTTAAGCAGTAAATACTGACAGGTGTTTTCATTAGGAATGTTTTTTACTTATCCTAATCCCATACTTGGTTGATCATGTGATACAATGGTGATGTCATATAACTTCTGGACTTGACTAGGTAAGCTGGTGACTCCTGTTATCCAGAGTTGTGAAGGAATAGAGTCTTTTTCTTTTTCTGCTTCAGGTCTAGATAGGAAGTCCTTGTGACTTGGACAAGAGTCCAAAGCTGAACTACAGAGACCAGGGAAAGGGCTTCATTGAATCCTGATCTAGGCGAGGGAACTTTGACAACCAAAGAAACTATGCATAAGGGTGCAAGGACTGGCAAACCTGCTACCCAAAGCACAGACTGACCATCACACACACACACACACACACACACACACACACACAGAGGAGAAGAATCTCTTTACAATCTTAGGCTTTGGTTAACGTTCTAAGATAGGAAGGGTGAGCAGGAGTTAGCTGCAAACTTTGTGCCTTGAGGATGGGAGTAGGGGAGACTGGTTGTGGCTTGCAGCATTTTCTCTGTTCAGCAGAATGCCTCTGAAAACTGTCTCAGTGCTGTTTGTGCTAGAAGTTCAAGGAGGAGGAGCCATTAGCCCAGCTTTTGTGCATCCCCCTCCCCCTCTTTGCCACTGCAGTCACAGGGGTAATGCTATTGCTACACTCAGTGCTCTCCAGACTTGGGCATACAGGGAGGGAAGCTGACCATCTGCTACTTGTCGGTGAGCTGCTTAATAGCCACAAAATAAACATGTTCTACCCAACTTCTCTGGGGAAAGTTCCAGGCAATCTCCATGCAAACAAAGGGGAAAAAATGCTATTTACTATAGGCATATTTCAGCTACAGCTAAGAATACATAGCCTTCTTGGCGGGGGAGGGGGGCAATACCTTCAGCTCCCTGCTTCCTTGTTTTACCCAGCTTTGATAGGGGAGTTCTGATCCCTTGTTCATCTATTTACACTAGCTTACTCAGCCTCTTGGGGTCATAGGACTTCAAGCTGATGGGACCTTACTTAGCCCCTCTCTCCCTGCCCTATTGCATCCCTCTATTTTACATATAATAGCTAATAGCTAACACTTATATAGCATTTACTATATGTCAGACACTGTGCTAAGTGCTTTAGAATCATTATCTCATTTGATTCTCAAAACAACCCTGAGAAATGGGTGTTATTATCATCCCCATTTTATAGCCAAGGAAACTGAGGTAAACAGAGGTTAGGTGCCTTGCCCAGGGTCACACAGCTAATAAGTATCTGAGGCCAGATTTTAACTCATCAGCCTGACTCCAGGCTCAAAGCCTAGAGGAGAAATGATTTGCCCAAGGTCACAGAAGTAGGAAGTAACAAAGCTAGGGTATGATTCTAGATACTCTGATTCCAACTTTGGCCATCTTTCCACTAGCAGAAAGTTCTCCCTGAAATCTAGCTTAAATCCCTTCCTTTGCCATTTAAGTTACTTCCTCATTTCATCTTGTCCCCTAACTTCAAGGTTATGAACAACAGCTGTGCATTCTGTCCAGCTCCACCCCTTCTCCTTTAATATGAAACTCACAAAAGCTGATAGAAGAGCAGGATTCTGTTTCTCTCCCACTGCCCCTAATTACACACTTGGAAGGAGCAACAACACAAACAGCATTCAGAAGCAATCAATCACCACCACAGCCTAACTCTCATGAGCTCCAAGTGATTCTGCAAGTCTTCACAGAAGGCCAGGATGCATTGCACTGATGGGAAGGAGTCCATTCCACTAAGGGAATTGGGGTGAGCCAAGCCATATCCACCACCTGGGCACCACTAAGGATTCCCAATTCCATAGCTTCTAGGTATTGTGTTTTGGGTTTTTTTTTGGGGGGGGGTTGTTTGTTTTTTCTTTTTTTTCCCTTGCTAGCCTTTCTAGCAGGGAGTAAACTTGAAAGTTTGATCTTTCTCTCTCTTTTTTTTTGTGGGACAATGAGGGTTAAGTGACTTGCCCAAGGCCACACAGCTAGTAAGTGTCAAGTGTCTGAGGCTGGATTTGAACTCAGGTCCTCCTGAATCCAGGGGCAGTGATTTATCCACTGCACCACCTAGCTGCCCCCTAATCTCTCTCTTTTAAAAAAAAATTGTTGATAACTTTTTTATATTACTAAAATTTATCCCAGTGTCCTTTCTCTTCTCTCTCCCTGAGAGTTGTTCTAAATAATAATTGTGTTTTTGAAGAAAAGAAATAGAAAAAAATCAGCAAAATTAATCAACACATTGAAAATATCTGAAAAAATGTGATGTCTGAAAATACAGTCTATGAATCACATCCATTTGCCTCCCACCTCTTCAAAAGTATGGGCTGGGAGTATCTTCTTAGATCTCTTCTATCAAGCCATAATTACTCTTTATAATGTTACAACATTAATTTTTAACTATTTTGTGGCCTCCTTTACATTTACATTGTTTTAATCATTGTTCATATTGTTTTCTATATGTACTTCCCTCTGTATCAGTTTATGTAAATCTTTCTATGCTTCTCTCTATTCTTCATAGTTATCATTTCTTAGAGTAATATTCCATTAAAATGAATATGCCACAAGGATTTGTTGAGCCATTCCCCTATGAACAGACATCTACTTTGTTTCCAATTCTTTGCTACCGAAAAAAGTGCCACTGTAAATATTTTGATGTATAATGGGGACTTTTCTTATCAACCACTTCTTTCCCACTGACTTCTTACAAAGTTTCTTCTTTTCTAAAATATCATTCTAACTTTTATTACCTCCCTTTGAACCCTCCCTTTGAAATAAGGAGAAACAATTAAAGAGAACAGACACATGAACCACATCTGACAATGTATACAGCATAATGCATCCCAAGTTCACTACTTCTCCTGGTATACAAGGGAAATATATCATCAGTCCTCGGGAATCCAGATTGGTCATAATGTCTCTGCTATCTGATATCTTTTCATGCTTCTTTCTTCCACACTATTTCAGTCATTATGTATATTATTTTCTTAATTATGCATTTTTCACTTGGCATCAGTTCATGCCTTCTCAAGTTTGCCTGAATTCCTCACATTTGTTGTTTCTTAGGATTCAATAGCATCAATAGCATTCAATCCTATTAATATACCACAGTTTGCTTACCCAATTGACGGATATCCTATTTGTCCAATTTTTTGTTACCAGAAAAAGTGCTGCTATGAATATGGTATGGTATGAATATGAATATGGTATAAGTAAAAGGTTTGCCCCTTGAAGGCAGAGATTTTCTTGTTTTTGTATTTGTCTACCCTGTGCCTAGAATTTAAATGCCTAGGCATTTAATAAATGCTTGCTGATTGATTGATATGTAGTATAATACTGGTTTGAAAAGTGACTAGTCTCTGGAGATTCATAGTTCAGAGGGACAAGCCTCTTAGCCTTGAGAATGATTAGGAGTAATCTCAATCTTTTAGCTGGGAAGGTAAAACTGAATCAATATAATCTGTAAGGGGGGTAGCTAGGTGGCACAGTGGATAGAGCACCGGCCCTGGAGTCAGGAGTACCTGAGTTCAAATCCGGCCTCAGACACTAAACACTTACTAGCTGTGTGACCCTGGGCAAGTCACTTAACCCCAATTCCCTCACTAAAATATATATATATATATATATATATATATATATATATATATATATATATACACACACATAATCTGTAAGGGACAGACTGTGAGGAAGAGGGACTTTGAGTACTGAGGCTGAAGAAATCAGTAAAAAAGGGGTAACAGGTGAAAGGAGAAATAAAATGTTTCAGAGATGATAGATCTCAAAAAGGGCCACTGGCCTATACAGGTATCTCAAAGGCAGAGATACAGCCTGATACTACTGAGGGAAGTTTCAAGACGAGGTCTGCTCTTCACCTAACTTGCCCTTCTAGTGCCTGCCCATGAATAGACACTGAAATATGCTCTTCATGTTTTTTTCATCTCAGGGTTTCTGTTAACCTAGATTTTTGCCTCAACCATTAAGAGGTCATGGTTTACCTAGAGATAAACAAATTCAAATTTGGGCAGAGTCCTCTGCTGAAATGTTGGGAATTTTCCTAACTAGAGTCTGAGCTACTATAATCACACCCCTACCTTTTCACTTAATATAAACTCTGTAAACCATTAGATCACAGTGGACCCTAGGGACAGAAGAATTAATTAATTGTTTTGATAGGTGTAGCTGATTGAATCCTTAGAATCAAAGGGAGTAGGGAGGAGAGGGCAGTGATGAGTAGCAGCTGGCCAACTGTACCCCAACCCCCACAGTGAATACCTGCAGCCACCAGGGTAACAATAGGATCATAGATTGAGATGGGGAAGGGACTTTGTGGAACAACTTACTCATTTCACAGATGAGATTGAAATTCAGAGAAGTGATGATCATATAATTACAGAGCAGTTGCACTTTAAACCCAGATTCTCTGACTCAAAATCCAATTTGAGTTCTTTTCATTGCTCCATGCTACATGGGTTCCCCACCCCCATCTTCAACCATCTTGAAATTTACTCTGCCAATACTACTCAAAAACTATGGAAATTTTAGTTGCTTTTCTTTTGGAAAAAATTCTCTAAAGAACAGTTGCTCCCTAGAATCTGTGTGCTAGGATCCATTAGGCGAATCATTTTATCCAATCAATTTCCAAATCTCAGCAATCTAGCTGCTTTAAAGGAGTAAAGGATTTGATTCTATCATGTGTCAACTCATGACTAGGGCAAAAAAAATAAACATCTCAATAAGTCAGGGGCCATTAAATAAAATTTTTTCTTGGTTCCTTCCCCAATTCTCTCAAGCTTTGTTTGTTATACCGTGTCTTGGTCCATTGTCTTAGTAACTGTGCCAGAGTTCCCTGATTTTTCTCTATAAATCATCTCTAATCCACCATGTCTTCCTCAACTCTTAAACTTGGTTTTAAAATCCTAGGCACACCTTCCTGATTATTGTTTCAGTTTTGGTCGAGGCACAGTGATTTGGTAGAACAGGTAGAGGACTAGATTTAGGAGACCTGGGTTTGAGTTCTGCCTCTGACCCTTAGTAACTAAGTAACTCTAACTGTTTTGAGTTCCCATTGTCTCTATAAAAGAGAGAAGAATACTTAATATTTCTACTCCTAGGATTGCTAGGAGGAAAGTCATTTGTAAACCATTAAGTGTTTGTAGAAATGGAAACATTTACTCTAATTACTTTCAAACTTGTATTCTTGGTAACAGTAGTAATAACTATACACATTTCTATAGTGATTGAAAGATCATTTAGAACTGAAAGGGACCTTAGAAAGCCATCTAGACCAGCTTCTTAATTTTACAGATGAGGAAACTGAGGCATAAAGAGATTAAATGACTTGCCCAAAGTCACACAGGTAATAAATAGGTAGCAGAATCACCATATGAACCTACACTTTCTGACATCAGATCTAGTATTCTTTCCATTATTCTATTGTGATTGTACAAAACGCTTTCTCTATAGCAATCCTCTGGGGTAGAAAGTGCAATAATACATTAATGATAACAATGATAATACCCCCACATCAAAGTACAACATATTTTCCATGTGGGAGAGAAGAATGTAGGAGAATGCCAGATAAGGTAATATATAGTGGTAACTGTGTTCCCTGAAAGTATTACAGCATCTATTAAGACCTGAAATATTGGAAAATTAGACTCTGCCAATACTACTGATTGATTCTCTACCTGGGCCATTATAACACAACAACTCCTAGAAGCCAATAAATGGGGTGACATAGGGTTATAGACTGTTTCTATTTGAAACTGTCATGATCAACTTGATCCAGAGGATAACAGAGCAAATGTCATTGTTTTGTGATTTGAGACCAAAGGGAGGTGAGATATATACTTACAAATAAGAAATACCATTACCACACTGGCTAGAAATGATTCGGTGCAGGGGGCAGCTAGGTGGCACAGTGGATAAAGCACCGGCCCTGGATTCAAGAGGACCTGAGTTCAAATCCAGCCTCAGACACTTGACACTTACTAGCTGTGTGATCCTGGGCAAGTCACTTAACCCTTATTGCCCTGAAAAAAAAAAGATTCAGTGCTAATGGTGCTAACCATGAAAACAAGTAGAAGATAAGCATGTATGAAATGGACTGGAAGATATGAATACTTTAAATATGTGCAGCTACTATTATAGGCAAAAGCTTCTTATCCTTAGTTCCAAATCACTCAGTAACTCAGCAATGTATTACAGACCAATTCAAGGCAACTGTAAAAAATAACCTAACTCCTGAACTTAGATTAGATGAAGTAAAAGTTAATAACAAAAGACTACTAAAATTCAAAGATTTTAACTTTTAAATTTAAAAATTCAAGTTGAAAATCCTTGCTTTTTTCAATATTCCAGAAATTATTCCTAAAAATAAGAGAGATGATTTTGAAGAGGAGATAGGCATACCTAGACTGGAATTTTGAAAAAAAAGTCCTTTTTTTAAAAGTTTAATGGCATGAATCCAACAAGAAGACTACTTGGACTTAAAGGATTGTCAGTATATTTTTAATCAAAATCTGGCATTGACTATAGAAATCATGAATGAACATATTTTCCACAATATTTGGCAGAAAGTATAAAAATATTTTAAGACCTAAACAGAACAGTACATGATGGTATCAGTTACTATGGCAAAAACTATATGCTATCTATTCAAAACCATAAGCTACTAGTAAAGCTATCAAGAAGCACAATTGTGGCACCATCACAGGCAGAAGGGACTTATTGATTATCTGTGCAAAGGCAATGAGAAATTGTGTCAATATTTGGTACTTGTGGTAAAACCAAAAAACCAAAAACCTTAAATGCCATAGAATCTATTTATTATTATTATTATTTTTTTGCAGGGCAATGAGGGTTAAGTGACTTGCCCAGGGTCACACAGCTAGTAAGTGTCAAGTGTCTGAGGCTGGATTTGAACTCAGGTCCTCCTGAATCCAGGGCTAGTGCTCTATCCACTGAGCCACCTAGTTGCCCCCATTAAAAAAATTTTTTTTTAAATTTTTTTTTTTTTGGTGAGGCAATTGGAGTTAAGTGACTTGCCCAGGGTCACACAGCTAGTAAGTATCAAGTGTCTAACGCTGGATTTGAACTCAGATCCTCCTGACTCCAGGGCCAGTGCTCTATCCACTGAACCATCTAGCTGCCCCAATGCCATAGAATCTAAATGAAGACTTTAAAAAGATAAAACATAGAATGTAATCCAGATAATATCAGTATATAAGAAATTCTAGAGTCCTATAATCAACAGTTGGAAGCAAAAGTAAAAAAAAGTAATTAAGGCAATATACAGAGTTAAAGTAGTGTAAACAACAAAATAAACAATTAACTGAATAAATAAAAAAACAAAAAACAAAAACCTTTACTACAGAGGCTTGAGAACCAAAGAAATCAGAGGACCGAGAGAGCAATACGGAAAATTTCTCATCATCTGCATGGTTTTAAGAATGCCTACATATCGAAGATACAAATTGGATCAAATAAGAAACAGAAAATTTGTACACTACTAACATAATGAATGATACAACAGTTATCTCAGGAAAGGTGATGGAAACATTAGTTTCTTTGCAAAACTACAAAGTGATGGGGCCACAGAAGATCCATAATTACTCAGATAATTCATGGTGATATGTGCATTGGTGGCAAAACACTTTAGCGGGTTCCTCTCAAATTAAATCCTCATCCAACCTTTCTTAATAGAATGCATCCCATATCTAATGCCACAAAAAAAAAAGACCATCAGTGAGCCGTCGAAATATAAGCCTTTTATGTGTGCCTTATAGAATGCAATCAAAGCTTATGGAACTTAAAAAAATCATAAATACTTGTGGATAAGTATGTATTACCAAGGAGTTAGGAGGCATGGTGGATTGTGCACTAGTTTTGGAGTCAGGAAGATTCATCTTCCTGAGATCAAATCTGGCAACAGACACTTTAGCTCTGTGACCCTGGGCAAGTCACTTAACATTGTTTGCCTCAGTTTCCTTATTATAAAATGAACTAGAGAAGATTATGGCAAACCACTCTAGTATTTTTGCCAAGAAAACCCCAAATGAGGTCACAAAAAGTTAGACATGAGTGAAGAACAACAACAAACTATATAATTGCTAAAGAGCAAAAAGGCATAAAGGCCAAGGAGCATTTTCCATCATGAGTCCTTTGGAACTATCTTGAACTGTTGTATTGCTGAGAAGAATCAAGTCTATCACAGTTGATCAGCACATAATGATGATACTGTGTACAATGTTCTTCTGGTTCTGCTCATTTCGCTCATCATCAATTCATGTAAGTCCTTCCAGGTTTCTCTGAAATCTGCCTGTTCATTATTTTTCATAGCACAGTAGCATTCTATTACATGCATATACCACAACTTGTTCAGCCATTCCCCACTTGATGGACATCCCCTCAATTTCCAATTCCTTGCCACCACAAAAAGAGCAGCTATAAATATTTTTGTACATGTGGGTCCTTTTCCCTTTTTTATGATCTCTTTGGGAAAAAGACTCAATAGTGGTATTGCTGGGTCAAAGGGTATGCATAGCTTTACAGCCATTTGGGCATGATTCCTAATTGCTCTCCACAATGGTTGGATCAGTTCATGGCTCCACCAACAATGCATTAGTGTTCCAATGAAATATGATCTTTTTATGGAGATAGTTTAAGCCTCTTATGGATCAGTCCAGCCCTAAATGCACTGTCACCTCTCCTGAGTAGTAAGGTTTCCAAATTAGAGTAGAATCAAAACTGTTAATTATCTGATATACTTGGATGAAGTCAATGTCTTGACCACATTAAACAGCTCTTTCAGTTCATGGAATCTTTTACCCTATCAAAATGTCATTTGAACTTGAGAAATATAAAATTCTTAACACATGCTAGAGAAAAACAGAAAATAAATGTTTTGAGTTTTAATCTATAGTTTAAATTGAAAGAGTAGAGGAAGGTGGTACCTACAAACACTTTGATCTCCTCTAGGTAAGAAACAGAGCATTTAGCTATCAAGGAGAAAGACATTACTGAATAAGCTAAGAGACTTACTGTTTGCCTAAAATCAAAGATTAACAAGAGTAACATATTTAAAGCAATTAACTCCTGTGTAATGCTACTTTAAATGTATATACTTTTGAAACTGTGAAATGGACTATAATGAAATACAGAAACTGTCATGATAAGGTGGTTATGGTAAACTTTCCTGGGGGCAGCTAGGTGGCACAGTGGATAAAGCACTGGACATGGATTCAGAAGGACCTGAGTTCAAATCTGGCCTCAGACACTTAAAATTTACTAGCTGTGTGATCTTAGGAAAGTCACTTAACCCTCATTGCCTCGCCAAAAAACAAACAAACAAACAAACAAACTACCTTTCCTTGCCAAAAATGAAGAAGGAAATTGACATATTCAGAATATATGAGAAATTGCTAAAATATATATATATATATAAATATTTTTTGTAACAAGCAGACAATTCTTTGAAAAAAATTTAAATTTATTTTCTTTTTCTCTCACCTCTCCCCCTACCCCTGACAAAGGCTCAATTGTACATAAATGTACATAAACTTGTAACTGACTTTTATTTGGAGGGCTCACTGATGGTGTCATCTTTTAGCATTAACCATGGGATACCTTCTTTTTAGAAAGGTGGGAGGAGGATTTAATCTGAGAGGAATCTGATAAAGTGCTTTCTCAGTAATTCATTTATTACCACAAAGTGGGGGGGGGAAGCAAAACACAGAAATAAGACCCTTGTAGTGAATCTATATAGTTAAGCAAAACAAATTCCCACTTTGATCATGTCCTCAATTACATATTTTATATTCTTTCCCCTCTAGAGGAGGTAGTCAGGTGGTAGTTAGCATTCTTCATAATAAGCCCTCTAAAATAGCAGTTGTTCATTTTACTAGTTAGAGGTCTTAAGTCTTCTAGAATTGTTTCTTTAAAAAAAACAATGCTGTTATTATAAATTATTCTCCTGGTTCTGCTCACTTTACTCTATATAATTTATATAAATCTTCCCAGGTGTTTCTGAAACCAGAAACCATCCACTTCATCACTTCTTAAGCAAAATAGTATTCCATTATTTTCATATACTTCATATATTCATATACTTTATACTTTGCTCAGCCATTCCCCTGACTGATGGGTGTCCTCTTGGTTTCCAGTTCATTATTAGCACATACACATACACACACACACACACAGAGCTGATATAAATGTTTTTTTGTATAAATGAATGTTGGACTTCACTGAGCAATAGCAAAGGCTCATAATAGGTGCATTCCATTGGGTGTGATGAATACAACTGAAAGTGTTTGCCTCTGCATGGAATCTACAGTGCAACTCAGATCCAAGAGTGAAACTCAAAGGTGCCATGTGTTGTACTATGTGCTTTACAAATATTATTTCATTTGACCCTCACAATAACCTTAGTAGGTTGATGCCATTATAATGATCTCCATTTATAGTTGGGGAAACTGAGGCAGGCAGAGGTTAAGTGACTTGTTCAGGGTCTCACAGCTAATAAGTATCTGAGGCCAGATTTGAACTCAGGTCTCCCTGACTCCAGGTTTAATGCTCCATCTACAGCACCACTTACCTGCCACTCCAAGAGGTGGTGAACCAATGACTCAGGTAGATTTGTTTGGAGGGCTTTATGATAGCCATTCAGTACCAAAGTCATCAACATCAGAAATTGTTGAAGTATTATTCTGGAGGAATATTAATGATCGATGCAGATTATACAAGAGAATAGCAAAAACTATAGTACACTTCACTAGAAACTCTAAAAAGTCAGTATCTTCTGAATACCTAGCAAGATATGACCTAGTGGCTAGAAGTCTATATCAGAAGCTTTCTGTTTTTCATGAACTGACAGATAATAAATCCCAGGTAGACTTTAATATATCATTGAGAACTAAACTCAGTAATTAACTCTATGGGAATTGGATCATCATAATAAATTTTAGTTCACAATTATCTGGAAATAATATTATTTATACAAAAACATTTAATGGATCAGTATCATTTCAAGGTGGATCAACAGTTTAATAGATATTGGCATGTTAAATATACATAATCTCCAAAACCCTCTGTAAATACAACAGTGTGTGTGTGAGTGTGAGTGTGTGTGTGTGTGTGTATCATCTCTGTCATCTTCTATGATACTGGAGCTGTGTAGAAGATACTTCCATTAACTCCAGAGAATGTGAGCTTACACCTCAATCCTTTTATTCAGCTACCAAAAGCAATCATTTTATCCACCCATGCCTTAGAACATTACATTAGCAATGGTAACATGTCCTGGGAATAATTTTTACTCAAATTCTATTGAACAAAGTGAGAATAATTATCTCATAATAGTGGTAATGATACTAACAATGATGACAATGAAACAGATGACTTTGAGTAGGATGGGATCTGGATCTGTGATTACAACTGACAAAGGAACTCCTGGATTAGGAAGCCATCATCATGATGATGGTGATGACAATGATGACAACCACCACCACCATCACCACCAGCATGACTGCAACAACCACCATGTCATAAAGTAGATAAAGAACTGGCCTCAAAAATAAGGAAACCTTTTTTTTTCCCTGGATTTGGAGAGACTTTTTCATCATGAGTCCTTTGGAACTTTCTTGTTTCATTGGATTGGTGAGAAGAATCTAGTTTATCACAGTTGATCAACACATAATGTTGATGATACTGTGTACAATGTTCTCCTGGTTCTGCTCATTTCACTCATCATCAGTTCATGCAAGTCCTTCCAGGTTTCTCTGAACTCCTCCTGCTCATTGTTTCTTACAGCACAATAGTATTCCATTACATTCATATACCACAACTTGTTCAGTCATTCCCCATTTGATGGGCATCCCCTCAATTTCCAATTCCTTGCCACCACAAAAGAGCAGCTATAAATATTTTTGTACACGTGGGTCCTTTTCCCTTTTCCATGATCTCTTTGGGGAAAAGACCCTGATTGGACCATACTATTTCTTTTGTTTTAGGTGCTGTTGTTTTTCTTTTTTGAGGTTTTTCCTTTTTGCTCTGATTCTTCTTGCATAACATGACATGCAGAAATATGTTTAATGTTATTATATATATTTATATATATGCATATAAAACCCATATCAGATTACCTGCTGTCTAGGGGGGAGGGAGGGGAGGAAGGGAGAAAAATTTGAAATTGGAAATCTTATCTAAACAAATGTTGAAAAGTAAAATAAATAAATAAAACTTTAAAAAAGAAATAAGGAAATCTAAGCTCAAGCCTTGCCTCTGACACATAATTCCTGTGTGACCCTAGGAAAATTTCTTATACTTTAAGTTATTCTCTCAAACTATTAAAGTTTTGGAATAATTGCTACTCTTTATTAATAGAGGGCATTTCCCCACTAGGAGATCCCTAGACTAAAGAAACTTCAGATCTTGCCTAAGATAACAACAATTTTTCATTGTTTCAGTTGCATTAGACTCTTTGTGACCCCATTTGGGGTTTTCTTGGCAAAGATACTGGAGTGGTTTGGCATTTCCTTCTCCAGCTCATTTTATAGATGAAGAAATTGAGGCAAACATGGTTAAGTAGTTTGCCCAGGGTTACACATCTAGTAAGGGTCTGAGGGCAGATTTGAACTCAGGAAAATGAGTCTGACTCCAAGCCAGGCACTCTATTTGGCTATCTAGCTGCCAAAGTAGGCACTCTGTAATGCTGTATAAATGCTTTTCCCCTTCCCTATCTCCCATCTTCATTTCTAGCCATTCAGAAAATACAAACAGCCCTGCTTAATCTCTTCCTCCTATAAATTGGATCTGGTTAACCTTTGACTTTACTTGTCAGATGTTGGATCCTGGTATCTGGCTTGGAATAGTATCCACCTTTGGGTTTCATCTGGAGCATATGTAGGTATTTTCACAATCTCATCATCTCTGTATTCTCTGTCTCTGTCTTTTTCTCTCTCCCTCTCCCTTTCTCTGCTGGCATTTTCCCATCCTAGATCCAGGTGATGCATAGGGCCAGTATACCCTACATATTAATTATTCTGTCTCTAGTGTCTCTTGGTTGCATTATTGTCTCCAGCTGCTATTGCTTCCTCACTTGGCTTTCCAGACAGGGTGTTCCACCTGAGAATTGAGCCTGTTGCTACAGTGGTCCCTGGAGCCTTTACTAAAAAGAAGAAATACTGGGGCACAGTGGAACAGTAATAATAACTAGAATTTATAGCACTTAAATGTTTTCAGAGTATTTTTTACCAACGTTATTTTACAAGTACCTTGGGAGGTAGATGTTATTTTTATCCTCATTTTAAAAATGAAGAAATTGAGGTAGACAGAGATGAAGTGACTTGCCCTGGGTCGTGCAGCTAATAAGTGCCTGAGACAGGATTTGAACTCAAGTCTTACTGACTTCAGGACTAGCATTCTATTCATTTATCAACATAACTGTCTCAACAATGTGCCATGTATTGAGAATATTAAGATCTATGGTTGGATCCTGGTTTAGATATTTACTATCTTGTGCAATTCACTCAGCCTCAGTTTACTCATTTGTAAAATACATTAGTTGGGCTACATGCCATCTAAGAGTCTTTCCAGCTCAGAATCATATGACAAAGAGAATAGGTGAAGCCTTCCTCCCTAGCCCTTACTAATGAAGACCTTCATCTGACTTACCATATAGTATCTTGTGTTAGCTTTTATGCATGTTTCTCCAAGCCTTCTTACCAGATGGTAAACTCTGTAAGAGTCCAGGAAGCTCTATTCTATATTAGTCTTCCACTATCATCTCCTGAACATATGATCTTCCTCTTGACTTCTATGAGTCCTTTATCTTTTTCTTCTCTTACCTTCCTAATCACTCCTTAGTCTGTTTGGTCATTATCCATTTCATAACCCATAGCCATGGGTGTCCCTCAGTACTCTGTCCTAAGCTTTTTTCTCACTCTGTGCTCTTTCTCTTGGGTAGATTGCCTTAGTCTCAAAGATTTAATGATTGTCTCTATGTGAATGGATCCACCAAATCAGTTCTAATATCTCTCCCACAGTTTCCTGCTGGGTATCTCCAACTAGAGGTTTCATTGTCTTCTTAAACTTAAGATGACCACAATGGTGTTCATTACAGTTCCCCCAAAGCTCTCTCTCCTCCAAACGTTCCTGTTTCAGTAAATCTTGTTGATTTCACCACCATAGTGTCTCTCTTTCCTTCTTTTCACTCACAGGGCTACAACCCTAGTTCAGACCTAGCTTAACATTTCTTACCTGGACTATTGCAGCAGGCTACTAATTGGTCTCCTTACTTCTAATCTCTCTTATATCCTGTTCATCATCCATCTAGTGGTCAAAGAGTATTCCTTAAACCCAGATCTGACTATATCACTCTTCCTAGTCAAAAATCTTCAGTTCATACTTAATTCTACTAGGATAAGCATAGAAACTTGTCATCCTTTCATTAAAAGCCCTCCACATTTTGACTTTGATTTACTTTTCCATGCTTATTTCATTACTCTCCTTCGCAGACACTATATTTTAACATAACTGTACTATTAGCTAATGCTTGACCTCTGATGTTCCACCCCCTATTTCTGTGCCTTGAATCTATTCCCTTTATACTTCTACCTGTTATAATCTCTAATTTCTTTCCTACAGAAGACCTTATCCCCAATTCTCCCAGTATCAAGTATTTTCTCCTCCATAAAGTTACTCCATATTTCTTTATCTGTTGATTTTTCATATCTATCCTCCCACCCCATACGTAAGCTCTTTGAAGGAAGGGACCATTTTGGATTACTCTTTATGTCTCTAAACCATTCTTTCCTGAATTGTAATGGTGTAAACCATGTCAATAAAGAAGAGGGGGTAATCTTGTTCTAAGAATGATGTATAAACTTCTGTATGTTCTATGTAGACTACTGGAATCCTCCCGAGGTCAAGAAAAATTGAGGAAAGCTCCCCAAATATTGAATGACTCCCCCTGCAACATACTTATAAGAGGATATGGACTAGTCATGTGGAATGTGCAGGTATATATAGGTTCACAATTTGCATCACTGAGGGAACATCCATATTGGTGAGAGTATAGATCCATGATTCAATGAAAAGATGAGTGGATCTGAAGTCATTGAGACCTGGGTTTACTTACTGCCTGTTATTTACTAGTTGTGGCCTTGGATAAACTACTTAACCTCTCTGGGTCTCATTTTCCATATTGCTAAAATGAGGGGGTTGGGTTCAATGGCCCTTTAGGTTCCCCCTACTTTGGAATCTATGACTAGATGACTTGAGCTTCTTTCAAGCTCCAAATCTATGTTCCTATTAACTTAACAACATTATTTGAAGATAATAGATGTTTATCAAATGAGTACTGAATTGAAATGAAAATACCTAATGCAATCTCTCACATTCAGTCCTCCTTGAGGAGGAGTCTACAATCTAGCTGATGTGGGAGGTGTGTCAAGATAATGGAATATGGTAGATGAGATTTAGCAGATACTCAGGGACCCACCTGGAGATTGATTTAAACTGATGAAATTGGATAAGTGACTGACTGTTGACTGCTTACTAGATTGTAAGTACCTCTGGCTGGTACTTAAGAAGGTATTGTTCTCAGAAGCTAAAACATTTGAACTTTACATTGAGACCACCTTCGGGTCCAGTGAACCAATGAATTTGAATGACACTAGTCAATCAGCTTGAAGAACCTCCCATTTCTGGGAGGGAAACATGACTGAGGAAACAGATGCTGGCAAGAGGCTTCTTGCTCTTTTGGGGCAAGACTTCAGTGTGGTGGTAGAGGACTTCAGAAGTGAGAGGTTTAGGAAGGTGAGGATTCCAAGCTATAGGAAATCTATTCTCAATCTTTCTCTTTCTTTTACTATTTTTCAATAAACCCTTAAAAAACTAAACTCATTTATCAGTTATTTTAGTCAGTTTCCCCCCAAAACTGGGGGGATAGATTAGAACCCACATTTAGAATTTTAAATTACACAGAGGTAAGGAAAAGATATATATGTACAAGAAGACAAAATATGTTTTTTAGTGCAAGGACAACACATACATATACATATATACACATAAATACATACATGCATACATACATATGTATATGTATATATGTATGTGTGTGTATTTTAATCTTTGTATACCCATTGCCTAGCTCAGGGCCACAAGAATAGCAGTTAATGAATTGGATTGAATTGAGTTGAAAGTGACCAGCAATCAGCTGAGATTAAATATAATACAGCTAAATGAATGGAATAAATAATAAAGGAAAGACTGTCTTAGTGCAATAACCTTATGAGGCAACTAGATGACTCAGTGAATAGAACACTGGGGCTGGAATCAGGATATACCTGAGTTCAAATCCAGTTTCAAACAATTACTAGCTTTGTGATCTTGGGCAAGTCACTTAACCTCCATTTGCCTTAATCCACCAGAGAAGGAAATGGCAAAGTATTCTAGTACCTTTGCCAAGAAAACCCCATGGACAATATTGTCATGTTCACAGAGTCACAAAAAGTCAAACACAAACAACAACAACAACAACAAACCCAAATCTTATTGAAAATTTCAGGTGCAAGGTAGATTTATTTGTATAACCTGGAATGAGTCCCTGTAAGCCTAAATTTCCTCATCTATTAAGTGGAGATAATAATATTTGTCCCAACTACCTCAAAATTCTGTTCCTGGGCTTAAATGAGATAAGGAATCTAATATACCTTTTAAAATGTAAAGTGCTATTTAACCATCAGGTGGTTCTGTTAACCACGATCTTGATCCTATTCAAGGATAAGAAGCAGATTCATGCTAGCAGTTATAGTATTTCTCCCCACTGATCAGAAGTGCTGAGCTCTCTGTGGTTTTCAGGGAGTGGTTGATCTTCTATCTCCCACTGCCAACTTTCTCTGAGTTGCCTTACTGATTCATTAGTCCAGGGATGGGTTTTGTTGTTGTTCAGTTGTGTTGGAATCTTCATGACCTTATTTGGAGTTTTCTTCGCAATGATACTACATTGGTTTGCCATTGCCTTCTTCAGTTCATTGTACAGATGAAGAAACTCAGACGAACAGACTTAAATAACATACCTAGGGTCATACAGTTAGTCAGTGTCTGAGACTGGATTTGAACTCAGGTCTTCCTGACTCCAGGACTGGCTCTCTATCCAATGCACCACCTAGCTGCCTTGGCAGGGGGAGAAGGAATTGTGTGTATTTAACCCATCAAAATAAACCGAGTTCCCATACTGCTAGCCAAATCCCACCTTCTCCCTGAATTCAATAAATTTCACTGAGCCCTGATTGCCTGACTTTGGCATAATGGATTCAACTCCCCACAGGAATGAACAGAACATGCTTTACTGTACATGGTGTTTTACTTTTGGCATAGAATCAATAAAAGTAATCAAACAATATATAATAAAACACCTGCTGTGTGACTACATGTCTGCAGTCACTCTCAACCCCAGAAAACCCTTAGGGAAGTGAATAGACAGGCCTCTGCAAACCCAAGTCCTTGGGAAACCACTGATGGGTTGGATCTGGTCCCTGAAAACTGTTCCTCCTTTTAATGGATAGAGGAGTGTAGGAAGCAAAACACAGTCCCCAGATGCTATGCACCTCCTGTTTCTAGGAGGGTCAGTCTTTTAAGTGAAAACTGGAATTGTAGACACACGATTCCTCCTGGTGACTTAGGGCATGGATTTGGGATTCAGAACCAACTGAAGATTTTGACAGCTAAGGCTTTTCTGTTCAGAGATTTCCACTTGCTTCTTGCCACAGCTAGTTCATCCTTCATGAAGCAGGGAACAGCAGGAAAGGGCAAGTCAGATGAGGAGAGAACCTCTGCTCCCATCATCTTCATGCTTCCTTTCTCCCACCTGTGATCTGAGGGGAAAGCTTCCAGGGACTAAGAGGCATGTTCCATCCCCTCTTGGTCTCTAAATAATTTTTTTTTTAAATTTCAGACTTGGACCAAAGTGTTAGATAAAGCAAGAGAGGGTGAAAACCATAACAGGGTTAGTTTTAAGAGAGAGGTTTGATTAAAAGGAGTCATTTTTTCAGGACAGTTAGGGGGCACAATAGATAAAATACTGGCCCTGGATTCAGGAGGACCTGAGTTCAAATCCAGCCTCAGACACTTGACACTTACTAGCTGTGTGACCCTTGGCAAGTCACTTAACCCTCATTGCCCCCCCCCCAAAAAAGAAAAGGAGTCATTTTTGTTGTTGTTGAGTTGTTTCAGTCATGTCCAACTCTCCATGACTCCATTTGGGGTTTCTTGATAAAGATACTGTAGTGGTTTGCCATTTCTCTCTTTAGTTCATTTTACAGATGAGAAAACTGAGGCAAAGAGGGTGAAGTGATTTGCCTTTGGTCACACAGCTAGACTCTGAGGCCAGATTTGAACTCAGGTCCTCTTGACGCTGGGGCAACTAGTTAGTGTAGAATGCTGGGCCTGGAGTCAGGACGACTTATTTTCCTGAGTTTCCTCATCTTTAAAATGAGCTGGAGAAGGAAATGGCAAACCACTCCAGTATCTCTTCCAAGAAAATCCCAAGGAGTCACAAAGAGTTGGACATGAATGAACAACTGGAATTATTATGTTGGGGAAACGAACTATAACAGTTCACTGTTATCTAATGTGGAAAGATACTGGTGACCGAATCATATTATTCTCTGGTCCCTTTCAAAAGAACTAAGTAAGTAGCCTTAAGGTATGGTATAATTTAGAGTTTCTTATTTTATTTTTCTATGTGACTGAGAAGTCTACCCTATAATATATATCTGTGGACAAACTGGGCCAAGTTGGCAAGTAAGTGAAGATTCGTCCAGGTGCCTTTTCACCTGCCTTTCTATTCTCTTCCTATTTCTAACCCCCAGAATCACAGAATTGCAATGCCAGATGGGACTTCAGAGATCAGTTGATCCAAATCCTTCATTTTGCAAGTGAGAAAAATGAGCCCTATAAAGGGGAAATGACTTACCAAACATCACACAATTCCCCTCTCCCCACTTCCTTCCAGGCAAACCCTGTTCTCTTGTTACCTCTTTAGCTGTCAAAAGTCCTCTATTGAGATGCCCTACCCAGGCAGGCCTGATCTCCCTCAAAGTTTCCCCTACCTGCAAATTACTTCTCTTTCTTTCCCATATTCAGCCTCCCGCAGATGCTCTCATATCTGTAGTTCAATTTTAGAGGCTCTCAGGAGACTGTTGGTGGGAAAGCTCTGATGCACACATTTGAGAAGTTTCTATTTCATAGCCTGTTGAATTCCTACCTGTTTTTCAAGACCCAACTCAAAATTTGACTGCTTGGTATAGATTTCCCTGACCCACCTATGGATAATAACTTTGCCCCCTCATATCACACAAAGCATTCTCTTCAACTTAATTAAATTCAGCAAGAGCGAACTGAGAACTTACTATCCCAGGCATTGGGGAGGGAGGGAGGGAGAGAAAGAGAGAGAGAGAGAGAGAGAGAGAGAGAGAGAGAGAGAGAGAGAGAGAGAGAGAGAGATAAGGATGAAAAGAGGGAGAGAGAGCCCCTGCCCTGAAGGAGCTTACATTTTTTCTGAGGAAAAAATGACAAATACACAATCTATAAAATATAGAGTAAATGCAAAGTAATGGGGAGGAGTGCTATTGGGAGAATCCAGAAGGAGCTCCTGTAGGAGTTGCCATTGAATCTATTCCCTGGAGGGAGCTAACAGTTCATAGATACAAAGACAAGGAGGGATAAGCAGCATTCTAGGCAGGTGATACAGCCTGTACAAAGACACAGAGGTGGAGAGTGGCTCTGTGCTAAAATGTAGAGTGTAAAGGGGAGGGATGTGCAATTGCTCTAAAAAGATAAGTGAAAGAGTGAAGGGTTTTAAATGTCAAACAGAGGAGTTTTCAGTTTATCCTTGAAACGACAAGGAGCCACTCAAGCTTCCTGGGAAGAGGAGCTACCAAAAAACCCTCATCTATGAGAAATCTTTCCCAACTCTTCTTAATTCTAGAGTCTTCCCTCAGTTAATTATTTTCTATTTATCCTGTATATAGTTTGTACATATTTCTTTGTTGTGTCTTCCATTAGATTGTAAGCTCCCTGAGGGCAAGCACTATCTATTGTTTCTTTTTGTATCCCCAGAGCTTAGCACAGTGCCTGAAACATAGTGGGCACTTAAAAATGTTTATTAATTGACCAACAGATGTGGTCAGATCTATTCTATAAGAATGCCAATTTGACAACTGAGTTGAAGATGGATTGATGAAGGGATAGGTGAAGAATAATGAGTAGGTTGTTTTTGTTGTTTGGGGTTTTTTTTGTGTTTTGTATTGTTTTGTGGGGCAATGAAGGTTAAGTGACTTGCCCAGGGTCACACAGCTAGTAAGTGTCAAGTGTCTGAGGCCAAATTTGAACTCAGGTCCTCCTGGATCCAGGGCCTGTGCTTTATCCAGTGGGCCACCCAGCTGCCCCCCTATTGTTTGTTTTTTATACAATAGTCTGAGGAGGTGAGGAGGGCCTAAACTAGTGTAATGGCAGGAGTGTTATAAGAGAATGGGTTGGATATGAAATATATTATAGAAGTGGAATAAACAAGACTTGGATATGAGAAGTAGATGATGAAGAGGAAAAATGAGTCAAGATTAGTCCAAGGTTGGGGCAGCTAGGAGGAGCAGTGGATAGAGCACTGGCCCTGGATTCAGGAGGACCTGAGTTCAAATCTGGTCTCAGACATTTGACACCTACTAGCTGTGTGACCCTGGGCAAGTCACTTAACCTTCATTGCTCCACAAACAACAATAACAACAACAAAAACCCCACAAAGTCCAAGGTTGTAAGCTTCGGTAAATGTAGGAATATGGCAGAAATAGAGAAATTAGGAAGAGGGGTAAATTTTTCCAGGAAATATAATGAGATTCTTTTTTGGATATTGTAAGTTTGAGATGCCTATATGGTAGAAGTTTCAGGAGCCAGTTGGTGTTTTGGGATCAGAGCTTCTGAGCAAACTGAGGTCTGAACATTTACATTTTGAAGTCATCTGCAAAGGAGACTGAAAAGGAATGGTCTAACAGGCAGAAGTAAAGCTAGCAGAGCTTGCTCTCCTAAGTGTTACAAAAACCTAGAGAAAGAAGAATGCCTTATTGTTTTTCAGTCACGTCCAATGCTTCATGACCCCATGTACCATACTGTCCACAAGTTTTTCTTGGCAAAGGTATTAGAATGGTTTGCCATTTCCTTCTCCAGTGTATTAAGGCAAACAGAGATTAAGTGACTTGCTCAAGGTTGCACAGCTGGTAAATGTCTGAGGCCAGATTTGAACTCAAGTCTTTTTGACTCAGGCCCAGCACTCTATCCGTTGAGCCATCTAGCTGCCCCAGAGAATGTCTAGAAGAAATAAATTGTTAGTAATATCAAGATGTATTAGGACCAAAAAAGGCCATTGGAGTTAGCACTTTGGACATCATTGGTAACTTTGGAGGGAATATTTCCTGTAAAGAGATGGGGTCAGGCAGAGGGACACACTTTATCTGAGGCTGGTACAGTTGTGGATAAAGCTGAGGTTATTTGAGGTTTAGAAGAAGAGATAAAATGGAATTCCTAACAAACTGCCTCAAATTTTCACTGTTATTTTATTTATTTATTTTCATTTCTTACTTTTAGAGACAATCAGGGTTAAGTGACTTGTCCAGGGTCACATAGCTAGTAAATGTCTGAAGTCAGATTTGAACTTGGTCCTCCTCACTCCAGGGCTGGTAGTCTATTCACTGCACCACCTAGCTGTCCCACTCTTTTTCTTTTTTTTTTTTTAAATAAGTCCTATATTTTCATCAATATATGGAGTTCATGGCATGGAACTTCTACCAATTCAGGTAATCTCCTTTGCAAGTTCTAGTCTTAAAGAATTGTCTAGAGAAGAGGTGGCTTGTGGCCATATGCAGCCCATAACACTTCTAAATGTGCTCAAATAAGATTAAGATATACTTAGGAAATAACAAAATAAATAAAAATACAATTAAAACAAATAATATATATAGTTTTCTTTTTTTTCCCAGGACAATGAGGGTTAAGTGACTTGCTCAGGGTCACACAGCTAGTAAGTGTCAAGTGTCTGAGGCCGGATTTGAACTCGGGTCCTCCTGAATCCAAGGCTGGTGCTTTATCTACTGTACCACCTAGCTGCTCCAATATATATAGTTTTTTAAGGCAGTACGTGGGGCAGCTAGGTGGTACAGTAAATACAACTCCAGGCCTGAAGTTGAGAAGACTCATCTTCCTGACTGAGTTAAGATTCAGCCTCAGATACTTACTAGCTGTGTCACCCTGGACAAGTCACTATACCCTATTTGCCTCAGTTTCCTCATTTACAAAATAAATTGGAGAAGGAAATGGCAAACTACTCCAGTATCTCTTCCAAGAAGACCCCAAATGGTGTCATGAAGAGTCAGACACAACTGAACAACAAAAACAAGAAAGTTTTTATGCAGCCAGGGATCCTTATGAATGGTTTAGTGATCCCCATTTCCATTTGCCACCCTTGGGTTTGCCATCACTGCATTAGAACACTGAGCTGTTGGATGACTTACCCAGGGTCACACAAACAGTATATACCAGAAGTAGGTATTTGTACTTCCTAGGTCTGAGGCCAGTTCTCTATCCTCTACAGGTGGGAAGCATTACATGTGCTGATAGGCTCAGTTGATATATTAGTTAGTTTTCTGAAATTGCTCTTTTTTTGTTCTTTTGTCCCTTGATTTTCTTTATTCTTTTGTTGTAAGGAATTGCTTTCTGGAAAGGGGAGCTAGGAGGAATAGATTGAGAAGTGAAGGTCATGTATAAAAACAAAAGAGTAATAAAATGAATAAAAGCTAATATCAATAAAAAGCTGTCTAGGGTCCTGCCCTTTTCTGGGTGGTACCATGCCCATGAAAATCACCTCCCTTCCTTATTCTGCATTGCTAGTAATAGGCTAACCAATAGAGCCCCACTCTCTGTGCTTGCTAAAAAGCAAGGTTCTTACAAGTGCTGTGAAAAACAGCCCAGACCCTTAGCACTAGATCAAAGATACTTGAATACATTTCAAACATAATGAGTATGCAACCTTTAAAGATGAGTCTCATAAGAATCTTTGGAAAGAAACAAAACAAATGATCCAGCCTTTGGATCTTGCCTTTCAGTGGTAGAAATGGATTCCCAGGTGCTTTCCCAAAATTACAAATTCAGGTATAAATTAAAATGAATTATTGGGTTATTTCATGTGAAGTGCAATCATTAATATTAAGCAGGGAAATATTTTACCTTTGACTGATTTGACACAAGGGTTCCATTCTTCCTCACATTTTCCCAGCAGACAAGACCCTCCAGATGTTATCTTGTCCTTCCTTCTGCTTAAAAAAAAAGTATTTTCCAACCTATTAGGGTTGCCTCTATGTTGTGTGGCTTGGAGGTTGGCAACAGATTCTCTCAACTCAAAATATTTCCCATTAGCTTGTCTTAATACCTGAAACTCCACCATATCTCCTCCAAAAGTCTATTTTCCAGACAATGCATCCTCATTTCTTTCAAATAGTCTCCTCAAATATCATGAACATATACCCAACACCAGCTACCTTCCCTGACTTCTTGTCCCTTCTGATTTTTCAAAGAGGAAGCTTTGGGGTAGTGGAAAGAGTACCTGAGTTAGAAGATGTAGATTAGATCCTGACTCAACTGCTTAGTAGCTATATGACCTTGGATGAGTCTTTTAATTTAGACAGTGCAGGACAGATGGGAAGAGGTTGGCGTAGGGGAGGGTGCCCCTCTAGAAATACCAGGTTCATTTTATTTCATTAGTCTGAACCCTTAGGATTTACCATAATGCTTAAAAGCTTTTATCTGTCCCTTGGGTGAAAGTGGAACTAACCAGGATATTGGAAGATTGCTGCTCCAGTTATGCTGCTTCTTTCTCTTCCAAGGTGAGGGAATTAAAAGGGCAAGTGGTATTGGGAATTGAATGAATCACACTGAATTCATCTTGTGCCTCAGTTCTGGAGCTAGCTCAGTTCCCTTTCTATTCAATTATTAGTCCAGTCAAATTTCTGTCTTGTGAGAAAATTTTATTCAATTGTGGGAATTGAGAGAAAACTTTATTGGATTGTTTGAACCTAGGCCTGCATGGCTGGGAAGCTAGACCACCTCTCCTGGCTGTTTAGAGACTTGTAACTAAGTACCTAGATTATGCGGGCCAGAAGCCCAATCATATCTGTAGACTGATGCAAGGTATTTTATCACAATTATACATCTCAAGCAACCATATGTTTTATCTGAAAACTGGCCCAATATCAGTTAATCAGTTATTGTTTCCATGTTCCTTTGATTGAATATAAACACTTGTGGGGAGTGGGAACCCTCTTTTTCTGATTTCAGGAAATTGCACCTCTTCACTCTCCCACTCCCAACTTGGAAAGTCCCTAATCTTTCCTCCAATAAGATATCAGATTACCTATTTTTGTATCCTGGTTAACTATTTTCTTTTAATTAATTGATCTTATTTGACTAATTGTTTTTAATGTGTAGATATATCTGTCACCCTCAGATTCCAGTGCCAAAGCTGAGGAGGCTTGATCCTGATTTGTTATGCAATTGGCATTCAGTGCTTAACAATTCAATAGGCTTGGAAACTCAAACTTTTATTTCCCCACTTATTTCATCTGTTACCCACCACAAAAGGTAATCCAAACATCATGGTGGTCCTATGAAGCTGGGCATATATAAAAGGCCCCTGGATTGGGGAGGAAGATAGGACTCAAAAGGAGATAGTTTTCATTGTTTTGGGACTACTGTGAGTTCTTTATGTGTATTCCACGTTTTCTGAGGACTGAAATAATATAAAGGTTGTCCTTTACTTGATGTGCCTTTTTACCTTTAGTGCTTTCACAGAAGCTGGAGATCCTTTTACCCACTTCAGTAGGAATGAGCTAGATTCTGATAATAGCCACAGGGAACTCTGGGTGGGAGCATTTTTGAGACGGAGTGACTGCCCCCCAAGATTGATCCTGGTTAATATAAGTCCAGAGCATGGGGTACTGGACTACAGGGTACAATAAAGTAAGCTAGCCAGCTTCCAAACAAGGTTCTTCTCATAGGGAACCACCTGCCTTCTCCTGACCTACCCTTCTAGAATCATAGAATCTCAGAATTTGCAGGAACACCAAACATCATCATCTAGTTCAACAAATCTAGAAACAGGAATTTTCTGGTCTGTGCCACCTGCAACAAGTGACCATCCCAGCTTTGCTTGAAGACTTTCAGTAATGGAGAACATCCTGCATTGGGAGGTGACCCATTCAGCTTTGGGATCACTTTAATTGTTAGGAAGTTTTCCTGGCATTGAGTTAAAATATGCCTTTCTGTAAATTCTGTTCATTGTCCCTAGTTCTGCACTCTTAGGATGAGCAAAACAAACTGAATTCTTTTTCTACACAATAGTGCTAGAAAATTTAAAATAGCCACCGTGTCTCTTTCTCTCTCCCAACCTTTTCTTCTCTATGCTAAACATCCTCAATTCCTTCTACTGATCTTATACAGTAAGAATGATGTCTTGGCCACTCACTATCCCATTCATTAAATTCAATTCTCTTTAGACTTTCATTATTCTTCCTAAAAATTGGTGTCCAGAACTATATGAAGTCTGACCAGTGACTTACTATATTAAGGGGGTTGCTGTTCAGTCATTCCTGATTCTTTGTGACCCCATTTGAGGTTTTCTTGGCAAAGATACTGGAGTGGTTTGCCATTTCCTTCTCCAGCTCATTTTAGAGATGAGGAAACTGAAACAAACAGGGTTAAGTGATCTGTCCAGGATCACAAAGCTTGCAAGTATCTGAGGCTAGATTTGAATTCGGGGAGATAGTGTTTCTGATAAAGGCCTCATATCTAAAAATATATAGAGAACTAAATCAAATATATAAGAATACAAGTCATTGCCCAATGGAGAAATGGTCAAAGGACATGAACAGGCAGTTTTCAGATGATGAAATTAAAGCTATTTATAACCATATAAAATGTTCTCAATCACTACTGATTAGAGAAATGAAAATTAAATTAAAACTACTCTAAGGTACCACCTCATACCTATCTAATTGACTAAGATGACAAAAAAGGAAAATGATAAATGTTGGAGAAGATGTGGGGATAGGGGATAATGTAACACTAACACATTGTTGGTGGAGTTATGAACTGATCCAACCATTATGGAGAATAATTTAGAACAATGCCCAAAAGGCTTTAAAATTGAGCATACCAGGGGGCAGCCAGGTGTTGCAGTGGATAAAACACCGGCTCTGGATTCAGGAGGACCTGAGTTCAAATCTGGCCTCAGACACTTGACACTTATTAGCTGTGTGGCCCTGGGCAAGTCACTTAACCCCCATTGCCCTGCAAAAAAAAACAAAAACAAAAACAAAAACAAAAGTGATCATACCCTTTGACCCAGCAATACTACTAGTAGGTCTATATCCTAAAGAAATCATAAAAAAGGGAAAAGGACTCACATGTACAAAAGTATTTATAGCTGCTTTTTTGTGGTAGCAAAGAATTATAAATTGAGGGGATACCCATTAATTGGGGAATGGCTAAACAAGTTGTGGTCTATGAATGTAATGGAATACTATTGTGATATTAAGAAATGATAAGCAGATAGATTTCAGAAAAACCTGGAAAGACTTACATGAATTGATGCTGAGTGAAATGAGCCACAGGGAACTCTGGGTGGGAGCATTTTTGAGAGGGAGTGACTGCCCCCCAAGGGAATATTATACGCAGTATCAACAACATTGTGTGATGATCGACTATGATCGACTTAATTCTTCTCAGCAATACAATGATCCAAGATAATGCCAAAAGACTTATGGTAGAAAAGACTCTCCACATTCAGAAAAAGGATTGTGGAGTCTGAATGCAGACTGAAGCATACTATTTTCACTTTTGTTGTTGCTTTTTTTGTTATTGTTCTTGTTTATTCTTTCTTCTGCTTTTTCCCTTTTGTTCTGATTAGTGTGGAAATATGTTTAACATGATTGTAATGTATAACCTATATCAAATTGCTTGCTGGCCTCCAGAGCGGGGGAGGGAGGGGAGGGGGGAAGAAAAATTTGGAACTCAAAAAATTTCTTTACATGTAATTGAGAAAAATTAAAAATAAAAATAAAATAGAAAACAGAGCTACAACAACAACAAAGAGAAATATAGAATAATGGGACATCCAGGTGGCACATTAGATAGAGTGCCAAGCCTGAAGTCAGGAAGACTCATCTTCATGAGTTCAATCTGGCCTCAAACACTTAATAGTCCTGGGCAAGTCACTTTACCCTGTCTGCTTCAGTTTCCTCATCTGTAAAATGAGCTGGAAAAGGAAATGTCAAACCACTGCAATGTCTTTGCCAAGAAAACCTCAAATGGGGTCACAAAGAATCAGACGTGACTGAAACAACTCAGCAGCAACAATGGAATAAGACTGTTCTGCAAGAGACAACAAATAACATTCCAGGGAAGTATGAGAAGACATATGGATTGATTTCAAATGAAGTAATCATAATCAGGAAAAATATATATATATATATACAACTACAACAACATAAATTGAAAGAATTTGGAGACGCACACATACAGAATGCATACACATACAGAATCATAATTATAATAACCAAGTTTGGCCTTGGAATAGGGTTGAGAAAATTCATCCCCTTCCCTTTTTATAGGGAAAGGAGGGAGGACTATGTAATTTGCATAATGTATACAGTCAGAAGGTTGGTTTTAATAAACTTTTTTTCTCTTTTTAATTTTTGCGAAGAGAGAAGAAATGTATTTGGAAATAAAGGTGATATAAAAGCAAAAGGCGTCCATAATTTTTTAAAAATAAAGAAAAGAGGCATATATAGAACAGGGGCTATGTCTTATTCGTGCATTTATATCCATCTCCACACTCCAGGAATAGCATAATGAATTGCACATAGCAGGTATTTAATAAAGGGTAAATGAATGAATTAATGATGAATGAAGGAACTCAGTACTAAGTAAGCAATCTCTATCTTCCTTAACTCCATCTCTGCTTGGCCCACCCCCACTTCCTTTCTCTAACCTGAGGCATCCTGAGACTTGCCTGAAGAGACAGCTGTGTTAACAGCTGGTGGGAAATTTTCTAGTCTCCCAAGGTGTACTTAGGCCTGGTGTTTGGCTCCTGATACAAACAAGGCAGATGCTAAACTTTTTTTCATCCCATCTCCTCCCATCTCTTCAAGAATCTGACTCAATCCAGCATTCTCTCTCTCCTTTCCCCTCACCTTCTCTTTCCTACCCCCTCACCTGTTCTACCCCCTCCTCTCCTCTCCTTTCCTCACCTCTCTTCTCCCTAACTTTTACACATCTCTAATCTTTCCCCTCTGCTTGCATTCCTACTTTCCTTCATCTGTAAAATAAATAAATAAACAAAACAATCCTCGCCAAAATATAAAATCAAAACATGTTTCTTGCTTAAAGTATTATCCTATCTTTCACCTCTTTGCAGTTAAACTTTTAAAAAGGATAATCTATACTCACAGACTTCACTTTCTCTCACCACCCATGTTCCCCTCAGTCCTTGCAATCTGGCTTCTGTCTTCACGAGACTACCGAAACTGCTCTAGCAAGTTCAACAGATTCTCATTGAAAATCCAGTGGTCTTTTTCTTAGTTCTTCTGCTCCAAAAACTTTCTGCAGCATTTAACACTGTTGACTACACCCTTCTTGAGGTTCCTTCCCCACTTGATCTGTGACATTCCTCCTTCCTTGTTCTCTTCCAACCTGTCTATCTGATTCTTCTTAGCCTCCTTTTTTGGATCAACTTCCCTTGAATGTTCCTCAAATCATTGTCATCATTTCCCTCTCTTCTTTCACTTTGTGCCTTTTCCATCTCATCCAATATCAAAGACTCATTTATCACCTCTGTAGATGACTCCTAAATGTAGATGAAAGTAGGAATATGATTGTAGATAAAGAGACGTCGTTTGATATTGGGCTAGAAGCAATGGTATTTGGAGACAACCCCTCCTGCCCTCAACATGCAGACCTCCCTCCCACTCCCCCCACACACACCTACCTGTAGGCTCACCTCCTTATTAACTTTTCGCCAGGTTCAAGGAAGTATAGTGGACATTCTTCGGAATATACTCAAAAAATTACCAAAATTAAAGTCTGTCTGTCTGCTTCTCTCTCTCTCTCTCTCTCTCTCTCTCTCTCTCTCTCTCTCTCTCTCTCTCTCTCTCTCTCTTTCTCTCTCTTTCTCTCTGTCTCTGTCTCCTCTCTCTTCCCTTATTCCCTGTCATCCCCTTCCCTTTCTCTCCATAATTAATTTAAGCCCCTATTTCCTCTGATGGATTGGCTTTCTCTCTCAATCTTATACCTACAAATTTGTAGGATTAATGCTAATGATCATGTAGTTAATTAGTAGTGTCAAATACATTTTAAAAATGCAAATAGAGATTAAAACAATGTATAGTGGGCTGTAAAAAAAAACTATTGTACTTAGGTTTGAATTTTTCTTCTTCATATCCTTCCTCCCACTTGGTCAGAAGAAAAAAGCAGAAAGAACAGATGGGGATTTAAACTCTGAGCAGGACTTTCCCCAGCATTGTGCTCAGGGAAAACAAGGAGAAATAAGCTATGAGCTGTATGTGGCTCACTCTCATCAACTGCTATAACTTACTTACCCTGATGTAATCTTGGCTGCAATCCCCCTGGGCTCGACTGCTGTTTGCACAGTACGTAAGTCTGTTTTTCTCTTACTCTCCTTTTCCCTTCTCTGTGTGCTCTATACAGAGACTTCAGGTTTTTCTCTGTATCCCTTGCTTTCCATCACAGGGGCAGTATTCCATTCCCTTACTCTCTGCAGCCTTGCCAGGAGAAGTAGGAACGCAGATGTTTCTTGAAATCCTTCTTCCCTTCCATATGTACCCATGAAGGGGCAGCTAGGTGGTGCAGTGGATAAAGCCCTGGCCCTAAAGAGAACCTGAGTTCAAATCTCACCTCACATACTCACTAGCTGTGTGACCCTGGGCAAGACACAACCACAATTGCTTCAAAATATCCAGAGCCATTTCTAGTCATCCTGATATATGTCTTGCCACTGTACCCAGATGGCTCTGAAGAAGAGAGTGAGGTTGGTGACTTTGCACCGCCCTCCGTCATTTAAATCCAATTCACTGCAAATTATGACATGACTTCACAATGTCCTCTTTGAGAAAGAAGGCCCCACCACCACCACCACCACCAACAACAACAACAATAACATTTGTCCATGTTTCTTCTACTTTCCTACTTAGTCAACACCTGGATGTCCCATCAAGCCTCAAAACTTAACATGTTTAAAGCTAAATTCATCATCTTCCCCTCTAAATTTGTCTTTCCCTATATCTATGTGAATGACATCACTATCCATTCAGTCACCAAGGCTTAAAACTTTGTATGTAGTTATCCCTGACTTAATTTTTCCTTCATTCTCCATATCTAATCAGTTACCAAGCTCTAATATCTTTTATCCTTTTCTTCCTCCCTACTCGTAGTTCCTCAATCCTCATTCAGGCTTTTATTTCCTCTCACCTGGATTACTGAAACAGTCTCTAACTCTCTGTTTTCTTATTCCAATCAATCCTTCATATAGCTGTCAAAATGGAGATTGATCTTATTTCCCCTCTCCTGTTCAAAGGTATTCAGGGACTCCTCATTAGCAACCAAATAAAATACAAGTACCTTAGCTTAGTATTTAGGATCGTCACAAATCTGATTAGAGTTCATCTTTCTAGCCTTCTTTCATATTACTTCTCACACACTCATAGTCCAGCTAAAATTGCCTACTAGCCATTTGTGACGCTTTTCTGTCATCTTTAGCCTCCATGAATTCACCAGGCTTCTTCATCTCTTCCTGTAGGAATCCTTATCTTCCTTCAAGGCTTAGCTCAAGTACCACCCCCTCCATGAAGCCTCCCCAGTCCCTCCTAACATTATCCTAGATCACTTTGTTCAGGATCTTTCTTTTGCTTCATCACCCTCTACCTTAATTGAATACATGCTATTTTCCCCTTGTAATGATATTACCAACAACTCACATTCACATGTAAAGAAGATTTGTTTAGCAACTTTGTCACAAACCATTTAAGTTTATGGTGCAAGTATTATTATCTCCATTTACAGAAGAAATTGAAGCTCCATCTAAGTAAGCTTTTTGAGGGCAAGGGCTGTGTGTGTGTGTGTGTGTGTGTGTGTGTGTGTGTGTGTGTGTGCACATGTATGTGTTTGATAACTTTGGTTTCCAGTGCCTAGCATGACCAAAGAGACACACCAAGATTCTGGAATATTGTTATTCTGAGGAACTCCCCATCCTTCCAGTTTAAGTCACCATAGATCCATCACTGAGTAAATAAGTTCTAGAAAGTTGCCCAAGACACATAGAGATCAAGTGGGTTAAATGACTTATCCAGGGCCACACATCTAGTAAATTTCCAGGGAGGGATTTGCAGCCAGGTCTTCCTGACCCCCAAGCCTGGCACTCTACCCTCTATGACACTTGGGCCTCCATATGTTCAATAGTTGTTGTTCAGTCGTTTTTCATTCATGATTAACTCTTTGTTACCCCATTTGGGACTTTCTTGGCAGAAATATTAGAATGGTTTGTTATTTCCTTTCCAGTTCATTTTACAGATGAGGGACTGAGGCAAACAGGGTTTGGTGACTTGCCCAGGGTAACCCAACTCATAAGAGTCTGTCGTCAGATTTGAAGTCAGGAAAATGAGATTTTCCAACTCCAGGCCTGGCACCACGTGATGTAGCTGCCCCCATATCCTCTATTAATTTGTTTAATTTATTGGAATTTGAAAGGATTTGCTGATATTTGCATTAAAAGTGCAACAACAAAACTTGACACTAAAATACACTTAAAGTGAAAATTGGAACATAAGATCCCAAAGGCTCAGGAATTTAAACTACTGATGGTCTACAGGGTATGGGGGATGGGATAGTGGAATGGGAGAAAGGGAGGTGAGAGAAAAATCAAGCACAGGTACTGGATAATCTTACCATCTTATTTCTGCTTCAGTTCTGCATCACCAACTGCCTTAAAGATATCTCAACCTAGATTTCCCCTAGACATTTCAAACTCAGTATGTCCAACAGAGAACTTATTATCTTTCCCCCTAAACCCACTCCTCCTCCTAATTCACTTATTTTTGTTGAGTGTAACATCATTCTTTCAGTCACCCAGGTGTACAATCTAGGAGTCAGCTTCAACACTTCAATTTCATTTACCTCCCCATATCCAATCTGTTACCAAGAGTTATTGATTCCACCTCCTCAATATCTTATATGTCTATTTCCTCTCTACTCCTATCACAGCCATCCCAGTCCAGGGCCTTATCACCTCTTACCTAGACCAGGCCTTCTTAAACATTTTCCACTTGTGACCCCTTTTTCCTCAACAAATTTTTATGTGACCCCAGGCATATAGGTAAATAAAATAGGTATACATAACCTTTTAACGTTTAATGACCCCCCCATTCAGTTACACTACCCACAGTTTAAGAAGCTTTGGCCTAGACTATTCTAAAAGCTTTCTAATTTGTCTCCTACCATCCCTTATCTCTCCATTCTCTTATTCATCCTCCACCTAGATGGCAAATAGATATGCCTAAAGTATAGATCTTCCTTTGTCATTTATTTGCTCAAGAAGCTTTGGTGGTTCCCTAATGCCTTGAAGTTAAAACGTAAGTTCCTCTGTTTGGTACTTAAAGTCTTTCATAATCTGACTCTTCCCGATTTATCAAAGTTGATAACACATTACTCCGTCTTGTATACCCCTTACAAGGTATACCCATTGTGTATACTGGCAGGCTTGCTGTTCCCTGAACAGGAAATTCAGTCTTTTTTTCTCCATGACTTGGCACTCACTATGTCCCCTATATCCACAGTGCTTCCCTTCCCTCCCTCTTTCTTTTGGTAACTCTAATTTCAAGACTCAGATCATATGCTATCACCTTTAAGAGACCTTTCCTGATTTCCTGATTTCCCTAGTTTTGCAGAAGCTTAGAAATCAATCAATAAACATTTACTAAGCACCTACTATGTGCCAGGCTATGTGCTAAGTTCTGGGGATACAAAAAGAGTCAAAAAATGTTTGCTCTCAAAGAGCTTGCATTCTAAAGGGAAACAACATTCAAACAAATATATACAAATAAGCTGTGCATAGAACAAAGAGGAATCTTTTTGCATGTATACCATTTGGGGGGGTACATTATGAATATGCTGCCTTCCCTACTAAATTGGAAGATCCTTGAGGGTGGTGACAATCCCCTTTTGTATTTGTCTTTGATCTCCCCATTTCCCTTAATATGGGTGCCTTCCCTCTCTTGATTATCTCTAATTCATCCTGTATATAACTTGTGTGTGCATAATTGTTTGCATGTCATCTCCCCCATTAGATTATGGGCTTCTTGAGGGCAGGGGACTCTCTTTTGCCTCATTTTGTATCTCCAGAGGTTAGTACAGTGCCTGGCACGAAACTGTAAATGTTTAATGCTGTGTTTAACTTAGTAAATGTTTAATGACTGAATAGTTAACTGTATCACTGGGGGTAGCACAGCAGTATAGTATATAGTTGGAACTTAATAAAGGCTGACTGATTGATGGGTCTAGTCTATATCAGTTCACCCTAATAGAACTGGAAGATTGAAGCACTACTTTTTATATATCCTGTAAGACTTGCAGTCCTTGGGGGCAGAGGTTCCTCTGACTTACAGGGCTGGGTTATCATTTCCATTTTTGTCTCCCACTCAGAAAACAAAAGAAAACATAAGAACAGAATGACCCAATACACTTAGAATGACTCCTCACTTAACAACATTGGTAAGTTCACAGTTTTAGGGAAAAAAGGATTTATTTTAAAGAGGAGAATAATGAAATAGATACTTTTTAATTAATCACAGAGGAAAAAGTTTGTGGCTACTATTGTCAACATTGGGTTCAGTGAGAGGAAGCTTTACATTACAGTGTAAAGAACTGCACTTAGTGATACCTGTGTGACCTTGTGCAGGTCATTCCCCCCCACTCTGGGCTTAAGTTTTCTCCTCTGTAAAATGAGGGGGTTGGACCAGTCACTTGATCTCTAAGACTATTTCCTGTTCTAAATCCTATATTCTGAATTTGTTACAATGATAGAGTCTGCGGTGTCTGCCATATGGTAGTCATTTAATAAATATTTACTGATTCATTAAATATTATCTAACCATGTCACCTAGAAATGTAGAATCTCCTACCTTTAGACCATTTCAGTCATGAATGAATAAAAAAAAGCCTTTATTAAACACCTACAATGTACCAAACACTATGCTAGGACTTGGGAATACAAATACAAGAGAGACAGTCTCTTCCCCAAAAAGCTTACATTTTAATAGGAGAAGACAATATGTAATGGAGGAATGGTAGCCAGGAAAGAATTTTGGTCTGGTGAATCACAAGGGATGGTGAGTAACTAGTTGAGCTGATGGAGTCATGAGATGACTCAACACAGCTGAGGGTTTCTAATGTGCCAAGAGTTGTGGTTCATATTCCTTCCAATCTCAGATACTTTGTTAGTTTGCTTTCACTGCCATCCACATTCTTTATCTTTTCAGCTTTAGGACTTTTTTCCCCTACAAATCACCTCAACCTCTTGAGATAATGAAATCAAAACAATTAATTAGTAAAAGCACATTTATGTCAAGGAAATAAATCAGCAGCAAATAATCTCAACACCTATGATCCAAGCAAGCCACCTTGTCTCATTGCCCAATCTACCAAGGGCAGAAGATTGTAAGTATAAGCCATAGGAATCCCTTGGTCTGGCCCTGACACCAAGGATAATCTAGAGAAACTAGAAATTTTAGGAGAGCTACTTGCCCACCAATGTAGGATTAATGAATTTTCAGAATTGGAAATTCTATCTGTATGGCTTGAGCAATTCATTTCTTCATGCTGAGTCTCAGTTTCCTTTTTTGTAAAAATGAGAAGCTAGAACTAGATAGGCTCATAAATCTCAATCTGAAAATGACTTTAAAAGGCCATCTAGTGCAACCCTAAAGTCTAAAAGCCAGGTATCAGTGGGAATGATGAATTCTCACAGTGCTATTGTAATATTGTTCATCTTTCATTTTCAAAGAGGACCAATGACACTAGAGGTGATGACTTGCATGGTGATTGGATTTAAGTGACTCAGACTTGCACAAAGTCATCAGCCTCACTCTCTCTTAGAGATTGACTGAAGTCTAGTGGCAAGACATAAGTCAAGATGACTGGCCATGGCCCGGGATGCAGTGAATGACCTTGACATCTTTAATTTCTGACCAAACGCTCCACAAAACCTGGTTTAGCTGCCTTCATGGCCATTGGAACAAATTGTTCTCATCTGCCCATTCTGCAGGGGAAAGTCTTCATACATTTTGGGTAGACATCCCCTAATTCACCAACAGGTTTGAGATCCCTTTGTTGCCTTCAAACTGGTTTAGCTTATCTGAAATAGTTTACTGGGGTGTGGTTGCTGTGCATGCTACAGCTTCTTGGAGCCAAAGGTGAGCATTGGGTGAAGGTGGATACCAAAGGTGGATGTGCAGCTCTGAAAAGGGCATGGCAAGCCCTCATACAAGAGGTGCTAATTCTCCTGTAATACCCCATGCACTCCAATGCAACTACATCCATATTCAAAGAGAAGGATTTCAATAGGCAAAGATGAAGTGAATTCTAGATGAGGAAATTGTTTCTCTAGGGCACAAAGGTAATAAGTAGAGGAACAGAGATTTGAACCCAGGTCCTTTGACTTCACTTCTTTCCACTATACCACACTGCTTCTGGCTCTATAATTATGATATAGATATTCACAATATGTTCTAGTTAATCAATGTAAAAGTGTCTATTTTGGTACCTTCCCAGTAGGTTGATACCCCAGTATGCATTATTCCAAACAATGCTTAATGCCCCCAGAAGATGCAGACTCTGGATGAGCAGGGATTTTGAAAGAGTCAGTCAACAAATAATTTATTAAGTGCTTACCATGTGCCATGAGTTGTGTTAAGCACCAGGGATATAAATAAAGGCAAACAGGTCCCTAACCTCAAGGAATTCACAGTCTAATGGGAAGGGGGAACCATATGTAAATACATAATTAGGAGCATACAGGATATACACAGAGTCCATGGAAGAGGATCTGAGTGGGAGTGGAACTAGGAAAAAAGGAGAGATAGAAAGAAGGAAATAACATGGTTGAGGCCATACATACCTTGCCTTTATGTACCCTTACACTCAGGTTCCCTTTAGCATGACTTAGTTTCATAGGAAGTACCCCAAAATGTCTTGGACATGTTGAAATTTCTTCTCTTCTCTGACTGGGGTTGGCCACTGAGTATGGATAAAATTGTACTTCTTTAGCACTGTGAGGACTTAGCATCCCAGCTTAAGGATAAATAGGACATAAGGATAAGTCCCAGGACAAGTCCCAGGACAAGTAGGACAGAATTAAGAGAGGGAAGGCACAAGAAGAAGAATATCCAGACTTTGATCCAGACCTTGAGTGGATCAAACCTGCAGATGATACTTGGGGAGTTTCTGGGTTGAGCCAAATACTTGAAAAATTTACGTCTCCAAAAACCTTGGTAGTATATGGTGCATGCGGTCTCAACAATATTAATCCCTTGCCTCTTTCCTTCTCCTTCTCTGGGCTACTTATTAGTAAGCCCAGAGTCTATATTAGTTGAATCCCATCTTCTACAGGATTTCCCAACCCCTTTTAATTCTAATGCTTTCCCTCTTTTAGTTATGTCCTATTTAGCTTCCATGTAGCTTGTTTGCATACATTTGTTGGGTCCTTTAGATTGTGAGCTCCTTGATAGCAGGGACTTACTTTTGCCTTTTTAAAAATCCCCATCAATTAGCACAGTGCCTGGCACATAGCAGTCACTTAATAAATGTTTATTGACAGACTTATTGTACACCAAGACTACTGGGAGGAAAGGACAAATGAAGGTCAACATATTGACAAGGTTCCAAAATGCCTCCTTTAACATTGATGAGCTTGAATATCTTGCTGAGCACTTAATCCAGAATAATGGACAAAGAAAAGACCATATAATTCTCTACCTCATTTTAGAGAGAAAGAAACTGAAGCCCCCAAAAGGAAAATGACTTGCCCAAGGTCATGTAGGTAGTTAGTACTAGAACTCTGGTCTCCTGACTCCCAGTCCAGTTTTGTTTTGCCTCTTTTGTATCACCAGGGGAGCACATAGTAGGCACTTAATAAGTATCTATTGGTTGATTGATCTTTTCCTTAAGTCATAGAATAGAACTATTACTCATGCCTAATTGCTTTGGAATCATCCATATATATATATATATATATATATATATATATATATATATATATATATATATATATATATATATATATATATATATATATATATATATATATACACACACACACACACATATATATACATATACATATATATGTGTGTATATGTGCATATGTATATGTTTATATATACATATGTGCATATATGTGTATATACATATACACACATGTATACACACATATATGTATATATATTTACAATTGGTAGATGATAGACATAGATACCTCTCTTGCTATGCAATGGAAATAACTTGCACTAAAAGCAAGTTTTGATGGTGTATATACACTTGAATCAATCAGTCACCTGATTAGCAAATGCCTTCCATGTGGCTCTATAAAGCCTATCTGGTTTTTGCACCACCAGTGCAAGTTGAGCCTCTCTTCCCTAAGCTTGATCAGTCCTCAGCTTCTTCTATGAGAGGAAGAATATAAAAGCCTTCCTGTCTGAGGCTGATTTTGCTTCGGTTTCAAAGTTCTATCATGTCTGTCTGGCACATCCCTTCTATTTCTGCTCTCCTGACTGCTTGCCAGGCCTTGATTCACTTCTCTGTCTTGGCCCCCAGTTTCTGTGTGAACCCCTGAGTTCCCAACTGCTTATCTGGCTTTGACTCACTGCCTCCTGTTAACTCCCATCTTCAGATACTCCTTGACTCCTAAAGGCCTGACCTGTATCTGGGTTGTGTCTTCTGCAGATTTCCAGGGTCCTGACTGCTCACTCACCTTTAGCTTCCTTTGCATTGGCCACCATGTCCATCTGGATCCTTTGCTCAGCTTCACCCTGAATATTGCCTTCAGACTTGTCCTTGGCTCTATCAGTATTCTAGGAAAATTAGGAGACCACAGTTCTAATCCTGGCTCCATCATGAACTGTCAAAATGTGATCTCAGACATGTTGCCTTCCTCATATGTCAAACAAGGGATTTGAACCTACTAATGTCTAAGGTTCCTTCCAACTCTAAAATTCTGGGATCCTTTCACATATAGTATGCCAGATCAGTTCACCAACCAGGCACTCCCTGAAGAACAGAACATGACCTCCTTGTCCATTGCCTTTTAGTATTTATTTTCTCCTGAGCAGAGGTGGACATTCTTTTCCCATCTCAAGTGGAAAAGAGAATGACTCCTTCACCATCACTCCCCTGCAAGAAGGAAATAGATTGACACCACATCCCAATCACTCCCAGTCTATAACCTTACCTTAATGTATTGGCTGTACTTCATGATGCTACTCCAGACTTGGTTGAGCTTCCCTTGTTCTTGCTGTTCAGTGGCCATGATTCATGGGGATATGAGAATTTTATGAGCCTGTGATAAAAGAGTAATCATTTGGGCCGAGTACTTGACAAGAGATTATAGAGACTCGGATGCTGAACTGAGTTACTATGCCTTCCCAGGGCTGCTTACACAAGTGGAAATATAGACCCACGCAGGAAAAGGATATGACTTAGCTACCTTTGTTGTTTGTTTTTTTTTAAAGAGAGAGAAGAAAAAAGTGAACATGCAGGACAGAAAGGGAGCAGAATGTCCCTAACATTCTTTTTTTTTTTTTTTTTTAGTGAGGCAATTGGGGTTAAGTGACTTGCCCAAGGATACACAGCTAGTAAATGTTAAGTGTCTGAGGCCAGATTTGAACTCAGGTACTCCTGACTCCAGGGCCGGTGCTCTATCCACTACGCCACCTAGCTGCCCCCCTAACATTCTTCTCTTGAAGTAAAGATCCTGTTGCAAAAGAGAGTAGAACACATAAACTGTCCTTCTCTGACCCTTACAGTTATTCCGAAGCTTGATCCAACACATGTCTAAGGGGCAAAATAAAATACTGACACATTTCCAGTAAGGAACATATGTATTGAGTTGGGAGTCATTGTAGGACAATAGGAACTTTATACTAACAACCAGGATAATGGATGGATTGTGTCTCTTCCATCAAATTGGTAGGTTCGTGAGGTCTAAGACCATCTCCTTTATGAGGGAGTTCCCTGAGGGTGGAAACCTTCTCCAATATGAAGACTGTATTCCCCTTATAAGTCTTGGCATTCTACAAAGGCTAATACTGGGTATCTTTGCTTCTCTGTATTGTTGTTCTAGAGCAGCGCTTTGTATATATTTGGAGCTGAAGCCAGGACTATAGGGAAAGAAATAGTATAAACAGAAATGTTAACATATGCTTGTATAGTATATTATGGTCCTAATATTGCATTTTCTTCTGTTTTGGGAAAGGGCCCAGGCCAGCTAAACTGTGTTACTTTTTAAGCTTTGCTTCTAACTTTCCAGACCTCAAAATCATGCTCCACTCCTTTTTTTCAGATCCTTTTTGCTTATTGTCTTCCCCCATTGGAATAATGTAAACTCCTTGAGGGCAGGCATTAGCTTTCCTTTTACATGTATTTGATCCCTGGGATTTCATGACTTTCAGTGAATTGGAATTAAGTGAGGCAGGCAATGTCACCAGCATTTCTCCTCCAGAGTCATTTGGGTCCAGTGGCAAGATATACATCAGAATGACTGGAGATGGCACAATCCCAGTACTTAGTACTATGTTTGGCACATAGTAAGAGCTTAATAAATGTTTGGTGCCTTCCTTTGCCTATTTCATTTGATCTTCTTAATAACCTGAGGTGGGTAGTACAAATAATACCCTTCCCACTTTACAATGAGGACACTGAGATTCAGAGAAATGCATGATTTTCTCCAAGTTACATAGTGTCCAAAACAGGACAATTGTGATATAGTACAGAAAATAATGGATTTAGATTCAGAAAGCCTAGATTTAAATCCCAGAAATGCCACTTTCTACTTGTGTGACCTTGGACAAGTTGTTTGACCTCTATTTACCTCAATTTCTTATTCTGTAAAATGGGAGTATTAGAAGGCAACCAGGATGGTGAAAGACCTCAAAATTGTGATGAGTCCTGGTTGAAAAAGAAGTTTATCAAAATGGGAACATGATTTAGACATAAAAGATGATACCATAAGTAAATTAGGAGAGGAAGGAATAGTTTACCTCTCAGATCTGTGGAGAGGAGAAGAATTTATAACCAAACAAGGGATAGAGAATAATCTGAAATGCAAAATGGATAATTTTGATTACTTTGAATTTAAAAAGTTTTTGTACAAACAGATGCAATGCAGCCAAAATTAGAGGGGAAACAGAAAGTTGGGAAACAATTTTTACAACCAGTGTTTCTGATAAAGGTCTCATTGCTAAAATATAAAGGGAACTAAATCAAATTTATAATAATGCAAGTCACCCCCTATTGAGAAATGGTCAAAGGATATGAACAGGCAGTTTTCAGATGAAGAAATCAAAGCTATCTATTGCCATATGAAAAAAAATATTCTAAATCACAATTGATTAGATAAATGTAAATTAAAACAACTCTGAGGTACCACCTCACACCAATCAGATTGGCTAATTTGATAAAAAAAAAAGGAAAATAATAAATGTTGGAAAAACTGTGGAAAAATTGGAACATTAATGCATTTTGTTGGTGGAGTTGTGAAATGATCCAAACATTCTGGAGAGCAATTTGGAACTATGCCCAAAGGGCTATAAAACTGTACATACCTTTTGACCCAGCAATATCACTACTAGGTCTATATCCCAAAGAGATCATAAAAAAGGGAAAAGGACCCACATGTACAAAAATATTTATAGCTGCTCTTTTTGTGGTGGCAAAGAATTCAAAATTGAGGGGAATGACCATCCATTGAGGAATGGCTAAGCAAGTTGTGGTATATGAATGCAATGGAATATTATTGTGCTGTAAGAAACGATAAGCAGAGTGGCAGCTAGGTGGTGCGGTGGATAAAGCACCAGCCCTGGATTTAGGAGTACCTGAGTTCAAATCCAGCCTCAGACACTTGACACTTACTAGCTGTGTGACCCTAGGCAAGTCACTTTACCCCCATTGCCCCACAAAAAAAGGAAATAAGGGAAGAAGGAAAGGAGGAAAAGGGAGATGTGAGAGGACTTAACTAACAGCCATAGACTAACTTGCCTTTTGGAAGGAAGAGATATTCTATTACCTCTTCAATGGATAAATTAATTAAAAATGAATTAAATGATAAATGAGTTAAAAGGCACTTAGTGTGGGCCTGGCATATAGTTGGTGCTTAGTAAATACTTGTTTGTTAATTGATTAAAGAACATATATATTATTCTATATAGTATAATTGAAATTATATTTGTCCTATTTGGTCACTTACTCTTTCTTTAACATCTTGGGGTCTTGTTATTGAGTCATTTCAGCCATGTCCAACTCTTTGTGACTTCATTTGGTGTTTTTTTGGAAGAGATACTGGAGTGGGAAGATGAGTCTTCTTGACTCTAGGCCCAGCATTCTAGCCACTGTGTCACCTTAGATACAGATATTATAGAAATCCAGGACTATCCCTTCCATTTCACCCTAAGTTCCAGAGGAGGAGAGAGAGAGGGACCAGTGGTCCCTGAGATTTAAGGCCATCAAGGGACCATCTGCCTCCTACACTAGTTCCTGGGCTTACTGCATTCAGCTATGTGGGGTCCTGCTGTATCTATCAGCATCATGCTGTTTAAGCAGAAACAACGAACTCCTTTTAAAACATCAGTACCTCCACCCCCATTACATTAATGGATATTTTGGAGGCATTTTTTCCACTCCAATGCTTTTTTTTATCCCAAAAAGGGAAATTACTTGCTTAATTTAATTTGTTTAATATTCCTGTTTAAAAAAATGAGGTTCAATTAAGAGACCTAGAAAAACCATAATGTTCATTTAACAGGAGAATTGAATCTGAGTTCCATGAGGGCTTCTCTTTTTTTTTTCTTTTCCTTTCTGTTATTTTTCCCCCTTTCCTAAATCCAACTAAGTGAATTACTGATTTTTATTAGATGCTTTAATTACAGGTTGTTAATGGAAATATTACTGAAATTAAACTCAAATGTGTTAACCATAGAAAAAGCTTTATGTGTCACTGAAATAACCAAATTTCAAGACACTGTCAATATGGTAAATTGAAAAAGCACCAGGAAATTAGTGCTTTAATTGTGAGATAGTGACAAACCCTTGCCCCTTGAGCTGGTCTATCTCTGCGGCCTGTGTTGCACAGACAGCACATGCCTGAGCAGACATCATAGAATTATGAAACTAGCAGAGTTGGAAAAGAGTGTGTAACAGAATGTTAGAGAAGAAAGCATGGAATGTAAGGCTGGAAGAGACATGAGAAGAATAGAATTTTGGAATATATAGTGTAGAATGTCCTAAGTAAACAGAACCCTAGTGATCGGCCACCTCATTTTACAGAGGAAGAAACTGAGTCATTTAAAGAAAAAGTGGTTTGCTACAGGTCATTGGAACTTTGCAGCACAGTATCCTTATTAAAAAATAAATGTTTTATTTATGCCTTTTGTAATGTGGCTGTCATTTTCCAATTCTTACCCCCTGCCCCATATTCCCACCCCTTACATTTGAACCATTCCTTATAACAAAAAAGTACAATTAAATAAAATATACTAACTCATTGACCCCATATTGCTCTGACCAAGCCCTCAGTCTGCACATATAAGTCAAGATTCTTTCCAATACTCTCCCTAGGGATAAATATTGCACCAAAGTAACAAGTCAACAAGCATTTATTAAGCACCCATAATGTACCTGGCACTGTGCTAAGTACCATACCACACCATATGTGATATACGCACTTCATAAAAACCTAGTCTTTACAAATTGCACAAATAACCCGTGAGTTTTAAAAACATAAGTTATGAGTCCTATAAACACTCACCTGAAAATCCAAAAACCCTTGCTGCATTTATCCATCAAAGCTTGTCAGCTTCCCAGTACAAACAGCTAAGGAGCTGCATAAATAACTTCAGGCTGGGACAAAATAGACCTGGGAATCCCCAAACAGAAGGCTCTTAAGGTGCTCCATGCTGGGAACTTTCCACCTAATGGATGAAGTCCTTTTCCTCCAGAGGCCCTAATCCTATGACTAAGACCTTTCCTAAAGTTTCTTCCTTGCTAATGACTCATGCAAATTTTACACAATTAACTCGTTATGGTACAAAATCACCAAACTATAGTGTGAATGTAGCTTAGGATAGGAATTATATACAAGTAGGTAAATTATAGGGGCTTAGTTTCATGACATGTACCAGCTTGACAGAGCTTAATATAAAGATCAGGATTATAGAATCATGGGATAGAGCAGAAAGGAACCTCAAAGGTCATCTCTTCCAACCAGACAAGGAACCTGAGACCAAGGAAGGTTAAGTGACAAAGAAACACAGGTGGTGTCAGAGATGGGATTGGAATACAGCTCCTCTGACTTCAGAACTAACACTGTTTCTATTTGTCTGTTCGATTCCTAGACTTACCAGCAAACTCTTGATTCATTAGGTTTCGGGTATACCATATACCATGTGGTATTAAGTGAAAATAATCTCTGTATCCACATGAGCCCCACTTTCTTGGGGCTCAGAGGTTATAGATTTAGAGACAGAAGAGATCTTGAAGTCATCTAGTCCAACTCCTTTATCCTTTTTTTTTTTTTATGTGAAATCAATCAAAATAAGTTTCCATATTGGACAATTTAAAACACACACACACACACACACACACACACATACACACACAAGAAAAATAAAGAAAATGAGAAAATTATATATTTCATTTGCATTCAGAGTCCATCAGTTCTGTCTTTGGAGGTAGACAGCATTTTTTCATCATAAGTTCTTTGAAATTGACTTGGATCATTGTATTGATCAGAGTAGCCAAGTCTTTCACAGTTGATCATCGTGACAACATTGCTGTTACTAGGCACTATGATCTCCCCATTCATCTCACTTTTCTTTGCATCAGTTCTTATGGGTCTTGCCATTTTTTCCCCCTGAAACCACCTCCCCCCTCATCATTTTTTATAGTAGAGTAGTACTCTATAAGAATCATATGCTGTGACTTGTTCAGTCATTTCCTAATAAATTAGAATCCCCTTGATTTCCAATTCTTTGACACTACAAAAAGAGCTGCTATAAATATTTTTTGTACATGTATGCCCTTTTCCTTTTTCTTTGACCTCTTTAGAATAAGACATAGTAGTGGTATTGCAGTATTGCCGAGTCAAAAGGTATGCAGTTTTCTAGCCTTTTGGGACTATTTTAAAATTGTTTTCCAGAATGGTAAGACCAGTTCACAACTCCACCAACAGTTTATTAGTGAATCTATATTTCATCCTGTCCAACATTTGTCATTTCCATTAGGCATAAGGTGGCACCTCAGAATTGTTTTAATTTGTATTTTTCTAATTGTAATTTAGAACATTTTTTCATATGTTGATAGATAACTTGATGTTGTCTTCTGAAAACTGCCGGTTTATACCCTTTGACCATTTATTAATTGGGGAATAACTTTTATTTTTAGAAATTTGACTCAGTTCTACACTAAGGATATATTTGTGAAATGAGGTCTTTATCAGAGAAACATGCTCCAATTTCTTTATTTTAATATGTTACTTCATGGTCTATAGTACCTTTTAGCAAAATGTAGTTTTCTTGATCATCCCTTTTAATTAGGTCTATTTTTGCTTTGTCTGAGATCATGATTTCTACCCCTGCCTTTTTTACTTCAGCTGAAGCATATTAAATTCTGTTCCAGCCCTTTATTTTTTAATTCTATGTGTCTTTCTGCTTTAAGTGTGTCTCTTGTTTTTGTTTTTGTTTTTTGTTGTTGTTTTTTTTTTTTTGCTGGGCAATGAGGGTTAAGTGACTTGCCCAGGGTCACACAGCAAGTAAGTGTCAAGTATCTGAGGCCAGATTTGAAGTCAGGTTCTCCTGAATCCAGGGCTGGCGCTTTATCCACTGTGCCACCTAGCTGCCCCTTAAGTGTGTCTCTTGTAAACAACATATTATTGGATTCTGGTTTCTAATCCATTCTGCTATCTGCTTCTATTTTATGGAAGCATATATGTATGTGTATGTGTGTATGTGTATATGTATATATTGGAATGATTGGAATGATGCACCTTCTGGAGACCTACTGTAGAAAGGCTCTGCCATGAGGAGAAGGCATCTGAGGGCAAGCCATGTGGTCAGTTCCTTGTCGTCAGGAAGTGACATTTGCTCATGGGTACTGTCTACATCAAAGCTATCAGCCAATCAACTTGAGGAGCCTCCCATTTCTGGGAGGAGGACACAAAGTAGGAAGTGGATTCTGGCAGAGGGGTTCTTTCTCTTTTGGTTCCTGACCTCGCCATGGCAGGTCAAATGATGCAGTCTCTTAGAAATAATTAGATTTTTTACCTTTCTTTCTGAGCCTAATGCTCTTTAATAAATACTTAAACACTTAAATGCTCTTGCTAAAGCTTATAATTTATTGGCAACCACTCATTAGATATTTTACACAGTATAGTTAGAATTTTAGTCCTTACAATATGTATACACAAAAAAATACATACATACATATACATATATATACATTTCCCTCTTTGAACTACTTATTATGAGAGTGAGGTTCTAGCATTGCCTGCCACTGCTCCCCTTGCCCTTTCCCCTATGTGGTAAAAGCTCTTTATTGCACACCTCTTTTATTTTACCTCTCCCTTCCCCCTTCTCCCAATAAGTCCTTTTTTCTCACCCCTTCACTTTTTTGCAGACATCCTTACAACATAATAACCATATCTATGCCCTCTGTCTATGTAAACCCCTTTAACTGCCCTAATGATGATGAGTTCTTAGGAGTTATGTTTATCATCTTCCTATATAAGAAAATAAACTGTTTAGCTTTATTGTAAATTCCTATTTACTTTTTCATACTTATTGTGGGATTTATGTTTAAATGTCAAATTTTCTAGTCATTTCTACTCTTTTCATTAGGAATACTTGAAAATCTTCTATTTCATTAAACATCCATTTTCTCGCCTGAAGGATTATATTCAGTTTTGTTCTGTGGGTGATTCTTCTTATAATCCTGGCTCTTTTGCCTTCTAGAATATCATATTCTAAGCCCTCCACTCCTTTAACATGGAAACCACTAAATTTTGTGTTATCCTGACTGTGGCTCCATGATATTTGAATTTTTTCTTTCCGGCTGCTTGAAGTAATTTCTCTTTGACCTGGGAGCTCTTGAATTTGGCTGTATTATCCTTGGGAGTTTTCATTTTAGAATCTCTTTCAGGAAGTGATTGTTGGATTCTTTCAATTTCTATTTTATCTACTGGATCTAAGATATCAGGGCAGTTTCCTTTGATAATTTCTTGAAATATGCTGTCTGGCTCTTTCTTTGATCATGGCTTTCCAGCAGTGCAATAATTCTTAATTTTTTCTTCTCAATCTGTTTTCCATGTCAGTTGTTTTTCCAATGAGATATTTCACTTTTTTATCCATTTGACTTTTTTTTTTTGTTTCTTGATGCTGCATAAAATCATTAGCTTCCACTTGTCCAATTTAACTTTTAAGGAATTATTTTCTTCAGTGAACTTTTGTACGTCTTTTTCCATTTGGCCAATTCTGCTTTTTTAAGGAGTTCTTTTCTTCAGTGAATTTTCATACCATCTTTTCTGTTTGAATTATTCTGAGGTTTGGGGTTTTTTGTTTGTTTGTTTGTTTTTCGGTGAGGCATTTGGGGTTAAGTGACTTGCCCAGGGTCACACAGCTAGTAAGTGTTAAGGGTCTGATCCCAGATTTGAACTCAGGTCCTCCTGAATCCAGAGCTGGTACTCTATGTAGTTATTCCATTTTTAAAGGCATTCTTGTCTTCACTGAATTTTTGTGTCTCTTTTATTATTGAGCCAATTTTGGGTTTTATTTTGTTTGTTTGTTTGGCTTTTTTTATGGGGCAATGAGGGTTAAGTGACTTGCCCAGGGTCACACAGCTAGTGTCAAGTGTCTGAGCCTGGATTTGAACTCAGGTCCTCCTGAATCTAGGGCCAGTGCCTTATCCACTGCACCACCTAGCTGCTCCCCCAATTCTGTTTTTTAAGCTGTTATTTTCTTTGTTTTTTGCATGGCAATGAGGGTTAAGTGACTTTCCCAGGGTCACACAGCTAGTAAGTGTCAAGTGTCTAAGGCTGGATTTGAACTCAGGTCCTCCTGAATCCAGGGCCGGTGCTTTATCCACTTTGTCACCAAGCTGCCCTGTTATTTTCTTTAGTACATTGTTTTTGGCCTCTTTTGCCCCCTTTTTCCATAATTTTCTTGCATTACTCACTTTTCCTAATTTCCCCTCTACACTCAATTCTTTTAGATTTTCTAGCTGGGCCAAGGTCCAGTTAGAATTTCTTTTTGAGGCTCCCCCCTCATTTTTTTTCTTAATAGTATTTTATTTGCCAATTCCATGTAAAGATAATTTTTTGACATTCATTTTGGTAAGATTTTGAATTACAAATTTTTATCCTTTCCTTCCTCCCCCCCCTCCCCAAGACAGCCAGAAATCTGATATCGATTATATGTGTACAATTATGTTAAACATATTTCCACATGAAATATGAATCAGAACAAAAGGGGAAAACCACAGGAAAGAAAACAAAGCAAAAACAAAAACAAACAAACAAACAAAAGTGAAAATAGTATGCTTCAATATACATTCAGACTCCATAGTTCTTTTTATGGAAGTTGAGAGCATGTTGAAGATTTTTGGTAGCTATTTCATATTGTTGTCTTCTGAGTTTGTCTTGGTTTGCTTTGCTGTTGTAGTACCTTTTTATGTTCATTATTTATGGTCAAATTCTTTTGTTGTTGTTGTTGTCATTGTTGTTGTTGTTGGCTCATTTTCCCAGCCTACTTCTTAACTTTAAACTTTATGTTAAAATTAGGCCTTGCTTACCTGGGGGTGTGGAGGCACTCTTCAAAGCATCAATCTTTTTCACTTTGTGGAGAGCTAGTTCTGGGGTGTGTTGCGGGGGGGTCTGCAAGTTTTTGCAAATGTGATCATGAAAGAGGTGTGGTCACTGCTCTCTTATCCTGCATTCTGTCTTTACCAAGGAAAGGCCCCTGATCCTCTGAGATTGTACATAGTAGCGCTCTTCTTTGCTTTGGCACTATGACCAGGGCCCCTTCTCTCTTGTGACCAACCCCCAGTGCTCCTCTCCACCCTGCCAGAACTGCAGATGATCAATAGAGTTGCCAATCAGTGTCATCTGTAACCAATGCCAGCAAAAGGCTCCCCTGTAATCTCTTTGTGAATAGTTGTCAGACTCTCTTACTATCCCTGGCCTGAGAGCTCCTGAAACTACTACTGGGTCTGCTATTGCTTCCAGAAATTGAGGACCAGAGAGTTCACTCTTTACAGGTCACACAAATAATAAGCCAGGATTTCAATTTCTTTCTCCTGATACCAAGCCCGATATTATTGCCCCTGAATCACACAGTCTTTCTGGGATCTCTCCTCCTTTGGACCAGTCTTAGAGGGTATAGTAGCCCTATTACATTTCTGAGGGTAATCCCTCTACCTGTGACCTTGATGCCCTATATGCTGTCCCACTGATGCTGCTGCTGATGACAACAACTGACATTTGCATAAAGTTTTAAGGTTTTCAAATCACTTTACATGTTTTATCTCATTTGAACCTGAAAACAACAACCTTTTGAGGCAGATGCTATAATGATCCCTATTTTACAGATGAGGAAACTGAGGTTGAAAAAGGCTAAGTAACTTGCCCAGGACCACATAGCTAATAATTACCTGAAGCAGGATTTGAACATAGATCTTCCTGATTTCTTGACTTTAAGCCTAACATTATAGCCACTATGCCATATAGCTGCCTCAGAACTGATAATTCAGCCTTTCTTCTATTCAAATTTCCCTGTCTCCTTTTCCACTGCCCACAGACACATTCAGGACATCCCTATCATTAAAACAGAATAAAAGAAACAAATAATACAACCTTTACTTGATCTTGCCAATTCCTCAAACCAGAAATAGATCTTATATCTCTCCTCCCTTTCACTGCTAAACTCATAAAAAAAAATAACCTACACACACTACTCTCACCACCCACTCACTTCTAAACCTCTCACAACCCAAATACTCATATTGCCTCTCTAATGAAGCCACTTCTCAGTAATCTGAATAATCAGTAATTTCATTGTCCAATCTGAAGACCTTTTCTCATCCTTCCCCTGCCATGAACTTCCTTCTACTTTTTGACACTACTGAACATTCCTTCTTGTTAATTTTTCCTCCCTTGGCTTATGTCACATGTCTCTTTTCTGATCTTCCTCCAACTTGTCTGCCTGTTACTTTTCAGTCTCTTGATAATAGGTTCAACATTCATCTCCCTAAATGTGGTGACTCTAAAGGCTCTGTGCTGGGCCATCTTCTCTTTTTTCTTTATGTGCTCACCCTTGGTGATCTCATTAGCTTCTATAAATTCGATCATCAATTCTCAGCAGATGGCTCCCACATCTATCTCTCCTACCAAAATCTCTCTTGAGCTGTAAGCTTGCATCTTCAACTGTTTGCAGGATGTCTCCCTGGATATTCTGTGAGAACTCAAAATCAATTTGTCCAAATGTGAATTCATTATCTTCCCCACTAAATTCTTTCCTCCTCCCAACTTCCCTATTTCAATTGATGATACAGTCTTTTATTCCAATGACCAAGATTTGAAGTCTCAGCATCAGCTTGGACTCATCCCTCTCTTTCATTTCTCATCTTCAGTCAGGTGCCAGGTACTATCAATTCTGCTGTTTATGTATAGTTCTGGATTGGTGGAAAGAATGCCTATCCCCCATATTTCTGTGTAAGGGGCAGTATCAAATCAAAAGCTTTAGAGAGAAGAGACAGTCTGCTTCATCCCTACTTTGAAAGAGGACATAATATTCCAGACTCCTTGCTGGGCAAAACAAAACAAAAGAAAAACAACTCATAGTTAGAAAGAAAAAGAAAAGATTGTAGAAGTCAGGCATGGAGGGAAAAACAAGCTCTTCAACATGCCCCAGATATCTAGCTTACCTCCCCAGGGACTTCAGGGAATTTTCTCTTGGGAGATATGTGGACCTTCCTTTATTGGTTTACCTGAGATAGCTCCCTACTGTTGGGAGAATTCACTCACTTCGTATTTTGTGTTCTATTCTAAACTATAGAAGTTTGATTTCTGTTCACAGTTTGCTTGGATAGATGGGTTTGTGCATTATTTATGATATTTGTGATGGTATTTTGTATAACTAGCATTTGGTTAGGAGTCAAGTATTAGGGTAACCTTTTTCTCTTGACTGGATAGTGATAAGGATAGCTTGATCCTTAAAAATTTTCTTCTAATCTGGCAATATTTAGGGGGGAGTAGATAGAAATGAATCTGTTCTTCTACCCCTCTACCCTTACTCCAGGAGAACAGAATAGCTAGCTTCTGGGTCCCTTTTCTTGCTCCCCTCCAGGAAGGAACCAAAATCTCCCTTGAAGAGTGGAGGGCAAGGAAACTGTACTTTGGAACCTATCTGGTCATACCTGACTTATATGGAGAACACATGCACACACACACACACACACACACGCACACACTACAGATGCATCCCCGTCTCTTCACTCACAAGAACACCATTCTGACTCAGGCACAAACCCTGTTCACCTGGACTATCTGAATACCTTCCTAGTTGCTCTTCCTTATACCAGATACCATATTCCATAAAACTACCAAAATTTTCCTTCTAGAAGACAAATCTGACCATGTCACTCCTTTGCTCAAATATTTATAGAAGATCCCTATTGCATCCAGGATAAAATCCTTAGCCTGGCATGTAGGGGGTTTTCTCTCTCTGGCCCTAGCCTACCTTTTCTTTCCTTTTCTTTTTTTTTTCTTATTCATGACCTTTGCCTCTAGACAAACTGTAAAACTGGCTGTCTCTGAAATTGACTTATCCTCCTTCTTCTCCATATATTTGCACAGTCCGTTCTCCATACCTAGAATACACTCACTCCTCACTTTTCAGAATCCTTGCCTTTCATGCAGAGCTCTTTCCTCTGTGTGGCTGTATATCTGATTACTCTGACAAGATTTTCTTTCTCTTCATATTTCTAGTGTACTTTGATCACTCCTTTGGACCCTTTACTATCTTCCTTGTATTATGCTTATCTGTGTGGGGCATATGGAGTGTTCAGGGAGGACTAGGATCTTTGGTATGAGAGCTTGCTGAGCCCTTTTCAGGGCTACTCAACCACCTTTATGGTCCACCTCTCACCCAACTTTCACCTGTGGCTCCAAGAAGCTGTAGCATAAGCAGTAATTACACCCCAGTAAAACCATTTTGACAGATAGGCTAACCCAGGGTGAGAGTAACTGACAGGCCTCAAACTCATTGATGAATTAGGGTGTGTCTAATACAAGCCTGTGAAGACTTCCCCTGGTGGAATGGGCAGATTAGAACAATTTGTTCCAATGGCCATGTCAGACATCAAAGAAGGCAAGGTCAATCCACTGCATTCCAGCCATTTTCAACCATCCTTATTTTCGTCCTGCCACTGGATTTTGATGACTGGAAGAACGAGTGAGGTTGATGATTTTGCCCAACTCTATGAACCTGAAAACTACTAAGCTAGATTGCAAACTCCATGAGGGACAGAGTTGTTTTGTTTCTCTTCATAACTTCAGCATTTATCACAGAACAATATTTAGAGTAGGTGCCTAATGCTTTTTTATTGAATGTCAACTGAATCCTCTTAAAGCCCTGGGCCAAAATACCTATGTCATCTAGAAACAAATATGAATCTCCTCTGTTTTAAAAAAAATATGCATAAATGGAGAATACGCCTTCTGCCTGTGACCATTTCATTATTTCACATGTCCTCCATCTCTCAAAATTCTTACTTATTTAATTGTTTAAAGACGTCTTCACCTTTCACTATATATACACATTTTTGCAAAGTAGAATTTAAATTTATTTTTAAAGCGATAATAGCTAGCATACATATATTTATACAGTGCCTTAAAGTTTGAACAGTACTTTATACTTGTTATATCATTTGATAAATAAATTAAAAACAATCTGGATCTTGTTTTTGCTAGATTAGAGGAATGGGGTTTTAAAAGGGACTCTGGTATGGGGAATTCTTTTGCAAAATGAATTATCCTGTAGTAAAATAAGTAAGCATACTGAATAGTTCTTATTCCTATGTGTGCCCATACCCTGTGTCAGGTGTTCTTAGATTATATGAAAGATTATAGAGCTGAAAATCACTTAATCTCCCTGGGTTTCAGTTTTTCATCCGTAAAATGAGGGGAGGTTAGGGGCAGCTAGGTGGCGCAGTGGATAGAGCACTGGCTCTGGAGTCAAGAGTACCTGAGTTCAAATCCAGCCTCAGACACATAACACTTACTAGCTGTGTGACCCTGGGCAAGTCACTTAACCCCAATTGCCTCACTAAAAAAACAAAAAACAAAAAAAAAATGAGGGGAGGTTGGACTAGATTGTTTTTGAAATCTCTTCCAGTTCTAAATCTGATCCAGTGAATTATACATAACCTAAGTTTACAGCCCTGTCTGAAGCATTTTGCCTGAGACTCTCCTAATTAGTGGAAAAAATGCTGACATGACACTGTATACCTATGTCACAGGTGGCATTGACATGCGAACTTTGGAAAGAGGAGTTTTTCTTCATTCCTTCTTTGAGAGAGAAGCACTTGCTTTTTGAATCTCTTCAGGACTGACTCCAGGGAGAAGAACGAAAAATACTCCCTTGCAGACGTGTAGGGGTAGCTAGCTCATCAACACATCCCTGATTTCCAGCTTCCCTCCCTTGAGACTTCCAGTGAGATCAGGACTTCTCTTCTGATTGAGATGAGATTTCTCACACCCCAGAGGGAGAGCTAATTTACTTAGTTTATTTTTATTATATTCCAATCTGCATAACTTCTCCAATTTCCATGTGCTGCTCATTGGCTAAATGGGCTTGCTTGTTATTTACTGTTTGTGATGGTCTTCTGTGTAACCTGCATTTGGTAGGAAGGCATCAAGTCAGTGACTTAAAGGGACAGTGATCTGGGAAGCTAGCAGCAGAACCAATGTGCCCCAAGACCAGCCATATTTAGGAGGCAGAGAGATACAGTTCTTTGAATGCTCCACTATGTCTCAAAACAGAGTGGCCAACTTCATGGCCAGCTCCTTCTCCTCCTCCCCTCAAGGCTGATATCTCAAGCTGGGGAGGGAGTGGGTGAACAAGATGTCAGAGAAACATGTTGATGCTTCTCCTTGAACCCCTGTCTATATGTTTACACATTCTATGTTAACACACACATGTTATAAGGGCAGTGCACATCTTACATGTATCACCCAGTTTGTGAGTCTTAATGGAGCCAGAGACTAGAGGAAGAGAAAGCTTTTCAACCGTGTAGAAAGCAAAAGCACCTGGATGTAGCCAAAATGAATTGACTCCTTTCTCCCCTATGGGGAGTCCAATGGCAGAAGGCTGCTGGACTGTTCCTAGAAAGTCTTTTACTGCATATGAATCAGAAGACTGTCCGGAAGGAGAGTAGTGCACTCTCAAATGGCATCTCATTCATCCTTGGCATCCCAAGGAGCATGCCCCCAGTTTAGGCCCTGCTCCCAGGATGGAGTGAGTCAGGAAGGAGCATTTATCCTGCAAAGATGCCAAAGGAATACTTGGCTGTTTAATAACTGACCTTGAGATCCAGGAAGAACCAATATTCCATCTCCCTCCCTTGCATGGACACACACACACACACACACACACACACACACACACACACACACACACTTTCTGAGGAGCCTGGTATTAGGGTGGGGGACAACAGAGCCCAAAACACAAAAGAAGTTTTTCTTAAAATATGACAGGGTGGGGCAGGCAGCCAAGCCATTAAATATTATGTGGTAGAAATGGGGCCCTCCTGGGAGAAGGCAGAACAGAAAGCAAGGGAGGGAGTCTCACTCCATTTCTGCAGCCCTGGGGGCAGAGGGAAGAGACAGCAGGGAGCCACTACATTTGCCACTGCTGAAAATGTGTGATGCTTCTCTCTTTCTTTAGGCTCACTGGATAGACAAGGTTCCAGACAGCTCCTTTCTTACATAAATGAAGGTTGTATCTGGGTCCCATTGGGAGGTGGTGGGGCGCACAACCCCTCCCTCCCCCAGTCCATGGAGAAGGAGCCCCTGGGGGGAGCCATTGTCCTCTTGGATGGTAATACTGAACCTGGAATCCACAGGCTCTTCTACACTTGTCACATTGGAGGAAAGCAGGCCCCTCTCTCTCCTTAACTGGATGTGAAAAGTTAATTCAAGTATAAATGTAAAGGCTTAATGAAAGGAGAGAACCTTGGATTAATTATAGCTCTCTCTGCCAAGGTAAAGAGAACCAACTCTTGGCCTGCCAGAGCTCTACAATAGTTATCATAGCTATATCTCTGTCTGTCTATCTGCCTCTCCCCTCCTTGCCCCTCCCCCTCTCTCATTGTTCCTCTCTCTTTCTCCCCTACTCTCTCTCTCTCTTTATCCCTTCTCCCTTTATGTCTCTATTTCTCTTCTTCCCTCTTCCCCATTCTCCTTCTCTTTGACTCTCACACTCCGACTCATTCCCTTTCCTTCTTGCCCAGGGTCCCATAGCTAGTAAGTCTCAAGTGTCTGAGGATGGATTTGAACTCAGGTCCTTCTGAATCCAGGGCTGGTGCTTCATCCACCACGCCACCTAGCTGCCCCCCTCCTCTTCCTTTTTCTTCCTTATCTCCCTACTAATTTTCCTTTCTCCCCATATTTCTCCTTTCTTCCCTTCTCTTCCTTTCTGTTTCTCTCTCTCTTCTTCCTCCTTCTTTCTGTCACTGTGTCTGTCTGTGTATCTCTGTCTCTCTTTGTCTCTCTGTATCTCTGTCTCTCTGTCTCTCTTCCTTTCCCTCCCCTCCTTACCATGACAAGATGGGCATGTGACCTTTACCAGTTTTTCAGGAGGGATTGGGTTGGAAACAGTCAAACAGGAAATCAATTAATTATGGCATCTTCCAGAATAAATTAGCCAGGCAAAAGCAAGCATACTGGGCATCTGCTGTTCATTTAGCCAGCAGAGGGGACTCCATCTCCACAAGGCTGCTCTCTTGCTGCTCCCTTCAAAGGTCTTCTTTTGCTCCTCCTCCCTGCCCTCCCCCCAATGAAATCAATCATTTAACAAAATATGCATTGGGTCATAGGACTGAGAGCTGGAAGGGACCTTATATATCACCTAGCCCAACTTCCTAATTTTACAAAGGAGGCACATGAGGCCCAGAGAAGGACACCCAAGGTGGAAGTGATAGCATCACAAGGAAATGGCAGGTGTGAGGGTCCTTAGGTATTCTTCTTTAAAGAATTATACCCTCTTGCACACAAATCCAATTTGAATAAAATAATCTTTTATTTAAGTACTAGAGAAAGGAAACCACAAGAGAAGTCCTTGGAGTTTTCTCATGGGGAGATGGCACAGAGATTTGGTTCTCTGAGATACCTCTCTCTCTGAACAGCAGAAAGGGAAAAGCTTTTATAGAGGAAATAAGGTAGAGGGACAGATGGGGTGATCATCTGACTGTGGTAAGTTCCCTTATTTGAGGCAATCACCTGAGGGTGGAACATCCCCCACTGGTGGTGGCCTGGGAGAAGTTGGGTGAGAGGTGGCTCCGATTTCTCAAGCCATCTCTGTCCCCTTGGTACCACTCAGGCAGCAACCCTGCCTAATAGGCTTATTTCTCTTGCTTCAAGGTGTGTCTATCTTCTCAAGGAGAGTTACCTCATAACAATAGTAAGTTACAGAGTCAGGATTCATTTTCAGGTAGTAAGGATCCAAATATGTCCTCAGATTTCGAACAGCATTTTGCCGGGATCTCCATTATCCCTCTCCATTCTACCTCATCCTATACTTAAAAATATATATATATATATATATATATATTAATATTAGGCAGGTGGTTCTGTGAATAGAGTGCCAGGACTGGAGTCAGAAAGCCATGAGTTCAAATTCTCAGTCACTTATTAGCTGTGTGACTGGTCAAGTCACTTAATCTGTCTGTCTCAGTTTTCTCATCAGTAAAATGGGGATAATAATGGCACCTTCCTCCCAGGGTTGTTGAGAAGGTCAAATGATAATTATAAAGTGCTTGACACAGGGCTTGGCACATAGTAAATGCTATATAAATAATAGATATTTTGCTGTTTCCCATCTTTGTTCCCCAGCAGAAGGGCTTACTCACACTAGGTACTTAACAGGTACAGAATAGGTAGGTGGAATTGAATCTAATTCAAACTTTCATTTTATAAATGAAAAAATTGAGATTCATGGAGGCTAAAGGACTTACCCAAGGTCATGCAGCTTTTAAATGACAAAGCCAGGATTTCAATCCAACCCCTCTCACTCTATATCTAATGCTCCTTCTGGCACTCCATACAGCCGCTTACACAACACTGAATCACTGACTGAGTACAATGTGCTTTTAGACACATGGACCAGGGTTCCAATCATTAAATTCCTTACAATTTAGCTAAGTAGACAACGGCAAAAACAAAAACAACAACAACAAAACAGAACAAAAATCCATGAAACAATGGCAAAAATTCAAGGCATTCTAATGAGAGGCATCTTACTTCAAAGTGCCCTGGATTTTGTGTCAGAGAACCTTTGTCAGGATACTGGCTCTGCCACCTAATAATAATAATGCCCTTTAGTGATAGCTAGGTGGTGCAGTGGATAGAGTAGTAGCCCTAAAGTCAGGAAGAACTGAGTTGTGTGACCCTGGGAAATTCACTTAACCCTGATTGCCTTCCAAAAAAATGTTTTTACATAACACCTTAAGGCTTGAAAATTGCTTTACAGGGGCAGCTGGGTGGTGCAGTGGATAAAGCACAGGCTCTGGATTCAGGAGGACCTGAGTTCAAATCCAGCCTCAGACACTTGACACTTACTAGCTGTGTGACCCTGGGCAAGTTGCTTAACCCTCATTACCCCACCAAAAAAATAAAAATAAATAAATAAATAAATAGAATAGAATTGCTTTACAAATATTATCTCATTGGTCCTCACAACAACTTTGGGAGGTAGATGTTATTATTATCCCAAGTTTATAGATGAGGAAACTGAGGCCAACTGAGGTTAAGTGGCTTGTCCAGTGTCACACAACTAGTAAGTGTCTAAGGTCAGATTTGAACTCAGGTCTTCCTCACTCAAAGTCCAGCACTTTATGCACTGTGCCACCTGGCTTCCCCTCAGACCTGGGGTGACTTGTTCCTCATCCTCTTTGGGCTAAGGGGCCAATCCTTCAGTTTCTTTACCTATAAAATGAGGAATTGGACTAGCTCAAGGGTTTTTAACATGAGGTCTATAATTTTGATAACTATACTTTGACATAATTGGTTTCCATAGTAATCCTATGTGTTTTTATTCTGAGAAGGGGTCTACAACTTTCACAAAACTGCCAAGGAGCATCCATGAGATCAAAAAGGTTAATAACCCTTGTCACTAGCTGATCTGTAATGTTCCTTCCAGCACTAAACCTGTGGTCCTATGAAGGGTTCAGCTCTGTAGCAAAGACTGTAAATCCTTTGACTCTCAGTATGAAAGCTTGAGAAAAAAATGGAGAATTCAGGGAGGGCTTCCTGGAGGAAGCAGTTCTGCCCCATGGGTGAATAGTTAATAAACCCAAGTATGAAGGGACCTCTGCTGTTTCAAGAGGAGAAATTATGAAGCCAGCTCACATATCCTCTCCAAAGAATCCAGAATTTTCCTTGTTAACCAGTGAATAACTGTTTAGCTTTATAAGGCAACAAGGAGAGACTTGGATTATGGAACACAAAATCTGATCCTGAGCTAGGTTCCAATGGCCATGATTAAGTTATAATCTAGAAAAAAGAAGGGCCAGGGCAGCTAGGTGGCACAGTGGATAGAGCACCAGCCCTGGAGTCAGGAGGAACTGAGTTCAAATCTGGCCACAGTCATTTGATACTTACTAGCTGTGTGACCCTAGGTAAGTCACTTAACCCCAATTGCCTCACCAAAAAAAAAAAAAAAAAAAGAAGGGCTGTCTAGTGGAAAGCACACTTGGATTAGGACTCATGCTACAGCTTCTTGGAGCCACAGGTGAGAGCAGAGTGACAGGTGTACGCTAAAGGTAGATAAGCTGCCCTGAAAAGGGCTCAGCAAACCCTCACAGCAGAGGTACTAGTCCTCCCCAAATACCCCATACACTCTTATACATACATACATATATATACACACACACACACACACACACACACACACATACATACATATATATGTAATTATAAATGTATATATATACACATTGTATATATGTACATATTTATGTATATGTGTGCACATATATTATACATTGTATTCATGTTGTTTTGCATATATTTGCGTGTGTGCATGAGAGAAACAAAGAACTGTCCTTTATTTAATCCTCATCTACAATGTACATTGAGTTCCTTTCTCTTCCTTTTTGGGGAGACCCTAGACAAACCCAAGCTTTAGATGATTTTTCCTGGGGTTCTGGGGATAGAATTGTAAACAGCTAGAGATTTCCACACATAGAACCTAACCTCTTTCTTAAGGGTCCAGACTCTCTCAGGACTGAATCTGGTCTGTGTATGTGTGTGTGTGTGTGTGTGGGGGAAGGTTCAGAATTTGAGGCCTCTTTAGAGGAAGAGAGAGGGTAAGGTATTCCAGCTCATCTGGGCTCAGCAGCTTAGGTCTATCTAGGGTTTACTCAAAGAGGAGTAAGTTCAATGTGCACAGGCATAGGACAGCTATTTGCTTCCTTTACACAAAAGAAATGATTAAAATTATCTGAATAGTTCCTTCAAGCTAGTGTCTTCTGGCAAACTACACCAAGGCTGAGCTTTTCCTGTTGGTGCTCATGCTTTTCAAGAAATGCTGTAGTAGCTGGTTGGGAGTGGGGTGAGGATGGGGGCCTTATCTTTGAAATTCAGTAAGTACCAACTGAAGGAGGCAGGGGCTCCAAGCTACTCTGGAAAAGTTTCTATCTCAGGATCCATGTTTAGGTACCTATTCTGCTTAGAAAAAAGAAATACAAGTAAGAGGAACTAGTGCTAGATATAGAGATATAAGTCGTCTGCATAAAGATGGTAATTGAACCACAGAAGCTGAATAGGTCACCAAGGGAGTGAGTAGAGAGAGATAAAAGAGAAGAGGGACCAGGACAGAGCCTAGGGACAATTGACTCAAACAAGGGTCATTTGGTTTATCACCAGAGGTCCTTGATTGTCTTAATTGCCAATTAATGTTCATGAAATAGATGACAAATCAGCAGAGGAGACTGAGGAGTGCTGACAGGTAGCAAGAGAAGCAAAAGAGAACAGCATCATGAAAACCCAGAGAGGAAAGAGTATTAAGGAGGAAATGGTGATCAACGGTGTCAACAGCAGCAGAAACATCAAGAAGGATGGAGATTGAGCAAAGGCCATTAGATCTGCCAGAGAGATCATCAGTGACTTTGGAGAGAGTAGTTTCAGTTGAATGATGAGGTCAGAATCCACACTGCAGAGAGTTTACAAGAGAGTGAGAATATGAAGTGGGGTTTCCATTCTCCTTAGTCCAGTCTGTGGAATGTTCAACTTTTTCCTCCAGGAAGCACTGGAAGGATGGAGGGCCTTAGAAGGGAAGTCACTGCCAACCACACAAATACAATGGGCAAAAAATACCAACATATAAGTTGGGGGGGCATCACTGTGTTTAGTGTTTGACCACATCAACCAGAAGACCCATGGATAAAAGTGGCTGTCTGTATTTACTATAGAGAAGTAAAGGACAGAATAAACCCACTGGGGTTAGGGGTGGATAGAGGGGAAAATGACTGTGTTAATTATGGACACTGGGCCAGGAAGACAATCAAGCACTCCCAGTGGCAAAATTGGTTGTTGTTATCCTACTGACTCCGGTTTAAGTGAATTGTCCCAAGGTGGTTGACCTGTCTTGTACACCGTATGTATTTATTTATTTATTCCAATTTCTAAAGAGAGTTCTTTTGCTTGAACACTTCAGGATACAAGTGCAAATTTTAAAGTACTAATTAAAATACATAAAACATAGCACAGTGGCAATTAGACTGTCAGGAAATGGCATGTGAGGAGGCTCATCAGCTTTCAAGTGCCAATTTACAGAGCAGGGCTTTGCCCCAGACACTGAAGGTCGGTTGGCACTGAAGCCCCATAGGCTGTCCTTACTCTTCACATTCAGATGGGGGAGACACAGATCCTATCCTCAGGGAGCTCCCATTCTGATGGGAGAGGTGGAGCAGAGAGAAAGGATATACACAAAGGATAGAAACTTACAAAACAATGTAGTAACAAAAGCAAAGTGGATGAGAAAATTAACAGAATCGACCAGGTCCAGTCTGAGGAAGCAGACCTTTCCCAGAGGCAACCAAACCTTTCTACCACAGCTGGATGTGCCTCATAAGGGTCAATGGTCCTTAATCTGGCCTGGGGATAGATTTTTGGGGAATCTGAGAACTTGCATGAAGAAGAAAAATCACATCTAAAGTTCAATATAATTAGTTTCTGGGGCAGCTGGTGGATAGAGCACCAGCTCTGGAGCCTAGAGGACCTAAGTTGAAATCTGGCCTCAGATACTTAACTAGCTGTGTGATCCTGGGCATGTCACTTAACCTGGATTGACTCCAGAGAAATAGTTTCCTTTGTGATCCTATGTATTTTCTCTTAGGTATGCAAAAACTTTATTCTGAGAAGGGTTCTAGAAGTTTCACAGATGGCCAAGGGGTATATGCTACCAAAAACAACAACAAAAATAAACATTATGACCCCTACTCTAAGGTCGTCTACCCTATTTATCAATTCCCAGGGCAAAAAGGGACCATCTCTGATCTGAGTACGTTGGACCCACCTTTATTACCTGGCTTCAGAGGATGTGCCCACCCAGCTTTGAGGCTGGGGTGAGTGCCTCTGTGTGTGTGTGTGTGTGTGTGTGTGTGCGTGTGTGTGTGTGTATCTGAAATTGTGTTGGGGAAGGGGATTGTGTGGTTTAGAGTTTCTATCAGTAATATTAGCAACCACTTTAAAATACCAGATGTCACAAGTGCTTTACGAAAACCTGATAGCACATATTCCCAATTTACTGATGAATCAACAACTCAGAGGACACAGTAACTAGAAAGCAGAGTGATGGGGTACAGAAATTCCCAGGGTCCAAGCTGGGAAAAAGAAACAATAGCTTTTCTTAGAGTCAGCATCCTTGTAAACTACTAAAATCTAGATCACATTGACCACTCTCCTCCTCTCCCCTTCTCCACTTGCCCCTCCCTCTGTCACCTTCTCCTTCCTTCCTCTCTCTCTCTCTCTCTCTCTCTCTCTCTCTCAGCCTCTCCCCCCCACCCCCACCCCCCAGACCTTTTCTCTTCCCTGTTCCCCTCCCATCTTGGGAAGGATAGAGAGCCAGCCTGGAATCCCAGATGATCTGAGTTCAAGTCCTCCTTCTGACACACACCTGACTGTGTGACTAAGGGCAAATTATTTTCCTTCTCTAAGAACCCTGGCAATACTTTTGGACTACAAGTTGAATAAAAAACAGATGTAGATGTGCTTTGGTAGAGGGAGCTTCCTTACAGAGGAGTCCTTATCCTGATGAAATCACAGATCTGGGCCTAAAACAAGTACCAGGGACTATGAAAAATGTTGATTTTTGTTTTAGGCATGTTGAGTTGCAGGGATTAGGGGGAGGTAGGATGTGCAAGAAGGTACCTGGAAATCAAGAATAGGTGAGAAAGGGAGAGGTTAGGCCTAGAGACAGATTTAGAAGTTTTTCATATAGGCTTTTTTCTGAGGCAATGAGGGTTAAGTGACTTGCCCAGGGTCACACAGCTAGTGTCTTAGAGCAGATTTGAACTCAGTTCCTTTTAATTTCTGGGCTGGTGCTCTATCCAATGTACCACTTAGCTGCCCCTTTTGTCTAGGCTTTTGAGGTTCCCAACATACTCACTGGTGTGGCTCTCTATAATACAATTCACTGAATTAAGCCCCTTCTCCTCCTCCCCCCACCAAGCCACTCAATTGGTCTTATTTTTGCTGAGTTATTAATTATCAAAAGGACCATTTGCTTGATTTTTATTCATAATTTGAAGGGTGATGAAAAAAACACACACACCATAACCAAGATTCTTGCTTAGGTTTGTCTGATTGCTAGATTAGCTGGAGCCTTCTAATTTCTTTATCCTGCTTTAATCCTCATTTTGCTCCTTGATCAGCCTAGTTCTGCTCAAAACAATTTGCCCCTAGTAAATCTACTGGCTCCATTTGCAGGAGTCAAAGAGCTATACTTTATTTGTCCTTTAATGCAATGAAATTCCATGTGCATATGTAATGGGGGAGAGGGACAGTAGGTGCACAATACATGCTATGGTACCTACACTAATCCTGAAGAACAAAGTTGGATCATTGGGAAACTGCCTGGGGAAGACCAGAATGGATATGGAGAATGGGCTCCTTTGGTGGGAGTCCTTGCCTAAGTCATTTCATTTAGTTTCCTCAACTGTGAAATGGGGATAATAATAGCACCTACATCCCGGAGTTGTTGTGAGGATCAAATGAAATAACAATTTTTCCCATTAGATTGTGATTTCTTTGAGGGCAGGGATCATTTTTTGCCTTTCTTTTTATTCCAACACTCGGCACACTGTCTGGCACATAGTAGGTGCTTAATAAATGTTTAGTGGTATTAACTGATTGATCGATATATCCTGGACTGCTTAACCTTTCAATTCTCTAGGCAACTGTCTAAATCCATAAAAGGAGGTGCCAACCTTCATTAGTAGAAAGACTCTCTACTAATGAATGCTGCTGAAATCACACATCCATATCCTAAGTCGATCCCTCTTCTTGCATACAAAGAGAGGAGCTGGGACCAGATGAGTGATTCCTAATCTGTGGTTTATGGGTGATGGGACAAGAATGGCATTGTACTGTTGTCACTACACGTTTTCTCAATCAATGGATATTAACAGATGGTAACTATCAGATATTGGGGGGGGGGGGCTGAAAATTTATAGCATTAAAGAGGGATTTTCATACTTTAAAATTTGGCAAGTAGATGGATGAACAGAAAACCTCAGAGTAAGAACTTTCAGGGCTGGAAGTCAAGTCAACAAGCATTGATTAAGTCCCTATTGTGTACCAGGCATTGTGCTAAGCTTTGGGATAAAAAGAAAGGCAACAAAGAATCCCTGCTGGGACTCTGGATAGAGCCTATGAAAAGAACAATGTACAAACAAGATATATACGGGATAAACTAGAGATGATTTACAGAAGGAAAACACTATTGTTAAGGGGCAAAGATGGGATTTTAGCTGAAATTTGAAGGACTTCAGGGAAGTCAGGAGGTGGAGATGAGGGAGAGCATTCCAGGCCCAAGAGGACTGCCTAGAATCAGGAGATGGAATGTCTTGTGAAAGGAACAACAAGGGGCAGCTAGGTGGTGCAGTGGATAGAGCACTGGCCCTGGATTCAGGAGGACCTGAGTTCAAATCCAGCCTCAGACCCTTGACACTTACTAGCTGTGTGACCCTGAGCAAGTCATTTAACCCTTATTGCCCTGAAAAAAAAAAAAGACAATGGTAGAATTATAGGGGAGAGTCCATGTCTCATGAAGAATTCAGGAGACTCATGAAATTAAGAAGATCCATCAACTGTGGGCCCAGAGATTTCTTCTTTCACATTATCTTCATATACTCTGTGTATATCTTGTGTGTACATAAATATTTACATGTTATCTCTCCATTAAAATGTAAGTTCCTTGAGAGCAGGGCATGTTTTTGTTTATTTTTTGTTTCTTGTTTTGCCTTTCTTTGCATCTTCAGTGCTTGGCACAGTGCCTGCTTCAGAGTAATCAATAATAAATTCTTCACTTATTGACTAACAGAAGAATGCATTAAACAAAGAAAGATAAGTCTGTGTGCGTGTGTGTAGTTGTGTCTGATTCTCTGTGACCCCATTTGGGGTTTTCTTGGCAAAGACACTGAAGTGGTTTTCCATTTCCTTCATTTTAGAGGTGAGGAAACTGATGCAAATGTTTAAGTAACTCACCCAGGGTCACACAGCTGCTAAGTGTCTATGGTTGGATTTGAACTCAAGTCCTCCTGATTCCAGGACTGGCATTCTATCCACTGCACCATGTAGCTGCCCATGTAGTATGTGTAATTTGGAGTTAAGATACTTGGGCTTAAATCCTGACTCTGCTGTTTAATATTTGTGAAAATTTAGCAAGTCACTTGCCCTCTGGTGAAGAGGGTTGGAGCAGATGGTCCCTAAGTTATCTTCCAACTTCCTATGCTCCTATGATCTATAAATTATATCTGAGACTATCACTAAGCCCTCTCTGGGCTTCAGTTTCCCCAAATGTAAAATGAGGCTTATAATACATGTGTTAACCTAACAGAACAGTTGTTGTGAAGATCAAATGAGATAATTTACAATTGCCTATTGTCTCATTTCCATGGCCCTGCAAAGGTGCTGGGGAATGATCTCTTCCCAGCTGTCACAGGAGCTTGCCAATTCATTATTGTTCCCATTTTACATATGGGGAAATTGTGACTCATGGCGGTAAAAAGACTTGTCCTGGGTCACATAGTTAATATCTGCTGGAGCCAAAAGAACTGAATAGTGCCATATAAATATCAGTCTTTTATATATGTAAAGCACTTTGCACGTATACTATATAAATGTTGGCTGTTATTATTATTAATAAAGATTATCATTTTTATGGGGATTTCCATCTCCTGCTCACTCTTCAGATCAGATAGTGATATGAATTGCTCATTGTTGACCTCTCCATCTATATATATACAACCAGACCTGAGGAGCCTAGCATTATGAGATCTCAGAGCAGGTGTCATGGTGAACAGCTGACCCTGCCCCCCCTCATAGCTGTGCCTAGGTCCAACAGCTGATCCTTAAGGCATCTTCCAGATGCTAGATCTTGGTCCTAAATTGGTCCTAGACTCTTGTCCAGTTGTGAAATGTCCAGTTCCCAAGGGTTCCAGACTGGTTTCTCACTCCTCCCTCTTTGGAAAATTTGTTCTCTTCTCCTCTGAGGACTTATTGGTGGCCTGACTGTTTCTGATGGCTCTGAAATCATGTGTGAAGTTCAATTAACATTCCAGGGAAATACTCTCTGGCTCTACATATTATTTGCACAGGTTAAGTATTCCTGATAAGGCTTCTCAAATCAGAGGGCTGAAATGAACTTAATTAGAACTCAGAATACTTGTGGCAAAGATAAAAGGCTGCACGTCCAGGTCTCTGAAGTAGCAAAATGGGGAGGGGGGAAGGTTGGAGGGGAAGAAGAAGGAAAGAGAGAAAAAGGAGGTGGTGAGGGGAGCTGCTAACAAGTCACTGCATAATCCTTCCTTTGTGCAAGGCAGCAAAGAGGGTGGGGGTGGTGATTTTCTTGATCCCAGGGGCCAGAGCTTGCCTGAATCCTCCCTAGATTTAGACCCAGCAAGCCTACCATGAGCCCCTGCCCTTAATCCTCTGTAATAGGGAGGGGGAAATAATCAGTAATGACTATGAAGAAAGGCAATGGGTCTGTTTCATAGGATAAAATCTGATTCAGATCCAGAAGAGACTAAGCATCATATACTCCAGGAATCCTTAACCTGGGGGTTGTTAACTTTAAAAAAATAACATTTTGATAGTTCTATTTCAATAAAATTCATGACTTTTATAATTGTATATACTTTATTCTGTGCATTTAAGGCATTATTTTCAAAAGGGGTCCATAAGCTCCATTAGATTGTCAAAGGGTTCCCTGACACACCCAAAAGATTAAGAACTCTTGCCCTATTCTAACCTTCATTTTGCAGAAATAGTACCTGGGACACCCCCTTGTGTAGCATGTCCAAAAAGACTATTACAGGTTTAAAGCACTCTTTGGGTTGACACCTTCTTCAAACCACAGTCCAAGACCCCATTGGTATTGGTTTACTTTTTCTAACCAACCAGGGGTTACATTAACACAAAGTAAAAGATGTAATAAAAAATTTATAATGAATAAAATGCTAGGAAAAAATAAATTACCCCCATGAACAGTCTTCTACAGGTTACCACGCTGGGGAGAGGAGGGGAAAGTACGCATACAGTGAACACACTTAGGTATATGTATATGTATATGTATATGTATATGTATATGTATATGTATATGTATATGTATATGTATATGTATATGTATATGTATATGTATATGTATATGTATATGTATATGTATATGTATATGTATATGTATATATGTATATCTGTATATGTATCTGTATATATGTGTATATATGGATGTATATACACCTATGTATGTATATAGATACATATATCTAGAGAGAGAGGCATATAGCAGTATTTAGGTGTGTATATACATACATATATGTGTATATATACGCACATATATATGTGTGTATACATACACACACACACATATGGAAATTTTGGCCAGGGAACATATCTGAAGGGTATATGTTTGGCTAGAATTATTTATATTTAGAGCAACTAGATGATTCAGTGGATAGATTTCTGGTCCTGGAGTCAGGAAGACTCAATTCAAATCTGGCCTCAGAAACTTACTAGCTGTGTGACCCTGGGCAAGTCACTTAGCTCTGTTTGCCTTGGTTTCCTCATCGATAAAATGAGCTGGAGAAGGAAATGGCAAACACTCCATTATCTTTGCCCCAAAACCAACCAAACAAACAAACAGGGAAAAAACCTAAATGGGGCCACAAAGAGTTGGACACAACTGAAAAACAACTAAACAAAAAAACAACAACATTCCTATTTCTGATTCTGTAGAGCTATGGACGTCCTCTGGTGATAACATCACACTAGTCTCTATGAGGTAGGTATCTTCATTGGTCTTATGATTCAGCTATCTAGCCTCTTAAGGATCAACTAGTCTACAATCAACTGTTGAGTGATAGCAGAAAATCTTCCCACCTCAGCAAGGGAGGGATAAATCTTTTATTTCATAGTTGAGGATTATAAAGTTGATAGCCAACAGAAGCTAGCAAAATGCCCCAGGCTAAGCTTAAGTATATTATTTTAAGAGCTGCTCCGGGGGCAGCTAGGTGGCACAGTGGATAGAGCACAGGCTCTGGAGTCAGGAGTGCCTGAGTTCAAATCCGACCTCAGACACTTAACACTTACTAGCTGTGTGACCCTGGGCAAGTCACTTAACCCCAATTGCCTCACTAAAAAAAAAAAAAAAACAAACTAAACTAAATAAATAAATTAAGCTTAATAAATTAAGCTCCTAGTGAGCTGATTTATAGATCAGACAACTGCCCTATTTAGGAATAGAGAATTCCTTGTAACTTGTGTCTAACCTTAGATTGTCAGTTGATGTCACCGTAAATCTAGTTAAGGGACCCCAATAAATGCAATCTCACAAAAATTGTATAAAGATTGAAGTGATGAGGTGTCCCACTCCCCAAATTCTCTTTGATGGTTATGCAAATTGAGCTGGGGGTCAACAAAAAATAATTGAAGAAGCCAAGGTTTTTCTTTTTATCCTCGTTCACACTCCTGGATTTATTATATATATCTGTTAGAAACAACACCTACAACCACCTGACACCTATCAGATTGGCTAATATGACAAAAAAAGGAAAATAATAAATGTTGGAGAAGCTGTGGAAAAATTGGAACACTAATACATTGTTGGTGGAGCTGTGAACTGATCCAATCATTCTGGAGGGCAGTTTGGAACTATGCACAAAGGACCATAAAGCTGTGCATACCCTTTGACCCAGCAATACCATTATTAAGTCTTTTTCCCAGTGATCATAAAAAAGGGAAAAGGACCCACATGTACAAAATTATTTATAGCTGCTCTTTTTGTGGTGGCAAGAAATTGGAAACTGAGGGGTTGCCCATCCATTGGGGAATGGCTGGACAAGTTGTGTTATATGAATGTAATGGAATACTATTGTGCTGTAAGAAATGATGAGCAGGCAGATTTCAGAGAAACCTGGAAGGGCTTGCATGAACTGATGATGAGTGAGATGAGCAGAACCAGGAGAACATTGTACACAGCATCAACAACATTGTGTGTTGATCAATTGTGATAGACTTGATTCTTCTCAGCAATACAATGGTCCAAGATAGTTCCAAAGGACTCATGATGGAAAATGCTCTCCAAATCCAGGAAAAACAAAAAAAAAAAAAACCTGTTGAATCTGTATGCAGATCGAACCATACTATTTCTATTGTTTTTGTTTTGCCTTTTTGAGGTTTTTCCTTTTTTCTGATTCTTCTCTCATAAAATGACTAATACAGAAATATGTTTAATGTGATTGTACATATACAACCTATATAAGATTACTTGTTGTCTTGGTGAAGGGGGAGGGAGAGGAGGGAGGGAGAAAAATGTGAAACTAGAAATCTTATAAAAACAAATGTTGAAAACTATCTCTACATGTAACTGGAAAATAATAAAATATTTATATGGAAAAATTTTTTAAACCTCAGAGTTGCTATATCCTTGCAAGAATGAAGAAGTTAAAGTACAGATAGAAGAGTGACTTACCAGAGCACCACACAGGTAGTAAATAGGTCCAAGATTTGAACCAGGTACTTTTGTCTCTGAGTCCAGTGTTCTTTCTAATGACCATCCTAGTGGGGGCTCAGGTAGGAGAGTAGAAGGAATTAATTTATCTTAGTGTAAGGGGGTTTGGTAAATGCCCAGACCACCTACTAAGGATTTCCCATGGAAGGGAAATGGCCAAGCACTCCATTATTTTATGGAAGATACCAGGGGCCTGCTTCTGGGAGACAGGAGAACAGGCACTTGTGCTAAACCCAGTTACATTAAAATTAGGCCTGGTCAGTCATCCCATTTCTTTATAGCATTTCTTTATACGTCTTTTAAGTCTTGGATATGAATTAGATGAAGGAACCACTTTGTTCAGAGCCAGGCAGTCCCACCTAGATGTCCCAGTGACCTTTCACATTCCGAAGGTTCAAAAGAAATCTTGTCATCCCCCTCCCTCCAGGCTTGTACTTAATATGGGGGATTGAGACTTGATCTATGATTTCATCATGGGAAGTCTCTGGACTTCCCTATCAAAACAAGTTGGTGTTAGTGCCTTCTCTCAAATGTGTAGTATTAGAGAATTGTCTAGAGCAACGAGAGACGAAGGCACAGTCAGTATCTGTCAGAGATAGGCCTTGAATTCAGGTCTTTTGGGTCTGAGGGTAGCTCTCAATCAACTCTGTCATGCAGTCTGTCATTGCACATCATCCTTTAGACCTGGCAGAGGACTTGGGGTCCAATTCCAGGTCTGCTGCTTAAAATGTGGGTAACCTCAAAAGAGAAGCTTCTCCCTGTACCTGAGTTTCCTCATCTGTGCAATGAGGAAGTGGGACTAGACAATCTTCAAAGTCGCTTCTAGCTCTATATCTTACAATTGGAGCCAGTCTATTGCTTCCTACAAAAGTGTGTCTAATGAACTTGTTTCTAGCTTCTGATGGGAAAGCAGCGTGTTTCCATAAGGACCTAACAGGGAACACATATACTCATCTATGTATCTGCCACATGGTATAGTGGGAAAAATACTGGATTAGGAGTCAGAGGTGCTGCGTTCAAATCCTATCTCTTCTACTTATTACCAGTGGGACCTTAATTAGGTTACTTAATCTCTCCTGGCCTCAGTTCCCTCATTTGTAAAATGAGAAGGCCGGAGTAGATGAGCCCTGAGGCTCTTTCTTTCTAGCTGTGAATGTATCATCTTACAATCCATGTGTAACTTGTGATGTGGGATGTCAGCAGGAAGCAGTAACAGAAGAGATGATCTTCGTCCTTTTTCCCAGGGTATATGAAAGGGGGGACTAATGTAGGAGGCAAAAAAGAGGTTAACAGTAAAACCCAAGACCCAAGCTCTAATTCAGATCTGAGCTCTAAAAGGGATTCAGACCCCAGTTAATGGATAACTTAAGACTTGAGTCTTCATTAATATAAGTCAAGGCCTAGGTTTTCGTGGACCCACATTAATCACCACTCATAACAAGAACAGAAAGAGGCAGGTCAGAGAGATTAACAATAACAGTGATACACAATGATACACTGACAGGGTATAGAAATTCTACTCATAAATGAAGATATTTTGAAAACTGAACATGGGAATCAAAAAGTGACATGTACAGAAAAGGCCAAATTTGTCCCCAGATTCACCTTATGACCCATAAATCCCTAAAACATACCTCTATGAATAAAGGTACCCGCTTGGGGTGGGGGGATTGTCTTAGGACCCCAGGAACTCCAAATCCAAAATAGGATAGGCCCTCCCCTGTATCTCCCTAAGGTGGAGATTATTATAATGAGACTGATAATCAATTTATCCATACTATAAATATAGCTATCTTTTCTTTCTCTATTCGAGAGATACCTTTCCACTTTTCTGGTTTTCTCCCTGTGGTCACTCACAGTATTGCAATAAAAATTGGGAAACTGAGTCACTGAGGCTTCTAATTCTTTTGGGATGACTCACGGTCCATTTGACCCTAATTCCATCCCACATCAGTTCCACTTTTGCACTCCTTGTCATGTTTCTATTTGCACTCAAATTCATGTTGCAAAGCCTGAATCAACATAGAGCCTTCTGTAGCCTGGGAGCCTGCATCCTCCCCTGTTTCCCATCTGTCCCCTCACTTGTACCTTCTTGTACTTTGCTTGCTTAATTAAAAGAAACAGCACAGAAGGGTTTTTGCTCAGACTGGTGGAGCCAACCTCAGCCTGCTGCGTTTGTCATCATCAGAGATGCATCTTGTTCAGAGCAGAGAAGGACACCATCCCTGATAGGCCCTAGCAGCTGGAGAGGGAGTGAGACAAATGGAAACAGCCCCAGACACCACACAGGGCATGTGAGTCTCAGAGCCAGGCACCACATAAATCACAACCTGGGATTAAGAAACGTAATTCTATTGTGGGAGCATCCCTTGAGTAGCCATGCTCTGAATCATTCATAAGGTTTCTGCCTATGGCTGGTGACTGGCAAGTAAGTGGACTCCAACAAAAGGGCAACTAGGTGATACAGTTGACAGAGCTCTAGTCTAGGAATCAGGAAGACTCATCTTAATGAATTCAAATTCGGCCTCCAACACCTACTAGCTGTGTGACCCTGAGAAAGTAATTCTACCCTGCTTACCTCAGTTTTTTCATCTGTAAAATGAGCTGGAGAAGGAAATGGCAAACCACTCCAGTATCTTTGCCAAGAAAACCCCAACTAGAGTCATGAGGAGTTGGACATGACTAAAATGACTGAACAGCACCAACAAGCAAGGAGAGCATGGATGCCAGATTTGGATTCAGGAAATTTGGCTTCAATCCTAGCTCTGACTCTTGTTAGTTGTGCAACTAAGCACTTATCACTTTGCCTCTGAACCTCATTTTCCTAATCTCTAAAATACCTCACAGGGTTGCTGAGAGGAAAGGACCTTGTAGATCATTTTTTTACTCTACTGAACACTCCTGGATTTCTTCAACATCCCCCCATCCCCACTGCTCCCCACCCCTAGCTTCCCTCTGCCTCCTCCAGATTTTCAGCTTCCTTTTGTGTATTATTTTCCCCCCATTAGAATGTAAGCTTCTTGAAGGCAGGAATTTATAATCTCTTTTTTTTTCCTTTTTCTTTTCTTTTGTCTTTGTGTCCCTAATGCTTAGCACAGTACCTGGCACATAGTAGATACATAATAAATATTTATTACTTGACTGACCAGACCTTAAAAATGTTATGCAAGGGCCCCTAGGTGGTGCAGTGGATAAAGTGCCAGTCTGGGTTCAGGAAGATCTGAGTTCAAATCCGGCTTCAGACACTTAACACTTACTAGCTGTGTGACCCTGGGAAAGTCACTTAACCCTCATTGCCCTGCAAAAAAAAAAAAAAAAAAAGGAAAAGAAAAAGAAAAAAATGTTATGCAGGGGCAGCTGGGTGGAGCAGTGGATAAAGCACCAGCCCTGGATTCAGGATGACCTGAGTTCAAATACAGCCTCAGACACTTGACACTTACTATCTGTGTGACCCTGGGCAAGTCACTTAACCCTCATTGCCTCACCAAAAAAAAATATGCAGAGCTATGGTTATTATAGCCCAAAATTCCACCAGACTGTGGCCCAACCCCCTCCCTTGGCCAAATGTGAATCTCAGTGAGGGTGTACATTCTCCCTGGGGAGGGACCCCTTTCTCTAAGAAGGGAAGGTCTAGGGGCAGCTAGGTGGCGCAATGGATAGAGCACCAGCCCTGGATTCAAGGAGGACCTGAGTTCAAATCCAGCCTCAGACACTTGACACTTACTAGCTATGTGACCCTGGGCAAGTCACTTAACCCCAATTGCCTCACAAAAAAAAAAAAAAAAAAAGGAAGGTCTACAGCTGATAGTGATATCACTGGTGGACATGTTGGGATAGTCACTTAGGAAGACCACTCCACTATAGTGCACCTAGAATCACTGTCTTCAAGCATACTCATCACCACTTTCATCAGCATCACTACTACAATGAGATCAGCATGAAGTTCTTGGTATTTTTTGACACCCTTTTTTTACAAAGAGAACCATACCGAGTTGTGGAGAGCACAGAGGGAAGTCAGAATCCAAGGGGATTCTGGTTTTGGTTTTGTTTGTTTGGGTTTTTAAAATTCTAATTCATCCTATTCCCTTCCCAAAAGTATCAACAAAAGACAACTTTAAAGTCTACTGAGTAGTTGCCTTTTCCTGGAACTGTGTCCAGTCTTCTTTGATTCGGCCCCTTAATGCCTCAGGGACCAAGAGATAGCTGTATCACCCCCAAATCCTTTGGTGCTAAGCATATATGTTCTCTGACGTTACTAGGGAGCTCAACTCTGTTCTATATATTCTCTGGTGCCAAATATTCTATCCATATCAACTTCAAATATTTGTAGAGGCTGATTACTCCTATTATGGGTGGTTGGACCATGATAGAACAGTTACATGGCACAGTGGATAGAGTACTGGGCCTGGAGTTCCTGAGTTAAAATCCGGCCTCAGATACTTACTAGCTGTGTGACCCTGGGCAAGTCACTTAACCCTGTTTGCCTTCGTTTCCCTAACTGTGAAATGAGGTAGAGAAAGGAATGCACACCACTACATATCTTTGCCAAGAAAGCTCCAAATGGGGTCAGAAAGAGTTGGACATGACTGAAAAACAACTGAACAACAACAGTGTATCAGATAATATTCATGACACATTATAAACTCTACTCTAATTTTGAAAATTCCACCGTAATGTTTGACTGATCACAGTTTTATAACACTGTTCCTATGCAACTAACTACCTCCTCATAATATTGTCTCTCCTAACATTCAATTTTTATAGGTCCAATAAAGAGGGATATGCCTATGTTTCATAGGCAATTGCTTAAAGAAATATTACAGATTATCCAATTCAACCCCTTTATTCTACAGATGAGAGAACTGAGGCCTAGGGAGGTGAAGTGATTTTCTTGAGATGACATCTTTGGTAAAGGGAAAACATGAGATTTGAACTCATATCCTCTTTGGGGGGGGGCAATGAGGGTTAAGTGACTTACCCAAGGTCACACAGCTAGTAAGTGTTAAGTGTCTGAGGTCAGATTTGAACTCAGGTCCGCTTGATTCCAGGGCTAGTGCTTTATCCACTGATATCCACTGAGACACCCAGTTGCCCCAAACTTATTGCAGATTCTTTGCTTTTTCTTTTCTTTTTCTTTTTGCTATACTGGTTGCCTCCCTCTTGTTTCAATCTTTTCAGCTCCAAGTTGGGGATACAAAGAAGGAGTAAAAAAGACATTTCCTGCCCTCTTTTCTGTATCCCCAGAACTTACCCTGGTACATAGTAGGAATAAATGCATAGTGGCTGACTATCATAATATCATAATACTGAGAACATAGTTGGAATGTATTATGTTGGCTTGGAGTTACTCTAGGCACTTCTGCACCTCAGTTCCTTCACTTATAAAATAAAGATAATAATAGGATGAATCTGTGAGGTGAGGACTAAATCCCCAAGAGAAGCCAGGTAGAGGGTGGATAATTAAAGAGGAGATTGATAAAAATAACTAACAGTGGTGCTAAGTGTAGCAAAATAAACCAAGTCTGTTCTAGTAGATCTGTAGGTGTCTATCAGACAATAAAGAAAACCTCAAAGATTTCAGCTGTGTATGTTATCCATCTCCTGTTCTGGAGCATTTCTTTAGAAGTGGGTGCTTGGTGGTATAATGATTGGAATGATGTCACCTGCTAGAGAGCTACTGTAGGAAAGTTCCACCATGAGGAGAAGGTGTCTGAGGGCAAGCCATGTGGTCAGTTCCTTGGCATCAGGAAGTGACGTTTGCTCATGGGTACTGACTATCAAAGCTACCAGCCAATCAACTTGAGGAGCCTCCCATTTTTGGGAGGACACAAAGTGGGAAGTGGACACTGGCGGAGGGGTTCTTCCTCTTTTGGTTCCTGACCTCGCCATAGTGGGTCAGATGATGGGGTCTCTTAGAAATAGTTAGATTTTTACCTTTCTCTCTGATCCTAATGCTCTTTAATAAATACTTAAACACTTAAATACTCTTGCTAAAGCTTATAATTTATTGGCGACCACTCATTAGATTTTAGATAGTACAGCTAGAATTTTAGCCCCTTACAGTGGAAATTATTTCATCCTACTCCCTCTTTTGACAGAGTAGGCAGCTATGAAGGGGGCAAGAGGCCCTAGGCATACCACCAGGCTTAGAACTCGGTCAGAGATAGAATATGCCAAGGTCATCCACTGTAACCTGAGCCATCCCAAGTCATCTTGACTTTTCTTCTGCCACTGGACTTTGAGGACTCTGGAAGTGAGTGAGGCTGAGACTTTGCACAACTCTACCTCACTTAAATCCAATTCACAGTCAAGTCAAGGCATCACCCCGTGATGTCATTGGTCCTCTTTGAAAATAAAGGACCACCACTACTAAAAACAACAACAGCAGTAACCAGCAGGTCCTTCCTTCTCTTTTTGTGTGGAGTCCCTGTGGAGAAGCTCTTCACAGGGTTCGAGTGTGTCTTGCGGGGCAGTGGGGAAAGAATTGGTGGTCAGGGACAGATGGAACCAACCTAGAAAACAAATATATTGTCAAGTGGCCTGCGAGATCTGGAGAACTGGTCTGCTGAAAGTCGCCATTGCACAGAAGGAGATAGAGTTAGCTAAGGGTGGAGAGCTAAGGCATAAATGTGTAGGTGAACCAGGGACAGAAACACAAAATGTATGTAAAGTGTAGGAGGGGGTTGAGGAGACTCCACAGGAAAACTGGTGATAAAGATTACCTAGATCTTCCCATCTCCAATAAGGCTAAGATGGTGACTAAGTGTTAGACCATATGTTTGTGGAGGTGGGGTTAAACTTTAGGGTGGGGGGAAGTAGGAGGAGGCAGTTAGTTCTATTGCCTTTTTTGTGTCTCTACTATCTTTTATCAACTTGTTCTTTGTTTAATGCTTTCTGAGCTTTGGTGCCTGCAGGAGAACAGAGCCCTAAAGAGAAATGAGCCAAATTCTTATGTTTCGAAGAGTTTACCCTAGGTGGGAGCTGGGACATAAAGATTGTTATGAAATGAAAACTCCCTAGATTAAAACAGGTCTGAGCTTGCTCTCAGAGGTGATTCAGTGGTGTGTCTGAGTCAGCTCATACCGCCTCAAAAGGCCAGTATGTTAAATTTTCAGCATGACCATTCGGACCTCAGAAATCTCCAAATGGTACAAATTAGGATTTGATGTTTTGTTGTTTATCTAGACTTAATAAATTGGTGATTAAAATGTTAATAGTGCAGATTAAACTTAAAGTTTTATCCTGTGGACATGTTTTTCCTTGGAGAGACAGTTGTTAAACATTTACCAAAACAATTGAGGCTGAGATTCTGAGCTATAACAAAGAATCCAGGGGGGCAGCTAGGTGGCCCAGTGGATAAAGCACTGACCCTGGATTCAGGAGGACCTGAGTTCAAATATGACCTCAAACACTTGACACTTATTAGCTGCATGACCTTGGGCAAGTCACTTAAGCCTCATTGCCCCTCAAAATAATAATAATAATAATAATAATAATAATAATAATAATAATAATAATAATAATAATAATAATAATAAAGAACAAGCTATTAGGAGTGGAGGGGCTAGAAGGACCAACCTGCAAGAAGGGCCTAAGATCAAGGCTAAGGAAAGGAGCTAGAGAGACTAGACTTTGCTTAAGGGCACAGGGATACCTAGGAGAGCACTGATAGAATTGGAGAGGGAGGAGTGTGAAATGGTAATGATTTTGGCCAGAAGCCAAAAAAGACATAACTGGTACCAAAATAGGGGAGGAACTTATTCTTCCTGAGAACAAAATGAAGCTCAAAGCAACTTTGGCCACCTTGGCATGGGCAATAGGAATAAGGTAGACTAGCCATAAAAATGAACCGTAGTGGCCTAAGAAAGGAACTTCAGATTAAAAGGGGCAACAATCAACAAACTGGGACATCTTGTCACAATTTGTCCTTCTCTACCTCTTTCCTAGTTAAGGAATCTCAAGTTGTCCAGAATCTCTCATATTGAGAGGAAAGCCTTTTTATATGTTATGAACACTTTAGTATGAATTAGACTTATTCAGTCCCAAAGGATTCATAATGAAAATAGTATCTTTCTTCAGAGAGAGAACTGAAGAACTCCGAGTGCAGATTAAAGCATATTGTTTTTCATTTAATTAATTTTTTTTCAACATGGCTAATATGGAAATATGTTTTGTATGAGTTTACATGTGTATAATTAGGGTTTCCTTGCTTTCCTTCTCAATGGGTGGGGGAGGGACAAGAAGGAAAGAGAAAGTTTGGAACTTACATTTTTTTAAAATGAAAAACCAAATGCCATGAAGAGTAAAATAAATAAATTAGTTGTATTAGCATTTTTTCAGAGAAAGAAACTCAAAGGAATGAATCTTTCATAATAAATTTCAGATACTACAGCACTTGGGTGGGGAAGAGTCTTCTAGGCAAAGCTGTTCTCAGATCTTAACATTATGCATCACAAAATCACAGGGTTTAAAGATGGAAGGGACCTCAGATGTCATCTGGTCTCACTCTTTTATAAAGGGGAAAGCTGAGAACTAGAAAGCTGAAGTGATTTGCTCGGGATAGTAAATAGCAGTTTCTGGATTTGAACCCAGTCCTCCTGATGTAAATATGGTCATCTTTCTTTATCATAAGATCAGGTATCTCCAAAAGTTTTTATGAAGGAGGTGCTGCTTCTCGTCTCCCTCAACATCTTGGGGGTGGGGGTGGGGTGGAAGGAGGATGTAGGACAATTGACAAAAGTTGCTGGGGAAGGGGGCCCCATCCTCTTCCTTCAGGAATCATAGTAAAATGGAAGGAAGGCAATGACAATTATCTCAGAGGGCTGGATTCATATTTTAAGATTGCAAAGGATTTTAGAGATCATCTATTCCAAGTCCAACATTCTACATACATTTTACTTATGTTCCTCCCTGGATTTTCTCTACCATGCCACAGAACCTGGAGGCAGGGGAACCAAGTAGGAGGTTCTTTCACATCTGGATAAGGCGTGATAAGGATGGTAGCAGTAAGAGTAAGGAGAAGCAGAGAGAGATGGCAAATGTGGAGGTTGAGTCACCATGAAAGAAGTTGTAGAGATTGAATTGACATGATTTAGCAACTGATTGAAAATGGGGAAAGAGGAGGGAGAAGAAAGGATGACTCTGAGTTTACACACCTGAGTTAACTTTCAAGATATGGATACCCTCTATAGAAAGAGGGAAGGTTGGAGGGAGGAAGGACTTAAAAGGAGAGATGAGTTCACCTTTGGATGTGTTGAGTTTCAGATAGAAGTGGGTTGACCAAATGGAGTTTTCCAAAAAGCAATTAGAGATTTGGGATTAGAGTTCAGGGGAATGATTACAGTTGGATATACATATATGGAATTGGGTATCCTATAGGGGGGCAGGAGTGGTTTAGTGGAAAGAGCACTGGATTTAGAGTCAGATCCTGATTCTAAACTTCTAGCATTAAATATATGGCCTTGGTCAAGTCTGGGCCTCATTTCTTCCTCAGTAAAATGAGAGAGTTGGGTGAGATGAACTCTATGGTCCCCCTCATTATTTAATCCTCTCATCCCATTAAGGATGTGACTCCTCATTCAACTTAGAGGTTGGCTGGGAAGTAGGCAGCCCCTGGACACTCCAGACCTACTGTGCCTCAATTTCTGACCTTCTCTTCCTTCTTGCCACCCATTCACTGTAGCCTGCTGCCCACAGTTATTGTTTCCTCCTCTGCCTATCATCCACTGGAAACCAAAGTTAATCACTTTCCATTCTGCTCCTGACTTCTGCACTGCGATAAATAGTGGCTGTGTGAGTCAGATGGGGAAAAAATCAGTATTTAAAATATTGAGACTCTGAGAAATAATTATTCATGAGTTTTTTGTGCATGCATTAGCGTTTCCCCTTGAGGCCCAGGGCTGTCTGCTGGAACGATCTCAGACACAGTTTGGCCTTTCTTTTCCCATTTTCCCTCCCCCCCCCAACTCCATTATTGAATCTTCAATATGCCTGTGAAGGAAACATTAAGCACACCCATTAATGAGACATGAACAGTTCCGGAACTACTCAACAACAGAGTGGGAATCCTCAAACAAGAGACTCATGTTTCTATGGTGTTTTCCCTCAGACAACAATCCCATAAAGTAGAAGAGGAGAAGTCTCTGGAGTCTGAGGACCCAAGTTCAAATCCTCACTTCACCACTTTCCACCTGTGTGAATTCAGGCAAATCACTTAAACTTCCTGGGTCACAATTTATTATCTGTGAAATGAGAGGGTTTGACTAGCTGGCCTCTGAGATATGGATAGATAGGTAGGTAGGTAGATAGATAGATAGATGGTTGGACAGACAGATGGACAGACAGACAGACAGATAAATAGATAGATGATCCTCATTAAGCAGTTTTAAGTATTGCCAATCTCATTTTATAGATGAGGGAACTGAGGTCCTGAGAAATCATCACTTATTCGTGCTTACCCAACTACAAAAGGGAAAGAACTGAGATTTGAACCCATATCTTCCCAATTGCTTCAGATGCTCTTCTCATGGTGTAACAATGTATTGTATCCTACACCATGCTGTCTTGGAAAGAGTGTTCTCCCAAGTGTTTCCATGCACATGGGATACCTGTAGAGTTACAGTCTGGGTTCTTCTAAGAGCTCCAGGGAAACCACCTCTCTGATGAGTATCCTAGCTCTACATCTTCTCACAAGCTGTTTGATCTGTTATATTTAGATGGCCAGGTCACTTCATCCCATCTAGCTACAATGTCCTCATCTCCAAAATGAGAGTTTTGGGATAGATGACATCTAAGTCTATGGTCTCTGGTATCAGGAAGTTGCCACATTCACAGAGCAATCTAATCATCCCTAATTCCATTATCCATTTCCCATACCTTTGTTATAATATGGTGGAAAGAGCCTTGAGTTTGATCCCCCCTCCTCTCAATGTAGATTTGAATCCTGGCTTTGGTATTTATTAGCTGTGTGACATTGGGCAAATCATTTCTCCTATCTGTACTTCATTTTCTTTATCTTCAAAATGGGTATAAATTACTTATGCTCTTGACTCACAAGTTATGAAGAAAGCATTTTGTAAACCTTAAGGCACCACAGAGATTTGTTATTTCTATAGACTGTCCTTTACCTTTCATCTTTATATCAAGAAATTTACCTTGATTTTTCCCAGCATGAAAGCAGGCAGGCAAAAGAGGAGGAGGGATGGAGGGTGGGCCAGCAATAATGTTGGAAACTTGTCTCCCCAAACATGGTTTCCAGGCAACTTTATCTCTTTCAACACAGAGTATTGGAACAAAATTCAGTAAATGACATAACAGAAGACCAAGGTTTTGAGTTGTGTAGATTTGGGTAATTAATCTAAACTCTCAGAAGACTCAGTTTCCTCTTATGGATGTCAATGTAAACTCAAAGCTTCTTCAGGCTTTTCTTATCCAATATTTGCATATGAAAGGCCAAGTAGTGGTTAGGCAACTCCCAGAATCAATGATCTAGCTCCCTAGTTTTAACATAGTCTACTTTTCTTTGTCCACTCATCTGCATACAGCTTTGGAATTGTAAAACTGACTTCCAGTGCTCTTTGGTAGTATTATTGGGTTAATAGCCCCTATATGGATAATAACTATGGCTTATTTAAACTTCAGAGATTAATATCAGACTGCATAGGGAATGCTCACCATAAATTAGGATGAGGCTTCTAACTAAAAGATCCAATTCCTTGGACTCAGGAGCTGAGTTCATAGAAAATACCGACAAGCCTGAGGGTACTAACTACTTAGCTGGAAGCATCTTTGCTATTTGTTCTAAAAAGCTTAGTGCCTAGAGTCAGAGAATCTCAGGAGAGTGATGAGACCCCTGAAACCAGACTCTGAGGGTTAGAAAACAGGTCACTACATAAGGGGGGAAAACAAGTTTTCTCCCTAGGGTCGGTGCTGGTTGTGTTTGGAGACAGCTGCTTTCCTAAAATAACTATTAAAAAGCCTGCATTTTGAAGTGAAAGAGAATTTCAGAGCCTGCTCTTCTCAAGAGGGAAACACAGTCAAGGAATTTAGCTGAAGCCAGAAGCTTGTAGCACAGAGAAGGTCCAAAGTAATATGGTCAATGGGGTCATTTCTACATTTGTACCTCTCCACATGTTTCCTCTCCCACATCTGTCTGCTTTTCCCATTGATGGAGTATATAGAGTACAGATTTGTGAGAGGAGGAAATGTTTTATTGCTACTTTTCTTACAATGTCATTTCATTAAATGCATTCAATTTGAACTGATTGTGTCCTTTGGCTGACTAGTAAAGGTTAACACATCAGTGGGGGCTCATGAGCTATGGTTTTAAGTGGGTACAGACCTACAGAGTACCTTGAGTAGCAGTCTCTGGAGCACTTGGACTATTTATTGATGGAAGGGGTGTGTGTGTGAAGGGGTGCTACATGTAAAATAAGGGAATTGAGCTAGGGCTCCTTCTGGCTCTAAATTTATAAGCCTATATTTTATGAAATGAGGATTGAATAAAATGATTTCTAAGATCTTTCTCAGCTCTGATAGATGGAGGTCTTCCAGTTCAATTTCATACTACCACTTCCTTCTCAAACATAATGGCTAACCCAGGCCAGAAAGACAGAGACTTGTCAGGAAGAAAAATTCATGACCCATCTGTCTGATCCCAACCTTTAAAAATCTTTACTCAGAGAGTCTTCAACATTTCTCTTCTTACAAGTCAAATCCATTTGCTTTGGCTTCTATCCTTCACAAAATAATTCCTAAGAAATCTGGAAAATAGTTATTGGAGATAATGGGCCTGGGGAAGGAGGAGCATCCTCCTGCCCCCACCTCTTCTTCCTTTGATTTCATCTTGCTGTAATGAAAAAAAAAAACTGGAACTGGGATTAGAAGATTTAGCTTCAAATCCCATCTTCTCCCTTTACTAGTTTTGTGATCCAGTACAACTTAATTTATGCATGAGTCTCAATTTACTCATTTGAAAAATGGGAATAATATGTACTCTACTTATCTCATAGGGTGACTCTGAAAGTGAAGAGAGAATAACAAATATAAAGCCTTTTACAAACTTTTAAATCTCTCCATAAATATAGGCTGTTTTTATTTTAAATTCTGTTTTACTTTTTTTAAAACTGTTTTTCAACAACTTTGATTATCCAAAGCCAGTTATTTTCACAGTTTTTACTAAATAAAAAGACTCAGGTAAATGGAAGTTGGGTGCAGTTCAAACCCCCCCCCCCCCCCCGGGCTTGAAGGATAGGGTATTCACAGAGGAGTATACAAGGAATGTACAAAGTGCCTGACAATATCCTGGGTGAAGCCACATCACTTTTGAGGCAAATTAAAGGGAGAGATGGACATATACATAATACTTAATATGGAGCAAAGGAAGGCAGATGCCTAAATGCTTGGATGACCAGCCTTAGCCTGTTGGGGATATGGGTCAGTAGCCACCTCCCTGAAGCTAGACACACTTCCTCAATGTGAAGGCCAGAGTCCTTCAAATGCAAGGGGTGAGAGTTCTTGGAGAGATCCTTTGGTCCATTCCCCTTTTCAGAGGAAAGAAACTAAGACCCAGAACTGTGAAGTAGATTCATGAATGTAAAGAATATAAAATCATTGATTAATTAGTTACTATCAATCAATTATCAACAAGTATTTATTACATTTCTAACACATGCCAGGCACTGTAGATACAAGTATAAAGGAAACAATCCCAACAAACAGGGAGCTTACCCTCTAATGAGGAAGACAAGTGTTAGATATGTGTATACATGTATAGATATAAATATACAGGCATGTACATATAGGTTTGTATGTCTATATGTATATTGCATATGCATTGTATATATGTGTGTGTATATACACATATATAAACATATACATATACATATACATATATATATATATATATATATATATATATATATACACACACACACACATACAGAAGAAGCAAGAAAGACTTCTAAAGATGATACAATTAGTTTGTGACCAAACCCAGGCCTCCTGCCTTCCAGTTCAGGGGGAGAACTCCCATACACTTCACAATATCATAGATTTAGAGGTGAAAGAACCTTAGAGCATGGATAGTCCATCCATCCCTCTCATTTTTCAGATGCAGAAATGGAAGCTTTGAGATATTAAATGATTTTCTCACACTCTTTCTAGATGGAAAGGAGCAGGGAGAGACTTCAAAGTCAGGTCTTCTGAAGGACGGCTGGCTCAGTTGCCCCCTTCATTTGAAGAACCCAGGGCATCAATTCTTCAGGGCAGTCAAGAAAAGCCTAGAATCCACACCACTCGGAGGAATCCATGTTTAGCATGTGCTCAGTCAAGCCGTAACATTTAATGCAGAAACTATAAAGTAGGCTCTCCTCCAGTGCAGGCCTGTAGAGTTGGAGTGTTGCCCTATTCCATGATAGCCACTGAATTCGACGGGAGGGGAAGGAGGCCCTGGGGGAAGAGAGAGGAATCCTAGAGCAGTAGAAAGAGGACTGTGAGAGGCAGCCAACTCACTCTCCTTCCTTTTTAATTTTCTAAATCTCACACTGTGCCAAGCAGATTTGTGGAAATGGAGGCCGAGGTAACCAGGATTCAACCAGCTATTCTAAGAACTCTACTCTCAGAAGCAAGAGGTGGAACAGGCATGGGGCAGCTGGGGCTAGTGTTCTAGGTGCTGATATTACAGGGGCACCATTTCTCCCTCCTTAGGAGTGGGCTTCTCATCTCACTCCTTGGCATGATACCCCTATGCTATAAACCCCAGTGGCTCTCTGTTATATATGTTATCCCATATATACATACACAGATATATACATATACATACAAATTCATATGTATATATGCATATGAATTTGTAGGATCAAACCTAAAATCCTTGGTTTGTTTCATAACTTGGCTCATTCCTAATTTCCAGTCTTGCTGTAGCAAGACTATGTACCCTGTCATCCAATGACACTGTCATTAGCTTAAAAAGGCCAAGGTCTCCTATTGCATCTGTGGTCGTCACTAGTCTTCCTGATCTATGCCTTGCCACTGGTCTCTGAATGACTCTGGAGGAGAGAGGGAGGCTGATGACTGCACAGACCTGTCTCACTGAAATCCAATTCATTCGCAAGGCAAGATAACACCTTCTGATGTCATTGGTCTTCCAGAACAAGGAAGGAAAACAAACAACAATCTCCCTACTCCCTGCTTAGAATTCTGCTCATTATCAATTCCTAGATTCCTTGACTTCCTGGAATCTCAGCTGACATTCCATCTTCTACAGGAAGCCTTTCCAATTTCCCTTAAGCTAGTGCCTTCTCTCTGAGATTAGCTCTAATTTACCCTGTGTGTATAGCTATTGGCATTTTGGGGGCTCTAGATGGCACCATAATGCACAGAGTGCCAGGCCTGAAGTCAGGAAGACTCATCTTCATGAGTTCAAATCTGGCCTCAGACGCTTACTAGCTATGTGACCCTGGACAAGTCACTTTACCCTGTTTGCCTCAGTTTCCTCATCTATAAAATGAGCCAGAGAAGGAAATGGCAAACCTCTCCAGAATCTCTGCCAAGAAAACCCCAAAATGGGGTCATGGAGAATTGGCCATGACCCAACAACAACTTGTCTGGTGTCTTCCATATTAGATTGTAAGCACCTTATGAAAAGGGACTTTCTCTTGCCTTGCTTTGTGTTCCCAGCATTTAGCACAGTGCCTGGTACATAGTAGTATGACAATTGGAGTGATGCCACCTCCTGGAGAGTTACTGTAGGAAAGCTCTGCCATGAGGAGAAGGCGTCTGAGGGTAAGCCACGTGGCTCGGGAGATCAGTTCCTTGGTGTCAGGAAGTGATGTTTGCTCATGGGTACTATCAAAGCTACCAGCCAATTAGCTTGGAGCTGTGTGTGTATGTGGATGGGATGTTCCCAGTTTCACAGGAGGCTTGTGGGATGAAGAAGGGGTGAGGCTCATTCTCTCTCTCTCTTTCATGAGGACCTCAGCAGGGAGTGGAGCTGGAGACGCTGGCTCCCTGAGATAGATAGCTGAATCTAGGCCTCTTTCTCTCTCTCTCTTCACCAATTCTTATGCTTCTTAATAAATGCTTAAAAAGTCTAAACTCTTGCTAAAGCTTCTAATTTATTGGCGACCACTCATTAGATTTTTAGACAGTATAGCTAGAATCCTAGCTACAGTAGGTACTTAATAATTGCTTGTTGATTTGATGAGAAAAATACAAAGGACTAGGAGTGGACCAAGGAAGATTAGTGTCCAGAAGGAAATATGAGCAAGTCCCATGGTGTCATACCTGGGTCAGACTGAATTTGGTTTTGCTTTTCTTCACACCCTCAGAGCTTAACACAGCACCTGACAGGTAATAAGTGCTTAATAAATGCTTGTTGATTGACTGACAACCTCTACCCCCAGCATCTAGATACCCATGTTATTGCCCATGGTCCTATAGCCTTCATACTGCCTTCCTAGGTCACTTTCCCAGCAAGGAGGGGTGAACTCCATCCCACCATGTCCCATCCCCATACCCCCAACCCCTGAACAGAGTGCTGAGCCTGAAGTCAAAAAGACAGAGTTCAAATACATCCTCAGACACTTATTAGCTATGTGACCCTGGGCAAGTCACTTAACCTGTTTACTTCAGTTTTCTCAAATGTAAAATGGAAACAATAATCATACCTACTTCCCAGGGTTATTATGAGAAGCAAATTTTATATTTCTAAAGTACTTAGAATAGTGTCTGGTACACAGAAGTCCCTTAATAAATACTTGTTGCCTTCCTTCCTCTAGGTTTAGGGATTAGCCACCATGGTAGCTTGTATAAGATACTGTCATCCTTCTTTTCTCCCAACAGCCTAAAACTTTCTAGTCACTATCCTCCTCTTCCTCCCTTCCTACTATTTCTTCTAGAAGCTTTCCTGGATCTATAGTCTGGAAGTCCTGAATTCAAAACTTGGCTCTGCCACTTACTGGTTACATGACTTTGGCCTCAGTTTTCCCTTCTATAAAATGAGAGCAAAGTTTTTTTCAGTTCAAAAGCTATGATCATCATATGGGACCTCTTCCTCTCAGATTCCTTCTATTTTCCAATACTCACCAAAACTTAGTTTTCCGCTGAAGACACAGCAACTCTTAGCACCTTCTACTAGGTTGGTTGTGTCTTTTTTTATCCTACTTACCAGCATCATTCTGTAAACATGGGGCCAGATATATCTTAGGGTTACAGAGTTAGAAAGGATCTTAGAGGTCATCTAGGCCAAAGCTCATTTTACAGGTGAAACAACAGTGGTCCCAGAGGTTAAGTACTTTAACAAAGGTCACATAATTAGCAAGTTCCTGAAGTGGGATTAGAACCAAGGTTTTTCCCTACTCAGAGTCCAAAATTCTACCACATTATGCCACACTGATATATTCCTTGTTCCTCACTGCCATTTTCAGTCCCACCCCAATCACCCAGAAATGATTTTTCCTCCTTTAATATTTATTCTTTCATAAGTAAATCCTCATGACTGTCATTTATGGACTTCTGGGTCACTCTCCATACTCCCAAATAACTTCAGTACCCAGACTATCATCTCCATTTCAACCAACTCCTGCCTTCTTTGAACATCCTGGCCTCCCATCCCCTCAACCTCTTCAGCTCCCATGACTTCTGTCTCCAGTCTACTTAAATTATGCATGGGAGTAGTCACCTTACAGCCTCACTCCCTCAACTGCAGGTGAAGTGAGTTTGCTCCAGGTGCTGGGTTCCTAGGTAAGGTACTTCCATATGGGATCCTTCCATCCTTGTATCTCTCAGACTGCTTGACCTCTGCTGTTGTGGTGGGTGAATAATGAAACAAACCACTAACACTTGCTATTCTAATGCCCTTAATTCCCTGACTATGCACCATCTAATCATGAAACAGTGGTGAAAGAGGTGGCCTTAGAGGCCAGAGGACCTGGATTCAAGTTATATTTCTGACACACTGGCTATATGATTCTGGAAAAGTTACTTAGCCTCTTAAGGCTCTCAACAGCTCTCTAAGAATCTGAGCTCCAAGGGAGGTCATTAGCCTTCACTGGCAGGGTGAGTTTTCTTACCTGGGAGTTCCTGATCCCAATAAAATCATCAGTCTAGTCCTTTTCTCGACCCCTATTGTCAGAAAAGGAGGCAGACTTGTCATTTACCAGGAGCAGGGCATAACAGATGGTCGGCCTGAGTGCTCCTTGGGTCCCCATGGAATGTTAAAGGAGCCATGGAAAGGATTCCAGCATTTAGACTCTCAATCTAAGGAGGGATTAATGGGGAACATGGGTAAAAAATCACACAAAAATCAAGCATTTATTAAGAGCCCACTATGAGCCAGGTGCTGTGCTAAGTGTTAGGGACACAAAGAAAAGCAAAAGACAGTCCCTGCTGTCAAGGAGCTCATGGTCCAGTGGGGAAGACAACATACAAACAACCATGTGGATAAAAGACCTATACCAAATAGATAGAAGGTAATCACCCAGGGAAGGCTCTAATAGTTGTATAGGGATCTTGCCAGTCTTCATGCTAAATCCCCCTCAATCCCAAATACCATCATGAGTACAAACAAGAGTCCGCTTCTTCCTATAAGTCAATCAACAGTATTCGGCAACTTATTGCATATGAGATCATAGACTTTAGATTTAGGATAGACCTTCCAGGTCATCTAGCCCAATGTGTCTTTTCATGATTCTACTCTTCCTTTAAATTAAGATTAGTTACCTTGTATTTAACACACACACACACACACACACACACATATGCATATATACATGTGATATCTATTACTATAACATATAGAGCTATCTATAGTTATCCCTTCCACACCAAGGATATATGGGGTACACACACATATATACATATATAATACACATACACAGGCATGTAAATAGACATATAGCATGTATATATTTCTATTTATTAGTTTTATATTCATGCTATACATATTTTTATATGTCCGTGTCTCCCCAATCAGAATCTAAGTTACTTGTGAGTAAGGAATGTTTCAGTTTGTATACTTGTATCCCCAGTCCTTAGCACGGTGCCTGACCCAATGTAAGAATTTAATAAATACATGTTTATTTATTGCTACAGATGAGAGAAATGGGACACAGAAATGACATGTGACTTGCCCAAGGTCACAGAGGTAGTAAGAAGCAAAGCCAAGGTTCCAGGCTAGGTCCTCTGACTACAAAACCATCATTCCTTCCACAAAGTTATTATCAACCTTGAAAGGTAAGACAGAGGGAAATTTCCTTGTGAGCTTCTCTTCTATGATGATTTATTTTTGTATCTTTAGGCCCGAATAAAGTGCTTTGCACATGCTCAGTTTAATCAGCATTGATTACTGGATGTAGTAGCACACATTTGTAGTTCTTACTTCTGGGGAGGCTGAGGCTGGTGGATTGTTTCAGGTCAGAAGTTCTGGACTGGCTCAGCTCTAAAGGCATTGGTCATCCACAATAAGCACAACATGAAGATACTGTGTCCCAGGGATCAGGGTGCTGCTAGGCTTTCTAAGCTGGGGCCAACTGGCCCAGGTCAGAAAAATGGAACTGGGATAAAGCTTTTATGCTTTATTGGGATTGCGCTTGTAAATAGCCATTGTACATCCAGCTTGGCAAGATAGGGAGACCCATCTCAAAAAAAAAATTCTCTATCACTTTTGCATGCTCTTTTACATATACTAGGAATTTTATACATGTTTGTTGAATTGCACAAAATATACTTATCTTGGAAGCACCAGAAAGCCCACGCAGGCACAGGAGCCAGAATTGCGGAACCTCTCTGCATTCTAGGCACTTGGCAAAATGCAGTTTTTCAAAGGCCCCTAAAATCTTGTACATCTGGGGTAGGTCGTGGTGAGGAAGGGGCAGAGCTCCTAAGCCTTTTCTTATAATACTTTTTTCTCTTCTCTTCTTCTCAACTTGCCTCTTCCAATAGCTTCATCCTCTGAGGATGATTTTCAAAACATCTTTCTCCTCTGTAAGCCCTGGGTCCCCATCTATATGTAAATCTGATGTCTGAGCCCATAAAGCCATGGAGTTGATCAAATCTGGCTTTCAAATTTCAAAGAAGGTAAATGAAATGACACCACCCCCAGAAAGATGTAATTTTCCACCCTGAACAAATCCTCTTTCCCCTTGTGCCCCTGCCACCCTTCTAAAAATAGGCAGTGACTGGACCTGAGAAGGAGCAATTTCCAGATCCCAAAGTGGGTCTCTGAAATACCATTCTCTCAGAGTCCCACTTTACATGGATGATTCCTGTCACCTCCTATCCCTGGGATATCCTGGCCCTCAGTGCTCTAATAGTCCTCATCTCTGAAGTGGATGGAGGCCTCCCCCTTTATGGAAGTCATGTCACATCTACAGGTGCTCTCCATAGTATTAGGGCCAGCCTAGCTTCCTGCACCTACACCCTTAACTCTCCCTGATGAATCCACTTAACTACCTCTTCCACACAACCCCCCCCCCACCACCACCCATAGGTTTATCCTGCTCCAGGCTCTAATACCAATTTGGGTTCTAGAGGGAAGGAAATAAGGAGACTCAAGCCAATAGTTTACTGGTTCAAAATTATGTCTGTTAGCCATTATGCCGGCCCTTCTGTGCCCTTGACACCCCAAGAAGCTTTTCATTTTCATTGTAACTGTGGTTCATAGCACAGTGCTTACCACATAAATAAATATATGTTGACTAATAGACCTGGTTACCTTGTAGTAGGGGCTTTTTTTTTAAATTAAAAAAAAATGGAGGCAATCAGAGTTAAGTGACTTGTCCAGGGTGATATAGCTAGTAAATATCTGAGGTTAGATTTGACCTCGGGTCCTTTTGACTCCAGCCCTGGCACTCTATCCACTGTGCCACCTAGTTGCCCCCTGCCTTATTCTTATAAGACTAGATTGTCTTCAGAGGCAGCTAGGTGGTGCAGTGGATAGAGCACCGGCCCTGGAGCCAGGAGGACCTGAATTCAAATCCGACCTCAGACACTTGATACTTAACACTTACTAGCTGTGTGACCCCAGGCAAGTCACTTAACCCCAATTGCCTCACCAAAAAAAAAAAAAAAAAAAGACTAGATTGTCTTCCATTAGGCCTATCACTAGGTTCTTGCTTGTTTCCCTGTAACTATGTCTCACTGCCCAGTATCAAATTTCCTGCCCCTGAACCCTGGTCTTATGTTGTAGAAGCAATTTCCTCCTTAGACTTTCTAAAGTTACCTTATATAATAGATTCAGAACTGGGTGGCTCTTCAGAGGTTCTCTTGGCCAGTCTCCTCATTTTACAGATGAGGAAACTGAGGCCTGGAAGATTATGTGACTTGTCCAAGGTCACATAGGTATTAAGAGATTGAGATAGGATTTGAACCCAGGTCCTCAGACTCTGGAACCTATGCTATATCAACTCTACTATAACATACTTAATCAGTAGCTTTTGACATACCTGTCCAATATCAGTGGCCTCTAAGGAAACAGACTTTTGCTTCTTAGAGTTGAGGGCCCACTTTCCTCCTCTATCCCTGAATGGGGGAAAGGCTGAATTCATTGGGGGACAGAGTGCCTCCTCTCTTTGTATGACTACATCAGCAGCAGATTGCCTCTGTTTCACTCAATTAACTGCTCACTTCATTCCCCATTTTGCCCCAGGAGAAAGCATTCCTGGTTTCCCTTTGGCTTCTGATTCTCAATCCAGTGCAGCCATTTTATGTGATGTTTTCTCCCTCCTTCGACCCCTTGATTGAAGGGCCAACTTATCTTTGGCATTTCTTTCTCCTGCTATTGCCTTGACTCCCCACCACCCCCAAGCTGCCAGATGGACAGTAGTCTGAGAGCTTATTTTATGCCTTTCAGATTAATAATGGAATAATAATAATGTTCATCATTAGCACTTAAGTAGCATTTTACATCTCCAGGCCACTTTACCAGCATTAATTAAGCTTTCTCTCTCCCTAGGGAAGGAGAAAGAGGGACCATTAGCAAACCCCTGGGGCTAGGGAGAAAATAATATTTCTGTTAGGAATGTCTCTAAACCCTGGTGAGGGAAAAAGAAGGCTCTTCAAGGACAGACAAAGACAGGAGACCCTTGGAGGTCCACAGCTTTAGACCAGGTTGGGTTCTTATATGGAGGATCTCCAAGCATCTTATAAATGTAGGCTCATAGAATTTAGAGATATCATTAACTCATACTCTAATATTCCAATCCTATTCTTTTTTTTTTTTTTAGTGAGGCAATTGGGGTTAAGTGACTTGCCCAGGGTCACACAGCTAGTAAGTGTTAAGTGTCTGAGGTCAGATTTGAACTTAGGTACTTCTGACTCCAGGGCTGGTGCTCTATCCACTGTGCCACCTAGCTGCCCCTCCAATCCTATTCTGACTCACACTCGGATCATAAATTTCAATTTCAACAGAATTGGCCCAAAAAAGTGACTGGTTTAAGATCACAATGTCATCTATGTTGTGAAATACATGTCATAGGCCATGAATTGAGAGCTAGGAGGGACTTGGAAAGTCATTCAATCTACTATATTATTGTATAGATGAGGAAATAAAATGAGAACCGTGAAGTAATTTGCCCAAGGTCACTGAAACACTGATAGAATCAGGATTCAAAGTTGCAGATCCTTTGACTCTACGGTCAGAACTCTTTCTATGATATAACACTGACTTTTACAAAGCCAAAGTAAGTTAGGTATCAGGTAAACTGACTCAGGCTGAACTTGGCTTAACTGGATCCCACATGGGTCTATCTGACAATTGAGAGATTTAAAGACTGGTGCCAAGTCTCTGTTCTGAAGGTCAGGGAGGGGCAGCTAGGTGGTATAGTGGATAAAGCACTGGCCTGAAAGTCATGAGGACCTGAGTTCAAATCCAGATTCAAACATTTGCTAGCTGTGCGACCTTAGGCAAGTCATTTAAACGCTACTTGCCTCTTCAAAACATTAAAAAAAAAAAGTCAGGGAGGGTATTGCAGGCATAAGAAGAGAGACATTACTTCAATTTAATTAAAATCAGCAAGCATTTATTAAGAGCCTATTATGTATTAGATATAGGCTCCTGGGAAACAAGGAAAAAAATAAATAATGAAACAGCCCTACCCTGGAGGAGTTTACGCTCTGCTGGAAATTACATTCTACTAACTCAACCTTTACTTCTACCCCAGGCATTTGGTTTCCATATAGAATCACCTTCTACTAAGTTACAGTAGGCTAAAGGATACAGAGGTTTTGTGAAAAGATTGTTTTCAGTCCTTTGGGATTTGCTTTCTAGATGGGGAAAACCTTTTAAACTGAGATCTCTATATGATCACTGCGTCTTCCCCAGTAAGATTTCCCTTTGTATCTTCAGTAGGTGTCTCCTATGTTTCTTTCCTTTAATGAATGCATCTTTCTTTTTCAACTTCTACCTCTAGTTCCAGTTACTTCCTCTGTACACATTCCCTTTCTGTCTCCCATTTCCTCTTCATATCTACCTTTGCCAATCTCTGCTCCTATATTTTCCGTCCTTACCCCTCTCTCCAACTGCCTTTCATCTATATCTCTGCCACTTCCTGCATCAGCATTTCCAACTGTCTCTGCCCTTTTCGCTGCCTTCTTTTCTGATTCTGTTGGTATCCATTTTCATCTCTCTATCCGTTGACTTAAGGACTCTCTGTCTTTCTCTAATAGAGTTTCTTTTCTGTTTCTCCTCCTATTTTGTTTTACTGTCGGTTTTTCCTGTCGCATCTCCTTTTTGGTTCTCTGTCATCCTTTCTTTCTGTCTCTATGTCTCTCTGTCTTTTCACTTGCATCTTACAGATTGCTTCCTTGATTGGGTAAGCAATGACATTGACTTCCTATATTTTTGTCACCCCACTTTTCTGATTGTCATCATGACCTGGTGACAGTAGGTAGGGGGAAGGAACTAGGATGAAGCATCTCCTGGGTCAGGCTGAGGCTCCATCCTGGGAAAGAATATCATCAATCTATACTTTAATGAGAGTTTGTCTACATGTATGCATGGTGGTGTGTGTATAAACACATCTGTACAGGGGCAGCTAGGTGGTGCAGTGGATAGAGCACCAGCCCTGGAGTCAGGAATTCCTGAGTTCAAATCTGGCCTCGGACACTTAACACTTACTAGCTGTGTGACCCTGGGCAAGTCACTTAACCCCAATTGCCTCACTAAAAAAAAAAAATCTGTACATACACAACTGTGTGTAGGAGAGGGAGTGTAAGCCACCACTGATGGAATATGTTTCTTGATGGCTGGGTTTATTTCACTTTTGTATCTATAGCCCCAGCACCTTGCCCAGTTTCTGGCACATGGTAGGTATTTAATAAATATTTTTGATCGATTAGCTGGTTGGTTATCTTCCTAATTGTAGTGGATATGTGTGTAGCTCTGTTCACCAACAGGAAAATGTCCTGCTAGGCTACTGAGGGTCTTCTTTACACTGAATTTGAATGCTGTGGAAGTGCCTTTTCATCTAAGTAAAAATTCCTCAACTAGATTGTCAGTGCAGAAGGCAGAGAAGAGCTGAGTTGCCAAGCAACTGCTATTAACAGGAAATTAGTTGCTCAGCATCGACAGTCTGGTGCCATTTCTACTCATCTCTACCCTCCCTCCTTATTCCACCCCCAACAACATACACATACAGAGAAAGAAATTAATCAGTACAAGCTATGCTTGATACCTTGGGGAGTGACCTGGGGAGGGTAAGTTCACATTGTTGAGCTCAAGTAGGATACAGGGTGGGAGGTATCAGCAGCCACTCAATGACCTTCTCCACCTCCCAGTCCACGGCCCATCTCTCTCCATAAAAACCTGCCGAAACCTTGCCTTTTCTGGAAAGCCATTCCTCATGACCCCCACTGATTCCTAATTATATCTTTACTCTATATTCTTTTATCATCCATGCCTGTTGATGTGTTTGTTTTGTTGTAATTATGTCTGTCTCCATCATCAGTCTTGGGGATCTCTGAGGGAAGGGATAGTGTTTTTTCCCCACTGGACAGGATGCCTAAATTCAAGATCTTTGTATGGACAGGTCCTATATCTTCCCCTTCAGCCTGAGTGTTTCATAAAATCAAGGACTGAATTTTCCCTAATTAGATGGGAATAAACCTAAGACCAGGGGCTGTCTATCCCATAAGGAAGGAAGAAAACAAATATCTATTAAGGGTCAAGCACTGTTCTAAGTATTTTATAAATACTTTCTCATCTGATCCTCACAACAACCTTGGGGGAGTAGGTGCTTTTGTTATTCCCATTTTACAAGTAAGAAAACTGAGGAAGACAGAGGTTAAGTGGCTAGCTTATGGTAATACAGCTAGTAACTGTCTAAGGTCAAACTTGAACTCAGGACTTCCTAATTCCTAACCTATGTTCTTTCCATTATACAACTTGGCTGGCTCAATAAGGCTGGTATCTCTGAGGACAGGAATTCCTATGAATGAGAATTTTGTCTCTCCTGCCATCAGCCTGGAGATTCCACAAGAGTGAGAAATTTTCTCTCCTCCTATCATGACCTCTAGCAGTTTGAACTTTTTCTTACAATGAAGACTATCATTTTTCAACCCAAATGATAATCTGACATGTAGCACTAAATGGAATTTTCATCCTAAACAGAGTCGTAATCCAAGTGAGGATGGAGGGACACTTTTGGACCCCTCACTCCTGGTCAGGGTCGGAACTTGAAGAACTCTTAGCCGAGAAGAGTAAATTACATATCCATAAAACCCTTTCCTTCTCTTTGGCATGACATGAATTGAAAGTCTATAGCAGAAAATTTTTTGACCAACACCATAAAAAGAGTCCTCTGCTACTTTTAGCCAGAGCAGGCTGGGTTTTTTTTTTTCAGTAACAAAGACCATGGGATAGAGAATCTAGGGGATCAAACCATTACTTTACCCTTTCCTCCTTCCATGTTGGAGACAGAATGGGCTCAGGCACCTAGACTACTTCTCTCTGGTTGTACTACGTCACATATGGAGTGAATCACAGTTAGACATAGGAATGCCTAAACCTAGCATCCTTTAAACCTAGTCACCAGTCATAATTTCTATAAACATATTTAGAAATTGGGCATGCTATTCCAGCATCTGACCTCTTTGCCTTCTTCTAGACCATATAAGGATAATAGGACCATAGATTTAAAAGTAGAATGGACCTCAGAGGCCATGTAGTCCCAATCTTCATTTTACAGATGAGGAAACTGAGGTCCAAGGAAGATCAATGACTTGCCCTTTTAGAAACCCTAGTCTCTATGAAATAATATTTGTAATTCACTTAGTGTTGTAGCTGGCACATAGTAGGTGCCTAATAAATGCTTCTTCCCTCTTTCCCTTCGCTACCTTCCCCTTGAAATCTTTTTTGATACCACCCTCCCAAAGACTCCTAATAACTTGTATATTTTCTGTCTAGACACGGTGTCTCCCTCATAGAAGGGAAAGGACAGTTTCACTTATAGTGCCTGGCACACAGCGGTGCTTAATAAATAGTGATTGATTGATTTCCCAAAGTCAGATGGGAACTAAGCTATAGAGGGAGGATTTGAACCATATTCTGATTTCAGAAGGAGGACTAATTCGATTCCATCACAACTGCCTCAAGGGAAGGTCCCTAAAAAGAACCATCCATTGTTGGATGGGGCATGTCAGGTGTCTTTCCTGAGTTCTAGGGAGTTCTTGGGATAATATTCAAAGTCATGTTTCCATTATGCTTGAATGCATAAGAAGCCCTTGCTTTACAGCCACCCCAGTCACCAGATAGTGAGACCATTGGTCTCCCACTTTTATAGAAGCAAATCTGTAGGCTCCGTGACATGACTCACTTAGTCCACATTCATAGAACCTGTAAGAATCAGAGTGGAATGGAAACCCAGGTCACCTGATTGAAGGTTTAAGGCTCTCTTCAGTGAGCAGAAGAGCAAGTAGGAGACTTGGAGAGAAATGTGAATGGGGTGATAGAGGTAGCTATCTTAGCACCCCAATCCTCACCACTCCTCCTGCCCACCCCCTCCTCTCTTCATCTCCCTCCCCATCCCTAGTCAGCTGCCTCAAATCATCTCTCTCTGAAGCAATGGAGTGGCTCACATTGCTCAGGGCACTGGAATGACCTTTGCTGAAAATTGGCCATTTTGAAAGATTTAACCACATTTAAAATCAATATGGAAGGGTGTTTTTTTTCTTTTTTTTTTTTCCCTTCTACAGAGACGCAGCTGGGATCCTAGAGACATGAATGTAGGCTAGGGAGATGTCTCAGAGACTGGCTGCCACATAGGAGGCCTCCTTCTGCCAAGGAATTTTCAGTTTAATAATGACTTGGGCTGTGAGAGCCAGGTCTCTCAAGGAGACAGTGAGTGCTCATTTCCTTAGGGGGATGGTTTGTAATGAGCATTAATAATGCTTAGGAGCAAGTCTGGCCTGCTGGTCAGCACAGGACAGGGAAAGCAATGGTCACTGGATAAATGTGACTTGTTTAGAGAGATCTGGATCTGCAAGCTCCTGAACCCACAGGCAGGCTCAGTGCTTAGAATTAGGCCAGTCCTACTGGGTGTCATGGGATGGGAGTGGGGAGAGAGAAGGAAAGTTGGGCCCTGGGAACACTCCTTTTCTCCTTTAAAAATATCCCCCTTTGTCTGACATGATGCCTGTGTGAGGGCCAAAATTTGATATAAGGAGTATTATTTGGGTGACTCACCTTAATATTGGGATCCCAGAAATATGAGAGACCTTTTAGGTTCTCCCTCTGCTCTGAACTGCCCTTTTTAGATATTTCTCCCAGGCCAATAAGAAAGGAGCCTCTAAGCTTTAGTTCACAAAAGGATTAGATTTTATTACTTGGGAATTAATTAAACAACAAAGGTGAAACTAATAAAAATCAAAGATAAGGAAATAGAAATACAGATAAATGATCCTAACTCTAAGCTTAACCTATTCACTGCCCAGACCATTCCCAATTAAGCTAGTTCAAAGGAATTTAGGGTTTTCCACAATTAGCTCACCAAACCTGAAAGTCTACAGTTGCTCACACCCCCAGAACAGCCAACACGCCACCGCAAGGGGAGTCACCAGACAGAGAGCGAACACACCACCGGTGCAAGGGGCAAGAAGGAAAAAGACCAAGTTCCGGAAGACGCCTAGTGTTCTGGAAGCAGTCTGTCTCCCTTCAATCTCCGCTCCCTCAAAAGGGGAGGTCCTTCAAAAGCTGCCTATGGAGAGTTCTCCTTCTGGCCTCAGTAGCATATGTAACCTTGGGGTAGGCCAGGTATGACCCCTCCCAAATGATTCAGCTAAAACTGCGATATTAATCTTTGCCACAAATAATTTTTACCACACCTGAAATTCTAAAATTCCACTTTTAAACTGTAGTGTCTAACTTCTAATGGGGGCTCACTACTATAAGGCCAAATCTTTGATCCATCTCTAATTGACTATCACTGGCCCACAGCCTTCTCCTCAAACCTCAATTCTATTCCCTCCTCTCTCCTTTTCAGAAGATCATCTTTTTTACTTCTATCCTAAGATTAAGGACCAAAGCCCCAAGTGAGGCCCTTCAACTCTTCCCATGGCATTGTGGTTCTGAAATCAACAGATTCAAATTCAAATTTTGTTTCTTAAGTTTACTACTTATGTGACCTTGTACAAGTCACTTAATTTCTGTGGGCCTCAGTTTCCTTATTTCTCAAAAGTTTTAAATGTATCTTCCTGTATTATTCTCTAAGAAACATCTCAGTGTTTTTACTCATTCTCTCCCTCTTCAGAGTTGGTCAGAAGGAGAGTTGCCCAGGGTCATAGAGCCAGGAAGTATCTGAGGTCAGATTTGAACTCAGGAAGAAGAGGCTCCCTGACTGCATACTCAGCACTCTCTCCACTAAACCACCTACCTGTCCTTGGTGATCTTGCCCCAACCTTTATGCCCCACTCCCTTTTTCATGAATTATGCTTTTCAGTCTTATCCTCTGAATTGCCTTCTTCCTCTGAAGCTACAAAAATGCAAAGACCTGTTTTCTTTTCTTTCTTTTTTTTTTTTTTTGCTGGGCAATGGGGGTTAAGTGACTTGCCCAGGGTCACACAGCTAGTGTCAAGTGTCTGAGGCTGGATTTGAACTCAGGTACTCCTGAATCCAAGGCCGATGCTTTATCCACTGCGCCACCTAGCTGCCCCAAGACCTGTTTTCTTAATTAAAACCCCATCCTCCTCCCAGGCTTCCCTAGTCTGCAGAAAACTGGCCTGTTTTCAAATTATCTGCTCTCCATTCTTCCTCCTCCTCCTCCTCCTTCTTATTTCTCCCAATCTATCCTCCATATTGCTGCACAAATATTATTTCTAATGTATTGATTTGATTATGCACTCCTCAAAAACTTTCTATGGCTCCCTATTGTCTGTCATCTATTAAAATGCCTCCCTTTCTCTAAGGCCCAACTAAAGTACCATTTTTCCCAGGAAGTCTTTCTTGCTTGAGTTCAGGGTACAAGCAATTTCTCCCTCTTCAGATTTCCCATCACATTTGTTTTGACTTCTTTTCACACTTAGCTCCCTCTTCTTTCTGGAATCAGATTTATTTGTGCATATACTTCTCTCCTGCCCCTCATTAGATTTCAAGCTTCCAGAGAGCAAGGTCTGTATGATATATCTGTAGCTCCCTGGGGATATAACATAGTTCCTGAACAAAGAAGGTGCTTCCTTGAGGGCAAGGATGGACTAATTTTTGTCATTGTAGTCCCAGGACCTTGTGCAGTATCTGACACATAGTAGGAGTTTAATGAATGCTTCTTGACTGTTAATAAATGTTTAATTGGATTCGGTGTTGAGGGTTTTTCCAGAGATGAAAATCTCCTTTTAAAATGTGAATGTACTTGAAAAGAATTACACCTTTTTATCATCTATAGCTTCAGTGGGGATTAGTTGGCAACTTACTGGGAAGAAGATAGGTTCTCTTCTGGGTGAGTAGAGGATCTGTCAGGAGCAAAGAGAGGAAACTGACTGCAGAGATTGTAAGAGGCCAAAGACAAATCTCAACACTTTATTATTTTTTTCTTTCTGAAAAAGCCCAGTACTGGATCCAGGAATTAGTAGGTGTCCATTTCATTGGCCATTTCTGGAACTACATATCAGAAAGACATTCTCTTCTTATCGACACTTCTCAGAATCCTTGTCTTACTTCAAGGCTCATTTCAAGTGCCAGCCTCCTGTTTACACACACAGATTATCTACCCAATTGTTTTGCTTCTCAGTTTTCTTTGCATGCTAATCTTAACTCTGGCATTTCATACCTATGTGATCTTGGGCAAATCACTTAATCTCAATGGGCCTCAGGTTTCTTATCTTTAAAATGAGAGAGTTGAGCAGCTACAAGGCATGGTGGTTAGAGAGCTGGACTTGGAGTTAGCAAGACCTGATTTTAAAACTAGTCTCAGACACCTTACTAGCCACGTGACCCTGGGCAAGTTCCTTAATCTTTGTCTGCTTCAGTTTCCTCCCAGGATTATTGTGAGGATCAAATGAGATGTTTGTAGAATGCTTGCCACTGGTGCCTGACACATATTTTGTTGTTCAGGTGTTTCAGTTGTGTCCAACTCTTTTTACTCCTTCCCTCTTTCCCTCCCTCCCTCCCATCTATCCTTCCTTCCTTCCTTCCTTCCTTCCTTCCTTCCTTCCTTCCTTCCTTCCTTCCTTCCTTGTTCTTTTCCTCCCTTCTTCCCTTCCATTATTATGTGGGAGGACAGTGCTTTACTCCTAGAAGGCATATAATAAATATTTGTTGAATTGCCTGAGTTCCCAGGTTTATATTCAGATGCTAAAGATAATAATTGGGATACCCTAAATAAAGCCTTTTAGGGACCAGGAGAAGAGAGATGCTATGTATTCTGGCCCTTTATGGTCACTGCTTCCTGTCCAGAGGCATTGAATCTTCAAAGAAATATTTTTAATGCTAAAGAAATGTAATTTATTTGTCAAGTAAAAGAGTCCTTAGCTGTGTGGAGCCTGCTAAATCCTAAGGGCTACAACCACATCAGCCTGGGGCTGGGCAGTAGATACTACCACTGCTTCTGGATGTACATGATAGATGCATTCCTATCAGTTCAAGGACATCATCATCACCATCATTATAAGAATTTATATAGTGCTTTAAGATGTGCAAAACACTCGAAAATATTATCTCATGTTATCCTTACAATAACCCTAGGAGGTAAATGCTATTATTGTCCCCATTCCAGATATGAGGAAACTGAAATAGGCAGAGGGTAAATGACTTTCGCAGGGTCACATAGCTAGTAAGCATCCAAGGTCATATTTGAACTCAGGTCTTCCTGACTCCAAATCCTGTTGGACTTGGAGTGTATATTCTATACACCATACCATCTAGATGAGTATGGGAGGACAAAACTATGTTCACATACATGTGCATGTATGTTTTCAAGTGTGGGTATCTATGTACATTCCTTTGGATGTGTGTAGTGATTATAAATGTATGCATGCAAAGGTATGAGGAAAGAGTTTACTTCCATATGTTCAATTCAGAAAATGTATGCATTTTATATTTACTTAACCATGACCCTTCTCAGGTTCCTCATCATATATAGCAATAATACATTTATTTATACAGCACTTTAATATTTACATAGTCCTTCACATAAGTTATCTCGCTTGATTTTCACAACTCTGTGATATAGATGTTATTAATATCCCTTTAGAGATAAGAAAAATGAGGTAGGCAGATGTCAAGTGACTTGGCCAAGGTTATAATGCTAGTAAGTATCTGAGGCAGGATTACCAATTTAGCTCTTACTAATTCTAAGGCCAACACTTTATACAGTACCTGGATTAGTGGAGGTTGGAATCTATGATCCCTTAATCTTGTAAATGTTATAAATGTTGGGGTTCCAGGGATGCAGGTGAGAAGGTGGGTCTTGGAAAAGCTACTGCTGTTGGTAGCTAAACATATATTTGTTTGGCAAGGGCAGCGACGTGGCACAGTGGATAAAGGGGTTGGGCTTGGAGTCAGGAAACACTGAGTTCAAAGCTGGTCTCAGACACTTACCTTTCTCAGATGACTTACCTCTATTTACCTCAGTTTCCTCATCTGTCAAAGAATGATAATAGCAACAGCAAACAAATTTTAAAATTATGCTTTAAATTGATTTCTGGAGTGGCCGAGCCAACAAAAATATCAGAGAAATTCTTTCAGCCCCAAACAGCTTAGGAGGTTGGAAAGAGATTTCTGTGACACAGGGATGGAGGTTGGTCTGAAGCCCAAATGGATGCAACACCAGTGATGGGACTTGATGATGATGATAGAAGAAGTAGCACCTATGGGAACTCTCAAGTCAGAGATTGTAAAGGGACCTGGCAACTGGTCAAAAAAGATTATTGGTGATCCTTGTGTAGCTCTGGACATAGGACCAGATGCTGTTTGGCAACTCCATTGCCTATATTCATTTCTGGGTCATAGTTCAAGAACAGAGAGGAACACTTTTCGTCAAAAGGGAGTATGAGAGCTGAGGAGCAATATTGGTTTTGGTCATAAGGGATCAAGGAACTGAGGAGCAGTATTATTTTTGGTCCCAAGGGAGCAGGGGCCCTGAGGGTAAATAATTGATTGTAATGCTGAGGGATCAAGGTCCTTTCTGAGTAAGGACCAGAATGTAGACAAGGATAGCAAGAACCACATCTTTTCCCAGTTCATACTACCTTAGAAGTATCAAATACTTTCAAACCTCTAGAATTACCTCTGAAAACAGCAGTTTGAAAAAGCCCAAAACATGAGATAATGCCCCTCCTTCTTTTACATGGGAAACAGAGCCCAACTTTAACATGAAGTTCAAAAATCAAGAAATAGAGTAGAAAAATAAGCAAACAACAAGAAGAAAAGAACCTGACCATAAAAATCTGCTATCATGACAGGGAAGGTCAAGACACAAACTCAAACAAAGACAATGAAGACAAAACAACTATAAGCAAAGGCCCTAAACATGTGAATTGGACACAAGTACAAAAAGAATTCCTAGAAAAGCTACAAATTCTTTTCAAACTCAAATAACAGTAGTAAAGAAATGAGAACAAATGAAGAAAAATATGAAAAGATAATTAGGAGCTTGCTAAAAGAGGCAAAAAAAGATCAAAGAAAACATCACAAAAATAAAAGTGACCAAGGAGGTAAAACAATTCATTGATGAAAATAACTCCTTAAAAAGCATAGTAAAAAAATGGAGAGGTACACAAGCTTACTGAATAATATAATTTCTTACATATTAGCATAGGGAAAGTGGAAGCTACTGACTCTGTGTGACATCAAAAACAATAAAATAAAGTTAAAAAGAAAAGAAAAGAAAATGTGAAATATCTCATTGGAAAAACAAGTGAACCTGGAAAATAGCACATAGAGTTCATTTAAGAATTATTGGCCTCCCTGAGAGCTATGATCAAAGGAATAGCCTAGATATCATAGGTCATGAAATTATCAAGGAAGTCTACCCTTATATCATAGAACTAGAGGATTGAATAGAAATTGAAAGAATCCACCAATCACCACCTGAAAGAGATCCAAATTGAAAACTCTCAGGAATATTATAGCCAAATTCCAGAGCTCTGAGTTCAATGAGAAAATACTTCAAGTAGCCAAAAAGAACCTATTCCAATACTGTAAAGCTACAGTCAGGATCATGCAAGATATAGCAGCTAACAACCTGAAAGAACAGAAAGCTTTCAATATGATATTCTAGAAGACAAAAGAGCTGGGATTACAACTAAAATTAACACCCAACCAAACTGAGTATAATCCTTCAGGGGGAAAAATGGATATCTGATGAAATAGAGGACTTTCAAGCATTCCTAATGAAAAGATGAGAGCTAAAGAGAAAATTTGACTTTCAAATACAAGACTCAAGAGAAACATAAAAGATAAACCAGAGAGATATATCATAAAGGATTCAGTAAGGTTAAACTGTTCATAGGAAGATTATACATGTAACTTGTAAGAACTTTATAATTATTAGGTAAATTAGAAAGATTCTACAGAGAAAGAGGACACAGGAATTAGTCAATTATCTTGTGATAATGTGTAGGTGAGGAAGAGAGATGCCTTCGAGGAAACAGGAAGGGAAGGAAAAAATAAGTAAAATTGCAAGAGAGGTGTGGAAGAAAAGGCATTTACAATAGAGGGGAAAATGGTGTAGGGGTAAGCAATGCTTGAAAGTCAATCACTTCTATTGGGTCAAAGAAGGAAACACACATTCAATTAATAGAAATATATCTTATCCAATGGGGAAGTAGGAAGACAATAAGAGAAAGTGTGTGTGGGGGTGATAAAAAGGAGTGAAGACAAAAGAAGGCAGTGATCAGACACAAAACAGACTTTAGAGCAGAGATAGGATAAAAAGAGAGAAAGAATGATAAACAGAAGAAAATAGGATGAAGGGAAATGTACAGGTAGTGATCATAACTGTGAATGTGAATGGGATGATCTCACCCATAAAATGGAAACAGATAGCAGAATGAATTAGAAACCAGAATTGAACAATATGTTTACAAAAACATATTTAAAATAGAGACGCACAGCCACAGTTCAAATAATGGCCTGGAATAGAATCTATTATGCTTCAGCAGAGGTTAAAAAAAAAAAAGACAAGTGTAGCAATAATGAACACAGACAAAGCAAAAGCAAACAATAGACCTAATTAAATGGGATGAGCAAAGAAACTACACCTTGCTAAAAGGCACCATAGACAATGAACTAACAGCAATATTAAACATATATATACCAAATGGTATAGCTTCCAAATTCTTCAAAAAAATTAAATTAATTAGAGGAAGAAACAGACAGTAAAACTAGACTAGTGGGAGATCTCAACTTTTCCCTTTTGGAGCTATGAAAATCTAACCATAAAACCAAGGGATTATATGAATATAATACAAAATATTTTTTACACAAATAAATCAAAATAATTAGAGAAAAAAGTGCTCATGGGTAGGCTGAGTCAATACAACAAAAACCACAATCCTACTTAAGTTAATTTACTTATTCAGTGCTATACCAATCTAACTACCAAAGAATTATTTTTTAGAGCTAGAAAAAAATAATAAAATTCACCCAGAAGAACAAAAGGTAAAAAATATCAAGGGAATTAGTGAAAAATAATGTAAAGGAAGGTGGCTTAGCAGTATCAGATTTGAAACTATATTAAAAAGTGGTAATCATCAAAAAATCTGGTCAGTGTACTAGATTACATACACAATACACAGTGTTAAATGGTGATACTAATAGAGTGTTTGATAACCAAAGATCCAAGCTTTGGGGGTAAGAATTCATCATTTGGTAAAAATTGCCAAAAACAAAAGTACAAAGCAGTTTGACACAAGGTAGGTATAAACCAACATCTCACACTATATACAAAGATAATTTTTCAATGGATAAATGATTTAGACATAATGGGTGATATCATAAATAAATTAGGAGAGTGTAGAAAAATGTACCAATCAGGTCTTTTGGAAAGGGAAGAATTTATGACCAAACAAGAGACTTAGAAGATTGTGGGAAATAAAATAGATAATTTTGATTACATGAAAGTAAGAAACTTTTGCACAAATAAAATTAATGTAGCCAAAATTAGAAGGAAAAGTATGGAAACTGGGGGGAAATTTTACAGCAAGTTTTTTTGTTTTTGATAAAGTCCTCATTTCTCAAATATGTAAGAAAGTGAGCCAAAATTATAAAAATAAGAGCTATTCTCCAGCTGATAAGTTTTCAGAAGAAGAAGAAATAAAAGCTAACTATAATAACTATAATATGTTTATATGTTACATATAAAATCCTCCTTAAGGAGATTGTTCCTCGCTTTGGTCCACCCACCCGCATTGATTCTGACAAAGGTATACATTTTGCTGATTCTGTTCCATCCCAAATCTACTCTTCCCTGGGAGTAACTCCACAATTCCATATACCCTACCATCCACAAAGTTCAAACCAGGTGTAATGTATGAATAAAGAGCTTAAGAGCATGACTGGCAAAATGTGCACTGACACTCATTTGAAGTGGCCTGATGTTCTGTCCTTGGCACTGTTCTATCTGTACAGCAGGCCAAGAAAACTACACATATCACCTTTTGAGATGCTTTTTGGCCACCCCTTATCCAAGCAAAACCTTTTCCCCCAGTATATACATCATTAGAACTTTATTCTGAGTTATCAGATCCTGAGCAGCCAAAATGCCAGCCATCCATGAGAGGAAGACATACAAGAGCAGGCATTAAACTGTCACAGAAGGGGAGACTTGCACAAAGTCCAGGTAGTGAACTGCCTTGGGAAAGGCCGAGAGAACATTCATTGCCAAGAGCTGAGGTTAGATTCTCTTGGTTTAATTTTCCCCACACATAGCACCAGACTGCCGCACTATGCCATCTCATTCTATGCCTGACTTCGATTCCGCCTCTTATGTGCCTGATGCCATGGGCATCCTATGCATCTGATTAAGCCTCACTCAGTTTTCCCTCAACATAATGCATTGGCTGTCTGAAGAGACATGAAGTTTGGCAATGCTCATTTCTCTTCCTTCTCTGTTCTTTTTTTTTTTTTTTTAGTGAGGCAATTTGGGGTTAAGTGACTTGCCCAGGGTCACACAGCTAGTAAGTGTTAAGTGTCTGAGGCCGGATTTGAACTCAGGTACTCCTGACTCCAGGGCCAGTGCTCTATACACTGTACCATCTAGCTGCCCCACTTCTCTGTTCTTTGATGGTAAACCCATAATTATCTCAGGTGTCATGATAAATATGATGTTCAATTTGGCCTTGACATCTATTACCAGTTATATCACAATTTTTACTTTTTCATAATAGCATGAGGATAATTAGGCAGATGACACAAAAGTGATGAAATTAACATAAAAATTATTTTCTTAATTAATATCACAATTGTCTTCTCAATTTATTCTCTACAGGGGGGCTTACAGTAATATTAAGTATATTCTGAATTTCCTTAGACATATGTTTTGTTTTGTTTTGTTTTACATATAAGGTATTTTATTTTTTCCGTTACATGTAAAGATAGTTCTCAACTTTTGTTTATACAAGCTTTACAATTTCAGATTTTTCTCCCTCCCTCCCCTCCCTCCCCCCTCCCCTAGACAGCAGGTAATCTGATACAGGTTATATCTATATATCTATATATTAGACATATGTTTTTGAGAACTCTCATTGCTTGATTTGGTTATTGGCAAAGCTATTTAAAGTTGTGTTAAGATTATCAGTATCTGAAACACCTGAAAGACTTTCACTCTACAAGTACACCCAGAGGACATCCCAAGAATCATCTGAGAAAAGACTTCCAAAGACTTAAATGGACATTTTCCTCTTTTCCTTTTTCCATTGCATACACTATTTGTAATGTCCACCTACTAAAGGGGACTGTCCCCTTTAGTTTTTATTTATTTGTAATGTCTACCTACTAAAAGGGAGTTCCCCCTTTAGGTTTTTATTTTTTATTTTTTTGGTCAATGCATTGTTGCTCAATTTCTTTTCTCTCTTTTCATTCCCTTTACATTGTTAGTCATAAGTATCCATAATGTTATTGCTTCATTAAGGAAACTATGTTTTTTAGTGAAGCACAGGGGGAATGTAAGAAATAATGAGCTTTTGTCAACACCCAAAGGCCCCAACTAGAGGAGATTTATCTAGATTGGTTGAATTAAGTGAGATTGACTGAGAGTGATTGACTTTGATGATTAACCAACTTAAAGTTAATTAAATTGAAACCATACCTGGCCAGCCCTCAATAGGATATTGTTCTGAGAAGCTAATGACTTTGAAGTCAACAATGAGACCACCCTCAAGTCCAGTGAACCAATATATTTGGGTGATGCTAACCAGTCAGCTTGAAGGACAGCCTCTTCCAAGGGAGGCAGGAAGTGGAAAGTACTGTTTACTTTCTCAGTTTGGTTCCTGAACAGGCTGGTGGTAGCAAACCAGGTTGAACCCTTATCTCTATTCTAGGATAGATAGACCTCTTCTTGGTTTTCTGACCCAGGTGTTCTCTTTTTTCACTAATAAATGCTTAATGTCCAAAACTGGTGCTAACGCTTCTAATTTATAAGTAAGCCCTAGCTAGTTTTTCCCCACATTGGGGACAGGAAAAAGATGACCACGTATTAGATTTTACTTGTCACAACAGAAAAAGAAAATGACAAATGCTGGAGGGGATGTGGAAAAATTAGGATATTAATGCATTGTCAGTGGAGTTGTGAACTGGTTTAAACTTTATGGAATAAAATTTAGAACCACTCCCACAGGGCTATAAAACTGTGAATATCCTTTGACTCAGCAATACCACTACTATGTTTGTATCCCAGAGAGATCAAATAAAAGCAAAAAAGACCTATTTGTAAAAAAAAAATATATATATATATATATATTTACAGCAGTTCTTTTGGTGGTGGTAAAGAACTGGAAATCAGGGGAATAATTACCAATTGGGAAATAGCTGAACAACATCTAGTATATGATTGCGATGGAATATTACTATGCTATAATAAATGATAAGCAGGATAGTTTCAGAAAAATCTGGAGTTATATGAGCTCATACAAAGTGAAGAAAGCAAAACCAAGAGAATATTATACACAGTAACAACAGGAAATTCCAAAGAACCCATGATGAAAAATGCTATCCACCAGTAGAGAAAGAACTGATTAACTTTGAATGCACATTGAAGTATATTTCTTTTGATTTAAAAATAAAATTCCCCTCTGTTTTCTTTTGCAACACAGCTAACCTTGAGATATATTTTGCATGACTTCACATGCATAATCTACATCATATTGCTTGTCTTCTCAAGGAAGGTGGAGGGGAAAGAGGTAGGAAGAGAATTTGGAACCATAAATTTTAAAGAAATTGAATTAAAATGTTTTACATTTATAATATTTAATGAAACAAAAATAAATTAAAAGGTGGGGGAAGGTCCCCTTTTTGGGAGGTGAGGAGCTTTTTTTGGCAGGGGGAGTGGAGGGTGGTAGAGAAAATAAAGAAAGTCAGGAGTACAGCCAGGAGAGATTGTAAGGATTCCAACAGGTGTAATAGGTGGCTGTAAGGTGAATAAACCTTGATAAATTTGTCCTAAGAAGGAAAGAGAGGATAGCAGTGTCCTGAGGTTCTGGAAACTCCTCCAGTCTGGCTTCTAGGGTTTTGCACAGCTAACTCTAACAAGAGTATATCCCTTCTTTTAGGATTCTATCCCTTGGGACTTCCGGGATGGAGCCAAGATGGCGGAGGAAAGGCAGTGAGCTCCTGAACTCATGACGCAATCACTCCAAAAAACATCCAAATAATGCCATAGGAAAATGCCCGGAGCAGCAAAACTCACAGAAGAATGTGCTGAAATCATCTTCTAACCAAGAATGGCTTGGAAGGTCGGAAGGAGGGAGCTGCTGTGCTGATACAGGAGTTGAGCCCAACCCCAAAGTCACCCTGACACGGATCCAGTCCCAGAAAGGTCTCACCAGAAAAGCAGGCCCCCAGAGCCTCTGAATCAGCTGAAGCACCAGTGTTGTCTGGAACTAAGCTCACAGTCTGGTGAGTGGGCTGAGCCCTGGGCAGGGGGGGAGACTACAGGGGTCTATGCTGGTGCTAAGGCAGAACTTGGATTTTACACCCCTGCTAAGAACCAGGAGGTAGGCTCGAGTAGCAGTGGCCCAGGTGGGGGAGGGGCACAGGCTCTTCGGAGCTAACAACCACAAGACACAAAGCTGTTTGATTAGCAAGTTGGTCTGGGGTCATCTAAGGACCAGGGAAAAATACGAATTGGTCTCAGGCCATAGGGGTGCTCAAAAAGGACTTTGAAGATAAAGTTAAAGAGGTAGAGGAAAAAATGGAAAGAGAAATGAGGGTGATGCAGGAAAGACTTGAGAAAAAAAGTCAACAGCCTGAAAAGTCAAATTGGCCAAATGGAAAAGGAGGTACAAAGGCTCTCTGATGAAAATAATTGCCTAAGAATTAGGATTGAACAAATGGAAGCCAGTGACTTTATGAGAAACCAAGACACAATAAAGCAAATCCAAATGAATAAAAAAATAGAGGGCAATGTGAAATATCTTCTGGGAAAAACTGCCGACCTGGAAAATAGGTCCAGGAGAGATCTTTTGAAAATTAGTGGTCTACCCGAAAACCATGATCAAGGAAAGAGCTTAGACACCATCTTCCAAGATATTCTCAGGGAAAATTGCCCTGATATTCTAGAAGAAGAAGGTAAAATAGAAATTGAAAGAATGCCCTGGTCACCTCCAGAAAGAGATCCCAAAAGAAAAACTCCTAGGAATATTATAGCCAAATTCCAGAGCTCTCAGGTCAAGGAGAAAATATTGCAAGCTGCCAAAAAGAAAGAATTCAAGTACTGTGGAGCCCCAGTCAGGATAGCACAAGATCTAGCAGTTTCTACATTAAAGGACCATAGGGCATGGAATATGATATTCCAAAGGGAAAAGGAAATGGGATTACAACCAAGAATCAACTACCCAGCAAAACTCAGCATAATCTTTCAGTGGAAAAAATGGGACTTGAATGAAAAAGAAGACTTTCAGATATTTGAGATGAAAAGACCTGAAATTTGACTTTCAAATACAAGACCCTAGAGAACCATAAAAAATTGGAAATGGGGGACATCCCTGGGGTCATACAGTGGGTGACTATCCTGTGTCTGAGGCCGGGTTTTGGCCAGGATCCCCCTGGGTCCAGGGGTGATGATTTGTCCACTGTGTCATTTAGCTAGATGATAACATCTTTAGGGTTAAATTGAGGCGTGAAGGGAATTCACTGGGGGAGGAGGAAGGGCAGAAGTGAAATCCTACATGAAAGTAACAGGAAAAGGCTTATGGAGTTGGGGAAGAGATGGGAGAGGAGCAGGGCAGTAAATGAATTTTATACTCATCAGAAAAGGCTCAAAGACCTTAAACTCATCAAAGCTGCCTCAAGGAGGGATGAACAGACACACCCAACTGGGTGTAGTAATATGTTTAATATGGGCAGTAAATGAGCCTAACACTCATCAGAATTGGCTCAAAGACCTCAATCTCATTAGAATTGGCTCAGGGAGGGAATAATGTACACCCAATTGGGTGGAGTAATCTCTCTAACCCTGCTGGAAAACAGGAGGGGAAGGGGATAAAGAGAGAGGGGCAAAAGAAGGAAGGGCAGAATGGGGGAGGGGACAGACAGAAGCAAATCCCTTTTGAAGAGTGATAGGATGAAAGGAGATGGATAATAGAATAAATATCATGGGGAAGGGAATAGGATGGAAGGGAAACAGTTAACAATAGTAATCATGAAAAAGAGAAAAGGGGGAAAAATTGTACAAAATTTATTTATAGCAACTCTTGGTGGAGGCTAAGAATTGAGAATCAAGGGAATGTCCATCAATTGAGAAATGATGGAAAAAGCTGTGTTATATGATTGTAGTGGAATGGTCTTGTGCTATAGGAAATGAAAAACCTTGAAAGACTAATGAAAATCAATGTATAGTGAAGTGATCAGAGTTGGGAGGACATTGTACATAGTGACAGCAGTATTGTTCAATGAGCAAATGTGAATGACTTAACTACTCTCAGCAATGCAATGATCCAAGACAATCCCAAGGAACTAATGAGGAAGCTTACTATGCACCCCTATAGAAAGAACTGATAAAAAGAACACTTGTGAATTGTATATATATAACCTGATTGCGATCTTGTGGAGGGAGGAGGAAAGGGAGGGAGAGAGGGAGAAAAATTTGGAACTCTAAATCTTATGAAAATGAATGTTGAAAACTACCCTTACATGTAACTGAAAAATAAAATAAATGTTTGTTGCTGAAAAAAAAAAAAGGATTCTATCCCTTCCTTTGTGTTTCCTATTTCTACTCTCAGGGATTTATCTTTTTGCCAATTTCTCAGCCTCCTCAGTACATTCTTCATTACAAGGTGAATTTTCTAACTCTCCGCCCCCCCCACCCTGCCCCCGCACACACACACTTTCAGGGTGTATTCATTCTCCTGATACATCTTTCTCTCCTTTATTTCAGGGCTCTATCCTTCCCCAGATAAGTCTTCTCTTCTGTGGTTCAGTACTCTATCCCTACCTGGGCAAGTTTCTCACCCATTCCCTGTGGGTCAAGCCTTTCCATAAATGAGTTTATGAGATCAATCAATCAGAATTCATTATTTATTAAGCATTTATTAAGTACCTGCTCTTTGCCAGGCACTGAGATAGGCCCTGAAAATAAAAAGATAAAAACAAAACAATCCCTCCCCTCAAAGAGTTTATATTCTGAGAGGAGATGACCCTTACATATATTGGTATATACACAATGATTAGAAGTAGAACACACCCTCTGGGGGTTGAAATTCTCAGGAAATCTCAGACAATACCACTTTCTTCTTTTTCCAGATTCTTAAGGAGTAACCATAAGTTCTGGTACTGTTAATCTTGAGCCACCACTGGCATATTCCCCAACAACATCTAACACATTGACCCCATTTGATTTTAGAAAAATAATTTTCTGCAGGGGTTCTTAACCTAGGGTCTATGGAATTTTACATAGATGTTGATCGCAATATAAACTACTGTGTTTCAGTATAATTGGTTTCCTTTTTCATCTTATGCATTATATTTTATGGAGTTGAAGTATTAAAAAGGATGCACAGGCTCCAACAGAATGCTAAAGGAATCCATGATACAAGACAGTTTAAGAAACCTTGATTACTGAGAAGGTATAGTGAGTATGGTTAGTACAAAATAGTCCTCACTGCCCCCTTCAAACCAGGGAACTAGGTGCACCTCCCCACCTTGTACTCTCCTTGAGGAAAGTGGGCTCAGATTTAAAGTAAAAAGGTAATGGGGCAGCTAGATGGTGCAGTGGTTAAGCACCGGCCCTGGATTCAGGAGTACCTGAGATCAAATCCGGCCTCAGACACTTGACACTTACTAGCTGTGTGACCGTGGGCAAGTCACTTTACCCCCATTGCCTGCAAAAAAAAAAAAAAAAGGTAATGAAACCCATGTGGAGAGGACACATGGTTCATAGGAGTATCTAACAGCTTGTGGCACTCACTGGGAGTCATTTTCTCCCTTTGTAGAGTCCTCAACAAACTCTTTTTAGCTAGGTTCCAAGCTTCCTGTTTCTGTTAAGTCTATTAGCCACATTTCTCAAGAAGTCCTGCTCTCTGAAGTTATCATCCCTCTGACAGCTGTCTCTTTGTTTCCACAGGAGACCCTCTTATTGCTGCTGGCCAGCCATTCATTCCTTTTCTTTTATTTTCTTTTTCCAGGGCAATGAGGGTTAAGTGACTTGCCCAGGGTCACACAGCTAGTAAGTGTGAAATGTCTGAGATCAGATTTGAACTCAGGTCCTCCTGAATTCAGAGCCAGTGTTTTATCCACTGCACCACTAACTGCCCCCATTCATTCCTAAGGTATCTACTACTAAGGTGGCTACTACTAATTCAGTGCCAAGTGAATCTGTAATAGGATCTCTGTATCTCCTAAAAATTCAAAATTAATATTACCTTGAGTTTCTACTATGTTGATTATTACTGTATTAATTCTAAAATGTAGTTGATTTTATGCTGTATTAATTTTTAATAACTGAGTCTGAATTTCCCTAACTTACCTTTACATGTCCTTGAGTTGAGCTCAGGAATTCAACTTTCCCTTTGAATTAATTTAAAGTGGGGCAGCTAGGTGGCATAGTGGATAGAGCACCGGCCCTGGAGTCAGGAGGACCTGAGTTCAAATCTGGCCTCAGACACTTAATACTAGCTGTGTGGACCTGGGCAAGTCACTTAACCGCAATTGCCCCACAAAAACAAAAAATAAAATAAAATAAAATGAATTAATTTAAAGTTATAATTAAAAGAAAAAAATTGTTGTCCTTCATACCTTCAGTTCCCAGTAAATCTATTTATCTATCTTTGGCTGCTTTCAAGCTGACCTGGTTTATTTTCATAAGAAGTATTGTCTGTCCTTGCCTGTTCTTCTACAATTAGGGGAGATTTTATCTTTTCCAAGGAGACAGTAAGTCTGGTAGTTGTGATGCCCTAGCCACAATTACAAGATGTGGATGGGTCTCGTAATGTAATATATTCTTTAGTTATCAGAAAGGGGAAGTTACTAACTCTACATGGGTGCTAAACTGCCTTCTTTAAAATAACAAAATATGGGGGGCAGAGCCAAGATGGTGGAGGAAAGACATTAAACATACAGAGCTCCTGATACAATTACCCCAAAAACAGCAATAAAAGAACCCCTGTAGCAGAAAACCCCACAAAAATATGGGCTGAGATTAATTTCCAGCCATAGACAGATTAACGGGGCTGTGCTGAGCTACTGGTAAAGTCCAACCCCGTGATCATGCCGATAGAGACCCCAGGCATGTCACACCAAGGGAACTTAACCCCCAAGCCTCTGAATCAGCTGTAGCACCAGTGTCTTCTGGAACTGAGCTTGTGGTTAGGTGAGAGGGCTGAATGGCTGGCCAGGGAGGGAAGTGCAGGGGTGTCAGCAGGACCTAGGGAGGAATTCAGCTCTCCCTCCCCAGCGGGGAACCAAAAAGAAATCCTGAGCTGTGGGAGGCCCAGGTGGGGGAGGGGCACAGGCTTGTCAAAGCTTAGAACCACACCACAGAAAGCTTTGCTGGTTAGTTGTTTTATAAATAGGCTTGAGGTTATCTTTGGACCAGAGAACAGGCCAGGTGAAAGAAAAACCTTCCCTCCCTCAAACCAAAATACCTGGGACCCTCTGAAGCAGGGGACAGTAGTGTAATCTAGAAGCAGCCCCCCCCCCCCCAGTGGGGAGTTTAAAGACAAGTAAAAGACAGAAAGATGAGCAAACAAAGAAAGTTTAGAATTATAGAAAGTTTCTTCAGTGACAAGGAAGATCAAGGTGCACCCTCAGAAGAAGATAACAACCTCAAGACCTCTACATCCAAAGCTTCCAAGAAAAATATGAACTGGTCTCAGGCCATGGAAGGTCTCAAAAGGGACTTTGAAGAGAAAGTATAGGAGAGATAGAAAGAAGATTTAGAGAAAGGGAGAAAAGAATGGAAAGAGAAATGAGAGTGATGCAGGAAAGTCATGAGAAAAAAGTCAACAGCTTGAAAAGTTAAATGGAAAAGGAGATAAAAAAGCTGTCTGAAGAAAATAATTGCCTAAGAATTAGGATTAAACAAATGGAAGCTAGTGACCTTATGAGAAATCAAGACATAGTAAAGCAAATCCAATTGAATGAAAAAATAGAGGGCAATATGAAATAGCCAAATATGCTGTCCCCACCCCAACCATACTGTCTACCCTATAACCAGTTATGTTGTCTTCCCCATCTACCCAACTCTGTATTTCTAAAAACTATATGAAGGCTAGGAAGCCCTACCTTGTGGTCTTTGGATATCGAGACCCAATTTATTGATTATCATTATCCTAACTAATAAATTGATCATACTCACACTGTAATCTCTTAGTTTACCTTAACTTTCAATTGTAACTCTATTGAATTTACAGTCGCCTAAATGCTTCCTGAATTATTTCACATACTTACTTAAGTCACAAATTTGTCTACTATTAACAGTACCCGGGGAAGCTAGGTGGCATAGTGGATAGAGCACCGGCCCTGGATTCAGGAGGACCTGAGTTCAAATCCAGCCTCAGACACTTGACACTTACTAGCTGTGTGACCCTGGGCAAGTTACTTAACCCTCATTGCCCTGCACCCCAAATCAAACAAACAAGAGTTACCACAAAGAGCCAGAGGTAGCTATGTGTTCACAGCTGCCACATCCAAATGGGAGGGAGACCCACTGTTCCTCCTTTCTAATTCTTGAGACCACCTCAAAGTAGTTATGCCTCATTTGAAGGCAAAAACACAAAAGAGTGACAAAGGAGTGAGTCATCCCTTTTGTAAGCCCATCCACTTCTGGCCCATCAGTGCTCAAGTCATCAGTTCTTTTGGTTCTACCATTCATTACAAGAGTAACTGCTATCATATAGACATGTAAACAAAAAATTCTACATGCTGGAAACCAAGTAAAAAATGTCTTTAATATCTTTCTCTACCCTTCATTTTCCAATCTACACCCATTTCACAGGTTAATTTTATGGGGGGAGGGGCAGCTAGGTGGCGCAGTGGATAGAGCACTGGCCCTGGAGTCAAGAGTACCTGAGTTCAAATCCGGCCTCAGAACATTGACACTTACTAGCTGTGTGACCCTGGGCAAGTCACTTAACCCCAATTGCCTCACCAAAAAATAAATAAAATAAAATGCCAACCAGAGGAGCTTGTACTTGATCATAGAGTCAATAGGGAGCCATTGGAGTTTATTTATCATGGGATCATATATTTATAGCTGGAAGTCATCTTAGAAGGCATCTAGCTCAAACCCCTTCATTCTATAGATGAAGAAGCTGAAGCCTTGAATGTCAGAATAATATGTCCAAGCTCACACAGGTGGCAGTAAATAGGTGAACACACATACTCTGATTCCAAACTCAGTGTTCTTGCCTTTGTTCCAGGTTGTCTCCTATTTCCTATCTTCTACCTGGAAGAGAAGTTCCTCCTCTGTATTTTCCCTTCATGGATGGAATTTATCATCCTGTCACTCCTTGAGACCTGTGCCTCCCTGGGTATGTTTACCATTCTATCAATGAGGGCCCTGCCTCTCAAGTAAATTTCTTATCTTCTCTTGATGCCCAATCCTTCCACAGGTGATTTCCAATTCCCCTCTCTTCAGACAATTTCCCTCCTTGGGTGAGTATCTCATCCTCTGACTGGGTTCTGTTCCTTATCATTCCCTAATATTTTTCTCAATGATTTTCACTCTGGGATTTTGCTCAATTCCCAAGCTGGTTTACTTCTTCTGTCACAGATGAGATATATTCTGCGTTCCAGTGCTGGAAACTCTCTTGCTTCCCCTCTCTTTGTTTACTTGCTATACACTGCGCAGCACAGGAACAAATAATGGAGGCTTTGTGTCTTTCCCCTTCTGGGTCAGTCATGTGATTATGGGGTACCTGCTGACCCCTGACATCCTTCGCTGCTCACACTGTCAGGGAACAAGCCTCCTTTGTAGAATTCCGCAGGCCAGAGGTTTTTGGAATCATTAAATAACAGTGTGCAATTAATATTCTGGGTGGGTAGAGGTGCAGGTACTGCACTGACTCTGAGAAATTCAGGGGGGAGAGACTCACCTCTTCTCTCTTTTATCCCCTATTTGCTCCTTGTGCATATATATGCTCCTTGTCTATTTGTCTAGCTATTCTCTCCCTGTGTTAGTTTTCTTCCTACTTCTCTGTGTCATTTTACTGATGATTCTTTCTCAGGGTTCTCTGTACCTTTATATTTTCCTCTCTTTCTTTCTCTTTTTCTGTTCTAAGTTCTTCCATTTTAGCCTTTGTTTTATCTTTCTCCCCCCTCCCCCCATATAACTCTCTCTGTGGGTCCCTATCTATCTGTCTGTCTTTCTATATTAGCATCTCTATTTCTCTCTATTGGATTGCTGATGTCTCTATTCCCCTCCATTGACCCCCAGTCTCTCTTTGCCTCTCTGTCTCTTTCTGTTTTTTCCCCTCTATTGCTGTCACTGTTTCTGTTTCTATCTCTCTGTCTCTGCTTGTCTATCTTCGTCACTCTGTCTCTCAGTCTGTCTCTGTGTCTGTCTCTGTGTGTCTTTCTCTGTCTCTATCTCTGTCTCTCCACCCCATGTCCTCATCTGTCTTTCTCTCTCTCTCCTTCTTTTTGAAGGTAAATGTTCCAGTAGATGAAAAAGGCCAAAACCCACGTGGCTGGCAGTAGAAAGTGGCTCTGGCAACCTGGGAGCACTTGTCAAGATCTGTGTGGAACAAAAGATTTCCAATTACTGCCTCCTCAGAGCTGGGCTTGCTGGTCTAAAAAAAGGAGGCATTCGAGACAAGGAAAGACAGAGTAGCCCACCACCTGAGTAGTAGCAATGGTGTCACAGGGGGAGGCAAGCAGTTTTGAGACTTGTCCCCTTCTCTGAGAAGAGAGCAGTCCTCTCTTCTCAGACTCTTGAGCCCTGTTCCCCATGTTCTCCCCTCCCTGCTCCTCTTCCTGTTTCTGATTCGATACCTTCTCCTAGCTCTGAGCCTTTCCAGGTCTTATCATGGTCTCTTAACCAGCCCTAGGCCCCAGTCTCAGGCCCATATTCTCATTCCCATGGGCCCATTGAAGTTTATTCCTGAGTCCCCCCACTCCAAACCCATTAGAATCCTCCCTCTTACACACACACACACACACACACACACACAGAGTCCCTTTAGCTCAAGATTCTGTCTCTGATAGGGATACCCATGGAAGACTGTAGGAGGGTGTGAGAATATACCCTGATGTGACCTTTGGAATTTTTGATGAGTCCCAAACACTGCTTACTTCCCTTAATTATATATTATGTCTTTGCTCTTTAGAAATATGACAGGTAGCATAGTGGATGCTAAAGTCAGGCATCTGAGTCAGAAAGACCTGCTTCTGATGTATAACTAGCTATATGACCCCCGAGATAAGTCACTTAACATTTAGCATATCCAGGAAACACCCCAAGACTATGGAAGCAGTGTAGTACAAAAGAAAGTAGATAGGTGGTGCAGTTAGCCCTGGAGTCAGGAAGATCTGAGTTCAAATCTAGCCTTGTCACAACTCTTTTTGTTCAGTTTCCTTATCTGTCAAATGAGCTGGAAAAGGAAATGGCAAACCACTTAGCACCTTTGTCAAGAAAACCCCAAATGGGCTTATAAAGAGTGGGACATGACTAACTGACTAAACAACAACAATAATGGTGTAATGAAAAGAATACAAGCTCTAGAATCAGAAGACCTAAGTTCAAATCCTACCTCTGATCCTTAATACTCATGTGGAGTCATAGCCTTACATGTGGATGCTCCATTCAAAGGGATGCAGATTTTGATTGTTTATACTTTGCAAGGTATATTAGGGTTTGGGGGCTAGATTTCCCCCCATACTTATTTGTTCTATTTAAAAAAACTGGGACAATTAGTTATCTTTTTTCTCATGTAATTTTCATTTGTGATTTATTAAAATATAGCCCCGGAAAACCAGGCTTTGGTAAAAATCCATTGGGATTCAAGTGGAGCTATACATTTGATTCTGCCTTTAAACCCAAATCACTCTGGCTCTCATTAGTTGGTGAGTAATAGGTCCCAGCCCAAGCCTCACTTGTTCATCGTTTGGGTTATGATTGGTCAAAGGGAGTGTAAATAGCAATTGTTTCTGTTCTGGCTGGAAAAACCTGAGGTCTTCTCCTCCCAGATTGATTCTTTTGTGAAGGCAAACTAGGCCATCCTTTACTTCAATTCTTACCTAGCCTTTCTAGCCCTTAATTACTGAATGGGTGTTGCCTCAGATAAACTGAGACCTGAGAAAGACCTTTGCTTGAAAAGGTTAAAGTTTCCCATTGCCTTTGGAGCCATCACGAGTCATCTTGACCTATGTACTACCACTGGACTCTGATGACTCTAGAGGAATAAGGCTGATGACTTTGCACAGCCCTGCCTCACTTAAATCCAATTCACTTGCAAAATATCAAAACCCCCCCCCCCATGTCATTGGTCCTCTTTGAGAAGGAAGGACAAAGAACAACAACTACCTATGTGACCTTGGACAAATCACTTGATGTCCCTAAGCCTTAATTACCTTTACTATTGGTATAGGTGGCCTTTGAAGCTGATTCTTTGTCTAGATCTCTGATTTTTTAAGTTCCAGAATAGTTCCCCAGTCTGAACTGGTGGAGGCAATTCCCAGATGTAAACAATGACCACAGTAAATAAATGTAGAAATGTATGCAGATTCCCTCATTCTATTCCTTTCTTCTATTACACCAGGAATGAAAATGTCCATCTATGTCACTCTAATCACATTCTCTCTGACTTTCCTGTCCTTCCTTCCTTCCTTCCACCATTTCCAATCTACACCCCCTTTTGAGAACACTGAGTTCTATAAGATCTCCCCACTGTATAAAGAATTTTCTTTTCTTTGTTACAATTTTTCCCTTTTGAATTTCAGGGAAAAGAAGGAGAAGGGGCCTCACTATACTTTTGTACAATTTTGATAACTAGTCATGTTCCCCTAATCCATCATTAGGATTAGGTGTGGCTGGAATGCTGCCACCATGAAAGAAGATTGCCTCAAGAAGAGATGTTGGGTGTAACAAAACATCAATAGCAGTTGACCAGGATTTTCCTTTGGTGGCATCTTTCCTGACCTGTCCAAAGTTCCTGGCTTGGAATCCATTGTGTGATATCATTTGTGCCTCCTGTCCTACTCTCTGGATTTATTTTTTCCAATTGATCTAATGATTCTGGCTGGAGACAGCACAGTCTGTTTTCCTTTAGGAATATTCTTTCTCTTGGGGCCTATTAAGTGGCCCTGATCATTAACATACTTCATTGGTAGAGGAAGTATAATAGAAAGAGAGAAGAAGCAGTAGCAGTTGCCAATCCAATCTTCACTGGCAAAGGAAATCCCTTACAAGAAATTCTTTTTGCTGATTAAAATATAGGTTATTTTTTTCGGGGTGGGGGGAATGTATTTGGCATGAGACCTTTGTTTAATTTCTTTCTCTGGCACTTACTAATTATATGAACTTGAACAAGCAACTTTTCATATGCAGACCTCAGTTATCTCCATAACATGAGTGGGTTGAATTAGATGATCTATAAGGTCTCTTTGAAATTCCCCTCCCCCAATCCTATCATCTCATTATGATCCATCAGGAAGGGACCCAGGACTTCCCTGTTGATGCCCCAAGGCAAGAATAATCACTCAGTATGTGATTTACAAAAAGAAAATGAATCCAGGCATTTAGAGATGATCCCTTAGAAGTCAAGTGGACCAAAGTTCTTATATTACATATAACGAAACCATGGCAGAGAGAGTTTGCATGATTTACCCAAGGTTACACAGGTGGTAAGGGTCAGAACCATAATAGAAATCAGTCTAACCCTCTTATTATCTAGACGAGATTGATAAATGAAAAGGACTCGCCCCAGGTCACACAGATAGCAAATATAGAGAGTAGCCAAGGTCATAGGTTAGATTACAAAAATCTGCAAATACAGGAAATAACAGTTCCCATTCAGGAACATAAGACAGATGAATTTGCCTGTCAATCCAAAGTTAGGAATATAGGAGAAAGGAGTTTGTTTCTATTCCGAGATCAAGAACATCAGAGCTCAGAATCAGACCTGCTGTGGTTCTGGACCATAGGCTTAATATAACTTAAAGAAGTAGATCATTAGCAGAGCAAAGATCACCTGAGGGTCTGAAACATCCATCTGAACTTGATGGCATTTCCTTCTGCATGTCTGCTCCCAGAGTTCCCAGCCTGGCTGCTTCTCCACGGTATCATGATAATTACCTGGCATTTGGAACCAGCTGCAATTTCTTCCCATTTACCCTTATAACCCATTGCCATTGACCCTCAGCACTTTGACACTTTATTACCCAGGAAAAGCTCAATGTTATCTTCAAATGTGGAGATTACACTACACACTTACTCATCTGTATAGAAAAATGTTAAACAAGACTGATCCCAGCACTTTCTAGGGACCACACTGTTTATGTTTTTTTTTTTCCTTTAGAGAAATGATATGCTCATTTATCCCTACCCTTTGTTTCTCAATCCTTTACCTATCCAAGGCAAGCTATTCCCCCTGATTCTATAATGATTTACTTTTTGTTTGAAATAGCCTTTGATCTTGGAAACTTGTCAAAGATTTTTGGAAAATCTAAATAAATTACACCCACTGTGCTCCTGCTTACCAGATACATTTTTTCCTCAAAAAACCCTGTACTCCTCTTGTGTTTCATTCATTAGATTATGTTTGCTTAAGTGCTCAGTAATAATGATAACAATTCATACTTATATAGTGCTTTAAAATTAGCAAAGTGGCAGAGGGAGACAAGGTGGCAGATTAGGGACAAATCAGCTAAACTCTCTTTCTCCCTCTCTTTTTTTTTTTTTGGTGAGGTAGTTGGGGTTAAGTGACTTGCCCAGGGTCACACAGCTAGTAAGTGTCAAGGGTCTGAGGCTAGATTTGAACTCAGATCCTCCTGAATCCAGGGAGGGTGCTTTATCCACTGTGCCACCAGCTGCCCCTGCCAAACTCTCTTAACATTCCCCTTCAGACAACTTTAAAATAATGCCTCAAATCAAACTTTGGAGTGGCAGAGTCAACAAAAGGTCAGAGTGAGATATTTTTCTTGCCTAAGAAATTTAGAAGGTTGCTAGGAGAAGTTCATGATACCAGGGTAGAAGCCTGTTAGGATTCACACATATACACAGTGGTGGCGGCAGCAGCATTAGCAGCTGCACTTGGAATTGTCAGCCTAGAGATGTTATGGGGGTTCAGACAACTTGTCAGAAAGAGGTTGCAGGGAACCCTTTGCTGGTACTGGGTACAGCTGGTATGTACTGGAAACTCTATTGCCAATATGTAGTTTCATGGTAGAAAGGAGTGCTGGGGGGAGTGGGGTCACAAGGGAAGAAGGGTCCTAGACATAGTTCCAAGACAAAAAGAGGGCTAGTGCTTGTAGATGCAGTGGACCAAGGGTGCTTCCTAGGTAAAGGCCAGAATGCAGACTATGAGAACAGTGACCATATCTCTCCCAAGATAATACCACCTTGGAAGCACAAAAAACTTGTAGACCTCAGAACTAGCTCTAAAAATAACAACAAAAGAAAGCCTGAAGCTTGGGACAGCGGCTCCCCACTTCCAGGTGAACAAAGTCCAAATTTAACATAAAGATCAAAGTCAAGACATAGGCTGGAAAAATGAGAAAACAACAAAACCAGAATTTGGCCATAAAAAGCTACTATGGCAGCAGGGAAGACCAAGCCACAAACTCAAAAGATAATAGTGTGAAAAAAGATGTAAGAAAATCTTCAAAGAAAAAATGCTAATTGCCCCCAAGTCAATAAGAATTTGTGGAAGAGTTAAAGAGATAAGAATGGTAAGGGAAAATTGAGGAAAAAAATCAGAGTGATACAAGAAAATTATGGAAAGAGAATTAACAGCCTGGTAAATGACACACAAAAATCCTGAAGAAAATAACACCTTAAAAAACAGAATTGGTCTAATGGCAAAGGAGGTAAAAAAGCTTACTAAAAAAAAATGCTTACAAATTAGAATAGGAAAAGGGGAAGCTAATAAATTCATGAGACTTCAAGAAACAATAAAACAGAGTTCAAAAGAATTGAGAAAATAGAAGAAAAAGTGAAATATCACATTAGAAAAACAACTGGCCTAGAAAATAGATCGAGGAGAGATAATTTAAGAATTATTGAACTACCTGAAAGCCATGATCAAAGAAAGAACCTAAGCATCATATTTCAAGAATTGTCAAGGAAAACTGCCCTGGTATACGATATCCAAAAGATAAAATAGAAATTGAAAGAATCCACATATCACCTCATAAAAGAGATCCCAAAATGAAAACTCCTGGGAATATTGTAGTCAAACTCCAGAGCTCTTAGGTCAAAGAGAAACTACTTCAAGCAGCCATAAATAAGCAATTCAAATACTGTGTAACTGCGGTCAGAATCACACAAGATTTAGTGGCATACATGTTAGAGGTGCAGAATACTTGGAATATGATATTCTGGAAGGCAAAGGAGCTAGGATTACAGTCAAGAATCACCTACCCAGCAATACTGAATATAATCTTCCAGGAGAAAAATAAATATTCAATGAAATAGAGGACTTTAAAGCATTCTTTATGAAGAGACCAGAGATGAATAGAAAATATCACATTTAAATATAAGATTCAAGATAAGCTTAAAAAGTAAATATGAAACAGTAGTGATAAGGTTCTCAATAAAGTTAAGCCATTTACATTTTTATATGAGACAATGATACATGTAACTCCTAGGAACTTTATAATTATTAGGACAGTTAAAAGTAGTTTACATAAACAGAGGGCATGGATTTTGGTTTTTTGTGGGGCAATGAGGGTTAAGTAACTTGCCCAGGGTCACATGAGGGCATGGATTTGAGTAATTATGTTGGAATGATTTCCAAAATAACAAACAAACAAAAAGGTGAAAACGAAGGATGCACTAGGAGAAGAGGGAAGGAGAGATAGAATAGGAAGATTTTTCTCACATAAAAGAGGTACACAAGAAAGAACTTTTACAGTGGAGGGGGAAATGGGGGAGGGTAATGACAATCAATGCTTGAACCTCACAGTCATCATAATTGGTTCAAAAGAGAGAAGAATATATACATCCTCAGTTGTGTATGGAAATGTAATATACCCAATAGAGAAATACTAGGGAAAGAAGATACAAGATAGAAGTAGGCCTAGGGGATGCTAAGGCAAAGACAGACTTAGGGAAGCAATAGTTAGAAACAAATTAGACTTTTGAAAAGGGATAGGATAAAAAGAGAGAGAAGTAACAGAAGAAAATAGGATAGAGGGAAATACACAGGAATAATAGCTGTGAATGTGAATGGGATGAACTCACCCATAAAGCAAAAGATGATAGAATGGATTAGAAACCAGAATCCAACAGTATATTGCTTACAAGAGATACACTTGAAAAAAAAAGACACACACAGAGTTAAAATAAAGTGCTGGAGTAATATCTAATATGCTTCAGCTGAACTAAAAAAAGGTAGGGGTAGCACTCATGATCTCAGATAAAGCAAAAGCAAAAACTGACCTAATTAAAATTGATAAGCAGGGAAACTACATCTTGCTAAAAGGCACCATGGACAATGAAGTAATATAAAAATATTTACAGCAAGTTTCTCTGATAAAGGCCTCATCTCTCAAATATATAGCAACTATAGAACTGAGTCAAATTTATAAAAATAAAAGTCATTCCCTAACTGATAAATGATAAAAGATATGTGAGAAAATAATGGGTTTTGAGGATCCCAGAGAGCCCCAGTGGAGGGTCTAACTGCCTGAACTTTTAAGACTGGCCCAGAGTCAGTCAAGTTGGTTCTTGGACTATGAATAGAGATAATAGAGATTAAAACCACACCTACCTGAAAGTCTTTCCTTCCAGAGGGTCTGTCCACTGGACTCTGACCTCAGCACATATTGCTCATGGACCATGCTCAAGTCCAGTAAACCAATAGGATTGAATGATGCTAGCTGATTAGCTTGGAGCAGTGTGTAAGGGCCACCTCCCTCCAGACTGCAGGGAGTTCATGCTTTCTCATGCTAGCTCTATCTCCCCTTTATCCTAGGTATGTAGGGCTTCTGAAATTTTGGAGCCACGTGCTCTCTCTTTACTAATATTTAATATGCTTTAATAAATACTTAATGCCCCAAACTGGCATAGTAGCCTCTAATTTCTAAGTAATAATATATAGAAACCCCAGCTAAGTTTTCCCAAAACTTGGGACAGATTTAGACACCACCATAAATTTTCAAATGACACAGATATAAAGAGGTGGTTTTCAGAAGAAGAAATCAAAGCTATCTATAGCCATATGAAAAAATGTTCTAAATCACCAATGATTAGAGAAATGTAAATTAAAACAACTCTGAGGGAACACCTCACACCTATCAGAAATGGCAATTGCTGGGGCAGCTAGGTGGCACAGTGGATAAAGCACTGGCCCTGGATTCAGGAGTACCTGAGTTCAAATCCAGACTCAGACACTTGACACTTACTAGCTGTGTGACCTTGGGTAAGTCACTTAACCCCCATAGCCCTGAAAAAAAAAAAGAAATGGCAAATGCTGGAGAAGAGGAGGAGCAAAAAGGTATACTAATGAATTGTTGGTGGAATTGTGAACTGGTACAACCATTCTGGGGAACAATTTGGAACTAGGCCAAAAAGGGCCTTTGACCCAATAATACTAGGTCTGTGTTTCAAAGAGATAAAAGAAAAAGAGAAAGAACTTTTATGTACAAAATATTCATAGCAATTCTTTTTGTGATGCCAAAGAGTTAGAAATTGATGGGATGCTCATTAATGAGAGAATAGCTTAACAAGTTATAGCATGTGATTGTGATGGAGTACTATTATGCTATAAGAAATGATTAAGGAGATGGTTTCAGAAAAAATGTGACAAGGCCTATATGAACTGATGCAAAATGAAATAAGAAGAACCAGGGGGTCATTGTGCACAGTAATAGCAATGTCATAATGATGATCATCTGTGAAAGATTTGCCTACTCTGATCAATAAATACAATGATCCAGGATGGTTCCATAGGACTCGTGATGAAAATATGCTATCTGTGGGGACCAATTTTTAATTGGGGAGTGCTAACTAAGCGGCTCGCCACAATATTGGGACAAGGAAGGAGACCGGCAGCCTCCCTCAAAACAGAACAAGATTTATTTTAACAAGAATGAACTTAAAAAAAAAACACAAACAGGATCAGTAGGATCAAGGGAAAGGAAATAAAATGGGGAAAGGGAAATTATAATACCTGAAAAAATACCACCGCCCAGGAACCAGCTGAAAATATGCACCAGAATGCCTGTTGCTTTCCAGCTTCCACCTAAAATGCCCAATTCTCCTCCCCCAAACCTAGAAAAACCCCACACAGCCCCAGCCAATGGGATGGCCGCTCTGACAGTCACATGACTGCCCTCGCTAGGCTTCCAATCATTACAATTTTGCCAGGCCCATGTAGGTGTCAGCGAGTGGTGATGACGTGAGGTGTCAGAGCCCTGGCAATGGCTACAACCAGTGGGTGGAACACCTTGCAGTTTGTGGAGCCCCAGGCCAGTGCATGCCGAGGCATAAAAACCTCAAATAACAATTAATTCTTTACATATCCATCTCCAGAGAGAAAACTGATGAACTCAGTACAATTCAAAGTATAATTTTCTCACTTTTTGATATTGCTAATTTGGAATGTTTTGCATGATTTCACATGTAGAATTGATATCATATCGCTTGCCTCATCATTGGGTGACAGAAGTGGTTGGAAGGAGAAAGAGATTTTGGAAGTCAAGATTTTAAAAGAAAAGAATGCCAAAAAATATATATATATTTTTAAATTTAGTGCAGTATTTTCCATACAACAACCCTCTGAAATAGTAGTAAAACTATTATTATAGCCCAAGGAAACTATCCCTCTCTGCTTAAGAAGCTTCTGTGTCTCCCAATTGCCTCTAGGATAAAATACCAACCCTCTCTTTGGCATCAGAAATCTTTCACAGTCTCACTGTAGCCTACTTTTCCAGGTTGATTACACACTAATTCCTCTCCTGAATTCTGCCTCTTGACCAAACTGGTTTACTTGCTTTTTGCCATGGTGCCACCTCTTACTTTTACACAGACTGTCTTCTAAGCTTATAATGTTTTCCATTATCACTTGTGTCTCTTGCCACACCCTCCGCCCCGTTCTCAACTACTTCTTATGAGAAGCTTTTCCTGATTCCTCTATCTGATGGCATTTTCTCCCTCTCTCCCAATTATTTTGTATATGGCTATGGATACAACTCTTTCCTTGAAACGTAAATGCTTTAAGCACAGGGGAAGGATATCTTTTTGTCTTTGTATTCCAAACTCTGAGCTAAGGAGATGGTTAATGTATGCTTATTGGATTGAAGTGCATTATCTTTTTATTTGTTTAAATTTCACAGAAACAGAAACTGAATCTTAGAGGGCTTGTGACTTACCCTGCCAAAGTCAAACTGCTAGTAAATATCAGAGCTAGGAACCTAGAAGCAGAAGACTTCAAAACTGCTTCGTTTTTCTCTCCACCACTCTATTTCATAGAGTGCACTAAGTTTCTTGATATGGACCTTAAACTCAGGATAAGGCATTCCCAAGATCCCTTTCTTATGGAGAAGAAAGATGTTAGAAAGCTCCCAATGGCCTCTTGAGTGACCATTTTAACATGGAACATGGTTTAGTTAATAGTTCCCCAATTTCCTCCTTGAACTTCTCCAAAATTCTTGGGTGGATACCATTTGGCCCTAGCATCTCATCAAAAAGAAGACTTAGGAGAAGCATGATAGTCATTTGTAAATATTTGAAGGGCTATCACATGGGATAGGAGTTAGACTATCTGCTTGCCTCTAGAGGAAAAGACTAGGACCATTTGTGGGAATTACAGGGAAGCCAATTTCAGCTCACTGAATTTATTCACATTCTTGCATTCAGATAATGTATGTAAAGTGCTTTGCAAGCTTAAAGTGCATATAAATATTATCATTGTTAATTATTGTTATTATCACCACTAGGAGGATCTTATTAAGGGTTAAAGATGTCTAGCAGTAGAATGGGCAGCCTTATAAAGAAATCAGGCCTGGTTATCTTCTCACAATTAACTTCTAGTAGAGACTTTCAGAAATTAGCAGAGAAGATGAAGGTATTGAATGAGCTGGAGATATTCTGAAGATGCTATAGGTTCTAATGAACTGTATGCATGATATGAGCTATCATCATCTTTCAAGATGCTGTTTCCACAGCTCACTGATGACTCTGGCTATGAGCAGCCCCTTCTTCTATATCATATAGATCTTTTTCTTCATTTGTGAGTGGCATATGCAGTCTTGAAGGTACATTGGAAAGGTATGATCCCCCGACAGTGTTAAATCTGTCCACCTGCAAAATGATCTGATCTTGTAGGTTTGGGTATATCTTTCCTGTCCACTTCTTTCCTGTCCTGTTGGTTCATCAGATCAAGTACTAAGACTACAGAACACCAGTTCTGAATAATAGTATTCTGAACTTTTTAGCTATCCACACCTTCTAAGTAGAGTAGTTCTTGAAATGTTTGACAACCTTTGGAAAACTGAAGGGGCATTAGCCAAACCATATGGAATATCCTAGTATTCATAGAGGTTATCTTTCATTCATTGTCTCAGTATGTGGACCAGAATATGTGCCCTACTACACAAGTCTAGCTTGTTGACTATTACTATCACATCTCCCTTCTCCTAATCTGATGAATTGGAGGCACTGAGGTGGCTCAGTCGATAAAGTACTGGCCCTGGAGTTATAAGAACCTGAGTTAAAATCTCAGCTCAGACATTTACTAGCTGTGTGACCTTGGGCAAGTCACTTAACCCCAATTGCCTTAAAACATCCAGGGCCATCTCCAGTCTTCCTGATGTATATTTTGCCATTGGCCTCAGATGGCTCTGGAGGAAAGAGTGAGGTTGGTGACCTTGCACAGCTTTCCCTCACCTAAATCCAATTCAGTGCAAGTCATGTTATCTATCATGGTCCTCTTTGATAACAAAGAACAAAAAACAACAATCTGATGAATTGGTCAATCAGTTTAGGTCACCAAGGGTAGGGGTGTGTACCTCTAGATAGAAATAACATTCAGACATCTGTGCTTATGGTAAATACATAATTATTTTTATGACCTTGTAATAAATGGCAGAAGAGTTCTGGAAAAAGGTGGTGAAAGTTAGATAGACCACTTATATAGGTTCTTTCCCAGAAACTGTTATAGGGTTACTGTCTCCTACAAAGTTACTACTTTCAGATTAGTAAAATAACGGGACTTAAAAGTCAAAATTAGTGGTCAGGAAACTAATCTGATCATACAAATATCCAGTCTTTATTGGGAAGTATGTGTGATTTCTTTGCCTTGGCCATGATAATACTGGTACTGGGGAGGGAACACTGGCTCCTTGACTGAAGGGATTGGTTTCTGTTTTGCCTTTCTTTGTAACCCCAGTCCTTAGCATAGTACCTGCCACATTCTAGGAGTCTAATAAATGCTCATTGACTTGATTTAATTTGAGTAGACTTCTCCCTCAGAGGACAGAGCTTCAAATCTCAATGCTGCTACTTCTTTTGCAGACAATCATTTTTCATTGGTCATCTGCTAAAATGTAAAGAGTTTTACTATGTGAAATTCTTATACTTAAGAGCTCCAGGAACAAATTTTCCTCCATTTCCCACTTCCCAATCAAATCTTTTGGACCTATTTCTAGCCCATACCATACAGTCCTAATAAAGAGGATCAACTTTGTAAAGATGCAACCTAGAAAAAAGCTTTTCTTGCAGCTCCAACTTATTGAAGACCAGGAAAGACAGTTTTTGTTACTAGTCCTTGGCATTGTCAATTGGTTCCGCATCAGAGACTGAAATGGTTTTATCAATGGAAATGATATTAAAGAAGTCACATTCACAGAGACCTTACAGTTGCCCCCTCAGGATATTTTATTCCTTTTCTTTTGAGTTGTAGCTGAAACCTCCTATATATGTTGTTTTCATTTATTAGATGAATTCCTAAGGCCAAGGATTGTCTTTCCTATTTATATTCCCATCATCTAGGGCAGTGATTTTCACATAGTAAGTGCTTAATAAACACTTTGTTCAATTATTGCTGTGTGATCTGGGGCAACTTGAGATCAATATGAACTCATTCACTCATTGATCATTGGCCCATACCAAAGAATAATACTCATCAAATATTCTTTTACCCCTAGCATGACACTGAATTTTGGAAAATTCCTACTCTCTGTACCAAAAACAAGTCCATAAAGTGTATTGAGGCTCCTGAGTCTACAAAAGCTATAACTCACAACATGTAGGAGCCTGGGAGTTCAATCCTGAGGATCAGGAATAGGTTGTGGTAGGTACATTTGGTCTGAAGTGGAAGTTGTTCTCTCATAGCCTACCTTCCCTTGGTAATAGGCCAATGTGTGAGCTTTGAGTTTACCCTGCTTGTGTGAACTCTGTGCATGGAAATCGGTAGAAGCTGAATTTAGTACCCCATGAACTATATCAGCTTTCTTGAAGACAAATTTAGTTCTGATTTCTAAACCAGAAAAGAAGACAGAGAATGAGAACTGTAGGCCAATATCATTAATGAATATTGATGCAAAAACATTAAATAAAATGCTGGCAAAATGGAATACAATAATATACTCCAAAGATTATTCGTTATGATCAAATGGGATTTATGCCATGAATGTAAGGATAATTCAATATTAGAAAAACTATTACCATAATAAATCACATTAACAATAAAAATAATAAAAACCATATATCATATCAATGGATGTAGAAAATTTATTTGATAAAATATAACAACCACTTAAACTTTTGAAAAACATTAAAAACTATAGGACTGGAAGGATTTTTCTTCAATGCAATAGGAAGCATTTATTGGAAGGGTACTGTGGAAAGAGTGAAAGATTTGGAATCAGAGGACCTGGGTTTGAATCCCAGTTCTACTATTTAAAATCTGTGTGACCTCGGGCAAATCACTTAAACTATTTGGTCCTTCATTTCTCATCTATAAAAAGAAGAAATTGGGTTACATCACTACTAAGATCCTTCCCAGCTGGTGTGTGACCTTGGGAAGATCAACTAGCTTTTCTATGTCCTATTTTTTTTTTCAGTTGTAAAATGAGGAAGAAAGGACTCGACTAGATCCTACCTTTTTAAACTGTGGGTTGCAACCCCATATGGAGTCTAGTAACTGAATGTGGGGGTTGTGAAAAATTTGTCAGCAGTAAAAAGTTATGTATGCCTATTTTATATACCTATATGCCCCGGAGTCATGTAAAAATTTCTCCAGTGAAAAGGGATTGCAAGTGGAAAACGTTTAAGAATTACTGGACTAGACAATCTGTAAGGTTCCCTCCAATTCTGTCTGAGACCTTATGCAAATCACCTAATCTCCTTGAACCTCTTTTTTGTTTTTTTTTCCATTTGTAAATGGGGGTGGGGCAGAAGTTTGAGTAGATGACTTTTTTTTTTTCAGTGAGGCAATTGGGGTTAAATGACTTGCCCAGGGTCACACAGCTAGTAAGTGCTAAGTGTCTGAGGCCGGATTTGAACTCAGGTACTCCTGACTCCAGGGCCGGTGCTCTATCCACTGCGCCACCTAGCTGCCCTAAGTAGATGACTTCTAAGCTTCCTTCTCATCTCTAAATCTCAAATCCTATGATCCCTTGTCATGCAGAACATTTGTGTTGTTGGACCAGGAGAATGGTAGAAGATCTTGTTTACCATGACTGAAGGGAAGATTTACACACATTATCAGATGGAGACAGGCAAATTGGTAGCTATACCCATACCTCTCCCCCACCCAATTCATTATGGATGGGCACAAATTCCCCAAAGACTAATCCTTTGGGACAAGGATTTTCCATGTCGAGCCCTGCCTTCAGGTCTAAAAAAAATCCTCTTCAATTCTATCACATATTCTATCACATATTCTGACCCTACTCCTGATAGAATTGATGACAAGTAAGCTTAGATCTGAAGGTGGTGTCAAAAGTCCTTTTGAGCACTTGACAGAAACCATCCACATCTTCTAGCTAGAGGGACAGAACAAAAGTTATCTTAGTCTAGGCTATTGAGCCAGAACCCTAAGATATCCTCTGCCTATCTTTTGTCTAGAAAATTGAAAATACTACAGAAGGGCAGCTAGGTGGCTCCATAGTGCACAGAGTGCTGGGCCTGGAGTCAGGAAGACTCATCATCCTGAGTTCAAATCTGCCCTCAGATACTTCATAACTGTGTGATACTGGGCAAATCACTTGACCCTGTTTGCCTCAGTTTCCTCATCTGTAAAATGAGCTGGAGAAGGAAATGGCAAACCTCTCCAGTATCTTTGCCAAGAAAATGCCAAATGGGATCATGAAGAGTCAGACAAGACTGAAAATGACTGAAGAACAAGTTGAGATCTCTGACTCTAGCTGCTGTGTAGGCCAGCAATTTGCTTTTCTATGAAGTGGGAAATGTTTCTTGGAGGAAAGCCAAATCTTTAGAGGTCTGCTCCAATCATCAGTGAAGTTCCCAAATCTTTGGAGCACCCTGCTGGGAGACAGGCAAGGTGGGAAATGGTGAGAATGGTAACAAGCAATTCTCTAGGATTATCTGTAGAAATGCTGATACAAACTGGTGTTTGGCATAGTCTGGGCTAAGGGGAAAAACTCATGGGGAAAGAGGAACAAAGCCCAAAGCACAAGAGAAAGCACACACAACCAAAAACACAAAAGCAAGGTTGGATCAGGAACTGAGGTTTTTCAGAACTGCAAAATCTAAGGACTGAGGAGAGAGTGGGAAGCTGGAGGCTAGAGTAGGAGTGTCCAGTCACAGAGCTCTGTCCAGATATCAGGTGATGCTGGCAAATGGCTAATATAACCTACGTCTTTGAAGTGCTTACATGTTTTCTGGTAGAGACATGGCATTATTTTTTTTAAAGAACATATATGGTGCAGTGGATTGCACATTGAATGTGAAGTTGGGAAGAGCTGGATTTAAACACTGCTTTTGATTCTTATGAGCCTGTGATTCTGGGCAAGTCATTTATACTCTTGACTTTAATTTCCTTATTAGTAAAATCAAGGGGTTAGATTTAGATTTGATGACTTCTAGTTCCCATTAGCTCTGACTATATGTCCCTATCATGATATGGTCCTATAAACTTTCATTAAATATCTCGTATGTGTAGGGTTAAAAAACAAAATGCCTCCTGATTCCAAGACTCTCTGATACTAACATAGAAATAAAGGAGCTTTGTTTACAAATTAGCCCTAGGCTAAAAGAGCATTCTATTAGAATTTGTTTTCAATTTCCAGTTTAGCTAGTTCCTACCTGTATGACATTATATGATTCACTGCCTTCTCTCTGGGCCTCAGTTTCCTCATGTATAAGAAGGGTTTGGCCTAGATTCCAGTGTCAGATTGGAACACGAATGGATCCCTTCCCCCATTGACTTAGAAAACTACATATGGACATTGTTTATATTCTGTTGTATTTTTGTTTTAAACATTTCCCACTTTAGACACTTACTAGCAGTGTGACCCTGGGCAAGTCACTTAACCCTCATTGCCCCCAAACAAACAAACAAGAAAAGAAAAACCATTTCCCACTTCCATTTTAATCTGTTTCCTGTGTATAAGGGAGTGTTGCTGCTGGCTGGGTATTTGACATCTCTGGTTTAGATAACCTCAAAGGCCTTCTTCAGACACCTGTGTGACTCTAGGGAAATCACCTAACCTTTCAGGGGCTCAATTTTTTCAGTTGTAAAATGGCAGCAGTTTGTGGTGGTGGGGGGGATTGACTTGATGATCTCTAAAATCCTGGAAAGACAACTTGGGGCTGTGGGGAATGGGGCGGGGAATTGCTCTAGCATCTTCCTCAGAAAAAGACCTGGGCAAAGGATTCCTTGAATATTTCTGCTTTCTCCTCATTTCTGTGCATACTTAGTGCAACGTGATCATCTCAGTGGTCCCACTGATTCTCCAGCTGCCTTCCTGCCTTTGATGTATTTACAGAAACTCTTTTTATTGACTTTGGAGTCCCACACAGGGTGCTTCTTATATTCCTTCCTGGGCAGACTGATTCCTAGTTAGCGCCTGACCTGCCCCAATTTGCTACTTCCAGGCTTGTTTCACTTGGGGAACATTTCCATCTTGTGAAAGATGTGTTTTCCCCAACAATGGCCTCTTTCTCTTTGCTAGTTAGCCAAGCGGGGTTTTCTCCACACACCACATTCTCCCCCCTCTCCCCCTCCACCCCTAAAGTCAGTTGCTTGAGCAACTGGCCTTTTTAATCCTCAACTCACATTTTCCTAGGGAGTCCAACAAGGTTTTCTTTGAAATGGTCTCCAGGTGTCTTGTGAGGTTTTTACTTTTTAAAAAATAACTATTCCTCTCCAGCTTTGCCTGACAAATGCCTGGATTTTGTCATCATTCCCTTTTTTTAAAGCAAGCAAAGCCTGTGATGGCTATTTTTGGGCTTCCCCTGTCTCCATCAGGGCACTGAACTTCCTCAGGTGGTCAAGGTTGCTATGAAAGGGAGCTCACCCCACATGCCTTTCTGCATTAGGTCCTCAGCCACATGTCATGATCAATTTCTGCATTAGCTTTCCTAGATACCCACCCAGAGAACCTCATGAGTGTGCCAGGAGCAACTTCATCTCTAGCAACCACTTGGGGACAAGCTGCACGATTCTACTGCTGGTGCTCCTAGTAGTCTTCCTTACTAATTAATTACATCTTCCATGAGAGAGACAGAGACAGAGACAGAGTAAGAGAGAGAAATAGAGAAAGAGCAAGAGAGAGAGAGAGAGAGAGAGAGAGAGAGAGAGAGAGAGAGAGAGAGAGAGAGAGAGAGAGAGAGAGAAGTGGCCATCTTCAAACTCTGATAGATGAAGAGCTGAAATGCCTTCATCTGTTTGATAGTTCCTCTTTTATCCCCACCTACCCTTTTCTGACCGTGGGCTCCTTTTCCAAACTTATTTGTATTACTGTTATCTTCCTTATGGCTCCTACCTCCAACCAGTCCCATGTCTGGCTTAGACACTGCAGTATCAAGATTCTCAGGCAGTTGCCATATGGGGGATAAGTTGGATGACCTTTGGGGAAGTAGGAGGGTGAAATGTTGTCAAATATCTTTGCAACTGAGCTCCAAACCATAGGCCAGAGCTAGGGGTGACTGGGGGAGCATGGGAACAAATAGAATATTCTGTTTGTCCCCTACTCATCTTTTGTTCCATAATTTTTCCTGGTATTTCAGCAGTTATTAATAGATAGCTCTAAGTATTGTCTAGAGTTATAAATAGGAATTCTTCTGCCTGGGGCAAAAGTATGGATTTTTGAGGGGGAGGAGGGGAAAGAGCAGTCAACCCTAGGGAAGAGGGCCATAGCAAAATGTCCCTGGAGGTAACCATGCAGGATCCAGGTGAAGGAGTATGGTTGTATTTCTTAGTGTAGGCCTTCAGGGACCCAAGGAGCCTGAGTCATGAGTGGTAGGTATCGGGATACTTTGAGGAATGCAACTTACTCCCATAGGAAATATTTTTTACCAATTTGTGACAAAGCCTTAAATGCATTACTCTAGTTTTAACTGGTCTTCCCAGTTACAAATATAATAAGGTCCAGGGAATATATTTCTTTTCTTTTCTTTTTTTTTTTTAGTGAGGCAATTGGGGTTAAGTGACTTGCCCAGGGTCACACAGCTAGTAAGTGTTAAGTGTCTGAGGCCGGACCTGAACTCAAGTACTCCTGACTCCAGGGCCAGTGCTCCATCCACTGCACCACCTAGTTGCCCCGGGAATATATTTCTTAGTTAACAATAATGGACTAAAAATCAAAAAGTGTTGAGGGTGATTGCCACTGACATCAAGAGATCTCATTCTAATATTCACCTCTTCCTTTTCCAGTATTTTCAATCTCTCTCTCCCCAGTGGCTCCTTCTGCTTTTAAATGTGCTATGTAGTCTTGGTTTTAAATCCCTCATGGCCTCATTCATAGTTCCTAATCACATTTTTGAAATATTTTTCTTCTTTTTTCTTTGTTTGTTTGAGGTTTTTGTTTTGGGTTTTTTTTGTTTTGTTTTGTTTTGTTTTGTTTTGTTTTGTTTTGTTTTGTTTTGCAGGGCAATGAGGGTTAAGTGACTTGCCTAAAGTCACACAGCTAGTAAGTATCAAGTCTAAGGCTGGATTTGAACTCAGGTCCTCCTGAATCCAGGACTGGTACTCTATCCACTATACCACCTAACTGCCTCCTCTTCTTTTTACTTTAGCAGCTGAAATCTTGAAATGATCAATCCATATTGGCTGACTCCATTTCTTCTTCATCCACTCCTTAACTCCTTATAATCTGTATCCTATCTCCCATCATACACATTTCGATAATGTATTAGGTGGGGGCATTATAATAGAGTGCAAATATTATTGGCTTGGGAGTCAGAGGACTTGAGGATGAATCCTGACTGTGCCTTTTATTTTCCTGTGTAACCTTGGGTAGCTTACTTCCCTTCCTCTCTGCCCATATCTCTAAAGTAAAGGAATTTGACAAGATAATTTTCAAGATTCCTTTAATCTGGGGGCAGCTAGGTGGTGCAGTGGATAGAGCACCGACCCTGGAGTCAGGAGGACCTGAGTTCAAATCTGGCCTCAGACACTTGACACTTACTAGCTGTGTGACCCTGGGCAAGTCACTTACACCCAATTGCCTCACCCCCCCCCCAAAAAAAAGATTCCTTTAATCTATTGGTTCTATTGTCTTGCTTCCAGTAATCTTCAAATAGAATCATAGGATTTAGTCAGTTGATAAGTGTTTATTTATTAAGAGCCTACTGCATATCGGACAGACTGCTAAGTCCTTGGTATAAAAAAATGGCAAAAAACAGAACCTGCTCTTAAGGAGCTCACAGTCCAATAGAGTTAAAATTGGAAGGCATTCCAAAGATCATTTAATCCAATTTTTAAAATTTTACAGATGAAGATGCCGAGGCCTAGAAAGTGAAATAATTTGTCTGAAATCGCATGGACAGTAAGGTCCAGGACTAGGATTTACATCCATATCCTCTGATTGAATATTCAGTGCTCTTTTCATGACATCACATTACTTTTAATGTCATCATTTCTCATCCTCCTTGGTATCGATCTGACTTCCCTGGCTTCCTTTAAGTTCCAACTAAAATCTCATCTATACAAATCCTTCTCCAACCCCTTTTGATTTAAGTGCCTTCACTCTGTTATCTCTTATTTATCCTCTATATAGTTTGCTTTGTATATATTTGCTTGCATGTTTTCTCCCCCATTAGATTGTAAGCTCCCTGAGGGTAGAGACTATCTTTTGCCTTCTTTTGTATCCCCAGCACTTAAAACAGTGCTTGGCACATAGTAGGTGCTTAATAAATGTTTATTGATTGATTTGCCACTGTTGAGCTCTTAAACCTTGAAAACCAACAGAATTTTAGAATTCAAGAGTTGGAATAGACCTTAGCAAGTACAAATACAAAAAGAAAGAAAAATAGTCTTTACCCTCAAGAAGCTTATAGTATAATGAAGGAAGATAACATATGAAAAGCAGAAGGTATGGGTGAGGTGAAGGTACCCTGTACATGGGGCATGATAGAGAATATCCAGGAGAGTTAGGTGTGCAACTTGGATAGGAATGAAGACATGATTGGTCTGGACATCTGTCTTTAAATGAAGTTTCTGGGAAGAACCAGCCACCTAGTCCTACCCATACCTGTGTCCACTCTGACACATCTAACTCATTATCACCCAGCTTCTGCTTGGAGACCTTTAATGAGGGGGAACCCTCCATCTCCAAGGTAACTCATTCCACCTTTGCACAGCTCCATCTGTCAAGAAATTGTTTTTGACATGCAGCCTAAATTTTCTTCATTGTAACATTTACTCATTACTCCTAGTCTTGTTGTCTGGGGCCAAGCAGAATAAATCTAATTTCTTTTCCACAATACTTGAAGACAGCTATCATTCCACCCCACCCACATGAGTTTTCTTTTTTCTTCTCCAGGCTAAACATACCTAGTTCCTATAATTGTTTCTCATACAACTTTGACTCAAGGCCTCTTGTCATCTTTGGTGCCCTCCTTTGGACACTCTCCAGGTTTGCAATGTCCCTTCTAAACTGTGATGCCCAAGACTGAATACAACATTATAAATATGATATCTCTGAGGACTATCACTTCTTTAATTTTTAAAGGTATGCCTCTCTGAATGTAGCCCAAGAGTTTATCATCTTTAGAGTTTCTATGACTCTATGCACTCTTGCTTGAGGGACAGAATTGGATAGGTTTAATGTGGAGAGATAGCTAGGTAGCAGAGTGGATAAAACAATGAACCTGGAGTCAGGAAGTCTGTGTTCCAATCTGGACTCATTGAAATATTTGATCATTGTTTTTGTTTTTCTAGGTTGTCTTCCTCAGCATTTTAATGAACCTACTTATACACACATATATTTTATAAATTCACATAATAATAGGAGGACATTTTGATTTCTAATACAATAAATATTTATAGAACCCATGCAACAAAAACTTTAGTGGGGGGGGTCTCAATTTTTAAGTGCATAAAGGGGTCCTTAGACCAGAAAATTTGAATTTGACTGAATTCAACCAATTCCAAAGTGAAATGGACTGCTCAACGTTGTTGGATTCCCCCACACTTAAAAGACATCAAGCAAAGCACAGATGACAACTTAGCAAGTAGGTTGTAGAGCAGATTCTGGTTCAGGTATGGATTAGACTAAGTGTCTTCTGAGCTTTCTTTCAATTCAGAGATTTTGTGGGAGTGTTCACTTCATGATAAGGCATTAGAGAAAGACTATAATGTAAAACCAAACAAACAAGATGGAGAAAAGGGCTCAAGGACTCCCAGGGGTCCTCAGATAATACTTAGAGAATCACTAGTCTAATTGTTAGATGGTGGTTTTTTTTCTAAATGTTATTTTGAAGCTTCCATTCATTTTTCCCACTCACTATTTATCATATATATGCGTATATTTATCATATATATGTATACATATATGGATGTATATGTGTATACACACATATGTTGTTTGTGTACTATGCTGTTTCCTCAGTTAGATTTTTACCTCCCTACCTTGAGGTTACAGACTATCTTTTGCTTCATTTTGTATCCCTGATACTTAGTACAGTGCCTGGAACATCGCAGGTGCTAATAAATGTTTACTGATGTATTAATTGTTCCTGTTCCTAGTTTTGCCTTCTGAGATTAGATTTCTGTCCATATAATAAAAATGATTCATTAAAGTAAAAGTGTTAGAAAGTCAAGTGTCCCAGTCCCAGACCCACCTAGTCTCCCCGATCCAAGTCAAACAATAAAATAAAAAAAACTCAAACTTTTTTTCTTTTTAAAATTCTAAATATAGACTCCAAATAAAACGAACATTTCTATTTTCATATTTATGAAAATGCATGTATTTACAGATACATGTATATACATAATTGTATAGTTGTATACATATGTAAGGGATTAGGTGTGTTTTGCCCAAGTAGTGTATTCATGATTCTACCTAGATGTGGCTTGAAGAGAGCCATGGATAGGCTAGACACTCTGCTTTCTTCAGAGAAAGAGTACTGGACTAAGATTATATCTATCTGTCCCTGTTAAATATCATTAATCTAGGGGAAATAATTTCTAGGTTCAAGCTAAGCTCCTGACCGTTGTGCCTTAGTGGCACATGAGGGTACCAAACTATATACACACAAAACACACACACAGACACACACACGTGCATGTACACATGCATACATACATGCATGCATACATACACACACAACTTGACCCTCTCCCTACCAAACGCCAGTTACATTGACCACACGTAGTAAATATACCCACTTATTCAAGCTGATTAAAAACAGAAATAAGAAGTTATGGAGATGAGAATTTATATCAGACAATTCACAGAATGAATGAAGTCTCCCTTTGAGAGTGAGATAATGAGAGAGAGAGTCCCTGATTTCACTCAAAGGGAAATTCCTTGAAATCTCTAATGCAGGAATGGGATAGGGACATGATTAAGGTGTCAGTTCCTCTATGTGACAGCTTCCCAGAGTCTCTTTCCCTTCAGAGAATCTGAAACGGAGTCTCTTCTCTTTAAAATTAGAAATCAGAAAACAAGGATTTCTTTTCTTTCAAGCTCTCACCAACTCCACCTCTCAGACAGATAAGAAGCACTAAATAATCTTCATTCACCAATGATGAGAGTCCCGTGTAAATGGGCTTGAGGCATAGGTTAAATGCACACAGATTTGGATCTATAGATATAGTTATCTAGCTAGCTATGTAGAGTCAAGGAACTTCTAAAGAGTCACTCAAGGATAAAGAGAAAACCAACATACTTCTTTAGCTCAACTTTAGTATGTCAACAAAAAAGCCCAGATAATAAAGCTCTTGCTTAAAAATTCACTTCCTCCCTTAAACTAATGTTCAATAATATTTGTACTGTCCTGTATCATAAGCACTCATTTGCTAAAATGAAAATTAGGGGGTTAGACAAGATAGTATTTCCTGTTCCTTCCATTCAAAATCCCACAATCTTATCCTCTGAATTAAAGGTCAATGCCTGACTCCATTTAAAGACAGCCAATCCCTGCAAGTGTAATGTTGGTGATGGGGGAGCTGTCCAGCTAAAGTTAATATAAGGGTAGTAGGAAGGTGAGACTAGTCTCATAGTCCCAAGATGCCAAGCATGACAAATTGTCTTGAACTCTTGCTGAATTAAAACCCTATATATTCTCCTGGTATTGGTCCCTTTTGCCTGAGACCAGATTCTGTGGTCACTCTTTAAAACTGATCTTAGTCAGTAGTAGTGACTTCTTCCAGATACTTGTTCCCAGCCTTTAAGCTCAGCATGCTCTATCTTTGGCAAATGTCTCCTAGCTCTGCACAATTGACCTGGTACTATTAACCTCTCCTTCAGTGGCTTATGGCCCTACCCAGTTACCCAAAAAGAGAAACCTCAGCCAGCACTACTGAAGACTTTCAAATGAAGCCAGAAGAATTTCCCAGTATGCAGAGTCAAGGACCCAGAGGACTATTTTACAAGTCATTTTCTTCCAGTATGCCCCTGATCAATACCTGTTAACTAACTTTTGCTTTGACTTTGCAATTGACTACACCCCAGCTCCAACCCCTGGGTATCTCCAAAAGAAACACACAAGAGAAATGAAAAGGAGAAAGGAACACTTCCCAGGAGAGAGAACTAACCCCTGATTTCATAAGTAATAATTGGTGAGTTTTAAAAGTTTCATCCCCAACTTGATAACTACCCCTTTTTAGCTCTTCTATCTGTAACACAGCTTTTCCTTAACAAGTGACAGACAAGGCTTGGGCAGGAAGAAGAAAAAGAGAGACAAGTTAGAGAAAGAGCAGGCAGAGAGGAGATGAAAGCAAGGTATGCAGGCACCATTAGAGTACCACTGAGCAGAGGGAAACTAACCTTGAGATTTAGAAAATCATTGCTTCTCTTTATAGCCTCAACATTCTCTGGAAATCATGATTGTCATGTCAGCAAGCCTAAAGACCCCTCTCCTTTTCTCTGAATACACATGCTTTAGCTGTGGTCAGATGAATACTAAAGACACAAGCGCCACAAGAAGAAAGACTCTGGCTCCTATTTTTGAGTGAAAGGTTGATACAGGAATTCAACCTTCCCCTTTTGGAAGAAACCCTGAAGGAGATACCCAAACAAAAGGGTGCCTGCATTGGCTATTTATTACATCCATCAGTACCCTCAAAAGTCAAGGGGAATTCTTCTTTGTAGGCTAAACCACTGGAGCCACACTTTCCCTTGCAATTTCTTTGCCTTAATGAGTCATCAGAGCAATACTTATTCAGATTATTGCACGGAGGTGTCAAATTCAGGTCCCACTGAGAAATGAGACCTGAAAAATTCTCCAATGTAGCCCCAAGCACATTAAAATATAATCAGGAAATGTCTAATACTGTAAGTAAAAGCATAATGAAACACAGATAATGTCAGGTTGTGGTTTTCTAAGTCAGAATGTGGCTACAGAGAGCTGTTTCTTTTTGAGTTTGTCACCACTGATTTAGGGTATACAAACTGCTTCACTGTAGTGCTTGGAATCTCCAGGTACAAACTCTTTCTTGGAACTTTAGTATAGTAGAAAGAGCCCCAAATATGAAACCAGAGGGCCTAGGTTTTCATCCCAGTTCTACAATTCACTTTCCCTGTGTCCTTGGACAAATCACTCTCCCTCGTGGGGGCCTTAGTATCCTCCTCTGGAATATTAGGAGGTGGGACTAGTTATTTGCTAAGGTACCTTCTAACCTTATATCCTAAAGTATTAAGTATTTGCTTTGCAAATCTTTAATCGTTTGATAAATGTTGGCTGTGATGATGACGGTGATGATGGTGATGGTGGTGGTGGTGGTTGTAACTCTCCCTGAAGTGCCCAAACTCTCCCAGCTGGCTGCTGTTGACGGTCGATCCCATTACCAAAAACCCTGTGACCTTTTCTCCCAAGGCTCTTGGACTATGTCTCTTAATCTAAGCTCCAGCTTTTTCTTGGTTCTTGTGCCATCCTTCAGTATTTCAGATTTCTCTTTGCCACCTGATTCCTCTAGCACATATTCACCCAATCCTTTCATCTTGGACCATTTACTGTAGTTTATACTTACTGCCTTTGATTCACCTCCATTGTCAAGTTGTCCAGCCCTCTATTGTCCTCTCTCTTGTCCATTGACTTCTAACTCATCACATTAATTATATAAGATAACTTGTCCACAGCTAAAAGTGGGTATCACTATGATGTGCATATATGTGGGATGGATGTTAACCTTTATTCTCTAAACAGTTAGCGACCAACTCACATGCCCTGAAGAAAGAAAATGTGTATATGTTTTGCAGGAGTGTTAGGGCCAAAGAACCTCCACTGTCAGTTCTACTGAAGGTGGAGACATGGAGTATAGATGACTATTTAAGGCTTCTTTCTATTCATCCCTTAATACCTGTAACAGAGGTGATCAAAGGAACCATCTGATCTTTTTCAAGCACCTCCAATGAAGCTGTACATTCATGCTTGAATTCCATGGGGAGGAACATGTGTTCTAGCATATTAGGGGTTTTCCTGATAACCCCTCTTACACCAGCATTAGGAGGGTGGGCTCTGAATGATTTCATAGCCATAGGGAAATCCTAGTAAGTGTACTCTCTCTACTAAGATTGGCAACTTTTGTGCAACTCAAAGAATTGCCTTTTGGGGCATTAAGAGGTTAAATGACTTGCCCCAGGTCACATAGACTGCCAATGTATGTCAGAGGCAGGATATGAAACCAAGTTTTCCTGGATCAGAGTCTGGCTCTCTATACATTTCTCTTCGGTTTTACAATTGGCTGGATTCTCTAGACGCACACTCTATGATAACAGCAAAATCAACAAGGAGTGGGGGTGGGAAGCAGAAGGTGATTGATTCTTCATTGTTCTCTAAGGTACCAGACTGATCACTGATAGTGTCTATCTCATTCCCACCCATCCCTACACCCTATAGCACCCCATCCCCCTTTGATACTCTCTAGAATCATTGGATTTTCTCCCATTTTCCAAAGATCCCCAGGGAAAAGGAATTTCTTACTTCACTCAGATCACTATCTTGTAATCAGGGGTGAGCTGGTAAATGTTTAAACAGCTATCTCTCCTGAAAAAACAAAAATGTTCTCAGGACCCACTTTAAACTTAATCTGCATTATCGTGAACACTTTCTTAAGTCTAGACAATCCAGAGAACAAAACATCAAGCCCCGATGTGTAGTTGTTCATTATTCCAGAGGTATAAATGCTCACACTGAAAATTTAAAAATAAATTCCCCAAGTCTTGAGCTGGCACCAGAACACTCCTGCTTGTAGCCCATGAGGTCTCGAACTCCTGCCTAACTGTAGAATTATAGAACCTCAGAGATCAAATTAGTCCTATGTGTAACTGAGCAGAAATTACCCCTGTAGAACCCCCAACAAGTGGTTATCAATTTTCTGGATAGATCAACCAATCAAGCATCAAGTAGTTATTAAGCTCTTGCTATGTACCAGGAACTATGCTAAGCCCCGAAGATACAAAGAAAAAAAGCAAAACCAGTCCCACATCTCAAGGAACTCACATTCTGATGGAGGCTACAGCTTGCAGCCAGATATATGCAAGATACATACAAAGTAGAGCAGGAAGTGAAGACACTAGCAGCAGATAGGGAGATTGAGAAACATTTCCTGCAAGGGGTGGGGGGGATGGGAAGGAAAACAGGGATTTTAAGAGGTTAAAGTAAGGAAAGAGTGTATTCCAAACTGGGAGGAGAGCCAATGCAAAGACATGGAGATGGGAGAACTGTGTGTGAGGAAGAACAAGTGTGCCTGCACAGAGTGCTGGGGCTGGAGTTGTAAGACTCATCTTCCTGAGTTCAAATCTGCCCTCAGACACTTACTAGCTGTGTGATCCTGGGCAAGTCACTTAACCTTGTGTGTCTCAGTTTCCTCATCTGTAAAATGAACTGGAGAAGGAAATGGCAAACCACTCCAGTTTCTTTGCAAAAAACCAAAACACACACACACACAAAACAAAACAAAACAAAAAAACCCAAACCCAAATGGGGTTGTTAGAAATGGGTAAACTGAGGCAGGACTCCCAGTCTGGTACAAAGCAGGAAAGCCATTTTATTATGATCTTGCAAGAAAGGGCACACACTTCCAAGGAAGTTGTGCAAAGCATGCCCATCACAGTGTGTCCTTATATTATGTCCCTAATGCAAAGATTCCCTCTTCAATTTTACCATTGACTGGCTACTCTGAATGCACACTTTTTGAGATACTCCTACTCCATATTAACTCCTAAACATGTACCCCCCCCATCATATGACACATAATTATAATGTTAAATCTCCACCCGGGGGTGTGTTAGATATTATGCATGAGGCTTATTAAGCAAGCACAGTGCAATTTGGGCTTAAGGGGTAGGGCACAGAGGGACTGGTTTGGGTTAGTATTCTAATTTCCCTGATTCTGAGGAGAAATCGTCCTTGTGGAACAACTTCTGATTGCACTGGAATTTTGTGGCCTTCTTGTTATCTGCCCTAGGGAACTGTAACTGCCAGCTCAGTAGAAGGGAGAAAAGGGAAGGGGGAAGGGGCCCTGGAGGCTTGAGCAAGGGTGGCCTGTTTAAATGAGGAGAGTACAGTCACTATCTCTCTCAGGGTCATAAAGAGCCTGAAACAATTGAACAACTGGACAATGAAACAGCAGAGTGTGTGCCTATGGAATAATGTGAAAGAAGACTAGAAAGATAGGAAAGGGCTAGCTTCTGAAGAGTTTGTATTTGATTCTGCAGGTAACAGGGAGGAATTGGAGTTTTTAGAGTTAGGGGACAACATGGTCAGTCATGTGCTTTAGGAAGTTCACTTTGGCATCTGTGAATGGGATACCTCTGGGTCATCCAGACAAACCAGCGAAGATTTGCTTTCATGGGAAAACTGAAACCCAGGGAGTAAAAGTTAGCTAAAACTTTATTTGAGATTTAGTGATATCTATTCACTGTAAACCACTGAATCATAAATTGAACTTGGGGCTTCTGCCTCTATATGCAATCCTTCTTCTACCATACCAGTAAGACTATGAGGATGGTCCAGATAGGAGACAACAAGGGCCTACTCACCATTCCAATATGGCAGAAGCCTCTAGGTTTTAAGAGCCTGGTCAGGGGTGAGGCTATGGATTTGTTCCCCCCATATTTCTTTCATTTCTACCATGCAGACTTCTCTGTACCCTAGATAAGGAAGAGGAAGGGGAGGGAGGGAGAGGTGTGGGAGCGGTGGTAGGAACCTGGAAGGGAGGTTTATTTGTCAGTAGAAATCAAAGGCCTTCCCTTCAGGGAGAGGAGTAGTGAAGGCCCCCAGTGTTTCTCTCAGTAAGTTCCTCTAAATGGGAGACTCATTAGGTTTACTGCATGATCCCAAGGCACAATTTATTCACTTTACTCTCCAGGTAAAGCTGGTCTATTTCTGTCCTTTCGCTTTGTTTTCTAGATATTGACTCAAACTGGCTTTAGATCACTGTTTGCTGAATCAGGAGGTTGGGACATATAAGGAAGAGGCAGCAACAGAAGCAGTGGCAGCTTGATATAGTGGTAAGAGCTAAGACAATCTGGGTTTCCATCTCAGCTGTGCCACTTAACTCTATGCATGACCTGAGGCAAACCAATTTACCCTTCTCTAAGACTCAGTTTCCACCTCTGTAAAAATTGGAGCAATTCCAGATGTGACATTCTGCAGTGGGGTGAGTCTGTGACCCCACTATACTGGAAAAACATGTCCACTGCACTTGGAGTATGATGCCTTCCAACTCTGCTCTCTACCCTTAACTGTCTCTCCTCTACTTGACTCCTACTCCTTCTTTCTTTAAGAACCTGTACTTTCCCTCTCTAGCACCTGTTCCCCTCCCCCAGGCAGCTGGCCACACAGTGGATGGAGCTCTGGGCTTGGAATCAAGGAAGACCTGGGTCGAAACCAGTTGTTTGGCTCCAGTTAATTCACTTAACCTTTGTTTGCCCCAGTTTCCTCAACTGTAAAATTAGGATAATCATAGCACCTGGCCACAAGGTTGGGTTTTTTTTTTTGGGGGGTGGGGCAGAGGCGGGGCAATGAAGGTTAAGTGATTTGCCGAGGGTCACACAGGTAGTAAGAGTCAAGTGTCTGAGCTGCATTTGAACTCAGGTCCTCCTGAATCCAGGGCCAGTGCTTTATCCACTGTGCCATCTAGTTGCCTCTCCCATGGGATGTTTTATCAAAATGAGAAAACGTTTTTTAAGGAAAAGAAAACATAGCACAGTGCCTGGCACAAAGTAGGTATTGTGCAAATGATTATTCCCTTCCTTTTCCTGTCGTCTATCAAAAAGGGCCCCAAAGAAACTTATTACAGGATTGTAGTGCTTGGCAAGTCAACACTTGCACAAAATCCTAGCTCATGAACTAATGTTTATTTTTATCAGCCAGCCAGAAAACACATTAGTTCAAATTACTTCAAAACCAAAAGAACACCAGTTAATAAAACATCACAGCAAATAAAATGTCAAGAAAGGGTCTGTTCCTCCTCTCCTATGTATATAAGCATGTGTGTGTGTGTGTGTGTGTGTATGTGTGTGTATGTGTATGACACTGTCTCATAACCAATGTGGAAGGGAATGCATGCAGGGAACACACACAGAGAACACATATGTTGAGAACATGTATTGCCAGGGAACATGCATTCACCAGGAACCTCTTTTACTATATTACAAGTGTTGGAAGGGAAACTCAAACCTCTAACACCATGAGACTGCTAGTGTCCTCTGATGACATCACCCTGCTACTCTCTATCAGACATCACATGTCTCTCCAACAACTACTACATTGTCTCTATTAGTCACTAAGCTTCAGTCTACAATTTCTTCTAGGTTTCAGCTTTTCAAGGCCATCTACCAGCTCTCTGATCCTATCTACTAAACCTCTCCCTGGTAAAAGATGACTGAACTTCTTTGGTCCATAATCAAGCCAACCACACCTAGCTAAAGACAGTGTATCAGAATGCCCTGGGCTAAAATTGAGTCCATTCTTTTGACTGCCTTGTTGCTGCTTGCTAGTCCATTGTTCCATAACAATTTGATTTAGCATTAGAAAATCCTCATTCTTTTCCTTTTAATCTTTTTATGAGGAACCTTTGCCCCCAAACCTATTTCAGAGGTCCTAAACAAAGACAGTACATGCTATTTACTGATAGCCTAGGGCCTTTCAATGAAGATTGTTCCCAGGAAGCTTACTGATGGAACACAATTGAAGATGAATAAGAACAAAACCCATTAAAGAAGATATAATCTGGGGGCAGCTAGGTAGAATAGTGGATAAAGTACTAGCCAAGGATTCAGGAGGACCTGAGTTCAAATCCAGCCTCTGACACTTGACACTTACTAGCTGTGTGACCCTGAGCAAGTCACTTTTCATTGCCTGGCCAAAAAAAAAAAAAGATATAATAATTGTCCTCCACATTATGCCTTTTTTCCCCTTGTATCCTCCATTACCTTGCACAATGTTTGTCACACTATGCTTAAAAAATGCCTTTTCATTCTATACATACATATATACACCATGTGTATGTGTATATGTATATGGGGGTATACATGTAGGTATATACGAACATATCTATATGAATACATGTATGTATACATATATATAATATGTGCACATGTGTGTGTGTTTCTACATATCTAATTTGTCAGTAACACCAACAAAACCCTTGGATTTTTTTTGTCATAGTCTATCCAGCATGAAAACTTGTTGTTTCTCTATACCTCTCCCTCTAAAACTATTTTTTCTACTTCTTGAAAAGGACATATTTTTCCCTTTCTTCTCCCTGCAAATCTTTCCACCTGCCCCCTTAATTTGTCCCTCCTCCCTCCCTACAATCCATCTACTTTCTCCTGGAAGCATGTGCTCCTCCCCAGGAACACATTTTATTTTACTTTTCTACTTGCCCAGAAATATTTCTGTCTCCTGCAAACATTGTCCTCCTCCCCCTCCCCCACTATCCCATCTATAACTTGGTAACATGTCTTTTTTGCTTCCTCCAAAAATATATCCTCATCTTTAAGAAACAAGTCGACATAACTCCCTGGGGATAATTTCTCAGGACATGTGTGCTTTACCAAGTGTACCTGGATGCCCAAGAAACCTAGTGGGGTAGACGTGGAGGGGGAGATTTTGTGGGGAAAAATAGTGAGATTCTTAATAGTCATGACAAGAGAGACCGAAATAAAAAAAAAAACAACAACAGGAGATGCTTAATAGTCATGTTCTACATGTACTGAATCAAAAGCCAGAGCATTTTGGTTGTTCTTATAGCAGAATGGATAAAGGATAGACTTAGGCAAGAACTTCCTAATTAAAGTATCGTTATTCCATCCCTATCACAACTTTCCCTCCCCGTTGAGGTTCAACATATCACAGGTTGACATAAGAAATTAAATGGTAATTTTGGGCAAGTTTTGCAGAAGTCACAGATGACACACAAAAGCCAGCAGATGACAACAGAGCCTATGATCAACTACTTTACCCCAATTTTTTTGTTATTTCTGCATTAGTCATGTTGTGAAAGAAGAATCAGAGCAAAAGAGAAAAAACTCAAAAAAGAAGAAAAAAACAACACCCAAAAAGTAGAAACAATGTGGTTCAATCTGCATTCAGAATCAACAGTTCTTTTTCTGGATGTGGAAAACATTTTCCATCATGAGTTCTTTGGAATTGTTGAGAAGACCTAAGTCTATCACAGTTGATCATCACACAATGTTGCTGTTACTGTGCACAATGTCCTCCTGGTTCTGCTCACTTCACTCAGCATCAGTTCACCTAAGTCTTTCCAGTTAACCCAAATTTTATAATGAAGCACCATAAACACCCCATAAAAGAAAAAAGAAAGAAAGAAAAATTGGACTTCTGCTGTAGTATGAAGAGAGGGCCAAAGCTTTTTCTGTGGATCTCCTAGATTGTGGGGGTGCCATGCCCCTAACCCCTGAGATGTGGAAGGGATAACTGTAGTTGTCTGGGAAAGAAATATAAGGTTTTCTTGTCTTGTCCAGGAAGGGTACCATGCTTAGAAAAGGGGAAAAGAGGAATGAAGGAAGAGAAGGAGGTAGTACCAACAGGGTCAGCTTCATGACCAACTCTTCTCCCTATAATAATTCAAATAAAGGAATAGTTGGGTCAGCTAGGTGGTACAGTGGATAGAGCACCAACCCTGGAGTCAGGAGGACCTGAGTTCAAATCAAACCTCAGAACGTAACAATTACTAGCTGTGTGACCCTGGGCAAGTCATTTAACCCCTGTTGCCTCACCAAAAAAAAAAAAAAAAAAAAAAGGGATAGGTACAGTCCTACTTTGATGCAGGAGAAAGAATCAATGACTTTTGGGTATAGGTGAAATTCTCAGCCTCTCTGTGCCAGAACATAGATTAAAAAGAAAATTTGTGAAAGGAAAGGAAGGCTTGAAATTGTTTGGGGTGGCCCCAAATTTATGAATCAGCACTCTTACCAGTTTTATAAAATATCCTTCATTAATCTTCTGCCTGAGCTATACAGAAGGTGAGAGGCTTTGTCTCCTCTCCTTTACCTCTCACCAATCATCCATTCATTCATTTGAAGTTGTTTCAAGTAAATGTAAGGAAAATCATTCTAACAAGTGGAACTATCCAAATGTAGAATATGCTGCCCTTTCTGCCTATATCACAAGGTTGCTATGAGGATCAAATGTGATAATGCCTACCAATGTGCTTTGCAAATGTAAGGGTTACATAGCTATAATATTTTTCTTTTTTTTTCAGTTTCCCAAATTTTATTGAAAAACTGCTGACCACAAGGAGATCACCATGGAGATAGGTGTCTCCCATAGCTATAATCTATTGTGATGACCATAGAATGGGGGTTTGGGGACAGGGTATGTCTGGGAAGGTGTTTTGGACATGAATTAAGAAAAGAAGGTTTGTCAGAGAGGAAGAGATGCTATCCAAACATTTATTGTGAGAGCCAAACACGTTGGTGCTGGACCTGCAGTCAGGTTGACCTGAATTCAAATCTGACCTCATACACTTACTAACTATATGGCCTTGAACAAATCATTTAACTTCAATTTACCTCAATATCCTCAACTGTAAAATGGGCTTATTACAGTACCTACCTCTCAGGGTTATTGTAAGGATCAAATGAAATAATATTTGTAAAAAGCACTTAGCAACAGTACCTGGCATATAGTAGGTGTTATATAAATGCTAGCTATTATTATTAATCACATGCTAATATATACTATTTTTTTACCACTTCCTGTGTGTGCATGTCTTATTTCTCCAGTTGTACTGTAAGTTTTAAGAGAACAGGCACAAAATCTTATATTTCTTTCCTATCCCCATCAGCATCTCATCTAATCTATACCCATAGAAAGCCTTACTAAATAGAGAACAGAAACAGATTTTGGAGATTACCTATTTCATTCCACTTACTTGACAGGTGAGGAAACTGAGACCCAGGAAGGAAAAGTGAGTTTCCCAAGGTCCCATAGCCAGCTAGTGACAAAACCAAGACTAGAACCCAGATCCCCTGTTTCCCAGTCCAATGCATTGAACTGTCTCTGCACCACACTGTCTCCATTTGGGGGAGTTCCTATTGAATGGTGAGGGTGAAGATTCACATGCAGGAGTAAGCAAGGGACATCCAGAGGACCAGGAACCTACTTACTTGTTACAGAGAAGACATGAAGCTAGGACATAGCAGAAGCTGAGGGTAAACACAGCTAGGTTGGCTCTGATTACTTCCTACAATCCCTGCAATTTTAGCCTCTTCAGAACTACCAATATGGATAAATAGTACTGTCCTTTGGAGCCTCTCTCACTGGCTAAAGGAGAGAGAAGGACCATAGGTGCTCTCCTCATCCCCTATTAATTCTGGTAGTGATGTGGACTGTAGTGAACCTTTCCTGTTTGGGTCTGGAGCTACACATTATTTTAGCGAAACCTGAGGCTGTGCTTCTTTGTTTATTGGATGGTAAATCTTTATAAACAGCTACAGCCTTTGCTGGGTTGAAAGGGATAGGGAACCTGGGGGGAGGGGGGAGAACTGCAAAAAAGCATTCCCTTTAATAACTAGCTGTGCGAAGAGGAGTTAATTCACAAGCTGTCAATATTTCCAGCCATTCAGCTGCTGGATGCTTGAGCCAGAAACTCAGAAGTACCAGGACATTTTGGGTTTAGTTTGACTTCAGCTGGGGCAGGATTGTCACTGGAACTTAGGGGTGGCAGAAGAGGGTTAGGCAAGTGGGAATAGGGCTGTTTTAGCATATTGATTACCAAAAAAAAAAAAATCCTTGTGTCAGAGGATAGGAAAAAAGGAACAAAGGTACTTCAAGGGAAACAGATGAAACCCTGCGATAAGAATATATAGGAAATAGGAAAAGGAAGGGTGGAAAGAGAGGGAGGAGGAGGAGAAGATAGAAGCAGAGAAAGAGGAGGAGAAAGGGGGAGTTCATAGTTGATGAGAGGAAGAAAGCAGGAGAAATGGGAGGGAGGAGGAGGAGGAGAAAAAAACAAATTGAATTTAATGAGTTCTTTTCTGTCTCAGAAATATATAATAGACTTGGCTGGATCCTATTGGCACATTCTGCTATATTTCTCCCATGTTCTCTAATCTCATTTTGACTGTAGCCCTCCCTAGACCTTCATTCCCATCATGCATTTGTCTTTAGCCCATCCACCCCCATTTCTCCAACCTCCCATCTCTCTTTACCTACATTCTTTTCTATTCCCTTATCCCATTTAATCCCCTCTTCATAATATGCCCCCTAGTCCCATTCTTTATTCTTCCACCCCCACAACCTCCATAGACCTATTCCATCCCCATGTCTTCCCATTGTCCTTATCCACCTAAACCCATTCTTCTACTCAAAATGCACTTCTGGGAACAAGCAAACAAACTTAAGAACTCTAATCAACATATTGGCCAATCACAATTCCAAAGGATTCATAATGAAGCTTGTTTCCTATCTCCTGATACAGAAATGATGGACTCAGGTTGTAGATTGAGAACTCTGTGTTTCTCTGTATGTTTCTCTGTCTCTATGTTTCTGTTCTCTGTCTGTCTGTCTGTCTTTCTGTCTGTCTCTCCATGACCAATGTGGGAATTTGTTTCGGTTGAATATGTTATATATTTGTAACAGGATTTTTTTTTCTTGATTTTTCAATGTGGGGATTGGGAGGGAAAAGGGAGAATGAAGGAAGAGAAGGCAGACCTTATTTAAAATAAAAATTTAAATTTAAAAATACATCTGTGTGGGATGATGCTGAAAAAAATTAGAAAATAAGCAACACTAGATATGATTCTAACCTCATGCCCAGTCACCCACTCTTCCCAGGGCACAAGGTAGGGAAAAATTCTTCCTTAGACTTTTTAGATCAGACTTGATAAATGGTTGTGGTAGCAGTTGAGTTTTATGGTATTTTTGGAAGTAGTTGGGTGTCATAATGGATAGAGTGCTAGGCCGGGGGGGGGGGGAGAGGAGGATCTGAATTCAAATCCTTCCTGAGTCACTAGCTGTATGACCCTGGGCTAGTCACTTAAATTCTCCTAGTTTTTACATCTATAAAATGGAGGTAATAAAAGCACCTATCTCACAGGATTGCTGTGAAAATCAAAATTAGATTATATTTTAAAGGTGCCATATAAATGGAAGAAAGAAAGGAAGGGAGAAAGAATTCATTGATTGTTTACTATTTGCTGGGCATCATGCCAAACCTTGGGTATACTAGTACAAACAACAAATACAGACCACCTCTGTCCTCAAGGAGCTTGCATTTTAATGGACAAGACCACACACAAAAGGAAGCTGGAAAGGGCAGTGTGGAGGGCATCTGGCAATGTAGTAGATGAACTTATTGGACCCAGGGGCATGGTTTTAATGTCAAGAAAATCAGGAGCAGAGCAAGGAGAAAGAAGAAGGTGGGACTAGGCTCCTCCATCAAATGGAGGCTCTAGGAGGAACTCAATAATGGGATAAGAGGGTGGGCCTTTCAGCAAGATATTTCTGGGTGGGCAGAGCTTATATGTGGTTGGATATTCCAGGCAAGGAGTCCTCAGTTGCTGAGGGAGAGCTCAGGATGATAGAGCAGCAGGGACATAATTTTGAAATCTGGAAGTCCGCTATTATTTAAAATTTTTTTTTCAAAAATCAATCACTAAAAAAAAAAAAAAAAAAAAAAAGGGGGCAGCTAGATGGCGCAGTGGTTAAAGCACCGGCCCTGAATTCAGGAGTACCTGAGTTCAAATCTGGCCTCAGACACTTGACACTTATTAGCTGTGTGACCATGGGCAAGTCACTTAACCCCCATCGCCTAAAAACAAAAAAATCAATCACTGATTTTTTTCTCTCTCCTCATGCAAGAAAGGGATACAAAGAAAAAAGGAAGGAAGGAAGGAAGGAAGGAAGGAAGGAAGGAAGGAAGGAAGGAAGGAAGGAAGGAAGGAAGGAAGGAAGGAAGGAAGGAAGGAAGGAAGGAAGGAAGGAAGGGGAAGAGAGAGGGAGGGAAAGGGGAAGGCTGAGGAGAGAGAGACAGAGACAGAAACAGAGACAGAGAAACTGGAGCCAGAAAGCCTTGAGTTCAAATCCAGCATCAGACACTAGATATGTAGTTATGGACAAGTCATTTTACCTCCACCTGAATCAATTTCCTGATCTGCAAAATGTACTTCAGCCCCCCAGAGGTGTTGTGAAGATAAGATAAAGTGATATTTGTAAAGTACTCTATAAAACTTAAAGTACTACATAGATTGTAGCTATTATTTTTGTTGTTCTTATTATTAATGTTATTTTTCTCCCTTATACCTTCCCATTGAAAAATAAACAAAAAAGCAAAACCCTTATAATAGATATGCATAGTCAAACCAAACAGATTCCCATATAGGTCATATCCAAAAATGTATACGACTCAATTTGTATTTCTATCCACTGTGCCACATAGCTGCCCACTAATGGTGGAATCTTTAGATTTTAAAAAGGGCATGTATAGTCCATCAACTTTCTGGGCATAGTTCTAAATTGTTCCAGGTTGGTGGAACTAGCTTTTGTTGTTGTTGTTCCTGTTGTTATTTTTGTTGTTGTTTGTTGCTATTGCTATTCTGATAAAGCCCTGATTGTACTTCCATGACCTGGGCTAGCTAGGGAGATCTGCTTTAGGGAACAAGGGTGATGAAGGTAAGCATGTTGACATGGAATTTCAGATTTAGAGTGTAACTGCAGAATACATGTAGTCCAACTCAGCCCATTTATGGAATCTCTAACAAATCTCAAAGTGGTCATCTTACCTTTGATGGAAGACTGTCAGTGAAAGGCAATCTGTAACCATACAAGGAAGCTTACTATACTTTTGGATAGCTCCAATTGTTATAATTTTTTCTTACGTTGAGTTAAAATCTTTTTCTCTGAAACTTCCATCCACTTCTTCAAGTTATATACTTTGGGGAAGGGGTGGGGTCAAGACTTTTGGAGTGTCATGACATGAGATAACTTCAATCCCTCTTCCCTGTGATTTTTGTTGTTCAGTTGGGTCTGATTCTTAAGGACCCCATTTGTGGTTTACTTAGCAGAGATACTGAAGCACTTTGCTGTTTCCCTCTCCAGTTTATTTTATAAATGAGGAAACTGAAGCAAACAAGGTTAAGTGACTTGGCCAGGGTTACCCAACTAGTAAATGTTTGCAGCCAGATTTGAACTTAAAAGATGAATCTTCCTGATAAGACCAGCACTCTATGCACTATGCCAACACCTAGCTCCCCTTGTCTTCAATGTGACAACCCTTCAGATACTTGAAGATAACTATCATATCCTTTCTTTCCATTTCCCACCCCTACTTTCCACCCTTAGTATGCCTACTAAAAAACTCCAGTTCCTTCAGTCACTATTTTTATAGCATAGTTTCCTGGCCCTTCATCATTCCTGATAAAAAGTCTCTTGATGGGACCTTATGAAAGGAGAAGTGGGTCTTCTAATATTATCCTCAAGGGACATAACTTCTAACTGAAATTCAGGATTTCCTTCACTTGTTGGGGTTTTGTTTGTTTGTTTGTTTTTTATTTTGTTTTTGTTTTTGTTTTGACAGGGCAATGAGGGTTAAGTGACTTTCCCAAGGTCACGCAGCTTGTGTTAAGTGTCTGAGGCCAGATTTGAACTCAGGTCCTCCTGATTCCAGGGCTGGTGCTTTATCCACTGTGCCACCTAGCTGCTCCACCTGCACTTATTAAAAAATATTATGAGATGGGGTTTCTTCAGATTACCAAAAAGATCTATGACACACACCAAAAAGAGTAGAAACTCCTGGACTAGGTTATCTCCCTAAGGTCTCTTTCAAGTCATATGTCCAGGCCTAGTCCTAGAGGGGGATCAAGGAGCTCTGCAACTCTACCCTGCCCTGGGTCTGAATGGAATCACTCTCTTTACAGCCCTAACCTTAGAACTGGTGTTTTTGGTGGTTGTTGTTTTTTTTCTCACAAGATCCATTTGGCTCATGAAAGGGCCAGAGCATCCTTGAGCCCAGACATACTCACACAGACACAGACACAGACACACACATGTCCCCTATATCTAGAAAGTCCCAGAGGTTCTCTGCATCAGGAAGTTGCCATTGACAGCACGTCTCAGGTCTTTCGGATATTTTTAATGCAGTGCTGAGTTAATAGTGTTAGCTGATGGAACAAAGCAGTGCGTGACTGCTTAAGGGAGCGATAAGGGAGCCCGATAAGCTGGAATAAGAGTGATTTCTTTGTGTGTCGGCATATTACTGCTTATCTGGAGCACTGCCCTTTTCCTAAACCGCCAGCAGCAAGTGAAACATCTCCCGGCCATAGATTTATTAAAGGTTGTGGATGCAGAGAAGGTGATTTAAAGTTCATGTTTCTTCTCTGATCTCCCGATGGCAGAGTTCTCACATAGGCTTAACCTACCCCAGCAATGTGCTGCCATTTCAATGAGTCAAATGATCGGTTTGTCTGGCTCAAGGTGTGGAGGGGGAAGGGGAGAATGGAGGAGGGTTCCAGTATTGGAGAGAAGGTGAGGGAGAGGTGGGTAGGTCATACATACTCTCTATAGCAAAATGTTCTTCATTTGGAGTCTATGAACTTAACATTTATTTTTATTTTTATTTTTTTTTTAATTTTGTGAGCAATTGGGGCCAAGTGACTTGCCCAGGGTCACACAGCCAGCAAGTGCCAACTGTCTGAGGTCGGATCCGAACTCAAGCACTCCTGAATCCAGGGCCAGCACTCTATCCACTGCGCCACCCAGCTGCCCCCTGAACATAACATTTAAAGCAGCTTTCAATAAGTATTTTCCAATATAATTGACTTCCTTTGTAATCTTATGTATTTTATTTTATGCATTTGAAAACATTCCTCTGAGAAGGTGTCTATAGGCTTAACCAGACTACCAATGGAGTCCAAACACACACACACACACACACACACACACACACACACACACACACACACACACACACACAGATGAAGAACCCTTGCCCTCCAGGCAAGGAAGCATCATGATATTCTGGGATATTCTGACATAGATGAGACATGAAGAAATCGGAGGGCGTGACAGCATGCGATACACAGACAGTACTATTGAGTGGATGAAAAATCTCTTCCTCCACAAATTCTCCTAGAGCACAATGTCTGCATATTTTCTTTGCTATCAATCATAGTCCATTTTATCTATGTACTTACAATAGCTCTCTCTTCCTAGAAGGTAAACTCTTTGAGATCAGGGTCTCTCTCTCTCTCTCTCTCTCTCTCTCTCTCTCTCTCTCTCTCTCTCTCTCTCTCTCTCGCTTGCTCTCCCTCCTTTAAATCGTTGTATACTCAGTGTCTAACAAAGAATATTGCACATAGTTTGTGCCTAATAAACTTTGCAGAGCATACTGGAAGATTTTGGGGATGGGGAGTCAAGGGCCCCAGATATGAACCCCAACCCTTCCACATAAAGGCTGTATGATTTTGGGTGAATCATGTAGCTTCTCTGAGTCTTAGTTACTTCTAGATATAAATCCATCCATCTGTCAATATGCATTCATAAAGATACAATTACTGTGTTAGTCACTGGGTACAAAGACAGAAATGATATTGTCCGTACCCTCTGTGAGCTTATATTCTATCAATGATCCCCTCCCTCCTCCTTGAAAAATGGACAACACCAAGAGACTGTTAAATTGAATAAAATAATGGATGAGTGAATGGAAAAATGGCATGCTATAACAGGATTTCTGAGTTGGACCTGGAAAGGGCATGAGAAAATTAAGAGAGTTATTCCTGTCTGGTTGCTTCAGATGTGTCTGACTGTGACACCATTTAGGATTTTCTTGGCTAAGATACTGGAGTGGTTTGACTTTTCCTTCTCCAGTTCATTTTACGGAGGAGGAAACTGAGGCAAACAGGGTTAAGTAATTTGTCCAGAGCCACATAGCTAGTAAGTATCTGAGACCAGATTTGAACTCAGGAAGATGAGTCTTCCTGCGTTCAGCTTGACACTATTCACTTTGCCACCAGCTGCCCAAAATGTTAATAATGCAGATTAAATTTTAAAATTTGTCATGCCTTTTTTTTTTGAGAAAGAGCTGGTTGTTAAACATAAAGCACACTCCTCCATATAGTATTTACCTCACGGGTCTGTTTTGAGGACGATATAAGCTTACATTTATAACATGCATTGCAAAATTTAATAAATGCCAATTTTGAATAAGAACAACAACAATATACAAATACTTGAAATCAGAGAAGGAAGTATTAGGCCAGATGAAAAACCTTTGAATGCATCAAGAATTCTGCAAAAACAGGCTGGGAAACTAAGGGAAAGGATAGAATCCTCACTTGTTGAAAGGAGTCCTGCTTAGGCACTAAATGACCTCTGAGGACACCTCTAAATATGAGCTTCCATGATTCTCTGGGACTGGTAGTGTGTTTATATAAGGGGTTATTTTTTGGATGTGTGAAGTGGTCTGTTTGTTTTGAGTTGTGTGTGTGTGTAGGAGTGTGAACATTAAGTGTATAACGTGTGAACGCTTCCATCCCATGGGGCCACGTGTGTCCATCTGTGTAGTCATATGCCATTGATGCTTGCAGGGGTGCTGTAGCTACCCTTGCCCCAGCCAGCAGACTTTTGGAGTTCAGTGACATGAAAGCCCACCCCTGGCATGAGGACTTTTCAATAAGATCAGGGGAGACAAAAAGTGACTATCAAGGGCTTAACAGCTTGCTCCCCCTCTCATGCTGTTTGCCTTTGGAAAGACTCTGATAGCAGGCCACGGTATTTCCCCTGTAGAGAAACAAAATAGACTCTGTTCCAGGACTAAAGGGCTGGATCTCTAGATTGATGAACACACCTGCTCTTCAGCCAGGGTGATGACTGACATGGAAAGGGAAGGGGATGTGAGTAGAACCAGCATCAGATGCTTGTCCCTGTGTAAGCAACCTCTTCTGAAGTGTCTGAATTCATTAGCATTTTTGTTGTTGTTGTTCTGTCCTTTCATTTATGTTTGACTCTTTCTCACCCCATTCTTTAGTATGGTTCCTAGTATAGGCCAGGTGAGGAATATAAATACTATTACTGAGGTACTGGCTGGGAGTTGAATCTGGAAAATTTAGACTTCCAGATTTTATCTTCTCTGATGCTTAGGGTGGTTGGAGTAGGCAGAAGTCACTGTCTGGGGTGAATGTGGAGGGTTGGGATTTAATATTACAAAGGGCATAGTATAGGGCAGCTAGTTGGTCCAGTGGATAGAGCTCTGGGCCTGGAGTCAGAAGACCTGAGTTTACCTCTAGCCTCAGATGCTTACTGTATGACTCTGGGCAAGTCACTTCACCCTGTTTGCCTCAGTTTCCTCATCTGTAAAATGAGCTGGAGAAGGAAAAGTCAAACCACTCCAGTATCTTTGCCAAGAAAACCCAACTGGAGTCATGAAGAGTTGAACAGGAACTGAACAACAGGTGATAGAATATAGACCTGTGATTTCATTGGTATAGAGATTTCCCAAGTGAGGAAACTCTCTCTACCGATGCTGATTAACATCTTCTCTGCAAATTATAGTCTTTGACGGTTGCCTAGGGCACTGAAAATTATTAGGGGACTTATCAAGGGTCACATGACCAGTATGAGTCATTACTTGAACCCAGGACTTCCTGAGTATGAGAGCGGCTCTCTATCCCCTAAGCCAAACTGATTCTCATTTCATGTTATATACTTATGTTTATATTATCACTTGGAGTAAATATTTCTCTAAAATTATGACCTTGATGATGGCAATTCAAGAAAGCATATTCAAGGGAAGGGACAGTGGGTGTTGCTAAGTAAGTAGGGGTTGATCCAAGTGATTTGATTGGTGAAAACACAACTACACATACTCCTTCATGTAGATGACAGCTGTTTAAAAAAAAATAAACAAACTGCACCACAGATTTAGGGGATACAGCTAAATTGTAATTAGCAATCAGCTGCTTTGAAATCCTGAAAGAGATTGTGCTGGCATGAGACTATCATATATGTTTTCCTACGTAGTGTCAAAGGTGTGTGGGATGAAATAAAATGAATGAAATGAGAGGATCAGAGAATGGCAGAATTTTTTTTTAACCTAAAAGGCACATTTAGTCCCTCAATTCATATTTAGATACTAAGTACACATGTTAAATATGTCACAGGGGGCAGCTAGGTGGTGCAGTGAATAAATCACCAGCACTGGATTCAGGAGGACTTGAATTCAAATCCGGCCTCAGACACTTCACACTTACTGACTGTGTGACCCTGGGCAAGTCACTTAACCCTCATTGCCCTGCCCAAAGATATATGCAACCTGAATTCAAATCCCAGTTCTGCCACTGTGTGGCTTTGGGTATGAATGTAATTTTTTATTTCCCTAGGGCTCAGTCTCCTCATTTTTCAAATAAAGGAATTAAACTAGATGGCCAACTAAGATCCCAGATGCACTAAATCTTTTTGTGCTCTTTCTCTATGATGCAATGATTCTAAGACTTTGCCACACTGGTAGTAAAAACATTCCTGTCTTGAGATAGATTTCAGAAAAAAAAAAAACAGACTTACATGAACTGATGCAAAGTGAAGTGAGCCGAACCAGGAAAACATTGCACACACTAAAATCAATATGTATGATGATCAACTGTGAATGACTTAGCAATTCTCAACAGTACAAAGATCCAAGATAATCCCAAAGGACTCATGATGAAAAATGTGATTCACATCCAGAGAAAGACCAATAGAGTCTGAATGCAGATTAAAGTATACTGTTTTCACATTTTTTTGTTTTGCTTTTGGTCTGTTTCTTCTTTCACAATACAACTAATATGGAAATATGTTTTACATGAGTGCATATATATAATCTATATCAAATTGTTTACTCTTAGGAGGTGAGGGAAGGAGAGAGAACTCAAAATTTAAAAAAAGAATGTTAATTTTTTCACATGTATTTGGGGAAAAATCTATTTTAAATAAAAGAAAGAATATTCCTGACTTGTGTGCATTTCTTCAGTTGCTTGCCATTTCTTACCCTAGAGGACAGCTAGAGGTATGTGCATTTACATAGTGTAGGGAAGAACGACATGCTTTGAGATGCCATGGCAATGTCAACGTCAATGAAAACAACATATCAAGGTGGAGCCTCCCATGTCAATGAAAACAACAACACTAACAATGACTAGTATTTATATAGTACTTTAAGGTTTTCAATTCACTTTATAATTATTATCTCAGAAGTAAAATCCTCTCTTCTTTAGCTGAATGCAGCCCAGTATTCTAGTCTGTGGTCTGAGATTAGGCGGAGTGGATGAGACACCTGCCAGGAGTATACATTTCAGGATTTGGGAACCTTGTGGTGGACTTTTGGATCTTTGGGCCTCCCATCTATACTTTTCTAGAACAGCCAACACTATAGTGCTGTTGATGCTCTGGACCATTTACAAATTAGTAAGTAACCAAATAGGTTTTGCTAAATGGAGAGATTGCAAAGCCAAATGAATTTTTGCTGATTTGAGGCTATTGTTCTTTGACCTTGATTGTTTAAGATTGCACTGGATGAGGGGCAGCTAGGTGATGCAGTGGATGGAGCACCAGCCTTGGATTCAGGAAGACCTGAGTTCAAATCCTGCCTCAGACACTTAACACTTGCTAGCTGTGTGACCCTGGGCAAGTCACTTAACCTCAATTGCCTCACCCAAAAAAAAAAAAAAAAGATTGCACTGGATGCTACCATTCACAGTACATCAGAAGTGGAGGTGGGCTTATATGCTAAGCCTCTCATAATCATGAGCTCTTCACTAGTGTCCAACATTTAATCCATCAGTAGGCTGTTTTTGGAGGACTGACTATATGCTAGTTTGTCTGGATGGATGTTGTTGCTGTCATATGACATCCCTACCTCTCCATCTTGGTCTGATGTTTTATGATCTTATTGGCATATCTCTTAAATCCACCCTGGGGTGCAGGGTTAGTGTAGTGGATAGAGTATTGGATTTGGAGTCCCTGGAAGACTTGGTTTCAAATCCCATCTATGACACTGACTATGTGAATATGGACAAATTACTACTTCTCTATGTTTTAGTTTTCTTATCTGTTAAGTGGGGGTAATAATGCCTCTGGAACCCATTTCACCAAGATATGAGGATTGTGCTGAAGTGAAAATGACATTAGGCAGTATAGTAGATAGAGTACTGAATTTAAAATCTGGAAGATCTCAGTTGAGTTCCTGCCTCGCTTGCTATGTGACCCCAGGGCAAGTTCACTTAACTTGTCAGCCTCAGTGTCCTCAATTGTAGAATAGGGATAATAATAGCATCTACTTCACAAGGTTATTGTGAGGATCAAGTGAGACAATATACGTAAAACCCTCTGCAAACCTTAAAAAGCTATGCACGTTTACCATTGTCATTAGTATGTAAAACTCTTTGCAAACTTTTAATGCTCAGTGTAAATATCCAGTATTATTGTTAGCTCGTGGAAATGGGCTGTACTGAGCTATCTCCACAAGCGTTTCATCTCTTTGGCACATAGCTGGGCCAGGGAGTTCCACCTATGACCAGGGAGAAGAGAAAAATGAGCTATTCTCATAATCCATAGCTTTTGTTCTAAACCCACCTTGCTTTGTTTGAACCTTGAGCCAACTGCCCCTCTTTGGGCCATACTGAAGGAGAGGATGCTTTTCCTATAAGCACAGCCCACTGTAACTCTGCTCGGGGTTACAGTCAAGTGTTTGAAAGGAGTGGCTGAAAGTTTGGTATCCCCAAAGCTATTCTGCTAGCAGTAGGCCATCCAACATCTGCAGCATTCCCCTATACACCCTTGTGTTTGCAGAAAGCTTTGGGCATTTTCCCAGCACTAGCCCATCAAATATTTCACAGCTGTCAGGATTCTTCAATGGACATTTACTCAAGTGATTCCACACCTTGTAAAATCCATTTTACAGATGAAGAGAGTGAGGGTCCTACAACATGGAAGTGACTTGGCCAAGGTTATAAAGAGAATTCATATATAACCCAAATGGAGTTACAAACTAGGCCTCCTGACTCTACTCCTTAGTTAGCTCTACTATCCCACGCTGCATGCTATCCTTGGGATGAAAAGCAATAGTTAAAGTATTCATTGGCAAATCCAGCTCAGCCATTTCCAAATTCAAGCACTAGTATCTTTTTTGGAGAAAAACAGTTGGCAGCAAGAGAATCTTTTTTTAATGCCTCTGCATTTCTAATAAGGTTAATTGTCCTGCTTAACACACTGTGTTCCCTAATTGGTGTTCTAGAAAAGGGGGGGTGAGAAAAAGAGAAAGTAAATAATAATGGTAATAAGTGACCTGGCAAAGTCTAGCCAGCAGGTTTCTGTTCCTGGGGGAATAGCTTCCACTGTAAGGGATGAGGATTTAGGAGAAGGAGAAGGGGAAGAAATGGGGGGTGGGGTGAGAGAAGGTGTCTCATTGGCCTAATATCCCTAGTTCTCCCATTTCTATCCTGGCCTTCAAGGGAAAGGTTGCATCTAGGATCCATACTGGAAGGCTTGGGGGCCATAGAGGAGATGTCACATAGCTCCAAGCCATAGCTCCTAAAAAAGTAGAAACAAAACCCACCCCCAAACATCAAACCCTAAGGCCTAAACTAAAACATGGAATATTCCCCTCTCCAATCACACTGTAAACTTGAAAACAAACTTGAAACATCAATACCACTGCCTTAACCCAACCTAGCTCCAAACCTTCATCTTAAATGTTGTCTCACACACACACACACACACACACACACACACACACACAAGCAATGGATTTAGAATTAGAGAGTCTGGGTTCAAATTCTGGTTCTCTCCCTTCCTGCTTATCTGTTCTTGGCCACACCGATCTCTCTTTGCCTTGGGAGTTTAGCTTCCTGGCTGAGGAAATGAAGAGATTGCATTAGACCTCCAGGGTCCTTTGCCATCTCTAAATCTCATGATTGTATAATTCTTAAATTCAAACCTAAAATGCTAAATCCAGACTAGTAAGGTTGGCCAAGTTACAACCCCTCAGATCTGAACTAAGGTGGCTACCCAAGCCAGTGCACATTAAGGACCCTCTTCTACCTCAGTGGCCTCTGGTCCCTACCATATCTCAACTGACAACATCAGGTCTGAGCTGAAGCCAAGGAGGAATAGTGGAGGAAGAACAATGTCTTTTCATGTGTGCATTGACCCTGTGACATTTCTCCTCACACCTTGCTTCTGCAGTCAGAAGGTAGGAAGATAGAACCAATTCTTAGTTATCTGCCTCTAGCTCATCAGCTTTGGAAACTTGAATATTTTCCCTCCTAAAGTTGATTTTCATCTTCCCTGCACCCCCTACCATCCACATACAACTGGGTATGTTATGTGTGTGCCTTGGTGTTGCACAAAGAGATAGGGAGCATACTCCAAGCCCTTTCCTTTATCCTAGTGTCAAATGAAGGCTTAAAGCTTGCCCTAAGGGTACTTAATTCCAGAAGTGTCCCAGATGTGTGACCATCAGGAAGAAATATTCTTAGGTGGTGTTGTTGTTGCTTGGGAGGGGGTGGTGATGAGGATGGCCTTTACTTAAAAACTCCCAATCTTATGGGAAAAAAACCCAGTTCCCATCCTCTGGGAGCTGTCTGTCTGTTGGGGAAGATACAAGTTAACCTCTCAGGGAACCTATGATCTGATGTGGTGGCAGGGAATGAGAGATATAGTGCATAGATTTAGGGAGTTCCCAGACCGATGGGGAGACCTTATTCTTGTCCCTAGGGAACCCTTAATTTGTTGAAGAATAAAGTCATTGCCCTCCAAGAGCTTGTAGTTTAATGAGGAAAATGTGCCTTTGCTCTCAGAAAGTTGATGGGGGGTGGTTATAGTCCTTGCTTTCAGGGAGCTCTTAGTCTGATGGAGAGACTTTATTCTTGCTCTTGGGGAGAATCTAGTCTGACCAGAGAGGCATAAAGCCTTCCAAGTCTAATCAGGGTAAGATAGTACCTGCTCCACCTGTCCATGAATGCTGGCAGGGCCTATGGAAGGTGAGGCACTTGGACAGGAAAAACTGTCTACAATGAAGACAAGCTCCAAAAAAGGTTCCATTTCTTTTTTACTTTTTTTTTGGGGGGGGGGCGCAATGAGGGTTAAGTGACTTGCCCAGGGTCACACAGCTAGTAGGTGTCAAGTGTCTGAGGCTGGATTTGATCTCAGGTCCTCCTGAATCCAGGGCTGGTGTTTTATCCACTGTCCCACCTAGCTGCCTCGGTTCAATTTCTTAGTGAAGGCATTAGGAGGTGGTAGTGGTCATTGTAAGGTGCCCCCAAACAAACATTCTGAAGGGACTGAAATTGAAACAGATTTTGAAAGGGGAGAGATGTGAAAAATGGCAAAGACAGGGATGGTTATTGGAGATGGTAGGAAAGAATACTGGATGCTCGTATTCATTAGGAACCCCAAATGCACCTCCCATCGCTGACCCTGAAATAAGCATGCTGGGAACAAGCATGTCATCTGCACAATTCTCTCTACCCCTTCTGTGGGAGAATTGTCCATTCATCTCCCAGAGACAGGTGGATAGAGCATAATCAGTGGAGCGAAGGCAAGGACAAGAACCAAGCAGCCTGTGTGCATCACTGCTGCTTGGCTGCCTCCAACTGCCTGAGGACATGGTGCCAGAGAATGTAGACGGAAGGTGGCAATCCCCCCTCCTACACCCCCCAACATAAAAAAAAACCCTTTACTCCATTTACTCTGAAGATGTTGTGGGCATAAAATATTTGACCATTCATACTCACTCATCAGACTCAGAGCTCTCTTAGAATAGGCACTATATCTCCCCCATCTGAATACCCACAACCTCTCTCCTCTCCACCTATAACCTGGACTCAACCACTAGGTCCCTTGTATCTGATAGGATAGCTTTTGCCTTATCTTGCCATGGCCCAGACTTCCCTTCCCTTTCCCTGATTGCTCCAGAATATCTCCCCCTTCTCCCTCTGCCACCTCTAATTTCCAGTCTCCTTTATGTATCAGCCTCTCCTTGAGGGCAGGGACTCTCTTGCTTGCTTGTGTCTGTATCCCTCGCACTTATCATGGGGACTGTCACATAGTAAACACTTAATAAGCACTCTCTATCTCTATCTATCTTTCCCTTTCTCACAATCACACTTCTCACAATGGAGAACAGCTCAGATTCCTCAGTACTCGATAACTAAAGAGCTTCTGTAAAATACAGTCTCAGATGTTGCATTTAAGAACACATCTTCAGTTACTGGGATCATGCTCCCTGTAGTCTATTTCTGATTGCATCAATCTTCCCTTGCCATGTTGGGAGGAGGCAAAGAAAATGTTCTGGATGTAAGTTTATTTGGTCTAGGGGAGCCCTGGTTATAGGGTATTTACTAAACTAGTTGCTAATTTCCATTCTTTCCTGGTGTTTGAGAGAGAACATATTGACACTATGCTCTATGGTCAGAGAACCCATGTCTGTGTGGATCCCCAATTAAATGGTGCTTCCACAGGCAAAGTAACTTCTCCTCTTCTCCTAATCTCTGAATTATAGAATTGGATGGCTTATGGGGGAAGAGGTCTTTATGCTTTTCCCTGCTTACTTATTCCCATGCACATGAGTTCTACATTTCCCATTCCATTTTATCCAGCCCTTCCAATGTACCCTCTAGAACTCTCATTCTATTGTTAAAAAGTATTCTTCATCTTAGAACCTTTCCTCTTTATCCACCTTCCTTTATTCAGGGAAATCTATCTCCACCCAGAAGAACCTATTTTCTTTTGGAACACCTTCTCTCATGCTCCTGATGCAGTGGGCCAGGAGGAGGACTAGGCTTATTCTCTTATCCTCACTGCCAGTTCCATATTCTCTCTATGCTGCCATCACTTATCATCCGCTCCTCCTTTGGGGTTGACTCCAACGATTTATACCACTGTAGCAGAACCCAGTGAAGCTGATATTTCATTGATCATCCTTCCTCCTTTCTTGAAGAGTACAGCATGTCACTTACAGTCTTTTTTATGACAGCCTCTAACCTTACATTTGGGGGCTTCAATAAACTTGTTGAGATCCCCTCAAAAACTCCATCTTCCTTGACTCCCATTACCTCCCCTTTTTTTCTACTTTAGTCACACATCTTACAGTCTCATAACAGGGTTTTTTCCATGATCCAGAATTCTAGCATGGTCCTCTAAGATTATAACCTCCAATCCTACTACTCTCTGTGTCTCACTTATAAAATTATTTTTATCCTAGTCCATCATCAGTGCTTTAACATCATTTTTCTTTTTTCCATCATTATGATTGCTAAAACTGCATGTAGCTCTGCCATAAGTAAATTCCATGGAAATGCAGCAGAGTTGGGAAAGAGAACAGTTTCTAGCGGGTAGAGGCATTAAAATCTCAGTTCTATTGGAAAAATCCACATATGCTTAGCTCAATAAAGGGAGTATTACTACATACAAAAGGAAGGGGAAAGCTAAGGAGAAGAGACTTAGCTAGATCTCTGAGAGTTAGATAGACTTTGGCTATTATTACAGTTTGCTTACATGGACAGGGAGCAGAATTGCTGAGATTATGGACATTGGACAAAGTACTTAGCCCTTATTTATTGAATAGGTTCAGAAAATGGGAAAGTTCCACTCCAGTGTGATAAATATGATGTTGAGAGTGGAAAAAAAAGAAAGCCTTATCCTCCATGGTGGGAATCAGGCTTAGTTCATTCTAAGTGACATGAGTTGTAAGTCTGTCTACACTATGCTAAAGAAACTAGACTTCCCTTCTGTACATAGTTACTCAGCTGTTTTTTGACCCCATGTCCTAAGATCTGAGTTATCCTTGAAAATGTTTGGGGATGGGGCGGAGCCAAGATGGCGGAGAGGAAGCAGCAAGCTGCCTGAGCTCTCCTTCTGTTCCCTCAAAACGAACATTAAATCAAGCCTCTGGATGGATTCTGAAACTACAGAACCTGCAAAGAGACAGAGAAACACAGTCCTCCAACCAGAGATAATTTAGAAGACTTCAGGAAAAGGTCGGTCTGACTTGGGCAAAAGGGAGGCCCAGCGCAGGGCAGCAACCCAGCGCCGAGGGGGTCGGGGCAAGTCAGCAGGAGCTGCGGGCCACAGCTGAACAACTGAGGCTCCCAGAACCTGGTTCAAAAATCTGGTGGCCAAGAAGGACAGTGGAAAAACCTACCTGCACCGGCCGAGAGGGCCACGAACGGCGGGATCAGACGCCGGGGTCTGGCGCCTGGCTTGCCGAGCACAATCAGACAGGAAGTGCAGGGCGGGGGATCTCCACACACCATTAAGGCCTCAGAGTAAAAGCCCGGTCACACAGCACCTATACACCTGCACAAGAAGCCCAAAACAGGGACCCTGGTGCCCCCAGAGCAGACCTCAACTTAAAGAATAAATAAATAGGCTGCAATAATGAGTAAGAAGCAAAAAAGAGCCCTCTCCATTGAGAGCTTCTGTATCAATAGGGAAGAAGCCAACACAAACTCAGATGAGGACAATAGCCTCAAATTGACTACATCTGAAGCCTCACAAGGGAAGGTGAATTGGTCGCAAGAACAAAAGGCCTTCCTGGAAGAGCTCAAAAAGGATTTTAAAAATCAATTGCAAGAGGTAGAAGAAAAAATGGGGAGAGAAATGAAAGAAAAACAAAAAAACTATGAAAAAAGAATCAGCAACTTGGAAAAGGAAGCTGAAGAAAACAAAGCCTTAAAAAATTCATTTGGCCATATGGAAAAAAAGCTGCATAATCTCACTGAAGAAAACAATACCTTAAAAAATTCACTTGGCCAAATGGAAAAAAAGGTGCATAATCTCACTGAAGAAAACAATACCTTAAAAAATTCACTTAGCCAAATGGAAAAAAAGGTGCATAATCTCACTGAAGAAAACAATGCCTTAAAAATTAAAGTGGGACAGTTGGAAGATAAGGAATCCATGAGACACCAAGAATCAGTCAAGCAGAATAAAAAAAATGAAAAAATAGAAGAAAATGTGAAATACCTCATTGGAAAGACAACTGATCTGGAAAACAGATCGAGGAGAGACAATTTGAGAATCATTGGACTGCCTGAAAGCCATGACCAGAAAAAGAATCTAGACACCATATTCCAGGAAATTATTAAGGAGAACTGCCCTGATATCATAGAATCAGAGGATAAAATCATCATTGAAAGAATCCACCGATCACCTCCTGAAAGAGACCCCAAAAGGAAAACTCCAAGGAATATTGTAGCCAAATTCCAGAATTATCAGGTGAAGGAGAAAATACTCCAAGCAGCCAGAAAGAAGCAATTTAAATATCATGGAGCCACAGTCAGGATTGCTCAGGACCTGGCAGCTTCAACATTAAAGGACCGCAAGGCTTGGAATATGATATTCCGGAAGGCAAAGGAGCTTGGATTGCAGCCAAGAATCTATTACCCAGCAAAAATGTGCATTTTCTTTCAGGAGAAAAGATGGACATTTAATGACATTGGGGACTTTCAATCTTTCCTGGTGAAAAGACCAGAACTGAATAGAAAATTTGATCTCAACATACAAGACTCAAGAGAAGTTTAAAAAGGTAAACAGAGGGGGGAAAAACGTTACCCTATTAGGTTAAACTGTTTATGTCTCTACACAGGAAGATAATACTCATAACTCTTAAGAACTGTAAATGTATTTGGGCAGAGAGAAGGACTTTATATAGAGGGTATAAATATAAATTGTCTTTGATGTGATGATACAAAAGAATTAAGGGGATAAAAAGCGAGTCTATGGGGAGGAGAGGAAAGGGGAGGTGGAATGGGATGAATTATATCATATGAAGAGGTGGAAAAAAACCTATTACAATAGAGGGAAAGAAAGAAGGGGGGAACATGGTTTCAACCCTATTCTCATTAGATTTGACTCAAAGAGGGAATAACATATACGTTCATTGGGATAAAGAAACAACTCATTCTTTAGGGAAACAAAAGGGGAAGGGAAAGGGGGGGACTGATAGAAGGGAGGACAAAAGCAAGGGAGAAAAGGGTAAAGAAAAGAGAGGGGGGGTGATAAAAAGGGAGGGCAGATCGGGGGAGGCAGGGGTAAGAAGTAAAACATCGGTGAGGAGGAATAGGGTGAAAGAAGGGGGGAAAAGTACAAAGGGGGTAAATAGAATGGAGGGGAATAGACAGTCAGTAATAATAACTGTGAATGTGAATGGGATGAACTCTGCTATAAAACGGAAGCGAATTGCAGAGTGGATTAAAAACCAGAACCCTACAATATGCTGTTTACAAGAAACACATTTGAAGCAGAGAGATACACACAGAGTAAAGGTAAAAGGCTGGAGCAGAATATATTATGCCTCAGCTAAAGTAAAAAAGGCAGGGGTAGCAATCCTTATCTCAGACAAAGTGCAGGCAAAAATAGATCTCATTAAAAGAGATAAGGAAGGAAATTACATCTTACTTAAAGGTACTATAGATAATGAAGTAATATCAATATTAAATATATATGCGCCAAGTGGTATAGCATCCAAGTTCTTAGAGGAGAAGTTAAATGAGTTACAAGAGGAATTAGATAGTAATACTATACTAGTGGGGGATCTGAATCTCCCCCTCTCAGAATTAGATAAATCTAGCCAAAAAATAAATAAGAAAGAAGTGAAAGAGGTGAATAGATTACTAGAAAAGTTAGACATGATAGATGTCTGGAGAAAATTGAATGGGGATAGAAAGGAATATACCTTTTTCTCAGCAGTACATGGCACATTTTCAAAAATTGACCATGTATTAGGGCACAAAAACATCATAGTCAAATGTAGAAAGGCAGAAATAGTAAATGCATCCTTCTCAGATCATGATGCAATAAAAATTACATGTAAGAAAGAGCCAGGGAAAAGTAGAATGAAAATCAATTGGAAACTAAATAATTTCATTCTAAAGAATCAATGGGCCAAACAAGAAATCATAGAAACAATCAATAACTTTATCCAAGAGAATGACAATAATGAGACAACATACCAAAATCTATGGGATGCAGCCAAAGCAGTGCTTAGGGGAAAATTTATAGCTCTAAATGCTTACATGAATAAAAAAGAGAAAGAGGAGATTAATGAATTGGGCATGCAACTTAAAAAGTTAGAAAAAGAACAAATTAGAAATCCCCAATTAGACACTAAATTAGAGATCCTGAAAATTAAAGGAGAAATTAATAAGATTGAAAGCAAAAAAACTATAGAATTAATCAATAAAACTAAGAGCTGGTTTTATGAAAAAACCAATAAAATAGATAAAATATTGGTGAATTTGATTAAAAAAAAGAAAGAAGAAAACCAAATTACCAGTATCAAAAATGAAAAGGGTGATGTTACCACCAATGAAGTGGAAATTAAAGCAATAATTAGGAAATATTTTGCCCAACTGTATGCCAATAAATTTGACAATCTAAATGAAATGGATGAATATTTACAAAGATACAAACTGCCCAGGTTAACTGAAGAGGAAATAAAATCCTTAAATAAACCCATATTAGAAAAAGAAATTGAACAAGCTATTAATGAACTCCCTAAGAAAAAATCCCCAGGGCCAGATGGGTTTACAGGTGAATTTTACCAAACATTTAAAGAACAATTAATTCCAATATTATACAAATTATTTGGAAAAATAGGTGAAGAAGGAGTTCTACCAAATTCGTTTTATGACACAAATATGGTGGTGATACCAAAACCAGGCAAAGCAAAAACAGAGAAAGAAAATTATAGACCAATTTCACTAATGAATATTGATGCTAAAATCTTAAATAAGATATTAGCAAGGAGATTACAGCAAGTGATCACCAGGATAATACACTATGACCAGGTGGGATTTATACCAGGAATGCAGGGCTGGTTCAACATTAGGAAAACTATTAACATAATCAACCACATCAATAAGAAAACCAACCAAAATCATATGATTATCTCAATAGATGCAGAGAAAGCTTTTGACAAAGTACAGCACCCATTCCTAATAAAAACACTAGAGAGTTTAGGAATAGGGGGAGCTTTCCTTAGAATAATAAACAGTATCTACCTAAAGCCATCAGCAAGTATTATATGCAATGGAGATAAATTAGAGGCCTTCCCAATAAGATCAGGGGTGAAACAGGGATGTCCATTATCACCCCTATTATTTAATATTGTTCTAGAAATGTTAGCTTTAGCAATCAGAGAAGAGAAGGGAATTAAAGGAATTAGAATAGGCAAGGAGGAAACAAAACTATCACTCTTTGCAGATGATATGATGGTATACTTAAGGAATCCTCGAGAATCAAGTCAAAAATTACTTGAAACAATGAACAACTTTAGCAAAGTAGCAGGATATAAAATAAATCCACATAAATCATCAGCATTTCTATACATGACCAACAAAGTCCAGCAGCAAGAGATAGAAAGAGAAATTCCATTCAAAGTAACGGTAGATAATATAAAATACTTGGGAGTCTACTTGCCAAGACAAACCCAGGAACTCTATGAACACAACTACCAAACACTCTTCACACAAATCAAATCAGATCTAAATAATTGGAAAGATATCAATTGCTCATGGATAGGCAGAGCTAATATAGTAAAAATGACAATACTGCCTAAATTAATTTACTTATTCAGTGCCATACCAATCAGACTACCTAAAAATTATTTTATACAGCTAGAAAAAATAATAACAAAATTCATCTGGAAAAACAAAAAATCAAGAATATCCAGGGAAATAATGAAAAAAAAATTCACAGGAAGGTGGGTTAGCGGTACCAAACCTGGAGCTTTACTATAAAGCGGCAGTCATCAAAACTATCTGGTACTGGCTAAAAAATAGAGTGGTAGATCAATGGAATAGGCTAGGCTCAGGAAATGCAGTAGTAAATGACACTAGTAATGTAGTGTTTGATAAACCCAAAGACTCCAGCTTCTGGAATAGGAACTCAGTATTTGACAAAAACTGCTGGGAAAACTGGAAGATAGTATGGCAGAAATTAGGCATAGACCAACATCTTACACCTTATACTAAAATAAGGTCAAAATGGATACATGATTTAGACATAAGAGGTGATACCATAGGTAAATTAGGAGAGAAAGGAATAGTGTACCTATCAGATCTTTGGAAAGGAAAACAGTTTTTGACCAAACAAGAGATAGAGTATATTATAAAATGCAAAATGGATGATTTTGATTATATTAAATTAAAAAATTTTTGTACAAACAGAAGCAATGCATCCAAAATTGGAAGGGAGGCAGAAAGCTGGGAAACAATTTTTGAGGCCAGTGCTTCTGATAAAGGCCTCATCTCTAAAATATATAGGGAATTAAATCAAATTTATAAGAATCCAAGTCATTCCCCAATTGAGAAATGGTCAAAGGATATGAACAGGCAGTTTTCTGATGAAGAAACCAAAGCTATCTATTCCCATATGAAAAAATGCTCTAAATCTCTAATGATTAGAGAGATGCAAATTAAAACAACTCTGAGGTACCACCTGACACCTATCAGATTGGCTAAAATGACAAAAAAGGAAGATAATAAATGTTGGAGAGGCTGTGGGAAAATTGGAACACTAATGCATTGTTGGTGGAGCTGTGAGCTGATCCAACCATTCTGGAGAGCAATTTGGAATTATGCCCAAAGGGCGATAAAGCTGTGCATACCCTTTGACCCAGCAATCCCACTTTTAGGTCTTTTGCCCAAAGAAATCATGGAAGGGGGAAAGGGACCCACATGTACAAAAATATTTATAGCTGCTCTTTACGTGGTAGCAAGGAATTGGAAGTTGAGGGGGTGCCCATCCATTGGGGAATGGCTGGACAAGTTGTGGTATATGAATACAATGGAATACTATTGTGCTGTAAGAAATGATGAGCAGGAAGAGTTCAGAGAAACCTGGAGGGTCTTACGTGAGCTGATGATGAGTGAGATGAGCAGAACCAGAAGAACATTGTACACAGTATCATCAACATTGAGTGTTGACCTACTGTGATGGACTATATTCTTCTCACCAATGCAATGGTACAGAAGAGTTCCAGGGAACTCATGATAGAAGAGGATCTCCAAATCCAAGAAAAAAAAAAAGAAAGAAAGAACTGTGGAGTATAGATGCTGATTGAACCATATTATTTCTTTTGTTTTCGATGCTGTTGGTTTTTTTTTCTTTCTATTTTGAGGTTTTGCATCACTGCTCTGATTCTTTCTCTTGTAACAGGATTAATGCAGAAATAGGATTAATGTTATTATGTGTATATATATATGTGTGTATATATATATATCTATATGTATATGTATAGAGATATATAGATATAACCTATATCAGATTACCTGCTGTCTAGGGGAGGGGGGAGGGAGGGAAGGGAGGGAGAAAAATCTGAAATTGTAAAGCATGTATAAACAAAAGTTGAGAACTATCTTTACATGTAATGGAAAAAATAAAATACCTCATACATTAAAGAAAAAAAAAAAGAAAATGTTTGGGGATGGGGCAGCTAGATGGTGCAGTGGATAAAGCACTGACCTTGGATTCAGGAGGATCTGAATTCAAATCTGGCCTCAGACACTTGACACTTATTAGCTGTGTGACCCTGGGCAAGTCACTTAGCCCCAACTGCCTCACCAAAAAAACAAAAACAAAACAAAACAAAAAACAGAAAAAAGAAAATTCTTAGGGAAAAACAAATGCAACAACAAGAAAATAGAGAATATTTTCCCTTTCAATTTGTGATTACTCTTCATGAACTTGATATTGACAAATCCTCTCTTTCTATTGGTCCATATCATTGTTATCCATAATTCTCTGCCATCCCCTTCTCCTTTCGCCTTCAGTCTTTCCCAACATCAGTGTCTTTCCCAAGGAATCCTGCCTTCTCATTATGTGGCCAAAGTATTTAAGCTTCAGATTCAGTATTTGTCTTTCCAAAGAATAATGTGAATGAATTTCTTTATGTATCGACTGATTGGATCTCTTTGCTTTACAAGGGACTCTCAAACATCTTCTCCTGCAACACAATTCAAAAACCTCAACTCTGCAATATTCAGCTTTTTTATAGTCCAACTCTCACAGCCATAGATTCCTACTAATCCTAGGCTTTCTCAATGGTAAAAACAAGGGGATCATATTAAGATCCTTTAAAGAGCTTGTTGTTTCTGAGATAGGATTTGAACTCAGGTCTTCCTCACTGTAGGTCCCCAGCTGAAAAACTCCAGTTTAGAATCTACCTGTATTTACCAAAGGCCATGTTCAAACTGTTATTTGCTAGATATTTTATCATTGTTGCATTGAGAACTGTTGTGATAAAATTTGAAAGGTTTGTAAATTCTATAGTCTTAGAAGAGGGTAGGAATGAAGGAGAGGAAGAAACTATGAAAAATAAGGACAGTTTAGCCTATTGGTGTTTACTCCTGGTCAAAAAGAGCTTTATCAAACACTACCTAAATTTCTCACTTCTGAAAAAAATTGTCAATTAGTTTCATTTTTTTTTCCTGTGGGTGCTAGTGGTGGTAGTGGTGGTGCATATTGTGTAGGGACAAAATAATTTTTTTTAGGATTGTGGAATCAAAGTTCTAGAGCTTGACGAAACTTCAAAGGCCAATTCCTACTTTCTCATTTTATAGATGAAGACTCTTTGGTCTAATCAAGTTAAATAGTTAGTGATTTGCCCAGAGGCATGTGACCAGGACTTTTAGATACTAGAGTTCAACTATATTATGGAATAAAGAGGATCTTGTTGGCTAGCCTGGAAAACTAACCACTTATTACTATTGTTCCTATTGGGAAGTGTGTTCCAGGTTCCAGCCAACTGGCATAAAATTTTTGAAACATAATTCCATTTGTGAGTTGAGGACTACTTGTAGTATTAGCCAAAACATCACTACAATCTATTAGTATCATGTTTAAGTTAGTTGGAGGATTAAATAAGCTTCTATGAAATAACCTAGTAAACTTAATAGGTTCTACTATCTATCATTCTTTTCATAGAAAAGATATCACTGTAGCACTTGGAAAGATAAGTCTTTAAGGGCTCTGGGCCCATTTCAGTTACCTCATATCACTCCATCCATACCTTCCTGGTCCCTCCAGCCATGATACACAGCAGTATAGCTGTCAATATGTCCAAGATGTTTGTAAATCAGTAAATATTTTTGCAGGACACCAATTCTCACTAATCCACATTTCTGTAGTGGGGGTTGAATTGTAGCTTGCAAATCTGTAGCATCAGTGGAAATGGGCCTGTAGGGACCATTCTAGGAAAGAGGAACTCTTGAAACTAATGGGAACATGAGGGATATGCTTGAATTTTCAATTCCCTGACTGGCCACTGAACAAGAAGAGGTCAGTGGACTTTTGAAAAGGACAGACTGCATCCTCAGTCTCTTTTTATTTTCACAGCTATAGACCCTTTCAGGATTGTTCAAACCTCTCCTGTGTTGAGGGGAGGGTTGCTTTTCACCCTCGTGTTTCCTCCCCATTATGGTAACTATTTTCAGATGGTAGTGAAGGATGAGGAATGTGGTGGAGTAGCTAGTTAAATTTGGACCTGCGTCTCTGACTTGCTTTTCTGTTTTGTGTTCCTTCCCTAATAATAACTAATCAATCTTGATATGAATCTGTCTAGCCTAGGGTGGAGTGGGGAGCCACCTCTGTGAATTCAAGTTCCTGGTTCCATTGGTCAGAGTTGATCAATAGCAAGGGGGAGTGTCTGCATTTGAAAAGAAAAAAACAAACAAACAAACAAGAGAATGAGTCCAAACCCTGGCATGATTTGCCCAAAGACATGAACCTGGAGGTAACAGTTTAGACAGAGTTCAGATAGTACAAAGCCAAGGTAAAATGTGAATTTTGTATTTAGGAGTCCCATCAAATGCTTTGTGCTGTGATGGTTTCAAGTCAAACTCCTAAGAGGGTTTAGCAATAATTATTATAACTGTTTTTAAAAAAGTCTGTGTTAATGTGTTCTTGTGAGATTCTTATTTATATAATTACTGAAAATTAATTTATTAAATATTTCCCAATTACATGCAAAAAATTAACACTCCTTTAAAAAAAATCTGAGTTCTAAATTCTCTCCCTCCCACTTCTTCCCCCTCCTTGAGAATGCAAGCAATTTGATATTCATCATATGTGTGAAGTCATGAAAACTTATTTCCATATTAGCCATATTATAAAAGAAAGCGCAGATTAAAAAATAAAACAAGAAAAATAAAGAAAAAATTTAAAAGTATGCTCCAATTTCCATTCACAGTTCATCTGTTCTCTCTCTAGAGGTAGACAGAATTTTTCATCATGGGTCCTTTGGAATTGTCTTGAATCATTGCCTTGATCAGAGTAGCTGTCTTTTGATCATGATCATCATACAATGTCATGATCATCATACAATATTGCTATTACACTGTGCGATGTTCTCCTGGTTCTGCTCACTTCTCTTTGAGTGAATTCCTATAAGTTTTCCTTGTTTTTTTTTTTTTCTGAAACCATTCTACTCATTTCTGACTGCACAATAGTATTCCATAACAATTACATACTAATCAATCACAATCAATACCACAGCTTTTTTGGCCATTCCACAGTTGGTGGGCATCCCCTCAATTTCCAATTGTTTGCCACTACAAAAAGAGTTTCTAGAAATATTTTTGTACAACTAGGTCCCTTTCCTTTTTCTTTGATCTCTTTGGGATACAGACTTACTCGTGGTCTTTCTAGGTCAAAGGGTGACAGTTTTATAAATCTTTTGGCATAGTTTCAAATTGGTCTCTACAATAGTTGGTCTGGTTCACAATTCTACCCACAGTTCATTAGTACCCCCTCCAGTATTTGTATTTTTTTTTTCTGTCATGTTAACCATTCTGATAGATATGAGGTGGTATCTCAGAGTTGTTTTAATTTGCATTTCTCTAAATCATTAGTTAACACACAAAACACAAGCAAATAGCAGAATGGATTAGAAATCAGAATTCAGCAATATGTTGTGTACAAGAGACATACTTGGCACAAAAATACATACACAGAATTGAAATGAAGGGTTAAAGCATAATCTATTATGCTTCACCTAACATAAAAAGGCAGGGGTGGCAATTGTGATCTCACAAAGCAAAAGAAATAATATGCCTAATTGAAAGAGATAATCAGGGAAACTACATTTTGCATAGACAATGCAGTAATCAAAAAATTTTATAGCAAGTTTCTCTGATAAAGGCCTTATATCTCAAATACCTACTGAGTTAAATTTACAAAAATATGAGACAATTGATAAACAAAGACATTTTTCAGAAGAAGGCAAAGTTATCTATAGTTGTATGAAAATGCTCTAAATCATTATTAATTAGAGAAAAATTTACACAGCTCTGAAATACCATGTCACACCTATCAGAAATGACAAATGATGGAGGGTGTGTAATTTAAGATTCTAAATGTGGATTCTAATCTGTTCCCCCAGTTTTGGGGAAAACTGACTAAAATCACTGATAAAGCGAGTTTAGGTTTTTAAGGGTTTATTGGAAAATAGAAAGAAAAAGATTGAGAGCAGAATTCCAACAGCCTGGCATTCCTATCTTTCCTCAAATTTCCTGTGAAGTCCTCTGCCGCCACCACCATCCAGTCAGGAACCCAAAAAGCCTCAGAGCTCTCCGCGCAGGCTCCCTTTCCTCCTTCCTGTCTCCTCCCAGACCATAGGAGGCTCCTCAAGTTGATTGGCTGGTAGCCTTGAAGACAGCCCCCATGAGCAAACGTCATTTCCTGACGTCAAGGAAAAGCCACAATGCCTCTGAGGCATTTTCCTCATGGTGGAGCTTTCCCACAGCAAGTCTCCAGTAGGTGGCATCATTCCAATCATTACAAGGGCATGAAAGAAAATAGCTACATTAATAAACTGTTGGTGAGGAAGTGAAATGGTCCAAACATTTTGTAGTGCAATCTGGAACTATGACCAAAGGGCTATAAAACTGTGCATATAATTTGATCTAGCAATACTACTAGTAAGTATGTATTAGAAAGAGGTCAAAGAAAAAAGGCAAAAATTGGAAATCAAAGAGATGATCATCAATTGGGGAATGGTTGAATGTGTTGTGGCATTTGTAATGGAGTACTATAATGATAGAAGAAATGATGAGGGGAATGTTCTCAGGAAAAAAAAAATTTAAAACTTGGCAAGGCCTCTATGAACTGATGCAAAGTGAAGTGAGAAGAACTGGGAGATCATTGAGCTCAGTAACAGCAATATCGTAATGATGATCAACTATGGCTACTCTGTTCAATACAGTAATTCAAGAAAATTCTGAAGGACTCATGATAAAAACAATCCATCCACCTCCTGAGAGAATTGATGAACTCTGAGTGCAAACTAAATTATCATTTTCTCACTTTATTTATTTTTCTTGCTATTTGTTGAAATATAGCTAATATGGGAATATGTTTTGCATGAATTCACATTTTAATTGAGAAATTTCTTGCCTTTGTAAATGGGGAGTGGAGGTTTGGGAGAGAGAGAGAATTTGGAACTCTGAATTTTAAAAGAATGATAGAAAAAATAAATAATAAACAACTTTTTTAAAAGTGTAGGGGGGCAGCTAGGTGGCACAGTGGATAAAGCACCAGCCCTAGATTCAGGAGGACCTGAGTTCAAATCCAGCCTCAGACACTTGACACTTACTAGCTGTGTGACCCATGGCAAGTCTCTTAACCTTCATTGCCCTGAGGGAAAAAAAAAAGTGTAGGAAGGGCCCAAGTTCTGGAGGGCTCTGATACTTTTTTTTTTTTTTTGGTCATGACAGCAGGATCTAGGTAGCAGCTCTAGAGATTGAAAGATTAGGGGAAGATGGAAGAAAAAAAAATCCTAAAATTATTAGATATAAAGGAAAGCAACTAGCCAAGAGTAGGGAGAGGTAGATAGAAGGGTGGCAGTCAACAAAACAGACATTTTTAGTGCTTTCTAACTTCTTTTAGTAAGCATCCTTATTCTACTTATCACCTACAACGTTTAAGTTTAAAACAATGAAATAAATTTGGTTCAGTCCCCTATATATTTGAGAAATGAGACCTCTGTTAGAGAAGCTTGATGTAAATTGTTTTCTCTGTTCCTTTTGTTCCTTCTAATTTTGACTGGATTCATTTTGCTTGTTCAAAAGCTTTTTGATTTCACATAATCAAAATTATTTTGCTTCCCATGATCCCCTCTATTTCTTTTTTTGGTCATAAGTTCTTCCCTTATGCATAGATCTGGAAAGTAGATTTTTCCGTGCTCCTCTAATTTACTTATGATATAACATTTTATGTCTAAATCATTTACCTATTTTGGCCTTACTTTGTATATGGTGTAAAATGTTGGTCTAGGCCAAGTTTCTGCCAAACTGCTTTCCAGTTTTCACAACAATTTTTGTCAAATTGTGAGTTTTTATTCCTAAAGCTTGGATCTTTCTGTTTATCAAACACTAATATGGTCATTTACTTCTGTGTATTGTGGACCTGATCTAGTCCAATGATAAATCAATTTATGTCTTAGTCAGTATCTAATTGTTTTAATGATAACCACTTTATTATATAGTTCAAAATCTGAAACTGCTAGGCCACCTTCCTTCACATTATTTTTCATTGACTAGATATTCTTGCCTTTTGTTTTGCCAGATGAATTTCATTAATATTTTTTCTAGTTTTACAAAATAATTCTTTTGGAGTTTTATTGGTATGACAGTGAATAAATTACTTAGGTAGGATTGTCATTTTTATCATATTGTCTTGGCCTACCCATAAGCAATTAATATTTCTCCACTTATTTAGAGCTGTCTTTTATTTGTGTGAAAAGTGTTTTGTAATTATATTCATATGAGCCCTGTATTTATCTTGGCAGGTAGACTTCCAAGTATTTTTATATTGTCTGCAGTTTTTTTAATGGAATTTCTGTCAATCCCTTGCTGCTAGTTGGTAGTACATAGAAATGCTGATGATTTATGTGGGTTTATTTTATATCCTGAAACTTTGCTGTTTGAAAATTGTTTCAATTTGTTTATTCTCTAATGTTTTCTAAATATGCTATCATTTCATTTGCAAAGAGTGGTAGTTTTGTTTACTTATTGCCATTTTCCCCTTCAATATCTTTTTCTTGTTTTATTATGGTAGTTAGCATATCTAGTGCAATATTGAATAATAGTGATGATAATGAATATCCTTGCCTCACCCCTGATCTTATTGGGAAAGCTTCAAGTTTATCCCCATTACAGATAATGCTTGTTTTTTGTTAAAGATAGATACTACTTATCATTTTAAGAAAGACTACATTGATTCCTATGCTTTCTAGAGTTTTTAATAAAAATGGATGTTGTATTTTCTCAAAGGTTTTTCTTCATCTATTGAGATAACCATAAGATTTTTTTTATTATTGATATGGTCAATTATGTTAATGTTATCTCTAAAATGGAAATAGCCCTGCATTCCTGATGTAAATCCCGCTGTCATAATGTATGATCTTTGTGGTATATCACTGTAATTTCCTTGCTAGTATTTTATTTAAAATGTTTCCATCAATATTTATTATGGAAATTGGTTATTGGTATTTTTCTCTGTTTTTGCTTTCCCTGGTTTATGGATCACAACTATATTTGTTTCACAAAAGGAACTTGGTAGGACTCCTTTATCTTTTTTTTTCCCCCTAAATAGTTTATATAGTATTGGAATTAATTATTCCTTAAATATATGGTAGAATTCACTTGTAAATCTCTCTGGGCCAGGAGATTTTTTTTCTTAGGGAGACCATTGATGGCTTGTATGATGTATTTTTCTTGGATAGGGCTATTTATGTACTCTATTTCTTCTTCTGTTAATTCGGACTATTTATATTTTTGTAAATATTTATCCATTTACTTATATTGCAATTTTTACTGGCATAATATTGAGCAAAATAACTCCTCATAATTGCTTTCATTCCATCTTCATTGGTGGTGCATTCACCCTTTTCATTTTTGATACTGACAGTTTTATTTTCTTCTTCCAATTAACCAATGGTTTATCTATTTTGTTATGTGTTTTTTTTTCATAAAATCAGCTCCTAGTTTTATGTATTAATTCAATGGATTTTTTCCTTTTAATTTTATCAATCTCTCCTTTCATTTTCAGGATTTCTATTTTGTGTTTAACTGGGGATTTTAAATTTGTTCTTTTTCTACTTGTTTTTGTTGTGTGCCCAATTCATTGACCTGTTCTTTCTCTTTTTTATTGATTTATATTTTTAGAGACATAAATTTCCCCCTAAGTACTGCTTTGGTTATATCGCATAAATTCTTATATTTTGTTTCATTGTTGTCATTCTCTTTATTTTTGGATTTATTTAGTATTGTATCTTCCCCCAATTAAATCTAAAAACAATTTTCAACATTCATTTTTAAAACTTTGAGTTCCAAATTCTCTCTCTTCTTTTCTTCCCCCCTCTCCATTGAGACAAGAAGCAATTCAATATAGGTTATACATGTGTTGTGGTGCAAAACATTTCTACATTAGTCATGTTATGAACAAAAAAGACAAAAAATCAAGAAAAATAAAGTAAAAAACCATTTTGGTTCAATCTGTATTCAGGCACACTGGGGTGGATAGCATTTTTCATCATAAGTCCTTCAGAGTTGTCTTGGATCATTGTATTGCTGAGAATAGCCTAGTCATTCACAGCTGATCATCCAATATTGTTGTTACTTTGTACACAGTATATTTCACTTTGCATCAGCTCATGTAAGTATTTCTAGGTTTTTCTGAAATCTGCCTGCTCATCATTTATGATTGCACAATAGTATTCCATCACAATCACATACCCTAATTTGTTTAACCGTTACTTAATTGATGGGCATCCCCTCAATTTACAATTCTTTGCCACCAGAAAAGAACTGCTATAAATATTTTTGTACATATAAGCCCTTTCCCTTTTTTGTTTTTTAACTCTTTTTGTATGCAGACCTAGTAGTGGTATTGCTAGGTTAAAGAGTATGCATGGGTTTATATCCCTTTGGGCATAGTTCCAAATTGCTCTACAAAATGGTTGCATCAGTTAATAATTCCACCAACAATGCATTAATGTCTCATTTTCCCCACATCCCTCTGAAATTTGCCATCTTCCTCTTCTGTCCTATCAGACAATCTAATAGTTATGAGGTAATACCCCAGAACTGTTTTGATTTGCCTCTCTCCAATCAATAGTGAGTTAAAACATTTTTCTTCATATGGTTATAGATAGCTTTGGTTACTTCATCTGAAAACTGTTCATATCTTTATCATTTATCAATTGGGGAATGACTATTTTTTAAAATAAATTTCACTCAGTTTTCTATGTTTGAGAAATGAGAATTTTATCAGAGAAACCTGCTTCAATTTTTTTCACAATTACTATTGCTAAGTGTATTTTCCTCCATTCTATCCCCCCATTTGTGCTATTTCTCTTTCTTCTTATACCCTGTCCCTCTTCAAAAAATGTTTTACTTCTGATTACCTCCTCCCCCAATTTGGCCTCCCTTCTATCACACTCTTTCTTCTCCTATTCCCCTCCACTCCTACTTTGCTGCAGGGTAAGATAGATTTCTATACCCAATCGAGTGTGTATGTTCCCTCTTTGAGCCAATTCTGATGAGAGTAAGGCTCCCTCACTCCCCTACACCTACCCCATCTTCCCCTCCACTACGTAAGCTTCTTTCTTCTTTTATGTGAGATAATTTACCCCATTTCAACTCGCCCTTTCCCTTTCTCCCAGTACATTCAGTTATAATTTCTTCACATCCAACTCACACATGTGCCCTGTCTATAAATACTCCTTCCAATTTCCTTGTTAATGAGAAAGTTCTTATGAGTTACAAGTATCATCTTCTCATTTAGGAATGTAAACAGTTTAAGCTTATTAAATCCCTTATGATTTCCTTTTCTGGTTTTCTTTTTTATGCTTCTCTTGATTCTTTTATTTGAAAGTCAAATTTTCTATTCAGCTTTGGTCTTTTCATCAAGAATGCCTGAAAGTTCTCTCTTTCATTAAATGCCGATTTATCCCTGAAGGATTATACTTAGTTTTGCTGGGTAGGTGATTTTTGGTTGTCATCCCAGTTCCTTTGCCCTCAAGAATATCATATTCCAAGTGCTTTGGTACTTTTATGTAGAAGCTGCTAAATCATGTGTTATCCTGACCATTGCTCCATGGTACTTGAATTGTTCCTGGCTGCTTGCCATAGTTTCTCCTTGACCTGGGAGCTCTGGAATTTAGCTATAATATTCCTGGGATATTTAATTTTTATATCTCTTTCATAAGGTAAGCAGTGGATTCTTTCAATTTCTATTTTACCCATTGGTTCTAAAATATCAGGGCAGTTTTTTTTGATAATTTTTTGAAAGATGATGTCTTTTTCTATTTTGACTTTCAGGTTGTTTAGTAATTTAAAAATTATCTCTCCTGGATCTATTTTCTAGGTCAGTTTTTTTTTCCAATGAGATAGTTCACATTGTTTTCTATTTTTTCATTCTTTTGATTTTGTTTTGTTTCTTGATTTCTTATAAAGTCATTAGTTTCCATTTACTCAATTCTTATTTTTAAGCAATTATTTTCTTCAATGAGCTTTTGTACCTTTTTTTTTCCATTTGACTAATTCTACTTTTGAATGCATTCTTCTCCTTATTGGTTTTTTGTACCTCTTTTACCATTTGGCCTAATCAGTATTTGTGTGTGTGTATGTGTATGTGTATGTGTGTGTATGTGTGTGTGTGTGTGTCCTTTACCAAGCTGTTGACTCCTTTTTTCTATGATTTTCTTGTATCACTCTCATTTCTCTCTTCAATTTTCCCTCTACTTCTCTTGCTTTATTTCCAAAATCCTTTTGCAGCTCTTCCATGGCCTGAGACCAATTCATATTTTTCTTGAAGGCTTTGGATGAAGGAGTTTTTACTTTGTTATCTTCTTCTAAGGGCATGTTTTGATCTTCCTTGTCACCATAGTAACTTTATATGATCAGAAATTTTTTCTGTGTTTTGCTCATTTTCCCAGCCTATTTCTTGAATTTTAAGTCTTTATTAAAGTAGGGTTCTGCTTCTAGGTTGTAGAGAACACTCACCCAAGCTTCTGGGGTTTTGTGCAGCTATTACAGAGACCTTTAAGTTTTCAGTTTTTCCAAGGTGGTATGATCGAAGGAGGGTTGTGTTTATTACTTTCCTGGCCTGTGCTTTGGTCTGTGCATGACCACAAGTAGTCTTTTCTACCCTGGAGCTGTGACAAGGGCCACTGATCCACTGTGGCTGCAAGCTCTGGTGTGCTAATGCTCCTCCTCTCCCTGGGACCACCCAGGACTGAGACCTGGATCCAAGTATGGGCAAAGTAATAGATTCCTACCCCCATTATCATTATATATTATATAATATTTATATATTATATATTATATTATTATGCTTCTGGTCAGCTATTCAATCTCCTTACCATCTGTGGGCTGAGATCTCTGGAAGTAGCTGTTGTTGTTATCAACTCAGTGACTCCCAAGGCCTGGTACTGGTTTGCTAGGGCCTGGTTTCTGCTGGTGTAGTCTGAGCTGGACTCCCCTCCATTCTCACCAGGGTGGGATAGACCTTTCCTGATGACTTTTTCTTTTTCTTTTTTTTTAGTGGGGCTATGAGAGTTAAGTGACTTCTTCAAGGTCACACAGCTAGTGTCAATTGTCTCAGGCTGGAATTGAGCTCAGGTCCTCCTGAATCCAGGGCTGGTGCTTTATCCACTGCACCACCTAGCTACACCGCCCCCCCCCCCCCCCGGCTGACTTTCTAAGTTGTTTTTGGCTGGAAAATTACTTCACCCTGTCATTTTGTCTGTTCTGCTGCTCCAGGAATTGTCTAATGGCCTTATTTAAAGGTATTTTGAGGGGTTTGGGAGAGAGTTCAGGTGAGCCAATGCCTTTTTACTGCCATCCTGGCTCCACATCTCTTCCGTGAAATTATTGATTATTTCTATAAGTTGTTCTTTGACCCACCCATTCTTTAGAATTAGATTATTTAATTTCCAATAAGTATTTTTTTTCAGGGTAATGAGGGTTAAGTGACTTGCCCAGGGTCACACAGCTAGTAAGTGTCAAGTGTCCAAGGCTAGATTTGAACTCAGTTCCTCCTGAATCCAGGGCCAGTGCTTTATCCACTGTGCCAACTAGCTGTCCCCAATTAATTTTTTTTTGAGGCAATTGGGGTTAAGTGACTTGCCAAGGGTCACACAGCTAGTAAGTGTTAAGTGTCTGAGGCCAGATTTGAACTCAGGTACTCCTGACTCCAGGGCCGGTGCTCTATCCACTGTGTCACCTAGCTGCCCCTTAATTTTTAAAAAATAAAAATATTTTATGATTTCCAGTTACATGTAGAGATAGTTTACAGCATTTGTTTATATAAGATTTCCAATTTCCAATTTTTCTCCCTCCCTCCCCTCCCTCCTCCTATACATATACATATACATATATATATATATATATGTATATGCAGGTATGTATATATCTACACATACATATACATAACAACATTAAACATTTCTGCATCAGTCATGCTATAAGAGAAGAATCACAGAAATAAGGAAAAACCTCAAAATAGAAAAAATAACAGCACCAAAACAAAAGAAATAGTATGGTTCAATCAGCATCCATATTCCACAATTCCTTTTTTTTTTCTGGATTTGGAGACCCTTTTCCATCATGAGTCCCCTGGAACTTTCTTGTACCATTGTATTGGTGAGAAGAATCTAGTCTATCACAGTTGATCAACACATAATGTTGATGATACTATGTATAATGTTCTTCTGGTTCTGCTCATCTCACTCATCATCAGCAAGTCCTTCCAGGTTTCTCTGAACTCCTCCTGCTCATCACTTCTTACAGCACAATAGAATTCCATTACATTCATATACCACAACTTGTTCAGCCATTCCCCAACTGATGAGCAACCCCTCAATTTCCAATTCCTTGCTGCCACAAAAAGAGCAGCTATAAATTTTTTGTTTGTTTTTTTGTGGGGCAATGAGGGTTAAGTGACTTGCCCAGGGTCACACAGCTAGTAAGTGTCAAGTGTCTGAGGCCGGCTTTGAACTCAGGTCCTCCTGAATCCAGGGCCGGTGCTTTATGCACTGTGCCACCTAGCTGCCCCTATAAATATTTTTGAACATGTGTGTTCTTTTCTCTTTTCTATGATCTCTTTGGGGAAAAGACCCAAAAATGGAATTGCTGGGTCAAAGGGTAGGTACAGCTTTATAGCACTTTGGGCATAATTCCAAATTGCTCTCCAGAATGGTTGGATCAGTTCACAGTTCACCAACAATGCATTAGTGTTCCAATTTTTCCACAGCTTCTCCAACATGTATTATTTTCCTTTTTTGTTATTTTAGCCAAGCTGATAGGTGTCAGGTGGCATATCAGAGTTGTTTAAATTTGCATCTCTCTAATAAATAGTGATTTAGAGCATTTTTTCATATGGGAATAGATAGCTTTGATTTTTTCATCAGAAAACTGCCTATTCATATCCTTTGACCATTTCTCAATTGGGGAATGACATGGATCCTTATAAATTTGATTTAGTTCCCTATATATTCTAAAAATGAGGTCTTTATCAGAAATACTGGCCATAAAAATTCTTTCCCAGCTTTCTGCATCCCTTCTAATTTTGGATGCATTGTTTCTGTTTGTTCAAAACCTTTTTAATTTAATGTAATCAAAATCATCCATTTTGCATTTCATAATATTCTCTATCTCTTCTTTGGTCAAAAACTGTTCTCCTTTCCAAAGATCTGAAAAGTAAACTATTCCTTCCTCTCCTCATTTACCTATGTTATCACCTCTTATGTCTAAATCATGTACCCATTTTGACTTTATTGTAGTATAAGGTGTAAGATGTTGGTCTATCCCTAATTTCTGCCACACTATCTTCCAGTTTTCCCAGCAGTTTTTGTCAAATACTGAGTTCATATCCCAGAAGCTAGAGCCTTTGGGTTTATCAAATACTTTATTACTAATGTCATCCCAATTAATTTTTAATGTGTACTTCCATGGCCCTTTATTGAATGCAATTTTTATTGCAATATAGTCTGAAGGGAGTGCAGTTAATATTTCTGCTCTACTGCATTTGGTTGTGAGGTTTTTATGCCTTGATAAACATCAATTTTTGTGAAGGTGCCATGTATAACTAAGAAAAAGGCAAAATACTTTCTATTCCCATTGAATTTTCTCCAAAGGTCTGGGATATCAAACTTTTAAAAGAATATATTAATTTCTTTCTTATTTATTTTGTGATTAGATTTATCTACCTCTGAGAGGGTAAAGTTTAGATCCTCCACTATTATTCCTTTACTGTCTATTTTCTCCTCAATTCATTTAACTTTTCCTTTAAGATTTTATATGATATTCCATTTGGTATAGATGTGTGTGTGTGTGTGTGTGTGTGTGTGTGTGTGTGTGTGTGTGTGTTTAGTATTACTATTATTTCATCGTCTGTGGTGTCTTTTAGCAAAAAGTAGTTTCCAAGCTTGCACCTTTTAATTTGGTCTAATTTTGGTTTTGCTTTGTCTGAGATGATGATTGCTACCTCTTCTTTTTAAAAACTTATTTTAGCTGAAGCATAATAGATTCTGTTCCGGTGTCTTATTTTAAATCTGTGCATCTCTTGGTTTCAAGTGTATTTCTTGTAAACAACATATTGTTGGATTCTGCTTTCAAATCCACTCTTCTATCTACTCCCATTTGTTGGGGGAGTTCATCCCTTTCACATTTACAATTGTGATTACTAACTGGATTTCCCTCCATCCCATTTTCTTCTGTTTATTCATCTTTCTCTTTGTATCCTGTCCCTCCCCAAAATCTGTTTTTCTTCTGACAATTGACATATTTTATCTGCTCTCTTTTTTCTCACCTCTTGCCTTTTTCTCTTATCTTCTTTCTCTCCAAGTTCTCTGTTGGGTAAGCTAGATTTCTATTACCCATTAAGTATGTGTATATACATACTTACACATATATAAATACATACACACACATATATACATACATACATGTCTGTGTATATTCCTTCTTTTAAATGATTTTGATGTGAGTGAGGTTCAAGTGTTGTCTGTACCCCCCCATTTCCCCTCCATTGTAAAATCTCATCCTTGTGTGCATCTTTTAAGTGAGATGATTTCTGCCATTCTTACTCTCCCTTCCTTCTCCCAGTACAACTCTTTTTCTCACCTATCCATTTTTTTTATCATCCCAACATAGGTGATTCACTCCCACATCCTCTTTCTATACAAACTCCTTAAAGCTCCAATAATGATAAAATCCTTAGGAATTGTAATGTAGAAAGGCAAATGATTTAATCTTATCAAATCCCTTATTATTTCTCTTTTATGTTTACATTTTTATCCTTCACTTGACTCATATTTGAAATACAAATTTCTATTCAGCTCTGGTCTTTTATTCAGAAATGCTTGAAAGTCCTCTGTATTGTTATTATTATTATTGTTATTTTTAGTGAGGCAATTGGGGTAAGTAACTTGCCCAAGGTCACACACCTAGTAAGTGTTAAGTGTCTGAGGCTGTATTTGAACTCAGGTACTCCTGACTCCAGGGCCGGTGCTCTATCCACTGCACCACCTAGTTGCCCCTCTATATTATTTAATAAGCATTTTTTTCCTTTGAAGGATTATTCTCAGTTTTGCTTGGTAGGGGATTTTTGGTTGTATTTCCAATTCTTTTGCCTTCTTTTCTTTTCTTTATTTATTTACTTGCTCATTTATTCATTTATTTATTTATTGCAATAAACATTTATTTTATTTTTTTCAGTTACATGTAAGGGTAGTTTTCAACATTCATTTTCCTAAGATTTAGAGTTCCAAATTATTCTCCCTCCCTCCCTTCCCCCCCCTCCATAAGACATCAACCTATCTGATATAGGTTATATATGTTCAATCCACAAGTGCTCTTTTTATCAGTTCTTTATATGGGAGTGGATAGTGTGCTTCATCATTAGTCCCTTGGGATTATCTTGGATCATTGTATTGTTGAGGGTAGTTAAGTCATTCACAATTGCTCATTGAACAATACTGCTGTCACTATGCATAATGTCCTCCCAGTTCTGCTCACTTCACTATACATCAGTTCATACGAGTCTTTCTAGGTTTTTCTGGAATCATCCTGTTTGTCAGTTCCTATGGCAAAATACCATTCCACTACAATCATATAACACAGCTTTTTCCATCATTTCTCAATTGATGGACATTCCCTTGATTCTTAATTCTTAGCCTCCACCAAGAGTTGCTTTAAATATTTTTTGTACAATTTCCCCCTTTTCTCTTTTTTATGATAACTATTGTTAACTGTTTCCCTCTATCATATTCCCTTCCCCATGATATTTAGCCTATTATCTATCTTCTTTCACCCTGTCCTTCTTCAAAAGGGATTTGCTTCTGTCTGTCCTCTCCCCCAATCTGCCCTCCCTTCTTTTGCCCCTCTCTCTTTATCCTCTTCCTCTCCTATTTTCCTGCAGGGTTAATTAGAGTACTCCACCCATTTGGGTGTGTATGTTATTCCCTCCTTGAGCCAGTTCTGATGAGTGTTAGACTCATTTACTGCCCAGATTAAATAGATTACTCTACCCAATTGTGTGTGTGTGTGTGTGTGTGTTAATCCCTCCTTGAGGCAACTCTGATGAGATTAAGGTCTTTGAGCCTTTTCTGATGAATGTAAAGTTCATTTACTGTCCTGGTCCTCCCCCAACTCTTCCCCTACTCCATAAACCCTTTCCTTTTTCTTTCATGTGGGATTTCATACCATGCTACCTCTGCCCTTCCCCCTTCCCCAGTGCATTCCCCTTAACCCTCAATTTAACCCTAAAAAATGTCATCATGGGGCAGCTAGGTGATATAGTGGACAAAGCATCCACCCTGGACCCAGGGGGATCTCAGCTAAAACCTGGCCTTAGACACAAGACAGTTACCCACTGTACAACCCCAGGTATGACCCCCAACTCTAATTTGTTATGGTTCTCTAGGGTCTTGTATTTGAAAGTCAAATTTGCCATTCAGTTCAGGTTTTTTCATCATGAATACCTATAAGTCCTCTTTTTCATTGAAGTCCAATTTTTTCCTCTGAAATATTATGCTCAGTTTTGCTGTATATGTGATTTTTGGTTGTAATCCCAATTCTTTGCCCTCTGGAATATCATATTCCATGCCTTCTGGTCCTTTAATGTAGAAGCTGTTAGATCTTGTGCTGTTCTGACTGGGGCTCCACAGTACTTGAATTCTTTTTTTTTTTTTTGTCAGCATGTAATATTTTCTCCTTTACCTGGGAGCTCTAGAATTTGGTACATTCTTTTGCCTTCTGCTCCTTTAATATGTTAGCTGCAACATCTTGTATGATTATGACTGTTGCTCCACAGTATTTAAATTGTTTCTTTCTGACAATGTGAAGTATTTTCTTTTTGACCTTGGAGTTATAGAATTTTACTATAATATTCCTGGAAATTTTCATTTTGGAATCTCTCTCAGGCAGTGATCAGTGGATTCTTTCAATTTCTATTTTGCCCTTTGGTCTAGCATATCTAGGCAGTTTTCTTTAATAATTTATTAAAATTTTATTGGTAGGCTTTCTTTGATCATGTATTTTAGCTAGTCCAAAAATTCTGAAAATATTTCTCCTCACTAGTTTTCAAATGAGTTATTTCACATTTTCTTCTATTTTTCTTTTTTTAAACTTTGTTTTATGTTTTCTTAAAATCCCATGAAGTCATTAGCTTCCAATTGCCTAATTATAATTTTTAAGGATTTTTTTTTTTTTTTTGCGAACTTGAGTACCTCTTTTTCTATTTGGCTAATTCTGCTTTTTAAGGTTTTATTTTCTTCAGTCTTTGTGGGGGGGGGGGCGGTGGGGTGCATATGCATGTGCACAACTCTTTTACCAAGGAGTTGTCTTTCATATTTTTTTCCTTTGCCTTCATTTATTTACCTAATTTTTTCCTCTGTCACTTTTATTTGATTTTGAAAATAATTTTTAGCTTTTCCTGGAATTCTTGTTGGGATCGTATCCAATTTACATTTTTCTTTTTAATTCTACTTGCAGGTGTTTTGACTTCATTGTCTTTTTCTGAATGTATGGCTTGCTTTTCTCTGTCACAATAAAACTTTTAATGATCACGTTCTGTATTTATTGTCTGCTACTTTTATGTGCTATTTCTTGATTTTAAATTTTATCTTAAAATTAGGCTCCATTACTGGCATGTGGTGGGGGCAGAGACACTGTCTCAAACTTTAAGGTTTTTTTACACTGTTAGTTCTGAGAGTTTGGCATTTTTTTTGTACTTTCAAGTTGATATGATCTAGGGAGAGTTGTAGTCACTACTCTCCTGAGATGTACTCTGTTCATTGCTCAAGAAGGGCCCCTTATCCTTTGGGATTATGATTGATGCTGCTCCTCAGGGTCCTTGCTCACTTGGGATCAGAAGTGATAATATGCCTTAGAATTCCTTATCCCTAGTGACCTACAGCTTTACTGATCCATAGTTCTTCCCCTTTCTTTTGACCAAAAGTACTTCTTTCTGCCCTTGAACTATGATCCAGAAGTGAGTATAGCCAATGCAGTTGCCAAACAGCAACTATTCCTGATTCCAGTGCTTGCCCAGGGGTCCCCTATAATTTTTTTCTGACTTGGTCCCCTTACTACCTCTGACTTGAGAGCCCCCCAGACTTCTTCAGCTTCTGTTGCCACCACCTGGACCCAAGAATGGTGTTTTATTCACATATCTTCTTATCCAGCCTCCACCCCCAAATCACAGATCTCCATTTCCAACTTCTTAAGTTATATTGGGTTGTAAAAATGTGTCACCTTGACCTTTTGTTGGCTCTGCTCCTTCAGAATTGGATTTGTGGAGTTATTTTAAAGTTGTTTGAGGGCAATGTTGGGAGAACCCAGCTGACTGCTTTCTCTATTCTGCCATATTGGCTCCACACCAGAGGTTCTGAGAGACTTTTTTATTAAGCATTTATAATGTGTGGAAGAAAATAAATAGCCATTCCATAAGGGGTTATTATAGGAAAATACCCTTCTACTTTCTCCTTTGAAGTGACCCCAGATATAAACAAAATCTAAGCTTTTAGTAATATTCCTCCAAGAAACTAGTGTAGAAATATAAACATGTGCTAGGGACTATTAAAGATGTATGACCCTTCCTTTAGGGGGTCACATTCTCCCAGGATTCCCTTCCTGACTCTGGAGTGAAGAAAGACACCTTTGTAGAGAGGGAAAGGGAAGGTACAGTGCCCTTTCTCTCTCTAGTGATTCTAATTGTTAAATTACTAAGAGAGAGAAGATGTAGAGACAATAAAAATAATGAACATTACTGCTAGATCAGGCCATAGGGGTTATTTAATTTAATGTTGTTCATTTTATAAATGAGGAAATTGAAATATTGAGAGTTTGAGTTGCTTGTTCCATGTCATAGAGTAAGTAGAATGTGAATCTAAGTCCCCTAGTACCCTGACAAAGAAAAGGAGGAAGAGAAAAAAGAAGAGGAAATGGATATGGAAGAAATCTATCATGTGGAAGATCTAAAAATAATTTATACTTGCATCTGAAATGATAAGGATCATGTGATACTCATCTTCCCAATATAATAAGGATTCTCTTAGAGAAAGGAAGACTAAATGTATGAGACCTCCAAGTGCCTGAAATACTTGGAGGAAAGAGAATTGGATTTAACACCCACAGAATTTAACACAGATGTCACAGGAGTCTAGAGGATAAAATGACTGATCAGAAATAAGTGCTATTTATGACCTAGCACATAGTATAGCAGTTCTCATTGAGATGGGATGTGGGGAAAGGACAAATTCCCTGGAATCACAGTGGGTAGCCTACAATGTTGAGAACTCACTTGTGTATAACTGAGAACTCACTATAAATGACACCTGGGGGAAAAAGTACTCTGATTCCCCTGTTGGTCCCCTCTAAGGTCAGCAGTATAGACAGGTTTTGCAGAGGATGAGAGTCACTCAGAGTTGCTGCTTCCAGGGAACAGAATTTACAAGAGTACAGTGTCATTAAAAAGATTATAGGGAGAGAAGTGTAAAGGATGTTCTCTCTACCCGGGCCTCTTCCATCAGCATCATTTTCCAGAAGTCATGGGAGAGACCAGCAATGTAGAAGTGGATTATGTAACAATTAGTCCATTTTGTGGTAGGCTGTGTGTTTATAAAGTGGAGCAGAATGGATGGCAAAGACAATAAAAATAATGATTTTACACTAGTAGTAATGAGGGAGTAGAGAAAGGCCTATAATGGGCTTTTTCTTGCTTCCCCAACAATGATGAATCCTAAGAATGTTTATAGATGAAGGCTTTGGGATGGTGAGAACTGTGAGTTCCCAGTTATTATAGCTATTGGTCCTTTTCTTTCTTGTTGTGGGGGGGCAGAGAGTGGCACAGCACAATTCTTAATCAAAATGGTCTCTAATAACCACAGCAACAACAATGTTATCTTTAAACAGAGATTTGAAGTTTAAAAACCACTTTCTTCACACCATCTTTGTGAGGTGGGTATTGTTATCCCCATGTTACATAGGAAGAAACTGGGTCTCTGAGAGTTTAAGTGACTTGCCCTTGGTCACACAATTAGTAAGTGTCAAAAGCAGGATTTAAACCCAGGTGTTTTGAGGCAGCATGATAAAGGGTAGAGCACTAGGCTTCCAGTGAAGAAGACTTAGGTTCAAATGTTGTCATAGACACTAAGAGTGTGACCCTAGGCAAGAAAGGAAGGAAATAAACATTTTTGAAGGGCCTACTATGTGCCAGACACTGTGTTAAGAAATTTAAACATATTATCCCATTTGATCCTCACAGCAACCCTGGGATATAGGTTCTATTATTATCCCCCTTTTACAATTGAGGAAATTGAGAAAGACATAGGTTAAGTGACTTGCTTAGGAACATACAACTAATAAGTATCTGAGGTCAGATTTGAATCCAGATTTTCCTATTTCCAGGTCTTATCTATCTAGTTCCCTATTTATCTATCTATCTAATCCATCACCTAGCTGCCTCAAGTCACCTAACATTTCTTGGCCTCAGTATCCTCACATGTAAAATGAAGGGGTTAGATTGGATAATGTTTAAGATCCTGTCTAACCCTAAATCTATGATCCCATAATTCCAAGTACAATCTTTTCCTTCTTCACTCCTTATACTTTCTGGATCTCTCCAGTGACACAGATTCCCTGGCTGCCCTTCCTAGTACTTCTTCATTCTCCCCCCCCCCCCCCCTCCCCACTGCCCCAGTTCATTGGTGGTTAGAAAGGAGGTGTTTAAATACTTTTCACTACACATTGTTGCTTCCAAACTCACCCTCTACCTCTTTTAATGAGAAACCTCTCCTCTCTTGAGGTTCGCTATCTTTTACTCCTAGCTACCATCCTATATCTCTCCTTCCTAAACTCCTTTCTAAACTCTATAAATGCTTATGACTGTCTATGTTCTGATGCATTCATAACACAGCTTAGTACCCTACCCTAAGCTGATGAACCCTGAAGGACAGATGGCATTTCCTACTTCTGCTATTCTCATTATAACAAGAATGCAGTGGGGGATGGGTAGGGACAAAGGCACCGGATTCAGAGTCAGAAGAATGGGGGTTGAATGACCACCTTACTACTTGTGTGACCTTGGAGCAGGAACTGCACCAATGAATTGAATGATGTCTATCACTTTTCATCACTGGCCCTCAGTTTCCTCTTCTGTAAAATGAAGATGTTGGATTAGATAGATGACCTGTAAAGTCCCTTCTCACCCCAGATAGTATCGATCCTGTGAATGAAATTCTGACTGTTCCTTGAGGTATCTGGTAGCATCTTGGGGTGTTTTCCAGTCAATAGGGCTCGTGAAGAAGCATAGATAACATTTATATGGCTTTTACTCTGTGCCACAGCAGTTAAACACTTCACAATTGTTATCTCATCTGATCCTCACAACAGCCCTGGGAGATAGCTGCTATTTTCTCCCTGTTTTACAGATAGGAAAACTCAGGTTAAAAAGAAGTTAAATGACTTGCCTATGGTCACACAGCTAGAAAGTGTCTGGGGCTGTATTTGAACTTAGTTCTTTCTGACTCCAAGCCAGGTGCTCAACCCATTGCACCACCTTACTGCCTTACTGGGCTACAATTCTGCCTGGACTGACTAAGATGAATCTTCAGGGACCTTTTTTGAACAGTTCTTCCTCCTTCTCCTTATTGTATTCTGACCACAGCCCCTACCACCAAAACAGATTCTATTGCACTGGGAGAAAAGCGGCTTCCAGCATATTATCCCTGTGTTTATTTCCAATCAGCTTACAGGGCCCAGGGAAACCACGACAAGATATTCAGTATGTGCTCATTCTCTCCCCACCCCTCCCTGCCGCTTTCTGAGATACTTAGGAGCTGATTGAAATGTGATGCGTGGGCTCATGAAAGAAGACGAGAAAACATCCACTCAGACCTCAGCCTTTCTCATGGGTCACCACTGACAGATGAAGTCTCTCCTCCTCCGCCAGAATGTTCAAAGTGCTCCTGAGAGAGGAGCTAGGGCAGATCTCTTCCCAGGGGCTCAAGGTGCATCCTCCCCACCCCCACTGCAAGGGACCAGGGGTCAGAATGGAGGGCTCAGTACAAGCTCCCCCTTCAGCTTCCCCCAGGGATATAGCTCATTGCCTCAGCTTGGGGGAGGGTGATGGAGGAGGGTTCTTTTGCAAAGAACCCTGGGCTACTATTATATAAGGAGCTTCACTATTCAAACATGTGGTCCTTTTGATACTTGCAATGTCTCTTCTCTCCTTCCAGCTTTGGACCTTGAGCACATTCCCAGGTTCAATTCCCATTTGAAGGGCAGTTAATTGGTGAACTGTGAATCTCTCTTAAAATCCTCTGTTTCCTTAAAATCTTAGTTCAGGTTATGTCTTCTATATAGATTCTTTCCTGATCCCCATTCTCATCTGCTCAGTGTCCTTTCCCCCAAATTTATATTACTTCTGTTTTGTATATGGTTATGTATGTGTGAATTATATGTTGTATTACCCACATAGGTTCTTCATGTTCACATGGGTCTTCCTACATGTGACTCCCAGGAAGGTATGAATAGATATCTCTGAAATCTCTTCCACCCTCCCTTCTCCAAGTAAAATTTTTATTTCTGCCAGAAGGGAAGGCAGGATATTGGGGTCATACCCTTGCCACAGCCTAATCTCCTCAGAGAAAAGGTATTGGGATACATACATACATACATACATACATAAGTATGTATACATGTAAGTATATCTACATATATTCTCAACTATACACATACACTTCTCAACTATGTATGAATGTATACATATATCTCTATCTCCCTCAAACAGTGTTAGTCTAAGACAAATAATTTCCAGAATTGATCTGAGCTCTTGATTGCTATCTCTACATGAGGAAAGAGTCGTCCAAGCTATCTATCTGTTGCTCTATCTATCTATCTATCTATCTATCTATCTATCATCTCTATCATCTACCTATCTACACTCATATATATGTACTTATATGTATGCATATATACACATATACGTACACATGTATCACCAAGACTTGACTCTCTTCCCCCCAAATGCCAATCCCACAACCCAACATATATAGCAAATAGCAAATAAACCTATTTATCCAAGTTGATGGTAAAACAGAAATCAGAGATGATATAGATAAGAGAAGAAATAACAGACAATACATAGAGTGAATGAGTTCTCCTACTGAATTCAAATTATCTCAACTCATCCAAGAGAGAGTCCCAGATCTTTCCTAAGAGTGATTCCCAAAGTCTCTAGTATATTAAGTTGGGAACAAAGGCATGATCAAGGTCACAGATCCTCCACATGTCAGCTTCTTCCAAGAGTCTTTCTCTTGAGCTCTTTCTCAGAGACTTAAAAAGAGTCTGGAACTATGTCTTCTCTTGAAGATGGGAGCCAGAAAACCAGGATCTTTCTGACCCTCCCACAGATGTGGGACATTGAGAGCTCTGCTTCTACCAATGAGGAAATCCTTATGCAAATTGGCTTTGACTTGAAGATTACACTTATTTATGTATGTTTTATCTCTCCTAATTAAATGGAAACTCCCTGAGAGCAAAAATTCTTTCATTTTTTTCGCCCTTTTGTCTTCATGGCTTACATCAGGGCTTAGCCCACCCTACTGGAGATGATTAAGAAAGGGTTACTAATAATAGCCAGCTTGGTATTGTACTTTAAGGTTTGCAAAGCACTTTATGTAGATTATCACTTTGTATCCTCACAAAACCCTGTGAGGTAGGTGTTATTATTATCATCTTTCCCATTTTATATATTTGAAAAGTGAGGCTAAGAAAAGTTAAGTGGCTTGACCAGAGTCCCACAAAAGAAGTATCAGGATTTGAAGTTGGTTCTTCCTGAATCTAAGATCAACATTCTATTCACTGCATGACCTAGTTTGTGGATTGATCTATTTATCTGTATCTGTCTATGGACTCCCATCAATTATTTGCAGTTTCTGCATTTTGGGGAGTGTATGTGTGCGTGTGCGTGTGTGTGTGTGTGCGTGTGTGTGTGTGTGTGTGTGTGTGCGTGTGTGTGTGTGCGCGCTACTGCCTTGAATGCTCATATAGGATATAAGACCCTTTTATTTATATTTCTAGAAAAGGAAAACACTAGGTATACCTATATTAAATTTTCCTAGAGTAAACTCCAGGTATGGAAAAAGAGAGAAATGATTGTCATTGGCTTGGATATCATGCTTCAAGATCAGACCCAGTCTCTGTGAGCCCACATGACTTTGGGAAGCCCTGAACTATGGGTTATACCCAATTCCCCCAATTTTTAGTCTCTCTCACACTTTTATTGGATTTTATTTCCTATTTACTTAGCTGTGTCCATATTTGTTTCCCCAGTAGAATATAAACTCCTTGAAGGCAGGAATTTTTTTCCTTTTGGTATTTATATTTTTAGCATCTAATTACTATGTTCAGAATTTGGTCCACAGTAAATACTTAACAAACATCTCTTGAATGAATTAATGAATATCTCTGCCTGAGACCCCAAGGGCCTAGAGTGAGTATGGAAATGGTAAGGTTGGGAAAGGCAGAGATGATTAGAGGATTCCTTTTGCTTTTGATTAACTTAATACTTGAAAAAAGGAAATATAGGAGGATAAGTCAATATAATAAGATGGATGAGACTGTTCTCTAACTGTTTGAAGAATCAAGCAAAGAGAAACTGGTCTTAACAACCAGCAAGATTGAGGATAGATGCTGAGAACAATCTGATTCTTAATGTCTGTGAGATAATTGGTATAGTAATCCTTCCCCACCCTACTATCTGACAAACCCTGCCCCCACCACCAATATCTGACCAAGTCTTCAATATCATTAACTTAAAGAGAAGGTACAATGTAGAAGAGAGATCCAAGACCTTAAGTCAGGAAAACTAGATTCAGTCCCTGACCCTAAAATCTGGGTGGTGTTGGGCAAATTATTTAACTTCTTTTAGCCTCAGTTCCCTAACCTATAAAATAGAACTATTACCCACCTTACATGTATAGCTTTTTCCTAGGACCACAGTCTTGATAACATGGCCTTTCCCATATTGTTGAACCCTTAAAAAAAACAACTCAGTATTTTTCAATTAACAAGCATTTATTTTCTCTTTCCTCCCATGCCCCCAATTGGAGAAAAAAGAACAACAACAACAAAAAAAAGACTTGTAATGTACGTGCAAATTAAGCAAAACAAATTCTTGAATAATCCACGTCTAAAAATGAATGTCTCCTGCCTGTTGAGTCCATTGCTTCTGTGTCAGAAGGTGGGAAGCATCCTTCATCATCTGTGTTCTGAAATAATGTTTGATCATTGCGTTGATGAGAGTTCTTAAGTCTTTCAAAATTTTCATTTGTACAGTGTCATTGTGGTTATATAAATTTCTCTCCTGGTTCTACTCACTTCATTCTGCATTAGTTCATACAAGTCTTCCCAGGTCTCTCTGAAAAAAGGTCAATTAACATTTATTAAGTACCTGATATTGACCAGACATTGTGGTAAGCCATTTCTTTCTTCATTTTTTTCTTGTGAAATCATCTCTTTCTTCCTTTCTTGTAGCACAGTAGCATTCCATTGCCTGCATATAACAATTTGTTCAACCATTTCTCAATAATGGGTACCCCCTTAGTTTCCAGTTCTTTGCCACCATGCACACACACACAAAAAGAGCTGCTATATCTATTTTGGTATATATCTGTCTCTTCTTTCTTTGTTCTCTTTGGGTTATAGGCCTAGTTGCCCTAGATTTTTGTTTGAGATACTGACAGCAATATACTCTCAGAATCATTGTCTGAAGGAAATGTTACAGGTGGGAGCATCTGTAAGGAGACTTACTATCTATCAGTCAATAGCTATAGAGATATAGACATATCACAGTTCCCCAATCAGGGACTCCTCATATCTTACTAGGTTCAATATACTATTCTGGATCAACATCATTCCAAATTCACAACCCTAAGCACCTACCTGCTTCTTTGCCAGCCTGAGTCAGATGACATTTAATTAAAACAGAATTCAAGGTAAATAACAAGGAATTTAATCAGGTTGTAAACACTCCCCAATTAATCTAATTTTCTTCCTAGTATAGCAGGAAAGGGGCACAACAGTTCAAACTCATGGCTAAAGTGTCAGAGATCAGTGTTTGACATGACTCCTTGCTTCCTTCCCCTTTCCTTAGTGCAGCAGCTATTAAGCATTGTTGTTGTTCAGTCATTCCCAGTTCTTTGTGGCCCTATGAACTGACCATGTGGTTTTCCTGGCAAAGATCCCAGAGTGGTTTGCCATTTCCTTCACCAGTTCATTTTACAGATGAGGAAACTGAAGCAAATGGGGTGAAGTGATTTGCCCAGGGTCATACAGTCAGTAAATGTCTGAGAACAAATTTGAACTCAGGTCTTCTTGACTCTAGGCCTGGCTCTAGCCACCTACCTGCCCCTTTGCCAACTAGCTGCCATTGGAACTTCAGGGTATCTGAGCAAGGTCTATGTTTCCCAGAGCCTCTCTTCACATCCCTATTTCATCCACTGTCTCCATGAATTCTCCTGTCATTGTCTCTGCTAGTTTGGCTTTCCTAGCCTGCATCTTTTCCCTCAGAACATGCTAGAGATAAGCGCCAGTTTTGCTAACCTCCCTCAGGTCTTGGCTCCTCCTGTGCTCTTTGCTTATTGTCACCTGTGTCCCACCCACTCCTGGGAGATGCTCATGGCTTCTTTACAGCTGAGGCTTGAAGTGCTTTCAGCCAATCAGAATATGTGGTGGGTGGCTTTAGCATGTTCTGGGGCTGTTGAACCACCTTTTGTGAGATCTAGCCCAGAGAACCTCCTCTAAGAGAGCAACTCTTTTTTCAGCCTTAAGCATCATTCAATCATAGAATCTCTTGATGGACATACTCCTCAACATAAACTAAATATAGAGTCCAGTTTAGGGGCCTCAGATTCCTAGGTTCTAGAGGTTTCCCTCCAACCCTCTACCATCTACTACCAAACTTGAACTATTCATACTATCTCAGGCACTGCTCCTCTTAATCTTTAAGGTATTTATATTTGACTTTCTAAACTTGCCCTTCCAGTCTTCTCCCACCTTACTTCCCACCATGTAGATAACTCTTCAATCCAATGACACTGGCCTCCAAGGTAATGCACAAACAAGACACTTCATCTTTCAACTCTGGGTATTTTTTGTGGCCCTTCCCCATACTTAGATGTTCTTCTTCCTCATCTCTGCCTACTGAATCTCCTGGCTTCTTTTGCTGTTGTTCAATCATTTTTCAATTGTGTCTGACTCTTTGTGACCCCATTTGGGGTTTTCTTGGCAAAGGTACTGGAGTGTTTTGCCATTTCCTTCTCCAGCTCATTTTACAGATGAGAAAACTGAGGCAAACAGGGCAAAGTGACTTGCCCAGGGTCATATTTCTAGAAAGTAGCTAAGGCCAGATTCAGACTCAGGAAAATGAGTCTACTTGACTTCAGGCCTGTCATCCTATGTGTATTATTTAAATTATTGGGGGGGGGGTAACTGTTTCTAACTAAATTATTGGGTGGCCAGACTGGGTTTTCTAAAGTATTGCTAATTATATATTAATGGCTATTGCATCCAATTTTTGCATTAAGTATTTATTTCATTTTATTTTTTCTTAAATTTTATTTTCCCAAATTACATGTAGTTACAAATTTTGACATCAAATTTTTTTTAAAAACTTTGTGTTCCAAATTCTCTTCCTCCCTCCTTCCCCCCCACAAACTCAAGCAATTCAATATAAGCTATACATGAGCAGTCATGCAAAACATTTCTACAAGTGTTCATTATTAGAGTATGTTAAATATTAGTAAAGAATTGACTGCATGGCATTTAACACAAGCAGAAAACCTCCCAGCACCATATTGTCTCTCAGAGACCTTGTGGCCCCAAGCAGAGTTCAAAAGCCCTGCATTACCTACTCTGGCCTAAGAGGAGAGTGCTCACCAACCAGACAGCCTTCTGAGCTTATACTGAAAGCCAAGAATGGTGTTTGCCTCGGGGTCTGAGTATTTTTCTCTTCTGATAGAAGTGGCTTTTACACACTGATCAAAGCTAATTGGTTAGCATCATTCAATTCCATTGATTGATGTGACTTGAAGGTGGTCCATATTAAAATGATCTTTACAGAGATGACATCAGGATCTAATGGGAGACCAATCCACTGAGGGCAAAGTCAAAGTCCAGATAGATTCATCGTAATCCCTTCAGTTCACTGGCTAGTCAAAAATTCTATTCTTCATTTCTTTTGTACCACCTTGCACAGGATTAAAACTTGAAAGAGATTAGAACTTTTTCAAAAACTGGGCATTCTGAGGATAGGGGTAAAATGCTGAAATTTGAATCCCCAAGAAATTTGTTATTAGTAATTATTTTCTCACATATGCAAATAATGAACATGAACTTGGAGGGACTTTGGTCTGGAGCACATAGTCCCTGGGGTCATAAAGAGTCAAACATGACCGACTGACTGAATATAGTAATCTCACCCTTCTCATGCTGTTATCTCAGTTGACTTCCTTTAAGTTTAGCTGATCACAGAGGACACAAAGCTTGTTACCAGTCTCCCACTTCTAGCCCCTCACTCAGGTTAATCTATACAATTTCTTTAATTCCCTTGGGTTTGTCTTTCAATTTATTGTTCTAGATGGGATTCAGAGCCTTTTGCCAGAGATTGGAGGCATCTGATGCTTCCCCTTCCCAATTCACTCATAATAATTAAAAATAGTAAGTAATATATATGACCTTGGTCCTCATAGCATAAAATTGTAGGAAGTAAGAGTCTAAACTCAGAAATATCACTCACATGCAAAGGCAAAGAAGGTGGAATTTTTACATAGAGAGATATATTACCAAGGGAATAAATCACTTCCTTTCACTGGGCCTTCTTCATCTGTCAAAGGAGAGAAACAGACTAAATTGCTTCTAGTCTCTTCTAGTACTGCTGCTCTAAATTTTGTGTTCAAACATTTTGTATTATTATGGTCCCTCCACACTCTTCCAATCTATTATTTTAATTAATTGAGGGAAGATTGTGGTGTGCTGAAAATGTGACTTTTTGAATCATAAGACTTGAGTTATATTCTTATTCCTGATTACTACTAGCTAATGGAGTTTTTAGACAAATCACTTCACTTTCTCAGGTTCCCTTTCTCTTTCTATAAAACAAAAGGATTAAATTAGATGGATTTCAGAGTTTTAAGATGACCTTAGAAATCATCTGGTTTAATAGCCTCATTTTATAGGCAAGGAAACAGAGAACTAGAGGAAGGATATACCTTTTAAAAATATTTTATTTTTAGTTCTGAATTCTCTCCTTCCCTTTACCCCCTCCTATTAACAAGGCAAGAAATACAATACTCACTATATATATGAATGCATGCAAAACACATTTTCTCATTAGCCATATTCCCCAAAAAAGAAAGAAAGGGAAAGGGAAAGGGAAAGGGAAAGGGAAAGGGAAAGGGAAAGGGAAAGGGAAAGGGAAAGGGAAAGGGAAAGGGAAAGGGAAAGGGAAAGGGAAAGGGAAAGGGAAAGGGAAAGGGAAAGGGAAAGGAAAGGAAAAGAGTGGAGAGGAGAGGAGAGGAGAGGAGAGGAGAGGAGAGGAGAGGAGAGGAGAGGAGAGGAGAGGAGAGGAGAGGAGAGGAGAGGAGAGGAGAGGAGAGGAGAGAAGAGGAGAGGAGAGGAGAGGAGAGGAGAGGAGAGGAGAGGAGAGGAGAGGAGAGGAGAGGAGAGGAGAGGAGAGGAGAGGAGAGGAGAGGAGAGGAGAGGAGAGGATTTGAAGCAGGAGTAGTACATGAGGAACACATAAGGTCAGGAGAATGGACCTTTTGGGAGGGAAGAGCTATCATGATCAGGAGCCTAACCTGGCTGTCCAGCATTCTCATGTTCAGCCTAGGGACCAACATTTATTCTAATCACACATTCTGCACGTGTTTTCTGCTCTGAATTAGACACCACAAAAGGGCCTTTCATCTCACTCTGAATTTGATGCTGGCCTGGAAGCTTTGCTTGGCTCTAATTTGGCCTGCAAAAGGGGAGGGAAGCACAATGCCTGCTGGAAGCATCTTGGGACTTTTATTTATTTTTTCCTTTTCTGAGGACTCTGTCCAACCCTCCATCCACACCCCCACCTCCTCTTGTTTGCACCTACTGAGGGACAGGGAACATACCTAGTCTGGGCAAGACTGAAGCCTATTGGGGAGCCTGGCAAGGTTCCACCCTTAGAGCTGTGTACCTGGCAGCATCCCAGGAGTTCCTGGGAAATTAAATTCAGAGAATATAGGATGCCAGAGCTGGTAGGGGCTTCAGAGATCACCTGGTTCAATTGCTCCATTTTATAACTCATGTTCAGAGAGAAGTGGCTTGCCCAAGCTCTCTTAGGGCAGGGACTATTGGTACCTTTAAAAAAAATCCCTATCCCTTAGCACAGTGCCTAGCACACACCAAGCACTTAATTAATGCTTGTTAACTTGATGACACAGCAAGGAGAGAATACAGGACTCAGATTCAGGCCCTCTAATTCCCACTTCAGTGCTTATCACTTCAAAACCCATCTGAGTTTCAATTCAGTCCAAATTATTAACAGAGCACCTCCTGTATAGAGGCATTTACAAGCAGCTAGGTGACTCATAGATAGAGTGCTGGATTTGGCGTGAGGAAGACCCCAGTCAGTTCAAATTCTGCTTCACATACACATTAGCTATGTGACCTTGGGCAAGGCCCTTAATCTCTTTGAGGTTCAGTTTCTACATCTGTGAAATGGGGATAATATTTACAATGGATAGCTCACTTTATAAACATAATTTTTTGTTTCATATGACACAGTGCTTGACCTCAATGTGATCACAGTGTTTTGAAATGGTAAGACACACACATGAAATAAATAATGATGATTATTACTATGTTCAACAATTAAACAACTACTATTATTCATCTAATATGTTCAAAACACTGACAAAATAATAATAGAAGGAGAAGAAGAAGAAGAAGAATACTATTGAAATATCACTGATGCATTTCAAAGATGCGACATTTCATTTCTGTGCTGTTATACCTCATAGACTGATTTGGGTACGATGGAATAGCACAGAACAAATTGTGGATATAAAATTTGATCTATAGAACCTAAGCAGTGCATCTTCTTCCTAGAAATGTCTAGAAGAAAACTTGCAGTGTCTATTATTTTGGTGCTTGATCATTTTTCAGAGGCTTCAGATGTCTGTAAAATATCTGTCAATGAATATAAGTAGAATATATAATTTATTGTGTGGGCTATCTTTCTTCTGTCTGGCATGACCAGTGATTTAACACAGAAATCACCCATTTCAGAGAGCATTTACTGCTAAATGGTGGGGGAAATGTATAGGAAAGTTTTATTACCCACTCTTCTTCTTAAAGCTCTTCTAAATGCTCAAATTAAGTTAATTGTTTACTTTGGTTATTTGTCATTTTGTGGCTTATCCTTTGCTAATTCCATAGTTAAATGGCTTGTTGGTTAACTCATTCTCCACATCGTTCAGCTGGTATACATAAAGGATCAAGAACTGTAAACCATTTTTAACATTAGTCTGAGACAATTGTGATTAGAAAAGTAAATCTACTTCAACCACTGCAAAAAAAGTAGGGGAGAGTGTGTCATTTATTTCAGTGTATGATATTAAAGTATTGAAAAACCACTATTTTCTAGACATCACAGATATCCAAATATAAAATTCTTTTGAATTATCTGTTAATATAAATGGGCTCCTTCACCCACCCTCAGGTAATGACTACAGACTTGGAAGGGGTCTCTGCAGCTGTCTCCTTCAACCCATACACACACACACACACACACACACACACACACACACACAATTTCTAGTACAACATGCCTGGCAAGTATCTCTCTTCACTTTGTTTGAAAACTCCTCATATGGTACCCACTCTTTTCTAAGGCAGCCATTTCTGATAATGGATAGTTTAGTTGGTAGAAAGTTTTTCCTCAGCTCAAACCTAAATTTGCTTCTTTATAACATCTGTAGGTTCCTGGTTCTGTTCTCTGGTTTCTATACTACAGGGGAAAAATGATTGCTTTGTTCAGTCTGAATAGATCAAGTCTGACCCCTTGTACACTTGATGGCTATTGAAGGTTTTTTGTTTTTTTTTGGTTTTTGTTGTGGAGCAATGGGGCTTAAGTGACTTGCCCAGGGTCACACAGCTAGTAAGTGTCAAGTGTCTGAGGCCGGATTTGAACTCAGGTCCTCCTGAATCCAGGGCCGGTGCTTTATCCACTGCGCCACCTAGCTGCCCGCTATTGAAGTTCTTTAAGAGAGTTATCATGCTTTCCCAGGCCCTTCTATATCCTAGTTTAGACATCTCCAGTTCCTTCAAACAGTCATCCTTGCCCCTTGCAATCCTGGTTGTCCTCTGGATGCTCTCCAGTTTATCAATATAGTTTTTAAAATGTGGTTTCGGTCGGGGTGGGGGCAGCTAGGTGGCACAGTGGATAAAGCATTAGCCCTGGATTCAGGAAGACCTGAGTTCAAATCCAGCCTCAGACACTTGATACTTACTAGCTGTGTGACCCTGGGCAAGTCATTTAACCACCATTACCCCACAAAAAAATAAAATAAAATAAAATAAAATGTGGTTTCTGGAATTGAATGCAATGCTCCAGGGATGCTCTAACTTGAAGTTGACTATTCCTAGGCAGCTAGATGGTTTAGTAGATAAAGCACTGGACTTGGAATCAAGAGGACATTAGTTTAAATTCTGCCTCTGACATTTCCTTTCTCTGTGGTTGATCCTTAACCTCTCAGGGATTCAGTTTTCTCATCAGTAAGATAAGAGCTGATCCTTGGTCACCTCTAATTTCACTTCCAGTTGTAAACATATAATTCTATGGTTTCCTTAACTCTTGGAAATTATAGCTTTTATTAATGTAGCCTAAGTTTTGAAGCATATTTTTTGGCTGCTACATCATTGAGTTGACTCATGATGAGCTTTCAACCCACTGAAATTTTCAGACAAACTGCTATTTGTCTAGCCATGTCTCTACCATTTTGTACTTGCAAAGTTGGTTTCTTGAACAGATATGAAACATTACATTTAGTCCTATTAAATTATATCTTGCTAGGTTCAGTCTAATTTTCTGATCTGTCGAGGTCTTTTTGGGATTTCAACTTTGTCATTCAAAATGTTAGCTAACCCAAACTTTGAGTTGGTTACCTGTCAGTAAATAAGCATTTGCTTAAGCACCAAGCACTTTGTTGAATTGAATTGAATTAAATTGACTATCAAATTCAATGATCATATCCCTTTGTCTTCCCCAGGAGCTTTTCCCTTTCCTATTTATTCTATTTTTCTCTTTTGGCCTTGGCCATGAGGTGAAGCAACAAGGACAACCAGCCAAGTCCTGACCTGGTTCTGCCAGTCAATGACTCTTCAGAAGAGGGGGATCTCAAAGGCTTTAAAAAAGTACTGAATTTCAGGTTTTGTTTGGACTAAAGGGAGGAAGGGTTACTCTTAAATCTCCTCCAACTTTCTATGACTTATGATTTTTTCCTTACCGACTGTGCCAGTAGCGAGAGACCAAAGACAGTATGAATAATAGATTATTAATATGGAACTTTTCCAATAAGTGAGAACTGCCACCCAGTGAGACGCTGTGCATTATATAACTGGCAAATTAAAGTGGCATTGGAGTCAGGGTTGTTGCTGAGCATAAGACCAGAGGGAATATATTTCCCTGAATGATCCACACTTATAGCTGGTTTTACCCAAAGGTAAGGTAGACATCAACCAAAGTGGTAGGATTTTAGGACTCCCTGGAAAGCTCCTTGCCCCTATAAATTTCCCCTCCTACTCATAGTTAAACCCTAAAATCCCTTTGCCAGAGAGCAAAGTCCTCTACCTGGAAATGAGAAATTGGGTTTAAACTGCAAATGTTTCTTGGAGAGAATACATAGTGACTAAAGCTCACTCATACGAAGTGTTGATGGTTGATTTTCCATTCTTTTCTGGGAACAAGTCTGTTGACCTGGTTGAGGGAAAGAGCAAAGGGTAAATGAAGGTGGGAGAGTTGGTGCCATAGAATACATAAAGGTTCAGATAAAGGTTAGTATGGTGGCTTGGAAGACAAGTTTTCATTTTTCAGTTTTCTGGAGGCTCAGTCTATGTCTCCCTAGGATAATAGTGTCATGTGATTTCCTCTTTCTGTTAGGATCTCTCAGCTCCTAAGTTCTGGAACCCCATAGCCTCTAATAAAGGTATGCCTAACAGTAATAATAGCATGTACATATAAATATATGTATATATACGTGTAGGTATACATGTATGTTTATATGCATGTGGACATGTGTTTACACACATATACACATTAATACACATAAACATATATATGTTTTATGTATCTATAATATATATTATACAAACATATTACATAATACACCACATATTATAAACTGGGCCTTCCTGCAAGGAAAAGAAAAACTTCAAGAACAAAACTGACTCTGTATTGGGGCAGCTAGGTGGTGCAGTGGATAGAGCACTGGCCCTGGATTCAGGAGTACCTGAGTTCAAATCCGGCCTCAGACACTTAACACTTACTAGCTGTGTGACCCTGGGCAAGTCACTTAACCCCAATTGCCTCACTTAAAAAAACAAAACAAAACAAAACAAAACTGACTGGGTATCATTTAACTTGTCTATTTAGCTATAGTTCTCTAGTCTTCTCTTAGCCACTCTATTTTCTAACCCTGGTGTATTCATGTCTAGATACTTCATTTCCCCCAAAAGAAACTAATAGCTCTCATTCACTATCCTCAAGTTATTGATTAGCCTATTTGGGTACTCCGGAGTCAGTTCATTGGTCACTTTTTAAATCTTATACCGCATTTCAACCAATCAGGGAGCTTTTTGTGTGTTCTCTCATTTACACATAACCATTTTCTATATCACTTTCAGTATCCTTGACTAAGAAAAAGACAAAGAGATGCAAAAAGGTGAAGACTGCATTTCAATCCCCTCAAAAGCAGAATACAGAACCACTCAGAAAATATATAATCTTATCCATCATAATTATGTATGTCCCCCCACTCTTCTTCATTTCTTTAAATCACAGATTTAAGTTCAATTCATCCAAGAAGCCTTCTAAATCAACTTGATCTAATTTACAATCAACAACATAAATCTATTCTTTTTTTCTTTAATGCAGTGTATAATTATATTTGTCCATCTTATATGGTTGAGTTCCCACCAAATTAATCTTGAATGTTTATCTGAGACACTGTTTCTCTTGTTCTCCTTCTCTTCTCAGTACTCTCTCTCTCTCTCTCTCTCTCACACACACACACACACACACACAGAACGAGAATGAACTGGTTGCTTGAGAAACTACCAAGATAGTAGTTGGTAGTAGTAAGGATAACATAGTTATAGATGTTTTAAAAGGAGAAAGAACAACACTGGAAATCATTTAATCTGATTCTCTCCTTTGAGAGATGAAGAAATTATATCCCAGAGAGGAGGCATGATTTGACCAAGATCACACAATTCATTTGTGGTAGACTTGGGACTAGAATCCCTTTCTCTTAGCTTCAAACCAGTATTTGTTCCATTGCATTGTGTTGCCCCCTCAAATTTGATGTGGCAACTAAAGATGGGCAAATGCATGTGTGTGTGTCTACAGATGTTCTTGACTCCAAGTGAAGGACTCTTCCTACAACACTATGTGAACTTTAAATAGCTGGGGAAGCAGGTCATTCTACTTATGATTCCATACAAAAAGATTTTGCAGGGATAAGCAAGAGAAGTTTTGAGATTACTAAAGAGAAGGACCTTGTAAAAATCATTTAGAAGGTATTGAATTTGTGAAGGAGGTGAGAGGATGAATCTGGGGAAGAGAAATTCAAAGAATATCAAAAGAAACTGAAGATAATTTAAGGAAAACAATCTCTAGGTCCAGATTTTACTTCTACCTTCTATGAGAGAAGGTTGGAAAAGGAGTAAGAGGATCAAAGATGATCAAGAAAGAAGGATTTGGAGAGACTCGAGGAGATGGATCCAAAGATAAAGAAGCTGGTTAGAAATAGTAAACAGTGGAGCCAATATGGCAGAGGAAAGGCCTGAGCTCTCCCCAAGACTCCTCCAAATACTTACAAATAATCCCAAAAGACAACTCCTGGCATAGCAGAACCTGTAAAAGGACAGGGTGAAATAATTTTCCAGCCAAAGACAACTTAGAAGGTTTGCAGAAAAGGTCTGTTGCACCCAGGTGCTAGTTGAGCACAGTACAGCACAGGCTGCACCATCACAGACCCAGTCCCAGCATACCAGGAGCAGGCCTTGGAAGCCACTGAATCAGCAGCAGCAGCAACCACTTCTGGAACTTAGACCACAGAGAAAAGGAGTTGAACAATTGACCAGAAGGAGATTACAGGGCTCCTTTTGCTAGCACTGATGAAGGACTCTGTTGTTTTGTCCATGTTGGCTGGGGTCCAGGTCTTGGGTGGCAGTCCTAGGCCAGGGAAGAGATTAGCAAATCAGAGCTTGAGGACACAGTGGAATAGGGATGTTCCTCAGAGTTCCAGAGCAGAAAAGCAGGCTTGTGGTTACTTGTAGGCCAGAGCACAGGCCAGTAGAGTAGTAAACATACCTCTCCTTAAATCATACCAGCTTAGAAGAACTGAAAACTTAGTAACCCCTAGAAGTATCTCTGAAAATAGCTGCACAAAACCCCTGAAGCTTGGAAAAATGCACCCTCCACAGGTTCCCACTTTAACAAAGAGTTAAACTTCAAGAAATAGACTGGGAAAATGAGCAAACAGAAAAAAAAAGTCTGACCATGAAAAGTTTTATGGTGACAAGAGAGATTGAAATGCACCCTCAGAAGAAGATAAACAAAGTAAAAACTTCTACATTCAAAGCTTTCAAGAAAAATATGAATTGGTCTCAAGACATAGAAGTACTCAAAAAAGACTTTGAAAATAAATTAAGAGAGGTAGAAAAAATGGGAAGAGAAATGAGAATGATGCAAGAAAATTATGGGAAAAAGTCAACAGCTTTTGAAGAAAAAATTCTAAAGAAAATAACACCTTAAAAACAGAGCTCATAGGCCAAATGGTAAAAGAGGTAAAAAAAAAAAGCCAACAGGAAAATAATGTCTTGAAAATTCTAATTGGTCAAATTGAAAAGGAAGTACAAAAGCTCACTGAAGTAAATAACTCGAACTGTGAATGACTTAACTATTCTCTGTAATACAATGATCCAAGACAATCCCAAATGACTAATTCTGAAGTTGGACTATCCACATCCAAAGAAAAAATTGATATTGATTGGTCCCAAACTGAAGCATGTTATTTTTCACTTTCTTTCATTTTTTTAATTCAAGTTTTCTCATACAAAATTGATAATGTGGTAATGTTTTGCATAATTGCAAATCTATAAGATATCTAATTGCTTACTGCCTCAGGGACAGAAGAGAGATGGGTGGGAACAAGGGATGTAATTTGGAATTTAGAACTTTAAATAAAAATGTTTATTATTAAAAGAAAAAGACTCCTTAAAAATTAGGATTAAGGAAATGTAAGCTAATGGCTTTATGAGAAATCAAGAAAAATATAGGAGAACAAAAAGAATAAAAAAATAGAAGACAATGTGAAATAGCTCATTTGCAAAACAACTGGCCTGGAAATAAATCCAGGAAAGATAATTTGAAAATTATTTAACTACATGAAAGCTATGATCAAAAAAAGAACCTAGACATCATCTTCCAACAAATTGTCAGGGAAAATTGCCCTGATATTCTAGAACCAGAGGGTAAAATAGAAATTGAAAGAATTCACCTATCACCTCCTGAAAGAGATCCCATAATGAAAACTCCCAGGAATATTATAGCCAAATTACAGAGTTCTCATGTAAAGGAGAAAATTTTGCACACAACAAAAAAGAAACAATTCAAGTATTGTGGAGCCAGAGTCAAGATAACATAAGATTTAGCAGCTTGGATATTAAAGGATCAGAGGGCTGGAAAGTAAAGGAACTTGGATTGCAAGCAAGAATCAAGTATGCAGCAAACATGAGTATAATCCTTTGGTGGGGGGGAATGGGCATTCAGTGAAAGAGAGAACTTTCAGGCATTCTTGATGAAAAGTCCTGAGCTGGATAGAAAATTTGACTATCAAATACAAGACTCAAAAGAAGCATAAAAAGGCAAAGAGGAAAATGAAATCATAAGGAATATTAAAAGGTTAAGCTCTTTAAACTACTACATGGGAAGATGATATTTTGTAACTCATAAGAAATTTCTCATTTTTAGGGTAGCTGGATAGAGTATATTTAGACAGAGGGCACAGGTGTGAGTTAAATATTAAAGAATGATATATTTAAAAAAATAAAATGAAGGGGTGAGCGAGGAATGCTTTGGGAGAAAGGGAAAGAGAGAGGTGAAATGGGGTAAATTATCTCACATAAAAGAAGAAAAAAGCTTACATAGTGGAGGGCAAGATGGAGGAGGTGTAGGGGAGTGAGGGAACTTTACTCTCATCAGAATTGGCTCAAAGAGGGAATAACATACACACTCAATTGGGTATAGAAATCTATCTTACCCTGTAGAAAAGTAGGAGGGGAAGGGGATAAAGGGTGTGTGTGATAGAAGGGAGGGCATATTGGGAGAGGGGGAAATCAGAAACAAAACACTTTTGAAGAGGGACAAAGTGAAAGGAGATAGAGAATAGAACAGATCGTGTGGGGATGGAATAGGGTGGAGGGAAATACAGTTAGCAACAGTAACTGTGAAAAATTTTTGAAGCAAGTTTATCTGATAAAAGTCTCATTTCTCAATCATATAGAGAATGGAGTCAAATTCATTAAAATAAAAGCCATTCCCAAATTGATAAATGATCAAAAGATATGAACTTTTTTCAGATGAAATAATCAAAGCTATCTATAGCTATATGAAAAAAATGTTCTAACTTACTATTGATTAGAAAGATGCAAGTCAAAACAATTCTGGGGGCACTGCCTATTGGATTGGATAATAGGACAGCAGAGAAAAATGACAAATGTTGTAAGGGATGTGGAGAAAATGAGACATTAATGTACTGTTGGTGGAGTTGTAAACTGATTCAACCATTCTGTAGAGCAATTTGGAACTGTGGCCAAAGGGCTATAAAACCATGCATACTCTTTGATCTAGCAATACCACTACTAGGTCTGTATCCAAAATGAGATAAAAAATAAAAAGGAAAAGGACCTATATGTACAAAAAGATTTATAGCAGCTCTTTTCTGGTGGGAAACATTTGGAATTGAGGGGATGCCCACCAATTGGGGAATGGCTGAACAAATAGGGGTATGAGATTATGACGGAATGCTATTTTTTGTGTTATAAGAAATGATGTTTAGAAAAACCTGGAAAGACTTGCATGAGCTGGTGCAAAGTGAAATATACTATGTACAAACTAACAGCAATATTGTAAGATGATCAACCGTGAATGACTTGGCTATTCTCAGCAATACAACAGCTCTGAAGGACTTATGAGGAAAAATGCTATCCATCACGAGAGAAAGAACTGATGGTGTATGAATACATATTGAAGTATAATTTTTGGAGTTTCTTGTTGTCTGTTTCCTTTCACAATATGGAAATGTTTTGCCTGATTACATATGTATAATTTCTATTGATTTTCTTGCCTTCTTAAAGGGCAGGGGTGGGGAGGGAGGGAGGAAGAGAATTTGGAAGACAATTAAAAAAAAAGATGTTTCTTTTAATAATAAACATTTTTATTTATAGTTTTGAGTTCCAATTTTTATCCCTCCTTCCCTTCCTCCCTTCCCCCTTCTCAGAGGCAGTAAGCAATCAGAAATGGGTTATGTATGTGAAATTATGTAAAACATTACCATATTAGTCATTTTGTATAAGAAAAGTTGAATAAAAGAAAAAAAATGAAAGTGAAAAATAGTATGCTTCAGTCTGTTTTCCATCAATATCAGTTCTTTCTTTGGAGGTGGATAGTATGTTTCAACAATAGTCCTTTGGGATTGTCTTGGTTCATTATATTGTTGATAGTAGTTAAGTTATTCACAGTTCTTCATCAAATAATATTGCTGTCTCTGTGAACAACATTCTCTTTGTTCTGCTCACTTCACTATTCATCAGTTCATAGAAGTCTTTCTGAGCTTTTCTGAAATCATCTTGCTTGTCATTTCTTATACTACAATAATATTCCATCACTATCATATACCACAGCTTGTTTAGTCATTCCCCATTTGATGGGCATTCATTTGATTCCCAATTCTTAGCCACCTCAAAAGGTGCTATAAATATTTTCATACAAATACATCTTTTTCTCCTTTTGGGGAGTTGCCTTTGGGATATAAACATAGTAGTGATATTGCTGGAGCAAAGGGTATGCACAGTTCTATAGCCCTTTGAGCATATTTCCAAATTGCTCTCCAGAATGGTTGAATCTTTTCACAACTCCACCAACAGTGTATTAGCATCCCAGCTTTCCTCCAATATCTAATATTTTCTGGTTTTGTTATATTTGCCACTGTGATCGATGTGAGGTGATACCTCAGAGTGGTTTTAATTTTCATTTCTCTGATCACTAGTGATCTGAAGCATTTTTTCAAATTATTATGATATCTTTGATTTCTTTCTCTGAATACTGCCTGTTCCTATCCTTTGACTATTTATCAATTGGGGAATGACCTATATTTTCATAAATTTGACTCAGTTCTCAATATAATGGAGAAATGAGGCCTTTATCAGAGATATTTGTTTCAAATTTTCCACCTGGTTTTCTGCTTCCTTTGTAATCTTGATTACATTAGTATTGTATGATCTATTTTCCCTTTTGTTTTACTTTCTATATCTTATTTGGTCCTAAAGTCTTCCTCTTCCCATAAATCTGACAGATAAATGATTCCATACTCTCTTAATTTGCTTATGGTATCATCCTTTATGTGTAAATCATGTACCCATTTTGACCTTATTTTGGTATACAGTATGATATATTGGTCTATACCTAGTTTCTGTCATACTATTTTCCAGTTTTCCCAGCCATTTTTGTCAAATAATGAGTTGTTGTTCCAAAAGCTTTGATCTTTGGGTTTATCATATACTAGTTTACTATTGTCATTTACTATAGTGTAAAAATGAATGTTGAAATTGTTTTTTAAATGTAATTGGAGGAATTTAAAATTCTAAAAAACAAGAAAAAGTAAGTAAAAAAAAATTTAAAGGATAGAGACAGAACCTTTGATTTTAGGGAATAGGGAACTCCCAGGTCAGAAAAACCCTCTACCAATGCAGGTTGATAGTCTTAAAGAGTTGCCTAGAGCATTAAGAAGTTTGTGACTTGTCCAGGGTCATACAATTTATATGTGCCAGAGTCAGGATTTGAACCAATTCTTACTAGATTTGAGGTCAGCTAGCCCTGCTGCCTCTAAGCTATTTATATGTCAAATAAATCAATAAAGTTAATTGGAATGTAAACAAATTGGTGAAATAAAGTAGGTTGATTTGAAAAGAGAAAAGTAGTAGGTTTTGGCTCTAAATTTTCTATATTTACCAAGAAAAGGTAGTTTACTGTGGTTATCAAGGTAGTAGAAGCTATTAAGAAGTTATAAAGCCCTTAACAAGGTGCTAAGAAAATAAGGTATAAGCATACATAAGTATTTTTTAAAGACTAATAAACTGAATCAGTTTAGAAAAAAAAGAGGATCACAGTAGTGACTTACATTGACCATTAAATATCCATATTTGTCTACATTGTCCACTAAATGTCCATAATTAAGGAATAAGAACCTGTTTGGGACATATTTTGGCAGCTAAGTGGCACAGTGGATAGAGTACTCTGCATGAAATCAGGAAGACTCTTCTTCATGGGTTCAAATCTGGCCTCAGACACTAACTAACTGTGTTGCCCTGAGAAAGTCACTTAACTCTGTCTCAATTTACTCATCTGTCAAATGAGCTGGAGAAGGAAATGGGAAATCACTTCAGTATCCTTGCCAAGAAAACCCCAAATGGGGTCATAAAGAGTCAGATACAAGAAACAACTGAACAACGACAGGGGCACATAATGAAGATTAGGAGTGGTGAGGGTGAAGGGGGTAGAGTGAAGTCATATAATAGACATGTAAGATAGATCATAGATATATATAGCTAGCTGTAAGAGACCTCATGAATCACTGAGTCTAATCCCCTCATTTTATAGAGGAAGAAAATGAGGCTCAGAAATGTTAAGTGACTTATCCAAAGTTACATAAGTAATAAGTGTGTGAGGTAGGATGTGAACCCAGGTGCCCTGACTATAAGTTCAATACTCTAAGTAATAGATAGAAGGATAAACAGCTAGATGAGAAAAAAGAAAGAGAAAAAATAAAGATGGTTAGTGAGAAAGATGGAAAGATAGATAGATAGATAGATGATGGACAGATAGATAGATAGATGATAGATAGATAGATAGATAGATAGATAGATAGATAGATAGATAGATAGATAGAAATGCACTTACTGTGAGATCTGAGGGGTAAAGCTGAGGTCAAATTGCAGTGTTTCATTTCAAGGAAGACAAGGCAAGGAATAAAACTCAAACAGGTAGATTGATGTCATTGCTTCAAGTTCCAAGCCAGAAATATGATCAGAATATTTAGGGAAGAGTTAGGTACACAGAAGTTCAATATGCGTTGGGGAAGTACATTGGGCAACTGGAATCCATGTCACAAGGCACAAGCTAGGATTCTGGGTTCAAACCAGACACAAAAAATAGGCAGGGAATGGAAACTGGACCATAACATGGGCCACAAGAAGTAAGTATTAAGGTTGATATCAGAACAGGGACTGTCTGTTTTGTGACTTAGATGTTTTATTAATACATGTTTATTGATTGATATTATTTTTCTTGTTGTTATCACTTCCTTACCCTTCCCTTGTAATGCTTTCTTATAACAAAGAGCTACAGGTAAGCAAAATAAATCTATACGTTGGTCACATATGATGAAGTATGCCTCATTTCACAAACAGAGTCTACCACTCCTCTGCCAAAAGCAGGGAGGAGCAGGGAGGCATGCTTCACAGTTAGGCCTTTAGAGATGTTATTCATCACTGCATTAATCACAGTTCTATATTCCTGCAGTGTTGTTTTTTTAATTCTTCATAGTTACCATTTATTATGACACAATATCATCATTGTATTCCTTTCATCTACTATGTTTTGTTCAGCTATTCCTCAATCAATGCAATCAATGCACTCTCCTTGCAGTTATTTTCTCCCCTGATTTCAAATTTCAACTTTTCAGTTATTTCCTACCTTGGCTTATCACTCCTGGTGGTAGTGGATAAAACAGGTAAAGGAAACAATATGTTTACAGGCAAATACAGGATATATGCCAAAAAATAGTGATGGGGGTGACATTAACAACTAGGGAAATCATGAAAGGTCTTTGTGACCTTTGTTACTGTGGACATGTCACTTTTCTCCTTTGGTCCTCTATGTCCTTTGTAAAATGAAGGGGCTGGGCTAGTTCATCTGTAAGGTTTCTCCCAGCTCCAACAGTCTATAACAAGGGTTTTTAACTTTCTTTGTAATTTGGAATTCTTATGAAGAGAGCTAGATATGAGGAGTTCTCGGAATAATTTTTTAAACAATTGAAGGAAGTGCTAAATTTCAGTTAGAGGTTAGGAAAAATTGTGTTCTTTTCCACCCACCTTCACATATCCCCTAAAATCTATTATATGGACCTCAGGTTAATAACCCCAGGTCTAAGTCTCTTTTGACACTAGCCCATTCTCCACTCAGCTGCTTAAGTGATCTTCCTAAAGTGCAGGTCTGACTGGGTCACCCTGACTACTCAATAACCTTCAATGGCTCCAGATTACCTCTAGGATCAAATATAAAATCCTCTCTTTGACATTTAAAGCCTTTCATAACCTACAACCCCCCCACCTTTCCACCCCATATATTCCGAATTCCAATGTCACTTGCCTTATTGCAATTTCTTGTACCAAATACTCTGTCTCCCAACTCTAGGTATTTTTTTTCTGACTGCCCCCCCATTCCCAGAATCCTCTTCCCCCTCATTTTCACCTCCTGGTTTCCTAAACTCTTTTCAACTCTCAGCTAAAGTGCTGCATTCTACAGAACACTGTTAATTCCAGAGCCTTCTCTCTGTTGGTCCAACTTATCTTGTATATATTTTATTTGTAGGTAGTTTCCATGTTGTTTCCCCCATTAGTCTGTGATATCCTTGAGATCAGGGACTGTCTTTATGTCAGTCTTTGTGTTTTCAGGGCTTAGCACAGTGCCTGGTACAAAGTAGTTAATTAATAAATATTTATTGGGTAACTGACTAGAAGCCCAGCTTGGTATGTACTACTGATGAAAGTATAGTTATGCTTTCTGTATGGTGCTCACAGTTCTTAGCATCAGAGAGTCCTTAGTTAGGCAGTCAATATTAAGTACCTATTGTATGCCAGGCAGGGAAGGTCTAAGTATCATTGATTAAAAAAAAATAAAAGGCATCTTTTACTCCAACAAGTTTCTCCTGGGAAATAGAGGTCTCTGTTTCTGGACATTTTAAGTCTTCCCTCTGAATCTCCCTTTGGAGTAGGATTCAGTGGTCCTGAAATGACCTTAACCAAATAGGGCAGATTCATGACTACTGAGGGGAAAGGGATCCTTCTCACTTCACCAGGAACCTTTTGTCATCTCCTGAGCAGATCTGAAGTTGTAGAGTCTTCTGACTCAATAAGCCTTTGTTATGTACCTACCATATACTAGTCACTATCATATTTATATCCTATGGATATAAACAAAAATGAGGTAGTCCTGTCCCTCAAGGAGAGTATTTCTACCAGGAGAGACAATGTGTGCACAGGTAAAAACAGGATACATACAGAAAAATATTGATGGGGGAGACATTAACAACTGGGGGAATCATGAAAGGTCTTTTGAAGAGGGTAGCATCTGAGCTAAGCCCTGAAAGGGACTCTAGAGTTTCCAAGAAGCAGAATCAAAGACAGAAAATAGTGGTATAAAGATAACAGGTCGAGTGAGCAAGCAGGATAGATTGGCTGAAGTATAGAATATGTAGGGGTAGGGGAAAAGGATGTGTATACATAATGAAAATCAGTTTACAAAGAGAGCTTAGTAGTATAGAGCCAGGTTTATAAAGGCTATGAAAATAACAGAGGCAAGGAAGATGCAATTTCTTATTTCATTTTATTTTTATTTTTAAAAATTTAAAAATTTATTTTTTTGTGGGGCAATCTGGGGTTAAATGACTTGCCCAGGATCACACAGCTAGTAAGTGTCAAGTTTCTGAGGTCGAATTTGAACTCAGGCCCTCCTGAATCCAGGGTCAGTGCTTTATCCAGTGCACCATCAGCTGCCCCAAGAGGTAATTTCTTACCAAAGTTTTTTAGGGGGGCTGTTTTGTTTTGTTTTTTCACAGAGTGGGAATATGGTCAGATGTGTCCTTAAGGAATATCAGTTTGGAGATTATGTGGAGGATAGATTAGTGAATGCAGAGATGGGAATGACAGGCATTGGAGTGGAGTGGGAAAGAGCAGTAGACTTGAAGTCAGAGGCCTAGGATTTGAATCCTTATCTGAAAAGTGAAGGGATTGGGTTAGATGATCTCCAAGTTCTTTTCATGCTGTAAATCTGATTCTATGAATTGCAGGAGCCAGGGCTTATATCTTTGATGGAATTTTAAGGGAGTGTTTAAATTCCTTAATCCTATATACTTTCTTTAGTTTACGTATTCTCTCTACCACCACAGCTCACAGCCTATCCACACCTCAGCACACAATCTTCCTGCATTAGTGTGCCCCAATTGCCCCTTACTTGACAGTCAGCCTGGTGATGAGACTCTCTGACCTTAATTAGGCTGGTTTTCAGACAACAGATACCCACACTGCATTGCCAGACCTGCACTAGAAACCTTTTTAGTTTGGCAGGCCCTAGCAGAGCATGTGTTCTGCTCACTGAAATAGCCTAGGAGAAGCCAAGGAACTGAATAACTAAAAAATAATGAATGGCTGATCCATGTACGAGAGTCGAGCCATCATCAACACCAACCATGGGGTTTATGTGGTCAGCCAAGCAATCAACAAGCATATATTAAAAGCCTACTCTGGACCAGACCTTGTTCTAGCCACTGGGCATACAAATACAAAAGCAGAAGTAGCCTAGTCAATTAGGGGGATATAGCATAAGTAAAGACAGATTTTAAGCATCATAAATCCATAGTGATGGGATGGGAGTGGGGAAACTAACAGTGAGGGGAATCTGAAAGGATGTGTGTAGAAGATCATCATACTTTTCATATAAAGTCTGAAATAAATTACTTAATCATCATCATAATAGCTAGAATTTAGATAGCACCTACTATGTGATAGATGGTGTGCCAAACACTTCAAAAATATTACCTACTTTGATCCTCCAAACAACCTTGGGAGGTAAGAGCTATTATCAACCCCATTTTACAGTTGAAGAAACTGGGGCAAACAGCAATTAAGTGACTTGGTCAAAATCATACAGCTAGTATAAGAGGTTGGATTTGAACTCAGACCTTTCTGATTCCAGGTCTAGTTGCTCTAACTCTTGTGTCACTAGATGCCTATTTAACTATGATATACTAATATACATACATATATACACATACATAGTTATGTATGTGTGTATATGTATACATTCCTATATGTATATATATGTATACATGATCACCTACACTACCATGAATTATCTTTATATTTACATGTATATATTGTATATTACATATTGTCTATATTTATATCTCATATTTATATACACACATATAGATGTACATACTATGCTTTTTTTTAAGTGAGAAGAAAACTGGCCCTAGGATTTCATTGGTACAGGGAATTCCTCAGTGAGGAAATTCTTCCTATCCACATAAATTGACAACTGTTTTGCAACTTAAACTTTTAGAGAATTTTCTGAGAGATGAAGTAACCAGAGTTCCATTTCTGCCACTGAATAGTAAGTTATTAATAATAATGAGGAAGAGGAGGAGGATAACAGCTAGTATTTATGTAGCATTTTCAGCTTGGCAAAGCACTTGACATATGTGAACTCCTTTGCTCCTCACAACAGCCCTAGGAGGTAGGTGCTATTAGTATTCTCATTTTATAAATGAGGAGATTAAGGCACAGAAAAGTTAGATGGCTTTCCCAGGGTCACGTAGCCAGTAAGCTTTTGAAGCAAGATTTGAAGTCAAATCTTCCTGATACCAAGTCCTGAGCTCTGTCCACTCTGCAACCTGCCTGTCTGCTAAGTAGCTGAGCCAGGAAGGGAACTAGGAGCTCCAAGCAGTGGAGGTGAGAAAGGAGATCATACAAGGCATGAGGTATAGTCTACAAAGAGGCACAGAAATGGGAGGCACAATGTCATGGATCAGTAACAGCAGGCAAGCCAGTCAATTGTCTCTCTACAACCCCAACAGCAGAGCTCTTCAGACTCCAAATCTAATGCTCTTTCCACTGAACCACCCTTTCTGCCTAATCATGTGCCACGACTTAGAGAGCTATGTGACTTTGGTCAAAGCAGATCTTTTCTTGGACCCTTGATTCTCTCCTCTGTGAGATGAGAATGTTAATCCATACCCTACTTGAAGAATTCTCTTTCTTGCCAGGTACTATAGATGGCCCTTTGCACATCCCACCACGCCATTTCCCACCTCCTTCTTTTCCATTTAGTAAGGGATATTTATGAACTCAGGGTATATTGGGTATGGGCTATCACCATGTACCTTTTCTTGGGATTCCTGAGGGATTTCTCTCTCTACAGGAGTGATGTTAATGTAACATAATCATAATAGCTGATATTAATAGAGAGCTTATACTCAGACACAGTACAGACTGATCAGCCATTGACTTAGGGAAGTATGTGCATGCGCATGTGCGCATGTGCACATGTGTGTGTGTGTGTGTGTGTGTGTGTGTGTGTGTGTGTGTGTGTGTGTGTAAAGCTGGGTGCAGTAAAGGGAAGAGGAGCTATAAGTAACCCAGAGAATGTTGGCACCATCAAGTACATCCTGTCCATTCCAATATTTAAAGAGCCATTGCAGAGGCCTCTAGAAAGATTTATCTCCATTTCAGTACCTGGCGGGAAAGAGTATCTTTAGCATTGAAAATTAAAATTTTACTAAAGAACAGAACCTGAGGCTATGAGGATGCACATTTTATGGGGATGAGACTCTTGTTAGGATTATTCAAAAGAAAAGCCAAGGCAGGCTTGCAATCTCAGAGTCGGATAGGAGAGAGTTGGGTTTGTTTTGTGTGTTTTTTTTTTTAATGGAGGTAGTTGGGGAAAATTTCTAATGAATCCTATCCAACCATAAAATCATGTAGAAAATGAATCCTATCTGACAATAAAATAAAACTGAAACAAATTACAAGGTTCCCATATTTGCAGGGCAAATTAATTTCCTGTTTAGAATACTAATTGCCCACTGAAGGGGCCTCTAACGATGAACTGCCTCAGCTTAGCCTGTTGCTAGAAATTGGGAGTAAACCAACACCAAGAAAGGAAATAGATGGAGACTAGTGGGCTCAGTCTTCTCCTATGGCATTGATCCCTCCATTATTTCACCTCTTCTGAGCACTTAGAGATTCTTTTATAGCACATTCTATTCCTAAACAATCACCTTGCCTTATTATAAAAATTTTGGGTTATGTCTTTGATCTCTTGTTACTTGTCTCCTTAGTCCCTCTTGTCAGAGGGGGAATGAAAGTCAAGGGACTTCTGGGAAAAGTGAGTAGATATTCTTTATCATATTGGGGACTTTCAAAATTTGGGGACTATATCTCTTCCCTAAAACTAAGAGCTCCCTAAAAGTAGGAACTATTGAGCTTCCACCTGCCTTGAGAATTCCTGAGAGTTTCCTAAGTGTTACTGCTGGGTTTCCTTTTTCCATATAACCCTACCCTGGGCTCTTCTTATCCAATCAGGTATTATGTTGGAGGTGGGAACAGATTGATTCACTCACTCATAATGGCATTCTGTATCTAAAAATATATATCTTGAAGCCTTACAGAGATTTCCTACAATAAGGATCATAGAAGAGAAGCATGTGAAGATAGATTTTTTTCTTTCCTGCCTTCTCTATTCTGTCTCGTTCTGGATAATATCATATAATCACAATTATCTTCATATAGGTCATCATATTTGTGGATTATCTTTAGATAATTAAGAAACACAGGTGATTTTCTCCATGGTCCTAAACACACTTTGACTTACTTTACCTACTAGCTCAGAGAATGCCCACCAATTTTTATATGAAAATAAATCAAATACAGATAGAGTTAGTTGCTTAGGGTAGGGGTATTTTTAAATTATTTTTATTTATTTAATTAATTTTTTCCCAATTATATATGAAAAATTTAGCAATCTTTTTTAGAATTTTAAATCTCAAATTCTTTCCCTCCTATCCCTCCCCACTTCTTGAAAAGCCAAGCAATTTAATAACAATAATTCATGTGAAATCTTTCAAAATGTATTTCCATATTAGCCATATTGCAAAAGGGGATCATATCTTTTTTAATAAAAAGTTCACATTAAGTTATTCATCAATGACCTGATAGTACATATTACTGTATGCATAGATATGTATATGGACATCTGGATTTTTATTTTTAAGCAGGGAGAGGTTCTTTGTATTCATTGATACAAGGAATTCCTCAGTAAATCCGTTCCATACTGATTGACAACTGTTTTGCATCTTATATTCTTAGAGAGTTTTCTGAGAAATTGAGTGACTTGCCCATAGTCCCTGTTCTGCCACTTACTACCTGTGTGATCCTGACCAAGTCCCTTCACATCTTTGGGTCCCAGTTTTTTTACCTGCCAAATAAAGGGATTGGATGGCCCAATAGCTAAAGTTTCTACCAGTTCTGAATTCCATGATCCTGGTGCTACTACTATCTGGCTGTTAGCTTATGTAAGCATCTAATCCTCCCTAGGTTCAATTTCTTTTTTTTGTTGAATGAACAGTTTGGACAGCATGATCTCTGGGGTCCTTTCCAACTCTAAAATTCTAAGTAGAAATCTACTGCTGATGATAGGAATGAACAGTTTGTTTAATTATGTCTGCAAATTCTGTCTTCCAATAATTCAGTTGGTGATATGTGGATAATGGGATGCTTTTGCTTACTCTCAGTACAAGATCTGGGAGCTGGTCATTGGTAGACCAGAAGGCTAGTGAGACAAGAAGGTGATTTCAATATTCATAGTCATGAATCATTGTATTGTTAAAGAATTTCCACCCCACACCCCACAGTTGTGTTTGTAGATAGTTTCCTCTCTAGTTTTCCCTTCTGTTTCTGTTGCTGTAAAAAAAAGTCATTAAAAATTATACACTGCCCACCCCAGCCCAGTCTAAAAATAACATTTTTTTCATCTCACTCCATTCTTATTCCTCCTTTCCTTTCTCTTCCTATAATCTTGTTTTGTTTAAAATATTGTGGTGGCTGACTTTCTAACTAAATTATTGGGGGCCAGACTGGGTTTTAAAAAATATTGCTACTTATAAATTAATGGATATTGCATCAGTTTAGGTAGTAAGCATTTACTATTACACTATATTAAACATTAGTAAAGAATTGACATTGTGGCATTTAACACAAACAGAAAACCCCCCAGTGCCATTTTGTCTCTACATTACGTATACTGTCCTAAGAGGAGAGCACTCACCAACCAGACAGCTTTCTGAGCCTAGAGAGTGAGCCAAGAATGGTTTTTGCCTCATGGTCTGAGTCTTTTTCCTCTTGCAATAGAGGTGACTCTTACACACTGATCAAGGCTAATTGGCTAGCATCATTCATTTCCATTGACTGATGTGACTTGAGCATAGTCCATATTAAAATGAGCTGTACCATGATGACATCTGGGTCTAATGAGAAACAGACCCCCTGAGGGGAATGGGTGCATTCAGATAGATGTGGCTTAAGAGTCTCTAGTTCACTGAGCTAGTCAAAGAGTCTCTATTGTACCTTTGGGCTGGCTCTGAAAGAGATTAGCTAAAGTTCCTGAACTAAACTTTCTGAAGTGGGGGTGAAAAGAAAGCATCCTCCCCCCACAAATTATTAATAATTACTTCCTCACAATCTCCACCTTTGAATTTTCCATACTAAGGATATTCAGATACCCTGAAGAGGGGGAAAGGACCCCTTGGGGAGAAGAGAGAATCCCCTCATTGCTCAGGAATATGGTATGAAAGAGAGCCACCTGAACTGATGTAACAAATGGAATTCTTCAAAAGCCCATCCATTGAAACAGGGACTTTTGAAATACAGACAGCATAAAGCCCAATGTTATAACATAATTATATTCCCATTTATATGTTAATCTCTCATATACAGAAATGGAAAGCCAATACATTACTTTAAATAATTAACTGCCGTGATAACATAGAGCTGGAAAAGGAGATTTTTGTCACATCCGAGTATTTAATGTTTTAATTAAAGGCATTCTGATAAATGTTTACCATTACTTCTATTTGTGTCAAGAAAGAAGAAAAAAGGAAGTTAAAAAAGGAAAGAAGGAAGAAACAAAATAAAAAAGGAAAGGAAGATAGAAAAAGGAAGGAAGGGGACAGAGAGATGAGAGAAATTATGTGGAGAAATAAAAAGAGAAAGAAATAGAAGGAAAAGATGAGACAGAAAGAAGAAACAAAAGAAAACAAGGAAGATGAAAGGAATTAGGAATTAAAGAGAAACAAGTAGAAAAATAGAGAATGGAGAGAGAAGAAATACTGAAATAGAACTGTGATATATTGATCTTACTTTTTCCTCCAACAATCCATCCATGCCTGCCTGCCTGCCATCTGGTACTCTTGTCCTTATCCTCCCATAAATTTGCTATGTGATATCCACCCAACACAAGAATGTTCCCTGATTTCTCCTCAGCCCACAAAACAAAGGAGAAAGAAAAAAAATGGGTTAGAAAAAAGGATGAAAGGAAGGAAGAGGTGAAGATGGAAAAAGAAGAGGGTTGAGAAAAAAAATCTGAGAGAAAGCAGAAAGGAAAAAAAGAAGAAATAAAAAGATGGCAGAGGAGAAAGAAGGAGGTTTACAGAGAAAGAAACAGAAAGGCAGAAAGGGTAAGGCCTAAAACGAAGGATGCATTTTAGAAAGGTTTTGTGAGGCTCTTGACATATAAGACCACCCAGGGCTTTCCCTTGTTTGTGATCTAGTCTAACTTTAAACTAAAATTTGAAGAGAGCAAAAATCTCTTTCTGCAGGAGGGATGCCAACAGTACAAATCTACACAGAGGTTAATCTGGCACCAATCTTCAAATATCCTTGCTGACCCCTCTCCTAGAATTTTCAGAATTTCTAGAATTTTTCTGCCTTCTCCTAAATGTTTCCCCTTCTTCCACTCAACCTCAGCACTCCTTGTCTCCAAGAAGACCACACCTCCATTTCCCTGAAACACAGACCCACTGAGGCTATCTACAGAGCAAATAAAGACACAACATGTGCATCACATATCCAATTTATTTGACAATTGTAAATGACCTCATTGTATTGTAAACTGGGAAAGTGTATGTAGGAATCAAAAGAAAATGTATGAATAATAAGAGTAATGACAATAATAACTGTTGTTCTTATTAATGTTATTCTCATCTTTTTTTCAATGGAATTTAGCTAGAAACAATCCAGGGACCAGTTACTATCCAGCTAAATTTTTTTTTTAACTTAATGGGGTTTTTTTGGATGATTGAACAGGTAGATAAACTAAGTGATTTTTCATAGTTGAAAGAAACTATAAGGATGTAAACTCATCCTCTTTGGGCATACTGAAAGCATTCTTGGCACAATTCCAATGGCAGATAGATAGGATGATGGTGATGATAGGTTCCTCATTCCTATCCTGCCTGATTTTGATCTCCTCTGCTAGGTCTCTCTATTCTAAAAGCTTCCCATTCTCTTGTATCTTGGAGATTATGCATATTTGGTATGACAACATCTGCTTATGGTGTTGTTGTTCCTCTCTTGGAACCTGGGAACCAGGGATTTTGGATCAACCCCTATGGTTCATGTGTAACTTGTGTCCTGTGCTTTCAGTCAATCACCTCTCTGTGCTTGTGCCTACATTCATGGGCTGCGCAGAGAGGATGGAGGGGGAACAGGTCCCTTTACCAGGGAGAGCCCACTGGCCTGCTGCCAACTCCTCTGCCTGCCCATCTTCCCATCTTTGCGGCCCCCCTGTTTTGTTTGTCTTAATTACAGCAATTTAAAAGGCGTGCTCAAGATGACTGAGTAAACGTATCAATATTTCACTTAAGAAAGGATTCCTGTCGGATGGTATCAGAGCCCCATAAATGAGAAATATGAGGTTTGGGCTCGTGAACACACACACACACACACACACACACACACACACACACACACACACACACACACACATGAACACACACAAACCCCTCAGGCTCTGATGAATAATTAACGTGAGATTTCCTTTCCTTCTCTGGCACTGGGAACAGCTGACGGCTTTATGCTACCACTGTAGTCAGAATTGAGCTTTTCTGTTGGAGCTATTTGCTTAAAATACATTAAAATAAACACAAGGAAACTCTGAGACTCCTGAGCTCATGGGGTTTTCCTTTTGGTAAGCAGCCAAGCAGGCCTTTTGTCCTTCTTCTGTTTTGTTGTGTGTGTGTGTGTGTGTGTGTGTGTGTGTGTGTGTGTGTGTGTGTTCAAGATGGCAGTCTATAGAGTTTAGGACAGGACTCGATTTTCTCCTGCCTGAGAAGGATGATGCTGTCAATCATCAGAGCCCAGACCTATGGTAAGGGTGTAAATGGGGTGGAAGGGGGAAGGTTAGGGAGTGAGGCAGTGTCTATTTCCAGTGTTAGAAGGGAGAATAAACAGAATTCCAGATACTCACCTTTCCCCTCCTCTACTGACCCACCTCCAACTGCACTAAACTTAGACCCAATGAAGTACACTTTTAGTGAAGATATAGTTTCAAATTCTGCCTCTGTCTGTATAGTTGTTGTTGTTGCTGTTGTTGTTTAAATCAGTCTCAAATAATGTGTGCTGAGGGGTCTCACAGAAGTTCTGAACATGTTTTCTGTTTTTTTCTTTTTTGTTTTGGGGTGTATGTTTGGTCATGATCCTTTTGGCCATCTGGTGAAGTGCATAGATTTCTCATAATAATATGTAATAATATATCATACAATATGAAATAAAATATAAAATATATAAGATAAAATACTTAAGATGAAAAGGAAAACCAATTATTGAAATACAATGATCATAATTGAAACAACAACAATACAAACACAGGTTCAAGACCTCAAGTTAAGAAACTCTGTGGTCCAGAAACTCTCCTATCAATGAGAAGTTGGAATGGATGATCTCTGAGGTCCTTTTTACCCCTACAGTTTAAGCCAAAAAATCATAGATTTAGAACTAGAAGAGACCTTAGAGATCATCTAGTCTAATTCCCACTTCCCCTCTACCAATTAAGGAGACCTCAGGTCCCAGAGATTAAGATGGCAGAGCCCAAATTGGAATCCAGGTCTCCTTATATACAAACACAGCATTTGCCCCATTGTTCTGTATCTATCAAAGAGAGCTTGAGGTTCTCTTATGAAACTGGGTTCCAAGTTCTAGTTTGTTACTGTTGTTCTGTGTCTTGCAGTCCATATGCTTCATGGAATATGAGACTGGGTTTGATGGAACTGGGGATTCTTCACCTAGCCAAGAGAAGACTTGGGGAAACACCACAGTTGTCTTTAAGTATCTCAGAAAAGTAACATATAGCACATTTGGAAAAGTTAGCTGGAGTTGGCTTGTGAAAGGCTTTAAAAGTCAAAGAAAAAAAGAGCATATAGTTTATGGTAGAGGCGATGGAGAGCCATTGCAGCTTACTGAATAGACAAGAGACATGATTATAACTGAGATTTTGGAAATTATTTTAGTAGCTGCATTGAAACAGGATTGGAGTGGAGAAACAAAAGAGACCAATGAAAAGTCCATTGCAAGATCCAAGAAAACTCTGAAGGTCTTATGAAAAATGCAATCCATCCACAGAGAGAAAACTGATGGTATTTGAATACAGATTGAAATATAATCTTTTTGTTGCTTACTTTACCAGAAACAAAAAAAAAATGAAAAATGATAAGCAGGATGCTATCAGAAAAACCTGGAAAGACCTACATGAACTTATGCATAGTGAAATGTACTGTATACAAAATAACAGCAATAGTGTAAGATGATCTGCTGTGAATGACTTGGTTATTTTCAGCAATGCAATGATACCAGATAACTCTTAAGGACATATGAAGATTGCAGTCCATCTACAGAGAAAGAATTGATGATATCTGAAAACAGATTGAAGCATAATTTTTTTGATGCTTCCTCAATCTGAAGTTTTGTTTTTGTCTATTTTCTTTCACAATCTGGCTAATGTGGAGATGTTTTGCATGACTACTCATGGATAACTTATTTTGAATTGTTTGATCTCTTGGAGGGGGGAGAGGGAGGGAAGAAGAGAAGTTGGAACACAAAGTTTTGAAAAATTGATGTCAAAATCTGCTTTTACATTTAATTTGGAAAATAAAATAAAGAAGTCCATTGCAAGAGCCCAGGTGAGAGGTGCAGAGGTCCTGAACTAGGGTGGTGGCTGTGTGAGGAGAGAGAGAAGGGCCAGATGTAAGAGGTGTTATAGAACGAACAGACAGAAATGAATGAAATTTTTGTCCAGATGGATGCTTACACAGTGGGATTGGAAAGATGCCAGGTAGTTTCCCCTACTCAAAAATATCTCTTCACTTCCTGTAATAGTGTTTGAAATTCTATCATCAGAGCTTTTACTCTCATTATCAGGATGGCAGGTGCTATAATATTGAGGGAATGGCATCAATGAACCCGGTTAATCAACATGGTGCCTGGCACATAGTAGGCATTTAATAGATGTTTATTGAGTTGAATTGATCCTACTCTGTAATTTGGCAGTATTCATACAAAGTACGTGACAGTAGAAAAACACATAAAAGCACACTAGCATTCACAGAGATGCACAGACCAATGAACACACAGATATACAGACCGACAGACATACACACACACAGACATACAAATATACACATCCTCATTCATGTTATTATCTAGAATTGAAGATAGCCACTTCTTTTTTTGTTGTTTTTTTTTGTTGTTGTTGTTGTCGTTGTTGTTTTTTTTTTTAGTGAGGCAATTGGAGTTAAGTGACTTGCCCAGGGTCACACAGCTAGTAAGTGTTAAGTGTCTGAGGCCGGATTTGAACTCAGGTACTCCTGAATCCAGGGCCGGTGCTTTATCCACTGTGCCACCTAGCCACCCCGAAGATAGCCACTTCTAACCTCTCAGTTCTTTACTCCATTTATTGTAGCTACTCATTTCAGAAAATGCTCTGTTGGACATTCAAAACCTTTCATAATCTAGTTCTGTCCTGTCTTATCAATCTTCTTACAACTTACTCACAGACAAGTATTCTTCCATCCAGTGGCATTGGCCTCCTGGCTGTTCCATGAACAAGGCACTCCATATCTCAGCTCCAGGCATTTTCTCTGACTCTCCCCAGTGACTGCAACAGTCTCCCTCATCCACTCTGACTACTGACCTCTTTGGCTTCTTTTAAGTCCCAACTGAAATACCATTTTTTACTGGAAGCCTTCCGCAATTTATCCAAATTCCAGTGCCCTCCCCCTGTTAATTATTTCCTGTTATCCTAGATATAGCTAGCCTTGTATTATTTGTTTTCATTTTGTCTCCTCCATTGCATTTCAATCTCCTTGAGTGTGGGGACTGTCTTTTGACTCTTTTTGCATCCTTTGGACTTAGTTGAGTACCTGGAACATAATAGGTGCTTGATCAATGTTTATTGATTGATTGAAAATCTGTAGCAATTATTATTGGGACACCCCTTCTAGGTTGCCTCTCCAACTCAATGAATTGATACTCCTAAAGCCATAGCTCTTAAGCCTCCACTAGTGCATTTATCTTTTTTTTCCTAATAATATTTTATTTGGGTGGGGGGTGCAGCTAGGTGATGCAATGGATAAAGCACTAGCCCTGGATTCAGGAGGACCTGAGTTCAAATCCGGCCTCAGACACTTGACACTTACTAGCTGTGTGACCCTGGGCAAGTACACTTAATCCTCATTGCCCTGCAAAAGGAAAAAAAGAATAATATTTTATTTTTCCCAATTACATATTTTCATATGTAGTTTTCAACATTCATTTTTGTAAGATTTTGAGTTCTAAATATTTCTCCCTCTCTCCCTTCCCTCCCCTCTCCTCAAGACAGCAAGCAATCTGATATGGGTTATATATGTACAATTATATTAAACATTTCCACATTAGTCATTTTGTGAAAGAAAAATCAGAACAAAAGGAAAAAAAACACACAACAAAAAAGTGAAAATCGTATGCCTTGATCTGCATTCAGATTCCATAGTTCTTTCTCTGGATGTGGAGAGCATTTTCCATCATGAGTCTTTTGGAATTGTCTTGGATCATTGTTTTGCTGAGAAGAGCTAAGTCTATCATAGTTGATCATCACACAATGTTGCTGTTACTGTGTATGTTCTACTGGTTCTGCTCACTTCAATCAGGATCAGTTTATTTAAATCTTTCCAGGTTTTTCTGAAATTTGCCTGCTCATCATTTCTTTCCATTACATCCATTACATTCATATACCACAACTTGTTCAGCCATTCCCCAATTGATGAGCATCTCCTCAATTTCCAATTCTTTGCCACCACAAAAAGAGTAGCTATATTTTTGTACATATAGGTCCTTTTCCCTATTTTTTATAATCTCTTTGGGACACCATCTAGTAGTGGTATTGCTGAGTCAAAGGGTATGCACAATTTGGTTACCCTTTGGGCATAGTTCCAAACTGTTTTCCAGAATGGTTGGATCAGTTCACAACTCCACCAACAGTGCATTAGTGTTCCAATTTTCCCTTATCTTCTCCAACATTTATGATTTTCCTTTTTTGTCATATTAGCCAATCTGACAGGTGTGAGGTAGTACCTCAAAGTTGTTTTAATTTGCATTTCTCTAATCATTAGTGGTTTAGAGCATTTTTTTTCATATGACTATAGATAGCTTTGATTTCTTCACCTGAAAACTGCCTGTTCATATCCTTTGAGTTCATTTATCCTTAATAGTCAAGAGAAAAATTAACTCCGAGCAAAGTAAGAACAATAGCTATACAATATTACCCTCAGAAACCTGGGTTACACTTCCTTACAAAAGTACGTAGCATCAATTAAAAGATATAGGATAGGGGCAGCTAGGTGGCGCAGTGGATAGAGCACCAGCCCTATAGTCAGGAGTACCTGAGTTCAAATCTGACCTCAGACACTTAACATTTACTAGCTGTGTGACCCTGGGCAAGTCACTTAACCCCAACTGCCTCATTAAAAAAAAGATATAGGATATCTTACATATGGGATACACTGATAGTGAAAAACACATGTTGTCAAGGGAATTCATGCCTCTGGCACTGTAGGACTTCAAGGTTCTGTCTTTTTTCTTCTTTTTCTGGTGTGATCAAACTGATCTCTACTGGACAAGATAGTCAATGGGATCACTGGACTTGTTCCCCTCAGAAGTTCAATTCCATACCACCAGAGTTACTACTCTCTTAAATCCATAACTGACCATTCACTAATACCAGAGTCTTTGGAGCCACTTCTATTGACTCTCTGCTCCCTAATAGACAAGTAGATCTTATACAGAATTCCATAGCTGATGAGAAACAGATGAAAGAGAAATTCCCTTCTCTCACTGTCCTCTGTTAGGCACAAGGAGAAAAAAAAAGAACAATTCTTTCTCAAAGTCTGGGTTTTTCCTCCATAGCTGATTCTTCTCTAGACTTCTTGAAGGCAAATTCCTTGATGTCCCTCTCTGCCTCACCTGTCTCCAAGAGCTAACAAGTTTGCTTTACTGGCCATTGGGGTGTGACCAATCTTTGGCCAGTCAATATCAAAGAGTCACTCTAATCCCATCAGACAGAACTCTTCTTCATATTTTTGTAAAGGGATAACAGTAGATACATGATTTATTTAATACATTTACACCTTATTTTTGTTACCTGATCCATATGTGATCCAATCAACTGGCATGGAGACTCAATTGATCCCCAGTGTCCTGAACAATCTGGGCCTCACCCCATTCTTTATACTTACTATAATTCCACATAAAATCATAGATTATGTAGAATGATAGTACTAGACTAGACATTAGATATCATTTTGCCTTGTTCTACCTCATCCTATACAGGAGGAAATGGAGGCCAAGAGAGAGGAAGTGACTTGCCCAAGGACAACAGGCATGAAGGACATCAGGAGAATTTGTCAGCATAGAACAAGTGCCAACGATAGAATACAAGTCAATTTTCATTGGTATATATAAAGAATATGCACTATTATTTTTTAAAGTTGTGTAAATATGATTCTATAAGCATTTATTAAGGCTAACTATATAATACAATCTACCAGGCATATGCACATGAAAAATAATACCGTCCCTGTCTTCCAGAAGCATTTAGAAAAGAAAGCAGCAATCACTAAAGTTTTCATCAGGAACAGGTCATGCCAGACTAGCTTCATTTCTTTTTCTGACAGGATTACGAGACTAGTAGATCAGGGGAATGCTGTAGATTGAGCTTACCTAGATTTCATCAAATTCTTTCATGCAGTTCTTGTGGACAGGCATGAGAAATGTGAGCTAGATGATAGCATAGTTAAGTGGATTTGGAACTGGTTGAATGAGCTGCCACCAAAGAGTAGCTATTAATACATCCATGTCAAATTGGAAAGAGGTCTCCAGTGCAGTGGTCTAGGGTTTGCTGCCCTTGGTCCTGTGCTATTCTACATTTTATCAATTACTTGGTTAAAGGTAAAGTAGACACAATTGTCAAATTAACAGATGGCATGAAACCAGAAGGGAGAACTGACAAATTGGATGGCAGAGGTAGGATCCATAATGATTCTAAAAGACTAGAATATTGGACTGAATGGAATAAGATGGATTTAATGAATATAAAAGTATAAAATCAACCCCAGAAATACAGGAAGAGGGAGGCATGGCTAGGCAGAATTTCCTGTTAAAAAACCCAATATTTGTCAGCAGTGAGACATGGAAGTTAAAAAGCAAAAACAAATACTGATGTTCTATTACATTTCACTTTGAGACACAGTATCCAGATTGAGAAAGGTGATAGTTCTACTGGCTTCTGCACTGGTCAAACCCTGTTTAGTTCTGAGTGCCACATTTAGGAGGGATATTGGCAAACTGAAATGTGTTCAGTGGAGGGCAAGATGAAAAAACTGTAGACCATGACAAGCCAGGATTAGTTAAATGGAGTGGGGACATTTGACCTGGAGAGTAAAAGACATAACAGGGAAAATGATACTTGGCTTCAAGTATTTAAAAATCTGCCATGTAGAGGAGGGAATAAAAATATTCCATTGAACCCTGGAGGAAAGAACAAGGTAAAGTGAATAGAAATTATAAGGAGGCAGATTTGAACACAGTATAAGGGAAATAAAAACACAAAAACTTCCTAAAAACTTGTTGTTCAGACACTTTTTTTCAGTTGTATCTGACTGTGACTCCATTGGGGATGGGGGTGGGGGGTTCTTGGCAAAGATATTGAGTGGTTTGCCATTTATTTCCTCAGATCATATTACAGATGAGGAAACTAAGACAAACAGGGTTAAGTGACTTGCCTAGGGTCACATAGATAATAAGTACCTGGGGCTGGATTTGAACTCACAAAGATGAGTCTTCCTGACTCCGGGCTCTGCACTGTGCCACCTAGAAGATGCCCTCCTAACAACTCTAGCAATTCAAAATGGAATGGGCTATTTTAGGAGTTGGTAAATTCCCCTCTCAGGAAATCTTCCAGTACAGCTAGTTGACTATTTGTTGAGGACATTGTATCTGGGGATTCTTGGTCAGGTATAACTATAACCAGATGCCCTCAATGGACATTCTGAGGTTTATGTGATCTTGTGAAGGAGCTTTCAATCTAATTGGGGAAACTGACATAAATAAATATAATGCAAAATAGGGGATGATAGGAGCAAAGGGAAGTTCCAATGTGTACTTGGGAAATGTGAGGAGGGCAAAAAATCTTCAATATAGGAGGTAGAGGATCAGGGAAAGGAAATTATTCACTGCCTGAGATTCCTCTTGTAACCAGTTCCCATATCTACACTGTACATTCTGCTGGTTACCAAAAAAAAAAAAAAGAAGTGAGTTATGCAAACTGACTGAAAATCCAATTCTCCATGTTTCTGGTCATTCTGAGCAGGCAGGGTTGATATGAACTGTTTTAGAGAAAAGATACTTTTGTATGTACTTGTATGTGTGAATAATAGCTAACATGTCTATAGCAATGCAAACACATATGCATAATACATGCAAATTTACATATAAACATATACATGTATATATGTATGTACAAAACATATAGCATTATATATGTAGGTACAAACACATGTATATAGAAATATAAGTATTATACATATGTGTGTATATATATTATATTGGTACATATACTTGAATATGTACATATTGCCTACATTGACTGAGAGTACATTGAGGTCAGAGACTATTTCCTTTTAATTTTGTATCCACAGTTGTGAACAGGCTGCAATTTATAAGCCATGAGAAACTCTGAAGAATAGAAATGAAGGATGTCATCATAGAATTGCTTGAAAGAGAAGAGGGGATGGCTAGAGAAAGAGATAACAGGTACATAGCCAGAATTCTCTACTACTGGTATCCTGTATAGCTGGAGGGGGGGGGGAGGAGAGAGAGAGAGAGAGAGAGAGAGAGAGAGAGAGAGAGAGAGAGAGAGAGAGCGCCAGAACATTGAGTATGCCCCTTTTGATGAACTTTTTGGAAGGTATGGACTAGAATCTCACATATAAGGCAGGTATGGACAGGTAGTGATATGCAACAGTGGAGGAAACTTCCAAATCAACGAGATCGTAGAGCCGTTTGAGAGTATTCCCAGCACCTAGAACCATGGCTGCCATATAGTAGGCATTTATTAAATGCTTATTGGTTAACTGATAGATTGTTAATGAAACATCTCATGGATTCAGAGAATCTTCAAAATAGAAGGGATCTCAGAGGTTATCTTCAATAACTCCAAATATCTCCTCTCAGAAAGCCCTGCCAAGAATTATCAAGATACTGCTTAAATATCTCCAGAGGGAGAACTCCCTACTTCTGGAGACTTCCCATTTGACTTCTGAAGAGTTATTGTCAGGCAGTAGTCTTTATATCCAGCTTGAATCTCTGTAACTTCTCTGATTGCTCCTGGTTCTGCCCTCTGGGGCCAGATAGAACAAATCAAATCCCTTTTTCACATGACAGCCCTTGAAGTACTTAAGGAGACCTATTGTGTTTCTTCTCCCCCACGTCTTTTCTTCCCAATATCCTCACAGTTCCTTTGACATAACCTCATATGGCAGGTAAGTAATATAGTGGATAGAGCATTGAACCTGGAGTCAGGAAGACCCGAGTTTAAATTTGACTTTATGTCCTTACTAGCTGTGTGACCTTGGGTAAATCCCAATCTCAGTTTATCTCAATTCCCTCCACTGTAAAATGGGAATAAAAGCCCCTCCCTTCTAGGGTTGATGTAAGGATCAAATAAGGTAATATTTGTAAAGTGCCTAACACATAATTGGCAGTATAGGAATGAGGAGTGATGATGATGATGACAATGATGATGCAAGGCTCTATATGCTCTTGCAATCCAAGTACTTCTCTGAGCATGCTCCACTTTATCAGTGCCCCTCTTATAATATGGTGCTCAGTCTGAACCCAATATGCTAGAATGTGGATTAAGATAGAGTACAGGGGAATTATCACCACCCTCACTCCCATTGTAGTTTTTTGGGGGGGCGGGGCAATGAGGGTTAAGTGACTTGCCCAGGGTCACACAGCTTAGGAAGTGTCAAGTGTCTGAGGTCGGATTTGAATTCTTCCTGACTCCAGGGCTGGTGCTCTATCCACTGTGCCACCTAGCTGCCCGGCCATGATGCTATTCTTAATGCAACCTAAGATCACATTAGCTATTTAAAGCTACCACATCATACAGATTACTCATTTTGAATCTGTAGTCCACTAAAACATGTAAGCCCTTTTTGTTAGTATGCCTGCTACCAACTGCTGGGAACTCTTCAATAGAAATAAGAAAATAAGAATAAGCTTAGCTGGTATAATTCAGATAGGAAGCTCAAGGCTGGATATGACCACAACCTTAATCAATGTTTATTCCCTTGATACTGGTTCACTGATATGAGGGGGCTCTGGAGTATCATGAGTCATACTAAGCTGTGACACCAAACTGTGAACACCCCCATACAACACAGTGAAGACACGAAGGCATGAGGCCCAGGACCAGTACAATGCACCCAGCAGGATTACCAGTCCTCCCAGACTCAAGTAGTCTCTTTTCTTAACCTACTTCACTCACCCTCATCTTATGTTTTCTCATTACTTATTACATAATTTTGATACAAGAGGTGCCAGACCCTCCTCCATTGCCTGGTTCCTCTAATTACCCTGGCAGAAGTTGGGCATGATCAGCTTCTTGATTCAGCTATTTTTCACACTCGTGCCTTGGCAGTCACATCCCAGGGCAATCTCCCAGACAGGCATTGCTTGTGTGCTTTTCATTGCTTCTATACTCCAATATTGCTCTTTTCTCTTTATTGATGTCCCCAGATGCCTATACCTCCTCAATATTGTGCTTTGTAGTTGATTTGGGGGGACCCAAATATAGGATTTTACATCTATTCTTATAAGATTTCATCTTAATAGCTTCAGCCCAACATTTTTTTTTCCTTTTTTTGCAGGGCGATGAGGGTTAAGTGACTTGACCAGGGTCACACAGCTAGTAAGTGTCAAGTGTTTGAGGTCAGATTTGAACTCAGGTCCTTCTGAATCCATGTCTAGTTCTTTATCCACTGTACCACCTAGCTGCCCCCCAGCCCAAGATCCTAAAGCTTGTCAAGATGCTTGGGGAATCTAATTCCATTTTTTAATACTTTGTTTAAAAAATTGTAAAACCATGACATCTATGCTCATACCCAGATCACTGACATAAATATTGAACAGAATTGACTTGAGGACAGTGCTCTGTGGCACCCCATTAGTGACAGTCCTCCAATCATTAGGTCTATTTGGAACCCTAGTTTCTTATCTGTTTAACTATATTATTATTTGGTGTGAAAGCCCAAAACCAGATCTCAGAAATCATGAGTTAGTGATGTCAGACTATAGAAATTCAGCCTTAACTGAACACTAATGAATGATTGAGTCACAGAAGCCAAAATGGGTATTAATTGATTCAAGAAATACTGATAACTTTGATACTGTCTCTCCCTATCTACACTATAACAGGCTTTACCTTCAGTCCCTGGTCCTGGGAAGACATCATTGGATATTCCTCTAAGCAAGAAAGCTATAAAAGATTCCTCTACAAGGAAGGCCTTGTCCCAGTCTCAAATTCATCCCAAGTCTGAGGGAATGGAATGGTTTCTCCCTTATCTCCTTTTGTGGTTGACTTCTAAAATCTTCTTGACCCACCAATCACTTCGTTTTAGCCAAAACTCTTTCTTGACCTCAGGTATCCACATCCTGTGGATTTAGACATTTGCTTGACTCATCCCCAATCTTAAGCTTGTTTCTCCTGGTTCTCTAGCTGAAAGCCCCTCCTTTCAACTGCTCCTGCCCACTGCTTCCAAAGGCTTATACAGACAGAGGTGGACAGAGATGAAAATTCATTCCCTGGGTCAACACTGAGCATTACACAGATGTCTGTGGAGAGGCAGAGAGCTCCCTTCTGGCTGACAAAATGATGAGAAATGTTGGCTGACACTTATATTTGCGTTTTATTGGATAGGTAATGAGAGGAAGCTGGAGGCTTCAGAGATCCCCAGAAGCATATTGCAGAAGCACTCTTCTTTCCATGAAAAAATAAGAATAGCTCACAGTTAGATAGCATTTTACGATTTTCAAAGAACTTTACAAAGAACAATACTATGACATGGGAAATGTTAAGTAGCATTATCCCCATTTTACAGATAAGGAAAGTAACAGCAATGAGTTTAAAGACTAGGTCACCCTGGAGGTCCCTTCCGCCTCTGAATTCTACATCCCTATGAGCCTATGATTTTCCCCAGGGCCATAAAGCTGGCTATTAAGTGTCAGAGATAGATTCAAGCCAGCATCATCTGCTTTGAAGCCTAGTGTTTGTTCTTTCACCTACATTGCTTTGCATATCTAAAGATTCAACTCTGAGTGTCCTGAGAGAAAGAGAGAGAGAGAGAGAGAGAGAGTGAGCAAAGGAACTCATTTTGGGCTGTGCCTGACTCACATCAGATGCCTGGTCATTGACATATTATATATGATATTAGAATAAAATGAGACACATGCAGATCATTCAACAGTTAACCAAAGGGAATTTATATAGTAGTAGTAGAAGAAGAAGAAACACCAGCAGCAGCAGTAGTAGTAGAAGAAATACCACCAGCAGCAGCAACAGCAGTAGTAGTAGTAGTAGTAGTTGTGGTAGTGGTGGTGATGGTGATGGTGGTACTAGTAGTGGTAGTAGTAATCATTAGCAGCTAACATTTATATAATACTGACTATGTTCCAGGCACTGTGCTAAGTACTTAAATTATTATCTCATTTAATACTCACAAGGCCTCTAAAAGTAGGTGTAATTATTATACTCATTTTACAGATGAGCAAACTGGTTACAAGGCCACACAGCTAGTAATTGTCTGAAGTTGGATTTGAATCCAAGTCTTCTGGACCCTGGGTCCAGTACTCTATCCATTTTACCACCTATTCAATAAGGAGAGGCATTAAGAGCCCATCCACCAACCAAACATGAGAGCCTCTCCTCTCCTATTTCCAGATCCTGCCTTGTACTCAGGTGATCAACCAAAACATCAACATTCTGATTGCTTGGTGCCCTGAGTCAACCAAGAGACCATGAATTTCTCAATACCTTTTAAGGGGAAACAAAACAAAACAAAACAATGAACTATCTCAATTTGCTTGGGGGTGGGGGGAAGGGCAAGGGGCAAGGGAAGGAAGGGAATCTACATTTATCTTGTGCCTCCTGTATCCTAGCCACTGTGCTAAGCATTTATGCAAATATTATCTCATTTGATCCTCACAACAATCCTGTGAGGTAGGTGTTATTATTACTCTCATTTTACAGTTAAGGAATCTGAAATGCAATAAGGTTAAGGAATAGGTAATCTATAAGGTCCCTTCCAACTATGAATTTCTGTTCCTTTGTTGTTGTTCGGTCATTTCATTCATGTCTTACTCTTCATGACCCCATTTGGGGTTTTCTTGGTAGATACTAGAATGGGTTTGCCATTTCCTTCTCCACATCATTTTACATATAAAGAAACTGAGGCAAACAGGGTTAAGTGACTTGCCCATGGTCATACAACTAGTAAGTACCTGAGGCCAGGTTTAAATTCAGAACTCCAGGCCCAGCACTCTATCTATCGACCTGCCCCTCTATCTTCCTATGATCCTGTGAAAGAAGTTAAGTTGGGAGTTAAGATATTTCTCCTGCTCTACACCTCAAGCATTCAAACCACAGTCTTCTTGTCTGCTTGGGAAGGGGGTGATTCAAATTCAGTTCACCCGTAGTATTCCAGGGTTGGCATGAAAGAAGCTTTGAGGGCTCAAGCCAGAGTCATCACCATCCCCACTGTCAGTATCCCCATCACTGCCACTAATACTATGATCTTCACTACCAACACCAAAACCACCACCACCACCATGATCACTACCATGACCTTTATGGCTAACCAGCCATTAGCCACTTTCATCATTATCCTCCTATGACCACTGAAATCATCACCACCTCTATCATTATTATAACCAGGATTATCACTTTTATTTTCACAATAAAAATGGCAAAAAAATCATCCTCTAGGTCAAAGGTGCAAGTGCTCTAAGGAAACTGTTGTTCAAGGTGAAGAGACAATATCTGTGCCTCCCATTTGTAGAAGGGAGTAAGTCTTTGGGTGTTTTTTTGTAAATGACATGTTTACCTTTGGGAATAGCATTGCCCTGGGGGTGATGTGCCAACCACTTCTTCTTTCCAAGATGGATAGTTCCCAAGATACTAATCTCACAAATATAATGCAGACACAGGCAAATCTTCCAGGTCTCTGATCAAGCATAAAACACGACTAAAAGGAGAATAGGGAATATTCACTTTAGCATAAAAAAAAATAACTAGGACTATTCGAGATGCTATGACTGCTGCCCCATAGTATAGGGAAGCCCATTCCCTCTTCTAATTTTCATTCTTTTATTCAATAATCATTTATTAGAAGCATATTATGTTTTTTATCATAAAAGTATTTTATTATTTTCTAATTACATATAGAGATAATTTTCAACATTTGTTTGTATAAGATTTCTAGTTTCAAATTTTTCTCCCTCCCTCCCCTACTTCCCTCCTATACCAGGAAATCTGATATAGGGTCTATATGTATAATCACATTAAACATATTTCTGCATTAGTCATGCTATGGAAGAAGAATAAGAGCAAAAGGGGAAAACCTCAAAAAAGAAAAACAAAAAAGTAGAAATAGTATGGTTCAATCTGCATCTAGATTCCACAGTTCTTTTTTCTGGATTTGAGAGCATTTTCCATCATGAGTCCTTTGGAACTATCTTGGACCATTGTATTTCTGAGAAGAGTAAAGTCTATCACAGTTGATCAATACATAATTGTTGTTGATGCTATGTACAATGTTCTCCTGGTTCTGCTCATCTCACTCAACATCAGTTCATGCAAGTCCTTCTAGGTTTCTCTGAAATCCACCTGCTCATCAGTTCTTACAGCACAATAGTATTCTATTACATTCATATACCACAACTTGTTCTGCCATTCCCTAATTGATGGGCCACCCCTCAATTTCCCATTCCTTGCCACCACAAAAAGAGAAGTTATAAATATTTTTGTACATGTGGGTCCTTTTCTACTTTTTTATGATCTCTTTGGGGAAAAGACCTAATAGTGGTATTGCTGGGTCAAAGGGTATGCACAACTTTATAGCCCTTTGGGCATAGTTCCAAATTTTTCTCCAGAATGACTGGATCATTTCACAGTTCCACCAACAATGCATTAGTGTTCCAATTTTTCCACAGTGTTTTTGTCATATTAGCCAATCTGATAGGTGTGAGGTGGTACCTCACAGTTGTTTTAATTTCCATTTCTTTAATCAAGGAGGTTATTATGTTTTAGACACTATTCTAGGACCTGGGGAAACAAAACAGTCTCTGCCCTCAAGAGGCTGACATTCTATTTTGGGGGGTGGGGGTGGGGGAATGGTGTAAGGTTGCTATGGGCAACATGTACATAAAAAATTTAAAAAGTAATTCTAGAGGTAGGGTCTAGCAATTGATAGAATGATCAAGATAGATTTCCTGTAAGAAGGGCCTCAAGCTTAGTTTTGAGATAATTTTTTTTTAATTCCATGAGACAGAAGGTGAGGATAATGTGGAAGACAGCCTGTGAAAAGGCCTGGAGGTAGGAAATGGGATATCCAGTTTTACTGGAACATAAAGATTATGATGGAGAGTGATGTTCAATAATCCTTGAAAAGTTGGCTACAGCCAGGTTGTGATGGAACTTAAAAGCCAAATAGAAGAGTATGTAGTATTTTCCAGAAGCAAGAACGAGTGACTGAAACTTCTTGAGTAGGAAAATAACCTAGTCAAGACTGTATTTTGGGAATATTCATTTGACAGCTGTGTAGAGTTCACATCCAGTCTCTGACACTTACTAGCTGTGTGATACTGGGCAGGTCATTTCACCTTGCTTGCCTCAGTTTCCTCGTTTGTCAAATTAACTAGAGAAGGAAATGACAAAAACATTCCAGCATCTTTGCCAAGAAAACCCCAAATTAGGTCACAAAGAGTTGGACTTGACTGAAAACAGCTGAACAATAACAACAAAAGATAGGATTGGAGAAAGGAGAACCTGAAAGCTGGAAGACCAATTTCATCCAGGTGAAAAGTGATGAAGGCTTGCCCCAGGTAAGTGAATAGGTGGAGGGAGAGATGAGGACAGATGCAAGATAATATTGATGGGCTAGACACAATAAGATTTAGATTTCTTGTGTGGGGCCAAGACACTGCTCCTTAAGCCATCCCATATCCACTTTCTCCTCCTGTTAAACTGTATACAACTCTTTGCATAAAACTTTATAGTTTATAAAACACATTTGAATCATTTGTCTAGTTTCATTTTCTGACACTGTGAAGTGGCCAAGACAGATGCTATTTTAGAATATCACCTGTTTTACAAATGAGGAAACTCAGGGAAGTTAAGGGGTTTACTCAAGGTCACACAGCTAAAAATAGGCAGAGTTAGAACAAGTCCAAGCTAGTGCATTCTCTATTGAATCTCACTGCCTCTTGATGTTGCCAGTATTGTCATAATACATGTAACATTTATATGGCACATACGATGTGCTGGCATGATGCTAACTACATTTATCATTCCATTTGATCCTTACAAGAACCCTGGGAGATAGGAGCTTTTATTATGCTCATTTAACAATTGAGGAAACAGACAAAAAGAGGTTAAAATACTTTTCCGAAGGTCATACAACAGGAACATGTCAGAAGCTGGACTTGAACTTAGGTTTTACTGACTCCAGGGTGGATAGATACTGTGCTACCTAGATACCATTAATAATTTTTGTGATATTTCTCATTTAGATTTGAAGAAGTAAAACAATAAGGGCCAATTGAAATAGTCAGACCTCAGTGGAATAGCAGTCAGCAGATTCTCCCAGCATAGGGAAAATGACCATTAAACAATAACAATAACAACGACAACGAAACAGTGTCAGAAGAACTGAGCTGGAGGCAAAGCTAGGAATGGGTTTGGAGGACATCTAGTCAAAGGAAGAGGGAGAACAGAAATAGTCTCATGACTGAGACAAGGATAAATTCCAGAGGGGCAGAACAACTATGCCCAGCTTTGAGAAGACACAAAAAATGAGGAAGGTTGGTGCACCCCAGCACCTGGCTTCCTTTTAATGGTGGGTCTTCTCAAGATCCATTCCTTATAAGGGGGTGATTGTCAAAACAGAATCCATGATCATTATTGCTGCTATTGCCACCATAATTACCGCCTCAGCCTTGCTGTCAGCATAGCTGAAGGCAATTAACAGAGGTATGGATAGGCAGGAAATACATAAAAACAGTCTGCAGCTTGTAGTACCATGGGCATACAAATTCAGCCAACCAGCCAGGTGAGCTCCAAGCCTGGTTCCCAGGAAGGTTTTAATCTCTCCATACCTGATCCTTTGTAGCTCCAGGTCCTTAGCAATGCGTCCTTAGGTCTGCTTTGCTGATGGACCCTATCATCACTTGGCTTCCATGTTCTCCACTGTGATAGATCTCCTCTGTATGACTCAGGCTTAAGGGAGAACAAATCTTTGCCTGGGAGGAGGTTGAAGACCATCTGAGTTTCCCAGCAGTAACAAAGCTAAGTTCCCATCCCTAGCAATCATCATCTTCATCTCCTTCTCCATCCCCACCATCATCATCACTGCAACTACCACTACCACCACACTCACCATCAACACCATCACTACAGTCAATAGCATCATTCCCATTTTCAGATAGTAACATGAGAACAGAGCATCAGAAAGTCCAGGGGGTAGAATCATGGAATCACAGAATCATTGACATAGACCTGGAAGAGTCTTTAGAAGTCATCAAAACCAAACCCCTCATTTTACAGTTGAGAAAACTAATGCCTGTGGAGGTTAAGTGTCTTGACTTGTCCAAGGTCACATAGCCAGTAAGTGTCAAGGGTGAGATTAGAACACTAGGTTTCCTAACTCCAAAAGCAGTTCTTTTTCTACTACAACATGCTGCCTCAGAAAATAGTAGTTATAGGCACTGGGGAAGTCATCTTCAAGTATCCCAGATGGTTTTCTATCACTATCTACCATGAAAAGTGCAGTGGTTATCAAGTTAGATAACTGGGATTCAAGTGATACCTCAAATTGTGGCTACCTTTGTGCCCTTGGGAACTTCACTTGATCTATCTGGGACTCATTTTCCTCATCTGTAAAATAAAGGAATTGGACTAGATGGCTCCTTTCCAGCTCCAGATCTATGACCTTATGATCTGCATTGGTCAAAGGCTTTTTCTGTATTAGGGGTTCTCCACATCAGTGCTATCAAATATGTGACCCACAACACTCCTGAACAGGATACATGATTGCAAATATTTAATAAAATCAAAATAATAAAATCAAATATAGATAATGTTTGAAAATGTTAGAAAACAATAGATAATGGTTTTCTAAATCATTATGAGGACCACTGGAATCCTTTTCTAGGGTTTAGTGGTCCCCATTTCTATTTGAGTTTGACACCCCTGCTCCACACCACTGAAATTTTGGAGCCAAAACGAAATCATTAGAGCCACTAAGAACTCTACTTTCCCTTTTTCCTATCTGCAGGCTACCCTTTATCCCTTCTGGGGATGCCTAGAGAATCCCAGCTGTAACTGGTGCTCAGTGGGACCCTACTTCCTCTTTCCTAGTCCTATCCCTACCCTCTTACCAATGCTTCCTTCTTCTTTTTCTCTTCCTGGATGAATACTGTATTCCCATCGCCACCCACCCAGAATCCTCTTTTCATTTTGAACCTTAGATCCATTTCTCCTTTCCTAGTGTTGGTGGGCTACATGATTGATGTAGCGTAAGGACTGTTGGACTTTGCCATGGACTCTGTCACTGAACAATTAGGACCTCTGGGCTTTTCCATTCACCCTGCAGTGGGAAACACCCCAACAGGTATGATCTTCTCCAATTAGTGTGAACTCGTTCATTTAAGGACAATTTCTTTTTGTGAGATTTAAAATTGGATATTAGATCATAAATCTACCCTACTTAACCTTTCCCTTAATTTATCTCCCAGACTAGTAAATGGAAGAAGCTTCTGGTTTTCTAGATAGACCATTTATTGTATGGTAGTCACAAGGTGATGTTGATTAGAAGAGGATAGGAAAATAGAAACACAATACAAATCGTCTTAAGTATAAGCTTAGTCTATATTCCGTATAAAACTCACCAAAAGAGAAGGCCACCTTGGGGGAGAGAGAGACCATCTGTGCAGCGCAGTCAGGAGACCAGCAGAGCAGGAAAAACCTCCCTTCCGTTCTCTCCTTGCCTTTTAAGCTCGCACCCCGGAAGTGGAGTGCTAGCAGGCAGTCTGACATGCGCAGCAGGCGGACTGGTGTGCGGAGCTCATGCCGTTGCTCTCCTCCCCGAAAGGGTGGTCCTTAAAAAAAAAAAACTGGCGTCTTTCAGTTATCCTAACCTGTTAAAAAACTTTCATATTTTTTTACCACATTTTTCACATTTTTAGCATAGAAATTAACACATAGTAAGTATTTAATAAATGCATTTTCATTCATCATCACCATAATTCTGTTCAATGAAATTTTTAAAAATCATAATTAGATGTTAAGGGACATGAAAAGTTTAGACAAGACACAGTCACAGTTCTGGAAAAAAAACAAACAGTTCTGACCACATGAAAATAAATGGGAAGTCATGATTCCCTAGTCATCCAAATTCTCTTGGGAATTCATCCAGAAAATCCTACAATGGGTGTAAAAATACACAAATAATCCTAACACAAAAAATGAAGCAGCGAGATGCCCTATGGGAAGTAATATGTGCTTGTCTAGTTTAACCACAATTACCACCACCACCACCATCTTGACCATCTCCCCACAGACTCTGTTGGAGATAGCTCAGGACACTGAATTCAAGAGCCTTTGGAAAAACAGTGCTTTTAGCTCAGTGATAACAGGTTGAACATCAGAACTGATATAAAGTATTGATACAATACTTGAAGGTCTGCACAATGCTTCACAAATATTATCTCATTCAATCTTCATAACAACCCGGTGAGGTACATTCTACTATTAGCACCATTTTACAGATGAGGAAACTGAGTCTGAGGGAGGTTAAATGACTTATCCAGGGTTGCACAGCTAGGAAGTGTCTGGGGGCTATATTTGAATTTAGGTCTTCCTAACTCTGGGTCTAGTTTTTTTTTTTTGTTGTTTCTGTTTTTGTATTTTATCCACTTCACAGCCTAGCCAATGTCAATATTGAAGAAGAAGCATTATCATCTACTTTTGCCACTATACCCCAAGGACCATGGGACTTTTCCATCTGAATTAAAGCTGAAATATTCCATATGAGTCTTCTGGTAGGGGATGTCATTTTTCTAGTTGTATCTCCAGTGCTTTGCATGTAATAAACACATAATAAAAGCTTTAGAAAAGTGTATAACAGAAATGAAGAGTAAAATTCTACATGCATAAGAGAGTTTATCCGCTAAACAGATCAGAGGAAGTATCAAGAAAAGAAGGGAGAGGTCTGATCAGCTGAAGTCCTTGAATGTCAGACAAAGGAACATAGGGCTTTGTATTTGAGTTAATAGACAACAGAGAGGCATGAGTGAGTTTTAAACAGGGGAGTGGTGTGATCAGATACACCAAATAATGATAGCTAATGCTTGCATAGCACTTTGAGGTTTACAAAGTGTTTTCTTCACAAAAACTCTGGGACATAAATGGGGGATGGGGGTGGGGGCAGGGCTGATGTTCAGAGTGATCTATTTGCTTGCCTAGGATAAGGTTACTAACTATCTGAGCCATGATTTACATTTTGACTCTTCCTGACTGCATCAAATAATCTTTTCACTATACCAGCAGTTCTCAAACTTTTTGGTTTCAGGAGTTATTACACACTTTGAAAATATGGAGATCCCTCCCAAAGAGCTTTTCTTTTGTGGGTTATATCTATCAATATCTACTGTCTTAGAAGTCTAGTATTTTGGGCAACTAGGTGGTGAAGTGGATAAAGTACCAGCCCTGGATTCAGGAGGACCTGAGTTCAAACCCAGCCTCAGACACTTGGCTTATGAGCTCTGTGATCCTGGGCAAGTCACTTAACCCTCATTGTCTTGCTAAAAAAAAGAAAGAAAGAAAGAAAAAGAAAAGTTTAGTATTTTCTAGTAATCTTCTCAGTATTATTGCGAAAATAGTATTGACCACAAGAACCCTCTGCAAGTGTATCTGCTACCCCCAGGGATCCCTGTGCCACACCTTGAGAACTGTTATTTTACACCATGCCAGAAGATTAAGTCTAAGGGAAATAAGTCTGACTGTGGTCCAAAGGATGGTTTGCAGTGGGACGTGCATACAGGAAGACCTAGGAGGTCTAGAATAATAGTCCAGGCAGGTGGTGATGAATCCTAGGGTGATGGCAATAGAAATAGAAAAATGGAGATGAATATCAGCAGGACAGGACTTGGTAACTGATTGCAAGTAAGATATGAGGGAGAGGTAAGTTGTTTTTCAGTTGTTTCAATTATATCTGCCTCTCTATGACCTCATTTGGAATTTTCTTGGCAAAGATACTGGAGTAGTTTGCTATTTCCTTCTCCAGCTCATTTTAGGAAACTGAGGCAAACCGGATTAAATGACTTGCTCAGGGTCACATAGCTAGTGTCCAAGGCCTGACTTAAAGTCAAGAAGATGTCTCCATGACTTCAGGCCCTGTACTCTGTATACTTTGGTACCACCTAGCTGTCCCAAGGGAGAGATGAGAGTCACAGAGAAAGAAATAATTAAAATAAGAACCAAAGTGAACACTAGCACCACTGAAAGAAATTGTTAAAGTCAGAGAAGAGGGGCAAACAATGGAGGGGGAAGTGACGTCTCATCTTAAATTTGACCATCACAATCTTCATCCTTTCCACCGTTCACATCAACACAGTCACATTATTTTATGAGACAGTTTTATTAAAGGGCTATAAAATGATTGGGAGACAGATCTTAGAGTTTTTTGTTTGATTTGGTTAGATAGAGTGCTTGGCGTGGAGTCAGCAAGACCTGAATTACAATCCTGTCTCAGATACTTACTAGGTGTGTGACCCTGGGCAGGTAACCTAACCTCTGTAAACCTTAACTTTCCTAGTCTGTAAAATGGGGAAGACAACGCAACTGCTTCACAGGGTTGTTAGGAGGAGAATATGAGATTTTTCATGTAAAGGGCTTTGCAAACCTGAAAGCTATTTTTGTTGTTTTTTGTTATTGTTGATGTCACTCCCCTTACTTTAGTGATGAGGCCAAGGTTACATAGGGAGTGAGGAGCAGTTAGGATCTGAATAGAGATCTTGTAACTGCAAGTCTCACACCCCTTCCACTATACCTCCCTCCCTCTTCTCTGAGCACAAATGTGGGCTGAGTACTCTGTGGTGAAAGGGTCATAGAGAGGAGTCCTACCCTTCTGGAGAACAGGCTAGACTCTCTCTGTGTGTCTTTGTCTCCCTCTGTTTCTGTCTCTGTCTTTCTCTCTGTGTGTGCAGGTCTCTCTGTCTTGGGGTTAAGTGACTCGTTCATGGTCACACCGCTAGTAAGTGTCTGAGGCTGGATTTGAACTCAGGTGAAATGTAACACCTAGCTGCCCCTTAGGTTCTCAATCTAAGACAAATATGAACAGTTCAAAGAATCTCAGATCTGGAGATGGAAGAGACCTCACAGAATCTATTTTGACTCCTTCATTTTACAGATGAGGAAAGTGAGTCCTAAAAGATTGTCACTTGCTCAAGGGAATACCCCTAGTAAATGTCAGAAGTTGGATGGGAACCCCTGTTTAACAATGGAACAGAAACATGCAGCTTGAAGTGGCCGGTCTCAGAGAGAACATTCGATGAAGACAAAATAATGTCAGAATTAGGAATGGTTTTAGGGCACCACTCAGGTAAGATAAGGGGGACATAGGGGTAGCTAGGTGGTGCAGTGGGTAAAGCACTAGCCCTGGATTCAACAGTACTAAACTAGCTTTGGTCAGGAATACCTCTCAGATACTAATTTTGTGTCTCTGTGATGGCATCACAAATGAGGTCAACTTCAGAAGCCAGTTTATTTGGCTCTCATTATATCTTCTCTTGAAATTTTTAAGATCTTTCTTCCCTCATCTCACTAGTTAAAGGAGAGTTAGACAAGTTTATTGTTGTTATTCTTTTGTTTTCAGTCATGTTCTACTCTTTGTGACCCCATTTTAGAGTTTTCTTGGCAAAGATACTGGAGTGGTTCTCCATTTCCTTCCCTAGATCATTTTACAGATGAGAAAACTAAGGCTAACAGGGTTAGATGGCTTGCCCAGGGTCACACAGCTAGTAAGTGTCTTGAGGACAGATTTCAACTTAGGAAGATGAGTCCCCCTGACTCCAGACCTGGCATTCCATTCACTACACGCCCTGTTGCCCCAAGACAGGTTTAGGAACATGGTAGCATGAATTTTAATACCTTCCCAAGATGCATTTTGTTTTTAGTGTGTCTGGCTGGGGAAAGTGAGAGAGGCAATATTGTTGTTATCAGTATCCTGTGATTAGGGTTACAACCCTACATGTCAGGCTGTCTCTTGGGGAAAGGGGAGAAAGGGATAGGTAATCATCCAAAGGACCTGTTCCATCCTAATATTGAAGGATTCCTAAGAGGAAATACTCATGGCTCATAGGACAGGATGTCTTCTTCAGAGATAGAATGCCAGGTCACATAGCATCTGTCAAGGGTTCCAATTACTGTTGTTGCCTCCATTCCCCCATATTCCAAAAGCCAGACAAGGCAGGATCACCACTATCATTAACGATCACCACCACCTTGACCCTTCAATTTACTCAGGTCATTGGTAACACCATGGGACATGGGTCCCATGGGCTTCCCAGAGGGATGAAGGTAGGTTCTGGATCTGTTGCTGGTGTTCTCAGGCACTCAGCTGCCCAGCTCCACTCAAGATTATAGCATCTGCATCCTGAAAAGTGTGCCTCTGAAGAGACTCACATTTCATAACTTGGACTGAATGAAAATGTTAATCAATAGATCTATCATCCTGGTCCCTGGGCCTCAGAGCTGCGGACACAGGGAGAACCAACCAATAATTGCCTGCATGGGCATAGCGTGGGTACACACACACACACACCACCTTCACCCCCAGGCTGACTTAATCCCAGGCAGAGCAAAAAGACTATCCCTCTCCATTTGATATCTCTCAGCACTTCTCTCCCTTATTTCCCTAATTTCTTCTTTGAAAGGGATGTTTTCCTCCTTCCCCACACCACCAAAGCTTCTAGCCAATGCCTAATCTCTCATTTCTTCAACTTGCTTGACATTTTTTTTGTTATTGTTAATCAATCATTTTCAGTCATGTCTGACTCTTCACAATCCTATTTGGGGTTTTCTTGGCAGAGATACAAGGAGTGGTTTGCCATTTCCTTTTGCAGCTCATTATACAGATGAGGGAATTGAGGCAAACAGGATGAAGTAACTTGCCCAGAGTTTCATAGTAAGTATCTGAGGCTATATTTGAACTCATGAAGATGAGTCTTATTGACTTCAGGTCTGGCATTCTATCTACTATGTCACCTAGCTGCTGTACATTTATCTCCTCCCTTATCCTTGCTCCTATAGAAGGAAACCAAGAATCTTATTCCACTCAGACCCTTTTCCAATGTTGGTGGAGAAATGGCTGGGCAGTGGAGACCAGGTCCCATACCCTGTCTAGAGAACATGGCTACTTACCATACCTGGATGATCAAGGGAGTTAACAACTGATAATTTGGGGGGGCGGGAAGATGACGAATCTTCAAGCTTTAACTGTATGCTCTGCCACTGTGCTCTACAGACTTCTGTTCATTGCCATGGGTCCTGCTATAACTTCCCAAGCACCCCTGGGCCTTGCACAGAAGTTTCCTCAAACTAGGTCTTTACTCTGTGGGAAAAGGAGTGGGAAATGGAGGAAAGGGCAGAGAGAGGCTTAGGTCTCCTCACCCAGAGCAGATTCTTTGAAATCAAGTGTGCTATTTTAATCCTTTGGACATTACATGGGAAGCCTACACTTGTAGGAAACATAAGGGGCAGGAATGGATCAAAATGTGGTTTCCTTTTTTTTTTCTCTTTTCTTTTTTTTTTTTGGTGAGGCAATTGGGGTTAAGTGACTTGCCTAGGGTCACACAGCTAGTAAGTGTCAAGGGTCTGAGGCTGGATTTGAACTCAGGTCCTCCTGAATCCAGGGCCAGTGCCTTATCCACTGCACCACCTAGCTGCCCCCGAAATGTGGTTTCCTTAAGGCCAATAACCAATAATTTTGTCCTTTGTATCAATAACTTAGATGCATAGGTGACAGGATAGCCAGACAATACACTGAAAACATTGATGGATTTGGAATCACAAGAGCCAGGTCTGAATTCTTGCTCTGCTGTTTGGTCCTTGCTCTACCTATGTGACATTGGAAAAGATTCTTAGTTCCTCTAGTCCTCAGTTTCCTCATCTGTAAAAAGAGGGATTTGAATTAGATGACTCACAAAATTCCTCCTAACTCTAAATCAATGTATCTCTGAGACATGTGTTTTAGGCATGGCCAATGAGGGGATACAGGTGCAGAAAAAAAGAAAAAAAAATGCAAGTTAATTGAAATTTTTTAAACAAATTCATATGCTCCTAAACCTGGGAATGGTTAACATCTTAGAAGGCAGAATTTGGATTTAAAAGGATCTTTGTCAACTGGAAGTATGGGTCAGATTTAATAAAATTAAGTTTACTATGTATAAATATCACCCACTAAGGAGTCAAAGGATGCAGCTAGGTGGTGCAGTGGATAGACTACTGGGCCTGGAGTCAGGAAGACCTGAGTTCAAATCCAGCCTCAGACATTTACTAGCCATGTGACTATGGTGCAGTCACTTAACCCTTGTTTGCCTTAATCCACTGGGGAAGGAAATGGCCAACCACTCCAATATCTTTGCCAAGAAAACCCCATGGGACAGTATTGATGTGCTATAGTCCACAGAGTCATGAAGAGCTGGACATGACTGAACAACAACAATAAGCCTAGAACCTGTGTCCCACAGTTACTCTAGGGGTGTAAATAGCAGTCCTTAATAGCACAAGGTAAAGGTCATGGTCTTACTGATGATGGTGGTAATCTTGTACTTCCCTCATACTTGGGTTCAAAAAACCAACCACACAAGTATGGGTTGACTTAATATGGATAGACAATAGTTACTGGGAAGACGTTTAAAAAAGAAAAAAAGAAAGAAAAAGACCATGGAAAAAAGTTGACTGTATTTGGAAACAAAGGAACCATACTCAAATCTCAGCCAAGTGAGTTGCTACTTATGTAAATTTGAGTGAATCACTTTACCTCTGTAGAATTTAGTTTTGTCATCAGTGAAACTAGGGGGTTGATGTTAAGCTTAAAGAAGGCTATCAGATTGTAAGCTCCTTGAGGGCAAGGACTGTCTTTTTTTCATATTTGTTCCTCCAGCACTTAGCACAGTGCCTGGCCCATATTAGGTACTCAATAAATATTGATCAAGTGATATTGAGAAGGGATGACTCAAATGGACATGATAGCAGGATGGTGAAGCTGTATGAGTGCTGGCTCTGTGGTTAGGAAAGCTGGGTTTGAATCCTGGATCAAACACACTTTCTAACTATACCTCTCAGAGACTCAGCTTGCTCATCTGTGAAATGGAGATATAATGCTTATGCTTCCTACTTCACTGGGTTGAAGTGAGGAAATCAGGTTTTAAACCTTAAAGGTCTAGGTAAATATTATCATGAGTATTGTTAAAATTTTGGAAGAGTTATCAGGTGTAATAAGACATTTTCTGTTTGCTTGCATAGCAAAAAAAACTAGAGGTGAAGGTTTCAAAGAGGTTTTCAGAAGAAATTTCAAAGAAAGTTTCAGTTTTTTGTTTGATATAAGGACAGCTGTAAAAAATGGAATGGGAAGAGAATTCCATATCAATGGAGGTCATCTATTGGAAACTTAATAATCATTTATGTAAGTTTTTGTGTGAGGGGGGATTTCCAGTCAGCTGTGGTTTGGGCTAAATGACATCTGAGGTCTCATCCTATTACATTCTCCAGTTCTATAAATCTTATACAAACATCTCCTCTGTGGGTTTGTGTATCATAATCTTGGTGCAGGAATTAGCAGTGGAGGACAAGAAGGGGCATACCCTCCCATCCTCCCAACAGGATCTCATCTTGATGTGTATTAAGTACTATACCACCCAGCAAGTCCCTGTCCTATGTGGTTGTGGCCCTTGGTACTTGAACAGGATAGAATCATCAATTTAGAGCAGAAAGAGACTTTTGAGGTCACCTAGTTCAATCTTTCATCTGACAGGTGGAGAAACCAAGGCCCAGAGAAGACCCTAAGTCACACAGTCAGAGAGAAGAGTTAGGATTCAAACTCACATTCTCTGATTGCAAATTTAATTCTTTTTTCCCCCAATCATAGCCTTTTCTGTGGTACTTGTGGGAGGTAGGAAGAGAAGGAGTAAGAAAGGAGTGTGTCCACAGACAGATATGCAGACACATAGGCAGAGATAGAGTGACAGAAATAGAGAAACAGAGAAAGAGACACATAGAAGGACAGAAACACTGAGATATGTAGAGACAGGAAGAAGAGGGAGAGGGGAGGAGAGAGGAGGGGAAAAAACCAAAACAACACGTTAATGTCCCTATATAGAAGAATTGTGTTTTTAACTCTGTCTTTGAAATTGCTAAGGGGGTCTCTAATGCCTTCAGTGCAAACAAAGACTTACCTGAGATTCTCTATTTCTGTAAACCCCATCTACATTGCTCCCTGCTTCCCACATACACACCCAAACACAGATCTTCACACTCCCCCTTTCCCCTAAACAGGAGGTAGATCTATCTGTCTTCTCAATGACTCCATTGAGTAAATTCTTCACTCTGTGCCCATTAACTTTTGTCCTGCTCTGCCTCTCAGGCCCAAGGGATTGGGGCTTGCCTGTCCTCAGTAGGTAGTGTTCCAGGATCTCACCCACTTTGCTGAGTCATCCAGTTTTGACACCAGGCCACCAAGACCTAAAGGCTCCACTCGGAAAGATCCTAATTAATCATTTTAATAATAGCCCTAGTGGTAGCAGTCCCAGCCACTGTGTCATCCCTGTTCACTCACTGTCAGCACTCAACACACACCCAGAATCCATGGGGTAGGACATCATTGGTGACAAAATAAAATAAAAAAGAAAGAAAGAAAGAAAGAAAGAAAGAAAGAAAGAAAGAAAGAAAGAAAGAAAGAAAGAAAGAAAGAAAGGAAGAAAGAAAGAAAGAAAGGAAGGAAGAAAGGAAGGGAGGGAGGGAGGGAGGGAGGAAGGGAGGAAGGAAGGAAGGAAGGAAGGAAGGAAGGAAGGAAGGAAGGAAGGAAGGAAGGAAGGAAGGAAGGAAGGAAGAAAAAGAAAGAAAGAAAGAAAGAAAGAAAGAAAGAAAGAAAGAAAGAAAGAAAGAAAGAAAGAAAGAAAGAAAAAGAAAGAATAATCCCAATATAGACAAATGGTGATTATCTAGGTGTGAATAGTCTGTGGGAAACCTCTTAATTAATGTCTACCACCCAACACCCTTCCTAGTCACCTCCTCCTATTATCATTTGGAATGAGAGCAAAGGAAACAGACAAATTTTAATTTCAATCAGAGAAAATTTAGTCAGGGAATTAAATCTTCCCAGTCATGGGGAATATGGCATGAAGAGAAATACTGTATACTCCAAATACTGTATATCCCCCCCAACAATTCGACTGCAAATTAAATATATATACATATATATGTATATATATATATACATACATACATATATGCATACACATATATGTGTGTATATATGTATATACATGTGTGTGTATATTACTATCTCTTTGAGGTAGGTTGAACATAGAATTTGTAGGCCAAAAAAATACCCCAACATCACTTCTTATTGCATTTATATAAATCATACTATCACTGGGCCTCAATTTTTTCCATCTGTAAAATGAACAGTTTAGGCTAGATGATCTGCTAGCTCTAAATCCTCTCTGTGGATAATTAAAAGATCACTTTATATAATATTTTATTACAACGTGGAATTCGGGGATCACCTCACACTGTTCTAGGATGGAATGTGCTAACATTCTGGGGCAGGGACAGAATGGGTCCCCAGCTCCCCCAGAGGAATAGGAGACCAGACACCCTTTGGCTCCTCCCTGTGGCTCGTCCCAGTCATTACACAAGTCTATTCCCCACCCCTCCCCCTTCATTGTGGGTGTGCTTGGTGGGGACCACTGGTTCCCAAATAAGTCTATTTTTAGTAGGGGCCTGAAGCATGTGGTAGGGGAGCCCTATGACTCCCTGGTTTCATAATGAAGGCTTCAATTGGCTGTAAAGACTCCCACAAGGATAGACTGGGGGCTCAGGACTCATTTATACAATGCCTTATGGTTTACAAAATGCTTTTCCTCAGCACAACCCTATAAGGAGGGTATTTGACAGATGAGGATGTTGAGGCGCAGAAAGATTAGTCACACAGCTAATTAGTGTTGGAGGTGCTAAGTGTCAGAGTGGGACTAACACCTAGGTTCCCAGTGCACTTTCCATTACATTAAGTTCTGATTCATACCAATAGAGCTTTAGCCCATCCCCCACCCCCTCCCCCTTCTGGAAAGGACTCTCCCAAATTCATACCATTGATTACAAAAGGCGGGGATGGGGAGGGGGGAGCAGTGGTTCAGTTTAGACAATCACCACCACTAGAGAAATCAGCCACTGTGTGTGCAGCTGATTGGGGGAATGGGGGAAGGGAGAGAAATATGTGTTAGTGGCAACATCTCAATCTATGAATGACTCAGAGACATATCTCAGACTTTTGCTGTAAGGAGATACATTTGGGGGAACATAATTTATCTTGCAGTAAACTCAGATTCATGTAATGGGCCTCTGTATTTTTGAGTGCCTTGAAATGATAGTATATACTAGATCAGGGAAGGGTGAGAAGTAGATCTCTTAGGCCAAGCCCTATCTCCCTCGCTCCTCATCCCTGAATAGCAATGATGCTTAATACTTTCTATCCTGAGGGTCATTTGAGTTTTCATTGTTATTATTACCACCGATATTATTACTAATGCCCAAATTATCTCTCCCCTTTGAGAAAAGAAAAAGGGAAGGTTCTCATGCTGAGAAAGTCTAACTGTTCTGGGAGTAAATGGAAATAATCATCAAAGCAAGCAGGGGGTTGTGTGCGTATTGCTCTCTCTTTTCTCCATCAGAAGTCCCTAGTAGGGTGGGAAGAGGAGGAAGAGAAGAAAGAGACTGAACTTCCCCACTTCCACCCCTAATCTTGCCTTCTTCCCTCCTCTCAAAGCCCCCATAGAGATTGAAGATGAGGGTGGAGGAGAGGTGTTCATACACCCCCCAGGGAGCCATGAAGGACAGGGGTGCATCCCTGCATGGACTGGGTCTCTTCAGGTTGTTTGGGATGGAACATAAACAGTCTGAGGCTGTGTGGAGGGGGAAAGGAGGATCTTCGCATAAGGAGTAATGAGTTAAAGGAATCATTCACTGAGTAAAATAAAATATCAGAAGTCAAATTGCAGGGATGATTTCAAGTAATCATAAAGGGTTTTTCAAATATATTCACTGCCAAGAGCTACAGATGTCAGGAGAGAAAATTGGTCCACTTACCAATAATAGAACTTGAGAATGGGGAACAGGATCTGGAGGCGATAAATGCTTAAACAGGCCTCCTCCTCCCCCCACCCCTTCCCCATTCTCACTCTCCTGGGGCTTTTCTCATCAGATATGTGGAAAGAAGGACTTGGGTTTCTTCTGTATGGAGTGGTCTGACTGAGGCTGGAAGAAGGGTCAGGGACACAACACGAGCCAATATGGATGGACTCAGGAACGGGTTTGCCTTTTGTCTTCATACCCCCGTCACTTGGCATAGTGCCTGATACATAGTAGGAAATTAATAGATGCTTGTTAAATGAGTGAACTGTAAAAATTCACATCACACTCCTTTTTCTGAAGCCTCTCTCCTTTTGTTGTTGTTGTTCAGTCTTCTCTGACTCTTTGTGGCCCAATTGAGGGTTTTCTTGACAAAGATACTGGAATGGTTTGTCATTTTCCTCTCCTGCTCTTGACAAAACTAGGGCAAACAGGGTAAAGTGACTCACCCAAAATCACACAGCTAGTAAGAGTCTGAGAATGGATTTGAACTCAGGTCTTCCTGCCTCCAGTTTCAGCATCCTACCCACTTTGTCACGTAAGCTGCCTTGCCTGAGATTAAGACATGGCATCATAACATAGGCTAATAAATCTGTTTATAGTTGGAAAGGATCTCAGAGGAGAAAACAGAGATCCAGGAAGGTTGAATGCCCAAGGTCATACTAATAATAAGCTTAAAGGTAGGACTTTAAACCCAGATCTTCTGACTCCATTCCAATGTTTTTAATATAGATTTTTCTGGGAAGGATTTAGGATTTCATTGGTGTGGGGAGCCCCTGGTGAGGAACTTATCCCTCTTAAACAGATAGATGATTGGTCTGCAACTTGTCCTAGAAAGTAGCCTGGGAGCATGGAAGGGTTAACTGACTTGCTCAGTCAGGATAACCATATGTCAAAAGGCAGGCCCTGAAGCAAGGGTTTCCTGATTCTCCATCCACTACACCAACACTCCTTGACTTTGGAACCAAATGAAATTCCAGTCCCCTCTAAGTAGCTTCTTGTGCTGATGTTGTTATGAGACTGGGCCTACCCAGTTCATACGCTATGTAAAAAAGGGGGTAATTCATGTTAGGGAGGCAGTAAAAATGCATTGCCTGAGGCATGGACAAGTCCAGGACTCTTCATTCCAGAAAGTCGAAGGTTGAGAGAGAAGCTAATCCAAATCTATAAATAGCATTATGAGGGGGGATGAATAAGGTATAAGTAGACTTATTCATGAGATCTTGGCATGCTGAAATGAAGAAATCCACTCCAGGAAGTCAGAGACCAAAAGAAAAGCCCCATACACTTACCAAGAGAATGACAACAAGGCGTTTCCTGGTAGCAAAGAACTGAAAACAAAGTGAGCACCCATTGATTGGGGAATAGCTGAGCTAATTGTGATATGCGAATGTAATGAAATATTACTATGCCATAAAAAGGGCAAATGTTACAAATTGAGAGAAATAGGGGCTTAAATGGACTTATGAAAGAGGAAAGTAAGTAGAGCCAAGAGAGCAATATATGCAATGACTATAATAATGTAAATAGAAAGAACACAAAAAAGGGAGCTGGTAATGACCCATCTTGGTCCGAGAAAACACAATGAAACATACCTTGTTCTTCCAGTACAGAGGGGAGGGACTACAGGGACAATATTTGACATCCATTGTGGGGAGTAGTTACTATGAAATTTATTTTTACTGGACTCTTTCTCTTTGTTACAAAGGAGGGCAAAGCAACAATCATTTATTATGCGCTTACTATGTGTCAGGCTTTGTGTTAAGCAATTGTGATATAAATATGAAAACAAAAACAAAAGGGAAAACAAAAAGAGGAAAGCTAGACCCTGGCCTCAAGGCTTTTCCTATTTAATTAAGGAAGATGACAAAGAAAAGGGAGCTGAAAAGTTGTGAGGGCAGGGGTAAAGAGGGAAATGGTATCTACTGGTGGGAGGTTTTTGTTGTTCAGTCATGTTAGACTCTTTGTGAGTCCATGGACAAAGCTGTTCGTGGGTTTTCTTAGCAAAGATAGTGGAGTGGTATGTCATTTCCTTCTTTAGTAGGTTAAGGCACACAGAAGTTAAGTAACTTTCCCAGGGTCACACTGCTAGTGAGTGTCTGAGGCTGGACTTGAACTCAAGCCTTCCTGACTACAGGTTTAGTGCTATATCCACTTGAGCCACCAGCTGCCTCTGCTAATGGTAGAGGGAGATGGGAAAACATGCTATTGAAGTCTGGAAATTCAGAAGTAGAGAATAGAAAGAAATGAAAGTTGGCCTTGGCTGGCATGGACCAGTCTCCAAAAGGGAGGCCTTGGGAGTAATTTACCAACTTGAGAAGGGGACTAGAATAGTGGAGGGATATTCCAATGTAAAGAAGCCCCAAGCACTAAGGAAAATTCCAGAGTAACATAGTAGTTGGGGGTACAGTTGTATGTGTGGATACATGTTTATGCTTGGAGTAGGGGAAGATCACAAATGTATCAAATAAAAAAAATGTATCAAAGGAAAATGCATCAATAAAACTTTAAAGGAGAGGGTCCCTTTTGCAGCTTATGGAAAGCAAATTTATGATAGGAAGAAATCCTTTTATGAGTTGTTCTTTCCATTGTGGTTTTTTTCCCCCATTGTGTTTTATTATAGCATAGGATAGTGGATCGAACATCTGCCTTGGAGCCAAGAAGATCTGGATTCAAGTCCCACTTCTGATAATGTATTTGGTGTGTGACTCTGGGCAAACTCTATTCAAGTCTACAGCCCATAGAGTATAGAACAAGATTATAAACTGCACAGCAGGTGATGACTTGTCTTGGTAGAAAAAGTTTCCTCATTTGAGACTTCTCTGTACCAATAAAATTCTAGGCCTAGCCCCACCTCCTGCAACTAAAAACCAAAACAACAACTACGCTTGTTAGATACCTTATTCAATCTGTTACCTTGAGGGGTGGCCCAATCTGAAAATTCAGAAAAAAAAAAGCTTAGGACAAGGGTTCTCAGTGTTTTCTTGTATCATGGACTCCTTTGGCAGTTCAATGAAACATATGGATGTCTTCTTAGAATAACATTTTTTTTAATTATTGAAGAAATAATAATTAAATAATTGATAAATTTTAGTTAGAGATTAGTGAAAATAAAGGTGTAATTTTTTTCTTCCTATTCAACTTTCTGAGACCTGTTACAGAGCCCTTTGGGCTCCACGAACCCCTGGTTAAGGACCCCTGGTTCAGATGAATTCCCACAACAGATCTGTGATGGGTTATTTGAGATAATTAGATTGCTGGAGCAATGTCTCTAATCCTAAAAATGCATGATTCAAAACCAGGTTCTCTGACTACCAATCCAGTGCTATTAACACGTAACTGGGGCCCTTTGTGAGGAAACTAGGTGGCCCAGAAGATACAATGTAGTGTGGGGCCTGAAGTCAGAAAGACTCACCTTCCTGTCTTCAAATCTGGTCTCAGACATTTATTAGCTATGTGATCCTGGGTAAGTCACTCTATTCTGTTTGTATCCGTTTCCTAAAAGGATCTGAAAAAGGAATTGGCAAACCACTCTAGTATCTAATAGGGTTACAAAGAGTCAGAAATGACTGAACAACAAACAACAACCTGAGAACTAATGAGAATTGATTTATTTTATACATTGTGTACCCCAATATGGAATGTAAACTCCTAGAAGGTGGAGACTATTTTGTTTTTGACTTTGTATCTCCATTACTTAGCACATTGTTTGGCACATATCAGGTGCTTATTAAATGCTCATCAAATCAATAAATTGTACAAACCTAAACTGCAATTCTCTTTAGCGGTTCCTTGTGTCCCCAGATCCAAGAGACTGGGCACAAGGAAACATTCAGTTGAATAATATCTTGATGTAAGGTTTCCATCACTATGTAAATCTATTCCCATTAACAATATTTCTCCTGGTATCTCATTCAAGGATGGAGCTCTGGTCTGTGGTCTGACCAGTGGAATAGTTCTTGCTTTTTTTTGTATTCCTAAGGGCAACAAACATACAAACACAACTAAAAGAATCTATAGATAGTAACAGCATTTTGTATTGTCAGGATCTGCTTAGTGAATACCATGCTCTCAGTAAATTCACTCAGTGATTACAGTGCCATATTAGCAGTTGTCAAGAGAGGTTTTTGTTAAGCCCCTGCTGGTCCATTTTTAGTCAGGCCTAGAAATTCACAGTCACAGGGTGGCCATTCATGACTGTAAATTTGGGGTCGATGTCAGCGTATAACCAAGAGCTGGATGGGGCTGCATACAATTTATTAGCATACTCCTTTTCCTTAGACCCCATTCTGCCCCATTTATTAAGTGCCTATTGTGCATAGAACACCATGTTTGGAGTCAAGAGAAATACAAAGTTAAGACATAATCTCTGCCCTCATGAAATGTATAATCTTATGGGATTGGCATCTACTCCTATCTGCCTCTTTCTCTTGGTGGAAGCAAGGGAGTGGGGAAATCTACTTAGACCTTGAATAAAATAAAATAAACTCAAACAAAATAATAAAATTAAAATAAAATAAAATAAAATAGTTCCCTCTTTCCCCCTCTTCCTCATTTCCTATCACTCAGATACCTTTGGGCACTATCTCCTCCTTCACCTCTGTCTCACATGATAAAACAGCTTTTATTCCTTACGAAGGCTCTATCTTCTACCTGTTCAAGCAATCCCATTCCATTCCATCTCCTCTGACAGATTGCCTCCTCTGTCATCCCCACTCTTTCACTTATTTTTAATCTCTCCCTGTCTACTGACTCATTCCCTGCTGCCTTACAAACATGCCCATGTTTCCCTCATCCAGAAAAAAAAAAAAAAATCCCTCACTTGATCTTTCCATCGCAGGTAATGATTGTCCTATATCTTTTCTGCCCTTTGTAGCTAAACTCCTCAAAAAAGCTATTTATGATAGGTGCCTCCATTTTCTCTCCCCTCACTTCTTAACTCCTTACAATACAGCTTTGGAACCTTAATCTTTCCACCAAAATTGCTTTTTCCAAAGTTACCAGTGGTCTCTCAGTTGCCAAATTCAATGCCCATTTCTGAATCTGCATTCTCTTTGGCCATTCTGCCAAGATCACCTCTCCTTCTTGATATTCTCTTTTTTTCTAGGTTTTCCAGGTTCTCCTCCTACCTATCTGACTGCTCCTTCTCAGTCTCTTTTGCTTCTTATACAGTTAATGCCCTCTAAAACATAGGTGTCATTGAGGATCAGAAGGCCTGGGCCCTCTTCTCTTTTCTCTTTATATTACTTCATTTGATAATCCCATCAGCAACCGGGATATAATTACCATCTCTCCCATGATTCTCAAATCCTGCCCTAACCTCTCTACAGCCCTCTGACCTCTAATTTCATATCTCCAACTGCCTTTTTGGACATCTCAAACTTAATACCCAGTAGCTAAATAAGTCCAAAACAGAACTAATTCTCTTTTACCCTAAACCCTTTCCCTCCACCTTCCTTATTCCTGTACAAGGTAATGCCAAGTTCACAAACCCTTAGGTTCACAACCTGGGAGTCATCTTGCACTCCTCGCCATCTCACACCCCCCTCCCTATCTCCAATCTCTTGTTGATTTTACCTCTGAAACATCTCTCAGACATGCCCCCTTCTCTCCTTTGATATTGTCACCATGATAATACAGGCCTCATCACCTTCCAACTGGACTATGACAATCATGTGCTGGTTGGTCTTTCTGTCCCAAGTCTTTTCCCCTCCCACCCAATCTCTGTTCAGCCACCAAAATGGTCTTTCCTAAAGTGCAAATCTAATCATGTCACTGCCCTCCCTACTCAATAAACTCCGGTGGCTCTCTATCACCTCCAGAATCAAATCAGAGCAAAATCAAACAGAGCAAAATGTCCTGGTTGGCACTTAAAGCCCATTATGACCTGGTTTCCTTCTACTTTTCTAGTCTTTCTATACGTATTTCCAGATATATACTTTAACACAGTGACACTTGCCTCCTAGCGATTCCATGAAGAAGATACTATCTCTTAGCTCTGGCCATTTTCTCTAACTTGCTTCTATGAATGGAATGCTCTCTCTCCACAACTCTACCTAATGAATTACCTGGCTTCCTTCAAGTCCCAAATAAAATGTCATCTTTTATAGGAAGTCTTTACCAATCTTTCTTAATTCTAGTGTCTTTACTTTATTAATGACTTCATATTTTTCTGCATATAGTTTGTTGCTGACATAGTGTGCTATTCATTCATTTCAATCGTGTCTGACTCTTTGTGACCCTATTTGGGGTTTTCTTGGAAAAGGTACTGGAGTGGTTTGTCATTTTCTTCTTCAGCCTCATTTTATTTTATTTTATTTTACTTTACTTTATTTTATTTTTTGGTGAGTCAATTGGGGTTAAGTAACTTGCCCAAGGTCACATAGCTAGTAAGTGTCAGGAGGCTGGATTTGAACTCAGGTCCTCCTGACTCCGGGGCTGGTGCTCTATCCACTGCGCCACCTAGCTGCCCCTCCAGCCTCATTTTAAAGATGAGGAACCTGAGTTTGAAAGAGGTTCACACAAGGGGCAGTGTCAGGAAACAGGACTCACCCAGGATCACACAGCTAGTAGGTACCTGAGGCCAGATTTGAAGTCAGGTCTTCTGACTCCAGGCCTGTTGCTGTATCCACTGTTCCACCTAGCTGAACATAGTTTACTTTGTGTATATTTGTTTCCACATCATTTTCCCACTAGATTATAAACTCCTTGAGGATAGGGACTTTTTCCTCTAGTTGTATCCATAGCACTTAGTATGGTGCCTGGTGCATGGTAGACAATAAATGTTTGTTGATTGAATGACTAATCAGACAAGGAAACTAGACTTTCTTCCTTCAGTCTTTCAGTTTATCAATACATCAACAAGTACTTATTAAGATCTCACTAGGGAGGCAAACAATAGCATGGTATACTGGATAGAGATCCAGTCAGGAAGCTAGAAAGATCTGGATTCATATCTGCCTGTGACACCGTACTGGTTGTGTGACCTGGGCAAATCACGTAACCTCTCAGTATCCTAGCCAACTGTAAGCCTATAAGTTTTAGAGAATGTGTCAAAATGCATTGGTAGAAGTTTCCTAATTTAGTACTTCTCTTTATCAATGAGATCATAGGTCCAATTCCTAGCATGATTAAAGAGGCATCATGGAAAGAGTGCTGAGTTTGGAATAAAGATATTTGGGTTCCAATGTGGCCTCTGTTACCACCTATAGAAGCCCTCACTCTCACAATGCTCGCTCTCTCTCTCTCTCTCTCTCTCTCTCTCTCTCTCTCTCTCTCTCTCTCTGTGTGTGTGTTTTGGTGGAGATGGTAGGAGAAAGATTCATGGAGTTCAGAGTATGATTAACTTGGAGGAAGTGATAGACTGTCACCCATTTGTGTATGGGGGCAGACAATGAGTCTACTAATTGATTGCCTCATGTTATTTACATTGCTTTTATATCTTAATTAAATGTTTTTGTTATTGTATTTGCTTTTGGCCTTGTCTGTAAATAGAGGATTGCATTGTTGGGGAATGTGGCCATGATTAGAAGTAATAATTATCCTCAAATAGCCCATACTAAACCTGAAAGAAATAGTAAGGGGTGTTAGGACCAGAATGTTCAATGGCTCTCTATTACATAATGAATATTCCTTATCAATTTCAGGTTTGTAGATGTAGCGGTTGGAAAAGACTTCAGAAAACATAGAATCATAGATTTGATTTGGAGGCAATCTTTGTTGCTTAGTCTTTTACGTAGTGTCCAACACAGCGTGACCTCATTAGGGGTTTTCTTGGCAAAGTAGTGGAGTGGTTTGTCATTTCTTTCTCCAGCCTCATTTTTTTTTTGGGGGGGGGATTATTTTGCGGGGCAAAGGGGGTTAAGTGACTTGCCCAGGGTCACACAGCTAGTAAGTGTCAAGTGTCTGAAGCTGGATTTGAACTCAGGTACTCCTGAATCCTGGGCCAGTGCTTTATCCACTGTGCCACCTAGCTGGCCCTCTCCAGCCTCATTTTAAAGATGAAGAAACTGAGTTTGAGAGAGGTTCACACAAGTGGCAGAATCAAGAAACAGGTGTAAGTAACTCACCCAGGGTCACACAGCTAGTAAGTACCTGAGGCCAGATTTGAACTCAGCAAGAAAAGTCTTTATGACTCCAAGCCTGGCATTCTTTCCATTGTACCACCTAGCTGGAAGGGATGTTAAAGGACTTTTAATTCAACTCTGTCATTTAACAGAGAAAACTGAGTTTTAGAGAGGTTTACATGAGTGGCAGTGGTAGGATTTTAATTTGGAGCTTCTCACTCTAGATTCAGAATTTTTGGTGTTCTGTCTAAAGAAATTACTCTAAGGGCTTAGAAAAAGGGATACAAGAACAATTAGAGTGAGAAGAGAAAGGGAGATAAGTCACAGGGTTGTAATTGGTGTGGGGACACAGAAGAGGATGGTGTGGTATGGCCATGGCAACTCAGAACCTAGAAGTTAAAGAGTGATTGAGATTAATGGGAATGTGAGAGCCTCTGCAGGAGAAGGCTTCATGGAGAAGGTCGCAACCAATTTGGACCTTGAAAGATTTCAGGAGGTAGAGAGCAGGAAGGAGTGTGATCCATGCTTAGGTGACAGCCTGCTTAAATCAATGGAGAGAGCAGGACACTATTAGAGAACATTTATTGGTTCATTTTTGCTAGAAAGGTTGGTTGAAACTGAATGATAAAACAGAAGGACTCACATGCCTGTCAAAGGAATTTGAATTTTACCCTGAGGAAACATTAGAGAATTTTCAGGTAGGGCTTTGGCTTCCTTCAATGATGAGATAAAATCCCACCTTCTGCAAAAAGACTTTCCTTAAGTCCTCCTTATTCTTTTTTTTTTTTTTTTTTTGCACAGGGCAATGAGAGTTAAGTGACTTGCCCAGGGTCACACAGCTAGTAAGTGTTAAGTGTCTGAGGCCGGATTTGAACTCAGGTCCTCCTGAATCCAGGGCCAGTGCTTTATCCACTGCGCCACCTTGCTGCCCCAAGTTCTCCTTATTCTTAATGTCTTCCCTCTGAGATTATCCTACCACCAATTTAGTCAGAATGCATCTTGTTTGTACATTGTTTTTTCCTTGCTGTCTCCCCAATTAGGCCATGACTTTCTTGAGAGGAATGACTGTTCATTCCTTCATTTCCTCCCTCCAACTCTTTCTCTCTCTTTCTCTCTCTCTTTCTCTCTCTCTCTCATATCTATCTATCTATCTATCTATCTATCTATCTATCTATCTATCTATCTATCTATCTACCTGTCTATCTCTCTATCTATAAATGGAAAACTACTCTAGTATCTTTGGCAAGAAAACCCTATATGAGATCACAGAGTTGAACATGATCATATATTTACCTATCATTTGTCAGTCCATCCATTCATTCATCTATCACCTATTATTTGTCTGTCTGTCTGTCTATTTATCATCTATCTATCTATCTATCTATCTATCTATCTATCTATCTATCTAGCCTTTCTTTGTACTTTCCGTGCTAAGCACAGTGCCTGGCACATGGTATGTGCTGCATAAACATTTGTTGATTGACTAACTGATCAAGCGCAGAGTGACATGGTCAGACCTTGAAAGATTGTTCTGGCTGCTATATAAAGGATGAATTGGACAAAGAAGAGACAGGAGGGAGTGAAACAAGGTAAATTCTGAGAAGATAGGAACTATCATTTTTCAACTTTTAATCCCCACCATTTAGCCCAGGGCCTAGCACGTACTAGACACTACATAGTTTTTGGTGAATTGAATTGAAGGCAAGTTTGAGTATAGGGCTTTGTTTACTGTAGCAATGAGTATAGGCTGTATCACCAACCTTTCAGTTTCCCTCCCTGGGCCTTCCTCCTCTCCCCACCACCTCTCCAAGCTGGTAATTAAAAGTATCAAGGCAAAGTACTACTGTCTCATTACATGTCCTGTTTATGTGACTCTAATGTGCTTAGAGATGATTTGGAGGGCTGGGGAATCAGAAGAGGAGGCTTACTGAAGTCCAGTCCAGCTCCCGGTGTTCCAGAGATAAGAGCCTTGAGTCCAAGCTGTGAATTAATTCCACAGCAAACCAATAACGTGTTAATGTGGGTGAGGAATTAAAAATAACAGAGATACTGCACATTTCAGTGATTAATTAGCTGTACTAGTTAATTTTGCTGCTTGTGGATACAAATTACGGTTCTTAATAGTAGAGTCATTTCCTATTGGTTACTGACTTGCCATAACCGGGATGTTTCACCATAATCATCACTCACGTTTCACTGGGAAAGTCCAGACATCCAACTGTCTCAGTTATGCATTACAGTAGGATTTCATTTGGTTAGCGCTCTATGATGCTTATTAAACTCCCTTGCAAAATGTTCTAACATTACTAAAAGCCCCCTCTCAAATTCATTGTCAAATGCATCTCCCGGCAATAAAGGCAGTTCAGGGAATGAGTGAAAAATGGGGGCTGGGGTCTCAGTCACAGGAAAGCTAATTGAAAGCATGATCCCTGCAGTGCTAAGATTGTAATACCTGGAGGTGGGGGTGAGTCAAAGCTAGTAGCAAAGCATGGCAAGGTGGAATAGAAAGAATGATGTTATTGGAGTTACAAGACCTGGATTCTAATCCTGACTACTATTTACTAGGTAGTCCTTGACCTCTCTGGGCCTTAGGAAAATGCAGTGTGAAATATAATTTTCTTCCTCAGAATTTCTTAGGACACTTTCTTTGTAATCCTCCTTTATTATCATCCTATCCTACCTTGTGTTACATATTTTCTTGTACATAAAGTTTCTGTCAAGGGCTTTTTTATTTTATTTATATCCTTTTATTGGCAGGGCAATGAGAGTTAAGTGACTTGCCCAGGGTCACACAACTAGTAAGTGTCCGGTGTCTGAGGTCGGATTTGAACTCAGGTCCTCCTGAATCCAGGGCTGGTGCTTTATCCACTGTACCACCTAGCAGCCCCGGCTTTTTTTTATTTAAAAAATATTTTTTGATAAGTGTATTTCAATAATCAGTTTCCTTCATAATTCTATATATGTATATATATGCGCACATATATACATGTATATATGTATGTATATGTACATGTATATAAAGACGTGTATACACACATACAAACCAAGAAGGGGTTCACGGATGTCACCCGAGTGCCAAGAAGATCCATAACACAAAAAAGGTTAAGAACCTCTCCCTGACCTAGTAGGAGCATAGATTTAGAGCTGAAGGTGATCTCAGAATTTATTCTAGTCCAGCCCCTTCATTCTACAGATGAGAAAACCAAAGCTCATGGGGATTAAATCACTTCACCAAATTCACACAGGCAGTAAATCATCATCAGAGGTGGGGTTTGGACACTGCTCATTTGACTCTAGAGGCAATGAATGCTCTTTCCTCTGTACTACTAACCTAAACTCTTGGAAGGCAAGATTGTTCCTTGGTATATACAGTACATAGTAAAATAACTTGCAATAGGTGCTTAATAAGTGTTCATAGAATTGAATTAAATATATTATATCTTCCCCAGTAAAATGTAGGTTTCTCAGGACCAGGGACTTTTAAAGATTATAATTTAGAAAAATCTTTGTATATTCAGCACTGACCACAATCTTGCACTTGTTGTTCAGTTGCTTCAGTCATGTCTGACTCTTTGTGACTCCATTTATGTTTTTTGTTTTTTGTGGGGTTTTTTTGGCAAAGATACTGGAGTAGTTTGCCATTTCCTTTTCCAGTTCATTTTACAGATGAGGAAACTGAGATAATAGGATTGAGTGACTTGCCCAGGGTCATACAATTGGTGTCTGAGGACAGATTTGAACTTGGGAAGATGAGTCTTTCTGATTCCAAGCCTCACACTCTATCTACTACACCAACTAGCAGTCCATAGTAGGCATTTAAAAAATGTTTGTTCTTTGTTATTGTCCTTATAAACAGTTTTCCCAGTTTGCTTTGCCCTAGTACCTTAATCACTTGAATCTTCTAAACTCAGCACTAATGCTCAGGTAGTTATTTAAAATACAATATTTTACTACAATATAAAGAAATTATAGGAAAAATTCTGGAAAAGAATGAGGCCCATTTCCCTCTTCCCTCCTCCTTGGTCTGAATCTTTTCTTAGGCTACATCCTAGCTACTTTGTGAGCTCAAGTGAATGCCATCAGGGATCTGGACTAGTAGAATCTTAGCTTGAGAAAGGACCTCAAAGGTCATCTCTTTCAACCTACATCTGAAGCAGACGTACTTCCTCCAACATCCTAAATGGGTTGTCTTAGAGCCTCTGACTAAAAACATCAAGAAATCAGGAACTTGTTCCCTTTTGAAGCAGTACATTCTGCTTTGCATAGCTCTAATTGTAACAAGGAATCGATTGCTCCTAGTTCTCTTCTCTTGGGCCAGGAAGGACAAGCCTAATTCCTTGTTCACAGGACAGTCATAATATCTCTTATTAGGGAATAAATGGTCTGTTCCAAGGAAGGGATTTTCAGATATTAAGGGGATAGATTTTAAGGGAACTCAAGGTTTTATCCAAGGGTTGAAATCATCCCATTCTATCCCAATAGGTAACTTGACCATTTTCTCCTATGGCTCACATATCCCATGGGAGTAGAGAATAGACTCCAGACTTGCATAAGACCTTAGAGCTGAGGTGACCCCCAGGGGTCATCTAATCATAGGACCTCAAAATTAACTGAGGATTGAATCTGCATCTAACTAGAAATTCCAGCATTCCTAATACTGGTCCCATGCAGCTTCTGTCTGAAGACCTTCAAAGGTAGGAGACCTCTTGGGGAAGCTAGTTTCATCTTGGATATCTCTAATTGGGAGGAAATTGTTTCCTATGTTAGCTCTAAATCTGTTTCTCTGTGATTTCTACCCATTGCTCCTTTTTTAGGTTTTCCAGGGCCAAGCTAAATAAATATAGACCCTATCCATGGTTTTCATGATCATGAACAAGTCTAGCTCCTCTAGACATGATTCAGTGAGTGAACATAGCCATCATGCCTCCTCTAATATTTCCAGAATTTTTTCCAGAAACATGTTTTCCAGAATTTTCCAGAATGGAATGCTTTCTATGTTAGGAGAACATTAATTCTACTTCTTAAAGGCCCTTCACTTTCCCCAGTGGATTTAAGGACTTCTCTTTCCTTTGTTGAAGGCAAGGCGTGAGGGAGGAAGGGGAAGGAGTAGGATGGAGACACTAGTCACCATCTTGGAGACTTAGGGAGATTCATTTCTGGGATTTGGCCAAGTCTGAGATAGCTCAGACTACTTTTTCAACATGGAAAGGTATGTCTCCTGTTGGAAATGAATTTGCAGAGACAGCTAATGAAACAAGCCTATTCATGATTTGAAGGTTGGGTCCTGTACTTTAAGAACCTAGTACTGACTTTTCCACTCATTTGCTCCATATTTGTGGAATCATAAATACCTTTAGAGCTGTTGGGGATCTTAAAGGTCATTTCATTCAACCTCTTTACCTACAATTGAGGAGACTGAGGATTGGAGAATCTAAGTGAATCATTTAAAGTACAGAGGCAGTAAGTGCCAGAAGCAGGATTTAACCTTAGATCCTCTGACCCCAGAGTGAGTGTTTTTCCCACTGGGCTACCCTGGACAAATGAATTCCTATCTCTGGGCTTCAGTTTTTTATCTTTGTGAAAAAAGAATGTTGGATTAGATGCTCTGTTCCTTTCAGCTCTGGCACCGGATTATCTGTGTTCCCTCTTTGCTTTTGGGTCCATATCTAATGTCAGCTTGAAGAATATAGCACCTTCACTTTAAAAAAGCAAATTTCAGGGGCAGGTAGGTAGAACAGTGGATAAAGCACCAGCCCTGGATTCAGGAGGACCTGAGTTCAAATCTGACCTCAGACACTTGACACTTACTAGCTGTATGACCTTGGGCAAGTCACTTAACCCTCATTGCCCCACAAAACAAAAACAAAACAAAATAAAAAAGCAAACTCCACATCAATCTTATCTAATTTGTGAAGATCAACCTCTTCATCTTTTTCATCATCCCCATTGTTAGCAAAGCTAGGATCTGTGTTGAAGGTTGATGGTAACAATTTCTCAAGAAGACAATGTGTTGGCCAGTTTCTATTTGTAATCTGAAGTGTTGAAGTGGGGGCAAATTAGGTGGGAAGAATCTAGACTATCTGCCCTTTGAGAGGGTGGCAAGAGGCTATAGACTCTGACCAGTGGCTCAGTCTCTCAAGCATGCAGCACTATCTCTCAAGAGGAAGATCCCACCCTAAGTCAATCTTTTGTCTCACTGTGGTAGAGTGCTGGCCTTGCTCCATTTGTGTGCTTGCCTCCTATTCGGGATGGCTGCATGAATGATGGAAGTAGTCTGATGCAATTTATTCCTTTATTAAGCTTAAAACTTAATGAACATGGTGCTCAAAAGATCTCCTTTCCTCATGAGCAGATCCCTCAGTCACTGATTGTCAATATTTGGATGTTCCACAGACACTCCCCAAAACTTACTTCTGTGGAGAGACTACGACAGGAGACCACTTACTCCAACTCAATACTTATTTTCCCCAATTCTAGCACATACTTAGTGCAGCATAAATTGGACCACAGATACTCAAAGTGAAGTCCAAGGTTCCCTGGGAGTCTCCAAGACTCTTGCATGGGATCTATGAGGTCAAAACTATTTTCAAAGTCATACTAAAGTGTTTAAATTTTTTAAATGGTAAATATTAAGACAGAAAAAAACACACAAACTAAAGATCTTTGGAGAGTATAGTCGATAATTTTTAAGAGTGTAAAAGAGTCTCGAGACCAAAATTGCTGCCTTGAACCATATGCTTTCTCATCACTAGATATAGATTAGTTCACCTAAGACAAAGCTTCTAAAACTTTTTCCACTCATGACCTCTTTTTGCCCAAGAAATTTTTATGTGACCTCAGATATACATACCCTTTTACTGTCACCAAATTTTTTGTGACCCTCCCCATTCAGTTATGTGACTCACATGACCCACAGTTAATGAAGCTTTGACCTAAAATATACCCTCGCAGCTTTCCTGTTAGCAGAATTAATTAAATACCAGGGCAAGATAGCACAGTAGAGTGGAACATTATGGATCTGAAGCCAGAGGACCCAAATTTTGACTTATCCACTTAATCTCACTTGGTCTCAGTTTCCTTGTGAGCTAAAAGAAGAGATTTAATGATAATAAATTAATTAATCATAAACAAACATTTTTATGAATGAAGGAAAAACATGTTACATATATACATGTGTAGACATGGATCCATCTACAAATATATGTATATCTGTAGGTATATATTTGTATGTATGTGTGTATGCATGAACATATTAATATACATATACACAAATGCGTGTATATATACATATACACATGCACATATATAATGCAAAACATTCTGCCAAACTTTGAGCACACTAATAGAAAAGACATCTCTTGCTCTCAAGGAGCTCACATTCTAATAGAGGGAGACAATACATGTAAGAGGTTTCAGCTGCAAGTTGGATGGAAAGGTTCCATGGTCCTTAGGGCATAGCAGGAAAGCAGATGGTAGTGCGTTTTTGTTAGTGTCATCTCTGCTGATAATTATATCTGTTTCTGATGCTGAACCACTTGACAGTGCCAAGGACTTTGGCAAGAGTTTTATTTCACAGTAACTGTGGCTGCTGAGGAGACAGGGGCTATAGTGCCTAGAGAAGCAGTGGCCAGACTACATTTCTAAAGGGGGGTGGGCAGTGTGTATGCCCTTTTTTTTCCTAAGTGCCTACTATGTATAAGCCATAGTATAAAAATTAAAAAAAATAGCCCTTGCCCACAAATAGGTTACATTCATGCCACAGGTACAAGTTTATGCTTACAAGCAACAGGTATATTTAAGGGACAGTGAAGCCTAAAGATTTTGGACATGACTTCTTAAAATTGCTTTTTTCTCCACCTTCTCTCACACCAAAGCTCATCCCACCAAGTGTCAGGTACTCAGTGAGTCCCTGGGAGTGTTTGCTGCCTGGGCTCAGCAACTGTATACTAGGTGCTGAGATGAAGATCCCTTTCCATCCCTTCTTCATTTCTATCATGTGCCTGATGGAGCAGACACAATTAAAGGATCATAGATTTAGACCTGGAAGTGATGTTAATGGTTATCTAGTACAACCCTCTTGTTTAGTAGATGAAGAATCTGAGGCTTAGAGGAATTAGGTGACTTATTTGAGCTCATACAGGTAGTAAGTGGCAGAATGCATCTTCAAACCCAGATCCCCTGATTCTGTATCAAGTCTATTTTCCCATTAGACCAAGATGTTTTAAGATTCCCTAAAATGATTTTTAGAGATCTTGAGAAAACTTGTCCAAGGTTATAGCAAATTTTCTTTGGGACCCCTGTAAGAACTGAGGTTGTACACTACATACTCACCTCCATCTCACTGCCATGAAACCAAACTTTCAGTAAGAGAGCAAATTGAGATTGAGAGAAGGAAATGGGACAGAACTGCTTTGAAACATTCAGTAATCCAGCCAAAAGGTGTGTGTGTATGTGTGTGTGTGTGTGTGCACTAACATATGTGTGTATACTCGCAGAATGTTGCCCACTTGTCTCCTAAAGTACCAAGTTATGGTATCTATGAAGCTCTCTAAGGTCTATGGCTATGGGGATTAATCAGTATTTCCAGCCCTTGGCCTCTAGTCTCTCAGTGTGTCTGCATTTGACAGTGACTGATGCTACTGTCACATGTCCTCCTTCATTTGGTCACCTTCCTTGGCATTGAGAATGTGCCCCTGGGCTTCTCTGAATCACTTCTGGGGGCCTTTTGGGAGCCAGGGCTGATTGCTAAAGTCACATGGAATGATGTGGTGGAACTGCCATGTACTGGGAGCTGGGGGAGCTGAGTTTTAACCCTGGATCTGTCACTAACTTGATGCAGGTTTGTCGTGTCACCTTATAGTGACTTTCCTCATAGTTATTTGTAGGTAGTGAATGCATTATTATACCCATTTTATAGATTAAAAGGCTAGGTTTGGAGTGATGTTATATTAGAATGGATAGAGTACATCGTGTTATGGTCCAACAGTGTGTTGGAATGGATAGAACACTGGCAGTTAAAAAACTGAATTTGAATTCCAGGTCTGCTTACTCTCAAAAAGAGCTTGGATAGTCATTTGCCTAATCCAGGCCTCAATTTCCATATATGTAAGTAAGGGAGGCAGGGGGGTGAGTGGGGTGATATGATTTCTAATCCTCATTTAAGATGATACAGTCATAGAGGTTCAGGGTATAATCACAAGGGGTTAATGAAGTATTAATATGACTTTAGGGATGCCTCTCTGACCCTAATCCCTTTATGAAGTTCAAAAGCCTCTCTGATTGAGTTAAAAAGAGAACAATTTCAATTGACTGAATTTCTATGGGCTTCAAATAACTACTTCCTGAGGATTTTTAAACTTGCTAGCCAGTATCTGCCTGTGAAGTAAACCCTTACAAGGGAAAAGGGTAGAGCATTTCTTTCTCTTCCCTCCTACATCATCCATATACTTTTGAATGAGAGCTATTGACACACAAGAAACATACACATCTCAGACAAACATAAACAGAAAGCAGTCACTGAAGGAAGACTCAGCTTCAAGGATCAGGACCCTGGACAAAAAACAACATGAGAAGAGTAGACTTCACAATTCAGGCATGAGGGTTTTATGAAGAAAGGAAGGGCTTTTAGGCCTTGTATTACCAGGACCTGTGACTTGCCTTTGCCACAAGTATATCCTTAATGTATACCTTACTGTAATTGTACTTTAAATTTGAGCTAACTCTTCCCATAGATGTTGTATGAATTTGTGGGAGAACATGTTCTAGGTTTATCAAAGTGTTTTGTAGCTATTGCTTTTTTATTATGACATCTTAGTAAATGGCTTTGCTAAGAGCTAAATGTGTCTACTGGCTGATTGTTAATAGGAAGCACACTGATGGGGGCTAGGATGTTATAGTATGAGGCACATAGAGACAATTAGATGGCATTGTGAGTGGTGTTGCTCTGTAACCCTGCATAAGTCACTTAACATCCTTCAAGTCTCATTTTCTTCATATGTAAAATGTAGATAATAATAGCATTTGTATCACAGGCTAGTTGTAAAGATCAAATGAGATATGATATGGAAAAGACTCCTAGCACTTTAAAGTGCTAGGTTAATGTTAGCTATTATTATTATTATAGACCTGTAGGGCTACCTTTAGGTAACCTGAGGTACTTAGCATCACCCTCTGGGGATCCAAACAATGAGTGTGGGTACAATTTGGAAGAATAACTAAGGGGGGGTGCTACATGTAAAATGAGGGGGTGTATTAGGTGAACTCTGAATCCTATGATGCTATTGTCTACCTACAGTTATCCAGTTGGGACTTGAACTAAAATTTTCTGACTAACAAGACAATTGCTCCTTCTACTAGTTATTGCCCTCAACAACGTACCTCCCTTCTCACCTCTACAAGTGATTACTCAGTCCCACCATGGTCATCTCAAAACTATGCCATGTTTCCCATGGGGCTAGGAAGATATATTCCTTGCCTTCCCACTGGTTAATGGCTGGGAAAAACTACTTAAAAAAGGAAACTGCCTCATCTGCCTTCTTCCAGAACAAAAGAAAAGTGACCTAAACCCTTAGATTTTCTAATTTGTGGCCTGATCTTCAGTTAGGAGACAACCATCTGATTCTGATTTGGTCCCATATTAGTCACTAGAAAAATAAATAAGTACTAGAGCTAGAAAGGAACTTAAAGATCCTCTTGTCTAATACTTCATTTTGCATATGGGGAAACTGAGGCACATAAAAGTTATGATTTGCTCAAAGTTCCATAACTAATAAGTGACAGGTCTTCTGACACCAAATGCATTACTCTTTGAACCATCCCAAGCTGTCTAAAACAGAGGCAGCTAGGTAGGACAGTAGATAGTGCTGAGACTAGAGTCAAAAAAACGAGTTCAAATCATGTTTCAGACACTTATTGGCTATGTGAATCACTAACATTTTAACCTGCCTTAACTTCCTCAGTTGTAAAATGGGAAATAATATTAGCAACCTGTCTCTCAGGGTTCTTGTGAAGATCAAATGAGATGTTTGTAAGGATACATAGTAGGCACTTAATAAATGCTTGTCTTCCTTCTTGTAAATTGTCTATTTCCAGAGCTCCTATATTCAGCTTTTGCCTTTTACTGCTTTCTTTATCAATCAGCAGCAGTCAATTACTTATTCTGCAAGAAATGAACAGTAGAGAAAGCAATATCTGCTCCCCAGGGGTAGGAACCTGATGGAGACTCTGTAGAACAACTGTGAGGGCAAATAAATATATTTAGTGAGTTTCCTATGTTCACTTCTCAGTTCCAATCCCTTGGTGATCAATGGCCCTTTGGTTAGATGGAGGGGGCCTGGGCCATTCACAGATCAGCAACAAGGGGCAGGGTTGTCTTTCAAAGTCCTTGTAGCTTTTAATTAATACCCCCAGCTGGGAAGAGTTTTATGGAATAACTCCTTTGTCATAAGTGCTTAGCCCTAGGAACATATGGGGGAGAATCAAGAACACAGAAGTACAGAATGTTGACACAGAAGCATAAAATGTCATAGCTAGAAGGAACCATAGAGCACAAGCTATTGTAAAGTAGAACACAGAATGTTGGTGTTGGATGAGACCTGTGAGAACATCTGGCTCACATACCTCATGTAACAGATCAGTAAAACTGAGGTCTAGAGAGGGTATGATCCTATTGTGCATTAGTCACAGAGTCAAGATCTGAGAATCATTATAATTTATACAGAAAAGGGTCCTTGAAGATCATTTAACTCAACTCCCCTATCTTACAGATGAGACAAGTAAAGCCAAATGACTCGCTTCAAGTTACAATGCTAGTATGTGGCAGTCAGTAATAGAACTAAGACCTAAGGCCTCTTATTTTTCTACTATGCCACCTGGTCATATGAATATCTGTATTTGGAGGGTGGAATTGTGTATCTGAATCATGTATCTGTGTGTAAGTATTTAGTCGTGAATGTTTTGAGTTAGTGAATGTAATTTTGGTCTGTGTTCATGCACTGGGGCATTGTGTGTGTATTTGTGTGCTTCTGCCTGAGAGCATGATAGAGTGGAAAGTGAATTAGACTTACAGCAAGATGTGGATTCATGTCCCAACTCCATTGTTTACTGTAAACTATGTCAATTAGCAGTTCAGAGGCTCAGTTTCTTCATCTGTAAAATGAGGATAACAACATATGCAACAGGGTTTAATAGCCCCATAGAAATGTTAATTATCAGTATTTTGGAGGGACCTTGGCTCCATCTTGTAGGAGAACTCCTAGTGTGAAAACTCCCCCCACCATTGCAGATCAGCAATTGTCCTATAGTCTTAAAGAGTAGCCTGAGGTATTCTGAGAATAGTACGTTTCAGGTAGAACTCAAACTCAGGGCTATCTGGATGCAAAGCTAGCTCTCTATTCACTGTTTCTCTGCTGTTCCACATTATTATTTTACTTGTGTATAATATCTGTAGTTTTAGATGCACCTCTAAGTGTAGATAGATAGATATCTGTATGTATGGACATGGATATGAATAGAGATAGACATAGACATAGGTATAGATATAAATATAGACATAGACATAGATATAGATATAGGTAAAGGTATAGGTATAGAGATGGAGATGATAGAGATAGAGATAGGTATATTTATATATATAAGTGTGTGTGTATGTATATAGATATAGATATATAGATAGATATAGATATAGATATTGGGATAGGTATAGGTATTGTAAGGTCTAAAATTCTAGCTGTGATGTCTAAAATCTAATGAGTGGTCACCTTAAATTAGAAGCTTTAGCAAGAGTTTAGGCTATTAGGTATTTATTAAAGTGTATTAGAAGTTAGCACAGAGAGAGAGAGAGAGAGAGAGAGAGAGAGAGAGAGAGAAAACAATCTACACCTAGCTATCTAAGAGTGAGCCTCTGTCCTCACACCAAGCCCCAAGTCCGGAACCCAAAGATCTTGCTTCTCCACGGCTTCTCCCAGAAGCCTCCAGTGAAACAGGAAACAGGGCCATCCTTACACACAGCTCCAAGCAAATTGGCTGGTAGCACTGCTTGACAAGGCCCACAGGCATTAGACATAACTTCTGGACGCCAGTCTGACCTTCGAAACCCCAGAAAAGTCACTTCCGGATGCCGAAGTCACATGCTTTCTTTTCAGGTCAGAGCTCACAATGTCCCTCCCAGCAGGGGTTGTCATTCCAATTCTCACAGTATAGAGATAGGTATAGAGATAGAGATAAATATAGCTATAGATATAGATATGGATGTGGATATGGATATAGATAAGATATAGATATCAATATCCATGTGTGTACATACATTATCTCTAAATGTGTATGCAGTGTACATGTGTGTATATTTGCATATATACCCACATGTACATGCACATATAGATTTCCTTGTATCTGCCTATCTGTTGCTATTGGACTTTTGTGTCTCTACAGATTTCTCTGTGTGTGCATTTGCATGTGAGTCTGTATTCATGTGCATGCTCTCTGTATGCTTTATGTGCCTTCATTTCAAGGGTGTCTCTGTCTCAAGCATTGTCATTTACATGCATAGCACAGGGCTATGGTCATTGCATTAGGAGAAAAGGGCTCATTTTTATAGGAGCAAATTAACTCATTTTTAAAGGTGTTTAAAACACCCAGATTCACTTAGTTTCCAAACATTTAGTACAAACAAGAGGCTAGAGGCCAGATGCCCTGTCCACTTGGACAGATAGTCTGGAGCTGAAGACAGCACAAGAATGATTGTGTATGTCCAGAAGGAGAAATTATCTCCCAGATCAAGAGAAGGCTGAGGAAAAGCTAAGGAAAGGGAATTGAGGATTAAGGGAAATAGGGGGTGGGAAGGAAGAAAATGTTTAAAAAGCAAGTGAGAGGTCTCTAAAGTAATGAAGCTGGATGGCAGAGCCAATGAACAGGGGGAAGTCTAGGGGCTGCATGGTTACCCCAGAGCTCTTGCACATTCATGTCCACTGTGGTGACTCCAAGCACAGAATGTTCTGTTAGGGTTGAAAAGGGCCAAGGGGTCATCTAGTCCACTTTCCACTTCTTAGTAATGAAGAAACTGAGGCCCAATAAAGGGATGTGACTGAAGTCACATGATCTCCTAGTCCAGAGCTGCTTCTAACATACCACATTGCTTTTATCTAAATGCTTAATTTAATTTGATGTATTTTATAGTAAAGCCTATTCAACCCCCAGGATGCCTGTTCCTTGCTGAGAGACTGTGGCATAATCTATCCCTGCAGTCCAATCATAGCTTTCTCTATGTCTATCTCTTTGTCTGTGTCTCCACCTCTCCCTGCCCACCCCCACCTCCACCTCCACTCTTTTCTCTATCTGTCTTTATCCATTCCTCTGTCTCTCTGTGTTCCTGTTTCCAACACTCTCTCTCTCTCTCTCTCTCACTCTCTCTCTCCCTTCCCCTCCCTCTTTAATCTCTATCTTTCTCTGTGCCTATGTCTTTCTGTCTCTTGTTATCTCTCTCTCTAACACACACACACGTACACAAAGACATACATTTACACATATCCCTTTCTATCTCCCTTTCTTTGTCATTGTCTCAGTGTCCTTTCTCTGTCTGCATCTCTTTCTCCGACTATATCTTTTTTCTTTGTTTCCTTGCCTCTATTTTGGTTTATCTATCTCGTTCTCTGACTCTCTGTGTGTATATCTCTCTACCTGTATCTCTTCATGTGTCTCTGTCTCTGCTTTTGCCTCTCCCCTTCCCATCAGACAAGTCAGCCTTGCCACAGAAGTCATCAGTATCTATAACCCCATTTCTCCTGTTACTTTCTACCCCTTTGTAAACTTTTGTTTTCCAGTCACCCTTTCCCTATACTTCATTCTCATTTCTTTTCTTCCCCACCAGTATGTGGGGTTAATTCATGGCATTAAAACAGACAGTCCCCCTACCCTGTTGGTTTTGACTCTTATGTAATATGATTTGGAGGCAACAGATTCCTCAAGTTTTGCAGTCACTGATGTTAAGATTTGATGTCTCCCTAGTATATCCAGGGTGATCCTGGCCCATCTAACCCAGATAAGGACCCAACTCATTTTTAAGGATCTTTTCATCTCCTATCCTCACAGAAATCTTACTAGAAAAAAATATTCTTCCACCTTTCCCAAATACTTATTTCCCTGCTCACTTGGGAAGTTCTTCCTTATTTCTTACCTCTGTCTACTCCATAATAGTTTGAGAGGTTATTTGGTGTAATAGAAAGATTGTCAGACATAGAGGGGCTGAGATTGAGCCCCAGTTCATATACTGGCTAGCTATGGTATCAGAATCAAGTCATTTTACATCTCTGAATCTCAGTTACCTACTCTATAAAAAGGATAAAAATATTTTTACTATTTACCTTATAAGATTGTTATGAGGAAGGTGCTTGGTGAACTTCAAATCATCACATAAACCTGAATTATTATTCATCAGAGTCCATCATTTTCTAAATCCTGTTTTCTCTGGAGCCTGAAAATAAGCATGTCAATATCTTTTGTGCAGCTTTTTGGGCAGCTTGGTGCCATAGTGGAGGGCAACAAGGTGGCATAGTAAATAGAACATCAGACATGAAGCCAGTAAGACCGGAGCTCAGATCCAGCCTCAGACACACCCTGGGCAAAATCACTTAACCCTGTCTGCTCAGATTCCTCATCTCTGAAATAAGCTGGAGAAGGGAATGACAAACCACTTCAGTTGCTTTGCCAAGAAAACCCTAAATGAGGTCACAAAGAGCCGGACATGAATTAACAGCTACATCTTTTTTGGTATTCACTCTGGGATATCCACACATATTCTTCATCTCTGTCTCCTCTCATATGATGCAAAGGCTTTGGAGAGAGAGGGGACTAAGGTTCAAAAGCTGCTTCTGTGACTCTATATGACACAGAGCAAGTCATTTCATCTCTCTGGGCCTCAGTTTCCTCACTTGTAAAAGGAGGGGGTTGGGTTCCATGGCCTGGAAGATCATTTTACTTTCAATTCTGTGCTTCTCTGATGATGTAAGTTCTTCCAATGCCTTTGTGTCTCCTCTGGTCTCTTTCTATGTCTCCTCTAAGATCCTGAGGTCAGGACTGGTTGTAGTGAAATAGCTGCACAGTCACCAGCACTCAAATAGTGAGCCCTGGAAATTCTCTGGACATTCTCTAGACCCTTGGATCCTGTCCTTTCACAGGATCTCAGCCCAGGACAAGGATTGAACCAAAATACAAAGTCCATTTTCCTAACCTAATCCCTAGTGCTTATTTCTTCTCTTTATTCACCCATCTCACTGTAGCAACAATGATAATTCACTTTAAGGTTTTATCAAACAGCCCTCTGAATGTAAGTAGTATATTATTATTATCTCCATTTTACAGTTGATGAAACTGAGGTTAGCTCCAAGCCCTAATGGCTGCTTCAACTATACAGCAAGTTCTCAGCGATCAGGGCCTGTGACACATAATTCTGTGTGGTTCCTCTAGCACAGGGCTGGGTACTGGTTGGCTGGTAAGTCAATTAAATGGAATTGACCTGCTGCTCATACATAGGTGTGAAAAGTAGCTCCAGTTCAATTGCAGTCTATGGGATCTAAGACTCAATCACTACCAGGGAAGAATGAAGGGTACAGGCATTTATTAAGTGCCTACTATGTGCCAGATACTGTGTTAAATGCTTTACAAATATTATCTATCTCATTTGATCCTCATGACAACTCTGTGAGGTATGTGGTATTATTATCCCATTTTTTGTTTTTGTTTTTTTGTGGGGCAATGAGGGTTAAATGACTGGTGTTATTATTATCTCCCTTTTTTACTATTGAGGAAACCAAGGAATACAAAGGTTAAGTGACCTGTCCAGGGTCACACAGCTAGTAAGTGTCTAAAACCAGATTGGAACTTGGGTTTCTTGAGTCCATGCCTGGGGCTCTGTCTACTACTCCATCCAGGCTCCTCATTTCATACACATAAAAACTGAATTTTTCCAAATGGCATTAAAGACTGTGGAGTCTGGCAGGCTCAGGACTTCCTGATTTAAAACCACTTGCTCAGTTAAATTCAACACACATTGATTGCACTTGTCAAAGTTCTCACTATTTCCTAAACATGCCTTGTGCTTACCACTTCTATGCTTTTGTCCCATGCTTTTCTCCCTTCTTGAATGTTATCTCAACCTAGGTCTTAGATCTAGAGCTTTAAGAGACTTCAGGGACAAACTAGTTCAAATATCTCATTTTACAGTTGAGGAAACTGAGGCTCAGAGAGGTCGAATATTGTGCCCAGGTAGAAGCAATGGACTCTGAACCTAGGAAAGGGGATTCTAGTTGTGTGGAACTGATTTTGCATAGCAAGGGACAGCAAGGTATAAAACCAATAGTAGCTATTTCCTACTCTATAGGGTTTCCAAGTGTCAGGGTGTCAGCTACTCACTCGCAACCCTCAATTCCAGGAAGATCAGAGACTTGGGGGAATTAAAAAGTAGTTCATAGTTAGTGAGTATTTATCTAGTCCAACATCTTCAATATAGAGATGAGGAAATGAAGATGCAAAGTATGGAAGGGATTCATTCATGGTGACAAAGGTATAAGTTGGAGATCCCATTGGAATTTTAATTCAGGACTTCTGGCCCCAAATCTAGGGTTATTTCCACTATCACATAAATCCTACACTTAATTCAAAGTCCATGTCCAGTACCACCTCCTCTGTATAGCCTTCTCAGTTTGGAGCATAAGTTCCTTGAAGGTAGGGACTCCTTCATGAATTGTACCAGCCTGGGTACTTAAATATTCAATGGATCTCACTTTAGTAATACAAATCTCCCTCTTTAGGTCTTTATGATTCAATGCCTATTATTCTTATGCCTCCCCCACAAAAAAAAGACTATATACCTCCTTGAATTCAGGGGCTATGATGTCTTCACCTTCTTTGTATCTTAAAAAACCTACCCTCTTTCATATTCAGTGAGATACATTCACTGCCTATTTTATTGAGAAAAATGAGTGGATGTGAATGTGGTTTTGAGGCTGTGATTTTGGATGATTGGGGGGATGGTGATGTCTCTAATAGGAAGACAGACAGATACAGACAGATAGATAGAAAGACAGAAATGCATAGATTGACAGAGAGAGAAAGAGACAGACAGATATATAGGTAGACAGACAGACAGAGACATAGTTAAAGGCAAAGACTAATGGAGACAGGGACAGACAGAGACAGGCAAGAGATACAAAAACAGAGACAGAGATACACAGAGAGACAGGGAGACAGAAAGATAGATAAAGGATTTCTTAAGTGCTTGTTATGCGCCAGCCACTGAAGGGGAATGGCAGATTTGGGTCCTTCCTTCTTAGTGGAAGGATTCTACCTCCGAAGGAGTATTCTCTTCTGTGACAGCTCCTTCTCTCTCTCCTCTTGTTCTTACTCTCCAGGCTGTCAGGGTTGGACGGGCTAGGCAGAGAGAATCTTGACCTGAGTTTTTCTTCTGACACAACATTAAGGTAATGACTAATGCTGTGGCAGGGGCTAGGTCTAGATGTGATTCAATTAGCTGGAAATAGGGGTAGTTAGCCCAGAAGCTGCACTCCCCATCTCTGGTTGGATTACAGTACTCTGAGGATGGGTCCCTTTTCTTTGTAATCCATCAATTCTATTTCTGTGTTTGTTTCTTTTTTAAAATTTATTTTGGGGGCAGCTAGATGGTGAAGTGGATAGAGCACCGGCCCTGGAGTCAGGAATACCTGAGTTCAAATCCGGCCCTAGACACTTAACACTTACTAGCTGTGCGACCCTAGGCAAGTCACTTAACCCCAATTGCCTCACTTAAAAAACAAACAAACAAACAAATTTATTTTGCCTTCTTTCCTTTAGTCTTTAGTAAAAATCCTCTGGGCTGGGGGGGGGGGGAAGGGGAGAAACAATGTTTGATTCAAGTGATCTGAGAGGAGAGTAAGGAGGACTCAACACTAAAGCTACCAGGAGGATATGGAGGATGGGTAGTTGGGGGATGTGGGAGAAGGAGCTAGGACATCCTGATTCCAAGTAAGGACTTTTGGTGGTAGTGAAGAGACACAGCGGGCTACAATTTCAGCAGCCTTTAAAGGTGGATCAGCATTAAAGAGCTAAGAAGCAAGATGTCAAGGAAAGAGCACCAAATCTGATTTCCTGACATGGGTCCAAATCCTAGCTCAGCTACTCATCTGTTATGAGATCTTGGACAAGTCACACCTTATCTGTGCCTCATTTTCCTACATATAGATTGAGTTTACACAGCACCTTAAAGCACTATCAATCAATCAGTCAATCAATTAATTAATACAAGCTATTATTATTATCTAAATTCTGCATCTCCCAGCATACCGTGCAATTCTCTACACACAAGAAGAACTGAAAAACCTTTATTTTATTGCATGTTTTTTTTTTGGGGGGGGGTGTTGTGGAGCAATGAGGGTTAAGTGACTTGCCCAGGGTCATACAGCTAGTGTCAAGGCCAGATTTAAACTCAGGTCCTCCTGAATCCAGGGCCGGTGCTTTATCCACTGCACCACCTAGATGCTCCCCCAAAAACCTTTATTTTAAACTGAGTTGAATTGAGGTTCTATCTTTATACCAGAACAAAGTATGAAGACTTGTTTTCTGAACAAGTCCCGAATAGTGAGTTGTTCTCTTATCCTTTGCCTCTTTCATCCTAGAAATTAAAAGTAGGTTTGGAGGGTCCTGGTCATTTTTATTAAGGTTCTAGATAATTGAGACAGTTGTACTTGATTAACTGGTCTGTGAGCCTGCCCATACATGACATGCATGTAAATACACATGTGCTGCTGCTGCTGCTATTGTTGCTAATTGCTCCTCATTCTCTTCATTCCATTAGTCTGTGGTTTCTGATTTTTGCAACACTTCCCCCTTCCATTTATGAATCCTCTGGCTTCTATTCTGCTGGTTCTTTGAATCTGCTGAGTATAAATGTTACTATCACAGGGAAGAAGACCAAATGGGTTCCTTTTAGTTTTCATTTGCCTTTACCCTCTTGTCTCACCACCAGAAAAAAAAAATCATCTTCTTTGAGTCCTTCCAAGAAAGCCACACTCAGCACACTCTTTGTGCTTTGAACCTGGTTCCCTTCAATATTTTTCTGGTTTCTGTAAGGGAAAGAGCTCTGGGTTTGACGTCAGGAGATGAGTTCTAATTCTGGATCTGATATTAACTAGCTATGTGCCTTTTGAAAAGTCACTTGCCACCTCCGAGCCTCCATGTCTTCATCAGTAAAATGGGGAAGTTAGACTAGATACAGGATTCTCAAACTGGGGTCTGTGATCTTCATAAATGTGTGTGTATGTACATGTATATATATACACATATACACACACATATATATACATATACATCTATGTGTATATTTATGTATATATGTGTGTATGTGGGTATCTCACAGGGAGGAAGATCACTTGGCTTTACCTAATTATGATTATGTGTCTGTGTGTAGATGTACACACTCACATATGCAGAGACAATTTTACAGGGGCAGCTGGGTGGTGTAGTGGATAGATTACCTTGCCGGGATTCAGGAAGACCTGATTTCAGATCTGGGCTCAGACACTTTCTAGCTGTATGATCCTGGTCAAGTCACTTCACTCTGTTTGCCGGTTTCTTTATCTATAAATTGAGCCAGAAAAGGAAATGACAAAGAACTCTAGTATCTTTGCCAAGAAAACCCCAAATGGAATCACAAAGAGTTGAACATGACTTACTCACACACACACACACACACACACACACACACACACACATCTCTAGTGGAGAGGCAACCTGTGACTAGACACATAGGCTTATATATACACAAGACATACAAACTTCATTACAGGTGTGCAGGGCAGCCATGGATATAAATTTACTTCAAAGAGACCATGGTATGAAAAATGAAAATCAGATGGGCCTAAAAAAACTGGGGAATCTTTGTTTTATTTTTCATCTTGCTTTTTTGCAGGCAACTGGGGGCATTGGCCTAAATTCTGAAGCAATAGTACCTAGTAGGGCAGTGGGGTTTTGTAGAGGCTGGGGTAACCTCAAGAAAGTGTTCTTGTCTTCCCTTTCATCTGAAGAGGGCATCTCAATGGCTCAAGCTCTTGGCCATGGCCCTACCTCCTGGGGTGTGTGCCAAGTCAACTCAGGCAGGGAAGGATGCTTCACAGCAGATGTGGAGAAGGAGCTCACTCACTGTGATCAGCCCTCCCCACTGAGTAAAGGGATTGAGAAAGAGAAACTCAGTGACTCAGTGTTCCTTTGAGGCACAATGGAAGCTTTTGTTGGCCCAGAGCCCTGACACATTAGAAATCCTAATAGAATCTCTCATTTCTCTGTCTGCTTTGCTGAGGCCTATTACAGGGGGAAAACATTCAGATTGGCATCTCCTGTTTAGTGGAAATTACAGAAACTTCTCTTGAAAGATATCAAAGAGCACCTCATTTGGATTTGGGATGCTAATTCTATTTGGTTTTCTGTGTACTTTGAGTCACTAAAGTAGCAGCTGACAGGTCTGTCTGCCCCTTTCTGTGGCCCTGCCTGCTGGGATGTGAGCTGTACCTGGATGAATGAAGGAAAAAAGACCTCTATGAGTTTCTGGGGCAGAGAGGGTAGGTATGGACAGTCCTGGTCACAACTATGAAGCTGATCATGAATTCGTACACTCACAGAACATAGGATATCATGGAGTATCATTTCTACCTTCACTCCTCAATACCTATACATCCCTTTCTCTCAACTCAAACAGCCACCAGGAGCTTTCTAATTGGTCTCCCTGACTTACCTCACATCCCTCCTCACTTCAATCCTCAACTACTGCAAATCGATTTTTCTATCATTCCCCTCTACTCAGTAAATTCCAGTAGCTCCCTATTGCCTCCAGGATCAAATACAATGTTCTCTGTCTGGCATTTACAGTTCTTCACAATCTAACCTTTTTCTACTTTCCCAGGCTTCTTAGACTTTACATCCCTCTGTGTAGTCTACTATCTTCCATTTAAAAATGACAATCTAGTTCCCATTTCCATACCTTTGCACTGGCTGTGCCCTGTGCCTGGAATATTCTCCCTCTTCAATTTAGTTTCTCTAAGCTCTTCAAGACTCACCCCAAATCCCACCTCTGGCAGAAGGCTTTTCCCAATCCTTTCAAATGCTAGTGCCTCCAAAATTGAGATTACTTCCCATCCACTCTGCATATGTCTTTCCATGTACAGTTGTCCTTTCCATATTTTGGGGAATGGGGGGAGGGGGGTAGTGTCCCAGTGATCTGGAAAATCTGCATAAAACTTTATGACCCTCCATTCATACTAGAAAAGAAGTCTGAACTTTTTTTCTTTTTCATTCTTTTATGGGGTGTTTTACAATATCTTATTGTAAAATCTGGGTTAATACTATACACTACCATACATATATTTTATACATTTCTAAATTTCTAAGCTTTTTCTGTGTCATCTGCTGCCCTTCGTGTGTCACCTGTGACTTCTGCAAAACTTCCCCCAAATTCCCATCTAAATTGTTATGCCAATACATGATATATCAAAACTACAATGGGGAAAGTCTTGATGTGGAAGGGATAACTGTATATTACTTTGCCATATATGCTGTATAAATAGCTATTTAAATGTTGTCTCCCCCTTTATAGTATGAGATCTTTGAGAGGAGGGTATGTTTTTATCTTTCTTTGAATCCCTAGCACTTAGCTCAGTGCTTGGCACATAGTAAGTAGCTAGTAAATGCTTGCTGACTGACTTTGGATCTCATTTATTCCTGTCCTCTCCTCCCCAACATTAAAAAAAAAAAACAAATAAGGAATATAAAGTAGGAAATCACCAGTTTCCCCATATCCCTGGCATTTTGGTGCTCAATACTTTTGTTCTGTTCCTAGGATGTTTACAACTCCCCCCTGAGCTAGAAGATAGCCTTCTCCAAGAATCCCCTTTCCACATAGCAATCCATGTTCCGAATCTTTCCCATTCCCCATACTTGTCCACTATCATCTCTCCACTGATGACCCCCAGATCTATGTATCTAGTCATTGTCTCTGCTGAATTCTAGTGCCATATCACAAATCACCTATTGGATATCTCCAACTGAATGTCCCATAGGCATCTCAAACACAATGTAACTAAAACAGAACCCTTTCTCTTTCCTCAGTTTTTCTCTCATGTGTAAAGGGTTACTTAATTTATACATGTAAAAGATGACCTCTAAAGTCTCTTTTAACTCTAAATTTATGATTCAAAGATTCCCTCAGAGCCTTCCTTCTTCCTAACTTCCTTGTCTTTAAGGATGACACCTTTATTTAGTCACCCAGGTTCACAACCTCGGAATTATCTTTCACTCTTCCCTCTTCCTCAGCCCACATCTCCAATCAATTGCCAAACCTTGTCAGTTCTACTTCCACAATATTTCTTGCACCTATCCCCTTCTTGCATTTACTTCACACCACAACTACCCTAGTTCAGGTCCTTATCACTCCTTGCCTGGTATAACTTACTAACTGATCTCCTTGCCTTCAATCTCTTCCCCCTAATTCCATGCTTCCTGCAATTGTCTTATCTCCATTACTCAGGCACACTCGTCAGATCAAGAATCTCCTTTGGTCCCTTCTTTCCTGTAAGATCACATACAACCTTTTGTGTTTGGCATTCAAAGAGCTTTCACAGTCTAGCTTCAATTAACCTATTCTTCCAGGTTTATTGAACATTATTCTCTTCATCCACTCTATGTCCCAACCAAACTGTCCTCCCTACTATTTCCTACTATACACAATGTTCCATTCTTCACCTCAACTCATTTGCAAAGGTTACCCACCATGCTTGGAATGTACTTCCTCCTCCTTACCTTCACTTTTTAGAATCCCTAGCATAATATAAATTCAGTTCGAGTTCCACCTACAGGAAGCTTGTCTTGAACCTTCCAGTTGTTCATAACCCTCCCTAGAAACTGATTTTGTATATATTTTATATTCCCATTTCTTTGTACACATTATTTCCTTCAATAGAAATGGAAAGGGATTATTTAATATCTTTTTATCCTAGCACATAGTAGGTGTTTTAAACTAATTGATTTTTAAATTTATGGACTAATACAAGCATTTCCATAACATACTATAATAAAAACAGGTGATTTACACATAGTAGGTGTTTAAGAAATGATTATTGAGTGGATGAATGAAAGTTATGTCTCAAATTATATTCCATTGCCTCAAAGCTCTGCTTTTCTGTTGGGTGATCTGGGAAAAAAAAAAAAAACGAATCCTGGCTAAGCAGACCAATGAAAGAACCTGGCTTTAAAAAATGAATGCAATCTACAAAAGGATTAATAGAATTTTATTATCCATATCTTGAGTCACCTATCAGACTGGAATTTTCCCTAAAGTCAAGGACTGTCTTTCTCATTAGATTAGGAAGAACAAGTTATCATTCCAGCTCCTTTTGAAGTGATAGGAAGCTCACCACTCTCTTGGGCAGTCCATTCTACCTTGGTTGAATTGCAATTGCCAGCCACTCTGTCTTTACACTAAGTTGATCCCAGTTTTGTGGGATGGGCTGCGGTGGATGATGGACAGGGACAATTTTAACAATCCTTCTCATGGCTATGACCTCATGCCATTCCACTCTGCTTTTCAGATTCAGCCTCTCCAAGAAGTAAGCTGCTTAGTTGGTGGCCTCCAGACTCCAGCCAGGAAAGTATGCCCCACCCCCAATGAGAATTAGTTCCTTGGCATATACCAGATCAGAACAAAGTATGGCTGTGTGTTTGACAGAAAGACCAAAAATTTTTGGTCAGGGGTCAGGTACTTTGGGACCTGTTCTGCTCCTCCTCCAACCCACTGGTTCATCCTTGCTGTTTCCTCCTAGTTCCAAGTGCTGCAATCTGTCTTCAGAGGCAGTTTGTGTTTGTGTTAGCGAGAATCAAATCTGGCAAAATGGCAAGAAAAGTGCTTGCATAGAGCTTTTAAGCAAAACTCAATTAAAGTGGGGAATTGGACATGAAAATGAGATGTTTTGCTCACTCCCATACTCACACATATTCCCTCCAGTGCTGGAGAGATTGGACATTTACTGAAGTGTTCTAGCAGAGAGGGTATGTGCATCCTTCTGCTTGAAGAGGATGCTCAAGATAGCAACCTCATTGGCACGTGGTCACATCTATGACTGCAGTGACCAATATGCAGTCAACAGCTATTTTTGTACTGCACATACATGGGAAGATCTCTCCTAATCTTTTAAGCACAGTTACTCTTCAAAGGTCTTCATACAGTTTGCAAAGCCTGTTATTATTTTTCTGTTAATGTTCATAAAGGCAATTGCCATTTGCAGAACCTATTTCAGTTTGCAAAGCTTATCACGACTTATGTTACTATTTGCAAAGCCAGTCAATGTCTGTTTTACTATTTGAAAGCCCAGTCACTGTTTGTATTACTTTTTACAAAGCTTGTCACCATTTAGATGACTGTTTACAGAGCCTTTAACTGCTAGTGTTATTGTTTTCTATTTTTCACTGTTTGCAGAGCTAGTCACTCTATTACAGTCTGGAGAGTTAGCAGTGTCTGTCATAGTATTATTGCCTACAGAGCCAGTCATTATTTGTATTATTGTTTGCAGAGCTTGTTTCTGTTTACAGAAACTAGAGCTAATGGTGACTCTGCTTTTGGCATTTCATAAAATGATGGCTGGCCTTTTCCAAAGGCAAACCACTACTCAAAGAACATACACAGGTTGTTTCAGCTTGCAGGACTTGCCATTCTTTATGTTTTTGTCTATATATCCTGTGATCACTTACATGCATGTCCACATTCATATAGGTATACACATGAACACACCTTTTAGGATCATAGATCTAGAGTTAGAAGAAGCCAGTTAGCACAACTCCTTTGTTTTAGAGATCAGGAAACTAAGGACCAAGAAGGTTAGGTGAAGGCAGGCAGGTAATAAGTGGCATGGATGGGATCTGAACCCATTTCCTCTGACTCTAAAGTAAATAATCTTCCCCTTTATGATACTGCTTGCAGAATCACACACACACACATAACACTTCCCCAAGATCTTGTTAAATTATCTCTAAAGAGAAACATTCTTCCCCTTCTCTAACACCTAGAATTTAGAATCCCTCCATCTCAGAAACACCCTCCCTCTGTAGTCATTCCATGATGCAACCCCCTTAATGCTCATTTAAGCCTCAATTCCATGTTTTTCCTCTATGTCAGTGACATATGTGTCTCTGAATTCCACACTGGGAGTTCCCAGGGAGCAGAAGCTGCCACCCAGAATAAGACATAGGTAAGAGTAATAGAAAGGGAGTTAGTGAGGAGGAAGCAATAATGACCTGACTACCTCACCTCATCTCCTTGGCAAACTATGTCCCAGAGATTAGCCTAGCATCTCAAAACAAACAACAACTTAAACAACAACAACAAAAAAGCCCAAACCTACAACCTGATGTCTCTTGGCTAAAGTGGAAGGAATCCCATTCTCCTTACTTCCATTAGAACCCTTCAGAGGTTTCTGATCAACTGCATGTTCCTGTGGCCAGTATCTCTGCTCTGCTGGAGGTACAGACCCTGAACTTGCTGCCAGACACCTCCCAGCAGAGGCTGAGTTCTTTCCCTTGTTCTTCTGAACAAACAGTGCTCAGAGGTGTATGCAATGTACCGAAACTCAAGCAATTCTTTTATCATAGTCAAGGTCAGCATTGAAAGCAGTGGCTGTGTATGTGGTGTGTGTCGGGGGTGGGGAGGGGTGTATGTGACTGGACCAGAAGGGGATGGGGGCTCTCTGTCTCCTCCACTGCCTCCATCTCCTGGTCCTATTCCCCAACCTCTCCATCAGCTCCATCTCCTCCAACTGACTCTGCTGTCTGCCAAGGAATCAGTTTTGAAGGATGAACAGCATGAAGGTCACTTTATAACTCCATAAATAATCACGATGTTGAGCACAGGAGAAGTGAGTGGAATCCGTCAAAGCAGGGTGAGATAGGAAGCGAGGTACCACAGGGCTAGAACTTCTGTCCCAGGGCCCTAGGGCCTGGGCTTTCATTCTTTACAAAATAGGGATTGTTGTTAATCTCAATCTCTCTGTCAGCATCTTCCTCCCACTCACCTCACCATGGCAATATCCCCCTACCTCTCCCTTCCCCCAACCCAGGAGGGATAGGGGGTGGGAAAAGGGGAGAAAGCCACTAAACCAGTGCAGCCGATTTAGTGCAAAAAAAGGGCCCGAGTTGAGTGGGAAAGCAGCCACTTTGGAGAGGTTTTCTGCCGACTCAGAGATGGATGCCTAGGAATCGATCCTCTCTGAAGATGAATTGCTGTGCGATGCACAAAGAAAACCCCTTTGGTTTGAACAGGCAGATAATGTTCCTGACGGAGCCCCTGGTCTATGTCAATTTGTTGTGATTGGTGTGGCAGAGACGGAGAGACTGAGGGAAAGAGACAAGAAGTTACAAAAGAAAAGCAGAGAGCCAGAGGGAGAGACACAGAGAGAGAGAGAGATACACACAAAGAAGACATAGAGACAGAATGAAGCAGAGAGAGATGGACAGAAATAAATAAGGAAACAATAGAGACAGCTACAGAGAATGAGAGAATCTTAAAGAGATATAGAAAGAACTGAAGATAATCTTGTATCCCACACTTCATTGGAGGTTAAGGATTCCTATTTTCATAATTTTGAACATCAACCAGCCCAGTGGCTAACGTTAATCTAGCAGGTTTTGGAAATTAGCAATATTAGATTCTCATAGGATCAGAGGGTCATAGATTTAGAGGTAGAATAGAGGCTATTCAACCCTCCTCCTTTTGTTACTTAGTCATTTCAGCCTTGTTCAACTCTTCATGACTCAATTTGGGGTTTTCTTGGCAAAGATTCTGGACTAGTTTGCCATTTCCTTCTCCAGCTCATTTTAAAGATGAGGAAACTGAGGCAAACAGAGTTAAGTGACTTGCCCAGGAGTACACAGCTAGTAAATGTCTCAGACTAGATTTGAATTTGGTTCTTCCTAACTCCAGGGCTGGCACTCTATCCACTGTGACACCTACTTGCCCTCCCTCATTTTAGATATGAGGAAAATGAGTCCCCAAGTCTTGCTCACAGCAACACAGGTAGTAGTAAGTGGCAGAGCTTGCTTGGAATTATAGAATATTAGAGCTTGAGATGACCATATAAATAGGGAGGCAGCTGATTCCTGTGGAAAGAGCACTGGGTTATGAAACTATTTTACTGGACCTTTGTTCAAATCCTGGCTCTGATACTTAGTGCCTTTGTGAACATGAACAGACATTTTTGATTCTGTTCATTTCAATTACCTATTCATATCATCATTTTAGAGCTAGACAGTAAGTTAAAGGTCATCTAGTTTAACCTTCTTCAGATGAGGAAAGTAGTGAGCCTGAGAAAAGTTAAAGAAATTTGTAGAAAGTCATGCAGGATTTGAACTTAGGTTTTCCAGCTCTGAACCTAATGTTTTTCCCAATGTACTATACTAAGAGACAGCAGAGCCTGAAATCCTGAGGTAGAGAGGCAGATCTGAGACTCAAACAGGGAAGAATCATTTCATACTGGGAGTTTGCAAGGTCATGAAAAGACTGATTCAAGGTTTGGACAGTGGGTTGATATAAGTGATCTGAGATGACCCATCTGGGAATCTTTAGAAGTCACTGTGTAGACATGGACTCCTATAGACTCTAGTGAAGACTGAGAAAACAAGTACCAAAAGCCTAAAAAAAAAAAAGCATTTCTGGTAAACCAATTCTATAGCACTGGATATAGAACAGAATTAACATAAAAACTGAGTCAGAGAATATCAGGCAGGCAGGCATTAATGACAATGGATAAATATTTTGCTTCTGATAGCTTAGCATTAATCCTCATCCATGAAGCTTCCTTCCTTCCCTCCTTTCTTTTTTTTTTTTTTTTTTTTGGTGCAACAAATATTTATTTTATTTTCCCAGTTACATGTAAGGGTAGTTTTCAACATTCATTTTCATAAGATTTAGAGTTCTGAATATTTCTCCCTCCCTCCCTTTCCTCCACCCTCCACAAGACAGCAACCAATCTGACATAGGCTATATATGTACAATCCACAAATGCTCTTTTTTTATCAGTTCTTTCTATGGGAGTGGATAGTATGCTTCATCATTAGTTCCTTGGGATTGTCTTGGATCCTTATATTGCTGAGAGTAGTTAAGTCATTCACAATGGCTCATCAAACAATACTGCTGTCATTATGCAACCACTTTTTTTTTTTTTTTTTTTTTTTGCTGAGCAATGAGGGTTAAGTGACTTGCCCAGAGTCACACAGCTAGTAAGTGTCAAGTGTCTGAGGCCGCATTTGAACTCAGGTCGTCCTGAATCCAGGGCCAGTGTTTTATCCACTGTACCACGTAGCTACCCCCTATTGCTGTCACTATGCACAATGTCCTCCCAGTTCTGCTCACTTCACTATACATAAGTTCATATGAGTCTTTCCAGGTTTTTCTGGTATCATCCTGTTTGTCATTTCCTATAGCACAATACCATTCCACTACAACCATATACCACAGCTTCTTCAGTCATTCCTCAATTGATGGACATTCCCTTGATTCCAAATTCTTAGCCATCACAAAGAGTTGCTATAAATATTTTTTGTACAATCTTTCCCCTTTTCTCTTTTTCATGATTACTATTGTTAACTGTTTCCCTCCATCCCATTCCCTTCCCTATGATATTTACTCTATTATCTATCTTCTTTCACCCTATCACTCTTCAAAAGGGATTTGCTTCCATCTTCCCCCTCCCCCACTCTGCCCTCCCTTCTTTTGCCCCTCTCTCTTTATCCACTTCCCCTCCTATTTTCCTGAAGGGTTAGTTAGAGTACTCCACCCAATTGACTGTGTATGTTATTCCCTCTTTGAGCCAATTCTGATTAGTGTTAGTCTCATTTACTGCCCAGATTAAATAGATTACTCCACCCAATTGGGTGTGTTTTATGCCTCCTTGAGGTAACTCTGATGAGATTAAGGTCTTTGAGCCTTTTCTGATGAGTGTAAAATTCATTTACTGCCCTGCTCCTACCCCATCTCTTCCCCCACTCCATAAGCCCATTCCTTTCCTGTTTCGTTCTTGGGGGATTTCACTCCATGCTACTTTTATCCTTCCCTATACCCCAGTGCATTCCCCTATCCCCTCAATTTAACTCTAAAGGTATTAACATGGGGCAGCTAGGTGACACAGTGGACAAACATCCACCTTGGACCCATGGGGATACCAGCCAAAACCCGGTCTCAGACACAAGACAGTCACCCACTGCATGACCCCAGGTATGTCCCCCAACTCCAATTTTTTATTAATCTCTACATGAAAGGCAGATTTGCCATTCAGTTCAGGTGTTTTCATCACAAATACCTGTATGTCCTCTTTTTCACTGAAATCCCATTTTTGCTCTGAAAAATTATACTTAGTTTTGCTGGATACATGATTCTTGGCTGTAATCCCAATTCTTTTGCCCTCTGGAATATCATAGTTCATGCCCTCCTGTCCTTTAATGTAGAAGCTGCTAGATCTTGTGCTATCCTGACTGGGGCTCCGCAGTACTTGAATTCTTTCTTTTTGGAAGCTTGCAATATTTTCTCCTTGATCTGAGAGTTCTGGTGTTTATAATATTCCTAGGAGTTTTCCTTTTGTGATCTCTTTCAGGAGGTGATCGAGGGATTCTTTCAATTTCTATTTTACCTTCTGCTTCTAGAATATCAGGGCAATTTTCCCTGACAATTTCTTGGAAGATGATGTCTAAGCTCTTTCCTTGATTATGGTTTTCAGGTAGACCAATAATTTTCAAATTATCTCTCCTGGATCTATTTTCCAGGTCAGCTGTTTTTACAAGAAGATATTTGACATTGCCTCCTATTTTTTTATTCATTTGGAGTTGCTTTATTGTGTCTTGGTTTCTCATAAAGTCACTATCTTCCATTTGTTCAATCCTAATTCTTAGGGAATAATTTTCAACAGAGAGCTTTTGTACCTCCTTTTCCATTTGGCCAATTCGGCTTTTTAAGCTGTTGACTTTTTTCTCATGTCTTTCCTGCATCACCCTCATTTCTCTTTCCAGTTTTTTCTCTACCTCTCTAACTTCATTTTCAAAGTCCTTTTTGAGCACCTCTATGGCCTGAAACCAATTCATATTTTTCTTGGAATCTTTAGATATAGGGGGCCCTGATGTTGACACCTTCCTCTGAGGGTGCACCTCCATCTTCCTTGTCACTAAAGAAACTTTCTATGGTCTTCACTTATCTCTATCTGATCATATTGCCTTTCTTTTACTTGACTTTTAGCTCCTTAAAGTGGGGCACTGTTTCCAGGCTGCAGTATCCCAAGCTTCAGAAGTCCCAGGTGGTATGATTTAAGGAGGATCAGGTTCTTTACTCTCCTGGCCTGTTCCCTGGTCCATAGGTGACCCAGACCAACTTGCTAATCAACCAGCTTAGTGTGCTATGATTGTCAATTCTGATGAGCCTGTGCCCCTTCCCCACCTAAGCCACTGCTACTCAAGCCTACCTCCTGGTTCCCAGCAAGGTGAAAAACCCAAGTTCTGCCTCAGCACCAGCAGAGACCCCTGTAATCTCCCCCCCTGCCAAGGGCTCAGTCCTCTCACCAGACTGTGAGCTTAGTTCCAGAAGACACTGGTGCTTTAGCTGATTCAGAAGCTCTGGGGGTCTCTTTCTCTGGGGAGGCCTTCCTGGGACTGGATCTGTGTCAGGGTAACTGTGGGGTTGGGCTCCACCCCTGTCTCAGCACAGCAATTCCTTTCTTCAGACCTTCCTAGCCATCCTTGGTTGGAAGATGATTTCAGCACATTCTGTGGATTTTGCTGCTCTGGGAATTGTCCTATGGCATTATTTGGATGTTTTTTGGAGCAACTGTGTCATGAGTTCAAGAGGTCAATACCTTTGCTCCTCCATCCCATGAAGTCTTTCTTGACTATCTCCCTTCTACTCCCAACTGAAAGTGACTCTTCCTCAAATTTCTCCTAACATCTGGCTTTAGATTTTCCTTTTGTACTTATCTCAATCTCCTTTGTATCATAGTTACTTTTAAAAGGTCTTTTTTGTTGTTGTTATGGACTTAGTATCCATCAAAAAATGGTAATATGTCAATATGTAAAGAAAAAAAAGACTGCTTATATATTAGGAATTTTTCTTATGTCCAGTTTATTTTTCCCCACTACAGAGTTTGTATTTTTTTTAATAATTTAAATGTTACAAGGTAATTTAAACACTGCCTTGTTTGTCTCTGTTTTTAAGCTTCCTTATGTTCTTTTTCTAAGGTATTTCTAATGTGTAGGTCTTTCCTTCCTGTTATATTGTTGTTCATCCTTTGTTTTTTATTTTTGGTTTTTGTTGTTGTTGTTTTTGTTTTTAGTGAGGCAATTGGGGTTAAGTGACTTGCCCAGGGTCACACAGCTAGTAAGTGTTAAGTGTCTGAGGCCAGATTTGAACTCAGGTACTCCTGAATTCAGGGCCGGTGCTCTATCCACTTTGCCACCTAGCCGCCCATTCATCCTTTGTTTTTTAAAAGGACCAATGAGATCATGGGGTGACGTCTTGACTTGAGAATGAATTGTATTCAAGTAAGTCAGAGTTGCACAAAGTCTTCAGCCTCACTCCGTAGTTAGTGTTCCCTGAAAGGCTTCATAATAAATCTTTTTTAAACACCTAAAAGATGAGTATTCTCTTCTAGAGGAATAGGAAAAGGAGGGGGGCAAAGGAAAACCCATGCTAGTCATCATCCAGGTAGCCTAAGTTTTGGGGAACCCCCACATAATTTAGAGAGGAACCCCAGGAGATGAGAGACCAGATAGTAGTTTAAAATCCAGAGAATATGGTAGTTCCCCAATGCCTGAGCTGGCTATTGAGAAAAAACGAAACCAAAAATGTATGATGCCAATAGGCTTCACAAAGGCTTATATCCTTATTCCTGAGATGCTTCTTCATTTCTCTTTTCTTTCCATAATCTCATCTTCTCTCCTCTTATCCCTTTCCCTTTTCTCCCCTCTTCCGTCCTCTCCTCCCCTTTCCCTCTGCTCCTCTCCCCACTTCTCCCCCCCCCCTTGCCTTTCTGATCATTTTATGGGGTTGTGGTTAAAAACTACACAAAATGAGCTAAATGTGTAGTGCTCTTTTTTTTGCAACACAAAAGATTTAATTAATTTTTAGTATTTAAATGTAAGATATACATATATATATATATATATATATATATATATGAAAAGAATTTGGTTCTGTCCTATGTGTTTTGGGGATAAGCTTTCCTGAAGCAATTTTAAAAATTAATTTAGGGTTATTCTAATTTAAACATTTTTCTGTTCTGAGAAAGAAATATAACCTGACAAGGCATCCTCATGCCCTTGGACACCTCTCTTACTCAAGTCATTTTGAAGTTTCAATTTATAGAATTTTTGTACCAGATATATTTCATAATCAAGATTGAACCAAGGTCCAGAGTTAAGGTAAGAGTCTAGTTAACAGTTTGTTTCATTAAACAGAACAATCATCACAACTTCTGACATACCCAGTCAATCTCTCTTTGACCACTCCCTTCAAGGAGTGATTAAAGTTGAATCCATGAGAAATTTCCATTCACTGAATAAATCTGATACCATTTCCTTCAGATCATTTTTATCCTAATGCCTTTAGGGAATGAAGAAAATTAATGACCCTAACCAGACAGAAAGTATTTACCTTTCTAAAAGTGGTTAATGCAGTTTCAGGAACCTTAGCTTTCATTCTTGACCTTTTACACACTTTCTTATAAAAAAAAAAAGGAGTTAAGCTTTATACTAAGATAATTTTGAAATGTTTTCTTAATATTTCTGACAGGAAAAGTAAAGAGGTTTGTGTGTGTGTGTGCGGGAGAAGTTGCCCAATTCCTACATATGTGTGTCTTATACATACATTTGTTGTTCAGCTATTTTCAGTCTTTTTTCAGTGATTTGTCCAGGGTCATACAGTTATTAAGTGTCTAAGGCTGAATTTGAACTCAGGAAGATAAGTCTTCCTGACTCTAAGCCCAGCACTCTATCCATTACTCTACCTAGCTGCCCATATAGGCATATACTTATGCATAGATACATATACATATATGTGAGTATGTATTATGCGTGCATGCATATGTTGCATATGAGTGAGAGGAGCCAAGAAGTCTTGCCTCTGAAACATATTAGCTCTCTGACCCTCTCTCAGTGCTCTGGTGCCAACTAGCATTGGTGGAGGGAGTTTTTTCACCTGAGAGTTCCCCTTATTGATGGAATGATAGTACAAACCCCTACACGTACATTCATGCATGCATGAACACGTATTATGCAATGCTACATAGTATATAGAGAGCCAGACTGAAGAGTCAGGAAGACTTGGGTTTCAAGTCTCTTCTCTGACACATACTGGTGGTATGACCTGGGGCAAGGTGCATTTCTGCCAAAGCAACCATCTAAGACTGTTTCAGGGAAAGTGCTGATCTGCACAGACTGATGCATACACATTTACACACAAACACAAACACACTGACTAAGAGGTAACATGGTGTAGCTGACACAATACTGGATTTGGAGTACAGAATACCTGGGTTCAAGTTTCTGATACATACCAATTGTGTGAACAGAAGCAAGCCACTTATTTTTATCTGAGCCCCAGATAACACTGTCCAGTAAATTACAGGTGGGTTGCAATCTGCATTAGTGGAAGGAGTGTCCACAATGATAGAATCAAAGATATATAGTATATGAATACAGATGGGATAGTCAAAGTAGACGTGAACAAAATTGTCTTCTTTCCCATCCCATCTCACTCCACCATTTGAACTGATTCCAAAAGCAGCTATGTTTGCTTCACAATGTTTCTTTGGTACATGCATCAAGGCATAAATATTCTCTCTCTTACTGCATACACTAAGACTCCTCAGACTTGTGTTCTGACTTGGAACTCCTAGGAGAAGGTGAGCTAGATGGATTTTAAAGTTCCTCCACATAGTCATGGGCTCTAATTTTGGGATCCCTGGAAAAAATGATCATGACAAGAGGTTCATCATCCCAAAGATATTAAAACAAACTGTTAGGATAAAGATCGAAGATCAATCAACACCACTAATGTCTAAGTGGCATCATCTCCTTTGGCTGCTATCTGTGTAGCCCAGAGACTCTCTGAGCTTTCACAATTCCAAGGACTACAGTTCAAAATTTTTAGAATCAAAGGATGAAAGGATTTAAAGAGACCTCAGAGCTTGTCCTCATCTTAATCTCATCTCCTCATGTTCCAAATTCTCATTTGTAAACTGAAACCCCAAAAGGATACATGAATTACAGGATTACAAAGTTCATAAGTGGGACAGCTCAGATTCTAAACTTGGTTAATTCATCTCCAGATCTGGCACCTTTTACTCTGCATTGTTCTGCTCCCCAGAAGAGATGACATGAACCTTTCGAGATTATGCTAGTGTTAGGACAAACTATTGGATCTGGAAGTGAGCTTAGAGGTAATTTAGGCAAACTGAGTCCTAGTGAGTAGAAGTAATATTTTGTTCAGTCATTTTTCAGTCATGCCCTACTCCTCATGACCCTGTTTGGAGTTTTGTTGGCAAAGATACTGAAGTGGTTTGCCATTTCCTTCTCCAGATTGAGGAACTGAGGCAAACAGGGTTAAGGGACTTGCCCAGGGTCACACAGCTAGTAATTGTCTGAGGCCAGATTTGAACTTAGGAGGATAAGTCTTCCTGACTCTAGGCCCAGCACTCTAACCACTGTGCCACCTGGTTGCCTTATTGAAGAAATATAGATATACATGAAAAGATACTATTTCCATTCCATTCCTCTGTCTCAGCCAATCACATTCATCTCTAGGAGCCCAAGTCACTAATAAGTTCTTTTTGGTTATTGAAGTCTTTCCTGAACACAGTTTAAAACTAATTCAAATGCCATTTCTTCCACAAAGCCTTTGATCGACAGCTCTCTTATTATGTATTATGGTTCCTAATTTTTAACACTGTACATCACACTTTATTTCTGTGTTTATGTGTGTGTGTGTGTGTGTGTGTGTGTATATAAGCTCTCTAATGACTAGAGTTGTGATTTATCTGTATATTTTACATCACTCCTAGTGCCTAGCACATTGCTTTTCCTGTACTAAACACGTTCCCCACACCATGAGACTTTAGATTTCATCAATTCCAATGAAGAACTGGCTCTGCCAGTGAAAATCAGCATCTTTGTAACTACTAGTCTTTGACCCTTATGGGGCATTAAGTAACTTGCTCAGGGTCACACAGATAATGTGACTCTGGAGAAAGAACTTGAGCCCAGGACTTTTCTGACTATAAGGACAGGTCTCTAAACATTACCCTGTGTCACTATAGTAGGTACTTAAGTGACTGCTGAACTGCATTGGGCTGTGTCCAGAAGCTCAGACCAGAGCTGTACTCTCCCTATCTGACCCCTACTTCTAGGGGGCAGTGTGGGCACAGGATTGCCCTCCAGGTAGATGCTCTTGGGAATGGTGGCCCAGCTCTCAACATTGTTCACAGAAGGAGATATAAGAGCCCAGATAGACCCAAATGATGGCTCACTGACTCTGGTAGGAACATGAGCTATAAATAAGAAATACACAAATCAATATTTATATTATATAAAGGCTGGTGTTTATGGCCTATGGAGAGAAAATGTAAACATTTATCATAGGGGGAGAGGAGGAGGATCACTGTCACCTCCACTTTTGTGAATCATGAGGAGACCTCCCTCCCTGCAAAGGGAACACCTAGGGCTAGAAACCCAGAGACTCTGGGGCACACCAATATGAAGACATCCACATTCACAAGCACACATAAGATCATGGATTTAGAGCTAGAAGAGATCTTAGAAGTCATCTAGGGGCAGCTAGGTGGTGCAGTGGATAGAGTCAGGAAGACCTCAATTCAAATCCAATCTCAGATGATTAGTAGCTGTGTGACCCTGGGAAAGCCACTTAACCCTGATTGCCTAAAAAAAATCATCTAATTCAGAGCCATCATTTTACAGATGGGGAAACTAAGGCCAAGTCACTCACACCCATATTTATTCATCTCTCATCCATGTCATGGGACATATAACTAGAGCACAAGGGCATAGGTTCAAATCCCGCAGCTGCTACAAACTCATTGTTTGACCTTGGCCAAGTCACTTTCATTCTCTGGGACTCAGCTTCCCCCATCTATAAAATAAAGTGGTTGGAGTAAATTACCTTTGAGCACCCCTCCAGCTTCAATGATGTGTCCTATGATTGATTAACATGCTGTGGAATGGGTTGTCTTGTCCTTTGCCTGGGAGGCAGGGCAATACAAAGGAAAGAGTGTCAGATTTGGAGATAAAGTCCCCAAGTTCAGCATCTCAGCTCTGCCACTTAGTAACAGCATAATCCTAGGCTGGTCATGTAGCCTTTCTGGTTATCAGTTTCTTCATCTGTAAAATGAAGGGATTGGATAAAATGATTTCCGAAGTCCCATTGATCTCTAAATCTGTGGTCCTATAATTCTATGGTTCCTCAGCCTCTAGGCATCACTAATTCAAAGTCATCCTGGAGGAGTATTTATAGCATCGGGGTTTTTGCCAATGTAAATCTCTGATTCTGCACACCAACATACACCAGAAATGATGATCTAGGAGGAACAGTGAATAATATACATTGTCGTGCTCCTCCCCTCCCCCTCTTACCTACATAGACCTAGTCACAACTCACAGAATGAAGCAATAGGAAGACAAGTTATTCTTAGCTTTTTCTACAGATCACCAACCCCCAACCAAAAAAATAAGACAACCTTCTTCAAAATACCAGAACTCCCAGATAGAATTCCTATTCAGCCATGCACCAGGGTGCAATGAAAATATGGTATCTAAAAGCATAAGTTTTGAGACAAACTTCCCAGGAGTGATATGATGAGTATGGGAGGTACAACACCAGTACTTCCTAAACTCTCTGCTCTATCTGCCCTTCCCCTCATAACCATGTTTTCAGAGTCCAAAATTAGGATCAGCCCTAACAAAGGCTATTCCTTTCCCAATGCATTGTTTAAAGTTTACTTTTACCAGATAGCTCATGCCAGTTGTCCCTGATGTTGGAGAAGCTGAAGTTGGTAGACCATATGAGTTCAGGAGTTCTAAACTATGGTAGGATTAGCTGATAGGTATCCATACTAAATTCAGCACCAGTTTGCTGAACCCTCAGGAGTGACTGGCCACCAGTCTGCCTAAGGAGGGGAGAACTAGCCTGGATTGGAAAAACAGTATCAGTATCAGGATTGAGTTGCAAGTGGCTGCTGCACTTTCAACATAGGCAAGATAGGGTGACCCAGTCTCCCAAAAAAAGAAAAAGACAAACAAAAAAGTCCACTTTCTTTTCTTGGACTCACCATACTTATAGATGACCTGAGGGGACAGCCCTCACTCTGAGTAATTCTGGGAAATGATGTCTCCTGGTTTGCATAAATTATGTACCTAGGGATGTACTGCCAGGAAGGCTTTGTATGGGGGCCTTCCCTGGGGCCACTGTGCTTAATTAGTCATATGATATGTATCTTAAAGTCCAATTATGAACAATTATTATCATAGGGTAAAAAAAAAAGGCCAGGAAAAGTAGGAGAAACTTTTTTCTCACTCTCCCCCATTTCTTGTGACCATCCATCTCTCTTTTCCCTACCACTTTACCTGTTCTTCTCTTTTCACCTCTACCATTTCTTCCTCTTCTCCCTTTCCTGAATTTTTGTTCTCTCCCTCTTTTCCTCCACATGACTCTTCCCTTTCTCCCCCCAGCCTTCCTTCCCATTTATCTTACATCTGTTTCTTCCCAGTTTCTTTCCTTTCCATTCTCAATGTCAAGTAAACATGATCACTTGGAGTTAAAACTACTTGTTAGAAGTCAAAAAGCATATTCTTGAAGGGCAAAAAGGATGAAGGGGGCAGAAAGACTAAAGGGTACTTAAGGGTCAAGAGAGGTGAAGGAGGGGCAGTTAAATAAGGTGAGGAGATATGAAAGTCAAATAATCCATGACTAGGGTTGAGCTGCAAAGGTGTAAGGAATATGACATACAAAAGAATAAACAGATTTGTAAGGGAGGGGGAGGGTAGGGGAAGGGAGTAATAATATTTGTCTTCGAGCTATGTAATTAGGACTGAACTTGGTTCTAAAGAACTTCCACCCCTCTAACCCTTCTTTACTACCCCCAATTTTTATTTATTGTGCCAACCCTGAGCACAGTGGATACTGTTGCATGTCCTGAATTATAAAGAAATGAGTTCAAATCTGGCCTCAGACAACTTATTAGCTGTGTGGCCTTGGACAAGTCACTTAACCTCTATCTGCCTCAATTTCTGCAACTATAAAATGGTGATAACAATAACACCTACCTTCTAAGGTTGTTGGTAAGTTCAAAGGAGATAACATTTGTAAAGTGCTTAGCACAGCCTCATTCATAGTAGGCACCTAGTAAATGCTTGTTCCCTCTCCCCACCCCAATGCCCATTCATAGAATATTAGAGCTAAGTGGACATCTGGCTCCCCTCACTTTGTACAGAAGGAAATTGTGAGCCAGAAAGGGGAAGTAACTAATTTACAGTCACAAAGTCAAGACAAAGTGACAGAGGGTGGATTTCAACTCAAGACTTCTGATTCATAATCCACTTCTCTTTCCACTATACCAACAGAAATGTGGACCATGTCTCCCCAAATCGAATGAACTATTAGTTCATTCATTAAAAAAGTTTTTATGAAGGGCCTCCTTAGGACCAGGCACTGATAAATCGTCCCCACCCACAAAGAATTTACATTTTATCAGAATTCAAATAGATTGCATGAAAATGTACAAAAGCCACCTCCTAATGCTGAGAGGGCCTTTCACACTCCACCTTTAGCATATGAATTTATCAGATTAGTTAGTTGACATTTTAGATAGCACAAAGAGCTTGATCCTGAGGGGCTATGTTGTAGGATAGATAAAAATGTTAGTGGAAGAAATGGAAAATGGGAATGGCAGTTTAAAGGATGGAGGAGTCACAGGAAACAAACAGAAGAGAGAAGAGCCAGAGGAAGGTGACTCAGTGGACATCTTGAACAAGGGTTTGTTCTACCCATTTTCCAGGCTCCAGTTTAGAGTTTTTCCACTGGAGCCAAGCAGAAATTTCAGACTCATTGCCAAGTACCACATCCTAAAGTCAGTTATGCCTATAGAATTGCCTATAGATGCCTATAGATCACTTAGCCCTTGTTCAAATCTTCATTATAACCCTATGTAGTATTAATGCTTAGCAAAAAGGTGGTGGTTATGAGATTTTACCCTGTCTCCTATATGTCCTAAAACCAGTTTGCCCCAATCAGACCTGAAGGGGAAAAATTCTATAAAGCTGGATTCACTTCATTCCTATTTCCTCTCTGAATTCAGAAGAGAAATAAATGACACAACCCCTCCCCCTCCAAAAACAAAAAAAGGGTAGTGGTGGTAGGAAATGGGAGCAGGGATTCATCCTGGAATCCATCAACAGATTTCAAAGGGTTTGAAAGCTTGGATACAAAAAAACAAAAACAAAAACAAACATTTTATTTTTACAAATGCAATTTAGCATTTCTTTCAATTATGGAAAAAAATTATTCTTAAAGGGGATTCATAGGATTCACCAGACTATAAAGGGGTTCATTGATATAAACAAACAAACAAATAAATAAACGAATGAATGAATAAATAAATATATGAATAATAAATAAAGGTGCAAAATCCTTGGCCTCCAGGGTCTTTTTTATTTTTTATTTTTATTTATTTATTTTTTTTGTGGGGCAATGAGGGTTGAGTGACTTGCCTAGGGTCACACAGCTAGTGTCAAGTGTTTGAGGTCAGATTTGAACTCAAGTCCTCCTGAATCCAGGCCCAGTGCTTTATCCACTACACCACCTAGCTGCCCTTTAAAGTCCCTAATTGTACAACATCCTATATTCTAAAATTCTACATTCTAAGATCCATCTCAGCTCTGAAATTTTTCTACATTCTGTGTTTTAACAATTTTTATTCTCGGTTCCTTTCCAATTCAGACACTATATGTTCTCCCTGGGATCTAGGTGCTATTATTATTCCCATTTTATAGTTGAGGAAACAGAGGCAAACAGAGGTAAGTGACTTGCTCAAGGTCACACCACTAGTAAATGTCTGAGGCTGGATTTGAACATGGGTCTTCCTGATTCCAGGCCCAGAATTCTATTCATTATGTCAACTAGCTACTTAATATTTAGTCTTCTGGGGTTTCTTCCATCTCTGACATTCTTTCTTCCTGTTAGGCTCTGTGGAGTGTTTGAAGAAGCTCATAGGATTTTTACTGCCCTTAGGTAGGATTAGCCTAGGAGATGATCCAGGTATCTAGGTAATGTGAGGTCATGGAAAGACCATTGGACTTAAAGTCTTTCTCAGTTCTGTCATTTATTAGGCTTGTGACCTTGGTCAAGTCACTTTCCCTGTCAAGCCCTGACGTGTAACTTTTGCTGATTTATGAAGTGTAAATTCTCACACTCATCATTTAACTATCAGGTCTCTGAGCAGGTTTGAGTTGGTTCCAGAACACATGCTTGCTCAATGCTAGTGCCTTCACTATAATACTAGCTGAAATGTATCCTCTATCTATCTTGTTTATAAAGGCATATTGTCTCCCTGGTTAGATTGTAAGTTCCTTGAGGGTAGGGACTTTCTGTGGAGCTTTGTATTCCCAGTGCTTAAAACAGTGCCAGGCTCACAGTGGCACTTATTGTTGTTGTTGTTGTTGTTGTTTTAAATTTGACTTATCTAGGATGAGTCCTGAGCCTCAATTTTCTCATTTGTAAAATGAGGGACTTGGGCTAATAGGAGAGTTGGGATTAGAACCTAGGTCTCCTGAGGCCCAGCCCTATTTCTTCCTACCATATTAGGTGGTATATGTGTAATTAGAAACATAGATATGTGGAACCCACAGTATCTAGTTCCTTTCAACCCTCCTGGTCCAAATGAGTCCCACACCTCTTCATCCCTTGTTGTTTAATTTTTGAAAAGCTTGTCTCAGTGCAGAGTTTTTTGCTACAGAATCTCTAATAATCTTTTCAGAGTCAATTACCAGTCTTACAGAAATGATGTTGATTTAATTCCTCTCGCTGGAAGAGAAAGACAGAAAGACAGACAGACAGACACACACACACACACACACACACGTGCGTGCGCACACGTGCAGAGAGACACACAGAGACACAGAGACAAAGATAGAGAGACAGAAACAGAGAGATATAGAGACAGACACAGAGATATAGAGACAGACACAGAGGCACAGACACACAGAGAGAGGCAGAAAGACAGAAATAGAGAGGTAGAGTGAGACAGTGAGACAGAAACAGATAGGTAGAGATGTACACACAGAGTGTGAGAGTGAGAAAGAGATAGAGACAGAGATAGAGAGACAGAGATAAACCGACACAGAGTGACAGACACATAGAGATAGAGATACAGAGACAAAGGAAGAGAGACAGAGACATACAGTGCAACAGAGATGAAGAAAAAAGAGAGAAACAATATAACAGAGACAGAGACACAGAGATAGAGAGAGATAGAGATTTGACATTACTTGCTTTCATGGCCACGAGGAATGAGATTGGTCAGGACGGACCCTTACCATAGTATTATTATTTATTTTAATAAATAATAATTGTTTTCTCAACCCTGATTATCCAAACTCTCCTGACTCTATCTAGAAATATGTATGTATAGGGGGCAGCTAGGTGGCACAGTGGATACCAGCTGTATATTCAGGAGGACCTGAGTTCAAATCTGGGCTCAGACACTTGACACTTACTAGCTGTGTGACCCTGGGCAAGTCACTTAACCCTGATTGCCCTGGCCCCCCCAAAAGAAATATGTATGTATGAGTTTTTTATGTTATATGTATACAAGTAAATTTGTGCATGCATGTGTGAATTTATCATGTGCATGAACGTGTCTACAGGGGTGGACAGTCAATGAGTCTGCATAATTTTGGAGGTACTAATAAATTTTTCATATGTGCATTTGTAAGAAAGGGGGAAGGGAAGATCTGGAGGGATTCACATTCATGTGCCTAATATTCAGATAAGTAAAGTTTATAACTTAAGTTAAGGGAACCATGTAAATGATTCTTCCAAAATCATCTGGAAGACAGAAGTATGGGTTGTGTTTTAAGCCTATGGCCTGATCCTCATTAGCTCTGCTGCCTGCTGGCTCATGAAAAGCCCTCCACATTCTATGCCTTCCTGATTCACTTGAGCTAATGCTGGTCAAAATCCTGAATACACTTGGTTGTGATGCCACATTTAAATGATAATATAGATGAAATCCTGCAGATAAACCAATCAACCAGAAAGTGTTTAGTAAAGCTTTACTACATACACATATATACATACATATTTACATACACATATCCATATACACATCCTGGGGAGGGTGGGAAGATAAATAAGAAACCTCTTGCCCTCAAGGATCTTAACAATCTAAATGTACACTTGAAAATGTGTGAATACAGAGGAGATTCAGTGCACAAAGGAAGCAATTAATAAATGTTATGAGTTAATACTTTGAATATATAAAGAACAATAAGTCCCAAAAATATGTGGTATTGACTGAAAGAACAGAGAAGGAAGTCAGAGAAAAGACAAGTTGTTATGGGCTGGAGGAATTAGGGAGGTTTTTATGGGGAAGGTGGGACTTGAGCTGGGTCTTAACAGGAAAGCAGCAGGGGCAAAATGGATAGAGGTTGTGGGGGTGGATGGTGGTGAGGAGAGAAAGCCAGAGCAAAGACAAAAGATCTAAATGAGCATAGGAGGGGGTAGGAAAACACTCAGGTTAGGGAGAAGATTGGATGGCAGTAGTCAGAACTAAAGTCACATAAGTAGGGGGATGTATGTCAGATCATCAATGTAACCTACCAATACTGGCCACCATGGCACATGGCCTATACCCCAAATCCCAAGTCATGATATCTAATTAATTCCCCCCCCAATTGGGATTTCAAAATTGGAGAATTATCACTACTGAAAAATACTCCAAAGCTTCGGCCAGATGTTCAAAAAGTAATTCCAAAAGAACAGCTTCAAACATGTTCTGAATAAGGAGGGCATTGTTAAAATGAATGTAAGGTTTCTCAAGGGATCTACTTTGTTTTTAAATTAATTTATTTTTAACATTTTTTTCTTTTGAGTTTCAAATTCTCACCCTTACTCCAGCTCTTTTCCTACCCATTGAGATGGCCAGCAATGTTAGCCATAATATATGCGAAGTTATGCAAAACACATTTTTATATTATCCATATTGCAAAAAGCAAGAAAAATTAAGAAAGAAAAAAAATCACTATGCTTCCATTTGCACTCAAATTTCATCAGTTCTCTGGAGATGGATGTCATTTTTATCAGGAGTCATTTGGAACTGTCTTGGATCATTATACTGATTAGAGTAGCTAAGTTTTTTACAGTTGATCATCATTACAATACTGCTGTTACTGTGTGCAGTGTTTTCCTGGCTCTATTCACTTCACTTTGTATCAGTTTTTATAATTCTTCCCAGGTTTGCCTGAAACTATCCCCAAGGGGACTACTTTGAAGGGAACATAGCTTATTTGGATACATAAATTCTAGTATTGGCCTAAGGGAGATTGCCCAGGGAATAGATTTTTTATTTTTTATTTTTTATTTTTTTAGTGAGGCAATTGGGGTTAAGTGACTTGCCCAGGGTCACACAGCTAGTAAGTGTTAAGTGTCTGAGGCCGGATTTGAACCCAGGTAGTATTGACTCCAGGGCCGGTGCTCTATCCACTGCGCCATCTAGCTGCCCCTGCGCCATCTAGCTGCCCCGGGAATAGATTATTTTAAAAGGGCATAGACTGCTTATAAGGGGAGAAATCATATGGACAACCTGAGTTAGGCAATGGTATCCATGGGGTTTGAAAACACTTTCTATACCATATATGGCCTCAATAGGTGGGGAACTATGAATGGTGCCTAATCCTATTCAGTACCAAGGACAGGGGATCAGCTCTTAAGTAAACCCTTGTCCAAGCTGTCATGTACAATACCCAGGTCCAAAGGGTATACTGGAGTATCAGCCGTGCTTCAGAGTCACTATGGTTTTTGCTATGACTCACTGCTTTGACTCCACTTCCTTCATAGGTGGTGGCTCAAATTCTTGTAATTGGTTGGTGTGGAATTATCTACACCCAATGCATCCACTCCTTAGGAAAACTACCTATTCTCCAATCTCCCTACCTCATCTCTTTCCAAGTCCCTCTAGATGCTAGTGCCTTCCCTACTAAGTCTACCTCTCATCTACTATGAATTTATCTGATATATACTGAGATACACACACACACCCCTATATATATACATATACATATATATGTTGTATTTCTCATTAGAATGTAAACTCATTGAGAGAAGGAGTCTTTTTCTTTATATCTCCAGCATGCTGTACAGTTCCTAGAATATAGTAAGCACTTAATGCATACTTCTTGATTGATAAAACATGTCAGTGCTTTTATTTTGGTGATTCTCAAAGACATTACTATATTCTGCTCTTTAATCTTTAATCCATTAGGCATTAAAACAACAATAACAACTATGCACCCTGCTCACACATCTTCCCAGACCATAGATTTTTCTCAAAACAGACTCATTTGTATGCAAGCAAGTCAAAAATCCAAGAATACCAAAAACAAAGTTCAGACGTCCAAATGAAAGCCTTTCACTTCCCACTGGTGCAGAGTCTCACAGCCAGGCTGGGGTTTGGAGGTCCCAGTGAGATCCTGTAAGGCTATTGTACTTCCTTGTTAGATTCTGCCCCAGTCCTCTGTCTTGTTTCTTACCTTTGCTTCCATAACTCTGCTCACAGAGGGCTTTTCCTTTTTCACTTAGTCCTGCATATGTGCATTCCTTGCTGTCCCCTGGCCTGGCTTATACCTAAAGAGTACATATGGCCTTACTATTCAGGTATAATCATGGGAAAATTACTGTAGGGCAGGCTAACTTAAAGCTTATTGTCATTTTGTCTCTCCCTCTGACCTAGTTACTGTTACAAAAATCTATCTGTCCTGTATCACACCATTTTACCCTGAGCTTCTACATCCAAGTGAGTATCCTGTAGGTAAAATCTGGCCCTGTCCTTACCCTAGTTTGCTTTTTCTCCTGCTTGGATGGCCACAGGTGCCTGCATAAATGCTTCCTGCCTCTGGGACAAAGGTTCTTAACCTGTGGTTCACAGACACAAAGGGGTCCATGTCAAATTATATGGCAAATTATTGTTCATTCTTTGTTTTCAAAGAAGACCAGTAACATCACAAGATGATGTCTTGACTTGCTCATGAGTTGGATTTAAGTGAGGCAGAGTTGCTCAGCCATCAGCCTCACTCTCCCTCCCAGAGTCATCACAGTCCAGTGGTAAGACAAAAGTCAAAATAATTGGTGAAGGCCTGGGGTGCACTTTGGCATCTTCAATGTCTGCCCAAGCTCTAAGTGCCCCACAGGGCCTGCTTCAGCAGTCTTCATGGCTGTTGGAATAAATTGTTCTCATCTGCCCATTTTTCCAAGGGAAGTTTCCACATGCTTGTAGTAGAGAACTCGCTTACAGTGAGTTGTAGAGTTATTGGTTACCCTCAATCTGGTTTAGCCCATCTGCAGGGACAGTTTTACCCTGGTATATTCACTGCCCATACTAGAGCTCCTTGGAGTCATGGGTGAGAGTTGGGCGAGAGATAGATATGAATGGGGGATGAGCAACCCTTCTTAAACATCCCTTATATCTATATTTATATATGTGTGTACATACATACCTATATATGCATGTGTATACATGTATATACACATGCATACATTTATTTTTATATTTATATATAGTTTTATTTGTCTATATTTATATATGTATCTATACCTATCTATATCTTTATCCTAATTATTTTTGGGTGGGGCAATGAGGGTTAAGTGACTTGCCCAAGGTCACACAGCTAGTAAGTGTCAAGTATTTGAGTCTGGATTTGAACTCGGGTCCTCCTGAATTCAGGGCCAATGCTTTTTTCCACTGTACCACCTAGCTGCCCCATCTATATCTTTATCTCAATATAATTGGCCTCTTTTGTAATCCTACATATTTTATTCTATGTATTTTAAAACTACTTTAGGAAGGGGTGCATAGGCTTCAACAAGCTTCCAAAGGGGTCCAAAATTCAAAAAGATTAAGGAGCCTAGTTATAGGAGGAATGTTACATATAGTTAGCAGTAGAAGGTGGAAGGGAGATGGATATCCCTTTTAGTGTGACGCTTTAGAAAGAGGACACGGCTTAGGAGTCCTGGGTTGAGTTTCATTTTGACCTTAATCAACTGTGGAAGTCAATATACTCTCTTACCCTCAGTTTCCTTGTCTGTAAAATGAGGGGATTGGACTAGATATTTCTCTCCATACATTCAGTCTCTGTCTTTCTGAGTCAATGATTCTCTATCTGGAACTATGAGGTATTGTTATACCTGAGGTGAAAGCAACCAGGAGGCTTGCTTGATTTATCTGTCTCAGGATATCTAATCACACACCCCAACACTGATAAATTAAGGCCCGCCTCCTTCTGATTGGGTCATTAATATCCATTGGTGCCTTCGCCTGCATCCACAGCTGGCTTTGCCCTGGCAGGCTCTGAGGTCACTGCCAAGCCAATGTTCCACATGATATCAAATTGATCTCATTGCAACTGGCATCTAAAGAGGGCCTCGAGGCCTCAAGCCTGGCTAAGTCAATGATTATCTTCCTCATTATAAGGGGAAATGTTGCTGGACTCAGGGGGACTTTTCATGAAGGCTCATGACAAGTGGATAGAATGATGGGGGATGCTTATCCAAGTGTAGCATTCATGAGACCCTTGTTCCTGCTATAGAATCTATGTGCCTGCCAAGATTGAAGGCATCCAAGGACAGGGAGCTCATCACTTCCTGAGGTAGCCCATTCTAGCTTTTAGACAGCTTTAATCACTAGGAATTTTATTTTTCCTTAAAAAGATGCTAAAGAGATCTCTTTGCATCTTCCACCCAGTGCTCTTGGTTCTGCCCTCAGGCCAAATGGAAGATGACTGCCCTTCAAATACTTGAAGACAGCTATCATGGCCACCCTGAGTCTTCTCTTACTCATTATAAACATGCCCAGTTTCTTCAATCAATTGCTCCTTATATCTCTCATCATCCTCCCTGCCCCTTCACCTCCTGGCTGTTGCCAGGGCTACTGATTTCGACATTGCAACATTTCCCGAATCTGTCCACTTCTCTCCTCTGACACTGCCACCACTATAGTACAAGCCCTTATCACCCCATGCCTTGATTATTGCAATAGCCCATTGATGGGCCTGCCTGCCTCAAGTTTCTCCCCACTCTAATCCATTCTCAGCCAGTGAAATGATTTTTCCTCAAACACAGTCTGATCATTGCACACACACCCTCCCCTGCCACTCAATAAGTTCCAATGGTTTCTTATTGCCTCCAGGAGCAAATACAAAACTTTTTGTTTGGCATTCAAACATTGGTATAACCTAGCTCCTACCTGCCTTTCCAATATTCTTACACCTTACATATTCTTCAAACCAGTGACACTGTCCTCCTGCCTATTCCATGAGTGAGACATTCCATCTTTCTGCCCCAGGCATTCTCTCTGGCTCTCCCTCATGCCTGGAATGTTCTCCCTCTTTCATGCCAACCACTGAGCTTCCTGGTTTCCTTTAAAGTCCCAACTAAAATTCTATGTCCTACAGGAATCCTTCCCCAACCCATTTTAATTTCAATGTCTTCCCTTCTCTTAATTATTTCCTACTTATCATATTTACAGACAGATGATATATATATATATATGTATGTGTGTATATATAGAAGATACATATATGTATATATCTATCTTCTATACACACAGACACACACACATATACATATATGTATATGTGTGTGTGTATATATATATATATATATAGTATATAGTATATATTTGGTTGAATGTTGTCTCCCACATTAGATTGTAAGCTCTATGAGGGCAGCCACTTCTTTTGCTTATTTTTTTTATCCCAAGCACTCATCATAGTGCCTGGTACATAGTAGGTGCTTAATGAATATTTATTGAATTGAGTTAAAAATATGGCAAATTCTCAAGACCCTTTCACTGTCATGCTTGCCTTCCTTTGGAAACTCTTTAGCTTCTCAGTCAGTCAGTCAATAAACATTTATTAGGTGCCTATGATATGCCAGCCATTTTACTAAACACTGAGTATATGAAGAAAGGCAAAAGATAGCCCCTGTTCTGTTATCAATGTCGTTTCTAACCTCTGGTACTCAGAACTGAAAACAATCCTCTAGATGAGGTCTAACAGGGTAAAGTATAGTGGGGCCATCACCTCCGTATTCCTGGAAACTATTCTCCTCTTAGTACAGCCCAAGATTACATTGACTTTTTTGGCTATCAAATCACTCTGCTGACTCATGATGATCTTGCAGTCCATTGAAACCCAGAGATCTTTTTCAGAACAGTTGTTTATCCATTTCTCCTCACTGCTGAAATAAATTTAAACAGAGCAAGGGTCCACCTCCTGTATGGGATGATTCCAGGCTTTCTCACCACAAGACAATGATAGTGCATAATAATGGGACACTCACGATTAAAACCACTCCTTTGGGTTAAGGTATATTGTCTCCAGAAGATCTCTGTAAATAATGTTACTTAGGGCCAGGTAGCAGGTGGGTTGGGGATAATTCATTAACAACACCTTTTAGTTCCCATGAAGACATTAACTCAGATCTATAGTAGCAGGATGATCTGTTGGAAATGATGCCTGAGAAGAAATCTGGAGATTTCCTCTGCTGTCAGATCTGTGATGACTTATCTGATGGACTGTGAGAAAGTTGCCTAACCTTTCTGAGTCCTCATCTGAAAAACAGGGATAATAGCACCCATTGTGAGGATCTAATAAATGTAAAAAATACAAAGCACTATGCAAATACAAGGCATGAGTAATTTATCATAATTTTTCGGTGACTTGACTTCAAAGAGCAGGTCCCAGACAAGTCATATTCATGACAGGTGAGTTTTTAATGTGAAAAAATGGAGGATGGAAATGCCTGGAGAATGGACCCTGAGGAAATTAAGTCCTGGTGGGGCCATTACAGGGTAGGGTGTGTGTGTGGTATAGGTGTTTGCTAGGTTGGTACTGAGCAGCCAGTGTAGGTGAGGGGCCAAAAAATGGGAGAGGGATACTAAAAATCAGGGAAATTCCTCCATCAAGAAACTGGGTTTCCTCCTCACTACTGATCCAGCTACTAGCTCAGCCAACTATTTGAAGGTAGCAAATGCCTAAAAGGTTATATGATGTTCATTCTTTCCCCCTCAAACCTACCTTTCACAGCAGTGCCACACTAATTTTGCTTAGGCATAGATGTAGTCATGTCATACTTTTGCTTCAAATTCTTTGGTGGCTCGTTATTGCCTCCAGTGTACAGTTCCAACTAGTAATCAAGGGTATCCAAAATCTGCTGCTACCTACTCTCCTTGCCCTGTGTTCTCTTCTCCAGCCAAAGTCTCTGTCCCCACAACACCTTATTTCCTTTATTTGTTTGAATGTTTTCTCCCCCATTTGATTGTAACCTTTATGAAGGCACAGACTTCTTTTGCTTCTTTTTTTATCCTCAGAACTTAGCATGCTGCCTGGTACATAGTAGATGCTTAATAAATGTTTATTGAATTAAGTTGAAAATATCACATGGACTCAGAGCTCTTTCAACACCGTGCTTGCCTGCCTCTGGAAACTTTTCACTTCATGTGGTTTCCTATATTTTGTGGTCAATCCTTTTCTCTCTTTGCCTTTCAAATTCCTACCTATCTTTTATAATTCAATTTATCTGCTATTTCCTCCATGAAATATTCTCTGAGGCCACATAGCATAGTGCAGAGAGCTGGCCTAAGAAATCAAGAAGACCTAAGTTGAAGTTCCACTTATGAAACCTACTGGTATCCCAGGCAACTCTCTAATAATATAAATTATTATAATCATCATGATCATCCTTATTATTATTATTTTATTCATCAGGTTTTACATTTTTATCATAAAAGTATTTTATTATTTTCCAGTTACATGTAAAAATAGTTTTCAACATTTGTTTTCATAAGATCTTTAGTTCCAAATTTTTCTCCCTCCCTTCCTTCCCTCCCCCCTGCCCAAGGCAGAAAGCAATCTGATAAAGGTTATATATATACAATCACATTAAACGTACTTCTGCATTTGTCATTTTGTGAAAGAAGAATCAGAACAAAAGGGAAAAGCCTCAAACTAGGAAACAAAAAAAACAACCAAAAGCAAAAGTAGAAAAAAGTATGCTTCAATCTGCATTCAGAATAGACAGTTCTTTTTTCTGGATGTGGAGAACATTTTCCATCATGAGTTCTTTGGATCTAAGATTATAAGTTATAAAGAAGTTGGTAACCTGTATTGTTAGAAGAAATTCCTACAATGCAGCTCTCCACAAGGGTGAAATCACAGAACTGGGCCAAAAAGAAATGTAAGTCAAGGATGACCTTTCTCCCCTCAGACAATTTTCTATAACATATTGTTCATAGCATTCATATTCACTTTGAGTATTATTTGCATTATAATTACATATAAGTGTATCTTATGCCATTCCAAGTCCAAAAAAAGCAAAACCCTCCTAAAGAGGATATAATGGTTTTTTGTTTATTTGTTCGGTTTTGTTTTGTTTTGTGTGGCAATGAGGGTTGAGTGACTTGCCCAGGGTCACACAGCTAGTGTCAAGTGTCTGAGGATGGATTTGAACTCAGGTCCTTCTGAATCCAGGGCCAGTGCTCTATCCACTGTGCCACCTAGCTGCCCCCAAAGAGGATATTATGTCTTATCAACTATTCATCTCCTTTCCCTGCCAACCTCAATGTTCTACTTACAGTAGGAGCTTAACAAATGTTGAATTTAATTCGATTGGATTGAAATGCCTATCTTCATCAAGCCTCTGGATCAGATTCTTTCCAGCCAGGCTTTTGTCAGATTAAAGAGGAAACAACATAGTCACCTTGGAACAAAGTTCCTGCCTTTCCTTGGTGGTACTGTTCCACAAGAGCAATTGATACCCATTTTCACTATACAGACTTGAGACCTTCATACAAATGAAATATGGTGTTTTCATTATGCAGTTTTGCAGAATAGATTTTATCCATCTAGAGGGGAATGAGTTTTTTTTGTCAGCCTATTCAGCTCTTGCAACACAGTTCTTATGGTCCTCCTGACTTGTCCATCTCCCAAAGCACTTCTGCTCTTTGATTCTTTGTATGGCTTTGAATTGCCCATTTCTTTCTAAATGAACCAACAGTAAGAAATAGTAGCCAATTTTTGTTGTTGTTGTTGTTGAGGCAATTGTGGTTAAGTGACTTGCCCAGGGTCACACAGCTAGTAAGTGTTAAGTGTCTGAGGCTGGATTTGAACTCAGGTCCTCCTGATTCCAAGGCCGGTGCTCTATACACAGCGCCATCTAGTGCCCCCAATTTTTTTAAAAAATGTGATCTTAGGCTGCATTAAGAGCTCTATGATGGTTTCATTTTAATTTTCATTTCTTATGAAGGAAGATGCCATCTACTTCCAGAGAAAGACCTGGTGAATAAAAGTATGCATAGTATGGTTTTGCATACATGCATATATATGTATGTGTGTGTGTGTGTGTGTGTGTGTGTGTGTGTGTGTGTGTGTTTCAGATGGTGGCCTTCTCTAGTGCAGGATGGAGAGGGAGGGAAATAGTTCAGAACTTGAAATGTAACAAAAATAAATACAATTATTTTTTTTTTTAAAGAGAAAGATAAAATGGCCAAGACATAGGGGTCCTTCATGTACTCTGCCCTGGTCAGACCACACCTGGAGCACTATGTCTAGAATATGCAGTTTGAAAAGGGTTTGTTAATGGAAAGGTGACCAGGAGAGTCAATATTGGAGACTATGTCATCAAAAGATTATTGAAGGAGCTTGGAATATTTAAACTAAAGAAGAGAAGACTTACAGTGGGGCACAAGGGGGCAGGATGAGTGTCTTCAAGGATTTGAAGGATTGCCATGTGAAAGAAGACTTAATTAAACTTCTTCTGCTTGGTCCCCAAAGGTAGACTCAGGAGCAATGGGTATAAGATTACAGAAAGCAGATTTAGACTTCATTTAAGTAATGACTTCCATGGCTAAACAAGTTGTGGTATGTGAATTTAATGGAATACTATTATGTTGTAAGAAATGATAACCAGATGAATTTCAAAAAACGTGGAAATACTTACAAGAATTGATGCTGAGTGAGATGAGCAGAACCAGGAGAACATTGTACACAGTATCAGCAACATTGTGGGATGATCAACTGTGATAGACTTAACTCATCTCAGCAATACAAGATAATGCCAAAAGACTTATGGTGGAAAATACCATCCACATGCAGAAAAAGGATTGTGGAATATGAATGCAGATTGAAGCATGTAATTTTCATTTTTGTTGCTGCTTTTGTTCTTGTTTATTCTTTCTTGAGTTTTTTTCCTTTTTGTTTTGATTCTTCTCTTACAACATGACTAACATAGAAATATGTTTAACATGATTGTAATATATAACCTATATCAGATTGCTTGCTGGCCTTAGGAGGGGAAAGGGAAGAGAGGGAAGGAGAAAAATGTGAAATTCCAAAAAATATTTTTACATGTAATTGGAAAAAAATAAAAATAAAATTTTAAAGAAGTCATGACTTCGAAACAATTAGATTTGTTTCTTAATGGAATGGGCTTGTGTAGGAGAAGGTGGGTTCCACTTTAGATATCTTCAAGAAGAAGCTGATAAATATTTGTTTGGGATGCTAAAAAGGGGCTCCCTTTTCTCTCATTCTGTGATTTGGCTTGATTCTAGGATGTTCTCATACTTAGACCTTCATGAATTACAGAATTATATTATCTCAAATTTGAAGGGCTCTTTAGAGGTTATCTAATCCAATCCATACCTAAACAGGCTTAAATAATAATAATGAAAATAAGGATCATGATCATGACAACTAATATTTGTATAGTGCTTTAAAGTTTTCAGAGGTTCTTAAAAATATTATCTCATAGCTGTGGAAAAATTGGAACACTAATGCATTGTTGGTGGAGCTGTGAACTGATCCAACCATTCTGGAGAGCAATTTGGAACTATGCACAAAGGGCTATAAAGCTGTGAATACCCTTTGACCCAGCAATACCACTATTAGATCTTTTCCAAAAAGAGATCATAAAAAAGGGAAAAGGTCCCATAAGTCCAAAAATATTTATAGCTGGTCTTTTTGTGGTGGCAAGGAATTGGAAATTGAGGGGATGCCCATCAATTGGGGAATGGCTGAACAAGCTGTGGTATATTAATGTAATGGAATACTATTGTGCTGTAAGAAATAATGAGCAGGAAGATTTCAAAGAAACTTGGAAGGACTCACAAGAATTGATGCTGACTGAGATGAGCAGAACCAGGAGAACTTTGTACACAATATCAACAACATCATGTGTTGATCAACTGTGATAGACTTGACTCTTCTCAGCAATACAATGGTCCAAGATAATTCCAAAGGACTCATGATGGAAAATGCTCTCCAAATCCAGAAAAAAGAACTGTGGAATCTAGATGCAGATTGAACCATACTATTTCTACTTTTTGCTTTTCTTGTTGGGGTTTTTTCCGTTTTGTTCTGATTCTACTTTCACAGCATGACTAATGCAGAAATATGATTAATGTTATTGTACATATATAACCTATATCAGATTGCTTGCTATCTTGGGGAGGGGGAGGGAGGAGAGGGAGGGAGAAAAATTTGGAACAAGAAATCTTATAAATATAAATGTTGAAAACTATCTCTACATGTAACTAGAAAACAAAATACTTTTATGATTTTATATATATGTATATATATATAATATACAATAAAAATTATCTCATTTTATCCTGATAATGATCTTGGGATGGAGATACTATCATTCCCAATTTGTGGATGAGAAAACTGAGGCACAGAGAAGTTAAGTGCCAGAGTTACACTGTCAGTCTGAGGCTGAATTTGTACTCAGGACTTCTTGATTCCAAGTCTAATGCTGTATCCATTGTGCCATTCATATGCTGCCATAATATTCTTGATAATTGGTCATCCACCTCTGCTTTAAGGCTTCTAACGATAAGAACTTCACCATTGAAACAGCCCATTCTGTATTTTATAGTTCCCTTAGCCAGCTGCTACCAGTATCTTGGTTGGTTGAGTGAGGGTGGGGTAGGGTGGGAAAGAAAGGTACAGAAGAGTGATGAGGAGGGGTCCTAAAGATAAATTTCACCTCTTTTGTCAACTTGACAAGATGTTAACTGTGTTGTGTACAACAAACATTTGGAGCTCCTTCAGTGTCCAGAGTAGAAATAGTATAAGGTCTGTCCCCAGAACCCTGAGGGAATTGAGAGACCCCAGGGAGTCTGTTCTCTTCTCCAGTAGGGTCAGATTAATGCAACCTAAGACCACATTATGGATCTTTGTGAAAAATTCTAGCATAGGAATTCTCCTGGAGAACTTTCAGTTATTGGATGAGGAAAGGGAAGAGCTCACCATTGTGGTCTGGAAACCACAGCCTAGACCATATATAGGAGTGATTCCATTATGAGGAGATTAATTCTTCAAATGCTTCAAAAGATCCATAATTTTATCAGTGTGGAACCATAGAGGAGTCCTTTCATTAATGTCAATCATTACCCCTCCATACCAAAGCAGACAGTTTCATGAGTTGCTGTTGTCACAAAATTCACCTTAGCAAGGATTGAGGGCAAGCCTGTCCCTGGGCCCCTTTCTTCCCAGCTTGGTAGGAAATACCATTCAGATCTTTACTGGCAGATAAATCAGAGTTACTTCCTTCTCATGGTGAGTTATCATTGTTCATTTGTTCCACTTGGGTCCAGGTTCTCACGACCCCATTTGGGATTTTCTTGGCAAAGATGCTGCCATTTCTTTCTCCTGCTCATTTTACAGATGAGGAAACTGAGGAGGAAACCAAGGTGAAGTAACTTAACCAGGGCTATGCAACTAGTAAGTGTCTGCGGCTGGATTTGAACTTGTGAAGATGAGTCTTCTTGATTCCAAGACCAGTGCTCTCTCTGTTGTACCACCTAGCTGCCCAGTAACGTTATCAGAGGAGGAATTTATTGGAAGCTGAAGACTAAATGGAGCATAATGGATTTGGAACTAAAAGACTAGAATCAAGGATTTGGACTGGACAAGACTGGATTTGGAGTCAGAAAGACCTAGGTTTGAGTCTTACCTCACACATATACTGACTGTGCAAACTTGGTTAAACCATTTATATTTTAAGCCTTAGGTTCTGTACCTGTAATATGGGGACAGTAATAGCTCTTGTCTCATAAGGTGGTTCTGAAGACTGAGGGAGATTAGAGAGAGAGAGAGAGAGAGAGAGAGAGAGAGAGAGAGAGAGAGAGAGAGAGAGGGATAGGGTTTGCAAACTTCAAAGTACAATTTGAATCTGTGTGATGATTTTTTCAAAGGAGTTCAAATAGAAGTGACCCTGGGAAGTCACTACCTTATTCGTTTACATTACCATTCTATAGTCTGTCAAACATACAAGTCTATAAAATAATAGCTTTGTATTATCACCATCATTATTCATCCCATTTTAAGTGATAAGGAAACATTTAGGAAAGCTAGGTGACATTTGACACTTACTAGCTGTGTGACCCTTGGCAAGTCACTTAACCCCAATTGCCTCACAAAAAAGGAGGGGAGACACTGGTAATAAAGAAGAAAAACAAGGGTAGCATTCAAAACTGCTGAACGCAATAGCCATCCAAAGCCATAACTACTTGGCAACTTCATCTTCCCCTGGTTTTAAACCTCAGTTCTTCTCCTCATTAGCAGGGTAGTCTTAGGTAAGTCACTCAGATTCTCTGTGCCTCAGATCTCATCTGTAAAATGAGAGGGTTAGTTTAGATGATCTATAAGGTTTTTTCTCTAAACCTATAAATTCTGTGATTTTATTATTTAATAAATTACTGTGCAGTACTGTTGTGAATATTGAAAGATAATTTATTTAAACCACTTTGAAAAATCTCTAGTCCATCTTCAACTCAGATGTCAAATTGATCTTCCTAAAGTGCAGCTCTGACCATGTCGTAGTCCCGCTCCTATTCAATAAACTCCAGTGGCTCCCTATTCCCTGCAGGGTTGTATACAAAATCATGTGGCTAGCTTTTAAAGTCCTCTGTAACCTTTCCTCCTCCTACTTTTCTAGTCTCTCTGATATGTTTCTTCAAACCAGTGACACTGACCTCCTTGCTGCTCCTCAAACAAAATATTCCATCTCCTGACTCCAGGCATTTTCACTGGCTGTCTCTCATGCCTGGAATGCCCTCCCTCTTCACTTTGCCTCCTGGTTTCCCTGGCTTCCTTGAAGTCTCAACTAAAATTCCACCTTCTCCGGTGTTTCCCGGTTCCCCTTGATGCTAATAATGTTAATGTTTTCCTTTTGAAATAATCACCAATTTATCTTGTATATACCTCATCTGTACATAGTGCTTTGCATGTTGTCTCCCCCATTAAACTGTGAATTATTTAAGAGCAGGGACTGTCCTTTGCCCTTTTTTTGTATTCTCAACACTTGACACAGTGTTTGGCACTTAGTAGGCATTTAACAATGCTTTTTAACTTGTTTTGACTGGAGTAAAGTGCTCTATAAATGACAATTATTATTTCTGGAAGACATTTTTTAAATGTTTCCATCTGATAGAGAACACCTAGTGTATCCCTCAACAGAGGACTCTGAGTATTTACTATACTCAATTTTGTGGTGCCCACCTAAAAGATGAAAAGGGATTTTTCTTCCTTAGACTGTATCCCAGGGACAAGATTTTGTCCCCTTTTCAGTAGTGTGTCAGAAAAAGCATCACATTTTGGGTGACCTTTCAGGAAGTATGACTACTTAACTAGAATGTGAGGCATCTTCAGAGGGCAAACTACATTCAGATTAGCAAAGTAGAAGGACACAGCTTCCAATGTCTGGCTTTATCCAGCTTAATTCACAAGTCTGGGTGATTGACTGGCAAAGTCCCCTTGGCAGGCAGTATCTAATGAATGGGAATAAACTCTATCTAGGTCTCTGGTAAACTAACAAAGTGTGAATTCCTTCCAGTTTCCAAGATATTGAAAACCCCATGAACCCAGACTTTTTTCCCAGCCTCCTTTTCCTATGTATTCAATCTGTGTACCCCATCCAAATTTCTCTATTTCCTGGGGGACCTGTCCAGGAGAAGCCCTAGAGGAAAAGATTTGTCTTCAGCAAGGTCAAAATATCCACTATCCTTTTTGGAACCTTTTTCTTCTTTTTTAGCACACCCTATCCCCTTCTCTATCCTGAATCCCCATGGTCCTTATGAACTCTTAAAGGTTTTTTTGTTTGTTTGTTTGATTGTTTTGTTTTGTTTTGTTTTGTTTTTATCAAAAGGAAAACAGTCTGGTAAAGTCATTTTCACACTGCTAATAGAGATGGTAATAGCTTAGTACCCCTTTCAAGGGCATCTGTGGTCTAAAGAGGACCAGCAGGAGAAGAGAAATGCCTGAGTTAAAGAAGGTGTTTTTAACCCTTTTGTGTGTCATGGAACCCTTTCCTTGTTTGCTGGTAAAGCCTAGAGTCCTCAGAAAAATGGGGTTTTTTATTTGTTTTCTAGGGTTTTTTGTTTGTTTTGTTTTGTTTTGTTTTACAGGGAAATGAGGGTTAAGTGACTTGCCCAGGGTCACACAGCTCATAAGTGGCAAGTGTCTGAGGCCAGATTTGAACTCAGGTCCTCCTAAATCCAGGGCTGGTGCTTTATCCACCGTGCCACCTAGCTGCCCTGAATAATGTTTTTAAGTGCACAAAATAAAATTTATGGGATTACAAAAGAAACTAGTTTTATCAAAATAAAGATGCCATTTTTTTCTTCCAAAGAAATTCACAGACCCTATAAAACTATCCAAGGACACCTTGAGACATCAGGTTAAGAGCTTCTGACCTAGAGGAATCAATTCCAAACAGGGCATTTTCAGACTCTGGAACAACTGGATGGGGAAGATTTGGGGAGGTGGTGGCAGTCCTTTCCTTTAAATCACTTGAATATTCTTTTATGTTTTCCAGAATGATCCTAACCCTCTCTCCACTTCCTTTCCCATCCCTTCTCCACATCTGCAAATCCCCCTGTTCTCAAAGCAGAAACCTGCCACACCCTCACCTTCTTTTTCTCCTTTTACTCTCTGAGTTCCCCCCATCCCCAACCCCTTTACTTCCTTTTATACATCCCCCCCCCCCTCCCCAGTGCTTTTCCGCTGATGAAATGGGAAAGGTTAAGTGGAGACAAGCTTGGCCTGTCTGTTGCGATAGAGACGCAGCAACTTTCTCCCCTAATCAATCTGTCAGGGATGATTAGGCTGCAATAAAGCTTGTGCTACTCACAGCCCAGCCAGAATGGAGCCGCATGACAGCTCCTGGCACTGAGAGTGGCTGTTTTCATCTTGGAAAAAAACACTAATAATCCATATACACACATACACACCCGCCACCTGGTCAAGAGCATTTGCTGGTGTGATGACAGAAATAGATGGTGGGGATGGTAGGGGTTGGATGGTGTTGGGAGGGAGCATGAAGGGGATAAGGAGGTGTCTCCAGGGAATAACTGAGGCCGAGGCTGAACTGGAGAGGTTCCCTAGGAAATCAAGCAATTCAGTATAAAGCATATATATGCAGTCATGCAAAGTCTTCAAGTATTTGTTTTGTTGTTGTTTTTTTTTAATCCTTAATCTTTATTTTATTTAATTTATTTCATTTTAGTATTTTATTTTTTTCCAGTTACATGTAAAGGTAGTTTTCAATATTCATTTTCATAAGATTTGGAGTTCCAAATTTTTCCCCCTCCCTCCCTGACAGCCACCAATCTAACATAGGTTATATATGTACAATCTACAAGTGTGCTTTTTTTTTTATTCTGTGTTCAATCAATATCAGTTCTTTCTCTGAGAGTGGATAGTATGCTTCATCATTAGTCCCTTGGGATTGTCTTGGATCATTGCACTTCTGACGGTAGTTAAGTCATTCACAATTGCTCATGGAACAATACTGCTGTCACTATGCAGTGTCTTCACAGTTCTGCTCACTTCACTGTACATCAGTTCATATGAGTCTCTCCAGGTTTCTCTGAAATCACCCTGCCTGTCACTTCTCACAGCACAATAACACTCCATTATAATCATATACCACAGCTTTTTCAGTCATTCCCCAATTAAGGAAAATTCCTTTGATTTCCAATTCTTAGCCACCACAAAGAGTTGCTATAAATATTTTTATAAATTTCTCCCTTTTCTCTTTTTCACAATTACTATTGTTAACTGTTTCCCTCTATCCTATTCCTTTCCCCATGATATTTACTTTATTATCTATCTTGTTTCACCCTATCCCTCTTCAAAAGGGGTTTGCTTCTGACTGTCCCCTCCCCCAATCTGCCCTCCCTTCTTTTGCTCCTCCCTCTTTATCCCCTTCCCCTCCTATTTTCCTGCAAGGTTAGATAGATTACTCCACCCAATTAAGTGTGTATGTTATTCCCTCCTTGAGCCAATTCTGATGAGATTAAGGTCTTTGAGCAAATTGTGATGAGTGTTACGCTCATTTATTGCCCTGCTCCTCCCCCATCTCTTCCTGCACTCCATAAACACTTTCCTGTTTCTTTCATGTGGGATTTCATCCCATGCTACCTCTGCCCTTCCCCATCCCCCAGTGCATTCCACTCACCCCTCAATTTTAGCCTAAAGATGTCATCATCGGGTAGCTAGGTGACACAGTGGATAAAGCATCCAACCTGGACCCAGGAGGACCCTAGCCCCAATCTGGCCTCAGACACAAGACACTAACCCACTTCAGAACCCCAGGCATGTCACCTAACTCCAACTTTTTATGGTTCTCCAGAGTCTTGTATTTGAAAGCCAAATTTTCCATTCAGTTCAGGTCTTTTCATCATGAATACTTGAAAGTCCTATTTTTCATTGAAGTCCCATTTTTTCTTCTGAAAGGTTACAATAGTTTTGCTGGATACATAATTCTTGGTTGTAATCCCATTTCCTTTGCCCTCTGGAATATCATATTTCATGCCTTTTGGTCCTTTAATGTAGAAGCTGCTAGCTCTTGTGCAATCCTGACTGGGGCTCCACAGTACTTGAATTCTTTCTTTTTGGAAGCTTGCAATATTTTCTCTTTGACCTGAGAGCTCTGGAATTTGGCTCTAATAATCCTAGGAGTTTTCCTTTTGTGATTTCTTTCAGGAGGTGATCAGGGGATTCTTTCAATTTGTATTTTACCTTCTACTTCTAGAATATCAGGGCAATTTTCCCTGACAATTTCTTGGAAGATGATGTCTAAGCTCTTTCCTTGCTTATGGTTTTCAGGCAGACCAATGATTTTCAAATTATCTCTCTGAGATCTATTTTCCAGGTCAGCAGTTTTTCCCAGAAAATATTTCACATTGCCCTCTATTTTTTTATTCATTAGGATTTGCTTTATTGTGTCTTGGTTTCTCATAAAGTCACTATCTTCCATTTGTTCAATCCTAATTCTTAGGCAATTATTTTCATCAGATAGCTTTTGTATCTCCTTTTCCATTTGGCTTTTCAAGCTGTTGAGTTTTTTCTCATGTCTTTCCTGCATCACGCTCATTTATCTTTCCAGTTTTTCTTCTACTTCTCTAACTTTATCTTCAAAGTTCTTTTTGAGTGCCTATATGGCCTGAGACCAATTTGTATTTTTTGGAAGCTTTAGATATAGTGGCCCTGATGTTGACATCTTCCTCTGAGGGTGCACCTTGATTTTTCTTCTCACTAAAGAAACTTTCTATGGTCCTCACTTTTCTCTGTCTGCTCATCTTGCCTTTCTTTTACTTGACTTTTAGCTCCTTAAAGTATGGCACTGTTTCCAAGCTTCACTGTCCCAAGCTTCAGAGAATCCAAGGTAGTATGATTTAAGGAGGAGAAGGTTCTTCACTTAGCTGGCCTATTTCCTGATCCATAGATGACCCCAGGCCAATTTGTTAATCAACCAGCTTTGTATGATGTGATTGTTAGCTCTGATGAGCCTGTCCCCTTCCCCGACCTGAGCCATTGATACTCAAGCCTACCTGCTGGTTTCCAGCAGGTGTGAAAATCCCAAGTTCTGCCTCAGCACCAGAAGAGACCTCTGTAATCTTCCCCCTGACAAGCGCTCAGCCCTCTCACCAGATTGTGAGCTTAGTTCCAAATGATACTACCACGGCAAATGATTCAGAGACTCTGGGGGTCTCTTTTTCTGGGGAGACCTTCATGGGACTGGATCTGTGTCAGGGTGACTGGGGGGTTGAGCTCCACTCCATTCTTAGTACAGCAACTCCTTCCTTCAGACATTCCAAGCTGTCCTTGTTTGGAAAATGATCTCAGCACATTCTTCTGCATATTTTGCTGCTCCAGGAATTGTCCTATCTTGTTATTTGAAATCTTCAAGTATTTGAAGGGAATCTTCAACACTTCTTGTGGAAAAGGGAACATGAGTAGAAATTATAAAGATGCAAATGTCAGCTTGAGGTTTTAGGTAGCTATGTGGTACAATGGATAGAGTATTGGAACTTCCAAGTTCAAATCTAGTCAAAATAAGGGAGAGACTCTGATTTGTCAATGGTTATGCCAGCCACACAAAAGCTCTGGAACAACTTACCTAGCCAAAGAGAATTTGAAATAAGTCTAGTTAAAGCCTATGCATCAAACTAATCAGGATCATTGCCAGAAGGCTAGCCACCATAGCCAAATACTTTTTCTTTCTTTTTCTTTTTTTTTTTTGGTGAGGCAATTGGGGTTAAGTGACTTGCCCAGGATCACACAGCTAGTAAGTGTTAAGTGTCTGAGGTCGGATTTGAACTCAGGACCTCCTGACTCCAAGGCTGGTGCTCTATCCACTGCGCCATCTAGCTGCCCCATAGTCAAATACTTTTACCCACAACTACTCAAGAAGAAATGTTATACTGGGCTCTCAATTTGTGTTGGGTAAGTGAGATCTTTTCAGGAAATCACAGACCTTTTTCAATACTGAAGATGTGAATAAGGATCTGAGATGCTGGGAAAGACTGAGGTGTTCAATGATCAGAGAGGGATAAATTTAGTAATGTCTGGAATGTACTCCCTCCTTACCTGTGCCCAATACCATCCTTCTCTTCTTTTAAGATGGAGCTCATCTTTTCCTTCTTTTTTCTTTTTATCTTAATAGTTTTATTTTTCCAGTTACACATAAAGATAGTTTTCAACATTCATTTTTATAAGATCTTGAGTTCCAAATTCTTCTCCCTCCCTTTTTCCCTTCCCTCCACCCCTCCCCAACACAGCAAGCAATCTGATATGGGCTACATATGTACAATAACATTAAACATATTTCCACATTAGTGGAATCAGAACAAAGGGGAAAAACCTCAAAAAAGGAAAAAAAACAGAAAAATTAAAAAATAGTATGGTTCAATATTCATTTAGATCCTACAGTTCTTTTTCTGCAGGTGGAGAACATTTTCCATCATGAGTCCTTTGGAATTGTCTTGGATCATTGTATTACTGAGAAGAGCTAAGTCTATTGCATATGATCATCACATAATGTTGCTGTTACTGTGTATAATGTTCTCCTGGTTCTGCTCACTTCACTCAGCATCAGTCAACTTAAGTCTTTCTAGGTTTTTTTGAACTCTGCATGCTCATCATTACTTATAACACAATAATATTCCATTCCATTCATATTGAGGTACCACCTTCTGAATAGAAACTTTCCTGAGCCCCTCATTACTACAGTCCTCTCTCCCAAACTACCTTATATTTAATTACTTTGTATGTGTGTTTTTATTTGTTAACTTTTTATTAAGTGTATATATGTTTTGGGGTATTAATCACCCCCGCAATATAAAATGTAAACTCATTGTGAGCAGGGATTATTATTTGTGCATTTGTACTCAGTCCTTAACCTAGTACCTGGCACACAGTAGGTGCTTAATAAATACTTGATGGTTTATGGATTTCATTTTTTAAAAAAGTAGGAGGGGCAGCTAGGTGGCACAGTGAATAAAGCACCAGCCCTGGATTCAAGAGTATCCGAGTTCAAATCTGGCCTCAGACACTTGACACTTACTAGCCGTGTGACTGTGGGCAAGTCACCTTTTTTTTTTTAAAGGCAATGGGGGTTAAGTGACTTGCCCAGGGTCACACAGCTAATAAGTGTCAAGCATTTGAGGCCAGATTTGAACTCAGGTACTCTTGAATCCAGGGCCGGTGCTTTAACCACTGCACCATCGAGCTGCCCCTGTGGGCAAGTCACTTAACCCCCATTGCCCTGCAAAAAAAAAAAAGTAGGAGACACCAAGTAAAAACATTATCTGTTCCCAATTTTGTCCCAGACCATTTGTATGGAACTGATTTGAGGGAGGTCTGCAGAGCACCTAAGAACATACATATAAATATGAAGAATAAGTGTGTGTTGGGCAGCTAGGTGGCACAGTGGATAGAGTGCTAAGCCTGGAGTCAGGAAGAACTGAGTTCAAATCCATTCTCAGACATGTATAACCCTAAGCAAATCACTTAATCCTGTTTACCTTGATTTCCTCATCTATAAAATGAACTGGAGAAGAAAATGGCAAAATACTCCAATATCTTTGACAAAAAAATCCCAAATTGAGTCTTGAAAAGTTGGACATGACTGAACAACAACAACAATGACAAAAGTGTATGTCACAGACTAGCTATCAAACCAGAGAAAATCATAAACCATCAAAGCTGTAAAGGACCTTAGAGGTCAATTTACCCAACTCCCTCATTTTATAGATAAGGAAGTAGAGATTATGAGGAGGGAATTGAGGAAGTGATGTTTCCAAGAAAATGCAAGAATCAGAACTAAAAGATAGGTATCCTTATTCTTAGTCCTGAGTTCTTGTCACCACACTTTCCAGGTCTCTAGGTTACAAAGGTCCAAAACAGACTGGTATTATTTGGTAGAATTTTCCCTGACCCTTTAACCATAATTTCTTTATATACAGAAATAATGTTCCTTTCCTTTTTCCCTCAGGATGAGAACCAATGGTAATTCTTTCTCCAGGAATCAGGGGCATATCCAGTGAACACCCTATGTTACCCTGTGCTCTCATGACCTACAAGTTGGTCTTCGAAGCATTTTTTCCTAAGGCAGTGATAGGTTTGCAACTTCTGTCCACTGCCCCTTGTTTTTATTAATCTTAATAGTATTTTTTTCAGTTACACATAAAGTTTTCAGCATTCATTATTATAAGATTTTGAGTTCCAATTTTTCTCCCTCCCTCTCTTCCCTCCCCCCTCCCCAAGACAGCAAGCACTCTGATATAGATTATATGTGTACAATCACATTAAAAATATTTCCACATTAGTCATGTTGTAAAAGAAGAACTAGAAAAAAGAGAAAAACTTCAAAAAAGAAAAAAAAACATAAAAAGTAAACATAGTGTTTTTCAATCTTAATTCAGATCCTAAAGTTCTTTTTCTGCATGTGGAGAACATTTTCCATCATGAGTCCTTTGTAACTGTCTTGGATCATTGTATTGCTGAGAAGAGCTATTTATTGTCCCTTGTTACCATACATCTAATATGTCTAGGCAGGGCTGGGAACTTAGTAGTGCAAAGCTATCTGACCAGTGCAGGAATGGATTAGACCTGCCATTTGGACCTTCATTGACACTATGCCATTGTTAATGAAATACTGACCTAGACATAATGGAAGATGAGGGAGCTCACAACATATAGGAAAGATTTTCTCAATAAAGTATAAAGTCATCAGCTAAGAGGAGGGGGATGGGGTTTGCATAGGACACCTGAGAAGAAAGTAAAAGGTTTGGAAAAGGTATGCTGGGGATTTCAAAATTCAATCAAAGAAAAATAAAAGGATGCAGCAATGAAGGCAGAGGTATGATTAGAGGCCATGGTTTTTGTAGTGTATTTCCTTATGCCAATAGCATTTACCAACATGAGAGTAGAAGCAGAGAAATGAAATGACCCAGGTTTGAGGATTGGTAGAGCAAAATTTTGAGATGAAGAGGCAAGGGAGTCAATAGTTCAAGAATATGCAGGCAGCTAGAAGTTATCATGGATAGAGTGTTGGTCCTGTATTCAGGAAGATGAATTCAAATCCTGCCTAATACACTTGCTAGCTGTATGACCTTGTTCAAGTCAATTAACCTCTTTCAATCTCAATTTCCCCATCTACAAAATGGAGTTAATATTACCATCCATGTTAAAGGGCTGTTGTGAATTCCCGTATACAGAAAGCCTTAAAAAACCTTAAGGAACAATATGAGTACTAGCTGTTATGATGACAACAATGACGATAATGATGATGATGAAATGGTTTATTGAAATATGAAAGACATGGTCATAGGAACTGATGAGATTGATAAACTTGGAAGCCAATATGAGGGAAGAAGTAAGGTTAGAGTGAAAATCTATTAGTCAAGTACTGAATTCCTTTAGAAGGGAAAATAGTAGATAGCAAGTCATCTTGGGTTATTTCTCTACAGTACTATCAAATGACTTTCTATGTATTTATCTGCTTTGGACATAGCTAACCAACCAATTCTCTAAGCACCTACAACCTATGTTCTCTGTTTTCTTTGTTCTCCATCATCATGATAATAAAGCTCCCTCTACCACCTAAGCTTAGTTATGGTGAAAAGAATTGGAGATGGAGGGTGTGAATTCAAATCCTCTCTGGCCACTTACTATCTGTGTGATTTTGGGTAAGCAACTCAACCTTTCTGGGCTTTAGTATTCTGACCAAAAAATGAGAAGATCAGACAGGATGACCTATAATATCTCTTCCAACTATAAACCTGTAAGCCTATGGCCACTAGCTCTTTTTTTTTTTTTTTTTTGGTGAGGCAATCGGAGTTAAGTGACTTGCCCAGGGTCACACAGCTAGTAAGTGTCAAGGGTCTGAGACCAGATTTGAACTCAGGTCCTCCTGAATCCAGGGCTGGTGTTCTATCCACTGCACCACCTAGTTGCCCCCTGGCCACTAGCTCTTGAGGGTTCTCAAGATGCTGTCTTCTCTACACCTATAGGTGCATGCATTCTCATTCCTGGATGGCCCAATATTAATCCTGAATGTCATTCCACCAAGTGCTGAACCCTGGCATTTTGATGGGGGAAGGGCGATGAATACCTCTAAATCCTTGCTCAGTGGTAAATTTAAACATGCAAATGAGAGTCAACTTTCCGGATTTTGAGGCATTAGGAGTGAGTTAGTTGAAGGAGTTTTGTAAAATCTGAGGGTGAAGGTAACATGCTGCTTAGAGTGTTGGGAGGCTAGACTAAAGTTGGCTGCCACTGAAGCTAAGCCTGGAGAGAGTCAGCTTTACCAAGTAGAAAAACCATATGGGTATGAATGAGGATATCCCACATCTCTTTCCCTTAACAACTGGGTGGCTTTGGACTAATCACTACCTTTCTGGGTTTACATTTTCCTTCTCTGTAAAATAAAGATAATGAAATGTCATCTTTTCTTAAAATTTGTAAAAATTAAATTTCCCATTCTAAACTTCACCATCAAGTAAAAGGAGCATGTCCTTATACAAAGAACAGAGACTACACACATTCAGTCTGAACAAATTGTCTCCATTTACAGCTTGCTTCTCCTTCCAAGTATGCCACCCATCCAAAACATTCTTTTCAAAGCTGCCCTGTTCGTCTTGTTTCCTATTAAGCTTCCTTGTGTTTTCTTCAGCTCATTTTAAAAATTCTTCAGTGACATTACTTTCTTATTTATTTATTTCTTTTCTTCCAATTTGGTAACCATATTTCTAGCTCCTTTCTCCCTTTCCACCCCCATCAATTTTCAAAAAAATAAAAAAAGAGAAAGAAAACTCTTCCTTGTATCATATATGCATAGTTAAGCAAAACAAATCCCCCAATGTCATGTCTGAAAATATATGTCTTCTCTAGGGGCAGCTAGGTGGTGCAGTGGATAGAGCACCGGCCCTGGAGTCAGGAGTACCTGAGTTCAAATCCGGCCTCAGACACTTAACACTTACTAGCTGTGTGACCCTGGTCAAGTCACTTAACCCCAATTGCCTCACTAAAAATATATATATATATATATATATATATATATATTCTGTCAGGGAACAAGATGGATTTAGGATTCTATAATTTTGGGGGGGGGCGGTGCAGAGCAATAAGGGTTAAGTGACTTGCCCAGGGTCACACAGCTAGTAAGTGTCAAGTGTCTGAGGCCAGATTTGAACTCAGGTCCTCCTGAATCCAGGGCCAGTGCTTTATCTGCTATGCCACCTAGCTACCCCCAGATTTAGGATTCTAGAAAAACGTGTCCAGTATCTAAGCATCTCTGAGACCACCCTAGATTCTGCAACTTTCCTCTTCCCTGTAAGTACATACATGCTCATCGTGTGTCCCCTGATCGATCCTATTTAGAGGAAAGTCACTTTTTCATCGAACTCAAGAGTGTGTAGCTGATACCAGTTTATTCTGGAACCTTTTTGAGGCCTTAGGTTCTGGAAAGAATCTCAACTTCTGCCCCTGATGTCTAATGGCAAGAGTAAGGATGATGGTGGTTAATGCAGGGATGTGAGGAAAGTCTCTGGCTGGCCGAGTTTTTCTCAGACATCCAGGAGGGTAAATCAGTTCTTTATTATTGATGCCTCAGCCACGTTCTCAAAGAGAAATCTGATTATCTGGGCTATGCTGGCAGACGTCAGAATGAAATGTTTTCCTCCGGCCTCCTGCATGCGGGGGGTGACTGCTGCCTGGCTCCTGCCTCTCTGTCAACAAACAGTCATTAATTCCCGGCACTTACAGTCGATATCTGATGTCACTCTGCCTGGTTTATGTGGCGCGGTGACCTTCCCTTGCTTTGTTCATAATAAAGACGGCCCTTTATGGGGCCGGGCCAATGGTGAATACTTTTATTCAGAGGCCACTAAATCAGATGTGGCCTCATATTGCAGAGGGACCTAAGCCTTAACATATTCCTCTCATTTCACCCTCCACAGGGGTCATCCTCTCCTGGTTTCCTCATTTCTAGTATATTACCATTTGGGGTTTCCTTTTCCACTTCTTCTCTTGGGTCATGACCTTCTATGATTTCCTATTTGTTAACCACACTGTGGTCTAGAGGATGTTCCAAATTGGGTTCTTCAAAGTGTATATGTTTCAGGGGAAGTATCCCCTTGCCTGTTTAGGAATTGTTCCTCTCCATATGTCCCCAAGAGTCCCCACAGATAATGGTCATTTCATATGGGCTTCAACCCCTGCCTCACTTACAAAGCAAACATTTCTAAAGTGTTTATATCAAAGAACTTAGCCTAGACTGGAAAAAGGAAACAAGTATATGTGTTTTGGTGGGGGAGGTGTATGTGTATGTTGGGGGAGGGGTGTTGCCACAGTCTAATACTACTTCATTGAATCATTGTGCATATTGGATTGTTGGGAAAGAAACGCATCTACATCACACCACTCTAGATATTTCACAAAAATGTGATGAAAAAAAAAGACCTAAAATGATGCTCCCAGTGGGGATTCTAAGGTAAATAGAAGAAATGGACCTTTCCTGGGATGTGGGGGTGGGGGAGAGATGGGAAGTGCAGGGGACAAAGGTACATTTTATATTCATCCTTTCCCAAGGGGGCAAAAGCAAGGAAACAAACATTTATTAAGTGCTTACCCTGTGCCGGGTCCTATGCTAAACACTTTACAAAAGTTGTCTCATTTGATTCTCACAATAACTATGGCAGGTGGGTGTTATTATTATTCCCAATTTATAAATGAGAAAACCAGAGTTAGTAAGTGTATGAGGTCAGATTTGAACTCAAATCTTCCTGGCTCCAGGCCCCTGGGCATTCTATTCCATGACTTGACCTCCTGGTACTTATTTCCAGCCAGCCTTATTTTGGTGGTAGTAAGTGGAAAAAGACCATTTTTGAGGACAAGGGGTCATGTCTGGAGCTGTATCAAACAAGCAGAAAATGCTAGACCCATATAGCTACAGAGTCTTTTCTGGACTTCCATAGCCAGCATCCAGTGCCATGTTATAGGACAACTGCATTGCACAATGTCTGCTCATTTCAGATCTTATGACAAATAAAATGACTATTGCAGATGACAAGGTGAACTGTGTTCTATGGCCAGCAAAACTAAAGTGGATACCCACAATGAGAAAATTTAATATGCCCATAAGTTCTGTATAAAGACTGTGTACAGTATGCCTACAGGGCTAAATCATGTAAGTTTCAAATGTTAAAGCATAATGAGTTTCTCTAGAATTCTATGCATATATACCTGCAGAAAGTGTTTGAATAATTGGTATGCATTGGCCACTGCAGTAAGTACTACAGAGGCAAAAAGATGCATCACCCGTATTCTCCAGAAGTCTGTAATCTGAGTGTATGTGTGTATGTCCATGAGAGAGACAGACATAGACAAATAGTGAGAGACAGAGAAAAAGACAAAGGTAGAGATAGAGAGAGATATCTATATACAGACATAAAGAGACAGATGGAGACAGAGAGAGACAAAAAGATGGAGAGAAAGACTAGCCAGAAGCAGTTAAAGAGACAGAATAAAAGTACAGAAACAAAGAGGAAAAAATTCACTCCCGACAGGCAAAAGCATTAAATCAGAGGAACAGAACGAGGGATGTGGAGACAAAAGCAATGGCAGAGTCAAATAGTGAGACACATAGAAAAAGATAGAGAGTGGGAGAGCAGAAGCAAGCTGGAGAGACAGAATAGCCAGATGGTAAAAATGAGGGACAAAGAGAGAGGGAATGGAGAGGTAAAGTGAGTTACTCCCAAGATAGTCACATGCTAAGGTTGAAAGATAGAAAGCTAGAGACAGAGAAAGAAAGAAACAAACAAAGAGACAGTCAAAGATGAAGGCAAATTCAGAGATGGATATTGATGGAGGCAGAAACCAGAAAATAGAAAGAGAGGAACAGAAAATAGTCAGAAGTAGTGAAAGAAAGACGGAGGCAACTAGGTGGCATAGTGAATAAGGTACTGGCCCTTGATTCAGGAGGACCTGAGTTCAAATCTGGCCTCAGACACGACACTTGCCACGTACTAGCTGTGTGACCTCGGGCAAGTCACTTAACCCTCATTGCCCCACAAAAAAAAAAAGGGATGAAGAGAGAGATAAAGAAACAGAAAAATACTGAGAGAGTCACTCTTACAAATCAAGATAGTAAAGGAGGGACAAATTGAAGGAAACAGAAAGAGGGACAATAAAATATAGAAACAAAAAGTGGGAGGTAGAAACCCAGAGAGGGAAACAAAGACAAAGACAAATACAAAGATAACAAGACAAATAGAAAACAGATAAGCACAAAGAGACAGATTTATAGAGTGAAAGAAGCAAATCATGGAGGCCACTGATGGACATGTAGTGCCATCTTTCCACTAAGCCTTCCCTGATCTCCTCATTCAGAAGTGTTCACTCTTTTCAAGAACTCCAGTAAAAAATTTCTCATGTTTCTTTTATAACAGTTCCTGTACTGTAATCATGACTATATTGATGGCATGGGGTGATGGAAAGACCACAAGTTAGAGAAAAGAGACTTGAATTCTAGCTTCAGTTCAGTTCTTCCAAGGTTTTGTTGTTGTTGTTGTTTGTTTGTTTGTTTGTTTTTGGCAGGGCAATGAGACTTGCCCAGGGTCACATAACTAGTAAGTGTCAAGTGTCTGAGGCTGGATTTGAACTCAGGTTCTCCTGAATCCAGGGTCAGTGCTTTATCCACTGCTCCACCTACTTACCCCTCACCCAGTTCTTCTTCTTGGTAGTTATGTGACTTTGGACAGATCACCTCATTTTTTGAGCCCCTATTTCTCCATCTATACAATGGGAATAATGCCCACTTTTTGATAAATGCCTCAAAAGGCTGCCATGAGAATCAAATAAGATAATATATATATAAAGTCTTATAATCATAAAACCCTCTATAAAAACAAGTTATTATTATCATGTGTACACGTCATCTTCCTACTGGACTGGGAAATCCTTGAAGACAAGACTAATGTTTCATTGATTTTCCCAATTCCCTGGCTGGCTAGAACACTGCCTCTGTACATAGTAAGCTCCTAGTAACTATTTGTTCAACTAGTTTAGTGTGTACTAGAAGGTTTCCCCATTTATTTGAGACTCAGAATGTTTTTTTTTAAATATAAATGGAAAGCTGATGGTGGATTTGTTGTTTCGTTGTTTGGTTTTATTTCCTATTTTGGTAAATATAAGTCTCTATGTGGTCTGAGGAAGCCAAGCATTAGGGGAGAGGAGCAAGAGTTGTTTCATTTTTATCTTTGAATCCCCAGCACCAAGTGCAGTGCCTGACACATAGTAAGATCTTAATAAATTATTTCTGAAATTGAATTAAATGTGTTAGATTAAGTAGCCCCATAGCACAGCTGGAGAATAGGAAGCCAAAAGTCAGGTGTTGGGCAGGGGTTTGATTTGATTCAATTCCATTCAACAGTGAATTATTAGGTTTGTGTGAATGTGCAGAGCACTATTTTTGATAATGGGGAAGACACAAAGTTTGGGCAAGATACTAGCCAGTCCTCATTATGAGTTTGCTACCTAGTAAGGGGATAAAATAGCAATATACATAACTATTCTGGGGACAGCTAGGTGGCGCAGTGGATAAAGCACCAGCCCTGAATTCAGAAGGACCTGAATTCAAATCTGACCTCAGACACTTGACACTTACTAGCTGTGTGACCCTGGGCAAGTCACTTAATCCTCATTGCCCTGCCAAAAAAATAAAAAAAAACAAAACAAAAAACTATTCTATACAGCATGCTCTAATACATTTATCAGAAAGGTTTGAGGAAAAAGATTGTTCTCCAGGGGGTAGGTTAGGAAGCCTACCCAGAGAAGGCTTCATGGAAGAGGATTCTCTTGAGTTAGGCTTCCAAGGATGGATAAGAACAAGAAAAGTAGGGCAGGATAGTGTTGAGTAAGAGGGTAAGCAAATAAAAGCACTGAGGAAAGGGGTAGCATTTGTTCAGGGAACAAAAAAAGTCTAGTTCAACTGGCACATAATATACACAGAGGTAAGTAATATGAATTAAAATTGGAAAGATAGAGCGGCACCAGAATTTGTAGGGCCTTGAATGACAAATAGAAAAATACAAACTTTCCCTGGGAGTCAATGGAGATTTTTAAGTAAAGAAGTCACATGGCTAAATCTGTACAGAAAGCAAAATAACCTTAGAGAGTTGAAACAGAGGCTGAAGGAGAAAGTATAGACTTGAGAAGACCTATTAAGAAGCTATTACAATGGAATTGGAAATAAAGTAGATGCTCGTCATTTGGGGAATGAATAAACAAAATATGGCACAGATACAATGGGATATTACCATTCCATAAGTAACAATGAATATGAAGAATTTAGAGAGGCACGAGAAGATATACAAATGTATAAAGAATAAAAAAATCAGAACTGGGAAACTAATAAACATATATAATGGCTATAATAATGCAAATGGAAATAACAAAGGAAACCAAAACCAAGCATCAGTTGATGGGTTGGTTGCTTTTGATGAATTGCATTTTTTTTCTTTATTTTTATTCTTTATTACTGAGGATGGCCTAGTAGAATTGAGGAGGGATGGGAGCATATTTGGGGAAATGAAAATGATGTAAAAACAAGATGTATCAATAAAAAGATTTTCTTATAAAGACATGTTTTCAATAATATGAGTTATAGGAATATAACAAAGGGGGAATTTCAGAGATGGAGTGGTTAGTACTTAGCAACTGATTAGACATAAGAGGTTGTGTTGTGTAAAAATCTAAATGTGGGTTCTAATCTGAACCCCTCAGTTTTGGGGAGAAACTGACTAAAATCACTGATAAATTCACCAAGAGTTTAGGCTTTTAAGGGTTTATTAAAAGATATAAGATAGTGAAGAGAGAGAAAGATTCAGAACAGATTCCTTAAAGCATGGAAAGCCTAGCTTACCCAACAGCCCATGTGAAGTCCTGCCACCAAGCTGATGTCTCGAACCAAAAGATGCCAGCTCCAGTCCACCAGGTTCTGCTTCCTACTTCCTGTCCTCCCAAAATGAGAGGTTCTTCAAGTTGATTGGTCAAGAGCGGTCTCCTGTTGATGTCACAGTCCATAGCTTCTGAGAACACATTCTCCTCAGGGTTGGCCATGTGTGATCTCAATTTAATCAACTTTAACTAGGTTCAACTTCTGAGAACAACACCCTACTCAGGGCCAGCCAGGTGTGGTCCCAATTTAATCATCACAAGTAGGTACTTAGTCTCTCAGTCTCATCCAATGCAATCAATTCCAAATAAAACTTCAGGTGGGAGCTCCTTGGCATCTGCCGAATCTCATTATTTTATCACATTCCCCCCTTTGTTTCATCAAGAAACATGGGGTGTTTCCTTGATGAAACAAGGTGAAGGAAATAGAAGGATCAAAGACAGAAAAAGTGTGCCAGAAACTGAAATACTCGAGAAAAGTAGGAGAATGATCTAGAGTTAGGTATATGACTCCAATAACAATCTGGATAACCAAATACTCAAATAGCTCTGAACTCATTAATATGGAAGTTCCTTCCAATGCTGCAGACCATAATCCATCCCACCCATCCTGTGTCATTGTGGTCCACACCACAGGAGCTCCATCTGGTGTACTGGAAGTCTTCTTTGATTTCTCCTGACAATTTAAATAATTATGTCACTCCTCCCCCCATCCAATAGACTTCACTGGCCCATTGGTGAATTAGGGGGATGTCGACCCTTAAGTATACAAAGACTTCCTGAGGCAGAATGGGCAGATGAAAACAACTGGTTCCAATGGCCATAATGGCAAGCTAAAGAAGGCACTGTGGAACACTTAGAACTTGGTTAGATATCAAAGATGCCAACATCATCCACTGCATTCCATGCCATCATATCTAAAAATGTCAATAAACAGTGGAAATCCAAAGGGGTAACAGGTTTAATGAGGAAGATCATCTCTTGTTTGAATGTTTTTAGTTAATAAACATTGTCTTTCCTGCAAACATCTGGAGGTCGTAGCTATAGAGTTGGAAGGGACTATAATGACTATACTTTAACCTTCCCCATTTCACAGATAAGTGCTTTGACCAAGGTCACATAGGTAGTGAGTTGAAATACCAGATATTGATCTGGGTCTTCTGATTCCAAATCCAACATGTTATTCAGTTGTTCAGTTGTGTCTGACTTTCTGTGACCCCATTTGGTTCACCATTTCCTTCTCCAGCTCATTTTTACATATGAGGAAAACTGAGGCAAACTAGGGTTAACTGACTTGCCCACACTGATAAGTAAGTGTCTAAGGCTGGATTTGAACTTAGGAAGTTGAATCTATCTGACTGAAGTCCTGGTGCTTTATCTACTGTGTCACCTACCTGCCATTATATCATGCTGCTGGGATTGGAAGTGAGAGGAGAGGACTAGACAGAACATAGTGATTTAGGAGCCATCTGCATGGAGGTGGTAGCTGAGAGGTGGTGAATGAGTTTGTGAAAGAAGACAGCATAGAAAGAAAAATCAAGAGGGTCTCAAAGTGAGCAAAATTAGGAGAGCAATTTGTAGGGTAACAAAAAAGACACTGAAAATAAATAGCTTTGAAAGATTTAAGAACTCTGCTCAGCATAATGACTAACCATGATTTCAGAAGACAACTGATACTGAATGTTCCCCACCTCCTGAGAGAGAGGTGTTGGGCTAAATATACAAAATGAATTGCATTTTTGGTCATGGACAATGTGAGACTTTGTTTTGGTTGGTATGCTTATTTGTTATAAGGGTTTTGTCTTTAATTTTTGCATTGGGATGGATATAAAATAAGTGCTTATTAATTGAAAAACATTCTTGTTAACAAGAGGGCCCCTTTGGGAAATGGTGGAGTACATGTCTGTAATCTTTACTACTAGGAAGGCTGAGGCAGCTTTAGAGTTGTGAACTGCAGTATTCTAAGGCCAATCACGGGTCTACACTAAATCCAACATCAACACAGTGAATCCCTCAGTCTGGGACCAGGCCAATTAAGGACAAGAAAATACAAATATGCAAATACATATTGGAATTGAAGGAGACCAAAATTCCCAGCCAATTAATAAGGGGATCAGACCCATGAGTTCCTGCAGAACTTCCAGCATAACTAAGATAGGGAGACTCAGTCTCAAAAAAGAAAGTGAGCCCAAACAGAAACCTGGAGAATCACTTACCTTAAACAAATGTTTGAGTAGGAACTGAAAGAGAAGCCTCTGAAGGAATTGGATCTTAGGGTGAGAGGAGCAGAGGGGATTCCAGCACTGGAATCCATTGTCGTGACAAGTCCATTGGGATCAGGTGACTAGAAAGAAAGATTAGAGTTGTCTCAATATGGTTGGCTTTAAACTCCAGGCAAAGTGGAAACTCCTTCAGTATGGCTCAAAAAGGCAAATAGAGATCAGCAGGGAGAAGTTGCTATGCTGCTTCAAAATACAGAAGAACTTTCCAACAATTAAAGCTGTCTAACAAAGGAATGAGCTGCCTCAAGAGATAGTAAGCTCCCCATTACTGGACATACTCAATCATGGATTGGACAACCAAATGTCAGGGATATTGGAGAGGGGATTTCTGCTGGATTAACTCTGAGGTCCTTTTCAGCTCGTAAAATCCATGGAATTGTAACTTCAGGGATCCCAGGGGATGAGACTTCACAAATTTCTCACTCACCCGTTTCTCAGGCCTGAAATGCCTTTAATGAGGGAGAAAGTTTTTCACTCTGTTATTAGGGATATAGAGTAACATACAAATACCACTCAGAAAAATTTAAGGATTATCAAGATGGCTACCTGAATGTATTAGAGTTCAATATTGAGATGGCTGGAGTCAGGGGCTTTAGGGATTGTCATTTCGACCAAGATGACAAACTCTTCCACTTCGTTTGGTAAGACTTAGTGTGCTAAACTTCCCTCCCAGGAGGAGTTTGCATTTAACAGGTGACTGAAGTCATAAGTGAAAGTACTGAAGCTCTAATAGTGGAATTTGAGGTGGTATATGCCTAGTGGAAAACCAATAGAGGGATAGCTCTCCCCAAATATAACTACCATGACTACTTTTTTAGACATGACTTTGTCTGAAGGGAAACTGATTCTAGTATGGGCATCCCAAGGCTCCTTTCTCCTCCTGATGTTGCCATTCTTTTCCTGGCCCAGAATGCTTTCATTTTACATTATTCTTTGGGATAGTAGTTGGATCTAAGCAAGCTTACCCTGATTCTGATTTCCTTCTCCCCTCTCCCTCCCTCCTTCTCTATGTCTGTCTGTCTCTGTCACTCTCTCCCTCCTTCTCTCTTCCTCCTCTCTTTCTGTCTCTCCCTTCTTCCTTTTCTCTCCCTCATTCTCTCCTTCTTTGTCTCTCCCTCCCCCCTCCCTTTCTTTCTCTCCCTCCCCACCTCTTTCCATCTCCTTCTCTCCCTTCCTCCCCCCTTCCCCTGCCTCTTCCCAATTGCAACAATTTCTTGGCTGTGTCTTCTCTGTTTCTAGAGTCCTCATTACCACTGCGGCTGCTCTCTCATTTGTCGTCCCCCAAGCCTCCTCTGCAGGTTTTCCTTTCTTTAAAAAAAAAAAATCCCATTTATTCTCTCTTTGTACGACATGTTCTTCATCAGCAGCTTTCTCAAAACCATGGCCAGCTCTTCCCCACACCTTGAGGGCCAAACAATTTGGTCCAGCAAAAAGGAATTATCTCTGGCCTTTTCTCCAAACTCATTTGACACTTTTAATCTTTGTCTTTTAAAACTCTTGGGGCTACCTACCACAATCCTCTCCACTCCCTACCTTGTTCTCACTGCAGAAAACATCTGGGTAATAAAGTCATTCTTTCTTCTTCCTTACTGGCTTTATCCAAGAAAAACTGACCTCTGTCCCTGCACTGTATGTATTGTATTCTCCTGCATCCCATTGGCCCCATCCTTATCAGAGAAGAAGATCAGAGAGGACCATAGAGACAGTGTGGCTCAGTGAAAATAGCTTAGGAGTCAGACAGGTCCCATGGGTTTAAATCCAGACACAGACACTTATGATCTGTATGACCTTGGGCAAGTCAGCTTCTTTGGGCCTCTGTATCTTTATCTGTAAAATGATGGGACTGTACCCGAGATGACCTCTGAGATTATTTCCCATGCTAAGGGATATTGTGACCCAAATTTCTATCCACAAGTATATGTTCAGGTTAAAAGAATAACGCACTGGGCTACAGAAGACATGGGTTTTTCTACTTCTGCCTTAGCTACCAACTCTCTTCTCACACCTTTTACCTTACACCTCCATATACCCTGTGATCCAGTGAGACTGGCCTCTTTGTTCTTCCTCCCACAGGATCCTCCATCTCATGCCTGTGAGCATTTTATCTGGACATTCCCCATGCCTGGAATGTTCTCCTTAATCATCTCTCCCTCTTGGCTTCTTTAAGTCCCTGCTAAAAATCCCACCTTCTATGGGAAACCTTTCCTCATCCCTCTTAATTATAGTGCCTTCCCTTTGTGAATTATTTCCAATTTATCCCAAATTCAACTTGTTTGAATATAGTTGTTTACATGTCAACCCCCCTATTAAGACTGTGAACTCCTTGAGAAAAAAGAACTGTCTTTTGCCTTTCTCTGAATTCCCAGTGTTTAGTGGGCCCTTAATACATGTTAATTGACCAATTGACTGATTCCTTGTGTGATCTTGGTTAAGTCACTTTCCATCTCTCTGCCATGGTTTTCCTTACTTGCAAAATGGATATAATTCCTGCCAAAACTCCCAGAGTTATTATGAAGATCAAATGGGAACATATGTGGCAGCACTTGGTGAAGCATCAATTTATGGAATAATAGAACCATAATAATGTATTTCTGTAGCACTTCCTCATTAACAGAAAAGCTTTCTTTACGACAACCTCATGAGCATAAATGTTATTAGCCACACTTTTCAGAGGAGAGTAACAGTCACAAAGTAGAAGAGATAGGGTAGACTGGATAGAGCTCCAAGATGAGAGGCAGGAGGGCCTGGATTCTAATCACATGTTCATGGAAGTTTACTTAACATAACAGCTGAGCCTCAGTTTCTTCATCTGTTAAATGGACATTGCACCTCATGGAGTTATTGGGATAATCAACATTTTAAAATGTACATAAAACACTATATAGTTATTAACATTGTTACAGGTAACAAAACCAAGTCTTGGAGAAATGAGGTCACTTCCTGAAGGCAACCATGCCAAACCATGTCTGCCTACTTGGAGAACTTTGCCTTTTTTAAAGTTCATGGACTCCCAAAAGGCCTGAAATGATCTTTACCCCCTCCCCATAAGGTCAGGAGCTATTTCCCTTTTCTGTCAAGGAAAGGAGATATCATTGAGGGTGAGGAAGTGTAGCCAGTTTGCTTGCTGGGTATTTCTGCTGCCTGATACAGAAATTATTGGGCTGAAGAGGCCAGAAAACTCAGGTCCCTTTTAATGTGGGGTGCCCCAATACTATTTTTATGTCTTTCAATTTGTGTCTATAGATGCCACTCAATGTGAGGTTTACAGCTTGAACTCTACTGTACCTAGGTGATCACTGACTTGAAGGAAGGGTAGTGAGCAGAGGAAGAGATAGAGAGAGAGAGAGAGAGAGAGAGAGAGAGAGAGAGAGAGAGAGAGAGAGAGAGAGAGAGAGTCAGAAAGGCTGAGAGCCAGACTGAGATACAGAGACTTATTCAGAAAAAAAATGGGCCTCACATAGTACTTTGTACATAGTAATCATATAATAAATGCTTGCTGAATGAATAAATAAGTAAATGGACAAACAGTGAATGCGACACAGAAAGAGACATAAGAAAAGCTAGAGATAGTGAGCGCACCACAGGCACAGATACAGACAAATAGTATAAAGACCAGGGAATGGGGAAGTTCAGCTCTTCTTAGGAGATAGATGGAGATCATAAACAATTTGCGCTGGATGGTGGAATCACCCCCAGCCCACAGGGAGCCTTCTGTGCAGATCTATTATGTTTTTACCACTGAGAAAGCTGTTGGGGGTGAAGGGAGGGGATTGCTGGTACAATCTTTCCTCAGAGAAGATTTCCAAAGAGAAGGTATTCCTTGAGAATAAATTGCCACTGGGAAAGCCCTGGACAGCATAGAGAAACATTTGGTGCCTATCTCACCTATTCTGGCCTCTCCTTTCTGTTTTTCTGCTAATCTTTGGTTTTTCATTGTCTAATTCAATTGAACTCAGTAAATATTTCTTAAGCACCTACTATGTTCCAGGCACTGTGCTAAGTGCTGAGGATACAAATAAGAAAAAAAAAAGATAATCCTTGTTCTCAAGGAAATAATATTTATATAGTGTTTACTATGGGTTAGGAACTATAAAAAGCACTTTACAATTATTATCTCATTTGTTCCTCACAACAGTCCTGTGAGGTAGGAACTGTTATTATTCCCACTTTACATATGGAGAAAATGAGGCAGAAAGAGGTTAAGTGACTTGCCAAGGGTCATACAGTTAGCAAGTATTGAGTAGTAGAATGGGATTTTGATGGAGGTTAACACCATGCTACCACATAAAAACATTCAAGTAGGGACTTTCTGCAGACAATACATTGACTCAAGCTAATTTAAAAATCTGTGGAAGACTTGGGAGTAAGGTGAGGAAGAAAGGAGGTTTTTTGTTTTTGTTTTTAATAAGATACCTTTCAATTTAGAAAATACTTATATCTGCTACTGGTACCATGGCTCCATCCAAGAATTACAGATAAGCATAAAGAGATGACCACGATAAGACAATGAAAACTCTATCAATCAATCACCTGACACTCATTTTTAAAATTTTTATTTTTTTTCTGTTTAGAATTTTATTTTCCAAATTACATGTAAAAACAAATTTTAACATCAATTTTTTAAAGCTTTGTGTTCCAACTTCTCTTCCTCCTTCCGTTCCCACCCACCCCTGCCCCCAAGAACTCAAGCAATTCAATGTAAGCTTTACATGAGTAGTCATGGAAAACATCTCCACACCAGCCAGGTTGTGAGAGAAAACAGATAAAAACAAAACTTCAGATTAAGCAACTAACAAAAAAAAATATGCTTCAATCTGTTTTCTGATACCATCAGTTCTTTCTTTCTTTCTTTCTTTCTTTCTTTCTTTCTTTCTTTCTTTCTTTCTTTCTTTCTTTCTTTCTTTTGCTTTATAAATGTTTATTGATTGACTGATCCTGAAGGTGGTAGCCTAGAGTCAGACAAAGTTAGTATGTCCTAAGCAATCAGGAAAAACTGTGACAGTTTATTCACTGGGTGCATAGTTGTAGCCCTTCCACCCTACTTAGAATGATGCTTGTAAATTGTTTCCAAATAATATTTTTTAAGTATTTTATTATTTCCCAGTTATATATAAAGATAGTTTTCAACATATATTTTCACAGGATTTTTAGTTCCAAATTTTTCTCCCACCTTCCCTTCCCTCCCTCCTCCCCAAGACGGAAAACATTCACGATCAGTTCTTTCTTTGTAGATAGATTGCAATATTCATAAGTCCTTCAAAGTTATATTGAATCATTGCATTGCTGAAAACAATCATGTCCTTCCCGGCAGATCATCTTCCACTATTGCTGTTATTTTGTATACAGTACATTTCACTTTGCTTCAGTTCATGTAGGAATTGACTCTCATTTTTAAGCATTTGATATATGCCAGGTACTCTGCCATGTGTTGGGGAGGGGGGGTAGAAGAAAAAAATAGAAACAATTCTTACCTTTAAGAAACTAACATTCTATCAGGGAAGAAAACACGCATATATAAAAGTATACCAGGAGTGTGCCGGTAAATGTTTAACAGCTAGTTGGGGGAGGGGGGAAGTTGGGGGGAGGGGAAGAAGTACTGAGGTCATAGTTTACAGTTTAATTTGTATTATTAACTCTTTGCCATATCACTTTCTTAAATGTAGATTATACAAAATAACAATAAATCAAGCCCTGATTTGTAGGGTTTGATGATTTATGAGATGTAAGTGCACATAATGAAAAATTTAGAGCCAGTTTGAGCTGGCTCCTGCATACCCTTTAATAAAGTACTTATACACATATAGCCCTATGCATCTAGATATTTATATATTTGTTTATGGCAAATATACACATAATTGTTCTTTAGTCCTTTGTCCTTTATTTTAAGAGGCCCAATGAGATCACATGATGTCTTGACTCATGGGGGAATTGGATTTTAGTGAGGTAGAGTTGTACAAAGTCATCAGCCTCAATCTCTCTTCCAGAGTCATCAGAGTCCAGTGGCGGGACAAATGTCAAGAGACTGATGATGGCCCAAAAATGCAGTGAATGACCTTGGTATCTTTAATGTCTGACCAAGTTCTACTTATTCCACAGAGCCTGCTTCAGCCTCCTTCATGGCCACTGGAACAAATTGTTCTCATCTGTCCATTCCACTGGGGGAAGTCTTCACATACTTGGGGTAGAAATTCCCCTAACTCACCAACTGTTTATTTATATTGTGTGTTTGTGTATGTATGCATGCATGTATGTATGTACTTCATATGTCATATATGTGTTGTGAAATGCCATATCATCCTATTTACATAAGATGTCACATGGGATATAAAGGCACTAGAATCAGAGAGGGGGAGGGGATCAGGAAGGGCTTCATGAAGAGGATGATGCTGAAACTGAACTTTAAAAATAAAGAATCCTAAGAAGCAGGGGTTAGAAGGCAATGGCTTTCAGGCATGGAGGACAGGCTATCTACAAAGACATGGAGAGGGGAAAAGGAGTGTCATTCAAAGAACAAAAGTAAGAAAATTTGGCTGGAATGTAGAATGAAATTGAATAATGTATAATAAGGCTGGAAAGGTAGGTTGGAGCCAGGTTGTAAAAGGCTAACTAGAGGAATTTGCATTTGACCTTAGAGATAAGAGTCTCTGGAGTTTATTGTGTGGTCAGATCCATAGTTTGGGAATATCACTTTGTTTTATTTATTTATTTAATTAATTATTTAATTATTGATTGATTGATTGATTGGTGAGGCAATGAGGGTTAAGTGACTTGCCCAGCGTCACACAGCTGCTAAGTGTCAAGTGTCTGAGGCCCGATTTGAACTCAGGTCCTCCTGAATCCAGGGCCGGTGCTCTATCCACTGCGCCACGTAGCTGCCCTGACAGGGAATATCACTTTGACAATAGAAAATAGATGAGAGAAGAGAAACACTTGGGGTAAGGAGGCCACTTAGGAGGTAGTTGCAATAGTCTGGGTGCAAAGTGTTGATGGCTTGAACTAGAGTGTAAGACTAGAGAGAAAGAAACAGTGGCAATAGATATGGTGGAGGTAGGATCAAGATTTGGCAAGAGATATGGTCCAGGTAGGATCAAGAAGATTTGGCAGCTTAATGCATATGTGGGGAGAGGGAGAGTGAGTATGAGGATTACACTGAGTTTATAAGCCAGGGTGAAGAGAAGGATGGTAGGGAACTTTAATGGAACTAGAAAAGTTTAAAAGAGGGCTGGGTTAGGGTGAAAAAAATAATGAGTTCTTTTTGGGAAATTTTGAATCTGAGACACCTAAACAATACCCATTTTAAAATGTCTACCTCAGTGTTTATAAAACTAAAATACTGGATTTCATCCTACAGGATGCCTTAAATGGTGGTAGTATGCTCCAGTGGAAGATGTATTGGATCAGTCAATCAATAAATACTAAATGCATTCTAGGTGCTAGGTACTATGCTAAGGGCTGAGTATACAAAAAAGGCAAAAGACAGTCCCTGCCCTCAAGGAGCTTACAATCTATTGTGACCAGGAGTCTAAAGAGCTGTATTTCAAATTGGAGCTTTGTTACCATTTTACTACCTTTATGACCTTAAGCAACTCTTTGGGCAACATTATGAGGAAATCCACAAAGCAGAGTGGGGAAGGTACATTAGAGAGAATTTGAGTGTGGAATTGATTAGAAGGAAATATTGAATTAAGGTTAGACTGAAATATATTAAAGGCCAGAAGTATAAAATACATGGCCTGGGAGTCTCATGCAACCCAAAACACTCCCAAGTTTGTACAAACCAGATTAAAATATCATGGGGAAACAACAAAACAAGTAAAAATATAACAACATATAGATAATGTTAGTATATGGTTTTCTAAGTCAATATGCTCTCACACGGATGTACAGTTTAGTGTCCCACTACTATTTGAGTTTGATACCACGGCTATAGGCCTCCCATGCAGAAGAAGAAAATGTATGATGAGTTTGGGAAAGAGATGACAAATCTGACAGAGAGACACAATCTATTAATGGTGAATTATTTTTTTGCTCTGAGGAGAATTTGGTTGGACATTTCATGGAGTCTGGACTTCCAGCTTTAATATTCCAGGATCTTAATATACTACATGTGTAAGTATTGGCTAAAGACCAAAACAAATGGGCATGTAGGTGACACAGTGAATAGAGTGCCAGGCCTGGAGTCAGGAAGACCTAAGTTCACTTACTAGCTGAGTGACCCTGTTTGCCTCAGTTTCTTCACCTGTAAAATGAGCTGGAAAAGGAAATAGCAAAACACTCCAGTATCTTTGCCAAGAAAACCACAAAGGGGGGTCATGAAGAAGTGGACATGACTGAAATGACTCAACAGCAAAAGATCAAGCACTGGCTAATGACCACAGCAGAAAAGCACAATTAGTAAATTAATTATCCTTATTATAAGACTTTTGTTCCAAAGTCAAAATGTTTTTTTACAGGATTCTAGATTTAGAGCTCAAATGCATATTAAAGACCACCTGATTCAACCCCCTCATCTTATAGATGAGGATACTCAGGCCCACAAATTTTAAATGACTTGCCCAAGGTCACACAGGTAATAAATAGTCAAGTCAGGATTTGAATCCGGGCACTCTATCTCCAAATCCAGTGTACTGGCCACCACACCATCCTATTACTTACTCTATGATTAAAAACCTACTGTGAATATCCTATAAAGCAAATGATAGAAAGGTAACTTTTAAAAAAGCAGTAAAAAGGAATATGTGCCTTGTTTCATATAACCCAGGCGTTTTATACCCACCCCATCTACCACTTAAGAAACAGATATATGGTGTGAAGCACCACTTCTTGCCTTTAGAAAATAATCGTTCGTTATTTTAGAGGTAAGTGAAGGAATATGAAGAGGAAACATTTGTGTTAAGGTTTAATGGCAAATACTTAAGAACATTTAAACCTGTTATATTTGGAAAGCCTGCTTGAGAAGCCAGAACTATATCCCAACTGCTGCAAGTCAAGACTCTTATCCCCAACATGCTCCTCTATATTTTATTTGTTTGTTTATTTACTGAGTCATGCTTTGTGACTTAATGGGGCCTGGCATATTGTAAGTACTTAATAAGCACCGAATGGATGGATAAAGGAAGAAAGGAAGAAATCGTCCTTGGAATGCAAGACTAGAAAAATTCCACATGATGATGACAATAGTAATAGTAGGGCTTTTAAGGTTTACAAAGCACTTTCTAAATATTATTTCAACCTCACAATTCTGGGAGGCAGGTGCCATTTTATTCCCATTTTACAAATGAGGAAAACTGAGGCAGACAAAGATTAAGTGACTTGCTCAGAGTCACACAGTAGTCTGGAGCAAGATTTGAACCCAGGTCATCCTAACTCCTCTACCAACCCAACTGCATCGCCCAGATAGGAAAAGGGAAGATCTAATTTCACTTATTCACAGATCAGTAAAGGCCTAATATTAGATCCAAGTAGAGAAACAACCAAACAGTGTATACGGAGAAAGAATAAGTAGAAGACAATTAATGAATTTGTTCATTTCTGCCCCTATAATATGAATCTTCACCATTTGGTCATTAGCCTGAAGAAGGGAACAAGGGACAAGCAAACAAGCTTTGATTATGTGACTATTGGCGGGGCAGCTAGGTGGCTCAGTGGATAAAGCACTGGCCCTGAATTCAGAAGGACCTGAGTTCAAATCCGACCTCAGACATTTGACACTAGCTGTGTGACCCTGGGCAGGTCACTTGACCCTCATTGCCAAGAAAAAAGAAAAAAGAAAAAAAAAGATTACATGACTATTATGGGCCAGGCACTGTGCCCTAAGAAAACATTCTAATGGATAGAGAAGTAGCCTTCAAAGTCGGGGATATGACCTGGCCTGTACCATCAGGTCTACAAAGGTCTACATGATCGGCTGCTTAGAAAGTTAGTCGACAAACATTGATAACACTCTTATTATGTGCCAGATATTGTGCTAACTTCTAGGGATGCAAAGAAAGGAAAAAGACAGATTTTCCTTTCCAGGATCTTCCTGTGTAATGGGGAAGAGACAGCACGTAAACAACTATGTACAGATTATACATACATGCATACATACATATATACACGCATACATGTATAACATGTATATACATGCACGTGTGTGTATTTACATGCATTTGTACATATATCTGTGTTTATATATACATACTTATATAAACACATACATATTATATAACACACATCTATACACATATACATATATTTATGTATATTTACATGTATTTGTACATATTTTTGTGTGTGTTTATATATGTGTGTATATGTGTGTGTGTGTGTATACACAGATAAACACAAAATGAATTGTAGATAATCCACAAACGGAAACCACTAGCATTAAGAGGGATTGGGAAAGCCTTTCTGCAGAAGGTGGGATTTTAGTGCAAAAATGGGTCACATCCCCCATCCCTATTATAGCCAATCATGAGGTTTGTTTCTAATGCTCCCATTCTTGACTTTCTCCCCACTACAACTCCTGGCTTCCTCAGCTTCTGAGCAGGGCTTTAGCCCAACTGAACATTTATAATCTGACCACTATCCTGGCGTCCAGAGCAATGGCTATACAGGTGCTAGTGGGAAAATCCCCTCTCCCTCATCTCCCAGAATATCTATGCAGATCCCTGACCCCTGATCCCAATCCCTTTTGGTTATGACAGTCAACCCTTGGAGGGAGGGCTCTGAACTAAGGAGTAATGGGTATGACCTGCCTCTCCCTCTTTTATTTTAGGTGGGACAAAGTGAGTCCTACAGGATGAGTTAATTTCTCCCCACAGCCACCTCTATTACTGTCAAGAGTACCACCATCCTTCTAGGCACCTGGATTCACAACCACTTTGTCACCTTTAAATCCTCATTCACATTCACCCACATGCACTTACCTGGAGTCCAAGAGTCCTTGAAAGCTCTTCCTCCAATACACCATAGTTCACTTTCACTACACCATGGGAAACTTTGGTGCATACCATTTGTGATTGGATGCAGTTATTCTGGTTGCCGAATTTAATTAATTTATCTAATTAGTTGTCTAATTTTGTCTAGTAGGTAATATTTATATAGAGCTTTAAGTTTACAAATATTTTGGCATTTCATCCTCATAACAACCCTGGGAACTAGGCATTATTATTACCTCCATCTTATAGATGAAGAAACTGAGGCAGATAGGTTAAGTGACTTGCCTAGGGTCACACAGCAAAAGCACTAGAGGCAGAATTTGAAATCAGGTCTTCTTCAATCCTAAACCAGTGCCCTTTCTACTATTCCACCTAGCTGTATCTTTTGTATATATTTTCCCCCTTCTTTATGAACTTCATAGGCCCTCATCACTTCTCTCTTAGATGATTTCAATAGCCACCCAATTGGTCACCATGTCCCAAGTGTCCCTTTATTCCAATCCACTCTTCAGTAGGTACCAAAATAACTTTCCTAAACTATAAGTTTGAGGATGACACACTCTCCAAATCCTGCATTGCCCTTCCCTCCCCCATGAAAAAACTCCACTGGTCCTGGATTGGTTTTAGGATCAATAAATATTTCACTTCTATCTCATTGTTTGTATTTTCTATTTTCTCTAAGTTTAACAATCTTCATAATTATTAGGACAATAGTACATATACTCAATCAAGAAATAAACATTTATTAAATGCCTACTATATGTCAAACACTGCACTAAGTATTGGGGGATATAAAAGGAAGGAAAAGATACTTCCCTACCCTTAAGAGTTTCACAATAATTTATAAATAAGCAAATATATAGATCTAGTTTGTGCATATTCAGAAATAATTTACAGAAAGTTGTGCGTGATTAAAAATAAACTTTAGAGACTGCTGATGCAGTCAACCTAGATTCAAAATTACAAACAGTTCAATTAAGGGATGGTGATTTGCTATTAAAAAAAAAGATTCTTCACTTGACTGACCTTGTATATATCATGGCCCAAGATAAAAATGAAATGGTGTATTCAGTTTTTGTATTAATTTGTTTTTCAATTAAATACCAAATCTTTGATAATCATGAAACTCAATGGAAATTATAATGTACTTGTTATATTGTTGAGTTGTTGAGCAGAGTAATAATTAGGGATTTTTGTGCCCCGGGGAAAGGAGGATAAATGATAAAGCTCCTTCTGGAGAGGCTACTATTGGGGGCAGAGAACAGGGCAGAGGATACAGGGAGAAGCTCATCTGGAGTGCAAGGTGGACTTGAAATCTCCCCTTCAACGTGCAGTGGTCTGCTTTCACTGCAGCAGGGGTAACTTTGACATGCACCATTTGTGTTTTGATGTGATCACTCTGGTGGGGAAATTGCCCATCCCCCCCCATAAAATCCAGTGTGAGCTATTCAATGTAGCCAATAGCCCATGAGGAAGAGGGGCCAAGTAGTGAGGGAAGGTACAGTGGAAGCTGTCTTCATCTATTCTGTGATACAATAAGAATGACTTAGGGAGCAATGGTGAGGGGCCAGCAGAGGATTGTAAGGCACAAGGGTTAGCTGGCTAAAACACTACGAGAATATCAGGGCAGGAAGCATACCTGCTTAACTTTTCAGTTCCCTGGAAAAAAAGCTGCAGTAACCCTGCCATGGTTACAGTTCATCATAGTGGATCATCACACAATGTTGCTGTTACAATATAAAATGTTCCCCTGGTTCTGTTCACTGCACTCAGCATCAGTTCATGTAAGTCTTTCCAAGTTTTTTTTAAATATACTTTCTCATCATTTCTTATAGTGCAATAATATTCCGTTACATTCATATACCACAACTTGTTCAGCCATTCCTCAATTGATAAGCATACCCTCAATTTCCCATTCTTTGCCACTACAAAAAGAGCTGCTATAAACATTTTTGTGCATGTGGGTCCTTTTCCCTTTTTATGATCTCTTTGGGATACAGTGGTATTGCTGGGTTAAGGGGTATGTACAGTTTTACAGCTCTGTGAGCAGTTCCAAATTGTCTTCAGAAAGCTTGGATCAGTTCACAAATCCACCAACAATGTATTAGTGTTCCAATTTTCCCACATCTCCAAAATTTATCATTTTGCTTTTTTGTCATATTAGCCAATCTGATAGGCGTGAGGTAGTACTTCAGAGTTATTATAATTTACACTTCTCTAATCAATGGTGATTTATAACATTTTTCCTATGACTATAGATAGCTTTAATTTCTTCATCTGAAAACTGCCTGTTCATATCCTTTGACCATTTCTCATTAGAGAATGATGGTCATTGTCTTCTGGATAAGCTTGTCAATGTCCCTCCAAAAGTATGTCACCTGAAAAGCAATATGATCCACCAGAAGGAGGGGTAGAAGAATGCTGAACTTGAAGTCATGAGAAACGGGTTTGATTCTTTGCTTTTCCATTTATTATCTGTGAGGTCTTGGACAAGGCATTATCTCTCTGGACCTCAGTTGTTTTATCTATAAAAGTGAGGGGAGTGGGTAGGTGAATATGATAACCTTTAAGCTGCTTTCTATCTCTTAATCTGGGATCCTATGGGAACAAACAAATGATTGCCTTCCAGGACATGCTTCTATTAATGAATGGTATTCTATTGCTAGTTCTGAAAGGGGTCTTCAAAGAGGAATTAGTTTGAACAGTGATATTCATTATTTAGCACATTTTGGGGAAGGCTTTAAGGCTAAACTTGAGAAAGCTAAGGACATAAGGAGGAAGGAAAAATATATAGGGCAAGGCTACATCTAGATCACAGTCACCAACAAGAGGCCAGGGGCCATCTGAAATCTAAACCAAGGCAGGATGTGTGGAGTCTGAGCCTTGGGTTCAGTGATTATCAGACTGAGACAGAAGAAGGAAATGAGTTCAGTGGTAATCCCCTGGACAGACTCCTCTTAAACCTTGGTACATTCTATTTGAGCTCTCCAGAAACTCTTCCCAATTGGAGTGAGAGATAACATGGGCTTCATGTCCTCTACCAGGGGAGCATGCTGGTCAGTATTCAACACTGGTGCCAAAAGCTGAGCCCCTCCTCCCAAGGCTAGGGCCTACAACAGCAATAATACACACACACAGACACACAGAAATGCTATCTCAAAACTTGGAACATAACACACACACACACTCACACATGCACACAGACACACACACACACACACACACTCACACATGCACACAGACACACACACACACACACACACACAGAAATGCTATCTTCAAACTCAGAACATAAGCCTGTTTGCCACACTGTTCCCCTAATGTTAGGGCCACTCCATACATGAGGACCAGGACACCCATTGGAACAATATGTGGCATCTCATTTTCTGAAGCAACATTGCCCAGCCCCGCCCCCCCCAAAAAAGAATAAAGGGGAGGTCCAGAGTCATACCTATGGTAGAAGAACCTAGGCCTTTAGGATTTAGAAAATACATTTTTTAAACTTAGCTTTTCTTTTTTTTGTTTGTTTGTCTTTGTTTTGTTTTGTGTGTGTGTGTGTGTGTTGTGGTTAAGTGACTTGCCCAGGGTCACAGAGCAAGTAAGTGTCAATTGTCTAAGGCTGGATTTGAACTCAGGTCCTCCTGAATCCAGGGCCGGTGCTCTATCCACTGCACCACCTAGCTGCCCCCCTTAGCTTTTGTTTTCAATCAACAAACATTTTATTTACTCTACCTCCCATATACACACCCCTCACTGGGGGAACAAAAGAAAAAGAAAACCTTTGTAACAAATATTCAAAATCAAACAAAGAAAACCTCTCTGTGATCATGTCCAAAAATGTATGTCTTATTCTGTAACCTGAATCCATCATCTCCCTGTCAGGAGATGGGTAGCATGCCTCATCATCTATCTTCTAGAATCATAGTTCAACACTACATGGATCAGAGTTCTCAATCTTCAAAGCTGATTGTCTACACATTCCTGTTGTTATTATATTCATTATTCTCCTGGTTCAATTCCCTTCACTCTTCATCTGTTCATGAGTCAACTCAGGTTTCTCTGAAAACATCCTTTTTGTCATTTCTTACAGCACAATAGTATTCCATTACATCCATAGATCATCATTTGTTCAACCATACCCTGGTTGGTGGGTACCTACTTAGTTCCCACTTCTCTGCCACCACAAAAAGAGCGGCTATAAATGTTTGGTGAGTATGAAATTTTAAAATAATGATTTAAAAATAATTTGCAATTTAAAATTGTGTTGCATTTACATTTTGACAGAATTCTCATTCCTTCAGCAGCATAGGAACAAGTTAACAAGAATAATTAGATAAACTTGGAAGCTACCAGATGGTGCGCTTGTTCCCAGCCTTACCCCACAAAACCAGTGTCAGGTAAATGTCTTCTTTGCTCAGACCTTCCCTGCTCCTACCCAGGTGATGGCCTTCCCAGCAGTGGCCTTTCAGCATCTGGGGATTTTTCACAGACAGATAGACAAGGAACACATTTTCATTGAATCTGCTGTGTATGAAACATTGTGCTTAAACACTGAGAATACAAACATGGGCAGTTACTGCTCTCAAGGAGTTTATATTCTAATGGGAAAAGACCACTTATAAAGGAGAGGCTGAAAAGGGTGGAGGAGGACAGAAGATGTACAGCTTGAGTTGAGAAGGCAGAGCTAAGTGGGCCCCTCCTCAAAATAGAGACATGAGAAGAAACTAACCAATGGGAGAGAGAGGCTGTTATGGGGGAATGTTCCATGGTGAGAAAGCAGATGATGCATTATGGCAAAGTCCAGAGAATCAGGGGGAGGGGCGAGAGGGGAGGAAGGGAGGGAAGGAAAGAGGGAGGGAGGGAGGGAGACAGAGACAGAGAGATGGAGACAAAGAGAGACAGAGAGGGATAAAGAGGAAATCTTCAATTAGAGTTAGACTAGTATCATGTTGCATTAGGTCAGACTGAACATGAGAATGTGCATCTTTTTTTTTCCCTTGAATTCCTGGACTGGACTAATAGATTGATTGTATCATAGCAAGCCATTAGACAAGGTCTCTCACAATATATTTGGGGATAACACAAAGAAATGTGTACCGAATGGTAGTTCACTTATATGAATTCAAAACTGTTTGAACGACCGAACCCAATGAGTAGTGATTAATGGATTCATGTCAAAATTGAAGGGACGTCTCTATTTGCTATATAAGTAATTCCCTAGGACTATAAGTTGCAGAGAAGGTACTGATCTGTATTAGGAGAGAGACTTTCCTTATCCCTATAGTAATGAAATTACAGTTTCCCAACTTTCCTACTACTACTATAAAACAAAATTAGTATACAAGCCACTAGTGATGAGGCACATTGTTATGGAAGATACTTGAAGAATTGGGCTTATCCACTTCACCACCACTTTCATCTCAATTTTCAATCTGATATCCTGAATGTCCACATAATAACCCCAGAAAATCAGCTCTACCCATAATTCCAGCATGATTCTGAGCAGTCCCTAGTCATTAGAGGTAGCAGCGTTTTATACTCAGGAGGACAATGGGATCAGGAGCCTTTTATCAATATGTAACCCTAGTTCCAAAGCTCATTTGTATGTGACTCTCTCCTCTCTCTTGCTTTCATCAACTACATCTATGAGGAGAGAGTCCCAAAATGATGTGTTGGAACTACAGTTACAAATATATGAATCTAGAATAATCAGGCTTAATGTACCTCTAAATATACCAACTATGAATAGGCTAGTTAAAGATGAACACAGGTTGGTATAATTTGCTTTGCTTGACTATACATATTTCTAACAAATTTTGTCTTCCTTTCTGAATGGGTGGGAAAGGGTGAGGGGGTGAGAGGGAGAAAATTTGGAAGTGAAAATAAAATAAAATTTAATTTGATTTTTTTCCTGTGTCTTTGGGATTTTGCTAATCTATAAGTCTAATATCCCTCAAAAAGGAATGAGGTTAGCTTGGTATTACTTGTTCATTTTTTTTTTTGGTATTACTTGTTCTTAATGAACTCATGCTGGGTCTTAGCAATCATCCCATCCATTTAAAGATGCTCATAAACCATCCCTTTAATACTATGTTCTAAACTGGTGGTGGTAATCAAAATTTGCACCAGCAAAGTAAGTAAAATACACCTTTTTTCCATTTTTTTAAAAATTGGGGTATCTGTCCATCTCCAGTCCTTTGGCACCTCTTCAGTTTGCCACAGCCCTTCAAACATGACCAACAACAACTTAGCAATTCCATCCATCAATGTTCTGAGGACCCAGGGATGTAGTTCACCTAGCCCTGGTAACTTGAATTCGTTGAGGGTTGCTGGATGCTCTCTTAGCATCTCCTCATTTATCTTGTGTTTCAATTCCCTGTTGGCCATTTTGGTTCTCTACTTCACAGTCTGAAGATTCTTTTCCATGGCAGAGAAAACAGAATTGAAATGGGAGTTTAGTGAGTAGTTCTGGCTTCTCTCTGTAGTCAGTTATCATTATTCCATACACTGGGAGCAGAGGCTCTTAGCCTTCCTCGTTCTTCCTCCCCCATCCAGCATAGCTAAAAGAGTTCTTTTTGTTGTCCTTAGCGTTCATTGTAAGGCCCAGCTCATCCCAAGCTTCAGCCTTACTAACATTGTTCTTACAGGGTAGTACCCCTCTCTTTTTATGTTCCCCCTTAGTTACCTGCCTTTGCTTCCATCTTCTGTACCTCTCTTTTTAAAGTCAGCTCAGAGATGAGTTCTTTGTGCAGTGGACACATCCCCCTTTTCTCCTTTTTTTTTTTTCTTTTTCTTTTTTTTTTTTTTTAGGCAATGGGGGTTAAGTGACTTGCCCACGGTCACACAGCTAGTAACTGTCAAGTGTCTGAGGCTGGATTTGAACTCAGGTACTCCTGAATCCAGGGCCGGTGCTTTAACCACTGTGCCATCTAGCTGCCCCCCCCTTTTCTCCTTCACCAGAATAATTTGCATTCACAACCCCTGAACTTCTCTCTTTTCTCCCACATTTGAGAGTGGTCCATTTCCTGCTCTATCACACTGCTTGCTTCCTCATTATTGTCCATCAGCATTAAGGTAGATCTGCTCAAGTGTTTGCAGGTTCAGGTTGTGGGGGCATTATTTGCCTGTTTCCTTCTTGTGAGCCCTCTTTGACTTGTTATATGGATGAACTTGAAGTGCTAGACAGGGAACTTTTAAGACAACAATGGTTTTAAATATTAGAAAAGGCATTAGTAAGAGATGGAGAACTGTAGGCAATTGGGTAGGATGCCTTCCCCAGTGAAGACTGGACATTCAGATGTAAGAAACCAGGCCATGAACCTAATGTCCAAGAGCTTAAGGTCATTGTTGTTCTCTCCTTCCCACTGGGAAAGGACAAATGGGGCAGCATTACCCCCTCCCTCCCCAGGATTCACTGGGGCACATTGCCCAGTTCTCATATTGTTCCCCAGACATGAGAAACCTTCCCTCCTCTTCTTTGTTTGGTGAATTCTGACCCATTCATTAAAGCCTAACTCAAATGTCACCTCCTCTAGAATGCCTGCCCTGATCCCCCCCGGTTGGTAATGACATTCCCCCTCAGAGATTTCAGAGGACTTTGTTTTATAACAAAGGGAAAGGAGACAAAGGAAGAAGAAAAGGACAGAAATATAAGCAGCTGGAGAGACACATGCCACTAGGGAGCCTTCAGCATTGGGCTAGGGAGCCTGAGTGGACCCCAGCTTGAGCAGTGGAAGCCAGTGGCCAAAAGAGGTTGTTACCTGAATATGTTTGAAGAATAGAGAATAAAGTGGCTTTAGATCAAGGGATGTGCTAGATCCAGCTTAGACAGACTGAGAAAGGATTGTTAAAATTTCAGTGTGACCATTTACACCTCAGAAATTGGCAAACAGGTCAAATCAGGGCTTGATTTATTATTTTATTGATTGTCTAGACTTGAGAAAGTTGTGGGGAAATAGTAATATATTGGACTTTAAAATATGTTGTGGTTTTTTTGGGGGGGTCACTTGTTAAAACATTTACCAGCTTGGAGTCCTGACCTCAAGGTGACCACCATATCACAAAGTGACCTTGTCCAGCAAAAGTAAAGGAAGAATTCAAGTCTCATCATCTATTAGGGAGTTCACAGCTCTGAGGGGATAGGAAACCTCCATCTCCCTCTGGTCTGGGAGACTGGTGTGTTTGTCTGCTTTCCCCCTTACCCATGGTGTGGGAACAAGAATAATGGTCTAGGGAACAAGAATAATCATCAGACCCACAATCTTCTATCCCTGGGGGGCTTGGAATACATAAGGTAGTTTGCTTAGGGCTGCTGGTGTCCAGATTATTTCCTATCATTGTATTTCCTTGATAACACAATGCTTTTCATTTTAAGTAGATGGTTCTTATGTTTTACGGATAGATGAAATCTAAGTGATTTGATAAGAACAGCTGGATCAAAAAAGTCCAAGCAGATGCTAGTGGGTGGGTAAATAACAGCCAGTAAGAGTATTTAGCATCCAGAGAGTAATAAGGAAAGAAGGTCCTTGGGGAAGAGACTATATATACTCCTGTTACTGTTGTATTTGTATTTGTCTGTGTTCTCCCAGATTTAACACTGTATGGGAGCCAGACAGGGAATACAACAGTCTCTGAAGAGTTTAAAATGACTATTCCAAAGAGAGCAATAGAGAAGTGATAGGGTGTAAACAGGCTGTTACCTAGAACCAAAGAGGAACATTAAAAAAGGAATAGAAGATACCATCAAAAAATATCTGATAGGAAGAAATGTATGATGGGCTCGATATGTGCTAAAACCAATGGGTGACAGATAGATAGCTGGAGTACTCCACTGATAGCTTCTTGATGTCAACAGAAAGTGAGGGAGGCCACCATATTGAGTGGATCTCTTGTGGCAAACTTATGGAAGTCAAGGACAAGAGAAGTGTCAAGGGGAGGCAGCAGGGATAAGTTGTGATCTTTGTCAGTTGAAGGAATGAACACACACATCCATTTCGGTATTTGGGTATCCCAAAAAGAGTTGTAAAGAGGGAAGATAATCTGTCTCATGGGGGATAAGGATTGTGTCTTCTTGAGTTTCTATATAAAGCCTAATTTGTACTGAAGCAGAAACTCTTTTTTTTGTGGGGCAATGAGGGTTAAGTGACTTGCCCAGGGTCACACAGCTAGTGAGTGTAAGTGTCTGAGGTTGGATTTGAACTCAGGTATTCGTGAATCCAGGGCCGGTGTTTTATCCACTGTGCCATCTAGCTGCCCATGAAGCAGAAACTTTTGAGGGCTCCCTGTCTCTCCATAACTCCTAGCATGCAAGGCTGAGAATTTGAAGAAGAAGAAAGTGACCCCCAGTTACCTCTGCTCTGTCTCTGCTCCCCAGTAAAGGATGCAAAGAAACTGGCCAGAGAGACAAAGTCAGCAGAGTTCATGGTCAGATTGAGTTCTGGGCAGATATCCAGAGAAAGGAGTTTCTGTTTCTGTCCAGCTTCAAAGATTAGGTCGGGAGAGTTTGGCAGCCACTATTACAAGCCCTAAGGGTCCCTGGCCTATGAATGTGAGAACAATGTTAGTTCATCCTCTGACCCACCTCTCTTGTCTCTGTAATGACCACTGTGGAAATCCCCTTTATTCCATTCATGGCAATATACAATGACTATAACCCAGGGATGGTAGGAATCAATAGAATTTCTTCTCAAAGGACCATAGCAAAGGTTAGTTATATTAACCTCAAGAGTGCCTGTGCCTTTCAGGTGCCAGCAAGCCCATCTATAAAATGGGTCTGTGTTGACATTTACCAGACTCATGGAGAGTTGGGAAGGCTGATGAAGGGGAATTCTGTTCCCAGAGACATTACAAGGCTTCCGCCAACTCAGGATGGCAGTACTTAGCGATTCCAGGCAATTGCAAATCAGTTAATTGCATCATTCAGTTACTGGTGTGCATCGATGTGACATCTGAGAAACATGGTTGAACATAACATTCAGCCATTTCATCTGAGAGGAGCAGCTGCTCTTGTGTGAGAAAGAACAGGGGAGCGGGGCATAGAATAGAAGTAGAATTGCCTTTAACACTGGACCCTGGAACCCCCAGGATGGACAAAGACGCATTAGAGACAGAAAGACATCCGGACAGACACAGACAAGACAACACCCTGAGACAGGCACAGAGTGGACAGGGGACATGACTAGTTTATCTTATATCTCCTTTAATCACTCATACAGTACCTTTTACTTGGGTAGAGCTGTGCTTGTGTGCTGGAGCTAGCTTGAATGGATGATAAAATTTTCAGGGTGAGCATTTACAACTTGAAAATCAGCAAATGCTAAAAATTAGGGCTTGATTTGTTGTTTTGTTGATTGTCCAGATTTAAGGATGTGTTAATAATACAGATTAATCATTTTGGGGTGGGGAGGGGCAGGGAGGGTCACACAGCTAGTAAGTGTCAAGTGTCTGAGGCCAGATTTGACCTTAGGTCCTTCTGAATCTGGGGCTGGTGCTTTATCCACTGAGCTACCTAGCTGCCCCAGATTAATCTTTTTTGGGCAGGGCAATGAGGGTTAAGTGACTTGCCGAGGGTCACACAGGTAGTAAGTGTCAATTGTCTGAGTCCGGACTTGAACTCAGCTCTTCCTGAATCCAAGGCTAGTGCTTTATCCACTGCACCACCTAACTGCCCCCCCCATTAATCTTTTTGTTTTGTTTTGTTTTGGTTTGATTTTTTGGATTGGCAATGGGGGTTAAGTGACTTGCCCAGGGTCACACAGCTAGTAAGTGTCAAGTGTCTGAGGCCGGATTTGAACTCAGGTACTCCTGAATCCAGGGCTGGTGCTTTATCCACTGCACTACCTAACTGCCCCCCAATTAATCTTAAAAGCATGTCCAGTATGCCTGTAGAAACAGGCACCACCACCCCTACCCAAGTCAATTACTAAACAATTACCAGTGAATCCATGCTGGTAGGTATTTTTAAAATTCTTGGTGAATGAGGTACAGAATATTGAGATTGAGAGACATACAGACACAGACACAAATTGAGACAGAGGGGGAGAGACAGAGAGAGACAGATAGGCAGACACAGAAACAAAGAGAGACAGAGAATTATAGAAACAGAGAGACAGAGAAAGAGAAAAAGCAATAAGAGTAGAGATAGAGAGACAGAGACAGACAGAGAGGCAGACACACAAGACAGAGAGAGACAGAGAATCATAGAAACATAGAATTTTAGAGTTCAGAGACCTCAGTATTTAGCTAAACAAACCCATACTATAAGAAGAATATCCTTTGATATCTACCTCTAATGGAGACAGGGGGCAAGTAACACTCATAATTCCCCAGGCCACCCACTTTTAGACAGATTTAATTGTTAGGAATATTGTTTTCCTTGACATCAAGCTTAAATTTGGTTCCTGTCAGCTTCTAACCATTTCCCCTGGACTGACCAAACAGAATAAGTCAATTTCCTTTTCCTTCAGATACTTGAATATGCTTAGTAAGATCATGTCCCTCTTAGCTTTCTCTGTCTCTCTCTCCTCACTGTCTCTGTCTTTATATTACTTTGTCTTTGTTTGTTTGTTTTGGGGTTTTGGGGGGGGGGTTTGGGGGGGCAGAGCAATGAGGGTTAAGTGACTTGCCCAGGGTCACACAGCTTGTCAGTGTCAATTGTCTAAGGCCGGATTTGAACTCAGGTCCTCCTGAATCCAGGGCTGGTGCTTTATCCACTGTGTCACCTAGCTGCCCCTATTACTTTGTTTTGAATGGATTCTGTATTTACTTACTTTTGTTCATGGTACCTCCACTCTCAGGAAAATGTAAGCTCCTTGAGAGCAAACACTATTTTCTTTAGCATCTTTGCATACTTGGTGTCTGGTCCAGTGTCTAGTACCTAGTAATCCCTTAGTAAATATTTGTGGAATTAAATCAAATTAATAGTCATCTACTTCAGATATGATAGTATCTGCAGGGCAGCAACCTCATCTCCCTTCAGTCTGCTGTTCTCCAGGCTAAATAGAGGATCATAGATTTAGGGCTAGAAGGGAACTTAGAGGTCATAAAATCCAACACCCTCATTTCACAGTTGAGAAAACCGAGGCCACCATTGCTGGTTGTTCTTCTCTGAACTTTTCCAGAGAGAAAAAGGCAAGGAGAGAGATTAGAGACAGAGAGATAGGTGGGGGGAAATATAAGGAAATGTAAAGATAAAGAGACAGAGGCAGGATGACAGAGTTAGTGAGAAGTCCTACGTTCATTTACACTTGTTGATTGTTCAGGAATCTGAAGACCTGGGTTCAAATCCTTCCTCTGATGCTTACTGCCTCTATGTCCTTAAGCAAGTCACTTTACCATCCCATGCCTTAATTTTCTCATCTAAAAAATGGAGTATGGAATTGGACTAGATGAATTACAGGTTCCTTCCATTTCTAGGTCTACAATCCTATGAGAATGAGACAATGAGTGGGGATCAGGAGTGTTATCCTTTTAGTCCAAGACCTCCCTTAGAACAAAATTTATGTATCTGAAACAGTCTCCAAAGGATGGAGATTTTATCTCTTCTCTTAGACTGGCAAGTCCTTGAGGGGAGTGTATCTTCACTTCCAGTTTCTGAAGGGAATACCTCCTTCTTTTAAATGTATCTAGGGTTCTGTACATATAAGGACTCAGTTAAAAGATTGGTGGGACCTAAGCAACTGACCATCATTCTTATGTATTGAGAGTCTTTGCTCAGACAACCTCCCCTTTCTCTGAGAGGATGAAAAGAAGCTTAGTATGCCTGGGTATGTGCATAGGAGGAGCTCAGGGATGAAGCTGCCCAGCAACAAGCATCATATCTGGGGGCAGCTAGGTAGTGCAGTGGATAAAGCACCATCCCTGGATTCAGGAGGACCTGAGTTCAAATCTGACCTCAGAGACTTGACACTTACTAGCTGTGTGACCCTGGGGAAGTCACTTAACCCTCATTGCCCCACAAAAAAAAATCAAGCATCGTATCTGAAGCAGATGATTCTATTCATTTGATCTAATTCTACAAACATTTCCTAAAGGCCTACTATGAACTAGGGAGTGGCACTGAGTATGCCAAGATGCTAAAGGAAACAATACTTGCCCTCAAAGAGCTTACATTCTCTTGAGAATAGGGTGCACCATGAACAAAAGTAAATAAATGCAGAATCTATACAAAACTCTGTGTGTGTGTGTGTGTGTGTGTGTGTGTGTGTGAGAGAGAGAGAGAGAGAGAGAGAGAGAGAGAGAGAGAGAGAGAGAGAGAGAGAAACAGACACAAAGAGAAAAAGACAGAGGAGAGAGATGGAAAGAAAGAGAAAAAGAGAGATACTGGAAGAATATCAGACTTGGTACAATGAAATGAACACTAGCTTTCAAGTTAGAGTTACTTCTGACAATCACTAACCAGGAGTTTGGCCAAGTCCCTTTTATTCTTTGGACCTCAGTTTCCTTAATATGTAAAATGAAAGGGTTAGTGTAGATGGTCATAAAGGTCCCTTACAGCTCTCAATCTATGACTCTTTTCTCCTTCCAGTGCCACCATAGGTTTCTGGGCATCTAGGGCACCCACTGGATGAAGAAGCAAGAACTGACCCCAGCAAAGCTAAAGAAAAGCTAAAAATATGCATACTTCCCTTTTTGCTAATGCCTAAGTTATTGCTTTCTCTTCAAATGAAAGGAGCATTTTATTGGTTTGGGTTAGAAAACAGCATGCATAGGGACTTGTTTTTATTTCTTGACATTTCCATTGATGTCCTGGTGTGATTGGGGGGAAGGGTTGGCTCCAGGAAGGAAAAGAGGACAGAGAAGAGGAAAAGGAAGAAAGACAAAGAAGTTTACAAAGGCAGAGAGGGAGGAGGGAAAGAGGGAGAGGTAGGAAGAGAATGAGATGAGAGGGATAAAAGAGGAGAAGAGGGGTACAAAGTGAGAAAGAAGAAAGGATGAGAAAATGGGAAGGAAGGAAAAGGATGGGGGAGGGGGAGATGGGAGAGAAAAAGAATTAGAGGAAGGGGAGAAGAGTAACACAGCCCACTATTGGCATCCATCTCTTCAATGCTGCTTTTGACCTGAAAGGCAATAAAGGGCAAAGAGAGCTATCAATTTTAATTGGAAAAAACAGTCAGTGCAGCTGGCTAGTAGAGGCTGGGTTTCCTCTGGTGACCCTGGTCCCTGGCCAAGAGCACATTTTTCCTTTGGCCTTGCAGGGGTGGAGAGCATTCTGAGTGTTGCTTGGTGGCTAGCTTTTAGATGAGGCTCCTACTTGGTCCTGGGGTTAACCCTTTCTCAGTTATTCTTCAGAGGATAGAGGATATGAATCAAGAGGGAAAATTAGAGACCATTTTGTTCAACCCCTCTTTTGTTTAAAAATGATGAAACTGAGGCCCAGAGAGGGAAAGTAACTAAATTAAGGTTACCCAGGGTTAGTAACAGAGGCAGAAATTAAGTCCAGGTCTCTAGGCTTCTAGTTGATAACTTTTTTTTCATTATACCATCTTCCTTTTTTACGTTCAATTTTGGGAAGGAAGTGAAAGGAGACACCTGGGCCATATTCCATAATATAAAGTGCCATGCTGTAGAAGGTAATATGAGATAAATGAAGAAGGTACTGGTCTTGGAATCAGAAAGATCTGGGTTCAAATCATGCCTTATTCACTTCCTAGTGAAGTAGTCAAAAAAGGCTACCTTAACAAAACTGGAAACCTCTTCATTTATCCTAAGAGCACTGGTTTCTTAAGACAGCCCCATAATGATGCTCCTTGAAAATAAACCTCCTAAGGAAACATTTTATGACCAAATAAGTGATAGAAAGCATGACAAATGCAAAATAGATCATTTTGATTATATTAAGCTGAAAAGTTTTTGCAGAAACAAAACCAACACAGCCAAGATTGGAGAAAAAGCAGAATGCTGGGAAACAATTTTTACACTCAGTGTTTCTGATAAAGGCCTCATTCTGAAATATATAGAGGACTGAGTCAAATTTATAAGAATAAAAGTCTTTACCCGATTGATAAGTAGTCAAAAGATACAAACAGGCAGTTTTCAGATGAAGAAATTAAAGCTATCTATAGTAATATAAAAATTTTCTAAATCACTATGGATTAAAGAAATGTAAATTAAAACAACTCTGAGGTAGCACTTCACACCCATCAAACTGTCTAATATGACAGAAAAGGAAAAAAGATAAATGTTGGCGGGGAAGTGAGATAACTGGGATCCTAATGCACTGTTGCTGGAGTTATGAGCTGATCCAATCATTCTGTAGAGCAATTTGTAACTATGCTCAAAGGTCAACCAAAATGTGCATACTCTGACCCAGCAATATTACTAACTAGGTCTATATCCCAATGAGATCATTAAAAAGGGAAAAGGACCCATGTGCACAAAACTATTTATAGCATCTCTTTTTTGGGCGGCAAAGAATTGGAAATTGAGAGGGGATATCCATCAATGGGGGAATGGCTGAACAGGTTGTGGTATATGGATGTAATGGAATTCTATTGTTCTATAAGAAATTATGAGCAGGTGTATTAAAAAAAAAACACCCTGGGAAGCCTTAAATGATTGATCCTGATTGAAGTGAGCAGAATCAGGAGAAAATTGTACACAGTATCAGTAACATTGTGCAATGATCAAGTTTGATTGACTCAGCTCTTCTCAGCAATACAATGGTCTAAGATTATTCCAAAAGACTCATGATGGAAAATGTTCTCCACATCCAGAGAAAGAACTGATGGATTCTAAATGCATATTGAAGTATAGTATTTTCACTTTGAGTTTTGGCATAGTTTTTTTTTCCTTTTCTTCTTTCACAACATGACTAATGTGTAAATATGTTTTACATTATTGCATATGTATCACCTATATCAGCTTATCTGCTGTCTTGGGGAGGGGGGAGAAGAAGGAAGGAGAAAAATTTGGAACACAAAATCTTTCCCAAAACTTGGATGTTGAAAGTTATCTTTACATGTAATTGGGAAAAAATAAAATACTATTAAAAAAAGAAAAGAAAAGAAACCTCATAATCACCTTTGGATATTCCCTTACAACAAGCTCTGGTCATCTTACTGCTTCTGGAAAGGGTGTATTTATCAATTGTCCTACAGATCCATATCCCATCCCTGTGACTTCAACCATTCCTGGCTACAACTCCCTTATATGTGTTGACTTCACTTCTTAGAATAGAAGATACTAAAAATCATGGCTTTTTTTTCTCTTTTGTATTTGTAGCCCTACCACTCATGAGCCTGTACCTGGCTCCTAAAAAGTGCTTAATAGATGCCTTATTATTCATTCATTTATTCATTCATTCTTCTGATTGCCTGTTAAAGGTAATCATATTAGTGGGAGCTCATACTATGGTTTTAGGGAATGAAGAACCATAGATTAGTTTGAATTTTGGGTAGCCACCCAATGAGGGAGGGAAGTTGTCTTTGTAACTGGGGGAGCTCTGAAGGGTTACATGTGAAATGGGGACCTGAATTAGATTATATTTAAGGCAATTTCTGAATAGAAGGTTCCAGAATTAAAATAGAAATGGATCGTTGTAGTTGGTGTTGGAGAAGCAAGAGATTGCCTTTTTGAAGTGTTAAACATGCTTTCAAGATCATGCGTTTTTAACTTCATAAGGCGTCCCCTGATCTCATTTGTTGTCTCTTTGTTATGCATTCTCATACAGACATACACATGTATATGCATATATATATAATGTATATATATATATAATGTATATATATATATACACATACATATACTCATGCATACACACATCCTTGCTCTTTTGTGTTACTAGATGATACAATATTCCTTAGAGGGACTCCAGCTCTGATCCTAGTTGGCAGAAGAGAAACTGAGAAGGGAGGGAATAAAATTTTAATTATACTTTAGTGTAAATGGAGTCGTACTGTTTTTCTAAGAGAAAATGTTGATAGGGGAAAGAGAAAGATGAAGGGAAGGGAAGAGAAGAGGAGGGGAGGGGAGAGAATGGAAGAGGAGGGAAGGGGAGAGAGGGAAATATGGAAAAACAAAGGAGGAAAAATGAAGGAGACAGGGGAAAGGGGAAGATGTGAGGAAGAGAGAGAGAAGAGGAGAGGAGAGATCATGGTACAGCAGGGGCTAGCCCCATGAAGCATGCTTGCACTTGAATACCTAGGAAAAAACATAGCTCACTCCAGGAAGATTTGGGTATTTGGTATGATGCAGCAAACCCTGGATGGGTGCTTGGTTCTCCCCCTGCCCTGTGACTGTACCTGGGTAAGGGGGCACTGCATCAGTTAAAAATCAGAGATATCTTCTCTCACACTCCCTTTCTTTATCTCTCCTATATGGCACATAACTCTCCATAAAGAGACTTCTCATGGGGGTTGGGAAGAAATGGTACTCTCTCCCCTATTCCAGCAGCATGAAGGTTTAAGACAACATTACAGGGGGCAGCTAAGTGGCACAGTGGATAAAGCACCGCCCTGGATTCAGGAGGACCTGAGTTCAAATCTGGCCTCAGACATGACACTTACTAGCTGTGTGACCCTGGGCAAGTCACTTAACCCTCATTGCTTCACAAAAAAAAACCAAAAAACAAAAATAACATTACAGCTAGAGCTGAGGTTCATCTAGGCTCGAGCCTGGACTTCTGCTTATGTCTGCTCTGTTTCTTTGCTTGATTAAAGTTTACCAAAAAAAGAGTCATTCAGAGATGGACATGTCCAGCCTTAGAGGGAACCTTGTGAGCCTAAAAGATCAGGAAACCCTGAGTCCTTGGTCAGAACTGATTGCCAAAAGGGAGTATTTCTATGTTGAAAAAGATGAAAACCCAAAAGTGGGGCAGTTGAACTCCTGGTCTGACTTTTTAGAAGACATAGAACTGAAGGGAGTTGTTTGGGAGAGTATAGAGATAAGATGTAATATAAATGTATATTCAGCACTCCTAAAAACCCTGTCATGTCTTGGCATATAAAAGATTGTCCTCTTGGGAAAGTAAAATAGTATTTATTTCTTTCCACTCTTTGTTTTAGTTTTTCCATCAATATGCAATTGTGGATCTTCTGTGTGTTAAGCATTTTGTTGGTGTAGAGAAAACAAATATCTCTCCCATACCTGATTCACACTGTACATTGAGTAACTTTCTTCATACTCCTTTGGTAAGACCTTACATATTAGCCAAAATTAAGTTTTAAGTCATTTTCCTTTGAGGCAGGGGTATAGAGAGCCAAGAGAGACAAAGAGACAAGAGAGTCTGACCCTTCTCTGTATAGCGGGGTTCTCTCAAGCAGGAACTCAGTCTTCATGTGTGGAGTCTGGAGGTGAAAGGGGCCTATTAATAGAGAAGGATAAACTACAGTATGCCATTACTTTGGGACGAGTAGCAGTTAATTATTGTTACAATAGGATAATTTTTTTTTTTGCAGGGCAATGAGAGTTAAGTGACTTGCCCAAGGTCACACAGCTAGTAAGTGTCAAGTGTCTGAGACCAGGTTTGAACTCAGGTTGTCCTGAATACAGGACTGGTGCTTTATCCACTTTGCCATCTAATTGCCCCCCAAGGGTCATAGATTTTTCTTTTGGTGGGGCAATGAGGGTTAAGTGACTTGCCCAAGGTCACACAGCTAGTAAGTGTAAAATGTCTGAGGTCATATTTGAACTCAGGTCCTCCTGAATCCAGGGCCAGTGCTTTATCCACTGTTCCACTTAGCTGCCCCAGGTCATAGATTTTGAAGTGGAAGAGAAAGAAATCAAAAGAAGAAAAGGGAGTGGGTACAAAAAGAAGGAGGAAAGAGAAGGGATAGAGGAAGAGAAAGGGAGTAGGAAGATGGAAGAAAAGGGAATAAAAAAGAGGAAAGGAGAAGGGAGGAAGAGAGGAGAAGAGGAAATGGATTGGAAAAAAGGAAGGAGAGAATGGGGGAGGAGGGTGAAAGTAAGCAAGGGGGTAGAGGAGAGCCAAAGGGAAATAGGTCTCAGAAGAGGGTGGGTGGAAGCCCTAAAGATAAACAAGCTTTTCCCATTTCTGCCTGGGGCCTGCACTGCAGCTTTCCTTAGTCCCCAATTACAACCACCTCATTATAGCCCCGAATCTCTCTGAGGTCAGACCTGTATGTGCTCGGAGCTACATTAACTCTAATTCCCAGGGAGATGAGAAGATTTAAGCGAATGGAGGTTGGCTTTCTCCAAGGGAGCTCATCACATCCTATCCCCTCGCCTGGCAGAGGGCCTCTCTGCACATGTCGTGTCTGATTTCTTCCTTTCTTTATTTATTTCACTTAGCTGGAGTGTAATTAAATTTGAATTGAGGCCAAAGACGATTTGTGAGACAAGCGTTTGGTTAGAGATATCGAGCAAACCAGGTGAAAAAAACCCACCACATAACTTCAAAAAGGCCAATAATCACATTACGATTGAAATTCATTCCCTCTCCTCTCGTCCCTCTCCTATTAACTCAGACAAGAGCTAGAATCCCTCTTGGGAACAGAAACTCATCAAGTTACACAAATGGGGTCTGGGTATATGTGTGTATGTGCATGGGCATGCATATGTATGTGTGTCTGTGTGTATGCAAGCATGTATACTGAACATATGTGTTTTCCACTCCCCCATAAGAGCTGAAATACTCCATTCTGATCAACAAAGACCATGGAAACCAGGCAGAATCTGACAGTAATGGAGGAAGGCTAGGGAAAGAAGAAATAGAAGCACAGAATATTAGCTAGAAGAGACCTTAGAATCCAATGAAAGCTCCTCATTTGACAGGAGGAAACTGAGGTTAAAAAAAAAAAAAGGCTGAATAGCTTGAAAAGGTCTCACAATACATTCGTGGTCGAAGCAAAGCTGGAACCCAGGTTCACTGGCTCTCTGGGAAGTGCTCTTTGTACTAATAGCTGATAATAATAGCTGACATTTATAGAAGTACTTTAAGGTTTACAAAGCTCTTTACATATATTATCTTATTTAATCTTCACAACAACTCTGTGAAGTGGTTTATGAAGGTGATATTTCCCCCTAATTTATGGAAGAAAAAACTTAGAATTGGTCAATTTAAGTGATTGGACTATGGTCCATTACAGTTGAGGAAACTGAGGCAGACTGAGTTGAAATAATTTGCCCAGGGGGTGGCTAGGTGGTGCAGTGGATAAAGCACCAGCCCTGGATTCAGGAGTACCTGAGTTCAAATCCGGGCTCAGACACTTGACACTTACTAGCTGTGTGACCCTGGGCAAGTCACTTAACCCCCATTGCCCCGCAAAAAACAAAAAAGAAGAAATAATTTGCCCAGCATCATGTAGCTAGGAAATGTCTGAAGCCACATTTGAATGCAGGTCTTCTTGACTCCAGACTCAGTGCTCTATCCACTGTGTCCCTAGCCTTGTGCTAGACATTAAGAGATTTCAAGAGGTAAAAGACTTTGTTCTCTCCCCTCAAGGAGATAACATTCTAGCTGGTGAGACAAGGATGTGTTATCCATGAAAACATCTAGTAAGCAATAAAGTAATCAATTCTACTCACTGGAAGCTTAAAAAAGGGGAAAGAGATTGGGATGGGAGGAAGCACCAGAGAGAAAGTTAATGAGTACTACAGTGGTCAGGAAAGCATTGATGAAAAAAACTGAACTTTTAGTTCAGCCATGTGATTAACCAATTCAACTCTGCATTCCCATCTGCCCATGAATCACTTGTCCAGGCTCGGCTTATTACAATCCAATAAACATTTATTAAGCACCTATTATGTGGCATACATTTAGCTAAGTGCTGTGGATACAATTAGTTAAAAGAAAGCCAGTCTCTGACCTAAAGGAGCTTACAATCTAATGGGAAAAGGAAAGAGACAGGATACAAAAGGAGGCAAGAAAATGAGGAGATAGTGTATCAGGGATCCCTGGAAGAGGGATGTCTTGTGTGTGTGTGTGTGTGTGTGTGTGTGTGTGTGTGTGTGTAGTTGGAACCAGGCAGAGCAGCAGATACAGACTGCAGTCAGCCCCAAAAGTCCAATTTCTACCCTCTGTAAAGGAAGACTTTGGAGGCAGTTTGGTACTCTATCTTTTAGCCTTCCAACTAGAGGGCAGAGGATCCTGAGGGAAGTGGTGTCAGTCAAAGCTTTAGTTAATAGCATGGTGATGGGGTTAGTGATGCACTTAACCTGGGGGTATTTTGTTCTGAGAAAATTGATGTTCTTTTGCTGTTGGCTACAAATATATCTAATTTTCCCCTCTCCTTAAATAAAAAAAAGCCTTCTTTTGATTCTGACATCCCCTCAAGCTATCATCCTATACCCTTTAATAATCTAATACCTAGAAAAAGAATCTGGCTATGGTAATTACTTTCACTTTCTCACCTCCTACAAACTCACCAATGAACTCTTTATGGCTTAATTCAATAGGCTTTCCCCAGTTGCTATATTTCTTGACCTCTCTGTATCATTCAACAATGTTGGTGCCCCACCTATTCCCCCCAACGCAACTCTCTACTCCTGGATGCTGTCTCTTCCTTCAGATTTTTTAAAATACCCTTTCCTAATTCTTCTACCTCTCTGAATGTTCTTACTCAGTCACCCTTCTAGGATCATCATTCATGTCTAAACCCCTATATATTGGGTATAGCCAAGAGCTCTATCCCCATCTCTCTCCTCTTCTCTCCTTACTCTCTCCTTTGGTGGCCTCATCAGCTCACATGAGTTCAATGATCATCTCTATTCTGATAGCTCCCAAGCCTACATATCCTACTCTCATCTTTCCTGAGTTCAGTGCCTCATATTTGATAGACATTTATAATTAGATGTCCTAGAGGAATCTTGAATGCAGTATGTCCAAAAAGAGGTTGCATTTTCTTTACTTCCAAATGCAGTCTTCTTCCAAGCTTTCCTGATTGGTTGAGAAGACCAAGTTCAGGCCAGAATATTCCTTTCCTCTTCCCCTATCTCTAGTTAACTGTTAAGTCTTGTCAATTCTACAACCATGACTTTTTTTTTTTTTTTTAGTGAGGCAATTGAGGTTAAGTGACTTGCCCAGGGTCACACAGCTAGTAAGTGTTAAGTGTCTGAGGCCGGATTTGAACTCAGGTACTCCTGACTCCAGGGCCGGTGCTCTATCCACTGCGCCATCTAGCTGCCCCAAACCATGACTTTTAAAAAATATGTTCTCTTCTCTGCACTCACATAGCTCCTGCCTTAGTTCTATGTGTCATTACCTCTTGCCTGGACTATTGCAATATACTCCTGTTCTAATGTTTTATAGTATGATCTTCAATAACTATATTGAATTTGTTAAATACAGTATAAATTGCTTATCTAAACTACTGCTTGACAGATTGCTTTCTATTTTGCTCAGCAGTTCTTATCAAATATTAAGTTCTTTCATAAGTAAATTGTGTTTTTAAATTCATCAAAAATTGAGTTATTAAGGCATTTTGGTGGTATAGTAGAGTGCTGAACATGGAGATAGAAATTTCTGAATTCAAAACCTCCCTCATATACTTACCAGTTCTGTAACCCTGAGGAATTTACTGAACCTCCACTAGCCTTAGTGTATTCATCTATAAAATAAAGATACCACCTATTTAACAATGTTGTTGTAAAAACCAAATATAAGCTATGTAAAGTTTTCAGCAAACCATAAAGCATATACCAGAATTTATGAGATGTAGCCAAAGCAATGCTTAGTAGAAAATGAATTGGGCATGAAATTAAAAGAACAAAGAAACAAATAAAATTTAAAATCCCCAATTAAACACTAAATTGGAAATACTGAAAATCAAAGGAGAGATTAATAAAATCAAAAGTAAGAAAACCATTGAACTAATAAATTAAAACTATGGGGCAGCTAGGTGGCACAGTGGATAGAGCACCAGCACTGGAGTAAGGAGGACCTGAGTTCAAATCCGGCCTCAGACACTTAACACTTACTAGCTGTGTGACCCTAGGCAAGTCACTTAACCCCAATTGCCTCACTAAAACAAACAAACAAATAAAAAAACAAACAAACAAAAAACCCACTAATAAATAAAACTAGGATCTGGTCTTATGAAAAAAATAAAATTGATAAACCCTTGATTAATTTGATTTAAAGAAGAAAAAATAAATCACTAGTATCAAAAATCAAAAAGGTGAATTCACCACCAATGAAGAGGGAATTAAAGCAATTATTAGCAGCTATTTTGCCCAATTATATCAATCTATGTGAATCTATCAATCTATAATTTGCCAAATCTAACAATCTATGTGAAATGAATGAATATTTATGAAAATATAAATTGCCCAGATTAACAGAAGTTGAAATAGAATACTTAAATAACCCTATTTTAGAAAAAAAGAAATTTATTGTCATAAATGAATTTCAGAAGGAAAAATCTCCAGGACCAGATAGATTCACAAGTAAATTCTACTAAAGATTTAAAGAACAATTAATTCCAATATTATATAAATTATTTGGAAAAATCAGCAAAGAAGGAGTTCTACATATAGTGCTGATACCTAAACCAGGGAGAGCAAAAACAGAGAAAGAAAACAATAAAACCAATTTCCCTACTAAATATTGATGAAAAAATTCTAAATAATATCCTCATAAGGACATTTCAGCAATATGTCACAAAGATCATAAACTATGAGCAGATGGGATTTATACCAGGAATGCAAGGCTGGTTCAATATTAGGAAAACTGTCAGCATAATTGACCATACCCATCAGAAAACCAAGAAAAATCATATGATTATTTCGATAGATTCAGAAAAAGCTTTTGACGAAATATAACACTCATTCCTGTTTCCAAAAAAAGCACACTGGAAAGCATAGGGGTAAAGAGAGCTTTCCTTGAAATGATAAGTAGTATCTATCTAAAACCATCAGCAAGCATTATCTGTAATCGGGATAAGCTAGAAGCCTTCCCAAGAAGATCAAAGGTGAAGAAGGATACCCATCATCACTACAATTATTCAATATTGTGCTAGAAATGTTAGTTACAGCAATAAGACAAGAAAAAGAAATTGGATTAATCAGAAGGGCACCCCCTAATTTCCCATTCTTTTTGGCAATGAAGAAACAAAACTATCATTCTTTGCAGATGATATGATGGTATATTTACAGCATCCTAGAGAATCAACTAAAACATTAGTTGAAATGATTAAAAATTTCAGCAAAGTTGCAGGATATAAAATAAACCCAACTAAATCATCAGCATTTCCATATATTAGCAACAAAGTCCAATAGAAAGAGATAAAGAAATTCCACTTGAAGACAAACCTAAGAACAATATGTACAAAACACTTTTTTTTCACACAAATAAAGACAGATCTAAACAATTGGAGAAATATTAATTATTGATGGGTAGGCTGAACCAATTTAATAAAAATGACAATTCTACCTAAATTAATATACACATGCGGTGCCATACCAAACTACCAAAAATTATTTTATAGAGCTAGAAAAAAACCCCACAACAGAAATAGAGTGGTGGACCAGTGGAAAAGGTTAGGTACACAATACACAATGTGGTTACATTAAGAAGGGGAGTAGAAAAAAGGAGTTGAGGGGGAGGTGGAGTGTTTATTTTAAGTTTCTCTGATACAGGACTCTTTTCTCAAATATATGGAGAACTGAATCAAATCTTTAAGAATATGTCATCCCACAATTGATAAGTGGTCAAAGGATTTTATTAGCTTTCAGATGGAGAAATCAAAGCTTTGATTAGAGAAATGAAAATTAAAACAACTCTGAGGTACCACCTCACACCTATTATTTTGGCTAATATGAGAGAAAAGAAAAATGACAAATGTTGGAGGTGATGTGGAAAAATGGGACACTAATCCATTATTGTTGTAGTTGTGAACTGATCCAATCATCCTGAAGAACAATTTGGAATGATGTCCAAAGAGCTACAAAACTACTCTACTAGGTCTGTATCCCAAAGAGATTCTTTTTTAATTTTTTTTTTTTTTTTTTGGTGAGGCAATTGGGGTTGTGACTTGCCCAGGGTCACACAGCTAGTAAGTGTTAAGTGTCTGAGGCTGGATTTGAACTCAGGTACTCCTGAATTCAGGGCCGGTGCTTTATCCACTGCACCACCTAGCCGCCCCAAAGAGATTCTTTTTAAAGGAAAAGAATATGTACAAAACTGTTTTTAGAAGTTCTTTCTGTGGTGCTAAAGAATTGGAAATTGAAGAGATGCCCATAAATTGGGTAATGGCTGACCAAGTTGTGATAGAACATTACTGTGCTATAAGAAACAAGCAGTATGGTTTAAGGAAAAAAAAAAAAACAATCCTGGAGACACTTATATGAACGGATACAAAGTGAGGTGAGTAGAACCAGGAGAACATTGTACACAGTAACAGCAATATCATTTAATGATCAATTGTGAATGATTCAGCTGGTTTCAGCAATACAATGACCCAAGACAGTTCTAAAGGACTTATGATGAAAAATGCTATCCACCTCCAGAGAAAGAACTGATGGAATCTGCATGCAGACTGAAGCATACTTTTTTTACTTTTTAAAACTTTACTTTTTTATTTTACTTCCATCTGTGTTTTCTTTCACAACATGTCTGATATGGAAACATGTTTTTGTATGACTTCACATATATCAAATTGCTTGCCTTCTCAGTGAATAGGGGTGGGGAATGAAAGGAGGAGAAAAATTTGGAACTCAAATTTAAAAATGTTTAAAATTGTTTTTACATATAAATAGAAGAAATAAAATATAAAAAATTATTTTAAAAATCATAAAGCACTCCATAAACATAACTTATTGTTAATATTATTGAGTTCAATTATTTATGATTCTCCCTTGTCTAGTCTGTTCTATTGGTCTGCTCCTTTTAAATCAATAACAAGTGGTTTTGATGACTGCTGATTTAAATTATTGTTGGAAATCTGGAAGTGCTATTCTCCCTTATTTCCTACCCTTGCACTATTTTTCTTGATCTTTTGTTCCTCCAAATGAATTCAGTTGATATTTTATTGAGTTCTATCTTTATAGAACTTTATATATATATATATATATATCCTTTTGATAGTTTGATAGCATTGAAAATGCAAATTAACTTTGATAGTATTACCATCTTTACTGTACTGGCAGGGCCCAGACATGAGCACTGATTATTCCTCTAGCTATTTAAGGTTTTTTTTTTTTTTAATTTCTTTAAGGTTTAAAGAGCCCTTTGTAAATGAATCTATGCAAGAATTGTGTATGTTTTGATAGACTCATCCCCAATTTTTTGTGTGTTTTTGATTATTTGGAATGGGTTTTTATTGCCTCATAGATTTTGTTTTTATTATACAGAAATGCTGAAACTATTATTTGTCTTCATTATTACCTTTGCAGATTCCCTAGGATTTTTTAAGTAAACCATTATGACATTAGAAAATAAGGAGAGTTTATCCTTCTGCCTAATTTCTTTCTTTAATTTCTTTCTTTTCTCTTACTGTTATTGCTAGCATTTCTGAACCAAAGAATATTTTTAATAGCTTAAATCTTTACTAAGACTTTTGGAACACTTTGAACATTGAATTAATTTTAGGGAGAGTTGGGTACCTTGCTTTACTCATATATTTATTAGAAACATGCAATTGACTCTTATTGTTCTCCCTTTCTCTAGACTCTCCCCTTCAAATTCCATTCTGTACACAACTTCCAAACTTATATCTTAAAGTCTACATCTGACTATGTTATACCTTTGCTCAAAAGACTTCAATGATTCCTAATTTCCTTTAGGTAAAAAAGACTAGCTCCTTGATTTTATATTTCTCTTTCTCTGGGTTGATTGAATATTATTTCCCTTACATATTCTACATTTTATACAAATTGTACAATTTATGTTAATATGATGGTTCATCTCCAGCCTCTATGCCTTTGTACAGGCCATTCCCTGTACCCTTCATGCCAGGAATACAGAGCTTTCTACCTTTTAGAATCCTCAGCTTTCTTCATAACTCATATCAATTGCTCACATACCTTTCCTGATTTCCCTAGGTTACAGACATTTCTTCTCCATGAAATTAATTGTAAAATTTTGTTTTGATAGTTTTGGATTTTCTTATCTGTGTAAATGTCCCTATCCCAACCCTAAGTGCAAATGAGACATCTCTAGTAGAATGTAAAATCCTTAAGTGCAAGAGCTATTTTTTGTCTTTGCATGCCCAACAACTCAAGTAGGTTCTTGTGTATTATAGGTATTTAATAAATTATTATTAAATTTAATTGAATTATCTGGGCCTTGAAAGAGAGTGAGGATTTTATTCAGCAGAGAAAAGGCAAAGTATTGCACACAGGAGAAGTGGGTTTAGTGGCACATGTTAGGGACACCAAAGAGAATCAGGGAAATCCTCTAGAAGGCACTGAGATACTTTAGGAGAATAACACCCATGCAGCCTAGGAGAGATTCTCTGAGGAAGTAAACATTGGGCTGGATTGATTGAGAGTTAGAGGACTCACATTGGAATTCTGTCTTTGCTATTTACTATCTGTGTGACCTTGGACATGTCATTTTCCTTTGGGGGGCTCAGTTTACTCATCTATAGAAGATGGTATTATATTAGATGAACTCTGAGATTCTTCCTCCCCACCCCCCAACTCCTGATCTATGATCCCTTCCAGGTGTAAATATTATGTCTTAAAATCTTAACCAGTTAATCTCATTTATCTTGTCCTGGACTAGCAGAGACAGCTGATACTGGTAAAAGAGGGAAATAAGAGTTAGGTATAGGAAGATATCCTTTGTGTTGTTTCTAAAACCAGAATAAGTATCAGGGTTCCTCAACCTCTGACCTCTACAGGTCCTAAGGAAGAGAGACCACCTCAGGAAGTCCAATCAAGAACATGAGTTTCACCAACCTTATTATACAGATTCATCATCACTAAGTCCCCTTGGTTTTATCTGAGGGCAAGACCTTAGGCACTCCAACCACAAAGTCTAGAATACAAGATAACCTGGAAAAGTACAAACTCATAGGTAAAACTGGCCAGGAACCCTCCACATACGCACACCCCATCCAGCCATTGCTTTATCAGTCCTCAAGAAGAAGCTCTGCACTTTGTCTCTCTCTGTCTCTCTCTGTCTCTCTGTCTCTCTCTCTCTCTCTCTCTCTCTCTCTCTCTCTCTCTCTCTCTCTCTCTCTCTCCAAGGAAGGATAGGTACACAAGGTAGTATCAGTGATCAGGTTTAACATGAACAAAGAAGCCTTACTTATCTCAGGTTTTATGTGTGAGTAGCTCTAGTGTGGGAAAGAATCTAAGGTATCCTCAGGGCAAATGGTAAAATGGTTGCAAATTGCTGCCTTTCTATCCCTGACAACTCAACTTATTTGCTCTCCTTTTTTGTAATAACTGGATAGTCACTATACCTAGGTCCATTGTGGTCTACCTCCTTCACATAATATTTTGTTCTGGGGATTCAATTACTCTTATTGGTGAGACGTACATTTTGAGTTATTATAGCAATAGGGATAGAGGACACTAAATCATTCATACTCTACTGTGCAATCTCTACCAGAACCTTTCCAGCCTGATTTTCCATTATTCCCCTTATCACACAAAATCAAACTGGATTATTTGCCACTTTGTAAATTTAACTTATACTTTCGATTTTTGGGGTCTTCACCCACTCTCTGCTCTTCTCTCTTTACCTTTCCACTGACAATCTAATTCACTCCTGTGGTTTCAATTTCTTCTATTCAGATAATTCCAAAATATCTCTATCTCTTTCTGATTTTGATATCCAAAAGAGCTTCTGAATTCCTAACTCACATTTTTCTACACTTATGTTATTTCCATTGGCACCTTAAATTCATGATGTCAAAACCAAACTCATTATATTTCCCTGTAAATCTACTCCTCATGCTCATATCTCTATTTCTGTCTGTGGTACCAGTATTCACCCAGTCTTGCATGTCTATAACCTTGGAGATATCTTTGATTTTTCTCTTACCCTCATCCCTCCTATTCCATCATGTACCATAAGATCATAGATTTAGAGCTGGAAGAGATTTTAAAGTCTATTGAGCCCAACTCACTTGTATAACAAAAGAGGAAACTGAGACAAAGTAAGGTTAAAGGTTAACCATATCACAGCTAGGAAGCAACTGGGGTAGTATTTGTACTCAGACTCCAAGTTCAATATGTTTTCCAGTATACCACCTAAAAGGTCCCATCCATTCCAATTCTCCATCTCTCCATTTTTTCTTTCTTCTCTTCTTCCCTTAGCAACCCTTCTCTCACTCCCCTGAATTATCAATTTCCATAAGGCCACCAGGATAATCTTTATTGTACACAGAACTGATCATGTTATCCATTGCTTAAAAGTCTCCATTGACTCCCTATTGCCACCAAATTTAAGATTGTACATTATACAACCTAGAGTCATCCTATTTTTCTAGGCGTATATTATTGTATTGTATACATTTTATGTTCCATCCAAACTGGATAACTCTTACCCATAGACATTCATACAGTGTGAGATATAAAGCTCAAACAGAACTTGGAGTTTGCCTCGTTCTGATCTTTATGTCTCCATGCTATGGACTTGTCTGTAAAAAATGAAAAGGTTGGACTATATGACCTCTGAGGTCTCTTCTAGCTCAACATCTATAGTTCTATAGTCATATAAAGTACTGAACTTGGCTTCTAACCCTGCCTTTGACACTTACTTTCTGTGTGACCTGAATCAATCACTTAACTCTTTCAACCACAGTTTATTTACAAAATGGGGATGATAACCCCTACCTCACAAGGTTATTTTGAAAAACAAATGAGCTAATTATGCACATAACTTTTGAAACTTTAAAGTGTCATATAAATGTTGGTTGTTATTACTTCTTGGCCATAGGTAGGCCAGAATCTTAGATCCCTACCTGATGTCAATGGCTATTCCTAATTGACTGAGGATGCAACCCTTACTGTTCAACTTAACAATGGGCAAACAGAACCTCTATGAAACCAGGTTGGCTGGAATTGTGGAAAGAAAAATGTAGTATTCCTGAGAAAGGAGTCATGATGATCATGATGATCATGATGATTGCTAAGGATAAAATAGGTGAAGTGACTTGCTCAGCAAGTATCTGAGGAAATATTTGAACTCAGGTCTTTGTAAATCTAAACCTCTTACCCATTGTACTACCTTGTTGCCTCCAACAGGTGTTTATGCATAAAATCATAAGTGGTCTGGGATGGCATGAGGTAGAATGGAATCTAGATTTTCACAAAGCATACTGGCAGAATTTGAGCCATAAAGCTTGCTAAAAAATTAAGGATAACTATTGATATATTTTTTAAGTTGTTTCAATCATGTCCAGCTCTTCATGAACCAACTTGAAGTTTTCTTGGCATAGATACTACAGTGGTATGCCATTTCCTTATATATATATATATATATATATATATATATATATATATATATATATATATATATATATATATATATATATATATATATGTGTGTGTGTGTGTGTGTGTGTGTGTGTGTGTGTGTGTGTGTGTGTGCGTGCGCGTGTGTGTGTATATACATACATATATATGTGTATATATACACATATATACACACACATACACACACTTATACATACACACACACACACGTATATATATATAAAACCAGAATATAAGCTCTCTGAAGGCAGAAGATGTTTAGTCTTTATCCTCTTAACCCAGAGCCTATTACATTGTAGATATTGAATTAATACTTGTTGAATGAATAAATGGGGTCTGCTATGTGACAGTATTGGGTAAGTAAGAAGGAACTAATTATATTTGAGAAGTTTAAGAGCTATTCAGTTGTGACCTGAAGCATTCTGTAAATGAATGCTCTTTCTTTAAAACTAAAAATGATTCAGGGTTGGGGAAAAAGGAAGGGTAAGGAGGATACTAGAGAAAGAAATAACCATGCAATGGCAACAATCACATAGGTAGATGGTCTCCTAATACATATACAGAAGTATGGAGCTCTATATTAGCTCTGGATACAGTTCTGATTCTCTAGGTCATCTAGAAAAAATATTGAGGTGATGTTCTATAGGTTGAAGATATGAAAGGAGATCTAATTTCCCCTTCCTAGGAAGCATACTTGAATGAGTGAAGAAATGAATGAATGGAATTCCAGAATGTCAGTTAGAAATTATCTACTCCAAAAACCTTTATTATATAGCTGAGGCTCAGAGTGCCTAAGTAATTTAAATAAGGCAATACATTAAGCACACCCTACAATCATACCTACACACATATGCTCTCATATAACTATTCAATAAATATTTATTAAACTCCTCTATGCTAATCAAGTTTAGGATTTCAATCACACTCTGGTTGAAGGGCTATGATAGAAGTAGTCTGTGTTAGCCTATGACTCTGAAGATCCAAAGATAAAATGAAATGGTCTCTACCCTCAAGGAGCAGACATGCTATTAGAATGAAAAAAAAATACATAAAACATTCAAAAAATGGAATCCCAAAGGACTGAGACTTAGTAGGTACAACAATAAAGTAATGAGTCAGACAAATATTTATCAGGCATGTAAGATTTACCAGATACTGTGCTTGCTTGTCACTGGGGACATAAATACAAAAGTGACACATTCTCTCCACTCAAAGAAGTTATATTCTACTAAAGGGATACAACACGTTCAAAGATAAATAAATATAGGTTATATACAAAATGATATGGTCAGCAAGGTGGCAAAATGGCCAGAGCACTGGGCTTAGAGTTAGGAAAACCTAAACTCAAATCCAGCCTTGGACATTTTCTAGCTGCATGATGGGGTCAATAATTTAACCTATGTTGGCCTCAGTTTTCTCATCTGCAATATTGGTTTAATAACAGCACCTACTTTCAAGGGTTGTTGTGAAGATAAAATGAAATAATATTTGTACAGTGCTTTGCAAACCTTAAACTACTATATAAATGCTGGATGTTATTATTATAAAAAGAATCCAAATAAAAATTAGTGCACAAAATCCATGTGCCTTCTGAATCTCATCTTGGGGTTTCTCCTTTTTATTTATTTATTTGTTTGTTTGTTTATTTATTTATTTGCTTATTTACTTATTTGTTTATCTATCTATCTGTCTGTCAGTCTGTCTATCTGTCTGTCTGTCTGTCTGTTTGTTTGTTTATTTATTCGGGGTAAGGAGGATTAAGTGACTTGCCCAGGGTCACACAGCTAGTAAGTGTCAAGTGTCTGAGGCCAGATTTGAACTCAGGTCCTCCTGAATCCAGGGCTGGTGCTTTATCCACTGTGCCACATAGCTGCCTCCTCTCCTTTTTATTTTACAGAACTGTTCCAAACAGTCAGCTGGAGAAGAAAGATGAAGCAAGTCAGAGGAGACCAGGAAACTTGACTCAGACTGAAGGTCATAATGTCTTGAAAATCAAATGCTGCAAGTGACTTTAGGGGTCATCCAGGCCAACTGTCTCATTTTCCAGAGTAGGAAATCAAGACCCCCAAAAGGAAATGACTCCCTCAAAACTGCACCACAAGTTAGTGACAGAGTGGGCGTTAGAACCCATGCCTCCTCACTCAATACCATGCTCTTACCACCATACTCCGAGGCCGCTTAAAATACCAGAAAGAGCATTGGAATAATGACTTCACTAGACCTTTATTCAAGCCCTGACTCTTCCATTTACTAGAGGCCCAGTTACTTTCCCTCTCTGAGGATTAGTTTCCTTATTTGTAAAATGAGGATAGTAACAACTAGTCTACCCTAACTAATAGGATGGTCATGAGTATTAAGTCAGAAGAATGTGTATAAAATGCCATATTGTTGTTCAGTCATTTCTGATTCTTCGTGACTCCATTTGGGGTTTTCTTGTCAAGGATATTGGAGAGGTTTGACATTTCCTTCTCTGGCTCATTTTACAGATGAGGACACTGAGACAATCAGGGTGAAGTTACTTTCCCAGTGTCACAGTGTCAGAGGCCATATTTGAACTCACAAAGATGAATCTTCCTGACTGTAGGCCCAGCACTCTATGCACTGCACCACCTACTGCCCACAAAATGCCATATCAAGTATAAGTTATTAGTATTATAGTTGTTGCTATTTGTCCTTCATTCTCAAAGAGGACCATGACATCAGCATGATGTCACTTGCAATGAATTGGATTTAAGTGTGGGAGGCTGTGCAAGGTCACCAACCTCACTTTCTCCTCCAGACACATCTGGTTCCTGTGGCAAGACAGATATCAGGAAGACTGGAGATGGTCCCACGTGTTTAAGACAATTGGGGTTAAGTGACTTGCCTAGGGTCACACAGCTAGTAAGTCTCTGAGGTGAGATTTGAACTCAAGTCCACCTGACTTTAGGGCCAATGCTCTATCCACTGCACCACCTAGCTGCCCCAGTATTAGAGTACATTGGCTCCCAGACACCAGGATAGGGCCTTATACTGACTAGTACAGAATCAGAAACAAACAAGTCTCCTGTTGAAAGTCAGAAAATCACTTCCCACCCTAACTCCCACTCCCTCCACCTATCACACACACACAGCTCCAATAGAGTTCCTCCTACAGACCCAGGCCCTATCAAGGTTAGTTAAAATTAACTACAACAATAAGAAGAAACAATAAGCCTTCCCAACTTGGTAGAAGAAGTTGAGCTAAGAAAGGCATTTTATCACTGTTGCTATTTGGAGGAGCAGCCACTAAATATAGTCTGTGACAGGCATTCCAAATGCCATCATTTCAAATTAGGAAACATGTTTGCACCTCCTATCAACAAGCCCAAAGCAATCACATGAGCTGTATGGTAGAGAGGTGGGGAAACTTTTTCTCTCTTCTTAGGCACAGCTTTGCCTCTGGAAAGACATAGCTTAGATACTGGTTGGGGGAGGGAGGGAAGGAATTATGGGGAAGGGAGTTGGAGAAGGCAGGGCACAAAGGGAAGAGGTAATGCGAAGTCAAGGGGAAGTTATATTACAAATCGAGAAACGTTTGCTTTTCTATCTTCCTATCTCTCCTTTCAATGCTGCCATCTTGGTGACTTTTCTGGGTTGGGGAAGGAGGGTGAAAACTGTTATCAGGGACCTGATCTCTAGTAAGTTCACTTTTCTATTGGATTAAATTTCTTCCTCCTCAAAATCAATTGGATTAGATGACCTTACTTTCATATATGCTTGTTGATTGGTTGAATAATTGATTGATAGGTAGCCTCTGGGGTGCTACATTTGAGTCTCACTCATTTAACTTCCTGATCCCCTACAATGACCCCTCCTGGCTGCTAGTGAACCACTAACAATGTACACAAAGTGCTTCCCTCAGAGGGGGATTGCAGAGTCCAGTGGCAGTCTAGAAAATACAGTTGGTTGCTGACGAGTAGGGCAAACTCCATCATTCCCAACCAGCCTTTTAAGTCTTACTCTGTTTGTTTGTTTGTTTTTTGTTTTTAGTGAGGCAATTGGGGTTAAGTGACTTGCCCAGGGTCACACAGCTAGGAAGTGTTAAGTGTCTGAGGCTGGATTTGAACTCAGGTCCTCCTGACTCCAGGGCCGGTGCTCTATCCACTGCGCCACCTAGCTGCCCCCTTTTTGTTTGTTTGTTTGTTTGTTTTTTGTTAAGCCTTACTCTGGAGTTGACTTTCATGGACTTTAGGAAATTGAAAGGAATCCCACAACTTCACCCAGAACCTTTCTGGCTTCACTAAGTGGAAGCTCCAAGTGACATATGAAATGTATAGGATTTAAAATGTATTTTTGAACCATCTGGTTGGACAAGTAAAAGAAAACATTATAGTAAGTGTTCGTTATCTAAGGCTTTGAATTAATGCTGATGCATAAAATGACTCAAACTTTGGATAAATTTTCAAGGCACTGAGGGGACTGGGGAAAGGCATAACCTTCCAGAGGACCTTTTACATATAGGGGAGTGGGAGGGATAATGGAGAGAAAAGCTCTTGGAAATTAAAGGTGTTCAGAACTTATTTTTTAAAATGAATGTTAAAGAGAAATAAAGAATTTAATTTTTTTAAATAAAGAATTTTTTAAAAGAAAACTATAAAGGGCCTTTGAAGTACAAGATATTGTTCAGTTGTTTTCAGTCATGTCCAACTCTTGGTGACCCCATTTGGGGTTTTCTTAGCAAAGATACTGGGGTGGTTTGCCATTTCCTTCTCCAGCTTATCTTACAGATGAGGAAACTGAGGCAAACAGGGTGAAGTTACTTGCACAGGATCACCCAGCTAGCAAGTATCTGAGGGCAGATTTGAACTCAGAAAGATGAGTCTTCCTGTTTCCAGGTCTGGAATTCTATCCACTCTGCCACCTAGCTGCCATAAGAAGAATAATGACAATAACTAGCATTAATGTTAATAATTAAATAGTACTAGTTAATTAATAACTAGTACAAATTAACTAATAACTAGTATTAGTTAACTTAGTAAGTTAATGTTTGCAAAGCATTTTACACATTTTATCCATTTGGTCCTCACCACTCCCCTGAGAGGTAGGTGCTTTTATTATTCATTTTACAGGTGGGAGGGATGGGCCTAGGATGGGAAGGATCAGGGAGAACTTTAGGGAAGCAGTCTGGCTTGAACTGGCCCTTGAAAAATGGGGAGGATTTAGATTAAAGAACTGTCTGTGCTTTCTGTTCTTTCTTCATGGCAAAGATAATCAGGAATTGGCTGTAATTGGACTTTCAAAGAGCAGGGGCAGTGATGCCTGCCTCCAGCCAGTCCACCGGAGCTCCAGGCACTAACCTCAGGGCTGGCACTGGGTGGCTCCATCCACCCACATGAGCCAGGGCAGCCGTAGTGGTGATGCTTGTGCCAGTGTGACGCTTGTTTTAACCTCTCTGGTCTGGGAATCTCAGGAGGACTGTGTAATTAACCTGGGTCAGGGCTGTGGGATCCCTCCCGCCCAGCTCAATGCCCAGACAGGCAGAGTGTGGCGTGAAGTAGTTCAGCAGCCAAACTACAAGGGGAAAATAATAATGAGATTTATGGGCTGCAGCTCTGGCAGCATTCATTCACGGCACCCTCCCTTGCCCTTTCTACCCTGGTGCTACTGTGCTACATCTCCGGACTTACTACTCCCTTCCTTCCCACCCCCACCCTAGTCTTCTAGTTTCCTGTTATTTGACTTGTTTGACCGCCCTGATTTGGGAAATAAAACCCCAGCCTGGAAAAGAAATGGATGACAAGCATTTATTATGCACCTACTATATGGCAAATGTTGCACTAAGCACTCAGGATACAAAGACAAACCTGAAGCCACTCCTGCCCTCAAAAGGTTTCCATTCTATCAGGGGACAGAGATGACACACAGCTAGGTTCTAATTTCAGCTCTGCCATTATGTCTGACATTGAGTTATTTATCCTCTATGAACCTCAGTGCATTTACCTGCAGAATGGAGACAATGATACCTGCCCTGAATACAACCCAAGGTGGTTGTGAAGATCAAATGAGATAGTGCTGGCAAAAGCACTTTGGAAGCTATAGCTATACTTCTGTGAGTTGCTATTGTTCTATGTCCATGTCCTGTCAAACATTCTGTCACAGAATTCCCTAAGGACAAGGTCTATTTCTTTTTCTATCAGCCATCGGACTGGGAGCTCAGAATTCCAAAATATCAGAGACGAAAAGCATCTCAGAAGATATCTAGTCCATCATGTGCCATTGTTAATAGAATTCCCCAGTACCACTATATCCCTGACAAGTCGTCATCCAGCCCCTACATTAAGTCCTCTGTTGATGGAGAACTCACTGCCTCCTGAGTCAGTCCATTCTACTACTGGGCAGCTTCAATTATTAGGATGTTTACTTTAAATCTCAGGAACTTCCTTGGCTCTTTGTTCTGTCTTCTTGAATCAATCAATCAATTAATCAATCTTTATTGAGCACCTACTGTATGACAGATATTGTGCTAATCTCTGGAGATGCAAAAAGAGTCCTTCCAGGAACTTACAATCTAATGGGGGAGACAACATGCAAATAAATATATACATATAAAGTAAAACAGGATAAACTAGAAAACAGGAAATACTTAAAATAAATAAAATAAAAATTAATCAGAAACAAAAGAGGGAAAGCACTGGAATTAAGAGAGGCTAGAGAAGGGTTCCTGTGAAATGTGGGATTTTAGTTGAGACAAAGGAAGGAAGGGAGGGCAGCAGTCAGAATGGAGTAAGGAGAGTATTCCAGAAATAGGGAGAATCAAGAAAAAATGTTCAAAACTGAGACATGGAAGTATATTGTTCATGAAATAGCCAGAATGTCAGTGTCACTGGATCGAAGAGTTCTTGTTGGGGAGTAAAATATAAGAAGACTGAAAAGGTAGGAGGAGGCAAAATTATGAAGGACGTTTAATGTATATTTTATTGATCCTAGAAACAATAAGGAACCACAGGAGTTTATTCTCTGTGTGTGTGTGTGTGTGTGACTGTGTATCTCTGTGTCTGTGTCTGTGTTTTGGAGGTGAGGGTAGGGAATGGAGAAACATGATTGGACTCGAGCTTTAGGACAATTACCTTAGAGACTGAGTGGTTTTGGAGTGGGGAGAGACTTGAGGTAGGCAGAGCCACCAGCAGGCTGTTGCAATAGTCCAGTTGTGAGGTGATGAGAGCCTTTACCAAAGTGGTGGCAGTGTCAGAAGAGAGAAGGGGGAATATATTAGTGATGCTGTAAAAATGAAATTGACAGCTCTTGGCAACAGATTGGGTATAGGGTGAGAGATAGTGAGGAGTTGAGGATAACCCCTAGGCTTTGAAGCTCATGGATTGGGAGAATGGTACTGCCCTCTATAATAACAGTGAAGGTAGGAGGTGAGAAGGGTTTAGGGAGAAAGAGAATGAGTTCTATTTTGGACATATGGAGGAGACCCATATAATTTATCTTCCATATGACAGCTTGAAGACAGGTCTCACATCTTCCCTAAATCTTTTCTCCTCTAGGCGTTTCTAGCTTCTAGCCCTAATTCTTTCAACCAGTTTTTGCAAAGTTGGCACCAGAATACTGGATGTCCATCCTCCAAGCACCATCTGCATTGTCCTTCTGCTATCTGAAGAAGAGGGTCTAGGAAGACATGTTGGGGGGCAGCTAGGTGGCACACTGGCCCTGGATTCAGAAGAATCTACCTGAGCTCAAATCTGGCCTCAGACACTTGACACTTACTAACTGTGTGACTGTGAGCAAGTCACTTAACCTTCATTGCCCAGCAAAAAAAAAAAAAAAGAAAGAAAGAAAGAAAGAAAGAAAGAAAGAAAGAAAGAAAGAAAGAAAGAAAGACATTGACTCGTAAGGAGAAGGCCCTCCTCCTCTCCATTTTGGAACATTCCAAAACATTCTGTGACTGGTTCCAGGCTGCTAGCAATGTTGTGAAGAGATGGACTATTGGTTGGCTATTGAGCTGGGAGCTAAGCTGCAATCAAAACACACTAACATGCCAGAGCAAGGCTGTTTTCTTTCTCTTTACCTGCTAGCCATGTTAAGTGAGGAGGCAAGCAAGGACCTTGGAGAGAAAGGCTTCAGGCTTTTATATAGCAACTAAGGCTGCTACAGGAGTATGCTGACAAATGTTTGCCAACTTGTTCTCAAAAAAAAAGCACAAATGACACACTTTTAAGTTTACTCAGGATTATTAACATTTTCTCCATCATTTTCTTAAATACAGAAATCAACAAAACAATAAGTCAAGCCCTGATATGCAGCATTTGATGCTTCACTATACTACTGGGATGCTGTTGCTTCTGTTTCTGTTGTGATTACTTTTCCTTCTTTTCAATGAAGGCATATAAGAGAGGATTATAACCTTGTAAGCTTCAAAAGTTCAGAAGTCTGGGAAGTACAGTCATGCTAAGATTTTCAGGAGGCTGATTATAGGTGAAACATTAGCAGAGATCTTGAAGAATGATTGCTTTGACCCAGCCCAGAGGTAGCAGAGATGTGGACCTAGATATCCATCAGCTATTCTGTATTGGGAAGTGAATTTGATGAAGCAAATACTTTGAAGCAAATGATTTAACTATAAACCCACTCTTTTAAGGGACTGAGGTGATAGAAGTGTAGAAACACCTATCCCCTCTTCAATTTGAGGGAGTATGCAACTTGACATTCTTGTTGTATCTTTGAAGTAAATGTTCCTCTTCCCCCACCACCATGTAAAAGCTAATTGAAGTTCATTGGGAATGGGGACTCAAGCAACAAGGATATAGTTTCATTGAGTTTCTCCGGACTTTGCCCCCAACATCACCATGTAAATGTATCTAGTCATCAGGGCAAGAGATGATGAAGGACATGGTGGCTCTTATGGTCTTCAGAAATCTACCAAGTATGAGAGGCCCCCAACCATACATGGCTGGGACTTTTTATGACTTTAGGTGACCAGGAAGCTGCATCAGAGAAACTCTAGTAAATAGCTCTTCACAATCTACATCCCATCAAATATCTAGGCTTATTACACATTAATCTCTTTCATGAATTCTACGTTCCAGCCAAACTGGCCTATTTTCTGTTCTCCTTGTATGACTTTAACTCTTAACTTCATGTCTTTGCATAGGCTTGTTTCTTTCCTTTCTTCTATTCAACATATTGCAGTGGTTTTCCATTACCTCCAGAATCAACTATAAATTTCTCTCTTGGATATTTAAACCCTTTCATAGTCTAATTCCTTCCTACCTTCCTAGTCTTCTAATACTTTACTCTTTCCCACACATTCCATGATTCAGTTACATTGTCTAACTTGCCATTCCTTGAATGTAGACTCTCCATTGCCCATGTCTATGCCTTTGTATGGAATGTTCTCCCTCCTCACCACTTCCTTCCTTCAAATCCCACCTTTTGCAGGAGAGCTATCCTCAGCTGTTAGTACCTTCTCTTCTAATCTTGCTTCCATTAACTTCCAAGCTTTCATCTATTGTTTATATCTTGTTTGGACCTACTTGTTTACATGGTGTCACTCCTATAGAATGTAAGCTCCTGATTAGAGAAATGCAAATTAATACAATTCTGAGGTACAAACTCACACCTATCAGATTGACTAATATAATAAAGAAGGAAATAATAAATGTTGGAGAAGCTGTGGAAAACATGGAAGACTAATGCGTTGTTGGTGGAGTTGAGAACTGATCCAACCATTCTGGAGAGAAATTTGGAACTATGCCCAAAGGGCTCTGGTGTTGTGCATACACTTTGACCCAGTAATACTCTTGCTAGGTTTGTATCCCAAAGAGATCATAAAAAAGGGAAAAGGACCCACATGTACAAAAAATATTTATAGCAGCTCTTTTTGTGAAGGCAAAAAAATTGGAAATCGAGGGGATGCCCATCAATTGGGGAATAGTTGTGGTATCTGAATGTAATGGAATACTATTGTGCTGTAATAAAATCACAGGACTATTATATAATATATTAATATTGTTAATTGAATATTAACTATCATTGATATTATTAATTATTTTCATTTTTATTTGATTAATACTGTCTCTTGTTAAGTCATTTCTCAGTTGTGTCCAACTCCCCACAACCCCATTTTGGGGGTTTTCCTGGAAGAGATAGATACTGGAGTTATCTGTAATTTCCTTCTCCAGATCATTTTCCAGATGAGGAAACTGAGGCAAACAGGATTAAGTGACTTTTTCATGGGTCACACAGCTAGTAAGTCAGAAGCCAGATCTGAACCCATAAAGATGCACTATTGTGCCACCTAGCTGTCCAGATAATACTATATTAGAATAATTACTCGTGCTTATATAAATATAACATTGAGTCTACCTAGAATCCCTACCTAGTAGGGATTCTTAACTTTTTTGTGTTATTGACCTCAATGACAGTCTGGTCTTATGGACCCCCACCCCCTTAGAATTACGTTTTAAAGGAATAAAATACAATAAAATACAATGGATTATAAGTTAAACCAATCATATTGAAATACAGTTATAAAACTATTTTTAAAAGCAGATTCATAGAGCCCAGGTTAAGAACTTTTGATTTAGAGGCATTTCTCCTTGGTGGTTGTAGAATATAGACTCAAGGATTTAGAATTGGAAGGATTTAAAACTTTGGAAATGGTGTTCAACACCCATATTTTCCAGTTAAGGAAAATGACACCCTCAAGAGAGGGTAAGTAATTGACCCAAAGTCACACATCTAGTAACTTACAGAGTAGTCAGAATTTAAACCCAAATCCTGACTCCCAGTGCATCATGCTTTTCATTGTGTGATGCTGCCTTGTCTCCTGGCTTACCAAGGTTATCCCATCTCTCCCTCATCTTGAGGCAGGGTAGTGCTCACACTATAGAATAATGTGACTTATTAGTTTCTACTCTATTTAATCAAGGCCTCTATGTTACCCTTCACAAAGTCTCACACCCCCATGCACAGGTCAAATAGAGGTAATGAGGGCCCTGAAGTCTTTGATCAGATGGGCTATTAATGACTGTCATTAGAATAATTCCCAGAGAGAGAAAAAGAGCCAAATAATCTTTTTTCTTGTGAGCTGGGTCCATAGACAGCTCAATGTCTCACTGGAGGAAAGCACTCATTACAATAGATTATTTGCTCTTAGCAAATTTCATTTCATTTCAACAGCAATAATAATAACTACATTAATATAATAAAGTATCAACAAAAAATCTTCCACAGGGTATTGGTCAATGTTGACCAAGGGAAGGAAATGTAGGCATGTCTAGCTTTGTGCAAAAGTCACATGGATGAAAAGTTCTGTGTAAAACCCACCTTAGTGGATTGAACCCTAATTTTAATGCACTCAACAGAACAGGTGGGGAGTCCTATTATAAATTACATACTAAGAAGTCAGTATATTTAGGATCACTTTCTATGGTCACAGCCTTCCTACATTTTTCCTCAGTAAAGATCTTGATTGACAGCAAGGTTCCTTACAAAGGTGTTTCACCCACAACAGAGAAGTCCTTGGTGGCCTGCCTACTTCTACCTTGATTCATTACTTATCAAGGGATGGTGATGGTCACTTGCTCAAGAATCAACTACTGACATTCCCATTTTCACCCTGTCAGTTATACTTCACAACCAACACCAGAAGTAGCTGCCATGGAAAATACTCATCTCACTGTGGTCCTTAGAATGCTGGTTACCTCTATCCCTTAATGTTATGCCTCTTTGAGGTGACAATGAATATCTTGCTAGTCTAGGGTTATCGGTGTATTCTTCTACAGTCTTCTCTCACTCTCTCTTCACGGGCAAAGTTCCACCCTCTTCACTTCAAATGCTACAAACCCCAATCATATGGACATATTATACAGAAGATGTCATGCCACACAGGCATGGCTTAATTGCATGTAACTTTATTTATAACCAAAAAAGCAAAAAGAATAATACCAAATATTTGAAAGCTATTGCCACATGAACTACACAACCATGGCCACCCTAGGTAATACAAAATCAATCCTTTGGCATGGCTTACTTGCCCAGTGAAGAAAGGGAGAGAGAAGGTAACAAAAGAGGGAAAGGAACAAGCATTTATTGAGCACCTACTATGTGCCTGTAGGTACCGTGCTAAGAACTTTTACAAATATTTTATTTGTTCCTCACAACAACCCTGGGAGGTAAGTACTATTGTTATCCTTATCTTACAAGTGAGGAAACTGAGGCAGATAGAAGTTAAGTAATTTGCCCAGGAGTACACAGCTAGTAGGGTATCTGATCCTGGATTTGAACTCAGGTCTTCCTTATTCTAGTACCAGCACTCTCACCAATGTGTTAGATCTAGCTGCCTCTAGACACCAGGCAGTGATTTCTCCTTTGGCTGATTTTCCTAGTGTCCCACTCTTACTCTCAGGGTCTTCTAATTGTGCTCTGCAAGTGTTTCTCAGGCATAGGTGGATCATGACTTGGGTTGTATGGAACTCTGACTGCTCTGCGCCACTGTCACATTGGTAGTGAAGCTATATAATAGGTAGGTCTCTTGAAGGGAGGGGAGCTTAATTATCATCTGGAGTGAACAGGTTATAAAGCTCTGAAAAATGCCAATGTGGATCCACATGTGTTGTTAGGTAACCCAACATAGAATAATGGATGCAAAAAGAAGAATATGGTGGTTGGTGGACTATCTGCTGAGGAATACCAAGATGAATAGCTTCGTAAAGGTCTTCTTTCTTCCTAAAGCAAGTATCTGAGGCACCACAGAGAGCCTCCCAAGAATGTACAGACCTGACGACCACTATACACTTCTGATGATTCATGTGGGGACCAAACTGTATAGTCAGAAGAAATCCTGGATGTATTGCTAAATACTAGGAAATCCTGCCGGGGGAAAAATCAAGAATTAAGAACCTTGGGGGCATGGACATGGGTGTGGGGGGCTAATAACTACTGCCATTATAGGAGAGAGGAGTCATAAGAAAAAAAATTTGAGAAGATGGTACTGAGGAGAATGTGATTTGGATTTTTAGATCATGGCTTAAAATAATGGAGTGATGGGCTCTTGGCAAGGGATGGAGTACACCTAACAAGGGCTAATAAAATCATATTTGCCTGGTGTCTTGTATATCTAAACAAGGTCATTTCAAGCTGAAAGGAGAGGGGCATGAAGGAACCTGCATAGATTTATAGAAATTACACACACACACATACATATATATACACACAAATAGAGAGAGAGATGGATGGATGGATGATAAATAGATAGATAGAAAGATAGATAGATAGAAAGAAAGATAGATAGATAGATAGATAGATAGATAGATAGATAGATAGATAGATAGATAGATAGATGATAGACACACAGACAGAGATAGTAGATAGGTAGAATAATGATAGAAGTGGGAAACAAAGAGAGAGAGGCATGTAGATACATGATAGACAGGTGGACAGATAAATTATATATGTGTGTATGTATGTATGCATTTATACAGTACCATAGAAAGTAGCATATATAACATTTGACAATGAATATCAGAAGAGAATACCAGTCATTCACTGGAAACACTATCCAGAAGGAAGGAAAGAAAGCAAGAAAATCCATGTCCGGAGATGTCTAAGACCATAGCATTCTTAGGTATTTCTCTCTCTCTCTCTCTGTCTCTCTCTCTCTGTCTAGGCAACAGTTCCTGAAGGGTAAGAAGAAAAAGCTAGGGGTTTTGCTGTACTTCAAGTTCAATAATTATCAACAATGTCATGTTGTTGTTGTTCAGTTGTTTTCAGTCATGTCCGACTCTTAGTGACCAAATTTGGTGTTTTCTTGGCAAAGATACTGGAGTGGTTTGACATTTCCTTTTCCAACTCCTTTTACAGATGAGGAAGCTGAGGCAAACATGGTTAAGTGACTTGTCCAGGGTCACACAGATAGGAAATGTCTGAGGTCAGATTTGAATTCAGGAAGTTAAGTCTTGTTGACTCCAGGTCCAGCACTCTATACAGTATGGTGCCACCTAGCAGCCAAAAAACAAAAACAAAACAAACAAATCCTTGGCTACATTAATATGTATAGTGTTCAGAATGAGGAAGAAAAGAATTCTCTGCTCTGCCTTTGGTCAGGCAGGGCTGAATCTAAATCTGACATATGGGGAATGATGAAGATAAGCTGAATAGTGACTAGAAAGGGGTGACCAGTCATATGAGGGCTAAAGGAGATGTTTAGAGCAAGAAGAGAAAATTTAGAGAGGGCATGATAACAACCAAGAATATCCAAAGGACTATTCCATAGAAGAGAGATGATCCTTGTTTCACTTGGTCCCAGAAATAGAGCCAGGACCAAGCTGTGCATGATTTGGAGATTATGGCTAATTATAAATAGAATTTTCCAAACAATTAGAGCAATCCCAAAATATTTATTGTGTTTGGAGGTAGCAGGTCTTCCCTCATTGGAGGTCTTCAGGCACACAAAGGTTGACCATTTGTTGAGGGTGTTATAAAGTAAATGTTTGTTTGGGCATAAGGTGAACTAAAATGATAGCTAGGTGGTGCAGTGGATAGAGCACTGGGAGTGGAGTCAGGAAGACCTGAGTTCAAATCTAGTTTCAGACATTTACTAGCTATGTGACACTGGTTACATCACTTAACCTCTATTAAGAACCACGGGAACAATATGTATAAGGATTTCGATAATATAGCTGAAAACTACAACAATGGAAATTGATCACTATATAATTATTATAACAGAGATTAGCTTTGGAAATTTTTTAAAAATGCACCTCCAATTCCTTGTAGAAGTAGAGGACTGATTACAGGTTTGGAATATTGGATAAATTGTCAGATTCAGTTGGCAAATGTATCAATCTTACCAAATTGTCATTTTTTTCTTTTCCCTTTTGGAAAACCATTATTCTTTAGAAAAGATAGTTTGGTATGGGGAAGGGATATATTTGGAGATGACAGGGATATAAAAAGGAGAGGTCAATAAAAATTAAAAGATTTACTTATAAAAATCAATCAACCTTTAGAAATACAAATTAAAACAACTCTGAGGTACCACCTCACACCTATCAGATTGGCTAATATGACAAAAAAGGAAAATAATAAATGTTGGAGAAGCTGTGGAAAACTTGGAATACTAATGCATTGTTTGTAGAGTTGAGAACTGATCCAACCATTCTGGAGAGCAATTTGGAACTATGCTCAAAGGGCTATAGGACCGCACATACCTTACGACCTGGTAATACAACTGTTAGGTCTGTATCCCAAAGACATCATAAAAAAGGGAAAAGGACCCACATATACAAATATATTTATAGGAACAATCTTTGTGGTGGCAAAGAACTGAAAATCGAGAGAATGCCATTCAATTGGGGAATGACTAAAGAAGTTGTGATATATGAATGTAATGGAAAACTATTGTGCTGTAAGAAAAGATGAGTAGGCAGATTTCAGAAAAACCTGGAAAGACTTAAGTGAACTGATACTGAATGAAGTGAGCAGAACTAGGAGAACATTGTACACAGTAACAGCAACATTGTATAATGATCAACTGTGATAGAGTTAGGTCTTCTCAGCAATACAATGATCCAAGATAGTTCCAAAGAACTCATGATGGAAAATGTTCTCCACATCCAGAAAAAAGAACTGTGGATTCTGAATGCAGATTGAACCATCCCGTTTCTACTTTTGTTTTTATTTTTCCCTTTTGTTCTGATATCTTCTTTCACTACATGACTAATGCAGAAATATGTTTAATATGATTGTACATATATAACCTAGATCAGATTGCTTTCTGTCTTGGGGAGGGAAGGGAGGGAGGAAGAAAAATTTGGAACTAAAAATCGTATGAAAACAAATGTTGTAAACTATCTTTATATGTACCTGGAAAATAATAAAATACTTTTATGATTAAAAAAGGGAAAAATAAAATAAAAATAAATCAACCAATAAATATGTGTTTATTTAGTGCAAACTGTGGCAGATACTATGCTAAGTCTTAAGGATACAAAGAAAAAGCAAAAACGGTCCTTTCCCTCAGTTTACCTTCTGAAAGAATTTACATTTAAAGAGTCCACTCAACTTAAGGCTTCCTGAGTCTCTGAGACCCCCTCCAAAGAGATGATGTTCATTATCCTCAGGGTGTTTTCTTCTCAAATACATATTAGGTAGAAGGGGAGGCCAAAGCAGAGGAATGGGCATTGATTATTTTCTAGAAGTGGAGGTGGGGGTGGGGAGTCTATGATCTGAGAAACTCCTCCATGAATGTGTCAGACTCAAAACTCTGGAGATAGAACCATTTCAGTGTCTTAGTATGGGACATGGGAAGAAAACATGCCCTATCAAAGTCCCTTGAACTTAGAATACTAAATCTATAGGAATAGGCTTGCCTTTATCATCTCCAGACTTTTCTTTCTGTTGGTCCCAGATCTGGTCAGGCCCAGGACCAAAGCCACATAGAACATTGAGTGAAAAGAGACTCCTTGTAAATCCCCTACTTGCCCCTTACCCTGAGGACCCACACCAAACCATACAAAGAACCAAAGCAAGACCTGCTCTGATCCCTGTAGCCCCCAAACTCGGCCTCAAGATCAGAGTCAAGGGTGGAGAGAGTTTTCCCAATAATCAACCTGGGGTATGTGGGAGAGGAGAGGGATAAAAGGGAATAGCTGCTTGGGAAGGGCTCCTAGGTCTGCACGATTTAGAGGATATGGATGGCAATTATAGCTGTAGTTAGAATCCAGATATGGGAAGTGTGAGATCTGGTTTCTGGTCTGGATCTGCCATTTCCTGTCTCATCTTGGGCAAGACCTTAGGATTTAGAACTAGGAGAGAACTTAGAGATCACCTAATGCAACCCCCTCATTTTATAGAGGAAGAAATCAAGGCTCAGAAAGGGAAACTGGTTTGTCCAAGGTCACATAGCTAATAAGTATAACCAACGAGCCAGAGCCCCCCAAGTTCTAGGACTAAGTCTTGGACCAGGTCCAATATTGTGGTCTCCCCCACCAAAATACATTCTCTTTGGTTCACTATGCCCTGACTCAAACAATCTCCAAATACAAATTGTGTCTAGCTCTCATAGATATAGGCAAAAATGTCCTCCCCACCCTAGATCCAGTATAAGCATTCAATGTAACAAATGTGTTTATAAGGTTAAGATAGGCTTTATTTTACCCATTGAAAATACAGCAGATTTGAAGAATAATGGGAAACCATAAAGAAATAAAGAAAAAGCATAAAAAGAGTCACAAGAATTCATAAACAATCAATACAATTCTTTTCCCTCTTTAACATTCTCACTTTCCCCCAAGGTCCTAAAGTCCTGTAGATTCAAGGTCCTAAAGTCCTGTGGTTTGGATGGACTTTGAAAGAAAAACAGATTTGAGATTGCTAGACATTCGAGATCCCAACGTGACTCTTTGACCCCATAGATAGCCACTCAGAGAGCATTTGTGATGATTAATCCAAACTCTTGGACTCCTACAGAAAATGCACTTGGGGCTGCTAAATAGACAACCCTCTTCCCAATGAACTCACATTATCTGAAAAAATTTAAAAAAATAAAATTAAAAAATAGGGGATTGGACTGTACAGATCCCTTGCTCCTCCATATCTCGACTTTAGTCCTTGCTGCTGCCCTTCTCATCCTTCTAAATCAAAGGCATCATCATTTTCCCAAACCAAAAGTTATTCTGCTCAAGGAATTCTACTTCTCTAGAGAGAAGGCAAAATCTCCAAACTCTTGTATTTAGGATGTCTTATGAGAAAAACCCTGAGGTTAAGTGATCTCCAGAAAGGAAAAAACAAAACCTTCTCACAATACAAGGCTGGATCTCTAAACTCTTAAATCTACAGGAAAACTCCACAGGTTACTGTCCTCTAAGTCGGAAGCTGAAGTTGAGAAAGGACATTTTTCAAGAACTCCCTTCTCAGGACATTTGGGTGAACCACATATCAATTGGCTTCCACCATGTACTTCTGACAAAAGGAAAACATTAACAGTTCTTGGGAGAATAGACCCTTCTAGAACTTTTAGTTCTTCTCTCCAGAAAAAAAAAAGTGAAAAAAGAAAAAGCAATAAGAGACTAGATTCCATTCTTCTAAGCATCCGAGCCAACCAATTCATCTTAGGGGCATGCCCAGTTGGTGAAATCCATACTTCAGGAAGTATCCATAATGTGTCTCCCCTTTGGAAGATAAAACAAAGGCTCTCCACCCTACAAACTCAACAAGTTAGTCAGGGAGCTCCCTTCATTAAACTCTTCTATAAGCATCAGAAGTAGGCTTCACATTTTGGTCTTCATGCCACCCTGACTCAGACTCCACTGTTTTTCTCACTATACCACACTGCTTCCTCTCCAAGATATGAAAAACACAATCATTTCTGAAGCTAAAAAAATTTTCTGAGAAGACCCAAGAGTTACCCATCAAAAGACTGGCTCAAAGAAGTAGAGGCCTGGAGCACAGTCAGAACTGGGGTTAGATGGAGTAGTCTCCAAGGGCACAACACCAGCAAAGGGCTAGAGTTGGAGGAGGGGGACACAGCCCCTCTCTGCATTGCTTTTTGCTAAATGCATTTATTTTTAAAGCCAGAAAATTCTGTTCTGTGTGGCCTGGAGTTATTGATTTTGTGATGTCAAATCCTATATGTTACAGAGAAGGCTTAGAAATTCTGTTGGATTTTACAGCAGCAATTTTCAAAACTCTACCTGGGTACACAGATGATTAGGCCAGACACTGATTCGGTGACTCCTGCAGAGAAGGACTTGGATGTTCTAGGGGTTTGGCAGGGAATGGTGTTTTTATCCTGGCCTGAGTGAAAGCCTCACCTGTGAGATTCATCTGCAAAACCTTTCTAGGAAAATTATAATAGCTCTCATTTATATAGCAATTTGTAGAATACAAAGAGTAGGAAAAATATGTAGGAAAAATATTCAATTTTGAGTTAGGGACCTGGGTTTAAATGTCAGCTGTGCTATTTATTAACTAATTTTATCTTGGAGGAGAAGTGGGGTACTCAGAGAACCTGAGATTCTGTGGACAAGGTCCACATTCTTTTATGGACCTTGGTTACTTCATTTTTAAAATGAGGGGGACAGGGCAGCTTGGTGGCACAGTGGATAAAGCACCTACCCTGGATTCTGGAGGACCTGAGTTCAAATCCGGCTTCAGACACTTGACACTTACTAGCTGTGTGACCCTGGGCAAGTCATTTAACTCTCATTGCCCTGGGAAAAAGAGGAGGATAAGCTCAATGATCAAATCAGAGTTTGAGAGCTGGAGGTCTCATCTCTACGGTCATTTCAAGCCTTAAATCCTATGAGTCTTCGCTTTGCCATGAACTAGCTATTTGACCTACTGCACATCTCTAAATCTAGGGATCTGTATCTATAAAAACTGATACAGATAGTACAGAGGGTTAGACTAAATTATCTCTAAATACCCTTCATGCTTTAATTTTCTGCTATTTTATTAAAATGTTTGTAAGAAAAAATGTTTGTAAGCTGACTAGCACAAGTGTTATAATCCCCATTTCACAGGCAAGAAAACTGAGGCTCAAAGTAGGGGGTGAATTGCACAAGTTTCATCAGCTAGTAAATGGCAGGCCAACCTGGCAGGTAAAAGTGAGAGGGGGAATAGTCCCCAGAGCAAAAAAAAAAAAAAAAACAACCCAAAGGATTCCAGTTTCTTGTGAGTAGAGGTATGAAGGAAAGATGAGCTGGAGAGAAGACCTGAAGAGGAGGAGGGATGTAAGGAGGCTCTTGTGCCAGCAGGCAGCCTTCCCCCAGGGACTGTGACTAATAAACAGCATGGTTTTTTGCTCTGTTCTGTAGTATGACATGTGCTATACAGATGGAAAGCTGTCCATGACACCTGGGGAATTAGTACATGGAAAAAAAATCAGAGCAACAGACTTGAGGAGGGCATCAGACCCCCAGAGAGCAGCAAACACCTGCCCTGCTGCTGCAGCAGCAGCAGTAGCAGGAACTTACTCCTGGGATGAGCCATTTTCCTGGATGGACCTTCATCCTGCCCACACCTCTTTTCCTATTGCTTTCTTCCCAGAAGAATGTAAATGCCTTAAGGCTAGAGATTGTCATTTTTATCTTTGAATTTCCAGTGCCTGGCATAAGCATCTTCCGTGCCATAAGCACTTTAATAAACACTTGTTGAACTTGAACTCATAGGAGGAGGAAAATGAGGCCCAGAAGAGAGAAGTCATTTGCCAAATGTCACCCAAACAGTAAACGGCAATCTGAGTCAGACACTAGTCCAATGCTCTTTGCACTAAGCCCAGGAGCTAATGTAGACTCTACCCTCTGAGGGCATTCTCTAGTTTTCTATCCAGTCAGTGGTAAGCTCCCCACCAGCTTGTCCTCCTGAAGCCCGTGATCCATATTGTTACAGTATTTGATTTTGCGTTCAGTGCGCGTGCTGTTCTATAGTGTATTACCATGTCACATGTTGTTCTGCTGCAGGTCACTTTTAATTGGGTGGTCCTGAGCTGATTGGCTGTGCAGAGTTCTCTTCTAGACTGGTCTGTACATTCTGGCCTTGTCCCTCTCAGCTCAGCTCTGGAATGTTCTTTCCCTCTGACCTGTATACCACACTTTTCTATCCACCCTGTGCATTATTTAGCTTTGGGCTGTTTACAAATGATGCTGGTGCTGAGTTACTGACCCCTTTGTGGGAATATAGTTCCATTTTCTAATAGATTCTTCTGTTTACAGTGAGTGTGTATGCTGGAAGAATATTAAAGCAAAACATATTGCAAAGAAATTTAATATAATGCTATATATATAATATTAGGCTAGATTTGCATATTCACATTTGAAATCCATTTCTTCTAGAGACTACCCTTGGGTCCATGTCATTAAGCCTGTTCTTTTCTAAATAGGCCTTCTGGTTATGTATCAAGCATTTAATAAATGTTCATTGATTGTTGACTTATGGGCTTGGATGGGAATTCAAAAAGTCATCTAATCCATCTCCCTGCTTTTGGAAGATGGTGATACTGAAGTTCTGGCTGTGAACCCTACTCTTAATACTAAAGGTAAGAGAGTGTGTGTTGGGGAGGGAAGGTGGCAGAAAAGAAGCCGAGACAGATGTTGAGCAAATCACTTAACCACACTGGGCCCACGTTTCCTTATTTTTAAAAGGAGGGAGATGGACTGAGAACTGTCCCAGTTCCAAACTGTTCACCCTATGATATATGTCCGACATCTTATTAGACTTTTTCTATTTCTCCTCTTAGATTCATAACTGGTCCTCTCTGCGGAATATCTTTGCATTTTGTATCACCACAAGGTGGTCCCTAGTGCCCCTGTCTGGGACTTACTGGCTTCTCAACTTCTATCCCTCCCCACCCCTCCAATCCCTCTTCAGCTTCCTTCTCAGTCTTGGCAATAAACCCCACCTCTTCTCCCTTCATTAACATTCTGCTGACCTCATGGGAATGGGGAACTCGAAAGGAATAATGTGAGAGAAGTGGAAGAGCCCTCAAATGCTGGTAGGACAGGTACTGTAGAAAAAGAACTCAGATCCTTGAAAAGAATGATAGTCAAAGAATCCCATTTAATTTGACAGCAGTGCAATGAATATTTAAAGTTTTATAAAGAAATACAGGAAGGCAATCAGGCTTATTCAACCATGTGCACTGGGGAGCAGAGAACGCTCCCCATGTGTTGTCAAGGCTGAGAATGGGAGACGAGGGTGCAGGTGGAGGGAGGGATGTGAGTGTATATGGGGGAAGGGGGACCAACATAGAAATAATCCCCATTCTCCCCATTCTTGGTATTCAAGAGAAAAATAACTTCCTATTGCAGCTCAAGAAGAAGCAGCAGTGGAGGGGAGGGGAGGGGGGGAACTAGGCAGATAATTATCATAACATGCTGACACCCTAAACAGTTCCTTCTTTCAAAATTGAATTTCTAATATCATAGCTTTAGAGATTATAATATTGAGACATGAATCCCCTGGCAAGTGATTTGGGAACTGTACACACTGTGTGATAAAGGCACCTGCTGGTAAAACAGGAGGGAACATAAATCTCTTGATATGTGCAGGGAATACCTGATAGGGAGGCCCACCCTCTCCACCCTGAAAAGAGCAAGGTCGCCTATACCTCCGCAACCTGGCTCTGAACCCCACTTGGCAACCCCACGAGCATTCATTGTCAGTGAGGTGTCATATTCTGGCTAGAGTGAATCCTCACATGTCCCTGACAGTGATTCACCTCTGCTCCTAGGATAGCCAACAGGGAGAGCAAGGAGCCAAATACCTGCTATTGGCCAAAATCAACAGAGTCCACAGGGTAAATCTCTATTCATTCAAAAGCAAGAATCAAGGTGACCCAAAATGCAGATCCAATCCAAAATGCTATATCAACTATCTTATACTGTGGAGTCAGAAGACCTGGGTCCGAATACTAGTCCTGAGGATTACTTCCTGTGTGACCATTGGCAATTTACCAACCTAACCATCCATGCTCTGAGCTTTCTCCACTGTCTAATGGGAAGGCTGGATTAGATGACCTTTAAAGCTGATTCAGATACTAAATTTATGGTCCCGTGATCCTAAGCATTGGTAAGATCAATACCCTTACATGAAATATACAATGACAAATCTCCATATCTCATGAGTGGACATAAGATAGGAGATCACAAGACACAGAATCATGGAATTTCCAAGTTGTAAGGGTCCACAAAGGCATCCTCCCTGCAAAATACCTGACAATTGGTCATTCAGTCTTTGTTTGAAGGCATTTAATGAAAGAGAATCCATGCCTCCCAAGACTTCCAATGAGGAGGAACTCACCACTTCTCCAGACAATCCTTTCCATTTTTTTGGTAGTTCTCATCATTAGGAAATTGTTTGATATAAAGCCCAAATTTGCCACTTCTACACATTACTCCTAACTCCTAGTTTTGCCCTCTGGAACCTAAAGAACAATGCTAATAATTCTAACTCCTAAGGAAAGTAGGTGGTTCAGTGAATGGAGTGCTGCGTTTGGAGTCAGGAAGACCTGAGTTCAAATCCACCCTCATACATTTACTAATTGTGTGACCCTGGACAAGTCACTTAACCCTATTTGCCTCAGGGTCCTCAACTGTAAAATGAGCTGAAAAAGGAAATGGCGAAGCAGTCCAGTACCTTTGCCAATAAGGACCCAAATCGGGGCATGAAGAGTCAGACATGACTAAAAAACAACTGAACAACAAGTATATCTTCCAGATCTACATCTGTGATCCAATTCAACTTAAGATTCATGAAAACCCTTAGATCTTTTTCAGATGAATAGCTATCAAGCTATATGTCCTTCACCTTATACTTATGAAGCTGATTATTTAAAAAATCCATTCCTAAGACTTTATGTTAGTCTCTATTAGATTGTATTTAGTTTCAGTTTCATGTTCTACCTTATAAAAAATCTTTTTGAATCCTATATCTGTCCTTTGGTGTGTTAGCTATCCCAACCAGCTCTCTGATACCTACAAATCTGCTAAGCATGAAATCTATAACTTGATTCAAATCATTGATAAAAATTTGACAGAGCCTAGGATGACACATCCATGTCTTTCAGACATGGGAGAAGCTGACATGGGAGCAGTAATGACTCTTCTTTGGCACTGGCCACTCAACAAGCTCTAAAACTATTGACTCCAGAAAATGGGCAGATAGGTGGTATAGTGGATAGAGTGCTGGACCTGGAGTCAGGAAGACTCATCTTTCTGAGTTCAAATCTCACCTCAGACATTTACTAGCTATGTGACCCTGGGCAAGCCACTTCACCCTATTTGCTTCAGTTCCTCATATGTAAAATGAGCTGGAGAAGGAAATGGCAAACCACTCCAGTATCTTTCCCAGGAAAACCCCAAATGGAGTAATGAAGAGTTGCATACCACTGAAATCACTGAACAATAATTCAACAGGCTCCAAAACTATTGACAGCTGCTGCAGAAAATGGGTCTTTTATACCAAGATGGTACTCCCCTTTATAATCACAGACTCATGGAATGTCAGAGTTAGAAGAGACCTTGGAGATTAGCTAGCCCAACCCTCTCCTTTTACAGAGAGGATTTACACCTCTGCAGTATACAAGGTTAATGGCAGGCATTATAATAGCTCCAATTTACATAGTGTTTTCTCATTTATGAAGCCCTTTCCTAACACCAACCCTATGAGTCAGGCTGGGCATCCCTGTTCTGCAGATGAAGAAGCCAAGGATGCAATGGGTAAAATGATTTCCCAAGGATGTGCATTTATAGAAAGTGGCAGAGCCAGTACTCACTCCAAGTCAAAAGTGAAAGAACAGCTGCATAGGTAGAGTGAATAAATACTGTGGAAAGATTCAAAGGGCATCTGGAAGGCTTACCTGCCATCCAAAAATCTCTATCACTGATGTCTCGTATTCTATCACTACAAATTCAACTTCCCTCTGCTTAAGTGTTGCTGTTTTTAAATACAAATACCTCTAGGATGAATAACCTATTAAAGCTCTACCTGACAAGCATGGTGGTGGTATATGAGTCACCAAATATTTGAGTTCTGAAGGACCCTAGGGATCATGTAGTCCAACATTATCCCACCCTGTCTCTCCCAACAAACACCAGTTTCTCAGTGAGGCTTAAGAAGACTGAGTGACTAGCCCCAAGGTTGCATGACTAGAACATGGCAGAGTCTGATCTCAGGTGTTACCTCAATTAAAAAAAAAATAAAGAGGATAGAGTCTCCAAAATACAGTTCAGTGAATTTGACTTCCATTCTTAGTAAATCTTCAGAGTACATTATCTTTTTTTGCAGGGCAATGAGGGTTAAGTGACTTGCCCAGGGTCACACAGCTAGAGTACATTATTAAAGGAATGGTAAGAGAGCATATAGAAAGGGAAGCAGTAATCATGAAGACTAGATGGGTCATCAAGAATATGCCTTGGAGAAGATTCTGTAGACATGGTATTCCTCGATTTTAGCGTAGCATTTCACAAAGTCCTATGTGCTGTTGTCGTGTGAAGGGGACTGAGGACTGAACAGAAGGAGCTTCCCACTTAGTAGTCTTTAAAAGGAGAAAGGGCTTCCACTTTTATTTTCTCTTCATCTCTTCAATGTGTAGTTTGAGACTCAAACATATCTCCTTTCAATGTTTCCTCCGCAACCCAATGTTTGAAAATCCTAGCCATCAGAGTCCCAAGTCCAGTGTTCAACCCCCCAAAAAACTATAGATTCAGAGTAGAAGTTGTTTTTCCTTTTAAAGTCTATGATATATATATGGGTGACTCTTCCATCTCAGTTGGCAATCATCAGAATCATTGTCACCACTGCTACCACCACCACCACCACCATCATCATCTGAGTACCCTGCACCTATTCAACAGATCCAAGAAAGTAGGTAGTACAACTATGGGTATTCCCATTTCACATACGAGGAAACTGAGGCCCTGAAAAGCTATGTGATTCACCACTCATCACATAGCTACCAAAGATCTGAAGTAGGATTTCAACCCAGATCTTCTGACTTGAAGCCCAGCACTTGATTCACTCTATTGAATTTCCCTTTTTAGAATGTGAATATAACAACATTAGGTCAGACTACTGGTCAATCTGCTCCAGTCTAGCCTAAGGTCCTGACAAATTGTAAAATCTTCTGTGGACATTGAAGAGCATGAGAGTATTCTGAAGTTATGTCAGGCTAGGGCCAATACCAGGAAACATAACAGTTGGGATAAATCAACTTCCTTTTAGCATCATTATAAAGCAGAATTAAAAAAAAAAAAAGCAGCATTCCCCACCAAGGTATGAACAAGGACTCAGACTGGACCTTTTATTTTTTTTAATAAGTTTTTTATTGGTGTCTTATTTTTTACATTGTCATAGTTATCCCCTGTATCCTTCTCCCTCCTTCTTCTAGAGAGCCAGCCAGCCCATTTTATAAAATTCAAGCACACATGGGGAAAGTAGGTGGCATAGTGGTGCCTAGAGGTAAAATGACCAGAGTTCAAATCTCACCTTAGATACTAGTTGTATGACCTTGGACAAGCCACTTAATCCTATTTGCCTTAGCTTCTTCATCTGCAAAATGATCTGGAGAGGGAAACAGCAAACCACTTTATTATCTTTGCCAAGAAAATCCACAAAAGAGTGTAATAAAGATTGGGACATTACTGAAAATGACTCAACAACACATTTTTATAAGAGGAGAAGCAATCGACACAATTAATTAATACATAGAAAAAGTCTGAAATCATGTTCAATGTGAAACATCTGTGGACCTCCTACCTCTGGGAGGGTTAGGACTGCCATCTCATATTTCTTCATTTGAGTCATGCTTGATCTTCATAATTTTGTGCCATTGGGAAGCTAGGTGGCTCAGTAGATAAAGCACCGGCTCTGGATTCAGGATGACCTGAGTTCAAATCCAGCCTCAGATACTTGATATTTACTAGCTGTGTGACCCTGGGCAAGTCACTTAACTCTCATTGCCCCACAAAAACAAACAAACATAATTTTGTGCCATTTACTTTTGATTTTTTCATATGTCATTGATCTTTGCATTTACAGTGTTGTACTTATTGTTTATACTGTTTTCTTTTTTTTTCTTTTTTCTTTTTTTTTTTTAGTGAGGCCAGATTTGAACTCAGGTATTCCTGACTCCAGGGCCGGTGCTCTATCCACTGTGCCACCTAGCTGCCCCTATACTGTTTTCTTTACTCTGCTTACTTTACTTTGTATCAGTTTGTAGAAATCTTTCCCCACTTCTCTGTATTCATCATTTATATAATTTCTTATGGCACAGTGATGTTTCATTATGTTCATGTACCATAATTTCTTTAGCCATTGCTCAAAGTGAAGGCAATCTACTTTGTTTCCAAATCTTTGCTATTGCAAAAAGTGCTTCTATAAATATTTTGGTGTATATGGGGATTTTCTTCTTCTTGATAACATTGTTGGAGTATAAGCCCAATAATGGACTCTTTGGTACAAAAGGGATAGACATCTTAGTCACTTTATTTGCATAATTCCAAACTGCTTTCCAAAATGGTTGTGCCATTCCTCAGCTCTGCCAACAATGTATCAGTATGCTTCTCCATCCACAATACCTCCAGTATTGAGCACTGACATTTTTTTTTTCATCTTTGACAATTTTTAGGGTGTATGTTGAAACCTCAGGGTTGTCTGATGTGCATTTCTCTTACATTAGTGAACTGAAGCATTCTTTCATGTGAATACTTTGCAATTCTTCTTTTGAGAACTTTTTATTCATATCCTTTGATCACTTATCTATTAGGGAATGGCACAAAGATGGATGGATGGATGGATGGATGATTAGATGGATGGATATACAAACAGAAGGACATAAATAAATAGATATGTATGTATATACATGTTTGTATAGCTTGAATCTTCATCAGAAAAATTTGGTACAAAGATTTTTTTTCCTATTCAACAACCAGGTCTTTCTTTATATAAGTGAACCATTCTATAGACCTTTATATAAAGCATTTTTAACACAAGATGAATTTGCTCATGGATCTAGGGAAGGGAGAGAGGGAGGCAGGAAGGGAACTGAGAACCAGTGGAGGGAGGGGGTTGTCACACAATTCAAGGATAGGAGGGGTGGGACAGAGAAGCAAGAGTTGGAGGAGGAACACATGGGGCCAGGGCCCTCCACATGGCAGCCTGACCAGAACCAAGAAGAAGAACAAAGGGGAGGGGCAGACAAATGGGGGCTGAACATGAACACAGATAGGAGAGGATGGGTGATAGAAATGCTGTGTCACTCTCTCCATGTCATTTCTTCTGCTTTCATTTGGAGAGATTTTTAAAAGTTGTTTTTGTTGGGGGGGGGGGTTGGGATTGAAGGGCAGGAGGAGAAAGGGAGAGAATGTATAGTACTGTACAGTAAAGTTAACATAAGTGGATTTTTTAAATGAGGGTTTCTTTCCGAATTCTTTGCACAAAGACACATTTGCTTAATGTGAATTTATGTAAAGTGGAACTATCTGTATCTGGCAGAACCTTACTGATGGAGTTTACCTCTCCTCTTTATCAAGTTTGCACTAAAATATCCCCAGAACCCCTAGTGCCAAGAAAAGATCTACAAGTGAATTGAGTTAGGTTTTCACAGCTGGTATCCAGAGCAGAGTATGGGAATCAGAAAAAGGAATTCAAACCATTCTTAGCACATGGGCAAGAATTTCAGATCAGATATTTGGGTTATGGGGCCATGAAATTGGCAAATTTCCATCCAAGAATCACAAAATGACAGAAGTAGAAGGAACCTGAGAGATGATCTTGTTCAACACTTTTTATACATGAAGAAACATTTTACAGATGAAGAAAATGGTGTAAAGTGCAGGATGGAATAATCAGAAAAACACTGGGTAAAGAAGCCTGGGTTCAAGGGTTTGTTTTGTTGTTGTTGTTTGTTTGTTTGTTTTGTTTTTGTTTTGTTTTGTCATCTGAAAGCCTAATTTGAATACCATCTGTAACTTTTACCAAGTCACTAATAAAAACAAAATGTTGTATATCACAGGTGAATGAATAGATTCCTAGGATACTCTACTAAAAACCTCCCTACAACTTGAAATTCACCCACAAATGACTCTTCTTTGAGTCCAATAACTCACCCAGTTCTTAATTTAACTACCTACTATTATTTATACTATAGCTCTCTTTCTTATCCCAAAGCAAAGTATAACGGTAGTAATCAGGGAAGTATACTTGCTCTGTTGACTGGGGACTTTGCTTCTGGACCAAGATGTAGTTTAAATCCTTCTCAATTATGTTTGCTGATTTATGAATGTTTTCTTCAGGCCCAGACTCTAAGCTCCTGGCCTTAGTTTAAGCCCTAGCACTCCCACTAATTAGCTGTGTGACTGGAAAAGTCACCTTTCAGGGCTTTAGCTTCCTTACTTTTACAATAAGAAATGTTGAAAGGATGATCTATTTTGATTCAACACTCTATGCTCTATGCTTTAACATTGTATGTTCTGGGGGCAGCTAGGTGGTGCAGTGGATAGAGCACCGGCCTTGGAATCAGGAGGACCAGAGTTCAAATCCGGCCTCAGACACTTGATATTTACTAGCTGTGTGACCCTGGGCAAGTCACTTGACCCCAATTGCCTCACCAAAAAAAAAAAAAACCCAAAAAAACCCAACATTATATGTTCTGAATTCCCTTCTAGGTCTGTTTTTATTGTTCTGTGTTATGTATTCCAATATTCTTTGTTGGGATGTTTTAATTGATTAGGTGCACTGGAAAGAGTATTGGACTTGGACTCAGGAAGACCTAAGTTCAAATCCAGCCTCAGAAATGTATTTAGCTTATTTATAGCTGCTCTTTACATGATGGCAAGGAATTGGAAGTTGAAGGGATGCCCATCAATTGGGGAATAGCTGGACAAGTTGTGGTATATGAATGCAATGGAATACTATTGTGCTGTAAGAAATGATGAGCAGGAGGAGTTCAGAGAAACCTGGAGGGTCTTTCTTGGGCTGATGATGAGTGAGATGAGCAGAACCAGAAGAGCATTGTACACACTATCATCAACACTGTGTGTTGATCTACTGTAATGGACTATATTCTTCTCACCAGTGCAATGATACAGAAGAGTTCCAGGGAACTCATGATAGAAGAGCATCTCCAAATCCAGGAAAAAAAAAAAAAAAAAAGAACCGTGGAGTATAGATGCTGAATGAACCATACTATTTCGTTTGCTTTTGGTGCTGTTGTTTTTCTATTTTGAGGTTTTTCATAATTCCTCTGACTTTTCTCTTATAATATAACATGACTAATGCAGAAATATGTTTAATGTTATGTGTATATATATACATACATATATACATACATACACACACACATATACATATATATATATATATATATATATATATATATATATATATATATATATATATATATATATATAACCTATATCAGATTACCTGCTGTCTAGGGAAGGGGGAAAGGAGGGGAGGGAGGGAGAAAAATCTGAAATTGGAAAGCTTGTATAAACAAAAGTTTAGAACTATCTTTACATGTAACAGGAAAAAAAATACTTTTTAAAAATAAATAAATAAATATACCAAAAAGAAAAGAAAAGAAATGTATTTAGCTGCATGCCCCATGGCAAATCATTTAACCTCTATTTCTCACTTTTTTAAATCCATAAAATGGGAATGATAATAATAACACTCCCTTACATGATTGTTTTGGGGATCAAAGAAAATATCTGCTTGGTTTTGACTACAGGGAATATCCTGCCCCCTCCATCAGCCCTCTTCAGTTTCCTTTTGTGCATTATTTTTCCTCATTAAATTGTAAGCTCCTTGGAGGCTTTTTATTATTTCTTTTTATTCTTTATAGCTCTATCACTTAGCACAGTGCCTGGCATGTAGGTGCTTAATATATGTTTATTAAATTAAAATGTAAATGCTATGAACTGATGATGAGTGATATGAGCAGAATCATAAGAACATTGTACACAGTATGATCAACATTATGTGTTACAATTGCTCCAAAAACATCCAAATAATGCCATAGGAAAATGCCTGGAGCAGCAAAACTCACAGAAGAATGTGCTGAAATCATCTTCTAACCAAGAACGGCTTGGAAGGTCAGAAGGAGGGAGCTGCTGTGCTGATACAGGAGTGGAGCCCAACCCCACAGTCACCCTGACACAGACCCATTCCCAGGAAGGCTTCACCAGAGAAGGAGACCCCCAGAGCCTCTGAATCAGCTGAAGCACCAGAGTCATCTGGAACTAAGCTCACAGCCTGGTGAGTGGGCTGAGCCCTGGGCAGGGAAGAAACTACAGGGGTCTATCCTGGTGCTGAGGCAGAACTTGGATTTTACACCCCTGCGGAGAACCAGGAGGTAGGCTCGAGTAGCAGTGGCCCAGGTTGGGGAGGGGTACAGTCTCTTCAGAGCTAACAACCACAACACACAAAGCTGGTTGATTAGCAAGTTGGTCTGGGGTCATCTAAGGACCAGGGAACAGACCAGGCAAGTGAAGAACCTGACTCTCCTTAAATCATACTGCCTGGGACTTCTTAAGCTTGGGATACTGCAGCCTAGAAACAGTGGCCCACTTTAAGGAGCTAAAAGTCTAGTAAAAGAAAGGCAAGATGAGCTGACAGAGAAAGGTGAGGACCATAGAAAGTTTCTTCAGTAACAAGGAAGACCTAGGGGCACCCTCAGAGGAAGATGTCAACATCAGGACCCCTATATCTAAAGCTTCCAAGAAAAATATGCATTGGTCTCAGGCCATAGAGGTGCTCAAAAAGGACTTTGAAGATAAAGTTAGAGAGGTAGAGGAAAAACTGGAAAGAGAAATGAGGGTGATGCAGGAAAGACATGACAAAAAAGTCAACAGCTTGAAAAGCCAAATTGGCCAAATGGAAAAGGAGGGACAAAAGCTCTCTGATGAAAATAATTGCCTAAGAATTAGGATTGAACAAATGGAAGCCAGTGACTTTATGAGAAACCAAGACACAATAAAGCAAATCCAAATGAATAAAAAAAAGAGAGGGCAATGTGAAATATCTTCTGGGAAAAACTGCTGACCTGGAAAATAGATCCAGGAGAGATAATTTGAAAATTATTGGTCTACCTGAAAACCATGATCAAGGAAAGAGCTTAGACACCATCTTCCAAGATATTCTCAAGGAAAATTGCCCTGAAATTCTAGAAGAAGAAGCTAAAATAGAAATTGAAAGAATCCACTGATCACCTCCAAAAAGAGATCCCAAAAGGAAAACTCCTAGGAATATTATAGCCAAATTCCAGAGCTCTCAGGTCAAGGAAAAAATATTGCAAGCTGCCAAAAAGAAAGAGTTCAAGTACTGTGGAGCCCCAGTAAGGATAGCACAAGATCTAGCAGCTTCTACATTAAAGGACCATAGGGCATGGAATATGATATTCCAAAGGGCAAAGGAAATGGAATTACAACCAAGAATCACCTACCCAGCAAAACTCAGCGTTATCTTTCAGTGGAAAAAAATGGGACTTTAATGAAAAAGAAGACTTTCAGATATTTGTGATGAAAAGACCTGAACTGAATGGCAAATTTGACTTTCAAATACAAGATTCTAGAGAACCATAAAAAATTGGAGTTGGGGGACATACCTGTGGTCGTACAGTGGGTGACTGTCTTGTATCTGTGGCTGGGTTTTGGCTGGGATCCCCCTGGGTCCAGGGGTGATGATTTGTCCACTGTGTTATTTAGCTAGATGATAACATCTTTAGGATTAAATTGAGGGGTGAAGGGAATTCACTGAGGGAGGAGGAAGGGCAGAAGTGAAATCCTACATGAAAGTAACAGGAAAAGGCTTATGGAGTGGGGGAAGAGATGTAAGAGGAGCAGGGCAGTAAATGAATTTCACACTCATCAGAAAAGGCTCAAAGACCTTAAACTCATCAGAGTTACTTCAAGGAGGGACTAACAGATACACCCAACTGGGTGGAGTAATCTGTTTAATCTGGGCAGTAAATGAGCCTAACACTCATCAAAATTGCCTGAAAGACCTCAATCTCTTTAGAATTGTCTCAAGGAGGGAATAATGTACACACTCAATTGGGTGGAGTAATCTCTCTAACCCTGCTGGAAAAGAGGAGGGGAAGGGGATAAAGAGAGAGGGGCAAAAGAAGGAAGGGCAGAATGGGGGAGGGGACAGACAGAAGCAAATCCCTTTTGAAGAGTGATAGGATGAAAAGAAGATGGATAATAGAACAAATATCGTGGGGAAGGGAATAGAATGGAAGGAAAACAGTTAACAATAGTAATCATGAAAAAGAGAAAAGAGGGAAAATTTATACAAAAAATATTTATAGCAACTCTTGGTGGAGGCTAAGAATTGAGAATCGAGGGAATGTCCATCAATTGAGGAATGATGGAAAAAATTGTGCTATATGACTGTAGTGGAATGGTCTTGTGCTACAGGAAATCACAAACAGTATGATCCCTGAAAAACCTTGAAAGACTAATGAACATTGATGTATAGTGAAGTGAGCAGAGCTGGGAGGACATTGTGTATAGCGACAACAGTATTGTTCAATGAGCAATTGTGAATGAATTAACTACTATTGCAGTGCAATGATCCAAGACTATCCCAAGGAACTAATGAGGAAGCTTACTATGCACCCTATAGAAAGAACTGATAAAAAGAACACTTGTGGATTGAAAATATATAACCTGAATGTGATCTTGTGGAAGGGGGAGGAAAGGGAGGGAGGGAGGGAGAAAAATTTGGAACTCTAAATCTTATGAAAATGAATGTTGAAAACTACCTTTACATGTAAATGGAAAATAAAATAAAATAAATGTTTGTTGCTGAAAAAAATGTTGAAAATTATCTCTACATGTAACTGGAGAATAATAAAATACTTTTATGAAAAAAAACAAAAAAAAACATTATGTGTTGATCAACTGTGATAGACTAGATTCTTCTCACCAGTACAACAGTACAAGAAGGTTCCAAGGGACTTATGATGGAAAAGGCTCTCCAAATCCAGAAAAAAAAGGCACTGTGGAATATGGATGCTGATTGGGTCATAGTATTTCTTTTTGTTTTTGGTGCTGTTGTTTTTCTTTTTTGAGGTTTTTCCGTTTTGCTCTGATTCTTCTCACATAACATGACTAATGCAGAAATGTGTTTGATGTTGTATATATATATATATCAGATTACCTGCTCTCTAGGGGAGGGGAGGATGGAGGGGAGAGAGGGAGAAAAATTTGAAATTGGAAATCTTATATAAACAAATGTTGAAAACTATCTCTATATGTAACTGGAAAATAATAAAATACTTTTATTTTTAAAATGAATAAAATATAAATGCTAGAGTTATTATTATTGTTGTTGTTAGATCCTAAGATTTAGAACTAGAAAGGACCTTCTAGATTATTTAATCCATTTCCATCCTTTGAGAAATAGAGGTCCAAGGAGTCATATCCAAGGAAAACCTGAGATTCAAAGTCAGGTTTGAGCTTTGCATCCTGTCTGTTGGTATGGGATCAGGTGCCCCTGGGCATACAGGGTGGTTTCGATGGGAAGAATATTTGGATTAGTGGAAAGAACCCTGGATTTCGATGTAAGAGGACCAAGGTTAGACCACTGACTTCTCTTCTTCACAACCAGTCAATCAATGAGGAAGACTTAATTATTCAAATGCTTACTATGTACCAAGCACCATACTTGTCTCAAAGACAAAAGTGAAACAGTTCCTATTCTCAAGGAGCTGATCAGGATAATAATATGTATTTATGTGTATCTATGCATCTATGTGTCTGGATACACCCACATATAAATACATAGATACATTTATACACACCTATATACATATAGATTCATTTTGTATCTACATATATATGTAGATTTTAAATACATACACAGTGATTCCCTTATGGCCTTGGTTAAGTTATTTACCCTCAAAAGGTCTGTTTACTTATCTGTGAAATGAGGATGGGGGGGAGAGATGAAAAAGATCATTCTAAGGTTGCTTCTAGCTCCAAGTTCTACATGCTCCAATTAATCAGTCAATCAATCAGTGAGCTTTTATTAAGCAGCTCCTATATGCCAGATACTGGTCCAAGTGCTAGGAATACAAAGACAAAAACAAAACAGCCTATGGCCTCATGGAGTTTGGAGGCTAAAAGAGAAGCAACATGTATACATATGAGTATATACTGAATATATATCTGTGTATATATACCTGTGTGCATGTATAAATGCACATACATACACACATATCTATATATCTATATATCTATCTACAACTACTGTTACACCTATACCTACACCAACACCTATACCTATGGCTACACACATATGCATACACATACATGTCAACATACACACATATATACACACATATATGTACATGTGTATATATACATGTGTGTATATGTGTATGTGTGTGTGCGTGTGTGTGTGTGTGTATATATATATGATAGGTTTGGATGGAGGGCACTGACAGGTAGAGGGATAGAATGTAGGAGGAATCTGGAAGGCCGTCACATAGAAGGTAGTCCTTGAGCTGAGTCTTGAAGGAAACTAGGCATTCCATTGCGTAATGTAGAGAAGGGAGTGCATTTGAGGAGGCAGAGATGACGAGGGGATGAAGAAGGGAAATGGAGCATCATATGGGTACAAGAGGAAGTAGGTTAGTATGACTTGACTGGAGAGTGTATTGAAGGGAGCCATGTATAATTTATAATAAGATCGGAAAGGTACAAATTGTTCTTGTTGTCAGTTATTTCAGTCATGTCCAATTCTTCAGGAGCGCATTTGGGGTTTTCTTGGCAAAGATACTGGTGTAACTCCAGCTCATTATACAGGTAAGGAAACTGAGGTAGAGTTAAGCGATTTGCCCAGAGTCCCAGAGCTAGTATCTGAGGCCAGATTTGAACTCATGAAAATAAATCTTCCTGACTCCAGACCCAGCACTGTATCCTCTGTGCCATCTAGCTGCAAAAGATATAAGTAATATATGCTAATTGGTTAGTAACTAAATATATGTATATATGTTTAATTTAAAGTGCACCAAAAAAAGAATTTTATAGCCTAAAGATATGACGTAAGCACTGATTGCTCAGAAACTCCATTTGCCCAAGGAAATTTTACCCTAAGACTAAATAAGGAGGACTGGATCTGAGTAGGGGCTAGTTGGGCCAAAAGGGAGTGGCAGGAAAAAGTTAAGGTAATCCTTGCATCTACTTATAAGTGGTGTTTGATGAAATGTGAGACTTCACAAGAATCAACCACGCTAAGCAGGGCTTGGTGCCCATGCGGACTCCCTCCTATACACTGAGTCATGCTTGAAGCAGTTGTATCAAAAAGTCTCTCAGTTACTCAACCTCCAGAAGAGCATGTCTATAGAAGAAGTCAAGAATAAACTAATAATTTCCATGCTACTATGCTGCTTTCCCTCCCTGGAATTTCTAAAACCCCAACCCAAACAACACCTGAGTACTCTAGGACAACTAGATGGTATAATGGGAACATTGGGCCTGGAGTCAAGAAGCTGCTGCTGTTCAGTCATTTTGGTCATGTCCAACTCTTTGTGACCTTATAGGAGTTTTCTTGGCAGACATACTGGAGTGGTTTGCCATTTCCTTCTCCAGCTCATTTTACAGATAAAGAACTGAGGCAAATGGAGTTAAGTGACTTGCCTAGAGTAAGTGTCTGAGACCAGATTTGAATTCATGAAGATGAGTCTTCCTGATTCCAAGCCCAGGACTCTATGCAGTGTGCCACCTAGCTATCAGGCCTCAGATACTCACTAGCTCTGTGACCCTGAGCCTGCCATTGTTGACCCAAACACAAAATGAATATTGTTTATAATAGTACCTTCTGGGGCAGCTTGGTAGCACAGTGGATAAAGCACTGGCCCTGGAGTCAGGAGGACCTGAGTTCAAATCTGGCCTTAGACACTTGACACTTACTAGCTGTGTGACCCTCGGCAAGTAACTTAACCCTCATTGACCTGCAAAAAAAACAAAAAGAAAGAAAAAAGAAAAAAGAAAAAAAAAGAAATAATAATAGTACCTTCTTCCTAGGGGCTGCTGCGAGGGTCAAATGGGATATTTGTAAAGTGCTTAGTGAAGTGTCTAGTACAGAGTAGATGCTTAATAAAGGTTTGTTCCTGCCCCCTCCTCTTGATTATTAGAATTATTTTCCCATTTGAGAAATAGAAATCTTATCTGTTGCTTCTGTTGAGGTGGTCACTGAAGCCCTTTTCTGTTTTAACATCTTTCTGTGTCCTCCATCCTAGCTCAGAGGAGAGGGAGAGCTATAGACAAAGAGCTGGAAGATGAAATGTAAACTGGATTTTAGAAAACAAACTCCTTCTTAATGACTGTAGGTGGTGTTAGTCATTCTGTTTAGGAATTTGGGAATACATATGCATACTAATAGGAATTCATTTTGGCTGCTGCTTACACTGGCATATTTTTTTTCAGGGTATGGGGAGACCAGAGTAGGAGAGCACAGGAGAAGGGAGGAAATCTCAGAGGCCTTGACAACATTAAATGGCACAAAGCCAGATGCCCAGAAATTGAAGTAAGCACACTTTGTCTCCTGCTTCCGTCTCTCAGTGCACGGCCTAGGGGGTTGCAGGTGTAAGATGGAAGCAATCTATGGAGCAGGTGCCCAAACCCAACTAAGAAAATTCAGTGAAAGTCCATGATCATCACTCTCTGTGGATGGATCCTGGAAGGGTGAAGCCTTGCGATGTGGTTTTAGATAGATCCTTCTCCTTGAGCTCAAGTCCCAGAAAGACTTTGAGTTAGAAGATTTGTGTTCAACCTAAAAGTTATGCCATCAATGTGCTGTAGGACCATGGACAATTTACTTCAAATTTACTTGTTTGTTTGTTTGTTTTGTGGGACAACAAGGGTTAAGTGACTTGCTCAGGGTCACACAGCTAGTAAGTGTCAAGTGTCTGAGGCCGGATTTGAACTCAGTTCCTCCTGAATCCAGGGCCTGTGCTTTATCCACTGTACCACCTAGCTACCCCAAAAGTGTTTTTTACATAATGCAAATTTGCTTCCCACCCACCTTACTTTGCCTATATAACAAAGGCATACACAAAATAATACCTTTGTGCAAGTCATAAAATGTATTACAATACAGCTATATGAAAAACTGTACAATGATAATAATTAGTGTTATGAAGTGATGATAAAGTTAATGATAAAGTATACACAGTACTATATAGTAAAGTTAACATAGGTGGGCAGTATGTTGCCCACTTTCCACACACTGCACCTAGCCTTTATCACTCATGGTTGGTTATACAACTATTTTTAGGAAGTTATTGAGAGATGTTTGAACAGTGCCTTCCTTTTATTCCTCATATTTGACAATAGCAAGAAATATTATCCTCAACTTGTCTTTGAACTTTCAGAAATCTTGAAGTATATAGGTCCATCTTTTCAATACAGGAAAAAAAAATTCACTCATATGATGAAATGTTTCTGCCAACTGTTTCATTGTGAACCTTTTGTAGTTAAAGCTCAGGTTCCAAAGCTTCTTTCTTCATCTGCAATCTTTGTAGCTAGTAGCTCAATCAAACGCTCATTCAGAATCCTCATTTGGATTTCTTTTAGACTTCTTTATGTAAAGTGAATTTACGTAAAGTGAGAACTGTCTGTACTCCATGCGTTTACATCAACTCAAAATCTATAGCTCATCAGCAATCCTCTCCCCTCCCCGCACACATATATTGTCTGCTTTGGTCAAGCACAGGATATCATAGCAATGTAAATGTATTTAAGGAAATGTCACAGCAAGAAAGTAGGAAAAATTATATTTCTTCCATATTGTTTTTAATTTTTTTAATTTTTCTTTTAAAAAAATTTCTTCCATAATCTTAAAGCACACTCTTCTACAAATACTTAGACTATCAGTTAAAAAATGGACCCCCCTAGGGAACATTTTAGAGAGGTAAACACACCCAGCAAGGGCCCAAGGGTGGAGAATTAACCTCCACCTTCTCAGGATCAGGATGCCTAATGTTTTCAGGTGATGTCATCATGCTGTTTCTGATAGTCCTTCTTCCCCCCTTGTCTCATACAACATTTATATTCTGCCAAGCATTGCTTCCTACTTATCTTTGTGGCTATGGCTTCTCCTAATCCTTGTCTCTGCATCCAGAGATGGTTCCATGGGGCTTCTAAAGTTTCTCTCTGGTTCTGCCTCCAGCTGACAGCCTTCAGTGAATGGCTACCTCTTCCCCATAAGAAGAGGAAGGGGTTGTGCCATCTCTCTTTTAGTTTACAACAAATGGTTTTAGCTCCAGCTCTTTTAAACAAGAGGAGCTATCCCATATCCTCTTATCAATCTAAGGAAATAGTTGCCTTTCCCCACCATAAAGATAGACTCAATCTCTAGGGTCTTTGAAGTATCTAACATATAAAAAGTAATTTCTGATTGGAGAGCACAGGTTTCATACGAAACAGTATTTGTTAATAATAGAGCAAGAATTCCAGAGGGCACAAAAGAAGGTTAGGGGTGAGTGAAATATAAATATCAAAGGGATGGGGCTGACATAAATGGGCTATAGACTATTATGCCCTTCAAATAGCAAAGGTAACATTGATATGTGATGAATCTCTTAATCACTCGGGTCAGTGTTTCTGACCCAAGTGTATATCTAACCAAGAACAAAAAAAGTCCTTGTAATTGGTAGCAATGTCCAATTGCCAAAATGCACCCCTTTCAGAAATATTTTAGGGGCTTCTCCTTCAAACATTCAACTAATAACTGTTGGAAATCCCCAGGACTTTCTCAACACAGCACATCTGCATACAACAATAGCATATGCCCTATAGCCTAGCTATCATTTATATAGTATACTTCTTGTAGTATATATCAATTATATATTAGCATGCATTCCAAAGATATGCATATCAGCAGTAAATGCATTATATTTCATACCCTTGTAGAAATCATATGGATATTTGACCAGTGAAAATCAACTGCCATAACAAGGAGACAGAAAGAGTCTAAAAACTGTCTTAATCAGCAAACACTTGACTTACTTGTTAAATGGAAAGATATGGCAGTCAAGGGCAGCTCCAGTCTAGAAATTAAACTCATTTGTACAAATTTTTGAAGACGGATAGTGGAAGATTATAAGCATCATTGCTTCATAAAGCAGTGAGAAGCAGTGGAGGGAAAAAACACTTTCAAAAAATCAATTGGTGAGAGACCCAAGTAGGCAAAGTCATCCTGGGGGCATTTAAGGATGAAACTGGAAGAAGTCCAACAAATAGAAAAAAATGAAAAATATCTGAAAATATTTTGATAATAAATTCTTTTCACCTCAAGGGTCATGAAGCTTCCACCTTTGGATTTTAACATCACAGTCCTGAATGTGCTTATAGAGGGAGTGGAAATGATGCTGAAAAAAAGATAGGAAAAGTAGTTAAACTAGACCTTGTAAACATGGAGGTCAATGCTAGAGGCATTCTAAGAAAAGTATAAGATTTATTCTCAAGGTATTTGAAAGAAGAGAAGATCATAAAAATGTTGGACTTTGTTATTATCAAGAAAGCAACATTTTTGTCTTTGCCAATAATTACTGACCTATATGCCTACTTTTCCCTGTATATAAATATTTTTCTGAGAATAATCTATAAATGTATCAAAGGCATCAGGTAGGCTAGCAAGTGAAATTTCACAGTAGGCCACATCTTTGCCATCACACCAAAGACTAAAAGATATAGTGAATACAGATCCCACTGTGCTTATTTGTTGACTATAAAAAAATCATTTAATTTGGTAGAGAAAATTACTACCTTAAAGCCTTTACTCCAAAAAGTGTCTCCCAGGCATATATAAAAATTACACATGTTTCCTTGTAAGAATTAACAACAGAGATAACCTTGTTTGACAATATTCTGATTATTTATATTAAGCAAAACTTGGAATGGAGAAACAGGCTCAACACATGTGCTTCCAACTATGGTGGAAAAGATTCCATACAGAATCCAAATTCAGAAGGGATTCCCTATAAATTTGGTTCTCTAAATACTCACATCTGACATTGTTCTGGTTCCATCAAGTCATAGAATTTTGCAGAGCCTCCTAAAGACCCATAATCCTTCTAACTAGCTGGACCTAGCTATTTACATAGGAAAAACCAAATAAATGAAGAATGCCTATTGACTGGACTGTGATATGCATCTGAATAGACAACTTAGAGAGCTCCTTCATCTTAACTAAAATTATATCTAGCATTTATATAATGCTTTAAGGTTTGCAAAAAGTTTTGTAACTATTATCTCATTTGATTTTCACAACAACCTTGGAAGGCGAGTGTTATTATTATCCCCATTTCACAAAGGAAACTGAGGCAAACAGAAGTTAAGTGATGTGCTCAAGGTCACACAACTAGTGAGTATCCGAGGCCACATTTGAACTCATGTCTTCCTGCATTCCAAGTTCATTGTTCTATCTACTGTGGTGTTTAATTGTCATAAGTATGTATATCTTGGACAGAGACTATAAATGGAAATTTAGAGGATCCCAGAATTGAATAAGAAGAAGATAGAAGGTTGGCAAGGCAGGAGGAAATTATGAAGTTGTTTTGTTTTTTTTAATGACTCCTAGATTCTCTGTGTAGCAAAGTCCCAACTTTTAAATATTAATATCCTTCCATAGTTTGCTGACTGTGAATCATACAACATCAGAGTCTGTGAATAATTGAAAATGGTTCTTATCTAGATGCCCAGCTAGGTGGTGCAGTGGATAGAGTGCCAATCTGGATTCAGGTAGACTCCTCTTCCTGAGTTCAAATCTGGCCTCAGATCTGTGACCCTGGACAAGTCACTTAATTTTGTTTGCCTCAGTTTTCTCATCTGTAAAATGAGCTGGAGCAGGAAATGGCAAACCACTCCAATACTTTTGCCAAGAAAACATCAAATGGAGTCATTAAGAGTTAGACTCAACTGAAACAAGTGAACAACAACAAACCACCTAGAGGATAATGGAGAAGAGCATGGTCAGGGTAAACAGACTATAAAACATTACAAAAGATTACAAAGAAGAAGTGGTTAAAAAAAAAAAAAGATTCCATCAACAAAATATGTGAGTGAAAAAGAAGATGGGCTGGTCACTTAGGTGAGAATGAATGATTTTAGGGCATGGATTTGAATCTCAGGTGTGTTATTTACTATCCTTTTGAATATGGATAAAACAACTTCTCTCAGCTTTTCTTTTCTATGTCGCCTAAGGAGGTGTGTTAGATGATCTCTACAAGCTCTCCAAGTTCTCAAATTCTAAGAATATATGACCTCTATCCTGGCTGTAGACAGGTAGTCTGGTCAATTCCCCTGCCTAGAAAATGAACTTTCTCTAAACCAATCCTTGATTAAAAAGGAAGAACCTTCTTAACAGGTTTAATTCTTCTGTGATGGGGCTGTCACAGATTCCTTTGGTCACTTCTATTGACATTTTTGCCCCTGTGTATTTGGAAATCAGAGAATTGGAAAGCTGGAAGTGACCTCAGCAGCCATCCAGTCTAACCTATACATGAAAGGGATTACCATTATATTAAACCTAACAAATGTTCATCTGCCCTCTGTTTGAGGGACTCCAAGATGAGGAATTTACTCTCCCTGGAGGACTATTCCAGATGGGACAGCGATGACTTAAAAAAAAAAAAGTTTTAATGACAGATTTTGGTTTCCATTACCAACATTTCCCTGTGAATTCTCTTGTAACAAAATAAAACAAATCAGCAAAACTAATAATACAGTGACTTCATCTAAAAGTGAATGCAACATTCTACACTTGTAGCCCCACTCCCAATCTCTCTCATTTTAAAGCATATTTTAAAAATTAACATAAATCTATGTTATTTTCTTCTTACACCCTCTCATACCCTATTAGAAACAAATAGACAGACAGAGAGAGACAGAGACAGAGTGACAAAGAAACAAATTGTAAAAAATATGTGTTCAAGAAAAAAAATACTTCCATTATCTGTATTGGCACTTATTACAATGCTTAGCAAATAGTAGGCATTTAATAAATGGTTTTAGATGGATTATTATATGTATAATATATATGCATATAATATACATACACAATTTTGCATGTAAAATATATGATGTGTGGTATATATGTTTGTTATATGATAAATATGAAAATGAGACAGCTATACAAGTGCAATATATTAGGTGTTTATATTTTACATATCCATATATCCATATGTGTCTATATGTTCGTGTGTGTATATATATATGTATGTATATATACATATATATATATTGTTTCTGTGTAAAATATTGCACCCTAAATTTATCACCTCATTCTAATGGTTCTAATGCTTGGTCATGAGTCTTCTGGAATCCTAGTTCATCACTGAATCATCCAGAGTTCTTATAGCTTTCAAAGTTGTTTGCCTTGAGAGTGTTCTTATTGTACAAATTGTGCTCCTGGTTCTGATAACTTCATTCTTCATCAGTATGGCTCTTGGAAATCATCTAATTTCTCATTTCTCACAGACCTTATTACTCTTGGGCCAACACCCCCAAAAAGATCCAAGAGACAAGAAAAGGTCCTATGGGTACAAAAATATTTATAGTAGCTTTTTGTGTTAGGAAACATAACAACAACTGGAAACTAAAGGGATGCCCATCAATTGAAGGATACTTGAATAAATTGTTATATATGAATGTGACTGGTATAATCATTAGGAAGTATCTTGGGTTTTTGCTTTGTTTTTATGTTTTTTCCTGAAATAAGGCCTAAATCTGCCTCATTGCAGCCTCCTGATTCTGCCCACTAGGGCCAGAAAGAACATTTAATCCCTCTTCTACTTGACAATTCTTCACATACTTGAAGTCAGCTATCATGTTCCCCCAAGTCTTCTCTTCTCCAGGCTAACCATGCCCAGTTCCTTCAAAGTATCACCACATGACATGGACTTAAGGGCCTTCACCAAGCTGGTTGTATTTCTATGGACATTTTCCAGTTAATCAGTATCCTTCTTAAACCATAGTGCCCAGAACTGAGCAGAATCCTCCAGGTGAGGCAGCTAGGTGAGTCAGCACTGGGTCTAGAATCAGGAAGACCTGAATTTAAATCCCGCCTCAAACACTCACTGTGTGACCCTGGGCAAGTTACTTAATCTCTGTTTGCCTCAGTTTCCTCAGCTATAAAATGGGAATAATAATAGCCCCGACCTCATAGGGTTGTGGTAAGGATTCAATGAGATAATATTTGTAAAGCTCTCTATAAATTCTTATTCCCTTCATTATCCCTGAGTACAACGGGAGTATCACCTCCCAATTCCTGGAGGTTATGACCCCTCCCCACTTAATGTGACCCAACACCACGTTAGCTTTTGGGGGGGCTATCATATCCTTCTCCTGCCTCATGTCGAGTTTGCAGTCCACTAAACCCCCCAGAACCTTCTCAGAACAATTGCTGTCTAATCTGCCTCTTCTCCTCATCTTCTGCTTATGAAGTTGTTATAGGTGTAAGACATTACATTTATACCTATTGAATTCCAGGTTATAAGAGTGAACCTATTGTTTTCCCCTAAATAGCAGTCCTCAAATTGTGGTCCACTGGGTGGGTGGTCCTTAAGGTCCAAACTATTTTCATAATAATACTAATATATTATTCACCTATTAAAATACTTCCTTTTCCAACTACATAGTTGTGTGAGATTGGATTTTCTTCATGTATTTCAACCAAAACAATACATTTTAACAGATCGAATGCAAAGCAGATGTGAGAATCCAACTGTCTTCTAGTAAGTCAGACATTTAAAAGATTTGCAAAAATATGTAAAACAATGCCACTCCTTACTAATTTTGTTTTCTTTTAGAAAATAGTTATTTTGCATAAATGTTATACATATTAATATGCAGTGGGTTTACTATTGTTATTTTTAAATGAACTAAATATATATTTAAATGTTTAAATGTTTTAATTTCATGAGCAGTACAGTAAACATATGTGTCTATATACATATGTATATATATTTATGTGTATACATATATAGTATGCATACACATGTGTATATAGATATAGATGTGTGTGTATATATATATATACATACATACATAGAGAGAGAGAGATGTATAACATACATATATAGAGAGAGAGAGAGATGTAAAACCCTCAGCAATTTTCAGGAGTGCAAAGGGGATCCTACAACCAAAATGTTAAGAACTACTGTTCTAATCTGTCAAGATCCGTTAGGATTTTTTTATCCAATGTTTAACTACCTCTCCTATCATGTTGTCATCTGCAAATTTGAGTTCATGACTTACGCTTTTGTCGTGGGACCCTGAAAACCTCAGAGGTTTTCTGAGGTAAGTCAAGGGAGTCTTCTCCTCGAGAAACTGAACCAAAGGACAGACACACCTAACCAGTCTCCTCAGGGAGATAAGATTGGGTGTGGCTGCTGCCTTTGTGGCATGAGGGGGAGAGAGACAGCTGCCCCTCACCCAACTTCCCCCAGCCACCATCAGTGGAGGATGGTCCTCCCCCAATAAGGGAGCTTTCCCCAGTCAGACGATCACCCCATTGGACCACCACCATCTGTCCTCTATAAAAGGACTTCCCTGTCTCCTGCTTGAGGAGATAGGTATCTCAGAGCCACACCTCTGTGCCATGTCTTCTCCCCATGAGAAGTCCAAGGATTTCTCTCTTGGTTTCCTTTCCCTAGCACCTAAATAAACACTTATTTTATTCTAATTGGATTTGTGTGCAAGAGGGTGTAATTCTTTAAAGAGGAATTCCTAAGAAGCCCTATCCCAAACACCCACTCTATTTACCTCATAACACCTTTATCCAAGTTATTGATAAAAACTTTAACAGCACAGGGTCAAGCATAGATCCCTGGGCTACTACACTCTATACCTCCTGCCATATTCACAGTTAAACATGGGGTAAGATGACCACATCTGACCTAAATCCCTCCAGGTGCAGTATAAATGAGTTCCTTTTTTTTATTTTAATCAACCTTAAGGGGCACAAAGAGTCCTAAGACACCATTTTCAGGCATGAAATATCTGTTAAGGCCTTCCTTTTATCAGCTTTCCCTTCTCCAAGCTGAAAGATCTTCCCCTTCCCCAGCCCCTCCTCACCCTTCAGCCTTTTTCATACTTGGTTATCTTCATTTGCATTCAAAACCATTCAGTTCAACATAAAAAGAAACCTCCTCTCTTTCAAATTATGTCTTCTTATTTGTAAAAGAGCTAGTTGAGCTCTTATGTCCTTTCCAACTTGGACATTTTATTAATCTGTTAGTCTGATATATATTTTTTTCTATATATCCAGAAGTGTGGGGACCAATTTTTAATTGGGGAGTGTAAGCTAAACGGCTCACTGCAATATTGGGGCAAGGAAGGAGACCAGCAGTCTCCCTCAAAACAGAGCAGGATTTATTTTAACAAGAACGAACTTAAAAAAACACACACACACACACACACACACACACACACACACACACACAGGATCAGTAGGATCAAGGGAAAGGAAATAAAATGGGGAAAGGGAAATTATACAACCTGAAAAGCACCACCTCCCAGGAATTAGCTGAGAATTCACAACAGTGCTCCTGTCACCTTCCAGCTAGAATGCCAGAACAAAACAACAACAAAACTCTCTTCTTCCCAGCACACCCCACACAGCCCCCAGTCAATTGGCTGGCCACTCTGACAGTCACATGACTGCCCTCACTAGGCTTCCAATCATTATAATTTTGCCAGGCCCATGTAGGCGTCGGCTATTGGTGATGACTTGAGATGCCAGTGCCATGGCAACGGCTACATACATAAACAGATAGATAGATAGATAGATAGATAGATAGATAGATAGATAGATAGATAGATAGATAGATAGATAGATAAAAGGAATAGCTAGTTGTACATAATATATTTGCAGTATTGTGTCCAATCATCTTTTTTTAGTCTATGTTATAGAAATGCTTGTTTTATTTCATAAATTTAAAATAAAATAAATAAAATTTGAAAAATAAAAAGGCTAAACAGAGAATTTTATATTGTGTCCTGGAGGCAATAGAGAGCCACTGGAATTTGTTTAATTGGGGGGTGTGTGTGTGTGTGTGTGTGTGTGTGTGCGCGCGCGCGCGCGTGTGTATGCAGAAATGACATAGTTAGACTTGTGCTTTGGAAAAATTCAGTTTGTTAGCTGAGAGGAGGATAGAGTGCATGAGGGAGAGACCTGAGGCAGGGAGACTAACCAGCAGGTTTTTGTAATGGTTGGGTGTGAGATGATGGGGGTCTGCACCAACAAGGTGACATGTTGCAATCGTAGAAACAAAAGGATTTGGCAAGAGATTGGACATGAGAGGGCAAAAGAGAGTGAGAGGTTGAGGTTGAGAGTCAGGGTAATTGGGAACATTATGGTGCCTTTGACAATAAAAGGAAAGTAAGGAAAAGCAGAGGGTTTAGGATGGAAGATGAGTTCACTTTTGGACATGCTGTATTTAAAACTTCTACAGGACATTCTACTTTAATATGACCACTAAACAATTGTAGATGTGAGACCAAAGATCAGAAGAGAGGGGAGTACTGAATAAATAGATTTGAAAATCATCCACATAATTGAATCCATGGGAGATGATGAGATCAAGTGAAATAGTATAGTTTTAAAGGGTGGTCCCAGGATACGTAGGTGTTCCGAAGACCCTTTCAGGGAATATGTGAGGTCAAAACTCTTTTAGTAGTAATACCAAAATGCTTTAATTTGTAATATGTCAAATATCAATAGATACAAATCATGGAAACAGAAACTTCTGGGGAAATCTTCCATAATTTTTAAGATTCTGAAAGAGACTGGAGATCAAGCATTTTGAGAAATCCTGGTATGGAGGGAGAAGAGAAGGGGGTTGTTATATTTTTTAGAATATATCTAAGTATATATAAAGGTAATAATATAAAACTGTACACTATATATGTCATATATGTATGTGCATATATTATATCTATGTTTGATATATGTATAAAACATAATTATATATCACAAATAAAAATAAAATTAAAAAAGACTAAGAAGGTATGGTCAGACAGGTGAGAAGAAGCCCAGAGGAAAAAAAACTATAGAGAATTCCAATGCCTATTCCTTGACCCTATGTCCCCTTGTTCTATCATATCTCATACTTGATCTAGACCTAACCCAGGTTTACCCCACTATCCACCTTCTCAATTCCTCCTCAAACACAGCTGAATGCTGCTAGAAGAAATCACACAATCATTTTCATTGTTACCTAATTTCAAATGGGCCCCCATTACTTCATAGAAATCTTTTTACTCTTTTATAATTGATTCTATCTTTCACAGAATCCTTTGCAAATCTACTTTTTTCCTCTTTATGCTGAGTACATCAACCCTCCCCCATCCCTCTCAGCTGAGGATCTTAGCTCCTATCTCTGTAGTCCTTTTCCTTGCCAAGGCCAACCCTTTTACTTGTGCCCTTAATTCCATCCCATCCTATATTCTCTAAGATCTTGCTCCTTAAATTTATCCCCTCTCTCTAACTAATCTCCAACATCTCTTTATTCACTGGCTCCTTCATTACTTTCTACAAACATCCCTAGATCTTTTCCATCCTTAAAAAGCCTCATTTGACCCTACCATCCCTTCAAGGTATCATTTTATATCTCTTCTCACATTCATAGCCAATTTCTTAGGGGGAAAATATCAAATAGCTTTCAAATTTCTCTGCTTCCACTTCCTCATCTCTTACTTCTCAATCCTTTGCAATTTAGCTTCTAATAGCACCATTCAACTGAATCTATGCTATAGAGGCTACTGTGATCTTTAAATTGCTAAGCCTGGGGTAGCTAGGTGGTGCAGTAGATAAAGCACCAGCCCTAGATTCAGAAGGACCTGAGTTCAAATCCGGCCCCAGACACTTGACACTTACTAGCTGTGTGACCCTTTGCACATCACTTAACCCTCGTTGCCCCGAAAAAAATAAAAACAAACAAACAAATTCAATGACATTGTTTCATTCCTCGGAAGCATTCAACACAGTTGACTATTCCTTTTTCTTTGTTTTTTCTTTTTCTTGTGGGCAATGGGGGTTAAGTGACTTGCCCAGGGTCACACAGCTAGTAAGTGTTGAGTGTCTGAGACCGGATATGAACTCAGGTCCTCCTGAATCCAGGGTCAGTGCTTTATCCACTATGCCACCTAGCTGCCCCCGACTATTCCTTTTGCATACTCTCTCTCCCTTGGATTTTTAGGACTATGGTCTCTCTTGGTTCTCCTCTTACCTATCAGACCTCTCCTTCCCAGCCACTATTTCTGAATCATTGTTCTGGCCCTCTGTTTAGGTATACATCCCAGGTGTATGTTCTGAGATCTTTTCTCTTTCCGCATTCTCTAGGCAATATTATCATTTAGCATGGATTCAGTGAGCATCTTCTTGAAGATAATTCCTAAATACCTCTCTCCTGTACTCAATTCCCAAACACCAACATCCTGTTGGACATTTCTGTATGGATGTCTTATGCATCTCATACCCAAATGAGAACTCTTTATCTCTCTTACCCTCACCTGCCACTCATACTGTATTATAAAATTTTACTTTCCATCATGGGAAACAATGTATAACTATATAAGTATACACAAAACATGTATATGCCTATAGAAATACAAGGGGGAGGCCCTGGTGGTTAGAGTATGGGGGCTAGGGGCACCAGGAAAGGCCTTATGAGACAATTGACTAGTGCAGTGCAGAGAGGGTTATAACTGAAGTCAGGAACACCTGAGTTCAAAGTCAGACTTAGAAATTTCACTACTTGAATGACTCTAATCAATTTGCTTAAGCTCTGTCTCATCTTTTTTTTTCTCATCTATAAATGGTGATAATAATAGCACTAACCTCCCAGTGCTGTTGTGAGGGTCCAATGACATAATATTCATGTAGTGCTTTGCCAACCTTAAAACACTGTGAAGATGCTAGTTATGATGATAATAAGGAGGAGGAGGAGGATAAGAATAAGGAAGCACTTGTCATGAGCATTGAAAGGAAAAGAGGGATTTTAAGAGTTGGAGGTAAGGTGGGTATGCATTCCAGGTAGGTGGGATAGAAAGTGGAAAGACATGAAAATGGGGAGTAGAAAGCAACAGATGAGGAATAGCTAAAAGACCAGTTTGGGGGGCAGCTAGATAGCACAGTAGATAAAGCACTGGCCTTGGATTCAGGAGGACCTGAGTTCAAATCCAACCTCAGACACTTGACACTAGCTGTGTGACCCTGGGCAAGTCACTTAACCCTCACTGCCCTGCAAAAAAACCCCAAACAAACAAACAAAAAAGACCACTTTGTCGGGATTATAAAAAATTGTGAAAGGAGGAGTAATATAATTTATATACAGGTAGATAGGGAAGGGAAAGGAAAGGAAGGGAAGGGAAGGGGAGGGGAGGGGAGGGGAGGAGAGGGGAAAATGAGAGGAGGAAGGCCAAGGACAAAACTTTAAGGCATACTCACATTTATAAGGAAGAAAGATGATGACAAGTCAATGCAGGAGAAGATCACTCAAATGAGTGGTCATGGGAAGTTGGAGAACCACAAGAGAATGCTATTTCACAAAAACCAAATGAGGGGAATATATCAAGAAGGAAAAACTAGTCAATGATGACATGCAAAATAGCCCTTTGATTTATTGATAAGTAGGTTATTAAAAGCCTTGAAGAAAGATGTTTTAGCAGAAAGATAGGGATATAAATCAGATTTCAAGGGGCTAAATGGTGAGAGATAGAGGTGATGATACAGGAACTAGGGGCCATTGCAGGGCATTGGTAACATGTACCATAGTTGGAAGGTATACTTCCCTGTATAGTAGAAGGGGAACTAGAAAAGGGAAATATTGAAGGGGAAAACCCTCATCCAGGCCTAATTCCCCATACACTACCTAGTAGATCAGTCAGATGGTATCATAGGTTTTGTTGGAGGTTTTCAATGGCCCCGACAGTAGCATAGGCTGAATAGATAAACCTAGTGAGATTACAGAGCAAGGATATAGCCAAATATGAAATGGAGGCCCAAGAATTCAATGGAACCCATGGCCAGGTTGTACTTTTGGATGTTGGATGTTTCCTCCAGACATCCCAGGATGTTGGTGACAAAATGCTTTTGCGTCAGAAACTGCTGGCATCATTGACTCAAGTTGTCCATGGGTCCTGGGGCTGGAATGGAAGGGGCAAGTGGCAGAGGAAGACTGGACCTGGGTGGGAAGAGAACTTACTGGGTTTCTCTTCCACCCTATTGCAGTACAGCTAGTGGCACTTCCTTCTCCAAGTTCCCTTGGCCTCCAATCCTCTATCCAATACAGGGTCCCTTCCCTCATACATATATACATATTAATGTAACCAGGGTTACCTGTGGATCTGGATTCCTTCTAGTAAGATATGCACTAACCCTTGCTAAAGGACATAAGAAATTTCTGGTGGCTCCCTTAGTCCCAGTGAGGGGGATAAGGCTATGTTGAAGTCATGATTTCCAACTAAGCCAGAAAAAGTAGCCTTTAAAAGTGAGGTCAAAGTCATGGCTCCTCTCTCCTTTCTTTTAAGTTCATCTCTTGGGACTTATATCAAGGGAGATGGGGAGGGGAATCACTTTTTCCTTTTCCTTCCCCAGGATTGATATTCAAGGTTATATGCACACTGCAGTGGGCACATGTTTTTGCACACAGCTGAGCCTTCGACCAGATCTCAAATCCTCAACTGCCTCTTCTTTGTATTTCCTTTTCTGAGTGTCCCAGTGAACAAACATAGGTTCTGAAATGAACATTTCAAGATGTCCAGTAATTAACTTAGGTTGCCCCTCAGGTGTTACCTCTAACTACACCTTTTTCTGCAGAGAAGATGGCCACTGACAGTTGGATGATTCATGCATTTCTGGCTGGCCAGAAAAAATGACTAGAGTTAGGGAAACAAGTTATAAGGTTGTTATTATAGTCCAATGCAACAGTGGTGAGGTTGGGAGTAGTGTGGGTAGTGCAGAATGCTATATTAGGACTAATTAAGGTAAAGTTAGGGGGAGAGGGTGGGTAAGATAAGTATTTTAGTGGGAATAAAGAAGACTTGAAGACTGATTACTTGAGGGGGACTGGAGGAGAAGGAGGAGTAACATTATACTAAAGGGGGGACTTTAAAGGGAGAAAATAATTTGCTCTGTTAGGGGTGGGGAATCTCATTCCTTCTTAGTTACTTCTGGAAGTACAATCCAAATTTTGACACATTTCCATTAAAACTTAGAGAGTTCCAGTAAAATCTGTTCCACTACGGTGTCCAAAATTCAGGGATCCCCAGGGCCTACAATAAAGGAAAGAGGAGTCTGCCTCCCCGGATACTTTGGGTTTCAGGGAGTCCTCCCCTCTTCCACTTCTTACTTCCCTGAGAACTTCACACCAAGACTGCAAGTGGAAGAGAAAAGACCAATTCCTGGGAGAAGATGATTTGGCTTTGCCCAGGTCTACTGCCTGCTTCCTCACTTCCTACACTTCTTTTCATTCCTACACTTGTCCATTTTTTACTTCTACAATGTCCCTTCCCTTGGCAGTCTCCCTCTGACCTCTACCCTCTCCAACCATACAAACTTTCTTCCTCCCTTTCCCCTTCTGTCTTCCCTCCACTCTTCTCCCCATCACCTTTCACTTGATTATCCCTCTCTCCTCCTTTCCCTCTCCACAAATTCCTGAGTCCATTTTGTCTCTCCCCTCTCTCCCTCCCATCCTACATCCCTCTCTACTTTCCAGGTCACCCCCACCCCCACCCACAGGCTCAGTCAACCCAGCACAATGCAGTGTCCCCTAAGTCCCTTTCCTCTCCACCCTCTCCCTCCAACTCTTTCTCTCTCTCTCTCTCTCTCTCTCTCTCTCTCTCTCTCTCTCTCTCTCTCTCTCTCTTTCTCTCTCTCCCTCCCCCATCCCCTTTCCAGGCTAGGAGTTGACTCTGGACTTCTAAGAAAAACAAAAAAAAATTCTGGCTGAATAGCCCATGAATAGATCTGTTTCTTCCACAGTAGCATGTGTAGGAACCAGACATGTTCAAGTAGTCACATATACATGGATACTTTCATTCGGCATGCATCTTAGTGCTGCAAGCTCACATACTTGATGATATGTACACATTCTATATTTTAAGTGTAAGAATACCTACTGCATGCCCACATATCTGCATTGCATGATCATACCTTTGCATACATGTGGCCTGTGCAGCAGATGTACCCATCATATCGGTCGGTGTGTCTAGTAGAAGGCTGTAGTAGTCTGTGTGTATCCCACAGTATAGGTGGGCTGTATATGTGACCCATAATAGTATGGATGTATTTCCACATTAACAGTCCTGGCCGCATGCCTAGCTACCCATTACCAGTGTCCCTCTTCCCTTTACCCCGGACCAGCACGCCCGCCGGGGCGGGGGGCGGGGGGTGGGGGGTAAGGGGACTGACTTGTTTCCTTCTGGCAGGTGCAGAGATGCCGGGTTGCATGGCAGCCCCCAGCACGTGAGGCAGCAGCAGCCGCGACTACGCTTACGCAAGGCTTGTCCGCGTCCTGTCCGCCCCGCGGTTCCCAGAGCCCGGGCTCCCCACCACCGCTCTTGGCTCAGCACGGCACCCCGGGACCGGCGAGCTGCACGGTCTCCCCTCCCTCTCTGCGTGCCAAGGGTCCCGCTCCCCTCCCGCGAGCTGGCCCGGGGGTAGGGGGTGGGGGGGGCATTCCCCTCCAGCTCCGCTTCCACCTACACCCGGGCTCTAATCCCTTTCATTTTTTTTTTTTTTTACCATTGTTGGGGGTTGGGGGAGGAGGGAGAAGGTGGAAGAGGAGCTGGAGGAGGGGTAGGAGGACCGCCGTTCCTCCGCGGGGCAGGCTGGAAGGCAGGCACTGAGTCTCCTGCAGCACAAAGCGGCCGCCACTGGAGGGAGGCTGCAGTGTCAGAGAGGCAGGCTGGGAGAAGGGTCTGCCTGCCTGCTGGTCGGCTTGCCTGCCCACCGGCCTGCCCACCAGCCTGCCTGCCTGCTCGAATTTCTTTCGCATTGGACCTGAGTACGGGTGGAGGATGAGGGGTGGGGACTGGGGTGGGGGAGTAGGGATGGGGTAAAGAGGGGTTCCTTTCTCATTCCCACGCTAGCGCAGCGCTGCCTTCTGAGCAAGGGAGACTCCTGGTCATCTTTGAAGAGCGCTGATCTAGAAGACCACGGTAGTTCGCTAGGTTTCACACCTCCCGAATCTCCGCGGCGTGTGTCTGAGTGCGTGTGTGTGTGTGTGTGTGTGTGTGTGTGAGAGAGAGAGAGAGAGAGAGAGAGAGAGAGAGAGAGAGAGAGAGAGAGAGAGAGAGAGAGAGAGAGAGAGAGAGAGAGAGAGAGAGGGCGCGCGCTCGCACGCGCGCTGCTGTGAGTGTGTGTGGCTGCTTGTGTCTGTGTATATGCGTGTCTGTGAGGGTGTGCGGCTGGCTCTCTCTCTCTTTTACACACACACACACACACACACACACACACACACACACACACAGAACGGGCTTGCCCATCTGAACTTGGGGACTTGCAAATTCCGAAATGACCGTGGTCTCTTGGAAGACTCGGGACTCGGCACGCTGGCCAATCGAACCGGCGTCTTCCTGAGCTTCCAAGGGAGGGATTTTGGTGGTGTCTGAAAGAGAAAAGAACAAGTTCTTTTTTTAAAGACCATTTTGATTTTTTAAAAATGCCATGGATATAACTGAATAAGCCGTCTCAGGGATTTGGACTTGACGGAGGCAGAGTCCATCTGCCTGCAAATTCTCCTCTGCGTTTGGGGGAAGCTGGAGGATTTTTCCCTGAGTCGGTCTTTGGCGAGGAAGGATGCACAGCAGAGCTGAGAGCCTGGCGAAGACTGTTCCCCCCACCCAGGGATAAATGGTGCCTCTCGGAGGTGAGTGTTAGGATGATTTTGTCCTCCGTTGTTTTTTCCACTCCTGGACTGTCGTCGATGCTGTCCCGGGGAGCCGTCGCTGGGAGGTGGGGGAAAGGGTGGACTAAAGCCGTAAGAGGAAAACGACAACTTTATATCCCTTTTTTCCGGCTGCGGGGCTTAGGATACTGGGTGGGGAACGAGACCCCCCCCCCCCCCGCACTCCTAGCAGACATGTTGATCCCTTCCCCCCCCCCCCGACCGTGTCCCTGGGGCTTTCTCCACTCCTCAATAGGAAGGGATTTTGTAGGGAAAAGGGGGGTACGGAACTGGTAAGAATAGGAGTGCAGGGATCTTCAGTGGTTTTTCTGCGCTGTCAGATGGGGAGGAAGAGAGCTGGGAGAGCCGGAGGGGAGGTAGAATCTGGGAATCGGGTGGGAGCCAGAGAAGAACTTTGCTGGCCAGAACCACTCTGTTGCATCTCCAAATCTTTAAGGGCATGATCCTGTCTGGCCAGGGTTGCTAATATTAGGGTAAAGGGGTGGGAATGGGGAAAGAGGGAGGAGAAGATAGCAGAAGAGGGAGGCAGGTGAAGGGGCTTGAGCTATCCTTTAGATGTAGGGCCCGGATGGGGTAAGATATAGGACTGGGTGTGGGAGGGGTATGTTTGGAGGTGGGAGGAAAGAGGTGTTGTTTTTGTTTAGGGAGGCAGATGGGGGGGTGGCAATTCTGTGTGGGAGGGTAAGCAGGGCACCGGGGAACAGTTTAGGGGCACTCAAGTAGCATGATGAAGCAGTTGTGGACATTGGCATTAGTGGTACCCCCATTCCCTGCCCCTCACCCTCCTGCCAATCCAGCCCTGCCCTCTTTTTCTATCTGGCAGGGACCAGTTCTAAAGCCAGCAATTCTAACCCTGCGCAGAGTGGAGCTGACAGAGGAGGCCCATCTCTCCACTTTCCCTGCCCAGGGGTGCAAAGGAGGCAGTCATGAGACAGACAGAGAGAGAGAGAGAGAGAGAGAGAGAGAGAGAGAGAGAGAGAGAGAGAGAGAGAGAGAGAGAGAGAGAGAGAGAGAAATCCTGGGAAAGGCAGAGACAGGCTAAGGGACAGAGAGAGGGATGGAGAAAACAGTGAAACAGAAACTGAGAGAAAGAGTGAGAAAGGGATTCTCTGATCTTGATATCATATTAGACATATAGACATTCGATAGTCCAAAATGGTACGTGTCATACGTACATTCCATAGTCATGCCCCCTACATGCTGGGGTTTATGGGGTAGGGCTGCAGACACATCTCTATGTCTTCACAACAGCTCCAGGGGTGTGTATTATGTGTATGTGTGTGTTGGGCTAGGGGACTAAGTGGGGAGGAAAAAAGTGGTACAGGGTAGGAAAGTGAATCATAGGCCCCTTGTCTGAAGTGAGGGGGTGGGGGCTCCAGCAATAGGATAGGAAGGGGAAAGCCATGAGAAAATTGTTCCTTTCCATGGAAGAAGTTCTGCCCAGCTGGGAGTTCCCAGGAAGGGTTTGTTTGTTCATTTCTGGCTGTCTTGGTGGCCTTAGAGTCAGTATGTGCCTTGGAAGAGCTGATTTGATAGCAAAGATGGGGGAAATGAGTTGGGGGGGCATGGCCTTTAATGATTCTGACGGTGCCTTAGGGTGGTCATTCATTCCTTTTGGAGGTGCTGTCCTCTTTCGTACTGTAACTGGTAGTGCTTAAATGTTCCCAGGAGGAGATGGGGCTTGACAGGGGCTGGGCTGGGCTGGGCTGGGCTGAAGGGAATCTGTATGCCAATGCAATTAAAAAGCAGAAACCATTCACAAAACCCTGGTAGCCAAAGGAATAAGTCCCCCTGGCTTCACCATGGACCGCATCCCTTTCTTTTGAAACAAACATACTGTACCTCTTTCTGGACACAGGCTGGGAGTGGGAGTTGTGAGTTACATTTCACCTGGCCCTGCTTCCTGGCCCACCCTTGTCCCTAAGAAGCCCCTGTGAGACTCCATCCCATATCTCTACCCAGCCCCGCCATGGTTACCCTGTCTTGAATGCTTCTTGTCTAAATTCTGATGAGGAACACGATCACTTATCTTCCTCTCCTGCCCCAGGGAATACAAACAGCGGACTTGGCATTTCTGCACCAGTTATAGGCACTGCTTCTCCAGATCAGACTGACAGGTCTGTCTGCTGCCAGGCTTCTGTAGCAGCCTGGGGCTCCTCTCTGGTCCTGGTTTCCCTTCTTCCCCCCAAGTGCCTAATCTGTTCCCTGAGCCTGAGCACCCCCTCACCCCACTGTGGTCCATGAAACATGGGCCCAAAGATAACAGTGTGGGAAGGAAGGAGTGGGGGGAGAAGTAATGAGGAAAGGCAGAGATGTCTTGTCAGGTATGAGGGAAGGAGCTGGGGGCTTCCTAGGGACAAAATTGAGAAACTGAGGATGAGGGGCAAGGGGGAGATTTGGTTCTCTCCCCCTAGATGTTTAGTGCTCGCTTTCTCCTCACATTATTTTGTATTTACTTGTCTGTTTGCATGTTGTATCTCCAGGTAGAGTGTAAGCCCCTTGTGGGCCATATGACCATTTAGGTTTGTATTTGTATGCTCAGTATCTTGCACACACTGAATATTTAATAAATGTTTGCTGAATGGAATTGAATTGAAGAATCCTTCACCTCCCACCAAAGACCTAAGTTTAGCTAACCTTGAACTAGAGGTGAGTTCTACTATAGAACAGAGCTGGTAGTGGGGAAAACCAGGTGTCTTGCAAGTACATAGATTTCTCAAGCTCCACGCTTCAGCCAGTCATCACTGGAGCACAATGAGCCACCCACTCCCATCTGTTTTCCTTTACAGGAGCCCCCAAGGCCTCTCTTGCCCAGAGCCCCTCAGCTGAAAGGCAGCTGGGAATTGTAGTCAGTTAAGTTTACCTGCTTCCTGAACTGGGTGGAAGGTAGGACACTAGCCCTGCTGTGTGGAGCCCATTCTTGGGGCCTGCCCAGTCTGATAGGGGAGACACAGTCCTTCACCTCAGGGGGCTTCTCCTCTGACTTGGGAAACTAAGAAAGCAACTGCATGTAACCAAACAGTGAAGGAAAACACAGAGTACATTTTTTCAGCATTTTGTGCTTTTATTTGGAAGAAAGGAGGGCAAGGCTGGAGTTTTATGTTGAAACTTCCAAATTTAGGCCAGAGATAGAACAGTTACTAGAAACTACTGGATTCAAACCAACCTGTTTCCTACATGCTGCCATGATAATTGGTGGGGCGAGATATCCTGGGAAAGGAGGACTACCCTCTCCATAGGATCCCTAGGAGGCTAGGGTGGTTACATTACTAGCCAACCCATACCATCAGAAGGCATCAAGCTTTGAGGCGGGGGGGGGGGGCGGGGGGGTTCTCTCCCTATGAAATGCCGAATTGGATATCAATGCCCTTGTGAAAAGCCCTGTCGAGCCCTTGGCAGTTTGGATTATGGTCTGGGATGATGTTCATTCATTTTCAGTTGTGTCTGACTCTTTGTGACCCCATTTGGGATTTTCTTGGCAAAGATACTGGAGTGGTTTGCCATTTCCTTCTCCTGCTCATATTACAGATGAAGAAATGGAGGCAAATGAAGTTAAGTGACTTGGCCAGGGTCATAGAGCTAGTAAGTACCTAAGATCAGATTTGAACTCAGGTCCTCCAGACTGTACACAATCCACTGCACCAAAATAACAATAATTGGCCATAAGGAAAGGCAAAGTGAGAAAGATGTGAGAAGGAACTGGAAACTTGAAAGTGAAGTGAACATGGAAGCAAGGTGGTTACCTCTACCAGGCAACCCCTGATTTCTTCTAATGCTGTGAGCTGCAGGTGATCTCATTGTCACTTAGGGGAGAGGTAGTCCTGGAAATAAGAATAACAATGACATATTGATACTAATATTACTAGTAATAACAATAATTACCTTACATTTGGTAGCACTTTGCCATTTTCAAGCTGCCTTTAACATCTATTATCTTATTTGATTTTCACAACAATTCTGTAATGTAGGCAGAGTAGGGATTATTCCTGGTTTTTTTAGTGAAGAAACAGAGATTCAAGAGAGGTTAACTTGCCCAATGTTTCATAGCTAATAAGTAGAGGAACTGGGACTTGAACACAAGTGCCTGTGACTTCAATGTTCCATTATAGCCCTCAGATCCCGAAATAGGTGTATAGGGAGCCACATGCCAACCCTTTTGGAGAGAGGGCATTCTGGTATATCAGTTACCTTTTCTTTCTAGACCCCACTTCCACTTTCCTGGACTTCTCCCATATTCCAAGAAACTACAACTTCTTTCCTGACCCAAGGGGCAATAGATTTATGCCCCAGAAGGTATCCTGGGGGAGTGGGGGGAGAGATTAGCCTGTCTGGATATTCCCAGGGGGACTCTGTGTGCTCTACTTTTTGGCTTGGCTTCTGGTGATAGTAAAGATGGAGAGGGGGAGCAGCTAGGTGGAGCAGTGGATAGAGCACCGGCCCTGGAGTCAGGAGTACCTGAGTTCAAATCCGGCCTCAGACACTTAATGCTTACTAGCTGTGTGACCCTGGGCAAGTCACTTAACCCCAATTGCCTCTCTCTCTCACACACACACACACACACACACACACACACACACACACACACACACACGCAAGATGGAGGGGGGCCTGACTAGCTCTGATGGTACTAAGTGGGAAGTCTCATTCTGCTTGGGTCCAATTGGACCCTGATAATACCATTATTAGACTGGGGGAGGGAATTGAGTGGATGTCTGGGGGCTGGGTAAGGAGGAGTAAAAGAAACATGACCTTTCAATTTCTTAGAAGAATGATCTCCTGTCAGGGGTCTGCCAGAAGGGTTTGAAGCAGACAGATGTAAACAGGTCATTAAGACCTCCCTTGGAGCCTCCCTGAAAACTTTGAAAATGGTTCTTCTGAGCGTTAGTTCTGCCTCTTTGGTAGAGGCCCCACTCCCTTGCCTTTCTGATGTCCCTTTTTGAATTCTTATCTCCTGAGGACATTTGTTGGGAAGCAGTAGCACTACTTTTTATAAGCTTCATAGGTTCCTTATTACTACAAAAGATTAGAAAGCAGCCCCTTCCTCCATCCCCAGCTCCACCCTTTACCCAATCTCTTTCCTAGTAACAACTCATGGGGACTCTCTGGTGCAGGGAGGAGGGGAGCAGTTTAGTTATAATGGCAAGATAAATCTAATTTTGGTCATTGATTTAATTCTTACATAGAAGTTCATAGTTGTTTACCAATGTGGGTTATGTGGAAAGAGAACTGGAGTTAGAATCAGAGAGTCTATATTCGGATTCAACTTCTGATTTTACGTTCCCCATGTGACCCTGCCCAATTCATTTATCCTCTTAGGGTCTCTGGGATTACTTGTTTATAAAATAAAAACATTGGATTAGATGATCTCTATATATGAATATATGATCCTACTTTGACTTGAAATTTGCCTACCTGTCTATGGTTGTACCCTAATGTAGGGGCCACTTTATTTCCTCATTTGTAAGGCTTTGCTGATGTAGTCCTGCCCTCAGGGGGTTTCTAATCTGAGATAAACAGACACAGACACATGTTGCCAACACATTTTATAGCATTTAACTCAGTTGTTTAACAAAGATGAAAATAGTTAGTAATATATTTACACCATGAACAGCTCTAGATCATGAAGCATGGAGAACGTTTTAAGGAAGGAAGAAGACAAAAATGGAGGCGGGGGTCAGAGAGAAGAAACCTGGGAGCACCATATCCTGACCAACCAGGATAAAGCTGTTCTTGGACCAATTTGGGATAACTTCATGGAGAAAGTGTACTTTTGGAGGACCTATCTCTGTAAAAGTCTTGGTTGTCTGCACACTTGTTCTCAAGTATTAGAGGTCATTGGGGTAGAGATAGAAGACAAAAAGCAGTGGGGAGGTTCTTAGAGTACCAGATTAAGAGATATTCTTTCACTCTTGCAAGATAAATTGTGTTTTCTGCCAGGCTAGAGGCAGCAAGTATACTTTGGTTTCCCCTCATGGTGTAGTAAAAAAGAGTGCTTAGCTTGGAGTCAACCAACCAACCAATCAATCAGTCCACAAGCATTTATTAAATAGCTGCCACTGGCTATGTGCTTGGTGGCAGAGATACAACTCAAAAATTATATCATCCTCACTTTTAAAGAACTTAAATTCCACCAGGGTAACAAATGTATACAAGTATAAGGTTGACCAGGAGACCCATGATCAATTCTTTCCTACACAATTAAATACAAATTATAAAGAAAATAGATACAAGGCAATTTGTAAGGGGTGGAGAAATAAAGAGTAAGCTCCCAGTATCTGGAGGGAATCAGAAAAAATAAAAAACAAACAAAAGAAACAAACAAACAAACCATCATGTAGGTGGTTTCAACTGTAGGGAGTTAGAGACTTTAAGAGGTAGAGGTGAGGAGAGAGTATATTCTAGGCATGAGGACAGCCTGTGCAAAGATGTGGAGAAGGAATGTGGACATGGAGACAGAAGAATGTTAAATAAGAAAAAGATAAATAAATAAGTGGGTTTGGTTGAAAACCAAGGCACAGTATTTGAAAGGGAGTGATGTGTAATAAGCCTAGAAAGATAGGAAGAAACCAAACTTTGAAGGCCTTAAATCCTAAACTGTGAAGTCTTTATTTTATCCTAGCAGAAATAGGGAGCCAGGAATGCTAGGTGGCACAGTGGTTAAAGCACTGGCCCTGGATTCGGAAGGACCTGAGTTCAAATCCAGCCTCAAATACTTGATACTTGCTAGCTGTGTGACCCAGGGCAAATCACTTAACCCTCATTGCCCCCCCCAAAAAGAAAAGAAAAGAAAAGAAAGAAACAGGGAGCCTATGAAGCTTTTTGAGCAGGAAAATCGAATGATCAGATGTGTTTTAAGGAATAAAAAGTCAAGCAAGACATGGATTCAAATCTTACCTCTTACACTTATTAGCTGGATGACTCAGGGTAAACTCAGGTGTCTGGAGCATCAAATCCCCAGCTACCAAGCACAATGCCTGGCAAGTAGTACGTGCTTAATAAGTGTTTATTGATGAGCTTGGTTGATTGAATGACTCCAAGCCTAGAAAACAGAGAAGTTACTCTCTGACCATAAGTTTCCTCATCTGTAAAACTCTTGTATTTACCTCAGAAGCTTGTTGAGAGTATTACATGAATTAGTGTATGGAAAACATTGGGCAAACCTTAAAGCACTGACAAAATATCACCTCTTACTTCGGGACAGACTTGGTGGACACCCTAGGACTTTTCATCAGTAACTGATGTAAAGTCAGGTACTTAATAAATGCTTACTGAATGACTGCTTGACCAATGAACTCTGCTGACCTCATCTTATAAATCTTTGGCTCATCCTAGGCAATGGTACTTAAAATCATAGGATCATAGATTTAGAACCGTAAGGGACCTTAGAGATCAGCAAGCCCATTTTGAAAATGATAAAATTGAGACCTAGAGAGGCTGAGTGATTTGCCCAAGGCCACACATCTGGAGAGGGATTTGAATGTAGGTTTCTCTGAGTCCAATTCCAATCTGCCTGTACTCTTCTAGGAACTTCCTTCTAGTGATTTTTGCTTCCAGAGGGTGCCCTTCTTCTCCCTTCTCTTCCCTGCCCACAAAGTTCTCATTCTCATTCAAATTTCACCTGAAATGCAACCTCCTACCTGAAGCCTTCCTGGACTGATAAAGGGAGAGGTTAGGACTTCCCTGGTCATCCCTTTCCTTTATCTGAAATCCCCATAGCTCCTTCCTTCTGTGCTCACCAGTCCAGTCTGGTCCTTTTATGATGAAATTCCTTACAATTTGTCCTCACAACTTTTTCCCTCTTGGAGACTAAAAGTGTCCTATGGAAAGAGAGCTTTGGACTTGCTAGCTTCCTGCTGGGCCCTGACTGATTTATTGACTGGCCACAGACCAATGGACTAGAAAAAGTGAGTGCCTTTCTCTTGGTGAAGGTAAGGTAAATAAAGTCTAGAATTTGGGGAGAAAAAGGGGAATCAGATAAAGATCTGGTAGGAGGAGAGGGTGATCATGAGCAGTCAGGAAGGAGAAGAGGCCTTTTGGACCAGGTCAGCAAGCCAGCAAGAAAAAATTGAAGGTAGACATTGATGATATTTATTCTTGGTGGACAGAAAGTTTCTGGATCCCTTTTCCTATGCCAAATCTGAACCATCTTGCATTTTAAGTAATAGTATTTATTTACAGGGCAAGAATAAATTCAGTTGATGTAGAAAGTACAATGATATTAATAAATCACTCTGCAATACTGCTTTAAGGTTCACAAAATCCCTTCTTCACAAAAACTAGTCAAAAGACAAGTATTCTTACCCATTTTTTCAGGAATAAAGAAACAGGCCCAGAGTCACAGAAAGTGACTTGCTAAAATTCAAACCCAGTTTTTTTGACTTATAATGTTTTTTCCACCACACCACAACTTTGGCTCAGTGTAAGGAAAAAAAATCTCCCTAAGAGAGCTGTCCAAAAGTACAGTGGGCTGCCATCCAGGGGCAATGAGTTTCCCATCAATGGAGGTCTTTGGGTCAAAGCTGGATGACAACTTGACAGAGATATGGTAGAGGAGGTTCCGGGTCAGGTAAGGATTGGGCTAGATAGAATTCTAATGTTCGTTTCCAATTTTGAAATACAAGGATGCTGTGAAAGGTACCTGATAGGTAGGGGTGACTGGCCTTGTAACTTGCTAAATCTATCTTGTTTTCCTCAGGCCTGACTAGTTGCCTTTGGCCATTCACCATTAGGTCACCAGAACCTGGACCTTATCCCATGGGTCTTCACCCCTTTGTTTCATGACCCAGAATTGCTATCCTTCTACTGAAGATCCACCCTATGCAAAGCCTTGGTTCTGCCCAGCTTCCAGATCCCTGGCTTTTCACCTATTGGCAGATTTAAAATTCTGCATCATACCCTTAGCCAATCAGAAAGCTACTCTAACACTAGCTTGTTTGCCAGTATTTTACTTATACTCTTAACCTATGGTCACACATATGTTTTTTTAAAATAGATTTTATTGATATCTTTTATTTTTACATCATATAGATTTTCCTCTATTCCTTTACAACCCCTGGCATTCCTCATAACAAAGAATTGAAAGAAAAAGAGGAAGAAAAAAATTCCATAAAACTATACATTGAAAGGAAAATTGATGTTATATGTAATGCTGCTCTATATCCAAGAACATCTCTCCCCACATCTGCAAAGGAGTGGGGTGAGGTAGCTTCTCATATCCTTTTCTTTGGGGCCAAGCTTGAATATTATAATTTCACAGCATCCATTTTCATAGTGCCATACAAATTATCATTTAAGTGTGAAGCTGTATGACCAATGGCACCCCACAATTTATGATGATATCCCATTCCTTGAGAGTGTGAAAGCTGAATTTATGTTCTAAATGGTTACATAAGTGTGTGATATACTGATGGCCCACTGCTGAGGACCTGGAGTATAGCAGATAAGAGTGGAATAAAACCTGCGTTAGTGTTCTGGTTCCTATCCATCCCCTAGCTCATTACCTAGGAACAGGGATGGATGGTATTGTTATTCAGTCATTTTGGTCATGTCCTATTCTTCATGAGCCCATTTGGGGTTTTCTTGGTAAAGATACTGGAGTAGTTTGCCATTTCCTTTTCTAGCTCATTTTACAGATGAGGAAACTGAGGCAAACAGGGTATAGTGATTTGCTCAGTGTCATATAGCTAGTAAGTGTCTGAGATCAGATTTGAACCCAGACCTGGCACTCTAACCACTGCACTATCCATCTTCCCCAAAGAAGGATATAGGGATGGAAATGTCTGACCAGGAATAACACGACACCTCTGACCAGTATGTCTGTGGTCCAACCCCTCTGAACATTCTGAGGATATGAGACCCCATATAGAGCCCCTTGACAGGCCAGAAGCTGTAACCCCTCTATCTACTTTTGACACCGAAGGGTCATAAATGATAGTGAGCTCAGACTCCTGGTTATATGAAGTTTGTCATATTTAAGTGAGGCCACTTTAACCTGGAGTGTGGAGATGATGATGATTATCATGGTGATGGTGGTGGTGGTGGTGGTGGTGGTGATGACAGCAACCGACTTTCCTACGGCTCTTTAAAGTTTGCACAACGCCCTACTGTGCTTAGCACAGTGCCTAGCACATAGTAGGCATTTAATATATGCTTATTCATTCACTCCCCATTTTATACCTTGCAACCATCCTATAAGATAGATACTGCAGATATTATTACCCAAATTTTATAGATGAGGAAACTCAGCACCAGAGCTGTTGAGCAACTTGCCCAAGGCCACACAGCTGCTAAGTGTGAGAGGCAGGATTTGAACCCAAATAGGTCCTTCTAACTTTAGGTCCAACCCTCTACCCGCTCTCTGATGAGAGATGAGCTAAGTAGGTAGTCCTGGGTTTTTTTCAAATAGTAATATTTTTTAAAATTCAACTTTTTAAAAAAAGTAACCACCATTCAACTAGCCAGAAACTTGTGTCAGAGCCTCTTTGCTACCATGTTTCTATCCAGGTTCCAGAGATTGCCTTACCCTGAGCCTCTGCCAACCGATCTGCCTGTCCTGTCTAACTGGGCCCCTGGTCCTGGTCTTCTGCCTTTACTCTCACCATGACTTTGACCACAGCTTACTCTTACCAACTGCCTTGGCCCAAGTTAGTCTCACCTGCCTTTCTGCCTCCTTTGACACACCCAGTACTTGCTGCTATTCTGGCAACCTTAGTGTTACTGAAGCTGTGCATTGTCTGGTGCCTCTCCTCTCTGTCTAAGCCAACCCTGCTTCTGTAGCTGGAAACCCTGGTTATTGAGCCCAATTCTAATGAGCTGCAGCCCTTCAGTCATGGTCTACAAAAGAGAAATCTGCAAGTTCTCTTGTGTATTGGCTATGGGACTGGCAAGAAGAGAATACACAGAGTCTGGAAATCTTATTGCAAATTTTCTATAAAGGTAAAGGAAAAGCCCTTCCCTTCTCTGGGACTCAGTTTCCTCTTGGATAAAATAAAGCAGATAGGGAAACAGATGATCAAAATGGTAAAGGTACCATCTCTAGAATGAGAATATTTGGTTTTGAATTCTACATGACACTAAGAAACTATCCTGAGTGGTTGTAAGCATCTTTCTTGCTTATGGCAGTCCTACATGAAATTGAGTGTGTGAGTGTACGTGTGTGTTATCATACACTGTTCCTACACTTATTGCATACATGTCATTATTATTCAGTCATTTCTGACTCTTCATGACTCCATTTTGGCAAAGACACTGGAATGATTTTGCCATTTCCTCCTCCAGCTTTACAGATTACAGATGAGGAAACTGAGGCAAATAGGCTGAAGTGACTTACCCAGGGTCACATAACTACTAAATGTCTGGGGCCAGATTTGAACTCAGGAAGATGAGACTTCTGGATTACAAGCCTAATGCTCTATCTACTTCACCACCTACCTGTCCTCTAGCATATGTGGCATTTATGCATTCCTCCATTTTCCTGGTCCTCCAAAAGCAAGTAACAACTTCCCTGGTCCTCAGTTTCCTCATCTGTAACAGTAAGAATTACATAAGATGTTTTTGAGGTGTCTTTCTTTTCTTAATCTATGATTCTATGACCTGGGTTTGTATCCTGGTATATGACTTAATGTTTGTGTGACATGGGGTGAATCATATGCTTTGCAGCTGACATTTATCAATCAATCAACAAGTGTTTGTTAAGTACCTATCTGGTGTTGAGGATAAAAAAGTGAAATCATCCCTGCCTTCAAGGAGTTTATATTCAATAGAGCAAAAAATACAAATACATACAAAATAAATAAAAGGTGATATTTTTAAAGAGTGGAGGTCTTAGCAGCAAGGGGGATCAGGAAGGATTTTATGTAGGGGGTGACTTTTTTTGTTTTGTTTTGTTTTGTTTTTTTTGCAGGGCAATGGGAATTAAGTGACTTGTCCAGGGTTACACAGCTAGTAAGTGTCAAGTGTCTGAGGCTGGATTTGAACTTAGGTACTCCTGAATCCAGGGCCGGTGCTTTATCCACTGCTCTACCTAGCTGCCCCTGGAGGTGACATTTTAACTAAGCTTTAAAACAAACTAGGTGCGGTGGATAGAATGCTGGGCCTTCAATCAGGAGAACCCGACCTTTAAATCCAACCTCAGACATTTCCTACCTGTATGACCCTGGGCAAGTCACTTAACCCTGTTTGCCTCAGCTTCTTCATCTGTAAAATGAGATGGAGAAGGAAATGGCAAACCACTCAAGTATTTCTGCTAAGTAAACCCCAGGTAGAGGTGAGGAAGGAACACTTTATAGGCATAGGCAACAGCCTATGCAAAGACAAGAGACAGTAAATGAATGTTATTCATGAGTAGCAGAATGGTGGGCAGTTAGGCTGTGTCAGAGAATATGGAAAGAGGCTAAAGTACAATAAGGCAGGAAAGGTAGGTGTGAGGCGAGTGGGCTTTAAATGCCAAACAGAGGACTTTGTATTTCAGGTAATAGGAAACTGCTGAAATATATTGAGCAGGGGAAATGACATGGTCAGACCTATGATTTAGGAATATCCCTTTGGTGGCTGTGTGGGAGAGGGATTAGAGAGGAGAAAATTGAGTCAGGCAAGAGGTGGACACATTCTGAGCAAGAGTAGTGGAGAGAGGAGTACAGATGCTAGAGATACTCAGGTTGCAGAACTGGCAAGATTTGGTAAGACATAGGGTGAGAGAAAGTAAGGAGTCTAAGATGAGAGATGAGTCAGAGCATGCAAGTCTGAGTGCCTGGAAGAATGGTGGTGCCCTCAACAGAAATCAGAAAGTTTGGAGGACAGTTGGATTTTGAAGGCAAAGATATGAAATTCTGTTTGGGGCATTTTGAATTTGAAATGTCTGTCCAGTTCAAAATGTTCCAATAGGTGGCTGGCTATTGGAGAGAGGCTATATACTTGATTTAGGAGTCACCTCCTCAGAGATGATCATTGAATTCATGTATGTTGATGAAGTCACCAAGAAACAGGGTCTCTCACCTCTTCTCTATGTCTCTGGCTGTCTCTCCCTCTGTCTCTCCCTCTGTCTCTGTCTCTGTCTCTGTCTCTGTCTCTGTCTCTCTCTCTCTCTTCACCTCACCCCCCAACAGTTCTGCTTTCTGCTTTTTAATCCGTGCAAACCTTCCTTGTGTGACTTTAACTACTATGGATTCCTATTGACTGCCTTAATTCTAGATGGCCTCACCTGTATAACTCTGCTTTGTGCCAATATCTGGTACCTACTGCTGCCCTGATACTATACTGTCAGGTGCTTTTCCTCTCTCCCTAAGTTCAATGGCTTATACCTCAACCTGGAATTAGGAAGATTTGACTTCAAAGCTTGCCTCAGATCTTTACTAGCTAAGTGACCTTGGACAAGTCACTTCTCCCAGCCTCAGGATGGAGTCTTTGGTACTCCTATAGTGAATGGGCTGAATACAGGTTGTTATAATGCTTTAAGGTCTTGCAAAGCATTTTAGATACATCATCTCTTTGGTTCTGTTTCCTTACATGTAAAATGAGGAAGTTAGACTAGGTGACCTTTAAGGCTTTCTTCCAGCCTTAAAGCCACGACTAGATAATGTCTAAGGTCTAAAAATCTATGTGCATGTAAATATAGAGCTGCTGGCAGTGGTGCTCTCTCTGTCTCTCTTTGTCTCTTTCTGTCTCTCTGTCTCCCTGTCTCCTCTCTGTCTCTCTTTCTCTCTGTCTCTGTGTCCACTCTGTCTCTCTGTGTCCTCTCCCTCTCCCTCCCTCTCTCACTCTCTCTCTCTCTCTCTCTCTCTCTCTCTCTCTCTCTCTCTCTCTCTCTCTCTCCCCACTCCTCTTGCCTTACGTATGAACAGACAACCTTCACTTTGATTCACTTGAGACAGACGGTAAGTGTAGATACATATATATACACACTTACACACATATATAAATATATATGCCTAATAAAATAGAAAAAAAGATGATTGATGGAGTAGAAGGTATCCTTTTCAAGATATCCCTGATCTAACCATAAGTGGCTAGCAAACTATCTTGCTCTGTCTAGCTTCCCCTTCCCATCTATTCCTAGCCACCACACCTGATATCTCTATATGGTTATCCTCCATGCTTCCTGTAGACAGTGATCCACATATAGCCATCCATATGAACCTCCATCCTGAACTTTCCCTTTATTCATTTGAAAACCAGAATTCTTTCTGAGTTGTCCTCCTGGCTGCCATGGGTCATTCGTTAACCACAACCCCCTTAGCTCCACACTTCCAGCACTTACCTGTGACTCAGATTTGATGCTAATACTCTGGATCTGTTCCACTTCATCTGTTACTTATGTAAGAACATAAGAACATAAGAAATGCCACCTTAGGCCAGTTCCATGATTCTCCTGCACAGGTGGTGTCTCCAGGGATGTCCCCAGAGATGGATTGTGGGAGAGCAGGGAGTAATATATTTTGGGTTCTCCTCAAAGGTTGGAGATGTATTCTAAGTACCCTAATCTTCCTAATACCCTATTACAAGTAGTCATTCATTCATTAATCTAAATCCTTCTTGAATCTATTTGTATGTTCAACTTGTTCCACCTCTTTGTAACAAATTCCATAAGCCTAGTTCTTGCAATATAGAAAAGGTATTCCTTTTATTTGTACTAAACATTTGTTATTCATTCTCAACCCCGCCCCCACACCCACACCCACACCCACACTTGAGTTTCAAGGCAAAGTATGTGTGGAAGGGAGTTATTCTAGTCTTCTATGATTTGGTAAACATGTCATAATAACTTGCCCCACTCCCCTTCCATCTCCTCTGTTAATTTATGTGCTCTGATCCTATCTACAACAACATCATAGAATTAGTATTGGAAAGAACCTCAGAGGTCATTATGTCCTTTTTTCTTTCTTTCTTTCTTTTCTTTTTGTAAGGCAATTGGGGTTAAGTGACTTGCCCAGGGTCACACAGCATGTAAGTGTGTAAAGTGTCTGAGGCCGGATTTGAACTTAGGTCCTCCTGAATCCAGGGCCAGTGCTCTATCCACTGTGCCACCTAGCTGCCCCTGGTCATTATGACCTAACCCTTTATGTTATATTTGAGGAAACTGAGGCCCAGGGAAATTAAGTGACTTGGCCAAGGGTATACAAGTGGCACACCACAGAGATGGACTTTGAATCCAGGTTCTGTGACAGTAGAGCCAGTGCTCATGCTGCCACATCTGAGTACATCTTTTTAGACTGAAGAAGCTACATCTTTGTAGCCTTTTCTCTGTCACAAAGGCTTGATTTTTCACTTCCAGGTCCCCTTCCCTAGGGATGGAAAGTTGAGAGTAAGTCCATTTCAAGTAGACAGCTCTAAGTTGGATGTGACTACAACCTTAGTCATGTTTTACTTCTTCATTTCTGATATAAGCTGTAGCTCTATAGCAGCACAAAACATGACCTTAGCCAGGGGTGTGCTGGAGCCAGCTCCCACAAGCTCTTGAAAGCCAGTTCTTAAATTTTCATTGTTTTAAATTCTGTTTTATTTTTATTTTCAGTTCCCAAATTCCCCCCTCCATTTGCCACCTCTCCCAACAATTGAGAAGGCAAGAAATATCATACCTTTTATGATATGAAATCATGCAAAACATATTTTCTCATTAGCCATGTTCTGAAAGAGAAAAAAAAGAAGGAAAGAAGGAAGGAAGGAAGGCAGAGAAAGAAAATATGTTTCAATCTGCATTCTGAATCCATCACTTCTCTCTCTCTGGAGGTGCATAGTATTTTATATCATGACTCCTTTGGTATCATGGTGGACCATTGTATTTGATCAGGGTTACTAAGTCTTTCATAGCTGATTATCTTTACATGACTGCTATTACTTTATACAATAATATTGTTCTCCAGGTTCTACTCATTTCACATTTCATCAATTCATATGTCTTCCCAGGTGTTTCTGAAAGTTTACCTTCATCATTTTGGAATACCATTACATTCATATGCCATAACTTGTTCAGCTCTTCCCCAATTATTGAGTATCTCTTCAGTTTCCAAATCTTTGCCACCACAAAAAGAGCTGCTATAAATATTTTTGTTCATATGGGTCCTTTCTCTTTTTCTTTAATCTCTTTGGGGTGTAGATCTACTGGTAGTATTGATGGATCAAAGAATATGCATAGTGTTATTTATAGCTTTTTGGACATAGTTCTAAATTGCTCTTCAGAATGGTTGGATTACTTCACAATTTCACCAACAGTACATTAGTGTACCTATTTTTCCACATCTCCTCCAGAATTTGTCATTATCCTTTTCTGTCATGCTGTTGTTGTTGTTTGTCCTTCATGTTTGAAGAGGACCACAACATCAGGGTAATAAATTGAATTTAAGTGAGGCAGGACTGTGCAAGGTTACCAACCTCACTCTCTCCTCCAGAACCATCCAGGTCCAGTGGCAAAATTCATATCAGGACAACTGGAAATGGCCTCAGATTTTTTTTTTTGTTTATTTTGTTTGTTTTGTTTTTTGTTGTTTTGTTGGGGTTTTTTTGTGAGGCAGTTGGGGTTAAGTGACTTTCACAGGGTTACACAGCTAGTAAGTGTTAAGTGTCTGAGGCCGGATTTGAAGTCAGGTACTCCTGAATCCAGGGCTGGTGCTCTATCTACTGCACCCCCTAGCTGCCCCCCTCAGATGTTTTTTTAAGGCAATTGGGGTTAAGTGACTTGTCCAGGGTGATACAGCTTTCTGATGTGAGATTTGAACTCAGGTCCTCTTGACACCAGGGCAAGTGCTCTATCCACTGTGCCACCTAGCTGCCCCTTCTGTCATGTTAGCCAATCTGAAAGGTATGAAGTGGTACCTCAGAGTTGTTTTACCTTGCATTATTCCCATTATTAGTGATTTCGAACATATTTTTCCTTATAATTATTGATAGCTTTGATTTCTTCCTCTGAAAACTGCCTGTTCATATCCTTTGACCAATTATCAACTGGAAGATAGCTAGCCTTAATTCTTGCCTTGATCACTGAATGAGTGTTGGTTGACTCAGACAAACTGAGACCTGGGAAAGACCTTAGCTTAAAAAGGGTAAGGTCTCCCACTGCATCTGGGGCCACCTCCAGTTGTCCTGATCTATATCTTGCCACTAAACCCAGATGGCTCTGGAGGAGAAAGTGAGGCTTATGACTTTGAAAAGCCCTGTTCATTAATTCCAATTCACCTGCAAGTCAACACATTGGTCTTCTTTGAGAACAAAGGACATAACAATAACAACACTTGGGGAATGACTCTTATAAATATGGTTCAGTTCCCTATATATTGGAGAATTGAGAACTTTATCAGAGAAACTTGCTACAAACCCCCTCCCCTATCTCCTGCTTTTTTTTTTTCCTTCTAATTTTGGCTGCATTGCTTTTGTTTGGAAAAAATTATCCATTTAGCCCAGAGTGAGTAACCATATCCATATCATAGATTCTATGAATTTCTCTTTTTCTTGTTCAAACATGAATTCTTTCCCAGCCATAGATCTAACAGGTAATTTTTTCCCATACGTCCTTTATTTGCTTGTGATATTACACTTTATGTCTAAATAATGTAGCCATCTTGATCTTACCTTGATAAACTGTTTGAGATGTTGGTCTATACATTGTTTCTACCACACTATGTTTCCAGTTTTCCCAAAAGTTTTTGTCAAATAGTGAGCTCTTGCTCCAGCAGCTGGGATCTTTGGGTTTATCATATACTAGGTTATTGTGCTCATTTACTTCTACGTATTGTGAACCTAATCTGTTGTTGTTTATAAATCTTCAATGTGGACATTTATACCTTGGATTCTACTTACTTCACTTTGCGTCATTTCATCTAAATCTTCCCATGTTTCTCTGATCTTTTTTTATATTCATCGTTTCTTACTGTACAATATTATTCTGTTACACTTATATACTATATTTGTTTTCAGGTGCCTACTTATTCTCAGTTACTTGATACCAAAAAGAGTCTAAGAATACTGCTCTGAATATTTTGGTAGATATCAGGTCTTGGTTTCTGCCTTTGATTTCTTTAGGACATATATCTAACAGTGGGACACCTGAGTCAAAGGCTATGAGGATGTTAATAACTTTTCTTCCATAATTACACACTGAACTCTGGAAAGATTGGTCCATTCACAGTCTCAACACTGCTGCATTGGTGTACCTGTCTCACAGCAGTTCTTACTCTTGATTTTTACAAGCTCCATTCTGTCTTTCTTGGTGGGAAGCAAACAAACTTGAATATAGCATTCCAAGGCTTTGCACCTGGAGAGTATCTGGTATGCTGATTTATTGTTAGTGGATTCCTGATAATGCTTTTTTGTTATAGTTGTTTTGTTTTGTTTTTGATTTTGAGGGGCAATGAGGGTTAAGTGACTTGCCCAGGGTCACACAACTAGTCAGTGTCAAGTGTCTGAGGTCAGATTTGAACTGAAGTCCTCCTGAATCCAGGGCCCATGCTTTATCCACTGTACCACCTAGCTGCCCCCTGATAATGCTTGATGTATATATGTCTTGTTCCTATGCATACACAGTCAATTTGTTTAAGATGAGAAACTGTGTAAGCTTTTTAATTGGGTTCCAACTCTGGGACTCTCATCCATTTATTTCCACATGAAATCAGGATTATAGAATCATATTGTCTATGCTTCTAAGTCTATAGATTTAGCACTGGAATGGAGATTGGAGGTCATCTAGTCCAACTTCTTCATTTTACAGATTGGGAAAATGAAGCTCAGAGTGAGTAACCAATAAGTAATCAGTGGTGGAGCCACAACTTGCCCCAGGTCCTCTCCAGTACTTTTTCCATTTTTAAAGATCTGGCCCTATCACTTGGCATTGTTCTTCAATCTTTTTTTACTTATCATCTCTGACTCTTTGGGTTTGTTTATTTTTTGGTTTTTGGTGTTTTTTTGTTTGTTTGTTTGTTTGTTTGTTTTTGTGGCAAAGGTACTTGAATAGTTTGCCATTTCTTCTCCAGCTCATTTTACAGATGAGCAAACGTAGGCAAAAAGGGCTAAGGGACTTGCCCTGGGTCATAGTTGTCATCATTGTTATCATCATCATTGTTGTTGCTGCTTTGCCCTTCATTCTTGTAAAGAATGATGACATTGGAAGGTGACTTAGAGTGAATTGGTTTTAAGTAAGGAAGGGCTGTGTAAAGGCACCAGACTCTCTCTCTCTTCCAGAGCCATCTGGATCTATTGGCAAAATAAATATATCAAGACAACTGGAGATGGCCCTAGATGTCTGAGGCAATCAGAGCTAAGTGACTTACCCAGGATCACACAGCCAGTGTCAAGTGTCTGAAGCTGGATTTGAACTCCTGACTCCAAGGCTAGTCCTCTCTCTACTGAGCCATCTAGTTTCCCCTGCCCTGGGTCACAAAGCTAGTAAATGCCTGAGGCCAGGTTTGAACTTATCTTACTGAATCCAGGTCTGGTACCCTATCCACTGTGCCAACTAGCTGATCCATTGTACACTTTAGATTCTTTATAAATCTTTGTTGAATTGAACTGAATTAATTGGACTGTTGCTGTTCAGTTATTTTCAGTTGTGTCTGACTCTTTGTGAAAGCATTTTGGGTTTTCTTGGCAAAGATACTGGAGTGGTTTGCCATTTCCTTCACCCTACCACTTACTAGCTGTATAATTTTGAATAGGCTACTTTTCCTCTCTGGATCTCAGTTTCCTTACCTATAAATGGAGGGAGTTAGATCAGAGGATCTTTAAAGGCAACATATAGCTCTAAACCCTATGTAGCTACTGACTACATAGACCATCCTCTTGTCTCTGCCCCTTTTCCGACTCTGTATTTGTTCTTTTCAATGTTTGATGAGGATGGTAATAACGATAATGATGATGATGATGATGAAATTCAGCTCAGAGGAATGTGCTAATGAGCTATTTCCCAAGGCCCCTCAGTCTGGCACTAAGCTGATGACTTAAGTTTTCATCCAGATGGGAACTGATGAGATGAAGAGATTTGGCATTCGAGGTCCCAATTTAGGGGCAGTTGGCCCTAAAGAAACCATTTAATCCCTTCCTAGTCTGAACTCTGACATCATGGTCCCTGAGCTGGTTAGAAGGCAAACTGAGGGGAAAGAACTCAGAATAGAAGATAAATCCTTGATTCTGGAGCCTAGAAACAAGTAGGTTTCCAAACAGTGGATACATGCAGGGCTGAATGCCTTGACCTTCCCACCAAGGTCAGGAAAGGGAGAGGAGAAGCTTTGGACTTTGAAATAATCCAATAGCCAGGAAAAGCAGGGAGGTTGTGCAAGACTGGCAACTGGACTACCTTTTAAAAAATACCAAGAATTACCCATGTTCCTAGTATTACACTGGCCATAGTGGGCAGGAGAGAAGAGAAACAGAGTAAGAGATACAATCCTCTGATGAAACACTTGATCTCTGGAGCTCCCTGCCTGATAAGGAAGGTTGTCTTTCCTTCAGTAAGGTGAAGGGAGATAAAACAGATAAGTAACTCAACTGAGACAAATCGAATAGATAAGATGAGCCACTAATATGCATAAATGTGTTGTTATCCTTTACAAACACTGAGGAGACATGCTCTCAGTTCCCCATTTAGCTGGATGTTGTACTGGTTCTCCATTACTAGAGATGAAGTGCATGGAGTATTCACACTATGCTCTGTGATGCAGTGGATAGAGCACTGGGCTGGGAATTGGGAAGCCTCATCACCCTAAATTCAAATCTGGTCTCGGACACTTGTGAGCTGCGTGACCTTGATAAGTCATTTAACCCCATTTGCCTCAGTTTACTCATCTGTAAAATGAGCTGGAGGAGGAAATGGCAAACCACTCCAGTATCTTTGCCAAGAAAACCCCAAAATGTGGTCACAAAGAGTCAGACAGGACTGAAGTGACTAAATAACAGCAATGGAGCACTGGATTTGGGAGTCAAGAAGACTTGAATTTAACACTTAACTGGCTGTAGGAGGTTGGGCAAGTCTAATCTCACCAAATTTGTCTCTTTCTTTTTCTTTTAGAAATGGGTATGGGGCGCCTAGGTGGCACAGTGGATAAAGCACTGGCCCTGGATTCAGGAGTTCCTGAGTTCAAATCCGGCCTCAGACACTTGACACTTATTGGCTGTGTGACCCTGGGCAAGTCACTTAACCCCTATTCCCCCACAAAAAAAAGAAAGAAAGAAAGAAAGAAAGGAAGAAAGAAAGAAAGAAAGAAAGAAAGGAAGGAAGGAAGGAAGGAAGGAAGGAAGGAAGGAAGGAAGGAAGAAAGGAAGAAAGAAAGAAAGAAAGAAAGAAAGAAAGAAAGAAAGAAAGAAAGAAAGAAAGAAAGAAAGAAAGAAAGAAAGGAAGGAAGGAAGGAAGAAAGGAAGGAAGGAAGGAAGAAAGAAAGGAAGGAAGGAAGAAAGAAAGAAAGAAAGAAATGGGTATAAATTATAACACCTACTGTGTTAGATTATGGTAAGAATCAAATGAAATAAAGTTAGAAGTGCTATAGAAATGTACATTGGTATTCTTTCTGTAATAGCCTGTTAATTAGTCTTCCTGCCCCAAATCTATCCCATATTCCATCTCTCTCTCTCTCTGTCTCTCTCTGTTTTTGCAGGACAATGAGGGTTAAGTGACTTGCCCAGGGTCACACAGCTAGTAAGTGTTGTGTCTGAGGCCAGATTTGAATTCAGGTCCGCCTGAATCCAGGGCCAGTGCTCTATCCACCTCTCCACCTAGCTGCCCCCCTATCACATCTCTTAAGGTACAAGTTTGATCATGTTGCTATCCTATTCAAAAAACCACAATGACTTCCCTTTTCTTTAGGACACACGACTTCTTCAGGCCTTGTACTCATATCAAGAACTGTTCATTTCAACTCAGTAGTGCTATATAGTTTCCTGATCTTGACAATCTCCAACACGCATTCACCTGAGCTATCTCAGGGTCAACAGTGTTTTCTTTCCCATCTCCACCTCTCATAGGATCTTTGGTCTTAAAGGTTCAACTTAGATGCTGCCTCCTCAAGGAAGCCTTCCCTCATGTGATTAACTCTTAGTTCCTAGTCCTCTGTCCATCTTCAAATTACGTAGTATTATCCTTATTTGTTGTGTATAGACCATATCCCACCTTCCTTCCTATTCTCTCCTAGAATGTAACCCCCCCCATTTTGAGGATTGTTTTATTCATTTCTGCCACTGTATCCAAGGCACCAAGTACCACACTTCATCCATTAGTGTTGTTCACTCGTTTTGGTCATGTCTGACTCTTTGTGACTCCATCAGGGATTTTCTTGGCAAAGATACTGGAATCATTTGCCATTTCCTCCTTCAATTCATTTTACAATTTTACAGGTGAGGAAACTGAGGTAAACAAGGTTAAGTGACTTGCCTAGGGTCACATAGCTAGTAAATGTCTGAGGCCAGATTTGAACTCAGGAAAATGAGTGTTCCTGACTCCAGGTTAAGTTCTATCCACTTTGCCACCTAGTTACCCCTGTCCATTAGTAGGTGCTTAATAAATGTTTGTTTTTGCTGTTGGGCAGAAGAAAAAGAATTCCTCTCAGTGTGAGTCTCACTGAAAAATGTGGGATTTAACAACTAACCATAAGCTTCTTACAACCTTATTTTAACTCCTGGGTTAACCACACACTTATGTAGGCATTTGGGTGCTTACTTCAATAATGCTTCAGGACTCACAGAGGTCCATTAATTCATTGTTGTGCATCTTCCCCCTACCCCTTCCCATCAGTGCCTCAGGTCACTGGATTTTTGTGCTTAAGGCAATTTCATAAATTGCAGTGGCAAAAGCTCCTCATCACCTGGGAGCCAACCTTCTGGTAATGAGTTACTTCCATGACATATGTAGGAGACTAGTTTCTTTATATTCACCAAGCGGGGGAGGGAAGGAGCTTGAACAAGATACATGCACAATCTACTATCAGGCCCATAAAAAAAGTCTTTCCGGCTGGTTAGAATATTTCAGAGCCTCTGTTCCACTAATATAACTTTTGAGAGTCCAGACTCACTTTCACCCTAGAAAAGGGGTTCTTAACCTTTTTGTATATTAATAGCCCCTTTGAGAGTCCAGTGAAACCTGTATCTCTTTTCTCAGAATAACGTTTTTGAAGTGTGCAAAATAAAACACACAGTATAACAAAGGAAATAAGTTTTATTGAAATTCAAAAATCAAAATATTTTTTAAAAAAATCAAATTTGCAGACATCCCCTGAAATCACCTATCTGTGGTTATGAACCCCTGGCCTATATGTATTCATCAAGTAAGTAGTTGAGTGGGCAACTAGGTGGTGCAGTGGATAAATCTCTGCCCCTGGATTCAGGAGGACCTGAGTTCAAATCCAGCCTCAGACACTTGAGACTTACTAGCTGTATGACCCTGAGCAAGTCACTTAACCCTCATTGCCCTGAAAACCAAAAACAAAAACAAATAAGTAGTTGAGAATCAGCATTGTATAGTGGACAGAAGTCTGAACTTGAAGTCAGGTAAAACTGGGTTCAAATCCTAAGGCACATCTGAGTTCAAATCCTACTTCAGATACTTACTGTGTGACTGCTAGCCTCAGTTCCACATCTATAAAATGATGGTGCTAGGCTACAAGGTTTCTAAGGTCCCTTCTAGATCTGAATCTCTGATATTGTGACATAGGTAAACCAAATATTTGTTGGTGATAGATTGTTTAGATGGATTATCATGACATGGAAGTCTGTCTGTAAGAATCGTGTATCAATGTACCAGTGAATTTTTTTGCTCATGATAAATTTCTTTTCCCAGGTCAAATTTCCCTACCCCTTGCTTCTGGGTCAACACAACTCTATTGGTACATATACTTAAATTTGTACTTTCCCCAAATGGTCATTATTGCAATGACTTTGAGCATCATTTCACCCTGGGGACTAAACAAATCTCCTTGCTGAGGCTCACCAAATCTCTGATGGTGGATCAAAATACCCTCTGTGACACATATACGTAAATTCACCTTTGCATTCTGTAGCAAGATTTTACTCTGTGTGACTGTGATCGATGGATAGGAGAGAGGCGTGGATCAGGAAGAAAGTGTGAGGAGAGACCTAACTTAGACCCAAGTAGAAGTAGGTGTCTGGGGAAAAGTCCATCTATAATGTCTTGTCTTATGTTTTAAGAGCATGAGATGATCCTTGTCCATCCCCACTGCTATGAATGACTGCAGATTGCAGGAAGAATATTTTCAGGCCAGCTGGGATTATATTTCTGAGTTATTTTCTCTCCATGGGGAAATGAACTAAGAAAACATTGGCAGATTGTGGGCCTTAGAGCTGGAATAAAGCAGAAGGAAAAAGACTAGAAGTGGGAAGCAGGAGCAAAGACACAGAGAAATTTCCAAGGGGTGAAAGAAGAGGGGACAAAGACTCCTCTAATAGTAATGGTAGAATCCGTGAGGTGATGGAGAGAAAGATATTGGAGTAGATGCTTTAGTTAGGGATAGGCTATGGAAGAGAAAGGGGAGGTGATAGAGAGGCAGGATGTAGCAGTAAGTATTTTAATGAGATTAAGACATATGGGGTGCTTATGGAAGTGATGAAAGGAACCAGGAGTAGATGTTTGGGTTAGAGATAGTGTGGCAGTTAGGTGCCACAGTGGCCAGAGTTCTGGGCCTAGAGTCAGGAAGACTCAACTTCCTGAGTACAAATTGAGCCTCAAAACACTTGGAAAGTATGACCCTGGGTAAGTTACTTCACCCTGTTTGCCTCAGTTTCCTTATCTGTAAAATGAGCTGAAGAAGGAAATGGCAAACCAATACAATGTCTTTGCCCAGAAAACCTCAAATGCAGTCACAAAGAGTAGGTAGGACATGACTGAACAAGAACAAATTGGGGAAATTGTGGGAGATAATAGGGGTAGATGTTTAGTGTGGAAGTAAGGTATAGGGAAGGGTTTTAGGGGAGTAACTTGGAACTAGAATATGGCACTAGGTGTTTGGAATGGGAATGAAATTTAGGGAGTGGAGATATTTGGTGTGGTGAGGGGACAGAAGGCTAAGATATAGGATGGGTTTTTGAGGTAGAAATAATTGACTGGGGTAGGAGTAGTAAGAAATAGTCAAGATTAGTGTGGGGAGGGCAGCTAGGTGGCATAGTGGATAAAGCACGGGCCTTGGATTCAGGAGGATCTGAGTTCAATTACAGCCTCAGACACTTGACACTTAACTAGCTGTGTGACCCTGGGCAAGTCACTTAATCCTCATTGCCCTGCAAAACAAAACAAAACAAAACAAAACAAAACAAAACAAACAAACAAACAAAAGATTAGTGTGGGGATGGCCTCCTAGTAGAGGAAAAAACTTTGGGCCTCTTTGAGGGGGCGGTGCAGATTAAAGAAAGAGCTAGAGACTTGTTAGCAAAGAGCCACAGTGACTGCCATAGCCACAAAAAAAGAAAAGGGGAAGGTGGAGCCCAAATTAGTGAGATCAGAGCTTGTGGCTTGTCCAGGCTCCTACTCTTCCTTTCAGCCTTCTTGGAAAGCTCAGCCCCAAATCCATCACTGCCACTCAATTCCTCCTCCCTGAAGGAGGAAGCCAAGTGCCCACATTCTTCTCCATGGATACGTGGATCACTGGTGCTCATAAATCTGGGACCATGAAAAATGGCAGATAACTGGGAGGCCCTGCAGGCTCTTGTCACAGGCCCAGGAGGGAGGAGGAAGCCTGGCCAGAGCCTCAGGGAGGGCAGGTGCTCGAGTTACAAGGAAGGGGACTTCTTGGAGACGTTGACAGCTGGGCTCCAGTTTGGGTGAGTTATCCCTATGAGGCTTAGGAAACACTGCTGCTGTTGCTGCTGCTGCTACTGGGACTGCTGCTGCTGCTGCTTGGTGCAGCCATTGTGTCGGCCTGATATTTACTGTATATTGGTTTTTCAATTACAGAACAGCATTGATTTCTTGTGCTTTAACTTCAGTTTTAGCATACTCTTTTTCTGAGTCTACCTCCCTCAGTCTTTCTCTCAATCTTTGTCCCTATGGGGCTATTTCTGTCTCTCCCTCTTTAATTTGCACTACTACTAATACTATGCTATGCTATGCTATACATGATATACATTGCATTAAATACCTTTCCAGCCTTTCTATACATGATCCCCTTTCCCCAAAATCGATGGTCCAGCCAAACTGATCATCTTACTTCTCTGCACACGTGGTATTCTATTTCCTGTCTCTGCCATTTACACTGGTCATCTCCCATTTCTGGAATGTATTACTTCCTCAACACTGTGTTACAGACTCCCCCGTATTTCCTTCAATACTGAACTCAAGCCTTATCTTCTAAATGAAACCTTTCCTGATCTCCCCAGCTGTTAGTGCCTTCTCTCCCTACCTTATATTTGTTTCCTATTTATTCTGTTCATATTCACAGAAACACATATATGTGTATGTGGATATCTATATTTCTTGATCTCTATCTATAAATATTGTTTCCCCCAATAGAATGTAAGCTCCCTGAGGCCAAGAGCTGTTTCACGTTTGTCTTTGTATCCCTAGCACCTAGCATAATGTAGTTACTTAGTAAATGCTTGTTCATGGAATTGTATACTATACTAGAATGTACCTAACTACTATGCCCAAAACCGTAATACTCTAGAATGATGAGATTAAATTATAACTATCCTATCACAGGCTATGCTACTATGTTATATTAAAACTATATTATAGTGTATTATAGTATGTTGTTGTTCAGTCGTGTCTGAATCTTTGTGACTCCATTTGTTGTTCTCTTGGCAAATACTGGAATGGTTTTCCATTTCCTTCTCTAGCTCATTTTGCAGATGAGGAACTGAGGCAAACAGGGTGAAGTAACTTGCCCAGGGTCACAAGCTAGTAAATGTCTGAGGACAGATTTGAGCTGGGGAAGATGAGTCTTTTTCATTCCTAGGCCAGTGCTCTATCTACTGTGCCACGTAACTGTCCTTAGGGCTTTGATCCTCATTCATCCTAACTCTGAAGAAGTCTCTCTATTCACTATACCACATCTCACCTTTTAAAAACCTTTGACCTCATTTCATATTTATGTCAAAGAATGTATGTTGGCCTCATTATGGGCACTCTCTCTGCCAGTACAGAACATCAACCATTTCACACTAGTTTCGTGAATTTCTCTGTCCAAAAATGTCCATCTGGTGACCACTTTTCTAGTAATGAACTTCTCTGAGCTTTCTTAGACTGGTCCTGTGATGAAGCCCTAAAAACTTTTTAAGCCTTGTAGTACCCACCATAGTTTGTACTCCAGTGTTAAAATCTTTGAGAACTCAGTCACCCCCATACTGAAATGAAGGATCAGAAGATTATACTGAAGAATCTCATGCTATAAGACATTATGGCAGAAGGGCTTGACATCTGGCCTTAAGGTCAGTGAGTCCTGGGTTCTGATTCTACCTCTGATCTGTGGCATATAAAAAGTCTGAAAGACATAGCTTCTGGGGAATTAATCAATTTATTAATAATGTTAGAATATTATTAATAAAAGGAATGGTCACTTGGCCATCTCATGGTGATGGGTTCATAGTTTATATACCATGGGTGGGAAGAGTGGGTGTTTCTGAGGGTGGTAATCAATTATGATTGCTTAACAATTAATGAAAGAGAATGAATATTATAATGAGAGGTGGACCTATTTTAATGATGGGCTAAAGAACAGGACTTTATTGTCCTTTACTTATTTTCATGCCTCCCCCCCCCCCACCTTGGGCAATTTAGACAAAGGATCTATATCCCCACTGAGCCTGAGTTTCACCTTAGATTAAATTCCTTATAAGGCTGGGTGGGGTAGCAATACCTAGTTGAGGAGAATACTAATACTATCTATTATCATCAGTCCTGTCCTTCAGAGACTCAGCCTTGAAACCAGGACTTTAGAAAAAGGAGGAAAACTCAGTATCTCCCCAAATCATTGATGATCAATAATCATTTCTCTCAGACCTGTAGCAATTATGTGAACCTGGGGAAGTCACTTGACCTTTCAGTATGCCAGGCAACTCTGTGACACAGCGTAAATTGTAGAATGGTTATTCCTCCACATTGTTAAGAGTTCCCTCAATTGGGATTTCTTTACACCAATGAAGAAACCAGTTTGGACCTTTCTTCTCCTACCCTCCACCTAATTTTATACACATGACAGAATTGGAAGGCACCTTTGAGGTTATCTGGTCCAGCTGTTACCCAAACAATTAATCAACCAACATTTATTAAGCAGCTATTATGTGTTAGACCCTGTTAAATGCTGGGGATATAAAAGACTACAAGGAAACAGTCCCTGCCCTCAAGGAATTCACCCTCTATTGTATCTTTAACAAATACTTCCAGTTGCAGGGGATTTGATCCTACTGTCTATTCTTGCCCCTCATGTCCCCCTCCCCTGCCTCTATCACTATCTTCAGCAGACAAGTAGAGTAAAATATTCAATCCTTCTTCCATATGACAGCACTTAAAGAAGACACTGATCATACCTCCCTGCCTGGAAGTCTTCTCTTCCAAGTAATCTCCATTCTTTCTCTTGTGACATGATTTCAGCCTCTCTCCAATTCTCAGCTCTGCCAATGGACATACTTAGAAAAGATAGGCATCTTTTGAAAAAAAATGCTCATCTTTTCAATGTTTGTGTTTATAATGGACCCTTCACAATACTTCATATGGGGTAAGACAAATATCTTTGCTCCTCACAACAACCAGTGAGGTAAGAAGGGAAAAATTAGCATCTCCATTTTACATAAAAAGAAACTGAATCTTGGATTCAGTGTAGTAACTTGAGCAAGGTCAAGCCATATTATCTGTTCTATTCTGTTCTGTTATAGAAAGGGGTAATACCGTGAGTTTAAGTGAATCTTCAAATACTTTATTTCAAAAAAATGAACGGAAATATTTCCAACTTGCTATTACAGAAATAATGACTATTGCATACTCAGGCACAGTCAAGAGGGTTTGTAGTTAAGCAGAGAGACTGTAGATATTATACAGAGGTTAATAACTTCTATTTATTGATGCCCCTATTGTAGTACGGTACTAGGCACCTAGGATGTTTCTGTCCTTCTAACACCATCTACTGCCCCTTGGGTGTTGGTTATGGAGGGAGAACCATGAAGTCCTCAGGGAAAGAGGGTCATGGTAGGAGTTTGTGGATATTAATATTGTGCCTCTCTTGCTTGCTTCCAGCTTCTGAAACACTTGCTTCTGTAATATTTATCTCCATTATGCCAAAGGGAAGGATAGAAGCTGAGGATATGGGAAATTCTTCTAATAGGAGGAGATACAACTGGGAAAGAGGGGCCATGTTTGCCATTTTACTGGCTCTGATCCTGAGAGATTCAATATTTACATGGCACCTACTGTTACCTTGTTAGACAAGGGTAGGTTGGAAAGCACAGGATTATGGGGGTGGTAGTGAGAGCCTAGGGATTCCCCTTGGACTGTACAGTCCTCTGTCTACCTGGCTCATGTTTTGGCTGTGGCTCTGGCAGTCTCTAGGTCTCTGGCTTTCTTCCTCCCTTTGTGTCTCTTTCCATATCCTTGCAACTCATTGTTTGGCTTTATATGGCCGTCTCTTTCTCCGTGTCTTTGCCTTTCTTTACATAGCTACACATATCTTGCTTGGTCCCTGTATGTCTTTATGTCTCTGGTACTCAACCTTAGCATCTATCTTCTACATTCTGTCTCTATGCCTTTGTCATCCCTATATCTATACTTCTCTGCCTTTCTCTAACTGCACTTCTGTTTTGTTTCTGCTTCTTTTTCTCCAGGCCATTTTCTTTTTCTTTTTTGGTACCTATGTCTTTCTAGCTTTCTCTCTGTCTGTGTCTGTCTCCTTACCCATGTCTCTCTCTGTGTGTATCTCTTTCTCTTTTTCCCTCTTTGTCTCTAGGTCTCTATATGTGACAAGTCTGGAAGGGGGTGAGGATCAGGAAAGGATCTAGAGGAAAAAAATAAGAGACTGGAGGTTTGAGACTGCCCTTCCTGCAGTATCAGCTCTGTTCTCAGCTTTCTTGAGCCAAGGTCAAATTCAAAGAAAGTTAGGTATAGGGGGAGTGGGGAGGGTGAAGGGAAAAAAAAGAACAGAGGTAGCCAGAGATGTCACTTAACAGCCGGAGTGGAGCCATGACTGTATGAAGAGAGATACAGTATGTTCTGCTCCCCCCTGCCTCTGACCATTCCATTGTCCTGAGAGGAAAAACTAGCCATCTGTTGGAAGTGACCAGGGACAGCCATGAATTTTCTTTCTATTTATGAAGGTGGGCACATGAAGACCTGGCCTCTGTCCAGGATCCACAACACAGGATTTTCCTTCCTGTCTGCTCAATCCTACATGTTCCTGTGACATAGAAAGCCTCACAATTATTAAAAAGCTAAAGTGTCAAAACTCCATGGTGCTTTGGAAATTCTTATTGTCCAGTGAGTATCCCAGGAGACAGAGATGCTGGTGATAAGCCAATAGACTGGCCAGCCCCTGTTTGTCCTTTCCCCAAATCAAGGAAGGATCAGCATGGATATCCTGAGACCCTGCATAATTTGCCTCATGGTTCCTTTGGGCCTGTTCAGTCATGATGTGGTCCATTTAGATAATTTAAGTCCAGACAACCTGCCTTTTCCTGAATTAGCTAGATTTCCTATGAAGAGGGTCTTTGACGGTTTTTTTTTCCCATGCTCTCTTTAGAAATTGACCCAATGAACTTTGCAGCTTTCTTCCACTGAGTAGATATCAGAGCCCTGTGTAGGAACCAGGATGAAGATGAGCCAGGCACATGTCCCATTAAATGATATAACAGCAAGACACTTGACAAAGCTTCTCATGCTATCCTTGTGGATGGATGGGTGTGGGATGATGATAGCACAAGTGAATTTGAAAGTGGGGGAAGGAACTGACCCATAGTCAAATCAAATGCTATATCCCCAAATTAAATACTAGACTTGGAGTCATTAAGATCTGTGTTTGAATCCCACCACTGAAACTAAAGTAACTGGGTCACTTAACCCATTGAAGTATGTTTCCTTCTATGTAAAATGGGAGTAACAGCTATTAGTACTTATCTCGTGAGGTTATTGTCTGACTCAAATGATGCAATGTTTGTATTTTTACACAATTTAAAGCACTGTGTATGTGTTGTCTCTTAATAGTGCTATGCCAACTTTGGGGGAGGGGAGGAGGAAAAAGTCTCTAGTGGAGTGCCCCAGGGATTTATCCTAGGTCCTATGAGGAAGTTCTTAAGATGTTCCATATCTTTAAATCAATGATTTCGTTGAAGATGTAGATAACATTCTTATCAAATTTGCAGACAACATGAAACTGAAAGGGATAGCTAACAAGTTGATTGACAGGGTCCACATAGATTTTTGACAGGTAAGAGTAATGGGCCAGCCCTAATAATGGATGAATGAATGAGTAGTATTTATTAAGTACTATGCTCAAAGCACTGTAATAATTATCAAGGAAAAAAAAATACCACAAAAAGCAAGACAGTCCCAAAGGATTTCTATTTTAGTAGGGGGAAACATCCCATATAAGGAAGAGGTGGCTAAGAGCAATGATAGTATTGATTTTATTACTGTGCTGAGCAAAGAGTGGAAAAGGCAGGGGTTGAGGGTGAGAGGTGGGAGGGGTGGACAGTGGATGCCAAGGAGATGGGGAAAGCGGATGGTTGTGTGGGATGTGAAGTATGGTAGAGGGTCTGAGGCCAGATAAGTATAATAGTCTGTGCACATTGGTGCTGCCTGAATCATCAGTCAGCACAGCATAACCCCGGGTGGTGGTTCCAAAGCTGGGGAATAAATCACCCAAGGTATTATCTCAGCAAGACCACTGGTTGGGAGTATCAAGGAGAATGGCAAGGAAATGCCCTTGGCAAATGATCAGATGGGACGAAATAGTTATAAATATCAAATCTACAAACCTATACATATAAAAAATATAAAAAGGGGTCAAGCATAGAAGGGGAGAGGTGTGACTCTAAGTTACGATTTCCCCCAAAAAAGATTAGATAATTTCAGTGGGTTGAAAGATCAATATATGAATCAAAAATGCAAAATGGTAGCTGACAAAGCTAAATTCAATCTTGGAATGTATTAACTGAGGCATAGTATCCACAATGCAAGTCTCATGGGCCCCACTGGATACTACTCATATCAGGCCAGTATTGTGTTCCATCCTGTGTGATATGTTTTTAGGAAGCTGGCTCAAATCTGGAGGAGGATGATCAAGAGAGTGAAGGGACTGGACACCATACAATATAAAGATTAGTTAAAGGAACTACAGATTTTTAGCCTGAAGTAGAGGAGACTGGACAGGAGACAAGATAGCTATTTCTGAAAACTTTATGAGCTATCTTATGAAAGAGGGATTAGGAATACACTACTTTTTACTTAAAGACAGAGTTAAGAGATAGGAGTAGAAATTGCAGAGATATGAGGGAAGATTTCCTAACAATTGAAACTAACCCAAAGTGTGATGATCTCCCTTAATAGAATCTTCATATTTCCAAGGGAGGTCTTTAAATATGGGAGAGATGACCATTCATTATCGTACAGGGCATTTTAGAGACAGTAAGGTAGTCAGGGGATAGAATACTTGACCTGCAGTCAGGAAGACCTGATTTCAAATTTGTCCTCAAAAGATACTATCTTTTGATAGTGGGAAAGTCACCTAACTTCTGTTTGCCTCACTTTTCTCATCTGTAAAGTGGGGATAATAATAGCATCTACCTCTGAATGGCTGTGAAGATAAAATTAGATAATATCTGCAAAGCAATTTACTTAAACAGTAATGTAAAAGCACTATGCAAATGCAAGTCGTTGTTATGATGATGATGGTGAATTGTGACAATCTGTGATCTCTCATTTCTAATTTTTGAAATCACCAAAAACTGAGGCCTAGAGAAATTAAGTGATTTATTCATGTGGCCAAAACTTATAATGGAACCTCAGAATCAAAATAATAATAATAGCAAAAATTTAGGTAGTGCTTATTATGTGCCAAGCACTGTGCTAAGTGAATTTTTTTTTTGTTTACAATTATTATCTATTTGATCCTCAGAATGACCCTGGGAGACAGGTGCATTATTATCCCCAGGAACTTTAGTAATAATCTAAGCCAACTCATACTTCAAGAGCAATATTTTCTTGGGGGGGGGGCGGGGCAATGAGGATTGAGTGACTTGCCCAGGGTCTCACAGCTAGTAAGTATGGAGTGTCTGAGGTCAAATTTGAACTCAGGTCTTCCTGAATCCAGGGCTGGTGCTTTATCCACTGCGCCAACTAGCTGCCCCCAGAGCAATATGTTCTACAGTAACAATAATAGCCAGTACATTAACATTTGCACAGTATATCATAAACATCTCATTTTATCCTCATGACGATCTTGGGAGGTAAATGCTATTATTATCCTCATTGTAAAGATGATGAAACTGAGGCAGACAAAGGTTAAGTGACTCACCCAAGGTCACACAGCTACTTATCCTCTGAGGCTAGATTTGAACCCAGTTCTTCCTGACTCTAGGTTCAGCAGTCTAGCTACTACACCATCTAGCGGTTTATATCTCCTGCTTGCATCATCTACAAGAGATCATACAACTCTTTTTCATTACCCTCTTGCAGTCTTAGGTATCCTGATTAGAAGCCTAGGGCCATTCCTGCCAGATAAATGCTCCTAGGTTTGAGTTCAGGTTATAATGATGACTTCATGATGATGTAGCAAGTCACTGTCTTGCCCTGTGACTCTCTTTCCCCACCAGCTATCCAGAGGGTTCCTCCCTATCCCCCAAACAATCAACAGTCATTTATTAAAGTGACAGGCACTTGTATTAAGCTGAGGCTATTCAAAGAGAAAGAGAAAAAAGGCCCTGCCCCCAAAGGACTTTTCATTCTAATGAGAGCTGATAGAGATTAAAGAGCCTTTGGGCATTTAAACATTTAAAACACATTCCAGGTTTCACCAAAAAACATACTTCTTCCTGGGCAGGTCTGCTGCATAGAGCATCTTGATGTAGTTGGACCACTTTTAAATTTGTCATATCTGATAAATTAACTCCATAATTCAATTGATTGAGAAAACTTGAATCTTCTCCAGTACTCTAAAGCCTGTAACTTTTGGATCTCCCCCTCCCCTCACCACATTTATAGCATTGTTTTGCAGCATTTGTAATAGTTAGATGGATCGGTAAGCTAATTTGGGGAATTTCAATATGTTGCTGCAAATAAATAATGGAAAGGACATTTTACTGGGTTGGGGAAGCTAGGTGGTACAGTGAATAGAGCACCAGGTCTAGAGGCAGGAAAACCTGAGTTCAAATCCTGTCTCAGACACAGTAACTGTGTGATCCTGGGCAAGTCACTTCACCCTGTGTGCCCAGTTTCCTCATTCGTAAAATGAACTGGAGAAGGAAATGAGAAACCACTCCAGTATCTTTGATAAGAAAATCCCAAATGGGGTCACAAAGAGTCAGATGTGACTGAAAAATGCCTCAATGACAACAAACAGTCCTTACTCTGACACTTGTTGGGGGACCTTGGACCAGCCATTTCATAGAATCATAAATTTAGAATGGGAAGGAACCTCAGGCTGTTTAGTCTCACCTCTTTATTTTGTACTTACGGACTCAGAGACCAGAAGGAGCTTAAGTGATTTGCCCAAAGGGACTCAGGTAATAAATTTCAGCCTGTGGGATTTGAGCTCAGGTTCTCCCCTTCCAGAGTCAGTGCCCATTCCACTGTATCAAGATGCTCTTGGCCTCACTTTATTCTTCTATAAAATCAAGGGATTTCCAAGGTGCCAGCTAGTTTTTAGAATGCTTTCAATTAAATTGGATTCAATTTTAATTCTATAGGCTTCTATAGAATCTCAGTCTTTCCTTCTCGGTGCTGTTAAAGGGTGTTGTTGGTCATTGATTGGGGTTTTCTTGGCAGATATACTGGAATGGTTTGCCATCTCTCTCTCTCTCTCTCTCTCTCTCTCTCTCTCTCTCTCTCTCTCTCTCTGTCTTTCTTTCTTTCTTTTTTCGGAGGCCATTTCTTTCTAATGCTCATTTAACAGATGAGGAAACTGAAGCTGACAGGGTGGTATGACTTGCACAGGGTCACATAACTATGAAGTATCTGAAGCCAAATTTGAACTCACCAAGATGACTCTTCCTGATTACAGGCCTGGGACTCTATATTCACTACAAAGGATACAGGAGTCTTAAATGATCATTTCCCAATATCCATAGGGTTGTGGGTTTTTGTTTTTTGTTTTTTACCAGGGCCTTGACTGTCTTGTGTCACCCATTCCCTGTTTGAGGATCTTGATGAAATATGGTATGTGGAAAGAACACTGAAAGATTTTTGTTAGAGTCCTAATTTTGGTGCTTCTTATGATTCTGAGTTTATGATTCTTATAATTTGCACTATATGATGCTGAACCAACCCCTTTCACCTTTTCGGGGCTGATTCTCCTAATATGTACAATGGGGATAATAGTTGTCCATCCTATCTCAGAGAGAGAGACAGACACAGACACCAAGAGAGACAGATGCCTAGAGGGACAGAGAGAGACAGAGAGAACCTTTTTAAATTTTAAAGGATTATATAAATTGTGTAGTTATTAAGTCACAATAAGCATTTATTAAGTGATTACTATGTGCCAGGGACTATGCTAAGGGCAGTTAATAATAAATAGAAGCAAAAAAGAAAGATGCTATTTCTCTCAAGGAACTTATATAATTATTATTATTACTATTATTATATTAGCCCTAGACTGCATGGACAGGAAGAAGAGGGGACCCCTCAACCCCTCCCCCCACCCCAATCATAATGTGTTGCTTCTGGTGGGAAGTGCTGGCTTAGAATGAAAGGCTGGAATTCCACACAGGTATTAGCTAGAGAAGTCTTGTTTTCCTGTGGGTCCTGGAAATGCAGAATTAACTGTGCATTGCTGTCCAGGCAGCAAGGATTTTAACCATCCTCTACCTGCTTTTAAGGCAGCTGAATACAAGTGGTGGGAAGGAAAATGTTGAGTCTATAAATTCTGAATGAAGTTCACAAAAATGGCCTGTGTCCTGGGGACATAAAACAGGAACAGCCCCTAGGCTCTCAGAGCTGTCACAGCTCCAAGGTGTGGGAAGTTCTATTAGCCCTTTCACCTCTGCCTCAACACCCTTTGCCCATCAAACCTGAGACTCCAGTAGCATTCAATCATCCTACTGTGGAACTTCTTCCTTTAAAACTGCACCTTGTGTTGTTAAGGAGAAAAAATGGGGTATCCTAGCTAGAGGACTGGTTTGGGAGTGGAGAAGACCAGTGTTAAAATCCTGCCTTTGACAATTAGTAACTGTATGATTGGGAGACAGTCCCTCAGACTCACAGTGCCCCTAATCTCTAAAAGCTGTAAATTGCAACTTTATGGATAATATGGATAATCTGTTTAGAAGGAGAGGGTTTCCACAATGGTTGTTCCCTACATTGATGAAATCACAGGTCAGTGGGAAGAGGGGTAGGATCATACTTTTATCTTCAAACCCATTATACAGATGGGACAACATTGATGGAAAAAAGTGTCGAGTTCCACTGGGCTTGATCACGTTATGAGTCATGCCACTGAAAGGATTTGGAATCCTGGGGGCTCCATTTTGTTTTCTTTTTTCCTAGCCCCTTGGTTAGATTCTCACCCCTGCCTGATTCTATAAGCACCATAGCACCATAGAATATCAAAACTGAAAGGAATCTGAGATACTGACTTATTTTATAGATTGGAAATCTGGAGCTCAGGGATGGGGAGCGACTTCTCAGAGTCAGGACTGTGACTCCCAATCCCAATTTCCACTAGACCACACTGCTTCAAAAATAGAATTAGAAGGAACGGGAGAAGTCATGTGGTTTGGGGATGGACTGGTGGTAGAGTTCACATTAGAGCAGCCTCCTCTTGACCTGGAGCCCATAAAAATTTGGTGTTTGACCTTATGTCCACACTAAGCTTCCCTCTAGCCTGTCCATCCCCTGCTACTTTCCCACTGCCCATGTCCCAAACATTTGCCATGTGCCATCCCTGATCACCAGGTGCAGAGGATCAAGAGGCCAGAAGAGCAGACTGTGCCTGAGTCTCCTGATAATTAATCCAGCTATTTAAAGAGTCCCTGGTGCTGCTTGGAATCTCTGGAAAGCTGCTATTTCAGGAAAGCTCTGGGCTCCTGCTCTTTCTGCTTCCCCTCCACCCCTTTCTAATGATATCTGCATGGGGAAATAATACACAAAAAATTATTTGTTCAGGGATCATTTGCTACTTCAATTTTGACTAACTTTTGTTCCTCCAACAGAAGCAGCTGGGATATGAACCCTTAACTGGAGGGTAACCTTGCCTCCATGCTGAGGGAGATGGCCACTTTGCATTTCTCATTCACCCCTTTTGTTTTCTTAGACCCATTCTCTACCAAAGCAAGCTGTTAGCTCAATACAGTCAATTGGGTGAAGTGTAAACACTTAAAATCCTATGAGAAGATCTCAGGTTAAAAACTATATATATATATATAAAAGGAAATTGACAAGTACATAGCTTAGTTACTTAATCCAGCTTGACATGGTTTAATACCTATTATGTAAGGCTTTTTCAGTTTCAATCTGTTATATTCCTACTTTCAGGCCCAGTCTTGATGAAACTGAATACTTTATTTCTGAATCCTGGATACAGCCCATTAGGCAACACTTAAAAGTATTCTCTTCACACTCACATATTCTCTAAGTTAGTTGTTTCAATTCTATACTGAAGTCACTCCTTTTGTGCCTTTCATTTTATGACCCAGTCTGATGGTCCACTGTTATCAGTGGCTCTGCTTCCAGCTTACACTTGAATGTCTATTTTAATTTCTTCTGATCACTTGGGTTTCAGGTGGAGACCATATATCCCTCCCTCTGGCTCTTCTCAGGTGCCAACTCATCTTTCTCCTATTATTCTTGTGATACTCCCACACACATATGGACTCTTAATTGCTTACAAAACAACTGCATTAACATTTAGAACCCTTTTAGTTGTACATGAAGACCAGAGAGATATATTACTGTTCTTCTCATTAATCTAGGAAAACTTCATGGAGAAAATGAGACAAGATCAAAACCTTTTAGAGCCAGCAGTGATCATAGAAATCAATTATAGATGAGAAAGCTAAGGCTCAGAAAGGAGGAATGACTTACCTTGGGTTACACAGTGAGTCTCAAAGCTGGAACTAGATACCAGATCACCTGTCTCATAGTGTATTGCTTTCTATTCTACACTCCACTGAAGGATGCAAGGTAATTGGGGAACATTGAACCATCAAATTTTGGAACTAGAGGAATCTCAGAAGTTGATTTACCCCCAAGCTTTCTCGCGAAAGATGATTCTAGCTTTCATGTAATGGACTGGAATGATGCCACCTTCTGGAGAGCTACTGTAGGAAAGCTCCACCATGAGGAGAATGTCTCTGAGGGCAAGCCATGCAGTTTTCCTTGGTGTCAGGAAGTGACGTTTGCTCGTGGGTACTGTCTATAAAAGAGGTGAGGCTTGCTCTCTTGGTCTCTTTTTCTGGAGGACCTCAGTGGGGAGAGGAGCTGGAGACATCGGATCCCTGAGATAGACAGCTGAATCTAGGCCTTTCTCTCTCTCTCCAACAAATTCTTATTCTCCTTAATGTAAATGCTTAAAAGTCTATCTCTTGCTAAAGCTTATAATTTATTGGCGACCACTCATTAGATATTTTAGACTGATTAGCTAGAATTTTAGCCCCTTACATAGACAAATAGCTAAAAAAGGAAAAGCAAATGCCCAATTGCTTTATGTGGGGTAGAAATGAAAGAAAACCCTATTCTGGTTATTCCTTTAATTTTCTCCTTATGTGTGGCCTTCACATATACGTCTCTTCCAGACTTTAAGACCCTGTAAGGTAGAGTAGCTGCCACCAATATCATCCCCTCTGGTACCTTAGAACAACATCGTATTTAGAAAGGAAGTAAACAATCGATTATGTGATAGGGATGGTCATATGGATTGTGTTGACTATGATGCTATTGGGGATGAGCATGGTTATGACAAAGATGATAATGGGGATGATTATGGTAATGATGGTGAAGATTATATCAAGGCTAATGATGGTAATGGTGGTGATAGTAATGATAAATATAATGCTATTGGTGATAGGTATGTGGATGAAGATGGAACAATGTCAATTAATGGCAGTAGTGATGAAGATAATTGTGACTGTGTTGGTGATGGGATGATAATAGTGATGGTATTTGATGTCAATAGTGATAAAGATAATGGTGAATTGATGCTATTGGTAATGGTGAGGATTTTTGTGGTGATGAGGATAGTGATCATGACAGCAATGTTGATGGTGATAACAGTAACAATTGTGATGTTAATGATGATAAGCACATTAATAATGTTAATAATAGGGGTGATGATATTTTCAACAATGATCACAATGATTGGGATGGTGATGATAGTGAGCATTTTAATAATGTTAATAATGGTGGTGATGATATTTGCAACAGTGGTCACAATGATTTGGATGGGGATGATAAAGACAGTAATAATGATGGTATGAACCAGGTAGAGGATCTGACCTTAGACCTTGGGCCTTGCTGACTTTCTGTCAGCTTCCTAGAGTGCCAGCTTCTTCTCTTGGAGTTTCTGGTCAAGGCAGTCTTATCTTTCTTGTCTTCCTACACGACTCTATTCATTGAATCACAGCTGAAGTATCCTTGACCCATGAACCTTTTTGGGTTTCACAAGTAACTTGTTTTCCTGTTCAGATTCAGAGATGTGCTGCTTCTGAGAACAATTTACTTCCTTCCTGCTGTTGTTCCATCTTTAAATTTCCTTCCCTGACATCCCTTTTACCTTTCTTTGTGACCTCTGGCTTTACACTCTCCAGAACAGAGGTTTATTTTCTATTGCTTATTTACAATGAAAAGAAAGAATGTAAAAAACAAGAAGATGAAATAATTAGAAGTTTCAAAAAGCTTTTTCCAGTCCCAAATTGACTTAAACTTTCTCACCTAAACATATATCCAAGTTTCCAACCCTATCCTGGCCTATGATTCTCCCTCTAAAAGGTTACATGCAATAACTTTTGTTCTCCTCATTTCTATGCATAAGGATAGTGTCCTCATTCATTTTTGGTATTTGCCTACCTGGGTCCTCTGTAATGATCTCATTTGTCCATTCTTTCCAACATAGGCTCACTCTCAACCTATCAGGAAGCCTCCCAATGCATGCTAGCCTTATTACACTCCATTCAAAAATCCTGCTTTATTTATTTAGCTGACTAGATAACTCCCTTCCCACTTATAACATCAAATAAAAGAAAAGAAAAACAAAGAGTGTGTTCCCATTACCTCAAAAGGATAAAAATCCAATCAGAGACATTATTCAGCCCCCAAATTACAAAAGGTACCCAACTCCTTTTATTTTTCTTTTTTTCCCAGTCCTTTTCTAAAGAAGCAGTACTAATGATGGTGATGGTGATACTGTTGATGGGGATAAGGACAGTGAGGAACATAGGCATGATAGTGGTAAATAAAATAATGATTTTAGTAATGATGGAAATAAAATGATAAATAGAAAAGTAAAGATTAGTCAACAAATCATCAAAATATATTAAGCCCCTACTATGTGCCAGGCACTATGCTAGGTACTAGGGATACAAAGATGATTTCTGTCCTCAGAAAGTTTGCCTCCTAAGAGGATGTCTATATACAAGCAAATGTCAATTACATACAAGAAAAGTATAAAGTAATTTTCAAGGGGAACATTAACAAATAAGGGTATAAGGAAAATACTGTAAGGAAGTGGCAACTGAGCTGAATTTATGAAGGGTTTGAAATGCCAAGTAAAAGATTTTGTATATTATCCTCAAGGCATTAGTGAGCTATTGAAGCTTCTCGAGTAGGGGAGTGACATGGTCTGACTTGAATTTTAGGAATATAAATTGGCAGTTATGTACTAGATGGATTAGAGAAAGGAGTGGCTGGGTGAAGGAAGACCATTTAGAAGGAGAATGCAGGGGCATCTAGGTGGCTCAGTGGATAGAGCACCAGCCCTGGAGTCAGGAGGACCTGAGTTCAAATCTGGCCTCAGACACTTAACACTTACTAGCTGTGTGACCCTGTGCAAGTCACTTAACCCCAATTGCCTCACCAAAAAACCCCCAAAACACACACACACACACACACACACACACACACACACACATACACAAGAAGGAAAATGTAATAACCCTAGCAAGAGGTGATAAGTAACTAATCTAGGAGTGATTGTAGTGTGAATTGTAGTGTAGAGAGAAGTGGGAAAATGCAAGATATGTTCTGAAGGTAGAATCAACAAAATGTGTCAACTGATTGGAGAGTGAAAAAAGAAGGATGACTCCTAGGTTTCAAACTTGAGCAAGGAGAAGAATGGAAATACCTTTGAAAAAAGGGAAGTTAGGAGGAGAGGTATTTGGAGGGAGAAAAATAATGAGTTCTGTTTTGAATTTCTTAATTTCAGATGCATATGGAACATTGAAAGTGTGGAGGTGTCCAGAAGACAGTTAGAGATGTGGAATTGGACATAAGGAGAGAGATGAGGGCTAGAGATATAGATTTGGAAGTTGTCTTCATTGGAATAATAGTTAAATCATGTACACCGGGCGGGGGGGTGGGGGACAGGGAGCTAGGTGGCATAGTGGATAAAGCACTGGCCCTGGACTCAGGAGGACCTGAGTTCAGATCAGGTCTTAGATCCTTGAAACTTAAGTAGCTGTGTGACCCTGGGCAAGTCACTTAACCCTCGTTGCCCTGCAAAAAACTAAAATCATGGAAACTGATGAAATTGCCAACAGAGAAAGTGTAGAGGAGGAGAAACTAGAGGGAAACTAGACAGAGCCGTGGACACATGGACGTATAATGGCTAGGATGTGAATGATGATCCTGCAAAGGAGACCAAGAGGGACTACTCAGACAGGTAAGAAGAGAACCAATGTGGGTTAGGGTCATGAAAGCTTGTGGAGGAAGAAGTAGCCTAAGGGAGGAAGGAGTGAGCAACTACTCTGATGTGTGAATTTGCCTTGAAATAAACATGACCTCATCATGAAAAATGTGTTTTTAAAGCAGCAACAGGTGATTTTATCCCAACAGTATAGCCTTTAAACAACTGTTCCATGTTGGTCTTTGCACCATGATAACTATCTTTAGATGGACAGGGAAAGCCTGTTGCTATGTTCTGCTGCTTTTCTCTCTTTAATGAGAAGTGAGGACTCAGTAAATTTCAGGAACCTGGAGGGCTCCCTGGAAGAAGAGGAGGAGGTGGGGAGGAGGGGAAGGAGGAGGGGGAGAGGGAGGAGAAGGAAGGGGAGAAGGATGGGGAGAAGGATGGGGAGAGGAAGGAGGAGGAGGAAAGGAGGAGGAGGAAAGGAGGAGGAGGAAAGGAGGAGGAATAACTTTGACGGCCTAAGTAACTGCACCTGCTGTCCTGGAAAGTGTGTGCAGAAGTATAGGGAGTAAAAAGAGGCATAAACACAGAATTAGAATGTAAAATGGATATTTGGATTGAGAAGCCAAGAAATAGGAACTTGTGTGCATAACTGTATGCATATAGATATTTAGATATGGAAGAATAAACACACCTCTATCATGGACCTGGCTTGGACAAAAGGTTTTCAGGGCTGTATAAATAGGAAAATCTTGCTTATTGTCATTAATGGATCCCTTGAAAGCATGATTTTAGGTGAAATGACATTACAGGGGACAGGTGGCTCCAGAGGAACAATATTATAAATAGTAGAAATGGCATTGTAGTGTGATTTTTTGCAATGTTACTGTAGTATTTGGACATAATGCAATAGTGATATTATTGTGCAGCGTTGGAACACATTTCTGCAAATACCATAGTTCCTGGTACGTAGTAGGTGCTTATTACATGCTTCTTGACTTGTTGACTTTCTTTAGCGATAACTCCCAATTTTCCATGCAAATGGAGGTGTGGAGGGGAAGAAAGACGGAGGCAATCAAGAGAAAAAATCAACACTTTAGAAATTTCATTTACATTTGCCTCTGGAATGAAGTTGGAGACATACAGTTACACACGTATAAATAAGATCATAAAATAATAGAACTGGAAGAGATCTTAGTGACTGGCTCAACTGCCCAATTTTACAAATGAGGAAACTGAGGCCCCAAACTGGAATGTGATATGTCCAAGTTCACACAAGTAGTAAATTGAAGAAGGTTGGACTTGTAATCCTGATTTGAAGAATACAGGATTTGGAGACAGCAGACATGAATTTGAAACATAGCATTGCATACTTACTAGATATATGACCTTAGGCAAGGTATTTCATTTCCCTAGCCCCAGTTTTCTCATCATTAGAATGAGTGTGTTGAGCCAGGTGATCACAAAATTTCCTCCTCGCACAAAATCTATGATCCCACAAATGTATTACTCCAATTCAGTGTTCTTCCTGTGATGTCATGCTGCCTCCTAAATGTTGCACATAAGTATACACAAACAGCCATCAACGCTTCACACTGAGACCCCCTTCATGCCCAAACTCTCCTTTAGCCCCTTGTTAGCATCCTGAGTTATGCTGTTATGCAATAGAAGGGAGAATGTTACTATGGAAAATCCACTCACCAGATCAATTTGTAGTTCAAGAGCATGTGTGTAAGCATACATGTGTATATATTTGTTTGTGAGTGAGCATGAGCACACATGTGCTGGGAAAGAATTCTTTAATCTCATTTCCCAGGAACATATTCACTTCCAAGCAGCAACAGAAATAGACAATCTTTCTTTCCTCCTCCTGGAGCTCTGTCTATATTGAGTTAATCCATTTGTGTGTTGGTGGAACTAGGAGGTCCCTGCCCCCATTGCTGCAGTTTCTTCACTGAATGTGGTTAGTTGGGGTTTTCAGAGATTGCAGAAAGCTACACTGTCAATTGACTGAAACGAAATCCACAGCCAATGTGTCAGGCTGGCCTCTCAGCCGGATGACTTGTGGTCCCATAGTCACCAGTGAAAGGAGAAATTGATGAATTCCTCTTGCAAGCCATATCCTTATTAGAGGCAACTGGCTAGTGTGGTGGATAGATTGCTGCACTCAGAGTCAAGAAAACCTCAATTCTAATCTTACCTTTGACATTTACTTGCTGTGTAACTCTAGGCAACCCTGCCTCAATTTCTTTATCAATAAAATGGGAATAATAGCCTCTACTTCACAGGGTTATTATGAAGATCCGATGAGATAACACTTTGCAAACCTTAAAATTATCTATAAATGTTAGTTATTATTATTGTCTCCTTACTTCTAATGCTTCTGAGCTGTGTGAATATGGGCAATTAGCCAATCAATAAGCATTTATTAAGTGCCTATGATGTGCCAGACACTGTGTTAAGGATACTAAGAAAAAAAAAGAAGGTTGCCCAGAGGTAGAAGGGAAGAAGGAGAGGGAGGGAAGGAAGGAAGGAAGGAAGGAAGGAAGGAAGGAAGGAAGGAAGGAAGGAAGGAAGGAAGGAAGGAAGGAAGGAAAAGAGAAGGAAGGAAAGAAGGAAGGAAGGAAGGAAGGAAGGAAGGAAGGAAGGAAGGAAGGAAGGAAGGAAGGAAGGAAGGAAGGAGGGAAGGAAGGAAGGAAGGAGGGAAGGAAGGAAGGAGGGAAAGAAGGAAGGAAGGGAGAGAGGGAGGAAGAGAGGAAGGAAGGAAGGAAGGAAGGAAGGAAGGAAGGAAGGAAGGAAGGAAGGAAGGAAGGAAGGAAGGAAGGAAGGAAGGAAGAGAAGGAGGGAGGGAAGAAGGGAAAGAGGAAGAGAGGAAGGAAGGATCCTTGGACAAGTGAATTAACATCTGTGAGACTCGGTTTCTACATCTGTAAGATAGGGATGATATTTGCTGAACAATAAGGCTGTTCTTAGGCTCAGATTAAATAATGCAAGTAAAGTCCTCAGCAAATTTTAAAGTGCCATATAAATGTCAGTTGTTCTTTTTTGAAGGAGCCATTGTTATTGTTAGCATTATTCTTGCTTCCACTTATTTCCATTCCTCTATCCCTCCTGGAAAAAAATCTTAACTTCTCCAGGAATCTTTCCACGAGAGGCAGCATGGTGTCATGGAAAGGACACTCAACTTGGAGTCGGAAGAGCTGGGTTCCAATCCTGCCTCACACACTCAGTAGCTGTGTGACTCTGGGAAAGTCATTTAAACTCTGTGCCTTCATTCTATTATCATTATCTATAGAACACAGAAGTTGTACTATTTGGCCCTAGCAACTTTCAATCTACAATCCAGTGAATGAGTAATGAGATGATCATTCCCTGTTCTCTGTTTCTTTCTCTCTCGTACGCAAATATATCCTTATTTTGGTCCTATAACTCACAAGTTCCTTGATCAAGGAAAGCTTACCCCAGTCTTCTTCCTGAATGCCTCTCACATTGTTGCCTTTTGTTCTCAGCTAGTCTTTTCCCTATAGTGACATGTATATGGGTGTTGGTATAACCATCTATCAGAGTGTCTATAGAATCCTGTGTCTCTCCTAACTCCAACCAATTCTATATAGAGCATGCATGTCTGCACTCTGGATTCCCCCTCTAGATGGACTAGTCTCTTCACTGTCCTCTGAATGTTCATTCTCACTTCCTTAACTTTGCTAATATCTACTTGTTGGTAGTTTTCCTATCAGAAATGTATTCCCTGTGTCCTTCATGGTTATTCAGCTCTTTCTCAGGGCCCTAGGCAAGTCCTACCTTCTCCACATAGCCTTCCCCAATTCTTTCTAGTCCATGGAGAATCTCTTGTTCTTCTGTTGGTCAGTTGTGTCTGATTCTTCATGAGCCCATTTGGAGTTTTCTTGGCAAAGATACTTGAAGTGCTTTGTTTTTCCCTTCTCCGGCTCATTTTACAGATGAGGAAACTGAAGCAAGCAGGGATAGATGACTTGCCCAGGGTCACATAGCTAGTAAGTGCCTGAGGCCAGATTTGAACTCATGAAGATGAGTCTTCATGACTCCAGGCCCATCACTTTTTGCACTATGGCACCACCTAGTTGCTCCCTCCCCTTAATCTATATTGTACCTTGACACAGACCTATCTCACAAATCCAACTCAGTGCAAATCACGTTATCACTGCATTGTCATGGTCCTCTATGAATGAAGAATACACTGCAACAACGACCTTGACCCTGAGCACACATTGCCTAGTTCATTGTCTCATCATATGTATGTGTCCAGGATACTTAGTATTTAAAATTTGAAGAAACCTCAAATATCATTCAACCCAACCTGACCATTTTGCAGATAAAGAAAATAAGATTTAAGGAGGGGAAATTGTTTGTCCAAGGTCATGCATCAATAGAACCAGGACTCAAACCTAGATTTGTGGGATAATAAGTCTAGACGGTGCCTCAGAGGACATTTAATCCAATTTTCTCACTTTATGTAGGGAGGAATCAGGTCCAGGAAGGTTTTGTGGTTTGCCTAACCACAGTTGTCTTTAGAAGTGGGCTGAGCTCAAGTCCTCTGACTGGAGAGCTACTGCCTGGCAGATAAGGTGGCATAGTGGAGAGAATAATGGCAGTGGAATCAAATTCTTCCACAGATACTTATTCATTCCTTTGAACCTGGGCTTATCACTTGATCTCCTTCAGCATTAGTGTTGTCCCCTATAAAATGGAGATAATATTAGCATCTGCCTTACAGTGTAAGGACCAAATGAGATAACATCTACAAGTGCTTTGCAAACCTTAAAATCTTTTGTTTGTTTGTTGTCTTTTTTTTTTTTCAGGCTATGAGGGTTAAGTGACTTGCCCAGGGTCACACAGCTAGTAAGTGTCAAGTGTCTGAGGATGGATTTGAACTCAGGTCCTCCTGAATCCAGGGCTAGTGCTTTATCCATTGCACCACCTAGCTGTCCCCCAAACCTTAAAATCTTGAAGAAAGGCTGGCTGCTCTAATTTCCACAGGGTCATGCTGGGAGGCCTTATAAGACTGTGAGCTCCTTGAGGGCAGGGACCAGGTCTGAATTTAGTAGGTGCTCAGTTTATACTCATGGATTATTTGTTACAGCTATTTACCACCACCACCCCTCCCCCCAGATGTAGGGATGACTGGTAACTTGACTGGATAATTCATTAGGTCCCTTCAAACTGTAACATTCTAGATTTCCATAACTCAGCGATCAGTATTGATAGAACTATATAATATAGTGATTCAGAGCAGAGGATGCTTCAAACACATAGTAGATGCTTTGCTCCTACCTGGCCAGGGAATGCTAGGGAGGGGAAGGGTGAGGAAGGTAAGGGACTGGATTCTGGGTAGAGGGACAAGATGAACAGCTGTCGGCGTGGGCTCTCTCCTGGCACAGGTCCTGCAAGGTCTAGCCTTCCACTCTAGCCTCCATGCTTATCCAGCCCACCTTCCCCAGTCTGCCTTCATTGAAATTCTAACCCCAGTCATTCCTCCCCCTCTACAGCTAAATGTGGAAAAACCAGGGACTCTTGTTTTCCTAAGCTGGAAAACAAGCTGCCTCTCCTTCATTTGGACCCTTCTGTTCTGAGTGGCTTTCTTCTTGTTGTTATTGTTGTTGTTCTACATCGTTCCCCCTGAGCCAGAAGAGCTTTCCTCTTTTAAGCCCCTGAAAAAGGATTATCACCTAATTGAATAATACCTTATGGTTTATCAGCTCCAGAATTATCAGGCCCCCATCTGCAAAGCAGAGGGGGTAGAAGGCTGGGCACTTGTCAGATCAGCATCTCCAGCCTCTCCAGAAGTGCCTGGACCATGCATGAGTTGTAGTTTGGTGGGCATGAGGCCAGCACTCCCCCAGCCAACACCCACACCAGGCATTTAATTTAGATTCCTATCCCCTAGAGAGGAGAGATTTCCCTAGGCTTAAATCTCAGGTGTGAGACTTCAAGAGAACAGGAGGGTAGGCCTCTGTAAAGGACAGCAGGGTGGAAGGTGTTTGGGAGAGACTATTTCATCCTGCCCTTTCTCCAGATGGAGCAAACAGTAGGATCCTCAATCACTGGACATGACCCAGGATTTGTGGAGAAAACAGTGCCTCATGGATGTGGACTGGAGTGAACATGTCCTGGGAAGCCAGGTGACTCAGTGAATAGAGTACTGGGCCTGACATCAGGAAGACCTGTGTTCAAATCTGGCCTCAGCAATTTATTAGTTGTGTGACCCTGGGCAAGTCACTTCACCCTGTTTGCCTCATTTTTCTCATCTGGAGGATGAGCTGGAGAAGGAAATGACAAACCACTCCAGTATCTTTGCCAAGAAAACCCCAAATGGGGTCATGAAGAGTCAGACATGACTGAGAAACAACTAAACACTACAATAACAATCACAAGTGCTTGCATTCTTAGCAATTGTATTTGTAATTTTGAATCGAGGCAATTATCTGGATAATTAGGGGTGGTAAGAGGCTAGAGTATTTTTTTTAATTAATAAAGTATTTTATTTTTTTCCGTTACATGTAAAGATAGTTCTCAACCTTTGTTTATACAAGCTTTACAATTTCAGATTTTTCTCCCTCCCCTCCCCTCCCTCCCCCCTCCCCTAGACAGCAGGTAATCTGATATAGGTTTTATATATATATATACACATAATAACATTAATCCTATTTCTGCATTAGTCATGTTATAAGAGAAAAAAATCAGAGCAATGATGGAAAACCTCAAAATAGAAAAAAACACAACAGCATCAAAAACAAAAGAAATAGTATGATTCATTTAGCATCTATACTCCGCAGTTCTTTTTTTTTTTTTTCCTGGACTTGGAGATCCTCTTCCATCACGAGTTCCCTGGAGCTCTTCTGTGCCATTGCATTGGTGAGAAGAATATAGTCCATCACAGTAGATCAACACTCAATGTTGCTGTTACTGTGAGTATTTTTAAAGTTTAGTTCAAGGGTAATATGATTATTTGGAGATAACTGGAGTCTTTACCATGCCAGGTAGAAGTAGCAAGAAGGTTGACTGGTATCTCCATTCTTAACATAGTAAACTTGCAGAGAGGGGTCAAATTTTCATCTTCATTGTATATACCCCCCTCATCACCCCCAGCAACTTTCACTTAAAAAAAAAAAAGTCACACCTGGGATTTCATTAGTATAGGGAACTCCTGGTGAAGAATCTCCCCCACACCCTTACCAATGCAAATCAGTACGCATGCTGCAATTTACATAGTCTTGGAGAGTTGCCTGGGACCCTGGGAGATGAAGTAATTGCCCAGAGTGACATAGTCTATATGTGTCAGAACTTGGGTCTTCCAGATTCAAAAGCCAGCCTTCTATCCATTGTACAATGCTGCAATCTTTCACAGACTTGGTGATTAATAAAATATGATATTAGATTCAGAACTAGAAAAGACTTCAAAAAGTCCTTGGGTATAGCCCCTTCATTTTTCAGATGAGGAAACTGAGGCAATCAGAGAGGAGGCCACACAGTAATAGGGATTGGAATCAAACCCAATTCTTCTGATGTGAAATCTAGTGCTCTCTAATAAATGTTTGCTGATTAGAAATGAATTGTCAAACACCTCCCATGGGTTACATATGGAGAGTGTGAACATTATTCTGATGCCTGGGATAGTTGGGTGCCTCTGTGAGCTCATTACTGTGAGCAAACCCTCTTTCCAATTGTGTAGCTCACATGCTTTCCAAACCTTTTCATCTTGTACAGTTTTCATATATCTTCCAAATGGTGGAGATAGTCTCTGCTTCTTTAAATATTTTGTGGAAAGGAACAAGAATGCAGCATTCTTGTTCATCTTGTGTTTCTCATTATTGGTACATAAGCCCTTCTTCGTCCAACCTATTTGTTCTTTTTTTTTCTTTTCTTTTTTTTTTTTGGCAGGGCAATGAGGGACTTGCCCAGGGTCACACAACTAGTAAATGTCAAATATCTGAGGCCGGATTTGAACTCAGGTCCTCCTAAATCCAGGGCCAGTCAGTGCTTTATCCACTTTGCCACCTGTCTGCCCCCAACCTATTTGTTCTTGATGTTGCTTCTTATGCTATTCTCCCCAGTAGCATTATTGTTGTTCAGTTGTTTCTGTCGTGTGTGACACTTCACTACCCCATTTGAGGTTTTCTTAGCAAAGATACTGGAGTGCTTTGCTTCTCCAGCTCATTTTATAGGTGAGGAAACTGAGGCAAACAAGTGACTTGCCCGGGGTCACACAGCTAGTAAATGTCTGATGCAGGATTTGAACTCAGGAAGATGAGTCTTCCTGACTCCAGGCACTAGTAGCATACATCAGTCTAATTAAATGCTCCTGTGTCGTCCTATCATCTGGTTGGTCACTAGAAGTGCTGATTTTTCTTATATAACGTGGTTTCATGATTGGTAACCATGTAATAATCAATAATGGAATTGAAAAGATGGGCTCTCGTAGCAGCAAGCACCTTTGGTACATAGGAAAGGGTGCTGGTTTTGTACTGTGAGCATCTGGGTTAAATCCCTATTCTGCCACTTTCTAGGTACATGACCCTAGGCAAGTCATTGAACATCTCTGGATCACAGTTTCCTCACTTGCAAAATGAGAGAATTAAGAATTAAAAGGAGATTGGATGGACTCTAAATTTCGTTCCAGCTTTATGTTATGTGGTTAGGACACAGGTCTGAGGTAACTCTCCTTGAGGAGACAGACATAGCTTGAAGCAAGAGAGATAAGCTCATTAGGCATGGCTTCTGCCTGAGTGGTGCCAAGGGGACAGAGATGGCTTGAGAGAACAGAGCCACCTCTCACCCACCTCTTTCCAGCCCACATCCAGTGGGGGATATTCCACCCTTGGGTGATCACCCCCAATAAGGGAACTTTCCACAGTCAGATGATCACTCCATCTGTCCCTCTACCATCCATCCTCTATAAAAGCTATGGCCTTTCCCTGATAGGTATCTTAGAGAATGATGTCTCTGTGCAATGCCATCTCCCCTTAAGAGAAGCCCAAGGACTTCTCTCCTGGTTCCTTTATCTAGTGCCCAAACAAAAGATTATTTTCTTCCAATTGGATTTGTGTGCGAGAGGATGTAATTCTTTAAAGAGGAATACCTACGGACCCTCACTAATTTCTCCGTGACATTTAGAGCCATGATTCTTTGAATTTGCCTGTCATGGATCCACATGCAAGGGGGCAGATAGAGAATCACCAGTCACAGGATATTCTAGCTAAAAGGAATATTAGAGATCATTTTTCTTGCTTCCCTCATTTTACCTAAAAATGGTCAGTCAGAGAGATTTAGATCATTAGATTGTAAGCTCCTTGAGGGCCAAGATTGTCTTTCCAACCTTTTTATATTCCCTGAATTTAGTACAGTGCCTGCCATATTGTTGTTGTTCAGTTGTATCCAACTCTTTGTGACCCTGTGGACCTTCCTGTCCATGAGGTTTTTCTTGGAAAAGACACTAGAGTGTTTTGCCATTTCCTTCTCCAGTCGACTAAGGCAAACAGAGGTTAAGTGTTTTCCCAGGGTCACACAGTTAGTAAATCTCTGAGGCTGGATTTGAACTCAGGTTTTCTTGGAACGTAGTAGGCACTTAATAAATGTTTACTGAATTGAAAGAGTGTCATTAGGGTTGTAAGGGAACTTGGAGATCATCTAGGCCCCCCCACTCATCTTACCAGATAGGATTCTCAGATTCCATTTTACTATATGGTATGATGGCCGAGACTCTGAACTAGAAATCAGGGGACCTGGGTTCTCGTCCTCGCTGTGTCCTTAACTCATTGTGTGACTTTAAGCTAGCCCATCCCCCTCCCTGGGCCTCAGTTTCTTCCTTTCTAAGCTGAATGAGTGGTAAGAGTAAACTTGTGTGAACTCATGGCAGAGTTGTTCAGACTTGTGGTTTACAGACCTTTTTATTAAATTCAAATGCTTAGCACAGTGCTTGGCACACAGGATGAATTTAAGAATTTTTAAAAAAAATATTGATTGATTTGATTTAATCATGCCGAATTGGTGTCTAACTCTAACCCCTACTTCTCCCTCCCCCTTATTAGCAGTGTCGGTTTCCTTATCTATAATAAACAACCTCTAAGGTCCATTCTCTCATTCCATGAAAGCTTAACCCGGTTTTCTTAATTTTCCTCCTGATAAATTCTAAGACCAGTTCACGGTTCACAGGCAGATCTGGCCAGAGCAAAAATACATTGATGTGGTTATTCAGTGTGCCTCCTGTCCCTCTGCCTTTTGGTTTCTGGGCAATATGCATTCTTCATCCCTTTTGTCTTTCTAGTTGAATGAATATCCTCTATGGCTCTGAATTTCAGTGAGGAGACTTTGTAGTAATCTGTGGCTCTGTGTGATTAGAACAATATAATTGGGGAATAGGAACATTTACAATAGAAGCATTCTGTGCAAACCATGCATTTAAATGCTAAGAGGATGCAGAAAAGAAAAAAAAAGTAAACGTAAGTGATTTTATTTGAAAAAAATTATTGTGAATTTCATAGTTATCTGCAAACACAAATATGGCAACATACAAAAAGGATAAGAAAGTGTCTTGGATAAGAAACTGTAAACTTCTTTTATGTACATTTTATTTCCTAAGAAATGGGGAGATGAGGGCAGCTATGTGGTGCAGTTGATAAAGCACTGGCACTGGATTCAGGAGGACCTGAATTCAGATCCAGCCTCAGACACTTGACACTTACTAGCTGTGTGACCCTAGACAAGTCACTTAACCCTCATTACCCTGCCAAAAAAAGAAATGGGTAGATGGGAAAGAAAAATTCTTGTTAGTTGAAATAATAGAATTATATATACACATATATATGATATATATACATATGTTATATATAATGTATATACACACATGCACATATAAATTTAATGCAAAAGTAACAAAATTGCTTTATTTTCCTCATCTGTACTTTTTTCTGTTTACTGAAAATATTTTATTGTATATCTATGTAATATGCTATATGATATCATATGATAAATATAATGTACTATGTACACATTATATAATTACATATTAGTATGTAATGTGATATAGTTATGTAACTACATTATTATATAATATAATGTGATATATCCCATATTTATTTAAATATAATCCCATAATTCTATATTGTATATTATATTAAAATATTATATTACATTATAATATTATTCAGTATCCAATAGATGTATATGCATACATGGTATACATATTATCAATCTAAATATGTATCCTGTGCATGTATGTATCTAAGAAAAACAATTCAACCCCTTAGACACATGTGTACATATACATCCCATTATGTATCTCTAGACTCTACCAAGAGTCAGCTGAAGTTCATCAATGAGGGCTTCTTGTAGGAAGTTACCAGCATATTTTTAAAAAGTAATTTTTAAGTTATGGAATAAAACATTAGATAGTATAATTAAAAAATAGCAGTATACAAAACTGCAAATATATTATGTACATCTTTCTATTTCTTTTAAATATATAAGAAAGTTATCACATGAATTTCTTTAGGAAGAAACAGCATGACTTTGAAGATGGTGCAGATTGTGGATTGTCAGAGAATCAGAGAAGGACATTCTACACTGGTGGGGATGTCAAGAGTAGGAACGGGGAGGGAGATAGCATTGAACACTGCAAGTGTGGGGAGATGGTATCTGAGGAGACTCACCATGAGAATTTGACAGGAGCCTCTCCAGAGTCTCCATATACCAATCAATCCTCAGCTTTACCACTCAGGGCATTGTGGACTTTGGGTCATGACATGAGAATTTAAGCTCTGAGTTTTCTGATGCATGAAAGGAGAAAAAAACTGAGGGAGCAATGAGACCGGAGTGCAAAGGGGATAGAAATAGGCTTCTTGGGACTAGGAAAGAGTCAAAGGGAGCAAAGGAAGAACAGATCATGATGAGCTAAACATCCAAAAGAGAAAAGGGAAAGAGGATATTAGAGGAGGGCTGGGGAGAAAAGAAAGAAGGATGAGGCGGGAACAGGTGTACCTGCTGTAGAAGGAGGGTCTCAGAGGAGGTCAGTAGCACAAACCAAGAAGGAACTGTGTAATGGAAACAGCCCTAGATGCTAGCTCTGTGACCTTGAATACATCACTTAATTTCTTTCTGGGCCCAAGTTCTTTCAAGTGTAAAATGAGGGGGTTGAGCTCTATGGCCTTTAAGACCCCTCTCAGTTCTAAATCTATGATACTATGACCTTCATGTATTACATACAGTTCTATCCTTGAAGCTTTACTGTTACTACTAACAATTTTTCAATAAATTAAATTTTTGTAATAGGCTTAGGCAAGGCAGAGTGAGTAGATGAGAGAGAGAGCAAGAGTGAGAGTGAGAGAGAGCGAGAGGGAGAGAGAGAGAGAGAGAGAGAGAGAGAGAGAGAGAGAGAGAGAGAGAGAGACAGAGACAGAGACAGAGAGACAGAGAGACAGAGAGAGAGACAGAGAGAGAGAGACAGAGGAGGGAGGAGAGGGGAAAAGAGGAGAGGACAAGAGAAGTAAGAAAAGTGAGAGCGAAGAGGAGAGACACAGAGAGAAGAAAGAGAAGAGAGTGAGAGGAAAGAAACAAAGAGATAGAAGAGAAAGAGAAGAGAGAAGAGTGAGAAGAGAAGGGGAGAGATGCAAAGACAGAGACAGAGAGAGGGGAAAGAGAAGAGTGATAGAGAACATTAGAGAGAAGAGGAGAAACAGAGAGAAGAGTAAGAGAGGAAAGAAGAGAGAGAAGAGTAAGAGAAAAGAGGAGAACACAAAAGACAGAGACAGAGACAGAGAGAGACAGAATGTCAGCCTCAGAGTGAGGACTACCTGGGTTCAAATCTTGCCACATACTGACTGTGTGCTCCAGGCAACCCAAAATTGCAGAAAAGTTGCTGGTCTGCATCCATGGATGGAGTTTCTTCACCAAGAATTAGTTATACAAATAAAATCACAGATCTTGATGAAACAGTGGGGGTGGGGGAGGGGGTGGGGGAGAGAAAAGCAAGATTTGGATTGCTTCTCTCTCACTTTCCCTTTTCCCAAGATCTGGAATAGCTCCTCAACCCTACCTGGAGAGCCAGGTGTGAGCTCCAAGGTTCAAAAATACAGTATCCTAGGGGAAAGGTAGGTCACATAACGATTAGAGTGCTGGAGTTAGGAGTCAGAGAGATACGAGTTCAAATCCTGTTTCAGACATTTACTAGATGTGTGACCCTGGGCAAGTCACTTAATCACTCTGGGACTCAGTTTCTTTACCTGTAAAATGGAGATTATAATAGCTTCTCCCTCACAGGATTGTTGTGAGCATCAGATGGAATGATATATGTAAAGGGGTTTTTTGGTGTTTTTTTTTTCTTTGTTTGTTTTTGTAAATTTTAAGTGCGTTTGAGATATAAGACCATAGATTTAGAGCTTGAAGAAAACCCAGAGGCCAACAAGCCCCACCTCCTCATTTTATAGTTGGGGAAACTGAGGAAGAGAGAGGTTCAATAATTCGCCCAGGGTCACACAACTATTGTCTGATGTCCAATTTCCAACCATGTCTTCCTCACTCCAAGTTCAGCACCCTATCCTCTTTACAACCATAATATCTCTTAGCTATAATTACAAGCATCCTTGACCATTAATTTTCCAGCATCTTGTTATTGTGCATGAAACTGACCCATCACCAGTATTTGAATAGGACTACCTTGGGGGTATATCTAAATTGTGAGCTTTACTATACCCCATCACACTAGCACATATTGAATCCATAGTAAGCACTTCATGAATACCTACTTACTAGTTCATTTACCCAGAGTTCTAGCTCCTGGGGACCAGGGCTCTGCCCAGTGCAGCCTGGAATTCCCAGGGCCAGGGGATGTCCCCAGCTGCCTTCCAAGATTATTTAAGCAGAATTTACAGCACAGCTATAAACTAAACTCGAAGTAACGTTACTCAAATGATAGCACCCGGCAATAGACTGAGTCGCTCCTTGGCGTGTAATAGCTTCACTTATGAGTCTTGATTTACGGCATCATCAAGAAACCCGAGATGCCTGGCTCTTTGTAGAACTATCATTTAGTGCCTGACCCCACCTGGCCAGGAGTGGTGGCCTGTTCCAATCTCTCGGTGAATGATTACTCTGAGAAAAGAAAGATTTTAATTTGAGTTCTTCCACCAACTGGGTCTCACCCATCTTCCCCCAATGATCCCCACTGAACCTGGACTCAACCAGCATTATTTCCCTCTGGATTCAGCCAGCAGCATTTCTCCTTGTGCTAACCAGCATCATTTTTTCCTGGACTTACCAACACCTTCACTTGTTATTTCTTTTAGTCCCACTTCAACCAACTTCCCATCATATTTATTTTTACCCTATGGAATGACCTTTCCCTGCCTCCACTCTGGAAATTCATCCCTCACCTTCTTCAAAACTCATCACCTTCAGGCAGCCTTTCACGGTAGATTAACACCACCTAGCACTGAACACCCTTTTCTCCAGTGCTCTTTTGAGGTAGCTCAGTGATTCAGTGGTTGGAGCTCTGGGCCTGGAGTCAGGAAGACTTTGGGTTCTAATCTAGGTTCAGATAATTACAGTCTGTGTGGCCCTGGGCAAGCTCTCCTAGTGTCCTTCCTACCTAACCACTTTGTATTTATTGTTGCTTATTTTCTTTATGTTTATTCTGTATAAATGTATAAATGTTTATGTCTTCTTCCCCCATTAGAATATAACCCCCCTGAGAGTTAGGATTGTTCCATTCCTTGTACTTGTATCCAGAGCCTAGACAATCCTGGGCTCTTCATAAATGCTTGTTTTTTGTTTTTGTTTTTGTTTTGGTGGGGCATTGAGGGTTAAGTGACTTGCCTGGGGTCACACAGCTAGTAAGTGTCAAGTGTCTGAGGCTGGATTTGAACTCAGGTTCTCCTGAATCCAGGGCTGGTGCTTTATCCACTGTGCCACCTAGTTGCCCCCATAAATGCTTGTTGACAGATTAATTGATCTCAGTCTTTGCCAAATATTTGGCAACCCCTCGAATAAGGCCTTGTATGTAGGAGGTATTTAAAATATATTCATAACATGATAGGTTCAAATATAGAAGGAACCTTAGGAACCACCTAAGCAGAGGTATGACAATAAATGTTTACAATTGACTTTCTGGGGGGAAAAGGCTTAAAATTTAATTTTAATCTGTAAAATTACATTTTCTTCATCACTTTCTTAAGCCTAGACAATCAACAAAACAATAAATCAAGCCCTTTTCTGAAGTATAAGTGCTTAGGAGCAACTAAATAACACAATGGGTACAGGGCTGGGTCTGGAGTCAGGAAGACTCATCTTCCTGAGTTCAAATTTGGCCTCAGACACTTACTAGCTGGGTGACCCTAGGCAAGTCACTTTACCCTGTTTGCCTCAGTTTCCTCATCTGTCCGATGAACTGGAGAAGCAAATGGCAAAGCACCCCCTTTGTCTTTGCCAAGAAAACCTCAAATGGGGTCATGGAGAGTCAGACATGACTGAAACATGACTGAACAACAGATGCTAAATAATTGGCTGGATATCCAGTCCAAACTGGCTCTAGCTCCTTACACTTAGGCCATCCCCCCCCCTTCATTTTACAGATGAGGAAACTGAGGTCAAGAGAAGTGCAATGACTTGTCCAGGATCACACAGTAAGTATCATATCGACTTCAGTCTCTTCTCTCTCCCTTTTCCTCCCCGGAGGTACTGGGAGAATTACAGTGTTGCTTCTATTCCCTTCACTGCTTACCTGCCATAAAGTTTTATTTCTCCCCCTCCTCTGCCCTCTACCCCATCTCTGCTACTAGCAAATGGGTGATCATGAGCATCACCACTGGAGAGCTATCAGACAGCATCTCCAGTGCCCACCTCCCCCTTCCTCTTCTCAATCAATACATCAGAGAGAGAGAGAGAGGCAGAGTTTGCCTGCATGCTGTCGGCTCAGTTTCAGAAGCAAAAGAGAAAGTGGAGCGCTGGAGCTGCTTCACCCTAGGGGTGAGCTCATCTCCGCCTGACCTCCACTCCATTCCCTTCCTCTTCCTCCCTCCCTCCTCCCCTCCTCCAATCACCCTCTTTGGCTCTGTCTCTTGAGATCCAGGTCCCTGCCAACAGTGACCTCACAGCCGTGGTTGCCTCTGAGTTGTGGTGGAGAGGAGTTCACAAATTCTCAATGGATGTTCCCAATAACCTATAATGAGTCATATTCAAAGATGATCTATGAGACAAGACAGAGAAGGTATTGGATCCAAATATCCTGGAACCTAATGCCAGCTTTGTTTACTATTTGGGTGCCTTTGGGCCATCTGCCTGACTCAGTTTCTCCAGCTATAAAATGAGGAGGTTGAACTTGATGAAATCTATTATTGTTCAGTCATTTTTCCAGTCATGTCCAACTCTTCATGACCCCATTTAGGGAATTCTTGGCAAAGATACTGGAGTAGTTTGCCATTTCCTTCTCCAGCTCATTTTACAGATGAGGAAACTGAGGCAAATGAAGTTAAGTGACTTGCCCAGAGTCACACAGCTAGTGACCCTCTTTAGGGTTTTCTTGGCAAAGATACTGGAGTAATTTTCCATTTCCTTCTTCAAGGAAATCTAAGGGCTTTTCTAAGTCTAATGTTCAATAATTTTGCCATCTATGTGTACCATCATACAGTCAAAAGTATGATAGATTTGGAGTCAAAGGTGCTGAGTTCAAATTAATACTCTCCCAATTAGTACCTCTAACTTTGAATGAGTTTCTTAACTTCCGTAAAAATGAGGAGCTTTGGATTGTACATATACAACCTGGTTGCAATCTTGTGGAGCGGGGAGGAAAGGGAGGGAGGGAGGGAGGGAGAAAATTTGGAACTCTAAATCTTATGAAAATGAATGTTGAAAAGAACCCTTACATGTAACTGGAAAAAAAAATAAAGAAAGAAAAAAAAACCTAGGTCGAGATACCAGATTGACATATTACAAACTTTGTAAATATCACCTAGACAAACCACCAAAAAAGAAAAATGAGGGGCTTTGGCTACATAGTTTCTGAGTTATCTTCTCCCTCTGAATCTGTGATCCAATGTTTAAATATGTATAATTTTAAATCTTGTTACAATGGAAAGACTGGAAAATTTGTAATACAAATTTGTAATAAAAAGACCCTGCTTGACTTTTCTACTCACCATTCATGTGATTTTGGTCAAGCAGTTAGCATACTGCCCAGTAAATAGTGGGCACTTAATAGTGTTTATTGAACTTCCCTTTTCTGGGCTGCAGTTTATCATCTGGAAAATGAGGGAGGGTAGGTTACACTAAATGGCCTCTAAGGTCCCTTCCAACCAGTAAGTAGTGCCAGCTCAAATCAGCTTTAGAGAGCTGATTGTTAAATTCTCTGTGTGAGCTTTTACATCTGGGAAATGTCAAGTGCTACAAAGTGGTAGCAATTTTGTTGATTGTCTAGACTTAATAAAATGAGGGAGACAATGTTAATAATGCATACTAAACTTTAAAAATATATCAGGAATGCATTTTGTGGACAGCCAGTTGTTAAACATTTACCAACATACCAGCTTTAAATCTATGATTACCTACTTAGATATAGATTACCTTTTGTACAGTATATGATAACATCTGCATTTATATGTGCCCATTTTCTTTTCTTAATTTTTTTTATTTATTTATTCACCTTTTAAAATTTTGAGTTCTAAATTTTTTCCTTCCCTCCCCTATCCATTGAGAAAACTAGCAATTTAATAGTCGTTATACATGTGAAGTCATGCAAAACATATTTCCATATTAGGCCTGTTGCAAGAAAAAAGTGCAAGAAAAATAAAGTGAAAAATAATATACTTCAATCTACACTCAGAATTCATCAGTTCTCTTTCTGCCGGTGAATAGGATTTTTCATCATAAGTCCTTTGGAATTCTTGTGGATCATTGTATTGATCAGAATAGCTATGTCTTTCACAGCTGAAAATCATTACAACTATTACTGTTACTGTGTATCATATTGTCCTGGTTCTGCCCACTTCACTTTGCATTAATTTCTATGTCTTACCAGGTTTTTCTGAAATCAGGCCCGTCATCATTTCCTATAGCACAGTAGTATTCTATCAAAATGATATACCACGATTTGTTCAATCATTTCCCAATCAATATATATGCCCTTTTTCAATAAGAAAACCACTGATCAGGGAGAAGACTAGCAAAGAGGAATAGGAGGTTATGGAAAGACGTGTCCGAAAGAACATTGAGCAAAACCAGAAGCTTTGCAAACATTAAAAAAAAACAGAGGTGTCCCAATAAAAAACAACAACAACAAAACAGAGGTCAAAAGGAGTTAGCTGAATGAATCAGGTTCTGTATTTAACAAGTTGTATGGTCTTTGCATAAATCACTTCCTCTTTCTTGGCTCTGGGAGTTTTCTCTGGCTGTCTCCCATGCCTGATCCTCTCTGCTTCCTTTAAGTCTCAACTTAAATTCTACCTTCTATAGCAAGCCTTCCCCAACCCCTCTTAATTCTAGTGCTTTCATTCTTATATTTACTTCCTGTTTTTCCTGCATTTCAGAAAAATACATAACTTGTATTTTTGTACGTATCTTTGTACATGATTGCTTCTTGTCTCCTCTATTAGATTGTAAACTCCTCGAGGGCAGGTACATTCTTTTGCCTCTTTTTTTTTTTATCCCCAGTACTTATGTACTAAGCATTTATATGTGATGCCTGACGTGCAGTAGGGGCTTAATAAATGTTGACTGATTGAGACCCTGGACAAGTCACTTAACCCTCATTACTCCGCCCCCCAAAATCAATAAATTTTGACTGACTGACAGAATGAAAGGAACATATTTATGCCATCCCTAGGAAGTATGAAAGTTTCAGACCCACCTACTCCAAATGAAAGATTCTCAGAGTACTGCTAGTCCAACCTGTACCTGAAAAAAATATTCTCAGGTAAGCTTGGAGAGAACATTTTAGTTGAGAAATGGATAAGACCAGTTAGTCTTCTGACTGAAGTCCCTTCTGACTCTGAGATTCTGTATTTCTATGATATGACAGGGAAGATGGTGCAGCTAGGCGGTGCAGTAGATAAAGCGCTGGCCCTGGATTCAGGAGGACCTAAGTTCACATCTGGCCTCAGACACTTGACACTTGCTAGCTGTGTGACCCTGGGCAAGTCACTTAACCCTCATTGATCCACCAAAAAAAAAAAAAAAAGATAGGACAGGGAAGATTAAGGAAAGCTTCATGGAGGGGATAGTATGGGAGCTGGGCTTTAAAGCATGGGAATGAATTCAGTAGTTGAAGAAGAGAAGAGAAGATCATAGATTTAGAGGTGGGATGGACCCTAGAGATAATTTGGTCTACTTCCTTAATTTTTTTTTTTTTAAGAAGAGGAAGCTGAGACCTGGGGAAGTTAACTAATTTGCTCATTGGCACATGAATAGTAAAGTGGAAAAACTGTTTGATTTGGCATAAAATATGTACCTGTGTCCCATAGAATTTTCTGACATTGAAATATATACATTTGTACAAAGCAATTTTATAAATATGTCACTTATTTAACCACTTTTCCCTACCCTGGATATGCCCTGTCTGGGGCCAGTACCTATGTGGACTTCCCACTCTATATTCTATACTCTGGATATGTCTCCTCCAGAAAATCAGGGGTTGCCCTAAATGACCCCCAAAGTCCCTTCTAGCTCCTCCATTCTGTGATTCTTATCTCTGTGTTCACTGTGGCCTGAAGAGTCAGATAGTCAAATGGCTATAGTTGAGCCTGGGGAGCCAATTAACAAACAACAACAAAATCAACCAAAAAGGACTTGCTATAGAATCACAGACTGTTAGGGCTGAAAGAAATCTTAAAGCATATTATATTAAAATGCAGAAAAGAGAATTGAAATCTGGAAGGACCTTATAGATTATCTAATCCATCCCATTATTCTACAGATGAAGAAACTGAGTGCCAGAGAGGTTGAGTAACTTCCCCAGAATAACACAGCTAGTAAGTGTCTGAGGAAGGATCTGAACTCATATCTTCCTACTCTCGAGTCCTTTACTCTGCTCATTACTCCAATATGTCTTATTCCCTGTATCTGTGAAGGAAGCTAAATTTTTAACATCCCAGATGAATGAGTACTGGCCCAGCAATTGGGAGAATGGCTAACTCTTGCCCTGAAACTAATTCTGTGTCCCTCTCTCTTTCTCTGTAAAAGAAGCAGGTTAGACAAGGTGGTCTCTAAGGTCCCTTTCAGCTTTAAGGGCATATGAGTCTATGAGATTTGGTATCCATTTGATAACCCCTCAGGTGAGCTTCAATTTCAGTAGGAGCTGAATGAGCTTTTTCTCTGTGACCTTGAGAAAGTCATGGGGTCTTATCTTCCTCGTCTAAAAATAAAGGATTTAGTCCAAAGACTAAGGTCCCTTCAAGTTTTGAGATGAAATTTTGAAGATTTGGGATGAAAGAATTGTCTACAAGCTCTCTTGATTTTTCTTCCCCAAAGCAAATATCCGTCTATTTGCAGTAAAGGTTACCACTAACCCTCCCCCCTATACCAAGTGTTAAGAAATAACATACCTTAATGCCTAGGGTTTTTTTGTGGTGAGGCAATTGGGGTTAAGTGATTTGCCTAGGGTCACACAGCTAGTAAGTGTAAAGTGTCTGAGGCCGGATTTGAACTCAGGTCCTCCTGAATCCAGGGCTGGTGCTCTATCCACTGTTCCACCCAGCTGCCCCCAATGCCTAGTTTTTTGAGAAACATGGAAAGGGTGTAGGCTCTGGTATCAAAGGTCCTGGGTTCAAATGCCACTGCCTGTGTGACCTTGGGCAAATCATTTTAACTCCTTAAGCTTCCGTCTCCTCATCTGTAAAATGAGGAACGCTGGACTTGATGGTCTTTGAGGTATTTTCCAGTTCTAGAGCTATGATCATGTGAGCCTAAGAATAATAGTTTTAAAAAGAAGCTGTCAAATGATCTACATCATTGAGAGATTCATAGACATCTTCTCCCAGTGGTAACCATGAACTATGCTAAAGTCTCTGTCTTCTCCCAAAGGATGCTGTCTGCCCTTTCCCTCTCCACCCACACCATGAGCTATGGATGTCCTTTGTGCTGCTTGACTGCTTTAGCCTTGGTTTTGTAATGATTGCCCTCAGTATAAAAATTCCTAGTTATGGCTCTGGCAGCCAAGATTATTGAGAAGAAACGTATTGGCTCTATCTGGGGGCAAAACCAAAGAGAGAAATCAAGCTTCTTGGAGAGCTAGAGAGAGGAGAATCTCTGCCAGGAAGCTTCTGGCACAGGTCCAGAGAGGTGAGAGTTGCCCCAGATATACCAGAGTAAGGGCATTTTCAGATAGAAAGGACAGAACTGAATGGACACAAGCAGCTCTGCATTGCAAGAAAGTATCAGACCAGATGAATAGAGCAAAGAACCTGGGCCTCATGGTAGCAGTCAATAATGAAGCAGCATGAAATACTCTGACTTGGTTTAAAACAAATTCATATTTAATCCAATCCAGCAAATATCTATTAAGCTCCTCCACTACTGCATAGACAGCATGCATAACAGAAAGAACACTGATAGGCTTGGAGTTGGGAGAGCCTTGGGTTCAAACCTCACCTCTGGCACATTTTTATGTGACCATGGCAAACTAGGATTGTGGATTTACAGCTGGAAGGGATAACAGAAGCCAACCCCTTGAGTCCAGCCCCCCCATCTTACAGATGAGAAAACTGAGGCACAGAACACTTAAATGACTTGCCAAAAGTCACACAGCTATAACAAGTGTGGAAGGTGAGATTTGGGCCTATATCTTTCTGGCTTCAAGTCCAGGATACCATCTCTTCACTATTGACTGCTACCATGAGGCCCAGGGTCTTTCCTCCATCCTCGATGACCCTCAGTTTCTTCATCTGTCATATGGAACTAGAAATACTACCTACCTCACAGGATTGGCATGATGATGCAATGTCTATAAAGTACTTTGTAAATCTTGGAGTGCTATATAATGTAAGGCACTGACTTGGACACCAAGAATATAAAGGCTTAAAAATGACTCTATTCCTTCTCCAGAAAATGCTCTCCTTCACAGGGAAGAGATGTCATAGACATCAGATAAGTGTAAAACAAGGAAGGGTTGTGTTGAAGCAAAGCAGAGCTTTAGGAAAAAAAAAAAACATTCTATGAAAATTAGACGAGGAAGAGAATATTTCCAGCTGGGAGAACCAAGGAAGAACTCCTAAAGGTGGTGGCATCAAACCTAAGCCTGGAAGGGAAGAATTTTGAAAGGTAGAAACAAAGTGCTAATACATTCGTGGTATAGGGCATAGCCTGTGAAAATGCATGATAGCTGGAGAGGGCAGATGGAGGTTGGAGAAGTTAATTTGTATGGAATATAGAGTTCAACTCAACAAACATCCATTAAGTGTTTATGGTATTACAACTTAGAGTCTAGAAGCGGGTAAGACACAAAGAGATCATTTAAAGTATATAGTGGGGGGCAGCTAGGTGGCACAGTGCATAGAGCACCGGCCCTGGATTCAGGAGGACCTGAGTTCAAATCCAGCCTCAGACCCTTGACACTTACTGGCTGTGTGACCCTGGGCAAGTCACTTAACCCCTATTGCCTCACCAAAAAAATAAATAAATAAAGTATATAGTGCATTCATTTGTTCATATCTGAACAAAGCACTGTGTGATGTCCAAGGGTGGGGGGAGTGTCGTTATGCCTGGAAATGGGGCAAGGTCAGGGGAGGTAAAATCAGGGAATGATGACAGAAATCCAGAATGTCAGACCTTCTGAGAGATTGTCTCATCCAACTGGTGGCTTTGGAGTTAGATTTTAAAGGGTTGGTAAGAATTTAACAGACAAAGAAGGGGAGGGAGGACAGGGCAAGGTGAACAGAACCACAGAACAGGGACAGGATCTAGCTTGTCTGGAGCTAGTTTGTGGAGGAGAATGCCAGAATTGGATGATATTCTTCTTAGTCAAGTTAAGAATAGACAGTAGATGTGTGTACTTAGAAGCTTTCCTTTTTTATCTTCTTTCATCCTTTATTCTATGGGACTTATTTGGTCTACTTTGGGCTGATAAGTGAATTATCTAATTCCTGTTTTATTATTATGAATAAATATTGATCTCTTTTATATAAACACTGGTATGGTATTCTCCCAGGACTCCAAGTTTTCTAAGCCTAAAAGGCTCTCTGCCTAGACTGCTGTGTCTCCACTTTTACGAAGCATTTTATTGTTTACAAAGCACTTTCCTCCCAACAACCTTAGAGTTAGGTAGTTAAATATTATTATCCCCATTTGACAAAGGAAAAAATGGAGTTTCAGAGAAACGAAGTGACTTGCCTAAAGTGACACATACTCACAGTTTGTCAATGGGAAAATCAGGACTAGAACCCAAACCACTGCACTCCCATGTAAGTCCTCTTTCTTATAGAATATGGTATCACTTAGCCTTAGTAAGGTCTTGTCTTGGCCCTTTGAACTGAACTCCTCTTTTGTATCCTACTTCCACTACTGTGCTTTTATCTTGATTCTCATAATCACGAAACTTCACAGTTGGAAGGCATTTAAAAGGCCACCATAAATCATTGTATAACATACCTGGCAAATAAACGGTCATCCAGACCTTGGGGAAGGGAACCCACTACAAATGCAGGCAGACCAGTCTGATTTGGGTCAGGTCTAATTTCTCTTTAACTCAAACCTGAATTTGCCCTTTTTCAACTTTAACCCATTTCTTCTAGTTCTGATCTCTGGGGTCAAAACTAAGAAGGGAGATCCCTTCTCTGCACACTAGCACTTCACATACTTGGAGCCAGTTCTCGTGTCCCCACACTCTTTTCTTCTGCAGGCTAAATGCTTCCTTCAACAGACCCACAAATGGTGTGAGATCATGATAATTTGTCATTTGATTGTGTTCCTCTAGATGCTTTCAAGTTGATCAGTGTTTTTCCCAAACTATGATACCTAGAACTGGACCACTGTGGTGTGACCAGAGCATCATAGAGCAGGACTATCATTTTCCTAGCCTTAGATTCTATGCCTTTCCTCTCTCTCTTTTTTTTTTTTTTGAGCGGAAATGAGGGTTAATTGACTTGTCCAGGGTCACACAGGTAGTGTCAAGTGTCTGAGGCTAGATTTGAACTCAGGTCTTCCTGAATCCAGGGCCAGTACTTTATCCACTGTGCCACCTAGCTGCCCCCTGATTCTATGCCTTTCTTTACATGGCCTCTATTTGTGTTGCATACTCAAACCCCTTCCTTGATTCCTGTCCTGAACTCATTTTCCCAGTAGTTAGGTTTTACATTATTTTACCCAATCTTTCAAGGAACTGAGTTCTTTCCTTAAACTCCAACCCCCATTGCTAGTGATGATAGTGGGTGCCAGGGGGGAGGATTTCTTTTCCACTTGGTGTCAACCATCTGTCTATCTGATCTTCTGCCTACTGCCAGAAACCCTTAACACGTCACCCACATATATAGACATCTTTCTATTATCTATGACCGAGATCTTCATCTCTTTCACTGCTTTCTCCTTCCTGGACAAATATTGTCTAGTCTCTTGGGGCTTTTTGTTTTTTTGTTTTTTGTGGGGCAATGAGGGTTAAGTGACTTGCTCAGGGTCACACAGCTAGTAAGTGTCAAGTGTCTGAGGCCAGATTTGAACTCAGGTCCTCCTGAATCCAGGGTCAGTGCTTTATCCACTGTTCCACCTAGCTCCCCCCTAGTCTCATGTTTTAAATATCTCACCAAATCCCACCATTAACCAAATCCTGGTATTGAGATTTGGTGTGATTTGAGTTGTGTTAGACTTCAAAGTGAAAGGTCATCGATTTAGAATCATAAGGGACCTCAAAATGTTATTTAGTCCAATCACTTTATTTTACAGATGAAGAAACCGAGGCTGTGAAGTTGTAACTTATGTGGCACCAGGGATACAAGTAAAGAGTTGGAGTCAGGAGGGCCTGATTTCACATCCAGCCTCAGACACTTACTAACTGTGTGACCCTGGAAAGTCACTGAACTTTTGTTAGCCTCAGTTTTCTCATCTGTAAAATGGCAAGAGTAATGGGACCTACCTCACAGGGTTAAATGAAATATTTGTAAAGTATTTGCAAATCTAAGACTGCTATATAAATGCTAACTATTATTACTTTTATTAATATTTTTCCAAATCATACAGGTACTGAATAGGAGGTAGGATCTGAACCCTCATCTACTAACTGTGATAGAACCAGTTCTTTCTTCACTGTACATTGCTGTTGTTGAGATAGCTTCTTTGTATTAGTTGGAGTGTTATTATGTCTATATGTCATATATATATACAGAGAGAGAGAGAGAGAGAGAGAGAGAGAGAGAGAGAGAGAGAGAGGAGGGAGGGAGGGAGGGAGAGAGAGCATCTTAAGGCTTATAAATCACTTTCTCCACAAAAATAAATTTGAGGTGGGTAGTGCATTTATGATTGTAGGATGTTAAAAATTAGAAGGAGGGGCAGCTAGGTGGTGCAGCGGATAGAGCACCAGCCCTGGAGTCAGGAGGACCTAAGTTCAAATCTGGCCTCAGACACTTAACACTAGCTGTGTGACGCTGGGCAAGTCACTTAACCCCAGTTACCTCACCCAAAAAAAAAAAAAAAAAGACTTAGAAGGGACATCATAGGTTTAGGAGCTTAAGGTTTCAAGCCAGAAGAGACTTTATAGGTTATCTATTTCAACTTTCTCATTTTACAGAGGACAAACTGAGTCACAGAGGGATGCAGTGACCTGCCCAGCAGCACAAAAGTAGTATGTAGCATGGTTGGCATTAAAATCCGGATTCAGAGTACTTCTTCTCCTACCATACTGCATCCTGTTCTCATTTCCATTTCGTTGGTGAAGAAGCAGAGTCAAAATGACTTTCCCAGGTTCATGATTCTAATATGGTCAAAACTAGGATTCTCACTCAGGTCTCCTGATTCCAAGTACAACACTCTTTTCCAATAAACTGTGTTACCTCTCAAAGGAGCCATCTTCTAAAATCCCAGAAAGTTCATACTTGAAGGCCTATGTTAATTTGTTTGCCAACATTTGTTATAAGGCTTATTTGGGGCATATGATCTTGATAACTGGATCGTGTTAATCCTGTGCTGGCATCAATCCATAGCAGTCAAGCTAGGTTTTCCGTTGACTGTACATTCACTATTTTGTCATTAGTTAATTCATTTACTCAGCAGACATTTATTAAGTCATGTGATAGGTGATAGTAGATGCTAGAAAGAGGAGAGCTGCTTGTGGACTGGGTTGGAAATGGAAGGCTTCCTGGATTTGAACTAGACTTTGAATAATGGGTAGAATAAGCAGAATATCTGAGGAAGGGGAGAGGGGCAGGGAAGTATTAAAGAAAAGGCAAGGGCAGCTATGTGGCACAGTGGATAAAGCACCGGCCCTGGATTCAGGAGGACTTGAGTTCAAATCCTTCCTCAGACACTAGCTGTGTGACCCTGGGCAAGTCACTCATTGTCCTGCAAAAAAAAAAAAAAAAAAAAAGAGAGAGAAAAAGGAAAGAAAAAAAGCATCCACACAGAGACTATAATTTTGTATTTGGCAAAGAGTAAGACCATTCTGTCTAGAGTAGAAGATTCACATGGGGAGTAGTGGGATGTAGGGCAGTCAGGTGGCACAGTGAATATATAGTACTGGGCCTGGATTCAAGAAAGCTCATCTTCCTAAGTTCAAATCCAGCCTCAGACACTTTCTAGCCCTGTGAACCTGAAAAAGTCACTTAATCCTGTTTGCCTCAGTTCCCTCATCTGTGAAATGAGCTGGAGAAAGAAATGGCAAAAACCACTCCGGTATCTTGGCCAAGAAAACCCCAAATGGGGTTACGAAGACTCAGACACAACTGAAACAATTGAATAACAACAAAGATGGGATGTAAGCCCTTTGAGCACAGTCATGTGCTACTAAAAGTTTAAGTTCTTCTTGGGGAGAAAGATGTACTTGTTAAACACTTTTAAGTTTAATCTGCATTGTTAACATTTTATCAATCACTTTCTTAAGTTGAGACAAACAACAAAAGCAATAAATTAGATCCTGCTATGTGCCATTTGCCTGTGTGCAGTGAATGCTCACACTGGAAATTTAACAATCTGCTGGAGAGCTGGTTCAAACGGACTCCAGCACACACCTAGCAGGGACTCTTTTGTTTTTGTATTTTTATGACCAGCCACTAGCATAGCACAGTGCTTTGGATATTGTAGAATCCAGTAAATACTTATCGAATTGAATTGAATTAGAAGATAAAGTTGTCAATGGATGCCATGTCCAATAGAAAGAACAGAGATTCCTTGAGGGCAGGAACTTTTTTTTTTTTTGGTCTTTGTATCTGGTATATGGCTCTTGATGAATATAAATTGAATGGAGTGAATGAATGAATAATTGAGTGAATGACTGAACAAATGTACTACTTGCTACACATTATCATCAAACTACTCTTTCTTCCTTCATATTCTTCCTCCATGGCAATTGCTCTGTGATGGATCATTTAGCAAAAAGATTGTTGTTACCAAACCCTCATCCAGGGCTAGCCCTGGGTCAACCATAGTTTTTAGCTAATCTGAAGAAGAAGCAATCATATGAGCATTCATCCGGCTTCCGCCCCACCATTGGCTATTGGGTGCTTTGTTTTCCGATCATCTACCCAGGTTTCTGACATGTGAAATTAGGCATCATTTGGCATCCACAGTCTGTGGAAGGAGTCTCTCAGTTTCAGGAATTGAACATTATGGGAATAACATTGTTATCAGTTACTCTTCAGTCACTTTCCTTGATCTGCCCTTTCTTATTGTTATCCACTCAATTGCAACTTTCCAGGGGGTCTTATATTGTTTTGTTGAGGTCATTAGGGTGCGAAGCACCTTGCCTTTTTGGACCCAATGTATAAGACCCAGTTAGTATGTTAGAATTTCTATCGTAAACATATCTGTTGCCTTAATTTGGTTTCCTCCCCTGAATACCCTAAACACTCCTGAATCTGTCCCATTGATATTTGGCTTGGTCCATTGTGTATGACTATCTCTCTGACTAGACTCGAAGCTTCTGGAGGGCAAGGAGGATGTATCCTTTTGTGTATTTCCCTCACTTTCTAATGCAATGAGGTAGGAGCATGTATCATAGACCTGGAATGGTGCACCCAGGAGGCATTGAATCAAAACTCCCCATTTTATAAATCAAAAAACTGAAGCCCAGAAACCATAAGTGACTTGTCCTACCACAGCTTGGATCTGAAACCAGGCCTAAAGCCCATGTCCTTTTTTGTTGTTGTTGTTTTTCCACTGCAAGGAAATTCTTTGTGATTGATTGCACTGAGATCAGTTTTTAAATATTTTCTCTCTGTTTCCACTGAATATTTTTCCTGAAGGTTTTCTTGGAGAGCAGTGTGGTTAGACCATCTCTGATTCAGGAAGCTTAGTCTCTCAATCTCCTTTTCTCTTCTTTCCTTTCCTGTTCTTCCTTCATTCTTCTCCTCCCCTTCCTTATTCCTTTCATCTGCCTTCTTCCCCCCTTTCATCTTTTCACTCCCTCCGCCCTCTCATCCTTACCCTCCCATTATCATCTCCTTCCCTTCTTTTCTCCTCTTCTCTTTTTCCTCCTGTAGCTTTCTCCTTTCCTGTCCTCTTTCTTTCTCCTTCTCTCTCCTCTTTCCCTTTCTTCATTTGTCCTCTCTCTTCCTTCCCCCTCCCTTTCTGTCTCTTTCTCCTCTTTTCCCTGATTGCTCTCCACCACTGCAGAGTGACACACTTAACATGCCTTGGGTGTTGGCTGGAGAGCTTTAATGCATTCAAGAGAGAATACAAATTCTTCAATCAATTGCTTTTTCAATGAAGGTAACTCACTCTCTTTCACCTTATTTGCCAATGATGCATTGTTGTTTCAACTCAATGAGCCTTATGACTTGTGGGGCTTTCATTATAAATGAGCAGCACAGCAATTGAGGTGCAAAAAGGAGTTGTGATAACCTGACCTGAAATCCCAAACTCAGTTAAAGCCCCAGGGTCCTGGAGACAGTTACCATCCCTCAAGATTCACAAAGAATCTGATCTGGTGTAGAGCATTAGCTTTAGGGGACTGAGCATTGAAAAGGTCCAGGATTCTCCCCAGCCAAGAAGTGGAGCCCAATACTGGGTAGTTAAGCATTCTGGTTAGCTTCCAAGAGATAATTTTGCCCACCTTTTCTATTGAAGCTGTTAACAAAAGGTTTCTTTTTTTATCACTCACCCCTATACTGGTGGCTTAGGGTGGACCTCCATGAGAAGTATGACTTTAATGAAAGTAGCTAACATATATAGCCCTTTAAAGGGTGCAAATGCACTTTACAAATATCATCTCATTTGATCCTCACAGCAATCTTGGGAAGTAGGTTCTATTATCACCCCTATTTTAGAGAAGAGGAAACTTGACTTGGGTCACACAGCTAGTATCTGAAATAGGATTAGAACTCAGGTCTATCTGGACTCTTCTATGACTCAAGTTTGTGTGGGGGCATATGGAGAAAGCTGCTGCAGTCCTTCTCTCCTGCCTGCTGGGCATAGGGCTGGATGCAAAGAACCCCCAGAAAAGTTCTTGCTCTCTTGGAACTTGGGGTAGTAGGGTCATAGATGGCCCATCCAGGAGCAGGAATCATGGTGTCAGGGATCCCAGATGTGGACTTAGGGTTATCAGGGTTGGACACCTTTTTGGTTTCTTTGTTACTTGGAGCCAAGTCTTGCCCCAGCCACACCATTCACATTTCTATCTGGGGTGACAAAATTGTAGTGGCCTTTTGGTGTTCAGTTATGACTCCATTGGAGATTTTCTTTCCAAAGATACTGGAGTAGTTTGCTATTTTCTACTCCAGTTCATTTTACAGATTAGGAAACTGAGGCAACCAGGGTACACAGCTAGTGTTTGAGGCAGGATTTAAACTAAGGTCTTCCTAACTCCAATTCCAGCATTCTATCCACTGTGCCACCTAGCTGCCCCTTAGCTCATGGCTAATGTCCTCAGCTTGGCCTATAAAGAGAGCAGAGGGCAGGACACCTATCTAGCACGCTGGGCAAGGAAGATTCTTCTCTGGATCACTTATATTTAGTGAGTTACTTTCAAATAATCAGTCCATTTTAGCCCAAGTAGGCTTAATGGCTAGAAAGGATCCCAGAGATAATGTAGACTGACATCCCCCTCCCCCAAAGCTTATTTCACAGATGGGAAGACAAAGAGGTTAAATAATCTGCCTAAGGTCACACAAGTAGTTACAGTAAAAGGCAGGATTCTAACTCGTGTCCCCTAACTTTAAGGCCAGTGTGCCTGTCACTATACTATGCTCTCATGTGTGACTTCTGAGCCAAGCTCTACCCTGCTTCCCGCCCCGCCTCACACACACACACACACACACACACACACACACACACACACACACACACACCCCTCAGTTAGTGGGGCTCCCTTCCAACCCCTTATTCTTAGGGAAATAAAGCCCTATAGTCTAGTGCTGGGTAAAGTTCCAGGGTTTAAACCTATAATGTTCTTCCTACATCTCCCAGACACTGCCTTCTCTCCCCTCTCTTTCCTGGATCCCATGCCCAGAATCTCTTAAAATAATTTCTCCTGGAGGCACCTGCCCTGGGTCACCTTCGACAATCTGCAGCCTCAGCTTCCACTCTTGATTGAGTTAAAGGAAAGAATGAGGGAAAAAATATTCACCTTCCCCTATTTCCCCCTTCATCATTTCTTGTCAGGGTTCCAGGGTCTTATCCCAAGATGTAGCTAGCCATCCCTCATTACCAGCCTCCCCACTCCCCCAATTTTAGAGAAGCATGCTTCCAATTTGGGAGTAATTAGCTCAGAAGGAATTTACACTTACAAAGCGGCCAGATTATGTAGCATAGTTTTTTGTCTCTCTCTCCTAAGGCTGGCTGTAGTACAATCCGTGCATGCACTTGGGGAAGAAGGAAGGAGGGCAAGTCCTTCACACACTGGCTAGCCTAAATGGCTAGAAATCAGCTCCCTTCAGCTTAGGAAGGACATTCATTGACAGACTAAAATACATTCAAGAAAAGTGGTTAAGACGACAAGGGGACTGGAAAGCATGTCGTAATTCAATTTGATTCAATAACATTTGATTCAAAATGATCCGTACCTACTAGGTACAAAGCACTGTGCTGCACTATAGATGCTGGGGAATCAGGGAAGGCTTTCCTGTGGAAGTGGCATCTGAAGCGAGTTCACATCATAGAGAGCAACATAAGATTTTAAAAATGCCTTATATGCATTATTTAATTTACTTTTCACAGCAACCCTGGGAGGTAGGTACTATTATTATCATCATCATTCCCACTTTTCAGATGGAGAAAGTAAGACTGATCCAGGTCAAGTGACTTTCACATGAGTGTCTGTGAAATGATTTGTTTTGTTTTTTTGGTGTGTGAGGCAATTGAGGTTAAGTGACTTGCCCAGGGTCACACAGCTAGTAAGTGTCAAGTGTTTGATATCGGATTTGAACTCAGGTCCTCCTGACTCCAGGGCCGGGGCTCTATCCACTGTGCCACCTAGCTGCCCCTGCAACACGATTTGGACTCAGATCTTCCTAACTCCAAGCACACTACACCATCTTGCTGCCTCATGAGCCAGATAAGAATTATTTGCTGTAAATGGGAGTGTTTTACCCAAAGAAGAAGCTTAAGGGGAGTGTGATGATCATTTCCAAATATGTCAAAGCCTAAATTTTAGTTGTTTTTGTTCTACCTTGGTCCCACAAGACAGAATGAGGAGTAATAGGGGATGTAAAGAAGTAACTATCAGTTTGATGTAAGGAAATCTTTCCTTTTAAGATGGGCCTTGGTTTCCTAATTTGTAAAATTGGGAGATATAGGTCTCTTCCAGTGATAAATACTACTTTGAATTCCCAGAGAAGAAGGCACTGTAGTGAGTTACCTGTCATTGGTGCTATTCAAGCAAACATCAGAGTGTCCTAGCTTAGGAGCTTGGAGGGACCTCAGGGTCCAGCTAGTCCTTCATTTTATAAATAAGGAAGCTTTTTCCCAGAGTCTTTCCCAACTTTCCCAAGGTTATACAAGTAGAATTTGAACCCAGGCCCTCTGAGCAAAGATTCATTGCCTTTAGATGACCTCCTGTCAGCATTGTGGTTGAGAAGGTTTCTATTGAATTTTGACTGGGGCCAGCTGACTTCGGAGTTCAGTAAACATAAATTTATTAAGCACCTAATGCATTCTTGTCATTTGATTAGTGCTGGGGATACAAAGAAAAGAAAAGGATAGTTTCTGATCTCAAGAAGTCCACAGTCTATAGTTGATTCTGAGATTAGAAAAAGTGATTGTGGACACAGGAAGGACTTCGTAGAATCATAGAATCTCACTCAATTCAATAAGCAGTGAGGTGGTGCAGTGGATATATGCTGGGTCTTGGAGTCAGGAAGATGTGAATTCAAATCCAGCCTGAGACACTTGACTAGTTTTCTGACTCTAGGCAAGTCCCTTAATGTCTATCTGCCTCAGTTTCCTGAACTGTTAAAATGTGGGAGGGTAATAATAGAACCTACTTCATAGGGTTGTTGTGAGGATCAAATGAGACATTATTTGCAAAATATTTAACATAATATGTAGTGTATTTTGTTGTTGTTATTCAGTTGTTTCAGTCACATCCAACTCTTAGTGACTCCATTGGGGTTTTCTTGGCAAAGATACTGCAGTGGTTTGCCATTTCCTTCTCCAGCTCATTTTACAGATGAGGAAACTGAGGCAAACCAGGTTAAGTGACTTGCCCAGAATCACATGGCTACTATCTGTCTGAGTCCAGATTGAAAACTCACAAAGATGAGTACTCCTGATTCCAAAGCCAGTGCTCTATCCTCTGGACCACCCAGTTACCCACCTACCACATAGTTGGCACTTGATAAGTGCTTGTTGTCTTCATTTCCCTTTGGATGAATTGAATTTTGGAATATTTGAGCTGGAAGGAGCCTTGGATACTACCTGTTTTCTATGTCCCCATTTTACTGATGAAAAACTAGGGCCCAGAGAAGGGAAATGACTTTACAGGACAAACATCTAGACACAGATCCAGAAATCATTCCCACTACTCTTTCCACCACACCTCCAGCTCTCTTTCTTGAAGAAAGAAAAGGTTATAGCTTATAGGGGAAGAAAAGAGGCTCAGGCTGGTGGGAAAGGACAGACAGATATCTGAGGATGGGGATATGTGACTATGCTCTTTCTTATAGCTGTGGAGGTAGTGCCCCCTACCCCTGCAGGGAAATATCCAGGGAGTCTGGCCATTATCAACGTGCTATTTAGCAGAATTGGTGAAGAAGTGCTCTGTCCCTGAAATTGGAAGCTTGATGTTCTGGGTAATAAACATCAGGTTTTTTTAACTGCAGCTTCAGGTTAACACAGAAAGTTGTGCTTAAAGAACAAAAATCCTGCTATTTGGTTGTCACCTCCAGGCCTGGTCTCCCCGTTAGTCTTAGACCTGCTGCTGTGCCAACCTTAGCTCCGTGGGGTTTCTGTTGGAACTTGTCATCCCGGCCCCCAAACCTGAAAGCTACTCTTTTGCCCTTTCTGGTACTTTGCTTTCTACCTCATTGCCTTTCTCTTTTTCAAGGCTCAGGTGTTCCTTCCTCTGTGAAGCCTCTCCTAATTCCCCTCCTTAGGAGGGAGACCTGGTCATTCTGATCTCCCCTAAGTGCTTTTCAAACTTTGATTTGCATCAGAATGATCTTTGCTATGCTTGTTTAGCCATTTCCAGTTGGGTTCTCTTTGTGAGGCCATTTGGGATTTTCTTGGCAAAGACACTGGAATAATTTGCCATTCCTTTCTCCAGTTCATTTTACAGATGAGAAAACTGAGGCAGAAAGGATTAAGTGACTTGCCCAGGGTCACCCAGCTGGTAATGAATCTTCCTGACTCCAGGCCTAGTACTATCCACTCCTAGGCTGCCTGTTCTGTGTGTGTATGTATGTATGTATGCGAGCATGCATATACATATGCAAAGATATATATGTGCATGCACAGAGGACAGCCAGTTCTCTGTGTGTAAAGATGCACATGTGTGTACATGTGAGTGTACACATGTGTGTATATATACATACATGTGTGGCTGCCTGTTCTCTGTGTGTGTAAATATCATCTATATCTATCTTATTCCTTCTCCTGGATTGCAAATTCTTTGAGGGAAGGGACTGTGCTGATTTTTCATCCACATATACTGTTCCCAGGGCCTAGTCCTGAGTTCCCTGAACTTTGTAGGAACTCAGTAAAGGTTCATTGATTGAACTAAATTTGGCAGGTGACTATACTTGCTCTCATTTAGCATAGGTCATAGGATCACAGAATGTCAGAATAAGAAGGAAATTAAAGATACCCTGGTCAGGGGCAGCTAGGTGGCTCAGTGGATAGAGCACTGGCCCTGGAGTCAGGGGTACCTGAGTTCAAATCCAGCCTCAGACACTTAACACTTACTAGCTGTGTGACCCTGGGCAAGTCGCTTAACCCCAACTGCCTCACTAAAAAAAAAAAAAAAAAAAAAGATACTCTGGTCTAAGGGTTCTTTGCCTGGGTTCACAGCAGTATCCATGGATAGATTCCAAGGGGTCCATTAACTTAGCTGGGTAAATAAAATAAAACACACACATATACACACATACATGTACACATACCCATACACTTACACATCTTTTATTTTCACTAACCCTTAACTGAAATGTATCATTTGCTTCAATGAATTAAAAACATTACTCTCTGTGTGACTCCACCAGATTGTCAAAAGGGTCCATGACACAGTAAAGTTGAAGAAGTTTTGATCTGCTCATTTTACAAGAGGAGGCTACTGTGTCCCAGGGAGGGGAAGTGAGTTTCTTAAGGGGTGCACAGGCAGAGGAAGGAAGGATACAAATGCAGATCCTGGACTGGAAACTGTAGTAGGTAGGAAGCTAGACTTGTAATCAGAAAGACCTGGATTCTAATCATGTCTCTGAAGCCATGTAACCACAGGCCAATCATTTAACCTCTTGAAACTTCAGTTTCTTCATCTGTGAAATAAGGGGCTTGGAACAGACGGCCCCTAAAGTCCCTGCCAGCTCTCTATCCATTATCCTAAAGGATCCTCTGACCACCCCACAGCTGGAATGCTCATCCTTATCTCTTTCATGGCCGTGTATACAAAGCAGGAACTGGTGTGTACTAATGTTCCTTGGCTGGATGTTTGCTTTGGGCTTCTCTTTCAAAGCCGCTAATTGACATCTTATCTGACAGCATCGTGGGGTACCAGGTCCCAGAGGAAGGCATGAGAGCCAGACCATTCCCCAGGTGAGCAGGAGACCTGAGACCAGAGGGTTCTGACACATACAAAACTGGGCTATAAGTAGGGCAGGGAGGATGGTGCGTTGGCTCCCGGCTGGCCGTTCTCAATCTTCAGCCAAGAATAATAGATACTCAAGCATTTACTGCATGGTTTTGTGCTATCGCTTCATATCCAGTAACCTGGATGTGAAAACCCAACAGGAACTGCATTTCACAGGAGAAAGAAATAGAGAGAACAAAAATGCAGGTCAAATCCCATTGCACTGGGCTTCATAATGTGTCTGGATTCTTCATTGACATAAATACTGCTAGAGCTGGGGAGCCCCCAGTGCCTGCAGCTGCTTCCGGCCTGGGATTTGACCTGTAATTATAATCCTTTTTCTTTGATTTTCTCTGTGAAAACACCAATATGCTGCCCAGGCTTAGAGCAGTGGGGGGTTGGGGGGAGAGTATAATATAAAGCTTCAGGGATTTATAAACACTGTGAAAATCAATTCTGTTCAATCCAACTAACATTTCTTTTGGCACCTACTATGTGCACGGGCATTGTGCTGGAGTTTAGGGGATAAAAATATGAAATATATCTGTATCCCTGACTCAAGGAGTTTGCAATCTGGCTGGGGGTGGGGGTGGGAGGAGACTGAGGGAAATGTGCTGTGGTGGTGGGAAAAGTAAGACATTTACACAAATAACTCTGATACAAGACAGAATGTGGCATCAGTATGGTAAAGTAGAAAGAATGCTGTCTCTGAATTCAGAAAACATAAATTCAAAGCTCACCTCTTATGGTCTCCTAGAGTGACTTTGGGTAAAGCCACTTAAGCTCCCTGAGACTCAGTTTCCTCATCTGTAAAACAAAAGGGTTGAACTAGAAGAAATTCCTTCCACTTAAAAATTGATGGTCCTGGGGATGGCTAGGTGGCACAGTGGATAAAGCACTGGCCCTGGATTCAGGAGTATCTGAGTTCAAATCCAGCCTCAGACACTTGACACTTATTAACTATGTGACCCTGGGCAAGTCACTTAACCCCCATTGCCCTGCAAAAATAAATAAATAAATAAATAAAATTTGATGGTCCTATAATCCAGGAGCAATAGGTGGGAGTTGCAAACAGAAGGATTTAATAATAATAACTAGAATTTACACAGCCCTTTACAAACATCTCATTTTATCCTTATAACAAGCTGTAAAGTAGATACTTCATCCGTTAAAAAAAAAGGAGGTTGGAATAGATGTCCCCTAAAGTCCCTTCCAGCTCTATATCCAGTATCCTAAAGGATCTTTTTTTATTTTTACAGATTTTTTACAGATGGGGAAACTGAGGGACAGAGGTGGTTTTTTGTTGTTGTTGTTTTTTTAAGTTTTTTTTTTTTTAAGTGACTTGCTCCAGGTCACATGGCCTTAAGTGTCTGAAACTAGGGTTGAACTCAGGACTTCCTGACTCCAAATACAATGCTCTATCCATCACACCACCTACCTTGGTGGCTAAAACTTCCTAACAGTTGTCCAGAAGTGTAATGCATGGGCACAAGAAGTGGTGGGTTGCCCCTCATTGAAGGTCATCCAATAGAGTTTGAATGTTAAACATGTAATGGTAGGGATTTCTTTTGGCTATGAGTTGGATTTGATGGCCCCTAAGTTCCTTCCCAGCTCTTAAATTGTGATCTTATTTTAAGTTTAGAGGAAAGGGAAAAACATGTTGATGGGGCTCCCAAGAAGCATTATTGACCACTTCTAGCTGAATAGATTAGAGATGGTTTCAAGGAGGAGCAGGTATTTGAGATGGGCTTCAAAGGAAGAAAAAGTTTTCAACCCATGAGTGCTGACTCACATAGCCCACTTTACCTTGCTGGCTCTGAACCCTTCCCCATCCCCCATTCTTTGCCCCATCTGTTTTCTTGCCACACTTCTGCCATTATTGTTGTTGCCACCCATGGAAATGGAACTCCAGAGATCATACCCTAGAGGAGTTAAAGCACTCAACTTTAGAGCTACCACTCTGGGGCCATATTGCCCTCCATGCTGAATGCCAACACACATAGCCCTCTATGTCTAGAGAGCCCCCAACCTTCTTCAACACTTCTTTGTCAGGTGCCTTCTTACCATTCCCCCCACTCAGAGTTTTACCTTTTGTTCTAGGAACAGTAACCAAATCTAGGGATTCATGCCCTCCTTGTGACTTACCCAACCCAAACATCCTTCATTAGCCTCTACCTTCCTGTATGCCTTGTCTCCCCATATTAGAATAAAAGCTTCTTTATTGAAGGGGTTGTCTTTTTTTTTTTGTCATTTTATCACCAGTAGTAAGATGCCTGGCACATTGTAAGAACTTAATCAATATTAATTCATTCATTCACTTCATTCATTCATATTCGTTTTTTTCATTCATTCAGTGGATAGAGATGTTGAGGAAGTCCATTCATTAGGCTGGAGAACTGTTTATGTAGATACACAGAGATGGGAGGAGGAAAGATGAGACAGTTTGGCCAAAAGGTATAACTCATAAGAAGGAAGAAGAAAAAATAATGCTGGAGAAGTAAAATGGAATCTAAATGTGAAGGACTTTTAATGCCGACATAAGAAGTGTGCATTTCATTCTGTTGGTGATGGTATTGGTATTTTCCTAAGTTTGGAAGTTAGGTGGGGAAAAGAAGAATGAGAATGGGAAAATTTGGGAGGGGAGGAGAAGTAGGTATGAAAGAAGAATGGGAAAAAGTGGTTGGGATGGGTTTAAAAACAGAGCGAAGGGGGCATCTAGGTGGCACAGTGAATAAAGCACCAGCCCTGTATTCAGGAGGACCTGAGTTCAAATTTGACCTCAGACACTTGACACTTACTAGCTGTATGACCCTGGGCATGTCACTTAACCCTCATTGTCCCCCACCAAAACAAACAAACAAACAAAAACAACAGAGTGAAGATATGACAAAGATAGGGGGTGGGGGGAGGGGTCTTAGTTGATCACAACATCAATCCACTTGTCTGCAGTGTGACTGGGCTGCCAGAAAGGTTAACTTGATTTGAGTCTACATCACTAGGAATCTGGAAACATGGGTTCTTTGACTTAGCTAGGTTACTTCCTCAGAGGATCTCAGTTTCCTCATCTGTAAAATGAGAGAATTGGACTACATTATCTTGAAGTTCCTTTCCAGGTTGAACACTTTCTGGTTTTGGTATATCATCTAGATATAGGGAGCTGGTACTAGCATTCCTTTATTTTTTATTTTGAATTTAACAAACATAAAATGGAGTGTTTCCAAATATAAAGAAGAGGAAAGTAGGATCATATGTGAAGCTGCAAACTTTTATGATGTATAGTTTGGTTTTTGAAATATGTATGTGTATATATATTTGACATTTAAGCATTACTTGTAAAGCTTTCCTGATTGTATTTTGTTCTGAACTTTCTTCCCTTCCTTTCTGTACATTAAGAAATGTTTTATTAATTCCCTTTTGCTTCTTCCTATTTTGATAACTCTCCTCTCCTCCCAGAACCTCACCAACTAAAAATTTTGAAAAAAGAAAAACAAAACCTGTGAAAGAAATAAGCATGATCAAGTAAATCAAATCCACACATTAGCCATATCTCAGAATTCACATTTCATTTTGTACCTTGAGTTCATCACCCCCCCTTCAAGAGGTAGGTGGCTTAACCCCCTGGAATCATGGTTGCTCATTGTATTGATGAGAATTCTTTGGTCTTTCAAATGTATTATTCTCTACAATGTTATTGTCACTATATGGCTTGTTTTCCTGCTTCTGTTTACTTTAATTAGCATCAATTTATACAAATCTTCCCAGGATTCTCTGAAACTGTTATTTTTGTCCTAATGATATCATTCTGCTCTGTACTAGTGAGACTATGCCTGAAGAAGGTCTAGGTCACACTTAAAGAGGGCCATTAATGGAGTGAATTAGTTAATTAATGCAGAGGAAGGTGACAAGGATAGTGAAAGGAACTTGAAACATATCCCATGAGGCTAGATTGAAGAATTATTGATGTTTAGCCTAGATAGTGGGAACATGCTAACTGTGTGACTTTGGGCAAGTTATTTACTCTCTCTGGCCTCCTTTTCCTCAATTACTAATTGAAGAGGACTAAATGATAACTAAGTTTCTTTCTAATTTAAATCCTGTGACCCTGTAACATATTGCCTTTTTCAAATGTTCTATGGGTATCATGTGAAATAGGGAGTAGACAATCTCATTGGTTCCAGAGAGCAGAACTAGGACAAATAGATAAAATCTAAAAAAAAAAAAAATCAGGCTTACTGATAGAGATAGAACACCCTGACACTGAAGATAATCAGGAAGAGGCTGAGTGATCACCTCTCTAATATGATGTAGACAGAAGTTCTGTATGATAAAGGTAGGAGGTAACCTCTGGAGTCCCTTTCTTATTTATGCATCCAGTCTTTTTCATATACAAATTTTAAGTTCCAAGGAAAATTCTGGGCCTCTGTTGGGGTGGCAGAGGGCATTGTGATTACTCCTCTGGTTTGGGTTCTCAAGTCCTAGCAAATACACTAGTGACTGCAGTGGTGTATTGAAACCAGTTTAAATGGGCTTAAGAAAATTGTTAAATTTTCAGAGATAGCATTTGTTGTTGTTTTTTCAGTAATTTCAGTTGGTAACTGACTCTTTGTGACCCCATTTGGGGTTTCTATGGCAAAGATACTGTAGTAGTTTGCCATTTCTTTAACTCATTTTACGGATGAGGAAACTGAGGCAAAGAGGATTAAATGAATTGCACAGGGTCACATGGCAAGTGTCTGAAGTCAGATTTGAATTCAGGAAGATTAATCTTCCTGACTTGAAACTGGGCACTCTATCTACTGCACCACCTATCTGTCCCAGAGTTAATATTTACACTTGGAAAATTGACAAACACAACAAATGATGAATTGATTTATCCTTTGGTTCATTGTCTAGATGTAAGAGAATAATGAAGAAAAAGTTAGTAATGCAGAATAAACTTAAAAGTGTGCTCTATATACTTTTTTCTTTTCTTGGAGAACCCATTGTTACTTACCGGCACATCATTGACTTAGAGTAAGAAAATCTAGGTTCCAATATCTGTCCTACCATTTACTAGCCTTCTGACTATAGAGAAACCATATAACTTCTCAGAGCCCTTAATTGCCTTAGCATTACTTGTTGTAAGTATTTGACAGGCTTATTGTGAGAGTTTGTGTCTCTGGTAGAAGTTGTAGTTGTGATACTGTGGAAAGAGCAATCACCGGCATGGGAATCAGAACACCTAGGTTCACATCTGCTCTCTCTCTTTTACTATGTGACCTTGGGCAAGCCATTTAGAAATCTGTTCCACAGTTTCCTCATAAGTAAAACAAGGACCAGATGGCCTCTAAAGTTCCTTCTAGCTTTAAATATATGATCCTCAGACAACAGACATGGTCTTGTTATTCAGTATTTCCAGTCATTTTCGACTCTTTGTGTTCCCATTTGGGGTCTTCTTGGCAGAGATACTGGAGTGGTTTGCCATTTCCTTCTCCAGCTCATTTTACAGATGAGGAAACTTTGGCAAATAGGGTCAAGTGACTTGCCCAGGGTCACACAGCTAGTAAGCATCTGCCCTATATAAATGACTATACAAATGTTAGGATTTAGTGGTTGAACTAAGGCAATTCACCTCTCTCTTCATGTAGTTCTTTTCTCATTGGAACATGCTCAGTATACCTTTCAGGCTTCAAAAGGCTACTATGAAAATGAAAACCCTTTATTGTACCTCCCCTAAGGGTAACACTTCACACTTGTCATGATAAGATAGGAAAATGGTCCTTCTGGGTCCTATGAGAAATGAGAGAGTTGGGGAAGGTTGCCCCATCCTCAGCAAAGCCTGAACTTGGTGACTTTTCCTCTCCTTCACACACTCTATGATCTAGCCCCAAATTCCTGCTTGCTGTTCCTGTTCATGATATACCATTCCATCTTTTTTAAAAAATGATTTTTAAATTGAATTTTATTTTATTTTCAGTTCCAAATTCTTTCCCTTTCCCACCCACTGAGAAGGCCAGCATGACAAAACTCATTGCAAATGTGAAGTCATGTAAACTTTAGCCATGTTCTGAAAAATAAAAAAAGAAAAAGCAAGAGGAAAAAAAATGCTTCGATTTGTACTCTGAGTCTGTCAGTTCACTATCTAGAAGTCGATAGTATTTTTTATCGTGACTCCTTTGGATTTGTGGTTCATCATTGTATTGATCAGTTATTAAGTCCTGAATCCAGGGCTAGGTGGCACACTGGATAAAGCAACTAGCCCTGTAAAATATATAGGGAATTAAATCAAATTTATAAGAATCCAAGTCATTCCCCAATTGAGAAATGGTCAAAGGATATGAACAGGCAGTTTTCTGATGAAGAAACCAAAGCTATCTATTCCCATATGAAAAAATGCTCTAAATCTCTAATGATTAGAGAGATGCAAATTAAAACAACTCTGAGGTACCACCTGACACCTATCAGATTGGCTAAAATGACAAAAAGGGAAGATAATAAATGTTGGAGGGGCTGTGGGAAAATTGGAACACTGATGCATTGTTGGTGGAGCTGTGAGCTGGTCCAACCATTCTGGAGAGCAATTTGGAATTATGCCCAAAGGGCGATAGGGCTGTGCATACCCTTTGACCCAGCAATCCCACTTTTAGGTCTTTTGCCCAAAGAAATCATGGAAGGGGGAAAGGGACCCACATGTACAAAAATATTTATAGCTGCTCTTTACGTGGTAGCAAGGAATTGGAAGTTGAGGGGGTGCCCATCAATTGGGGAATGGCTGGACAAGTTGTGGTATATGAATACAATGGAGTACTATTGTGCTGTAAGAAATGATGAGCAGGAAGAGTTCAGAGAAACCTGGAGGGTCTTACGTGAGCTGATGATGAGTGAGATGAGCAGAACCAGAAGAACATTGTACACAGTATCATCAACATTGAGTGTTGACCTACTGTGATGGACTATATTCTTCTCACCAATGCAATGGTACAGAAGAGTTCCAGGGAACTCATGATAGAAGAGGATCTCCAAATCCAAGAAAAAAAAAAAAGAAAGAAAGAACTGTGGAGTATAGATGCTGATTGAACCATATTATTTCTTTTGTTTTGGGTGCTGTTGTTTTTTTTTTTCTATTTTGAGGTTTTGCATCACTGCTCTGATTCTTTCTCTTGTAACAGGATTAATGCAGAAATAGGATTAATGTTATTATGTGTATATATATATGTGTGTGTATATATATATATATATCTATATGTATATGTATAGAGATATATAGATATAACCTATATCAGATTACCTGCTGTCTAGGGGAGGGGGGAGGGAGGGGAGGGAGGGAGAAAAATCTGAAATTGTAAAGCATGTATAAATAAAAGTTGAGAACTATCTTTACATGTAACGGAAAAAATAAAATATCTCATAAAAAAAAAAAGCAACTAGCCCTGGATTCAGGAAGACCTGAGTTCAAATCTGGCTTCAGACACTTGACATTTGGCATGTACTAGCTGTGTGACCCTGGGCAAGTCACTTAACCCCCATTGCCCTGCAAAAACATTAATAATAATAATAATACATTTTATATTTATTTTATGTTTATTCTTGGTTCCAAAATTCCTTCCACCCTTTCCCCTACTCACCATTCTATCTCCTATCATCATTCCCTTGTACAGGCAGTACCCCATTCTTGAAATCCACTCCCTCTTCACCTCCTGCTCATATAATCCCTTTATTCAGTTGTTTTTTAGTTGTGTCCAATTCTTCATTTTACAGATGAGGTAACTGAGGCAAGTGACTTTCCCAGAATCACATAGCTAATGAGTGTCTGAGGCCAGATTTTAACTGAAGTTTTCCTGACTTCAGGTCTGGAATTCGAGCCACCACACCATTGAGCTTCCCCATAGAATCGCTAGCTGCCTTCCAAACTCAGCTCAAATGCCACATTCTACAAGAAGCCCTTCCTTATCACACCAGTTTCCTGTGCCTTGTCCAGTTACTTTACCAGGACTTTATAAATATTTCATGTTTACTCTGTGCCTCTGTTGTTGCCCTTAACAGAATGTAAGCTTCTTGAGGGTGGGGTTGTTTTGTGTTTCTTTGTGTCTGTAGGGGCTACCACAGTATGAGGGATATAGTAGGTCACACTTGTTGAATGGACTTCCCTTAGATCCCTGAGTTCTCAGGGACTTTTCAGTATTCCTCAGTGCCACTTGGGTGGGCGAGGAGGGGGAACTTGCTTGACAGCTGAGGGTCTAGCTATGAGAATTCCTTTCAGGACTGGGATAAAGGGCAGATGTCTGAGGCTGTCCTTCTTTAGGCAAGAGTATATGCAAAGGAACCAAAACGGAAGGTGGGAAGGCACTTATGACAGCCCCATTTTGCTGTAGGTCGGCTTGGGGCTTCAGTAAGTTTCTCCCTCCTGCTTGGGGACTATAGTTGGTGTATATAAGCAGGAGCAGCCTGGCCCCATGATCAGAGATGGAGTGTTGGAAGAGCCGAGGATAGGGAGCCATGGGTTGAGCAGTGGGGCTGAGTTCCAGGGGGAGGGAGAAGTCACCTGTAGCCTAGAGCAGAGTATCATAGGATGGCAGAATTGGAAGGGATTTTGGAGATCACCTATTCCAAACTCCTCCCTCATTCTATAGATGAAGAAACAGAGGTCCAGAGAGTTTAAGTGATTTGCACAGAGGTCTCACAGCTAGTAAGTGCCACTGGGCAGAATCTAAACTATAACTCTTCCAGAGTCCAAATGCAGTACTCTATCTATGATACCACCTAGCAAAGGCATAGAGTCATAAACTGTTAGAGAAGGAAAGGACTTTAGAGATGAATTCTTCCAAGATCCTCATTGTACCAATGAGGAAACTGAGGTCTAGGGAGGTTAGAAATTATTTTCCTGTCATTGCAGTCTGACAGTGGTAGGATTTGAACCCAGGTCCTCCGACTCCCAAGACACTGAATGCTCCTTCCCCAGTATCACAACCACGAATTAGTACTAGCAGAGAAGAAACCCTCATATAAAACCCAGTGAAGTAAGTAGTAGAAATATTATTATCCACACTTAACAATTTAGGAAACTGAGGTCCCTTTGGCCACCACAGTCAGGCAGCTAGTAAGTAGAATATGAATGCAGGTCCTTTGAGTCCAAATCCAAGGCTCTCATCTCCCTCCCTTTGCTTTCTTCTCCCCTCCCCACCCAGTCGTTGGTGATTCAGGTCATTCTCTTGTTCAATACTTGCAGACATCCTATTTGGAGGAGGGCATGGCTGCCGGGTTTGGGACTGCTAACAAAGTCTCCAGAGAGTCCCTACCTCCTGTAGCTTGGGGAAGATCTGCAGATGTTTGATGGATCTCCTGACAGCTCCTTCTGTGATGATATTGTATTTCCACTGCAGTGCTGCCTGCCTCCCTGCCCTACTCCCCCGTCACTCCCTTCACCCCCCTCTTAGCTTTTTTTCTGGACCAATACGGGCAAGCCTGAACCCTAATGATACCCTGCTGCCTATTCTCCCTCCTAGGATTCCCCTTCCCTCACTGGAAGATTTAACTCCCCGAAGCCCCTGCAAAGACAACAAAAGGCAAGATGAAAATAGAAATGCAATTCTTGCTATGCTAGGCTCCCGACCACCAATTATTCTGATCTTCTGAGTAACACAGTGAGGATTACAGTGAGTTATAGGAGAGGGAAGGAGTCATTTGGACACTCAGGAGAAACGTGCAAACTTAGGCAGCATCTTTCCTACTAAAGGCTAATGCACCAGTGTGTGAGTGTGTGAGTGTGTGTGTGTGTGTGTGTGTGTGTGTGTGTGTGTGTGTGTGTGAGCGCGCGCTATTGCTTAACTGTGTGGACATTCCTATAATGAAAGCTCCCATTTCTGCAGTGCTTTGGGGGATTTGCAAAGCATTTTCCTCAGAATAAAGTGCTTTTCCTTTTTTGAGAATGTAATAGTCCTAGTATAGTCATTTAGTCTCTCTCTCTCTCTCTCTCTCTCTCTCTCTCTCTGTCTCTCTCTCTCTGTCTCTCTCTGTCTCTGTCTCTGTCTGTCTCTGTCTCTGTAGTCATTTATATATCTATTTAAGGTTTGCAAAGGACTTTCTATATTGTTTCTCATTTGATTTTTCGTGACAACCCTTGAGGTAGGTGTTACTATTATTCCCATCTTACAAATGAGGATATTGAGGCTCAGGATCTCAGAGGCCAACCGGTCCAACCCCCTCATTTTACTGAAGAGGAAACAGAGGCTGAGACTACCTCAAGGTCACGCATATCATAAGTGTCAGAGGCAACATTCAAGGTCAGGTTTGCCTAATTCCCAATTCCATCACTCTTTCCTCTACCTTCTCTTCCTTTCCTTTATAAGATCTTTGAGAGTAGGAATCATTTCATTCTTTGTATTTACACATCATCACCTAGTAAATAAATGCCTGCTGATTGACTGTTTGAACAATTCTATGGGGTGGGTAGTCCAATCATGATTACCTCAGTTTTACAGATGAGCAAACGGAGGCTTGCCCAGGATCACACAGCTAGCAGGGAGTGCCAGAGTGTTGCCAAAGCAGAGATTCACACTCAGGTCCCTTGACTCCCTGGCCAGTGATTCTTTCCCTTGCCCCATACCACTCCTGGGCATCTCTGCCTGGGCCCACGTTCACGTTCGTCTTCCTATTGTCATTTGTACTCATAGCCCCTCCGCTTTGCCAGGGCAGATGTTGAACAAATGTTGGTGTCATAACAATAGGTTCTGCTTGAGCCCAAAGCTAAATGCATCTGAAGAGCAAGAGGGGGAAGAAAAAGGGAGGGAGGACAATGCTTCCTGCTCTTTTTTTGTGGTTTGTGTTTGGGACACAGCTGTCTGCATTTCCTGGTTTGCTCTGGGCATAGAAGCCTCTCAAGGCTGCTGGGACATGACTGCGGTTGGGGAGAGTGAAGCATTCTTCATTTTTCAACTTCGTCCACTTGCTCCTCGTTGTTTTTCTTCTACCTCCTTTTCCCATTGGATCTCTTCCCATTGCTGGCATTGGTGAGGGGAGCAGGAAATGGGTGCATTAGTTCTCAATACAATTCAACTCAATAATCATCTATTAAGCACAAAAGACATTCCCTGCCCTTATGGAGTTTGCAATCTAATGGTGGAGACAACATTCAGGCAACTGTATACTAAGCTAACTATATACAGGATGAATAGGAAATAATTAAGAGAGGGAAGGTACTGGAATTAAGAGGGGTTGGGGAAGGCTTCCTGTAGGACATGGAATTTTAGTTGGGACTAAAAGGAAGCCAGGAAGGTCAGTAGTTGGAACAGAGGAGGGACACCATTCTGATCCTTAGAGACAGGCAGAGGGAGCAATGTCTTGTTCTAGAACAGTCACGAGGCCAGTGTCACTGGATTGAAAAGTACACATTGGCGAGTAAGAGAACTGGAAAGGTAGGAGGGAGCTAGGGTATGAAAGTCTTTAAATGCCAAGAAGAGCATTTTATATTTGCTCCTGGAGGCAATAGGAGCCCCCGACAACTCGAAGCATCTGCTTCTGGTTCCTGTGATCACCTTTATCACCACTAACTCCAGAATCGGAGAACCTTCAGGTTCAAATCTTACCTCTGATACTTATTGGCTATGTAACGTTAGGTAAATCATTTAACCTTCCTTGGCCTGAGTTACCTATTTTGACAAAATAAGAGTTGAACTAGATCAGATGTTAGACACAATACTAAGCTCCAGAGTGGGACCAAACCAGATTAAAATGTTATTAGGGGGGCAGCTAGGTGGTGCAGTGGATAGAGCACTGGCCCTGGATTCAGGAGGATCTGAGTTCAAATCCGACCTCAGACACTTAACACTTACTAGCTGTGTGACCCTAGGCAAGTCACTTAACCCCAATTGCCTCACCAAAAAAAAAAATGTTATTAGGAATATGTTGCATGACTTCACGTGTATAATGGGTATCATATTCTTTGCTTTCTCAATGAGTGGGGGTCAGGGAGGAGCTGGAGGGAGAAAGAATTTAGAATTCAAAATATTTAAAAAAATTTTAAGAATAGTTAAAGAATTAAAAAAAATGTTATTGGGACATATTGAACAGTTAGGTGGCACAGTGGATAAAGTAGCAGCCCTGGATTCAGGAGGACCTGAGTTCAAATTTGACCTCAGACACTTGACACTTACTAGCTGTGTGACCCTGGGCAAGTCACTTCCCCCCTCCCACACACACATACACAAATACAATAGAATAAAGATAATGTTGATATGTGATTTTCTAAGTCAATTTCTCTTTGAGCTTAACACCACTAGACTAGGCACCCTCTGAGAACCCTTCCAACTCTGATTGCCATGACTATATGACCCTATGTTCTACAGTCCCATGAACCTGAGGGATCCAGGGGCAATACAATGTCACAGATTGAAGGAACATCTGAGAGCTTTTAGTCTAATCTCTTCATTTCCCCCCCTCACCTTTGTTAAAGGAGAAACTGAGGTCCCAAGAGGGGATTGACTTGACTGAGGTCATATAACAAGTTGGTAGAGCAAGTAACTTGAACCCAAGCCTCCTGATTTATAAACTAAAACTTTTTTGTTATATTATATAAGTTGTGGGCTAATGAATAAGTGGATAGATGAATGGATGGACGGATAGATGGACAGATGGGTGAAGCTTTATCAAGTGCCTACCATGTGCAAAATACTATGCTAAACACTGGGAATACAAAAATATAAAAGTAAGGCAGTCCTTGCCCTCAAGGAGTTCCCATTCTTTTTTTTTTTTTTTCAGGGCAGTGAGGGTTAAGTAACTTGCCTAGGGTCACAAAGCTAGTGTCAAGTGTCTGAGGCTGGATTTGAACTCAGGTCCTCCTAAATCCAGGATAGGTGCTTTATCCACTGCGCCACCTAGCTGCCCCAGGAGTTCCTATTATAATGAAGGAGACCACACATATGGAATATTTCAACTGCAAGTCAGATGGAAAAATCCCATGTTCCTTAGGATACAAAACAGATGGTAATGTCTTTAATGTAATTTTTACTGATAAAATCAGATAGCTTTTTTATATTGAGCCACTTGCCAGTGCCAACGTGTCTTTGGTGACAAGAACTTTCTTTCCTGGGTCTTTAGTAGCTGTAGCTGCAGCACCCATGAGAGCAGTGGCCAGGCTGCGTCTCCACAGGGGCTGCTTCCCAAGGTGATGGCTGAGGGGACTGGGCTTGAAGTATTGTCATGCCAAAGGCTCTTGGTTTCAGGGTCTTGGGTGAGCTGTCTCTAACAGGGTGTGAGAGGAGATAATGGTCAAGGTGATGGTGGGGACTTGCCTGGCACATGCTGCCCACTCTGTCCTGCAGGATGCTTTGCTGCTTGAGCTATATTGAGCCAGAGCCTGCCCTGTGCATGGGTGTTGGTTGGTGGGAATGGCTGGCCTCTTATTCAGAGAATTTGTGCATCAGATGATGGTGGTAAGAACTGCACTGTGAGGGCAATACTGGTGGGGGGGGGGCCGGGAAGGGGGGGATGGTGCAGCTTCTCCCAGGACTCTTGTCTTTATCTACTTACCGAAGCCCCTTCTCTACAATGATATCTCTCCTCCATGTTGTCTGAGAGGGTTGGGCTGACGAAAGGTATGGTGGTTTAAGGAGGGGGCACTGTTATTCCCAAGGCTCTTGGGTTCTGGATTATGGACTGTCTCCTTAGAGGACCCCACAGGAGATGGTGGTCAAAAGGATGGTGATAGTTTTACTTGCCTGGCGCGCACTGGCTCCCATCTCTTCCCCAGGGTGCCCCATGAGGCTGGCTTCCCTGCCCTGTTGTCCAATTAGCATTTATTACTGATGGTGGGGATGGGGAAGGTTGGAGAGAGGTACCCCTGGAAGCGAGAAGGTAAAAAAGACATCATGCTTTGTGAGAGGCTCCGTATTGCTCTGCATTTCCCTTTCATAATGAAAATACCATTATGCGTTATGCTTTCTACAATGCAGAGGCTCCGTAGGCAGCTGGCAGCCCCTGAGGGCGGCGTTCTTCTTCCCTGCTCTCCTGGGGGGCGGAGCTCCTTCCCCTTGGTACATCAGATTTACAAAGAAAAACATGGAAACCCCAAAAGCTTCCATTTCTCAACTCCTCCCTTGATAAGACATCTGGGGTGGAGGCCACCTAAGCAGGCTTTAGGCTGGCTCCTTAATCCCAGACTTTCCTAACAGAGAGATAATGAGAGAGAAGAAGAGGTAAGGCTGAGGCTGGGGATTGGAGGGAGGGGGGAGTGGGCTGGTTGGAAGCTTTGGTAGGAGGGAGATTGTTTGCTATAGAATCCTAAGAATAGCAGGCCTGGAAAGGACCTTAGGGGCCACAAAGTTCAACTCCCCTTTTTACAGGGAAAGGAGTTGAGCCCCCAGAAGAGAAATTGACTTACCCAAAGTCACACACATAGGAAGTACAGAATATTATTATTAATAATGAGTTCAGAGGAAGATACTTCAACTCAAGGCCCTTCAACTCTTGGGTTTATGTTCACCGCTCACCCCACCCCACTATCACACCCCATTGCCTTCTTCATAAGACTGAGCATCACATGTATAACTTATATCTGATTGCTTACCATCTCAGGGAGATGTGAGGGGAGGGATTTTGGAGCCCAAAACTTTAAATAAAAATGTTAAAATAAGAGAATGTGAGCACTTTCCTGAGCAGGAACTGTCTTATTTTTCTAACTCAATGCTTATCGCAGTGCTTTGCACACGGTACTTAATAAGTGCTTAAGTACTTAATTTTTTTGTTCTTGTAAAAAATTAATTCTGAGCATCTTTGGAGTTTCAAAGTCCTACAATAAGAATTATGTTATCCAATCGCCCCAATCTACCCTAGATGGTAAGAGGAGCAGAGAATTATACTTTCCATTTCCCAGATGGGGAAACTGAGGAATGGAACAGGTCAACATCAGTGACTTGTCCAAAGCCGCAAAATGAGTCAAATGGCAGCATCTGAACTGAAACCCAGATCTCCTAACCCCAGTCCTGGGGTTATTTTATCAGTTGCTATTTTTTCAGGGCAGTTTAGTATTCCATAGCTAGAAAGGACACAGAAAACATATCCTTATTGGTTGCTTACTTTTATCTCCTATCTTCATTGTCAAACTGAGAGCACTTTGAGAGAAGGGGCTATGTGTCCACTGTGAGAACAGGAGCTCCTCTCAGGTAGAAAATGCTATCTCCCCTTGAGAAATCGTATCCATGGGAATGTCGGTAAATGTTTAACAACTGGCTCTCTGTGAAAAAAAAAATTATACACAACTTCCTTTAAGTTGAAGCTGAGTTATTAACACTTTCTCCATCACTTTCTTAAGTCTATATACTCAACAGAACAATAAATCAAGCCCATATTTGTAGTATTTCTCAATTTCTGAGGTGTAAATGTTCACACTGAGAGTTTAACAAGTGGCTCTGGTTAGAGCTGGCCCCATCCCTATCACTCCCTAGAAGCAGGGACTGTGTCTCCTTCCATCACAATAGCAGTTCCTTGTTTTTTCCTCTTTGCTCCCCCCAAGCAACTAGTATAGTGTTCCAGCTAGTACTTGTCAGTGACTGTCAGAGAAAAGACATCAATATGATGAGTTTGGGGAAATAGCTCCTTTGAGGCTGTGTTCACAGGATGGGGGTCAGTGACCCTGGAAAAGGGAAGGCCAGAGACTCCACTTAATAACTGTCTCTATGAAGACCTGGGATAGCCATGTTGAACAGCTGTTTATCTTTCTCTCTCCTGAGGTCAGGCCTAGGGGAAGGGAGGAAGGGAAAAAGGGAGGGGAGGAGGGTCAGACTACTCAAGAAGTGATGTACTAGGAGGATAGGATAAGGGATTGTATATGCATTGTATGTTTGGGGGATGTTCAGGGTGAAAAGTTGTATAATGGGGCATAGGTATGTGTGTGTGAATGGAGGATATGATCTGTAAGGAGACTGAGTGAGAAATTGTCCAGTGAGAATGGGGTGAGTAGTTTTGTTTCAGAAAGGACAAGGTGGGCAGTTATGGGTTAGAGAATCCAGAAACCATGCATTGTGTGATGGTTTGAGAGGTCCTGTGTGTGAATGGAGTGATGGGTTTCATGTAAGGAAGAGACGAAGTGGGGTATATCAGTCAGGGTCTTATTTTGAAAGGTTTGAGGTTTTGTGTAGCAGGGACAGAGGGGGAAGTGGACTGCTGAGAAAATTCTATGTAGGGAGGATGGAGTGAGCAGTGATGCTGTTGGGGGGATGGGGCGGGAGGTTGTGTATTTTCAGGAGGGGGCGGGATCAGAGGACAGCCAGATGTGAGGATTTTTATTCATAAATGGCTGCATCTCTGTATCTAATTGCACCCATTGTGTTTATGATAATTTCCTTTGCCAGGGTAGGGGCAACTCCTCCTTTTTGGAGGCGCTCCAAAGGTATGAGTTGCCAGGGAGGGAAGGAAAGAGGGAGACTCAGGTAGGAGGTAGCCAGGAGTGGCAGAGAGAGTAGGAGGAATTGGCGTGGACTAGGATGTGCTGGAGGAGAACCTGCTTATTCTCTGAGACTGAACCTGACTCCAAGACTCTGTTCGATTTACTGAAGACATCGTTTCTTCTCTCTCTCCACCCAGTCCCCACCCTACAAATCACCCCCTTTGCAGATGGTTGAGTCTCAAGATCGACATCATAGTGGATCACAAAGAGCCATCGGATTTGGAATCAGTTAGACCTGGGTTCTAATTCTGGCTCTGACATTTGGTAATCATAACAACAGCTACTGACATTTACGCAGCATTTTTAAATTGTACAAAGTGCTTCACATATTTTATCTCATTTAATCTTTGAAAATAACCCTGTGAGATAGGTGCTATTACCATCTTCATTTTACAAGTGACAAAAATTAAACTGAGAGTGTGGTTTGTAAGCCAAGATTCGAATCCAGATCTTTCTGATTCTCAGTCCAGTGCTATCTCCACTACTTCAGTGTCTTCTGTGAACAGAGGAAAGCCACTAGTTATATGAGCCTCTGTTTCCTAATCTGTAAAATTGGGATAATAATACTTATATCACCTACTTCATGGGATGGTCAGGAAGATGTTTTGTAAAAGGGGCATATAGAGAAGATCAGATCTATAACAGCCCAAGGAAGTGTGTGTTTGCATACATACATATATACATGCATACACCCAACCACATATTTGTATGTTTGTATATATGTACATATATAGATATATAAATATATAAAGTATATTTTATATATTTATAAATGTCTGGTGAATGGTCAAGGCAGTTAGTCCAGCTTTATATTGATTGATCAGCAGAAACACCCAGCTCTGTTATCACATCTTCACCCTATCTCCTTTTTCAACTGCTTCCAACTACTCCTTCCCATTCTTTCCTCACTCTTACTTTCCCCATGTGTTTGGAGATACATGGTGGGGAGGGGGCACAGCATCAGGAACACAATTGCCCCTTCCATCTTCTGTCTGCTTACCAGCAGTCTTTCTTCAGTATCAATGCTCCCTTGGATCAGTCTTCTTCAAAGAATTAGCATCTACTAACTCCAGGATTGTGGGTTGACTCATGATGTAATGCTGAAGTAGGCATCTGGGTGGATTTGGATTCTAATCTCATTAACCACCTCTAAGATTCAAGTTCTTCATCTGTGAAATGGCGTTAATTGTAGCAACCATTTCACAAAATTGTTGTGAGGATCAAATGAGTTATTAATAATAATAACAATAATAATAAGTAGCATTTATATAGCACTTAAAAGTTTGCAGATGACTTTCCAAATGTCATTTTTGAAAGCAGGTGCTATTATTATCCCCATATTACAGATAAGAAAACTGAGAGAGACAGAGATTAAGTGACATGCCTAGGGTCACATAGCTGGTAAGTATCTGAGATGAGATTTGAAGACTGGTCTTTCTGACTTCCTCAGGCAACTAAATGGTACGGTGGATAGAGTGCTGGGCCTGAAGGGAGGAAAATTCATCTTTCTTTCTGAGTTGAATTCTGGCCTCAGACACTTAATAGCTGTCATTTAACCCTGTTTGCCTCAGTTTCCTCATGAGCTGGAGAAGGAAATGGCAAACCTCTCCAGTATCTTTGCCAAGAAAACCCTAAATGGGATCACAAAGAGTTGTACACGACTGAAAACAACTGACCCCCCCCTCCACCCCCTTATCCTAAGTCCAGATCCAGCACTTTAATTATTGTGCCACCTAGCTGCCCAAGGAAGTCAGGAAGACCAGTTTTCAAATCTGACCCCAGATACTTACTAGCTGTGTGACCCTGGGCAATTCACTTAACCCCAATTGCCTTAAACATCCAGGGCCATCTCCAGTCATCCTGATTTATATCTTGCCACTGGACCCAGATGGCTCTGGAGGAGAGAGTGAGACTGGTGACTTTGCACAGCCCTCCCTCACCTAAATCCAGTTCACTGCAAGTCATGACATCACCCCAATGTCATGGTCTTCTTTGAGAATGAAGGACAAATGACAACAACATTATTGCACCACTGAAATGATGTGTGTAAACTCATTTGGAAGATTTAAAACACTATGAAAAATATCAGTTATTGTTACTATTGTTTATTGTTGTTGTTCTCCTCTATTTGGCCAACAAATAACAGGAATATGAGGTAGTTACAGAGTCCATTTTTGTCTAGATTAAGGCAGATTTAGAGATCCTCCATTTATGGATTATTCCCAAATCCTTGTCAGCCTAAATTCTCTTCCCCTGTCTAGCTAAGAGGTCTGTATTCTCTTTTTAGCTTTCCCCCTTATCTTTCCCATCAATTCAACCACAAATTCCCCAAGATCCCTACCATCCGATGAGTCAGGCTCTTTTGCTCCACGAAAGTAGGTATTCTCTTTCTTTTAAACTGTCCCAGAACCAAAACTAGGGTTGGGTAGCTGGGCTTTTCCCAGGGGATTAATATGTGATGGGTCCCACTTCCCCACTGTGGTTCTCTTATGGTCTATAGCACCCTTGCTCTCTTGCCTGGCCCTAGGTTTCTATTCCAGGGTCCCAATGCCTTAGTATCCCTGCTCTCCCCTCCTGACACCCTCCCCTAATAATCTCTAACTTCTACAATTTAAGTGCTCAGACTCTGATGGGCAGACCATCCCTTCTCCTGGGATCATTATATTAGAAGGGTGTAGATCATCTTCTTTGCTCTGATTCATGCCTTTGGGCCTGGAAGACGCTCTTTGTTTGGGGGCAGAGGGAATCTGTCCTGTCAGTGTCGACAGGTGATCTTTCCTGAATCTCTCCCTTCTCTGATCTCCTCCCTTAGGGTCCTCCTCAGCATCAGTGTCCCAGGGGCTCTGAACAAGGAGCCTGGGACATCCTGGGGTCCCATCTCCCACCTCAAGGTGTTGTTTTGGAACTTTGTGTCCCAAGGTCTGCGGTCTCTCTTTATCTGCCCGATTCCTTGTTTGCCCCTTATATAAACCTCTATTCTGCCTCCCTCTTCAGACCTGAAGCTCCCTAAGCGTAGGCCTGTAGATCCCCATAAGAACAGGTGCTCCATTTTCCCAGGACTGGGACAATGGAGGGATCTTCTTCTCTATCCCCTCTTCTCAGAGTCCCTTCTCCAATGAAATCTCTCCTGAATATTATCCTCTCCACTGACGCTGCCAGGTTCACATAACCTCACACCTGGCTTAGTGCAATAACCTGCTGGTTGTTGTCCCCTCATTCCAGTCCATCCTCCAATCAGTAGCCAAAGTTATCTGCCTGACCTGCAGGTCTGACCATATTAGTCCCTCTTTCAAATAAACTCCAGTGATTACCTCCAGGACCATATGTAAAATTCTCTGTTTGGCTTTTAATGCCCTTCATAGCCTCCCCCTTTTTCTACCTTTCTGGTCTTCTCCTGCATATTTTTTTTGGTAGGGCATTGAGGGTTAAGTGACTTGCCTAGGGTCACACAGCTAGTATGTGTCAAGTGTCTGAGGCCAGATTTGAACTCAGGTCCTCCTGAATTAGGGCCGGTGCTTTATCCACTGTGCCACCTAGCTGCCCCCTTCTCCTGCATATTTTACAATCCAGTGGCACTGGGCTCCTTGCTGTTCTTTCTACAAAACACTTCATCTCCCAACTGTGCATTGTCACTGGATGCCCACCCCCTGCCCCCAGCATGGAACTCTCTCTCTCTCTCTCTCTCTCTCTCTCTCTCTCTCTCTCTCTCTTTTTAACTGCCTAGTTTTCCTTCCATCCTTCATATCTCAGCTAAAATTTCACCTTCTTCAAGATCTATCCTCCTTAATGCTTTCCCTTTCCCTTTGGAATTATGTTCCATTTATCTTGTATATCTAGACACAGCATCTGGTATAGAGTAAGGGCTTAATAAGTGCTTGTTGACTTGACTCCAAACACAGGGATGTATTGCATGCTAGTGACTGAGTGATGAGCCTGTGTCCTTTTCCAGTCTCTTGAGGATAGCTCAGGTGACTGGTCACATTCTGTTAGGGAACAGAACTGAAACACTTTTCTTTCTCTCTTCTCACCTGACTCCTCTGTCCTGGGCTCACACGGCAATATCCCCAACTTAGGGCCAAACACATCTGCTTTGTCCCTGCTGAGCCAGCTGCAAATCCAGGTCAAGCTTCTCTCCTCCCCTTGCTTTTTTGTCCCCTTTCTTTAATCGAATTATTTTCTTCCCAGCGCTGTGCATGTCAGACATGGTTTCTAGAGACCTCACTTATCCATGCCCACCAGCAATCAAAAGGTGACATTAAAGGGAGCATAATAATAATAATAATAGTAATGGAGATGTCTAATCAGAGATGTACTGGGCTGTGGTCTTCCACCTCCATCTCCTTCCACCACCACCCCCTCCCTGCTCCACATAGTCCTAACACCTTCAGTTTTCCTCTTGTTCAGAGAATAATTTATAAACTTATCCTCAGGCTGCTCTGGCAAGCAACAAATTAAAGGCAGGTAGGTGCCTAGCTCATGACCCTGCTGTCCTGCTAAGGAGATGTGGAACTGTGGGAGGGGAGGCCTCCGTGTTCGTGAAGTCATGGCCATGCTAACATCTCACTAGCTGCTGGATACAAGACTTCTCATCAAGCAGTATTCCTGGTTCATGTGTAGATACATAATGAGCCACGGCAGAAAGGAATATCACTGCCCCAATCTCCTGCTCCTCCTTCCTAGTACCCAGTGTCCAGGCTGAGAGGTTCCAGTTAGTAGAATTTTAGAGTAGAAAGAGACCTCAAAGGCTATCAGTCAACAAACATTTATTGTGTCTATCATATGTTTAATTTATTTGTTTTTGGTGGGGCAGTGGGGATTAAGTGACTTGCCCAAGGTCACACAGCTAGTAAGTGTCAAGGGTCTGAGGCTGGATTTGAACTCAGGTCCTCCTGAATCCAGGGCTGGTGCTTATCCACTGTGCCACCTCGCTGCCCCCATATCATGTTTAATGATATTGTTATCTATAATATGTGCTAAGTGATAGGAATATAGAAATATAAATAATAGTCTCTGATCTCATGCAACTTACATTCTTTTTTTTCTACTTCTAATTAGCAGCATCTATTTTCTCTCTTCAACCTTCCTTCCAGCCCCACCATACACACACACACACACACACACCACACATGGGGAAAAAAAATCCTTGTAACAAATATGCATAGTCAAACAAAACAAATTTCTATGTTGTGGTTCGGTTGTTTTCAGTAGTATCTGACTCTTCATGACCCCATTGTGAGTTTTCTTTGTAAAGCTACTGGAGTGCCATTTCCTTTTCCAGCTTATTTGACAGAGTTAAGTGACTTGTCCAGGGTCACATAGCTAGTAAATGTCTGAGCACAGATTTGAACTCAGGAAGATGAGTCTTCCTGATTCCAGGTCCAGCATTCTATCCAATGCACCCCGTTGCTGCACCAAATCTCTACATTGTCCATTTCCAAAGTATATTATCTCTGTCTGTACCCTGAGGCCATCACCTCTCTGTCAGCATGCTTTGTCATTGGTCATCTGGTTAGTCATGGCATTGATCATCATTTTTAAATCTTTCAAAGTTACTTGTGCTTATGACATTGGTGTTATTACATAATGTACACCTTGTTCATCCTGTATCAGTTCATACAAGTCTTTGTCTCAAATTATCCTTTTCAAGTTATTTCTTAAAGCACAATAATGTGCTATAACATTCATATACCATAATCCGTTCAGCCTTTATCTTGGTTGATAAGCAACTCCTTATTTTCTAGTTCTTCATCCCTATCAAAAGAGCTACTATAAAAAGTTTCCCACATGTGAGTCCTTTCCTGCTTTCTTTGATGTTGTTAAGAAGTAGGCCTTATATTGTTATTACTGGGTCTAATGTACAGTTTAGTTACTTGGGGGCATAGTTCCAATTTCCTTTCCAGAAGAGCTGGACTGATTCACAGCTCTATCCACAATATATCAATGTGCCAGTTTTCCCCCATCCCCTCCAACATTTGTTGTTTTCATTTTTTGTTAATTTTGCCAATCTTATGGGTGTGAGGTGGTTTCAGAGTATCTGTAATGCATATTCCTCTAATTATTAGTAACTTGGAGTATTAATAGCTTGGGTTTCTTTCACTAAAAACTGCCTTGCACATCCTTTGACTAAATAACAATTGGAAAATAGGAGGGACTACCATTCTAACAGCAGCAACCATACTTAAATCCCATCGAAGCTACAATCCTCTCTGCAACATTGCCTAGAAGTAGTCAATGAGCTTCTAATAGAAGATCTCTGGTGAGAGGGAACTCACTACTTCCCAAGGCAGCCTATTACATTTTTGAACAATTTTATTTTAAAGAAGTTTGTCTTTATATTGAACTGAAATATACTTCTCTGCAAGTGAAACTCATTGCTCCTAGTTCTGCCCACAAGAGCCAACAGAATAAATGTAATCGTAATTATACACACAACTAGTATTTATATAGCACCTACTATGTGCCAGACATTTCTAAGCACTTTTCAAATATTATATCATTTGGTACTCACAATGACCTTGGGAAATAGATGTATTATCATCCTCATTTTATAGATGAGGAAGTTGAGGCAAACAAAGATTAAGTGACTTGTCCAAGATCACACAGGTATTGTCTGAGGCTGAATTTGAACTCAGGTCTTTCTTTTTCTTTTTCTTTTTTTTTTCAGGGCAATGAGGGTTAAGTGACTTGCCCTGGGTCAAACAGCTAGTAAGTGTCAAGTGTCTGAGGCCAGATTTGAACTCAGGCCCTCCTGAATCCAGGGCTGGTGCTTTACACACTGCACTACCTAACTGCCCCAAAACTCAGATATTTTTGATTAAGGTCTTCCTGACTGACTCTAATCCCTCTTCCACATTCTGTGTCCACTCTAAATCTTTTTATTTTTCTGACAAAACATTTCTTTTTTTAAGTAATAAATATTTTTATTTATACTTTTGGGTTCGAATTTTTATTCCTCCTTCCCTCCACCTGCTCCTCCCTTTCTAAGTTAGTAAGCAATCATATATATAAGTACAATTATGTAAAACATTACCATATTAGTAATTTTGTATAGGAAAACTTTAATAAAAGAAAAAATGAAAAAAAGGAGAAAATAGCATGCTTCAGTCTATGTTACATCAATATCAGTTCTGTCTTTGGAGGTGGAGAGTATGTTTCATCAATAGTCTTTTATGATTGTCTTGAATCATTGTATTGTTGAGAATAGTTAAATCTTTCACAGTTCTTCATCAAACAAGATTCCTGTCTCTGTGCACAATGTTCTCTTGGTTCTGCTCTCTTCACTATACATCAGTTCATACAAGTCTTTCAAGGCCTTTCTGAAATCATCCTGCTTGTCATTTCTTATAGCACAATAATATTCCATCACCATCACACACCACAGCTTGTTTAGCTATTCCCCAATTGATGGGCATTCCTTTGGTTTCCAACTCTTAGCCACGACAAAAAGAATTGTTATAAATATTTTTGTACAAATAGGTCTTTTATCTTTTTGGAGGATGTCTTTGGGATATTAACCTAGCAGTGGTATTGCTGGATCAAAGGTCTATAGCTCTTTGGGTATAGTTCAAAATTGCTCTCCAGAATGGTTGGATCTTTTCATAACTCCACCAAGAGTGGATTAGTGTCCAAGCTTTCCCACATCCCCTCCAATATTCAATATTTTCCGTTTTTGTTATATTTGCCACTCTGATAATTCCCAGTTCTTTTGACTGATCCAAATGTCATGATCCATAATGTTCAGAATAACTGTCCAGGTTGCCCTTGGCTAGGAGAATATTCTGGCCATCCATTCATCAAGGATAGTAACAATGATACCTCTATTTGTGGAACAAATTATCCTTTTCAAGGCAGTGTGAAATCTATTTTCTCACTTGATTCTTGTAAAGGCTGTCTGAGGTACAAATATTATCATCCTGTTTTAGGGGAGAGAAAGTGAGGTACAGATTCATTCATGAAGTGACTTTTCCATGGTCACTTGACAAATCAATTCCTGAGCTGGAAATAGGATCATGGCTTATACTAGGACTCCTTTCACTGAACTTTGGTACTCTGGTGATGACTTAGATGTTCCTTGTTCTGCCTTAGCACTGGGTGATGATAAGGTAGTGTTGTGTTGATGGGAAGAGTGCAAAAACAATGGTCTACTACCTTCTCTCTTTTCTTTTTCCTCTCAATACTATTGATTCTCCCCAAGAAAAGTCAGCCAATAATATCCTAGTACCCACCAGCCCATGTACAGTATTAGGCTAGGAATTAAGATAAGGAAGTCAATTTTAATGTCCATTTGGGTAAAGGGAAGCAGGGTATTATGAACTGGGAAATACACATCTCTGCGATCACCACCCAAGAATCATAGAACATGGAACATCAGAGCAGGAAGGGCCTACTTTAGAGTCATAACTAGTCCAAGACCCTTGCTTTATAGGTGAAGAAAATTGTGCTCAATTGGAGGGAAAATAACTATCCCAAGGTGTCATAACACATTAGTAAAAGAAGTTTTCTAGGACCCAGAGCATCTGACCATGAGCCAAGTGTTTTTTCTTTCCTTCCTCACCATCTCTTTCTCTAAAATCAAATAATTTTACAATTGTAAAACTGGAAGGCACCCTAGAGATTTTATATTTCAGGAGCTCTTTACCTTTTTTGGGGTCATGGACCCCTTTGTCAGACTAGTGAAGCCTATTGACCCCTTCTCAAAATTATGTTTTTAAATCAAAACAAGATTTATTTTTTACATGAAATAAAATATATAGGATTACAAAAGAAATCAATTGTATTAAAATATAGTTATTGATTTTTTTTAAGTTCACAGACCCCAGTTCAAGGACCCTCAATATAGTCCAACCCACTCATTTTACAGATGAGGAAACTGAGGTCAAGAGAAAATGTATAGGTTTTTTGTTTTTTTGTTTTTTTTTTTAATGTCCTTTAGCTAATTAATGGCCAAGCCAAGACTAAACCTCAGATCTCTCGACTCATAGTCCTGGACCCTTTCTTCTGGTGAGTTTTCTCCATTGAAGGCTTTAAAATATAGTCTTTTCTTATCATTGCTTTCCATTATTTTCATCTTTCCCCATTTCTACTATTTTTCCCATGGAGACTTCCATGCCTACAAGGAGCTAGGTAACACAATGGAAGCCAGGAGGACCTAAGTTCAAATCTGTCCTCAGACACTAGATAGCTGTGCAACCCTGGATGAGCCATTTAACCTCTGTCTGTTCAGTTGGACCATAGTGCTAGAGGAGAAAAGTGAGGATCCCACCCTGTGTCCCAAATGCGATCCTTGAACTTAGCCTGGTACACACTTCAGGTCCAAAACTCAAGAATGCCCTTCCCGTGCTCACCAGCACCAGACAATAAATGGCAGAGAGCAACAGAAGAAGAGAGAATCCATCTGATCTGAGCTGTTTTCCCAACTCTACACCCTTCAACAAGCCTCTGGCAACCTTGTGCCCTAATTTCACCTATCCTGAAAATGGAGGTGTTGGGTAGCATACTAACTGGATTTTAACAGAGCCTAATTCAGAGGAAGAGGGTAAGGAATGAAAATTCCAAGAGAATCTATAGATATTCTCAACATAAATGTCAAAAGACCTGGGTTAAAGTCCTAGTTTCAATACTTACTAGGGAATGACTTTGGACAAGTCAGGCCATTTATTTGTGCCTCATTTTATTTTTCAGTAAAATGGGGGTAGGTGGGTAATGAGACTATTAGTATTTTGAGGTAAGTGCTTTGTCAAATACTGCATAAATTTCAGCTGGGTTTTTTTGTTTTTTGTTTTGTTTTTTGTGGGTTTTTTTTTTTTTGGTGAGGCAGTTGGGGTTAAGTGACTTATCCAGGGTCACACAGCTAGTAAGTGTCAATTGTCTGAGGCTGGATTTGAACTCAGGTCCTCCTGAATCCAGGGCTGTTGCTCTATCTACTGCGCCACCTAGCTGCCCCAATTTCAGCTGTTTTTTTAAAATATTGAGATCTTCTCAAGGCTTTATAGCACCTTAATTTCCAAATATAATCCTACCCCTTTCATCCATACCCAATGTGCTCTCCTTTGTAATAAATAAAAGATAAAAAAGAAAGAGGCCATTCAGAAAAACCAGTTAATACAGATTATCAACTAGATATGTAATATTCCCCACCTATAGATCCCCACCTCAGCAAAGAAGAGATGGATATATTTTTTCTTGATTCTTCTCCAGGGTCAGGCTTCATCTTTGTAATTACACAGGGTTTCATTTTGTTGTTTTGTTCTTTTCACTTACATTGCTATCATCATTTGTATGTTGTTTTCCTGGTTCCACTCATTTCACCCCATATCACTTCACCTATGCCTTCCCATGCTTCTCTGAATTCTTCATATTTATCATTTCTAATGGGTCAGTAATATTCCATAGCATTAATAGATCATAATTTGTTTCTCTATTCCCTAGTCTATAGGGATCCTTTGTTTCCTGTCCTTTGCTACCACAAAAATGTTCCTATGCAAACTTTGGTATGTATGGAAATGTTATTTCTGTCTTTGACCTCATTGAAGTATCTGCTGAGCAGTGAGATCTCTAGTTACCGTCATTTTAGCCACCTTTTTGGTTTGTTTTTTTTTTCAACAGCACAATTCCAAATTGCTGTTCAGAACAGCTGGACCAGTTCATAGTAACGTGAGCTGCCTTTCCCTAAGATACTAAGGATATGAAATGCTTTAAAAATTAAAACAAATATATATATATATATATATATATATATATATATATATATATATATATATATATAAAATTATCCTTCATGATGATTCAGGTAAACAGGTGGCAGAGAACCACAGATAATCTAAAACCTCTTTCTTTCAGCTTCAAGTGGAATTGCCTGCTTGGCAAATGACTTATCTGTCTAATTCTGTTTGTTTCAAGCAAATACGATAATGATCTCACATTCCTTTCAACTAACGCCGACTGACAGTCAGAAAAACATTTTACACCCTTGGGGAGCTTCCCGTCTGATGGAAGAGACTGCACACACACACACACACACACACACACACACACACACACACACATGCTTCTATCAGGAAATGCATAAAAACACAGCAGGCTGCCCAGCAAAGCAGAAAGGATAGGAAAAAAGAAAGGAATCATTGGTTTCAGAGATTGCTAGAGCTTAAAGAGTACCACAAATGAATCATAAGCTATAACACTATAAGGAGCCTGAGAGATCATCTAGCCCAACTTCCTTATTTTATGGATATTGAAACTAAGTCCAGAGAGAAGTGACTTGTTCAAGGTCACATATCTAATAAGTAGCAGAAGTAGGATTTTAACCCAGTTCTCTTGAATAGCCAGGAAAGGCTTCCTCAAAAATTAACTGGAGTGGGGCAGCTAGGTGGTGCATTGGATGAAGCGCTGGCCCTGGATTCAGGAGGACCTGAGTTCAAATCTGGCCTCAGACACTTGACACTTTTTTGCTGTGTGACCCTGGGCAAGTCACTTAACCCTCATTGACCCACCCCCCCAAAAATTAACTGGAGCTAAGACACAGGGTCATCCCCTTGAGGATGGCTTTGCAGAGACAGACTCCCTCTGCTGAGCTCTGAGGAGGCCCCTTTGTGAGATTTTCTTTAAGAGACTTTAAATACATGAATAAACACTGAAGAACAGTGTAATGCAGTTTCATTTATCCTTAACCACTGACAACCACACTAATGTAATTTTGATATTAACCTGGAATTTATACTTGAAATAAGCATCAGTCACAAGCTCATGAGTTCATGGAATTCACCTTAATTTGCAAATATATTCCTGCCCCACCCCCCATCCCTACCCTGTGAACTATTCCTTGTAATAATAAAGAGAAAAAAGGGAAAAGGCAATACAGCAAAACCAATTCACACAGAAACAATACATGACTGAATATACAGTATTCTCTACTCAGTCCCCCACCTCAGCAGAGAAGAGGGAACAGAGGGGTCAATGCTACCTGGGCCTATGATGATTTTTACTTCGGACATAATGTGATACAGTACTGCACAGCATCATAGGATTTAGATTAGAGGGATTCATCTTGTCCAACTTCCTCATTCATCAGATAAGCAGAGGAAGGAAGTGATTTGTCCAAGATTCCAGAGGCAATAAGGAATTCCAGCCAGCTTCTCTGACCCCAAATCTAGCATTCTTTTTGTTATACCATGGCTGCCTTTCGTGGGGAAGAAGAATTTCCTTTTTCTCTGAGACGTCATTTCAGACAATTGGTGATCAGATTCTCTCCCCACTTAAAATAAGGACCATCCCCAACATTGGGGGCAACAAATGGGTTAAGCTTTGTCTCACCTTGTTAGGTCTGTGTTCACAGTTGTACTATGAAAAGCCTGGAGATAGCACCCACACTATCCATTGAACTGGGACCTCCTCACTCAGCAAGCCAACCCTACCATAGCCAGCCATCAAGGAAAGGGACAACAACAACAAAACAAAATAACTTGCACTTTTTAACTTTACATTTGCATGTTCCACACTCAAGAGATTAAGGTTTCTGGCTTTTGTTTTTTGGTGTTTTTTCCTATGGTATTCCATAGTAGACTGCAGCTTTGCTGTTACACAGATGAATTAAAGTTTTAGAGAATTTCCCCTGTGTTTATCATTTGTTGTCTATAAAAAGCATTTGATTTAGTATGCTGCCTTCAAGGTTGTCCTCCAACAAGGTGTCTCCCAGGCATATGTCAAAATTGTACAAGATTCCTTGAAAGATGTGAGAGATAACCTTCCTTGTTCAACGACCCTCTTGTCATTAATATCAAGGGAGACATACAACAGCTAAACATATGCTCACCAGAGGTGTTTACTATTGTCATGGACAGCATCCAATGCAGAGTCCAAATTGAAGAGGGATTCCTTAAAAATGCTAAGGTCCTCTAGATTCTCCTGGGTGTTGTTGGCCTTGTGACAAATACAGTAATCAATCAGTCAGTCAACATGCATGAATTAAGCATTCAGGGACCATGGTAAGTACTGGGGATACAAAGAAAGGCAAAAGCATAAAGTCCTATCCTTTAAGATCTTGCATTCTGGTGGCCCCAAAACATTGCAGAGATTCCTAAATGAGATCCATGAGATCCATAAAGACTCAGAAATGTTTGGATTAAGTGTCCACACAGGAAAAACCAAGTGGAAGGTATATATATATACATATATATACATATATATATGTATGTATGTGTATGTGTATGTATATATGTATATACACATGCACACACACATATACATATGTATATATAATATTTTTGATATATAATTGACTGAACAACCTATGGGATTCATCTAGATAGATATGTAAATATCTGTCTGTCTAGCCATCTATTGAAGGAGACAGACAATCAGAGACTCAGAAAGAGACACAGACATATACTGAGAAACAGACTGAGAGAGAGAGAAGGAGGGAGAGGAAGGGAGGGAAGGAAGGTGGGAGAGAGAGAGAGAGACCTTCAGCAGACAATGAAAATAGAAAATTGACCCATGATTTAATAGAAAGAGGAGAATTGGCTGGGTTGCCTTTGGGAAATTGCAAACTTTTTATTTTGTTTAATTTATAATATAATATATATTATTTATATTATCAAGCTTCTCCATGAAGTAACCACCCATTTTTAATACTGATTTTTTTTGGTGATCTTATATGGCTAAAAGTCATGGAATATTATCTCTGAAGAAATGAAGTTGAGTATCACCCAGAGAACAATGTCAAAGCTCACAGCAGGAATGGGAAGGTGGTACCGAATCCCCCAAATGGGAATTATGGAGGGGTAGTGGTGGAAGGGATGCCATGAAAGGAATATGGAATTGAAAAGAAAGCAGGTCTAGTCATGTGGCAAGAGCAAAGGGTAACTGAGTGCTCTCTGGGTATCCTCAGGGGATGTTGAAGAAGACCCCTAGAATATTGAGTGGATTTCCTGTGGCAAACCTGTGGGAGGCACTATAAGCATATAAGCATGAGGAAGGTGTCATATGCAGTATTGGAGGGAAGCCTTTGTTTTGTTGGGGTTTTTTTGTTGTTTGTGTTTGTTTTTGTTTTTTCAGAGCAATGAGGGTTAAGTGACTTGCCCAGGGTCACACAACTAGTAAGTGTCAAGTGTCTGAGGTCAGATTTGAACTCAGGTCTTCCTGAATCCAGGGCCAGTGCTTTATCCACTGTGCCACCTAGCTGCCACCTGGGAAACCTTACATTGATGAAATCACAGGTCATTTAGTCTAGAAGGCAGCAAACTGGGTCTACTGTACAAATCTAGTCCACCTCCAGTTTTTGTATGGCCTACAAACTAAGAATGGCTTTTAGATTTTAAAAATACAGTTAATTTAAAATAAATAAAGTTGATTTTATTTTAAAATGTAAAAAAAGCACATTAATTTGAGGGCCATACAAAAAAAATTGTGTTAGATTTGGCCAAGCCATAATCTAATCTACCAATGTTAGAGATCTGAGATTCCTGGAAGTTCTAAATCCATGATCCTGTATTCTTAGACAGGCAAGCTAATACAACCCCTGTAGTTGGACTGCCTTGTCCTCCCTCCCCCCAATTTGTTATAAGTGATACCTCTTGAAAAACAGACCAGGATTATTCTATCACATAGACTCTATCAAAGAAATTGAGGGTGTTTTTGTTGTTGTTCAGTCATTTCATTCATGTCTGAATCCTTGTGATCTCATATGGTATTATCTTGGCAAAAGGTACTACAGGACTTTGCCATTTCTTTCTCTAGCTCATTTTACAGATGAGGAAACTGAGGCAAACAGTATTAAGTGACTTGTCCAGCATCACATAGCTTGGTAAATGTATGAGGTCAGATTTGAATTCAGGTCCTCCTCACTCAAGGCCCACTGTTCTATCCACTGCACCACCAGAGGATGTTTAGCCTGGAGAATAAAAGACTTAGGAGAGACATAATAACTGTCCTCAAGTGTTGGAAAGACTATGCCTATGAAGAGTGATCAAAGTGTTTTTTTTCTTTTTGGTTTCAAAGAGCAGACCTAGGAGCAATGCATAAAACAACAAGAAAAATGAGCAGTAACAACTAACATTTATATAGTGTGTAAAGGTTTGCAAAGGAAATATTGAGCCAGTGTAAAATAAACCACCTTAATAATTAGAGTCCTCCCATAGTGGAATGGAAGTTTTGAGTTTCCCTTTAATGAAAGTTTTCAAGTGAAGGGTGGATGAGCACTTCTCAAGTGTAGTGTATGGAGGTGGTTGTCTCTGGATAGATTAGACAAGATGGTTTCTTGGGACACTCAAAATTCTGTGTTTCTGTAATTCTATGAAACTTTAGATGAGGATGTTGCTTCACTGAGTGAATGTTTTGCTGCTTAAGTGCTGGTCTGGGGGGCAAGTCAATCACTATTTATTTGCTGCAAAAAAGAAAAAAAAGGATACTAGTATATTTTCCTTGCTATCGCCTTTACTTCCAAATATATCTCTCCCCCTTCAATTCCTCTTCCCAGAGAGCCATCCCTTATAACAGAATTTTTTAAAAAGAGAGAAGGAGAGAAAAGCAATTCAGCAAAACTAAACAATATGTCAACTGAGTGTGACAGTATATTGAAGGAGAAACGTGCATTTTTCTCTTCTCTGGGGCCAAGCTTGATCATTAGAATTACATTACGTTCAGTTTTTCAACAAGTATTTATTGAACTCCTCCTCTTTCCTAGGTGCTATGGGGGATATAAAGTGGAAGACATGTTCCCCATCCTAAAGTTGCTTATAATTTAGTTAGGTAGACATAAGGAACCACATGACACTGCAATACAGTGGGAAGGCTATGAGATTTAGAGTTAGAAAGAACTGTATACTAGTCCTGGTTCTATGACCTACTTGCTGCTTGATCTTGTCCAAGTCACTTGATGCCCTTGGGGTTCAATTTCTTGGTCTATAAAAGAGGGATAATAATATAAAAGAGGGATAATAATATGATGATTATGAGCCTGCTTTACAGGGCTGTTGGGAAACCCAAATGAGATACTCAGTGCAGAATGTCATAAACACTGGCATCCTTCCACCTCATAGGTTGATGGGAGGATAGAGCTATGACTGGAAGGGACCTGGGAGACTCTCTATCTCATCCAACATTCTTTCATTTTACAAAGGAAGAAACTGAGGCCCAGAGCGGTTAAAGGAGTTGCTTAAGGTCACACAGTTCTTATCAGAGGTGGGAACAGAATACAGTCCTCTTACCTGAGAGCCAGTATTTCTACTGGAACCCTACCCCCCAAGAAATCATTATTTTGTGACTCCTGCTGTAATGATGAGTTATTCTATTTGGAACACCTTGTTTTATTTTATCTTAAAATTAATTAATTTATTTTAATTTATGGAATAAAACAAGCATTTCCAAACATGGTATAATAAAAAAGATGATTGCACATGAAACTACAAATCTATTATGTACAACTTGATATTCCTTTTAAATATATAACATTATTATGTACATTTCTTTTTTTAACTTTTTTCTTCCCTCCTCACTCTACCCTAGAAATAGCTACCCTTAGACACAAATAGGTACACATATACATATATATATATATACATATATGTATATATATACACACATACATACACACACATATAGATATATGTTAAATGATTCTATATATACTTCTATTTATTAGTTCTTTTTTCATAACACAGTATAATAAAAAAGATGATTGCATATCACGTGATTTCACAAGAGCACCTCTTTTTAAAAATCAACTCATTTTTAGCCTTGGGAGATATATATATATATACACACACACATATATATATACACACACACACACACACACACATATATATATATACACATATAGACATATATATGTATATATATATATATAATACCCCAAAGGTGCATATGGTTGCCTTCTCTGTGGCTTTAGATAAAAAGTTATGAATTTGTTTACAATCATTTCAATACTCCAGTTAGAAAAATTCCCAACTTTTAGCCAAAGGTATAAATAATTTTACATTTCTATGTACCTTATAGTTACCCACTCGTGCTCTTTGTAGTTAAGGTTAAATTTGGTTTTTTGGAAACATTTGAGTGGTGAGAGAGCAGATTACAAATGATGTTTCCCAACCCAAAAGATACATGGAGAGGTGAAGCCTCAGATGACACACAACCTGTCACTGGGCCTGTCTTCCAGGTGTGGAAAAGCCTATAAGAGTTTTGCTTCTTTCTGCAAGACTTAGAGAGCCCAGGATCAATTTCATCTCTTGATGAAGGAATGGGGCAGCGCATAATTGCAGCTGATTATTATTATGTGAAGTAATTAATATTCCACATAATGGTGTATATATGCTAAGATGATAAAATGACCATTGTATTTTTGTTCTGTTGTTTTTCAGTCATGCCTGACTCTCTGTAACCCCATTTGGGGTTTTCTTGGCAAAGATACTATGGTGGTTTGCCATTTCCACAGTTCTTTTTACAGATGGGGTAACTGAGCCAGCCAGGGTAAAGCCCAGTGTCATACAGCTAGTAAGTATCTGAGGTCAGATTTGAACTTTAGGAAGATGAATGAGTCTTTCTGACTTCAGGTCTGACACTACTCACTGCACTACCTAGCTGCCCAGTCCCTTGTACAATACAGGCAATAAATGTTAAAGGAGTGGTAATAATTAGGACAGATTGGGTGTCATCATGGAAGACTTCATGGAGGAGGTAAGAGGAGCTGGGCCTTGAAGGACTGTTAGGTTTGGAAAGGCAGGAAGAAAGGGGGAAGATCTGGGGTGGGGAGAGTGAGAACAGGAGGGAAGGAGCAGAGGTGATGTGTAGAGCCTGTGTAAATCTTAGCTCCCTCTGCCAGTAAAGTTCTGCAAACTCATATTACTGTCAGTTTTATATTAACATTTACATAACAAGTAGATTGAGAGATTGCATTATTTACATATATATGGAGGCTGGCTGGAAACCGGGATCCTGGAGCATTTACATGACATTTTATTGATTAATAAATTAGACACTTACAGATCACGCACAAATCAAATCCATCCGCTTCAGACACCCATCATGTGCAAATGAAGGTTAAATTGGCTGCCTCATTTGCATACAGAAAGCAAACCGTTTAGGCGGCATTTGTCACGGGCCCTGGGAGACTGTAATTTGCCACTCGCTGCAGAATCCACCAGCATCCCACATGTAGCCAGGCCAGGCACTTCCAGGTACTTTTGGGAAACCCACAGGTCAAAGAGAAGAGGAAGAAATTCTGGGATCTGGAACGGAAGAGAGAGTTCAAAATGAGGGGAGCTTGAGGCTTGAATTTGTCTCTATGGCCTCTAACCAAGGAGACCTTCCCCAGTCCCTGAGGACCCTAGGGCTCATCTCCCAAGGGGGAACTTTGAGGAACTGACTTTCTGCAGGATGGGGGTCAGGGAGCAGCTATGGCATGAGCCTCTGATAGGCTGTGAGCTCAATGAAAGCAGGTAATGTGTCTTACTTAACTTCCAATCCAATAAATATTTATTAAGCTCTGACCTCAAACACTTACTAGCTGTGTTACCCTGGGCAAGTCACTTTAACTTTTTTGCCTCAGTTTTTTCACCTGTAAAATGAGCTAGAGAAAGAAATGGAAAACCACTCTAGTATCTTTGTCAAGAAAACCCCAAATGTAGTCATGAAGAGTCAGACATGACTGAAATGCCTGAACAACAACAAAACACCTACTATGTATCAGGCACTGCGCTAAGCACTGGGAATATAATTAATAAAGAGTAAGACAATCCATGCCCTCAGGGAACTTCCAATTTAAATGGTGTGTGGTGGGGAGGGGGACAATACACAAAAGGAGAAAGGAAAGAGGTGGAAGACAAATGGGACACCAAGTGATACCTGGTGCTACAGCATCTTGTTTTGTGGCTTCAACCAGGCAGGGAAGCAGATGGAAAGGGGAGTGAGCTGAGAGTCCAGTTTCTAACCTCTCTAAAGGAAGGCATTGGGAGGTTTTTGGTACTTTGCCCTGCAGCTCTCCAATCAGAGTGGAAAGTAGCCTGAGGGAGGCAGTGTGGATCAAGGCTCAAGTTATCAGCCAGGTACTAAGTTTAGAAGTGATGAACTTGTCTTGGGAGGGACATCTTGTTCTTTAGAATTGAAACCAGGAGGGGGCAGCTAGGTGGCCCAGGGGATAAAGCACTGGCCCTGGATTCAGAAGGACCTGAGTTCAAATCTGGCCTCAGACACTTAACACTTACTAGCTGTGTGACCCTGGGCAAGTCACTTAACCCTCATTGCCTTGAAAAAAAAATTTTGAAACCAGGAAGGGCAGCAGATGTGAAATAGAGTATGGATAACTAGTGTTATCACTCCCCAAGAAACTAGCCTGGCCAAACTGCATTGAAACTAGAGTAGTTACCCACAAAATGGAGTAGCTGTGGTTTTTGGACAGTCTTCTGGGAAGTCAGAAGATTCTTCATGGGATTTAGAGCTGGGAAGGATCCTAGAAGAAATCTCAAAAGTTCACATCATCTAACCTTCTCATTTTACACACAAGGAAATGAAAGTAGAAAGTGGCTAAACAACTCATCCAGGATCACACAGCTAGTAAGTGTCTTAGAGATCATCTTGTCTAACCCCTTCATCTTACAAATTGGGAAACTGAGGCCCAGAATAAAAATAACTTTTCAAGTACACAGGTTACAGAGGGGGAAATCTAACCCAGATCTTTTGGTTTGTGGTGTTCTTTCCACCTTCTTTTTTCTGTGTTATTCCTAGACAGCTATTTGCCATTAGGTCTCCCATCCCTATCCCCAAGACGTGCACAAATAACTGCAAAACCCATTCCCCCACCTCCTAGCTAAGACCAGAAATCCTACTGACATAGACAAATCACTTTATCCTATATAGACAGGATTTAAAGGAAACATTCTAGAAAATACAAGAGTCTAGGCTTCTCATTCAAGCTGAGGTCCAGGGAAGGGAAATAACTTGCCCAAGAAACAGCTAGGTGGTTCAATGGATCAAGCACTGTGACTAGAGTCACGAAGACCTGAGTTCAATTCCAACCTCATATGCTATCAGTGTGACACTGGACAAGACACTTAACCTCTGTTTGCTTTAGTTTCAACTGTTAAATGGGGATAAAAAATAGCACCTTGTTGTGAAGAGTAAATTATTATTTTTTAAAAAAGATCTTAGCCCAGTGCCTGGAACATAGTAGGCACTATATAAATATTTATTCCCTTCCTAAGATCATGAAGGCAGTAAATAGCAGAGATAGAATTTGAACCTAGGTCTCCTAGCACCAAATTCAGTCTTCCATTGAACCATACCATGTGCTCCACAACAGGAGCCTAAGACCTGAGTTCAAATCTGGCCTCAGACACTTACTAGTTGTGTGACCCTGGGCAAGTCACTTCACCCTGTTCGCCTGAGTTTCCTCATCTGTAAAGTGAGCTGGAGAAGGAAATGGAAAAGCAGTTCAGTATCTTTGTCAAAAAAGAAAAAAATCTCAAATGGGTCACAAAGAGTCAGACATGACTGAAAATGGATGAAAGAATGGAGGTGGGGAAAAGGGAGACTAAGTACTTAAAGTGAGAGTGGAGTGGGGAAGGGTACACCACGGAGTACACAAAAAAGGGAGACTGAAAACAAATTTCATCAACTTAACCATTTTGCTCAGGCCTCATGTTCCTTCTTTCCCCATTGAGCACAGAGTCAAAGGGAAAGGTTTATGCTTGCAATAGGAAGGGTTCAGAAACTAGAGAAATGACTTTCTGGGGCCAGAGGGTGCTCAAGAAGAACACACAGAGAAGTGGTTTACCCAGGGAGCTCTAGGAGTGTTTGCGCTATCAAACCCTGTGTATAACCATGATTTACTTGCTAGGCAGAGTCAGGGGGTGGACAAGATGACCCTGAGCCCTGCTTTATTTAATACTATATTTTCATATGTTCCATTGGCATATTAGAAGTGTTAGGGTGAGGGGGGTAGGGGTAGTAAATTCAATCCATGCTGCTTGCCAAGAAATCAGGTTAATGGGGACATTAGCCAATAGGTTTCCTGTGCCCTTCTTGCTAATGATGATGAGGATAATGACTTGTAATTTCCCCAGAAATGCTTCCCTGTGATGCAGCAGGGAGCGCAACTTGGACTTGTCCCTCTAGGCTGCTACTTGGAGCAGGCATCCCAACAGTCCCCTATATGCACATAGAATATGCTGAGACAGTGTCTTCAGCCTGGCTTGATCCCCTCCCCTCCCCCCACCCCCTGCCCGCTCCATGCACAGAGTAGCTGCCCAACAACCGATACCTCAAATGACCCCAAGAGTTATTTCAGAAATTCCTTTAATGGGTTCCAAAGTCTCTCGTATTTGGGAGAGCATCAGAATAGGGAATAGAGGGAGTTGAGGGGGAAGCCAGTGATTCTTCTAGAGCATACAATGAGATCAGTTAATAGAGAGGAAAAACCTTTATTTGATCACTCCCTTTTACTATTCCCTGAATGCCAATCTTCATGACCTCATCCCCCATGATAATAGCTTCTATTTCTCCATAACTCTAGAGTACTTTCTTCATTATCTTTTAATGAAGGTAGTGAAAATAATA